>NC_090932.1:553780905-556688530 GCF_040938575.1 Ambystoma mexicanum
AATTACATATAATATCAGAGATAGTACACAACTGAGAGAACCACAAAAAGTACAGAGATGAAGGCTATACTTTCTTTCAGCCACAGAAAGGGCTCAGCATCCAAGGGAGCGCAGACACCTGTGAGAAAAGAAGTCAAGAAAGCAGAAAAAAAGCAGACATCAGCTCTTCAATCAAACAATAGAAAACGTCATAACCAGAGGATAATTCCAGTAACCAGAATTGCCAGTGAATGGATAGAAGTCCTTTTAGATTTTGGTTCAGACATTTCCAAAATTGGGGAGAAACACACAAACCATTTAATTAATACACCTACACAACAGCAGTACAAATAACTACTCCCACAGTACAAGTAGTAGAACATAATACAATTCCTTTAGTTACAATTCACCTACTGGGGGACCGAGCAAAAGAAATTGATCCACTGTTTTGGCCCAGTCTACATTTAAAACAAGACTGCAAGCAGGAGCTCACAGAGTTTTTGCAGAATTACCTCGAATTTTTGCGAGGCAATTCTGCAGTTTTTCAACTTCAAATATGGCGTAATGGGGTTTTGTTTTTTTGAGGCATTTCCGCACACGGAATTACCTCTGGCTCGTATGCCGCAATTTACTTTCAGAGTTACCACTGGAGGTGATCCCACCCATGGTAAATCTGCATTCAGTGTTACCGCCAATTTTTCTGGAAGTCATAATTTGGCGTAGTGGTAAAGTTGGCAGTAGCTGTGTTACCAGCAACTTTACCACTTACCGCTCAACTCATAATGAGGCCCTAAGTACTCAGTATTAATTACTACATACTAAGTTCTCAACACATAGTCCTCAGAAACAATACCCTATAAAAGCACAATCTATCCCTTACATAAAAGACTGTAGACGAAGGAATCAAAATACAATAGGCAAGTTCATACATTACACTCATTCTTCCACTGGCCAAAGTAGATGGTACTTATCATTTCGTTTTAGACTAAGAATGCTAAATGCACACACAATGAGGCAATTCACAATCTCCACACTTCTGGACTGCTGAGTAACATCCAGAGGTGCAAATAGAAAACTGTGTTAGATTTCGGTACTGGGTTCATCACACAACTTTTAGACCCAAAAAGTTACAAGTAGACTACATTCACCTTCCAGTTGTTTCAAAAGAACTCCTCAGAGCTACAAAACATCCCAGGAACATTCTCAAATTGAAAACAGAGCCTACTCAAAGGCATTTCAAATTGTTGGTAGTATGTAGATGAGATGTAGATTTAAGCATCCATCTAGAAATGGTGGATTTAATCATAAAGAAATTGACTTCAAATAAATAAATACTTAATTTAAACAAATGAACAATTGCACGAAGAGACCACCAGGGGGCACGCTCATGCTGGTTGACTGAGCGAGAAACTCCTGTGTCATTGAGCTGAAAATAGTGAAGAGCCCCCACTCGAGACCCCCCCCCCCCGGCCGGACAACAGTGAAGCCATACAGCCTGGGTAGGTCCCGGGAGCAAAGATGTGAACTTTCAAGAAGATCCACCATGGTTTGACAGAGATACGGGGCGGAAGACCTACTGTCGGGAAAACAAGAGTTTCTCCGAACGCGAAGATCCAAGCTGTTTACTTCCACAGCGGTCCACGCAGTGGCGTCAGGCCTGGGAAGTGCGTCCCGGCAAGGCAGAAGGTGTGCAATTGGACTATTGGGACCGGTGCAGTGCTGGTAAAGTGCCCGCTGAGTGAACATCTTTCCCACATATGAGGGGAGGCCTCAATAAGCACAACCCGGCAGCGCAGGGGACCGGAGAAGTGCGGGTGAAGTTCCCGTTGTGTGGCCCCCCTTTTGCCCGCCCGGGGGGAGCCTTCAGGACACATATTTCGGACTGAGACTTGTGGGTCATTGGCGAACAGTGGTTCCCAATTTAAGCGGTACTGTGAGCGATTTTAGCTGTGGAATAGGGTCGGGTAGTGTCAGTGATTCGTACTTGTTATAAAGGCCACCACAGAGAACTCTGCACACTGGTGCTCCAGTGTCATGACAACGCAGTGCGCGCCACTGCCAACTGTGGTGCACCCGAGCCCTGAGACAGATTGTTAAGGTGTAGGCCCCCTGGCTTTGGCTAGGGGCATGTGCCTGCCTTAGCCGGTAGCATATCCATGCGGGGCCAGGACCTAGTAGTTGGGATGCAGTAATAGTGTTCCTATGTAGAAAGGACCCAAGTGCCACCCTGTGAGTTGGTGGCGATTGGCTGACCTCTAGATACAGTGGAAGCTGTGGTGGAGCAGACAGTGAAGTACAAGGCTGCTGGTGAAGCCTGAGGAAGAGTGGTGCTTAGGTGAATTAGGTGGGGACAGGTGGATCGGGAAAGCCCAGGGTATTGGGGTGATTGGAAGGAACCCCCGGGAGAAGAGCACTAGGGCTTCCCTTGATGGCAACCTGGCCTGACCCAGAAAGAGGGTTTGGACCCATGCACAGACTGGAAGTTGAAGTTGGGGGCCTCATATAACCAAGTTGACGCCCGTGGAGGGGACCCACCAGGCCTGAAGTGAAAAGAAGAGGTGAGGGCCCCCAGATTGGTGCTGGGGTGTGTGCCCGCTGTGCTGAACACAGCTTTAAGACTACCACTATGGACTGGTCTGATGGAGGTGCTGGGGCAATCAAGGGAGACGCCTGGATATTGGTGAGTGTGAGGCAGTTACTTGAGGGTGACGCCCCCTGCCCCAAAAAGAGGGACCCACATTTTATATGGACTGGATGGGGAAATTGTGACGATTCAAATACTCACAGGGGCCTTGAGAACACCACACCGGAGAGAAAATGCAGGAAGGGAGGGGGGGCATGTCCACAATAAGGGACATTGCCTCATTTCTAGAGGAGATCTGAGGAATGAGAGCGGATATTGGAGGCAAAGTGAACAAAATCAACGTCTGGATTGACGCAATGGACGAGAGGTTGCAAGCAGTGGAAAGCAATCAGTCCTCCCTTGAGACACTAGAGACACAGATAGATATGAGGATGGCGGAGTTGGAAAGGAGAGAAGGGGAAATCACACTTAAAATGGGTGATTTCGACAACCGAGAACGGAGGAACAACTTGTGGTTCTTTGGGGTACTGGAGAAGGAAGGTGAAACGGAAAGAGACCTCTGCAGGTTCGTCCATGAAACAGCAAAAGTGTTGTTTGGAGATGACACCATCGACAAACCCAAAATTGATAGGGTACACATTGAGGGTGGAGCAGGCAGAGGTTCAAGATCTGTGTTGGCCCGATTCCATAACTACCATGATAAGCAGAAAATATTTGAAAGGGTGAGGGGGATAGGCACGGTGACATTGGGCAATGCCAAAGTTGCAATCTTTCAAGACCTGCCCCCACTCACCTTGGTGAAGAGATGTCTATGTGCACCCCTCACGAAATGGCTGAATGAGAAGGGGGTGCGATATTGATGGGGCTTCCCCTTCTACATATCCTTTGAGGCAGATGTGTACGACTACAAACTCATCATGGAAGAGGATATACACAGGGTTACCAGGGAGCTGATGGGGGAAGCTAAGTCTGCACCGGAAGGAGGTTCAAGGGGCCAGAGGACGGGAAGTGGCGCATACAAGGGCCAAAGAGGCGCAAGTTGCCTGGGTCGAGGAAATTCTGGAAATTTAATACACTGCCTGCTGAAGATAATTGACCTATTTTTCAGTGGCCGAGGGATGGGAGGTCTCTCTTTTGCTTTGTTTAAGAGTTCACTTAGAAGATTATTTCAGGTTCCTTGGAGGGGGACGGCAAGAGTTGGGGGTCGTCAAGGGACATTAGATCGACCCCCAATTGGAGCCTGCAGGCGGGCTTGGTTACTGAACTTGATATGGGAGTAAGGTTGTTGCAACTGATGAGTTTGTCTGGGGGATTTGGGAGGTTGGAGTGTTAGAATGTTAAAATGTGGCGGTACAAAGGGTGAAATGGGGGCTCTTGGTTTTGGCTGTGTTTAAGTTGTCGGCCTGGGGTTCGGGTCCTAATGGTGGCCGGGGTTCATCCAGGGATGGTAACTGGTGGGAACCGGGCCCCACAAGGGATGGGACAGGGGGAGGTGGATGGGGGAAAGGCTCTCATGGGGACGGGGGGAGAATTAGGGAGGGTAAGACTGTTATGCGCTGTCATGATCCACACTGAAAATAGCTGGGGCCCGGGGAGGCCTGTCAAAAGGGATGTGTTAAAGGTGGGGAGATGGTGGACCTGAATACGGGGGAGAGGAATGATCACTTGCAGATTTGCACATTGAATGTCAGGGAGTTTAATTCACTGACCAAGAGGTTCTTAGTGGCCAGAGAATTCCGAAGATCGGGGATTGATGTTCTCTTTCTCCAAGAGATGCGGTTCTCCGTGGGTGATGAAAGGAGAATACCGTGAGGCCTTTTGGGACGAGAATACTGGAGTTCCGGGACTCCAGATGGGGGGTGTCGGTACTCTGCTACACAGAAAGCTGGAAATGTGGTTAACAACGCAAGTACTTGAAGGAATACTGGACTGTAAGGGGGAACGAGTTGTGCAAACCATACCTGGAGGATGCTTACCGTAGTCAGGTGAGAGTGACAGCAGGAGCGGGGAGGGAGGAGGGAAAGGCGGGTTTACATAAGGGGGAAAATCTGTTGAGAGCCAATGTTATGTTGTTTGTTTTGACACGATACTGATATCTGGCTGTACTGTGCATTGTTTATTGGAAAATGACAATGTTTAATTTGAAAAATTGCACAAAGGAATGTTAAATTTTAGGGCTTTTCATTGAGAGATGAGCAGACGAAGCTATCCTCACAATTTCTAGAAAAATGTGCACTTTTAGAAACCTCGGTCAACTTCGATAACTTCAAGCGTTACTTGGTTCGCTAAACTACGGATGCACGTATTTGCCTCACTATGCATCTTTGGTAAAACCACTTTGAGCATTAGTGAAACTGAATTTCTGCCCCTCACTGGAAACCAGAACGCACATTCTGCAACAAATTGGCAATCAAATGACTCAAAGCACTACTATTTAAGACAGGAATACTGATAAAGATTTACAAGTAACATTATTTCCTGGTCAAGTCAAAATGCTTATAACCAGTTTAATTATGGTGAAAACAACCCAACAGCATATCGTTCACATGTTTACCCAATACCAGAACAAACGTTAACTGCAGAAGAGAAGATTTTGACAGCAGTGCAGGTTATAGTATAGAAAGAAAGGGCTGTAGGAGCCAATAAAACAATGCACCGGGGGACTGACAGGGGTCACAGACAAGAGGGGCACCTGATTGCTGCACTCCTACTGCCACTTCTCAGACCAGTCACATTAGCTAACCTCACCAGGCTTTAATCTAGTGCTGATCTCTCTGTGGCTAGTCTTTCGATACTAGGAGATGAATAGTAGCAATAATGGTGTCCGGCCTCAGTGCACAGTTGCTGAACGCGTGGCTGTACTCTGGTGACAGAGCGAACAGATCGCTGCAGGTGGGGCCCAAAAGGCGGTTGTGTGGCAAAACCCTGCGCCCCTCCCCAGGAGGAAATCAGGACAAGCACAGGAGTGTGGCAAAGAGGGGCAGGCCATTGTGAAGGGCATGAGGTTTGGGGCAGTAACTCAGTGGCATAGTGGCGGATTTACGAGCTGGTAGGACCAGTGATGTGATGCATTGGCACCCTCCCCATGTGAATAGAGCTCTGGGCCACAGCTCTTCTTGGAGGCCTCAGGAACATTGTGATGCTGAACAGCTTCCCTTCAACAGGTGGAGGGAAACGCAGCCAATCCTTGGAATGGCAGGAATTAGTTTGTAGCTTAATATGTGTGGTTTGATGATAATTTGTATCCACTTCAGGAATGAAACAGATGAATGATCTCTAAGGCAAAAATATAGAAGGGAAGGTTGAATGAACAAGTCTGACAGCTCCTGCATAGGAGTAATCCCCACAAGACCCGATACAGCTGTGATACCCCAAAACATTCTTGGTAACTGGTGCAAACATCTTCCTTGACCTCCCCATCAGCTTTTCAAGATGACAGATTCTCAGATTAGTGACGCAACCACAAAAATGGACGTTCTGAGTATTTTACAAGAAATCAAAGTCCTAAGTACAGACCTACAATCATCTCTTTCTCATCTTCGGGGAAGGATGAATGAAGTAGAAGACCGTTTGAAAGCCCTGGAGAGCCACACAATCTCACCTGACATTACTGAAATATGGCTGGATACACAGATTAAAGAATGTGAGCAAAGGATTAAAGAATTTACCCTCGAGATCGAGGACATGGCAGATGCACTAAAAAGAGGCTCTGAGGAAGACCACAAAGAAGGAGAAACTGAGTGAGCTGGAAGAAAGGTGAAGGGTGTTCTGAAACTTTTTATTGAAGAAGAACAAGTTAATTACCAACTGGTAACGTTCTTCCAACTGGATGTTCCTCCAACGTATTCCACATCTTTGACATGTAATGTCCACAGCTGTGCACTTCGGAAACTTTTTCAGCAGAGGGCGTCCTGCGTCGATGACGTCTGGGTGATGTCCCTTGAAGGCCTCCGTCGAGGGCGACATCACCGGATGTTATAAACAGGACGCACAGCGCCCGTAGCCACAGTTTAAGTTTTTTCCCTCAGAACGTGTGGCATCAGTCTCATGCCTTTTTTACTGTACATAGCCTTGGGGAAACGGAAGCTGCAATCGCATACGAAATTCTACAGAAGGGCAGACTGGGAGGGCGATGTGGAATAAGTTGGAGGAACATCCAGTCGAAAGAACGTTACCAGTTGGTAAGTAACTTGTTCTTCGAATGGATTGTGTCCTCCAACGTATTCCACATCTTTGACAGACTCCCAAAGCTGTACCAGTAAATGGAGGAGGGAAAAGAATTTAGAGTACACAATCAGATTGCAGAATAAAGAACCGCCTTACCAAAGGCCATATCCTGACCATGGATTGTAGCCAGGGAATAATGCTTAACAAACGTGTGAAGCGAAACCCATGTAGCGAAAGCAGCCACGCCCCTAGTGGAATGAGCTTGCAACCCTTCAGAAGGGTCATTACCCGTCAATCGGTAACAGTCCGTAATAGTGAGGATAATCCACCTGGACAAGGTCTGTTTGGTAACAGCCTGGCCCAATCGGTGTCCAGCATATCCTAGAAAGAGTTGATCGTCCACTCTGACCTTGGACATCCTAGAAATGTAAAATCTCAGAGCTCTCCTAGGATCCAACCGATAGAGTCGCCCCTCTTCCTTATCAGGATGAGGAGGAGGATAGAAAGATGGGAGAACCACTTTCTGACTCAAATGAAATTCAGATACTTAGTTTGGTAAAAAGGAAGGACATACCCACAGCACAACCCTGTCCTTGTGAAACACAGTAAAGTGTGGCTTAGAGGAAAGTGCCTGCAATTCACTCACTCTGTGAGCGGAAGTAACCGCAACCAAGAACACAGTCTTGAAGGACAGTAATCTCAAAGGACAAGAGTGCAAAGGTTCAAACGGAGCACCCATGAGAAATTTCAAAACCAAATTTAAATCCCAAGCCGGCACCCGGAAAGGGGACGGCGGAAACACATTAGTCCATCCTTTAAGAAATTGAGAAATCAAAGGAATCTTAAAGTAAGAACATTCTTTGGACGAGCGCTTAAAGATAGACAGCGCTAATGGTACCTACTTAAAGGCCCCTGTGGGCAAAAGAAAGTAGGAAAGACAAAACCATAGGAATGGAGCATTGAAAAGGATCAACATTGTGTCCTCTGCACCAGTCACAAAACTTCACCAGTCACCACCATCTGCACAATGCCCTCACCTTGGGAGGCAAGCTGATGTAAATCATGTTACATAGATCCAATACGCAGGTAAGTAATATATATGGTACGTTTATTACTTGTTACAGAGCCATCCTTATTACGTTGATGGTAAGCGAATGACACCGGCACATCCCACCCGGCCACAATAGTCAACCCCAACTGTCAAACATAGAATGTAGCCTCCAGTCATACACTGCACGTTCCAAGCTACGCTCAACAACCTCACGCGCACCTCACAGCACACGTAATATACATTACCAACCACCAACCAAAAAAATGAGGACCAAACCCATCGGCCCCCCCCCACAGCGATGCTATGACAAAATGCCCCCACTAACCACACCCGAGGGAAGCATAATCGCAAACACTCATAGTGTTCCACAAAGGTGCACATATAATCACACATTCACATATACATAACCCCGAACATGTATAGAGCATATACTTCCCAAATGATCATTTGAGTTGATTGAGCAAATGTTAATAAAAGTTTCCACTAAACAGAACACCATTGTCCTGCCCATAGCAATTTCCCTCATAAATGTTTCCACAGCACAACACGTTTGTCATGCACATAGTCATTGCCCATGAAGCAGTTGAACCCATGCCCAATGTCCAACCTGAAACAGAAATTGCATGAAAAACCTGTTCCAAAAACCTTCAGCAAACGTCCAAGCTGAAAAGAGAAAATGTTAATAAAAGTTTCCACTAAACAGAACACCATTGTCCTGCCCATAGCAATTTCCCTCATAAATGTTTCCACAGCACAACACGTTTGTCATGCACATAGCCATTGCCCATGAAGCAGTTGAACCCATGCCCAATGTCCAACCTGAAACAGAAATTGCATGAAAAACCAGTTCCAGAAACCTTCAGCAAACGTCCAAGCTGAAAAGAAAAATGTTAAATTAAAGCTAACATTTCATACAGTAGAATTCTGTTCACACATAAACCCAGAAACCCTGCATCACTAAAAGCGAGCTACAACCCATGACAGGCAAAACCAAAAACCACCATTGCATTACACATTAGAAAATTAGATGAACCCACCCTGCAAGGAAAAAAACATCATATTAATTACATAGCAGAAAACCGAATTCACACCTGACAGGGCTACTACATATAGTCACCCACACCATACGCACCACACGGCCCACACAAAGACACAACAGAGGTCACATACGCTACTACCCACACGCACTCACCCTGGCCTCGACAACACTCAATGCTTCAATCCGAACTCAAGGTGAGACCCTTTAAACAATATAAAAGTGACACAAATCCAGCAACGAACAACATTCCACACACAAATCCTCCATGCTGCCTGTCTCAACTCCATAGGACCGACATCTCCATCGACACGTCCTCTTTGAACACAAACAGTACTTTTCTCCGGTGTCCGAGTCCAAACCCCTCTTCCGTGAGGAGTGAGAGGAAGTCGCCTCTTCCTGCACCTCCACTGAAATCCGGGAAATACTCTGTTGATTCTCGCTGTGTATAGTCTCTACTGCCGCCGGAAACAAAAGTTGCACACAATCCGCTGGCAAAACGGAGGGAAACATAGCACAGGTGCTCCCCCGGTACCACGCACTATCCATCCTGCTCGCCATGAGAGGCCCAAAAATAGTCTGACACATACACAGGCTGCTGGCTCCTTGCCACTGGTGGCGCACTCACGTTGGCCCCGACTTCCAAACGCCGTCAGTGTACAGAGACTGGCTCTCTTACTGCCAACGGTCGCGCACAGCTGCTCCCCCTAGTGGACGCAGGGGAACACAACCTCGAAGGAACCAAAACCATCAGTCTGTACCCGCACCAACGGCCTGCCAACTTCAAGGGACCTGGCGAACACCAGCCAACTGCCCCCGGCACCTCCAGCCAACAAGAGAGATGCTTCCAGACCGGTCCTGATTTCCCCCGGCTGTCGCTGCACCAAACCAAAAGTGCTTCCAAGTCTCAGCTCTAGCCAAAACAATGCAGGGCACCAGCGCTCCAACCAGACAACCACCCCAACGCTCACCTCTCAGAGCCAGGGGTACCGGACACCCAGAGCGGACCTCGGAGACCTCGGGCGCCCACATTCACCATCCTCACTGCCGAAGATAAGACGCAGTAGGAACAAGGCCACGTGGAAGCAACCACGAATTGGGGAGTGCCGCCACAAACCGCCGACTCTAAGGCAGTCCTCCTGCTGTGGCCGCCCGCCGGGTGGGATGTCAAGACTGGAGGGCGGTGTCACGCTCCATAGGCAGCCCCCTCCGCAGCAGCATCCTCGTCGCCAGTGATGTAAATCATGTTACATAGATCCAATACGCAGGTAAGTAATATATATGGTACGTTTATTACTTGTTACAGCGCCATCCTTATTACGTTGATGGTAAGCGAATGACACCGGCACATCCCACCCGGCCACAATAGTCAACCCCAACTGTCAAACATAGAACGTAGCCTCCAGTCATACACTGCACGTTCCAAGCTACGCTCAACAACCTCACGCGCACCTCACAGCACACGTAATATACATTACGACACAAGCACTTCCCCAAGTATGTGTCTAACACAGCACCAATGTACTGGAGCTGTTGGGAAGGTGTCAGATGCGACTTCTTGAAATTGACGGAGAAGCCCAGATTGTGGAGAGAGCGGAAGGTGAGACCGAGGTGATCCAACGCTTGCTCGGGAGAGCGTCGTCCAGGTAGGGGTAGACGTGAATCCACCTTCGACTGAGGTAGGCAGCCTGTAACGCTCACCTGATTCCTGTAGAGGCGCAGGTCTTGACTGGGCGTATACCGTATCTTCAAAGGTGATGTGTAACACACGGCTGGCTCTTTGGGCTGGACCTCTGTGCACTGTATGTCTGACTCGAAGGGTAAGATGTCTTAGGTAAGTGAACGCCGTGCTCTCCATCTGCCTCGGGGCAGCGTGCTGTAACCAGTTTCTTCACTGGATAAGGGGAGCAGGCCTCTTGACTTCAGAGGACTGCTGTCCGTCGTTTACTGCACGAACGGTAAGTTTCGAGTAATTCTAATGTCTTTAAAAGTCTTTAGTAATGATGTCTCTTGTTTTGCAGGGTTCCGGCGATGGCGGATGACGGGCTGAAGTGAGTTGAAGATGGAGCCCGTGTGATGAATAGAAGCGCCTGGAAGCACGTAAGTAAGCGCTTGTTGCCTGCTTCACGATGCGCTCTAACTGTCTTTTTATTTTGCAGGTACAAGTTCGGAGCGGCTGCAGGGTGCCGGAATACCCACTGGGTTAGATGTGGAAAGGAGTAATGGCACGTGAATATTAAAGTTCCCCAATGTCTTTAAACGCACCTTGTTTTGTCTTTCAGATGCGGGATGCAGCGCCGAAGGCCTCCGGAGCGTGCAAAGAGTTGGTAAGCTTTTGTCTTTCAGATGCCGGAATGCAGTGCGAAGACCTCCGGAGCGCACGAAGAGTAGGTAAGCCTTTGTCTTGCAGATGCCGGAATGCAGCGCGAGGCGTTGGTGACAGCCGATGGACCAGGTAAGTGAAGCGCTGTCACTGAAGACCGTAATGCTAACCTGTTCTTTCTTGTCTTTATAGGTGTTGCTGAAGACTGGATTCAGGATGGTAAGCCTTTTTCCTTAGGCCCAGGATCAGATGCAGAAGACACGATGAGCGTTCTGCTGCAGAGGATGCAGAATAACGCAAAGCAAGATTCATCCATCGGGTGTGGTTTAAATAGCCTCCTGTAGTACTTAGGTGTCTCCTTCCACAGCCACGCCTAGGTAAGAAAAGAGTTCCTGCTTTCCAGAAGAGTTCCAGTGCTCTGAACCTAGGGAGTGGCTCCTGCCCCACCCAACAGGAAAAGTAGTTCCAAACAGAAGAGGACCAGAGGCTCAACTGGCAGGCAAGTAAGCAGCATGGTCTGCTGCAGGTAAGTCCACCCAAGCATTATGAGCCCGGCGCTTCCAGCGCTGGGACTGGGCATATTTATGAGCCTGGTGCCACTGGCGCCAGGACTGGGTCCAAAAGGTCCCAATTGGGACTGGTTGGCACTCGGAACCTGGGTTATGGATCTGCTTCCAAGGGAGTTGGGAAAACCCTGACCTTTTGGAAGCAGAGCTCATGACACAGCCACCACCAACCTTAGCTTGGTGAAGACCCTCGGGCAGAGGTCAATCCGAAAAGCAGGACCCAAAATCGAAAGTGTGAGTCTCCACCCGCAAACCTCAGGTAGTTTCTGTGCTTGTGATGAATCGGCACATGAAAGTAAGCATCCTGTAGGTCCAGAGACACCAACCAATCCTGAAGTTGAAGGGCCTAGAAGACTTGAGAAAGAGTAACCATCTTGAACTTGTCCTTCGTGGGAAGTTTGTTCAACCAACACAAGTCCAGGATGGGTCTCAATCCCCCGTCTTTCTTGGGGATCAAAAAATAAGGGGAATACCATCCCTTGTTCCTCTCCACTACAGGCACCAGTTCAGCAGGGTTAAGATTTCCTGCACAAGGAGCGGATCTGGAAGCTTCAAAGAGAGTTTCCCCGATGGATTGTCGTGAGGCTGCTTTAGGAAGGGAAGACAGTAGCCGTGGGCTATGGTATCCAGAACCCACGCATTTGAAGTAATGGCTCACCACTCTTCGTAATGCTGCGACAGTCGGCCCCCAACCGCGAACCATGGGACAAGGCTGCGGCAGTGCCTGAAGGCAACGAGGCAGCTGCCTGAGCGACTTTGGCACCTCTATTTACCCAACCACCACCGGTACTTTTTCCCTGGCCCCTTTGACTGCGGCCCCTCTCGTTCTACCAAAGGAGGAGTAGTAACGAAAAGAACCTCCCCTCCACTGCTGTCCCCTAGGACGAAAAAGCGGAGGTTGACGCACGGCTGCGCTTAAAGATTTTGCCGCAGCCCTCGAGGTCTGCAACCTCTTAAGGCTCTAGTCAGTCTTGTTGCCAAACAAATGTGCGCCATCAAAGGGCATGTTCAGAAGACGGCTTTGCACATCCAGATCAAAACTCGACTTCCACAACCACGCAAATCTGCGTAGAACGTGCAAACAGCTATGGATCAGCTAACACTGTCGGCCGTATCCAAACTCGACTGAAGGGATTCACACATAGCATCCTTGCTGTCTTGCACGAGAGCCAGGAAGCCATCCCTTTCTTCCCCCTCGGGAATATGCTCAGCCGCTAAAGAAACACAGTTCCACAGAGTGTGTGAGAACCTTGCTAAGGCACAAGTGGAGTTGGCCGATTTCACTTGTGTATAGGCGCGTTACAAATGCCATATCATATCATATCAATGCCATGCTCCCCGTAGAAAATACCTTCCGAGCCCAACCATCGAAGAGTTTGTCGTCCTTATCAGGAGGGATGGTAGGGTACGCTGCCTGCCTCGAGGTGGCCGTGGACGCCTGAACCACCAAACTCTCGGGAGTGGGGTGAGTGGATAAATAGCTGGGGTCACTAACGGAAGGGCAGTATTTTTCATCAAAGATTTATTAACAGCCGGAAGAGATTCCGGTGACTGCCAAGCAGCTGCCACCCTATTCTGTAAGGTGAGATGAAATGGTAACACAGGGTCAGAGGACGGACCTTGATGATGTCTGTTAGATCATCCTGCACAATGTCTTCAGGAGGACTGGACCAGCCCAGATACTCTGAGACCCTAGCCATGAGCCTCCTGTATGAAGACTCAGCATGAGCCCCAGGCTCAGGCCTACCAAATTCCAGTCACAGAGAAGTGTCCAACCCACTGGCATCGTGGAGGGTTTGCCTCAACTCCTCCAACTAACTGTCTCCAAAAAGAATTGGAGCCACATCCAGTGCACCAGGTTCCTCAAAATCAGACCTTTCTTCCTCTTCATATATGTCATCCAGAGGGAGTTGAGCCCTGGCCTGGGGACAGAAGAGGGCCTGGAGTCCAATACTGGCCTCACAGACTTCGTCGTAGCCTTCCTAGGAGGATCCACCACATCGGGGTAGTCCAATGGCAAATTTTGGGCAAAAATCCCCGAAGGCATCAAGGGCTTCGACGCCGAGAGCATCGACAACCTCAGCGTCGTGAGCGCCGAAGGCTTCATCGTCGGCGTCGACACTGGTGGCGATGGCGCCGTGGGCTGATAAGATGGCAAAGCGCTGACGTCCGAGTCAGACGGACACAGTGCCAACTGGGTCGACGCCGGCTTCGAGCCCTTAGTAGGTTGCTGCGGTCTCGCTGGGGACGAGGATCGAGACCTAGAAGCACGTCTCTTGCGACATTTCGAAACCCTGTCCGAACGGGACCTCGCAGGGTCCCGATGCAAGTCGCGTCACAGACCCGAGCCCAAAGGCGTGCTTGCCACGGTACGAGACTGAACCTGGCCGGCTTCGTTAGAAGGTGCGATCGGACCCGTGCCGTGATTGAAATATCGCTAACATTTGCTCCTTAAAGGCAGCCCATTCCTCCGGAGTCGAGGACTTCGTAGGGCATGCCACTTTCCTCGCGGCTCCATCCTCCGAGGAGGATGGGAAAGACGACCGGTGACGGCGCTTCCGCGAATGCCACAACAAGGAAGAAGAATGGCGGGAACCACTCCGGGAACGAGAACCCCGGGCCTCCTCCCGACAAGGAGATTTGCCCCTCGATTCGTCGGTGGACACCCCTTTGGATTTCGACTTGGATTTACAGGACTTACTGGGCTTAGAACCCCTACCTACCTGGAGCTTCCCCTTTCGCTCCCGCAAGGTGGTGACAGTTAGCGACTGGCATTTTGAACAGTCGTTCGGTGTCGTGACTCTCACCCAAACACCACAAACAAATGCAATGCAGGTCAGTGATCGACATTTTCGACTTGTAGTCCTGGCAGGTCTTGAAGCCAGACCGCAGAGTCAGAGGGGTCAAAGAAAAAGACATCTCAACGATGAAACACACGAGGTACGCTGAGTTTCACGAAGCAACACGTTCGCAGAAAAAACGGAACTGAGGCTACGGGCACTGTGTATCCTATTTATAACATCCGGTGAAGTCACCCTCAACGGAGGCCTTCGAGGGACATCGACCCGATGTCATTGACGCAGGACGCCCTCTGCTGAAATAGTTTCCGAAGTTCACAGCTGTGGACATTACATGTCAAAGATGTGGAATACGTTGGAGGACACAATCTATTGGAAAGACAGTAAGGAATGCTTTTCTGCTAGAAGCAAAAGAGTAGGTACGCCTCAAGAGCGCCACAGGCATGTTCTAACAATGTCAATATTTTAGGGACCTGTTGAACAGCCTTACGAAAAGGGAGGCAGAATGACAATGTGGTTTGAGGGATCCAAGATAAAGATATTTCAGGACCTTTCGGGCTGAACCCAGAGTCGCCATTAAGACTGCAAACTACTGACAACTTGGCCAAATGAAACATCTGCGCCACAAGTGTGGTTTTCCCATTTGTCTTGAACCTTTGAATTTAAGGGTAACACCTATACATTTACTGATGTGAAAGACCTAATCCTAATAATCTCTGAATGAAATGCAAAATCTGCAACTCCACTACAACTGACGATAAAGTAAAAGAGGAATGTTCCTGAAAGCTTTTACAGGGCAAGGAACTAGCATGAGGATGTCGGGTACTCACAAATTTAGACAAATTGCAGATATTCTGTTAAGCAAACCAAAATGTTAGATTTTACCTACTGCTGCAGTATCATGGGTGTATTCAATTTGCTCTGGAATGTTTGTTTTTGAGGAGTAATGGTACTGGAGAGTATTGGAGAGTATTGGCAGTTGAAGGAGAACTAAGAAATCTTAATTTTGGAGGACGGCCAGAGATAGCACAACCTTTGGCTCAACCAAGTGTCTCAGGTTGCGGAGGGGAGTTTCTTTTCTTCTCTTCCCTCATTAAATCATTTGCTCTGATTTTTCAGAAACCAAAATATTGGGGGGGATGTTTGGTGGGAACCGAATCTAATAGATTTATCCTAAATCATAACGGCTATATATTTCAATAATCCCTTGTTGGGAAGTTGTCATTATTTGCAGATCAATTTCAAAGACCTAAAAATGCATAACATTAGAATTGCCACCCTCAATGTAAAAAGGCCTTATGTACCCAACTAAAAGGGTCATTATTGAGGAGAAAAATGAAAATTCACATCCTTTCAGTGTTATTCTTACAGGAGACACACTATAAGAGAGGGGAGGAATCCAGGATACATGCTGGACACATTGCTTGTGGTCCACATCACTGACCAAGAATCAGGGCTGGGAATTATATTGACTTGTGATGTATCCATTGATGCCAAGATGGACTTGAAAGCAAGACTCTTCATGGTGGAGTATAAGCTATCCAGGAAGTTGATCATATTAGCAACTCTACATGCCCCGAACTTCCAACAATTGAGGGATATCGAGAAAAGCCATTAATGACTTCAGATACATGGCGGAAGGTATGAAAATCCTTCAGAGGTGACTTTAATATGACAAAGAACTCCCGACTTGATTGGAAGTCTGAATCTAGACAGTTCGATATACCTAGGGGGGTAGATTAACAATCTTTCAAAGAGGGCCTACACACATATGCTTGGTGTGACACATGAGGTGAAGTCCATCCAAATACAGGGAGTTACACTTTTTGCTCTAAACCGCACAGATCCTATACAAGGATCGATTACCTACTTGTTGGAAAAGGACCGAGAATATCTCCACCAAAAAATACATATACATTCAATTGGCTGGTCAGATCACAATATGATGCAGATAGACCTGATGTGGGAGTCAGAAAGCCATAAGTTCACAAAGTGGCAATGTAGACTAGGTGGCCTGTTGAGAGAATGTTTCTGCTGAGATTTCCTTAGCGAACAAATAAGAAAATATTTTATAACCAATGACAATGGATAGGAAGACTTGAAAATCGTCTGCCAGGTGAATAAAGCCACACTGATGGGGCTTTTTATAGCTGAAGGTGTAAGGAGGAAGAGAGAGAGACAAACCTTTTAGAAACCAAATTGTCCAAAGAGATAAGTCTGAAAAATCACTTCGTAGAACAGGATGGTAACACTGATGACCTGATTAATATCCAGGTTAAAAGGCAAGAGCTGGTGGAACTAGGATTGAACAAGGTTTACCAGTGAATCCAGAGATCTAGGGTACTTTAAGACAAGGCAGCAATACTTAGAGGTGGATGGGGATGCAGAAGTTACTCAAACATCAATAATCAAAATGACTCAGGAAGTTGGCAAAACTTAGTTCTGTTTTAATATCAATTATCTAAAATAGGGAGCTACAACGGACATCATCCGACGTACACTCGAGCTCTTAATAAATTTCATAAAAAACATTTATAATCAGAATTCATCACTGACGTCACACTACGCAGCAAACTACAAAAACCTACGGAGAGTTGTGGTTGGTTTACAAGGAACATCCACATATACGTTCCATATTAACAGGGCTAGTGCTTGGGCCTCTAAGTCAGGTGGGCTTCTAAACCCATCCCTAGTGACAAGTCATCTTCATCGTCATAAAATACACGATGATTAATTGGTTACACAAACTATAGGGCTCCCTCATACGTGGCCCTCTACAATTGTTTGGCATGCGTGTACCCTCCTGGAATATTGCACATGCGAGCAGCACGCAGGCTAGCATCCCAGGTGCATGGATGGTTGGCGTGGTCTTGCCTCCCCACCCAATTAGCCCACATCTATCATCACTCCTACAGTCTGCCAGTCAATTAAGGCTTTGAACTTGGCCTTGCAGAAGCTATCTGTGCCTGAGAATTAAAGGAAGCGTAGCATCGCCTTGTCTTCTAGTTTTGGTGTAGCTTAACCCAAAGCTATTTTGATCTCGACCATGGGACTGGAGACCACTCTTTAGAGCTTTTTGCAGCATTTCATATTATTAAATGAACTCTTGACGCCTTCATTGTTTTTTCATACTGCTTAAATAGAAGTTTGTTTCTTTCTCACGTTCATTGTAGCCTTTTGACAGGCGCCCAAATCAGTATGGCCTCAGCTTCCTGGTGCTGGGCCAGCCAAGCCTTTCTTGAATTTCTCCATCGCCATCAGTTTATTTCTAACTGCGCCACACTGAAATCCCTTCCAATCATGGGGTTTCAAGCCTTGCTGAAGTGCATCGTGGAATATCCAGGTTCTCTACGTTCCTATAGGTATACACTGGCGCATCACCGCAATCTATTCACTACGTAGCCAGCCTTATGATTAATTTGTCTGCTTGCGTTTCTGCATCTGTACAAGTGTAAAATTACTTTGCATTTTCTCTCTTTCTTCATTGCACGAGCATCTTCATTTCAATCCCGAAATGTTGCTTAATCGCCACGTCTTCATCTTCAATTTCTATAGAATGTCTTGCATTTCTTTTCAGGGTGCATCAGTTCTATTTCATATGACGTCACCTAATCTTCGTTCTTGTTCAAATGCACACTTCCTCTGGAACTTGATCCAAAAGAACACTATGGGCCTCATTACAAGAGTGGCGGAATGGGTTAACGGGTGCCGCAAAAGGAGGCGGACCCATTAACACCATTCCGCCACATTACGTCTTACCAGACGTGGAGAGCGGGTTCCGCGAGGGGAAGAGGGAGCTAACAACGGGCCAGTCGTAATCGGCTCGTTGTTAGCTCCCTCCCCCTATGGGGGGCTGAAATGGGGATTGGGAAGGTCCGGGCCCTTGTTCCTGGAGGGAGGAATTACCGGGACCTCCAAACTCGGAATGG
Source organism: Ambystoma mexicanum (assembly GCF_040938575.1). Classification (NCBI taxonomy): domain Eukaryota; kingdom Metazoa; phylum Chordata; class Amphibia; order Caudata; family Ambystomatidae; genus Ambystoma; species Ambystoma mexicanum. The sequence goes on from NC_090932.1 coordinate 553,799,339, forward strand.
CCCGGTAATTCCCCATTCTGGGAACCCGGACCCGATTTTGGCGGCAATAGCGGCATGGCTACCGCCAAACTCGTAATGAGGCCGTAATGAGGCCCTATTTCTTCATGCATGCAGGGTTTTCTCTGCTGGGTACATTGTCTTGAGGATTCTTTGCTGTATAGGCATTCTCACTGGAACTGCAAGTGTCGTCATTTCTGGTTGCCAACATATATGCAACATGGGGGCAGAGCTTTGGATGGGGGTACTTGGCTCCTCCTCTACACTCCTCCCTCTGGGCCATTCATCGACCACTCTCTCACCAATCTTCACATCAAGACATCCTTGTCTGAAGAAATGCTTCTTTGGGACCCATATCTTTATAACTTCTTTCAGGCATCCGGCTGATTACACATGCTCATCAATACTCCAGGTCATAAGACTGCATTGTCCACTGGGACTACAGAAAATCCATCTTCCCTCATACTTCTTGTGGTTCCCTTGGGTGCATGAATACTGGCCTTCACATAGTCTCTGATTTCTTCATCTGTCAGCTCTATGGGTTTGTTAGGAATCCACGTTCTAACACTATGCATATATCACACGTCTCTCATATATCCAGTTCTTCAGTTCCAAGCACCACTTCATTTACTGACTATACCCAGGCATACAGCTAGTTGGGCTCACTTGGTCCCAATAGAACTTACCAGCACAGACATTTGTTCATTGGTACCCAGATATAATCTACCCAACTAGATAGTCCTAAGACTACTGGAACAACCCAGGAATTCTTTTTTCACAAAAATACTTCAAAAGAATACAAGCTGTCGACTAATATAGATATGTGCTATATTCCTTGCACACTCTAAACACCTCTTTGTTTTTTCTTTGCTTGTTTCTTATTACATGTTTTTTTTCAGGATCTTTCTCTGCAACACTTTGTTTAAGCTGCATTGTTTATTTGTAAATATTTTGATTTGTTGTTTACAATCAAAAAAGTAAAAAATGTTTTGTATATATTTATAAGTATGTGTTTTCAATACAAGACATTTGTTTTCACAGCCCTTGTAGTAGATGCTGTTTTTTTCCTCTGGACATTTTCTTTGGGTCAATTTATTCAAGATATAATCTATTAGTAAACAAAGTTAAGGTTCCTTGATATTATAAATTGGTCATGCTTTATTCAATGACAAATAATCAGGCCAAACCTCTCTCAGTAGCAGCACTACTTTCTTCGTACTAGTATACCCAGGTTTAAGCATTCAACACCTTTAATGCGGCGTATGCATTACAAAGCCCATACTCCGGTACGTACCCGTAAGAAAGGACAGTGGAGAGGAGGTTACCATGGAAATTGTCAACATGGCGCCTTCCAGGCACCGTTCCCCGTTCGGGGGTCACGTGATGTGTTCCTGTGACATATAAGCACCTCCCCCCATTCTGCAGTGCTTCTGAATTTGCTGAAGTGCTTTGTTTACCTATTTTTGTATCTCTTGGATTACTTGGTCTACCGAACTTTGCTAATGTCTGGATTTTGCTTTTCTGCTGCTGTTCTGGTCCCGTGTAACTACTCCGGCTATCGTCCACCCCTTTTTGACTCAGAACACTTATGGACTTTGCTTTGTCTTGCCCTCATTTCGTTGTTTTCTGCATTCGCTCTTCTTCAAAGCTACGACCTGGAACGCTGACTGGAACTGCCTTGGTTACTCCTCATCTGCTTTGTTTGCTGTACTTACGTATACCTAGTTTTACATGGATACTCACCTTGGAACTCCTACGCTCTTCTGGTTTCTTCATCTCTGGCTGCCTTGTACTTTTCTCATTGGAATCACCAGAGTGTTTAATCGGAGCACCCCACGGAGTACCGTGCACAAAAACGAGTGGCTGCTACTGTGTGCTGTATTCCCCGCCAGGCGTCCTCGTTCCGTTGGGGCAGTGTCCGGACTTGAGACATTCCGCCTAGGCATCCTCATTTCGTCGGGAATAGTCGTAAGGGGTTGCTCTGATTCTCCTTCTTCTGCTACAGCTACTGGCCAACATTCGTCTTACAGTAATAGGACCCCACGGTAAGCTGTTTACATAGTTCCTATTGTTCACACACGGATACATTGATACAAGGTTAGAAGTCATTTTGGGTGTTGTTTTGCAGGTATTTTGCACCATTAGGAGACTACAATACTTGGCAGATCTACATACTAGCATACAGTCCAGTCTTTCTCAGCTAAGGTTAGTTTTCAGTATTCTGTTCCATAATAGAGAAAGTCTGTTAGTTCTAAATTGTTAACCAGTGTCCCTCCTCTCTCAGGTTCTGCCGGTTCCTGCTCCTTTCATCAACCTGTGCTCCTGGGATCCATTCTTTCAAAGAATACATCTGCTGTCTTTTCATTTAACACAGACAGTAGGTTATATTGTAGGGAAGAATCTGTCGTCTACACTACGAGGGCAGGTGGAGACGGATTCTGACAGGGTTTGAACCCAGATTCAACATTGATCACAATCTTCATTCCAACTGCTTTCTTTGCTGTCTTCTAGCAATTATTATTTTGATCACACAAAATCCAAACATGATCATCACCAACAGGGCTCCAAGAAACTTGAAAATGTTCACCATGCATTGTGCAACCCATGCGAAGATCGAACCAAACCAGCTGTCATCGGCAATATCTTCCACTTTGTATATCATTTTGAAATGCAGGTTTGTCAGCATCGTAATGGCCTCTGTCAAGGTGCCTGTCACGTCATCGTGAGAAGGTATGAATGGGCAACATGATTCTCCAATTTTGGCACAAACACCTCCATCCATAGCTGTGATCATATCAAGGACATATCTGTTCTGGAGAGTCATCAGTCGTATGACTCTCAACTCTTCCCTGCTAGCATTGAATCCCTTTATGGTAGTGTTGATCGTCTGCAGAAGCTCCCATCTGGTTATCTATAACCATTTGGTATTCGCCATAATCTGGAATCCAGGCATAAAGATAACAGAAAGAACTGCTGAAGTCTGGCTGAATAATCTGTGTTCATATGGAATAGCATGAACAGCTTTTATTGACTTGGCTGAGAAATAATGTTCTCTCTTCAGCCCATTCAAAAGTTCCGAAAATCTCTTCTTCCTTAGGTGAGCATCTACTTTTGGGAACTCACCAATGTTCAGGTCACTCTTTGGAATCACCAATGCTGGAACATGAACAATCACTAAAGAACATAGTCCTCCCCAATCTCTGGCCAGCTTCATGTAAGCTCTGGATCGACAGGCCCAGTAGTCATCCATTACCACTGCTGTCCCAGTCTTCATTCCTGGCACATCAAAAATTTGACCGCACTTTTGATTCTCTCCACCATTTCTTGTGCCATTGTTTCTGAAACATAGCTTTGCACTGTCCAAAGGCACTATCTATAAAGGACCTCCTTTGTCTTCGACCCACGTCAGCAGTTTTGCACGTTTTAGCCAGTTAGGTTTGCATCCCTTTTCTACTCTGTCAATAACTGGTTGATGATGACCAGTCACTACCCAGGCTCTGCATATGACTACGCCTTCTTCCCAGCCATCTGGAGAAAGTACTGTTCCCCAGATCTGCATCTGGCCTCTTTCCTTGCAGCTTCAATTTCTTCTTTGGTCTTTCCTTGACAATAGGGTCTTCTATTTACTTCCCATCTGATTCCAGCTCTTTTCACTCCTGGCTGTTCATTACTTATCACTTGATTTCTGGTGAATGTCCTTTCTCTTGTCTTTAAGTCTTGAACATAATCATCTTCATCTGGGGATGACCATTCTGTCACCCATACCAAGGATGCTGTTCGGCCCATGAACTGACCTCTTGCCAGGCAGAGTACTATATGAGATAGGCAATGAGCTGTTTAGACATCTATTTCAATCCTCCTCTGAAGTTCTCTTGCCCACCTCTTTCATGTGCTGATACCACATGTTGTTCCCAAAATGTGCTGTACTGTCCAGATAATAATTGAATTCATGATGATTCTCCCTTGCACTTCTTTTAGGTCTTTGTTTCATTCTTGCCAAATAATTCTCTCTATAGTGACCATAAAGTAAATAAAAAACTGACCTCCCTCCAAAGGGAAGCTTTGGGACATTCGTCACAGACATAGGTACCTGTGTATGAGCTACTGGAGTAGGGACAATCACATATGACCTAGGCTTTCTTGCAAGTCTAGCATGAGTTATGGGAGTAGGAAGAATCAAAGGGACCACTACTTTCTTTCGACCAATACAATACACATTGTGCATCAGCAAAATGAGAAAAACAACGATAAACATCGAGCAAGCATATATCATGCATCAATACATTTTGCTCCACCAACAATGCCTCTCCTCTTGTTGTGGTCTTTGCTCACTGTCTGGTATTGCAAGGTGGTTTATGGACCACATGATTTGCCTGTATTTACTTCTAAGGAAGAAAAAACTCTTTTAATTCATTAGATGCTCCGGTAGTCGCTTAATCTCCTCGACAATCTCCTTAAGTAACGGATTGATTGCAGGACGATTTATAGGATCTCGCATGAACACAAAAGTGTTAGTGTTCCTCCAGACAAGATACGGATGAACTTGAATCAAATAATAAAAGATCCTGGCAAGTAATTTGTGGGTGTCATCATCAGATAGAGTATTTGTGTGCTCAAAGAAACATTCAGGTAATTGTCTAATCTGGTCTAGAATTGCTGCCAGTAGACGTCTATTCGTTGGGCCAATCTTAAGAACTTGGACGAAAGTGTGCACATCAACACTACGCCCAACAAGAGCAGGGTAAGCTCTGAGTATAAAAATGAAGACAGCAAGAAGTAGTCTGTGTACTTCAACATCAGTGAGCACCATGTAGCCTACCAAAGAAAGTCAGTAAGGAATGATTCTGGGATCGCTCTCTCTTCCAGTCGTCAAACAAAAACCAAATCTGGCATCCTTAGCTTTGCCTTCGCACACCAAAGCTCAATGTCAACAAACTCCTGTGGCTCAAGAACAATAGCTTTCTCACTCCTTGACGTAGCAATCACAACAACCTTAACCTTGGATTAAGGCGCTATATAAATACAATAACATTGTAACAACGACCTCACATTGAAGATAAGATAGAGGTATTGACACTGAGAAAGCACTGTCGCAACAAATGGGGGGGAGCACAAGGAAATAAAACAGCTACAACTCTCCAATTTCTATAAGGTCTTAGAGAAATCGACATCTCAACAGATATTGCCACAAGATCCCCTTAACCTTATGGCTGAACGCCCTATGACCTCAGCTGAATCTAATAGACTGGGCTTTTCCTCTATCCCCTCAGTTCAGACCTCTGTCCCTTCTCTTCCAGAGATTCTAAAAACCTTGGGTTCAGATGTAATAGAGGGAAATATGAAATTCAATCCTGGGAAAACCACATATGATAGGGATATGAACGAGGGACTTAAATCGTCTATACAGGGAGACCAACAGCCCCAAATAGGGATTGAAGGGGTAAATACGAACCTTCCAGACACCATAAAAAGGATTATGATGAATCTCTTCCCCAACCTAGTATGGCTTAGAAACAAGGCTATGATGGGAAGGAATTACGTCAAAAAGGAAAATCCGGACTGGGGACCTAATGTAATGCCTTCCGACTCAGAGCCTACGGGGGGTGATACAGGAAAACTACAGGTGCATGCGGACCGGTGGGGACAGAGGGAGGGATATGAGAGGGTACTTACACAGTCTACTGATGAACATGCAAGGCCCCACTCAAAAGGTCCACAGGAATTGAGAAATCCTCTACAATATGAACCAGCTAGGCCCCTTCATATTAAGGATAGTGATTTAAGGAATACAATGTGGCGGAAGGTTGCATTTCCGGAATATCCTAGTATCCTTCTCTACAATCTCTGTGACATTGGAGGACCATCTTCCCTAAATAGACCTCGAGTTCTGTCACTACTTAATGAGGTGCCCCGTTTGAGGCTGATTGCATCTGCGGATATTTGCTTAGTGGACTTTATTAATCCCTTATGTCTTGACCATGTTCGCATTGTCCCTAACTCTGAAAAGATTTTTGATATGATAATACAGGAGACAGAACAGTTTAATAGAATGGGATATGATATCTTGATTTTCAGTAATGGTCGGGAGAACGGAAATGCCCCTATGCATTAAAAAACAAACTCCAACATACCAATGGATGAAGTAGATACACAAAAGGAAATTCACACGGCCTATAAGGGGGAGGAGGCTCAGTACTGGACCTGGCTTGCCCAGTCCCTAAGAGAGTCAATTTGCGAAGTCCAAAAGATGAAACAAAAATGTAGGTCCATAAAAGGAAAAGATCATTGGAAACTGCTATCATGGAACACAAGGGGTAACTCATATTTGGTTATCTCAGGGGTTTTAGGTGCAAAACTTAAAACATTCGATCTACTCTGTATACAGGAGACCTGGTTTACTCTTCCTATGCATTTAGACAGTTTTTTATGTAAACATCTTTTAGCTAAAACGGGGTGTCGTGGTAGACCAGCAGGAAGATTACTCACTGCGGTCAAAATTGCATCTGGCACAAGAGTACTGGAATCAATGGAAATACTGAATTTTGCCCTTGTTGTTGTATTGGAATACGGTAGTAATTTATATCCCCAAATTATTCTTGTGCTAAACATTTACTGGAATCCCTGAGAACCATTGGGTAATGTTACACCACACCTGAATAACTGTATATCCTCCATGCTGCTCAAATACAGAGGAATAGACATCATAATTGTGGGGGATCTTAATTCTGAAATTAAATATGGACAAGGTATTGCGAAAAAGATGGGTGCGCCAGTAACAAACTTTATGCTGACCACGAAAAATGTGGAGGATGGTCCGTTTGCAATTAAACAAAAGATAATTAATGGTGAGATTTGGACGAATTTGCTTGATTATTGGGACTTAACCATATTAATGGTCTTTTTACATCCTCTATGTATGAGCATACATGGTCAAATGGGGTTTACAAATCGCATATTGATCACATCTTTATGTCAAAATCCCTATCTGCTTTATGTTTGGAACTTGTGATAAATGATACAAACATGAGTGATCACAGATTTTTGGAGATCAAAATGGCATTTAACACTATATCATCTAAACAAAGCACAACGCAGATGCATTCCATAGTGTCCTGTGGTGAAAATCGTATAATCTGGCATGATGGAAATGTTAACAAATTTAACACCGTCTTTGTTCAAGAATATAATACCATGCCATTGCCTACTAGACTCCATTGTTTCTCTGTATTCAACTTTACGAAATATATCAAAGACATGATAGGTAAGCCGATAAAACAAAGAAAACAAGCCACTATGAAATCCCTTCATTCACACGCCTATGACCCCTTGGTAAGGCAAAAAAAAAATCTTGCTAATCGACAAATTAGAGCAATTATGAAGACTAATCAGACCGAGATAGAAAAAAGGAGACAAACACACCGAATTAAACAAGTAAGAAAAAACTGGATGAAAAATCACAAGATGGTCCTTCAGAACAATGATAATATTAACATGCTCGAGGCACTTAGGGGTTCGTCGGGACGCAAACTTTGGAGCTTGATAAATGCAATGGAAAAACATCAGGTTGTTATTCAATCTGTAAATGTAGAGGAAGTCACTTGGGTAAAACACTTCTCAACCCTTTATAAAGGTAAAATGGAAATGACAAATGAACTAGTGGTTATAAAAAAAGGGTTCTGGGATTTCGATTTCTTGATTTCAGATATTGAATCTCAGATTAAGAGGGAAAACAACTCTAAGGCGGCCGGACCAAATGGGTTGACTAACAATACTTTGAAGAGGTCCCCGGAATATTGAACAAAATTGCTATCTATTTTCTTTCATTCCATCATACAGTCCAGGATAATTCCTCAGTCCTGGAAAATATCCTATGTCATTCCCATATATAAGAAGGGGGATAGAACTTGCCCGACTAACTACTGCCCGATTTCGGTTATGGATGCCGACTCAAAGATCTTTGCGGGGTTGGTATTACAGAGGATTGAGGAGTGGGCGGATTCTAATAAGATTCTCCCACCCCAGCAGTTTGGTTTCCGAAAAGGGATGGGAACGGTGATAGGGGGTCTGATTATTTGTCTTCTCTTAGAGAAGGCCTCTGAAAAAACCCCAACCCCAATATATTTGGTGTCAGTTGATCTTTCGCTCGCCTTTGATAAGGTGGATAGGGTGAGACTCTGGACAAATTTAGCCCTAATGGGGCTCCCTTCTGGACTTCTGGCAATTCTCATCAATCTTCACGAGGATTCCGCAATCCAAGTAAGATTGAATATGTCCGGCGACCTTTCTAAAATCATCCAAACCAACAATTGCCTTAGACAAGGGTGTTTGTTTGCCCCCACCCTCTTTAATCTTTACACTGCTAATGTAAATGTTCCCCTTACAACCTTTTCCCTTGTTTCTCCCAGGATAGAGGGTATCAAAATATGCAGGAGTGCATATGTTGACGACCTCCTCCTGGTGGATAACACCCCAGTTGGCTTACAACGTAAACTTACAGCCCTGGCATTATACGTACATGAAAATGCACTAGTTATAAATGAAAGGAAATTGATTGTAATATCCTTCACCACCAGGAAGAAGATCGTAAAATTTAAATGGCGAATAAATGCATGCCCTCTAGCAAAAGTAAGATCTCTTTGCTATTTAGGCTTTCCGGTCTTTGGGAGTGCTTCTACACAGTCTTACTGGAATTTCTATTTGGAAAAGGCCGATAAGCTTATCCTCCAAATGAGGAATGTCTCCAGTAAATATTGCAAATTTTCTGTTACCCATTTGATCAGGTTGTATAATTTAAAAGTCGTCCCAAAATTATTATACGGTTTAGAAATTCTACCATTCAAAATCTCGCGTCTAGTACAGAAAATACAATCTGAAATATGGTGGAAAATCATTTTTTATTTACCCCAAAGTGTGCCGATATCCGCTATTCTTTACGAATTAGGTCTCTTGTCCCTAAACATGAGAGTTAAGTGGAATAAAATGGCACTATAGCGAAATTTGATTGTATCTAAGAATAATTCCCTATATACCCTATTGGGTTGTAGACTGAGAAGTGGTACCAGCGAATCAAAATGTTGCTGAGGCTACAGTACGACTGTGTAGATCTCCTTGAGACCATTCATGTATTGCATGAAATATTAATTAAAAACCCGATGGGTGTGAAAAACGACTGCAATGGTTTGATTTTGCGAATACTATGGAAAAGGTGGGCGCTTCAAAGATTTACAAACAATAAATTACAGAAGGGAAAGAAATGGGCATGTTGGAATCCTACCTGATTAAATTCCCGGATCCAATAAGGAGAGCAGTTTACTTACGTTTTTGCTTTAATGTTCTCCCGACGGGGGAAATAGTCGAAATTAGATCAAGAACTGGTCAAAAATTCCCCTGTCGATTTTGTCATTGCAAAACTATGATTGAATCACTGGAACACTTACTTCTTTACTGTGAAACAATAGCTCCACAGCAACTCTCCTTTTTTGGTAGATTCGTTCACGACACCTCAAGGGTATTGTCTGAAACATTATGGTGGTAAATGCTCCATGGGAAGTTAAACGCATTAAAGTTGGCTGTGGTAAACTTCCTAATAGAAGTGTGTGGTCTGGTAATTATAGAAAGGAAAAACTAGTATTACAGATAATCTTGATTTGATATTCGAATTTATATGAATGTACTGTGTGGCTTTTCCCACTCCTTATTAGCTTTGATCTTATGTTATTGATCCGGAGAATGTAAAATTTTGCAGAAATTCTATCGGACGTTCGTACTTACCTAAATGAAATTGTGGTTCCTTTTTGATATCTATGTCCTTCTGATTTAAAAATGTTAAAACTTTTTTTTATTGAAACTGTATACTGTTTTAGATTGGCTAAATATGTGGAATACCATTGTACATTATTTTAAGTTTTGTTTAATGTTTTAGTTTGACTTTGTAAAGGTTTGTTTTGTATAAACCAGATACAAATAAAAAACAAAAAAAAACAAATACAAACTAGTGTTTCAGGGGAACCACAGTCCAATGTACTCTTTTATCTGTCTACTGGACAGTCTCTGCGTCCTTCTTTCTCGTTATCTATCTAGTCTGCATGTGCTGAACTTCTTCTCTTGGACTTGCTTCTGAATGGGTTGGGTGTAAATCGGTCTCTCCAACAGAGACATTCATGTCTCCTTGATAAATCCAAGCTCGTCTTCCTTGGACTATAATTGATGATGGAGTGATATCCTCCACAATGAAAGGCCCACCAAATCAGGGCTCTGGCCACTTTCTTGTGAAGTTCCTGATTAGCACCTGATCTCCAGGAAAAAGTCTAGGTACAGGTAATTTTTGAACTCTGGTTGCTGTATGGTCTTCATCTGTGTTCTGAGACTGACACCCCGCCCGCTTCACTTGATCTGAAAGGACAGAGATACTAGCCGTCATACATGTTAAGTACGCATGTAGCTCATCTCTTAACAATTCTGCAGTTGTCTGGGCATCACTCCTAGTCCTCGATGGAGGAGTTAGAGGCGTTCTCATTCATCACCCTGTGACTAGTTTGTGGGGTGTGAGGTGGTGGCCTGAGCCAGGCTGATTCCTTAATGCATATAATTCAAGGGGGCATGCAATGCAGCCACCCCCTTTTCAGTGTCAGTTTCAATTTGGCTATTCTCTCTTTGAGCAGACCATTGAGTCTCTCACATATACCATTCGCTTGTGGGTGATAAGCTTATTATTGAGCATTAAGCATAATCTTTCTTCTGCTTATTTATTCAAAAACCTCATTCACAAAACGGGGGCCTTTAGCTGATCTCAGCACCTCACATACTACCCATCTAGGAAATACTTCTCGGACTAAAAACTTTGCAGTGCAAGTAGCATCAGGGTGTGTGCATGGACCAGCCTCGATCCACCTGGAGAAGGGGCAAACTACCACGATCATATACCTGTATCCATTACAGACCTGCAGCATATCAACATAGTCAATGTGTAAATGCTGAAAACGACCATTAGGTTGAGGAATTACTCCTCTAACTGTTCGCAATGTGTGCCCAGCAGTACACTTTTGACATACGATGCAATTTACTACATAAAAAGCAACGTTTTCTAACAGGTTCGGCATATACCAGACCTCTGCAATGGTTGTTGCAAGGCTTTCCCTAGTGACATATACAGGGTAGTGTAGCTGTTCTAACGCCACCCTTAATAAGGCTACAGGTATCACCGGTTTACCAGTGCTGTCTTGTCACCACAGTGCTTCGGAAGGGGATAAAGAACACCTCCTCCGGGTCCACAGGTCTTTCTCTTCCTGTGGAGCTTCACCTTGAATTTCCATCAATTGCATTCTCGATAAGTGGTTAAAGCTTTCATTTACAACCATCATCACAACCACCTTCTCTTTCACATCAGGCGTATCAAAACTCATAATATCAGGTGAATATGCACCCTATTTGCCTCTTTGTCCACGGCTTGGCTTCCACGTGAAATAAAGTCTGTTCTCTTAGTGTGCACTGTGCACTTAACGAATGCAATGGGTACTGGGAGTTGTAGTGCTTACAAAATAGGCCTGTCCAATTTTGCAGCGTGTTGAACCGGAGTGCCGTCTACTCGGAGGTAGCCCCTCCTTTTCCAAAGTGCTAGCCCTGCGTGCACGGGTGACGTGACATAGGCGGAGTCAATGTACACTGTTACTTCCTGGTCTGCGTGATTCTCAAGCGCGACAATAAGCACCACTTATTCTGCATCCTGTGCTGAAAAGTGAGACGGTAGTCTTGCACTCGTCATCACTTTAAATTCCCCATTAGCCTTGTGCTTTACTACAGTGCCACCTGAATGCCTTTCTCCATCAGTTTGATTGATCCTTGAAGAACCATCAATAAAGAAAATCTCCCCTGCTGCTAAAACATTTTCCTTCACCCTCGGAATCTCATCACAGAATTCCTCATCGTTTGCGCAATCATGCACTTGTTCATCCTCTGCCAGTGGTTCAGCTACAAACATGGCAGGGTTCACTATTTTACAACTGACTATTTTAATCGCCGGATTCGATATGACTACCTCATAAGCAGAAGCTCTTTGAGATGTCAGTGCACCCTTTGGTTTCTCTAAAACAGCAAATAAAGCATGCTCTTCAAATAAAGTCATGGAACACCCCATCACTATGCTCGCAGACTTCTTAATAGCGAACGCGGCTGCTGCCAGCGATTGTTCGCAAGGGAAGTGACCCCTCATTACTGGGTCCAAAATCTCACTGTAATATGCTAAGGGTTTGTACCCCAATGTGGTTCTCTCTGTAAGTACTGCTGTCATTACTGTTCCATTCGTGTCCTAAAACAAAAATAATTCCTCAGAATAATTGGGAATTCCTAAAACTGAAGCTATACAAATTTCCTTTTTTAATTAATCAAATCCCTCCTCCATTTCTTCAGTCCATTCAATGTTTTCCTTATTCACCTATGCCTTCTTTAGGGCTTGCAACAAAGGTCTTGTGTATGAACTATAATCAAATACTCAAGCTCTCACATAATTGCACAGTCCTAGGAACGGTTGGATTTACTTTATCGTGTGTATTTTTTACGTTTTCATGATCACCTCAGCTCTCTCCGGTGTGACTTTCTTTCCTTCATGCGAGATTAACTGTCCTAAGTATAACACCTCTTCTTGACAGTACTGGAATTTCTCTTTATCCACTTTATATCCTGTGTCTGCTAGAATAAGCATTAACTGAATCGCATCTCGTCTGCACTCTTCCTATGTTGTGCTGCAAACTTAAATGTCTTCTACGTACTGCAACACAACACTTGTCAAATTAATATTGCTCAGGTCCATCTGCAGGACCCTAATAAAGATTGATGGTGACTCAAAGAACCCCTGAGGTAAACGTGTACTTTTCATCTTTGACTGACGAAACATAAATGATGTGAGATTTTGTGAATTCTTGAGCAACTGGATTGAGAAAAATGAATTTTTCAAGTCATTCACTGTAAAATATCATGCTTCTGGGGGAATACTGCACAGAATTGTTGCAGGATTCGGGACTAGAGGAAACTCTGACTCTACAATCTGGTTAATCAACCTCATGTCTTGAATTAAACACCACAACTCCCCTTTGATTTCTTGATAGGTTACACTGCAGTATTACATGGGGACTCTGACGTCACTAAAATGCATTGATCCATCATAGCTGATATAGTCTTAAAAATCCCCTTGTCTGCCTCTCTGGACATAGGATACTGCCTTGCCTGAGGTAAAATTGCTCCTGGCTTCAGCTTAATCTTACATTCTCCCACTCCCTTTAACAGGCCTACATCATAAGGGCCTTTAGTCCATAAGGAGATTGGTATCTTATCCATGTCTTCATCGAAGAATGCGGGACGCTTCTGCACTATCACCATTCTATGTGGGACCTCTCATCTTTCAGTCCTGATCCAATAAGTGATGCTCATTTCAAACACCACTTGATCGTCTGACGGGTCATCTCTAAACATATCCTCGTCAGTGACATCAGTCAGTCAATCTATATCCGTCCCCAATAGCAATATAGCAATAACTGTTCTCCATGGCCTGCCCTTGTCCCATCCTTCGAGCATAGCCAATTCCCCTCGTACTATGGCTGCCTATAATTGCAAGGGAAAAACCCATCCCCACTCTTCATCCATGGGTATCTGTGGCCTAAACAGAAATTCATCAGGTATTCTCATAATCTTACCCACTAAACCAGGTAGCCATGTTAACAAAATGCGTACCCCATAGTGAAAAACCTCGGTTTCCAATGACATCCGTCGCAAAGATATTTGCCCTGTAAATGCCATGATGAATCCACTTACATTTAAATAGTGTATTCCTGGTGTTCAATACACTATGCCTTCATCAGTGAAGGAAATTGTCATATTTAGCTTCGTCATTAAATCTCGACCCAGTATGATAACTGGAGTCTGTCTCGAATACAATAATGAGACAGACATATCGCATTCTCCTATAGAGACTGGCAATTTTTCAGTAAAATGAACTCTACTTGTAGCTCCAGAGAACCCTCGAGCATTCATGGCATTACCCGATAAAGAACATTTTCCCTCTCGTATACATGAGCGAGTTGCTCCAGTGTCTACTAAAAAAGAAAAGGATTTGCCTCCTATTGTAACGTCAACCCTTGGTTCCTCTTGAGGATTTGGCATCACAGATCAAGTCACCCTGTGAGCTGTCCTATTGTGGGTATATACCTATTCCCGTACCTGTAAAAGGATTCCCACCATCAATGGTGACACCTCCTACTCTACGGGTTAATAAGTGGCCCGCGTTTGCACTCTGCTGTATCTGCATCGGTGCGTTCGATGACTGCCCTTGTGGCAGATTCAATGGTGCTGTGACTGCCCTTGTGGAGGTTTCAATGGTGCTTGCTGTGATTGCAAAGCCTGCTGTGTTTGAGGTGCTTGCGTCTGATCTTGGGTGACCCATCCCTATTGTGTGGGCTGTATGCTGGAGGATGGACTGTCCCCGTCTTGAGAATTGCCCATTCTGTACATACCCTTGGCTCTCACATGTTCACGCTATATGTCCTGTCATTCCACATGTCCAACATACAGGAGGGAATCTCTTAACCTGTCCTCCCTGCATGCCTTGACTATCATTTTGCATATTCTGAAACCCACCTTGGTTAGTCTGAAAGTTTGCCTGATTATTCTGAAAGCCTCCTCTTCTGCGGAAGCCTCCTCTGTCTCTTGGCATAAATCCGTTCCCTCCTTGATCCGACTGCCGTTGGTTATTCACCTGTGGCATACCTACTGTGATCCTGGCCCTTCTCCACTAGTCAACATCGCCCCTTCTACAGCATATTTTGACAGCTTTTTCTGTACTAATTTAACTTCATCGATCTTCCTAGTATCCTCTTTCTTCCGATGTTCTCTTGCAACAATCTGCAATGTTGCGCAATGGTCAGCTGTATCTCTGGCCATGGCTTCATTTCGGTATCCGGTCATTGCATTGACAACGAAAGCATCGACAGGCAAACCATCTAAAAAAAAGCATCTAATGCATTTTTTAGAGGATAAAGGGTTTAGTTTAATAAAAATGGGTTTTTAAGGTTAAAAAAGAGGGGTTGGGGGACCCCCAAATAATTTTCTTTTTTTTAAAAAATGCATTAGATGCTTTTTTAATGCTTTTTTTTAGATGGTATGGCATTAGGTGCTTTGGCTGTCGATGGAGTGACTATAAACCCTTCATTTCCATACCTACCAGCTTCTTAAGCGGTCTCTGTACCTGTTCTGGAAATCCCCGACATAAAATATGATATAATACTGGTATCGATTTTCCCCACGACTCTCGAGTTTCCAAAGACCACTGCGCTTGAAAATGTTGAATGTAAGCAAGTGGATCTTTGCCGTCCTGCATTTTGCATGCCATAATTGCTCCCATATCTGACGTGTCAGGATATTGTAAGCACTTTCCGGACTGCCGCTCTACAATTATTAAACGGTGCGCCATTGTGTGCTGTGTTCTGTGCGGTAACACTCAAGTATCCCACTCTCGTCCAAATATCGTCAGCCCTCTCCCCAAGGATGGGTGCTAGGAGACCCTTAATGTCCCCTATAGTTAGAGTATTTCCTCCGGTCATCATCTCTAACTCCTATATTCATTTTCCCACGCCGACGTTAAACTGGGCATCTTCCATCTTAAATTATCTTTATCCATCTGGGGTCACAGTATATACTGCGGTCTGACACCTCCTTCTCTACGGAAAGGGGATTGCCAAAATCACAAATCTGCTCCCATCGTCTTCCAATCCATAGTAGGGATAATGGTTCCTGATTGTCTTCTTCCTGGAAAATTACCTTAATCTGCTTACACATGGTGGTGATTCCCCCCTCTCACTATGGGATCGCCCTTTCGATCGTTTTGTGCATGCCATAGGCTCTGGCGTTCTCTCTTTAGACAAGTCTAGATCCGACTATCTATCTTCCTTGTCGGTCTGAAAACATCCCTCGGGACGGTAGCTCCCTCCCTCCTCCCCATGGAAGGTTTCTCTGTCTTCATCTGACATGTCTTGTCCCAAACTCGTATGGCTGTCCTCTTTCTCATCCCTGTTTAGAGTCAGCTTGTCCAAAGACAACGCTCGATGCTCTAGACTAAAACAGACACCCCGCCCTTACCCCGTGACTGGGAAATCTAAAATCGATCATTTTTCCCTTTATTTTTCAATTCTCCTTTTGTTCTCATCGCTTGATAAGCTTTTTCAATTCTATCGCCCATATCTCCTATCTCAAAATCCTCCTCTAGGTTTACCCTACAGGGCCCTGGCATCGGTTCTTGTGATGGAAAGAACTCTTCTATGTCCGCCCATGCCACTAATGGATTTGGTTCCATTAACTCTTTCTCACTGCAATAAATGTCACATGCTCTTTGTCTTCTCTTTCGTTCAATTTCCTCATCAAATGCCCTTTAGTTTTTTGCTTCTTCTCCAACTCTCTCTTCCTCTTGTCTTTTCGCTTCTCTCCTCTCATTTGCCCTAAGCAACTCTTCGTTTTTGCATTCTTTTCTCTCTTAATTTCTGTTCTTCCTCTTCTCTCTTCTTTTCTAGCCTGTCTCGTTCTTCAATCGTTCTCTGCCTATTGTCATATTTTCTTTGCTCCTCTGCACTTTCTTCCTTGCTCAACTGTTCTTCTTGATACATTTGTTCTTGTCTTTGTCTACTCTTTCGTTTGGTCTCATCTCCTTTCAATCATTTCTCTTGTTCCCTCTCTTTTTTTATCTTGCTCGTCTTGATCTTCCCTTTGCCACACTTCCTCGATGCTCTTTCCATCAAGTTTGAGCAATATCTGACATCGCATCCACTCATTCTGTATGAGCGCCATCTCGTCAGTTTTGTCTTTTTTCCCTTTCCATCTCTTAATTTCTCTTTCTGTATCTAGAGTCACACTTGGTCGCTCACCTTTCTCTTTGTCCCGTGGGACTTTAGAGATCACATCTTTTTCTAGAGCTCTCTCTGGGCACTCGTCACTGCTATAAGCAGGCGGTTCATAAGTTTGATTGCTATATCCTGCCGCTGCTTAAAGCTCCCTTAGCAGAAATACTCCTTCGTCTTTTGCACTATCACCATTTACTTCAGGCACAATAAAGGGAACAGTAGGCTCAACACCCCCCTCTTTACACTGGTTAAGCATCCAGTCTTCAGGAGTTAGATCTTCTCGTTCCTCCTGTTACATTTTCTAAAGCTCTAAGCTAGCGAGCCTCTTTTCCAACTTCTTTCCCATTTATGCAGCGTGCAAATATGTGGTAATGTGTTGTAAAACCGCTTTTGACAGCGATCCCCCTTGTGGCCATGAAATTAACATTTTATCTGCCATGCCCTTAACCCATTCTGCACTGTACTGCTTAAGCTTAGGTGCATGTTTTGGAAAGTGTTTGCACAAATGTATGAGCGGAGTAACATCCTCCATTGTGACAAGTCTTACTTGACTGTTGATACTTACCGTCGTTCTTTACACAGAAAATACTTTTCAGAAAAATAACACAATATGAGCGAGCACCAATTGTCGCCTGCTCCAAACCTCTATGTCTCACTTTACTTCAATCTACCTACTCAGTCAATACTCTCAATGACTAAATAAATAAATATTTTCTACTCTCGCCAGTTAAGAAAAAAAAGTTACCATTAGCTCTTCGATATCTCTCTTTTTCCTTAACACATAAAATACATAACATACAATACGCACAGAAGAACTTGCCCGCCCAACATATACCTCCTGGCAATGCTCCTCATGACTACTCATGCCCCTAAATTACCCCTGATAGGGAGTTTGGATTTTTTCCTTTAGCAAAATCTATTTTGCTCTTCGCCTAAAATATCAGTTTTGGATTCTGAAACAACCCCTTCTAGACGTTCCTGAATATAGGATTCTGGGCTTATCATATGGATCACTCCTCATCCATATACCTTTTCATGACGTGTTTCGTCATCAACTTAATACCCAACCACCAGCCCTCGGTTACTTATTCCCCATCATCGCTTTCACCATCCATTATTCTTTTGCCACATTTCTCAATCGACTCACCATTCGTTTTTCAGCTGCTCACCCTCGGGATCGTTTCCTCCTCAACCGACCATCGTAGCCTTTGGTCCGCTCAGCTGCCTGTAGAAGCCGGCAGGGGATTCTGTGAAAGAGGGACCTGTCCCACCTATCTTAAAGTGACTTGCAAGTTTTTACTACTGCCAGCTATCCACAGGTAGCCTCACGGTCCTTCAGCTAAAGGGCAGAGGACGCCCGATAATCCGAGGCCCTTAAAAGCTTACTGGGCCGATGGGAACTTTAACCATCACCTCTGCTACCATATGAACCCATAGACCTAGGGTCCTTTAAGACGAGGCAGCAATACTTAGAGGTGGATCGGGATGCAGAAGTTACTCAAACATCAATAATTAAAATGACTCAGAAGTTGGCAAAACTTAGTTCTGTTTTAATATCAATTATCTAAAACAGTTACAACGGACATCATCCGAAGTTTGCTCGAGTTCTCAATACATTTAATAAAAAACATAACTTTTGTAATCAAAATTCTTCATCACTGACGTCATACTACGTGGCAAACTACAAAAACCTATGGAGAGTTGTGGTTAGTTTACAAGGAAAATCCACATATATGTTCCATACTAACGGGGTAGTGATTGGGTCTCTAAGTCAGGTGGGCTTCTAAGCCCATATCTAGTGATAAATACACGATGATTCATTGGTTACACAAACTATAGGGCTACCTCATATGTGGCCCTCTACAATTGGTTGGCACGCTTGTACCTTTATGGAATATTCCACATGCTAGCAGCACTCAGGCTAGCATCCCAGGTGCATGGATGGTCGGCTTGTGTACGAGCGCGATAGAAATAAAATATCAATCAATCAATCAGTCTTGCCTCCCTACCCAATTAGCCCACATCTATCATCACTCCTACAGTCTGCCAGTCAATTAAGGCTTTGAACTTGGCCTTGCAGAAGCTCTCTGTGCCTGAGAATTAAAGGGAGTGTAGCATCGCCTTGTCTTCTAGTTACGATGTAACTTAACCCAAAGCTAATTTGATCTAAACCATGTGACTGGAGACCACTCTTTCACGCCTTTTGCACCATTTAATATTATTAAATGATGACCTCTTGACGCCTTCAGTGTTTTTTCATACTGCTTCAAACAGAAGTTTGTTTCTTTCTCACGTTCATTGTAGCCTTTTGAAAGGCGCCCAACTCACTGTGGCCTCCACTTCTTGGTGCTGGGCAAGCCGAGCCTTTCCTGAATTTATCCATCGCCATCAGTTTATTTCCAACTAGGCCACACTGAAATCCCTTCCAATCATGGGGTTTCAAGCCTTGATAAAGTGCATTGTGGAATATCCACATTCTCTACATTCCTATATGTACACATTGGCGCATCGCTGCAATCTATTCATTACGTAGCCAGCCTTATGATTACTTCATCTGCTTGCGTTTCTGCATCTGTACAAGTGTAACATGCCTTTGCATTTTCCCTGGTGCTTCATTGAACGAGCATCTTAATTTCGATCCCGAAATGTTGCTTAAGGAACAAGTTACTTACCTGTAACTGTTGTTCTCCAGCATGGGTCTGGCATGGATTCACATGCTCATGAATATTCCCCGTCGTCAGGCTGGGAATCCTCGGTAAAGAAAAAAACCAGTATCAGTTTCGTTTCTGATCTGTCTTTCGTAGTAATAACCAATCACTGGTCTCTGCGTCATACTGACCACAGCCAATGACTGCCCTCTACCTAAGCACCGCTTCTGGCAGCCATCTTCAGATTTGGAAGCACGTGAAGTGGCAGTATGACCAAGTGAAGAGCCGCAGAGGGGTAGGCGGGAGGGTTCGCATGTGAATCCATGCCAGACCCATGCTGGAGAACAACAGTTACAGGTAAGTAACTTGTTCCTTCTCCAGCATGGGGTCTGGCATGGATTCACATGCTCATGAATAAAGAATACATAGCAGTACACACATGCACAACCACGGGAGGTGGCAAAGGCTCAACATTAAGCATTACATCAAACTCAACATTAAGCATCTTACCTCCTCACCAGGCTCACCTCAGGCGAACAGGTTGCGCAGCACTGCTTGGCCGACCCTGGACTCCTCCCTGGAATCCCGATCGACGCAGTAGAATTTCGTGAAGGTGTGCGTCGACCTCCACGTAGCAGCCCTACATATGTCCAGCAGGGGCACACCAGAAAGGAACGCCGTGGTAGCTGCGATCGCTCTGGTGGAATGGGCTCTCGGACAGCCAGGCAGCGGTCGGTTTGCCAACCGATGACAGTACATGATACAGCCGGAGAGCCATCTGGAAATGGAAGCCTTCGAGAGAGCCTTCCCCTGATTGACAGGTCCAAAGTTCACAAAGAGTTGTGACGTCTTCCGAAAACACTTTGTGAGGTCCACGTAGAACTTCAGCGCTCTAGCCACATCCAGCGAGTGCAAAGTCCTCTCAGCCGGCGACGAAGGCGACGGGAAGAACACAGGCAACACCAAGGGTTCGTTGAGATGGAAGTCCAACGGTACCTTGGGCATGAAGGAGGGGTGCGTCCTGAGCACTACCCTCGTGTCGTGAAAAGTCAAGTACGGGGCCTTGCAGGAAAGGGCCTGGATCTCTCCCACCCGTCGTGCGGAGGTGATGGCCACAAGAAACGCTGTTTTCCACGACAGAAACTTCAACGGGGCCGAGTGCAGAGGCTCGAACGGAGGTCCCATGAGCTTGGTCAGCACCACGTTGAGCTCCCACGCCGGGGCCTTCACCGGCGGGAACGATCTGAACAGTCCCTTCATGAACTCTTTCACCAGACGATGAGACCACAAGGACGTCCGCCCCGTGGTTCTGGTGTATCGGGAGATCGCAGCAAGATGAATCTTGATGGACGCGTGTGCCAGTCCAGCTTTGGCCAGCGTCAGCAGGTACGGCAGTACCTGGGGAGCCGTAATCCGTAGAGGGTTAATCTTCTGTGCGTGACACCAGACAGAGAACCTCTTCCATTTGTGTCCGTAGCATTTAAGAGTCGAGGACGCCCTGGCCTTTGCAAGAACCTCTCTGCAGTCGGCCGGTATGTCGTATCCTACAAACTCTAGCGCTGAAGGAGCCAGGCCTGCAAGTTCAGCGATTTCGGGTCGTGGTGGAGGATGGCGCCTCCTTCCCTGGAGAGTAGATCTGCGTCCACCGGCAGCTTGATTGGCGGGGACGCTGACAAGTCCAGAAGGTCCGGGAACCATATCTGCCTCGGCCACGCAGGTGCGACGAGGATCATCCTGCACCGTGACCTCTTGAGCTGGTTGACGAGCCGGATTAGCAGTGGCAAAGGAGGGAACGCGTAGAGGAACAGGCCCTCCCAGGGGAACGAGAAAGCATCGCCCATGCTCCTCGCCTGGGGAAACCTGCTGGCGAACCTCCGGCACTTGGAGTTCGTCGCCGTCGCGAACAGGTCGATCAGGGGTGTGCCCCACCGTCGGAAGAGGCGATCCACTAGATCCTGCCGTAGTTCCCACTCGTGGCACGAGCGCAGCTCCCTGCTGAGTGAGTCGGCGATGGTGTTTTTTATCCCTGCCAGATGAAACGGCACCAGAAACATCCTTTGGGCGACGGCCCAATGCCACAGGTCCTGCGCCTCCTTGGACAGTGCTGGGGACCTGGTTCCGCCCTGTTTCCTGATGTAAAACATGGTGGTGGTGTTGTCGGTGAAGATCCTCACCACCTTGCCCTTGAGGGACGGAAGGAAGGACCTGAGGGCCCAGAACACTGCACGGAGCTCCAGGACGTTGATATGGAGGGACTTCTCCGTCGGGAGCCAAAGGCCTCTCGCGTGCAGATTTTCGGTGTGCGCTCCCCACCCTTCCAGGGAGGCATCCGTGGTCACTGTCTCCTGGTGGTCTGGGGTCTGGAAGTCCATGCCCGCCGTCAGATGCGCGCGGGTGCCCCACCACCGGACCGCTCGGCGGAAACTCTCGTCGAGTGTGATCCTCTCCTCGAAGCCGCCCGTCGTTTGGATCCAGCGCGCGTCCAGGAACTCCTGCAACGGGCGCATCCGGAGCCTGCACATGGGAATGAGGTAGATGAAAGAAGACATCATTCCGAGGAGGGACTTGATGGACCTCACCTTGGCCGCGTCGGAAACCAACATCCGCTGTACCTTGCCCAGGATGGACCTGGTCCTTTCCTCCGACGGGGAGGCCAGAAGGGACACTGTGTCGAGCTTCGCTCCCAGAAACAGTGCGTTTTGCGCGGGTACCAGGTGGGACTTGGCGTAGTTCACGGAGAATCCCAGGTCCGTGAGAAGTTGGACGGTCCTTGCCGTGTGCTCCACGGCGAGCTCCCTCGTCATGGCTCGGATGAGCCAGTCGTCTAGGTAGGGGTAGACGTGGATCCCCTCGCAGCGCAGCTGCGCCGCCACCGGTGCAAGGCACTTGGTGAATACCCTGGGTGCCGACCGTAGTCCGAAGGGGAGGGCTTTGAACTGGTAGTGACGCCCTTGGACCACAAACCTGAGGAATTTTCGGTGCCCCTTTAGGATGGGAATATGGAAGTAGGCATCCTCCAAATCCAACGACGACAGGAAGTCTCCTTCCTCCAGCTGACCCAGGACGTGCTGGAGGGTGACCATCCGGAACTTCTGCGCCTTGATGAACTTGTTCAGACGTCGCAGGTCTAGGATGGGGCGCCATCCTCCCGTCTTCTTCTTCACGAGGAAGTATCTCGAGTAAACTCCGGAGCCCCGAAGCCTCTTTGGGACGAGTTCGATGGCGCCCTTCCTGAGCATCGCCTTTACCTCCAGGAGAAGCTGAGGGACGTGAAGCTCTTTCCTGGCCACGGGGGGGACGCGCGGGCACCTTCTTTGAAACTCGAGCGCGTGGCCCCGGGCTAAGGCGTCCAGCACCCAACGGTCGGTGGAGATGGACTCCCATACGCTGACGAAGCTCGCCAGCCGGCCTCCCACCGGGGTGCTTCGGTGGGGGCCCGACCCCACGGCCGGTTCAATCCTGTTTCGACGAGGCTTTGCCGCCTTGACCTCCTTGGCGACGACGGCGGGGTCCGCCAGACTTGCCTCGTCCTCTGTAGGCCTCCTGAGACGACGAGCGGGCCGCTTGACGGTAGGTGGAGAAACCGCCGCCGGAACCTTTGGAGGCGCCCTTGCCTCCGCTGCTCCGAAAGGGCGTCCATCGTCGAAACCCAGTGTCGGCGATGTCCGTCGCAATAGTGATGGCGTGGTCCGACGCCACCTCACCTTTCTGTAGGATCTCCAGGGCATCCGCCCTCTTGTCGTCCGGTAGGAAGTCAAGCAGGGGAGCCAGTTTGTACCATAGCTCCCTGTCGTAGCGGGCCACGATAGCCAAGGCGTTGGCCGCTTTAATCGTCGTCGCTGCAGACGAGATGACCCTGCGTCCCATAGCGTCCAATTTCTTTCCCTCGCCGTCCGGTGGGGAAGTCGATGTGGAGGCCGCCCCCCCCCCCCCGCTTTCTTCCTGGCCGCCGCGGAGACGACGGAGTCCGGGGTAGGCTGCGCCCGGAGGCACAGGGGGGCCGCGTCCGGGACCCGGTACTTCTTCTCGTACCGTCTCTTCTAGCTTGCGTCGTGGAAGGGTTCTTGAGGAGGGCGAGGCCCTCATCCCAAATGTCGTCCAGTAGAGGCACCGCGAGGACCGTCTTCCTCTTGGCCTCGCGCCGTTGGTAAAGGAATCCTTCCTTTTTCTTCTCCTCAGGGCAGAGTTGGAAAAGCTCGGATGCCCTGGCGATCATGGAGTGGAACGATCCAATCTCGTCGGGCGGAGAAGCCCTGGTGGGAGGTGACGACGGTAGATCCTCGTCGTATACCTCGTCGTCCGTACCCGTCGCTGCCGTGTCAGTCCCCGTATCATCCCCTCGGGTGGACGGGGAGGAGGGCTGGACGGGGCGCGACGGCTGAAAAGGAGGTGGAGGGTGAATCCTTCTTTTCTTGGGCGGGGGAACACCAGAAGGTCCCGGTTCAGGATCCCCCGACGGGAGAGGTTCCTCCGTCGGCAACGGTAGTCTCGTCCTTATCTCTGAGCATAAGGACTGTATAGCCAACAAAATGGCCGCCGAGTTGTCTTGCGGCGCTGGCAGAGGGGAATCCGACGGGCGATCAGGGGCCCCGTCGGCACCCTCGACGATGTCGTCGTCACCTGCGTCGGGATCCATCCCGACGGGCCGGTCTTCTTCCACGCCAAGGTCGTGGTTTAAGACCTCGACCAGCTCTTCCTCCGAGGTTGAAGCCGAATCTACGACGACGCCCTGCCCCCCCTTTTTCTTCCCCGCCGGGGATTTCACGGGGGTCCTATCGATGGGCACAAAAGAGGACTCCCTCCGAGGTGGCAGGGAGACTCTGATAGCCTCCACAGGCTGAGCCAGGGCCGCCGCGACAGTTTCGATAGAGGGCTTGGCCGGATGGATTAAGGCCTTCACCACCTTAGGTGCGCTCACCGCCTTATCCTTGAGGGGGGGGACACTGCCTCGCTCCCCCTCCGATGGGGCCTTCGAGCTCGACCGGGGCCTCTCCAGGAGCTTCGCCGGGTGCTCGCCCTTCCTCTTACCCGACCCAGAGCGTTGGCTCGTGGCTGAAGGTGCCGGGGAGGGTGCGCCCTGCCTGGCGCCCGTAGAGCCCGACCGTTCGGCGCTCCCGGTGCCAGCGGACTCGCGGTGCTTGGCCTTGTGTTGGACCCCCGTCACCGGGGCGTCCTCAAAGGTCTTAGAAGACCGCTCGGATTTCTTCCTCTTCTTCTCGCCTGACGGGCTCTTACCTTCCAGCCAGTTGGCGAGACGTTGATGGCGGTCCTTCATGGTCCGCTCCGACATATTGCCGCAAAACGCACAGTCCTTCTCCACGTGCGTCTTGTCCTCATGTAAGCAGTAGAGACAAAAGGAGTGTTCGTCCTCCTTAAAGACGTTCTGCAGCTGGCATCCAGGGCAGACCCTGAACAGCTTTCCGGGCGTCGAGCTTCCCTTCTCCTGGGCCATGTCCGAGCCTGAGAAGCTTCTGGAATCCTCCAAAAGCGTAGCTCGACAAAATCTTCACCCTTGAGGGGCGCAGACGAATCCGACACGGGTCCCCGTTGATCGGATGGAGAGTCGGTGGAGCTTGAGGCTCTTTTGACCCTAAAAAACGAAGTTTTTGAGAAAAAAACGTGAAAAAATAGCACTAACGCTCGAGAGCAATAGCACGAGGATCCCAACACATGAACGTGCGGTAAAAATCTGAAGATGGCTGCCAGAGGCGGTGCTTAGGTAGAGGGCAGTCATTGGCTGTGGTCAGTATGACACAGAGACCAGTGATTGGTTATTACTACGAAAGACAGATCAGAAACAAAACTGATACTGGTTTTTTTCTTTACCGAGGATTCCCAGCCTGACGACGGGGAATATTCATGAGCATGTGAATCCATGCCAGACCCCATGCTGGAGAATCTCCACTACTTCATCTTTAATTTCTATGGCATGTTTATATCTTCTTGTCTTCCATATCCTTTAGGATGCATCACTTCTATTTCATATGACGTCACCAAATCTTCTTTCTCGTTCAAATGCACACTTCCTCTGGAACTTCATCCAAAAGAACACCATTTCTTCTTACATGCATGTAGGGTTTTCTCAATGGGTACCTTGTCTCAAGGATTCTTTGCATTATAGGCATTCTCAGTGGAACTGCACATCTTGCCATTTCTGGTTCCCAACATATAGGCAACATGGGGGCAGAGCTTTGGATGGGGGTACTTGGCTCCTTCTCTACACTAGTCAATGAGAAAGATGAAACAAACCAACTATGAAAAGGGACTGGCACTTTTCCGCTTCCCCACCCACCTGAACTTGCTTGATCTTAATGTAACCTGGCCTAGTAAGATCGTTGTCTCTGTCTTGCCTCTGTTCCCCTCCCTTGTCTCGTCGCACCTTGAAACACTTGTGTATAGGCGCGTTATGAATGCCATTTCATATCATATGGAGCCGGGATGCTCCTAGTGAAAAGAATATGAACACAAGTGCTGGACAGAAAGGTTAAGACGATTAGAGACTTACAAGGTCAATTATTATTCCGCTTCCCCACCCACCTGCACTTGCTTGATCTCAATGTCACCTGGCCTAATAAGATTGCTGCCTCTGTCTTCCCTCTGTTCCCCTCCCTTGTCTTGTCGCGCCTTGAAACACTTGTGTATAGGTGCGTTATAAATGCCATATCATATCATATCATATCATATCATATGGAGCCGGGACGATCCTAGTGAATAGAATATGAACACAAGTGCTGGACAGAAAGGTTAAGACGATTAGAGACTTACAAGGTCAATTATTCAGTTATCTGACTCAATTGGCCTGCAATTTTGCCAGAATATTACCAGAAACGTTACATATAATAAAAGTGACGAGGTGGCTTCTTACAGCGTATATATGTGAAATAGATCTCCCAACACCAACCACAGAAGAGATAGCATAGTTGGATAAATCAATAAAACAGGAGGAGATATGCATCACCATAAAAAATCTACAAATTGGCAAAACCTTGGGAGATGATGTCCTCCCAGCTGCTTTAAAAAAAAAAAAATCTTTATTTATTATCCATCATTACCAGAGTGAGAAAACATAAAACAGTGAATAAAGCTTAGTGAGGTCTTGTCCTAACTCAACGTTCTTCAATGACGGCCCAGTCTTATATATTTCTTTTTTTTAAATTAATTTTATTGGCATTTCTCAAGTTTAAAACAGAAACTTCCCCCTCCCCCGTACCCCACGACCAGCAGTATCTTTAATGATAAATAAAACACTAGTAACGCTTTCATCCTACATTTCATACGTTGCTGGAGCTTTAGGCAATGTCAAAAATCCTAATGTTCTGTGGACATAAGTGATTTCGGTAGTCATCCATCAAATAGTCCAACAATGTACCCCAGACCGACCTGAACTTTCGATCTTCCCCTTGCAAATTGTACTTAACCCATTGCATGGCCAATACTTGCCAGAGTTTATATAGCCATTCTTGGTACGTTGGCGCCACCTCCTTCTTTCAATTCCGTGTGATCACAAGTTGGGCCATCAACAATAAAACCATGCATGCTTTTTTATATGCCCTATCTCGTAAAATTACATTTTTTGACCAATGGCCCAAAAGATATTTGCCTGCCCTTACAGGTTTTTTTATCCCCAAAGCCTCCTGCATGATCCTATTAACCTGGTCCCAGAATGACTGCAGAACCAGACACGGCCACCATATATGGAGCCAGTCCCCCGTCTTCTTACAATTACGCCAACAGTCCAGTGATGACCTTTTGGAGATCATATTGAGTCTCTACGCGGTATAATGCCATTGAGTGAGAATTTTAAACCACATTTCCACAGGTGGCAGGTTCCTCCAATGAGACTGGGTAAAATGTACCCTGAAGCCAGCCCATATTGTTTGAGGGGATGTGGCACCTATTGGCACGTGGTAGTCTTTTTGTCATCGTCTTACTGTAATTAAGTTGTATCTTGGATACATGAGCTCGACGGATTGGAAGGAAATCTAAATCCCCTTTTGGCCCTCTTCAGCTTGAGTGAGGTAGAAGGCCAATAGACATAATGACTTCCCTCTAGATCAAAATATATGCCTGGATGGACGTGAGAGGTCTGAGATGCATCTGAAAATGTCCTTGAAATGCTTACATTGGTAAACATACTCTGTAGAATGACATCTCCTTTATTGAAGAAAACCATTGTTGTGTTCCAGAAAGGAGGGCGGGACGGAAGATTTATACAAGTTATACATGTTGCATGATTAGTTGCATAAGGCTATTTGATTGGAGCTCATTAAGATTTATATGCTTTGTCAGACATGCTACTTGAACTCTTCTTTTTTTCATGTACTTGTAATACATTTGAAAAACATAATAAAAATGTAATTGGAAACCAATCTATACACCTGAATACTCCACCAGTTTAGCTGAACGCAGCAACATGCGCAAGCATCGTTAATGCTAAAGCATTACACACAAGATGGATTCAACAGGCTGAACTCAGGTCTTGCCTGATGTGCAGTATCATTAGAAATGGGAGTTGAAACACATGTGTGATCTTGACTGGTCCTTGCAAACAGGAGCTGAAGTAACCATACCAAACATTCCACTCAGGTTTTTGACTGTGATGGCTCAATAATTACAGCTCTTGTCACACAATCTACTTACTAGGCTGCCCATGCCTCTGTTAAAGATCAGTTTAACCATATTAATGTTTTTAATGTATAGACACAAAAATAAAGCACTTGGGAGATACATCAGCCCAGACAGCTGAATTACAAAGTATTCTATTAGCGCTCCAGCAGTCTGTTCCAAACACGCCAACACCTATTGTCTCTGATTGAGAATATGTAGTCAGGTGATACAACTTTAAACTACAATAGTGGGTACAAAAAGGTTTTAAAGATTCTTAATGGAAACCAATAGTATCAACACAGTGCACATTGCAAGATGGGTGCAGTTGGGTGACATTCTATAGCGCTTCCTTGTAACATTTATTTTGAGTTGCTTTTCATCTAAAACTCATCTGTTCAGTTTGAAGTTTTTATAATTTATTTTAAAAAAGAAATTGGAAACCCAGAAGGCACCAAAAACACTTTATTTTGAAATTGGAAAAACATACCATATGCAGTAGAAACTTATCAAAAAAGGATAAAAAAAGAAAAGAAATAAGTAAAAAATGAAAAACCTTATTGTTTTTCTTGAGTATCAGACCTTTATAGTTGGTGGTTATATTTCAATATCTGTTCTTAAGAGTAGATGATTACTGGTCTATTCATCGATATGATCATTTATGGGCCATTTGTTAGTGTTTTCACCCTTGTTTCGTGCGATGCTGGGAGTCGTGCTTGGCCCTGCCTCTATCTGGCCCCTGCCCATGCAAAGTCACCAGGCTGCTGTCTGCGGCTAAACTCACCATCTTGTCCTGCTGCCTTGCCCCTGCTGCCTACTGCTTGGACAGCACAGGAGCAACATGCTCGAAACCAGTTTCAACTTCAGTCCAATGGGAGCTTAGATTATAAAACAGGTCCTGGCACACATGCATCCTTTCCTTTCGGGGTAACTGGGTAGATCACTTGCCTTTAGTAATGTAAGGAAGGCATGGTATCAACAGTAGACACAGACACAATAGATGCAAGTTTCGAAAAACCTATATTTTGTAGGTAACTGGGGTTGGTGAAATTCCTAACGAGCCCTGTAAAGACTGGAAGGGGGTTATCTGTACTCCTGCCCTCTATATGGCAGAGTAGAAGCACAGAGGACCCCAGCCAAGATTCTCTAGATGGTAACAGTGGACAAGCAATCAAGGCTTAAGCTCTCAGGAGGTGATACAGGATGGTTCGTAAGTACAGTGTAGTGCCCACGCCCCCACAAAGGAATGTCAACACACTATGTTAGTGATAACATAGTTCTTTATATAAATAAGGTTCAGAATATATACACAAACAATAACACACTTTGTGCTTTGGCAATACTAAAATGATAAATATGTACAATGTATATGTGGTACCACAGTTAACTCTTGACTCCTTTAACATGCATCAGCTACTGACAGTCTCCAATGGCATACCAATCAAACAGTAAAGTGAATCAACAATAGACATGGGAAGGAAGACAAGTTGGGTTAAACAAATGGCAGAATACTGGGTCCCTACCACTAGACACCGTTCTGTGCGAGGATCCCCCCCACCTGGGCAACCTGTAAATAAAGTGCATCAACAAGCCAAGTCCATATATTGTTTAAGATATTCTTGGTTCCTTCTAAAAAGGTTCTCCTACCCCAATGTACCTGGTTTAGAAGAGTTTGACGTTGGGTCGTCGACGGATCCTTCTTGAGTGAACTCCCTTTAAGGCAAGAGCCACGGATCATCGAGATTCCACGAAGGAAAGGGTGAACGATGGCGTCGAGGTGGCAGTTCCGGTCTTTGCGGTGCTCGTCGTTGATTGGTCGTGGACGTCCGGCGAAGATGAGGCGTGTGGTGCACCTCGACGATGATAGTTTGTTGCCACAAAGAGTCAATGAAGAACGTAGGCCCAGCAAGGGCATCGGGTCGTCGGCAGTTGGCGTCACCGATCCGGACTCGACCACAGCTGGCTTTCGGATTTTTGTTGGCGTTTTTGTGGACTTCGGGTGGCGAGAAACCCGCCGGCGGATTCTCCTCGGTTCGTTAGCGACCTTGAGTTTCTCTGGCGGGACAAAGCGGTCGGCGGTGATGAGCAAGTGAGTCCTTGATTTCGAAGTGTTTTAGGCAATGAAGCCTTGCATCTCCGGTCGACGAGGTTACAGCGGTCCTCTGAACCTCAGTCGACGGTGATGTTTGTCAGTGGCTGGACATCTTGTAGCTTCACTTCAGATTCCTCGGCGGTCCCTGTCTCCAGTCGGCAGACTTTCAAGCACTGACTTCCAGGGAGCCTTGGTGAAGGTTAACTGGGGCACGATGTTCCCACGTAGCTCAAGAAGAGGTCTCCTAGCCAGGTCCTCTCTTGGATCAGTTCTTGGATACACGACAGCTTGCGTCGCAAGGAAAGCAGCAGCAGAGCCTTCTTCTTACAGCTGGGCTTCAAGGTTAAGCATTAAGTTTCGACTTCAGCTTCTGAACAATTCCAGTAAGTGAGAGGTGCCCAGATATACTGTTCTGTCTCTCATTCACACTGCTGGGCCAAGCTCAGCAGCCAATCATTCAGCTGGGTATTCATGCAGGCAGGCAATCAGCCAATCAGCTTCACAGTGCATTCAGGCCATTCTTCTCCATCCAGACACTCACAACAAGGAATGTGGATTGGGACAAGTACCCAGCCATTCAGCACGCCACACTGCATGCATACCAGTTTCGGGCAGGGCTGTCTCATTCATTGTGTCACACACCAGAAACCAGACACCCATAACATGAATTGTATATTGATCACACACTCCAATCACCCAGGTCCCACCCCAAGGATGTACCCACAACATACAGTCGCTGGGGAGGCACCAGCCAGTCTGGCCTGGACTTCCCCATAATACCATATATGGAACTTCCACCCAACAACCAGTCAGGGGAAGGGACAGAGTCAGGGCTTCCCAGGACTTTTTGGAAAACAAGGTAACAGGCAACGGAAAGCAAGAGGCCACAGGGGCCATCTTGTCTCCCCTTAGGAATCAACGGATTCCAATGGCAGGGCCTGGGTATCCCAAAATGGAGGATACTCAGATCACCTGTCAAATTCAGCATGGAGTTGCCACCAGCCCATACCCTGCTCTGTGGGCCGCACACAGGTGCCCAAAAACATACACTAGGGATAAATAAACCACACCCATGGGTGCCATAATGGTTTCCCAAGGGCCTGTTCACCAAACCAAAAAGAGGAATAGCTGCACTGCCAGGAGTTCCACATGGACTCCTGTGCAGAAAATAACACAGACCACAAATGATAAAAGGATTACAGGAAAAGGACACAGAGGCTCTGTCCCTCCAATACATTTCCAGCATCACAAGCCCTAATTCTAAAATGGGAGTAATCTTGACAATTAAATAAACAAAACGAGTACAAGTCAGTCTAGTCAAAATAAAAGGGCCTATACTAAGAAAACCTAACCTCGCCCTCCTTCTCAAATAACATATGTTTAAAGGGAATGCCAAAAAGGAAAAAGAGTGTCTTAGAACAAATGTCTGAATGTGTAACGCTCACCTGATTCCCGCAGAGGCGCCGGTCTTGACTGGGTGAATGCCGTATCTTCAAAGGTGATGTGTAACACACGGTTGGCTCTTTGGGCTGGACCTCTGTGCACTGTATGTCTGACTCGAAGAGTAAGATGTCTGCAGATAGAAAATATGGGATTAATGAACTGGGGTTATTGGGTGCCTCTCTCCTCTTCCCTTTCTCTTCTCCTGTAGAACCCCAAAGGTTAACACCCTCACCTTAGGTAAGTGAACGCCGAGCTCTCCATCTGCCTCGGGGCAGGGTGCCATAACCAGTTTCTTCACTGGATAAGGGTGCAGGCCTCTTGACCTCAGAGGACTGCTGTCCGTCGTTAACTGCATGAACGGTAAGTTCTGGGCACTTCAAATGTCTTAAAAGTCTTTTGTAATGATATCTCTTGTTTTGCAGGGTTCCGGCGATGGTGGATGGCGGGCTGATGAGAGTTGAGGATCGAACCCGCGTGAGGAATAGAAGCGCCTGGAAGCACGTAAGTAAGCGCTTGTAGCCTGCTTCACGATGCGCACTAACTGTCCCTTTTATCTTGCAGGTACAAGTTCGGAGCTTTAGAGAAGCTGAAGGGTGCTGGAATACCCACTGGATTCGGCGTGGGAAGGAGTAATGGCACGTGAGTAATAAAGTTGCCCAATGTCTTTAAACGCACCTTCTTTTGTCTTTCAGATGCGGGATGCAGCGCCGAAGGCCTCCGGAGCGTGCAAAGAGCTGGTAAGCTTTTGTCTTTCAGATGCCGGAATGCAGTGCGAAGACCTCCGGAGCATGCGAAGAGTAGGTAAGCCTTTGTCTTTCAGATGCCGGAATGCAGCGCGAGGCGTTGGTGACAGCCGATGGACCAGGTAAGAGATGCGCTGCCACTGAAGACCGTAGTGCTAACCTGTTCTTTCTTTGTCTTTACAGGTGCTGCTGAAGACTGGATTCCAGGATGGTAAGCCTTTGTTCCCTTAGGCCCAGGATCAGAAGCAGAAGACATGATGAGCGTTCTGCTGCAGAGAATGCAGAATAACGCAAAGCAAGATTCATCCATCGGGTGTGGTTTAAATAGCCTCCTGTAGTGCTTAGGTGTCTCCTTCCACAGCCACGCCTAAGAAAAGAGTTCCTGCTTTCCAGAAGAGTTCCAGTGTTCTGAACCTAGGGAGTGGCTCCTGCCCCACCCAACAGGAAAAGTAGTCCCAAACAGAAGAGGATCAGGGATTCAACTGGCAGGTAAGTAAGCAGCATGGTCTGCTGCAGGTAAGTCCACCCAAGCATTATGAGCCCGGCGCTTCCAGCGCTGGGACTGGGCATCTTTATGAGCCTGGTGCCACTGGCGCCAGGACAGGGTCCAAAAGGTCCCAATTGGGACTGGCTGGCACTCGGAACCGGGGTTATGGGTCTGCTTCCAAGGGAGTCGGGCAAGTCCTGATCTTTTGGAAGCAGAGATCATGACAGCACCCCCCCTCAAGGCCCCTCCCAAACCGGGCTTCTCCGGGGGTTTGGGCTTGTTAGGAAATGTTCGATGAAATCTTTTGATTAGACGAGGCGCGTGGACATATTCTGCAGGTTCCCAGGATCTTTCTTGGGGACCGTAGCCTTTCCAGTCAATCAGGTAAAATAGTTTAGATTTGGAGATCTTGGAATCCAGGATGCTTTTGACTTCAAACTCGAGTTCTCCATCAACTAGAATAGGTTTTGGAGATGTAGTTAGTCGGGTTTGAGGTTGCACGGGTTTTAATAGAGAGACGTGGAAGACCGGATGTATCTTCATGTGAGGGGGCAAGTCCAACTTGACCGCTACTGGATTTACTATGGTAGTGATGGATAGGGACCAAGGTATCTTGGGTTGAATGTGCGTGGTCCTTTTAGAGGTAGATATTTGGTGGATAACCAGACTTGATCTCCTACTTGATATTGGGGGGCTTCTTTCCGATGTTGGTCTGCTCCTTTCTTGTATTGTTCTTTAGCCCTTTGAAGGTGAGAAACGGCTTCCTTAAAGGCTTGGGTGATTGTAGAATGCAGGTGGTCTACTGCTGGTTTTCCAAGATATTGGAGTGGATCCAACTCCGAGGTTCGAGGGTGACTACCGTATAAAAGAAAAAACGGGGTCTTCCCAGTTCCCGAGTGGACAGAGTTATTGTATGCATATTCGGCTATCCAAAGGATATCTTTCCAAGTTTTTTCAGTTTGTTGTAGCATGCAGCGCAAATACTGTTCCAGAGTTTGATTGGTCCTCTCGGTTTGTCCGTCGGTTTGAGGGTGATGGCTGGTCGAAAGTCTCACATCAATTTGAGCCGACCGACAGCAACTTCGCCAAAAATGAGAAATAAATTGACTACCTCGATCCGAAATTAGAACTGAAGGAAAACCGTGCAGTCGGACGATGTTTCCGAGAAATTCTCGGGCCAGAGTTGCTGCTGTTGGTAAGCCTTTGAGTGGAATGAAATGCGCCATCTTGGAGAATATGTCCACGATTACTAGGATCGTATTGTATCCGGAGCATAGAGGTAGATCGGTGATGAAGTCCATAGAAAGCGTATGCCAAGGGTGAGGCGGGATGTCAATAGGGCGTAAGAGGCCGGCTGGTTTTTCCTTTTGACTCTTGTTTTGGGCGCATACTCCACAGGACATTATAAAGTCTCTGATATCTTTTTTCCAAGACGGCCACCAGAAGTAGCGCTTGATCTTTTCCGAGGTCTTGGTCATACCGGGATGTCCTTCCATTAAAGAATCGTGATAACAAGAGATTACCTTTTTCTGTAAATCTGTGCTGGGCAGGTATAACCGTTCTTGGAAATATAATAGGTTGTCCTTCACCGTAAAGTCCTTTCCCTGCAGATGCCAATTCTGTATGTCTGCTGGAGTTACCAGTAGCCTGGCTTTATCCTTAACTTCCTCTATTGATTGTGTGGCGATTACACCTAGAATTCTTTGTTCGGGAATGATAGGTACAGGTTTAGGATTGATCAAATGTTCTTTCACTCCCATCCGAGAAAGGGCATCAGCTTTACCGTTTTTTGTACCAGGTCGATAGGTAATTATGAAGTCAAACTCGGCAAAGAATAGTGTCCAACCTAGAGGATTGAGCTTTTGCGGTTTTCAAATTTTGCAGGTTTCGGTGATCTGTAATCACAGTAACGGTGTGTCGGGCCCCCAGAAGATAATGCCGCCAAGCCTTAAAGGCGGACTTGATAGCTAGAAGTTCCTTATCAGTAATAGTGTAATTGATTTCAGGAGGCGAGAATTTGCGGGACCAAAATGCCACGGGATGCAACTGATTGGTTACTGGGTCCTTTTGTGATAGAACTGCCCCCATGGCAAGGCTCGAAGCATCAGTTTCAACGATGTAGGGGAGTTCTGGGCGAGGATGTTTTAAGATCGGTGCAGAGATAAATCTAGTCTTCAAATTCTGGAAAGCTTGTTCCGCCTCGGTAGACCATTCAAAACGTTTGTTTTTCTTTAACAAGGCGGTGATGGGCTGGACTATTCGAGAGAATTCGGGGATAAACCTGCGGTAAAAGTTAGCGAAGCCTAACATGCTTTGAACACCTTTTACGGAGGATGGCGATGGCCATTTGAGAATTGCATCGACCTTCTTTGAATCCATACGCACTCCGCTCGGTGATAATATGAATCCCAAGAATTCAACTTCAGTCACGTTGAAAACACATTTTTCCAACTTAGCGAAAAGTTTGTGTTGACGCAATCTCTCGAGGACCATTTTCACGTGTTTCCGATGTTCAGTTTCCGATGAAGAATAAACGAGGATGTCGTCAATGTAAACAACAACACACACATCTATGAGCTCTCTGAGGACATCGTTCATAAAATATTGAAAGGCGGCCGGGGCATTGCAAAGTCCGAAGGGCATGACCTGATATTCAAATAGCCCATACTTGGTGCGGAAGGCCGTCTTCCATTCATCGCCCTCTTTTACTCGTACCAAGTGGTAGGCTCCTCTAAGATCCAGCTTTGTATATATGCATGCTTTTCTGACTTGGTCCAGGAGTTCAGGGATCAAAGGTAACGGATATCTATTCTTAACGGTGATCTGGTTCAGGGCGCGATAATCTATACAAGTTCTAAGGTCCCCTTCTTTTTTTGGAACGAAGAACAAAGCTGAGGAAGCAGGGGACTTGGAAGGACGAATAAACCCATTCGCTAGGTATTGATCCAGGTATTGTCGGAGGTGAAGATTCTCAGGCTCGGTGAGGGCATAAATTCTACTACAAGGAGGAGTAGATCCAGGTATCAGGTCTATCTGGCAGTCATAAGACCTATGAGGAGGTAGAGAGTTAGCCTGATCCTTCCGGAAAACATCTTGGAATTCTAGGTATTCAGGAGGTAACTGAAGAGCCTCTGAGGAAATTGCTGCCAGTGCAACACCAGGTCGAGGGTGACAAGTAGAGACACATTCTGGAAACTGAACCGTTCTTGCTCGCCAATCGATCTGAGGATTGTGCTTCTCTAACCAAGGAATACGTAGAATAATCTGGAACTGGGGGGCCTTGATCACATCGAACACGATCTTCTCATGGTGTCCATCTTGACTTACTAGCGTCACTTCTTGGGTGGTATGCGTTACTGGTCCGGAGGCTATCTCCGTACCATCCACCGTAGTAATGACGTCCTTTACAGCCTTTGGACAAAGAGTCAGATTCATCCTCAAAACCATTTCATGATCCACATAATTGCCGATGGCACCGCTGTCGACGTAAGCTTCAATCGCATGTAATCGATCCGGATGTTCAGGGCTAATGAGGACCATAGGTATCACGAAATGCGAGGTCACGGAACTGGTTTTAACGCTCGGCAAGAGGACCTCTATTCTTGTCGGGCGAGGTTGTTTCCCTGCTCAGAGTTTGTGACCCTGGTAACTGCAGCTCCTACTGCCTTCTTGGCTGGTTTCACCGGACAGTCTCGAAGAAAGTGCCCCGAGTTTCCGCAATAGAGGCATAATTGCAGCTGTTTTCTCCTTTCCCGCTCCTTTTGTGTTAGTGGTCCTTTCAGGCCCCCTATTTGCATGGGTTCCCCGGAGTCTACTCCTTTGGTAGGAGTTGGTGGTTTGGAAAATACTCGAGCATCAAACTTGGAACGATCGGCCTTCCTGTTCTGCAGTCTGTGGTCAATTTGAACGACTAAGTCAATATAGTCCGAACAGTCTTGCGGGGGATTCACTACTTGGGCTAACACATCTTTGAGCTCTCCACGTAGACCTCTATAAAACAGCGTAATCCTTTTGTCCTCAGGCCATCGAGTTTCCACTATCAGTCTGTTGAAAGACGCAATATAAGCCAAAAGGTCTTGATTACCCTGTCGCAATGAAAGGAGCTCATTGTCCAAGGCCTGCCCCTGTGAATGTCTTGCAAACAGTTTTTCCATACTGAGCTGAAAAGCTCGAAAATCATGGAGAACCGGATCATCTTGATTAACTAGAGGGATCGACCAGTCTGCCGCATTGCCACTAAGGTACGAAAGCACGAAAGCTACCTTAGCTTGATCAGTTGGAAAGGCTGCTGGCCGGCATAAGAAGTGCAACCGGCACTGATTAATAAATACTGCAAACCTCTTTGGGTCACCAGAAAATCGTTCGGGCGGAGCCAGAGAGACATTCCCAGGTAGGTTGATCTGCACTGGGTTCGTAGAGGATGTTGAAGGAAGATTTGCCCCTGATGCGGGTAACGGAGTTTGTCCGGCTTGTGACTGTAGCAATTGTCTAGCGAGATCGTCTGTTCGCTCCTTGGAAATAATCAGTTCCCTTCTTAGAGCATTCGTTTCCTGACGGGCTGCATGCACTTCTGCTCTTAGTTCCCCAAGTAACTGGGCTAGCTGGTCGGTATCCGAGGTTTCCATAGCGCCTGGGTGGGAGTTTTGCGATAGGCTTTGCGTTCTGTAACGCTCACCTGATTCCCGCAGAGGCGCCGGTCTTGACTGGGTGAATGCCGTATCTTCAAAGGTGATGTGTAACACACGGTTGGCTCTGCGGGCTGGACCTCTGTGCATTGTATGTCTGACTCGAAGAGTAAGATGTCTGCAGATAGAAAATATGGGATTAATGAACTGGGGTTATTGGGTGCCTCTCTCCTCTTCCCTTTCTCTTCTCCTGTAGAACCCCAAAGGTTAACACCCTCACCTTAGGTAAGTGAACGCCGAGCTCTCCATCTGCCTCGGGGCAGGGTGCCGTAACCAGTTTCTTCACTGGATAAGGGTGCAGGCCTCTTGACCTCAGAGGACTGCTGTCCGTCGTTAACTGCACGAACAGTAAGTTCTGGGCACTTCAAATGTCTTAAAAGTCTTTTGTAATGATATCTCTTGTTTTGCAGGGTTCCGGCGATGGCGGATGGTGGGCTGATGAGAGTTGAGGATCGAACCCGCGTGAGGAATAGAAGCGCCTGGAAGCACGTAAGTAAGCGCTTGTAGCCTGCTTCACGATGCGCACTAACTGTCCCTTTTATCTTGCAGGTACAAGTTCGGAGCTTTAGAGAAGCTGAAGGGTGCTGGAATACCCACTGGATTCGGCGTGGGAAGGAGTAATGGCACGTGAGTAATAAAGTTGCCCAATGTCTTTAAACGCACCTTCTTTTGTCTTTCAGATGCGGGATGCAGCGCCGAAGGCCTCCGGAGCGTGCGAAGAGCTGGTAAGCTTTTGTCTTTCAGATGCCGGAATGCAGTGCGAAGACCTCCGGAGCATGCGAAGAGTAGGTAAGCCTTTGTCTTTCAGATGCCGGAATGCAGCGCGAGGCGTTGGTGACAGCCGATGGACCAGGTAAGAGATGCGCTGCCACTGAAGACCGTAGTGCTAACCTGTTCTTTCTTTGTCTTTACAGGTGCTGCTGAAGACTGGATTCCAGGATGGTAAGCCTTTGTTCCCTTAGGCCCAGGATCAGAAGCAGAAGACACGATGAGCGTTCTGCTGCAGAGAATGCAGAATAACGCAAAGCAAGATTCATCCATCGGGTGTGGTTTAAATAGCCTCCTGTAGTGCTTAGGTGTCTCCTTCCACTGCCACGCCTAAGAAAAGAGTTCCTGCTTTCCAGAAGAGTTCCAGTGTTCTGAACCTAGGGAGTGGCTCCTGCCCCACCCAAAAGGAAAAGTAGTCCCAAACAGAAGAGGATCAGGGATTCAACTGGCAGGTAAGTAAGCAGCATGGTCTGCTGCAGGTAAGTCCACCCAAGCATTATGAGCCCGGCGCTTCCAGCGCTGGGACTGGGCATCTTTATGAGCCTGGTGCCACTGGCGTCAGGACAGGGTCCAAAAGGTCCCAATTGGGACTGGCTGGCACTCGGAACCGGGGTTATGGGTCTGCTTCCAAGGGAGTCGGGCAAGTCCTGATCTTTTGGAAGCAGAGATCATGACAGCACCCCCCCTCAAGGCCCCTCCCAAACCGGGCTTCTCCGGGGGTTTGGGCTTGTTAGGAAATGTTCGATGAAATCTTTTGATTAGACGAGGCGCGTGGACATATTCTGCAGGTTCCCAGGATCTTTCTTGAGAACCGTAGCCTTTCCAGTCAATCAGGTAAAATAGTTTAGATTTGGAGATCTTGGAATCCAGGATGCTTTTGACTTCAAACTCGAGTTCTCCATCAACTAGAATAGGTTTTGGAGATGTAGTTAGTCGGGTTTGAGGTTGCACGGGTTTTAATAGAGAGACGTGGAAGACCGGATGTATCTTCATGTGAGGGGGCAAGTCCAACTTGACCGCTACTGGATTTACTATGGTAGTGATGGATAGGGACCAAGGTATCTTGGGTTGAATGTGCGTGGTCCTTTTAGAGGTAGATATTTGGTGGATAACCAGACTTGATCTCCTACTTGATATTGGGGGGCTTCTTTCCGATGTTGGTCTGCTCCTTTCTTGTATTGTTCTTTAGCCCTTTGAAGGTGAGAAACGGCTTCCTTAAAGGCTTGGGTGATTGTAGAATACAGGTGGTCTACTGCTGGTGTTCCAAGATCTTGGAGTGGATCCTACTCCGAGGTTCGAGGGTGACTACCGTATAAAAGAAAAAACGGGGTCTTCCCAGTTCCCGAGTGGACAGAGTTATTGTAGGCCTATTC
Organism: Ambystoma mexicanum; assembly: GCF_040938575.1. Lineage (NCBI taxonomy): Eukaryota > Metazoa > Chordata > Amphibia > Caudata > Ambystomatidae > Ambystoma > Ambystoma mexicanum. The sequence continues at coordinate 553,839,056 of NC_090932.1, forward strand.
GGCTATCCAAAGGATATCTTTCCAAGTTTTTTCAGTTTGTTGTAGCATGCAGCGCAAATACTGTTCCAGAGTTTGATTGGTCCTCTCGGTTTGTCCGTCGGTTTGAGGGTGGTGGCTGGTCGAAAGTCTCACATCAATTTGAGCCGACCGACAGCAACTTTGCCAAAAATGAGAAATAAATTGACTACCTCGATCCGAAATTAGAACTGAAGGAAAACCGTGCAGTCGGACGATGTTTTCGAGAAATTCTCGGGCCAGAGTTGCTGCTGTTGGTAAGCCTTTGAGTGGAATGAAATGCGCCATCTTGGAGAATAGGTCCACGATTACTAGGATCGTATTGTATCCGGAGCATAGAGGTAGATCGGTGATGAAGTCCATAGAAAGCGTATGCCAAGGGCGAGGCGGGATGTCAATAGGGCGTAAGAGGCCGGCTGGTTTTTCCTTTTGACTCTTGTTTTGGGCGCATACTCCACAGGACATTATAAAGTCTCTGATATCTTTTTTCCAAGACGGCCACCAGAAGTAGCGCTTGATCTTTTCCGAGGTCTTGGTCATACCGGGATGTCCTTCCATTAAAGAATCGTGATAACAAGAGATTACCTTTTTCTGTAAATCTGTGCTGGGCAGGTATAACCGTTCTTGGAAATATAATAGGTTGTCCTTCACCGTAAAGTCCTTTCCCTGCAGATGCCAATTCTGTATGTCTGCTGGAGTTACCAGTAGCCTGGCTTTATCCTTAACTTCCTCTATGGATTGTGTGGCGATTACACCTAGAATTCTTTGTTCGGGAATGATAGGTACAGGTTTAGGATTGATCAAATGTTCTTCCACTCCCATCCGAGAAAGGGCATCAGCTTTACCGTTTTTTGTACCAGGTCGATAGGTAATTATGAAGTCAAACTCGGCAAAGAATAGTGTCCAACGGAGTTGCCTAGAGGATTGAGCTTTTGCGGTTTTCAAATATTGCAGGTTTCGGTGATCTGTAATCACAGTAACGGTGTGTCGGGCCCCCAGAAGATAATGCCGCCAAGCCTTAAAGGCGGACTTGATAGCTAGAAGTTCCTTATCAGTAATAGTGTAATTGATTTCAGGAGGCGAGCATTTGCGGGACCAAAATGCCACGGGATGCAACTGATTGGTTACTGGGTCCTTTTGTGATAGAACTGCCCCCATGGCAAGGCTCGAAGCATCAGTTTCAACGATGTAGGGGAGTTCTGGGCGAGGATGTTTTAAGATCGGTGCAGAGATAAATCTAGTCTTCAAATTCTGGAAAGCTTGTTCCGCCTCGGTAGACCATTCAAAACGTTTGTTTTTCTTTAACAAGGCGGTGATGGGCTGGACTATTCGAGAGAATTCGGGGATAAACCTGTGGTAAAAGTTAGCGAAGCCTAACATGCTTTGAACACCTTTTATGGAGGATGGCGATGGCCATTTGAGAATTGCATCGACCTTCTTTGAATCCATACGCACTCCGCTCGGTGATAATATGAATCCCAAGAATTCAACTTCAGTCACGTTGAAAACACATTTTTCCAACTTAGCGAAAAGTTTGTGTTGACGCAATCTCTCGAGGACCATTTTCACGTGTTTCCGATGTTCAGTTTCCGATGAAGAATAAACGAGGATGTCGTCAATGTAAACAACAACACACACATCTATGAGCTCTCTGAGGACATCGTTCATAAAATATTGAAAGGCGGCCGGGGCATTGCAAAGTCCGAAGGGCATGACCTGATATTCAAATAGCCCATACTTGGTGCGGAAGGCCGTCTTCCATTCATCGCCCTCTTTTACTCGTACCAAGTGGTAGGCTCCTCTAAGATCCAGCTTTGTATATATGCATGCTTTTCTGACTTGGTCCAGGAGTTCAGGGATCAAAGGTAACGGATATCTATTCTTAACGGTGATCTGGTTCAGGGCGCGATAATCTATACAAGTTCTAAGGTCCCCTTCTTTTTTTGGAACGAAGAACAAAGCTGAGGAAGCAGGGGACTTGGAAGGACGAATAAACCCATTCGCTAGGTATTGATCCAGGTATTGTCGGAGGTGAAGATTCTCAGGCTCGGTGAGGGCATAAATTCTACTACAAGGAGGAGTAGATCCAGGTATCAGGTCTATCTGGCAGTCATAAGACCTATGAGGAGGTAGAGAGTTAGCCTGATCCTTCCGGAAAACATCTTGGAATTTTAGGTATTCAGGAGGTAACTGAAGAGCCTCCGAGGAAATTGCTGCCAGTGCAACACCAGGTCGAGGGTGACAAGTAGAGACACATTCTGGAAACTGAACCGTTCTTGCTCGCCAATCGATCTGAGGATTGTGCTTCTCTAACCAAGGAATTCGTAGAATAATCTGGAACTGGGGGGCCTTGATCACATCGAACACGATCTTCTCATGGTGTCCATCTTGACTTACTAGCGTCACTTCTTGGGTGGTATGCGTTACTGGTCCGGAGGCTATCTCCGTACCATCCACCGTAGTAATGACGTCCTTTACAGCCTTTGGACAAAGAGTCAGAATCATCCTCAAAACCATTTCATGATCCACATAATTGCCGATGGCACCGCTGTCGACGTAAGCTTCAATCGCATGTAATCGATCCGGATGTTCAGGGCTAATGAGGACCATAGGTATCACGAAATGCGAGGTCACGGAACTGGTTTTAACGCTCGGCAAGAGGACCTCTATTCTTGTCGGGCGAGGTCGTTTCCCTGCTCAGAGTTTGTGACCCTGGTAACTGCAGCTCCTACTGCCTTCTTGGCTGGTTTCACCGGACAGTCTCGAAGAAAGTGCCCCGAGTTTCCGCAATAGAGGCATAATTGCAGCTGTTTTCTCCTTTCCCGCTCCTTTTGTGTTAGTGGTCCTTTCAGGCCCCCTATTTGCATGGGTTCCCCGGAGTCTACTCCTTTGGTAGGAGTTGGTGGTTTGGAAAATACTCAAGCATCAAACTTGGAACGATCGGCCTTCCTGTTCTGCAGTCTGTGGTCAATTTGAACGACTAAGTCAATATAGTCCAAACAGTCTTGCGGGGGATTCACTACTTGGGCTAACACATCTTTGAGCTCTCCACGTAGACCTCTATAAAACAGCGTAATCCTTTTGTCCTCAGGCCATCGAGTTTCCACTATCAGTCTGTTGAAAGACGCAATATAAGCCAAAAGGTCTTGATTACCCTGTCGCAATGAAAGGAGCTCATTGTCCAAGGCCTGCCCCTGTGAATGTCTTGCAAACAGTTTTTCCATACTGAGCTGAAAAGCTTGAAAATCATGGAGAACCGGATCATCTTGATTAACTAGAGGGATCGACCAGTCTGCCGCATTGCCACTAAGGTACGAAAGCACGAAAGCTACCTTAGCTTGATCAGTTGGAAAGGCTGCTGGCCGGCATAAGAAGTGCAACCGGCACTGATTAATAAATACTGCAAACCTCTTTGGGTCAACAGAAAATCGTTCGGGCGGAGCCAGAGAGACATTCCCAGGTAGGTTGATCTGCACTGGGTTCGTAGAGGATGTTGAAGGAAGATTTGCCCCTGATGCGGGTAACGGAGTTTGTCCGGCTTGTGACTGTAGCAATTGTCTAGCGAGATCGTCTGTTCGCTCCTTGGAAATAATCAGTTCCCTTCTTAGAGCATTTGTTTCCTGACGGGCTGCATGCACTTCTGCTCTTAGTTCCCCAAGTAACTGGGCTAGCTGGTCGGTATCCGAGGTTTCCATAGCGCCTGGGTGGGAGTTTTGCGATAGGCTTTGCGTTCTGTAACGCTCACCTGATTCCCGCAGAGGCGCCGGTCTTGACTGGGTGAATGCCGTATCTTCAAAGGTGATGTGTAACACACGGTTGGCTCTGCGGGCTGGACCTCTGTGCACTGTATGTCTGACTCGAAGAGTAAGATGTCTGCAGATAGAAAATATGGGATTAATGAACTGGGGTTATTGGGTGCCTCTCTCCTCTTCCCTTTCTCTTCTCCTGTAGAACCCCAAAGGTTAACACCCTCACCTTAGGTAAGTGAACGCCGAGCTCTCCATCTGCCTCGGGGCAGGGTGCCGTAACCAGTTTCTTCACTGGATAAGGGTGCAGGCCTCTTGACCTCAGAGGACTGCTGTCCGTCGTTAACTGCACGAACGGTAAGTTCTGGGCACTTCAAATGTCTTAAAAGTCTTTTGTAATGATATCTCTTGTTTTGCAGGGTTCCGGCGATGGCGGATGGCGGGCTGATGAGAGTTGAGGATCGAACCCGCGTCAGGAATAGAAGCGCCTGGAAGCACGTAAGTAAGCGCTTGTAGCCTGCTTCACGATGCGCACTAACTGTCCCTTTTATCTTGCAGGTACAAGTTCGGAGCTTTAGAGAAGCTGAAGGGTGCTGGAATACCCACTGGATTCGGCGTGGGAAGGAGTAATGGCACGTGAGTAATAAAGTTGCCCAATGTCTTTAAACGCACCTTCTTTTGTCTTTCAGATGCGGGATGCAGCGCCGAAGGCCTCCGGAGCGTGCGAAGAGCTGGTAAGCTTTTGTCTTTCAGATGCCGGAATGCAGTGCGAAGACCTCCGGAGCATGCGAGAGTAGGTAAGCCTTTGTCTTTCAGATGCCGGAATGCAGCGCGAGGCGTTGGTGACAGCCGATGGACCAGGTAAGAGATGCGCTGCCACTGAAGACCGTAGTGCTAACCTGTTCTTTCTTTGTCTTTACAGGTGCTGCTGAAGACTGGATTCCAGGATGGTAAGCCTTTGTTCCCTTAGGCCCAGGATCAGAAGCAGAAGACACGATGAGCGTTCTGCTGCAGAGAATGCAGAATAACGCAAAGCAAGATTCATCCATCGGGTGTGGTTTAAATAGCCTCCTGTAGTGCTTAGGTGTCTCCTTCCACAGCCACGCCTAAGAAAAGAGTTCCTGCTTTCCAGAAGAGTTCCAGTGTTCTGAACCTAGGGAGTGGCTCCTGCCCCACCCAAAAGGAAAAGTAGTCCCAAACAGAAGAGGATCAGGGATTCAACTGGCAGGTAAGTAAGCAGCATGGTCTGCTGCAGGTAAGTCCACCCAAGCATTATGAGCCCGGCGCTTCCAGCGCTGGGACTGGGCATCTTTATGAGCCTGGTGCCACTGGCGCCAGGACAGGGTCCAAAAGGTCCCAATTGGGACTGGCTGGCACTCGGAACCGGGGTTATGGGTCTGCTTCCAAGGGAGTCGGGCAAGTCCTGATCTTTTGGAAGCAGAGATCATGACAGAATGGCTTAGGTTACAATTCCCTTCCCCATGTTCAGAAGCACAGGGTCTCGAGAATTTCTCTAAAAGGATAGGTGGATGCCACAGTTCTAACAGTCTCGCACACTCTGGCTTGCTGGTACAATTTGACTGTTCAGTCTTGGGCTTCAAGCTTTGGACATTCTCTTCAAATCTTTAGGCGTCATCCGCCTTTCCACAAATACACAGTTCTGTTCTTGGCTTTCACTTTGCCACTATTCCACACAGGCTTCCCACTGCCGGGCTCAAGATGGCTTTTCTCTTTGTGGGGATTCCCTTCCCCATGTTCTCTCCTTCACACTTTATACTGTCAAAGACTTTCGAAACTGCAAGGATTTTACGTAGACCTCTGCATGACCACTTCGATTTCCGTTTCAACAATTTGACAATCAACAATCTTCACAACACCAATACTTCTTGGTACTTGTAGTTTCACTTTTTTCTCTTTTGACAACTTTCAAAAGTTCACACGCAACGCCAATGCCTCTTGGTACTTGCAGTTTTACTTTTGCCCTCTTGGTGGTTTTCAAAGTTCATATGGCTTTTACTCAATCAACTCTCGTTCTTTATGATGGTTATTTTCTTGTCTTTGTTACCCTCTTTCCATAACTCAGAACATTTCACAGAGACTTACGAATGTGCGATTCCTCTTCGCAGGACCACTTTGTTACTTTGTATACATTCAATTCTTGCTACTTGCCCCTTTTTCTCTTAACACAAACCAGGCTTTTGTTTGCCTTCGATAACTCACTGGTCGTGTTAATTGGGTTTCTATCTTCAGTACTTTTTGGTAGCAGTGAAGGCCGTTACGAACGCCTCGTCTGCTCCTCCTCAACATTGTTTCTTCAGGGAGTGCCCTGGTACTGGAGTTATTAAGGATGAAATTGGCCTTTTAATACAAAACAGGAGTTGGCACAACAAGTAATACTCAAAAGACAGGGATCTTGAACTCAAAGACAGAGACACTGACTGTCAGAGAATTCAGCTAATGAAAGCTAGAGTGGAGACTTCAGCCAAACCAGTTGAGAGTTTCTGGTCCCATGCCACCAAGTTAATGAAAGATTTAGTTGGGGCGTGGCTAAATGGTCGCGAGTTAAGACGTGCATTTCCTGAGCTCCTGCAGATCCGACGCTGATCCGGACAAAAATAGGCGATCTACGTTGCCTACAAGAAGTGAATTTACAGCAACTGCTTGAAGTGAGGGCCGGATCTTGTACAAAACGCGAAGGATATACGGCACTGGAAAGCGTAATTCGATGCAGCAGAAGTTTCCGAAGTAAAGAGGACAAAGGTACGAAAATGGTGCCCGCCCAGGAACTGCACAAAGGCTCATCATAGAAGGGCCGGTGGAAAGAATCGGAGCCCCGCGCTCCATTAGAAACTGGCCTGATGCTCTGCCAGATGCGGTAGAAAGCAACGTCTGCGAGGATACAGTGTAACTAATAGTGGTGCGGCAGCCTGAGAACGCAGTAATATGTCAGATCGAAGGACACAATGTGGCACTCAGCGAAAGGAAGGAATGAGCAGACGGCCGCAGTGAAATATATTCTCAGCTGCTAATGGGGCGGCTAATAAGAAGGGAAATCGAAACCCATTGCGCAGGGGCATATGAAGGAGAAGTGCACAATTGAGGCTGGTGGAGCCAAGGCAACGAACGGAGCACTCGAGACACGGTGTAGCTCGAAAACGAAAAGGCAAAAAACATGGATATTGGACAGCAGCTGGATATATGAAGTGGCAAAATTGTTAATGGAGTGTAAGCTCAGGCTCCTTCCGGCCTCACTAAGACTGCAAAGTGACAGATAACGGAGCACCCTCGGTGCAGGATTCAGCAGTCCATGCAGGAAGGAGACCAATAAATAATCAAAGAAGGCAGCTGCAAAGCAGTGAAATCCGAGGCTACAAAGAAGATGCTGCAGGCATGGGACCCTCCGAATACCAGTCGACAAGAGGGGACGGCACAGCAAGGCGAAACAACAAGCCCCGGCTGCATACAGACAATTGGAATGCAGGCGCGGAGGTGCCCGGGGAGTAGGCGGTGTACCTGAAAGTGGAGGAGCAGGAAAAAAGGCAGATGCAGGTGGCCTGAACAGTGAATCAAATGGGTCCCTCTCACACAAGCAGACAAGTAGATACAGAAAAAGGAGAGGAAGAGCATGCTCAGTGATCCCAACAAAGGGCATAAGCCTAGGGCTGCTCATAGCCCGATCGTCTTCTGAGCAGTGGGGATCGGAGTCATAAAAGGTGCCAGGGGGGTAAGGAAGACACCCAAGAGCACAGAGACGTCAAATAAGATCATGTACCCAGGAGTGACCAACGGGCTCCACAGAAGGACTCCCTGTTAGGTCCCCCGAAACAGCAAGGGCGGCATATAGAAGAACGTAGCCCGAAGGAGGAGACAGCAAGGGGACCCAACGGGCTGCAGTTGACCGCAACACCTAACAGAAGCAGGAAGACACTGGCTCACCGAGGGGGCTGCCAATGTTACCTAGAATCCAAGGCGGTGGGAGAGGGAAAAAGAAAAGCGGAGAGGACAGAAACAGCCAAAGGACAAGCAACGAGACAGCGCCGCAATACACAGCGAGTCACGACGAGAGGAGAAGGCCACAGATAGAGAGCAAGGTGCGCAGTTGAACAAAGGTCATAACAAACAACCCTCTGGCGGCATCTCTCAAGGAGAAGGACACAGCAACAGTAAGACTGACAGATACACTGGGAGCAAGATACAGAGGGGGAGGAAATTGATAAGACCCTGCACAAGATCATCAGGAGACATCCCCCCTCGACGGGGCAAGACATCAGCAGCCAAGACCACCACGGATGCCAGGTAGAAAAAAGAACACCAGGGAGAGGTCATCAATGATGTTGTCTAAGGCAAGCAAGGACAAAGCAAAACAGACATCCCTGGACACGTTTACCAGACCCACGCAAATGATGGAGGGTACAAAGACACAACCACAAGAGCTAAACGATGGAGACACACAAGGACGTATGGACAAACAAATATTGGTTGCTATAGCGATAGTGAAGGCATCCCTAGAATTCCAAATTGATGCAATGCAGATAGACATGAATCTCTTGCGACAAGACATCAGAGCATTTTCAGAGCACAGAGGGGCGCTGGAAAGGAGGTGCAGGTCAACACCAGTAGTTGCAAAGACAACACATCAGAGATCTCCTCCCTGAAACAGAAAGTACAGAACCTGGAAACAGGGCGGAAGAAGCAGAAGGTCGTGCCAGGCGCAACAACGTTTGGATCATCAGGGCTACCAGAAGGCGAGGAAGGACAGGACCCGACTAATTACATAGAGGACATGCTCCTGCAAGAAATTGGAGCGGGCACGCTCTCCCAGGGATTCACAGTGGAAAGGGCACACAGGGCTCTGACGCAGAGACTGCAGCCCGGGGCCCCGCCAAGGCCAATAACAGCAAAAATTCTGAATTACAAGGACAGGGAGAGAATACTGGAATATTTTCGGAAAGGCGGCACTATTAGCAGAATATCGGCATCCATCACAGCGTATCCGGACTACACCTTCTTAGTACAAAAGCAATGGATGAACTACGGGACGGTGAAAAGAAGACTGCGAGCGGCCCAACTCAAGTTCATGCAACTGTATCCTGCCAACATGAAGGTGCTGCACAAAGATCGAGCCCTGTTTTTCAAATCCCTAGATGATGTCAACAGTTGGTTGGATTCTCAGAACATGCCATCATCAGAGCAGCAGGACCGACACAGCGAGGAGAGTGTTAAGTGATACACCGATGGGGACCCTAATGTAAAAGCCAAGGGGAGGGAGAGATAACAAGGGTGGTGGCAATAAAGACACTTGGACTATTAAATAACTAAGTTATGAGACCTATGACTAGTAACAGAACGTGGGAGTAACATATGAATCGCTCTTACCCCCAGTAGGTACCAGTAGGTAATTAGTTGGGATACTGGTAGCACAGTATCCACCTGTTGCGCTCTAAGTACCGGCTATGAGCGAGAAAGGAGGGAGAACTAGGGATGCCTGAGATTCAGTTTTGGAGCTGCGCAATTGTTTCGGGTGGTTCAGGGGGGAGGGTGGGGCCGGGAAGTTGGGAAAGTTATAAGGGGACAGGCCTACAGACATGCATCGGGAGGTGAGCGGTGGAAGGAGGGACCGGGGTGGGACGGCTGGACAATGGATAAGATGGGGGAAATGAGAATTTTAACCTGGAATGTGCAGAGGCTGAATAATTATAACAAATGCAATAGGGTTATGATACACTTAAAACGACAGAAAATAGACATAGCATATTTGCAAGAAACTTACCTGCTCAAAGAAAAGCAAGAGGTGATAATAAAGAAATGGAAAGGAGCAACCCTAGGAGCAACCTACTCAGCATACGCCAGAGGGGTTATAACATGGATAGCACCTCAAGTCCCGTTCAAGCTGCTACAGTCCACTGTAGATAAAGATGTAAGGATGGTACTGATAAGGGGTTTGGGGGAAAATAAAGAAGTGTGCATCATTAATGTGCATGCCCCGAATCAGGACATGACAGCCTACTTCAGAACCCTACATACAAAGATCAGCCGTACATTGATGGAGCGGTGATCTGGGGTGGGGACTTTAATTGTACTCTAGACCTAGTGATGGACAGGTCGGACGAGAAGGCGTGGATGCATTGATGCATCCACGCATTTGCTCAAGAGCGACACGCCGTCGGACGGTGTGGATGCATCGATGCATCCACGCCTTCCGACGGCGTGTCGCTATTGAGCAAATAATCAGGAGAATCTCTACAAGCGCAACAATGCAATTTACTTGATCCCTGCAAACACATTAGAATGGTGACAACAGCGCCATTTTCCCCAAAAGACATGCTCACAGCCAGAAAATTAATATTATGGTCTGCGAGTTTCAGCAAACAAGCGCTAGATTATGACCAAGCATGTAAACAGCAAAAAATACAGTGGGTGCTGTATAATAATAATAGTAATAATATAATAATAATAAGTTGGCATTTATATAGCACTACAAACCCTCAGGTATCTGAGCGCTGCTTATTATTACCCACGGTGTGTGGTGCTCATTTATCGACCTCGGAAGGATGAAAGGCTGAGTTTGGCCCCGCCGGGATTCGAACCTGCGTTAGCAGATGCTGCACCGATGTCAAAGCGAGCGCTCTACTCGCTGTGCCACTTGACCGGCTTGTAATGCGAGTAATGTCAGTCCACAGCTTTTTCGTTTGATTTGAGCGCGTGTTTAAAAAAACCACAGACTAGACTGAAAGAGTTTGCTTTCTAAAGTAGCTTCAACAAAGCCTATTGTATATATGATTTAAAATTCCAAGTGAATCTGTTGGGTTAAAAGTATTATTGTACTCCTTGAGGACGACCTTGGAGGGTCGAAACACGTGTTGGCGTGGCACAAAAATCTGTTCCATCCACCTATTCTACTACAAATTGAGTTTGATTTAAAAACCGATGTACAAGGGTGATTGCAATATTCGTATTGTTATGTGTTCTAACTTGAATGTGTTACACACGATTGGTTTGACACCCTTCTAATACCAATCTGAACGTGGAAAATATATTAATATTTTTCTTTCTGTTTTTTGACATGAGACAATGTCTGGTCCATTGTATCTTTAGGAGATGAGCGCAGTCAGTGAGGATACCCTTTCAAGTAAACATAGCTTTCTGTAGGCGATAGTGAAAAACCACCTAACTCTTCACACGGCTGCAGCACACAACAGCTGACGGTTTGCTTACCTAACTCGGCCAAGGATCGCGCACTTCCAGCATAGGGTTTTTGTCACAAAAACTCACGCTTATTGCTGCACACCGCCAGCACAGCACTGGCACTGGCCGAGGCCCTGTATCCCCACTGTAACTACAGTTGTGGGAGGAGCGCTGCAGCAGTGTCCTGCACCTTGAGGGCATACACGGCATTGGCGACGCAGAGGCACGAGTGGGCCCACCTGTAGATGCCGGTAAGTGCACAGAGTACAAAGCTATGAGTGTGAATGGACCCCAGGAGTGACCCAATGGACTCATTGAAATCCCCCCCCCCCCAGCCAGGGCAAGAGTGACCCAATGGACCAACTGATAACCCTCCCACCCCAGCCAGGGCAGGAGTGACCCAGTGGACCCACCGATAACCCCGCTCCCCACCCCAGCCAGGGCAGGAGTGACCCAATGGACCCACCGATAACCCCCCTCTCCACCCCAGCCAGGGCAGGAGTGACCCAATGGACCCACTGATAACCCCCCGCCTCAGCCAGGGCAGGAGTGACCCAATGGACCCACCAATCACCCAGATGAGAAGCAACACACCCCCAATATATGGCCCCTGGACATGCACACAGTGTGTGACTGAGTACAAGCAGAGACACATACACCTGAGTGCATCAACAGTCATATGTATGTAAATGCAAGTGGTCACAGATCGTTCATTTTGATGCATGTGATGGACCCATCAAGAACCACCACACAACTAACTGCATGCCCACAGCCATGTCAAGTGACAGCGACAATGCCCAACAGGCAAGGCAACGTCCACCTGCATGTAGCCAACGCAGCACTCTTGCCCAGGAGGACGAGGCAAGATGCTCTGGAACACAGGCGCCAGATGCAGCTGGCACGGATGAACCAGCCAACGCCACCATCCCCATACAGCCTGCCCCCACACAAGTGGCACACACTCCCACCATGGCCACTGAATCCATCCTGCAGACCATCTGTTAGGCAGAAACCTGTGAGGTTCCCTCTGGGACCACTGCAAAAGATTTAAGACTACAGGTGTTTGGCAGTAAACCCACTTGGTAGCAGTCTGTACCACACAGATTCACTTGGTAGCTGTGGCTGAGCAATCAGACTTCCCTCAAGAAGAGTTAGGCAGTATACAGAGTATTCACAATAGGTCAAAAGAACACAGTAGAACACGCAAACACTGACCAGAGCTTGGTGTAAAAGAGATATAATTATTTATTTAAAACCACATCTAATAAAACACACAGGCACTAATGTTAAGCAGTTCAAAAACACAGTCACTAAAAGATATACACTCCCTTAAAAGAATATTAGACGAGTCTTAAGTAAAGCCCCACTTATTTTTAGACAGCGGTGAGCGCTTAACGCAGATGGCACTCTAATAATTGGTTTTAAAAGGGAGAGAAAAGCAGAGTATAAATTGAAACAGATCTCAACACTTTCACAAGAACACAACAAGAGAGGAAGGCAGAGTCAAACCGTGAAGTTAGAGTTCAGAAGGCCGGATCCACCTTAAGAGGATCAGAACTAAATGTGTCTAAGGTCACACGCTTGAAAGGTGCACAAAAGTCTCGAAAAGGTTCAGAAAGAAGTTGGACCAAAAGAAAGGGACCAGTTAGATGGTCAAGGTGGCCAGCCCAGTCCAGAAGGTTAAGGGATTATTATTACCTTGTAGCAATCTTTAGAAAGGGAGGCCTGGCGGACACGGTACCTTAAAGTGGTGAGAATACCCCAGCGGGGGAAGTTGTTCCTGGCAGCGGATGCAAGTCGGTGCTTCGTCCGGGGGAAGAGAGGATCTCGTCGGGGAGGAAGACAGGAGTCCGTTGCACTGCCAGGGAAGAAACCAGCCGCGGAGTTCTCAGGTAAAAGCAGCGGTCCTTTTATTCGTGGTCCAGTGGTAAGTGGCTATCCGGTTGCCGGGGTGCTTGGCACAGGCAATTCGACCACAAGACGTCCTGGGATGCGAGGAAAAGAAGGTAAACTGGTTGTGCCCACCAGTCAGGGGAAGAAGACTCTCCAGCCGGGAGATCTTCTCTGTCGTCGGGAAGTGGTGAGTCGGTTCCGCAGGGCTCCACCGGTGGTGTCGTCGTAGCAGGTCGGCTCAGCTTCTCCCTCGTCGGATTCTCAGGTCCTGTGGCGACTTCTGAAGTTCCAGTCCCCAAAGCCCTGCTTTTATGCAGCACACCCCCATTCACTCAGCCTAGCTGTCAATCAAACATGCTAAGTGGTGAGCCGGCTGGCTCACCACTTGGGCCAATCAGACGAGAGTGCGACTTGAGTTACCAAGGTAACTCAGTCCAGGGTGCCTAAACCCCCTCCCACACCCCCTGTGGTACCCAGACAGAGTGGCACCACTTTTGGAGGCTTCTGTGGAGTAGCTCGCCAAAAGTGGAACAAAGGGCTCGACTTGGGTTGGAGTCACAGAAGAGAACACAAACGCCATTTTAGAATCGAGTCCTGGCAAAAAATACCAACCGGCGAATTAATATTAAATAAATAAACCGGCGGTATGTTCGAGGCTATGAGAATTAAATAATTAAAGTTGGTAGCCTCGAACAATGGGAAAATCCCATAGGGATATATTCGCGGTCGAATATAAAAAGTAGTATCCACTGCCACCAGCCAAATCTCGATCAGGGGGGACGGAGACGTGCCCCCTCGACTAACAGACCCCGGGGCAATCGAATTGCCCCGACCAGTACGTCCACAATATGATGGTTTGTACCGGTTTCTGTTAATAATTTGGTACTAGTAAAGCCAATGGTGACTTTAAATGCCCTGGGAGACAGTAGTCAGTCCCAGGGTATGGAGTCTATGGTGGGATGTCACTATGACACCCCTGTGTCACTGCACGGAGGGTGCTGTGTAACACACATAGTAAAAACACATGAGACCCTATGGAGTAAAGGACCCCATAGCCCATAAAACACATTAACAGTCAAATGAACACCATAATCATGTCCAAGAGAGGGAGAAAAAGATTCTCACTCTTGGCAGGAGAAAAAACAAACTCCAGAAATCCAGCAAAGCTGCTGGGGGACTCACTAGGTTAGGACAGCCACGCCTCAATGCACAGCCCCATGAGGTCACCAACGCCCTCCATGGCAGAGCTAAGTGCCCGCATGCAGCGGAGGGAGGAACAGCAGGCCAACCTAACACAGCTTGTGGAAAGGCAGCTGGAGGAGGCTAGGCTGCAGCAGGAGGAGGCAGCTAGGCTGCAGCGGGAAGAGGCGATGCAGCAGCAGGAGGAGGCAAGGCTGCAGTGTGAGAGCAATGCCACATCGGTGCGTCGGCTCTCCAGGGCCATTGGACATTTCACCACCACCATTGTTACCTTGGCACGCCATGTCCGGGAAGGCAACAGTGTGACATCCACCATTGCAGAGTCGATATTGGTTGCCCAGCAGGCGTTTCTTGAACATGTGCCAACAGTCACACCAACAGTGCCATCCACCAGCACCACCCCATCAAGCTCCAACACTGGCAGGCAACGGAGGTGCTCTAATCGGCTGACTGGACCCTCCGGCAAGGACGCTCATGCGCCTAAGTGCCCCCGGAAATAGTGCCATGTGGGAATGGCTGTCCACAAGACATTCTGGGACACAATTGGTGTAGGGGGGTGGGTACATTTGGGTGGTGGGGGAGGTGCATTATGGGGTTAGTGTTTGGGGCCTGGTTGGGGTGGGTACGTTTGGGTTGTGGGGGATGTGCATTATGGGGCCCATATGTTTGCCCTCTCTGTTTTCATTATAAACTGGTCATGTCAACACTTAATCGTGTTTCTGTGTCCAAGTGTTTGAGTATATTATTGAATGAATCTAAATTGTAGACTCTCTTGGGCCCGTCTTCAGGACACTTCTCATTAAACGCACATGGTGGACTTTGGCGTGTTTTGGTAACATACAATGACCTTTGCGTTAGATGCTGTAAAAGACCGAAACAATCTGAATTAAAAACAAACTCTATACCTGTTGTCTATGATGTGGACGCATTGCACTAACCTCCAATTGCTTTGAAACGTATGCGAAGGCGTGCTTCAGATGTCATCTTTCTGAAAGTCCCCCATCAGTGGTTATAGGAAATGCTGCATGGGCATCCCACAAGCGAGGCAGGGTAACTGCTGTTACCATCGGCAGCTGGGAGAGGGGCAGCCCCGACCTCCCCATGCCTGCTCCTCTCCTCCCCCCAGCTACGGAGACACGCAGTCTCGGCAGCACAAAGCCACGGAAGGGTAAGGTGCGAACAGTCATCTCACCCTTCCTCCAAACAGCAAGGTGCTAAGCGCCATAAGGAAAACAACCGTCAGGCAGGGCCCAGGTTCAAAAGATCTGCCCCCACCAGGGGGTCAGACAGTCGACTATCCGGCCGGGGGCTGCGACAACAGCAGCCCCCACCACATACACAACAAAGACCCAGGGCCTCCCTGGGTCCTATAAATGAAAGCAGCATGCTCAGAGTAAACACAATCTGTTTGTGGACCCTGAACGGGGACCCAAGCAAACAGGAGTTTCACTGTTTACTCAGTGTCTTCCAAATCTTCTTGCTTCTTTACCACAGAACCCTACAAAAAGGGGAGAAGAACAAAAAGAAGTACAAGGCACTGTACGTGCCCACAAGTCGTGGGACACAAGAAGGCAGCATGGGTCAGAGGGGGTAACCTCAGGACCCAGTGGCCAAAAGTATGATACCATCATGATATGTGATATTGTTATTACCATAACTCATATCTGTACAATAAAATCCTACGGCCTTTTATTGCGAACACTTGATACAAGTTGTGAGCCTATCATTACGGGAGAGGGTTTGGGGTTCGGCCAATACTAATGCATGCATATGGGTTCAGCAGTTATTATTGCACACTAATGTACTAATGGAGAGAAGTGTAAAACGGGCATTTATGTTTTCAATCGCTTCAACACATTGAAACAGAAGTTTCAATACAGGGAGAGTGACTCCTCTAATCTCCCTTTCACCGCTATTCAAGAGGTGATTCAATCACCACAGATTATTTCTGTTTTAGTGCATTTCTTTCGACACATATCTATTAGTTCTTTTAATCATATTTACTTTAATAAACGGGGCCTGCAAAGATCTTTCGACTGTTAAGCCTATTGAATCATCCATACATACATAATTGCGCTAACATTTTGGCTAGTGCAGTGATGTTCTTAATTTTGTTCTGTCATATTTTTTCCAGCCTTAATAGTGAATCGTATGTTACCATAGTTCCATTGTTTCCTTCTCCAATGATGTATTTATTCCAATGATCTCTTCAAGGTGCTCTTCAACAGCCCTGTTTTATATCTTTTAGCTCCTCTTTATTCACCACAACTACATGTGATGTAATTCTAAGGAGGGAGATATATATCAATAACAAACCCTTTCGCATTCATGCCGCATTTCTTCGCGTGCCAATTACGTGGGCATCATATTACACTTACTATGTTATAAGGAAACGTCCTCTTTCGTGGTGCCCCGCGTTTCTGTCACCTTGACCGGAAAAGGATACTAAGCGGGTGTCTTTCTTCAAAGCCTTCTGGGGATTCAGAGTGAACCTCTTTACTTTGGACGTAGTTTTCGCCGATATTCAGTACGGCTGAATGTCACAGGCAATTCTATTGGGGACACGTACATATGCATCGTTAGTTCCCTGTTGTTATGTTCTTTTTCAAAAGACACATCATAATTGCCACCAACGCGGATAGGCTGAACAGTAGAAACATCACGGTAGTCCCCGTTTATTAAAATAAATATGACTGAAAGAACTGATAACTATGTGTCAAAAGAAATACGCTAAAACAGAAATAATCTGTGGGTATTAAATCACCTCTTGAAGAACGGTGAAAGAGAGATTAGAGGAGTCAGTCTCCCTGTGTTGAAACTTCTGTTTCAATGTGTTGAAGCGATTGAAAACATAAATGCCTTTTTACACTTCTCTCCATTAGTGTGCAATAATAACCACTGATTGGGGACTTCCAGAAAAATGACATCTGAAGCACGTCTTCTCCTACGTTTCAAAGCAACTTGAGGTTAGTGCAATACGTCCACATCATAGACAACAGAGATGATACACAGGTATAGAGTTTGTTTTTAATTCAGATTGTTTTGGTCTTTTACAGCATCTAACGCAAAGTTCATTGTATACTACCAAAACACGCCAAAGTCCACCATGTGCATTTTATGAGAAGTGTCCTGAAAACGGGCCCAAGAGAGTCTACAATTTAGATTAATTCAATAATATCCTCAAACACTCGGACCCAGAAACATGATTAAGTGTTGACATGACTAGTGTATAATGAAAACAGAGAGGGCAAACATAGTGATATGTGTTTTGAACAGCGCCCCTCACTTTCCAATACTAACCTCACTCTCCATCTTTGCATAAATAATTTACCTTGTGTAGAAAAGCTGAGATAAAAGATTTTGGATATAGATATGTGTCGCAATGATGCTTGTATTTTATATGTTTTTAGTCTTGTCAAACTATTATGTATACTGATTAAAATATGAATATGTTTTTCTAGTACCCTGTGTGTCTCTGTCTACCATAATCTCTGTATGACAGCTCTGTGTACTTGGAGTGGCTCTGAGTGTCCTTCAGTTTTGGGACACCAAGGTCCTGCCATATGAATCAATGTATTCCTGATGTTAATGTTAATGTTAAAGGACATTTGTACCGTGCACTATCACCACCGTAGTGGTCCCCTGGTGCTCTGGCGGCTCTGAAAAGAGGAAGGGAGGGTGAGTTAGTGGGAGGGAGCTGGAAAAATGTAAGAAAGCAGTGATGTGCTGTTGGCGGCCTCAGCCCGGTGGGTCCGTTGGCTGGGCATGGGGTGTTTGCGGCCGGTAGTCGTTGTGTACTGTTGTGCGAGTCTATGTGTGTTTTTTGTTTTGTTGTTGCAATGTAGTGAAGTTTGTGTGGTTTGTTGTGCTGTAGGTTTGTGGTTGTGTTTGGTTTGGAGTTTGAGAGGTGTATGCAGAGGGGGAAACAGTGGAATTGGTTAGTTGGCATCTCTATCCTGAATTGACGTGTTGGGCTTGCGTAATCTCCCCGGATGGGGTGTGGGAGCACCCCTGCGCCTCTGTCCTGATCTGGGCCCGTCCGTTATCCAAGGTCCCTTTCACATCTCGCTCCCACCTTCACCGGCCTCCCTCACAACCCCACCTGTCCTCCCTTCCCACTCATACGGCTAGTGCACCTGCCAATGTCCACAACTCAGCTAGTGTGGTGATTGCCAATATCCCGACAATTCTACAACACTGTGGTACCTGGTAGCAACTAAGGGGTGAGTGAAGATGTTGGATGGGATTGGCTGGGGTTGTTGACGCCATCTCCATAGGTGTCGCCAGTGTTCCACTCTACCTGGCGTCACCCGTCCAGGTGCCGTGAGAGCTTCTCAGTCGGTTCTGGGAGCTGTCAGTGTCCTCTCCAGTTTAGTCATCCTTTTTCCTTTCTGTTGTTTCTGTTTTCAGTTTGAGTTGGTGGTGTTGAAGAGCCAGGTTTTTTGTAATTTTCTGAATTTTAGGGGATCTTTGGTGTTTATTATTTCTTTTGGGATGTTGCTCCAGGTTTTTGCAGCTAAGTGGCAGAAGGAGGTGCCTCCAGGTTTTTTCTTAAGGTATGGTTTTAGTTCCAGGAGGATTTCGTTGCTTGAACTGAGGAGTCTCGTTGGCTTGACGATTGTTATTTTCTTTTGTAGGAATTCTGCTCCTTGTCCACTGATTGCCCTGTGCATTATGCACATTGTTTTGAAGGTGATGCGATGTTTTACTGGGAGCCAGTGTAGTGTTTTTAGGGCAGGAGTGATGTGGTCTCTTCTGGATAGTTTGAGGAGTAGTCTGGCTGCTGTATTTTGGATCCGTTGTAGTTTCTTCAGGAGGTATTCTGGTATGCCGAGGTAGAGGCTGTTTGCATAGTCGATTCTTGACATGATGAGGGCGACGTTAGTGAGTGTTTTGTGCGTGAAGGAGAGGAAAGGTAGGATTATTCTTGCCGTGCGGAGGAGGCAGAAACATTTCTTGACTGTTGCATTTACTTGTGGTTCTAAGGTTAGGGTGTTGTCCATCAGGACTCCCAGATTTTTTCCTACCTTAGATGGTGATGGTGCGGTTCCCTTTTCCGTTGGCCACGGGATGGCGGTTTCGTTCTCTTGGTCTTTGGATATGATCATGATTTCTGTCTTTCCTGGGTTGATTTTCAGGTTGTTGGCATTCATCAAATTGAAAACTTCTTTTAGACAGTTGATTAGGGTTGAATGGTCGGCTTGGGTGTCTTTGATTTTGTAGATGATTTTAGTATCATCGGCGTAGTTGTAGCATGTAATAATGTATTCTTTGAAGACTCTGATAACTGGAGTCTGGTAGATGTTGAAGTAAAGAGCTGATAGTGAGGATCCTTGCGGCACTCCACAGTCGTTAACTCGTGGGGTGATTTGAAAGAGTTTAATCCATGTGGGTTCTGTTCTGTCTGCTAGGAATGATTTAGTCCAGAGTAGTGCTGTGTCTGTTATGCCTATGTCTTCTAGTCTTTTGGTTAGGGTGTCATGGATAACTGTGTCGAAGGCTGCGGATAGGTTGAGCAGAATAAGGGCTGAGGTTGTGTTTGAGTCTGCGTTAGTTTTTAGGTCGTCCCAGATAGAAAATAGTGCTGTTTCCGTTACTCTTGCAGGTCTGAAACCTACTTGAGCTTGGTCTAGCAGGTGGTGTTTTTCTATGTGTTCTTGAGTTAGTTTGTATACGTAGGTTTCCAGGAGTTTTGCTGGGTAGGGAATGTCAGAGATCGGCCTGTACGCCGCCACTTGTGTTTTTTAGAAGTGGTTTGATACATGCTGATTTGAAGGTCCTCGGTACCGTTCCTGTTGCTAGTGATAGATTTAGGAGGTTTCTGTAATATTCTGCTGGTGTTCCTTGTGCGAAGATTGATTTGTAGATGTCCGGGGGACAAAGATCTATGGGTGAACCAGCTTTCTTGCTGTGTTTTACCAGCATTGCGAATGCCTCTGCTGATATTTCAGGAACGTTTTTGCATTTGTGCTGTGGTTCTGTGTTAGGTTTGTTTGGTTGTATGTTGTGGTTGGTTGGACTCTGTTGTATGGTTTGCCGGATGTCAATGATTTGTTTCTTTAAGTGGTCTGCCAGGTCGTTGCATAGTTTCTCTGAGGGGGTTGGGGTGTTATCACAGCCTAGTGGGTTTCTCATTTCTTTAATGATGTTAAACATTTCTTTTTGTGTGTTGGTGGCATTGGTGATTCTGTCATCATAATGCCTTCTCTTCGCCTTTTGAATTTCCTTCTTGTATGCACGGATTTGTTTCTGGAACAGTGTTTTTTTGTCTGGGTTGTATGCTTTCCTCCATTTCAGTTCCATCTTTTTGTTTTCCTTTTTCATGGTGCTTAATAGTGGGGTGAACCATTTTGCCATTGCTCTTTTTTTATGGGGTGAATGGTTTTTCTGGGGCGAGCTTGTCAATTGTATCTGAAATCCATTTGTGTAATAGCTCCGCTTTCCCGTCTAGGTCAGTTAGTTCTAGATCTGTAGTTGAGGATTTGGTTAACTGCAGTTGTTCGAATAGGTTGGTTTCTTTGACGTGTTTCCAGTTTCTTTTTGTGATGGTTGTGAATTTAGGAGGTTGGATGCAGACTTGAGTAGGCAGAGTGATCACGAATGGGATGATGAGATGGTCGCTCCACAGTATTTGTATCAGCGGTGCCGTGGTGATGAGTTTATCCTTGGTGAAAATTGCGTCGAGGGTCTGTCCTGCCGAGTGTGTTGCCCCTTTTACTAGTTGTCGTAGTTTCATGGTAGTGAGTTGTTCAATCAGTGAGTTTTGGGATTTGGCGTGACTGTCTTTGAACCAGATGTTGAAGTCCCCCAGGATGATAAGGTGTTCATGGTTGATAGCTATGTTGGTGATGGCTTCTATGAAGTTGTCGACGAAGGTTGCATCATATGTCGGTGGTCTGTACACTAGGATGAATGTGATGTGATAGAAGGCAAGATGGCCCCTTTGGGGTCTTGGTTTCTACTGCCTTTTACTTTGTTTCTCAATGTCTTGGGATGCCCTGACTCTGTACCTTCCTCCTGAATCGTTGTTGGGTGGAAATACCATATATGGCTCTGGGGCTACCTCCTGTCAGACTTACAGGATCCTTCCCAGGTATTGCATGCTATGGGTACACCCTAGGGGTGGAACCTGTGCGAATGGAGTTAAGAGTCAACTCACATTCTCTGTTGTGGGTGTCTGGTTTCTGTGTGTGTGACACAATGAATGAGACAACCCTGACTGAAACTGACATGCATGCCGTGTAGTGTGCTGAAAGGCTGGGTACTTGCCCCAATCCACATTCTTTGTTATG
This sequence comes from Ambystoma mexicanum, assembly GCF_040938575.1. Lineage (NCBI taxonomy): Eukaryota > Metazoa > Chordata > Amphibia > Caudata > Ambystomatidae > Ambystoma > Ambystoma mexicanum. Next base: position 553,860,387 of record NC_090932.1, read on the forward strand.
GGTGTTTGGGTGGAGTAAATGCCCTGAATGCCTTTGAGCCTGATTGGCTGCCTGCCTGCATGAATGCCCTTCTGCCTGATTGGCTGACTGAGTCTGGCTCAGTCAGAGTGAATGGGGGACAGATGTGTATATCTGGGGAACTCTCACTTACCAATTTGTTCAGAAGCTGAAGTCAAAGCTTAGCAAAAAGAAGCTGCTCCTTGAAGCCCAGCTGGAGGAAAAGTCTGCTGCTGCATTTTCTTCACTGTAATCCGAAAGCTGTTCTGCCTCCCAAGGACTGATCCAGATACGACCTGCAAAGGAGACCTCTCAACGAGCTGGAGGGACCACCGTGTAAACTGCTACTCTTCATCCGAAGTACCCTGGAAGCCAGTCCTGTGTGTCTGCTGTCCAGAGGAGGGGTCTTCATGAGTCCCGAAGAGGAGTGCCTGGCCATCTCGAGTCAAAGAAGTCCAAGGGTGTCACCCAGGTTCCAGAGATGTGTTTCATGATAGCTGGCAGCTGTTGCTGGACACCGAGTGCTGTGACAGTTCCAAAGTGCCTAAGGACATTTAAAAGGACATCCTTTCCATCACTACGGACTACTTTTTCCCACCGGAGAGACTGCAGAGTCGCTGGGTGCAGTAGAAGGTCCGCCAGTGGGTTTTCAGCCACCAGAAGCTAACAAAGACGTCCCAAGGGTCCAGACTTGGTGAGGGTTCCGAGGTCCACTCCGGTGGTCGAGTCCAGATTGCCAGAAGCTCTCCAGAGATCTGTGCTGTGGCTGCAGCACCAAAGAATCAAAAGTAAAAAAAACACAATATTCTGAAACCGACACATAAAAAGTGACCTATGCACCCGCCAACACCAGAAGTCATTGAAGGGTCCCAGGGTTCTTACTCTCAACTGCCAAACATTTAAGGAGCCCAGAGCAAGTTTCTTCTTCACAGAACTTCTACAGTCCGAGAAATTGTCGACCAAAGGAGAACACAGCGAAGAGTAAAACTGCTGCACTTCAGAAAGAGTTTGGCTCAATTTTTCTCGTGGAATCAGCATCTCAGTGGCTGTTTCTTCCAAGGGGTCCATCCTCAGAGAGAATCGTCGAGTGAAACCGAGAAACTCAGCCACTTCGCCTGCCATGGCACCAAAGGTACTGTGACGAGGAAGAGCATCTTCTAACCTCAGGAGTCATCCAGAGGTCCCAGATTCATCTTGGATCCTGTTCTCCTGTGACCTCTCAGGTACTTTGGGGTGGTATAACCTTTTAAAAGAAAGCAGAAGGTTATCGAACATTATTGGACTGGCCCGTAAAAGACAATATACGTTACTCCCTAACTTTTCCCTTACAGGTTGCCCAGGTGGGGAGGATCTTCACAAAGAATTGTATATCTAGTCTAAAGAAAGCATTCTGCCACTGTTCACAACTAGCATGTCTTTCCTTCCCTATTCTAGGCTGATACAACTCACTTAAGAATTCACAAGCCTATTTAAAACTGCCTGAAGTTACTTAATTCATTACTGAATTTAAGTATTGTGTGGTACCACATAGAGTGTATATATTTGCCATTCTTTGAATAATTATTCCAAGTACCAAGTGTTATTACTTATATGTATATTCAATGAAAAAACGTTAAAGGGACGTTATGGTTCACTTACACTAATAAAAACATGAAAGTCAATGAAAAGAACTTTGTTAAAGGGACGTTATTGTTAAGTTGCACTGATAAAAACCTATGAAATTCAATAAAAAAACTTTGTTAAAGGGACGTTATGGTTACAAATAAACCGAAACCCCCCAGAAATTCGCCAGTTATGGTAAGCTAAGCAACCATAACACGTGCCACCACTATGCACTGCTAAGACTAACACCCAGGACATCAAAGATGGCATCACAAATGTCACTGACGACATCACATATCTGGGCCCCTTATTTTTGTTCACCGACATATATAGGCCAGGTGGTTTTGTTCACTGACAGTCAGAATATTAAAATTGAAAAGGTGCTATATATCTAGACGTTAACCTTGTCATATGTTCTTAAAGTACTTTCCTTAGGGATTGGTCTCAGCTCATGGTGCACATAAATGTGGAAATGAGCAGGCCTCAAACACACAATTCATTTGTATACATTAAGATAAACCTTAATGTTATTAACATTTTCTGATGATGCTGTTTCTTTCTTCCTTACTTTACTTTCCCTGTGTGTGCCTCTGATTTGTATGCAATGTGGTTCTTCGTATGTATTGTTTGTACTAGCACATGTGTTGTAAGTTGTGAATTGATAGCTAGTTATTATATGTTTAACATTACTCAAAACTCTGATAAGGTAGGATTCATTCTTGTACTATCCAAAATTGCAAGATAGAAAATATTGTACTTCTATGGTGCATGCTGCAGTCATTGCCCATGTTTATATATGATTAGGTTTCTTTATTAATAACAACACTCCAATGATTTTAGATAAGTACATTCTTTAACAGATTAAGTAGTTCATGACAGGTCTCCCGATCACCCCTAACATCTTGTTGCCAATAATATAAACACAACCCCTTGTAGGGACTTTTCATCAAAAAGTATTTCACATGTGATGTCATCAGTGATGTCATCAATGACATGTGTGATTTCATCTTTGATGTCCTGGATGTTAGTCTTAGCAGTGCATGGTGGTGGCACGATTTATGGTTGCTAAGCTTACCATAACATGCGAATTTCTGGGGTTTTTCGGTTTTACTTGTAATCATAACATCCCTTTAACAAAGTTTTTTCATTGAATTACATAGGTTTTTATTAGTGCAACTTAACCATAACGTTCCTTTAACAAAGTTTTTTCAGTGAATTTCATGGGTTTTCACCAAATTTGCAGCAGGAGCAGTGGCTTGGTCCCGAAAGTGTGCTTTTTTAAAATGACCAAAACACAGGTCCAAAAAAATGAGTGATATCTGGGTCCGGTACGCTGACTCATTTCCCTTTTCGGTCGGTGGACCAGACTCTGATTGGCTTAGAAGGCAACGTGCTGTCCACGGACATCGGACGCGCCCACTGATTGGATGGTGAAAAGCGTGAAGTGCGTCAGATTTTTGGAAACGCAGTAAAAACATATTAAAAAACACAACATTTCACTTGTCAAACTTATCAAATAATCTCTGGGGAGCTAGGGGGTGATGAGGATGGGATGTGATTTGACTGCAAGAAGCAAAAAAAACGGGTGTTTTTCGCTTTAAAAAGTCAGCAAACAGTTTGGATGTTCGCGAACAGTACTGTGAATTTCCTGGACACTTCTGCATTACTTGGTTGGTGAAAAGCAATTTTGCATTGCTTATAACTTTGGAGCCACTTAATGAAACTGCATGAAACGTTGCGATTATATTGCTGACCTGATTCTGAATGAGTTTGCAAAGTTTGATGGGATTCTGTCTAGAGGGGGCAAAGTTAGAGGGGGGTCCCAAAATGATATAAAGGCTTATAAATGAGGTGCCATTTCATGAATCTACACTTCATTTGGCAAACTGATAATAGATCTAGATATAAATGTTTTTGCAAAGTTTTGTGGGATTTTTTTCAAGAGGGCAAAATTAGAGGGGTCCCAAAATATTGAAAAGGCTTATAAATGTGGTGCCATTTGACAAATCTACACAAAGCTTTGCAAAGAGATTATAGGTCTAGATAGAAATGTTTTTGAAAAGTCTGAATGGATTTTGTCAAGGGGGGGCTAGGTTATATGACTATTGTATGTGCATACATTTGACACGTTTGAAAAAATAAAACTTGGGTGGATTTCCAGCAAACTTGTGTAAGGAGCATTGGCAAGGACCTGAAAGCATGGTTTTGCAAATGTGCCCGTTTTTTATTTTTTGACAAGTGTCATAATGTAGGTACAAAAAACAGTGATATAGACTGAGGTGTAGCCAGTGGCCAGATTGTCCGGGTCATGGAATAAGGTAATGATCAGAACAATCTGGCTACTGGCCATGACCACGAGGGACAACACATGGGATCAAAGTGTCCATGTCTACCTGGGACTAGCTTTGTGGTAAAGTTATTCGAAATTGGGATATGTTTGAAAGAGTTGTATACAATTTGCTTGGGAATGTTTTTTTTATAGGATTAACTGTACTGGAGAGTATTGGCAGATGAAGGATAACTAAGAAATGTTGGTTTTAGAGGATGACCAGAGATAGCACAACCTTGGGTAAATCAACCAAGGGTCTCATGTTGGGGGAGGGAATTGCTTGTTCTTCTCTTCCCTCTTTGAATCATTAGTTCTGATTTTTCCAAAACTAAAAAATTGGGGGATGTAGGGTGGGAAACGAATCTAACAGATTTATCTTAAATCATAATGGTTATATATTTTGATGATCCCTTGTTGGGAAGATGGCATTATTTTCAGATCAATTTCAAACACTTAAAAACGCATAACATTAGAATTGCCCCCCTCAATGTAAAAGGCCTTATCTCCCCTCCTAAAGGGTCATGATTGAGGAGAGAAATGAAAAGTCACATCCTCTCAATGTATTCATACAGGAGACTCGCTATAAGAGAGGAAAGGAAGCCAGGATACATGGTAGGCACATTGCTCAATGCTTGTGGTCCACAGCACTGACCAAGAATCAGGGCTGAGATTTATTTTGACTTGTGATGTATCCATTGATGACATACAAACCAAGATGGACTTGGAAGCAAGACTCTTGATGGTGGTGAAGGTTAAGCTATCCAGAAGGTTCATCCCCTTACCAACTCTACATGCCCCGAAACTTCCAACCATGGAGGTTTATCAAAAAGACATTAATGACTTCTGATAAATGGCGAAAGGTATGGAAATCCTTCTGAGGTTACTTTAATATGACAAGGAACTCCTGACTTGATCGGAAGATATATCTTGGGGTGTAGATCAACAATATTTCAAAGAACATTCACACATATGCTTGGTGCGACACATGAAGGGAAGTGCATCCAAATACAGGGAGTTACACTTTTTTCTCTAAACCGCACAGATCCTATACAAGGATCGATTACATACTTGTTGGAAAAGGACAGAGAATATCTCCTCCAAAATAAACATGTGCACCCAATTGGCTGGTCAGATCACAATATGATGCAGATGGACCTGATGTGGGATTCAGAAAGCCATAAGATGGCAATGTAGATTGGGTGGCCTGTTGAGAGACGGTATCTGCCGAGATTTCCTTAGCGAAGAAATAAAACAATATTTTTTAACCAATGACAATGGATAGGAAGACTTGAAAATCATCTGCAAGGAAGAGAGAGAGAGAAGCTTTAGAAACCAAATTGTCTAAAGAGATAACAAGTCTGAAAAAGCACCTCCTAGAACATGAAGGTAACCCGTGTTACCATCATGTTCTAGGAGGTGTTTTTTCAGAGTTGATTAATATCCAGTCCAAAAGACAAGAGCTGGGGGAACTGGGATTGAACAAGGTTTACCAGTCAATGAGAAAGATGAAACAAACCTCCTAGAAAAGGGATATGGAGTGGGGACACTCACACTGAATAGAATATGAACACAAGTGCTGGACAGAAAGGTTAAGATTATTAGAGACTTACAAGGTCAATTATTCAGTTATCCGACTCAAGTGGCCTACTATTTTGAAGAATATTACCAGAAACGTTATGTATAATAAAAGTGACTAGGTGGTCTCTTATAGAGGATTAATGTGAAATAGATCTGCCAACACCAAACCCAGAAGGGGTGCTGCCGCTGGCCTTGGGTGTTTGCCTTGCACGTGAGTAGACTGCACCCAGCCCAGCAGCGCGACCTGGCAGGGTACCCGTCCCTCCCCAGAGAGAAAAGCTGTAAAGTGCCATGGCCAGAGCTCCAGGACAGCCGAGGGTACTGCCACGTCCTTGGGCACCTGTCTCCCATGTGGTTTGCACATCCCCAGACCCAGCTGTAGTGCCCGGGTGGCCGACCTGGGTCACCATCCCTCCCTGGAGGGCAAAGCTGTAACGAGGCATGGCCAGAGCTCCAGTATAGCTTGGGATACTGCCCCCGGACATGGGCGCCTGTCTCCCATGTGGGTCGCCTGTCCCCAGGCCCAGCAGCATTCCCAGTGAGCCCCTGCAGGGTCCCCATGCCTCCCCGGAGGGAAAAGCTGTAATGCAGCCCAGTCAGAGCTTTAGGAAGACCAGGGAGGCTGCCCCCAGCCTTGGGCATCTGCCTCACACATAGGTCAACCACCCCCCTCATAGGCGGTCAGGGCACGTCCCAGCAGGGTTCCCATGCTTCCCAGGAGGGAAAAGCTGAAACGCGGCACGATGAAAGCTCAAGGATAGCCGGAGGTGCAGCTCCCGGCCTTGGGCGCCTGTCTCCAATGTGGATCGGCCATCCACAAGTACGGCTGTGGTCTCAGGGAGCCCTGGCAGGGCACAATCACTCACCGGGGGTATAGGCTGTAATGCATCCCAGCCAGAGATCCTGGACCGCTGGGGGTGCTGCCTCCGACCTTGAGAGCCTGTCTCGCATGTGTGTCGACTGTCTCCAACTCCAGTGGCAGTAATGGGGCTAACCAGCAGGGTCACCCTGCCTCCCCAGAGGGAAAAGCTGTAACGCAGCCCAGCCAGAACTCCAGGACAGCCGGGGGTGCTGCCCCCGGCCTTGGGCACCTGTCTCCCATGTGGGTTGACCGTCCCCAAGTCCTGCAGCCGTCCCTGGGAGCCCCGGCAAGGTCCCCATCTCTCACCAGAGGAAAAAGCTGTAAAGCAGCCCAGCCAGAGCTCCAGGATGACAAAGCTTCACCTCACTGATGAGGCCCAACAAGGCTGAAACACGTGTATGGGGTTGCTTTTGGTACTCTTGTTCAGAGAGGAATTGCCATAGCATTTCGGTGCTGGACTGTCCATGTGGGCGGGACAAAGACTGATGTGAGGCTAAGTGGGTGGGAACACTCAAGTTGCCAAACACCATGTACACCTCAAATGGATCTTCCGCTCTGTGACCATTGTACACGTGGCCTCCCTAGACCAGTGTCTGCAGACTCGCCTCTTCAATACCATCAATCCACCTATCTCCCTGCCCAGTATCGATGACAGTTCGCACCTAAAACCATGCGCTCGCAAGGCAGCTGGATGGGTGTGGAAGCTCAAGGTTCCACACGCTGTGGAATCGCTAGACTCTGGGTAGCACTGAAAATATACATTACAATCATATCATATAAAATTATGCAGACTCTTTGTTTTTGTGTTGCCAATAAAAGTCTGTGACTTTTATTAAACATAACAGTGATAAACCAAACAAGATTACTGTGTTTATGTCACATCAACAGGTGTGCAGCGTTATCATAGTTCTGAACGTTTTGGGCACTTGGACCGGGAAACAGGAACTGGCCGTCCCTGGCTCACCAACTGCCCCCATTGTGGGTTTAAGGTTCGTGTGTTGGGGATCTACATCTTGTCTGGTGAACACTCTTGTGCTTGCTGGCAGCTTCCTTCCAGGCCCATGTCACCACACGTGAGTGGGTCCAGGGCCACTCGGGTGCACCCAAAAGACCTTTGCTCTCCTAAAGCTCTATTTGCACACCCTTGTTGCTAGTATGTTTAGCATCCCTGTATGGAATTATTCCACCGCATTTACTGATAGGTGTGTTTCATTTTTCTGGAAACACTAGGTCAGACTATACCGCTCCCATCAGGATGTGATCATGTTTTTAAATGGTAGCTTGCTTCTTGACTCTTCGGTCCACTTTCCTGTTCTATCCACAAAGGAATGTCCCACGATACATGCTGATTTGTAGGGTTTCTCTTATCTGTTAAAATATATTCCTTTTGTTAACTCTGGTCTTATACATCTTGTGAAACAATGTGATTTCCTAACTTCTATCTTGTTGACTACTTGTGTTCCCATGCCTCCATGCCATGCTGAGGTGGCTGCGACTATCCTCAGAGAATGTGTCCCATATTCTGTGATATCTGTTGTACAAATGGCCAGGCCAGACTGTCACTGTCCCCGTCATGTCCTCTCCAAGCCACCCCAATTACATGCACACACCTTGTTCTGGCCATCTACACACTAGGCAACTTACACGAAAAATGCACCAATCATGCCGGAGGACCAGGACGATCCATTCTCATGGGCGGAACCCTTGGCAGCTGTGGACGCGCTGCCGGTTGCCGTGGCGACTCTGGGGTCACGTGATACGGCTCCGCACCGTTTGCCGTGGTGACATTACCTCGCCCGCTCGGCGTGGTTTCCAGGCAACCGCTTAAAATAAACTTCCTGTTGGGCGTTCTCCACTTCTCAGCTGTGTTGTTTCTGGCGAGTGGCGTTTCAGTTGCTGTGTTCTTCTTGGTTCTACGGACTTTCTTGCTCACGTTACCTGGACTGTTTTTGTCTGAACCCTTGGCTACGGCGTATCAAGATAACACAGATTCTGACCTCGGCTTATCATCATAGACTGCTTTTGTTTGCTCCTTTTGGCAACAGTGTCACAGAACTTACTCATACGGAAGTCAGATCTCGGCATTGCTTCACAGACTGATATCGTTTTCTCCCACAACCATGTGTATCCCTGGATTTTCTGCAGCACTTGCTATCAGTTACGCAGACTTCTGGTATCCCTGGCTTTTCTCTGGATACTCACAGCCACTTCAGCATCATCCACAGACTCAAGTTCAAGCAGTGACACCCTGAGAGTGTTTTGGGAGTTGGTGACCTCCGGCTCCATTCTACATCCACACACTCACACAGGGGGAACAAGGTCGGCACAACTTAGAGGGTAAACGCACAATCTACTCCCTCAGGTATATACGTTCCTAAAGGCCCACTGGTAGGTGTCATTTTCCTTCATACTGCATCCAGCTATCGTCTTGTTCTTTGTTTAACCTAGTGCATCACCTCTTTACAGCAAAGTGGAGCCCTGGTTCCCTGTTTCAGTCACCTGTGGCCCCAATAACCGGTCAGCAAGTTCTTTACTGTCTTTCGTGCTTGGGGACTGAGGTATTCATTGTCTGCGCGGATCTCGAATCTTGACAGACTGAGAAGCCACCGTCCACCAGAAAATGGATACCGCCACAGGTGACCCCGTGGCTGCTTTTGTCCAGGCCATCACGGTCCTGCGCGATGACACGGCGGCCACTATTGCTGCCATACTACAGTGGCCGGACACTATCCAAAGCAAACGCCATGCTCTGCCTGCAGACCCTGAATTCGGGGATCCCCCAGCCCAGCCAGATCCTCCCCCCACAAGGACCTGTCTATGTACCCACTCCGTTCCCATTGGCAGCCCCCGAGAAGTTCCAAGGGGACCCCCGTAAATTCCATACTTTCTTGAACCAGTGTAAGCTCCATTTTCTTTGTCGTCCGCAAGCCTTTCCTGGCTCCACCACCAAGGCAGCCTTCACTCTTTCACACCTAAGTGGCAGCCGCGGCATGGACCAATCTACTCTTGGAAGCTAAAAGCCCTGTGCTAAAAAAGCAGTCGTGTTTTACAGGGGTTTGAGTGACTTCATGAAGGATGCTCTGGCTGTGGTACCTTCCCTTCCCTCCCAATATACTGACCTGGTTGATCTAGCTCTTCAGGTAGACGCCCGACGGGCGGAACGAAAACCAGAGTCTGGGAAGGGATCTGGCTTCACAGTATCTCCTAGTCTTCCTCATACAGAAAACACTGGGGAACCCATGCAAATGGGGAGAGGGGGTTTGCAGCCCGATCACCCCTGCAGAAAGAGAACGAGGAAGGGCATCTAACGCCTGTTTCTATTTTGGGTTGAATGGCCACTTTGTAAAGGAATGCCCTAGATGTCCAAAATCTAAGCGGGTTTTCAGAAGGCTCGCCCCTAAACCAGGGGGCAAGGGGGCGAGCCCTATTCCAACCCCTCCTGCATCCCCTACCAGACTCATCAGGCTTTTGGCAGTACAGACATCCCTCTGCGTCTCTGAAGGGATAAAACACTGTGTTCATTTGGTAATTGACTCAGGAGCCATGGGAATTACATAGATATAGCGCTGTCTGCTACACTTAACTTACCTTTACAGAACAAGAAGTATCCTGAGCCTGTCCAGTCAGTAGATGGGTCGTCTCTTCTTTCTGGGCCTATACGGCAGCAAACCGTTCTTCTCGCCTTGACCATGTTTGACACCCATACTGAATCGGTTTCCTTCGACCTAATCACTACGCCACAATTCGGTCTTATTTTGGGAATACCCTGGCACCGGGTGCAAAATCATGTCATTGATTGGGCTCTGGGGCATGTCTTCTTTGAATCTTCCTATTTTCAAAACCATTGCCTGACTCCCTCAATGGGGGTCCTGACGCCCTCCCAAGTTTTAGGTGGGCTTGAGCATATGCCACTTGACGACTCCCAAGACATGGACCTGGATCCACCATGCCACGTTGTTGGGGTTGTCGCCACTAGTATCCCTGCAGAATACCATGACTATGTCAATGTCTTCGATAAAAGGAGTGGTGAACACCTCCCACCACATCGCCCGTACAACTGCCCCATTGACCTGGTCCCTGGTGCAGTTATACCCTGTGGGCGTGCCTATTCCTGGTCACCCACAGAAGACCAGGTGTTAAAGGAATACATACAAACCGCCCTTAGGTTGGGGCACATTCGCCCATCACATTAACCAACCGCCAGTCCGATATTTTTTGTGCCCAAGAACGAGGGTGACCTTCGCCGTTGCGTGGACTATAGACGACTGAATCAAAGAACAGTAAAGAATAGGTACCCCATACCCCTCATCAACCCTCTTCCGGAAAGCCTCACCCACGCCACCATCTTCACAAAACTGGACTTGCGCAGAGCTTACAATCTAATCCGCTTTCGAAAGGGTGATGAATGGAAGACCGCTTTCTGCACCTGGCACGGGTTGAATGAATACACGGTCATGCCTTTTGGATTGTGCAACGCCCTAGCCATGTTCCAACGCTATTTGAATGACTTTTTCCGCGACATCATTGATGTCTACCTCGTCGTTTATCTCAACGATATTCTAATCTACTCTCCCGACAAACAGTCTCATGTCACCCATGTCCGAGAAATGCTCGCCCGCTTACAAGAAAACTCCCTATACACCAACCCCGAAAAATGTCTCTTTCACGTCTCAGCTGTTGATTTCCTAGGTTTTCACATTACACCTAGGGGAATCTCCATGAATTCCACTAAAGTCCGTTCTGTCCTCGAAGGGCCTGTTCCTGCAACTGTGAAAACGCTACAATCCTTTCTTGGCTTTGCCAGTTTTTACCATAGGTTTATCCCCAGGTTCTCTACCATTGCCGCCCCCTTAACCAAGCTCACAGGCCCCCGTAATCCTTTCATGTGGTACTCGGAACAGCAAGAGGCATTTGAAGCTCTGAAAACAGCCGTCCACTGGTTTGCTCCACCCTGTCGGAACATCCAGGATCTTGCGTCCCTGAAGTGTGCCAATAGTACACAAGTGTGTTGGCACCTCTTTTTCTCTTCATATGACTTCATCATCTGACATCGCCCTGGCACTACCCACGGTAAAGCTGATGCCCTATCACGCCTACGCAGGGGGGGTTTCGATTCCTGTTTTCCCAGATACCGTGCTTGAGAAAAAACACGTGGTGTGTTTGTGCACACCGCCCGCATGCATGGTTTCTGACATCCGACAATGGGTTTCTTGACATCCTGAACAGGTACAAGAATGTGATCCACTATACCATGACGGCTTGCCCTTCATACAGGGTAGATTGTTCCTACCCACACACAATATCAGAAACCACGCTTTGGAATGGTCACATGATGCCCCCATCAATGTACATCCAGGACAAAGGCGGACGCTGTCTCTTCTCCAGCGGTGGTGCTGGTGGCCTTCGATGTGCATGGACATTAACAACCATGTCAGAACTTGTTACATCTGCGCCCAATGCAAGACCCGTAAGGGACGGCCCTTGGGTCTCCTCCAACCTCTGCCTCTTCCCACTAAACCCTAGCATACAGTAACCATGGACTTCATCACGGATCTACCAAGAGTACAGGGTTTCGACACTATATGGGTGGTGGTGGACTCTTTTTCTAAGATGGCACACTTTATACCCTGTTCTGGTATCCCTTCAGCTCCTACTCTTGCTACATTGTTTTTATCTCCTTGGTCTCCCTTCTGTTCTCATCACAGACCGGGGTTCCCAGTTAAGTTCACGATTTTGGCGGGAACTCTTTCACGATCCATGCCCCTGACCCCCTCAGGTATAACAGCCCCCTGGCAGCAGTGGAGCTAAAGCCCTTCACACTGGCCCCAAGGGCCTTAAAACTCCATCAGAAACATACATGGAGTCAGTCCTAGTGCTTTTGGCGCCAGGCTCATTATCAGGAATAAATCAATACCAGTTTTGGAACTCAATCCAAAATGGAGGCCTATTACACAGCTCAGTTCTTTAGAACCAAGCCATGCGGTCTAGTGTTTTGAGTGTGGCTGGGCCTAGAACTACTTGGCCTGGATCTCCTTTACCTGGGCTATTTAAACCACACACAAACAGCAGAACACGCTTCGAGTTATTCTGCACTCCTGCAGCGTAACGTTCACCGTGTCCAACTCCTGCTCATCTGCTTCTCCGGCGGCCTGATCCTGAAGCTCTAGATCAGGATTATATTAATAACCTGGAAGAACAAGAACAGCATTAGCAAGCAAGAACACTTACCTGTGTAGTAACTGGCTTTGAATCCATCCTGCCCTTCACTTACCTCACCCATCTCCGGAATTCGCCGCAACCTGCAAAGGTAAAGAAACAAGGACAGCATTAATAACAATTCTTGCCTGGGCAAGCAGCGAGTCCTGGCAGCACCCTGCACTTCTCTTATCTCACCCATCTCCGGGTTTTCCCGCAACCTGCAAGGGAGAAGGAACAAAGTCAGCATTAACAAAGCACTTACCTGGGCAAGCAGCTCTTTGATCGCACATCACTCCGGAACATCACCACAACCTGTACACACAAGAGAAGAGAACAGAGGTTAGCAATTAACACCAATAAACAGCGCAGGGCTCCGCGCATAAATAACTCACTGTGGTCTTTGCCATCGGCGTGGCAACTCCGAGATTGCAACCATCCCTGTGAAAACAAAAAGAGACATTGTTAGGGAACAGCGTAGTGGAGCAAGACACAGAGAAGACAGAGAAAATGGAGGAAAAGAAAGAGACAGAATAAAGACGGAAAAGACATTATAACTCACCTGGAAGACAGCAAGCAGAGTCGGAGTCACAGCCGGTCTGGACCCGACATAAGGGCACTTGGACCAGTGAAGCAATTAGGTCACGGAACGCCCGCACCAACCATGTGCTCCTGCACAAAGACGCAGGACGGAGAGTTCAACGCACAAAAACATAAGGTGAGCAATAACCCTAAGGGAGTGGATTTGGACCAGAAGGAGATGGGAGTCCACCCATCACAGAACAAGTATCTTAACCCTCCATTCTCCTGTTATAGGCGCTAACCAATGTCTGGCACATAACCAAGCAGAGAGGGGTCCGGGATAGCGCTTAGACCTCCATCCAGTATCGTGTGGCGCCCCTGTGGATACCAGGTGAGCGTAACAGAACTCAAAAACCTCAATTAAACCATCCACCTGGGCGTCATGGAAACATCAGAGACTGACCAACTAGTCCATTTACTGGGAGAATTACGGGCCGAGGTGCACTCCGCCCGGAAAGAAACCAATGCCCTTAGGAGGGAGTTGATTGTCACCAAGAACCGCACCGATGAATTAGCCAGACAATTGCTCATAACATTGGCTGGGCAGGCTCCTCAATCGCATCCATGTCTAACCCTTAGTTCGAGCGGGGTCTTACGTTCTGATTCCTTCTTAGTCATTAATAATGTGGCATGCCTGCCCATGGAAACTCTGATGCGGGGTCTGAAGAAAGGGGTCTGAACAGAGGGGGGCTGGTAGGTACGGCCGCTTACCTCAGTTACTTCTCTGCACTGCCGCTTTTCTTCCGCGATCGGGATATGCACCATTTTGCATTTCCTTTGTGTTGGTTGTAGTCGCGTCCCAATCATATGATCGCTCACGAACTACAATTCAACCTCAGAGTGGGTAGGGAGATGTAGTTTCTCTCTCGCTGACGCTTAGCCAGTGCACTAAAGTGGGGTAACACACGCAGGGTTACTAGTAGCCTCAATAGAGTGGTAATAACTCTACAGAGAGCCTAATGTGGCTTAACACAAGCAGAGTTGTCTTTACTTAGTCCGAATAGAGTGGTAATGAGCCCATTGGCTAACTGACTGGACGTTATAGCATGAAATGAAAAGATGTTCAGCTTCAAAAATACAACACGTTCTGAAGCTTCCCGTTTTCCATTACAGGATATAATTTTGGGGAGACACAGACCCCCTCACAGGAAGAATCAGTATGGACAGATCCCTGCCAAGAACACTTGCAGCTGAGTTTCAGACATACCCAGCACGAAGCAGGCACGACCACAAGTCCTGGAACAAGAGGTAAGATGAGCCTCATTGCCCAGCAAGGCGAATGACCAAGCATCTGTCCAGTAGGATTTAGAAGTACTCGGAGACTGATGATAGTCCCCTTTGTCTCTTTTTGTTTTTTATCCTGTAGGATTCAGGGATTGACCCAACTAATCTGGTCAGAGACCTGAAGATATCCTCAACAAGCTTCATAGTATTGAAGAGTACCAAAAGAATATTAAAGTTACTAATATTCGTCCTGAAGATAGCGGCTATTTGTGAATCCCGCTGAAACCGGTTGACTGCTGTTATGGTAGTATCTGGTTGATAACCCAGACTCCGATACCCTTACACATTGAGTAAAGGGCTTGTACAAAGAAATTTATTCAGTTATCATAACTCTATTTTTCTCTCCACAGTCTTAGCACGGTGCAGAGTGAATGAGTCTTTTAATAGAGTTGCATGTGACTAAATATCATAGAACTCTCATTTAAACAACTTTTTGTTTTTACCATTGATAAGACACACGCTTTGGAGGCGAAAATATTAAATACAGACATCGACCCCCAAACAGTGTGCAGTTACTTGTAGATAGTAGGAAAGTGGCTTAGAGAGGATAAGGTGAGGATCTCGCCATCCCCTTGCAGTCGGCACATCAGCACCAACTAGGGCCAAGCAAGCTTGGGCACTAGATTGTCTACACATAGGGATAATCAGTTTTTATACTAGGGACTTAGTGTTAGGAATAACTTTGTAAACAAAATAGCCTTCTGTCACTTATGTGTTTAAATAGTGAGGTATAGATAGGAGGCGAATACCTATCGACTCCATTATTTGTAGAGCTAAAAAATTAGCCTTCTCCAATGAGTGTGCTCATGCGTGCTACCAAGTGGAAATGCCATTGTCTGACCCAGAGACACCTGTCCAAGATAAAGAGGTGTTAGTACTAGGTGTAACAAGTACACTACCGAGCAAATACCACGATTTCCAAGATGTTTTCCAAAAAGAACAGGCTAATACCTTACCCCCTCACAGGCCATATGACTGTCAGATCGACTTCGTACCTGGTGCACAAATCCCATGTAGTCGAATTTATGCCCTTACCGAACCTGAAAATCTCTACTTGAAATCCTATCTGGACCAATACCTGGCAAACGGTTTTATCCACCTGTCCAAATCCCTGTCAGCCTTGCCCCTATTCTTCGTACCCAAGAAGGAGGGGGACTTGAGAACGTGCATCAACTACTGCGCACTAAACCAGGTAATAGTTAAAAACTGTTATCCTCTAGCCCTTATCCCAGAACTGCTGGACCAAGTCAAGGATGCCCAAATTTACACCAAATTGGACCTCAGGGAGGCATACCAACTTGTGCGTGTAAAGAAAGGAGACGAATGGAAGACCGCCTTTCGTACTAAGTATGGGCTGTACGAATATCAGGTGATGCCTTTGGGCTTTGCAACGCTCCCGCCGCGTTCCAGTACTTCATGAACGATGTACTATGGGAATTGATCAACGTATGTGCCCTAGTTTACATCGATGACATCTTGGTGTACTCCTCTTCTAAACAGGACCATGTCAGGCACGTTCGCTCCGTCCTTGCAAAATTCCAACAGCACCAGCTATACGCCAAACTTGAAAAATGCGCCTTCCATGTCACTGAAGTCGAGTTCCTTGGTTTTGTCCTCACTCCCAGAGGCGTCCGGATGGATATGCACAAAGTAGACGCGATCCTTAGCCGGCCATCACCGTCTTCAGTCAAAGGTGTCCAAAGTATGCTCGGCTTTGCAAACCTTTATCGCCGATTCATCCCGGGTTTCTCCCAGATTGGGCACCCGATCACTTCTTTATTATGAAAAAATAACAAACTGTTCCAATGGACAGAAGAGGCGGAAAAGGCCTTCCAGGAACTCAAGAAAAGATTTACCTCAGCCCCAGTGCTACGACACCCCACCCAGATCTCCCATATGTAGTGGAAACAGATGCCTCCAGCATGGCAATGGGGGCTGTTCTTTCCCAAAGGGATCCCGGAACAGGCCAGTTACATCCCGTGGCCTTTTGATTGTGAAAATGTACTACACCTGAACTTAACTATGCAATAACAGACAAGGAACTCCCAGCGATCAAGGCAGCCTTTAATGCTTGGCGGCATTACCTCCTAGGCGCCAGACATACATCACAGTAATCACTGACCATCGCAAGCTACAATACCTCAAGACGGCAAAGGCTCAATCATCCCGTGAACTCCGATGGGCTTTATTCTTCGCAGAATATGATTACATAATCACGTACCGACCTGGAGTCCAGAACGGAAAAGCAGATGCCCTATCCCGCATGGGTTTCATGAGAACGCATATTCAACCCCAGACACGGTGGCTATTATTCCAGGTGACAAACTACTAGGACTTACAACAACGTTATCTCTGGATGAACTCCAAAAGGAAATTCGGCTCCTAATGAACACCGAGGCTCTTCAAGACTGGACCACTCAAGGTGAACATTACACAACAAAGAACCAACTCCCGTATTTCAGAGGGCGTTTATATCTACCGAATAAGGCACTACAAGAACAAGTCATTTCTGATTATCAGGACCCCCTGATAGAAGGAAATCCAGGAATTGCCAAGACCCTAGCCAAGGTGAAAAGAAATTATTGGTGGCGGACCTGGCGAAAGGACATTACGCAGTTTATTCTGTCATGTGGCATTAGTGTACAGAATAAATCCCAGAAACAAAGACCTACGGGCCTTCTTCAACCCTTGGAAATTCCATCTGCACCGTGGCACACACTCTCCCTCGATTTCATCACAGATCTGCCTCCCTGTCAAGGGTTCAACACGATCCTAGTGGTTGTTGACCTATTCTCTAAAATGGCCCATTTCATTCCGCTTAATGGTCTAACCAAACGCATCCCGTCTGGCAAAGGTGTTTTTAGAGCAAATCGTACGATTACATGGTTTCCCCACCTTCCTGATTTCTGACCGAGGGAGTCAGTTTGTGTCTAACTTCTGGAGGAAGAGTTGTGCAATTGCCCAAATCGATATTCGTCTGTCCACTAGTCACCATCCCCAATTTGATGGAATCAGACACTACAGCAATAACTACAGTGCATGTTACATCAAGTGGAAGAAAGCTGGAAGGATGTGCTGTGGATAGCCGAATATGCCTACAAAAACGCGCTACACACCAGTACTGGACAGAGTCCATTCTATACCGTATATGGAAGGCAGCCACGTACTTCTGAATTAGATACCCCCATGGCCTTGGAAATGCCTGCAGTGAAGACTTTACATACGACCATCACTCAAGCCTTCAAAAAGGCAGCAGAACACTTGATCCAAGCCAAAAAAGACAGAAAAGATTCTCTGATCAACACCGAAGAAAAGCCCCAGACTACCAAGTCAGAGATGAAGTCTGGTTGGCATCTCGGCACGTGCCCATAAGAGGAACTCAAACATTTTGTCCCAGATATCTAGGGCCCTACACCATCAAGGCTATTATAAATCCTGTGGCAGTACAACTAGCTTTACCACCAAATATGCAGATCCATCCCGTATTCCACGTGTCACTCTTAAAACCTGTTCAGCCTGGAACTCGGGTCAAAACACCACCAAATCCAGTACTGGTTAATGGAGAACCCGAATTTGAAGTCAACGACATCCTAGATTCTAAACTCACCAGGTCCCATCTTATATTACTTAGTGGACTTGAAGGGATACGGCCCTCAGGAAAAGACATGGGAGGCTAGCGAGCATGTCCATCCGCCACACCTGGCAAGACGATTTCATCGGAACCATCCGACCAAACCAGGGCCAGACGGAGGAAATACCTTGAGAGGGGCCTTAGGGGGGAGTGCTATCACGATCAATGCCTTAAAACTCCATCAGAAACATAAAAGGAGTCAGTCCTGGCGCCTTTGGCACCAGGCTCATTATCAGGAATAAAGATATACCAGTTTTGGACCTTAATCCAACATGGAGGCCTATTACACAGCTCAGTTCTTTAGAACCAAGCCATGCTGTCTAGTGCTTTGGGTGTGGCTGGGCCTGGAACTACTTGGCCTGGAACTACTTTACCTGGTCTATTTAAACCACACCCAAACAGCAGAACACGCTTTGAGTTATTCTGCACTCCTGCAGCGTAACGCTCACCGTGTCCAGCTCCTGCTCATCTGCTTCTCCGGCGGCCCGATCCTGAAGCCCTAGATCCGGATGATATTAATAACCTGGAAGAACAAGAACAGCATTAGCAAGCAAGAACATTTACCTGTGTGGTAATCGGCCTTGAATCCATCCTGCGCTTCGCTTACCTCACCCATTTCCGGAGTTCGCCGCAACCTGCAAAGGTAAAGAAACAAGGACAGCATTAATAACAATTTTTACCTGGGCAAGCAGCGAGTCCCTGCAGCACCCTGCGCTTCTCTTAACTCGCCCATCTCCGGGTTTCACGGCAACCTGCAAGGGAGAAGGAACAAGGTCAGCATTAACAAAGCACTTACCTAGGCAAGCAGCGCTTCGACCGCTCATCAATCCGGAACATCACCACAACCTGTACAAACAAGAGAAGAGAAGACAGGTTAGCAATTAACAACAATAAACAGCGCAGGACTCCGCGCATCAATAACTCACCATGGTCTTCGCCATCTCCGCGGCAACTCCGACATTGCAACCGTCCCTGTGAAAACAAAAAGAGACATTGTTAGGGAGCAGCGCAGTGGAGCAAGATGCAGAGAAGACAGAGAAAACGGAGGAAAAGAAAGAGACAGAATATAGACGGAAAAGACACTCACATAATATTTTACTCTTTTTATGGGTGTGATTTATTGGGCTCTCCATAGTGTCTTGTAAAATGTATCCTCTTTAGCAATTTTCTGGCAATACGTTCCTGTTGTTGCTGGGTTGCTCTAGGCGCTCCATTTTTAACTTTCTCTTGTTAACCTTGAAAGAACTACAGTTCCCAAGTGTAGAAAGGATCTTTGGATCCCTTTTACTTTTTATTAAGTGAGACCATCATCCCCCCACCCTATGCGGAGTGCTGGGGAGATACTGAGTATCCCCTTTCTCATTTTAAATACATGTAACATTAATGCTACAAGGACAAACTTACCATTACTGGCTGGTGGCAGTAATTTGTTGAATACTTTTACTGAAGTGAAAGGCTCACCTTGAATTCATTAGAAGATTCAAACTGTCTTCAAATTATAAGAAATTGTGTTGTAACCTTTCTGCAAGCTATATAAAAGGTTAGTTTACTTACCTTAGAAATGTTCTGCCACTCTGAAAAGTAGATGTAAGGTTATTTGACTCACCCGTGAATTGGTTGTGCCTCTTACACACAAGTAATGCTTTTGGTTTTACTTTATTATTCCTGTTCTGATAATTGTATAAGTGTCCCCCCCAATTGGAGTTGGCTTCCCCTGACTTACTATTAGCCCGTCCAGAATAAGTCTCACCTCGTCCCCATCCATCCTCCTCCCTAGTATCAATGGCAGTTGGCACCTATGAACAGGATCGTAATGGGCCATAAGTGTGTCTTGTGCACCAATTAAAACGTGGCACACAGTTCAAGGTCACTATTCATTCCTTTTCTGACACTGTTTGAATATTACACAAAGGTGAGTATTTTGATGAAATGGTGATGCAAATTGTGCATTTAAAAAAATATATATTCAGCAACAGTGTTCAATACTACTAGCCGCATATTGAAGTAACTCATCAAACTGGCCCACATTGCCCAAAAAAGTTGGCCAGTATCATAAAAAAAAATTACTCACACAAGAATTTTGCGTTTGTAGTTCAACCCTGGCCCTATTGCCCTATAGGCAGTACAAGCAGACCTATGCCTGTGCGCTCGCAAGGTGGCTGGGTGGGTGTGTATGGCAGATGTAACATTGGCATTGAGGCTGAGTGGGTGTCAACCAACACGTCACACATTCACATACAAAGCCACATTTCTAAGCCTTTATAAACACCTTGACATTCACCAGGAGAACATCTCTGAGATCTACAAGGTATATCATCATCGTGCTACCTGTTCCCCGGATACCTTTGTCACAGCTACTTGTTCCCCTGCTTGCTGAATCAGCTCATTTGTTAGTCCAAGTAAGGGTAGGTCTCCAATTTGCTTCTCTATTTTCATCAATCGCTGCTCTGAAAGTTTCTATCAATTTCCACCTAATGTACCCAGTATTCTAATGTTCATTTATCTCAAAGATTTCACCATTATCGAATGATTGATGTATTTTGATCTCGGTAAGTAGCACATTGCATCACTGTGCATTGTAATAGAATGGAATGTTTTATTGTCCATGTTTGAAAGCATGTTTTCTTTTGATGCTTGAAAGTTCATTCAATGGATGAATAATATGTTACGATTTGTGGTATAACAATCAACTCTGGAAGAAATGTATCAACTAGGTTACACAGGTTTTCTTTCTTTAAAACAAACTTTACAGACAAAGTTGTGTAATAATTGCTTTATTCACATTCATACAGTATTATTTGTGATGATTAATTATATTTTCTTGTAAAGATCTTAAGGTCTTTTCAAGAATGTCTTCATGTATCGTTATCGGTTGCCCTTCTGTGAGCCATGCCAAAACTCAGGGCACAGTCCTGCATATATTCCCGAAGCATATTGATTTAATAAGAAGATGGACTACAAATTGAGGTTTTCCAGTGGACGACATTGAAAGTAGAGCCCAGGTTATCTTGGAAGACGTGAGAGCCAATCGATTCTGAGTCTGCAGCCTGCACTTTACCGACGATACATATGAACAATCAAAGTACACAAAAAAGCGTTGACACAGAATTCTTCATAGATTGCTTCCAAATTCAATTCCGACACAATTTTGGCACATGCGGGCTCAGGTGAGTAGTGTACAACTAATTTGTTAGTTTGTTGGTATGTAGGAAAATGGCCTGTATAAATATGTATTCTCTACGATCTCTCGATTTATTTAAAGTAGTATATTGAAAAGGTAACTGTGTGACTGGTTTGAGTTGTCAGTGTTTATTTCCAAAAAGTTGTATTACTCAAGTTTCCATAGTTACCAGAATCACCAGAATGTTGAATAAATCAGTGGAATGTGACCATCAGTATAAACTTCCATTGTGCCCTTTAAAAGTCGCAAAAATGTTTTGAAATGTGTTTGTTGACATGTCCTTCTTTATGTAGAGCACACTGATGGAAGCACACACCCTCACGAGTGACAAAACCACTGACACGTCTAGTATCCCAATGGTGAGCCTTACCGACTTGCACAAAGTGATACTTTAGAGCGTTGGATGTGGCCACATTTCTAATACTAATTTACCTTTTCCATTGTACTATTTCTGACAAAGTACTGAAAATGAAGTAGCAATTACTTTTCCAGAGTCAACATCAACCTCACTCTCCTATCAAGTAATTATATTGTATTAGCCCTTTATATGCGAATGAACAATATGTGCATGTGTTATGCTTGGAATTTCAACATATTGAAAATGATTATGTATAGTTGTCACAGGTTTCCCCCCTTCTCACCTGTCTGTATTGTTTACTCGTGATCTTCGAAGATGTCTTCTTTCGCACTGTTCGGGATTTAAATAACCCCGTGCGTAGGTCCTCGGGTTCCAGCGTGCGGTTCGTGACCCGGCTCCAGGAAGCGTTCAGATGTCCGGGAAGAAGTCCAGGAAATGGCAAGGTTCGCAGTCAGAGATACGAATGTGATGGAAATCCAGGATATGCAAGGTGAGGAAAAGGGGAAGGATGTAAGAAGAGGAATTCATGGGACCAGGAATCAGAAGTAATCGCTGAACGAGCTCCGGCAACACACGTCTGACTACTGCAAGCGATAGCGTTGAGACACGCAGGGCCGCGGGGCGTGTCTGCTTTGTAGAACGTAGAGCGTACAACGCGGAGACTGGCAAACAGCGTTCCGCGTTCAGCGGCCATGTTGGGAGTACTGCTGAGTTCAGTCCCCTATGGGTCAGGGACCACGAAGTCC
This sequence comes from Ambystoma mexicanum, assembly GCF_040938575.1. Lineage (NCBI taxonomy): Eukaryota > Metazoa > Chordata > Amphibia > Caudata > Ambystomatidae > Ambystoma > Ambystoma mexicanum. Next base: position 553,882,732 of record NC_090932.1, read on the forward strand.
AGAAGGGACGCGTATGGCGGTTCATGACACCATGCCTCCGCCGAAACCCAGTTCCTCCGGGTTTGTCCGGGTGTATAAGGTGGTATCTTCGGAGCAGTCTGGGGGCATTTATGTTTGAGACTGGTTCCCAGGTGCGTTCACTGGGAGGGTACCCTTTCCACTCGACCAGATACTGTAGCTGACCACGTCTGTACCTGGAGTCACATGTTCTGGAAACCTCATATTCTAGCTGATAATTGACAATCACAGGGGTAAATCTTGGAGCAGTTCGAGAGGACTGGACGTATGGTTTCAACAGAGAAGTGTGAAAGACCGGGTGTATCCTCTTCCAAGATTCTGGTAGTCTGAGTCGAAAGGCCACCGGGTTAATGACTTCCTTTATGGAAAAAGGGCCGTAGTACCGGGGAGACAATTTATTTGGTCGTAAGTGTCGGGGCAGAAGTTTCAAAGACAGCCAGACCTTATCACCTATTGAGTATGAAGGCCCTGGTCTTCTTTTGGAGTCAGCATAGTGTTTGATGTTTCTTCAAGCCTTTTCTAGGTGTTCTTTTGCTTCTTTGTGTACGTTGATGATGGTTTCAATCCAGGAGTCAACTGAAGGAACTGGGGTAGGATGTGGGAGAATGGATGGTAGAACCTAAGGGTGGAATCCTTGGCTACAGAAGAAGGGGCTGGTTTTGACAGCCGAGTGATCCGAATTGTTGTAGGCGAATTCAGCCACAGGTATTAAGAGTGACCAATCGTCCTGGACCTTGGTGGTGAAACAGCGAAGATATTGTTCCAGAGTTTTATTCACGCGTTCAGTAGCTCCATTGGTCTGTGGATGATAACCTGAGGATAGGGCACGTTAGATTCCCAGTATATGACTTAATTGTTTCCAGAACTGAGATACGTACTGGGGTCCTCTGTCAGATATGATCTTGGAGGGAACTCTGTGAAGTCGGAATATGTGTTCCAGGAAGATTCCGGCAAGTTCAGAGGAAGATGGTAGTTTATATAAAGGTGTAAAATGAGCCATGTGAGTGAATAAGTCAATGGTAACCATGATAGTTGTGTATCCCCTGGAAGGTGGTAGTTCCAGAATAAAGTCCGTAGCAATGAATTCCCAAGGTCTTGTTGGCAGCGCTGGTTGGAGCAGGAGACCTGCCGGTTTCTTGTTGTCATGCTTGTTTTGAGTGCAGACTGCACATGTTTGGATATAATGCTGGACATCATCCTTCATCTTTGGCCACCAAAACTGTCTTTGTATTAGACGGAGGGTGTTGGTGATGCCTTGGTGTCCTGAATAAAGGGTATCATGACATAGGCTTGTGACATTTTGTTGTAGTCTCTGAGTGGGAATGACCAGGCAATTATCCTTGAATAAATATCCGTCCTTCGTCTTGAGGTTCCATTGATTTTTTCCATTAAACTCCTTCCAGATTTCAGAGGACTGAGTTTGAATCCGAATATCCTCCAGGAGGTTGATTGCTTGAGCAACAAATATTGTGTGGGGAAACATCTTTGGGAAGGATCGATCTTCAAGGATTTCGTAGTCAGGACGTTGGGATAAGGCGTCGGCTATTATATTGTGTGTTCGAGGAACATGATGGATTTGAAACTGGCATTGGGCAAATAAGAAGGCCCAAAGGGCTTGACGACTGTTCCTACATTCCAGGGATTGCAGGACTTGAAGATTCCGATGGTCCGTGCAGACCTGAACAGGATGTTTTGCTCCCAGGAGTAGATGACGCCAGTCTGTGAAGGCTTGACGGATGGCTAGTAGTTCTTTTTCCAAAACAGAATAGTGAGTTTCGCTAGGATTCAAGGTGCGATAAAGGTAGGCGATGGGGTGTTCCAGCTTGTCATCGAATTCCTGTTTCAGGACTGCCCCGATGGCGTAGTTAGAGGCATCAGTTTCCACTAGAAAGGGTCGATCAATGTCAGGTTGGGCCAAGATGGGGGCTTGTGTAAACTCTGACTTTAACTGTTGAAACGCCTCATCTTGGGCTGCTGTCCAGTGAAAGGGGGTATCCTTCTTTAACAATGTAATGATCGGATGAACAATCTCTGAAAAAGAGGGTATGAATTTCCGGTAGAAGTTAGCAAGCCCCAGGATGGATTGAATTTGTTTTACAGTAGTTGGAACAGGCCAGGATAAAATGGAGTCTACTTTCGAGCGGTCCATTCCAATTCCCTTTGGGCTAAGGACGAATCCAAGATAGTGAACAGTAGACACATGGAAAAGGCATTTCTCGGGGTTAGCCAGGAGCTTATGTTCACGTAGACGTTGTAAAACTGCCTTAACATGTTCTTCATGCTTCAGATGGTCCTTAGAGTATACAAGCATGTCGTCCAGATATAGGAACACCCGGTCCATGAAACGTTGGAAGACCGCTGGGGCATTGGCAAGTCCGAAGGGCATAACCAAGTATTCAAAATAACCAAAGGGTGTTCTAAAGGCTGTTTTCCATTCGCCACCTTCCTTTATACGGATCAGATGGTAGGCACCTCTGAGATCTAATTTTGTGAACACTACAGCTCCTCTTACCGCTTCCAAGATATCCGAGATTAGGGGCAACGGGTAGCGGTCTTTGAGGGTGTATTGATTAAGGCCACGATAATCTAGACTTGGCCTAAGCTCCTTGGTATCTTTCTTGGGAACAAAAAACAATGAAGCACCCGCCGGGGACTTGGATGGCCGTATAGTACCATTTTCCAAGTTGGTATCCAAATATTCTCGGAGGGCTATTTTCTCAGGTTCTGATAGAATGAACATCCTTCCAAAAGGAATCACTGCTGAGGGTTCAGTATCAATAGCGCAGTCTTCAGGTCTGTGAGGGGGAAGGGCTTGAACTATGGCGGTCGAAAACACATCTGTGTAAGCCTGATAAGCACTGGGAACTTGGATGTTATTCGAGACAGTGAATGGACCTTGCAGGTTCGCTTGCAAATCTTCAGATGATCCTGACAAGGAATCTAGGGATAAACAGTGGGACATACAATGTTCTGAACCAAGAAACAAGGATCCTGCTGCCCAGTTGATGTAGGGGTTATGTTTCTGTAACCAGGGCATACCCAGAACCATTGAGTAATGGGCAGATCGTATGATGTCGAATTTGATCCTCTCTTGATGGTGGTTTATAGAAAGCAGGATCTCTTTGGTTTGAAGGGTTATGGGGCCTGAAGAGAGAGGTCTTCCATCGATAGCCTCTACAGGTTGCATGATGTCTCGAGTTTAATAAGGAATGTTATGCGTAGTGACCCAATCATGATCTATGAATATCCCCATGGCCCCACAGTCCAATAATGCCAGAATGGGATAAGATTCTTTCTTGGAAGGCGATAGAAAGGCCTGCAGAATAACAAGGTTGTTCTGTCCAGGAGAGTTCAAGAATGGAATAGATGTGGAGCAAACATCTCTCTCCCGAAGCTCCATCTAGGATCGGGAGCTGGCGTTTCCCGAACGCCGTGGAGGGGCAAGGACACTCTCTCACAAGGTGTTTATCAGAGGCACAATACATGCACAGACCAGTGTGAATCCGTCGCATCCTTTCTTGCGGGGTTATGGGTCCGCAGAAGGCCCCAAGTTGCATGGGTTCTGGGTCCGTGGTCGGGGAAGATGCAGGCTCAGGTCTAGAGGAATGGTCTGTAGAGGCCTTTTGGTAGGGTATTTTAATCTTCTTCTTTTCCACCTTTCTTTCCTGGGTACGAAAGTCGATCCGTAAGGAAAGATCCATCAGAGCCTGGAAGGAACTTGGGCGAGCTACCCTGGCTAGCTCGTCATTTATCTCTTCATTCAATCCTCTTTGAAAGAAGGTGAAACAGGCCTCAGGGGACCAGTCTGCTTCCTTGGCAAGTTGTTTAAAGTGGGTCACATAGGTAAGCATATCCTGGGATCCTTGTTGAAAGTCCAATAAACGTTCTTGGGCATTGTAAACCTGTTCTGGGTGATCAAACCTGGTCTTTAGCGCCTGCACGAAACCATCATAGTCATCCAGGAGGGCATCACCCGAATTAACTAAGGGAGTTGCCCAAGCGCAAGGCATTCCCAGAGAGATGTGAAATCATAAAGCCCACCTTTGCCCTGGGGGTGGAGAAGTAGTAGGGCTTAAAGGTGAAGTGCATTAAACATGAATCAAGGAAGGCACAAAGGGTCTTTGATGAGCCATCATATTTATCCACTACTCCGCCCAACAACACGCTTTCCTTGGTTGCGGAGTCACGTGACAGGACCAGTTGTTTCAATGCCGCATTTTCGGCTTTAAGATTTTGGACTTCTGTTGTTAACTCCTGCATGCCACGCAGAAGGTCTTGAACTGCAGCCTCCATTTCCGTAACTGTATCAATTTGTTGGCGTCTCAATCTGTCACAGGTTTCCCCCCTTCTCACATGTCTGTATTGTTTACTTGTGATCTTCGAAGATGTCTTCTTTCACACTGTTCAGGATTTATATAACCCCGTGCGTGGGTCCTCGGGTTCCAGCGTGCGATTCGTGACCCGGCTCCAGGAAGTGTTCAGATGTCCGGGAAGAAGTCCAGGAAATGGCGAGGTTCGCACTTGGAGATACGAATGTGATGGAAATCCAGGATATCCAAGGTGAGGAAAAGGGGAAGGATGAAAGAAGAGGAATTCAGGGGACCGGGAACCAGAAATCAGAAGTAATCGCTGAACGAGCTCCAGCAACACACGTCTGACTACTGCAAGCGGTAGCGTTGAGACGTGCGGGGCCGCAGGGGCGTGTCTGCTTTGTAGAACGTAGAGCGTACAACGCGGAGACTGGCAAACAGCGTTCCGCGTTCAGCGGCCATGTTGGGAGTACTGCTGAGTTCAGTCCCTTATGGGTCAGGGACCTCAAAGTCCAGAAGGGACGCGTATGGCGGTTCATGACAATAGTATTGGTTATGTACACAAAGTGGCATGCATCGGTGTCTCTCTGTATGCACCATAGTCTGCATCTCATTTCTTTAATTTCATTTAGCTTTTTCATCCGTATTAAAACAAGTACTATGTTATAGGGGGATGCTAGAACTTCGACTACAATCACTTTCTCTTTTGCAACTAGTCCAGAGTATGAGGTACGCGTTTCCTGGCTATAATGAAAGTAAATCCTACAAAGGATATACTTTGAGACTGAAATGCATGTAACCTTGCACTGTTTCAAACTTTTCTAATTTTGGTTGTAACATGACACTTCCTCCCTAATGCAGAATAGATTTCAAAGGAAACATTACAAAGCAAACTACTTTTTAAGGCAACATTATAATCACTATGTTTTGCAGGGTGATCTCAGATCAAGTCCATGTATCATCTCGGAAGGTTGTCAGGTGAAATCTGAAATGTATATTATGACCAAATCACCTACACTGTTTTCGAGGGTATGTTCATACAAATGTTCTATTTGTGTTGTAACAACAAACCTTATAGTATATGGTTTGTAATAATTTTAAACGACTTTGTGCGGATGTACTCTGTGCGATGAAACATTTAACATTTCAGTACGATTGGCATTTTTTTTAATGATTATTCTCTCCAAGGATTATACTCAATATGTGGAATTAGAAGAGGCACGTGGACCACAGGTATACTGTACATAACCTAATATGAAATACAATTGCGCATCACATTGGACTGGGAATACATTTTTATAATGTTGTAATGTTTTGAAATCCGTCAAGTTGGTCCTGTATGAATATATGTACATATGTTTTTTGGAGTGGAAATGAAACTTGATTGATTTAAATCATATAAAAACGCTCTTTTCTTCAGCTTGATGTTGCTGTCGTCAAAGAGAAGGCCACGGTTTTGAGGCAAATTAAGAAAACAAGGGTAAAGAACAAACCAGTTTGTTTTGCAGAAGTTTTTAAGCGGATGTTTTAGTCATATTGTGTTTTTAGTTGGAATATCCTATCTTCTGTATGTGTGCTATACGTTGAGCATGTTTATCTATGAATTTGTTAGAGGCCCAAAAGGAAGAGGAGTATAAAAACTCAGACAACAACTGAAGATGTCGCTTGCCAAAAGGATTGGAGGAACTACTATTTGAGGCACAGCGTGTTCCAGTCATTATTCAGACATGTGATGCATATGTCCAGTGGCCAGAAAATGAATGGAATCTCACCTGCAAACCGTACAAACTTACCATGGACCGTTGCAACTTTGTGCAAACTTGCACGGATGAAACTGAACACAATGAAGATGCATTGCAATTGCTTGCAGACCCTTTGACACAATTTGCACCCTCTAAAAATGTTCCACCCAACAAACATTCAATGTTACCTGTTTCTCCAATTTATGCCCAAATATCACAGCCTGAACTAACAGAGGCTGAAGCTTCAATGCAATTGACTGAGGAATTTGCTCAAGATCTCGACTTCAGTTTGCCTAGTTTGGGGGAATTGTCCACCACCGTTGAGTCGCAAAACACAGAACTGCAGGACGATTGACAGCTGCATGCTGGAGATTGTACAAATGCTTAAATGTGATCATAAATTAAGAGGGAACATATGCGGGAGTCATTGGTAAATGTGTCTAGTGTGTTACAAGGCACTAAACTTAAAATCCAGGGCAGCTGTGTCGACCTCCATAATATATTTTCATGGTCTGCTCAACCGATGCTCGGGAAAGTGCCTGATGGAAATTTACTTTGTTCAGCGAATCGACTTTCAGTAAGATTTCCCATTTCTCTCAATTTGTGGGACCAGTACTACAAATATCAGAGGGAATTCTTATCCCCAGGGTAGCTGGTGACAGTGTGACAGTCCAGGAAAACCTTATAAAGTGGTCTAAGCCTATCAGCAACCATCTTTGGTGGAGCTCCAAATCTTGTGATGGATCTTTAGACATTCTACTAAAAAAATGGCGTTCATTGATGCACCATTGTTCCAACGTACACTCATGGACAGAAAACCAAAATGTCAACGAATGTGCAGATGGATCTTTTATCGAAGTAGCAGGAATGCAAGAAGAAGTGTTTGGTGCCATGTTCCCCTCCACACAAAGCACTTCAGAAGATTGTGTACGATAAAACGCTTTCAAGAGACCTGAAGGGACTCACCGAATTTTGTCATACTGGAGATTTAGAGAAGTTCCATAATATGTCCCTAAAGGACAGGCCCAAATGGTTGCATTTTGCCATAGACGGTATGGAGGCCAGAACAAGACTAGCTGTACTTGCACACAACAAGAACGTTGGGAGGGAACAAGCGAAAACTGCAGGAACATTCGGGATGCTTCGTTACCTCATGGCCTTTACAAAACGAGGCAAACAATGGGTGGCCAAGCCAATATACCAGGAAATGGATTTTGAATTTGTGAAAGATCTGACATTGACTGTGTTGGCCATGCATACTCATGGAATGGATCCTGATTTTGTTCCCAGGACACATACAATGCCACAAAACATTGCAAACAAGCCTTGTCCTCCAAAATCAGAACTTGTCTAGAAGTCACGCAGTTGCTATTGGTACTATTGTTCAGAAGAGAATTGCCGTAGCACTTTGGTGTTGGACTGCCCATTTGGGTGTGAGAAAGACTGATATGCAAATGGATATTTCCCATCTGTGAAAGGTACACTGAAGCTTGGTGTCTGTTAAACCCTCTGCTTCTCCCACACCCCATGCACACATGCAATCCATGGCACTTGTGCTGATAGCCTCTGTTGAGTAAGATTTTCACTGTGATGATATGATAAATCTTCCTGACCTGCGTCAACCCCAGAACTTTTAGCTTTACTGGTGAATTATGTTTTAGTATACTTCTGTGAGTGGGAACCTTTCTCCACACTCACAGAATATTTTACTCTTTTTATGGGTGTGATTTATTGGGCTCTCCATAGTGTCTTGTAAAATGTGTCCTCTTTAACAATTTTCTGGCAATAAGTTCCTGTTGTTGCTGGGTTGCCATAGGCGCTCCATTTTTAACTTTCTCTTTTAACCTTGAAAGAACTACATTCCCAAGGGTACAAAGGATCTTTGGATCCCTTTCACATTTTATTAAGTGAGACCATCACCCCCCCCACCACCTTATGCAGAGTGCTGGGGAGATACTGAGTATCCCCTTTCTCATTTATAATACATGTAACATTTATGCTACAAGGACAAACTTACCATTAATGGCTGGTGGAAATCATTTGTTGAACACTTTTACTGAAGTGAAAGGCTTACCTTGACTTCATTAGAAGATTCAAACTGTCTTCAAATTATAAGAAATTGTTTTGTAACCTTTCTGCAAGGTATATAAAAGGTTAATTTACTTACCTTAGAAATGTTCTGCCACTCTGGAAAGTAGATATAAGGTTATATGACTCTCCTGTGAATTGGTTGTGCCTCTTACACACAAGTAATGCTGTTGGTTTTACTTTATTATTCCTGTTCTGATAATTGTATAAGTGTCCCCCCCAATTGGGGTAGCTTCCCCTGACTTGCTGTTAGCCTGTCCAGAATAAGTCTGCCTTAGGTTTTACTTACCTAGACTAACTTTGGGTCATTTATAAAGTGTACCACTTGGTTTTGCTTCCCCAGGTCTGTTTTAGACAGACCCAAACAGAGTCTTAGGTTACACCTGCTCTTAAATTGCTTATAGCTCCTGTAAAAAGTGTATAGGTTTTATTTACCTTGAGTGTAACTGTAGTATCCTAAAATAAGTTAGAATATTGCTTCCCTTAGTCTGTGAACTGAAAAGCAACTGTAATTGAAAACTGTTCTGCCGCCAAAAGGCACATCCTACTCGAACAGTGGGAACCAATTCTTCATCGCCTCAGGCCCCTTCCTGACTTTCTACAGCCTTCCCCAGAAGACCCGCTTTTTGCTTCACATGCGCGATCGTGCGCTTTGACGCACCAATGTACTGTTGAGCCCAAAGCTACCCACTTCTTAGGGCTGGACTAGAAAGTTAGGGAACGACTACGAAATATTGTCTAAAGCTCCTAGTGTATTAACCAACCCTTCTCTTTACAGGTTGTGGCTATGTTTTCCTCATTTGTCGCATTAGGAAATGTATTGTATACGTGCTGTATATTAGAGTATTGTGTGTGGTAACTGTTTTCGCATAACTAAAGTTTACTTGTACCTATTGGTCCTGTCGACAATACATGTATAGATATCTTTCATATACACTTGTCTAACAGTCATTTGTGGTTCATTGCTGTGTGTGCTCACTGTGTGCTTCCAATCACTATCGCCCCTCCTGAGACTTAGTCTTGACCACCTGCCAAACCACCTAGATTGGTCTGGCTTGTCCAGAAAGTTCCCCTGTTTCACTAAACCGAGGGTGGCCTCCTAAACATCAGCCAATTAGGTATGAGTTTAGAAATCCATCTTAGCACCCTCCTGCAGCACTTGCACACCCATAGGCGCCTCCTTCCATCCCCTATGTACTATCATGGCCGATTGTCACAAGATCTAGTCGGAGCATGAATGCAACTTATCTAGTATGGGCACCCAATGTCACCTGTCCCGCATGATGGCAGAGAGGGCTGCCTCAGGTGTGCAAGGGAGTATGAACGGACATGCATGAATTATAGTAAGCGCTGTGCAATTGAAGGCAGTCCCCTGTTACACTCACACCAGAAAGAATACAACCCTCTAGGGAAAGAGGCCAAGAGATAGCTTGCAAGGATAACAAGGTTTAATTGTTCAGAATACAAACATTATCAGCAAAGGACTCTGCTGCTCGAGAATGTTCTGACTCCACAATTTATGTTGTTGCCTTTTGATAGGCCACAGCGTCAGTAAGGACATCACATTTATGGTCTGAACCCGCACAGTTGATTGGTAAGACATCATACATGATCCTGCTCCATATGGGATGCCAGGCTCCAATTGGTTTGTTTCTCAGCCGTCTGTTGATTCCCACGTGGGTCAGCTGGGCACATCTCTCCATGGAGTGAAGGTCAGATCTCATATAAGTTACATTGTGAAAACTACAACAATATGCTAAGCCTACTACTACATCACTATGACATGCAACTGGGATGCTCGGGGGCTGGTGCCAGGGGGAAGGGACGAAGAGATACAGTCACACTGACCCACACATTCTGCGCTTTGTGCCATGAAACAGTGCTGGACGAGGGAGAGGTGGGGTTTCGATAGACTTTTCTCACAGAGATGATATATCCCCAGAGGTAGCAGCAACACATACCTTTCTGGATTGTTCGAACTTTCCTGTGGCGACACATATTTTACATAGCTGTTTGTAACTGTCCTTGGTTTTCTGCGTCTTGTCTAGTTTTTGTTTTAACCTACCCGGCTGCAGTCACTGAAAACAGGATGCTATTGTTATTTGGCTTTGAGCAGAAGTCAGCAACTGTTTGAAGGACAAAATGTCTCGAATACCCACAAATAATGATAACATTTACTATATTGAAAGAGAACATACGAAAATGTAGTTTTCATTTCTGCGATTTGCTGCTCGCAGCGGTTACTCTGCGTGACAACGAGAGAATGGAACTTCCTGAAATGATTTAAGCTCAATTATACATAATATTTGTGCGATTAAAAACAGCATTTGTGCTGTATGCATGACTAATTCAGTGATGTGCGAATGTGCGATTTGACCAAAAGAATTGACACAGTACGTTATGTTATGTTGAATGAAATTTATACCGCGCACTATAAAAAACTGAATGCGTAACTCGCAGTTGTTTTATCTGTCTAGTAATGATGGTTATTTATGTATAGTTTAAAGAGGAGTGAATAGCGGTTTGATTTTTTTGGATGTATTGCTTACTGGCCTTGTTATGTTTGGGGGGAGGGGCTGAATCTTTTCCGTGGGCACTTGGTTCTCTTTTCGATCACTAATCTTACCAGTTCCGTTATAATGCCATCTGTCTGTGGTTCAACATAAAACGTTACTATCTCTGTCCTTATTTTCTGGTAGGGCCCGCTATACTAAACAGGTGCATCTGGTTCTCCATCCGATTGGGAGCTATACCTGCTTCATAGCACTAACCTTTCATGCATGTTGTGGCCTCAAATACTCCCCCATGTTGTCATGTGTGTGTTCATTCTGTGTGGTTTGTGTTTATGATTAGGGTTCACCCGGTTCTGAATTATACAGTAACTTGTTATATTCGATTACAGAATGGCTACTACAATATATTCTTTTATTCTGTTATCGACACAGATCTATTGTACCGTTCTGCATATGTCATAGTTTCCAGCTACCATCGGATGGATTCTTCAATCAACATAGTAGGATAATCATAAACAGTGCTTATTGTATAACCGTCATGTGGAACGACCGACAGGGACCAATCCGCCCTTTGGCGGTACCAGCAGCAACCTGTCAGCATTCACAATGTAACAACGTGCTGAAGCGAAGGTTTTGCAATTTAAAGTGCAAAGAATACATATTTTCTCATTAACGGAACACCAGGACACATAAGAATTGGAGTACAGGGATTGATCGATCGTTGATCACAATCGGTGTATCATGAGAAAGTTAAAAACAATATTCAAAGCATGCAATGTTTGCTAGCCATAACTTGTCTGGCAAAAACATTTTTCATTTTGTGGACTTAATATTCTCTTGTGAACATTCTTTGATAAATAAGAGCACTTGCTACATTGCAGACTATTGATGTTTTCTTTAAAAATGATGTTTTGCTATCCTATATGGGACAAGAAAGAAAAAGTTATGTGCTGTCAGAGGATGTGTCTATCTTCCTAGTTTTGTGTTAAGTAACGTTATGGTGGGAGTGATGATGGGGCACGTTTTGCTATGCTGGCCACGAACGTCATGAAAATAGGTGGAGCATATCTTTTGGACCAGTGATGTCAGCTTCAGGGACGGTTGATATGATTTAGTGCCGCAAGGGCACTTGAACTTAGGGTGATTCATCAATGGATAAGATTAGCCCAAGATGGCCGCACCCAACCCATTGTTTTCGCATGTGTAAAAGTGAGGAAAACTAAGGTTAGATGCATAGGAACATTTTTTAAGATCGATTACAGTATGCTTAAAAATACATGCCCTAACAATCGGGACAATAACATTTTTGAATGAACTATTCCTTTAATAAACAACACACATCTCTTCATGTCAATTAGCATACACAACTATTCAACTAATCATGCAACCATCCAAGCCTGGGAATTTTCATCTATGTACTCAAGACAAAGGAGACCAACTCAAAATTACAAAAAATGTATAAATACATTTATAATTCACACTTTTTTGGAAAAACCAATAAACTGATAATGTATCACAATGTATCATAAATGTAAACATGTTTTATGTCACAAAAACAACAAGCAGTGGCATAGCCAACAGTTTTGGCGTTTGTAATTGTTCAGTGACAAATGGTCATAGGGCCTCATTACGAGATTGCCTACTGGCAAACTTAGCTTACTGTTTCTGCCGCCCAATATGCCGGTATTACCAGGATATTATGGGCGGCAGAGTAACAGTAAATTACCCATTCCCATGGAGTCCCATAGAGCTATGGGCCTCATTACAAGTATGGCAGTGTGGGAAAATTCAGTGGTAATGTGGCAGTAATTCAGATACCACCACGTTAACGCTGTATTCCTGCACCACCGTACAGGTTTTGCAGAGAGGCAGAGGATTTTCCTCCAGCGAAGAGCTGGAAGAAAATATGCCACCTTTCTGCCAAGAAAACAGCAGGAATCTACAGAATTACTGCTTGGAGAATTACTGCTGGTGGTAATTATGCCGAAATCCCATGGAGCCCCATCAATGGGGACTAACACCGCCTACCACCACTTGTAATCCAGCGTTAATTCTGCCAGGCCAAGTGGCGGCAACGGAAATTCTGTTTGGTGATATCTTGGCGGATTTACGGCAGATATACCGCCAAACCAATGATGAGGCCCTGTGTACCTATCCACTTTAATTTCTCAATTCATTAAACTGTTGAAAGAATAGGTCATGATAGAATGAGGGTGTTAATTTAATTACAATAATGATTGATCTCTTCTTTCCTTTTTAGAGGTGAACCCAATCAGAAAAAAGTCATGGATGGATTCAACGGGCATGGAAAGTATAGCCACATATCAGTTATTTACAGCTACAAGCTTATAGAGCATTAAGACTGAACCGTTTCCTTATACTTGGAGGCAATACCTCTCTGAAAGAGGCTACGTATCAAATGAGTGCAGATTATGGATCCCTACCTTACCCAAAAAAAGAAAGCCTTCCTAAGAGAGAGGTTGATAAATGAATCAGCATGAAGATTGAATTTACCTCTGACCGCTCAGTCCAGCTTCACAACATATATGCTTCTGTAGTCTTGGCCAAAGAATAACTCAAAGCTATATCCCTCGAGATGCTTTTAAAAACAGGAGAAGGCAGTCTGTGCTGTAGCTGAGTTGTTGCTCCTACCTGGGCTGCAATACCTCCGAGTCCTGCAAAGTCTCCCCCACTGCTGGGGTGCATTCCTGTGGTCCACGTGATGAACTCGTAGTTAAAGATGGTGAATGAGAACTTGCCTTCAGTGATCAGAATGATCTGGAATGTGTTTACCTGAGAAGAAGCAAAGCCAATAAATCAAGAGGGAAGGGACAAATATAAGGTGACTGTATGGGGGATATAGGTATTGTATATGCAGTCTGACATAAACTAAAGAGAAGCAACAGTTATGTGACTGACTGCACAGCAAGGTACCACACATTTCACTCATCTCGGATGTCCTCACTGAATATAAGTCAGTCTGTTTATTTCAGCATTTTGAAATGACAAACATGAATTCAAAAACCTAATATGCCTGCCTGTGGAAATGTGGAAGGTACGATTTTTCTGCTCAGCACAGGAAAAAATGCGTATCCTCTATATTTGCCAAGCCAAATGTATTGCCTTTACCAATGCGTATTATTGTAGCTTTGCTATTGGTGGACATTCCTAATGCTCCCAATTCATAACATCTGCCTTGTAGCCAAGCTCCTGGTTTGCTCTGCAGCCTTAATTGTGTTTTAATTTCTCTGACCAATACTTATCATGCAGGTTCTAGTAATCAACCACGCATCTCCTGCATACCCATGAATACCAATTTGGATCAGAGACTGCTGCTTTATTTCGAAACATTATTTTTTAATGTTTTGATAATTATACTCTATGCACACATTATATTGTTGAGGAAACATTGATTAGTAAAATGCCTAGAGCAGACATTTTGCAAAGTTTTTAACGAATGGGACGCACATACTACATCACAACCCACACCTCTTCAGCAGCTTTGTAAAACGTCCTGGAAGAAATTACAGAAGAGGAGCACAAGTGAAAGTGCATTGCAAACTTTCATAGGCATGCATCTAGCATGACGTTTGCCATGGAACTGTTTTGAAACTAGAACAAGTCATGTTGACCTGTACTGCTTAACTTAATTGAACTTGTTTTAACGCTATCACTACATATTATTCCCACCAAAATATATTTTGTATGGCGATATTTTGGCGGGGATATTAACACATGAAACCGTTTTAACTTTATCACTTGTAATACATTTTTTTTTTTAAATATGTTTATTTTTGAACAAGGCAGGAAATATTACATACATTTGTAATCGACATTTAGCATGCATTAATACACAAGAGTATTGCTTCCCCTTTCCCTCCCAGAGTTCCTTTAGTGGATCAGTCTCCCTCCTCTTGTTCTCACTCCTGCGGGGAGGGCCAGCTCTCCAAGACCCTCCTGGCCAGTTGGGGTTTATATGTTAAGGCTGGAAAGTCCTGGTCGAACTCCAGGATAGGGTTCCAAATGTTCTGGAAGCGATGGAGAACGCCCGCCCTGGCCGCAGTCACCTTCTCCGCAATGAGTACATCCCACAGTTTCATCCACCACAGGGGCAGGAGCGGGCCCCTCCCCCGACTTCCATGTACGGGCCACCACTATTCTGCCCGCCAGTAAGCAGTGCGATAAGAGTCTAGCTTTGGGGCCCTTGCGCGGGTAACTCCCCGGAATCGAGGCGCCTAAGAGGATAGGTTCAGGTTCTAGTGGGAGTGTGATGTGTGTCATTGCTGCAATGGCCGCCAGGCATTCTTTCCAGAAAAATTGGGCCTTGGGGCAGGTCCACCACATGTGGAAGAAGGATCCTACCTGGCCGCATCGTCTCCAGCAGGCCGGGTCCAACGCTTGATTCATATTGTGCAATCTCAAGGGGGGATAGTACCATCTCAGTAGGATTTTGTGGGCGCATTCCCTATTTGTAACACAGGAGGAGGCTGATTGGGTACGGGTCCAAATGTCCACCCAGGACTGATCCTCTATGGGGTGTCCCAAGTCTGCCTCCCATTGCGCCATTGCCCTGGACTTGAAGGTGAGAAAGTCCTTTTGGAGGAGCTTGTATAGTGTTGAGATCTTACCTCGGAGTGGAAGTTCGTTGAGAGTGAGTTCTATGAGTGTGGGCGGGCGTGTTGCTGCTTGACGAATCTGGGGTGGGAGCACCAGTGACACAGTTGGAGGTAAGTGAACCTGTCCGTTTCTTGAAGGTGGAAGTTATCCTTACATTGTTCGTAAGAGCGCAGTTGTCCTCCCTCGAAAAGTTGTTCTATGGTCTCTAGGCCACCCGTAATCCAGTTTTTGAAGTTCCTGGGGGCCAAGCCCGGGGAAAAGGCAGGATTCATAAAAACCGGGGATGAGGGGCTGAGTCCCCTGGGGACTTTCTTCTGCTTCAGCGTCCTATCCCAAATGGCCACAGTATGTCTGGTGGACAGCAATAGCTCCTGTCACTGCCGTCTGGTCGCCGGTGAGATGTGGGGAAGAAAGCGTAGGGGTAGAGCTAGACGTGACTGTTCCAGGTCCACCCACCTAGGACGATTTGTAATTGTTTGCCATGCCTGGGTGCACGCTAATTGGGCCGCCACCTGGTATTTCTGAAGGTCTGGGACTCCCAGGCCACCAAGTATCGCGTTCCCCATCATTGAGTCCTTTGGTATTCTGGCTTTTTTCCCCCTCCAAATAAAGTGCAGCATCTTCCTCTGTAGGTTCTGGAGCGCTGGGGTCGGGATCAACACCGGGAGGGCTGAGCATGCATACAAAAATCTTGGAAACAGGTTCATCTTACATGCAGTGATCCTTCCCATTAGGGAGATCTCCTGGGAGGCCCAGCACTTCAAATCCGTCTCCAGTTCTTGAAAGAGCGGGGGAAAATTCACTCGGTAGACCTCCATTGGTTTGGCAGAGATCTGGACCCCCAGGTAATTGATAGCCTTCGTCTTCCATTGGATCGGGCATATTGGTATCAACTCTTCTCGCTCTCTCGGTGAGAGTCCGACCCCCAGCGCTGTTGATTTATTAAAGTTGATAGAAAAGCCTGTGACCTTTCCATAGTCGTTCAGTTCGGCCAGGGCGTGGGTTAACGATCTGCGGGGGTCGGTGATCGTTAGCAAGACATCGTCCGCGTAGAGGGCCAGTTTATGGTGCGAAGTCCCTACTTGGAGACCCTTGATTGCGTGGTTCAGCCTAATTCGTTGAGCGAAGGGTTCCATGATCAGGGCAAATAGGAGTGGGGACAGCGGGCATCCCTGTCTCGTTCCGCAGGTCAGCGAGATGGGGGTCGAGAGATTGCCGTTGATTCGGAGTAGGGTTCTGGGGGATTCATAATTGGCTAGAATCATCGTGCGGAATTCCGGGCCAAAACCAAACGACTCCAGAGTGAGCCTCATAAATGTCCAGTCCACTTTGTCGAATGCCTTGGTTGCGTCTAGCGCTATAAGCGCCATCTTTTTGTCTCCACGTGTGGCTAGTTCCACCAAATTCAGAGCTCTGCGGATGTTGTCTGCCGTAGATCGGTTCTTCAGGAAGCCGCATTGGTCGGGCTGAATTATGTCTGGGAGGATGCGGGCTAGGCGAGTCGCCAGTATCTTGGAGTAAATATTGGCGTCGATGTTGAGGAGAGCGATGGGCCTATATGAGGCTGGGCATCTCGGGTCGCCTCCGGGTTTGGGAAGCAGGATGGTGATGGACTCTTGCATAGATGGAGTTATCGCACCGGTCTCTCTAAAGGAATTGAATAGCTGTACTAGTGGGGCTAGAAGCTGGAGCTTGAAGACTCTGTAGAACCTGGTTGTGTAGCCATCCGGACCTGGCGCACAGGCTTTCAGTGATTTTATAGCTTCATCCACCTCCTCCGAGGAGATTGGTGCCTCTAGGAGGTCCCGCGTAGCGTCCGGGATACGGGGGGAGTGCTGCTCCATGAAGGTATTCCCTTTGTTCTTTCAGGTCCCGTGGTGGAGCGGTCATTATCTGTGTCAGGTGTTCAGCTGCCAGGCGTTGTTTGTCCTGCTCTGCATAGTGGATTCGGCCTTGTGTGTCCCGAAGCCCAACAATTGTATTGTATCGTTTTGCTTTGGCTAGTTTGGCCACCAGTAGCCTGTTAGCTTTATTGTTTTTGGCGTAATAAAATTGCTTCGCTTTGGCCATTTGATGTGCTGTATGTTCGGTGTAGTGGGCCTCAATCTTCTGCCGTGCCGTGCAGAGGGCTCGTTGGGTCTTCGGGGACCACCCTTTTTCTTTGTGGGTCCGCTCCGCTTTCCGGAGGTCTTCCTCGAGGGTCAAGCGGGTCTGACGTCTAGTTTTATGGAAGGCAACACCTCGTGCTATCAGCTCCCCCCTCACAACGGCCTTCATTGTGTCCCATGTGTTGGCGGGCGATGTGTCTGTTACGGGGATCTCCAGAAAAAAGTTCTTGATTGTGGTGGCAATCAAGTCCCTAAGCAGCATATCGTTGAGAATAGGATCATAGAGCGTCCATCTGCATCTGGCTGGGTGAGGAGGGACCTGAGCTCGGACTTCCAAGGACACTGGCCCATGATCCGACAGAATCCGTGGGCCTATGGAGACCTCGTTGGTGAAAGAAAGCAGTTGGGGAGAAACCAGAAGGAGGTCGATCCTCGAAAATGTTCTGTGGACGTGGTAATAGAATGAGTAGTCTCTTTCAGAGGGGTGTAAGACCCTCCATGCATCCACCACTTCCAGGGTTCTGAATAAGCGTAGCAGCGCCAAGGCCAAGGTGAGGTCCCCGGATGATGGGGGATGGGACTTGTCAACTGTAGGATCCGGCACACCATTGAAGTCCCCGCCGATAATGACTTGGCCTTCCAGGAAGGCGGGGAGAGTGGTGCATAGGGCCTCGTAAAAGGCGGCTGAGCTGAGTTGGGGGCATATATCGACACAAAGGAGTATAGATCCTGTAGCAGGCACTTGACGGCAACAAACCAGCCCTCCGGACAAAGCTTTGTGTCAAGAATCTGAGGATCCACCACTTCCCTGAAGAGAATAGCTGTACCACCTTTTTTGGCATTTCCTGATGCGCCAAATTGTTTCGGGAAGAGACGGGAGCGTAGACGTCCGAAGTCGGCCGGCAGTAGGTGTGTTTCCTGCAGCATGGCCACCGTGGTCCCATCATTGTGAAGTTTCTGTAACATAGATTTGCGTTTAGCTGGGGAATTTAGGCCTCTGACATTCATTGAGATGAAATTCAAAGTGGAATGGTCTGAGCCGCTGAGCGCGGGGGTTGGCACTACTTGTGGGGGAACGGGGAAAGGGGTTGTGTCAGCCAACATCTCTTGTATCTTGCATCTGCGTGTTTCCATGCCATTGAGTTTTTTGCACCAACCTCCAACGGGGAGGTGGCGAATTAACTGGAGGGGGGGCAGGTTTGTGTGTCCAGCACCCCCTCTTGGCCAACGTGGCCATGTAACTGTCCGTAGCCAACATGGCTAAACTTGTGGGTATCGTCTTCCAAGGACGCGGATGGATTAGTCCTCAGAAGCGGGCCTGGGCCGTGGGGAGGGGCCCGATGCCACGATCATTGGGGTCATTTTATTCCTTAAGGATGGTAGGATTCTTTGTGCAGCTACTTCCTCTTTCTGAATCTCGGGACTCTGGACCATGAGTTTACTTTGGTGGTGGGCGATTTCGGGAGGTCTGGGTCGGATGCCCTCTCTACGTTCACGGGTGATCGCGCTTCAGCAGGGGTCGGGTTCATGATCTGCCCAGCATCCTCCAAGTGGCTGATTCTTCTCTGGGTGCCTTTGTAGGAAAACTGGAGAGCCGTGGGGAAGAGCCACCGGTAGCGAATTTGTTGATCTTGTAGGAAGGCTGCTAAAGGTCGGAGAGCTCGTCGCCTCTGGAGCGTGAGAACGGACAAGTCTTGATAATTTGGATTGGGGTGCCTTGGAAAGTTATTAGATCACGGGATCGGCTGATTGCGGAGATAGCTTCCTTCGTCGTGAAGAAATGAACCCTGGTAATGACATCGGGTGGGGGGTCTGTATCCACTCCCCGGCAAGGGCGCATCCTATGAGTGCGGTCCAGGAGGAGCTGTGACTTCTCGAAGTCCGGGAGAAGAGTTTGAAAGAGGTCCCCCACGTATTCTGCCAGGTTTTTATCTGGGATAGAGTTCGGACCCCTTGAATGCGGAGGTTATTACGTCGGGCCCTGTTTTCTAGGTGCTCCTGTTTAAATTCCATTGTTTCACATTTGTCCTGGAGGAATCTGATTGAGCGTTGGATCTCCGTCAGGGTAGATGCTTGATCCTGGGTCCGGTCTTCCACATCTCCTAGCCTCTGTTCAGCGGTTGTCACCCTTTGGTCGATGTTCTCTAGTTTGGTAGAGAGCTCCAGCATGCATGATCTGAATTCCGATTTAATGTCCGCCATGAAAGCTTTGATGTCATTTTTCGTGGCGAGGGAGCCCTTGTCTTCTGGAGTCCCCATGGAGGGGGGATGGGGGGGATCTTGTCTTTGGGCTTCTCAGGCACCAACAGCATCGTTGCAATATCTGCGTTTTTGCCGGCTTTGGGTTGTCTGGACATGTTGTTCCCCCGGGCAAAGCAGGGGATCAATGTGCTCCAGAGCCGGGAGGGAGGAATGTTGCAGCGTTAGCACAGCAGGCAGAGGGGGGGGCTGGAGAGGGTGGGCCGGGGCGCCCCAGGAAGATCTTCTCGTGTGTCCGGTGAACGGGGAAGGGGCAAGTGGGCCCAGCTGGGACCTCCAAGTTGTTGAGGGGGGGGGAGGCCTCGACGATCCCGCAAACGGAGGCACCCGGTCGGCGCCGCCAAAGCTCCACCTCCTCCCCCGGCTCACCTCCACCCCGGGTCGGGGCCTCTTCACTCGTCGGCAGCACTTCGCGAAGTCCCCACCACTGCCTCCGGCCGTCCGCGGCGCGTGCGTGGCTGCAGATAAGGTCACTGGGATGTCCGTGGGAGCTCCCCCTCGCCGGCTCCCAATGCTACTCCGCCGGTCGCGGCTGGGATCGGAGGAGCCGTTATGTTGCGGCTTCCACGCTGGCCGTAGCGATCGGGAGGAGGGAGCTGCGAGTGCGCTGGAGAGAAGACTCTCGGTGGGCTCCCAAGGGTAAGAGCTCCTCCCTCTCCTCTACGCCAGGCCGCAGCTTCTGCTGTTTCCTAGGCCCTCGTCCGCCATCTTGGAGGGAGGAGCGGGCGGGGAACTCAAAGACTCGTAACTTCGCGACAAAGCCCTGGAAAGCTCCCGGAGCGCGGCCACCACTGCCGCAGGCTTTTATCAAGCCCTGGTTAGAGCGGGGTCCATCGTCTTAGCCTATTCGTGGCCCCAAAATGTCACGGCAACGGGCACCCCACGGAGGCCATCAAGGCAGCAACTGCATTGTCGGCGCTCCAGGCCACGCCCCCCCCCCTTGTAATACATTTTTATAAAAAAATGAAAATTTACTAGGAAAAAGGTGAAATCAGAAAATTACTCAGTTTAGCGACTTCCTTACTCGTAGCTTGACTTCCCCGTTCCCCGTTCCTCCATATTCATCAGATTGGAACCTTAGCACAGCAACAATTGCATTCCCCTTTAATAAATTCCATGCTGAGGTGGGCTGCAGCCGTGAAACATGGCCAAGTGCTTGCCTCTGTTGCAGGAGACTTCAGACTAGGAGTGAAGTAGTCACTAGAGTGAGCAACCTTTACTTATTCCCGTCCCCTTTCCTCTATACTTATGACAAAGTACCAAGGACCACTTTATTCAAGGGAGGAGGAACCTACACTGTTGCGAAAATGTTCTGCAGGACTGCTTGTCTAAACTGTGTTTCAGCTTTGGAGCTGCTGGCTAGGGGGTTATGCCTGCAGAAAGGTGATGGGGAGGGCCATGTGGCCATGGTACAGGCCTCTGAAAGGCTACAGTCATGCTCTTTGCCCTCGTTAGGTGAGCATGAAGACCTGTAGGGAAATGTTGCCCTGCAATTCATAGCAATGTGCGATACATGACACGATCCATCTGCCAATTTTTGCTTTTGCTGCTTTGTGCACTACTGAAAGTGACAAAGAGCCGTCCCAGGACATATGAGGTCTCGTCATCTCGAGATCGAATCTCAGGTCCAAACAGACATCCAGATGGTGTAAGACTGTCAGACGCAGTTTGGGTATCAGGAAAAAGAATTGCCAACACAATCGCTTGGTTTATGTAAAATACCAAAACCACTTTTTGAAGGAATGAAGGGTGAGTATACAGGACCACCTTATCCCTGTGGAAGGTGATACATGGGTCTGATGCTGACAAAGCTTGTAATTTGCCGATCCTACAGCCAATGTAATTGCCACCAGGAAGGGAAATTTCCATGACACCACCCACACATCTACTGATGCAACAGCATTTAGTAACTGGATTGGGAAAGCGAAATAACCCTATCCTGACTTGGGAGATGGGCTTCGTGGGCAGCAAGGTAGGTCCTACAGGAAGTTCCTTGTACCCCAAAATTGGAACAGACTTGATAGGAAGGGCAGAACTGGACCAGACTTGATAGGAAGGGCAGAATATAATGTAACGAAGCCTGCAGTGAGTTCTGAGACTTCAATATCCAGTGGCAAATTTGGAGCAATTTTCCCCTAAATTCCCTACACTGCTACTGAGTGGAATTTCTATTGGCCACCAAAACTTGCAGTTATCCATTGAAAGGACAGTTCTGCATGGGCGAGAGTGCCAAGGAAAGTAATTGTCGGGAGGGGTGCAAACACTTTCCAAACCCGTTGTGAAGGAGGTCCCGAAAAAAGGGGAGATGGAGAGGTGATCCATGTGCCATATGCAGTAGGTCAGAAAACCATGCTCTTCAGCCAATGAGGAGCAACCAGGGGAGGAAACACATACGCAAAGAGGATGTCCCAAGGAATAGCCAAGAAGTCTCAGGGATCTCTGCTTCCTCTCCTCCCAGGAGGCTTAGTGCTGCCACATTTTGTTGGCGTTTGATATGAAAAGATCCAGTTGTTCAACTCCCTGATTGGGGAAAATCTTGGCAAGTACCTCCATCTGTACTTCCCACTCATGGTTGGTATGGGACATTCTGCTCAGAGAGTCCACCTCTTTGTTGTGTGCCCATAATAGATGGGTTGCCTGTAACGAAATGTACCACAGAGCCCATTCCCACATCTGTGCTGCCAGGGAACATAGCCTGATTGACTTGGTGTCCATGCTTTTTTATGGTAGTGACTATATTGTCCCTGATGAGTCGCACCATGGAGTCCTTCTACACTAGTAGAAACAACTGAAGCACCATAAAACAAATATTTAAATTGCAGGAAATTAATTTGCTCTGATGATTCCTCTTCTCCCTCACCAATAGGTAATGTTGATGGTCCTGGAAGGGTATTCTTATCAAGAGGCTCCCCATGTCTGGCCACCAGAGAACCCCCACTCAGAACCAGGGTGGAATAGGGATCAGCTTGAATTAAGGGTCTCGTGATTGGTCTCAATGAGAAGCCAAGTTAAGCTGCAGGTGGCACATACAGAATCTTGCCACGGGGAATGCCAGTACACAGGAAGGCATTAGAACCAGGCAGACTAATTGCAAGACAAGAAAAGGGCTGCTGTGTCCAGCACATCCCTGACTCTGCCCTCGGCTGGAAACTCTGTGCAAACTACTGAATCTAAGAAAATCCCTATGAACTCCCACCTTTTAGTAGGGTCCAGGGAAGACTTTCTGGTGTTGACTGAGAGACCTAGGTTGAACATGAGGCCCAGGAGGAACTGGAAATTGAATGACACCTTTGCTGGTGATGCTGCCCTGACCATCGAGGCACAGTACGGGCACCCTTCATGTCAAGGATCAAAGAGGGCCAATTAAAGAGCAAGCAAAACAATATCAGAGCGTGGGGCGAGACCCCCGGGTCCAGCAGTCCAGCAGCACATTTCTGCAGACTCGGGGGATGTGAAGAAAAGAGTCTTGCCATTATAGATCACCCTTGTCGGAAATAGCATTGCATACCGGGCATCTTTCTTTCTCACAATGTTTTTTTACTGCCTGGAATGTCTTTTGCTGCTCTTAAAAATGCGGGCAGAAGTCATGGAAAATTCGAATCGTCGCTGAGCCTTACCGGAGATATCCTTTCTCCCTGGCCACCTTGAGCAGCAAGTTTCTGTCCTGATAGTTAAAAATTCTAGCAATAATGGCCTGCGCAGGGGCTCCCAGAGGGGGCCTAATGGCAAGTGAGCTGTGTGCCCGCTCCACCAGGTACATGTTGTAGATCGGGGGGCATCTATGACATCTATGATATCCAAGAGCAATTTCTCAACAAATGTCTCCATGTTATCATTCTTCGCCACGACTCGTTTCACTATCTGCTGGAGGAGCACCACCTCTCTCTGCTATCCCGCAATAGTGTCCTCCCCTTCTCCAATTCTTTGCTCAGCAGCAGACATGTGGCCACATAGCTTCTCTATCTGTACCGTCGAGACATCGACTTTGCATGTAAGGGCGTCTATTGTTGTATCCAGATTATCGGTATTGTCTTTAAGGGCGAGCAGTGTGTGATTCAGCCCAGTCACATCTATGGTGGAGGTACCTGGAGCAGCAGCAGCAGCCGCCAAGGCCGGGCTAATCTGCCTTTGCAAGTTGTTCCATCTTGCACTGCCTCTTGGGGTGGACCATGCTGGGCACCTGCACGATGGGGAGGGTCCAATCCTTTGTCCTACCATAGCGCTGGGCCGCCAACACCGTTCGCTCGCTCAGATGGGCAGTGCAGAGCCCGATGGACCAATCACAGCCTACTATCCTGCCTGCAGGTTTCACCCCAGGCCGCAGCACTGCACACCAAGGGAGCGAACCACCGATGAGGGGTGGGGAGGGGATCGGATCCACTCGCCCATCTGGCTGATAGCCCTGCAGCTCACCTCAACATCAACTCTCCCTCCTCTTCACTGCCCAGTCTGTGCAGGAGGACAAGCCTACCTCCAACTGTAGGATATACTGTCCAACAAGGCAGAGGTAGGGGGCACAATCCAGGCGAAAATATGCATTAGTGGCAAAGATGGGGAAACTGTCACCATAGGATAATAGTGGATCTGCATCCTGGGCAGCAGGCTCAGCCCCCCAGCAGCAGGGCCTAGCAGCCTACTGCTGCACCCACCAACGTCCTCCCCACCAAAGACCATGCAGTTCAGGCAGTAGCAGAGGAATCTGCTGCTCCGAGGAGCATCTCCACAACAGCACAGGAGCTCCAAGGATAGAGCAGCTGGGACTCCGTTCCCGCTCCTGCCAGGATCACCGTTCCACTATATGCGGTCCACTGCAATGCAGCTTCGATTCTGGGAAAGGAAGTGCAACTTCTGTGCGGTCATACCAACAGGGAAGCAGGATTTTTAAAAAACCACATTCATATTGCCGGTCGGAGTCGTTTCAGGCAGAGGCACTGGCGTAACTGTGGCCCTCGTACCATGTCCTGGGAGGGGTGCCCCAGACTAAAAAATATTTTTTTAAACAAAATTCTTTTTTTTAAACAGGAAAAAATGTAAAGTTTCTTTTTCAAGTCACTCTGCCTTCATAAAGAATATTTTTACAGAAACAATTTCTTTATTAGGGCAGAGTGACAAAAAAAAGATTCTATTTCTTCATGAAGTCTGAGGGCTCCCCCACCTCATGTGGTGGAAGCCTAAAGGCTAGTGGCCTCCAAGGCATGGGGCGGGAAACCTTATGACTTCAAAAAGAAATAGGGCCTCATTACGAAGTCGGCGATAACCCGCCATTGCGACCGGCGGGTTGCCACTGACCTCATAACACCATTTCCGACACCTAGCTTCCCGGTGCTACCGGGACATTACAAATCCCGGCGGACCGGGGAGCTAGGTGCTGGAAAATGTTAGTCCCCATGGGTTCACGGAAGCACTGGCACCGTCACTAATGGTGCCGGTGCTTCCGTGATGAGTCTGCCTACTGGGGCCACTGCGCCCGCCAGGGTCAGACCTGTCGGGCGCAGCAGCCCCAGCAGGCACCCTTGTTACTAGACCGCCACACTCATAATGAGGCCCATAGTTTCTGTTTGATGTCACTCTGCCTTCATAAAAAAATATGTCTGTTCCGGTTTGGCCCTTTAACGGAAATAATTTCTTTATGAAGTCAGAGTGACTTAAAAAACAAAACCATTTATTTTTGAAGCAAAGGGACTCGCCTCTACCCCATGACACAGGGGTCTCCCGATCTTCTGCAGATGACTGGAACAAGCATTCCTGGCTACTGCAGGGAGCTGAAGGTTTCGTTCCCTGGACCAAATCTAGGAAAAAAAGGTAAGAACATTTATTTTCTTTAAATGTGTGTGACTGCATGTAAGTGTGTGTATATGTATGTATATAATGTAATGTGCATTAATGAGTGAGTGCATGATGTGGTCTGGGTATGCCTGTGCGAGTGTAGGTTAAAAAGGTGCACACTTAAATGTACGGGTGGCTGCCTGGGTGTGCCTGTAAGGTGAAAGGGTACAGACTTAAATGTATGGGTGGCTGGGTGTGAGTGTGTGTGTGTGTGTGTAGGTGTATGGTGAATGGTTTGTGTGCTTGTGTTGAGGGGCTCAACAAAACCTACATTTTGGGAGACCGCTAACCATGTTGGGAGAGGTGCTAACTTCATGAGCGGTGGGGGAGGGCCAAACTTAGTTGTGTGGGGGCATCTAACTTCTTTACACATTCTAATGAGACTATTCTAGTGCAGCTTCAATGTTACAAGAAGTTAACTCTCTACTTTAAGTCTGAAAGCACCCACTTATGGACTGCTGTGAGAATGAGCGGTCGGCCTCCTGTCCCCTCTCTACAACTTCCAATCACTCCCCTAGCATGCAATTACTAAAACCACATCACTATTTCAACTGCCTAAAAACGAACAGGGAAATGCTTTATGTTAGTATTTGCTGGGCCTTAATGACGAAACACAGGTGCTGTTTAACATCTGTGTCCTGTTCTGTCCGGCAACAGCTTTGTAGGTCAGCCAGGTCGAGTCAACATAGTCCAACATTTCAGGGGATGGGGGAAGAGGACTGAAGCCCTTTCAGATCAATGGTGTTGTGCCACTGCTTGTGTTTAATGCCATGATTACTTATTGGTAATCTTCATCACTTGTATCCCCATTCTTCCTCATCCCAGTACTTGTGTATGAGGCACTTTGCATCATACACAAGTACTGGGATGAGGTAATGGGACATGGAGGTAACGCCTGGCTTAGTTACCTGTAATCTTCATTACTTCTAGCCCCACCCTTCCTCGTCCTTGTAACCTTTGAGGGAAGGTGCCTCATACATCAGCACTAGGACAAGGAAGAGGCATGTGGAGTTAATTCTGGGCTGATGTGCTGATTTTGGGGGTTGGAGCAGGGGGTTGGAGGGAGAGGGGGGTGTAGGGGGAGGGATTCTGGGATAAATCATAATGGCAATCCATCTCCAGGCTAAGCAGGCATGATATGTGGCATTATTGGCCAGAGAGGAATTTTGGTGCAGCCTGTCTAGTCATTTTAGTTTGCCTGACTTTCTTTAACTCGGCATCTCAGATAAAGCAGTTCTGCTAAGTGTAATTACCTGGCTAGACTGGTATTTGGTTGCTGCCAGTCTAGCCCTTTGTTACTGTGGCATTGTATATTTTTCTGGGCATCTGTGATAAAACAACCATGATAAGTGTTATTGCTTCGACTGCCATTTTGGTGCAACCAGTCTAGGTGTGTCTATATGTGGCCTGGCATGCTTTACTCTAATATGTTATTACATGTCTAGACTGGTCTGCATTGTACAGCCAGTTGGACATGTTTTCATTGTGGCATGGCATTTTTAATAGCAGAGCATTAAATTAATGAAAGCATGAACGTTCCTGTGCACTGTTGGTGACTTGCATGTATTGGATTTTTAGACTGGTGTTACCCTACAAAACAACTGCAAATGCTCTGGCTTTTTAGCCAGTTTTTCTCAGAAAGTGTGCTGTACAATGCATTAAAACACACACATACATATATGCTGCTCCTATTACAGTGTGCGGCGTACCCTTGAAGCAGCACTCTCGTGCATATTGTGCAAGCGTGGTCATCTAGGCCTGCACAGAGTGTGGCGCAGCCCATGATTTGTTGCAGAACAGGGTGGGGGGCCTCAGCATGGCTTGCAGGGGGCACCCAAATGTTGTGTTATGCCACTGGGCAGAGGCCCTCCTTCAGCCGCGCAACAGTACGCCCCCAAAGCCCAGTTAAAATTGTTATTGCTATTGTAACAGTGTCAGTTCTTCTACATTGGTAGGTTTAAAGACAACCGGAAAATACATACAACATTTCTCAACAATATTCATAGAATAAACATTTTGGGGGGGCAAATAAAATCAGCGTACACATTCAGGAAAGGGCCATGGGGCGCAGGGTGTGCAGAAGGCAAAGTCTTTGCTGCCTGATCAATATTATAAAAAACAGATGGGACAAGTACCACAATATAAGTGAACTATGGTAGGAAACTAAGGTGCAAACTATTCCTAATTAACTAGACCAATCATACCGCTCTTACCAGTGTTGGCCACTAAATAGCCACTCGGGCAAGGTATGGTAAAAGTGATGTTTGGCAGCCATTGAAGCTGCACCATAAAGTAGCACTTACCAACTTACACTTTCTGCAATCCCAGTATACCTTTTATTGTTCAGGAGTTAACTCCTAGAATATAGCCAGACTATAGTGGGCAGAAATCAGGGACTGGCTTCACTGCAATACAAATAGGGACATCAGAGGGCCAGGAGAGCTGCGGTTTTAGCTGGCTTTGACAGCTAGGTTGATTCCTTGATCAACATCAGTACCAGATAATTTTGGTTCTTTGAAATAAACTATCGCAAGAGCAGAAGGTAATAACAAGGCATGTATTAAAGCAGCCAGTGTTAAGAAACCCTGTTGTTGCCATAGCATGCCAGAGTCATGTGTAACACCGTGGGAAAAGCGATACTCGGTATAGATCGTAGCAGATTGTACCTTTGCTATACAAGTAGTGTCTTAGAACACTGCACATTTTGAAAATGTGGCAGTTTATGAAATCATTTCATTTTTTGTAGTAGCTTCTTTTGCAGAGAAAACATGCCAGCTTGTCTGACAAAATGCCCCCACTTTCTTTGAAAAGGTTGCATCCTGTTGCTGCAGCTCTAATTTTAGTACTGAACAATATAACACACAGCACCACGCCCCTTCATAATGTCTTTTTTACTCTGGTACCGCTTCTGACAGCAATGGCTGGGGTGGCTAGAGCTAATAACTTACAATGCGGCTCGTGTCCACAAAGAATGATAGAGAGAGAGATACAGCAGAAAGAGAGACAGAGCAAGTGAGATAGGGAGTCAGCGCATCAGAAAAAGAGAGCAAGACTGGCATATGATACACCAGACCAGTCCTCAACTGCAGCTCTCATTCTACTACTAAGCATGGAAAACACAGGATATCTAACTTGCGTTCTGGTCATGCTGCTGATAGGAACAGCTGAGGTGGCTCTAGGACACACACAACGTACAATGCAACTCTTGATGACAGGGAAAGAAAGAAAAAGTGCAAGACAAACTGAGTGAGTGAGAGAGGCGATGTGAGAGACAAAGGTAGGTCAGCGTTTGATATGTAAACCTAGTATTTGACCATTTATGTACATTTTCTTGATCTTTTTCCTTCTATATAACTGTACCTTGTGGACTAGGGTATTCATCAGGTTTTTTGCTAAAATAAAAACACTACCATACCAGTCGTTCCAATACCTAGACAATTGTTTTGAAAACCTACATAGAATACTAAAACTCTTAGAATGAAAAAAGCATTATTGACATTTTGTGCATAGTTGTTGACACAGTATTTTGGAACGGAATCCAATGTAGCCACCAGGATAACCATCCTGAACTCATGATTCCCATTGTGACCCATCTATCTTCAAGGTGATACCACAGCCTTCTTAAATGAATGCAGACTGCCTATGGGATGAGTAGGAGGACCAGAACATTGCTTTTCTCAATTCTATGGTGAGATCCTGGTGCACCTTGTCCTGCGTATGGGCTTTTTAAGCAAAGCTAGGTATCAATAGTAGACACAAACACAATGGATACAGGTTTTGAAAACCTTTATTTGGTATTTTTGTTGGGTTGGTAGAATTCCTAACTGGGCCTAGCTCTGGAATGGGAATAATCTTGACCATTAAATAAATAAGAAACAGTCCATGTCAGTCTAGTCCAAATAAAAAGGCCTATACCAAAAAACCTTGCCTTAATTCTCAAACTGAAAAGCGTGTTAAGGGAATACAAAAGGAAAATAGTGGAGATTCCAAGATGGCTGCCGGGGCAGGGAGACGAGTTTGAAGCTCTCTCCTCCCGGGCCGCCACAAAGAAGCACCACAATTTATGCCCATATGATATTTAGAATTAAATAAAAAGCCTCAGCAGCCTCGTTACCCCCGGCGCAGGTGGCAGGAGGACTCCGACCCTGCGGATGCGGTCATAACAGGGTCTTGGAGCGCAGAAGCGGAGACCGCCCCTCCCCCACCCAAGAACGTCGGAGGAGTCCGCCGGAGGTGGAGCTCGGCGGCCGAGGAGTGAAACGGGTGACATCCGAACGCCGGCACAGATGAACACGGCGGCAGCACCCACGAGTCGCGGAGGGCCTCCCCCCCTCCTCCCTCTATCCTCAGAGGCGGAACGGATCTCCAGGGGAGGGACTCCGGCAGCAGAGGCGACTCCCCCCGCCCCGAGCAACTCCCCAAGGTGGGGAGAGAAGAGCAGACGCCGCGGCCCCAGGGTGTGAATTGAATTGAGGCCCATACTGGGAGGGAGGACGACTGCATATGGCTGGTGGCGCAGAAGGTGAGGGCCCCCCTAACCCCACCACCAAGAGGGCACGGGGACACCCCCCCCTCGCTACATACCTCCCCCCTCCAGAACAAACATGCGCGGCTGGAAAGGCCAAGACTCCACCCAGCAACTCGGCAGCACAAAGCGGGGGCAGGGCTAAGGGGGCCTTCAAGTGAGGTCTCTCCTCTGCCCCCCATACAAACCAGATTGGGGGGGCTAAGTAGAGCTGCATCACACCCACGTTAGCAGGAGGCAGGAAACAGCAGGGTCTGCAGGCTCTCTGCTGCAAGGGGGCATTTCAAAACAACACACCCACCCTCATTTTAAAGCCTACCCCCTCCCCACGCCACCAAGTGGAGGGTAACTAGAGGAGGGCAGAGACGCGACGAGACACCCCCGGCACCTCTACAGACAGCAGCACAATCCCAAGGAGAACATGTCAAAGGCTAAGGGGAAGGGGACCTCATCTCAATCGAACTCCCAAACCACCAAACGGGACTCCAACCTAATACAAATGTGTTCAACAGACACCCCAGTACAAACCAGAGGAAGGGCGCAGTAAGAACCCCCAGGCGAAAGCAACCCTTCCGTCTCCCACCAACAGCCGCCCTCAAGGGACGACATGCATGCATGGTTCATGGAACTTCAAGAGAAGTTCATGTCAACAGTACAGTACAGGATCAGTTTGCCACGATTAGGAATGACATGAAGCAAGTGGTCCACGATCTGAAGCTGGATGTGGCCAAACTGGAGGAGCGGACAGACACACTCGAGAGAATACTACAAAATACAGAAGGAGAAGCACAACAAAACAGCGAGACGCAGGAACACCTGGTGAGGCTAATCCACAATCTAGAGATACAATGTGAGGACCTTGAAAACCGCTCACGAAGATCCAACATTCGCATTAAAAATATTGCAGAGTCGGTACTTGACAATGACATCAAAATGGCAGTTTCTGGAGGTGTTCAGAGACATCGTAGAGGCACAAGAGACAGACTCAATTGGGATTGACAGAGTGCACAGGGTGGGCCCGAAGAGAACAGGAGCGCCAGGGCAGAGACCACGAGACGTACTAGTGGCCCTCGCCTCATACCCACAAAAGAACAAATCTTGAGGAGGGCGAGAGGAATGGACCACATAAGAATGAATGGGGAGGACATTCAGCTGTACCAAGACCTGGCCCAAGTAACTCTGCAAAAAAGAAGAGCAATGGCCCCATTGGTCAAGGAATTAGTGGCGAGCCAAATTCGCTACAAATGGACGTTCCCATTTGGGTTGCTGTTCACATGGGAAGGCAAACAAAGGAGAGTGACCACCTGGGATAAAGGCCTCAACATGATGAGGATACAAGCAGACGGAGTGGATGAAAGAGACACTAAAGCTAGGGGAGAGCACCAAAGAAGACCAAGGGAAGGGAAACGGTTTGGCAAAGGAAGAAGAATACTGGAAAAAAAATCCACAGGTCGTCCCTGGATGAGTAATGTGGGTAATGAAAGCTATGGTCAGTCCGCAGGGGGCAGTATTAGAACACCCGGGAGGAAAGAGAGGTGTGAGCATATAACGGCATCCAGACAATCATCGTAACAGCGGCCCGGGGCAAGGCCACGGAAACGGAACCCGGTAAGGACATTGGCAGATGCAGGGTTTAGGAACCCCCGCGAAGTTCATCCCGAGTTTAAGCAGGGCAGGGGGCGATAGGCGCAACGCCCTAACATCCTTAGGAACCTGAGCCCTACTCGGGACAAAGTTGTTTTGTTTTGTTAATTGTTGGGGTGGGAGTTAACGTGAGTAGGGGGAAGTGAGGGGGGGTGGCCCGGAAGACGGAAAGGAATGCGGCAATGGGGAATACATGACATTGGACAAGGGCTAAGATGCCATGGGTAAACTTTGAATTCTAACATACAACCTAAGGGGCCGTAACTCCCCGGTGAAGAGGAAAAAGCTGGAGAGCATGCTTAAGAGTGATAAAACGGACATTTTACTACTCCAAGAGATGCACATAAGAGTCCAGGATAAACAGAAATCTCACATTAGAGGATATAAGATCTGGGCCCAGTCCAACGCACCAGATAAAAGAGCAGGGGTGCTGATAAAAGATGAAGGGGACTCCAGGCTAATAGACAAACTCATAGATAAGAACGGGAGGTTTGCATTTGTTAACACCATGATAGAGGGATACTGCCTCACCCTGGCATCAATCTATGCTCCCAACGCAGGGCAAGATGGTTTTCTGTGGGACACATTGGGGAAGTTAGAGGATTTTGCAAAAGGAGTGGTGATAATGGGGGGAGACTTTAACCTGGCATGGCACCCACGAACAGATAGGAGCAAGGGGGGATCCCACAGCCAAGGGGCACCATCCAAGCATCTCAGGCAAAAGATGGAACAATTGGCTCTGTGCGATGTATGGAGGGAACTCAAGGGCGAACAGAGGGGGTATACGTATTCGTCACATGTACACAACACAATGTCGAGAATTTACTACTTCTGGGCATCAGTGGAACTAATGGGCAAAATACAGGGATTGGAAATTGGGTCAACTCATTGTCAGACCACGCTCCGCTATGAATGGAGGTGAAAACCCCGGGAAAGAGAGGTGGGCTTTGGCGATGGAGGCTCCCTCAGGACCTTCTCCAGGACCCTGTAGCGGGAGAGTCGATAAGGGATATGGTGAACGAATATTTTGCCCAAAACGACACAGGAGATGTCCCACTGGGAACGGTCTAGGAGGCTTTCAAAGCAGTGATTCGCGGAAAACTGATAACTCTGAAAGTCTCTAGGGATAATCAGAGGCACAGATGGCAAAGCGAACTGGAAAGCAAAATAGCGGACACTCAGGAGAAACTTCTGACTCACCCACCCGTACCTTACAAAAGTCTTTGAGACATACACAAGGTCAACTAGAAATGCTTTGCACCAAAAAAGCAGAGAAATCACTTTTATTTCTCAAACAACGCTACTATAGGCCAACAAGGCTGATAGATACTTGGCCAGACAACTCTGCGAAAAACAGAAGGCAATGACGATTAAGAACATCCGAAATGCACACAGAGAGACCTTAACGTGCACCCAAGACATGGGTGAGGCTTTTAGGGAGTTCTATCAAGCACTGTATACTATGGAATTTGCGGATAGCAGTGCCCAAGACACATACTTACAAGCCCTCCCCTTCCCACAAATAACAGAAGAGGATAGAATGGCACTTGAGAGCCCGATAAGAGAAGATGAAGAGAAAAAGGCAATAGCAGACCTCCCAAACAACAAGGCACCCGGCCCAGATGGCTTTACAGCCCCATTATATAAAAAATATGCGGACAATAAAACCCCATTCTTAACCAGACTCCTAAATACCTTCAAAGAAAGCAGGAACGTGACCGCAACAATGAATGAAGCAAAGGTATTAGTCTTCCATAAAGCAGGAAAAGACCCCTCATACCCCGCTTCCTACCGCCCCATGGCCCTGATAAATTTGGACTCCAAGATCTACACAAAAATCCTGGCAGCAAGATTGTCCCCACTCTTGCCCAACCTGATAAACCCAGACCAATCAGGCTTTATACCGGGTCGACAAACGCACAACAACCTTAGACGGCTTATACACCTAGTGGAAAAGACAGGCATCACACACACTCTGGCAATACTACTTTCAGTAGACGCAGAGAAGGCATTCGACCGGGTGGAGTTGTCACTACTATTTAAAACTCTAAAGCGTATGGGATTTGGGGATCAGTACATAGATATGATAAGAGCCAACTATAACACTCCATCAATTAGAATAGCCACTAATGGGGAGGTCTCCAAAAGGGTAGACATCTCAAGAGGTACAAAACAGGGATGCCCACTTTCCCCCCTCCTATATGCCATTTTTCTGGAACCATTCTTAATTAAAATCAGAGAATCCATTCTCATAAAGTGGTTAGAGATGGCAGGCAGACAACACAAAGTGATAGCCTACGCTGATGACATGCTGATTGCCCTAGAGAACCCGGGAGGACACTGGCTGCAATAGTTAGAGAATTAGAGTCATTCAGGGCTATCTCCGGCCTTAAAATCAATAGGAGAAAATCAGAGATATTGATTCTGGCAGGCGAGCAATGGGAGGTAGAAAGGGAGGCAGCAGCATTAGACCTCAAACTTGTAGAAAAAGGGATCACGTACCTGGGAATAACACTGACACACAGGGTAGTGCAACTGTACGAAGGCAACTACCCCCCACTCCT
The DNA here is from genome assembly GCF_040938575.1 of Ambystoma mexicanum. Lineage (NCBI taxonomy): Eukaryota > Metazoa > Chordata > Amphibia > Caudata > Ambystomatidae > Ambystoma > Ambystoma mexicanum. Next base: position 553,916,946 of record NC_090932.1, read on the forward strand.
AGAACACATAAGGAGGGATCTGGAGCGCTGGACCCCCCTAATGGTCTCATGGTGGGGCAGAATACAGTTGGTTAAGATAAGCATCCTCCCCAGGGATGTTATACTACTTCCAGGCACACACAGATCGTTCTTCAAAGAGCTATCAAAGGCAATCTCGTCCTACATCTGGAAAAGGAAACCCCTGACGGTCGCCAGGGCGGTACTCACAGCACCTACTCGAATGGGGGGGATGGCCCTCCCCCATTTTCAAAAATACTTCCAAGTAGCGCAACTAAGGGCACTGCGGGAATGGCTGGGGGAAGACCCACAAACAATCTGGGCGACACAAGACAGGGCAGTCGCCAGATCCACATTGGAACTCCTGTGGAAAGCGAAATAACACAGGCACCCCAACCTCCACATCAGCGTAGTCATGATGACCACTCTAGAGGCCTGGGATGATCAAACGTGAAGGGTATCATGACTACGGTGGAAGCCCCCTTCACACCCATCTGTCGGAACCCCCAATTCCCGCCGGGTATGGAACGAGGGGCCTTCGAGAAATGGGAAACGGCAGGATGTACGGAAATTGGGGAAATGTTTCAGGACAAGGAAATTAGAACGTTCGAGACATGTAAATCCCTACTGAACCTATCAGAGAGGGATAGGTATAAATACGACCAGCTCAGGCACTGGCTGGCGACACCAGAAGTCAAAAGGGCGGCAACAAGGGACCTCACTCTGTTTGAAAAATATGTAATAACCAACTCGGGGTCTAGGAAGTTGGCCTCGACACTATACACCTTTATAAACTCCCAAGATGTAGAAGTCAAGTGGGCCTACATGATCAAATGGGGGAAAACACTGGGGGAGGATATCTCAAAACAACAATGGGTGGACTTGTGGAATAACATTCCAAAAATGAACCGATATGTTCAAACGAGGGAGATGTGGGTAAAAGTAGTAACCCAATGGCACTACACGCCAGTGAGACTACACACAATGTACCCTCAAACATCTAACCTATGCTGGAGAGGCTGTGCAGAAGTGGGAACGTGGAAACACATTTGGTGGGTTTGCAAGGGGATCAAGGGTTTCTGGTCTGAGGTAAAGACTGAGATGGGAAAAATGTTTCCAGATGCAGAACAGTTGGGGGAGAGGGTGTGGCTATGCAGAATGAAAGACAAGGCAACCAGGAAATACACAAAGTCACATTGGAGGAGCTTTATGGGATTGGTCATAGCGGCATGGGCAGCAATAGCCCAAAATTGGAAAAAGCGAGACCCTTCACTAGTCTACACATGGCTCCAGAAGGTCTGGTCACAAATGGCAATGGAAAAGCTAACGCAGACAATTCAGGGTTCAAGCGGATCCTTCACAAAGGAATGGGGAATGGTCCAAGACTACTTGCAGTCAGACTATAGGGAACAATGGTGCCCCCATAATATCAAAATAACAGAAATGTTCAGTGCATAAGACTTTCCCATACAGAAAGACACCAAGAAGATCTTCCAGGGGTGGGGGGAGGGGGAAGTTGTAGGGGGTATTGTTTAATTCCAAGTTTCATGTTTGTATTCGAAAACAATAAATATAGTAAAAATAAAAAAAGGAAAATAGGCTCTCAAAAGAAATGTCAGAATGGCTTAAATAACAACTCCTTTCTCCATGTTCAGCACCACAGGGTCTAGAGAGCTTCTGAAAAAGTGTAGATGGATGGCACAGTTCTTTCAGGTTCGCACACTTTGGCTTACTGGTATAATTTAACAGTTCAGTCTTAGGCTTCAAGCTTCTGGTAGTTCAATCACTTCCTTAGGCCTTGTCCGCCTTGTCATACATAAACAGTTCCACTTTTGACCTTTACTTATCCACAATTCACCACAGGCTTCCCTCTGTCGGGCTCGGGCCTGCCTCTCTTTTCACATTCACTTTCTTCATTTATCACATAGTTCTGTACAGGCTTCCCTCTGCCGGACTCGAGCCTGTCATTCACTTTTCACTTTATGACACAGTTTTATACAGGCTTCCCTCTACCGGGCTTGAGCCTGTCTTTCTGTTTGTGGGGTCCCCTTCCCCACATTTTGACTCAGTAGTCTTTTCACTTTTGAAGACTTTCGAAACTGCAAGGAGTTTACATACACCTCTGCATGACCACTTCAACCTCTCTTTCAAAAATTCTACAATCCACAATCTTCCTCCTCTTACAACACCAGTGCCGCTTAGTACTTGTAGCTTCTTATCCTCTTTGGTTTGCCTTCTTGGCCTTTTCCACAGTTCATAGTTAACACCAATACTTCTTGGTATTTGTAGTTCCTTATTTTCTTTGGTTTGCCTTCTTGGTCTCTTTCAATGCCCACATACTTTGCCCTCTTGGCATATTCAGAGTTCACATACTTTATTTTACATTCATGCAGCTTTCTTTCGGGATCACAGTTACTTTCTTGCTTTTGATGCCCAATCAACACTGAACATTTCACAGAGACTTTCGAATATGTGTTTTCGCCTCGCAGGACCACTCTGTTACTTTGTATCTGTTCCCTTTACAATTCAGCAATTGACCTATTCATCACGCATTATATCAGCACACGTGCAACCTTTAACATTCGAGTTAGTTACTTTTGCAATTGTCCTTTCCATTAAGCATTTTATCGGCAGATGCGCAACCTTCAACTTTTGAGTTACAGTTACTTTTAACACAAACCGGACTTTTGTTGCTCTCGATAACTCAGTGATTGTGTTAAATAGCTTTATTTCATCAACACTCTTCATGCAGCAGTCAAGGTTGTTTCCAACGCCTCCTCTGCTCCTCTTCAACTCCGTCGTTCACCTGGGAGGGTCGCGGGACGCTTTCAAGTACCCTGAAGGTTTCTGTTTTCCGCTCATTCAGTTTCAGTCTTGGAACACTTACGGCTTACCGAAAGTGTGGGATTCTCGTCTGGCTCTCTTGAGATCTTTGTAACTGCAGATCAGCCCCTTGGCCTTCCGACCTCCATCGCCTGGTTCATATCAGTTGCGAAAGAGCGGTTCCTTTTCGTACTAAGCCTCGTCCAAAGTGTGTTTGTGCGTGCCACCTTTTTGCGTCTGAATGGGCGGGTTAACAAGTGGCAGGTGCCAGGCCTCATTACAGGGACAGAGCCATTGCAAGCCAGTAGAGGTAATCTGCCTGAACTCATTCCTCATCTTCCTCTGTGCAGTAGTGTTGTCAATGTAATGTGGGGAGGAATTGTGGGAGCTGTAGTTTCCCATACAATAAGCAGGGATAGAGGTTATAGGGGTTGTGGAACAAGGGGCTACCATGTCTCAACATTGGGTGCTTCTCCCCACTCCCCGAGGACCCACTACCCAGGTGATCCTCCCTCACTTGTCCACGGCCAGGGTCGGGATCCAAAGCGATGGCCCTTCCCAGGCCACCTGATTACAGGATTGCCGGTGACTAGGTTGTGAAGCACCCACTGTTTTTTTACAGCTTCCTGCAGGAGCACTGCTGAATAGCAGATGGAGTGTACACCCAATCACTCGCCCTGATCATTCATGCACCTCATATCTCCAGATAACTTTTATCTGCACCATTTTGGAAGCTTCGAATATGTGGACGTCCTACACTCAAGCCCAAGCTACACCTGCATGTTCAACAGAATGGGATTGTAATGAATAATGTATTAGCTGGGAGGGCCTATACTGATCCCTACTGCTCCCACGCAGGTTTATTTGTATGAGATTACTGTTTCACAATTTAGTCTGCTATGGCTGGGAAATCAGCCGGTAAGAATTCAGTGGAACAGTTGGAAGGCTAGTAAAAAATAAATGTAAAAAGAACCAGAAGAGACCGCTAGGAGGCGCACCAAATAATGGCTGACTGCATAGTCATCTCAATCCCATTCAAGATTGATAAATTGCTGCTCCATCGCCACAAGGGAACGGTCTGCCGTGCTCAACTCTGAGATGTGTTGTGTTGAGTGGCCAGGGATTGCAGAGGTGGTGACCCTCGACACTGGCGAAACATCGCTGATGGCGCAATAGCGGCAGAGATGGAAGAGGCTGTGGTGGCCGTGTGGCTTGCAGCGCGTGCCTCGAGTGGCATTTGGCCATAGAACGAATTTGCAGGTGGAAAAGTGACACTGGTGCGGCCTATGAAGGCAGGTGGCTTGGGAGGAGTCTGTGGTGTCTGACAGCCTTAGTGTTGTCCCCATTGGGCAGGCCCCGATTTGGCTGCAGTGGATCAGAAGCCCACCATCGGGAACGGTTGGGCCCGCCTTGATGTGAAGCCCTAGCATGGCAAGGAGCTGCATTTATTAGTTGCAGGTCATCTTGGATTGGGGCTGGTGTTTGGCTGGGGGAGCCATTGGCTCAGGCGCTGCAGAAGTCCATTGATTGCACAAGATACAGAGGTTTGTCCAGGCCGCCATCCGTTACATTTGTGAGGGGGATGAATTCTGAATATGAAGAGACAGCTGTGAGGCTGTGGATTATTGCTGATGATATTGTTCGCCTTTGCCCAGTTCAGGCCCGATTCCAGCTGATAAGACAGGCCCCCCACAAGTCCATGTTTGTAGGACGATTGCCGCTGACCTGGATGGCACAAGTGGTTACTGGTGATTGAGGTGTGCAGTCAATTGTGGACCTGCTTCTGTTGGAGTGTTGACGACACTGTGGTCCCTCGGGAGGACCTCTTAAATTACTTTGGAGTCACTGAGCAGATGGCAGAGTGGCATACATCCTCCTGGGGGTTTGGAGGTCCTGCAACACAGTATTTATAATTTCTGCACAGAATTGAAAGCCTTTTGTGCTGAGGTACAGACTTCCATTATGGCCCTCAAGGAACAGGTTGAGAAAGTTGAGAACAGGGTAGAGGCCACAGAAAACAACCAGCTGTTGGCAGAAGTCTTGGAGGCTAGATTGGAGTCACGGATTAAAGTAATGGAGCATAAGGAGAGAGATTCAAGGAACAAGATAGACGAGAAGGAGACCGAAAGTAGGAAGGTGCTGGGGGGGGAGCTTTTCATGTTCAAGGGCTATTTAGATAATAGGCTCTCAAAGTACCTACTGTGACATACTGCAGTGGATTAGTAGGCTTTAAGTGTGCACAGTTCAATGCAAGTTATATCTGAATATGTTATAACCAAAAGATCATAGTAAATGAGCAACATACATACACTCAAATAAATAGTGATGTGAAAGCAATAGATTTATTGCACATTGCTGCCCAACATCTAATACTGCCTAGACAAGCATAATGGTGCACCTGCATTGTGTTTCCTCCTCCTAGGATTTTATCAAGGCACCGTCTCTAAATAACTAATACTACAAATTCTTGTTAAGAAATAGCATTGAATCAAATTCTTGCTAAATTGATGCAAAAACACAAACATTTCGCATTGAGACTCCACAAATCGTTTTAAGTACAGTAATGCAGGAGAAAGGAAAGAAGGCGAAGGGGGACAAAAAACTGAAAATGAATATTATGAAGTGATGTACAAAATATGTGCTGACAAAGTGAAACAACCTAGGCTACTCATTAGATTCATTCTTACCAATGGGTGGGGGAGGATATCTCAAAACAACAATGGGTGGACTTGTGGAATAACATTCCAAAAATGGCCCGATCTGTTCAAACGAGGGAGATGTGGGTAAAAGTAGTAACCCAATGGCACTACACGCCAGAGAGACTACACACAATGTACCCTCAAACATCTAACCTTTGCTGGAGAGGCTGTGCAGAAGTGGGAACGTGGAAACACATTTGGTGGGATTGCAAGGGGATCAAGGGTTTCTGGTCTGAGGTAAAGATTGAGATGGGAAAAATGTTTCCAGATGCAGAACAGTTGGGGGAAGAGGGTGTGGCTATGCGGAATGAAAGACAAGGCAGTCAGGAAAGACACAAAGTCACATTGGAGGAGCTTTATGGGATTGGTCATAGCGGCATGGGCAGCAATAGCCCAAAATTGGAAAAAGCGAGACCCTCCACTAGTCTACACATGGCTCCAGAAGGTCTGGTCACAAATGGCAATGGAAAAGCTAACGCATACAATTCAGGGTTCAAGCGGATCCTGCACAAAGGAATGGGGAATGGTCCAAGACTACTTGCAGTCAGACTATATGGAACAATGGTGCCCCCATAAAATCAAAATAACAGAAATGTTCAGTGCATAAGACTTTCCCATACAGAAAGACACCAAAAAGATCTTCCAGGGGTGGGGGGAGGGGGGAGTTGTGGGGTTTTTGTTTAATTCCAAGTTTCATGTTTGTATTCGAAAACAATAAATATAATAAAAAATAAAAAAAGGAAAATATTCTCTCAAAAGAAATGTCAGAATGGCTTAAATAACAACTCCTTTCTCCATGTTCAGCACCACAGGGTCTAGAGAGCTTCTGAAAAAGTGTAGATGGATGGCACAGTTCTTTCAGGTTCGCACACTTTGGCTTACTGGTATAATTTAACAGTTCAGTCTTAGGCTTCAAGCTTCTGGTACTTCAATCACATCCTTAGGCCTTGTCCGCCTTGTCATACATACACAGTTCCACTTTTGACCTTTACTTATCCACAATTCACCACAGGCTTCCCTCTGTCGGGCTCAGGCCTGCCTCTCTTGTCACATTCACTTTCTTCATTTATCACATAGTTCTGTACAGGCTTCCCTCTGCCAGACTCGAGCCTGTCATTCACTTTTCACTTTATGACACAGTTTTATACAGGCTTCCCTCTACCAGGCTTGAGCCTGTCTTTCTGTTTGTGGGGTTCCCTTCCCCACATTTTGTCTCAGTAGTCTTTTCACTTTTGAAGACTTTCGAAACTGCAAGGAGTTTACATACACCTCTGCATGACCACTTCAACCTCTCTTTCAAAAATTCTACAATCCACAATCTTCCTCCTCTTACAACACCAGTGGCGCTTAGTACTTGTAACTTCTTATCCTCTTTGGTTTGCCTTCTTGGCCTTTTCCACAGTTCATAGTTAACACCAATACTTCTTGGTATTTGTAGTTCCTTATTTTCTTTGGTTTGCCTTCTTGGCCTCTTTCAATGCCCACATACTTTGCCCTCTTGGCATATTCAGAGTTCACATACTTTGTTTTACATTCATTCAGCTTTCTTTCGGGATCACAGTTACTTTCTTGCTTTTGATGCCCAATCAACACTTAACATTTCACAGAGACTTTCGAATATGTGTTTTCGCCTCGCAGGACCACTCTGTTACTTTGTATCTGTTCCCTTTACAATTCAGCAATTGTCCTATTCATTACGCATTATATCAGCACACGTGCAACCTTTAACATTCTAGTTAGTTACTTTTGCAATTGTCCTTTTCATTAAGCATTGTATCGGCAGATGCGCAACCTTCAACTTTTGAGTTACAGTTACTTTTAACACAAACCGGACTTTTGTTGCTCTCGATAACTCACTGGTTGTGTTAAATAGCTTTCTTTCATCAACACTCTTCATGCAGCAGTCAAGGTTGTTTCCAACACCTCCTCTGCTCCTCCCCAACTCCGTCGTTCACCTGGGAGGGTCGCCGCGGGACGCTTTCAAGTACCCTGAAGGTTTCTGTCTTCCGCTCACTCAGTTTCAGTCTTGGAAAACTTACCGAAAGTGTGGGATTCTCGTCTGGCTCTCTCGAGATCTTTGTAACTGCAGATCAGCCCCTTGGCCTTCCGACCTCCATCGCCTGGTTCATATCAGTTGCGAAAGAGCGGTTCCTTATCGTACTCAGCCTCGTTCAAAGTGTGTTTGTGCGTGCCACCTTTTTTGCATCTGAACAGGCGGGTTAACAAGTGGCAGGTGCCAGGCCTCATTACAGGGACAGAGCCATTGCAAGTCAGTAGGGGTAATCTGCCTGAACTCATTCCTCATCTTCCTCTGTGCAGTAGTGTTGTCAATGTAATGTGGGGAGGAATTGTGGGAGCTGTAGTTTCCCATACAATAAGCAGGGATAGAGGTTATAGGGGTTGTGGAACAAGGGGCTACCATGTCTCAACATTGGATGCTTCTCCCCCACTCCTCGAGGACCCACTACTCAAGTGATCCTCCCTCACTTGTCCACGGCCAGGGTCGGGATCCAAAGCGATGGCCCTTCCCAGGCCACCTGAGTACAGGATCGCCGGTGACTAGGTTGTGAAGCACCCACTGGTTTTTTACAGCTTCCTGCAGGAGCACTGCTGAATAGCAGATGAAGTGTACACCCTATCACTCGCCCTGATCATTCATGCACCTCATATCTCCAGATAACTTTTATCTGCACCATTTTGGAAGCTTTGAATATGTGGACGTCCTACACTCAAGCCCCAGCTACACATGCATGTTCAACAGAATGGGATTGTAATGAATAATGTATTAGCTGGGAGGGTCTATACTGATCCCTACTGCTCCCACGCAGGTTTATTTGTATGAGATTACTGTTTCACAATTTAGTCTGCTATGCCTGGGAAATCAGCCGGTAAGAATTCAGTGGAACAGTTGGAAGGCTAGTAAAAAATAAATGTAAAAAGAACCAGAAGAGACCGCTAGGAGGCGCAACGAATAATGGCTGGCTGCATAGTCATCTCAATCCCATTCACGATTGATAAATTGCTGCTCCATCGCCACAAGGGAACGGTCTGCCGTGCTCAACTCTGAGATTTGTTGTGTTGAGTGGCCAGGGATTGCAGAGGTGGTGACCCTCGACACTGGCGAAATATCGCTGCTGGCGCAATAGCGGCAGAGATGGAAGAGGCCGTGGTGGCCGTGTGGCTTGCAGCGCATGCCTCGAGTGGCATTTGGCCATAGAACGAATTTGCAGGTGGAAAAGTGACACTGGTGCGGCCTATGAAGGCAGGTGGCTTGGGAGGAGTCTGTGGTGTCTGACAGCCTTAGTGTTGTCCCCATTGGGCAGGCCCCGCTTTGGCTGCAGTGGATCAGAAGCCCACCATCGGGAACGGTTGGGCCCGCCTTGATGTGAGGCCCTAGCATGGCAGGGAGCTGCATTTATTAGTTGCGGGTCATCTTGGATTGGGGCTGGTGTTTGGCTGGGGGAGCCATTGGCTCAGGCGCTGCAGAAGTCCATTGATTGCACAAGATACAGAGGTTTGTCCAGGCCGCCATCCGTTACATATGTGAGGGGGATGTATCCTGAATATGAAGAGACAGCTGTGAGGCTGTGGATTATTGCTGATGATATTGTTTGCCTTTGCCCAGTTCAGGCCCGATTCCAGCTGAGAAGACAGGCCCCCCGCGAGTCCATCTTTGTAGGACGATTGCCGCTGACCTGGATGGCACAAGTGGTTACTGGTGATTGAGGTGTGCAGTCATTTGTGGACCTGCTTCTGTTGGAGTGTTGACGACACTGTGGTCCCTCGGGAGGACCTCTTAAATGACTTTGGAGTCACTGAGCAGATGGGAGAGTGGCATACATCCTCCTGGGGGTTTGGAGGTCCTGCAACACAGTATTTATAATGTCTGCACAGAATTGAAAGCCTTTTGTGCTGAGTTACAGACTTCCATTATGGCCCTCAAGGAACAGGTTGAGAAAGTTGAGAACAGGGTAGAGGCCACAGAAAACAACCAGCTGTTGGCAGAAGTCTTGGAGGCTAGATTGGAGTCACGGATTAAAGTAATGGAGCATAAGGAGAGAGATTCAAGGAACAAGATGGACTAGAAAGAGACCGAAAGTAGGAAGGTGCTGGGGGGGGGGGAGCTTTTCATGTTCAAGGGCTATTTAGATAATAGTCTCTCAAAGTACCTACTGTGACATACTGCAGTGGATTAGTAGGCTTTAAGTGTGCACAATTCAATGCAAGTTATATCTGAATATGTTATAACCAAAAGATCATAGTAAATGAGCAACATACATACACTCAAATAAATAGTGATGTGAAAGCAATAGATTTATTGCACATTGCTGCCCAACATCTAATACTGCCTAGACAAGCATAATGGTGCACCTGCATTGTGTTTCATCCTCCTAGGATTTTATCAAGGCACCGTCTCTAAATAACGAATACTTCAAATTCTAGTTAAGAAATAGCATTGAATCAAATTCTTGCTAAATTGATGCAAAAACACAAACATTTCGCATTGAGACTCCACAAATCGTTTGAAGTACAGTAATGCAGGAGAAAGGAAAGAAGGCGAAGGGGAGGGGGACAAAAAACTGAAAATGAATATTATGAAGTGATGTATGTGCTGACAAAGTGAAACAACCTAGGCTACTCATTAGATTCATTCTTAACAATGGGTGGGGGAGGATATCTCAAAACAACAATGTGTGGACTTGTGGAATAACATTCCAAAAATGACCCGATCTGTTCAAACGAGGGCGATGTGGGTAAAAGTAGTAACCCAATGGCACTACACGCCAAGAGACTACACACAATGTACCCTGAAACATCTAACCTTTGCTGGAGAGGCTGTGCAATAGTGGGAACGTGGAAACACATTTGTTGGGATTGCAAGGGGATCAAGGGTTTCTGGTCTGAGGTAAAGATTGAGATGGGAAAAATGTTCCCAGATGCAGAACAGTTGGGGGAGAGGGTGTGGCTATGCGGAATGAAAGACAAGGCAGCCAGGAAATACACAAAGTCACATTGGAGGAGCCTTATGGGATTGGTCATGGCGGCATGGGCAGCAATAGCCCGAAATTGGAAAAAGCGAGACCCTCCACTAGTCTACACATGGCTCCAGAAGGTCTGGTCACAAATGGCAATGGAAAAGCTAACGCATACAATTCAGGGTTCAAGCGGATCCTTCACAAAGGAATGGGGAATGGTCCAAGACTACTTGCAGTCAGACTATAGGGAACAATGGTGCCCCCATAAAATCAAAATAACAGAAATGTTCAGTGCATAAGACTTTCCCATACAGAAAGACACCAAGAAGATCTTCCAGGGGTGGGGGGGGGGAGTTGTGGGGGTATTTGTTAATTCCAAGTTTCATGTTTGTATTCGAAAACAATAAATATAGTAAAAATAAAAAAAGGAAAATAGTCTCTCAAAAGAAATGTCAGAATGGCTTAAATAACAACTCCTTTCTCCACGTTCAGCACCACAGGGTCTAGAGAGCTTCTGAAAAAGTGTAGGTGGATGGCACAGTTCTTTCAGTTTCGCACACTTTGGCTTACTGGTATAATTTAACAGTTCAGTCTCAGGCTTCAAGCTTCTGGTACTTCAATCACTTCCTTAGGCCTTGTCCGCCTTGTCATACATAAACAGTTCCACTTTTGACCTTTACTTATCCACAATTCACCACAGGCTTCCCTCTGTCGGGCCTGCCTCTCTTGTCACATTCACTTTCTTCATTTATCACATAGTTCTGTACAGGCTTCCCTCTGCCAGACTCGAGCCTGTCATTCACTTTTCACTTTATGACACAGTTTTATACAGGCTTCCCTCTACCGGGCTTGAGCCTGTCATTCTGTTAGTGGGGTTTCCTTCCGCACATTTTGTCTCAGTAGTCTTTTCACTTTTGAAGACTTTCGAAACTGCAAGGAGTTTACATACACCTCTGCATGACCACTTCAACCTCTCTTTCAAAAATTCTACAATCCACAATCTTCCTCCTCTTACAACACCAGTGCCGCTTAGTACTTGTAGCTTCTTAACCTCTTTGGTTTGCCTTCTTGTCCTTTTCCACAGTTCATAGTTAACACCAATACTTCTTGGTATTTGTAGTTCCTTATTTTCTTTGGTTTGCCTTCTTGGCCTCTTTCAATGCCCACATACTTTGCCCTCTTGGCATATTCAGAGTTCACATACTTTGTTTTACATTCATTCAGCTTTCTTTCGAGGTCACAGTTACTTTCTTGCTTTTGATGCCCAATCAACACTGAACATTTCACAGAGACTTTCGAATATGCGTTTTCGCCTCGCAGGACCACTCTGTTACTTTGTATCTGTTCCCTTTACAATTCAGCAATTGTCCTATTCATTACGCATTATATCAGCACACGTGCAACCTTTAACATTCGAGTTAGTTACTTTTGCAATTGTCCTTTTCATTAAGCATTTTATCGGCAGATGCGCAACCTTCAACTTTTGAGTTACAGTTACTTTTAACACAAACCGGACTTTTGTTGCTCTCGATAACTCACTGGTTGTGTTAAATAGCTTTCTTTCATCAACACTCTTCATGCAGCAGTCAAGGTTGTTTCCAACACCTCCTCTGCTCCTCCCCAACTCCGTCGTTCACCTGGGAGGGTCGCCGCGGGACGCTTTCAAGTACCCTGAAGGTTTCTGTCTTCCGCTCACTCAGTTTCAGTCTTGGAAAACTTACCGAAAGTGTGGGATTCTCGTCTGGCTCTCTCGAGATCTTTGTAACTGCAGATCAGCCCCTTGGCCTTCCGACCTCCATCGCCTGGTTCATATCAGTTGCGGAAGAGCGGTTCCTTATCGTACTCAGCCTCGTTCAAAGTGTGTTTGTGCGTGCCACCTTTTTTGCATCTGAACAGGCGGGTTAACAAGTGGCAGGTGCCAGGCCTCATTACAGGGACAGAGCCATTGCAAGTCAGTAGGGGTAATCTGCCTGAACTCATTCCTCATCTTCCTCTGTGCAGTAGTGTTGTCAATGTAATGTGGGGAGGAATTGTGGGAGCTGTAGTTTCCCATACAATAAGCAGGGATAGAGGTTATAGGGGTTGTGGAACAAGGGGCTACCATGTCTCAACATTGGATGCTTCTCCCCCACTCCTCGAGGACCCACTACTCAAGTGATCCTCCCTCACTTGTCCACGGCCAGGGTCGGGATCCAAAGCGATGGCCCTTCCCAGGCCACCTGAGTACAGGATCGCCGGTGACTAGGTTGTGAAGCACCCACTGGTTTTTTACAGCTTCCTGCAGGAGCACTGCTGAATAGCAGATGAAGTGTACACCCTATCACTCGCCCTGATCATTCATGCACCTCATATCTCCAGATAATTTTTATCTGCACCATTTTGGAAGCTTTGAATATGTGGACGTCCTACACTCAAGCCCCAGCTACACATGCATGTTCAACAGAATGGGATTGTAATGAATAATGTATTAGCTGGGAGGGTCTATACTGATCCCTACTGCTCCCACGCAGGTTTATTTGTATGAGATTACTGTTTCACAATTTAGTCTGCTATGCCTGGGAAATCAGCCGGTAAGAATTCAGTGGAACAGTTGGAAGGCTAGTAAAAAATAAATGTAAAAAGAACCAGAAGAGACCGCTAGGAGGCGCAACGAATAATGGCTGGCTGCATAGTCATCTCAATCCCATTCACGATTGATAAATTGCTGCTCCATCGCCACAAGGGAACGGTCTGCCGTGCTCAACTCTGAGATTTGTTGTGTTGAGTGGCCAGGGATTGCAGAGGTGGTGACCCTCGACACTGGCGAAATATCGCTGCTGGCGCAATAGCGGCAGAGATGGAAGAGGCCGTGGTGGCCGTGTGGCTTGCAGCGCATGCCTCGAGTGGCATTTGGCCATAGAACGAATTTGCAGGTGGAAAAGTGACACTGGTGCGGCCTATGAAGGCAGGTGGCTTGGGAGGAGTCTGTGGTGTCTGACAGCCTTAGTGTTGTCCCCATTGGGCAGGCCCCGCTTTGGCTGCAGTGGATCAGAAGCCTACCATTGGGAACGGTTGGGCCCGCCTTGATGTGAGGCCCTAGCATGGCAGGGAGCTGCATTTATTAGTTGCGGGTCATCTTGGATTGGGGCTGGTGTTTGGCTGGGGGAGCCATTGGCTCAGGCGCTGCAGAAGTCCATTGATTGCACAAGATACAGAGGTTTGTCCAGGCCGCCATCCGTTACATATGTGAGGGGGATGTATCCTGAATATGAAGAGACAGCTGTGAGGCTGTGGATTATTGCTGATGATATTGTTTGCCTTTGCCCAGTTCAGGCCTGATTCCAGCTGAGAAGACAGGCCCCCCGCGAGTCCATCTTTGTAGGACGATTGCCGCTGACCTGGATGGCACAAGTAGTTACTGGTGATTGAGGTGTGCAGTCATTTGTGGACCTGCTTCTGTTGGAGTGTTGACGACACTGTGGTCCCTCGGGAGGACCTCTTAAATGACTTTGGAGTCACTGAGCAGATGGGAGAGTGGCATACATCCTCCTGGGGGTTTGGAGGTCCTGCAACACAGTATTTATAATGTCTGCACAGAATTGAAAGCCTTTTGTGCTGAGGTACAGACTTCCATTATGGCCCTCAAGGAACAGGTTGAGAAAGTTGAGAACAGGGTAGAGGCCACAGAAAACAACCAGCTGTTGGCAGAAGTCTTGGAGGCTAGATTGGAGTCACGGATTAAAGTAATGGAGCATAAGGAGAGAGATTCAAGGAACAAGATGGACTAGAAAGAGACCGAAAGTAGGAAGGTGCTGGGGGGGGGAGCTTTTCATGTTCAAGGGCTATTTAGATAATAGTCTCTCAAAGTACCTACTGTGACATACTGCAGTGGATTAGTAGGCTTTAAGTGTGCACAATTCAATGCAAGTTATATCTGAATATGTTATAACCAAAAGATCATAGTAAATGAGCAACATACATACACTCAAATAAATAGTGATGTGAAAGCAATAGATTTATTGCACATTGATGCCCAACATCTAATACTGCCTAGACAAGCATAATGGTGCACCTGCATTGTGTTTCATCCTCCTAGGATTTTATCAAGGCACCGTCTCTAAATAACTAATACTTCAAATTCTAGTTAAGAAATAGCATTGAATCAAATTCTTGCTAAATTGATGCAAAAACACAAACATTTCGCATTGAGACTCCACAAATCGTTTGAAGTACAGTAATGCAGGAGAAAGGAAAGAAGGCGAAGGGGAGGGGGACAAAAAACTGAAAATGAATATTATGAAGTGATGTATGTGCTGACAAAGTGAAACAACCTAGGCTACTCATTAGATTCATTCTTAACAATGGGTGGGGGAGGATATCTCAAAACAACAATGGGTGGACTTGTGGAATAACATTCCAAAAATGACCCGATCTGTTCAAACGAGGGAGATGTGGGTAAAAGTAGTAACCCAATGGCACTACACGCCAAAGAGACTACACACAATGTACCCTCAAACATCCAACCTTTGCTGGAGAGGCTGTGCAATAGTGGGAACGTGGAAACACATTTGTTGGGATGGCAAGGGGATCAAGGGTTTCTGGTCTGAGGTAAAGATTGAGATGGGAAAAATGTTCCCAGATGCAGAACAGTTGGGGGAGAGGGTGTGGCTATGCGGAATGAAAGACAAGGCAGCCAGGAAATACACAAAGTCACATTGGAGGAGCCTTATGGGATTGGTCATGGCGGCATGGGCAGCAATAGCCCGAAATTGGAAAAAGCGAGACCCTCCACTAGTCTACACATGGCTCCAGAAGGTCTGGTCACAAATGGCAATGGAAAAGCTAACGCATACAATTCAGGGTTCAAGCGGATCCTTCACAAAGGAATGGGGAATGGTCCAAGACTACTTGCAGTCAGACTATATGGAACAATGGTGCCCCCATAAAATCAAAATAACAGAAATGTTCAGTGCATAAGACTTTCCCATACAGAAAGACACCAAGAAGATCTTCCAGGGGTGGGGGGAGGGGGGAGTTGTGGGGGTATTGTTTAATTCCAAGTTTCATGTTTGTATTCGAAAACAATAAATATAGTAAAAATAAAAAAAGGAAAATAGTCTCTCAAAAGAAATGTCAGAATGGCTTAAATAACAACTCCTTTCTCCACGTTCAGCACCACAGGGTCTAGAGAGCTTCTGAAAAAGTGTAGGTGGATGGCACAGTTCTTTCAGTTTCGCACACTTTGGCTTACTGGTATAATTTAACAGTTCAGTCTCAGGCTTCAAGCTTCTGGTACTTCAATCACTTCCTTAGGCCTTGTCCGCCTTGTCATACATAAACAGTTCCACTTTTGACCTTTACTTATCCACAATTCACCACAGGCTTCCCTCTGTCGGGCCTGCCTCTCTTGTCACATTCACTTTCTTCATTTATCACATAGTTCTGTACAGGCTTCCCTCTGCCAGACTCGAGCCTGTCATTCACTTTTCACTTTATGACACAGTTTTATACAGGCTTCCCTCTACCGGGCTTGAGCCTGTCATTCTGTTAGTGGGGTTTCCTTCCGCACATTTTGTCTCAGTAGTCTTTTCACTTTTGAAGACTTTCGAAACTGCAAGGAGTTTACATACACCTCTGCATGACCACTTCAACCTCTCTTTCAAAAATTCTACAATCCACAATCTTCCTCCTCTTACAACACCAGTGCCGCTTAGTACTTATAGCTTCTTATCCTCTTTGGTTTGCCTTCTTGTCCTTTTCCACAGTTCATAGTTAACACCAATACTTCTTGGTATTTGTAGTTCCTTATTTTCTTTGGTTTGCCTTCTTGGCCTCTTTCAATGCCCACATACTTTGCCCTCTTGGCATATTCAGAGTTCACATACTTTGTTTTACATTCATTCAGCTTTCTTTCGAGGTCACAGTTACTTTCTTGATTTTGATGCCCAATCAACACTGAACATTTCACAGAGACTTTCGAATATGCGTTTTCGCCTCGCAGGACCACTCTGTTACTTTGTATCTGTTCCCTTTACAATTCAGCAATTGTCCTATTCATTACGCATTATATCAGCACACGTGCAACCTTTAACATTCGAGTTAGTTACTTTTGCAATTGTCCTTTTCATTAAGCATTTTATCGGCAGATGCGCAACCTTCAACTTTTGAGTTACAGTTACTTTTAACACAAACCGGACTTTTGTTGCTCTCGATAACTCACTGGTTGTGTTAAATAGCTTTCTTTCATCAACACTCTTCATGCAGCAGTCAAGGTTGTTTCCAACACCTCCTCTGCTCCTCCCCAACTCCGTCGTTCACCTGGGAGGGTCGCCGCGGGACGCTTTCAAGTACCCTGAAGGTTTCTGTCTTCCGCTCACTCAGTTTCAGTCTTGGAACACTTACCGAAAGTGTGGGATTCTCGTCTGGCTCTCTCGAGATCTTTGTAACTGCAGATCAGCCCCTTGGCCTTCCGACCTCCATCGCCTGGTTCATATCAGTTGCGAAAGAGCGGTTCCTTATCGTACTCAGCCTCGTTCAAAGTGTGTTTGTGCGTGCCACCTTTTTTGCATCTGAACAGGCGGGTTAACAAGTGGCAGGTGCCAGGCCTCATTACAGGGACAGAGCCATTGCAAGTCAGTAGGGGTAATCTGCCTGAACTCATTCCTCATCTTCCTCTGTGCAGTAGTGTTGTCAATGTAATGTGGGGAGGAATTGTGGGAGCTGTAGTTTCCCATACAATAAGCAGGGATAGAGGTTATAGGGGTTGTGGAACAAGGGGCTACCATGTCTCAACATTGGATGCTTCTCCCCCACTCCTCGAGGACCCACTACTCAAGTGATCCTCCCTCACTTGTCCACGGCCAGGGTCGGGATCCAAAGCGATGGCCCTTCCCAGGCCACCTGAGTACAGGATCGCCGGTGACTAGGTTGTGAAGCACCCACTGGTTTTTTACAGCTTCCTGCAGGAGCACTGCTGAATAGCAGATGAAGTGTACACCCTATCACTCGCCCTGATCATTCATGCACCTCATATCTCCAGATAACTTTTATCTGCACCATTTTGGAAGCTTTGAATATGTGGACGTCCTACACTCAAGCCCCAGCTACACATGCATGTTCAACAGAATGGGATTGTAATGAATAATGTATTAGCTGGGAGGGTCTATACTGATCCCTACTGCTCCCACGCAGGTTTATTTGTATGAGATTACTGTTTCACAATTTAGTCTGCTATGCCTGGGAAATCAGCCGGTAAGAATTCAGTGGAACAGTTGGAAGGCTAGTAAAAAATAAATGTAAAAAGAACCAGAAGAGACCGCTAGGAGGCGCACCGAATAATGGCTGGCTGCATAGTCATCTCAATCCCATTCACGATTGATAAATTGCTGCTCCATCGCCACAAGGGAACGGTCTGCCGTGCTCAACTCTGAGATTTGTTGTGTTGAGTGGCCAGGGATTGCAGAGGTGGTGACCCTCGACACTGGCGAAATATCGCTGCTGGCGCAATAGCGGCAGAGATGGAAGAGGCCGTGGTGGCCGTGTGGCTTGCAGCGCATGCCTCGAGTGGCATTTGGCCATAGAACGAATTTGCAGGTGGAAAAGTGACACTGGTGCGGCCTATGAAGGCAGGTGGCTTGGGAGGAGTCTGTGGTGTCCGACAGCCTTAGTGTTGTCCCCATTGGGCAGGCCCCGCTTTGGCTGCAGTGGATCAGAAGCCCACCATCGGGAACGGTTGGGCCCGCCTTGATGTGAGGCCCTAGCATGGCAGGGAGCTGCATTTATTAGTTGCGGGTCATCTTGGATTGGGGCTGGTGTTTGGCTGGGGGAGCCATTGGCTCAGGCGCTGCAGAAGTCCATTGATTGCACAAGATACAGAGGTTTGTCCAAGCCGCCATCCGTAACATATGTGAGGGGGATGTATTCTGATCATGAAGAGACAGCCGTGAGGCTGTGGATTATTGCTTATGATATTGTTTGCCTTTGCCCAGTTCAGGCCCGATTCCAGCTGAGAAGACAGGCCCCCCACAAGTCCATGTTTGTAGGACGATTGCCTCTGGATGGCACAAGTGGTTACTGGTGATAGAGGTGTGCAGTCAATTGTGGACCTGCTTCTGTTGGAGTGTTGACGACACGGTGGTCCCTCGGGAGGACCTCTTAAATGACTTTGGAGTCACTGAGCAGATGGGAGAGTGGCATACATCCTCCTGGGGGTTTGGAGGTCCTGCAACACAGTATTTATAATGTCTGCACAGAATTGAAAGCCTTTTGGGCTGAGGTACAGACCTCCATTATGGCCCTCAAGGAACAGGTTGAGAAAGTTGAAAACAGGGTAGAGGCCACAGAAAACAACCAGCTATTGGCAGAAGTCTTGGAGGCTAGATTGGAGTCACGGAGTAAAGAAATGGAGCATAAGGAGAGAGATTCAAGGAACAAGATGGACGAGAAAGAGACTGAAAGTAGGAAGGTGCTGGGGGGGAGCTTTTCATGTTCAAGGGCTATTTAGATAATAGGCTCTCAAAGTACCTACTGTGACATACTGCAGTGGATTAGTAGGCTTTAAGTGTGCACAATTCAATGCAAGTTATATCTGAATATGTTATAACCAAAAGATCATAGTAAATGAGCAACATACATACACTCAAATAAATAGTGATGTGAAAGCAATAGATGTATTGCACATTGATGCCCAACATCTAATACTGCCTAGACAAGCATAATGGTGCACCTGCATTGTGTTTCATCCTCCTAGGATTTTATCAAGGCACCGTCTCTAAATAACTAATACTTCAAATTCTAGTTAAGAAATAGCATTGAATCAAATTCTTGCTAAATTGATGCAAAAACACAAACATTTCGCACTGAGACTCCACAAATCGTTTTAAGTACAGTAATGCAGGAGAAAGGAAAGAAGGCGAAGGGGAGGGGGACAAAAAACTGAAAATGAATATTATGAAGTGATGTACAAGATATGTGCTGACAAAGTGAAACAACCTAGGCTACTCATTAGATTAATTCTTACCAATGTTTGTAAGCCACTGTTGTGTATAATTCTTAAAGAATTAAGTCATGGTATCCTCACACATCCATATATAAAATTCTGACATTCAGTTCTGCAAAGTTGATCAAAAACAATATATCATTCTGTCTCATTCGTGAGCATTTATGAATCATGCCAAGTGAACAAAAGTGCTGACACATCAGTATCGAAGTTATATAGATGTACCAGAATCTACGTAAGTTCCAGCCGACTTCAAAATATTAGGATATTCCCTGGATAGATTGATTGTATTAATGTTCAATTGACATCACTAAAGTAATCGAACCCTGAAATAATAACAAATTCATGAATATGAATATACTCAGTCAAACCATCCATTGTTGTCACATTGAAGGGCAGTCCAACTCCCTGGGGTGATAGCTCACTGACAGAAGGGGAAGACTTACTTAATGGTGGTATACCAAAAATGTAATTGTATGCACTATGGTTTGAGAGGCATTAACACAGTATTTAATCAAAATGTTCAGAATAACCACTGGGGCATTGTTGACACAGTATATGTGTTGACCACATTGTGAGTTACTTGATATGTAAATGCAATCGCAACAACACGTCATTACTTGGAATCAAAGTCATTCATGACCCTTTTGTCAGATACCCGTGATGGCGAGTTATAGGATTGGTTAGTCTGGGGGGAAGTAAAATAACCGATGAGAATGGATAACTTTTGCATGTCGTGTATTGACTCCCGTGCAACATAATGTAATAAATCGGTCTTCATAGGATTCATAAGGTAAGGCACCTGTTACCCAAACATGCCATAATTATGTGCAGGATTAAAGATTAAATATTCATAAGCCCATTAAACGCAACCAAGCTTAAAGAAGAGTAGGGGAATTCAAAAATGAATCATTCAAATAAAAAACGTGCCTTTTGTAAGGGTGCTGTGTACCACTTTAGAAAATAAGGACACCGAAATATTAGTAATGGACGAGTACATATACCGATGGAAAACTCAATAGTGAAAGTTTATCCTCTGTTAGTGAGAACTAACCTGATAAGGGCATTTGTCCTGAATATATTATCCGGCAGTACTCTGTAACACCGTTCCACATTTGTGAATACGGGCTCCATGTTATTTACTTTATTCAATCATTAGTTTAGGCATGTAACGTGATATCACGTGCGTAAATGATTACTGCAGAGGCGTTTAGAGTCTATGAACATGGGCGCCATTTTGAATGATTGTTGCTTCATTAGTACATAAGTGGACATCCCGCGATGAGATTGCATATTTAACCCGTGAACAAACATAATTCTAATTATTAGTATGGAGCTGCAAATATGGTTGCTAGCTGCATGCAGAGTGTACCAGACAAAGTTGCCATGAGTTCTGATAACAAAGGAGGGTCGTTGCCTATGTTTTCACAGGTTATACATGAGGAATGTGGTCCTTTAAGTTATAGATGGCAATACTGACTGTGCTCTTCTTCGGCTGCCTTTGAATGCCCCCGCGATAGTGCCTGCCACTTTACTTATACAAGCATATACCATCTTTACAGATAAAAATCACTCTACAAAACCCAACAATGCAAAGACAAAACCAGTGACTCATGAGAAAGAAACCTAAAAACTGCAATCATGCCCAGATTCCATCCTCGTTTACTAGGTCATTCATTAGAGCAATTACATTACCTTAAAAAAACACATCATTAAAGCAGCAAAAGCTGTTCAATCAAAATATTCTCAAATGGCATTAGCTAAGAAAGAGAGAGAGCATAAGCCTGCTAACTCGCCATTGTCATATGCTCCTTTGAATGAGTTGATCGCCGTTGTAGAGAAGGATCAAATCAAAATGGATAACCTCAAGGAGGTGTCTAAGTCCCCTCTGCCTAATGCCAATTATGAGGAAGAACACAATTTGAGTAACAGACGTTCTGAAATTCGGAAAGGGATTGATCGCTATACGTCTTTGCAACACTCAAATCCTCTGCTACATATCACCACTGATATTACAACTTACAGTCCCAATGTGCTAACTTCTGTATTATTGCAACCGGCTGAAAATCGACTCAAGATAATTGATCTGACTAAGCCAGCTGCTATGATTGATTGCACAACCAAAATTGTGGATTCTAGCCAACAACACTCTACCCGTCTACAATTACCTCTCGAACGTACAATACGCATGGCAGTTGACCAATATATGCTAGACCATCATCCTGCTATGCATACACTCCCGTTATCATGTGATAACATCAGAGGAGTACAACGTGTTGATAAAGAGCGGGAGTTGAGTAATAACGGTCGCCCCTTGTTAGCATAATTGAGTACAGGTCCACCCAAACCTTCTTCTGGCACTGCTTTCTCTCATTCAAACATCCAAGTATATAACAAACAAGTTTCTAAAACGGATGCAACTAGACATCTTCTCCATTAATTAATTATTAAATGTAGGGAGTCTCCCTATACAAAATATGATCTGAGGCGAGGCAGTATTATGGCAATTTTTGCAGATATCCCCGCTCTTGAAGACATTGAATCTTCTGATATTGACCAGGTAGAATTTCTACATGAAAAAGATCTATCTGTTGCTAGGATCTGGTTTTGCTCTAGAGTCATTTTTAACACCATATGGGCAGCACAGACAGATCTACACACATTAGGATTTAAATTAATGATTGACAACATAAGATCTAACACTGAAGCCTTTCGTACCATGTATAATGACAAACGAACGATGGATTGCAAAATGAATGATGTTCCCTCAATTTCTACAACTCAAGATCATCCCTCTTGTAAATGTTCCTGTACACAAGCATAACTAACACCTTCTGCTATATCTATGCCTGTGTCTCCATTGAGTAGGAATACGAGAGGGACTAGACATTTACTTTTGGGCTCATCTGACAGTGTAGCAGACCATGATTTAATTCTTTTGCAAGAGACCTGGTTTTAGAATGTCCCCCCTGGGATAATCATTACATCATTCTAAATCCAGCCATCAGTTCGGGGAAAGGCCGTCCTATGTCAGGCCTGCTGATTGTAATACCCCGGTGTTACCGTCAAGTCAGGTGCCGGTAACTGTTTACGGGTCCGGCGGCTACCTGCCAGTTTTACCGGCACGGTTACCGCCAGACCGGTAATGAGGGCCAAGGTTTCGCCCATTCTTCTTTACAGATGGGAACTGATGCACATTACTGAAACAAATGTTGGGGCTCCCCATTTCGGTGCCCATAAGTGTCATCAGACTTGAGCTGGGCTTAATGTCCTGGTGGTCACAGTATGTTAGTAAGACTCTGGGCCTCATTACAACCCAGGCGGTAAGTTCCCTACTTTACCACCATGGTGTAAACTTCGTTTACACCATGGTGGATGGCGGATTTACCGCCCCATTCCAAGGTGAGTGGGGCGGTAAATCCCCATTCCCCATTTACCCTCCCCCATTCCCATTTTTGCCCCATAGGGCATAATGGGAGTGGGGAAGGCGCTAATTACGGCACCGTAAATTACGGTGCCGTAATTAGCACCAAGGCGGGTTAGCGCCTTGCATTTTAACACCTGCTAAAAGCAGGCGTTAAAATGGTAATCAGGCGTTAAGGGTTAACGGCGCCGACGGCGCCGTTAAACCCTTAACGCCTGGGTTGTAATGAGGCCCACTGTCTCAGATTTATTCTTTGGACAGATCAGGAGAGAACTCATTGGGGTACCACCTATGTAGTCTGTTTTGCAAAAATACAAATCCATTCTTGAAAAAACTAAAAATGAGAGGCGACAAGTTCACAAACAAGCTGGGTCTAGACGGCTCTGAGTTCGTAACAAAATGTAAGGATTAAGTTAAACAATGGGACAAACATAGTGAACTATCGGATCTGAGCCGTCTAAATCTTTACCAGGGAAAATACTTATTGTATCTACCTTCTATGAAGCTAAGATCCTACTTGGCAAATTTTACTAGCTCAAAGAACCGCAATTGGTATTTCAAATTTCACTTAAACTGCCTTCTAACTCTGGAGGTGTGAGGTCCCAAGCTGGGAGTACCGTGTGAGCTGAGACGATGCAAAATGTGAGATCTGAATATGACTGAGTCTCTGTACCACCTGGTGATGCTATGTCCCAAATTCAACAACCAAAGAACATACTACTTTGAACGATTTGTTCACTCAACATCTACAGTTTTAACGAATGATCTATGGCACAGGTTAATGACAACCTCGCAGCTTTCATTATTAATTGCGTTGGTAAAAATGTTAATCGTTATATACGCTAAGATCAACAAAGTTACCGAGCAAATAATTGTGGATTTAAACAATGTGTGTCAATGCGAATTCGATCAACTGAAATAAGGAGGATTAGCATTGTGACTGATTTCTGTAACGTTTCTATTTTAAATTCAGATTTTTGTTTCTTTTTCTTCCTTTCTTTTTTCTTTTCTTCTTACTTGTCATGTCGCCTTCAAATGTATTATCGATGAGTGTAGAGTTGATTATTTTGTTATGAATTGTTATAAAAGATTGTGTAAATGTACAATTTGTACAACTGCCAAATAATTAAAAAAAGAATAAAAAAATATATAATGGGCCTCATTACGAGTATGGAGGTAGCCATGGTGCTATTAGCGCCATGGCTGCCTCCATACCGGGCTCCAATACCGGGGTCTGTGAATGAGGAATTACCAGGTCATTCCGACGTTGGAGGACCCGGTAATTTCTCATGCACAGAACCATTCCCCATTCCTAATAACGGGCCGTTAGTAACAGGCCTGTTATTAGCTCCTTGGTCCCCTCGCAGGACCCGGAAAGGACGTCTGGTTTTACCAGATGTCTGTTCCGGGTCCCGCAAGGGAACCTCGTAATAGGGCATCCCGTAATGAAGGGTGCCGGTCCCGTACCAGCACCCTTCATTACGGGAGCGCCTATGTTATAATGAGGCCCAATGTATTTATAGGAGCTCAATCTCTTGAAGGCCAGAAATTCCTCATAAGAAAGATGGTAGCCTGAAACTTGGTGCTGTTTTTTGTTTAAGATCTCCCCAATTACCACCTGATAATGTTACCCTGCTGTGTAGGTTATGAATGTCTTTTTAAGATTGGTATCCAAAAACATGGTATGGTATGGAATTGTTTATTTATATAGTACCTACACACAGGCAAGTGTTTCAAAGCGCTCAAGGAGGGTGGGAACATGGGGAAAAACAACAGTCGCTCAGAGCCCTTGAAATTATGAGATGATAATAATCTGACCAGGCAGAGTAAATGAATAAAATACATTTAACACTTTGAGATACAGCAAATAGGCCTGATGGCGATTCTGCAGTTTTTACTAGTGCAATTAAGGGGTGAGGACAGGGAGAACAGACAGATGATCTTCAGGCGCGGTGCGTGCGGATTTTGCAAGTGCACAGAAGGTTTAGGGAGGGAGAGAATAAGTGCATCCGGCCAGTTGAGACTAGGGTAAGTGCAGAGAGCCACTCTCTAGGTTATTTCTCAAGTGCAGTGAGTGTGGGTAGAGTGTAGGGCCCTGAGGCAAGTGCAAAAGAGGACTGGCAGGGTTGCCGGGGACCTGTGAGACTCTGAGGTACACAAGGCGGCCAGTCAGCAAGCTGTAAGGAAGGAGAGGGGGAGAGGGAAAGATCAGAGAACTAGGGTAGCAGGGTAGAGGGAGAGAGAAGGAAGAGGAGAAGAGGACTGTCTTGAGGAGTTTACGGAATTCAAGGAGATCCAGCTCAAGACGCAGGACGGCAGGGAGGCTATTCCAGAGCGAGGCACCTTCTGAGGATAAGGATCTCACTCCAAATCTCTGCTTGGAGAACTGGCTCACTTGCATAAGGTTGGAGGTAGGTGAGCGGAGGGCTCGTGAGGGACAGTATTTAGGTAGGCGGTGTTGCTGGTAGGTAGGTCCCAGGCCCCAGAAAGCCTTGTGAACAATGCAGAGGGTCTTGAACTTGATCCTTACAGCCACGGGGAGCCAGTGAAGGGATTTCAATACTGATCCAACTGGTAATGTCAGGTTGTTCAATTAACTCGTTATTTGGAAGATTGATCCCTTTTTTTCGCTCTCTTCCTCTCTCTCTCTCTTCCTCTCGTATCCTCTCTCTCTATCTCTCCTGAAATGCATATACCCTCTCCATCCTATAGTCTCTACCATCCCTGAATGCTTTCCGTGACTTCCTTAATTTAACTTCATCCTGATGTTGTTTTGATATGTTATCCATTGTCTTGGCATTTTTCCTTTTCGTTGCCTCTGGGGCATCCATTTCTCAAATCTTTTTCTACCGTTTCCATCCCCTTTTCAATTCGTTTATGTTTGCTGTCTGCGTGAGCTATCACCCTTGGGGTTTTCAATCAAGATTATTGTAATAACATGGCATCCTTTGTACTGCCGTTCAATGTGACAACAACGGAGGGTTTGACTGAGCATATCCATATTCATGGATTTGTTGTTGTTTCAAGGTTCGATTACTTTGCGGATGTCAATAGACCATTAATACAATCAATCTATCCAGGGAATTCCCTAATATTTTGAAGTCGGCTGGAACTTACCTAGATTCAGGTACATCTATATAACTTTGATACTGATGAGTCAGCACTTTTGTTCACTTGCCATGATTTGTAAATGCCCACTAATGAGGCAGAATTATATATTATTGTTTTTGATCAACTTTGCATATGTCCACTTTAAAAAAAAAAAATGTTTATTAACATTTTTCAAATAAACTACTTTATCCCCCCTCCGTTCCCCTCCAACTACCCCTTCCTCTCTTCACCCAACTCTCCCCTACCACCCCCAGGCAGAGACAGCATACCCTTTTCACTCGTTCAATTTGGCAATAAATATACTTGCTTACATGATACTCAATAACCTTATATTATGTGGATACCATTGCAAGACCAACGCCCATTCTTGTTGACATTTTTTGTGTTCACCTTAAAGGTTATATGTCATCCACTCCAAGGCAATAAACCTGCAGAGCTTTAGTATCCAATCTCTTACCCCTGGTGACTTTTCCTGTTCCCAGGCGCTTGCAATGACCAGCCATGCAGCAATTACATTAACATAAATGCTTTCCTTTGAATTCTGGTGGGTAAACAATTTTACCGGTCAAACAGCCCACACATCCATTCCTTAGGTGATCATGCTACTGCCAGGGGACACCAATTTTTTAATCTGATTTGTGACCTCTTCCCAAAACCTCTTCAATTTTGGGCAATCCGACCATATAGGCCACCAATCACCCATCCCTCCACATCCTCGCCAACATCCCTCTGTGGAAGACGGGAACATTTTGTGTAGATTTTGAGGGGTATAATGAAATTGATACATGATCCTATACCAAGCTTCCCCTATCTTGTCAATTTGGGGATAATGTCCCATAAATGTTCCCAATAATTTCTCGGTACATCTGTCCCCAGAGTCTTTTCCCATTTGTATATATACCCCCAAACCTGTCCCTTTCCTTCTTCTGTCAGTATCGAATAGAGCTTTGACACCATTCGTTTATTCCCTGAATGTGTAGTAATACATTTTCCAAATATAGTGAGCTCTCTTCCCGCTACTTCTCACCCAGCAAGCCAATGTCTCTGTTAATAATACTCCACCCTGTCGGTTTCCGAGAGAACCAATAATTGTTTGCACTCCTCAAACAAATGAATGTTCCCTCTCTGTGTCATATCACGCATCTTAGTGCAGCTTACTTTCCGCTATTGTTTAAATGCATCCTGTATCATCCCGGGCTGAAATTGTGGGTTTCCGAATAATGGGGTGAATGGTGATGGGGGTGTAGACAAAGCTCCTTTAAGTAATAAATGATCCCATATATCGAAAACCACTGCAAGTATCTGGCTTGTCTGTGTATTTATAGACCTATCTTGTCTGTTTAACCACAATACCCCTTCCAGCGGGGACCCTGCCACTGCCCTATCAATTTTTTACCCGCGTTTTCTTAGTGTCCCCTGTAAACCAGTCCTGAAGTACACGTAGTTGTGCGGCCTCATAATATTTTTCAAAATTCAGCAGGCCCACTCCCCCCCTCAGAGTTTGGTATGCAACTCTATGAGTTTTATTTCGCCATACAAATCTCGTAACCGCTTTATTCAACTCCCTAAAATAGGACAAAGGAATCTTAACTGGAAGAGCTTGAAATGTATAGAGTAA
Organism: Ambystoma mexicanum; assembly: GCF_040938575.1. Lineage (NCBI taxonomy): Eukaryota > Metazoa > Chordata > Amphibia > Caudata > Ambystomatidae > Ambystoma > Ambystoma mexicanum. Next base: position 553,944,571 of record NC_090932.1, read on the forward strand.
TCTCATTTTGATGGTAGCTATCCTACCTAACCCTGAAATTTGTAACAGAGTCCATTTTCCTAAATCTTCCTTCACCTTCTGCAGTAATTGTGGGTAATTACTGTCAAACAATTGGTAAACCTTCTTTGTCATGTTAATCCCAAATATCTAATAAAATTATCCGCCACTTTAAATGCCAAATAGGAGGACAAAGCCTCCTTCTGTTGAGTGGTTAGACCTAATTCCAAGATCTCCGATTTCCCCATATTAACATTAAGACCGGCTACCATTTCTACATCTGCCAATTCTTCCAACAAAGCAGGTATCATTCATTGAGGTTCCCTCAGTGTCAGCAGCATATCATTTGCAAAGGCGGCGATCTTGTGATCCTCGCCCCCAAATGTAATACCTCGTATATTCTCTCTCACTCTAATGTTATCTAGAAATGGTTCGAAGTAAATAGCATATAAGTGTGGTGAAAGCGGCCACGCCTGTCGGGTGCCCATAGCCACTTTTATTGTAGGAGAAACTTGATTTTTAATTGCCAACCGTATCGTAGGTGCTTGATAGTTAGCCTGCACCATCCGAGTAAACTTAGCCCCCATTCCCATGTAATCTATCGCAAAAAATTAAAAAGCCATTCTACATGATCAAACGCTTTTTCGGCATCTAAACACAACAACACTGCGGGAATCTGTTTTATAATAACTTTTTCAATTGAGTGGGTAACTCTCCTAATATTATCCGAAGTCTGTCTACCCAATATGAACCCTTATTGATCCATATCTATTAGATCAGGCAAAAGCTGTTCCAATCTTGCTGCCAAAATATTATTATACAGCTTTGCGTCAATATTTATCAGGGATATGGGTCTATATGACCTGCATTTTGTCGGGTCTTTTCCAGGCTTTCCAAAAACCACCACCTTTGCCTCCGACATAGTTGGTGTTACGGCCCCATTGACCCTATCGTGTTATTTAGTTCCCTTAATATCGGGAACAGCTGCGTCGCATATTTGTTATCAAACATTGCAGGAAACCCATCAGGGCCTGGTGCTTTATTTATTGGTAACTCTCTTATTGCGTCCATAACCTCCTCGCTAATTACCCTATCCAGATTCTCCCTTTTCTCCATTGTTATTTTGGGCATACTTGTCACCCTGATGTAGTGTTGTATCTCTTAATAATCAGGGTTACTAGATGCGTATAATGGTTCATAAAACTGCACAAAGGTTTCGATTATTGCTTCTGTCCCAGTAACTATTGACCCATAAGGCTGTGATATTCGCTGTACCAGCTTTGCAGTATCTACACCTTTTAGCTGACGGGCCAATAATGTAACTGCTTTATTAGCCCGACATTATATCTTTATTTAGTTATAAGCAAAAATCTCTCTGCTCTCCGAGTTCGCAATATATTCAGCTGACTATTCAACCCTATTAATTTACTGGTTAATGCCATCGTTCTATGGTTAACTATAGCCATTTGGGTGTCCCGTACTTGGGTCTGCAGGTCCGCTTCCATCTTAGCCCTCTGTTTCTGCCGCTTAACTTTAAGAGCTATTAGTTCTCATCGTATCACTGCTTTAAAAGCATCCTGTGTTCCCTCTGGCAAACTGAATGATTACAATTAATAGAGAAATACTCTTCTATTTTAATTCTTATTACCTAGCCGTACCTTTATCGTGCAATAGTTCCCTGGGGAACGTCCAGGCCCACAGCCCCAGCACGCAGGCCCTTATCTCTAAACTGAGCTGTTAGGGGGGCATGGTCTGACAGAGCTATAGATCCCACTAATATTCCTGCCACATACCCTATATCCTGCCGATACCCATACATAATGTATTATAGAGCGGGATTGACATATGTGTGAAAAACACGTGTATCCTTTTTCGTCCCCCCTCTTCATCCGCCATACACCCCGCAATGGTATGTTTTCAAAACTTCTTTTTAAGACCTGTGAGGGTTGTAGTGTCCCTTTCCCTCCACCTCAACTCCTGTCTAATTTGGGATCCAAGGCTATATTAAAATCTCCTGTAAGTATTATTTCCCTGCTTGCAAAATCTTCCAACTTACTAACGACTTCCCGCAAAAAATGTCCCCTGTCTTGTTTAGGCGCATACACTGTGGCTAATATAATTCAATTGTGGTCCATTTGGAGCATCACAAAGATATCTTCCCTCCGATTCCGCTACATACCGCACCTCCAAGGCCCTTAACAAGTCCTATCATTACCCCCAAGGCCTTCCCAGCTGCGTTAGATTGGTATATTCTAGAGAACAAGCGTAATTTCCCACTAGTTTATCCACCTTTCTAATGTGTGTCTCCTGCAACATTCTGATATCCACTCTTTCCTTTTTGAGTATTGCTTCCTCCTTTTTCCTTTTCACCATCCCCACCTTACCCCCCAAACCCATCCCAAGGCCAGGCCTCCGATCCGATTATACCCTCGGGAGACATCCCCCAAGCCGAGGCACGCTGCATACCTGGGGCCACCCCCGCTGAGAAGTATCCTACCACTTCCCTTGGATTCTAAGACCATACTCTGAGAGCTTTGGTGTGCCCTGGGTGACAAGTAACAGACTCAGGCATAAAAGATACAAAAAAAAGGAAGTAGAACTGCTACATTCCAGGTTCATACCCAATTTTTGTCAGTAAATGAAACAAAAAAGGAAATAGGAATTGGGGAGCCTGGTATAGTTGTACTAATGGATTGAATCCCTAAGTTAGTAACCCATGAATTTGTCCAGAAAGAAAAGGGTAGAGAAAGGAGGAAACTCACACGTGTCAAAGGTTGTGAACATCAATGGTTTGTATTGAAGCAAAGAACATCAAAAAAACACATTTTTTTAGCAACATACATAAGACAAATTTCAATAATACATAAGACAAATTTCAATAATCTAGACAGCAATAACTTGGTGAAGTAAATAAATAAAAGAAATACCTATTCAGGCTTTTTAGTGCTTGCTGAATGGGGAATATTAAACGTGACCCGAGAGGGAAAGATACACAAATGATTCCAAGTTTAAAACATGCTCCATGTATAATACATGTGGGAGTTGTGGGAGTTTATTGGACCTGTAACTATCTAGGTCCTAGAGTTGCTTCTATTCAAGAGAGCATCTCATCTTGCAGGTGCCAACGTGACAGGGGGAACTTGGTCAGCTTATTGATGACAAGTACTGGGCTAAAGGTGTTTGTTTAATAAGTCCTAATTGGACTTGTTGATTAATGCAGCCCCCTTGCACATAGTACACGTTTCGGCGGAAGAATTATCCCACTTGAAAATGCTTCTGAGGGATAGATGTAGTTCTACATGAACCTCCTTCATCAGGGCAAGTGGGTGGCCCCTGTAGCAAGAAAACCAAAGAAAAGAAAATCACTATCAAGTCCTTATTTATCAGAACCTAAATTCTTTCTGGACATAACTGGGTTAAATTAGTAGCGACAAATGAATTGTGCAACAAGCCGAGTGTTCGGTTACATAAAAAAGCCTTAATTTGTGGGAGGGCAAGACAGTGAAAAAATTGCGAAAAATTGAGATGAAAGCAACTGTAATGTATCTGTGGTGGTTGGAAAACATGCCTAACTCACCACAGAAACCTTGAGGAGAATCTCACTGTGAGGCAGGCACTCCGTGTGGGCCGGACCAGTCAAACTGCACTATTTGTTGCTTGGTTCAAGAGTGTGTGGCTGAGCTCAGTCCACTGAAGTAGGTAGTGCAGAAACCAACCTTCTCTGCAAAAAAGGCAAAGAAAAAAATGATGTTGTTGCACTATATAGTATGTGTGCAGAGGTGGCGTACAGTGAAGGCACAGTGGGTTCTGCGGAGTGTATAAAATAAAATTCGCCCTCCTGGATTGAATAAGGAACTAGTGGAGCGTGACGGAGGTGCCTGTGTGTCCCGTGCACCAAACGTCCTGCATGAGGGCGTAGGCGGTACCTGGACTGGAGGTGGCTGGCTCCCTAGGTTTATCGATGTCGCTCGTGGCTGGGCGAGGCCGGACTTCACTACTGCCGACACTGAGGCAGGAAGCAGGCTCTTGGCAGCTCGAGGCTGGTTACTGGCTGCTCCTGTTCGTATAGGCGAAAGTAAAAGGGAGAAAAATAGCCATTAGTGCCCAGTGCGGATTTGGATGTCTAGTGACCTTGTAGCTGAACTCGAAAAGTGGAATAGTACCTGGGGAATAGTTCTGGAGGCACTTCCAAATTCGTGCCGTCTGGACATTAGTTCCCAGATGTCCCAGGAGTGTGCGCTCAGGCGTGCGGTACTTTCGGTCTGGCGCACTGCTGCAGACTGAAAGCGTTTGCATTGCTGGCGTTTTAATGTTTTCAGAAGGTGTGTACGAGTGCGGACCAATCAGCTCGCGGAACGTGTGGTGTCCTGATTGGTAGCCGCAGCAGGAATGCGGAACCGACTCTAGAAGGTCCGCTGTGCCAAACGGGCGGAAGCACTAGTTAGAGCCGGTGCTGGATGTTCGCAGAGAGGGAAAACATGAAAAGGTGAGAGGGACAGAGAGTGGCGCAGAGCCTGAATGTTAGTGACTTCATGAGAATGCCCTATGAGGTCGATATGTTGCGGAGGGGGGGATTGAACAGAGGGCGCTTCGGCGTCCGAATTCGCAGTGGTGACTCGAGTAAGTGGGTGTGCGCCAGCTATCCAATCTGGGCAGGCCAGAGTGCGCCTGATTGGAAAACAGTGTCACGTTGCCTGAAAGAGGTGCTGCATAAAGCTGCACTATGTTATTGAAAGGCATGCAGGTATGGACGGAGGTAACTTGCCCGGAAAAGGTACTAATGGTAGAGCAGGGTGCGGAAAGGTGCTTTATGCAGAATCATAATGATAATGGCACGCAGAATCATAATGATAATGGCACGCCTGGGTATAAGTGTCTTCATCTGTGTCTCAGATGAGTGTCCTCGGAGGAATGCACGTATAAGAGTGCAGGGCGAACAGTTCTCTCCCTTTAATATGGGAAGATTTGCTGTTCATTGAGGCCATGTTCTACCGAGTCCAATCTGTGGATCCACCTGCTTTCAAGGTCCAGGAGTCGTCCTTGAATGTTGGGACCGTGGCGTACTCTTTCAAGAACCCACCACCTGATGTCTTGGGTGGTGTGCTTTTTGTCCATGTAGTGTTGTACCAAGGGTGATGTGAGATTTTTGCACCTGATCCGTGACCGGTGTTCGGAAATCCGTGTGCCAATATTTCGCATGGTTTGCCCACTCCGGCCTTCCCTTGACCCAACGATTAATATTCATCCCACCTCTTTCTTATTTCAACATATATTTCTTCTTTTAAGGTGTTCCCTCACCCCTCTTTTTATCCCCTCCGCTTTACCCTTTCCCTCGAGGACCCGTCAAATTTGCTCCATGTCCACATTTCTTCCCTGCTGCCACTGACCAGTTCCATCGTTGCGTTACCTGTTGACTGGAGGGCTCCGCTCGCCGCTCTCTGTGTCTCTCTTCTTCCTCAATATTCAGCAGTGCCAGTCCTTCAGCACACGTTGTTATACAGAGTTGTAATCCCTCCAAGGTGAATACCAACCCAAATGGAAACGTCCATTTATAGTGAATCTGTTTTGCCACCAAGATTTGCGTTATTCAGCACAAATCTCTTTGCTTCATAAGTGTCACCAAAGCCAAGTCTTGATACAGTTGAATTTGCATCCCATTGATTGAAACTTCCCCTCCTACTCTTGATGCCCGCAAAATTCTCTCTTTCAAAGCATACAAGGTGACTGCAACAAAGACATCTCTGGGTCTAGCTACAGGTTCTCTCCTCCTCAGACCTACTCTATGGACCCGATCAAACCAAATATCGTCCGGCGGGATAGCCATCACCAAGTTCCCGAAGCATTGTTGAACTGTAGTTTTGAGATCAGTGTCTGAAATTGTCTCACTTATGCCTTTAATACGAATATTCCTTGAACAGTTCTCCAAATCTTCAGCTTGTATTTCTAAATTGTGCGTAACTCTCGCCAATTGTTCCAAAAGTTCACTGTTCTACCGAAACTCCTCTGATGTCTCTGCCAGAACTTGCTCAGTGACATCTACTCTTTCACCCAGCTCTTTCAATTCCCCATTAACTTCCATCAATGAGGATCTCAATTCTTTGCGTAACAACGTGAATTGTTGCCCTGTTCAGCGTGAGGTTTCCTACGTTTAGCCTGGGTCCCCTTATCTTTGCATTTTGGTATTAGGATTTGTGAAAGTGTCCACACAGGTACCCTATATTTATAAATGCCCCTCTCGTCTGGGTTCTGCTCATTTTATTGGAATCTCTTCATTATCTCTAGTTGTATCGGTTTTCCATTTTATATCCACATTATTTCCTCTAAGTCTGTCCGACTTGTCTTCAGTTATAGCCTTATGTTGAGAGAGGGACTGCTTTTAACCATCCGGGGCAATACTACATCGTCCAAAGCATCACTGCTGCCAGCGGTTACCAGTCACTAGATCACTTTACTGGATGCAGTGCATAAGCACTTTGTCCCCATAGCTTGATGCACTGCTGCCAGTCCACCACGCCCTCCCTCTCCCTGCCACCAAGATCTTACTTCCTATCTACACCATAGAAGGATAAGATTCCTCTCAAACTAATCCAACTGATGACTGCAGCTCACGCATCGCAGGACATTTTTTGTGACTCCATTCAGTTTGCGGAGCACTGTGCTTTAGCTCCTCCTCCTCCAACCTTAACGCTGCTGCAGGTCCTCGAGGGACATTTTCACATCAATCACTACTTTGCCGCCCATGGTTGCAACATACTCAACCTCCATGCTTACTGTCAGGGGGGTGGGTGGGGTGCACCTTCACAGTTCCCAACACACATTCTCAGTGGGAGCCAGATGCCTCACTTCTATAAAGAACTATCTTTCAACATGCTCCACCGCCTGGTCCTCACCAACTGCAGTTTACCCCATCCTGATCAAGCGCGCCACATTTAGCCAACGGCAACTTCCCTGATACACAGCCAGTTAATGTTGTTATCCAATGTGGTGGAAAGAGCTTCACATCCTTGTTGATGGCGACCTTCATAGAACATCATTGTATGGCCCCTTGAGGAATCGTTTGTTTCTCTGTCTGTCCCTTACTTTGTTTCCCAGGGGAAATCTCTCACCCCTTTCTCCTATGGCTGCTATCCACTCACCTAGTTCAAACTCGGAGCAATCTCTGGTCGCCGCCTCATTCAGTTGCCTCGCTATGTCCTCCGTCCGGGGCTCCATTCTCATACCCTTGCAAGCAAATCTCCAGGCTACCGTCCCGCGTTTCCTTACTCACTGAAGTCTCATCTCCCTTTTGAGAATGAGCTTCAGCCTTCAACGGGTACACCATCAGCCATGCAGAAGAGCACCGCCCAATTTCACCCCGTTGGCCAGATTTCTCAGTCACTCGATGGGAGAAGGGGATATCCCTCACACAGGGTCACCAGCTGCTGCACACCTCCCCTTGCTAGCTTCTCTTGTGCCCAATCCAACGCCGAACCAAAGCGGGCGGGTTGCTTTATTGTTGAGCCAGAGCAGAGCCAAGGACCACACGTCGCTATGCTCCAGCGGCTATCTTGGAATCATCGCAAATGTCTGAATTTTATATATGGATGTGTGAGAATACCATAACTTAATTCTTTAAGAATTTGACACAACAGTTGCTTACAAACATTGGAATGAAACTAATGAGTAACCTAAGTGGTTTAATTTTGTTCATCACTTCATAATATTATTTTTCTGTTTTTCCCCCCTCACCTTCTTTCCTGTCTCCTGCATTACTGATGTATGGAGTCTCAATGAGAAATGTTTGTGTTTTTGCACTCATTTGGCAAGAAATTGATTCAATGCTATTACTTATCTAGAATTTGATGTATTAGTTATTTAGGGAAGGTGCATTGATAAAATCCTAGGAGGATGAAACACAATGGGCCTCATTACGAGTATGGAGGCAGCCATGCCCTTAATAAGGAAATGGCTGCCTCCATACCGGATTCCAGTACCGGGTTCTGTGAATGAGGAAAACCAATCCCCATTCCCATTTGAGCCCCCATAGGGCTCAATGGGAATGGGGATGGAGCTAATAACAGGCCCGTTAATAATGGGCCCGTTATTAGCTCCTTGGTCCCCTCACGGGACCCGGAAAGGACGTCTGGTTTTACCAGACGTCTGTTCCGGGTCCCGCTAGGGGACTTCGTAATCAGGCATCCCGTAATGAACAGTTTCGGTCCCGTACCGGCACCCTTCATTACGGGAGCGCGAGCCTCATAATGAGGCCCAATACGTGTGCACCATTAGGCTTGTGTCGGCACTGTTAGATGTTGGGCATCCATCTGCAATAAATCTATAGCTTACACATCACTATTGTTTGAGTGTTTAATGTGTTGCTCATTTACTATGTATATTTTGGTTATAACATATTCCAATATAACTTGCATTGAATTGTGCATCCCTAAAGCCTACTAACCCAGCGCAGTAAGCCATGGTACATACTTTGAGAGCTAGTTTTTCTTTGGGGGGTGAATCGCATCATTATCCAGGCTTTTGCATCAAGGGTTGCCCTTTAATACATTCCCTTTAAATCATTCCTATATTCGAGGGCAGGGGCTCTGCTTAGATTGTCACCACTATTTTGTTCTATTGACATAATACATGGGTTACCTTGGCTACGCTATATTCCCCCAATACAGGACAGACACTGTTTTTTAAGTTGGTCCTTAATATAATGGAGCAATGGATGGAGCGACTCATGATAGTAGGTGGTGATTTTAACATGATCCTAGACCCCAACCTGGACTAGAAATCTTGTAGAGGGTAGGCCTGTGGAGAGTGTAGTAGGGAGAGCGAAGAGTTCTCTTGTCTCCTTAAGGATCACTCTGGGGTTGATGTCTGGAGAACACAATATGGCCAACCAGGAGGGCATACTTTCTTAGGGTGGGCTAGGAGGATAGCCTTTCTCCTTGTCCCACAGATACAAACCTAATATACAGGTCCTGCTGAGGTGGAAATAGTAGCCCATTAGACCATGAGATGGTCACGACTATATGAAAACTTGGGGGACAGTGGTAGATCAATTCTCGCTGGCAATGTAATTACCTTCTTAGGGACCTGGTTTTTTAGGACTTCTTGAAGAAGTTAAATGTTTTTCCAAGGTTAATGACACTGGAGAGGTGACTATGAAATATGTATGGGATGCTGCGAAAGACACGCTCAGGGGGCTTATTCTTGTAGAAGGAGCCATGAAGAAAAGGGAGAGAGGCCTCATAGATGAGAGACTGAAAGAGGATATGCATCAGTTACAAACTCAGTAATCCAGTAGAGCGGTTGATGCAGAAACCACAATGATGTCTATAAGAGAAAAGAGACAGAAGCTACACTCATTACTCCTGGATGACGTGCACCTAAAAATAAGGTACACCAAACAAAAGTATTATGAGAAAGGCAATCAGGTGCGGGTGATCCTGCGCCGTAGGCTATGTGCAATGGAGGCAGACAGGAGAGTGGAGCAATTCGGGGATGCAGGGGGAAGATTGGACCCCCGGAAGAGATTCTCTGATGGTTTGCAGAGTTTGATGAGGCCTTGTACAACAGTGAGGGTGGGGTTGAGAGCCTAAGATCAAAAGTTACTTGGGAAAGTTACCTTTGCCGTAGTTAACCCTGGATGAAAGGAAAAGGCTTGAGGTTGAGATTACGACATGAGGTACTCAGGGATATCCTGCATAGAAAACTATGGAAGGCTCTGGGAGAGGATGGCTTCACTTCTGTTTTTTATAAACAGTTCCATGGCATTCTACCCACTATCTGGCAAATGTTTTGAATGCTATTAAGAATGTGGGGGATCTGACGCAGTGCTCGGCTTATAGGCTGATTGCGTTGCTCAATATTGATGCCAAATTGTTTACGGAAATGTTGGTATCCATATTGGAGGTCATCCTCCCGAAGTTGGTCCATCCTGACCAAACAGGTTTATTCAAAACAGAGAGGGTTCAGGTAACCTCGGAAGGACGCTAAATATGCTTGCCACCACAGAGGTCACACAAAGGGCAGCCATGATACTGTCTTTGTCACTGAAAATGCATTTGACCATGTCAGTTAGCCATTTAATGGGGCAGTGCTTAAGAAAATTGGGATGGGTGTAAAGTGGATGACATGGATAGAGGCGTTATATTCAACCCCTATGGCAAGGGTTATGGTGAAAGAGGGGTGTTAGTCATCTGTCTTCCCCCTTCTTAGAGGGATCAGACAGGGCAGTCCATTGTCCCCGCTCTTGTACGCACTTGCAATGAAGCCTTGGGTGGTAAGTGTAAGAAGTGATCAAAAGACCCAGGGCATAAAACAGTAGGGGGATGGAATATAAACTGAGTCTGTTTGCAGATGACGCTTTATTGTATATATCGGAACCCCGGGAATCGATTCCTTATCTGCTGCAAGGTTTATATACCTATGAGAGACTGTCTGGGTACAACATAAACCTGAACAAGTCAGTGACCTTTCCGACAGGGTCGCATCAGGCTGAAGAGTTAGAATAGATTAGCGGTTTCTCGTTTGTTATTACGGAAGACGGGTTTCTATACTTGGGGTACAGGTTTTAGAGATTCTGACCAGCCCATTTGTGGGGAATCTCCTTCCCGTATGGGCAAAGATGGAGCTGGATATAGAACTGTGGGGGAGAATGCAGCTTTCCTTGATGGCCAGATGGGCTAGCATTAAAATGACAGTCCTACCTAAGTTCTTGTTTTTGTTTCAAATGTTGCCCATAGTAGTACCTCTTTCCTTTCTTTCAGACGTAAAAAGGGCTTTGCTGAAGTTTCTCTGTGGGGAACTGAAGGGGGGACTAGACCTAGGATTGCCTTGTGTCCTCCCCAGGGATGGGGGTGGGGTGTGATTCCTCAACCTCCTGTTATATTATAAGGTAGCACAATTACATGTGCTGGTGGATCATCTGGACTCACAAACAACCAACCAATGGGTAGCGATGGAAAATGCAATTTTGATTCCGTTATCGTTGGATCATTGGCTATGGGTCCCGTAGAGCAGAACCCCCAGAAGGGTTGTTAAGCATCCTGTTTTAGGAGTACTGTGGAGTATTTGGAAGGAGGGGAGTGTTACGAGATGTATTACTACTTGCCCCTCGTCCAGGAGTTGTATTTGGGCTCCCCCCCTTGAGGGACTCTAATGATGATAAGGGAAGACCAAGAACCAGGAGTAATCAACAGCATATATTTCAAATACTTTTCACTGCTGAGTCTTCACTTTACTCATTCAAAGTAGCTTCTGTTGTAGACTGGGAAGATGCCCATAGTGATGTTTGAATGGCTGGAACTCTACTTCTGGCCAGCTTGAGAATCTCATCCATGTTGTGATCGTTTAGAAACTTGTCCATGCGGGCCCCCTTAGGTGAGGGAGTAGGAATATACTTCCCAGCAGCCCAGACGCTCTGTCGTGAAGAACAAGAACAGTGATGCACAATCAAACTTCTCCGAAAACCATTTGTCTAGGAATGTTTCATACCTCTGAAGTCCAGAACAGGTGAGGGCCAATGCCCCAATAGTTCAGACAACACAACTTGCCAATAGGCTTGCCTCACCAGATCATTTGGTCCCTGTGTTTACCACCATTTTTCCTGCTTCCTCTTTTATAGCTGCTTCAATTGACACTTGTTACAAAAGAGGCTTACCATCAGGATACCCACCTAGCCCAAGAGCCCAAACACAGTGCTGCCTGTGCCCCCAAATGGCTAGTGTTCAACTCCTCATCCTCCTATGGAGCCTCTAACCCAGTACACAGATGTTCTTAAACTGTTAGCCCAGGTATCCAGGGAGTATCATTCTCCACTTAGCAGAAGTCGTATATTGGGCCCTTCTCAATGGACAATGTTCAGCTTTGCAGGCAGGGCCAACCAGTCAGCAAAAAACTCTCCCACCACTCCTTCACAGTCAAACAGCCCCTCCGCTAGTAAGTACAATCTCAGCACCCATTGTTATTTTGCCAACTTTGGAGACTAGTCCAAGGCCCAACATGTGGAAACATCTACAATGCTGCTTGAAAAAAGCAGGTCATCACTGCTGAGTTTTTTACACACGCATGGGAGACCTCAGTGAGACCACAGTACCCAGATTTGTGGCACCCAGGAACTATGAAATCTGCAGCTTGTGAAAACCATATTACCTGTGGGTTCCCTCTACTGGGGAATTGGGGCTCACATTCCAAAATCTGACTTTCACAAACGACAGGATGATTCAGGGTGGTTGACAAAGCCTGAGATTCAGCACCATCTGCGGGAGAGGACAGAGCCACAAAGAGGACAGAGAGGACACAGTGCCAAAGTAGATTGTTTGAGAAAGTTCTTAGGATTTCTGAAACATAAGTGCTCATCAGTTCCAAATACGCATAGTTATTGCTAGCCAGGGTTTCCTCCTTATTTCTCAAGTGAGGAAGGATAGCTCAGGGGCAATGTGTGTGTCATGGAAGCAAGAAAATGCATCGCAACACAGGTTTGACTCCCAATCCCGACCTTTGAAACCACTCTTGGTATTAAGCGTGTTATAAAAGAACACTTAAATTGATTAATTAAACATTACTACTGCTTGCATCACCCTCACAGCTGTGTCTGCAAATTTTAAGAGAGCTACTCATAGTGCTAGCAAATGTGACCAAGGCACATTGATGCCCCTATCTTGGGAATGGAAAGGTTGAGGGGACCAGGGATTCCCACCCACTATGAAAGGGGAGACTTAAAGGCAGTACACTATGGATTCTCCAGAGACCCACATCATGTCCCACGTCTTCACATGTCATGTCATTAGGGGATGAGGTTGTGTCATGGCCCCAAATAGGCTAGAAGCCCGTAGTAAGCCTGCCCATCTAATCTCTGTGGGGACTTGCCTTTTACAGCCTGCACCCAATCTATCACTTAGACCTTCTCAGAGGTGGTGTCAAATGTAACTAAGTCCAGTAATGCCCCACAATGAATGCAGTAACAAAAAACATTGCTCTCAACTACTTTTCTTCTAAAGAAGTACACTTCTTTTTTAAGAATATTGGCCACAATTGCACATTTACATAACTACAATCCAAAAATGATTACACTCAAAGTGAACATTTATACAACTGAAATGCAGAAATATATTTTAGAAAAATTATTAATTTAATGTTTTATCAATTCAAAACAAATTGAATAAATGTTACATATAAACACCAAGAATGACCCCAACATACTTAACCACATTAGTATCACATTCACTCTCTCAAATCATCCATATAACATTTCACTACTTTTTCTGACAATTAGTTTTAACAGTCAGAGTGTCCAGTGTATTGGATATGTGTATCCAAATTATGAGTCTGTTGATTTCAAGCAATTCCACTGAACAATTCTAAATGTATGGTATTTTCTAAAAGATTTACATGTTCCGAATGTTGTATTGCGACAATTTCATTGCCCTGCAAATAAGTCTTCTTGTTATTTACAATAACAAATCGTAATCAATTTCTAGAGACAAAGAATGGGGTTTGTGCATTGATCATACAAGGATCCTTTAAAAATTCCAATCCAAAATGAATTTCCCTTTAACACTTGTAATGATGTTTTGGCCTTGCTGAATATTGATTAATCACATTTCCATATCTTGGGCTGTTAATTACCTAAAAAAACAATGTTATCCTCTAATTATTTTTATATAAACTGTAATCACTATGGTTCAACTTAATGTGGTGTGAACCGCTTGACACCACATACCTCCATCCGTCCACAGAGATCTGCCCAAGCACACTCTCTCTCACTACCAAGGTTGAAGCTGCAGAAAGCAGGTGGGGCCAGATTCCCGGTCCTCGCTGCCAAGTTATGGAACTCACTTCCTAATCCTCTCAGATCTGAACCCTCCTTTCACTCTTTCAAGAGTAAAGCTAAATTGTGGCTTACAGCGCAGGATTTACAAAGCTGCCACCAATCACAGTGATCCTGTCTACCACTAGTGCTCTCCGTCCTCATGTGAACTCTGTTGTGCTGCTTGGACCCACACTTGTAACCCTCTTGTATGCCATCTTGTAACCATCCTGTATATTGTTCTGTAAAATATCCTACTATTGCTATCTGTATATAAAATGTTATCTGTATATTTATACCATGTCTATGTAACCTCTGTAACCTCAGGAAATACACCCAGATGCCCCAGATGCCTTTGGGCCAGGCGTGCTATATAAATAAATAAATACAAAAATACAAATAATTAATTGTAAGTGGTGTTTTAATTGCACTTGTTATTAAGAGAAGTTACCAGACTAACTTTTTGAAGAGCCTACAGCCCATGTGGGCATCCTTCGGGACCCCCTGGGGAGGCCGGCCCCCAATTGGAATACCACTGCAGTGAGTGGAATAAGGGTAGCATGAGAGTCAAGGACAACGGGAGTGACGGGCAACACCTTCCAAAGTTAGCTCCTCCACAATAACCACACAGTAGGAAGATGACCAAGCATAGCGAGGGTGCACAAACAAAGCAAGGCAATTTTTACTTTATGTGAAAAATTATGTAAAGAGCTACATCATTTACAACGGTTCGCAAAAGAAACTTATGGAAAAAATCCAGCAGATGCTAGAACAAGGAATGCAGGAATTTTTTACAATAAATCTTCAGGATGCCACAGTATATGCCAGCTTTTTCCCTGGACCTAGTATGATAGCAACCTCGTCTGTCTCCTCCTCCCTCCCCTTACTTGTTCCTCCACGCCACCCCCCAGCACTATCTGAAATGTCGTCAGGCTGAGTATGATAGTTAATTTCACATCCTTACTGTTCATGGCCTGTAAGAATGTCATTGTATTTTCCCTTGTTACCTCCCTTGCCTTGAAGCGCTTTGAAATACATTGTGTATAGGCGCTATATAAATAAACTATCATATCATATCATTTCACTGCTGAGTTATACCACCAACATCATATTACAACTGTAAGTAGATTTGCACTGTCGATTTCATAATGTGTCAGTAATCTATGTCTGCTATTTATTATTTATGTATTTTTATTGCAATGCACACTCTGAGACAGGCATGGTGACAAGAGAGACACAGACTCAGAAAAAACCTTTTTTGAAAGTTTTAGGGTTGGTGTAATACCTAACTGTCCCTAACTCTCTCTAAAGGGATGCTTCCCTGAAATGATGCTTCTAAGCGCCGTCGATGTCTGAAAGTCCAAATAAAAAGTCTGTCTGTGTCTAAACCTTTGCTTGCCCTCACTCTGAAAAAAAATGTGTTAGGGGGCCTTTTGTCAAAAATGAAAAGTAGTGGATCAACCCAAAAATAGGAGACCAGGGTTGGTTTACGGTGGCTTTCTAGCCAGGCGTGGTTTTAAGTTCACCAAAAATGAGTTCAATCAAACAATGTTGTCTGCAAGACCTTTGCCACAGGGTCCTTGCAATGAATTGAAATACTTTCAATGTCTTTTATGTCCTTGGGGCTCCCTTCCCCAAACTTCAACTTATTCAAGTTTCAAACATCACGAATGAAATGTATAACAGTTCCTGTTGATGCTTCTTCGGGTTCCCTTCCCCAAACTTCAGTCCTTTCAACGCTATTAGCAAACCAATAAGTCTCCAACTTGACCAGGCCTCGAGTTTCCTTCCCTAAGCTCAGACTCCTTCCATCTTTTAAACACAAACTCAGTTTTTTCAGGATGCCCTTTGAGTTCTTAAGTAGCCCTCTCAGGGTTCCCTTCCCCAAGCAGAGGCCTCTTGCAACATTAAACACATAACAAAATATATCACAGTTATTCAGCTGGTCAGGATATTTTTCTTATTTACTGCTTTTCTTACACACAATACTCTCATGGGGTAGAATCAAAGGCTTTCAAAAATGCTATGCTCTTTGCTATTCCTAAGCGCGACCACTCTGATCCTTTGCCCCGCTCTTTGTTTCATACTCCTGCTTTCCTTTGTGCCTTTTATCTTCATGTGCTTGTCGGGCACTGCTGCACTGTCTTTTATTCCTTTCACTTTGTTGTGCACACCAGCGCTGTTCTTTTCCACTCTATACTTCTTGTGTGCCTCTTGCACCTTCCTGCTTTATTGTGCTTATTGTATCCTTTTATTTCACTTATTTCTTTTTTTTTTTTAACTTTCTTTATTAGATTTTTTCAAGGTTAAACAAACAAACAGGCCATGCACCAGCGGCAGCAACGCCCCCCACCTCCCTCTCCCCCACCCTCTCTCTTTACTGTGTCCTCGATAATTAAGTCACTTTCTGGAGTCCTTGCTTGATTAGCTTCATTACACCCTTTCTCCTTCTTTGGCGTTCTGATCTGGCTCGGAGCTTTGGCTTGAGTTTGGGGACACAGATTGCGAACCCAATGTGTCAGTGGAGGACATTGAATAGGTTATGTATGGACCCCAGATGTTGGGGAGGGGCGTGCGTGTAACAGCAATGTTTTTTATAAAGCTGGTTTCCACATCTTGACAGTACGTAACATCATTCAGCCAACGTTGCAAGTTTGGTGGGGGTCCTCGTCCCAAGTTAATCGCGATCCTTCTGTGTGCAAGAACAAGGAATAAGTCTGTTAGTTTCTGCACCTCTCCCGGTAGGTGTTTGGTTAAGCCTAGAAGTGCTAGCATGGGGTCAGGTTCCAGTCGTGTTCCGATGATTGCTGAGATTTCCTCCAGTATTGTGTTCCAGAACGTCGCTATGCTGGGGCATGGCCATGCCAGGTGCATGAAGTCTGCGTCGTGTGCCCTGCACCGGCTATATTCTGCTGATATCGTTGGTTTTAGGGCATGAAGTTTTGCTGGCGTGTGGTACACTTGGTGGAGATAATTGAAGTGAATTTGCTTATACCTAGTATTAAGTGCGACTTTCTCGGTGAGTCGGAGTATGTAGTTCCAATTATCTTCTGTTATGGTGGTGTTTAGTGCTTTTTCCCATCTCCTTTAGCTTGTGGTAAGTCCGTTTTAATCATGAGCGATTTGTATATGTTAGCCACCAGCCGGCCTTCCACTTGAGCTTGAATCACTCTGTGTAGTAGCTTCCAGGTGGGCGGCTGTCGAGGGAAGGTGGGGATGTAGATTCGGAGAGCCTGGCGTAGTCTGAAGTAGATGAATATGTCTAGGGTGTTGTTTCCCCCTCTGTCACGGACCTGGTGAGGTGACAGGAAGGTGATTTCTGGGAAGAGGTCTCACAGGATTTTCACTTGTAGCTTGTCAGTCCAGTGTTGAAAAATCTTTTCCCAGGTGATGGGTATTCCCGGTACATACCTCACTGGGAGGAGGGGGGGAGTATCTGACCTGGATTTCTGTCCTCAATGCCATTCTTCTCCAGATAGTGTATGTGGTGCGACAATGTTCAAAAATCACTGCTCGTAGAAGGTAGGGGGATGGATGTGGGGTCTGATAAAGTGCGTGGCATACAGTGACTGATGAATTGCGCTTGGGCGGCCCAATATTAGTATTCCAGGTCGGGGAGAGCCAGTCCGCCTTGCACCACTGGAAGAGTCACTGTGGTGTATGCCACTCTCGCTACCTTCCCCGCCCATAGTAATTTGAGAATTATGCTTCTGATGTGTTGAAGAAATTGCTGTGTCTGTACCACTGGAATACTCGAAAATAAGTATAGTAATTTGGGAAGGATGATCATCTTGACCAGGGAGACTCTGCCCCAAAGTGTCAGTGGGAGAAACTTCCATCTATTTACTTTATTGTGAATTTTATCAACTACTTTCTCGTAGTTGTCTCGCATGATGTCACGACTGGATCTAGACAGGAATATCACTAGGTATCAGACTTTCGATTGCTGCCACCTGAAGCCGAAGTCGTTTGAGAACTCCTGGGTGTTGGCAGTCAGTGGGAAGATTATAGATTTTGTGTTATTGATCTTTAATCCTGAGAAGTTGCCAAACTTTAATACAGCGAGCATTATAGGATTCAGGTTTTCCACTGGATCGAGTAGGAAAAGAGCTATGTCGTCAGCATATAGGGATATATGATCAGTCTGTGCGGTCCCATAAAGATGACTCTGTGGAGATGGTGGAGCCGTAAATCGGAGGCCAATGGTTCCATGCCTAGGGCGAACAGTAATGCTGACAATGGGCATCCTTGACTTGTCCCTCTTCGTAAATGAATGTCGGCTGACTGTTTGTTTCCAAGGATAATGTTAGATGTTGGATGTTTGTATAGGACGGAAATCAATTGTATGAACCGCTTCCCAAGGCCCATGTGTTCCAGTACTGTAAAAAGGAAGGGCCATTCGGCTGAGTCGAAGGCTTTTTCTGCGTCGAGGAGTACCGCGATCGAGGGCTTCCATGACACTGAATATTCTTCTTATTCCGAATGAGGTGTTTCTGCCAGGTATGAAGCCTGCTTGATCAGCTAGTACCATAGCGGGCATCAGGGGGAGAATTCTTTTTGCCAGGATCTTCGCCAATATTTTATTGTCCAGGTTTATTAGGGAAATAGGTCGGTGTGATGCACATTCTTCTTTCGATTTTCCAGGTTTATGTAGGAGAATGATGTTGGCTCTGTAGAGAGTAGGCGGTAGTTCCCCTTTGATCAGTGCTTCGTCGTATACCTGTAGCAGGAGTGGGGCTAGAAGATTTGCAAAGTGTTTATAGAATTTGCCGATTAGGCCGTCGGGCCGGGTGTTTTTGTGTTCGGTAGTTCTTTAATTGCCTCGAGTATCTCTTCTGAAGTGATGGGCTCATTGAGGGGTCCTCGAAGTTCAGTGTTTGTCCAGAATAACTCAAAGTCATCTAGGTACGGGGCTAGGTCAGTGGTAGTGGCGGAGTAGTGTGAGTTGTAAAACTTGCGGAAGGTTTCAATGATTCCTTCTTCAGAGTATATAAGGTCTCCAGATTGATCTAATATTGCGTCAACCATTGTAGGTTTTCTTTCAGCTGCTACTAGTCTTGCTAGGAGAGCGCCGGGTTTCTGCCCTTTGCCATATTGACGTATTGTATGATTCCTGGCAAGGAACTTCACCTCTCTCTCTGCTGTAGTTCTGAACGTTTCTAGTTCGGTTTTGAGCTCTTCTAGGGTTTGAGGGTCTTTGGATGTCGAGAGTGTTTGTTCAAGCTCTTTTAGATGGGCATCACTTAGGGTCAGTTCTCTCCTTATCAGTTTTAGGATCCCGTTTTCTTTTGTTAGGCATATCCCTCTAACATAACACTTTAGTGTTTCCCAGAGGATCTCTGCGGATGTCACAGAGCCTTGATTGGTCTCGATAAAGCTCAATATTTCAGCTCGGAGTTCATCTGCGAAAACCTGGTCCTTTAAAGCGCTGGGTTTGAATCTCCAGTGTGGTTTGGTATTCCTGGCAAGTGATGTGTTGTATTCGAGGGTCACTGTTGAGTGATCTGATAGGGTTCTGGGTAGAATTTGGCATTCCCCCCACCGGGGCTGTCTGCGTGAGGACACAAGGAGGTAGTCCAGTCTCGAATTAATTTTGTGGACCCAGGAATAGTATGTGTACTCTCGTGCCTCTCGATGTTTGTGTCTCCAGCAATCGCTTAGGTCGTAGGCTTTGCATATTTCGGTGATCTGCCTGGATGCGTTGGAGGAGACTGTCGCTGAATTGTGGGATTTGTCTTTCGTAGGATCCATTGGTGCATTCATATCCCCACCACAGATGATCGTGGCTTTTCTGGTTGATTCCAGGTGTGTAACCAACCAGTCAAAATTATTTGTTCCATCCCTGTTCGGGCCCTAGGAGTTCATCAGAATAATTTCTTCTCTGTCTATAATTCCTCGTAGCAGTAACGATCTGCCTTCAGGATCTTTTTGGGTCTGTATTAGTTTGAATTTAGTTTTTTTATTGATAAGGATTGCGACCCCCTAGCGTAGGAGGAATATGAGGCAAAATATCTATGGCAGCCCCAGTCCCGAGCCCAGGTGTTTTCAGAGGTCGGACGTAATTGTGTTTCTTGGAGTAGGGCTATATCGATCTTATGTCTACGAAGATATTAGGAATTTTTTTTGTGTTTTGGTCGGCTGGCTGTCTCCCCTAATAATCCACGTTGCTAGTCTGTCTGGCATTATTTCTACAGCTGCGTCTTTTGGAGATTTGCTATGTTCTCAAGTCTAGTCCAGTGTTCTTTAGAGGTTTGGCAAGTATCTGTCGGACATCGAGGAGACAGATTTGAATCTTAGAGTCCAGGCAGCGGCGGGGAGATGGCGGCCGCGCCGTGCCCGGTGCATGCCTGGAACGATGAACTTTACACAACGTGGCAAGCCTCAACTTGCCTACTTCCAGCCCCCCATTCACACGGGCAACCCCCAACAAGCCTGTTTTCATGACCCACCCTCTTACTACTAGTGTGGTAAAAGGTAACAGTGCTGCGCAAGGGGCGCTAGTAGCCTCCCAAGGTGTGGGGCTCTACGTCGTCTACGAAATGATGGTTCTCCGGTGGTAGAGTTGCCTTAAGATCTTGTGTTGTTTCTCTCATGTGTGGAGTTATGGTGGGTTCCTCCTGGCTCTGTCTCTTTACGGCAGAGCAAGGTTGTTGTTGAGGGATATGCACCCGGCCCGATCTAGACAGGAGTTGGCCTCTTCAGGCTATTGGAAGAATTGAGCCTTCCCGTCATGTTGGACTCACAGTCTGGCAGGGAAGAGCATCAAATAGGGTATTTGTAGTCCCGCAGCTGTTGTTTGATTCTTGAAAAGGATCCTCTTTGTGCTTGGACTGTGGGGGAGAAATCCGGATAAAAGTGAATGGTGTGGCCATCATATTGCAGTTCTCCCCTTTTCTTTGCGAGTCGTAAAATTGTGTCCAGGTCCTTGTAGCTGAGCAATTCTGCAATGATTGGGTGGGGCGGGGCCCCGGGAACTGGTCTGGTGGCCCGGATTCTATGTGCCCTTTCCACGACGAACAGCTGTGATAATGCTTCTGTTCCGAAAAGTTCAGTGCATATTTTTTCGATGTGATCTTCCATTTTCAACTGCAGCTGTTGTTCTCTGACCCCCACTATTAGTATGTTATTCCTTCGAGAACGACCTTCCAGGTCCTTGTTTTTGGCCATCGTTACTTTCATTTGAGCTTCTAGCGTTGACACTCTGGTATTCATTGCCGTGACACTGTCATCTAACTCTGACACTCGGTGTTCCACTGTGTCTAGGCGCTCAGCATGTTTATCCAGGCAGTGTTGTAGCTGGTCTACTTTGGAGGAAAGGCTGTCCATTTTGCTGTCTAGGTTCCCAATTCCAGCTTTCAAATCGAGAAGTATCTCTTTGATATCGAAGGATTGGGGGAGTTCTTCCTCTTGGGGTGCATCTTGTGAGGGAGACTCTGGTCGGCTGCTGGGACGCATCGTCTTGGACGTTGTTCCTGTCTGGAAGTTCAGCTTAGGTTGTGATTTGTCAATCTTCCCCATGATGAGCTTGGGCTGACAATTTTCTGAGGCCTGAGCAGCCACTGGAGTGGGGTGTAGCTGTCCCTGCCGGCACAGCTAGACTTGAGATTTTGTCTTGGCCCGGTTCTTTTTGGTGTACACAGAGTGCCAGGTAAATTG
Organism: Ambystoma mexicanum; assembly: GCF_040938575.1. Classification (NCBI taxonomy): domain Eukaryota; kingdom Metazoa; phylum Chordata; class Amphibia; order Caudata; family Ambystomatidae; genus Ambystoma; species Ambystoma mexicanum. The sequence goes on from NC_090932.1 coordinate 553,966,019, forward strand.
GAATGAGCTTGTGTTGTGTGGTCTAATAGGGTGTCTTCAACTGACCCAGCTGCAGGGCGATGATAGTGTCTGTTGGGTTAAAACCGTGAGTGCCCCTCCCTCAGGGAATTGGAAGGTTGCTGCCCGTGGCGTTCGATTAATGTCACAATTGTAAGCTCGTGTGACTACTGTTAGCCGAGTCTCTCTTATATTTTCCTGTGGCTAGGGAATCGGCACTCGATTGGTCTTGGGCCAGGTAGCTCCAGTGTGTCACCCCCAGGCTATTGGGCGTTGAGCATTCAGTTAGTGTTCTGTTTTAGTTTATATGCTGCTCTTATTGTGCTGGCCTCGTTTCTGATGCGTTTAGCGTGCTCTTTTAGGTGGAAGCGGCCCATTCTTAGTCTGTTGTGGGGTAGGGGATCTGTTTGTTGTGCATTCGGTGTTTTATTTGTTTAAGATGACAGTTAATTGAACTGGTACGGTACCTTTCATCCGGGGGAGGGCCATCTCTTCACCAGCCGGTGTGAATTTTGTTGACTGCTGCCGATGTCCTCTGTACGGATTTATTCCGGTATCTTCTGAGTGTCACCTTGATGCGAAGGTTTCTTCTCACTGAGAATTTCGGCTTCTTCGCCTTGGATCTGTCTGCGTTGCGTGTGAGCTCTGCCTGCGATCGTCTAATGCTGTGTCCCTGTGATGCCGAGGGCAGAGTGGGGTCTTTTCTCTCTGCAATTTCCGTGTCTCAACTATCGCTGTTGGTGCACCCCTTTACTTTTCCTTTTGTTTGCTTGGCGCCATGTTCTGGCTGCGTTCGGGCAGTGTGGCTGAATTCGGCACCGCTGTCTCTGCTGTGACTGCCGCCAGCGGGCTGCCACCTCGTCCGGGGAGTCCCTGGCTCTCTATCCCGCGGGAGGGCGCGTATCCAGGCGCCGGCCGGCAGCACCCATGGGGCCGGGATCTTGGGGGTAGGTGTGATTCTTTTCTCCCCCGCTGCTGCTGTTCAACGCTGTCAGTTCACGCTCTGGGGCCTCCGGTGCTGCCCGGGCAGGGCGAGCCCGCACGGGGCGTTGCTTTGGCTGCTTTCCGGATGAGCGGGTGGATGAGCCTCGCCACAGGTGTTCGGCTGTCGAGTTGATCAGGAGGGTAGGTTAGGCGAGTCTGTGGCGGTTTCTCCAACTTTGCAATCGGCACCAGGCCATTGTGCTGGGGGTACAGCCTGACGAAATATCTGCCTCATTCTGTGCTGAGTCTTGTTTTGGGGCACGGGAGGCTCAAATCTCATCAATTTCGGGCATGTTGTAAAGGATGGGATCAAGCATAGTATATTGTAGAGAGAATGAGGACTTTTTCTACCGGAGAGCAGAGTATTGTTCAGGATTAATGTCACGCCACACAGGCGCTCACAGGGGAGCGGCCATCTTGGTCGGCTCTCTAGCGCCCTCTGTTATTTCACTTACTTCTGCTTTTGGTCGGGCACACTTGCACTTTTTCCTTTGCCGTGCGTCCTTGCACCTTTAAACTGTCCCTTTCCTTCTCTGTGCCCACTCGCACCTTTTCCTTGCTTTGCTTTCGGGCCGCTTGCCCTCTCTTGACTTTCTCATGCGCCCTCGCCCTTTCCTCTTGCTTTGTTTCTGTCTGCTTCAACTTTACATTCGGGCAGCTTGCCCTTTGTTTCAAATCTATTTGCTTTTTGTCTTATTTCTGCGCAACTCACATGCACCGTTTTCTTTTTTGTCCCTTTCTTTCACTCGCTTTCTCTCTTTCTACATTTGTTTCTTAAAACTGATCTTCTTGCTTTCTGTTTTGTACCGTTTGGCCAATCGTGCTTTTTCCTCCCTTTCCCACTCCAGCCACCCGCACGCTCCTGGGTTACTCTCTTAGTCATGTGAAACTCACCGGGTAGCGTAGCGCTGGGGAACAGTGTCTCCGGGATGCTTTGGGTCATGGTCAGGGTCTCACCACCTGCCCCTCAGACGCTCTTGTGCCTGGCACACTGCCAGAGGGAACAAACGAATGCACATTCTCTGACAGCAGGTTCCCAGCTGCCTCGCTCTGGCTCTCAGGAGACTCTGCTCCCCAGCCACGGTGCAGCCCTCCTTGCACAACGGGCCAGCGTAGCAGCATGCTGTACTCATCTGATCTGGATCCTCCTTCCTGCAGCTCCCAGCTTCGTTGCTCCACTGGTCCAAAATTACTCCAGCTCGCTCACCAATCTCTGTAAAGCCGCACCTTTTATAGTGAAAAAAACAGTCAAGTTGAGTCAGGTGTAACTGGTCACTATTAAATGCCTGACCCTGCCTGACTCTTAGTGGGACAACTCAAGTTCTTTCTAGGGTAGGTTGCCCTTACTTTCCCCAGATAATTCCTATGGGTAATCTTTACTGATCTTAGTTGCCTCTTCCTCGTCTTGCTTTTGTTGGAAATGGAGAGGAGATGGGGTGAGATTGGAGATGAGATACCCCATAAAGGCTGAGGGAGAGTAAGGTGGGGTATTTTTGGGACTGGGTGAATACCATGTCTCGCACTTGGGTATCCTCCTTCCAATTCCTTGTAACCCTCCATTCAGGTGATCCTCAGGTGATCCTCCCTCGCTTGTCCACCCCCAGGATCAGGATCCAAAAGTGATGGCGAGGTGTAAATACGTGTTTGTAAATATCACCATTCTCACATGTAGAAAGACATTTTTTCCTCTCAGCTTTCTATTTGTTTTGACTTTGTTGTTGCTCATTATTGTTTGTATGTGTTCACATTTTCTTTTCTTTTGGCCAATTCTGCAGATTTTGTTACTCAAAAAATAATAGGACCCTCAATGGAGTGGTAAACTACCCGTTTGGTGAATTTCCTTGTTTTATAATACCTTCATGTTTTTCTTTTTAATCCTTAACCCAGATTTCGAACTGCTTTCCAGCCATTTTTCTTGATGAGTGGCACCCACCATTCCGGTGCCATTGTGGGTCTTCTATGTAAGGTTCATGACTTCATAAGAGTTGTCTTCCATCAACATCATTACAAGGCCATGTAACAACTAAAGATCACATAGCTTCCATTTCGATTTTTCCAGTATTTTAGGTCTTCAGGTTTCTTTTATATATCAATTTCATTCAGGGCTTAAGTCGAGGGTGCACGCGGGGGACAGAGTCCCCCCAATTTTTCCAGAGGATGAACTCAGTCCCCCCAAGTTAAAATGAGTAACACTGAATGTCATATTTCAATTTATGAATTAAAGCCGACCTCAGGGATCGAAACGCAGTTGTCAGGTTTGCAGGCCGGACACTTCACCACTGCACTATATAACCTGATGAAAAATAACAAACAACTAAAGGTGAAATGTCCCATTTCTGTACTGCAAGTCTGAGGGAAAACGTTTGTATTGGTTGTTGGAGTTAAAAACATGCACACCTTTCAACGTTTTCAAAAACCCTATTTGAAGAAAATATGCATGGACTAATGCATTTTTAGATTTCTCACTCTCTTAAAAGCGAACATGTATTTTTCTTTAAAGCATTGGAAACTTTGTAAGATCTGTTCATTATTTCAAATAGCTGCTCTAATTTTGGAACTGTACTTATTGTAAGGGGTTACACATTATTTTATCCCATTTATCCATTAGACAATGTCAGCAGCCTTTGAGGGAGTGTATTTGAAAAACACAGCCACTGCTCAGGGAAGTGCAGTTTGCTTTCTAGTGCTCAACTGTGAGAAAACGATGAAGTCACTCACTGCAGGACTTTTCCAGAAGCATCATGCACTTAACTCAGAGCTGGGGAGCAGTGTCACTAGAATGCCACTTCTGCCTGACTTCAAAATGGTACACTGGCTTTTTTAATCCCTGGGCCACCGCCTTGAGGCTTGCAAAGGGGAATACCTACCAACAAGGGATAATCAACCACAGTTCACAACCCCAATTAGATCAAAGATAACACCTGAAAGTAAATGCCTTGGAAAATAGTATAACTAATCCCCAGCAGAGAGACAAGAGAAAAGGGGAAATTATTTAATAATCACATCACTCAGGAGCCATATGAAAAGTCAAGGATTCAGCAGTCGGGTCACAGACTGGGTTTGAGTGTGGAGAGAGAATGCATGCTGACTGGAAAACAGAAGAAAGGAGGAAAGGGCGCTAACCCCAAAAGATGCCCAGGCAAACCCCTTTCATCGCTTGTGCGGGTGGCTGCCAGAGGGACTGCTTCAGTGTTTTAAAACCTTAACATTACATTAAAAAGACCAGAAACAAGGAGGTGGCTGTGGTGCAAGAATGACAAAGCCCGACTAAAACCCAAAGCAAGGGGGAAGAAATACTTACTGGTAGAAGTATCGCCCAACGTCCTGATTGTGGCTGATGTATGCATAAACGGGGAAGACCTCAGTGTGGCAAGGCGCTGGGAGGAATGGGGTATTTCTACATGGGGAGATATGTACGAAGGCAGGAAATGTAGTGACTTAAATAGCATAGCTCAGCAGACAGGCCTGCCCAAGGGACAATTTCTGAGATGTATGAAAGTGGTGTGAGTGGCGGAACAAAGATGGAGCGGGTGGCCCAGTGAATTGGAGGAGACAGGGCTTCTGGCTCTAATGTATACTCTAGAAGATGGTTGGAGGCCTGTAACTAGACTGTACAGTTACTTGCTGAGTGGGTCTAACCCTCAAAACCCAAATCTGAAGATGCGATGGGAGTTGGATGTGGGCTCTGTAATCACTGATCAGGAGTGGGAACAAGTGCTTAGTTTACCTAAAAATGTGTCCAGGAATGCTAGATTTAAACTACTCCAAATAAATGTACTCCATCGTACATACATGACCCCCAGCAGAATAGCTAAATTTAATTAAAACATGCCCTCAACCAGCCCCTGGTGTAATCAAGATGAAGCAGATCTAATCCATATGTTCTGGAGTTGTGTAAGTGTGCAAGGTTTTTGGTCCCAAATTGAACAGGCTTATAAGGTGACAGGTGTTGTCAGATACAATTAGGGTCCACTGGAGTGTCTACTTGGCGCATTTCCCAGGCAAGGCAAATGCAGGAATATGACCAGATGTATGGATCTAGCTTGCATTCTCGTCGTATTGCCATGTACTGGAAGTTTATGGGGTGCCCGCAATATGAACAGTGGTACCGCAAATTTGAAACTTGGTGCAAGGCAGAAACGAAGGCATGGGCTGGGTCACTACAGTGTTTGGACGAGGTCCTCATTGATACTTATAAGTCTTGGAAAGTACTTGTTTTTACTATGTTCCACCTGTCTGCTGATAAGCCACTGTGAACATCCTTTCAATGCTACATTATATGTGAGTGTGAGTCCCTACAAACCCCCCACTCCCTGAGTTTCTTTTTGAGTTCCTAGCCTTGATTTTCTGGTAGCCCACCTCACTTTGCCCACAACGCTATCCTGCTGCCACTATAATAATTATTGCTTAGTTACCTTGTACAAGATCCTAGTTGACATGTCTGGAGAGTTCTTTGTTTGTTTATGAGAATTGTATTCTGTGTTTTACTCTGCTGTTACTTGGTCAATGCATTAGTCTATGCTATATTTTCACTGTAACCTTGTCAAGCTGATGCAAACCACTTACAGCTTGATAATAACAATAAACACATTTGAAAATAAATACAAGATGATTAAACAGGTGAGGGTAGAGACTGAAGATAAAGCTAGGGGAACATGGGACACCGCTATGGGAGCAGTGATCACGGAACGCCAATGGTCAATGGTATGCAGCCAAGGAAGATATTTATAAATAGTCGCTATAGACTGAACCATTTTAAATACCTGCATCACATGTATTATACATTGCCACAGTTGCACAAGTACTATCTCAACAGGACCAATGAGTGCGATAGGTGTCATCGGCAGAATGCAAACTTCCTACACATGGCGTGGTGGTGCAGGAAGGTGACTAAGCTATGGAGACAGATTATTAATGGAATGGGGGAAATGGTGGAGGGACATATCCCCAACACACCAAGGGCATGGATGTTAGCGAATTTTGAAGGGGAAGGGATTCTCAGGAACAGGTTGTTAAGTATGACTTCTGTGGTAGCTCGATCATTGGTAGCTCGGACTTGGGGTAAGGGACCATACATTTTAACAGTAGGTGGAATGGATGTCGAGCTGTGAGAGATTGGAGACACAACAAGCTGCCTTGCTACTCACCAGAAGTAGGCGATGCAACACTGTTCAACTGGCGTAAAATGATAGAGATATGGTGTGTAGTGATTTGAAAGAATTCTATGGGGAGGTGGTATGTCTGCCACACATGTTGAGGAATGAGGTGTTGGGTGGCGGGGAGGGTACACTTGTATTATAAACAATGCGGCTAGGGTGATAAATTATGTGTTTCTGTGGTGTTACCTTTCTGATTTCTGTTTGTAAGATGTGTATGTCAACTAAAATGAAAAAAATAGTACGCTAAAACACAACCCCCAAAGAATCTTGTTAACAGTGACAGGTTACTGGCCTCTACCGCTCCAACTTCGTTTTCTCTCTTGTTTTGCTCAACTCCACCCGGAGGTAGTAGTGAAAGTGTTGAGGAATGTCTAAAGTTCCACGAAGCCACAACAACCGCATTATGTAAAAATCAAAAGATGCTCTTTATGAAACTAATAAGAGACATCCATAGTATATTTTCTCTATTTTAGTCTGTTCTACCAAATTTGGTCAGCATAACCTGAGTGAGCAACTTACTTCCTGTATCGAGTAAAGCAAGAGTATACATTGGAGGGGAGCGGAAAGGGGGAAAAGAGATAATGCAACTATGAGGAAAGAGGAAGCTGGGGAAGAGGGTAGCTGGGAGGGAAGACACTACAAAGAGGAAATAGGATTGGTAGGATACAATACAGTATAAAGTCACCTCCAAGAGGTGAGAGTTGACACCACATGAGGTGTGCGGCTGTGAGGTTGTTGGCTGCAGTAGATTATAAGGAACAGAAAAATCACACTTTCTTTTTTCAGAGCACGAGGAGAAAAGACCCAGCCACTCACCGGAGATTCAGCACTTCCACCGAAGAAGGTAACACCAAACCAAGTAGCAATGAATACCCACTGGGCTGAAAACTGCGGCAATTCTGGAAAGTGCTGCCTGATGTCCTCTGTGGCTCTTTTAAGGATATCTGGATCATTGCTCTCTCTGTAATATACCTCCCCAGCCTGTCGGTTGTCCACATCGGCCCAGAAGGCAGCCACTACACGTCTGTCCTTTGAGATTGGGAAGGCCACAGGTGTGAATTGGGAGACCTCTCGCAGGAAGGACAGAATTCCGTTGTTGTTTACCTATCCAGTAGAAAAAAAGAGCATGTTTTGCAAGAGGGTTAAACATTTCAAATTGCAATCTTCTAGTCATGTATAAAATGTCACGCACCCTCAGTTCTTCACATGCACACAGCATGCCATTTCTTACTAGTCAGTGGTCAATCATCACTCACCAATGGCTAGTGCACATTTTAAGGCCTGTTTTACAATGAGAATTAGAAACCTCCACTTCATATTGACTACGTAGAGCCATTGACAGGCATGTCTTCTGTCCACATTTTTCAGTGTGTGGCAATTTTTCTTCCTGTATCCCTACCTTTACTTCCCTGCACTTGCACTTTGCATGATCATAGTCAGAATAAAAGGCCCAGATTATTTCAGTCACTCGTTTGCTTGGGAAGCCAACTTGCTGTTCACATTTGCATCCACTAGGGGGAGGAGATTGCTCAACACAAACAAGCCCTTTATTATGAGCTTTTCAGTAACAGCTCCATATATTTAAATCTAATTGCGCGCAGCTAAATTTGAAATTTCTATGGGAAATGTGTTGTTGGAGTTAGCCTGATGATTTCAACTGGTGTGCTATGTTTGTGGAGTTGTGCATCAGTACTTCCACAATCCATTATTTCTCAACTCAAAATGTAGCATGCAGTCTCTTTAAAGGGTCCAACGAAGAGTGGTATTTGTAGAGTCACTTCTGTTCTATTACACCTGGTTACTGCTTGCAGTTGCAATAATCCCGACAATTATGATACATTTTCAAGGATAAAATGAAGAGTTGTTGAGGATTAAGAACAGCTCCTTGGTGCCAGACATCAAACAGTGAGCAGGAGCTACTTCTGGTAAACAAGGAGCTAATATATAGAATACTGAAATGACAGCTTTAACAAGAGATGCAAACTGCAACCTTTTGTCCATTACAGATGGATATTGTGCTTTGTTAGTTCAGTCAGTTCCTGTTAGGTGTAGGGTGCTCTTTTCCTTAGCTTGCAAGACAAGCAATAAAAGACGTCTCTGCCGTCACCTTAAACTGATCCATGAGTCTGGTCTCTGCAACAGTGTGGCCCAGCAACTCGGATTTGCTCTGCAGCGCAGCAGCACCGCTGAGCTTGTTGGCCACCTGCTTTTGAATGTACCGTTGCACAACAAACAAAGAGGTAAGGAATCCAGTTTAAAAGCTCCAAGGGGTGGTCCGGAAAATGTTGACCGTCTGGAGTTAAGGGTGTTTCATGATGATAAAAAAGACACAGATTTGTTTCAGGATTATGCTAATATGGGTTGTAGATTCTGGGTAGGTTATTTCGTTTTATTTTTCATGTTTGCCTGGCTTATTATCATGATCATTTGAGTGAACTATTTGTTATTTCCTGATAATGATCTGCCAAAGTGCTGGCCATTTTCAATCTCGGTAATAGATGGCCTAGTAAGGGTCTATTGACTCTGGTAATGGCCAAATGTCCTTCTGGTAATATGGTTCAGTGTTTAGTGAATGGGCGAAGTAAAACCAGTAAGAGGATTATGTATTGAGAATGGGATGTTTGGGGAAGCACAATGGGACAGATGGGGAGAGTTCGTAGTGCTCCGAACCCTCTTCAGGCAACTCAGAAATGTCTCTGTAAAACCCCTTCTCAGTCAGGATCGTACGGAAAGTGGAGTCTTAGTATGTGTGAAAAAGGGATGGATGAATTGTGTGAGTTGTATTAAAACAAAAGACAGACATGGGCAAGGGGCAGTCGAAACAGGAGCCCATACCATCTTAGGGTACACCTGATCATTACATGTCTACAAACTACAACAGTGCCAGACCTGAGTTTCGAGGTCTGGCACCATTGAATGCTAGAGAAAACACACACTACGGTACCTTTAGTTTCTGTTAGAAGGGACCTTGAATTTGGAAGAATTAGCGGATTTAAAACGTGCCTTGGAAAAGTGTAAAAGGAAAGTAGGTCCACAACATTGGAGAGTGCACCCTAGGTACTTTAAAAGGCTACAGACTGACAAAGCGTTTTAAAGTCTAGAAGCAGAAGGATTTTAAAGAGTGATTAAAAGCCCAAATTAAGTATTTGAGAAGCCTGGGAATGATTTAGACTGCCAAGACCTCCTCATTGATCTGTCCTAGATCGTAGATGACAAACATGATGAAGAGACAGCAGTATGTTTGATAGACTTTTCCACTAATGTGCAAGGAGCTCAAGTGGTCATTCCGATAACCTCCGCTCAGACAACTGCTCAAGCTTCCCATCTACATCAACAAGTCGGCTCTGGTACCGGTGATCTCACAAACTGCAGACAGTGCTTATGAGCCTTTTTTCCCTATTGCAGGTGAAGATGAAAGTCCTAGATTCATATAGGTATCTATTTCGCCTCCTTCTTATATTCTGTGACAAGGGGTTGTGCCAGATATGGACAAGAGAGTTAGGTTTTTCAAGCACCCCTCAGGGAGGTCCAAGGGGCTGTCAGTGGTAAGATGGATGATAATCAACTGGTCAGTGTCCATGTTCCATGGACTCCTTGAAATTGAAGAAATTTGGCCAAAGAATTTCCAAACATATGGGTGGAGCCAGAGCGTTTTATCCAGGGTCTCCTGGCTGATATCTAATGTTATAACCCTATCTGGGCTTACATGAACCTGCTCATGAGAGTGGCTATGCATCCAAAGGTTAGACAAAGGCTGACCCAGCATGTCAATTGGCCGGCTGCTGATCCTGGCATAGGAGTTGGATTGGATCCAGCTTGGATTAGAATTATAGCTGCTATCTCGGAGGTTTACCCCAGAAAGACTGATTGGGGTAAAATAGACCATTTAGTATTTACTACCCTAAGACTCCTTGGGTGTGGTTTGGAGTATGGGGGCATTGTAGAGTGTTGAATGTGTACATTGGGATGTAAGGACCCCTGAAGTGGTAAGCGAGGAAAGAGGGATGTGCTCCAACTGAAAAGGGAGGTGCAGGAATGAACAATTCCATTCAAGATGACCAATGTGACAACACACATTCTGTTTCAAGCCACCTGAGGATGATCCTATTGGATCGAAATATGTACGTCCAGTGGCAAGTTAGTTTCTGCAGCTTGCCTTCTAAATGGTGCTTGAGGAGACAAATATATATATACTAATTAGTTTGACTATACAACATGAAGCTATGAAAATAAGCTAAGTTTGTTATAAACAGAAGAGTGGCCTTCACTTGTATGTTATGAAATGTCTACTCTACCGAAAAGTGAAAATAATTTCAGACATTGGTGGCACATGATTTGAATGATCCATGAACAGGATCTGGACAGTTCAGACAGTACAATTACATTAACAAGACTGAATGCAATTTATAATTTCAATTGGAATTGTAAATTACTAATCTCTTACATGGCCATATTTCCCCTTAAAAGAAAGGTTTACCCACATATTGAAGTCGACCAATCTTATTGGCACCTTCACACACCGCTTTAAAATCTGTGATTAGCAGGTGTTCCCTTCCGTCGTATTGTGATAAGGTAATCTCAGCCGTGATCTCTTTGGGATTAGGGTACATAATTCAAATTCATATAAAGCGTAGCACTGTTGATTTTTTGCAGATGTTCTGGGAATGTACCAATACCATGTAGTTCTAAACAAGAATCGCCCGTAGACATCACAGATTGTGAGTTGAAGATATTGAACTAAAGAGAAAAGCATACATGAATTTGGCAGGTATGTGTTATTTCAGTGGCATGTATAATTGCAAAAGTATACAAATGGATGTGGATAAAATACGAATTGCTTTGTTTGGTTTAAGTTGATTGTATCTGGGGTGTAGTTAACCCCAATTTGTTAACTTTTTTTAGAAACTCGCCCTGACGAAGGACAGAGTCCGAAATGCATCGGCAAGGGCTTCTGCCATTATGATGACAATAGAGAGAAATTTGAAAATAACGATAGATAAATGATTGAAATATAACCAAACAACACGCGTCGATCTATGGCAGATTGACTACTAACAAAGTGCCACTAAACAAAGCTTGAAAGCTTAACTGCAATACAATTGAAGTAGTATTTACTACACCAACAGGTGTCTCCGAAGCTCAGTGGAAGTTCCACTGAGCTGTTCTTTCCTGTTGCCTTTTTTGTGACATTGTGTATGTCACATGTTTCGGATGACGCCTTGAATTTCAACAATAAGAGGAAAATAGAATCTTATAGACTTATTGAAGATAAGCAGTGCCCGCCTTACCTCTCGTACTTGTTCACCAAATTGTTACACAAACACAAAGTGGAGGCACGCACAGAATGTCTTACGAAGATATATCAAATATCACTAATAAGCATGCAGAAACTCTAGGATTTACATCCGAGGAGGCAGAAGCAATACTAAATCTCATTTCAGACTCAGGACTTCGATTGCAACCTACAGATCCAGTCAAGAAGATTAAACAATTGGAATACCTTGTCCGCATGGAAATAAACAGGAAATGACATGCCATCACACTGACTATCACAGAGCTCAAAGGATCCCAAGAGGATGCCCTTACGACCGACGTTATGCAAGGATAATAAAGATTTTGTTAAGAAATGGGAAAGCATTTTCAACAAATGTTCACTTGATTTAATATTATTAACAATACAGGAATTATCCAAGGAGCTTGCAGTTATCAACTCAGAAATTGAAGATATCAAAACTGAATTAAGTACAACTATCAGTGAAGAAGACCTCAAGAAAACATTAGAGGAAATTAATCAGAAATTAGAATGCTACAGAGATGAGCTAGAAAACAAAAAAATACATAAATACAAACGAGACACCTATGATTATTGTAATGACGAGGTCTACACCTGGATGAACAAGTATAATAACCAGAATCGTCCCCATAACAAAACCTCAACAGATAATTCAAGCTCAGGTTCAGAAGCAGAATCAAGCAAAACTACTGATAATCACACGGAACAACAACCCAGTGAAACAGGAAGACCCCCGACAGATCGAACTACAACACCACCACGTAAACAGCCTTTTTAGGGAAAGGACAAGATCGAAGAAAAGAACACGATGGGGAAAGAGAAAAAGCAGGAGCCACGGGAACAGAGCCGATATCCGAACAGAAGGCTTTAGTCATCAATCTATCAGATAGACACCTTACAACAACTGAATTGACAACATTACAGAAAGGCTTAAACTTCGTACCTACACACACGTCCACCTTGTTTGAAACAAAAATAGAACTATTTAAATTCATACATAAGCTGAAACTTTAAGCTTTTTTTGCTGACACATCAACTGATCCAGTCAGCAGGGACTCAGAATTCCTGGAGTTACGTTCAAATTACCAGGTTACTCACCGTAGTGACCACCTTACTCCTAGTCCATAGTCCCCTTTCCTCCATACTTATGGGACATCTCTCCGTACTGTGGGACGGGACCGGAGCACTTTGTAAAAAGCATCCACATTTTTTTCAAATATTTGTCCCTCCTCTCTTTCCTGTGCAGGGCCCGGCACTCGGCCGTAACCCCGCCCACCTTGGCTCCGGCCCGCGCATCGCCCATCAGTCCTTTTCTATCGCAGGGTCAAAGACCCATTAGCAATAACAGAGGAACCTTATTAGAGGGGACGGCAGGCGGGCGTATGGAGGAAAGGGGACTATGGACTAGGAGTAAGGTGGTCACTACGGTGAGTAACCTGGTAATACTCCTACATCCCGTCCCCTTTCCTCCATACTTATGGGAGATTCCCAAGCACTCCTTACAGGAACTATGGGTGGATGGAAATACCCCTTACTGAAACAGGTTCTTCAGCACAGCCTGGCCAAACTGAGCATCAGCTCTAGAGCTCATATCGAGGCAGTAATGCTTACAGAAAGCAGATGGGGAGGCCCAAGTAGCCGCTTTAGTGATGGACTCCCAGGGAACATACTTCTGAAAAGCAACCGCGGCTGCCTTGCCCCGCAACAGGTGTGCATGGATACCTTTAGGAGGTTTCAGCTTTTGGACGGTGAAAGATTCCGTGATACAGGCGGCAATCCATCTGGAAATAGATGCCTTAGACGCCGGCCTGCCCTGAGGGTTACTGAAGGTCACAAAAAGTTGGGAAGAACTCCGAAGCTCGGAAGTCCTGTCCAGGTAGAACTTAAGAGCTCTTCGGACATCCAAGCAGTGTAGAACCCTTTCCCCCTCCGAGGAAGGGTTCGGAAAAAAGACCGGAAGGGAAATCGACTGATTCAGATGGAATTCGGTCACTACCTTTGGTAGGAAAGCTGGGTTCGTCCGAAGGACTACCTTGTCCTTGTGAAAGACCAAGAAAGGATGCTCCACCGACAATGCCTGGAGCTCACTCACTCTCCTCGCTGACGTAACGGCGACCAGAAAGGACACTTTCCAGGACACGTACTTGAGGTCAACCGTGGCCATTGGCTCAAAGGGTTTATGGCACAGCGCCGTCAGGACTACATTTAGGTCCCAAGGCGGGTGCGGACTACGAACCGGAGGGTAGATGCGTGTCAAGCCAGCAAAATGTCTCTTCACTACCGGGTTAGTTAAAGAATAAGAACACCGGTCTGTAGAGAGGTAAGCGGAAACCGCTGAGAGATAAGTCCTGCAAGACAGAACATGAACACCTGACTCTGCTAGGGAGGATACGAAGGACAGTACCGTGTCAATCATTGCCACCCTCGGGTCCAATTCTTTCTCCAAACACCAATGACAGAACCTGAGCCATTTACTCTTGTATTGGGATCTGGTCGAGGGTTTCCTGGCTGCCTGGATAATGCGCATGTTATCCGCAGACAAACCCAAACGCTCTAGAGATGTGAACTCAGGCACCATGCCGCCAAGTTGAGCGATTGTGGGCAGGGGTGCCACATCTGCTGTTCCCCTTGGTGAAGAAGATCGGGAGTAACTGGTAACCTGATCGGCGGACACACCGACAGGTGTTGAAGTTCTGAAAACCAAAACCTGGCTGGCCACCACGGAGCTATCAGTAGAAGAGAACAGTTGACAGAGCTCTTCAACTTCCAAATTGCTTGATGAACTAGGGGGAGAGGTGGGAAGGCGTAAGCTCTCATGTTGTGCCATGGAATCTCGAGAGCATCCCCCAGAGAGGAGGCTCCCAGCCCCCCTCTGGAGGCGTACTGAGGAAGCTTTTGTTTACCGCCGTGGCGAAGAGGTCCACCTCCGATGTGCCCCAACGCGAGAAAATCCATGAGAGGATCTCCGCCTTCAACTCCCACTCGTAGCTGACCACTGTCCGCCGGCTGAGGGCATCTGCAGTGACATGCAAGCAGATGTGCACTGCAAGCAGCCAGACCCCATGAAGCACGGCCCACTCCCAAATCTGGATGGACAGGTCCTCGAGAGGGGGAGACTTTGTTCCCCCTTGCTTGTTTATGTAATACATTGATACCACATTGTCCGTTCTTATGCGGACCACCTTGTTGACAATGAGCCGCCTGAACACCTTGAGCGCCAGAAAGATCGCCAGAAGCTCCAAATGATTTATGTGCAGGAGCTTGTCCTGAGGCGACCAGAGGTCCGAGACCTGAAGAAGATCTAACGTTGCACCGCACCCCAAAAGGGAGGAGTCTGTCGTGATCGTCACCATGGGGGCTGGGTCTTGAAACCCTGCGCCCACTGACAGGTTGCTGAGAGATGACCACCAGTCCAGGTCCACTCTCATGGAATCCGGAATCATTATCCGCTTGGAATCCGGGTCCATAGCCTGACGCCAGGAACTCAGAAGAGCCATCTGGGTCCGTCTCATTTTGAGACGAGCAAGAGGAAGAGCCAGTACACACGAGGCCATGAGGCCCAGAAGCCTCTGGAACCACCAGGCCGACATGCTCTCAGACTGCGCAAACATCTGACACGTGGCCAACAGATCCGCCATTCTGTCCCCGGTCAGATACACTGGGCAGTCGATCGTGTTCCAACGAAAACCCAGGAAAGTCAGGTCCTGTGAGACCGTCATGGAGGATTTCCGCCAGTTCACCGACAGCCCAAGATGGAACAGGAGCTGAAGGAGAGACTGGAGGTTGCCCGCTGCTGCCAACGGACAAGGGCTGCATAGGAGCCAGTCGTCCAAATAGGGATACACATGGATACCCTGGAGACGAAGATAGGCTGCAATCACCGACATCATCTTCGTGAAGATACGCGGCGCCGAACTGAGGCCAAAAGGAAGCACCCGAAACTGGAAGTGCTCCTCTCCCAAAGAGAAGCAGAGGTATCTCCTGTGTGGATGCCAAATCAGGATATGCAAGTACGCATCCTGAAGATCCACCACGCTGAGCCAATCGCCCATCTGCAAAGAGGCGTGAATCTGGCCGGGCGTGATCATCTTGAATTTCTCTTGGGGTAGGAAAAGATTGAACTGGGAAAGGTCTAGGATGGTGCGCAGGTCAGCCTGGTTGGGTTTGGGCACCGTAAACAGCCGGGAGTAAAAACCCTCCCCTCGCTCCTCAAGGGGAACGGGTTCCACAGCTCTGAGGTGCAGAAATTTCTGAACCTCGGCCTTGAGGGAGGGTGAGCCCGACAGCTGAAAAGGAGGGTTGAGGGGTGGGGTACGGGGTAAAGGTAAGCGGAAGCCCGCTCGAGCGACTGACAAGACCCATCTGTCTTCTGTGATGGTCTGCCACGCCTCCCAATGGTACGCAATGCGTCCTCCCACGGGGTCTCGTGCGAGCGCGGAAAACCCTCATTTGGCAGGCTTATCGGTGGCGGTGCCACCTGAACCTGATGAGGAGGCTGAGGAGCGGGAGAAAAACTGTGTACGCTGTTGTCTACGGCGGTTATTCCCCGCAGGAGTATCCACTCTGCAAGATTTGCGGTCGAGGAAGCCCCTAAAACCAGAGGAAGGTCGACTTTGCGACAACGGTCTTTGAGACTTGAAGGAAGCTTTAACCAGAACAGACAATGATTTAGCCGTCTGAGTGCTATCTTTGGTTTGGTGAGCTCTACATCAGTAGAAGAGTGAAAAAGCTCCTTACCATCGAATGGAAGGTCCAGAACCTTGTCTTGCACTTCCTTCGAAAACTTAGTGGCATGCAGCCACGCTTGCCGCAAGGTATCAACCCCAAGCATCAGACCCGAGCCGAGGTGTCTACGTGATGAGCCGCAGCCTCCAGGAGATCCTGGGCCAAGACCCTGGCATCGGAAAGGCCCCCTCTGAAATCTTCCAACTTCTCGACCGGAATGTGCTCCTCAAACTACTGCATTGGCCTGCCTGAGCTTTAAGGCCGAATTGGCAAAGATTTTCCTCCCTAGGGAGTCCAGGAGCTTGTCCTCCTTTCCCAAGACCTGAGTAGCTGTCACGGAGGAGGATGCTGCAGGCCTGGATTGCAACGTAGCTGCAGTCACCACTGTGGAGGAGGGAGGCGGACAAGACGACAAGGCCTCTTCTTCCGAAGAATGCAGCCTGTACCTCGCATCAATCTTTTTATTGACAAAAAGTCCCGAGTGTGGCATTTCCCAAACTCTTCGGACCTCGGCCAGAACGTCCTTCTGCAAGAACAGGCCAGTACGCTCCAAAGGAGACAAGGTGAACGCCCCAGAAAGCACGCCCTCCTCCGGAGCGGGTGCCTCGGGCACCGGAACATCTAAGAAACTCATCATGTCCAGCACCTGGTCATGGAAAGCTCTGATAGAGCGGGGGAGGTCCTCGTTGTCCAGATCGCCTTGAGGGTCATCTGACAGGTCAGGATCCTGCTGAGCCGTGTCAGGCACTGCCTTGTCCACTGGGGACAATGGTGGCAAAGGCGGAAATACAGGGGAAGGCACCACGAGCAAGGGAGGCGCCGGCGGGACCACCGGCGGAACGGGTGGAGCCGGAGGCGCAGGTGGAATATCTCCTTGAAAAGCCCTTTGAAATATTCCATCATGGGGTCGGTGCGCATAAGCGCTTGAAATTTACCGAAAAATGCGTCCTCAGGAGATTGTTTCGGAACCTGAGGAGGCCTCTCATGAGGTGGACAAATCCAGGGACGTAACGGGGAAGGGTGCCACACCGGCCCCTCCACCGACGTATCCACATAAATCAAGGGAGCCGCCCCCGCGGGCAACCAAACATTGTGCGGAAGAGGCATCCAGGTGTTCCAATCATAAACCGGCCGGTAAGGATGCGCACAAGGGACCTTAGGTTCACCCGAAGGACCGAACTCTACACCAGGGGCCGATGGCGTAGTTGTAGGGGTAGTACCTAAAATGGCCACCGTGGTCGTGGCGGGAACGGCCGCCATTTTGTCCTCATCTGTGGGGAACTGTGGCACGTGAGGAAGTGAGGCAGGAGTCCCCGTCGATGGGTCAGGGGTCTTAACTTTAGCCTTAACGTAAGGAACCTCGGCAGAGCCAGTACTATGAGGCCTGGAATGTTTCTGCGACATACCAACCGCCAACTGAGCCTTCGAAGGAAGGGCCTCGGCACTGCCAGTAAAAGAAGAAACTTTCTTCTTTGCCCCCTCAACAGATCTGGTGTCACCACAAGAGCGGGAACGGTGAGCCACCGCTTTCAGCAACAGGGCCTTGCCCGGCCCCTCAGAACTGTTGGTAGCCTTAGCCTCTGTACGAGGGACCTCGGACCTAGGCCTGGTAGAAGCCTTATCGGCACGGGCCTCGAACATCCGTTTGGTAACCTCAAGCCCAGCCAAGACCTTGGGGCGCACCCCGGTTTTGTTTTTGAGGGAAGCCGAAAGAGCGGCCTCAGAGCAAGCTCCGGTACCCCACGACTCAGTAGAACTGGGTCTACAAACAGCCCCCACAAGAGGGGCCTCGGAGCGTACTCCGGTGAACACAGGCCCCTTACGGAGACCATCGGAGAAAACTCCGGTAGAATTATTAGGCCCGACAGGCACCTCAGGGCGAACCCCGGTAACAGAGCGATCAAGGCCCCTCCCGGCCCGAGAGGAACCCGGAAAGGTATCCCTCGGCCGGGGTGCTCTGGAAAGTAAAGAACTTACCGGGCGTTTTTTCTTCTCCTCGATGAACGCCTGAAAATGCGAAGGAGGAGTTTGTCCGAACACTTCCTCCCACCGCTCCAACCGACGTTGAAGTGCCCGGACCGAAAGGGAGTCACAGTAAAAACAGGAGTCCCAACGGTGTTCCGGACTCAAACACTCTAAACAAAGAGGATGGGGATCCGCCCTCGCGAAGCGACGGTGACACGATGAACAGTCTGGAAAATCTAGTTTAAAAGAGATAGAGAGAGTAGTAAACGAACGCTAGCGAGAGCCAGAGAGGAAAACAGGGAAGAAAGTCTTCCGAGGATGCAAGTGCGTCCGGCCCCGATCGTGCGGAGAAAAGGACTGATGGGCGATGCGCGGGGTGGAGCCAAGGTGGGCTGGGTTACGGCCGCGTGCCAGGCCTCGCGCAGGAAAGAGAGGGACACATTTTTGAAAAAAAATTTGATGCTTTTTATAAAGTGCTCCAGTCCCGTCCCACAGGACGGAGAGATGTCCCATAAGTATGGAGGAAAGGGGACGGGACATAGGAGTAAAGCACTTACATGCCTCCAGTTACGCATGGGATGATAGATGTGTTTCAAGAAGCTGTGTTGAAAGATTTACAAAAAGTTTCTTTTAAGCCACCCCAATATAGGAACCTTGGTAAAAAAAAGACATGTCAGTAATAAGAAAGTTGTATGAAGACCCAGACATCACAATTCGCTCAGCTGACAAAGGTGGAGCCTTAGTAATACTAAACACAACAGACTATGAAGAAGAGTGCCAAAAACAGCTCCAAGATACTAATACGTACAAAGTTCTAGTCAACGACCCAACACAAGACATTAAACGCAAAATTGAAGAAATGTTAAATGATGCTGAAGAGAATGGATGGATTTCATCAGCAACTAAATCATATTTAACAACACAATATCCAAAGATTCCCCACTTCTATTTACTACCAAAAATACATAAGACTCTGAATAAACCACCGGGAAGACCGATTGTGGCAGCTACTGACGGACTTTTGCAACCATTAGGAATATACATCGACAAGATTTTACAACCCATCATCCAGAAATGTCCTTCCTACATCAAGGACACCACCGATTTTCTCAATAGACTGCACACCATAGTTATTGAACCGACAGACATTTTAGTCACTATTGATGTATGCAGTTTGTATACATCAATACCACATGATTTAGGATTACAAGCAGTGGAGTGGATATTGTTGAACGAAGAAGATGTAGGAGCCTCCAAAGAGTTTGTGATGATCTTACTCGACGTGATAGCACGGAATGCATACTTCAGACATGATAAAACCTTTTTTCAGCAATAAATGGAACCGCAATGGGAGCCACCATGGCACCTGCCTACGCTAATGCCTTCATGATTAAATTTGAGGCAGACTATGTCTTGCACCACTCAGTTTGGCAAAAAAACATCAAGCACTGGGGGCGTTATATTGATGACATTTTCTTAATTTGGAAAGATACATTGGAGAATTTACAACTGTTACGATAGATACATCAGAAATTGGTTTGCACTTCTTAGACGTACAGATTAAACCATTGGTACCTAATTTTGAGACAAATATTTTCCATAAATCAACAGACAGAAATAACCTTCTTCACAGGTTGAGCTTTCACCCTCCGACAACCATCAAAAGTTTACTATACAGCCAACTACTCAGGGTTAAAAGAATTGTCAATACTGACACAAACTGGGAACGCGAATCTACCAAAATGCTTGACAAATTCAGATCAAGAGGCTACAATGAACCAGAATTACAAAAAGCAAAGCGAAAAGTAGATCAAAAGGAACGACCACAGTTACTAACACCGAAAATTCATGATAGCAAAACTGACCCGCAATTGGTGTTTGTCAGCAAGTACAGCATCCAATCCAACAGGATCAAGAAAAGCATACTGAAACAATGGCCAGTACTAGAATGTGACACAAGATTACAAGGCAACTTCAGCAATAAACCATTTTTTGCTTTTCAAAGAAGCCACAATCTCAAGGACCTTCTTGTAGACACCAATCCCAATCGAATAAAAAAACAACGCAGCAAACATCCAGGAACGTACCCTTGACTTTCATGCAATAACTGTAACAATGTGACCAAGGGTAACATCATTACTCATTCAAGTACTGGTGAAAAAATCGTACTCAAGGATCATGCTACATGCGAAACACAGAATGTAATATATGCGATCAAATGTCCATGTGGCCTTACATATGTTGGACAAACCAGCCGTAAAGCACGGATTCGCTGGAATGAACACAAATCCAATATAAGAACAAACAACCGTCATTCACCGATTGCAAGACATTTTCAAGACCATCAACACCAGTTATCTCAGATGAGGTTTCAAATTTTGGAGGTAATCAGAACTAAAGACTTACGCATGAACATTTCAAAGAAACTTGAACAACGAGAAGTGTATTGGATCGATAGGCTTGGAACGGTTGCCCCCACAGGTTTAAATGAAGAACTAGATTTATTTTGTTTCTTATGAACTTGGTAAAATTGAAGAATGTAACCCACAAAGGTAATTAATGATTAGGTGGGGTCATATGTATGGTAGTTTAAAGTACAACACTGAATTTGTTGTTGAACAGCTAACCTGAATTTGGTGCAAACAGCACTTGCAACAGATGGGATTCATATGAACCACGTATTTTTAAATCCAACTCGCGGTGCGCAGCGTTCTGTTGCCAGGGGCAACAGCTGTTGCCCCGGACACCACAGCGCTGCGGACCCTCGCGACGACCACGTTAGCTGGTAAGAACAGGTAAGCGCGCACATAATGCTTGCATGAGGATATGTATTTTCAGAAATACCTGTTAGCCTACTAATTTATACATGTGTCCTTCGTTCAGAGGGGACCAGCCACATGCAACATACCGCCTCGTGATGTCTTTATAGGATTAGACACAGAGCATTCCTCACCGGCGGCCGGATGAGGTAAGACAGTACATTTATTGATGCTTGTGGTTTCCCACAATATACTGTTAAATAAGACGCAAGCAATCTCTTTGGGATTAGGGTACATAATTCAAGTTCATATAAAGCATAGCACTGTTGATTTTTTGCAGACTTTCTCGGAATGTAGCAATACCATGTAGTTCTAAACAAGAATCGCCCGTAGGCATCACAGATTGTGAGTTGAAGATATTGAACTAAAGAGAAAAGCATACATGAAATTGGCAGGTATGTGTTATTTCAGTGGCATGTATAATTGCATAAGTATACAAATGGATGTGGATAAAATACGAATTGCTTTGTTTGGTTTAAGTTGATTGTATCTGGGGTGTAGTTAACCCCAATTTGTTAATGTTTTTTAGAAACTCGCCCTGACGAAGGACACAGTCCGAAATGCATCGGCAAGGCCTTCTGCCATTATGATGACAATAAAGAGAAATTTGAAAATAACAATGGATAAATGATTGAAATATAACCAAACAACACGCGTCGATCTATGGTAGATTGACTACTAACAAAGTGCCACTAAACAAAGCTTGAAAGCTTAACTGCAATACAATTGAAGTAGTATTTACTACACCAACAGGCGTCTCCGAAGCTCAGTGGAAGTTCCACTGAGCTGTTCTTTCAAGGAGCTCAAGTGGTCATTCCGATAACCTCAGCTCAGACAACTGCTCAAGCTTCCCATCTGCATCAACAAGTCGGCTCTGGTACCGGTGATGTCACAAACTGCAGACAGTGCTTATGAGCCTTTTTTCCCTATTGCAGGTGAAGCTGAAAGTCCTAGATTCATATAGGTATCCATTTCGCCTCCTTCTTATATTCTGTGACAAGGGGTTGTGCCAGATATGGACAAAAGAGTTAGGTTTTTCAAGCACCCCTCAGGGAGGTCCAAGGGGCTGCCAGTGGTAAGATGGATGATAATCAACTGGTCAGTGTCCATGTTCCATGGACTCCTTGAAATTGAAGAAGTTTGGCCAAAGAATTTCCAAACATATGGGAGGAGCCAGAGAGTTTTATCCAGGGTCTCCTGGCCGATATCCAATGTTATAACCCTATCTGGGCTGACATGAACCTGCTCATGAGAGTGGCTTTGCATCCAAAGGTTAGACAAAGGCTGACCCAGCATGTCAATTGGCCGGCTGCTGATCCTGGCATAGGAGTTGGATTGGATCCAGCTTGGATTAGAATTATAGCTGCTATCCCTGAGGTTTACCCCAGAAAAACTGATTGGGGTAAAATAGACCATTTAGTATTTACTACCCTAAGACTCTTTGTGTGTGGTTTGGAGTATGGGGGCATTGTAGAGTGTTGAATGTGTACATTGGGATGTAAGGACCCATGAAGTGGTAAGCGAGGAAAGAGGGATGTGCTCCAACTGAAAAGGGAGGTGCAGGAATGAACAATTCCATTCAAGATGACCAATGTGACAACACACATTCTGTTTCAAGCCACCTGAGGATGATCCTATTGGATCGAAATATGTACGTGCAGTGGCAAGTTAGTTTCTGCAGCTTGCCTTCTAAATGGTGCTCAGGAGACAAATATATATATGAATTAGTTTGACTTTACAACATGAAGCTATGAAAATAAGCTACGTTTGTTATAAACAGAAGAGTGGCCTTCACTTGTATGTTATGAAACGTCTACTCTACCGAAAAGTGAAACTAATTTCAGACATTGGTGGCACATGATTTGAATGATCCATGAACAGGATCTGGACAGATCAGACAGTACAATTACATTAACAAGACTGAATGCAATTTATAATTTCAATTGGAATTGTAAGTTACTAATCTCTTACACGGCCATCTTTCCCCTTAAAAGAAAGGTTTACCCACATATTGAATTCGACCAATCTTATTGGCATCTTCGCACACCGCTTTAAAATCTGTGCTCAGCATGTGTTCCCTTCCGTCGTATTGTGATAAGGTAATCTCAGCCGTGATCTAGCTATGTCCAAATGGTTTATTGGCAGTAAACTGGAGGATAAACCCTGCTTGTGACGTAGGCTGCTGCAGCTGCAAGACAGCTCCTTGCTCATGACATGAGCAGACAATCTTTGGAGTTGATTGATTGATATTTCCACACAGATGCAGAAGTGTTGACAGTACAGAAGCCCTCACAAATTGATGTGATTCATGCCTGTGCCAATTGTTCTGGATTGGCCCTTACTAGGTAGAAATTATTTTGGGTTTCAGCCATTTGTTTGGGGCTGTGCAATTGAATTGTTGTGTAATAACAATATGTATTTAAGTTTCAATTAGTGTTTCTAGTGCACCCAGAGACCAACACCTTGATTTGTCGATGGTACATCCAGAGATCAATAATTGGACTTGAGTGTATCCAAGTATTTTTTAAACGCCCGATTATGGAATGTGGTGAGGATAGAGGCCTGGTGGTTTCTTTGCCCTTAGAATCTTTCAAATAGGAATCACATGAGAATCGTACACCCGAGGAATGTTCTATACTTAATGGAGACAATATAATCAATATATTGTATTTCGAGTACACATTTAATCTGCCTAGAAAATAGCCTTTTTGCCCAATGAATGAAAGTGTAGAGGTGATTCATTTGCACACACTGCCGTGATTTCCTATGTTTTAAACTGCTTTTGGATATATTTTGCATGTAATATGTATGCCACTTTTTTTAATGTCATTTATGTATTAAGTTTTATACACAATATTTTTTTATAAAAAATTGATTTTGATTAGTAAATGTAATAATTGAATTTGTGGCCCTAGTGAGCATTGCTTTTTTGTTGTTAACCATTTCACGCTATTAACTTCCTTTTCTGTGTATATGCAAATGTGTTGCACAATGAAAATGAGCTACATGCAGTACATATAAAAACAAGCCTTTTTGTGTTCGCTTTAATATTCTCGGGTGCGTTTCATCATTCATTATATTTATTTCTAACATATCAAAATCTAAAGTTTTGTTAAATTATCACTAAATCGAACATCCTCTTCAGTAGAACAAGTTTATTTAATTCTTTCTTCTACCGAGTTTATATTTTTGCAGAAAAGCATGTTCGGATCGATAGATATAAAATTATCTTCAACTCTCTTTCGCCGATTTATCCTAGTCTGTCTCTGCTGATGTCTTTCTGCCACCAGTAATTAATTGCCAATTATAACGTTGATTCTTGTAAAACTAATTTTTTGGAGCCATTTCCCCCCAATCTGTTTAGATGTCTTGCATTGATAAAACACTTGATTAGCATGCTTTTCTTTAATGTTAATGTTAAAGGACATTTGTACCGCGCACTATCACCACCGGAGTGGTCCCCTGGCGCTCACATGTAAGCAGCTTTCTAAACAATGTACTAAACAAGACCTTCACAATCTAACACCCATATTATGCATACATTTTCAACAGGTCTGTTCTTTGTTGCGACTTCCACTGTGTAGCTTTAATCCAACAAGCATGGCAGGGCTTCATTTTGTAGGTTGATGTATGATCCTGAATACACAGATGAATAAATGGAATCAAGGCAAAGCCTAGAGGACACTAAGAAGATCAGTGACACAGAGGACAATTTTCCTGATCCTGCTTCAACTTGGTGTTGATGCCATCACTGTCAAGTGATGCCCACAGTGGAAGAAAATACATTTTCAAGGAAGAATTCCACCTGTATGGCTTATCTATTGGAAGACTATAAACCTCTACTGTGCATAACCCATGAAGTGGACTTCAGGATACTGTGATTTACAATTTCTGTTCTTCGAATGCTGATTGCCCTTATTTACGAACTTCATGACACTGTTCACCTGTGTCCCCAGTTCTCAGCGAGTATGGTATGAAGTATTTTATAGATTAAACAATCTATAACTTTGAATATGTTGCCTTACTTTAGTCGTGCCCGACAATATCAATTATTTTCTATGTGCTGGCACAAGTATTAAGGGTTTGGTAATCCTGTCAACCATTGTTAATCTGTTAGATATATTAAAAACTGTACGTAAAATTATATTACAATAAACCCCTAATTAAAACATATTGTCTGAGCTTTATTCTTGGTCGTGCTGATCCTGGTGATGGAAATGGCCTGGTGACGACCTTTTTATATCTAATTTATTAAATATTTCTAATACGTTGACTTGCATGCATGTCATTTTGACTTTCAATTTCCCATAGATGATCTTTATAACAAATCTTTCCAAGCAGTATACTATATACTTCTGTTCTGTTATTTTTATAAATTGCATTATTTCAACAGATGGTATTGTCTTGTCGCATACAGAGCCTACCGGTGGTGGATTCATTGAAGACTGAGTGAGAGTCCTTGGTGTCATACCAGCGAGCATTGTACGAGCATCAGGGTAGAATTTCCAAGTGCCACAAGTCAATAGAGAGGCTTCATCGAAACCCAAGCAGCCTTCAATATATACTTCAGTTCTTTTTTTTAAATTATTTTTAAATCTAGAATTAAATTCCAAATGTTCATTTTAAAACACTGTAGACATGAAAGGAGTGCATTTTTTAAATGCTTATTTTATTTATTTTTCAAATTGTCCCTCTATTCTTTAAATATGACTCAAGGACAGCAAAAGTGTGAATCAACTTTTTGACTGTGAAAAATCCTAATGCTGTTAAATACAACTGAACCTTTGGTGGCAAGAGGAAATTTAAAATGTTTAGAATCTAGTATCTAAACTATATTCTTTGTCAAGACCGGGGGCTCATATTATACTAATCTCTTCACTTCTTAAGAGGCAATAACAAAAGAAAGGCTTTTAAATGATATAAACATCACGAAAAAGTACAATTTCCTCTGAAAGTAGTTTCCCTAGTAGTCAAAACTCTAATGCTCTGCTCTGTAGCTTCACGTGACTGTCCTAACCAATCCTATGCAATAACCAGCACTGCTTCCTTCCTCTTCTCCTCTTTCTTTGCTGCTCGAACAGCAGGTAAGTGCAGAGCATAGGTCGGATGGAGCCTAGCTTGATTTCATTCTGTTACTACAGCGTGTCAGTAGAAGCATGCGGAAAGTGTTTACTGCAGTTGACCATTTTCTTCCCTTGACAGGGTTGGAACATTGGGCTCTTATAAGCTGCAGTCTTATTGTGGCTGTGCTAACGCTGAAGCTGAAGGCCACTGTGACTCATGGAAGTGAAGAGCACGGAGCGCAATGATTTCTTCTTCCAGTTCCGACATCTGTGCACTACTTCTCCCGCGCAGCCCAATAGGAGCAGTGTCTCCCTTCTTCAGTGAATACAATAAGAATATCCCAGCTATCTGGAGTCTGAGTCCAGCACTTCACAACAACATCACCTGCAGGCTGCAGACGTAGCAAGATAAGTCAGGGAAAACTGACAAGCCAGCAACTTATCAGTATTTAATCCACTGACTATCAAGTACCCCTTGCAAAGCTCAGAGACAGCGCCTCCTGCAGTGCTGCACGCCATACAAGCAGGGCTGCCTATTTTTATAAAGCTGCACACAGTGATTACTCACTAAGTATATTGACCTGACCAGGACACAAGAAAGCCTGAGTACTTACCCGCTTCAAGGAGAATGCCTGACGGGCACCAAGCCTGAGGTCACACACTACCTAACAGCATGGGGAAGGCAGAACGATGGAGCGCATATTAGTTAGCTCCAGTGACAGCGGGTCTCCTAGATTGGGAAGTTCAAATACCTCAAAAGACCAAGCTGTTGACCAGTTGGTAAAGAAGGCAACATTTACAGGACTAAGACAACCTCAGCCGAAAGCTGTACATCCTAGAGGACTGATCACCTTTTCTCAAGAGATCCGGGAGGATAAATCCAGGTGTTCCTGAACGAAGAAGACAGGGGAACTGATATAACCCAAGGGCGAGGAGTGCCCTAACCCCCTCCCCCCCAAGTTTCTGCATCTGAACATTGCTCGGACGCCAAATGGGTTCAGAGCCGAAAGTACAGCTGGGACAGATATAAAACCTCTAGCCCGGAGGAGCCCGGAGGAGGAGGAATACCAGGGCAAACTATCCTCTGGTGACAGGCACCACCAGTTCAGCCGTCAGTGAGGAAGGACAGTCACGGAAGAAGGGCAAGAAGTGCAAGAAGAGCAAGGAAGGTGTAGAGGCAGAGCAGGCGGGTGACGACTTCTACCCAGATCAGCTTGAACACCCAAGGTCAGCAGAGTGGGAACCTCCCACCAAGGTAGAGAGCTATCGGAGCAGACTGCTTCATACGCCCCCTACACAAAAAAGTTAGGGTTAAACTCAGGGCCAAATGTTCCAGGCCTTCGATACAGGGGCAAGTAGCAGAGACTCAGATGCTCACCTTCATGGAGGGGCATGGCAAAGGGATGGCAAAGAAGTTAACAAAGGAATCGACAGGCCGTAGAGAGTCTGTCAGGATAAGCTACTGGACGTGGTAGGACTTCTGGCGAAGATCCTGCAGCTAGAAGAGGAGGCAAAGGAAAGTAATTCTCCTATCCACCCACATATGCTAGCCGGATGGGCCCAAATAACAGTCTGCCTTCTTGGTAATGTGAACTGCACTATAGCAGTGGAGCGCAGGAGCTCTATACTGGGTGTAGATCGACCCCAAGTTAGGAGAGCTAGCCTCCTCAGAAGCCACGGCGAAGGTCCTGCTGTTCGGGAAAGCCTTTGTAAAGGAAACGGCTAAATTTGCCAAAAGGTATGTAGCTTTGCATAAGGCACAAACATCTTTGAAAAGGGTCTTCCCCTCCCCTCTAAGGTTTTTGGAAGGGCTGGCAGCGGCCACTCGGCCAGCCGAGGAACAGGTCAAAGGACTTACAACCAAGTGTCTTGGCAGCCACAAGACAAGACACCAAATTCCTTTTTCCGTTCAAGAGGAAGAAGCAGAGGATGGAGAGGTCTCCACCACAGGTGAGGGCAAGTGCAGCGTAGGCCAACATGCAAGCCATTGCAGTGATACTCACAATTGGTGGCAGGCTAGCAGCACATCTAAAAGAGTGGCGAAAGCTTACCATGGACGTGCGGATGTTATGTTATATTAAGTTGATTTATACTGCGCACTGCTGCTATTTCCATGGTCTACAGGTGCTCACATGGCTCTGTAAGGTAAAGTGGGTTGGCATGGTTAGTGGGGAGAGAGGGATAGGATATATGTACTCATCTGTTGATGTGTGCGGAACTGGCATCTGTGCATGTGAGCTTTCTGTGTATGCTTTGTTTTGTGCACTTGGGCTTGTTGTGTCTGGAAGGATGGTGTCTAGTGTTTGAGTTATTTGGTGTTGAAGTTTATTAGTTTTGTATCATATGATATGATTGGTTATTTATAACATGCTTAATACCGTGAGGTTACTTAGCGCGGACCCGGGGATCGAACCCATGTTACTCCATGTCATTTTGCTTCCGAGGTGGGCATGTTGTCCCTGAGCTATCCTCCCTAGACAAGTAGGTTGTAGTTTGGTTATAGAGTGATGTGCAGTTTTGAGGGTTTTGGTGGGTTGTTTGACAAGCCCTCTGGGAGTGAGTGGCAGGTGAGAGGTGTGGAGGTGAGAAGGGGGATGGTTAGCTGTGTTTTGGGTGGTCTATGGGTATTGTGTACCTATATTAGTGTTTCTATCTGCAGGTATTTATCCTGCATTTTCATTGTTCCAAGCTGACAGTTTGCAGAATTAGGCATTGTAGGAGGTTGGGGTGATCTGCTCATGGGGATGATTGGTGTGTAGTTGGTCTGTTTATCTTGCCAAATTGAATAGCCAGGCTTTTAGCCATTTCCTGAATGTTGGGTGGTCTTCTGGTGTTCTCATTTCCTCTGGCACAGAGTTCTATAGATTGGCTATCAGATGGGAGGTGTCTGTTTCTCTGAATTTTGTTTTCTCGTAGTGCCTTGCTTTTATTTGGAGGTCAGTGCTAGATCTTACATCTCTTCTTGGTTGGTATCGCGTCATTTTTTGCTTGGAGAAATTCAGCTCCTTTGTCCTTATAGTGATGTGTCGGCAAAGCAGAGGGCTTTGAAGTTCATGCAGTTCTTTACTGGTTGGCAGCCAGTCTAGACTTCCCATGGCCGGTGTGATGTTGTCTCTTCTACTTTAGGTAGTCTTGCTGCAGTATTTTGGATGCATTGTAGTTTTTTGGTGAGGCCTTTAGGACTTCCCAGTTAAGAGACCATTTGCATAGTCTATTCTTGATAATACCAAGGTACTGATTGCAAGGGTTCTGTGTGGGAAATTGAGGTGGGCAAGGATACCTCTTATTAACCGTAGATGGTAGAACATTTATTTTGCCGTGGCATTGACTTGTGGTTCCAAAGTGAGACCAGTGTCCATGAGGATTCACAGATTCTTTTTATCACTGCTGACATCTCCGGTTGGGTTCCCATGCTCGGCGGCCAGATGAGGGAAGTGAGTGTTAGAATGTCTTCTTGTGGGGAGATAATTATTTCTGTTTTGGGAGGGTTTCGTCTAAGGTTGTTGATTGCCAACCAGGTGTTTTTATCAGTAAGGCATTTATTGATGATGTTGTCAGGGTTTGTGGTTGGTGGTTATCTTGAAGATGCGTTGGCCGCCGTCTGTGTAGTTGTAAGCCATCAGTCCATGTGTCTGACTGAGCTTCATTGGGAGGCCAGGGGGAAATCATGTAAATTTTGAAGAGGCGTGGGGAGAGGCTTGATCCATATGGTACGCAGCAGGTGATATTTTTTTTGCGTTGATGTAAATGGGGGTGGGTGGGTTCTTTCGGTTTGGTTGGTGAGAAAAGATTTCAGCCATTCTAATGGGGAGTTTCGAATACCTGATTCTTCCAGTCTCTTGATAAGAGTTGTGTGTTTGATCGTATCGAAAGTAGCTGATATGTCTAGTAGTATGAGGGCCGTTTGGGTGTTATCCTAGGTCATCCCTTATGGAGAGGAGAGCTGATTCAGTTCCTCTCATTGGTCTGAAATCAACCTGGCATTGGTCAAGTATTCCATTGCTTTCTACATGATTGAGTAGCTCTTTGTACACTTGGGTCACCAAGAATTTCGCTAGTTATGTGTTTTGGAGACGGTACATGGTTTCCACCTAGAGTTCGATCAGAACCCGAACAAGAGCGCCTACCTCAACTGATTTTCTTATCCCAAGGAGCATCGCAGGCTGATGACAAGAGAGAGAACATTGAGCTGCGGAGGAAGTGCGCAATCACCCCTGCCGAATGTAAAATGGGTGGCTTTGTAAGCAATCTTTCCAGTTACAGGAAAGCTCAAGATAAGACCTGTCATCAACCTGAAACCCCACAATGCTAATTTACCAACACTTCAAGAAGGAGGGCATACCTCTCCTTTGGGATTTCCTACAGAAAGGGGACTGGCTAGCCCAAGTAGATATGTGGGATGTCTATCTGGCAGATCGCATTTGCAAGTCACGTTGACTCTTCCTGCAGTTCTTTTGGCAGGGGCACTTCTCGCTATTCACGTGCCTCTTCTTCGGCCTTTCATCGGCTCCCTGGTGTTTCACCAAGAAGTTTAAGCTGGTGGTGATCAGGTTGCTCAAGCAGGGAGTCTGACAGATAATCTATCTGGATGAAATCTGC
Source organism: Ambystoma mexicanum (assembly GCF_040938575.1). Classification (NCBI taxonomy): domain Eukaryota; kingdom Metazoa; phylum Chordata; class Amphibia; order Caudata; family Ambystomatidae; genus Ambystoma; species Ambystoma mexicanum. The sequence goes on from NC_090932.1 coordinate 553,996,623, forward strand.
ATTATGGTGCTGGACAAGCATCTCCTTCGGTCTCAGGTGAAGCAGACAACTGACCTAGAGGCGTTAAGCTTCCTGGTGGACTGGGAAAAATAAGAGACAAAGCTTCCCAGAAATTGGAGTTTTGAGGATTTGTGATAGATTCAGTCAACGGTACCCAGAGTCTTCCCCAAGCGAAGGTTGATGCCATCAAGAAGGAGATCAAGACAATCCTAGCCAAGGGTACAGTGTCCTTGAGGGAACTAGTGAGGATAGTAGGGCACCAGGCATCCTCGATTCATGCAATTTTTCTAGGGCCATTACATTATCATGCCCTACATAGTCTGAAAATACAACATCTCAGGAAAGGCCTGACCAACGAACAGAGAATTCCTATGTCTCAGGAAGCGAAGACTGAGTTGTCCTGGTGGTTCAAACACACGGAAACCTGGAATGGCCAGGCCATCTTTGGATCGTCTCTGGATCTGATAGTAGAGTCGGGCGCCAGCCGAAGAGCCTGGGGAGCCCACTGCAGAGAGATTTCAACCGGAGGGAGATGTCGTCACAGGAGACCGAGCTCCATATCAATTGCTTGGAGCAGTCAGCCAGCTTCTTTGCAATCAAATGTCTGACTTGGAACAGAGTCAAGATTTGCATCCTTCTAAAGATGGACAATGTCTCACACGTGCGTTACATCAATCAGCAAGAAAGTGTGATGTCCAGAATGCCAGTGGAATTAACCAAGGACTTCTTGTACTCTGTCTACAGAGGAATCTGAGTGTGAACGTGGAGTAACTTCCAGGCTTAGCCAATCAAGTGGCCGATTTGAACTCCAGGTACCGCAGAGACTGCAAGAACTGCCAACTGCACCACTGGCCACTAAATACACATGATTATAGGATGTGGAATTCATCCTCCATTTTTTTCAGGCATGGCTGGATAACGTCAACCTGTCCAGAAAAACGATGCCACCTAAAGTATTGACTCTCTGTTTGCTGGTTTGTAAGAAAGTGTTCGATATCAGTGCCCTGCAGATAGACAGCAGGAGCTATTCCGCCGAAGGGGGACCTTCTATATCAGAAGGAGGACAAAGACAACGATTAGGACAGTGACCTATCCATCGTTTACATCCCAGCCTAAGCTTTGCCTGGTCAGGAGCCGCAAGCTATATAAGGCAAACACAGAGCAGGTAAGACCGCCTGGGGAGAGTCGGGTTTTCGTTGCACTGCGTAAGCCTTTTAAGGCAGTGTCAGTAGCTACCATAGCCAGATAGGTCAAATGGTACATGCAACAAGCAGGGATTGATACAGACTGCAATGGCACACATTCAGCCCAAGGGGCTATGGCCGCTTATCCCTTCACATTAGGAGCCCTGCTGGAAGACATCCTTTAAGCCACAGACTAGTCTAATGAATCAGTGTTTTGAGACCTTTTATTTTAAACCGATAGACCAGTTAGTGTTGTTGGTGCTAAGCCTTAAATGGCCATAACACAAGCTTCCAGTCTTAACGTAGAATACAGATTTCCATACAGGAATGATTCTAATAAAGACAAGGAGGTGAAGTATTATTCCACCCATGCAATTGCTTAATGAGCAGCAGAAGTAACGAGCGCAATAGGCGAGGTACATCAAGGCAGTGAAGGACTAAACCGTGGAACGTTGACAGGTTGGCAGTATTGCCCGAAGCTGATTGGCAATTGTCAAACAAAAGACTAATGGAAGGCACGTGCTATGCTCATGTCTTCCCATGCAGGTGCAGAGTCAAAGCAGGAAGGATCATGAAAAGGATTCGAGAGGTGTGTTATCGGCTCCTGACTGAGCAAACTTTTTTCGGTTACAGGTCTCCAAAGTTATGAGTTCACGATGAGCGTTAGTGTCGGAGCAGCAAATGAAACAGTAGTTGAGGAAGGAAGCAAAGCTCGTTATGGTGCATCAGTGCATAAGATTGGTTGGGAGAGCCACGTGATACTACAGAGCAGAGCATTCGAGTATTGACCCAAAGAGAAACTACTTTCAGAGGAAATTGTAGTTTCTTTGGATGTTTACATTATTTTAAAGCACTTTCTTGTAATTTGCTGCTCGAGAAGTGAAGTAAAGAGATTAGCATAATACTTTGACTCTGTGTCTTTAACAGAAACATGACTTTCCAGTAAGTTGGTATGGAAAATCTGTATTCTGGGCCACAAAAAAGACACCATGGAGCATTTACCACACAAGAATAAAATACTCTGAAAATATGTTGCATCTCATTGATTTAATTAACAACCACAAAAAAGGTAAAATAAACACAGTGGGCCTACTTACGAGATGGGGGCGATGAACACGGCTGTAATTCTGTCGGGCAGAATTACTTTTACCGCTGTGGAATCCAGCAGAATTGCCACTGTATTACAAGGTGATGGGAGCTCACACAGACCATCAGCAGTAACAGTAATTCCACCGAAAAGCAACTTCGAAAGGTAATTCCCACAGACTCATGGCAGAATTACCATTACCATCAGGCAAAACGTTGCTAATGCCGCTGGCAGAATTACTGCTGGTTGTAATTCTGCCAGCGGAAAGAATATCATTGTGGGAACAGGAAGCCTGCCGGCGGCCATCTTTAACAATCTAATCTGCTCTGAATACCCCATTTCCTGTTGCCATCCGAACACAGGAGTACCTGAGAAGATGTCACGGGAGAAAGGCAAATGCAAGCTGCAAAAGCAGAAATAGTGAGGCTGTTGTACAGGTACTCACAGATGAGGCCGTGGCTCATGCCGATGAGCTATATGGTTGAAGGCACAGGAGGACATCTGGGTAGAGGAAGTCTGTCATCTGGGCCAGCATTAGGGACAAGGTTGCGGCAGTAGGAATGTTCCCACGGGACAGTGAGGACTGCTACAAGCGCTGGACAACCTCAAGGCCAACGTCCGCAGCCTCCTGGCGAAACACAGGCGAGACATCTGCCACAGGTGGTGACACAATCAAACCGCATTGTCTTGATCCCCTGGGGGGAGAAATCTAGCAGCATCCTCCATATGGTAGGGATTGAAGGGGTTGGGAGCGCAGGAGTCTGAGCCAGCAGCCAAGGTGAAACTGGTGAGTATGAATGTTCCCGCTCCAAGCATAATGCACTGGCCAAATGCCCATCCCATGCATGTGTCCCCTAGCAAAGGTGAGCCCGATGGACATGGGAATGTGCAGCAATGTGTACAAGGGCAATGCCACCACATGCATGTGCAAGGGAAGGTTGGGGACTGGGAGACTGTGCACATACACATGCACTTTATGCCACCACATTCACAAGCCACATCGATACAAGCCAACCCTCCTGATTTGGGCGAGAGAGTCCCGATTTTGACATGGATAATTGTGCTATTTTTTCCTTTTTCCCTCCGAAAATATTTCTAACCCCAATTCATTGCAATGGGAAATTGCAATTCTCTCAATTTCTGTTAAAAAATCTTGCTCCCAGCTAGGGCAAAGTGTTCATATGTATGCACATCGCCAGCCCAACAGCCAATGAGCCCATGCATATGCAGTGGCACCTCCACCTTCTGCTTTCCCCCTGCACTTTGTGTTGTCGCACTTGCATGATCTGAATGACACAAGCCCTAGTAAGTTTGTTTGTCATGTCCTCCCTCCCTTGTCTTGTTGCGCCTGGTAACACTTGTGAACAGGCGCGTTATAAATCAAATATCAAATCACTGTAGACCCTCACCCTGCACTACTCCCACTCTGCCTTAGCCATTTTCATTGGGCTGCCTGCAATCAAACCTGCCCACTAGACCACATGTGTGTAGGATGGCCATCCACCATGTTGCCTGAGTGACTTGCAAGCCCACATGCCATGTCAGGGACACTGGCGCAAGCATATCAACCTCTACCCCTGCACAGCTTAGCCATGTGAAAAGCAGGAGTATGGGCAGTAGTGAGGCGCCAGGCAAGTGTGTCAAGTGGCCCAACCACCAGCAGTGCACATGCAATTGCCACTCCACAGCCAGCCCCTGTGATTGTGTCTGAGGAACCTCATGCAGCCACTGGCACCTGCACACACCCATCTGCCCCCTGACTCCCCTTCATTACCTGAGGCAGAGAACCAGGCATCTCTGCAGCGTGACCTGGATACAGGGACTGTAACCGCAGCCAGTGGACCACGTGACACAGGTGACCGGGGTTTCGGGTCCCACTGCTTCAACCCCAGCACTCCCCATAGCCCACAATGCATGCCATCGATGCAATCTGGTGGAGGCCAGATTCAGTGGACCACAGCAGATCCACATTGAGGCCATTGCAGAGACAAAGATTCAGCATCTGCAAGCCATCCATGACTCATAGCAGGGCTCATCATGAAGGATTGCAAGGTCCTTGGACCTGGAGCGCAGGTAATTGTCCATGGCAACTGCTGCCCTAATGTTGTGGTCCAAAGGGCGAGGAAGGTCAAAGACAGCATCTCAGTATTCGCTGAATCGATGCACACTAGCATGCGCTCCTGACCCTCCAGCATATCTCGTACTACTGTCTGACCTATCCATCTCAGTCACCCCCACTGAGGGGTCATTGGCTGGCAGCTCATGTTGCCGCTCAGTGCGAAAGGGGGCCCAGTGACAGCTGGAAATAACTTTGATACTTCTTGACAGTATTTAACTGGGCACAAGGGAGGTGGGCGGCCATGGGTGTTGGCGATTGAGAGAGGTGGGTGGGAAGGGCACTTGGGGATGTATGCTCACCACAGTTGTAAATGACCAGAAGTTCACTGGAAGAAATGTGAGGACAATACTTTTTGTTTGAAGCTATATATTCAAAATGTGTGCATCTACAAACGTAGGATGCGTGTGAACAGTAATGTATCTAGAAATAAATTTCAATGAGCTCTTGTTGCACCAGAAGTCCGTCCCTGGCTTCATCATGGTCAATGTCGCCTGAGGCAGATGTTGTGCAGCATGGCACAAGCAACACATATCTGGCCAATCTTCTCTGGCCTTTACATCAGGGCCTCTCCGGTATGGTCAATGCACCGGAAACGTGCCTTCAGCAAGTCGAATGTCCGCTCAATGCAGAGTCTTGTCCTAACGTATGCCTCATTGTAGGTTGCCTCCTGTGGCATATGTGGATTGTGCACAGGTGTCATCAGCCATGAGAGCTGGGAGTATCCAGAGTCAACTGCAAGAGTATACGACACAGAGGTCAGCCACAGTGCATTGAGTATGTGTAGCATGTTACATGTCTTGCTGATGGACACTATCTTGATGCAGTTATGTTGCATTTGTACTACATGGGTTTCATTCCCAGTAATTCAAGGATGTGTGATAGACTACAGGGGTACATGTACATTGTCACTTAGAGCTACACCGTCCAAGCAGCTCACAAACAAGTTGTGCCAGACAGGATTTCAAATGTGCATGTTGTTGGTGTTTGGCCTGTAGTGTGCTGTGCTATCAAGTAGTACCCTGCTGCGTAATTTGTTGTTCTTGTACCTGTTTGTGCATTCCTGCCACAATGGATTCACATGCTTGGTTTGCAGTGTACATGCCATCAGTGTCTGGCAGTGTTGCATTCTCATTGTGCAGTGTTGAACTATTGCATTGGCTGGGTGGGGATTTGTGCCCTATGTATTGTGGTTCCTGTAATCATCTGTGCACAAGTTACTTGTTGGGGCATTTTCATTGACTATAAACTCCACTCTCACAGCTAATGACCTAGCTGAAAACCTGGCTGCAAACATTCCCAAAACTAGACACTCTCTCCTGACCTTCCTCACACTCCCTCCTCCTAAATTACACACTTCACCTACTCTACCATCATTCACTACCTCCATCTATCACTTTAGTCACACTAATGCTGAAGAAATCCTATCTCAACTGATGAAGGCTAACCCCGCTTGTGCCCCATCAGACCCTCTTACTCCTCAGCTAGTCAAGCCTACTGCACCTTTAGTTCCCTCTCACCTCGCTGAACTCTTCAACCTGTCCTTAGACTCTGCTTGCTTTCTCTCTATTTTCAAAACAGCCTTGGTCATCCCTCTCCTAAAAAAAACAAGTGGCTGACCCGAACCTACTGGCTCACTTTTGCCCTGTGTCTTGCCGTCTGCACTGCTCTAAAGTGCTCGAAAGGGTTGTGTTTAACTATTTTACCAATTTCCTAGGACATCCACAACCTTCGAGACCTCCCTACAACAGGTTTCTGCTCCTATTACTTCACAGAAACTGCTCTCATAAATGTGTCCAACTTCATTGCCTCTGTTAAGCACTCCAACCTATCCTCTATCCTAATTCTCCTTGACCTGTCTGCTGCCTTTGACAGCGTCGATCACTCTGATTTCCTTAATACTCTCTATCTTAATGGGATTCGTGATCAAGCCCTTGCCTGGATTGAATTCTACATGGCACCGCCACAATTCTCTGTCTCCTGGAGCAATAACACCTCTCAACTTACTCATCTAACTGTTGGTGTTCCACAAGGCTCCGTCATGGGTCCGTTCCTATTTATACACCTCTGCTATTGGGGCACTAATCTCCTCCTTTGTGTTCTTATACCAACTCTTTGCAGACGACATCCAAATCATCCTCCCTTTTCCTGAACTCTCATCTGATCTCTATCAAAATGTCCAACTGTCTCTCTGCCATTAAATAGTGGATGACTTCGCAATTTCTGATTTTCAAACTCTACCAAAACAGGAGGCACACTTCTTCCTTGCTAAATGCTCTCTCTCTCTCTCTCTCTCTCTCTCTCTCTCTCTCTCTCTCTCTCTCTCTCTCTCTCTCTCTCTCATCTCTTCCTCTGCCTATCCAGATCCCACTTGGCACTCTCCCCATTACTTCTTCAGCTAGAAACCTCGAATTCATCTATGACCCTTCTCACACCTTTTCTACTTTCATCTCCAAAACTGGAACAGCATCTTAGGCAATATCAGGAAAATCAGGTATCTCCTTCCATTTAACACCACCACGCATCTCTTAACCACCCATGTGTTCTCTAAAATGGACTACTGTACTAGCATCCTCTTTGGTCTCCACAACTATGCTTTCTGTCCTCTCGACAATATCATTAACTTCGCTACCAGGACTCTCTTTGAACTTCCTCACTTCACACCTACTTCCTTGTACCGTCACCATGATGGATTGCTGACGATGCAAAACAGGGCCAGATTTGAATTTCTTCTCCTGGTTCACAAATCTATCCATCCCCTTCTATCCAACTCTACAAGCCTATTCTTAATATCCGCTCTTCCTCCTCAAGTACCCTTGTGGCTCCTAACCCTCCCTGTGCTTCTTCTCGCTTCTGCTCTTTGTCTCTTCTTTGATCCACCTGCATGGAATTCTCGTCCTCCAGACATCCGAGGAACAGTCCACATGGATTTGTTCAAAACCAAACTAAAAGCCTACCTCCTCGCCTCAGAGTTACCCTCTTAACGTACGTCTCATGTGCCTTCCATATAACATTTTTCCCTCACCTCTAACTTGCCTCTGTCCCTCATTTTCTATGCCTCCACTCTAGAACTTCACCCATCATGGTCACATCCCGAGCACAGCTGGCTGTACCATCTACCGGCACTTAAAACCCTCCAATGTTGGTTGTCCTTAATCCATGTATGCCCACTTATGTATTGTCCCTGGTGACTGTTCCATTTACTCCCCTCCACAACCTGGTCAGAATGGCCCTCAAACGCAGCCCATTTTAAGAAACTGCTTCCCATCAAATCTGATTTCTTGTCTATTGTACATTCTTATGTGATCAAAAGAGCATTGTTCCTCCCTATATATAAATAAAAACAAATACATATTAAGCAGATTACCTATACTCAACAGCATTACATTCAAAGGTTTTTGGCACTGTTATTCTGCAGTGCAGTTAAACTTATTTCAAGCAGAAAATGCAAACAACTGTTTTTGGGTAGTAATTTGTGGGAATGCTTGGTAAGAGCAAAGTGGTTTTGCCTGAATATTTTCCTCCAGTATTACCATGAATCAATCAGTGTGTCAAGATATTGCATTCTCTATGAACACAATTGTCTGTCCCCAGATTAAAACACTTGAATACGACACGAATATTTGAAATGGAAAACATGGACAGGTCACGGTACAAAGAGTTCCAATTGCAAAAGCTTCGGTGACTTTGTCATATTCACAGTGACTTTTTGCTCTCATCAGTTTCTGCTAACGCTACTGACTCATTGCTCTCGTCATTGAAGGTCACCAACCATAATTATGTTTTTTTGGCAGGCTGCCTTGCCCATCGCCAGGCTAGTGCTCTTAACAAATGTATCTCTTGCTTTGTTAATTTGTCCATTACTCAAGGGTTTGTCCTTCAGAAGCTGAAACTCTCCATTTTAACATCTTTGTTAAAAACATTCCTCCTTGAACCATAATCTATTACAGAACTACTGTCCCATAGCTGGCCCCTTATGGCCATCAAAGATACTCAAAAACGATGTTAGCCTCCTGATGAAAAACTAAACCAACTCATGGATCCTTTTCAGTCTGGATTTAGACCATGTCACAGAACCAAAACAACACTTTTAGCTATCTGGGACGACATTGTGAATTCTGCTGGAGTGTGCCCTTACCATGCTGGTGCTGTTCGCCCTCTCCGCAGCATTCAACACAGTCCATTTTGAAACACTGCTGTCCAGCCTCTCTAGTGTCGCCCATGTCTCTCAGAATTCTTTCAAATGTGTTGACTCATTGATAACCAACAGGACATCAAGAGTTGAGAAAGGACCATTTTATTCCAGCTCCATCACCGTCACCTGTATATACACACATACAATGCTATGATGTTAGTGTGTGCCTGAGATGTTTAACACACAATACTGTCACAGCCCAAAATTACACAAGCACTCGATCCCAAATTTGTTGTGCTAAAACATAAAACTTGTATTATTAATAAACTTCCATCAAATAAAACATTACAGTCAGCACAGACTAACAAACTGGTTGCTGAGTGTTACAACCACTGTTTTTGTGCCACGCTTTTCATCCCTACTCGGGGACTTCCTCAGGCGTTGCTTTACTGCATCAAGCTAACGGTCTACCTTTATTTCTAAACACGGGATATTCATTATCTCCGGTCATGTGACTTTAACTAAAGATACCATTAAATGCGGCAAAAACAGGGCGATCATCTTAGTCTATTATGATCTGGCCTACTAATGCTCTATTTCCCTTTAAAATACACTTAAACACTGGTTACAAATATTCGTTTATGTATTAATGATCCCATATCCATCACTTAATTTCCATTGTTAATCTCCCCGTTGGATAAAATACCCTCAATTCAATTCCATCACCATTGCAGTCAATCCTGCACGGCTGCAGTTTGAACACTACAACCTTCTGAGGCCACTGATTAAGCGCCAGCAATCCTATCTTTTATCACACTGTATAAAATGAAAGCTACATTTTTTTCTCATGTCATCCTTATCTCTTACAGTATGTAACATAGTAAAATAACAACATGAGAACAATCCTACTCAGCGACGCTCACGATATAATGGCCAGTATACTTGTATTCTAAAGCGACTGTATGCATAGCTGTGCAAATAAGCAATCTAGCTCCCAGACTCACATCTTAATGAAAAGCTATCATTAAACTGATACATAACAGTTAACATATAGAGACTCGATAATGCCCAAATGGGCTGCCAATCTGCCTAACGCTTACTAAAAGTCCTATGTAATTACCCATTAGTAAAGTGACTCTGTGCATAGTCGAGCAGTTTAAATGCCACTTTTATGTCAAGTAACTGACAATGTCTTCATAAAGTGACTAAGTGCATGTCTATGCAAAAATGCTAACTCAATATCTATCATAATGTTGCCTAGTTTACGCCACTCATATATACGTGGCTACAATCTTGCCGGCCAATATATATAGCGTAAGTAAAGCCCAAGTGGGCTACATAATTCACAGATGTTTCCACCTACGACTAAACACACATAACTTTCAACTCGGATCTGGAAGCTTACATTGCATTATGTCTACATCACATTCTAAGTTTTTTATTTGATGGAATTTTATTAATAATAAAAGCTATGTTTTAGCCCAACAAATTTGGGATTGAGTGCTTGTGTAATTTTGAGTTGTGACAGTATTGTGTGTTAAACATCTCTGGCACACACTTATAGCACAGCATTGTGTGTATTTGTAAACGTTTTTTCCCCTTAACCGGCACATGAGCACCCCGTTGAGCAGGCGTGAGCGCCACCATGAGATAACGTTTTTGAAAGAAAATATATATGTCAAAAAACAACAATGTACCAAGGAACAAGAGAGCAGAATGCATTCCAAAGAGCAGCATCCCACCGAAATAGGCAGGCTGCAAGAAAATTTGCCGTCAAATCTCACAAACCGTAAAAATATAATCTTTATTGGTGCAGTGGATCAAAAAAAAGCGCCTGGGGGTTGACGCGTTTCACGGCTATCCAGCCACTTGATCACAATGAGGAGAATATATATATATATATATATATATATATATATATATATATATATATATATATATATATTTGGGATACATTACTCACCGTAATCGTATTTCTGATGCTTGTATCTGCTTAGATTCACATGCTGTGCATAGGCCGACATCTAGTGGAAGCTGCAGAGTATTACAGTTTGTTTTTCGAAACTCGAAAATGGGCGTCGACACAGGGCGTGCCAGTAATACTATCCCTAGTGTGACGTCCCCTGTACCCATGATCCCTCACGCGTCTAGGACCCTCAGATTGTGTTTTTTCTGACATGAGGTAGCATGAGGAGTAGCGTGAGTACAGATAGTCCAAGCAGATAGAAGGTAGAAAGGTAAGACTACAAGCATCCATGCGCCTTCTCTCAGAGGGGAGGAAGGGAGGGTCGCATGTGAATCTAAGCAGATACAAGCATCAGAAATACGATTACGGTGAGTAATGTATCCCTTCTGAGGCTTGTGGAATCTGCTTAGATCACATGCTGTGCATAGATTAGCGAGCAGTACCTGAAGAAGGAGGTGGGATGTGAGAAGGCTCATGAGCAAATAAATGTCTTAGAACCGCTTATCCCACTTGTGTATCTGTCTTGGAATGAGTGTCAATGCAGTAGTGCTGAGTAAAAGTGTGAATAGAGCTCCAAGTAGCTGCTTTGCAAATGGAGCCAAGGGGTAGATTTGCAATAAAAGCCAGGGTGGCCCCAATGCCTCTTGTGGAGTGGGCCATAGGCGTGAAAGGCAGAGTCTTTTCAGAAAGTGAGTAACACAGTTGGATACAGTTAACAATCCACTTAGAGATGGCACCTTTAGAGACACGATTCCCCTCTCTGCCTGTGGCTACGGAGACAAACAGCTGATCTGTTTTCCTTAGCGGTCTGGTCTTGTTTACATAGTAGAGGACCGCCCTACGCACATCTAGTGTGTGTAGTTTCACCTCAGCCGAGCTTTTGGGGACGTGTAAGAAAGCCAGAAGCTCGATGGACTGGTTTACATGGAATTTAGAAATAAACTTAGGTGAGAACCTAGGGTGTGTACGTAAAACCAGTTTATCTTTATGGACAGTAAAGAAGGGAACTTGCACTGACAGAGCCTGAATTTCACTGACCCTTCTTATAGAGGTAATAGCTACTAAGAAGGCAGTTTTATAAGTCAGGTGTTTGAGACTGCTCTTATGCATGGGCTCGAATGGGGGGCCCATGAGCTTAGATAGCACCACATTAAGGTGCCATCCTGGAGGTGGGTTAGAAATAGGAGGGTGAAGTCTCTTTACTCCTTCCATGAAGGCCTTAACTACTGGTACTTTCCACCACGACACCTTGTTATGGGAAGTGGTGTATGCTGACAGGGCTGCCAAGTGTACCTTCAGTGAGTTAAAAACCAGTCCCGCATCCAGCAGGTCGAGCATGTAAGTAACAATAGTGGAAGGAGTGCAATCAACTGGGTTGACTTGCTTACTCTGGCACCAGATTACGAATCTCTTTCATTTGTCAAAGTAGCAGTGCCTCGTGTTGGGCTTCCTAGCCTCTTTTAGGATGTCCATACACCTCTGTGTTAAATTGAGATGTCCAAACTCTATGACCTCAGGAGCCATGCTGCCAGGTTCATTGAGTTGGGTTGAGGGTGCACTGTTTGACCTTGGTGCTGGGACAATAGGTTGTACCAGCTCGGAAGTCTGATGGGTTCGCACACCGCCAGTCTGCGTAAGTGTGGGAACCATGGTTGTCTCGCCCACATGGGAGCAACCAGGACGAGCGTCATCGATTCTCTGTTCATCTTGTTGACCACCTTCCTGATTAGAGGAGTTGGTGGAAAAGCGTACGCAAACATCCCTGACCAGTTCATCCACAGGGCGTTCCCCTGGGAGTTTGGTTGGGGGAACCTGGATGCGAATCCTGGGCATTGTCTGTTTTCGCTTGTGGCGAATAGGTCTATAGTGGGGAAACCCCACTGAGAGAAGATATCTTCTACGACTTCTCTGTGTAGACACCACTCGTGTTCCTCTGGGAGGGTGTCTCTGCTCAGAACATCCGCTAGGGAATTGAGATCCCCTGGAACATGCTACGATGACAGGAAGATGTTCCATCTGTGTGCTCATATCCAGATTTTCTGGGCAAGCTTGGACAGATTTGGCGAGCAAGTCCCTCCTTGTTTGTTCAGGTAGAACATGGCTGTAGTGCTGTCCGTCCGGATTTGCACTGACAGGTTTAAAAGGTAGGGTTTGAAAGCTTGAAGCGCTCTGAATACTGCCAGAAGCTCTAGCAGGTTGATGTGATTCTTGGCCACTGCGTGAGACCAGAGACCCTGAGCTGTGTGGTGGAGATGGTGAGCTCCCCACCCCGTCAGGCATGCATCGGTTGTGACTACCGCCTGTATCTCGGCATCGTAAAAGGGTTTCCCCTTGGACAGATTCTCTCTTGTCCACCAGTGAAGGCTTTGTACCAGTGTTGGCGAAACGACCACTAGATCGTCCCACCGACCACTTGCGTGAGACCACTGTTTCGCCAACCATTCCTGCATGGGACGCATGCGCAGGCACGCGTGGGGGACCAGGTAAATACATGACGCCATCATGCCCAGCAAACGCATTGCTTTGGGTACCGTTATCTGGCGACCGGACTGGTATTGCAGTATTTGCAGCAGTATATTCTGAATTCTTTCCTCTGAAGGAAAGGTCAACCCCTCTTGAGTGTCTAGGATAGCTCCTAAGAATTGTTTGGATGTGCTTGGCACTAGACTTGACTTTTTCTCGTTTATTGAGAAGCCCAATTCGAAGAGGAGGTCGATAGTCCTTTGAATGTTTGTTCTGCAAATTACTGGGGTTTCCCCCGTGGTGAGCCAGTCGTCCAGGTAAGGGTACACCAGGATTGCCTCCCTGCATAGGTGTGCTGCCGCCACCGCCAGTACCTTGGTGAATACCCTTGGGGCCGAAGCTATCCCGAAGGGCAGTACCTTGAACTGGTAGTGCCGACTGTCCACCTTGAAGCGCAAGTATTTCTGTGCGCTGGGAACATGGAAATATGAAAATAGGCATCTTTCATGTCCAATGTTGCCATGTAATCCCCCTTTTTTAGGAGGGGGATTACCTCTTGGAGAGTTGTCATGCGAAACTTTTGGGGCTTGACATACTTGTTGGCAGGCCGTAAGTCCAATACTGGGCGCATTGTCAAATCTTTTTTTGGCACAAGGAAGTAAGTTGAATAAATACCCTTGTTTACCTGGTGTCCCGGGACGAGTTCTATCGCGTCCTTTGCTAGCAGATTGACAATCTCTTCTAGGAGGATCTTCTGGTGTTCCAAAGAATGTATTTTTTGTCGTGGAGGATGGTCTCGGGGATGCTCTATTAGTTCTATACAGTACCCCGCGGATACTGTTGACAGCACCCATCTGTCTGATGTGATCCCTTCCCAAGCTTGGGTGAAGGTAGAAATGCGTCCCCCTACTGGGGTTGCGTGAGAAGGGACCCTGAACGGAGCGTCACTGTTTTGGTGGAGGCGTGCCGCCTCCTTTATTGGGGCTGCCTCTACCTCTACCACGTCCTCTCTTATTACCCCTGCCGTAACCCTGGGTAGACTGCTGGTTATTATTGTTCCACTGTGTACCCTGCCCCTGGGAATAGTTAGAACCTCTCTGGGAATTTTGGCCGCGTGGGCGACGAAAATTGCCATTCCCTCTCTGATTCGGGGGTTTAGTGGTTAGCTGGCCTAGGGATTTGAGTGTTTCATACTCGTCCTTAGCATTCTTTAGTGCGTCCTCGACCGCCTTACCAAACAACAGATCCGGCTCCACCGGTTTGCCAATAATGACCCTTGTGTTTCAGCATTGAAACCAGACTGGCGTAGCCAAGCGTGTCTCTTAATAACAGTTCCTTCTGCTATTAATCTGCCGGCGTTATCCGCGGCATCAAAGGTTGCCTTTAAAATGCAACCGGACACGGCTCTTCCCTCCGCTGAAACTCGTGCCAATTGGCTCTTTAAGGGTTCTGGTGCGGAGTCTATGAGTGCCGCGACCTCTTCCCACTGATGGCAGTTGTAGCTGGCCAACAGGGTGGTGGAGTTGGCAATCCTTGCCTGGTAGGCGGAAGTGGATGCCACTTTCCTGCCTAAACCGTACAGTCTTTTGCTCTCCTTGTCGGGAGGAGCCTCGGACGATGATAAGGGTGTTCCAGCCCTCTTACGGGTGTTAGTAACAACCAGGGAGTCCGGCTTCAGATGCCCCCTTATATATAGTGGGTCTGATTGGGCCGCCTTGAAAAGTTTTTCAATCCTAGGGTTCACTGCTCTGGTGAGGTTAGGATTGAGGAGTGACGGGTCTATTCTTCTTTGAATAGATTTTAGGATACGGATGGCCTGAGCAACACGCCTCCTCTCACCCACTAACTCTTCTGCGAAGTCTCTTTCCTCCTGGGCACCCTGGGTGTCAATGTGGAAATGTTCGGCTGCTCGAGACAGCACTTCATTCAGGAGTGGCTGGTTGTCGACAGGGGAGTCGGTAACCGGGGCCTCTCTTTCTACTGGGGAGTCTACCCTGTAGGGGTCTTCCTCCTCCTCATCTTGATCCTCATCATCCCCATAGTAGCCTGTCCCAGTTTGTTCCTCCACCATGCCCAAATCTGGATCCTCAACAAAGGATGTCTCTCCCTGGTAATGAGAATAGGGCTGGACGTAGAAGGGGTCTGAAGACCCTGTTGGTGTCTCAAAGTGGGACCTTGTACTTGGAGGTATAGGATCCTTAGAGCCAGAGGGTGCTGACCCGTCGGGAGTATAAGCAAGAAAGTGCTCTGGGTTTTTTGCATAAAAATCTGCCAAAGATAACATTCTTGACATTACCCTATCTATGTCAACACTGGTCCATTCTCTGGAACTGGGAATGATCCTTTCTGGGAGTTTTTCAAATTTATCCTGACTAGACTTGGTAGCCTGTGCAGGGGTTTTTGTGTTATCAGAAGCCCTGGACTTGTCTTTCTGTTCTTGAGGAGTGGAGTGTTCTACGGGCTTGGAAGTGGGTAGAGACTGCTTCCTTTGCTGTTTCCCTCCCTCCCCATGACTGGAGGAGTGTTTCCCGTGTGTTTTAGGGCCCTCTGAGCTTTTTGACGCCTGGCGTCGAGGTTCGGGGGTCTTGATCCTATCCTTCGAGCATGGAGGTAGGGGTTCGGGATCTGTAGTAATTCGGTCTGCGGGCGCCGACTCTTGGAGTGCGGGCTGAGGGTGGAAGTCGGCTTCGTCTTCCGACGATCGAGCTTCCGTGACCGTAGGGAGCGAGGCACTCTTGGCAATAGTGGATGTTTGCCTGGCGTTGTGCAGTGATCTAGATCGAGAGCGCCCAGAGGACGCCGATTCGGACCGTTCTCTACGTGCCTCTTTCCGAGAACTCGACGTGCGCGTCGAGTCTCGGTTGGACTTTATGTGCTTTGTGAAAGTGTCATGGGATGTGCTCGTGTCGCCGGGGGTGTTCCCCATAGCCGGCCTGCCGGTCGACCTTCCGAGGTCGGGGACTTGCGCTCGGCTGTCTTTCGACGCCATAAAGCCCTCGCCGTCCGAAAGAACGGCGTCGCTGCCATCGCTGAAGGCGCCCTCCGCTGCCATGGCCTCTTGACGCCTGGCGTGGTGGGCCCAACGCTTGATTGAACGGTCCTTAAGTGTTTTAGGCTTAAACCTACTACAGGCTCTGCAATTTGCCTCAGGGTGGTCCCTCGGCAAGCAGAGGTTGCACGTGGCATGTCTGTCGACCCAAGGGTATTTGCGATTGCACTTGGGGCAGAATTGGAAAGGGGTACCTTCCATACGCACCTTGTGGCAGCGGGCTGGTAAATGTAGGAATATATAAGTCTAACTATATATTACAAGAGTGTAGAGTATGACCACCCCCCACTCTCCCTACTCTCGAGACGGAAGCCTCGAGGCCCAAATCCGTCGTGCAGTCAACGGTCGAAATCCTCTCCGATCCGGCGTCGAGTGTAGAAATTTGGTATCTCGACGTTGGGGTGGAGAAAGGGGTAAAATTATCAATATTTTGCAAAATTATGGCTTAGGCCAGGAACTCCGCGAAATGCTTCCGACCAGTATGGCAGAAAAAAACAATCTGAGGGTCCTAGACGCGTGAGGGATCATGGGTACAGGGGACGTCACACTAGGGATAGTATTACTGGCACGCCCTGTGTCGACGCCCATTTTCGAGTTTCGAAAAACAAACTGTAATACTCCGCAACTTCCACTAGATGTCGGCCTATGCACAGCATGTGATCTAAGCAGATTCCACAAGCCTCAGAAATATATATATATATATATTATAGGGCAGCGATAGCCCTACAGTTAAGGTGAGTTGGAGACACATCGGAACCTCTCATAATTATATTGTTAAAGGGAAAGTTCACTCAACAACGTTATTGTCTTAAAAGATGGGCCATAATAAAATATATATATATAAAAAATATTTTTTAAAAAGTTCCTATGTAAAATGGTAAGCAAATGAGGATCAAAGTCAAAAACGGTCAAGCACTAGGAGGCATCCATTTTGCGAAATGAATGAGCCTCTGTGCTTGTGTTAAGCTCTGCTCTCGCAGCAATAATGAAGCAAAAGCCCCCTACTGGGAGCTTTTGCTTATTACAGCTGGAGAGCAGAGAATGTTGTCAGGCTCCTTCCTGCCCTGCTGGTAAGTGCTTTCTGGTTTTACTGCTTTCCCGGGCTACCCTGAGCTGGGGAAGCCCAGGAAACTTAAAGCGAAAATCCAGGCATTTATAAATGCAACAGCGTTGTGGTCATAATTGCTGTGGCTTTCTTTTCAAGTCTCCTGGGCTACCCAGTCCCGGGGGAGTCCAGGAGACATAAAAAGAATGTAGCAGCAATTATAAATACAACGTGATCACCGTACCTTTCGATTCAAGTCTCTTGGACTCCCCCGGCTTGGGGGAGCCCGGGAGACTTCAAAAGAATGTAGCGGCAATTATAAATACAACGTTGTTGTATTTATGATTGCCGTGCCATTTGTTTCAAGTCTCCTGGCTCCCGGGGGAGTTCGGCAGACCTGAAACGAATGTGCCTGCAATTATAAATACTACATTGTATTTATAATTGCAGGTACTTTGGCTTTAAGTCTCCCGGGGCTCCCTCCGAGCCAGGGGAGCCTGGAAGACTTCAAGCGAAAGTGCCGGAAATTATAAATACAACCGCGTTGTATTTAGGATTGCCGTGGCTATAATTTTAAGTCTCTTGGGCTCCACCGGGAGACTTAAAGAGAAAGTCCATGCAATTATGAATACTTCGCCGGCCACCAGAGGAGTTTTCATAATTGCAGCAAATTTAGTTTTCAGTTTCCCATTCTCGGGAAACTAGAAAAGAAAGGTGCAGCAATTATGAAGACTGTCGGCGAAGTATTTATAATTGCTGTGCTTTTAATTTTACATTTTCTGTGCTTCCCTGAGCTTGAGGAGTACAGAAAACGTCAAATTAAAGTCAAGGCAGTTGTAAACACTGTGGCAGCCCCCTTTCCATGTTAAGCTCTGCTCTCTGGCAGCAGTAAGCAAAATCTCCCAGCAGGGGGCTTTGCTTGATTTTTACTGGCAGAGCAGAGCTCAACATGAACAGAGGAGGCTGCGTGTGCCAAAACCCATTTTTTAACGCACATCATATTCATGGATACTTACATCCATAACCAGCCACGGCGCAGAGTGGCACAGCGATCCTGCAGCAGTGCCAGTTACACCCCCAACCCCGCCCCATATGCCAAAAACATCGCACAAATCCCCTACATGGCGCAAAGGCCAGTGGACTAGCATACAGCCCCCCAACCACGAAAATGTGCAAAAAATGCCACACAGCCCTCACGCGCCAGCAAAATCGCGCATAAAACTCCCCACGCACCCCTCGGAACACATGTACCCCACTCGCGCCAGCAAAATTGCATGTAAAACTCCCCACGCACCCCTCGGAATATGCGTACCCCGCTCGCACTCGCTAAATTGCATGTAAAACTCCCTACACACCGCTTGGAATACGCGTACCCTGCTCACGCCAGCAAAATCGCATGTAAAAATCCCCACGCACCCCTAGGAATACGTGACCCCGCTCACGCCAGCGAAATCGCATGTAAAAATCCTGCACACCCCTCGGAATATGCGTACCCCGCTCACGCCAGCAAAATCACATGTAAAAATCCCTGTGCACCCCTCGGAATATGCATACCCTGCTCGCGCCAGCGAAATCGCATGTAAAACTTCCTGCGCACCTCTCGGAATATGCGTACCCTGCTTGCGTCAGCAAAATCGTGTGTACAATTCCCTGCGCACCCCTCGGAATACGTGTACCCCACTCGCGCTGGCGAAATCGCGTGTAAAACTTCCCACACACCCCCGGAATATGCGTACCCCGCTCGCGCCAGCGAAATCACGTGTAAAACTTCCTGCGTACCCCCGGAATATGCATACCCCGCTCGCACCAGCAAAATGGCGTGTAAAACTCCACACACACCCCCGGAATACACGTACCCCGCTTGCGCCAGCGAAATCGCGTGTAAAACTCCACGTGCACCCCCAAAATTTGCGTACCCCGCTCGCACCAGCGAAATGGCGTGTAAAACTCCACACGCACCCCCAGAATACACGTCCCCCGCTTGCGCCAGCGAAATCGCATGTAAAATTCCATGTGCACCCCTGGAATACACGTACCCCGCTTGGGCCAGTAAAACCGTGTGTAAAACTCCCTGCGCACCCTTGGAATATGCATACCCTGCTTGCCGCAAGCCTAATCACTTGCAATTCTCACTGCCGTACCCCCGGATTCACGCAGCTGTGTTGTGAGAAGCCACATGCACCCCCTGCAGCCAGACCACTCCACAGGGGTCCACCCTACACCCCTCCCCATGCCCCACAGGCAGCCCATCCACCCTCCCCATGCCCCGCAGGCAGCCCATCCACCCTGACCATGCCCCGCAGGCAGTTGCCCTGCTTGTATGTACCAGCACATCATCTGTAGCCAGGGGTCCAGTTGCTGGTGTGACCACCTGTGCTGGAGCTCCGACTCACGACTGTGGCAGGGATGGGATCTTCACCAGCCTGGCTGCGTTGGTTGGGGCAGGTCCACAGGGGGCCCTGGTGGCATCTGGGCCAGAAGACAGCACAGAGAACGACTGGCTCATAGTGTGCACAGAGGAGGAGAGGGCCGCAAGACTGGCCGACACATGGAGGAAAGCCCTGACCATGATCCCTCCCAACTGGGCCACATTGGCACACATCTCTTCATGATGAAGTGCGTGGTCCCCCCAGGAAGCACGCATGTCATCACGAATGACACGTGTGCGTAACGCGACACCAATCAGGACGGACTCAATCCTGTCACGGGTCCCCACATCCGCAGGTAGAGGACTGCGGATGGGCCTGGGATGGGGCATCCCTGCTGGTGCATGGTGATGCAGTCACAGTGTCAGGGACAGTGACATGCACAGGCCCCTCCGTGGTGACCTGTGCTGCCACCTGCCCATTCCCCTGGACTGCACCACTTGCATCAGTGGTACCACCCCCACCAGGCCCCATGTGTGGCTCTGAAGCAGCCTCTTCCTCCTTGGACACAACACCATCCTGGATGGCTACGCACCATCTTCCGCTGTCGCAAGCCCCTATGGGGGCTCACCCGCCCCTTCCTGTGCAGCCCTAGTGGCAGACGCGGCACCAGTCCCCTCGCTCCCGGATGATGGAATTTCCTGGGAAGGTGACTGGGCCTTGCATCGCCGGCCGGTGGAGGCATCCTGCCGCTTTCCTCCACAGCGCCGTCTCCGCTCTCTTCTTCACTCGCCGATGGTAAAGGGAGACATTGAACACAAGCATCAGGGTACTGTACAATAGTCCCCTAGACAGGAAGCAATAGCACATGAATGGCACTGTCAAACGTCACTTCCATCATGTCCCTCCACAACACATGGGTCAGTGCAGGCAACACACATGCAGGAACAGGCATGGCACATGCAACAAACATTTGCATCCATGTCCAAGGCACCGTAGAAACATCCAATCGTGGGCTGAAACTCACATGCATCATGGGACATGTTGATCACATGCACACACATCACCGGAGGGTCATGCATCTGGCCCCGTATAACCCCAGACACAGTGGATACAAGGATGACTAGGCTATATCAGTGAATTAACACATCATCACGGACATGTGTCATGCATCCACTCACACACTACTCAGACACTCAGACATGTACACCATGCATGTCCATGACAGCAGCACCCATCTCTTACACCCCAAAGATGTTCAAGTACAGACACAGGCATGCATACATGTGTGCATTCCGCATGCTGCTCCGCATGATGCATTGTAACACATACACCATCCATGTGGGTCACGCCTGACTAGACTCACATGCAGCACCATCATGTCCCTGCACACACACATCCATACATGACCCATGTCACACATACAGCCAAGTAGCTAACTACCAGCACACTGCAACATGCACTGTTTAAAACGGGAATACATGGGCACTTACTGCTTGATTTCAGACGGGCCTACATCCTGAGGATCTGGTGATGAAGCTCTGGGCTAATGCGCTCCAGGACCCTCATCTGCTGGGTGGTAAGGTGGACCCGGCGCCCCCCTGCATCCGCTGCGTCCAAGAGGCGCTGGGCCTTCTTGAGGGTCCTGGACTTGTAGTCCTCCCAGCGCTTCTGGACGTGTTTGATGTCACGGGGTGCCACCCCCTCCGCGTTGATGGCACCCACTATGTCCTTCCAGATCCTCTTCCGTCCTTCCTTGTCAGCGCGCAATGGTGTGAAGAGAGCATCATAATGCCCCAGGACTTGTTCAACCACAATGCCAACTTCATTAGCACTGAAGCTGGCAGCCCTCTGCCTCCCTGCTGGGGGGTTGCCACTGGTGCTGGATGGTGTTGTGTCGGACATGGCAACCCCTGAGGCAGGTGTGGGTGGGCAACTGGGTCCTGGTGCTGGGCTGTGGAGCGATGGGATACCAGTCGGGAGTCTTCTGTTCCAGCAGGGGTGGTCACAGCAACTGGACCCCTGTAGATGGCTGATGTTCAGGCACCAAATGACTGGGCACTGTTGGCAGCAGGCAGGCAGGCAGCAGATGTCTTGTAGGAGGCTCCCCTGGGCTCTGGGGGGCAAGAAAATGGCCTTCTGGGCAGCATCGTGGTCTTCCGTGTGTTGTTGTGTGGCCAGCTTGATGCAGAGTGAATTGGCACGTGAAAAAACAGCACGTCAGTGTGTAATTCGAGGAAAGGGCCTCAGCGCGTAAGCGCGTAAGTGACGTAACGCGCGCAGGCGTTTCCTTCTGCATGTGTTAATGGTCCGGCAGGTCTGCAGCGTGCTTTACGTGCTTTCAGTGGAGACTGACACGTGTGTATTTCCTACTTTGGGGTTCACACGCGATTATTTCACAGCGGTTACAGTGCCTACGTGTATTTCTTTTCCACGCAGACGGTGAGTTGCACACGCTATTACACGCTAATTTTCCCACTGCGGGTGCTTCTGTTTGTCACATACCCCATTTATTGAGGTCATAGTAGCCTGCGTGTTAATCACGTGCGCTTTTTTGTGTTCCTGGGTGCCACAGCGTACTGCGTGAGTTTTTTTTTACACACACGTGGGTTATAGGGGTTGCGTATATGTTTTTATTGTATTTTTGTGGTGCCTGAGCATTGCGTGAACGTCATTTATTTCCAGGGTCCACAGACAGCCTTGCAGGAGCACAGGGGTGCGTCTACCATCACGTACCGTGCCCCCTTCACCCCAACTGACCAAGGCAACTGTTCAGTGCAGCTCCCATTGGCATTAGTACATCCGTGCCATGGTTGTGAGGCCACCAAAGGTTATGGAGGGCTCAGCTGGTTGTCCTGCCAGTGTTGGGAGTGGTCGGGCACATGGCCAGGGTGACCAGGGAGTACGTGGAGTCCAGGGTGGCCAGGGTGGCCGTAGAGCTGGAAGAGGCAGGGGTGCACCACAGTGGCAGGATATCCAACCACATGCTGGTGCAGCCATGCCACCCCCCCTGCGGCTCCAGGTGATGCTGCTGTTGCATCCGACCCTGGCACCCTTGCGACCCGACAGTAAGTAACATGTGCTGACACGGACCCACTGGTAGTGGTAGCTGCAGGTGCAGCTGTGGCGACCACCACACAGCCCGCCACCCGCCAGGGTTACTCGTAACATGGCGGTACGGTATGGACTGTGCCAGTGACGTACCGGCACAGTCTATGGCGTACCGCATACTCATAATGACCCCCTTTGTATGCGCTGGAGATTTTTGCCAAGTGAGTTCATCAGGTCCCATGTCAGGTGTGAATGTCTCATGCCTTTTTACATTTCTCACGTTGCCCTTAATGACAATATTGTCATGTGTTGTGCATTTGGTTGGCTGTTCAGCTGTTGCATGCCATGGCATGGCATGGAGGACAAGGGTCATGGGTGTTGGGAGGGTTTGGGTGACATACCAGTGATTTACATGGCCTGTTTTGCAGGGGGGGAGGGTGTGCACCTTGCATGTGTTCCTTTTGGTTATTTTTAAGTAGCTAGGGATGCACAGAATGTAGCACTTCCGTGAAAACATTCTCAGGGTGTTAAGGTTGTGACAGTTGACTGTCTCTTTGTCATCATCAATTGTCACCTGGTATGTGCCAGGCCTGTGTGCACTCCGCAGGGGTGGGAGTTTAGGTGAAAAATGTGGCCACAAGCTGGGTCCAGGCTGCCTCGCCACGTACCCTTTCCCCTCCCATGAGCAGTGCCTGTGCATGTGGTTGGGGATGTGGGGGCACCACCATGTCCACCGGTACGCCCCGCCGTGTTGCGACGTTGTGCAGAGCACATGCTGCCACAATGATCCTGCACACTACTGGGGGTGCATATAGCAGCTGGCCGCCAGAGCGGTCAAGGGAGCATAGGCGTGACTTGCTTGAGCACTCTGAATGTGCGCTCCACTATGGCCCTGGTTGCAATATGGGCTGTGTTGTATCTTACGGGGGGGGGGTGGTGGGGTTCCGTATTGGCGTCATCATGTGGGTGCTCAGAGGGTATGCACTGTCCCCTGGGGAGGTGATGATGGTTGTCATTAGTTGGGTTTGTGTATTTGTCTGGGTGTGGCATGCATGCATGTGCACAGGCATTTGTACTAACCTATGAGCCATGTGTCGCCATGCTTCCCAGCTTCCAGGGCCCGGATCAGGGCAGACATTCTGAATATGAAACTGTCCTGGGTGGACCCTGGATAGTTTGCATGGACAGATTTGATGATTCCCTTGGCATCGCATACAACCTGCACGTTGATGGAATGCGAGTGCTTGCAGTTGCGGTAGATGTTTTCAGTGGCCCTAGGTGGACGTAGGGCCACATGAGTGCAATCTATGGCACCAAGCACTTTGGGGAAGTGTGCCACCCTGTAGAAGTCCTGGACCCTGGCCTGCCTTTCTGCGGGTGTTCTGGGCATGTATATGTGCCTGCAGACTGAGGGGCACACAGTGATGATTGCCAACACCTGGTGTAGGCAACGTGACTGCGTGGGCTGTGAGACGCCCCCCACTATGGCAGTTTGCTTATTGAAATGACCCAGTGGCACAAAATGCAGTACATTGAGCATCTTCTCCAAGGGGCTCAATGCTTGGGAGCACAGGGTGGGTGATGTGAGTTCATTCTCCCACTCAGTGACCAGGTCTAGGATCATATGAGGTGGATACCTATACCTGCCATAGACCTCGTCATCAGGCATCCCAAAAAGGCTGGTCCTGGTCAAAAAAATGCGGGGCCTTGCTATTCTCCTCCTCCTGTGGTGTCCCACGATCACTGCTGCGAGGAATGGGACATTCATCGTAGCTGTATATGCTTGTTTGTTGTTTGCGTGCACTTTTATGCTGTGCAGAGGCGCTTCTGCCTGCTTCCGTGTGGCGGACGTATTTATGCATGTGCGTGTGTTTTGACTTGCACAGATTTTCCCTATTTGATTCCATGAATACGTGTTGTTCACTAGCGTGTGGGCGTTGCGTGTGTTTCCCAGCGGTACTTCCCCAGTTACGCCCTCATTTTCACGCGTTGTTCCCCATTCCGCATGTTCCGCCCCCTTTTTGGTGTGTGTGCTACACTTTGTGTGCTTTCGCTGTGCACGTCGCGCATGTCGTTCGGGATGTCGCAGTGACGTGTGCGCCCATGAGCGCCACGCACGGATTTGGCACACATCCCGGGAAAAGCATGCGCAGGGCCTTCCATGAATCGCACGCGTGCGCTAGCTTTTTCACGCTTGCGCCACAAATTTTGGCGCACATTTATTCCTTGAATTACCCCCTCAAGGTCTACGGGCCCCTCCAGACTTTAAAGTTTCCCAAAGATTAATTAAATAATAAGAAAGTTATTAAGCGTCAAAAAAGCAGCCTACTACCCATTAATTTTCCCATTGACAAAAATGCTCCATTTTTGCCAAAGCACACAGCCCAAGCCGCTGGATGGATTTGGATCAGGCCTGAATCAACTTGGGCACAAAGCATTCAAAAGAGTGCTTTGGTTGGTTTGGGTTTATTATATCCGGTAGCAGTAGTTATTTAAACATTTGTAGGATTAGGGGGTGCTCGCTTCCCCCTAGAAATAGAGATATCGCCCATGGTGCATTGCAGGATCACGGTTTTCAGAAATTAAATTACCACCATCTTGTTTTTTTCCTGATGCAAGAGATATTCACTGCAATAGCCGAGGAAAATAAAGCTCAGTAAAAAGCTATTTGCAGGTCATAAAACATACAAATACCATCAGGGTTGAAGTGGGGTGATGGACAGAAGGCACTGAGTGAAATTTGGCAGTTGGAGGGGGTCCAGGGATCGGGTTTGCAGCACAAAGTTTTCTGTAGCCTCGGCTATAGCCACGAATAGCCGACATGTGGAAGCAAACCGTGTCACAAAAGCAGCGTGCGTTCTGGGGTGAAAGGGAGAGGGCAGGGGAGGCGAGGAGTCTATCTGGGGAGTGGGGAGAGCGGGGATAGATGAGGGGGACCCTTAGTGAGGTGCTGAGGGGCAGGAAAGCATTTTCTTTCCAGCTGTTTTGCAGATATTTGCAGCTACATTGGAGGCTACAAAGGACTACGGATAACCATGGGTATGTGTAGTTCAGTACCTGCAGTTAAATGTGTACAGAAAAAATGTTAATTATATTTTTACAGCTCTAGTGACGTTAGGGGTGAAAAATCACTGGCCATGGCCAGTGACTAGATTGCCACCCATGTCTCCCATCCATGCAGTAAGCAAGACAGAGTCTCCTTGGCTTCATAGTGAGGAAGGGGCCAGCCTCCTCAAGCCATGTTGTCAGATAAATGAGCTAAATTTACAAGACCATGTAGAGGATTGGGCCGGCCCTTTCCTTGCTTTGAAGCTAAGCAGGGTCAGTCTTGGTTACTGCATGCATGGGCAACCAAATGGGCATCTGAATGATTTATTTATTTTTTAACTGTGCTACTGTCAGTCATTGAAAGTTTTGCAATCAGCGGCCATTTTTTGCCTTTTACTGAATTGCATTCTGGTATCTGTAGTCTCCCAGTCAATAATAATAATAAATAAAAGATATTTTTACAGCAACAGTGGGTTTCCCATTACTGCAGTAACTGGGATGAACACTGCTTAACTTCAATGTGGGGAAGGGGTTATACCCCTAAGGCCACATTGTCTAATATATGAGCCTTCCTTACAAGACCACTTAGAGAAACATGGCCTAAGCAGGCTGGATCTTTCCTCGCTTTAAAACTAAGCACGGTCAGTCTGGGTTACTGCATGGATGGCAGACAGTAAACAGTCCTGAATGTCGTGTGTTTTCTTAGTTTTAAATATCTCATAACACAAGGCGCCCGCAATATTTTTCTTAAACCATGCTCAGTCCTTTTTGCACTCAGTGACCATTTTCTTGCCTTTTGCTGAGCTCCATTCTGGTATGTGTAGTCTCACAGTGAAGATGGGGACATAATGCCACAATTGTACACTTTTGCCTAACATAGTTCTATAAGGAGTTATATATTTGAGTAACACTATGGTATGTGTACTTTTCAAGTTAGCTTTATAAAGCAGAGTATTGTTAAAAGGCAGATATGGTGGTGAAGAGGGGAAATGATGAGAGGGCAAGTAAGTCATGAGTATTTGGCCATGATATGGCAAGAGAGTTGGCAATCCTGGACACTGGTGTAGTTATTTTCCCCTGATTGTGGCTGCTTTTCAGGGCACCAGCAAAGGATACATGTGGGTGGACAGCGTTACTTTTTCACAAAGGGCGGATGAAACCCCTTGCGTTTTTTTAAGGTTGGTAAGTTTACTCAAGTATTTGGGTACCAGAATTTTACTCAGGTTGTCATGTTCCCAGTGCAGATGATTACGCACAAGACCACAAGCACTTGCTTCATATTGGGATTTAGTTTTACATGGAATATTCCACTACTGATTGCTGGGTTTAAAACCCGAGCACATTTTATACTTTGCCAGCATACGTATTGGAAGATTTCCTCTCTCAGGTTATTTTTCTGGTGTTCATTGCTGTTTTTTAAATGTCCAATGCTATTTTGACCTGGGCACCTTCTTCTAAGGAGAAGGTCAATTGAGCTACATTTGTATATTTCACTTTAAAATATATGGTCACATACTGTGCATATATTCATGGGTGCCAGCTTTTAATTTTCGCTATGGGGGCAAAAGTACCTGGGCATATGTTATTCTTGCATCGGATCCTTTTTTACCCTTTTCCGTGCTGCTTAAATGCAGTTAATTGGGGTTGTGCGTTGTATCACAGCAGTCATCAAGGGACTGGCCATAAAACATGGGGCTTGTAGCAAACTGCTTAACCAAAGTGTGTGATCCTCAGCAAATAATTTAACCGCACAGGTATATTAACTGAAAACATTCAGAATTCTCAAAGCCTGCAATCTTTTATACATAATTACAAAAATAGATATTTGTACAGTAACATCGAGGGTGAAAAATCACTGGTGACCCAGTTCTTCCATCCATGCAGTAACAAGGACTGACCCAGCTTAGCTTCAAAGTGAGGAAAAGCCAGTCCCCTCAGGCCATGGTGCCTAATAAGTAAGGCAAGGTTACAAGACCACTTAGAGCAACATGGCCTGAGGAGGTTGGCCCCTTCCCCACTTTGAAGCTAAGCACTACTGTGCATATATTCACGGGTACCAGCTTTGATTTTCATAATGGGTGTAGAAAGTACCAGGGCATATGTTATTCTTGCAGCCAGTCATTTGTTTCCCCATTTTGGTGCTGCTTAAATGTGGTTATTTGGGGTTGTGCGATGTATCACAACAGTCACCAAGAGATTGGCCATAAAACAAGGGGCTTGGAGTACGGGACAGTAAATTCTGGCACGCTCGCTGTTATGGCGCGACCGTTTCGCCGGAGGTCCCGTTTGGGCACACCCAGTTAGACGCAGCCAGATGGGTGCAGGGACCTCTCGGCGCAAGGATGTTTTGGCTTGAGAGGTCGCAATTGGCCTGAACCTGCCGGCACTTTGCATTTTGTAATATGGATTAAATGTGAAAAACATGTATTTACATTACAAAACAGAATGGAATATGTATTACACCGTCTCTGGGCAACATTATAAAACTAAAAAAAAAAAAGAAAAATACACATTTATGCTGAACACTGCCTTCGAGAACCCTAGCCTGCAGGAGTTTGAGACACAGCACTTAACCATTATGCTACAATGACATTATTGTTTGAATTATTACAAATTCTATACTTAGCCTTTTACAATTGGACACATTAAATTGTAGGCTAAGTATAAAATGTATGCACCTTGAAGCACTAAGCCATTGTGGCAAAGTGGTTGAATACCAGTCCTTGAACTCTGGCAGACCAGGGATAAAGACTTTTTGTAAATGTGTTATTTAAAACAGTATATTTTGGTAAACAATCTGTATTCTGGATTATGTAGTCTAAAAGGTATGCCTTTGATCAATGTAGCCTCCTTCATGGAAACATTCACCCAATCACTACATGCTTTTAAGTAGGTTTTTTGCTATGGACTACCAATGGTTTAATAATAGTTGTGCGTCTTTAATTGCACATGAGCCAGCGTAAACAAGACTTTCTTTGCAGCTCAAGGGAGGGGCTTGCCAGACAGTCCCATTATTCCCTTAATATATTGCGCTACTTTTAGACTTTGAAAACTGCAGGGGCAGGTAGACATCCCTCTTCTCCAGTTCCTTATTCTCACTTTCCCCAGGTGAAAAAAACATATTTTACTTTTTTCCCCCTCCTCTGATTCTACACCACGTAGCTCCTCCTTCAATAACTTCCAGATCCCCTACTGCTATTCAACCCAAACAAATAGAGGTTCAGGAGAAATCATGAATATAGCCAAGTTACATGTCTTGTATGGAATACATTACTCACCGTAATCGTATTTCTAGTGCTTGTATCTGCTTAGGTTCACATGCTATGCATAGGCCGACATCTAGTGGAAGCTGCAGAGTATTACAGTTGTTTTCGAAATTCGAAGAGGGACATTCGACACAGCGTGCCAGTAATACTATCCCTAGTGTGACGTCTGCTGTACCCATGATCCCTCACGCGTCGAGGTCCCTCATTGTCCCTTGGTATTTGTAAGATGATTATTCAGATTTCCTTTTTACTTTGCATTTTGGGACTTGTAGTACAGGACACTTGATGGACAAAACAAAATTACAAGTAACAAAATTGGAAAAAATCAAAACTGGATGGGCATCTTCCGACTTACATGGAGACATGCACACACACACATACACACACACTGAAAACTCAAACTCGACATGTCACAATGCTCGCATACATACACATACATACACGGGTGCAAATGCATGCACACACACTGGTCTTCACGGAGCAAATGTATGCTGCACGCAAAATCCCTCACAAACAACTTCACACCATTTACACACACACGCCCACATCAAACACACACAAACATTGCATGCACACCCTCTCAGGTGACATGCACACCCTCACACCACACATTCCCCTTACACTGCAAAAGAGGACTACACTGTCTCTGGGCAACATTAAAAAACAGAAAGAAAAAAAATATCACATTTATGCTGAAATCAGAGAACCCTGGACTGAAGGAGTTTGAAGGTGGTCAGTCAAAATCTCGAAAACAAAATCTCGAATACAAAAAGGCCGAAAAAAAAAATATCGAAAAAAAAAATATCGAATTTTTTATTTATTTATTTATATATGTTTTTGGGGTCAGGTAAGTAAAAAAAAGGGGTAAAATAAAAAAAAAATGAAAAAAAAGGGGGGTTGGGGGGAACCCCCCCATTTTGAAAAAAAACACATTGAAAAAAAAATTCGATATTTTATTTTTCGGCCTTTTGTATTCGAGATTTTGGTTTTCGAGATTTTTAAATTCGGTATTATCACTATGAACCGAGTTTGAAATGCAGCACTTAACCATTATGCTACAATTATGTTATTGTTTGTATTCTCACAAGTTTCCTACCTAGCCTTTTATCCTTGAACATATGAAATTATAGACTAACAGACGAATTCAAAGAATTTCGCACAAAAGTGGCGCACGCGGCTGGCGCACAGTGTCCCCGTGCGATAAACTGCACCAGCCGCGTGCGATAAAATCCATTTCATCGCACAGCGTATTCATGGATTTTAGCCTCCAAAACCAGCCGTGGTGCAGAGTGGCGCAGCGAACCTGCAGCAGCGCCAGTTACGCCCCCAAGAACGCCCTCGCGCAAGGAAAAGCCATCAAAATCCCCAATTCATCGCAAATGTCTGCGCTAACCCTGGACCAGTTCACATGGCTGCCAAACAGCAAACGCCAAGCGGGGAACGTGTATTTCAGGGGTGCGCGGGAAGTTTCACACGCGAATTCAGCAGGGTACGTGTATTTCAGGGGTGCGCGGGAAGTTTCACACGCGAATTCAGCAGGGTACGTGTATTTCAGGGGTGCGTGGGAAGTTTCACATGCGATTCCATCAGGGTACGTGTATTTCAGGGGTGCGCAGGAAGTTCCACACGCGAATGTCCTGTGTACGTGTATTTCGGGGTGCGTGGGAAGTTTCACACGCGAATTCAGCAGGGCACGTGTATTTCAGGGGTGTGCGGGAAGTTCCACACGCGATTGTCCTGGGTACGTGTATTCCTGGGGTGTGCGGGAAGTTTCACACGTGAATTCAGCAGGGTACGTGTATTTCAGGGGTGCGCGGGAAGTTCCACACGCAAATTCAGCAGGGTATGTGTATTTCAGGGGTGCGCGGGAAGTTTCACACGCGATTCCATCAGGGTACGTGTATTTCAGGGGTGCGCGGGAAGTTCCACATGCGAATGTCCTGGGTACGTGTATTCCTGGGGTGTGCGGGAAGTTTCACAAGCGAATTCAGCAGGGTACGTGTATTTCAGGGGTGCGCGGGAAGTTTCACACGCAAATTCAGCAGGGTACGTGTATTTCAGGGGTGCGCGGGAAGTTTCACACGCAAATTCAGCAGGGTACGTGTATTTCAGGGGTGCGCGGGAAGTTTCACACGCGAATTCAGCAGGGCACGTGTATTTCAGGGGTGTGCGGGAAGTTCCACACACGATTGTCCAGGGTACGTGTATTCCTGGGGTGTGCGGGAAGTTTCACATGCGAATTCAGCAGGGTACGTGTATTTCAGGGGTGCGCAGGAAGTTTCACACGCGAATTCAGCAGGGTACGTGTATTTCAGGGGTGCGCGGGAAGTTTCACACGCGATTCCATCAGGGTAAGTGTATTTCAGGGGTGCGCAGGAAGTTCCACACGAGAATGTCCTGTGTACGTGTATTTTGGGGTGCGCGGGAAGTTTCACACGCGAATTCAGCAGGGCACGTGTATTTTAGGGGTGTGCGGGAAGTTCCACACGCGATTGTCCTGGGTACGTGTATTCCTGGGGTGTGCGGGAAGTTTCACACGCGAATTCAGCAAGGTACGTGTATTTCAGGGGTGCGCGGGAAGTTCCACACGCGAATTCAGCAGGGTACGTGTATTTCAGGGGTTCCGGGGAGTACTACACGTGAATTAGCCGTGTGGGTCCTCCCAGGTGTTCGCTCTACAACCTCCACGGCCCCTGCAGGCAGCCCACACCACGGGGGACTACCCTGCACCCCTGCTCATGTCCCGCAGGCAGCCCATCCACCATGGGCATGCCCCCCAGCCAAGCCACATGTCACCTTGCACTACTGATCAACAACGCATGTCTCCCAGCACCCCCACCCCCAGCAGTGCAGAGCACCCTCCACCATGCCCCCACACATGTCTCCCAGCACCCCCACCCCCCAGCAGTGCAGGCCACCCTCCACCAGGCCCCCACTCCTGTCTCCCAGCACCCCCACCCCCCACTAGTCAGGGGCACCTTCCACCAGGCCCACACACATGTCTCCCAGCACCCCCAGCCCCCAGCAGTGCAGGCCACCCTCCACCAGGCCCCCACACATGTCCCCCAGCACCCCCACCCCCCAGCAGTGCAGGGCACCCTCCACCATGCCCCCACACGTCTCCCAGCACCCCACCCCTCAGCATCCAGGGGCACCCTCCACCAGACCCCCACACATGTATCCCAGCACCACCACCCCCCAGCATCCAGGGGCACTCTACACCAGGCCCCCACACATGTATCCCAGCACCCCCACCCCCCAGCAGTGCAGGGCACCCTCCACCATGCCCCCACTCTTGTCTCCCTGCACCCCCACCCCCAGCATCCAGGGGCACCCTCCACCAGGCCGCCACACATGTCTCCCAGCACCCCCACCCCCCAGCAGTGCAGGGCACCCTCCACCATGCCCCCACTCCTGTCTCCCTGCACCCCCACCCCCCAGCATCCAGGGGCACCCTCCACCAGGCCCCCACACATGTTTCCCAGCACCCCCACCCCCCAGCATCCAGGGGCACCCTCCACCAGGCCCCCACACATGTCTCCCAGTACCCCCACCCCCCAGCAGTGCAGGGCACCCTCCACCATGCCCCCACTCCTGTCTCCCTGCACCCCCACCCCCCAGCATCCAGGGGCACCCTCCTCCAGGCCCCCACACATGTCTCATAGCACCCCCACCCCCAGAAGTGCAGGGCACCCTTCACCATGCCCCCACTCATGTCCAACTCATGTCCCACTGCACCCCCACCCCCCCAGCAGCCATGGGCACCCTCCACCAGGCCCCCACACATGTCTCCCAGCACCCCCACCCTCCAGCAGTGCAGGGCACCCTCCACCATGCCCCCACTCCTGTCTCCCTGCACCCCCACCCCCCAGCATCCAGGGGCACCCTCCTCCAGGCCCCCACACATGTCTCCTAGCACCCACACCCCCAGCAGTGCAGGGCACCCTTCACCATGCCCCCACTCATGTCCAACTCATGTCCCACTGCACCCCCACCCCCCAGCAGCCATGGGCACCCTCCACAAGGCCCCCACACATGTCTCCCAGCACCCCCACCCCCCAGCATCCAGGGGCATCCTCCACCAGGCCCACACTCATGTCTCCCAGCACCCCCACCCCCCAGCAGTCCAGGGCACCCTCCACCATGCCCCCACACATGTCTCCCAGCACCCCCACCCGCACCCCCCAGCATCCAGGGGCACCCTCCACCAGGCCCCCACACATGTTTCCCAGCACCCCCACCCCCCAGCAGTGCTGGGTACACTCCACCATGCCCCCACTCCTGTCTCCCTGCACCCCCACCCCCCAGCATCCAGGGGCACCCTCCACCAGGCCCCCACACATGTCTCCCAGCACCCCCACCCCCCAGCAGTGCAGGGCACCCTCCACCATGCCCCCACACATGTCTCCCAGCAGCCCCACCCCCAGAAGTGCAGGGCACCCTCCACCATGCCCCCACACATGTCTCCCAGCACCCCCACCCCCAGCATCCAGGGGCACCCTCCACCAGGCCCACACTCATGTCTCCCAGCACCCCCACCCCCAGCAGTGCAGGGCACCCTCCACCATGCCCCCACACGTCTCCCAGCACCCCCACCCCCCAGCATCCAGGGGCACCCTCCACCAGGCCCACACTTGTCTCCCAGCACCGCCACCCCCCAGCATCCAGGGGCACCCTCCACCAGGCCCCCACACATGTCTCCCAGCATCCCCACCCCCCAGCAGTGCAGGGCACCCTCCACCAGGCCCCCACTCCTGTCTCCCTGCACCCCCACCCCCACCAGTCAGGGGCACCCTCCACCAGGCCCCCGCACATGTCTCCCAGCACCCCCACCCCCCAGCAGTGCAGGGCACCCTCCACCAGGCCCCCACACATGTCTCCCAGCACCCCCACCCCCCAGCAGTGCAGGGCACCCTCCACCAGGCCCCTACTCCTGTCTCCCTGCACCCCCACCCCCCAACAGTCAGGGGCACCCTCCTCCATGCCCCCACACATGTCTCCCAGCACCCCCACCCCCCAGCAGTGCAGGGCACCCTCCACCAGGCCCCCACTCATGTCCAACTCATGTCCCCCTGCACCCCCACCCCCCAGCATCCAGGGGCACCCTCCACCAGGCCCCCACACATGTCTCCCAGCACCCCCACCCCCCCAGCAGTGCAGGGCACCCTCCACCATGCCCCCACTCCTGTCTCCCTGCACCCCCACCCCCCAGCATCCAGGGGCACCCTCCACCAGGCCCCCACACATGTCTCCCAGCACCCCCACCCCTCCAGCAGTGCAGGGCACCCTCCACCATGCCCCCACTCCTGTCTCCCTGCACCCCCACCCCCCAGCATCCAGGGGCACCCTCCACCAGGCCCCCACACATGTCTCCCCGCACCACCACCCCCCAGCAGTGCGGGGCACCCTCCACCATGCCCCCACTCCTGTCTCCCTGCACCCCCACCCCCTAGCATCCAGGGGCACCCTCCAGCAGGCCCCTACACATGTCTCCCAGCACCCCCACCCCCCACCAGTCAGGGGCACCCTCCACCAGGCCCCCACACATGTCTCCCAGCACCCCCACCCCCCAGCAGTGCAGGGCACCCTCCACCAGGCCCCCACACATGTCTCCCAGCACCCCCACCCCCCAGCAGTGCAGGGCACCCTCCACCATGCCCCCACACATGTCTCCCAGCACCCCCACCCCCCAGCATCCAGGGGCACCCTCCACCAGGCCCACACTCATGTCTCCCAGCACCCCCACCCCCCAGCAGTGCAGGGCACCCTCCACCATGCCCCCACACATGTCTCCCAGCACCCCCACCCCCCAGCATCCAGGGGCACCCTCCACCAGGCCCCCACACATGTCTCCTAGCACCCCCACCCCCCAGCAGTGCAGGGCATCCTCCACCAGGCCCCCACTCCTGTCTCCCTGCACCCCCACCCCCCAGCAGTGCAGGGCACCCTGCCAGCAGGCCCCCACACATGTCCCCCAGCCAACATGTCATCACAATCTAGATCCCTGGGCCTAATGGGCAGCCTCCAAATGCCAAACACCCACCCGAGTATTGCATCCACCCATTTAGAAATGGCAATTACATGATACAACCCCAATGGCAAGTTTGTAAATGAACACATGTCCCTCACATACACACAATGGGTGTCAGTGAATGTCAAAACACATATCATGATATGCATGAAACCAATGAGATGATACTACACATTGAAGTTTGATGAAAAAATATGGATTAAAAGCAACATAAATTGAATCAAAAATAAACAAACGAAAATGGGAATTAAAAAAAAGAAAGCAGCATGTCCGTAAAATAATGTAAAACCACAAATCATAATCCAAAGGAAAGGTGTCCAAAGACACAGTTCACAAAAGTAAATCCAATGGAAAATTAAAATCGAAAACCATTGCTCCATGGGTAAATCATAAAAAAAATAGAAAATCCAACAGTCAACTATATACAGATAAACAATCCAGGGTCCATGATCTCAACAGAAGAAATTAAACCTATCTAATAACACTACCTAATAAAAAAACTATTTACAAAAATGTGGCCCATTGTCCAAAAGGTCCAAAAAAAATGCAAAACCAAAGGAAACCTAACACTAACTACAGAACTATTTACAAGGGCAGCGGGCCAGTCTGACGGCTCACTTCGGGATGTTCCGGGCCAGGGCATCATCGAACTCCTGCTCAGTGTCCAGGAGGCGGTCCTCCTCCATGGCCCCGAGGGTCCGCAGGGCCGTTGACATGTTCACCTCCAACTCCCTGCGGATTGCCTGGAGGCACTCGGCCCGCCTCAGGGCCCTCCGCATGGAGTTCTCCGCCCTGACCATCATGAGCCGTGCCTCTTCCGCCCGCTGCCGCTCCGCATCTGTGGTGTGGCCCAACCGCTGCCACACGGAAGACACTTCCCGTCATGGGTCCTCCTGCCCTCCGGCCGATGCCTGCCCCCCCGATGTCGAAGGCCCCGAGCCATCATGGCTCCCACCTCGTTGCTGCTGCTGCTGTGCCTCTGCCCGTGCCCTGGCTCCTGCTGCCTGCACATCCTCCACCGGCTGGGGTGCAGTCGTTGATGTGGCCACCCCTGCTGAACGTCCGACTCCCGACTGTGGCAGGGATGCCTCCTCCACCAGCCTGGCTGCACCGTCAGAGGCAGCTCCACAAGGCACCCAGGTGACTAATGGGTGGGAAGATGGCACGGAGGACGACTGGTGCATAGGGGGTTCAGTTGAGGAGGGGGTCTGAGCAAGCCCCATCAAACGGAGGAATCCGGCCTGGGTGACCTGTCCCAGTAGGCCGACATGGTCAACGAGCCATTCGAGATGACGTGCAGTCTCCTCATGAAAAGACTGCAGGTCACCTCGCATGGCCCGTTGACGCAATGCCACACCAGTCAGGACAGGCTCAACCCGGACCCAGATAGCCACGTCCGCAGGCAGAGGAAGGCCAGTTGTTCTGAGCTCATCCCCTGCCTGAAAACGGGTCTGGACGTAGGCATCCCTGCTGGTGCAAGATGATGCAGTGACAGGATCAGGGACAGGATTGCACACAGGCACCTCCGCGGCGGCCTTTGCTGCCTCCTGTCCCTGGTCCTGCACTGCATCACTAGCACCAGTGGAATCCCCACCTCCAGACCCCGTCTCTGTTGCTTGCACGGCCTCCTCCTCCACCAAACCCCCCACCAACCTGGATGACTCCGTGCCATCTTCCCCTGTTGGGCCCTGTGGGGTCCCAGCTGCCCCTTCTGCTGCCAAGGAGTCCAACTCTGACCTCCACCTCTTGGACCTCCCCCCGCAGCTGCAGCCTGGGACGCGGCACCGGACTCCTCACTCCCCGACGAGATCACAACCTGGGAGGGGAGCCGGGCCTTGCGTCTCCGGCTGGCGGTGTGATCCCCACCGCTGTGCTCCACAGCACCTTCTCCGCCCTCTTCATCAGTTGACGCTGCAGACAGGGAGAAATAAAACACAGGCATCAGGGCACTGTACAATGGACACATACACACATGGCAGTTGTACATGAGTGGCATTGGCAAACCTCAGACATGGCATCACAATCGCCAACACACATGTCATTTCAACTTGCACACATGAGCCATACCACAGCCATATCGCAACTGCCAGCACCATCCATACACATACAACAGCATGAGCAGGCAAAGGTGAGCCAGACATCACATGCAACACAGGGAGTGCACTACACATGTACACACACCACCACACTTGCATGCATGTGTACACTGTGGGATGTTTTACCCATGCATCCAAGCCATACAATAAAACTGTGCAGTACTGGCATGGAAAACATCATGATGGCCAGAACTCCCCAGAGAGTGCACAGGGAAAACATGAAGAATAGGATGCCACCCATTTTTGCCTATGTTGTGAGCACAGGAGGGCACTGCCTAAAACCACCATTGGGCTACACACACAGTAGCCTGAAACCATTGGGAATGGCAATGCTGATTGCAAAAAAAAAGCAACTCAGAACTGTGGGGAATTCATTTTCTTAATCCCATAAATGGTTGCATTACCAGTACTCACCACTATCAGAAAGCCGGCGTTTTAAAACCACCAGACTTTTGTGTAAAACTGCACAAATGAAACAAAACCAGACCAAGGAAAGACTTGCTAAGAGGTGGAAGAATGTAAAACCATATTCTGAAATGACTTGAAGTAAGTAATTATTTAATGTATAGGTACACATTGTCAGTTTGATTTGAATGTAGAAAACTGGGAACAAAAAGTGACATTTAGCTGAAACCTGGCTTAGTGAAACTGGATTCTGCCTGACAACTACCCCCGACAGGAGAAACCTGTTCAGCCACTCTTCCCAGGCCTAGCTGCATCCTGCTGCCCCTTGCCAAAAGGAGTTGTCACCTCTCTGATTAGATTAGGGGTGGAGCACCTGGGAACTGGAAGGAACAGAACAATGCAACTCCCTTGACTCAGGCAAATGTTATATTGGGGGCATCGTAAAGTGGCTTCCTCTTAGGGGAAACTGGGAGGGGCAGTGCCTCTGCTAGCAGCTGAGCTTGGGGGAAGTGGATAAACCAGTTATTCCACCCTGTGATGTGGGAAGCCACACCCCTTTTTGACCAGGGCATAATTTTAAAAAGATAGATAACTCATAGTGCGGACTTGTCAGAATTATATAAGTAATATCATTATTTTTGTGATTTTTCTGTGAACATTTTGAGAGGCGTTAGGACCCTGTGTTGTATTCTGGGGGGTTGCTAGCGGAAAATAGGGTCTCACTCCAAATGTCTGCGTGTTAAAAATCTGACACTTCATCAATTAATGTCCATACTCCTTGCGCACATGTGTGTAATTTTGGGTAAATGTCCGATATTGCAAAACCAGTTAAAAAGCGCAAAATGTTGTCATTTTTGAATGCAAGCCCCCAGGAAGATCAGAGGCGGACAAGCATGGACCATAAGGAATATATAATGTGCACATGTAATTTCAACAAATTGTATATCTGGGAAGGATGTATTTGAATCAAATATAGATTTGTGGGCAAACTGACCAGGGGAGGATCCTCTGACCCATAAACAGACTTCATCATGATGACAATCCATTTCCTTCCCCCAATCATGGGAGAGGGGAGAATTGGGCCAATGACAAGTAGAGAGGGGCAGGCTTAGCTAGGCCCAGGCACACACCCATTTTCAAAACACATAAAAAGAGACTGCTGGGACAGGTAGAGAGATTCAATTCCATTTGCTGCGGAGCATGCTGACCGACGACTTCACATCCAGAGATCCAGACTTCAAATCCATCAATCTCCAAAGACCAGAACTTTACTTCAGAACTTAAAGCAAGGGCCTAAACCCACAAACTGAGAACTCTTATCAGCAGGCCTCATCATCCTTAAAATCATTTGCAAACTATTCCACAGCCGGGCAAGCTGTTTGAATTCTTTTGCCAAGAACAATTGCCAGAGACCAGACCAGAGATCCAGAGTGACCCAGACCGCTGTGAGCAGAACCAGATAGCTGACCCAGATCACTGTGAAGTGCCGAGACCAGAACCGGAGTCCAGTCCAAAACCTGACCAGATCCGTGGCAAGGCCTATTTCAAATTTATATTGTGAGTACCTAGCAGAACTGTGCAGAACCAATCTCTTAGTTAAAATAATCGAATCCAAACTATTTTAACCTAAGTAGAACAGCCTCCTAGAAATCGTGTCATCTGTCATTTGTAAAGCTGCACAACTGTCACCTGTCAATTCTGAAGCTGCAAGCTGTCACCTGTATTTTTGAGTTTACTTTAAATCCGAAAAACTACCATTATTTAATCGTCTGTATCGCTGGAACCGTTTGGGCTAGGAACGAGATTTAACTTTCCTCTGAAAGATTTTACTTTTTCCGCAATCACGATTCACGCACTCGCGAATTTACCGCAATTTGCGATTTTGGCTCAATTTCTCCACTTGTCAAAATAGCAGCTCCATTCTTTCCTTTGTTAAAATCCGCTTGCAACTTGGTAATAACTCATAGAGCATTGCTAAAGTGAGCCTGAACTAATACCAATACGCATCTCCCACTCACCCTGAATCTCTAGAGGGAATTAAAATCATTGGCACATTTTCCCATCCATTGCCATCACGTTTAAAAAGCATTGTGGGCCTGTGTTTCACACTCCTACCTGTTTCCTCTAAGCTTGCTGGGGGGGAACTGAATTTTGTATTGTATTTGATTGCATTCCTGAGAACTGTGTGCTCCTCTTTCCATCTCCTTCCATTTCTTACATTGCATAGGGGAGGGGGGTGAATTGCCAGAGAAAAAGTGATTATCTTATCTTTTGCTAAAATCATATCAAGTATTTCTGTACTGCATTTTATTCCTCATTGCTTTTCCCTTGAAATCATAAAAGTATTTTTGCTACTTTATCCATCCTATACTAACTCCTCATTGATTGTAAAGAAGTGTGCTAGTGCCAGATTACCCATTGTTGATCAACATCATATGTCTAAGTGTACTATCAGATATTAATTTATTATAAAGTGTGATATATATATATTGTTTAAATTCTCAAATAAACCTTTTAATTTGCAAAACAAACCTACTTCTTGGCTCAGTGGGGTCAGGGGGATTCTAAGAGGGGGGTGTTATACAAGGGTGGTCATCCAGAGTACTGAACTAGACATAAAAATACATTAATAAGGGTTTTCCTCAGCATCCCAGACTAGGCATTGACTTGGCTGTAGTGTTGATTGAATATCGCTTACAAAAGTGGGGGCTCGGAGCCGGGATATTCTGGAAAAGATTTACCATTTGTGCAGATGAATACAGTGTGCCAACTGACCAGATACACATATCCGGTTAGATCACCACGCTGTTTTACACTGTGAAAGCACCCCTCAAAGGAACGCTCTAAGGAAACGGTCTGTTTTGCAAAATAAAATACAAACTTCTGTAAGTCAGGAAGGAACTCAAATTCCAGAATGACGACCCTGGTAGATATGAAAATAGCCAGAGAGCACTTCTTACATAAGCTATTTGTGAGAGGTGAGTGGACTCATCAGGACCAAATGGTCTGGCTGCAGGCAATCGCGCAACAGGTCACTGAAACAGGGTCAGATATATGGAGAGATCAGGGTCCATTACATGTGGCCCTGAGTGAATTATACATGGCTCCTAAAGTTAAAGATGAACACGACAAGATGGTTAGGATAGCGGCATATTTGTATCTATATATGGGAGCCATGCAGGACAAATGTGCTGAAGGCCAAGATCTGGCAAGTAGGCAACAGCTGGCGTTAGAAAAGGCCTAATATGACCTGGTCTCTTCTGAGCAGAGGCTGCAGAGGAGCCAGGAGTCAGAAAATGATAGTAGGCAGTATATCATTAAAATA
Organism: Ambystoma mexicanum; assembly: GCF_040938575.1. NCBI lineage: Eukaryota > Metazoa > Chordata > Amphibia > Caudata > Ambystomatidae > Ambystoma > Ambystoma mexicanum. The sequence continues at coordinate 554,037,256 of NC_090932.1, forward strand.
AAAGAGGACATGGATAGTCTGCAACAGGAGAAGGCTGACCAGGGTACCAGATTTCTGGCCTTGCAGAAGGAGTACCAAGAAGGTTTGGACTCCCTTCTGCAGAGCCAGAAAAAGCTGGAGCAACAACTGGACTTCAACAGGGCATGCACAGAGCAGGTAGCCACCCTGCAAATTCGATTAGACAGAGAGAAAGAGGAAACCAATAAATTGATTCTGAGAGACCTGGATACCCAGGCAGAGTTTGATCAGGAGCGCCAGAAAGCTGGTGCCTTCCAAAGGCAAAGGGACGACCTGGCGGCACAGATGCAGGCTCTTAGTCAGGAAAGGGATACCTTAGGCCAGGAAGTCTGCCACTTAAAAAGGAAAATGGAAGAAAATCACCTGGCCCTCCAGGGACTGGGTGACCTCCAAAAAGAACTCCAGAACTTTTTAGAGCACACGAGGAGGGTGGAGGATGTGATCTGGCAAGAAAGGAGCAGGCCAATAGGGACACAGCTCAGGAGGTAACCCTCCTGCAGCAGAGACTGGCCCAGTACTCCAGGACCAATCAGGAGGCACAGAGAGAAAATGAGGCTCTCTGTCAGCACAATGATAGGCTCCAGCAACAGGTAGCGATGCAGGAGAGACTGATAGAGTCTAGTAAGGCCTTAACTGAGGAACTGAAAGCGCAGGCTCTTGCATTGCAACAGGAAGCAGGGGCGGATAGAGATGAGGTTCGCTGGGAAAGAGAAACTCCTGAGCATAACCTCAGGAGCCCTAGTACCAGAGGCCTTCATCTCTCCCAGTCCCTGGACTCTGCCACCCCCATGTCCCCTCGTGCACATGAGCCCAGGGCCACGGGGATGGCAGATTACTATCCAGCTAAAAGTATGGGGCTCATAGGCCAGTACCACCCAGGAATGGAGGGGTGGGCATCCGGGTATGGGCACCCAAGCACAGTGCAATTTAGTGGGGAACCCCAGGAGAGTAGGCCCACTAAGGGCATCCTGAAAACCTCTGCCCAGTTAGGTCAGTGGGGGGGATACCCAGCAAATCCTGGTAGCAAGGAGGGATCTGAAGACTCCTCTGAGCGTCACAGGACACAGGAGACCAGGTCCCCACATTCTGCCAGCCATTCCCAGGCTCGCAGAATCCGGGAAAACCTGGAAGATCAGACGGGCACCTCTGGGAGCAGCGCTTCTGAGTCGGAGGATGAATGGACCAGGGTTACCCGAACCAAAAAGGCCAATAAGGCAAAAAGGGCCTTGCTTAAGGACCCATTAAAACAAATAAAGGCAATAAGGAGTGTCATCACGCCTTATCATAAGAACGCCAAGTATTCTGTTTGGGAACACTTGGAGCTCTATGAGCAAATGATGGAGACTTTTCATTTGAAGGACAGCCAAAGCTGTATTCAATATGTAAAGTGGACCTTCTCACCAGAATACTCCCGTTTCTTTGCGTGGCTGGAGGATCAAAACCATTCAAGGTGGTCCACATACAGGGTGGCCATCTTGAAACATTTTTCTGTGCACAGAAATCCTCAAGAGGCTCGCAAGGCAGCCTACAATTTGCAATGTGGGGAGGATCAGGCCCCACAAGAGTTTGTGCAAGAATTAAAGTGTGCTTTTGCGCAGACCACCAGAAGGGTGCGCACGGATAGCAGAGAATTTATCAATACGTTTTTCCATGCCTTACCCAAATACATAATGACCCAGCTCGTGAGAGATTTTCATGAGAAAAGATCTTTAGACTGGGTCATTGAACAGGCTACCCGGATCTATGAGGTGCAGAAGCCCATCGAAAATAAAAAAAATAATGCGCCGAAAAACCCCAAAACCAACAGCACCCCTGCTGCTGCCAAGGTGGCGGAGGTAAAGGTTGCCCCCGTTTTAGATTTGGAGATGGGGGGGCCTAAAAACCTGCCTGCACCAAATAATTCACAGCCCAGAAGGCCCTCGGGCCAGTCACAGACAGGGAGTCGAGGAGGTAGTCCCACAAATGGGGTCCCCCGCTCCCCTGACTATGTAAGTCCCCGCTACAAGGGAAACCGACCAATCCTGGGTTATGTGTGGACTCCTCCAGCCCAAGGGTGGGATCCAGCCAAGCACCTAACCCAGGGAACTTCCCTCCCAACTTCCCACAGGAGGGCAGAAATTCTCCAAATCCTGGGCAGAACTTTTTCCCCAGGTATCCACCCAACTTCCAGCCCCAAAATCATCCATCCTTCTTTCCCCAATTCCCTGAGCCCAGACAACCTAATCCGGGAGAGGGGAGGCCAAGGGTGGAGGGGTACCAAAATCTTCCCAACCAGGGGTACTACCAGAGAAGGGATAGCTACCCTTCCCGGGATCAGCCCAGGGGAGAAAATAGAGCCCCGTATCAGCCTGAGCGGGTTTCACAACTTGAGCGCCAGGTCCAAAATATGGCACGAGATCTGGGTCACATACTGAGGGCTCAACAGAACCCTCAGATGAGCATGCCACCACAGAATGCCCCAAACTCTGGACCTGGTGCTCCAGAACAATGACGGGGGCAGCACCCCGATAACCCACCGGTTCCCAGGGAGGAGGCACAAGGGGAAGGGGGGTGTAAAGCCTTGGAGGAAGCTTTCTTCCCAACTTGTAAACAGCCCCTGGAAAACCAGGAACCGGAAACAAAATCTCCTACCCCTGAAAGTCTGCCACCGAAGGAGCAGAGGGGGGGTAGGAGAAACAAAGGACCCAAACAGACCCACTTTGTGGAGGAGGTACAGGTCTTCCAATTTGAGGGAGAGGGATCCTCAGAAGATCCTGGGAAAAGGATCTTCTCCTTCAGAGATGGGGGAACTCCTCCCAAGGAAAAATGGGTCCCAAGGGATTCCAATCCAGACTGGGGAGATGTGGAGACTGAGCTACCGCCGCCAATCATCTCATCCCAGAACCGACAATACCAAAATCCCCAGGGTCAAACCCATCCTGGTGACTGCCTCCAAAAAGGGGGGGGCGGCCCAGAACCGGAACCAGGGGAACCCACAATGGCTCTGATCTCCGGTTGCCAACTTTTTCTTTCAGGTTCCCAAGGCTCTCCACAGAATTCTGCCCAAATCACTTCGCTAGCAATGTCCAAAACCAGAAAGTTAGCCCACCAGTTGTCCAGAAATGTGCATTATCTGTGCCCCCTTGAGGAGAAGGAGGGAAGATACTATGCCCCGGTACAAGTACAGGGGCAGGGTACAATTTTGGCACTGGTGGACACTGGATCCCAAGCTACCCTTCTGTCCAAAAGGGCCTTTGAGGAACTAAATGCAGGAAGGGGGGAGAATTACCGAATTCCTCTCACCTCTCTTCCTGGACAACTGCTGAACTTTGACGGGAAGGAAATTCCCGTTGAGGGGACTGCAGACTTGTGGGCGACACAAGGTGAAACACCCGGTCATAGTAGTGACTCCAGAGGGCACCCCTTGTTTAGTAGGGAATGACCTCCTGAGAAGGTTGTCACCCCTAATAGATTGCGTAAACAAGGTCCTCTGGACCCAGACTAGCCGACCAATAAAATTAAAACAGAGTGTCAACCATGTTAGTTTAAACGGCACATGCCACATGATTGAACAAAAATCTGACCAAGTAGAATTTCACTTCCAGAATAGCCAAATTCCAGACGTGACAGTAATAGCAGTAGGACAACAGACTGGTGGTGGGGGGTCCTCTCTATTTCTGAAAATCAACCTTCCTTCCAGTTTAAGGTGGTATTCCACACTGGAAGGAAACACCCTGAAATTCTTTACTAATCCACAATCAGAAACTCCCACTCCTATAGTCCAGAAAGATGTGAAGTCAGCCCAGAGCCTGGCTGATATTCAGCAAATTGGAGAGCAGTTGTTCATCCCTGTTCAGTTAAATGATGGGAAGGACTCTGTTCTCGCTCGAGTGCGTGTGAACAACGGTAAGAGCTTCATCAGCGAAGCCATGTTCCGCCAACTCCCAAAAGATCCAGCCATTCCCACATTCAAACTGATAGACAAATGGGAAACGGACCTGGAAGCACCTAATTCCAAACATCTCCTGCCAAGCAGGTGTATGCTCAAAATCTCCATTGGCAACAAGAGCATAGTCCATAATTGTTGGGTCGTGCAAGACGTCACTGCCGCCTTTTACTTAGGCAGTGACATTCTCAATCGCTTTGCCATTAGTTTGGACCTAATAAACTTCAAAGCTTGGTCCCGATTAGCGGATAATCCCATGGGCTTTGATGATTCAGAAAAAGCATTTAGGTCAGCTCAATTGCTACCTTATGCAGTTGAAATTCAGATTAAAGAGGAAGTCACCATCCCAGAAAGGACCCGACAATTCTCCCTGGGAGTGAAAGCTAAAAGAGGACAAAAATTGAAAAACCCTGATGCTTATATTCATCTAAATGCTTCTCTCCAACAGCAAGGGTTGGGGGTAAACCCAACACCATTAGTCAACATAGAACATGACACCATTCCAATAGAGGTGGATAACAGCGACTTAAAGAGTATTACTCTAGCCGCAGGCACCACTATTGGAATGGCGGTTGATGACCGACATTTCTCCATTGATTTAGGAAATTAACTGTTAGGACCAATCCCCAAGGACTGTTTTGACAGTGACAGTGAGGACACTACAACACCAGACAGGATTTTCACCCGGCATGGGGGGAACTTCCTGGTGTACACTTCTTGCCCTTATGGTAAGGAAGATGTGACTTGTGACTTCAGGAGGGATGAGGTGATTTTCCAGGTCCATGAGGGCTGCCTTTCCCACCTGAAGCCTCCAGTCCAAATCAGCACTCTGACCAGGGACTTCTCCACCCAGCTGGAGGAGGCCGCTGAAATAGCCAAACCAGAAGTCTTTCCAGGCTTCAGGCAGATGGTGGAAGAGAGAGTCAACCTAGCTGATGCCTGTGTGACTCTGGAACAGAAGCAAAAGTTGAAACAAGTTTTCTTGGATTTCCAAGATCTCTTTGCGGTAGACTCATATGACTGTGGTCGCACCGACATCCACACAACAACAATTCCCACGGACCCTGGAATGACTCCAGTGTTTGTGAAGCAATATCGTTTGCCTCTCGCATCCATGGAGTCCCTTACTGAAATAATTAAGAACCTTGAGTCCCGGGGAATAATACGTCCAGTACACAGCACCTTCAATAATCCGGTGCTGGGAATATTGAAGCCAAACGGCCAGTGGAGACTCTGCGCCGACTTTAGGGAGCTCAACAAACGGGTCCATACTTCCCGATGGCCTCTGCCCTACATTGACCAAGGGCTGGCCCAGATTCAAGGGTCACAAGTATTCACTGCAATAGACCTGACCTATGGATACTGGACCGTGCCTGTCAGTAAGGAGGACCAATACAAACTGGCTTTTACCTTTGGGGGCCAGCAGTACACCTGGACCCGGACTCCCTTCGGATACCTCAACTCCGGCAATGAATTCAACATTTTCTTACATAAGGCCATGCCCGACCTTGGTGCGAGGGGTAACCTGGCTTATGTAGATGATGTCCTCATCAAAAGTTAATCTGTGGAGGAACACATAGCGGAGATCCGTTATGTTCTGACACAGTTGAGGGCCGCCGGAGCAAAACTTTCCTTTCAGAAAGCACAGTGGTGTAGAACCCGTGTTAATTTCTTGGGGCATGAGATTACTCCTCAGGGTCTCTGTCCCCAAGAAAAGAAAGTGGAAGCACGCCAGAAACTGAAAGACCCCACAACTCTGCGGGAACTAAGGAGCCTCCTTGGACTGACTAACTACAGCAGAAAGTTCATTGAAGGCTACGCAGAGATCACTAGACCCCTGATTCATCTCTTGAAGGGGGGGGTCAAGTGGGAATGGGGTCCAGAACAATCTGAGGCGGTAAGACAACTCAAAAGAAGCCTCTCACAAGCGCCTTGCCTAGCTTACCCTGTCAGAAACAAGGAGTTCTTCCTGGAGACAGGGTTCTCTAATACATGCTTGACGGCAGTATTATACCAAAAGCATGACAAGGTCAATAAAGTAATCTCCTATGCGAGCAAAACTTTATCCTCTGTCGAGGAAAAATTCAACGATTGTGAGAAGGCACTCCTGGCAACGGTGTGGGCATTGAAGAATTACCGCCCGTTTATCCAGGGGGAACACATCATAGTGGAGACTCCACACCAGCCTCTGCAATATCTCCAAAGTGACAGAATCCGGGCCGGAAATGTGAGTAATTCCCGAATTACTTCCTGGATTCTGTCAATGCAAGGCTTTCCTGTGGAGGTCAGATATGGCCAAAACAAGAAGAGTCCCCTCGCGCAAGGTCTGGCTGACTTGCATGATTGTGCCAGAGAAAACTGTCTCGAGGACGAAAGTCTAAAAATCAAGGACAACATGGAGGCATACCTTAATTCCCCACACAAAGTCTTTGAAGAAGACAAGTGTGAGGGAATGCCCACTGTCTATGTGGATGGATGCTCGTACCATGTTGACAACAACGGGGAGAAAGAACTGGTGGCCGGCGTAGGGAATGCATGGGTGAAAGAGTTTCCAGAACCCTCCGCTGGATACAAAATTGGTCCCCGAAGTAGTCAGGTGGCGGAATTGATGGCTGTGCATCAGGCCATCCTCACTGCTGTCCAGCATCAACTCCACGAACTGGTCATAATCACAGATTCGGATTATGTACTGAACGGGTTCGTGGAGCACCTGGTCAACTGGAAAACCAGAGGCATGTTATGCGCTAATAACAAACCCCTGAAACATGGGAAGTTAATCCAAAATATTGATGATCTGGTCACCTCGAATGGGATGACCATCTATTGGAAAAAGATCAAGGGTCATTCCAAAGTAGAGGGACCAGACAAAACTGGAAATGACTTAGCTGATCTGCTGGCCAAAACCGGGGCCATCCAAGGAGATCTAATAGAAATAGAGTCCCTATTGGGGGAAATCCAGGTCACTGCTATCACTAGGTCCCAGACAAATGCTCACAATGATCTTTCAACTGCACAATGGAGTAAGGAGACCCCTGATGCTGATTTAATTACAGCTCAGAAGGGGGATCCAATTATTGGTAAGTTTTACCAACACCTTGAGGACCCTGAGAACTTTCCCCTGACAGATACCGATTACATTGGGAAAGAGGACCTAAGAGTGTTGATGAAATGTCCAAAAATGTTCCGAATCCAAGACGGTTTGCTGGTAAGGAAATCCAAAGCTGGCCACGATCAGTGGGTGGTTCCTACCTCATTCCGAAGCCTGATGTTAAGTCACGCCCATGATGCGGCCACCTCCGGTCATAGGGGGTTTCACACAACACTGGAAATCTTAAGAGAGGTTGCATACTGGCCACACATGGGGCAGGACCTCGACCAATACTTGAAGGGGTGTCTTGTGTGTGCACAATTTCAGCCATCATCCCTCACACACCGTGCGCCTCTCCAAAAGAGGGGGATGACACTGCCATGGCCAGATTTGCAAATCGACTTTGTCGGCCCTGTAATCCACTCGTCTAGAGGAAACAAGTACATGTTGACCGTTACATGCTTGTTTACCAAGTGGGTGGAATGTCTCCCGGCACCAAACTGCAAGGCAGAAACAGCAGCTGCCCTGATGATTAACCACATCTTTTCCTGTTTTGGTCTACCTCAAAGGATTGAGTCAGACAGAGGTAGCCACTTCACCAGTGAAGTAATGAAAAAGATGTGGGAGATACTGGGGGTCAAAAGAAAGCTACATATTGCTTACCGGCCAGCTTCTTCTGGGGCAGTAGAGAGATACAACCGAACCATTGTGAGCATCTTAAAAAAGTTTGTGGCAGATTCTGGGCCAAGTTGGGATATCCGACTACCTCTGGTCCTAATGGCCATCAGATCTACCCCTTCATCTGCAACCAAAATGTCACCATTTGAGTTGATGACTGGACGCAAGATGGTGCTTCCCCAGCATTTGCTCTACAGAACCCAAGAGCAAACGTTGATAAATGCCTCCACAACTCATGAGTATGTGGAGAATTTAAGGAAACACCTTCAGCATGCTTTTGCATATGCTCAGCGGAATCTAGAAAGATCAGCCGAGAGCATGAAGACCCACTATGATTTAAAAACTACCCGAAAGGAATATAAGGTGGGTGATCGGGTCTATCTATACAATTTCCAAAGGAACCAGGCCAAACAGCGAAAATTCTTACCTACATGGAAGGGACCGTTTGAAATTATAGACAAGATCTCCCCTGTTGCATACAAGATCCGCATCCCCAAAGGCAGTCTGGCGGAAGGGGAAGACAAGTGGGTACATATAAATCAGCTAAAGTGTTGCCATCCCAGGCACACTCTGCAACAACTGGAGGAATCCACTGGAATCCCAGAGGGGGCCGCTCCAGAGTAATTCAGTTCCAACCCTAAAATATTCCACATATAGCATATAAAATTCTGTGACCCTTGTATATATATATATATGTTCCTTTCTCCTAATTTAAAAAAGAAAATGTATATGTTCATATCTTCTGATTCATAAAATGTATATGTTCGCCACACCATTAATAGTGGTGAAGAAATGTCTACGAATAGGTATTGCCGCTTTGCTTTATCATCCTAGGAGAGATGAAACCATGGAGACTGACCAAGGAGGAAGACCGGGGACCGGGAGCAGAGACCCGAGGGGCCCGGGGTACCGCCCAATCCTCCCATCAGGACCAGCAAGGAGAACTGAGTGATCGACTGGAGGGAGGAAAAGATGCTGAACTGTGCCATCCATGGAATTGGAAGAAGAGGAGGCGAACATCCCAGATCTTGCGAGTTCCATCAGCGAAAGGACAGAATGGCCATCGCAAGAGGGGGGGCTTGTGGGATGTTTTTACCCATGCATCCAAGCCCTACAATAAAACTGTCCAGTACTGGCATGGAAAACATCATGATGGCCAGAACTCCCCAGAGAGTGCACAGGGAAAACATGAAGAATAGGCTGCCACCCATTTTTGCCTATGTTGTGAGCACAGGAGGGCACTGCCTAAAACCACCATTGGGCTACACACACAGTAGCCTGAAACCATTGGGAATGGCAATGCTGATTGCAAAAAATAGCAACTCAGAACTGGGGGGAATTCATTTTCTTAATCCCAAAAATGGTTGCATTACCAGTACTCACCACTATCAGAAAGCCGGCGTTTTAAAACCACCAGACTTTTGTGTAAAACTGCACAAATGAAACAAAACCAGACCAAGGAAAGACTTGCTAAGAGGTGGAAGAATGTAAAACCATATTCTGAAATGACTTGAAGGAAGTAATTATTTAATGTATAGGTACACATTGTCAGTTTGATTTGAATGTAGAAAACTGGGAACAAAAAGTGACATTTAGCTGAAACCTGGCTTAGTGAAACTGGATTCTGCCTGACAACTACCCCCGACAGGAGAAACCTGTTCAGTCACTCTTCCCAGGCCTAGCTGCATCCTGCTGCCCCTTGCCAAAAGGAGTTGTCACCTCTCTGATTAGATTAGGGGTGGAGCACCTGGGAACTGGAAGGAACAGAACAATGCAACTCCCTTGACTCAGGCAAATGTTATATTGGGGGCGTCGTAGAGTGGCTTCCTCTTAGGGGAAACTGGGAGGGGCAGTGCCTCTGCTAGCAGCTGAGCTTGGGGGAAGTGGATAAACCAGTTATTCCACCCTGTGATGTGGGAAGCCACACCCCTTTTTGACCAGGGCATAATTTTAAAAAGATAGATAACTCATAGTGCGGACTTGTCAGAATTATATAAGTAATATCATTATTTTTGTGATTTTTCTGTGAACATTTTGAGAGGCGTTAGGACCCTGTGTTGTATTCTGGGGGGTTGCTAGCGGAAAATAGGGTCTCACTCCAAATGTCTGCGTGTTAAAAATCTGACACTTCAACAATTAATGTCCATACTCCTTGCGCACATGTGTGTAATTTTGGGTAAATGTCCGATATTGCAAAACCAGTTAAAAAGCGCAAAATGCTGTCATTTCTGAATGCAAGCCCCCAGGAAGATCAGAGGCGGACAAGCATGGACCATAAGGAATATATAATGTGCACATGTAATTTCAACAAATTGTATATCTGGGAAGGATGTATTTGAATCAAATATAGATTTGTGGGCAAACTGACCAGGGGAGGATCCTCTGACCCATAAACAGACTTCATCATGATGACAATCCATTTCCTTCCCCCAATCATGGGAGAGGGGAGAATTGGGCCAATGACAAGTAGAGAGGGGCAGGCTTAGCTAGGCCCAGGCACACACCCATTTTCAAAACACATAAAAAGAGACTGCTGGGACAGGTAGAGAGATTCAATTCCATTTACTGCGGAGCATGCTGACCGACGACTTCACATCCAGAGATCCAGACTTCAAATCCATCAATCTCCAAAGACCAGAACTTTACTTCAGAACTTAAAGCAAGGGCCTAAACCCACAAACTGAGAACTCTTCTCAGCAGGCCTCATCATCCTTAAAATCATTTGCAAACTATTCCACAGCCGGGCAAGCTGTTTGAATTCTTTTGCCAAGAACAATTGCCAGAGACCAGACCAGAGATCCAGAGTGACCCAGACCGCTGTGAGCAGAACCAGAGAGCTGACCCAGATCACTGTGAAGTGCCGAGACCAGAACCGGAGTCCAGTCCAAAACCTGACCAGATCCGTGGCGAGGCCTATTTCAAATTTATATTGTGAGTACCTAGCAGAACTGTGCAGAACCAATCTCTTAGTTAAAATAATCGAATCCAAACTATTTTAACCTAAGTAGAACAGCCTCCTAGAAATCGTGTCATCTGTCATTTGTAAAGCTGCACAACTGTCACCTGTCAATTCTGAAGCTGCAAGCTGTCACCTGTCATTTTGAGTTTACTTTAAATCCGAAAAACTACCTTTATTTAATCGTCCGTATCGCTGGAACCGTTTGGGCTAGGAACGAGATTTAACTTTCCTCTGAAAGCCTAGAATCTGAGCTTTCCAACGAACCTAGAACCGACTTCCTACTCCTTATACTTTTCAGCAAACACGATTCACGCACTCACAAATTTACCGCGATTTGCGATTTTGGCTCAATTTCTCCACTTGTCAAAATAGCAGCTCCATTCTTTCCTTTGTTAAAATCCGTTTGCAACTTGGTAATAACTCATAGAGCATTGCTAAAGTGAGCCTGAACTAATACCAACACGCATCTCCCACTCACCATGAATCTCTAGAGGGAATTAAAATCATTGGCACATTTTCCCATCCATTGCCATCACGTTTAAAAAGCATTTTGGGCCTGTGTTTCAAACTCCTACCTGTTTCCTCTGAGCTTGCTGCGGGGGGAACTGAATTTCGTATTGTATTTGATTGCATTCCTGAGAACTGTGTGCTCCTCTTTCCATCTCCTTCCATTTCTTACATTGCATAGGGGAGGGGGGTGAATTGCCAGGGAAAAAGTGATTATCTTATCTTTTGCTAAAATCATATCAAGTATTTCTGTACTGCATTTTATTCCTCATTGCTTTTCCCTTGAAATCATAAAAGTATTTTTGCTACTTTATCCATCCTATACTAACTCCTCATTGATTGTAAAGAAGTGTGCTAGTGCCAGATTACCCATTGTTGATCAACATCATATGTCTAAGTGTACTATCAGATATTAATTTATTATAAAGTGTGATATGACAATGCATTACTTACCGTAAAAGCATTTCTGATGGTTGTATCTGCTTAGATTCACATGCTGTGCATAGGTCCGACATCCAGTGGTCACTGCGGAGTATTGCATTTTGTTTTTCGTAGTCGAAAAGGGGACGTCGACAAGGCGTGTCTGTAACACTATCCCTATAGTGACGTGCGTTGTACCCACAATCCCTCACGTGTCGAGGTCCCTCTGTTTGTATTTTTCTGCCCTGAGGGAGCCTTCTAGACGTGAGTGAGTACAGAAAAGAGAGAAATATAGGAAAGGATGTCTATGTTCCTTCCATCCGAGCGGGGAGGAAGGGCGGGCGCATGTGAATCCAAGCAGATACAACCATCAGAAATGCTTTTACGGTAAGTAATGCATTGTCTTCTGATGTTTGTTAATCTGCTTAGAGTCACATGCTGTGCATAGACTAGCGAGCAGTACCCGGAGTTGGCGGTGGGTTATGAGAAGGAACAGTAGAGAAAAGATGTCTTAATACTGCCTGTCCCACCTGGGAGTCAGATCTAGAGTGTGCATCTAGACAGTAGTGTTCTGTAAAGGTGTGCACAGAACTCCAGGTAGCCGCTTTGCAGATGGACTCAAGGGGAACATTTGCAATGAATGCTATGGAAGCCCCAGTGCCTCGAGTGGAATGTGCTCTTGGCTTGAAGGGTATTTCTCTCTTAGCAAGAGTGTAACAGAGAGTGATGCATTGTACAATCCATCTAGATATAGTGGACTTTGAAACTGCATCTCCTTCTCTTCCTGCTGCCACAGAGACAAAGAACTGATTAGTCTTTCTCAGTGTTCTGGTTCTTTCCATGTAGAACATGACAGCTCTGCGTACATCTAGTGTATGCAGACTTTTTTCTCCCAAGCTGGAAGGGTTTTCAAAGAACGTTGGTAGTTCTATAGACTGGTTTACATGAAATTTCGAGATGAATTTTGGTGCAAACCTTGGGTGTGTGCGTAGAACCACCTTATTTTTGTGAACTGTTACGAAGGGGTCTAGTACAGAAAGAGCCTGTAGTTCACTTACTCTCCTAATGGAGGTGATAGCTATTAGGAAAGCAGTCTTAAGAGTGAGGTATTTAAGCGTTGCCTTGTGCATGGGTTCGAAAGGAGCGCCCATGAGTCTAGAAAGTACCACGTTTAAGTCCCATCCGGGAGCTGGGTTAGCTATCGGAGGGTGTATTCTCTTTACCCCCTCCATGAAGGCCTTGATAACTGGTATCTTCCACCACAACACTTTAAGTTGGGAAGTGGTGTATGCAGAAAGTGCCGCTAGGTGGACTTTAATGGAATTAAACACTAGACCTGAATCCAGTAAATGGGTCAAGTACAGAACAATGTTAGTGGGAGAGCAGTCAACCGGGTTGATGTTCTTACCTCTACACCAGATGACAAATCTTTTCCACTTGCTAGAATAGCAGTGGCGAGTATTAGATTTTCTGGCTTCTCTGAGGATGTCCATACATCTCTGCGGGAGTTGTAAATGTCCAAATTCTATGATCTCAGGAGCCAGGCTGCTAAGTTCATGGTCTGAGGGCATGGATGCAGTGTCCTGCCCTTGTCCTGTGACAGCATGTTGTACGGGCAGGGAAGTTTCATTGGGGGAGATAGGGACATCTCCATCAAGTGAGCGAACCATGGCTGCCGGGCTCACATTGGGGCCACTAGTATCATGGTAACCTGCTCCTGGTGCATCTTGTGCACCACTTTGTTGAGGAGGGGAGTCGGGGGAAAGGCGTAAACAAATTTCCCTGACCATTGAATCGACAGACCATTCCCCTTGGACTGGTTCTGGGGGTACCTGGAGGCGTAACTTTGGCATTGTGAGTTCTCCAGGGTTGCGAACAGGTCTATTTCCGGGAATCCCCATTGCGTGAAGACGTCTAAGACGATGTCTTCGTGCAATTGCCATTCGTACTCTTCGGGCAGGGGGAAGTCTCTGCTGAGTTTGTCTGCTAGCAGATTGAGTTCCCCTGGTACATGTTGTGATAGTAGGAACATGTTGTGTTTGAGAGCCCACTTCCATATATTCTGGGACAGCTTGGACAGTCCTGGAGAGTGAGTGCCCCCTTGCCTGTTGAGGTAGTACATGGCTGTGGTGCTGTCTGTGAGGACCATCACTGTCTTTCCTTGTAAGTGTTCCTGAAAGGCTTTCAGTGCTTTGAACACCGCTAGTAGTTCCAGCAGGTTTATATGCTTGGATGCTAAGCTCGGGGTCCACACTCCGTGAGCAGTCTGATGGGATAGGTGAGCCCCCCATCCTGTAAGGGATGCGTCTGTGGTTAGAGTGGCTTCCACTGCGGGTGTGGCAAAAGTTTTCCCTAATAACAGGTTTTCTTTCGTCCACCACCGTAGCGAGAGAACCAAGGCCTGCGAGACCACCACTAGATCGTCCCATTGTCCGCTGGCCTGACACCACTGGCTGTAGAGCCACTCTTGCATTGGGCGCAGGCGCGCGTGAGGTACCAAATAAATACATGACGCCAACATCCCTAGCAAGCGCATTGCTTTGCGTACCGTCACCTCTCGACCTGCCACATACTGGGGGATCTGAAATAGCATGTTTTGGACCCTCTCGTTGGAGGGGAAGACGAGGCCGTCCTTTGTTCGAATTAGAGCCCCTAGGAACTGTTTGATTTGGCTGGGCTCTAAGCTGGACTTCTTTTCGTTGATGGAGAAGCCCAGTTGGGACAAAAGGTCTACAGTCTTTTGGGTATTGGAGAAGCATGTTTCGTAAGAATCCCCTGTTATGAGCCAGTCGTCGAGGTAAGGGTATACCGGGATGGATAACCTGCGCAGGTGGGCCGCTGCCACTGCCAGTACTTTCGTGAATACCCTTGGTGCAGATGCTATCCCGAAGGGTAGTACTCTGAACTGGTAGTGTTTGTTCTCTATCTTGAACCTGGGGTATTTTCTGTGCGCTGGCAACATTAAAATATGAAAGTATGCATCTTTCATGTCCAGTGTTGTCATGTAATCCCACTGTGATAACAGTGGGATTACTTCCTGCAAGGTCACCATACGAAACTTTTGGGGTTTGACAAACTTGTTCGCTGGGCGCAGATCTAATACAGGGCGCATGGTTAAGTCCTTTTTGGGTACAAGGAAGTACACTGAATAAATACCTTCTGTTACCTGAGATAGGGGGACAGCCTCTATCGCTTCTTTTTTCAGTAGCTCTTCTACTTCTTGAAGAAGAATAGTGAGGTGTTCCGGTGACATGCGTCGGTTCCGTGGGGGTCTGTACTTCGGGGAACGGTTGAATTCGATGCAGTATCCGTGGGCTATGGTGGATAATACCCAGCAGTCTGACGATATTCCCTCCCATGCTGAAAGGAACGATGTTAGCCGGCCCCCGACCGGTGATGCATGGGAGGGGACCCGAATCTTCGGGTCATTTGTTGGTATTGGGCGTGGAACCTTTGGGGCTGGAGCCGCGACCTCTTCCTTTGCCACGCCGTTGGCCTCTTTGACTGAACTGGGTGTTGCTACCCTGGTTAGAGGGCCAGTTGGTAGCAGAGTAAAATTGTTGTTGGTTTTGCTGCTGGCGTTGGCCACGAAAGGAGCGTCTATTGCCATAGCTGCGTCTGTTAGGGGGCCTAGAAATTTGGTCAAGAGTCTTGATGGTATCAAACTCTTTCTTCGCATGTTCTAGGGCTTCATCAAGTGCTTTCCCAAACAGATGTGTTTGTTCTATGGGCTTATTTATCAGGGAAGCCTGGGTTTCCGGCTTAAATCCCGAATTGCGCAGCCAGACATGGCGTTTGAGAAGTATTCCCTGAACCAGGGAACGGCCAGCCGTCTCTGCAGCATCTAAGGAGTTCTTTACGATGCCCTGGTTTACAAGAGTTCTCTCTGAGACTATAGCTAACAGGCGTGAACGCAGGGGTTCTGGTGCGTCCTCTGCTTCGCTGCGCAGCTTGCTCCACTGTGCATCTGCGTAGCTAGCTAGTAGGGAATTGTTATTCGCAATCCTAGTAGAGAAGGCGGCGGAGGTCGTGATTCTCTTCCCAAGTGCGTAGAGCTTCTTGCCCTCCTTGTCAGGTGGTGCCTCACTAGTGGATAGTGGTACCCCCGCCCTCTTTCTTGTATTAGTAACTACGAGGGAGTCCGGAATAGAATGTCCTCTGATGTACAAAGGGTCAGAGGACGAAGGGCTGAAGAGCTTTTCTATTCGAGGGTTGACTCCTCTGACTAAGGCCGGATTGGAAAGGGAAGGAGTTATTCTTCTCTTTATAGAAGCCAGGAGCGGAATAGACTGACTAACAGGGGCTTTTTCTTTAATAACTCTCTCTACAAAGTCTATGTCAGGAAGAGTCTCCCCTGTGTCTATTTCAAAATGCGCTGCTGCCTTGCGCAATAGTGCATTAAGTGAAGGTTGGTCATCTATGGGAGAGGTGTTTCCAATGGGTGAATCCTTGAGAGGAGAAGGGTGAAAGACATCAGGGTCTGAATGCACTGATGGGGATTGCCAAGGCTGTACTGATGGGGATTGCCAGGGCTGCGAGGTAGCTATATCTTCTTCAAAAGCTCCTGCACTAGTGTAAGGATCTTCTTCAAACCCCTCCTCCTCATGTTCTTCCTCTCCACCCAAACACTCCTCATCTTCCTGGAGGTATTGCTCCTCTTCAGTGAGGTCATATGCGTCTGTAGAAGGGGGAAACAGCCTAGGAATCTTGACCCTAGGGTCATCCTGGGGCCATTCTCTTGGTCTTTTGGGTGTGGGTGGGTTTTGGCTTCCCAAAAACCTTTCCATCTTCTCCATACAAGAGTGGAGTCTTTCAAGGGTCTCATGGGGGACCCCTGAATAGTCTAGAGGGGGGAAATCAGTGTCTTCACCTTCAAAACGCTTGGAACGCTCCCACAACGTCGAAGAAATGTTTCCGTCGCCCTCTGAAAAGCCCTCTGGTAGTTCAGAAGTGCCCTTAGATGAAGGGGGCAGTTCCTGGCTACTTTTGCGCTTTTTCGGCATTTCCATAGCTTTTTGTGCGGTATTCGACGTTTGTTTCGTCGTTCGCTTACGCTTGTCTTCAGAAACAATTCTCGCCAGGCTCTCGACAACGAGTTCGTCAGTAGAGGGCTCTGGTGTCGACGTTGCCTGCGTTACGCGTTGTTCCTCGACGGCCGCTCTATGGAGCGTTACGTCGGATGATTTTGAGGTAGCGCCTGTGTTCAATGAAAGCCCAATCGCTGGTCGCGGCTGCGTTTGCGGGTGGGGCCTGAGACCCTTACGGTCTAAGGTAGAGGCCGGAGTGCCCTGCGTCCCCTTCGGCGCTGATGGATCCTTCGTCTTCGACGAAGAAGAGCCGTGGGTTGTGTGCTTAGGCCTATGGGGTCTATGTGCGTCCTTGTCGCCGGGGTGTTCATCCCCATAAGCAGGGCGTGAGCCGAGCGCGTCGGGGCCGGGGACGGACGTCGAGGAGCGCGAGCGCTCCTTCTGGGGGTTAATGACTTCCGTAACGGACGTTGAGTTATCACCCTCCTCGTCACTTTCTGTAACAGCGGCAGCGGGTGAGGAAACTGACTTCGACATAGCGTAGTCCGCCCACCTCTTAACTTTCCGTTCTTTAAGAGTTCTTGGTTTCAAGAGATTACAGGCCGCGCAGCTGTCCTCTTTATGATCGAGGGGCAAGCAACGATTACAGAGCTTGTGTTTGTCCTTCCAAGTGTATTTGCCCCTACAGCGTGGGCAAAACTTAAAAGGTGTCCTCTCCATAGCTGAGGCAATAAAAACTGGTGATAACAACCCCAAGGGAAAGATAGGGGAGAAAGAAAGACATTCTCGATGAGAAGATAAAAGTTCGAACCCCCACTCTCCCTACTGTATGTTGGCCGGCGAGGCCTGGCCACGTGTTCGGCAGCGCCGAAGGATCTCCTCCGTCTCTTCCCCTCCGTCGAAAACTTGCTCGGCGGAGAAACAGCTTCACAGCTAACTTCGAGGGGAGGGATCTTTAACAATAAGTATAAATTAAGGACCGAGGTCCGTAGTAAGTGTTTTGCAATATCTCTCTAGGAGCTCCGCGTAAGGCGACCATAAGCTGGGCGGAAAAAAACAATCTGAGGGACCTCGACGCGTGAGGGATTGTGGGTACAACGCACGTCACTATAGGGATAGTGTTACAGACACGCCTTGTCGACGTCCCCTTTTCGACTACGAAAAACAAAATGCAATACTCCGCAGTGACCACTGGATGTCGGACCTATGCACAGCATGTGATTCTAAGCAGATTAACAAACATCAGAAATATATATATTGTTTAAATTCTCAAATAAACCTTTTAATTTGCAAAACAAACCTACTTCTTGGCTCAGTGGGGTCAGGGGGATTCTAAGAGGGGGGTGTTATACAAGGGTGGTCATCCAGAGTACTGAACTAGACATAAAAATACATTAATAAGGGTTTTCCTCAGCATCCCAGACTAGGCATTGACTTGGCTGTAGTGTTGATTGAATATCGCTTACAACACCTCTGCCAACTGTCGCAGTGTTCAGATCGGCATCCATGTCACATCTGCCAATCAGGCTTCCACATCCCGCTGTCACATGCATCCATGTTGCATCACTGTTGCACCCTTGTCAAATACACACACATGCACATGTACACAGTGCTGATACATGCAGCTGAAAACAACATCCATGTGTGACATCACGAACATGACTACTTACATACACATTCATCCAAACATGTGTGCCCACACAACTGCATTTGGCATGCAAGCCTACACACACAAGCACCATCCATGTCTCACACATGACAGCCCTCGCATGTGTTAGCCTCACGGCCCTGTACACACCCACCCATTCTTGGTCCCATACAAACACATGTGGAACCTGCACACTACTGGCACATCACCACACGCACAGCTTACAATCATGATGCATGTACACTTACCGCTCGACTCCAGACGGGTCTGCCTCTTAAGGACCTGGACGTGGAGCGCTGGGGATATGCGTTCCAGGACCCTCATGTGATCGTCCGACAAGTGGCCCCGGCGCCCCTTAGCATCCACTGCTTTCAAGAGGCGCCGGGCCCTGTTGAGGGTCCTGGACCTGAAGTCCTCCCAGGGCTTCTTGACATGTTGGAAGTCGCGGACTGCCACCCCCTCCGCGTTGATGGCAGTCACGATGTCCGTCCAGATCCGAGTCCGTCCTTCCTTGTCGGCGCGCAAACTTCCGAAGAGGGCATCATACTGCCCCAGGACTTGCTCCACCAGGACACCAACTTCGTTGGCAGTGAAGCTGGTGCCCCTCTGCCTCTCTGGCCGGGGGTTGTCATTGGTGCCAGATGTTGCAGTGCCCGACATGACAACCCCAGAGGCAGGAGTGGGTGGGCAACTGGGTCCTGGGGCTGGGCTGTGGAGCGATGGAATACCAGTCGGGAGTCTTCGGTTCCAGCAGGGGTGGTCACAGCAACAGCACCCCTGGCTGATGTGCAGGCAGCAAATGGCAGGGCACGTGGGCAGCAGGCAATCAGGCAGCAGCAGATGGCAGGTGGGAGCGTGCTCGGGGCTCTGGGGGGCAGGACCGTGGTCTTCCGTGTGCTTACGCGTGGCCAGCTTGATACGGAGTGATTTGGCACGTGAAAATCCAGCACGTCTGCGTGTAATTCGAGGAAAGGACCTTAGCGCGTAAGCGCGTCAGCACACGTACGCAAATTCATTGGCCCAAAGGCCACCAGCGCGTATGCGCGTCTGTGACGTGCGTGCACCGGCGTTTCCCTGTACACGTGTGCATGTTACATGTCCAATGACTGCACGTCAGACTGTCAGCTCATGTGATTGGAGGATGGGGCCTTAGCGCGTACACGCGGAAGTGACGCTGGACGTGTGGGCATCTTTAAAAGGTATGTGTAGAACGCCATTTCCTTGTACGTGCTTTTCGTGGAGAGCGAGTGGGTGAAATCTGTACTTCTTGTTGGTTCACACGCGATTTACTTCACGGCATTCCAAGTTCGTACTCCCTGTTACCTCTGACAGCTTTTTCTCTTCTTGTCTTTTTCCTGGGCCTGTTTCCTCAAACAGCGTTCACTTCTCCTGTTGTCCTGTCTCCTCAGACAGCGTACAATTCTTCTTTTGGCGGGGGTGTTGCCAACGCGCACACGCGCGTATTTTTCACACGATTTTTCCTGGCAGACGGTGAGTCGCGCACGTATTTGACATCTGTGCTTGCCCCGTGTGTTGCCTACCCCTTCAGAGGTCAGTCTAGGCTGCGTGTGACACGCATACGTTCATTTGTGTGTTTCTGGGTGCCACAGCGTAGTGCAGGTTTTTTTTTTCCACGCACGTGGTCTAGGAGGGGTTGCGTGCACGTTATCTCCCTTTTTCAGGGTGCCTGTGTGTTGCGTGACCCGTCATCTTCCCCCAGGGGTCACATAGAGCCTTGCTAGAGCACTAGGGTACAAATTCCATCTAGTACCCTACCCGTTTGACCCCCAATTGCCCAGGACAATAGTTTACTGCAAATCCCATATGCACAACAACATCAGTGCCATGGTTGGGAGGCGAGCACGCGGTAAGGGTGGCAAAGGTGGGTGAGCCACAAGAGGTGGCCGTGGTGGATACGGTAGGGGACGTGGCCAGGACTTGCAGGGTGCCCCTAGCCCCCCATGTGTGGGTGACCAGTCAGGGACACCCATGCCCCCCCCTGGTTGAGGGTAACGTGGCTGACACCATCCCTGCTCAGCCCTTGTTGGACCAGCCCATTGTGGCACCAGACCTGGCACTGGGTGACTCCATGGCTGACTTCCAGGTCAGCAGGTCTAGGCCAAGTGTGGCGGTGCACGTTGGTGTCACCAGCCCACGTGGATCAGGGGCAGCCATGTCATCTGCTGCCCCGTGTAGGCAGGGTGGGGAGGTTGCAGGGGCAGCTGTCCATCCACCCCAGCTCTGAGTGTCCCAGCCAGGACAGTGTCGGTCCTAGTCCATCCTGCTGACGTTCCCCCTGACTACATCACACTCCAGCTAATGCCTGCACCAAGTCCCATGGTGAGTGTTCATTCCCACACTCCTAGTCCACAGTCCACCGGGGCTCCTGCCCCTAGTGTCCAGAGCGGCGTAAGACACTCAGTATCACCACCACCTTCCAAGCGGAAGAGGAAGAGTGCTCGTCCAGTACAGGCTGATGCCCCAGACACGGCTACACAGTCCGGCCCACCAAGGAAGCCCAGCTTCAATCAGGTCGAACTTGATGCACTTGTGGAGTATGTGTCCGCACATGACAGCGAAATGGTGATTACTGCAGCATGCAAGACCACACCTGCACAACGTCAGGCACACTGGCAGACCATTGCGGAACTCATAAGTGCCCTTGGATTCGTGAGGCGCACAGCTAATGATTGCTACAAGCGCTGAATGACCTTAAGCGCAGGGCAAAGAAAAAGCTGGCCTCAAGTCATGCCGCAACTCTAGTGACTGGAGGTGGGTCTCCGGCAGAGGACATAGAACTCACTCCACATGAGTATGTTGCTGGGACCTACGTCACGGAGGAACAGATCCAAGGCGTGGGAGACCTGCCAGATTACGAGGCATTGTCCGGTGAGTGCACATGCATGTGTGTGTCATCCATGTGCATGGCGTGTGTGTGAGTGCTTCTGATTGAGTGCCAGGTGAGGGTGTGTGTGCCTGAGTGGTTTGGGTCACCCATGTGCTTCATCCAATACATTCTGCGCACCAGGATTTGGGTGTTGCAGTATCCCTTCTGGCAACAGTAGACATTCAGCCCAACCTCACGCCAGTTGCCCTTGAATTGTCATCTTGCCACAACATAGTTGCATGTTATTCTGTGTTCATTCAGGCTGATTGTCTGCATTCCATAACTTTCACTAGGCATTTCTCAGTCCTATTGTCACATGTGTGACAAGGCTAGGGTACATGCCATCTGTGTGATGGCATGTGTCATGTAGGTGTATTGGACATGCCAATCACAGGCCAATGTGTGATGGCACTGCTAGGCAGCATGCAGCAAATGTGTTGGTCTTCCATCTTGGTGTCATCAATGTGTGCCATTTGCCTCCCCTTCATACGCAGTGACAGTGCATGCATGGGAGTGTTGTAGTCATGTGGTACATGTGTCAATGAAGTACTGTTTCTGTTGCTTCTCAGCCTGAATTGTGTTCCATGGTGCTAATGCCTGTACCCATTTCTTTTCTTTCATGCCTTTGCAGGGGATGACGCACTTGATACAGCTGGGGTTGTGGAGATGGTGCAGACCCAGGAGGGGTCTCAGGTCCGAGCGGGCACCAGTGAGGGACGTGGTGTGGTGGTGGGTGAGAACCCACACTTGCTGCAGGCCGTCATCTCAAGGGGTGTCTCTGGTTGCACCTCCCCCAAGCTCTATTCAGGTATTGATTCGGATGATGAGACCTATGTGCCGTCGCAGGTAAGTGTTTCTGGGAGGGATTCTGTACTGTCCAACCCACCTGCACCAGGGGTAGAACCCTCAATGGGGATGTCAGTGTTGGTAGGTCCGCCTTTGGTGGTTACGGATGCAGGGTCACACTCCGCTACATCTGATCCTGTTCCTTGGCCAGCAGATCAGAGAGGGAATGCAGACCTGCAGCCTCAGGCAGTGCCGGCACAGCAAGGCGCAGTTCGCCTTGCCCCAGACAGGTGTGGTGCCCGCCGACGCGGTGGCCGTACGCCACCTGGCAATACCGCATGGGAGCAATCCATATACGGTATGGCAAACCAACAGGCAGCATCAACTGAGATGATGGCTCAGGCCATGGATAGGGTGGCCACTTCCATTGTCCCCCAAGAAAGGCTAATTGAACAACTACAGCAGGCAACAGACTCCATTAGCCAGTCACAAAGGGAGGAGATGTTGGCGACCAACATGGACAGGCGGGCGGGACTGCAGACTCTGCGGGAAGCCATTTCTATTGAGTACCAGGGCCACAGGGAAGCCCTGAGGGTGGAACTCCGTCAGCTCAGGGCAACTCTGGTTGAGCTTGAGGCTTCAGCTAACACGAGGACAGAACAGCAGCTGGAGCGGCTCACACGTACGCTCTCAGCTGAGATGCAGGCAACTAGGGCGGAGGTCCGGGCATCCCGTGAGTTGTTGCATGGGGACCTACACACAATTATCCTCCAGAACCAGACCTTCCACACCCGCATGCTTGCTGCCATGGAAGACCAGACTAGGGCTTTGCATGGGCTGCCTCCCATAGTGCCACCACCACCTGATGCAGCTGCAGAGGGTGAGGAGAGCGACAGCAGCGATTCTCCCACAATAGGGTAGCCGTGCAGGCCATGAGCCCATGGAGGTGTTTTTTTTTCGCAAGATCCACACAGGTGGGTTTTGGTGTGCACCCTGTCCTCGGACCTCCTGGGTGGCCTCCCCCACGCCCCCGGGCCCATTCATGGCCATTTTTGATTTTTGTTTTATTTTTATTTTTTTTTATTTTTTTTGGGATCTTGATTTTTTTGACAGTGTGTTGCCTTGCGTGGCTCCCGTGGGCATATGCTGTATTGTGGCTGGGCAAATGCAGGCTTGTCCTGAATTTGGGTCAGATGCTTGGGTTTGTGTGACACACCCCTCCTGCTTCCCGTTTCCATGGGCTTGCAAAGGGTGTGCCCAAGTGACAGACTTACACAGTGACGTTGGACTCCCATATGATATGTGGCCAGTCTATAGTCAATACTGTGTATACATTCCTAGTGCATATTGTGGTTGTATTGTACACTGCATGGTGTATTGATATGTGCCTCTGCATCCTTCTCATCCTCCTAATTTGCAGGTCCATTTCTCATGTCTTCACAAGGCGGTCTACTTTGGAACTGGAGTCCATGTTGTAAGCAGTGCACCTACACTCT
This sequence comes from Ambystoma mexicanum, assembly GCF_040938575.1. NCBI lineage: Eukaryota > Metazoa > Chordata > Amphibia > Caudata > Ambystomatidae > Ambystoma > Ambystoma mexicanum. The sequence continues at coordinate 554,060,695 of NC_090932.1, forward strand.
TGCGTGGCGCTAACACTGTATAGTTGGAAGTGTTCGAAGTGCTGGCATTATCAGGTAGTGAGGCTACCAATTTTTTAAGTCCGTACTGTCATGTTTATGGTAGGTTGGAGGTTGTGTAGGTGATTGGTATTATTGGTAAGTATTTGCTAATGTGTGTTGTTGGTCCTGCATTACTGTGAGCATTTCATGCATGGCCAGTTTCCATTAGGGAAACTGTAGTTGGTGACACTTGGGTCATGTTGTGGGGATTAATTTGTTTGCTCTCACATTGCATGACATGCCATGGTGTGTTGTGTGGCCGTGCCGGGGAGGGGTTGGGTGACATGACACTGTTCTCATGTTGTATTTTGCAAGTGGGTATTCATTTTTGCTGCATGGAAGTGTGTCTTTTGATGACACTGCATTGGTGGTGTTTGTGTAGGTAGGGATGCACACATTGTGACACTTCCAGGTGAACAATCTCAGGCTGCTATGGTTCCGACAGTTGACTGTTCCTTGATTCATCAGAATTGTCAGATTGAGTCATCATTGATTGTCAGATGGTATGTGCCAGGGCTGTGTGCACTCCACAGGGGTGTGCTTTCTATGTGAAGCAATTAGCCACCAGCTGCTTACGGGCTTCCTCACCCCGTGCCCTTTCCCCTCCCATGCGCAGCGGGCGTGCATGTGGTTGGGGATGTGGGGGCACCACCATGTCCACAGCCAGGCCCCGGCGTGTTGCAACATTGTGCAGGACACATGCTGCCACTATGATCCTGCACACTACTGGGGGAGCGTATAACAGCTGCCCACCAGAACGGTCAAGGGAGCGAAAGCATGACTTGAGCACTCCGAATGTGCGCTCCACTATACCCCGGGTTGCAATATGGGCTGTGTTGTATCTTACCTCGGGAGGCGTGATGGGGTTCCGAATTGGCGTCATCATGTGTGTGCTCAGAGGGTAGGCACTGTCCCCTGGGGAGGTGGTGATGGGGATCATTAGTGGGGTATTGGCATTACTCTGTATCTGTCATGCATGCATGTGCTGTGGCATTTCTACTCACCAAGCAGCCATGCATCGCCATGCCGCCCAGCTTCCATGTCCCGGTTTAGGGTTGACATCCTGTAAATGAAGCTGTCGTGGGTGGACCCTAGATAGTTGGCATATACTGAGGTGATGATTCCCTTGGCATCACATACTACCTGGACGTTGATGGAATGCCAGTGCTTGCGGTTTCTATAGATGTACTCAGATGCCCTGGGAGGACGTAGAGCCACATTGTTGCAATCAATGGCACCTAGCACTTAGGGGAATTGTGCCACCCTGTAGATATCTTGGCTGACAGCCTGCCTTTCTGCAGGTGTTCTGGGCAGGTATATGTGCCTGCGGACAGATGGGCGTGCAGTGATGATGGCCAACACCTGGTGTAGGCACCGTGACTGCGTGGCCTGTGACACCCCCCCCACTATGGCACTTGTCCGCTGAAATGATCCGGTAGCCAAGAAGTGCAATACATTGAGGACCTTCTCCAGGGGGCTGAGTGCTTGGGAGCACAGGGTGGGTGATGTGAGGTCATCCTCCCACTCACTGACCAGGTCGAGTATTATGTGTGGTGGAAACCTGTACCTCCCATATACCTGGTCATCAGGCATACCAAATAGGCTGGTTCTGGGTGTGAAGATTCTGGCCCTGACTATCCTTCTCCTCCTCCTGCGGTATCCCACGGCCACTGCTGCTAGGAACGGTATATTCATCCTGGCGTCTGAGCTTGTTTGTTGTTTGCGCACTCTTTTATGCTGCGCGGGACGTGCGCCTGCTTCATGCTGGCGTACGTGTTTCAGGATTGGACCATTTATTTTTTGGCGCGTTGTAGGCGACCGTGTGAATCTTCCCGCCCACCCCAGTAATACACATAACACGCTCTCCCAGGCCCAGTCGCGAGTAATTATTCCCGCCCACCCCTGGAATACACGTACCCCACTCTCACAGGCCCAGTCGCGTGTGGAACTTCACGCGCACACCGAAATACACGTACCCTGCAAATTCGCGTGTGAAACTTCACGTGCACTCCGAAATACACGTACCCAGGGCAATCGCGTGTGGAACTTCCCGCGAACCCCGTACTACACGTAGCCTGCTGGTATCGTGTGTGGAAGTTCACGCGGACCCATAATACACGTACCCTTATGGTATCGCGTGTGAGACTATCCGCGCACCCCTGGAATAAACGTACCCAGGCAAATCGCACGGCTGGGGGGTGGGGGTGCTGGGAGACATGAGTTGGACATGAGTGGGGCCTGGTGGAGGGTACCTTGCACTGCTGGGGAGTGGGGGTGCAGGGGGACAGGAGTGGGGGCCTGCTGGCAGGTTCCCCTGACTGGTGGGTGGTGGGGGTGCAGGGAGACAGGAGTGGGGGCCTTGTGGAGGGTGCCCCTGACTGGTGGGGGGTGGGGGTGCAGGGGGACATGAGTTGGACATGAGTGGGGCCTGGTGGAGGTTGCCCTGCACTGCTGGGGGGTGGGGGTGCAGGGAGACAGGAGTGGGGGCCTGCTGGCAGGTGCCCCTGACTGGTGGGGGTGGGAGTGCAGGGAGACAGGAGTGGGGGCCTGGTGGAGGGTGCCCTGCACTGCTGGGGGTGGGGGTGCAGGGAGACAGGAGTGGGGGCCTGCTGGCAGGTGCCCCTGACTGGTGGGGGGTGGGGGTGCAGGGAGACAGGAGTGGGGGCCTGGTGGAGGGTGCCCTGCACTGCTGGGGTGTGGGGGTGCAGGGAGACAGGAGTGGGGGCCTGCTGGCAGGTGCCCCTGACTGGTGGGGGGTGGGGGTGCAGGGAGACAGGAGTGGGGGCCTGGTGGAGGGTGCCCTGCATTGCTGGGGGGTGGGGGTGCAGGGAGACAGGAGTGGGGGCCTGGTGGAGGGTGCCCTGCACTGCTGGGGGTGGGGTGCAGGGAGACAGGAGTAGGGGCCTGGTGGAGGGTGCCCCTGGATGCTGGGGGGTGGGGGTGCTGGGAGACATGTGTGGGGGCATGGTGGAGGGTGCCCTGCACTGCTGGGGGGTGGGGGTGCTGGGAGACATGTGTGGGGGCCTGGTGGAGGGTGCCCTGCACTGCTGGGGAGTGGGGGTGCAGGGAGACAGGAGTGGGGGCCTTCTGGCAGGTGCCCCTGACTGGTGGGGGGTGGGGGTGCAGGGAGACAGGAGTGGGGGCCTGCTGGCAGGTGCCCCTGACTGGTGGGGCGTGCGGGTGCAGGGGGACATGAGTTGGACATGAGTGGGTCCTGGTGGAGGGTGCCCTGCACTGCTGGGGGGTGGGGGTGCAGGGAGACAGGAGTGGGGGCCTGCTGGCAGGTGCCCCTGACCGGTGGGGGGTGGGGGTGCAGGGAGACAGGAGTGGGGGCCTGGTGGAGGGTGCCCTACACTGCTGGGGGGTTGGGGTGCAGGGAGACAGGAGTGGTGGCCTGGTGGAGGGTGCCCTGCACTGCTGGGGGGTGGGGGTGCAGGGGGACATGAGTTGGACATGAGTGGGGCCTGGTGGAGGGTGCCCTGCACTGCTGGGGGGTGGGGGTGCAGGGAGACATGAGTTGGACATGAGTGGGGGCCTGGTGGAGGGTGCACCACAGTGCTGGGGGGTGGGGTGCAGGGAGACAGGAGTGAGGGCCTGGTGGAGGGTGCCCCTGGATGCTGGGGGGTGGGGGTGCTGGGAGACATGTGTTGGTGGGCAGTAGTGCAAGGTGACATGTGGGTTGGCTGGGGGGCATGGCCATGGTGGATGGGCTGCCTGCGGGACATGTGCAGGGGTGCAGGGTAGTCCCCTGTGGTGTGGGCCGCCTGCAGGGGCCGTGGAGGGTGTAGAGGGAACAGCTGGGAGGACCCACATGACCAATTCATGTGTGGGACTCCCCGGCACCCCCGAAATACACGTAGGCTGCTGGATTCGCGTGTGGAATTTGCCGCGCACCCGGAGTACAGATACCCTGCCTAAATTGCATGTGGAACTTCACGCGCACACCGAAATACACGTACCCTGCTAATTTGCGTGTAAAACTTCCTGCGCACACCGAAATACACGTACCCTGCTGGTATCAAATACATGGACCCACAGCAATCGCGTGTGGAACTTCCCGCGAACCCCGTAATACACGTACCCTGCTGGTATCGCGTGTGGAAGTTCACGCGGACCCATAATACACGTACCCTGATGGTATCGCATGTGAGACTACCCTCGCACCCCTGGAATACACGTACCCAGGCAAATCGCACGGCTGGGGGGTGGGGGTGCTGGGAGAAAGGAGTGGGGGCCTGGTGGAGGGTGCCCCTGGATGCAGGGGGTTGGGGGTGCAGGGGGACAGGAGTGGGGGCCTGGTGGAGGGTGCCCCTGACTGGTGGGGGGTGGGGTTGCAGGGGGACAGGAGTGGGGCCTGGTAGAGGGTGCCCCTGGATGCAGGGGTGTGGGGGTGCAGGGGGACAGGAGTGGGGGCCTGGTGGAGGGTACCCCTGGATGCAGGGGGGTGGGGGTGCAGGGGGACAGGAGTGGGGGCCTGGTGGAGGGTGCCCCTGGATGCTGGGTGGTGGGGGTGCTGGGAGACATGCGTTGGTGGGCAGTAGTGCAAGGTGACATGTGGGTTGGCTGCGGGGCATGGCCATGGTGGATGGGCTGCCTGCGGGACATGTGCAGGGGTGCAGGGTAGTCCCCTGTGGTGTGGGCCGCCTGCAGGGGCCGTGGAGGGTATAGAGGGAACAGCTGGGAGGACCCACACGGCCAATTCACGTGTGGGACTCCCCGGCACCCCCGAAATACACGTAGGCTGCTGGATTCGCGTGTGGAATTTGCCGCGCACCTGGAGTACACGTACTCTGCTGAAATTGCGTGTAGAACTTCAAGCGCACACAGAAATACACGTACCCTGCTAATTCGCGTGGGAAACTTCCCACGCACCCCGGAATACACGTGCCCAGGCTAATCGCGTGTGGAACTTCCCGCGAACCCCGTAATACACGCACACGCTATTTTTCACACAGCGGGTGTCCGTGTTTGTCGGTACCCCTTTGCACCTCATTTGTCCTAGAGGGCCACTGTATGGACCATTCATCATAGCTGTATATGGGTGCTTTTTGTTAGCGCACATTTTGGCGCACATTTATTTCAGGCGCAGGGACGCTACCGCCTGCTTTCTTGTGGCGTACTTGTTTGGCCCTGTGCGCGTCTTTCACCGTGCGCTGGTTTGCCCTATTCGATTCCATGAATACGAGTTGTAGGCGACCGTGTGGGCGTTCCGCGCACTTGCCTCCTGTACTTCCCCCGTGACGCCCATATTTTCACGCGTTGTTCCCCATTCCGAGTGTTACGCCCCGTGTTACGCCTACTTTTGTGATGTGCGCCGCGCTATGTGCGATTTCGCAGCGGCCGTGGCGCACGCCGTTGGATGACCTGTGCGCCGGCGTGCGCCGCGCACTTTTTCAGCACACATCCAACATTTTTCTCGCGCACGGACTTCCATGAATCGATGTGCGCTGGTTTCCCTGCGAATTTCGCACTTTTACTGCGAATCGCACGTTTTGGCACCTCTGCGCCGGAATTTTCGGCGCACATTAATTCCATGAATCGGCCTGTAAGTATGAAATGTATGCCCCATGAAGCACCAACCCATTGTGGCCTAGTGGTTAAAAGCTAGGACTTAAACTCTGGCAGACCAGGGTTCAACAAGGCTGTACGTTTCTTTTTAATTTTACTAAATTAATTGAATTAAAAGAAAAGCAACGTAACTGGGAGGTGGCAAGGTTTGTTGCAGTGCAGTCCTGTGATCTTATTTGGCATGAGGGCGTTTAGAGTTGGCTGCAATGTCGGCCACGTTCAAACATTCCTCGCGGCAAAATAACATGGCTTTCATGCCTAAAAAGATGCGCTGAAATCGGCACTGCAGTGGAATGGGCGTGCCAAATCGACAAGCGCCAAAACGATGCAGCCGAAAAGGGGTGTACCGCTTGGAGCACACTGCTTAACAAAAGTGTGTGCTCCAAGGCAAAAAATGTAATCGCACAGCGCATTGCCTAAAAACATTGTGAGTTCTCAAAACCTGCAAACCGAAGGCCATGGCTAGTGGTCTGGTAGCGTTTTAAAAAGGACAATGGCACGGCCAAAGGCCATGCTCACTGACCATAAATTCAAGGAAAAAAACTTTAGTGTCAGGGACGTTAAGGTGAGAACTTAACGCCACAAACTCATGAAATTCAGCTAAAGCCACCTTAACTTCATGCCCCCTGTTGAGCAGCCTATTAGCACAATGATGACATCACAGATCACATCACTGATGACATCACTAATTACATTACAACAGTAACTGGCATTAAGCATGACCTTCAACCATGGTCAGTGTGAATGGCCAAATATATATATATATATTTATTTTTATTTATTTTTATTAGAATTGTCAAGAATAGAAAGCAACAAACCCTTTCCCCCCTTCCTTCCCCTAACCCATGGCCTGCATTCCAATATCTTGATGACACCACTCTTTTCTCGTCCAAGTGAGCTTCAGTGTCTACATTATGTCCAACATTCTCAGATTCTGAGGGAACCATTGCAACATGTATAAATTGTAATTGGTTATTTATTTATAATTTTGAAGGACTACGAATATGACATTAAAATCGGGAAGCTTCAGAAGTTCTTTCGTGACGAGCGAGATTATCGTGAGGACCGGGTGTATACTTTTCAAGAGAAATATAATAAGTATACCAAACCACTGTCTAAAGCAAGCACACCCAACACGTCATCCGGATCCTCAGATGGTGAAGAAAGTCCCGGTGCTATCACGGATTTGGATGGTTCAGCCACACCCAAGGAGAAGGCAGGTTTCATCAACCAAATTTGCCGATACAGGAAAGGCAATAGAGATGTTCCAACAAAGCAAGTCAGTTTTCGGCTTCGCACCAACTCTACAAGTGGTCAACCTTTGACAGGAGAAGAGGAAGGAGGGGGCAGAGGGGACGCAACAAATCCAGACTTTCGAGACCGATTCAAGAGGCAAACCAGGGCAAACACAGGAGAGGCTGCCAGGAATCGCAAGTGACCGATTTGGTATTGAACATTTCCGACAGACCTTTATCATGCGTGGAACATGCAGTACTTAACAAAGGATTATCATTTGCACCAAAGTGCACATTTGACAACATCGAACTCCAGATTGATCTATTCAAATCAAACTCAAAAAATATTTTGCCACCCAGGTCAAAAAACCCTTCGAAGCTCAATCCAGTACACGTGCCAGTCATCTGACCATGGATGAAATAGAGGACATACATCTTTTAAGAACTCTAGATGAACCAGAATCTTATGGGATGACCCACATGTTACATTAGCTGAATGTGCTACCCACGACCATGACAGATGTAGAACTTAAGCTTAGATCCAAATTCACACCTCAATTGGCTTCAGACAATACAATTGATGTGTTTTACAAAGCTGTTACAAATGACATAAATCGACTAACAGATAAGAGCAAAGGCATCAAAGGAATAGCAAGGAATTTAACCAAGGAAGAGAAAATGGCGTTAGACAACCAGAGGCAAAATCAAAATATCGTTGTTAAAGAGGCCGACAAGGGCGGCAATATAGTAATAATGAATCGTCAAGACTACCTGCAAATGGCATATCATCCTAACACCTAATTGCTGTGAGATCCTTGCCACCAACCCCAGACAAAGCATTGTTTCAGAACTCGAGAAGATTATCACAAACTGGCATAGACAGGGCTTGTTAACAGATGAAGAAAGGAAATACTTATTCAATAAGCATCCAAGAATGCCAACCATATATTTCTTGTCGAAGGTTCATAAACATTTCCAACAGATTCCAAAGGGTATACCCATCGTCAGTGGCAATGGGTGGGCAACAGAAAATATCTCTGAGTATATTGACAGCATACTCAAACCTGAAGTACCTAAACTCAAAGCGTATCTCAAAGACACCACGCATACCATCAAAATGTACAGAAAATTAATTGGCAAACAGAATATGTCCTTGCAATGCTGGATGTACGTGCATTATACACTTCCATCAAACACGATCTAGCAATACAAATGATCGATTACGTATTCAAGGATGCCAGTGATTCCCATTACCATCAAATACACATGTTGAAAGAAATGCTACAAGCTACTTTGGACTTCAATATTTTCATGTTTGATGATAAATATTATCATCAACAACAAGGGGTGGCATTGGGGACAAAATATGCCCCTGCCCTTGCCAATCTCTTCATGAGGATGTTAGAAGATAAGATGGTCTATATGGATTATCAATATAACGAGCATGTAGTTTTATGGGCTCGATATATTGACGATGTGATCTGGAAAGGTGATATAAATGAATCTGAACAATTCAGATGTTGTCTGAATCAGAATAATGCAGGGATTGAATTTACTTCGCACACAAGCACATCTGAAATTGACTTTTTGGATTTGAAAATGTATGTGAAGGACAATAAATTGCATAGCAAGACCTTTCGTAAACCTACAGAGGTCAATTCAACATTGTTCACAACAAGCTGTCACCAACAAAGGGTAAAAAACAACATTCCAATAGGCGAATTCATCCGTGCCCGCAGAAACTGTCAAGAACAATCGAACTTCCGGGAAAAGTGTAATTTACTATTTACCAGATTCAAGGAAAGAGGATATCGCACCAAACACATCAAGAAAGCCCAGGAGAAAGCGTCAAGCCTGACTCAAGCAGAAACATTGATGGAAAAAGAAACCAAGAGTGCTAATCAACATGGGAATGTCTGTTTTGTAACAACATAAAGTGAAAATCACTCTGAGATTAGGAAAATTCTCAAACATAATTGGTATTTATTACATCTGGATCCACATAATATGCAATTTGTTCAACATGGGCCACAAATCATTTTTCACAAAGCACCAACATTAAGGAATCAACTATGTCCGTCACTTCTTCCAAAACCAATCAACAGTCAATCAGCTACATGGCTAAGCAAGGACAGCTTCGAGTTCAGGAAATGTGGCACCTGTTCGATGTGCCAATATGCACATGATAAAACCACGACAATCCAAGACAAATTTGGTAACCACATCAAGATGCAGCAGAATATCAGTTGTAAAACCAAATTTGTGGTTTACGCCATAATATGTGCATGTAAGTCAATTTACATTGGGAGCATGATCCGTGAACTTCGGGTCCCGATCCGCAAGTATTTGGCGGGAATTGGCAGCCAAAATAGAATGTTACATTTGGCAAGCCACTGGCAGCAGGAACATCAGTTAGACCAAAAAAAAGACATCATATTTGTTGGCCTCAAAAGTGTTTGCCTTGGCAGATGGGGCGGAAACTTGAAGTGATGCTACGACAAGCAGAAACACTTTTAATTTGTCACTTCAGGATTGTAAACCTGGGTCTCAACACTGACAGTGAAATGTATTGTTTTTTGTAACAAACACGTCACATTGCATGTGGTGATTAAGAAATATTGTAACATATCTGTTGTGGGTTCAAGCCAAACTAATGATACGATGCATGTCACTGGGTACTAACAATGTTGTCTTCATTGGCATCTTAACTAGGATCGTGGTGCGCTGACTAAGGTGCTAATCATTTCTAAATATACAAAATGAACGCCGGCACCTGATATTTTACAAAGGCTATTGCAGATTGTAACATGTGGGATATAATATCAAGGTTCCCGATGTGCAATAATTCCAATGACCGTGACAACTCAACATGTACGTTAATGTATGAGAAATGCTATTATGCATCACACAATGCAGCATTTTTTAATTATTTTCTGTCATAATAGTGTCGCATGACAATGCAGCATTGGTTCAAAAGTACGGCATGCAAATTAACAGCTGAAGGTGCTGCATGCACCTGATCGCACCATACCATTTAGATCAAATGAAATATGTATGTATAATTATGCTATCGTGGTATTGCAATATACATAATTAATGTTCATTGCTCATTTGCAAATTAGAGATACACCCAGTATAACACAAATACTCAGAACCAACCCGGCAGGTATGTGCATCGTGAAGGAGTTGCTTTGTCAAGATTTTTACGAAGTCAGATGTCAGATAGCGAGCTACAGGCATTTGTTTTAGCAGTTCGGGTGGTGTAATTCACTCACCCAAGCATTTTTAGCTTATACAGACGGTTATACAGCAGTGCCTTAGATGACAGGGGTAATTAGAAATAACTTTTGAAGTTAACAAAATTGCACTATTCCCGCGGGTTAGAGTGTATGTGCTGTATGTATTTGTAATATGCATACGGATAGTCACGGGGTTAATTAGTACGCGTATCAGTATCATTGTGTAGGTCATACATGCATAAACTCCACCGCTGTAGATACTAAATTGCACGGCTATGTGCTGACACATGGAGAATGCCTAGAAATCACCTACAATGTATTCTTTATTAAACTTTATTGCAGAGGGGATCTAACTCAGTTATTATGCTTCTACCAGACTAAATAGTATGAGCGAGCGCTAACGAACCAGGTAAACAATCCTTTACAATATGTCACTACTGTACAATTGTGAGTGCATATGAATTAACTCATGCTAGTGTGCAGCTCTCGGTGCATAAATAAGAATCGTCAGTGCAAACGGCATCCATTCAAATTAACATTGGACGTGGCTTTTGATAGGGCTTAGACAACACAAATATGTGTATCTTTGTAATATTGTATGTTTTGGCACAATGCAAAGTTTCGGAAATTGCTACTGTTTAATGATAACTTATGTTGAATTGAATGTTGAAAGCCCGCACCTCGGCAAGTACTGGAAAGTACCGCTTGGCCGCATTTCCTGCTCCTTAAGGATTGTTTTCTTCCAAGCTTTGCAGCAGCATTTACAATCCCGGAGTTATTTTGGACTTCATATCCCACAAGGCTCTCTCCCAATGTTTGGAGGCGGGACTATAAAAACCTGCTTGCGCGCGCACCGCGCGCGCACACCTCGGCAAGTACCGGAAAGTACCGCTTGGCCGCGTTTCCTGCTCCTTAAGGATTGTTTTCTTCCAAGCTTTGCAACAGCATTTACAATCCCGCAGTTATTTTGGATTTCATATCCCACAAGGTGAAAATCCTGTGAACATTATAACATTACTAATAACTCTCTGTTAACATTGCATTAGTAATTCCCTATATTCTTTACTTTAGGCTCTCTCCCACTGTTTGGAGGCGGGACTATAAAATCCAGCTTGCGCGCGCACCTCGGCAAGTACTGCCGCTTGTCGCGGGTTGCGGTCTGAAAGCGGTGCTCCCCGGTACTGGCCCTATATAATTGTAGCCTGCCTCTGATTTTGATAGTTTCCAACTACAATGAAAAGAACTCTGATGACTCTGAAGTCGGGTATGCCTTTTGTGCCGGGAGCCCTGAGTACAAATGGCGTTAACTCTGTGCTTAATTTATCCCCTTGTCCAGTCAAAAAACTTGGTCTGAGTTCCACCCCCCGCTCAGGACTGACAAAATCGAAATCAATTTCGAAGCTACAAAACACATTGAGTAGAGATATTCGCCCCTTTTGTAAAGAACAATTTCTTCGACCTACTCACCTAGACAAACAAGGTTAAACTCCCATGACAACCTCGCCATCAACATGGAAAATGGACTCAAATTGTCATCCGACAACTGGAACAAAGCGAACAAGATCGGAAACCCTGCAGTTGCAAAACAACATGAAAATCAGGTAAAAGAAGACGTTGTCTCCGATTCATCTGTCATTTTTGCCAAAGAAAATGTTTCTGTGTCGGATAGCATATTACTATGCAACGTAATAACAGGCACGGCTGTTCAGGGTTGTAAAACATCCAGCCTGAATACTGCTAATAATTTGGCTGTCATAGACATAGTTTTTCTATGCAGGCATTATCAGAAAATCTATCGAAATCTCCTGATTTATTTTTAATGCCAGTGACACAAATTTAGACTCAATTGAGAAACTTTCTTTTATAGCACCTACTCCACGCAAATCCATGGCATTTCAGCCATCAGCTGAGACAAATGCACAAGAAAGTAATATAAGTGGTCTGACCGAGATAGCTCTAAAATCGATGAATGCTGCAATTCACTCGTTAGCCAGACTGTTCGAAATGCTGAGTGTAAAATCCGATAAACACTCGTAGCAGCTAGATCAAATCATAACATGGCAGCATACAATGTCTAAAAAAGTTTATTCTAAGAGTGCTTCTCTCAACCCTTCTATTTTGAAATCTTCTGCTAGCTCACAAATTGATGCATATTTAAATGAGAAATAAGATTTAAAACTTTCTGACCATCCGATTCCACTTATTTTGAAACCTATCACCGACTTAGCTTGTGATGACATCAAATAACCTAATCTCCGCAATGAAGGTGAATCTGAGAAAAAACCTAAACTATGCTCTTTTCGGAGGCAATAGTACAAATTTACCCGAATTGCCTTCGAGAAGCATGCAGACTAAAGCTAATTTAGTTAAAAAATCCAAAAACAGAATAAATGCTAAATCAACATCTTCATCACAAACCAAATCTTTTGTTAAGAATTTGACTAATCCTCGGACAGCAGCTGTTGCAGTGTCTAAGGCAATAGCAAAAAAGTACATGCTACAATCTCAAAGTAAAAAACCCAGACTATTTTGAACAAGACCAATCAGATTGAATCATATAACCCTCTTAATGAACTGGTTGAGGCTGTAAATAACATGACGACACAAACTGTTAACTACAATGAGGTACCCACACTCCAGATTACTAAATCTGTGCTAGAAAATCAAAGTCTAATTGCTCGTCGTAAAGAAATTAGACATGCCATAGATGACTATATGTCTACTATACCAGCGCAGGAAAATCTAAAAACATTCACAATTGAGGGAAGGGGGCAAAAGGCAGATGTTATGCACCCTACTGCTAACACTCAACCGAAAGTTGTTAAGTATACACAACCTGGAGAGGGCCGTGATAAAGTGCAGCAAGAAACAAATTATACTGACTCACCTTGTCAATTATCCACTGAAAATTACATAAAAAACTTGATACAGTCAACAATACTACAGATTCTAAATAAAAAATGCTCGTAACTGGCACAGATATTTGAACTACTCCTGCTACCAACTTGAAGCAAGTTCTACCTGATCAATCAAAACAACTCAAACCTGCGACTCGCTCAGTAAAACGTCCTGCTGTCCATTCGTTAACATTGGTTTGTGGCCCTCCTCCAGTAATTCAATACAATCTGAATCGAGCATCAGTCTTATCAATCTCCAGTGAGATTCCTGCTTTAGATGATATAGGCACAATCGACATAGAGCTAGTAGAATTCACTGATGCTTCAAACAGATCATCAGTAACTCTATGGCTGAATTCCAGAGTAGTTGTTAACACCATCTGGGCCGTTAAAACGCAACTTTTTGACCTGGGCTTTGTACTCTTATCAGGGCCCAGTCCCCCAGATACCGCCTATAACAACATGATGAGCAAAGCTTTGATTAAAATGTCATCATCCAAACAAACACCTTGCACTCATGTTTGCAAGTGTAGTCAACAAACCGACCAATGCTAGCTATCTTCATATGATCTTCAAAGGTTGTCATTAATTAGCTGGAATTCAAGAGGATTCAAGCATCTTATGAACAACAAGAGCTCTAACTTGCAGTTGCATGATGTTGTCATGCTGCAAGAGACTTGGCTATTGACTGCTCCCTTTTGGGATAAATATGACATCTTTTTAAACCCAGATAATAAGGGTAGTGCCGGGAGACCTGTCTCTGGGCTACTAATAGCAATTAAGGGGGTAATTCATAGAATTCAGCGCACAAGTGGCGCACGCGGCTGGCGCACAGTGTGTGTGTGCGAATTTCTGCACCAGCCGTGTGCGCTAAAATCCATTTCCGCGCACAGCGTATTCATGGATTTTAGCTTCCAAAACCAGCCTTGGCACAGAGTGGCGCAGCAACCCTGCAGCAGTGCCAGTTACGCCCCCAACCCCTCCCCGTACGCCATGCACAGCGCACAAATCCCGTACATGGCGCACAGGCCCCCAACCACGAAAATGCCTGTAAAACTCCCTGCGCACCCCTCCGAATACATGTACCCCGCTGCACGGGGAGTGTCACATGCGATTGGAGCAGGGTACGTGTATAACAGGGGTTCACGGGAAGTTTCACACGCGAAATGCCCTGTGCGAGTGGGGTACGTGTATTCCTGGGGTGCACGGGAAGTTTCACACGCGATAGGCCCTGTGCGAGTGGGGTACGTGTATTCCTGGGGTGTGCGGGAAGTTTCACACGCGATTGGAGAGGGGAACGTGTATTTCATGGGTGGGCGGGAATTTTCACATGCGAAATACCCTGTGCGAGTGGGGTACGTGTATTCCTGGGGTGCGCGGGAAGTTTCACACGCGATTGGAGAGGGGAACGTGTATTTTGGTGGTGTGCGGGAAGTTTCACATGCAAAATGCCCTGTTTGAGTGGGGTACGTGTATTCCTGGGGTGCGCGGGAAGTTTCACATGCGATAGGCCCTGTGCGAGTGGGGTACGTGTATTACTAGGGTGCGCAGGAAGTTTCACACGCGATTGGAAAGGGGATCGTGTATATCGGGGGTGCGCAGGAAGTTTCACACGCGAAATGCCCTGTGCGAGTGGGGTACATGTATTCCTGGGGTGCGCGGGAAGTTTCACACGCGATAGGACCTGTGCGAGTGGGTTACGTGTATTCCTGGGGTGCGCAGGAAGTTTCACACGCGAAATGCCCTGTGCGAGTGGGTTACGTGTATTCCTGGGGTGCGTGGGAAGTTTCATATGCGATTGGAGAGGGGAACGTGTATTTCGGGGGTGCGCGGGAAGAGTCACACGCGAAATGCCCTGTGCGACTGGGGTACGTGTATTCCTGGGGTGCGCAGGAAGTTTCACACGCGAAATGCCCTGTGCGAGTGGGGTATGTGTATTCCTGGGGTGCGCGGAAAGTTTCACACACAATGGGCCCTGTGCGAGTGGGGTACGTGTATTCCTGGGGTGCGCGGGAAGTTTCACACGTGATGGGAGCGGGATACGTGTATAACGGGTTCGCGGGAAGTTTCACACGCAAAATGCCCTATGCGAGTGGGGTACGTGTATTCCTGGGGTGCGCAGGAAGTTTCACATGTGATGGGCCCTGTGCGAGTGGGTTACGTGTATTCCTGGGGTGCGCGGGAAGTTTCACACGCGATTGGAGAGGGGAACGTGTATTTCGGGGGTGCGTGGGAAGTTTCACACGCGAAATGGCCTGTGCGAGTGGGGTACGTGTATTCCTGGGGTGCGCGGGAAGTTTCACACGTGATAGGCCCTGTGCGAGTGGGGTACGTGTATTCCTGGGTGCGCGGGAAGTCTCACACGCGATAGGCCCTGTTCGAGTGGGGTACGTGTATTCTGGGGGTGGCGGGAAGTTTCACACGTGAAATGCCCTGTGCGAGTGGGGTACATGTATTCCTGGGGTGCGCGGGAAGTTTCACACACGATTGGAGAGGGGAACGTGTATTTCGGGGGTGCGCGGGAAGTTTCAAACGCGAAATGCCCTGTGCGAGTGGGGTACGTGTATTCCTGGGGTGCGCGGGAAGTTTCACACGAGATAGGCCCTGTGTGAGTGGGGTACATGTATTCCTGGGGTACGCAGGAAGTTTCACACGCCATTGGAGAGGGGAACGTGAATAACTGGGCTTCGCGTGAAGTCTCACACGCGATTTTGCTGTCAGAGAGGGGTACGTGAATTTCAGGGGGTGCGCGGGGAGTCCTACATGTGAATTGGCAGTGTGGGTCCTCCCAGATGTTCTCTCTACACCCTCCATGGCCCCTGCAGGCAGCCCACACCACAGGGGACTACTCTGCACCCCTGGTCATGTCCGGCAGGCAGCCCATCCACCATGGGCATGCCCCCCAGCCAAGCCACATGTCACCTTGCACTAGTAATCACCAACTCATGTTCCCCAGCACCCCCACACCCCAGCAATCAGGGGCACCTGCCAGCAGGCCCCCCCCAGCACCCCCACCCCCCCGCAGTCAGGTGCACCTGCCAGCAGGCCCCCACTCATGTCCCACACATGTCCCCCAGCACCCCCACCCCCCAGCAGTCAGGGGCACCTGCCAGAAGGCCCCCACTCATGTCCCCCAGCACCCCCACCCCCCAGCAGTCAGGGGCACCTGCCAGCAGGCCCAAACTCATGTCCCACACATGTCCCCCAGCACCACCACCCCCCAGCAGTGAGGGGCACCTGCCAGCAGGCCCCCACTCATGTCCCCCTGAACCCCCACCCCCATCAGTCAGGGGCACCTGCCAGCAGGACCCCACACATGTCCCCCAGCAGTCAGGGGCACCTGCCAGCAGGCCCCCACTCATGTCCCCCAGCACCCCCACCCCCCAGCAGTCAGGGGCACCTGCCAGCAGGCCCCCACTCATGTCCCCCAGCACCCCCAGCAGTCAGGGGCACCTGCCAGCAGGCCCCCACACATGTCCCCCAGCACCTCCACCCCCCAGCAGTCAAGGGCACCTGCCAGCAGGCCCCCACTCATGTCCCCCAGCACCCCCACCCCCCAGCAGTCAGGGACATCTGCCAGCAGGCCCCCACTCATGTTCCCCAGCAACCCCACCCCCCAGCAGTCAGGGGCACCTGCCAGCAGGCCCCCACTCATGTCCCACACATGTCCCCCAGCACCCCCACCCCCCAGCAGTGATGGGCACCTGCCAGCAGGCCCCCACTCATGTCCCCCTGCACCCCCACCCCCCAGCAGTCAGGGGCACCTGCCAGGAGGCCCCCACACATGTCCCACACATGTCCCCCAGCACCCATGTCATGACGATCCTCAATCATGGGCCTCATGGCCACCCACATGACACCCCACGCCACCCCAGCCCAAAGACCCAAACAAGTATTGCATCCACCCACAGAGAAATGGCCATTACGTGATACAACCCGAATGGCAAGTATGTACATGAACACATGTCCGTCACACACACACACAATGGGTGCAAGTGAATGTGAAAACCCATATCATGACATGCATGAAACCAATGAGAGAATAGCACACATCGAAGTATGAAAGAAAAATGTATTGAACTCAACATGAATGTAATGAAAAATAAAACTCAATGATGGGAATAAGAACTAAAATGTAGCATGTCCGGAAAAAAACAAAAAATCTGAAATCCGAATCCAAAGAAATCCAAATGAAAATTTGTCCAAAGTCTCAGCCCAACAAAGCAAATCCAAGGGAAAAAAATATATGAAATCCATTGCGCCATGGTGAAATTAAAATAAAAACGAGAAACATCCACTGTTCAACTATATACAAATCACCAATCCGGGGTCCATGAGCCCAACAAATGAGATGAAACCTACAAAAAACACTACCTAATAAAGAACTATATACAAAAATGTGGTGCATTGTCCAAGCGGCCCAAAATAAACAAAAACAGAAAGCAAACCTAACACTATCTAATTATTTACAATGGCAGCGGGCTAGTCCGACGGCTCACTTTTTGATGTCCCGGGCCAGGGCATCATCAAACTCCCGCTCAATGTCCTGGAGGCGGTCCTCTTCCATGGCCCCGAGGGTTCGCAGGGACGACGACATGTTCACCTCCAACTCCCTGCGAATTTCCTCGAGGCACTCCGCCCGCCTCAGTGCCCTCCGCATGGAGTTCTCCGCCCTGACCATTGTGAGCCATGCCTCTTGCGCTCGCTGCTGCTCCGCATCTATGGCGTGGCCCAACCGCTGCCACACGAAAGACACTTGAAATCCAGGGTTCTCCTGCCCTATGGCCGATGCCTGCCCCTCCGATGTAGAAGGCCCCGAGCCATCATTGCTCCCACCATGTTGCTGCTGCTGTGCCTGCTCCCTTGCTCTTGCTGCCTGCATGTCCTCCTCCGGCTGGGGTGCAGTTGTCGTGGTGGCCACCCCTGCTGGACGTCCGACTCCCGACTGTGGCAGGGATGTGTCCTCCACCAGCCTGGCCACTGGGTCAGGGGCAGCTCCACAGGGTACCCAGGTGATACATGGGTGGGAAGTTGGCATGGAGGACGACTGGCGCGTAGGGGGTTCAGGTGAGGAGGGGGTCGCAAGAAGGTCCAGCAAACGGAGGAATCCAGCACCGGTGACCCGTCCCAGTAGGTCAACGTGGTCAAAGAGGCATGCGAGACGACGTGCAGTCTCTCCACGAAAAGACTGCAGGTCACCTTGCATGCCCCGTTGACACGCTATCCCAACCAGGACAGGCTCAACACGGTCCCGGATAGCCACGTCCGCAGGGAGAGGAAAGCCAGTTGCTGTGCGCTCATCCCCTCCCTGAAAACGGGTCTGGACGTAGGCTGGTGCCAGATGATGCAGTGACAGGATCAGGGACAGGATTACACACAGGCACCTCTGCGGCTGTCTGTGCTGGCTCCTGTCCCTGCCCCTGCACTGCACCACTAGCACCAGTGGAATCCCCACCTCCAGACCCTGTGTGTGTCCCTTCCGCGTCCTCCTCCTCCAGCAAACCCCCCACCAACCTGGATGACTCCATGCCATCTTCCTCCGTTGAACCTTGTGGGGTATCAGCTGCCCCTTCTGCTGCCGAGGAGTCCACCTCCGACCTCTGCCTCTTGAACCTCCCCTCAGCAGCTGCGGCCTGGGACACGGCACCAGACTCCTCACTCCCCGAAGAGATGACAATCTGGGAGGGGAGCCGGTCCTTGCGTCTCCGGCTGGTGGTGCGATCCCTGCCGCTGTGCTCCACAGCACCCTCTCCGCCCTCTTCATCAGTTGACGCTGCAGACAGGGAGAGATAAAACACAGACATCAGGGCACTGTACAATGGACTGATACACACATGATAGTTGCACATGAGTGGCAGTGTCAAACTTCAGACATGGCATCACACTCCACGACACACATGTAATTTCAACTCACACACATGAGCATTTCCACAGCAATATTGCACCAGGCAGCAACATCCATACACATACAACAGCATGAACAGCCGAAGGTGAGCCTGACATCACATGAAACACAGGCAGTGCACTAGACATACACACACGCCACCACACTTACATGTATGTCTACATCTCCTCCAACTGTCGCAGTGATGCGATCGCCATACATGTCACATCTGGCATTCAGCCTTCTACATATCAGTGTCACGTGCATCCATGTTGCATCACAGTTGCACACTTGTCAAATACACACACATGCACATGTACACAGTGCAGATACATGCAGCAGGAACCACCATCCATGTGTGACACCACAACCATGCCTACGTACATACACAGAAATTCAAACATGTGTGCTCCCACACCTGCATTTGCACAGCATGCTTACCAACACATACACCATCGATGTGTCTCACACCTAAGAGGACTCACATGTGGCAGCCTCACGCCCCTGTTCATACACATCCCTACATGGACCTACGAAAACACATGTGCAACCTGCATACTACTGGCACACCACCACACGCACAGCGTCCTATCAGTATGCATGTACACTTACTGCTCGACTCCAGACGGGTCTGCCTCTCGAGGGCCTGGACGTGGTGCACTGGGCATATGTGTTCCAGGACCCTCATCTGGTGGTCGGACAGGTGGCCCCAGCGCCCCTTGGCATCCGCTGCCTTCAAGAGGTGCCGGGCCTTGTTGAGGGTCCTGGACCTGAAGTCCTCCCAGCGCTTCTTGACATGTTGTAAGTCGCGGACTGCCACCCCCTCCGCGTTGATGGCAGTCACAATGTCCATCCAGATCCTGGTCCGTCCTTCATTGTCGGCGCGCAAACTTCCAAGGAGGGCATCATACTGCCCCAGGACTTGCTCCACCAGGACAACAACTTCCCTAGCACTGAAGCTGGTGGCCCTCTGCCTCTCTGGCTGGGGGTTTCCAGTGGTGCCAGATGGTGTTGGCCCGACATGGCAACCCCAGAGGCAGGAGTGGGTGGGCAACTGGGTCCTGGGGCTGGGCTGTGGAGCGATGGTATCCCAGTCGGGAGTCTTCGGTTCCAGCAGGGGTGGTCACAGCAACTGCACCCCTGGCTGATGTGCAGGCAGCAAATAGCAGGGCACGTGGGCAGCAGACAGTCAGGCAGCAGCAGATGGCAGGTGGGAGCGTGCTCGGGGCTCTGGGGGGCAGTAATTTGGCCTTCTGGGCAGGAGCGTGGTCTTCCGTGTGTTGTTGCGTGGCCAGCTTGATACGGAGTGATTTGGCACATGAAAATCTTGCATGTCAGCGTGTAATTCGAGGAAAGGCCTGCGCGTAAGCGCGTCAGCAAACGTACGTGGTTTCATTGGACCAAAGGCCCTTAGCGCGTAAGCGCTTCTGTGACGTGACTCGCGCGGGCGTTTCCCTCGTGACGTGGGCATAGTGGGTCAGCGCGCGTGAAAAAACTGCACGTCCGCGTGTGGATGCGTGTAATCCGAGAAAAGGGCCTATGCGCGTAAGTGACGTGACGCGCACGGGCGTTTCCATCAACATGGGTGCATGTTCATCGTACACGTCCAAAAACTGCACGTCCGAGTGTCAGCTCGTGTAATTGGAGGAAAGGGCCTTAGCGCGTACACGTGTAAGTGACGCTGTATGTGTGGGCTGCTTTAAAAGGTACGTGTAGGACCCCATTCCCTTGTATGTGCTTTTCGTGGAGAGCAAGTGGGTGAATTCAGTACTTCTTGTCGGTTCACACGCGATTACTTCACAGCGTTTCAAGTTCATACTCCCTGTTACTTCTGACAGCATTCTTTATTTTTTTTGGGCCTGTTTCCTCAAACAGCGTTCACTTCTTCTTTTGTCCTGTCTCCTCAGGCAGTGTACAGTTCTTCTTTTGGCGGGGGTGTTGCCTACGCGCACACGTGCGTTTTTTCACATTCTTTTTCCAGGCAGACGGTGAGTCGCGCACGCATTTACCAACTGTGCTTGCCCCGTATGTTGCGTACCCCTTCAGAGGTCATTGTAGGCTGCGTGTAACACACGTACGCTTGTTTTTGTGTTTCTGGGTGCCACAGCATAGTGCGGGTTCATTTCTCCACGCACGTGGTCTACGAGGGGTTGCGTGCACGTTACCTATTGTTTTTGCGTGACCCGTCATCTTCCCCCAGAGGTCACAGAGAGGCTTGCTAGAGCACTAGGGTACGAATTCCATCTAGTACCCTAACCCTTTCACCCCCAATTGCCCAGGACAATTGTTTACTGAAAATCCCATACGCACAACAACATCAGTGCCATGGTTGGGGGGTGACCAAGTGGTAAGGGAGGCAAAGGTGGGCGACCTCCAAAAGGTGGGTATGGTGGGCGCAGTAGGGGACGTGGCCAGGATTTGCAGGGTGCCCCTAGACCCTCATGTGTGGAGGACCAATCAGGGACACCCATGCCCCCCCCATGGTTGAGGGAAACGTGGCTGACACCATCCCAGCTCAGCCCTTGTTGGACCAGCCCATTGTGGCACCTGAGCCAGCACAAGATGACTCCCAGGCTGACTTCCAGGTCAGCAAGTCTAACCCACGTGTGGTGGTGCAAGTTGGTGTCACCAGGCCATGTGGATCAGGGGCAGCGATGTCATCTGCTGCCCCAAGTAGGCAGAGTGGGGAGGCTGCAGGGGCAGCTGCAGCTCTATCCACCCCAGCTCTGAGTCTCCCAGCCGGGACAGTGTCAGTCCTGGTCCATCAAACTGACGTTGCCCCTGCCAACATCACACTTCAGCCAATGCCTGCACCAAGACCTATGGTCATTGTGCCTTCGCACACTCCCAGTTCCCAGTCCACCTGCGCTTCTACCCCTACTGACCAGAGCGGCGCAAGCCACTCAGGCTCTGCTCCACCTTTGAAGAAGAGGAAGAAGAAGGGTGCTCTGGCACTACAGGCTGAGACCCCAGACACGGCTACACAGTCCAGCACGTCAAGGAAGCCTAGCTTTAATGACCCCGAACTTGATGCACTTGTGAGCTATGTGTCGGCACATAGCCGCAAAATGTTGGTGACTGCAGGGTGCAAGACCACACCTGGTCAACGGAGGGCACACTGGCAGACCATCGCGGACCGCATAAGTGCCATTTGATTTGTGAGGCGCACAGCTGATGATTGCTACAAGCGGTGGAATTACCTGAAACGCAGAGCAAAGAACAAGCTGGCCTCAAATCATGCCGCTACTCTGGTGACTGGCGGTGGGTCTCCATAAGAGGACAACGAACTCACTGAACATGAGTCTGTTGCTGGGACCTTCGTCACAGAGGAACAGATGCAAGGTGTGGGAGATGTACCTGATTACGACGCATTGTCCGGTGAGTGTCCATGCGTGTGTGTGTAATCCATGTGTATGTTGTTTGGGTGACGGGTTCTGATTGAGTGCCAGGTGAGGGTGTGCACTCCTGAGTGTTATGGGTCACCCGTTTGCTTCCTCCCATACATTCACGTGCCTTGGATTTGGGTATGCCTGTATCCCTTCTGCCCACAGTTGCCAATTAGGGCCACATTAGTGCACTTTACCTTCAACTGTCATCTTGCAACTACATTGTTCGGATTTTGTAAGTGTTCATTCAGGCTGACTGTTTCCACTCTCCCATTTTTACTACGCATTTTTCTGCCCTATTGCAACATATGTGATATGCTTCGGTCATTGTTTACAGCCCACACTGGGCCACTATTTTTACCTGGTTATGTTAATGATTACAGCATTCAGGCCAATGGAGTATTGGGCTGCAGACATTTTTTATTAGGGCCTGTTTGCATGTGGAACATGACAGATGTTTCCTGTAATGTTAAAGTGACCAACCATTGATCAGCCCACAATGACTGTATTATTGGACACTGGATGTGTTTCAGTGTGTGGCACATGCATATTTAGCAACACTATTCAGCATTAATCTTCGCATCATGTCGATGTGACATTGAAAGGGGCCCCTAGGGGTCCCTCGTGTTATGGAAACAAGGCATGTCACCACACATGATAGATACGCCAGACACGAGGTTGTATTCCCAAAACTAGGGTTTATTGCAAAGCAAATAGTCTCAGTTGGCCAACTCGGTCTAACGCCCCGCGACGTGTTTCTGTAGACCTCGAGGGATGCAAGAGAGCGAATTACGTACATCAGTTACATATATACAAAATGCATATCATACAATCAGCTGTGACATGTTTAACACCCCCCTTTATTGGGTTTCTTTGAACTCGGTTTGATGATGGACACTTCCGACGAATATGACACCTTCAAATATCTATTCTAGTAACAATATGCAACCTTGCAAGTGCAGAGACATCTTTTCTTTGTTGAACAGAACACAGTGCTTCTGTTCTTGTAAGCGAGCTACATACGGGGGAAGAGTCACATTCCAGACCTTGCTATCTATGCAGTGCTATTCGTGTCCTGGGAGCCGACACGCTCTACAGGGCTCGGAAAAGGGGGGCCGTAAGAAGAGCATAATTCAAGCCTTTAGCTGCTTTATTCTAACATATTCTACCATATAACGAGACTGGCTGGCACCTGTGAAATGATTAAATGCCCTGCGGCTCTGCTTCAAGGCTACATTCGGGAGGGAGCCGGGCATTCCTCTCCGGAGCTGCCTACGTTGTGTTTCAACGAACTCTTATTAGCCTCGCTGCCTTGCGGCCTTGTCCTTTCACGTTCAGGCAACAATGTTAACAGTCGAGCAGTGTAAGCAGAAATGTGCTGTGAAGCAATTTGAACAGAAAGCAATGAGCAATCGTTAGAAAACAAAATGGCGATCCTTGTTACATCAAAATGGTCGTTCATTGGTCAAACTCGGAAACCTGTATTTCTATCGTTTCGTACATGAGACGGTTGGCCTTCGGCCACCAAAATGCATTTGCCGTCCATCGTGAGAGGTGTCCATTTTTCCTAGACCGACAACATGGATGTATGACAGTACTCATTCACTGACATATGGCTGTAGTTTTGTAATTTAACGTGGCTATCCTACATGACATCTGTGTGGTGGCATGTGTCATGTATGTGTATTGGACATGCCACTCACAGCCTGATGTGTGATGCCAGTGCTACCCAACATGCTGCAAATGTGTTGCTTTTCCATCTTGCTCTCCCCAGTGTCTGCCTTTTTGACTCCACTTCCAACTCTTTGACAGTGCATGCATGGCAGGGTTATAGTCATGTGGGACATGTGTAAATCATGTACTGGATCTCTGGCTTGTCACAGCCTATGTGTGTGCTATGGTGCTCATGCCTGTTTCCATTTGTTGTCTTTCATGTTTTTGCAGGTGATGACGCACTTGATGCTGTTGAGGAGATGGTGCAGACCGAGGAGGAATCTCAGGCACGACCGGGCACCAGTGGGGGACGTGGTGTGGTGGTGGGTGAAAACCCAATGTTACTGCAGACCATACTGTCTAGGGGTGTCTCTGGGTGCACCTCCCCAGACCTCTATTCAGGTGCTGAATTGGATGATGAGACTTATGTGCAGTCACAGGTAAGTGTTTCTGGCCGGGATTCTGTTCTGTCCAACCCAACTGCACCAGAGGGAGAACCCTCTATGGGGATGTCAGTGTTGGTAGGTCCATCTTTGGTGGTTACGGATGCAGGGTCACACTCCACAGCATCTGATCCTGTTCCTGGGCCAGCAGATCAGAGGGGGAATGCAGTCCTGCAGCCTCAGGCAGTGCCAGCACAGCAAGGTGCAGATCGCCTTGCCCCAAACAGGTGTGGTGCCCGTCGACGCGGTGGCCGTGCGCCACCAGGCAATACTGTATGGGAAAACTCCATGTACGGTATGGCAACCCAACAGGCAGCATCAGTAGAAATGATGGCTCAGGCAACGGAGAGGGTGGCCACTTCCATTATCCCCCCTGAAAGGCAGATGGAGCAACAACAGCAGGCAACAGACTCCATTTGCCAATCAAACAGGGAAGACATGTTGGCATCCAACAGGGACAGACGGGCAGCACTGGAGACTCTGCGCGAATCCATATCAATAGAGTCCCAGGGCCACAGGGAAGCCCTGAGGGTAGAACTACATAACCTCAGGCAGACTCTGGTTGAACTTGAGGCTTTTAGTAATTTAAGGGCAGAACAGCAGCTGGAGCAGCTCACATGTTCGCTCTCAGCTGAGCTGCATGCAACACGTGAGGAGATCCAGGCATCACGCAAGGCTATGCGTGCATAAATGCAGGCAACCCGTGATGTGCTGCATGGGGATCTCCGCACTTTAATCCTCCAGAATCAGACCTTCCAGACCTGCATGCTTGCTGCCATGGAGGACCATACCAGGGCTTTGCGTGGGCTGCCTCCCATAGTGCCACTGCCACCTGATGCAGCAGCAGAGTATGAGCAGAGCGACAGCAGTTCTCCCACAATGGCATAGCCGTGCAGGCCATGAGCCCATGGAGGTATTTTTTTTTTCGCAACATCCACGCAGGTGGGTGTTGGTGTGCACCCTGTTCTCGAACCTCCTGGGTGGCCTCCCTCACCCCCCTGTCTCCCACATGGCCATTTTTTATTTTTTATTTTTTTTGTTCAGTGTGTTGCCTTGTGTGGCTCCTGTGGGCATCCACTGTATTCCGGCTGGACACATGCAGGCTTGTCCTGAGTTTGGGTTAGATGCTTGGGTTCGTGAGACACACACTCCTCCTGCTTCCCGTTTTCATGGGCTTGCAAAGGGTGTGACCAAGTGACAGTGAAATACACAGTGACGTTGGGCTCCCATGAGCTGTGTGGGCAGTCTGTAGTCAATACTGTGTAGACATCCCTAGTGAATATTGTTGTTGTATTGTACACTGCATGGTGTATTGATATGTGCTTGTGCATCCATGTCTTCCTCCTAATCTGCAGGTTCCTTCCTCATGTCTTCACAGGGCCGTCTACTTTGCAGATGCAGTTCATGTTGTATGCAGTACACTGAGACATTTGCGTGGCAGCAACACTCTACAGTTGTAAGGGGTTGATGTGCTGGCATATTTAGGTTGTAGGACTACCACTACTTGAAAATAGTACTGTCATGTTTTTGCATTTTTCCATGCTATGTTGCTGTATTGTGTTGCTTGTAAGTATTTAGTAATGTGTGCTGTTAGTTATACATTACTGGGAGCATATTGTGTGTGGGCAGTTTCCATTAGGGACAGTGTTCTTTGTGACACTTGTGTCAGGTCTTGTGCATTGCTTTGTTTGCTTTCACATTGCATGACATGCCGTGGTGTGTTTGGTGGTGGAGCTGGGAAGGGGTTGGGTGACATGACGCTGTTCTCATGTTGTATTTAGCAAGGGGGTAATGAATTTAGCAGCACAGATGTATGTCTTTTGATGACACAGCATTGGTGGTGTTTGGGTAGGTAGGGATGCACACAATGTAACACTTCCAGATGACCAATCTCAGGATGGTATGGTTGTGAAAGTTGAGTGTCACTTATGTCATCATCATTGATTGTCAGCTGGTATGTGCCAGGGTTGTGTGCACTCCACAGGGGTGTGATTGTATGTGAAGTAATTAGCCACCAGCTGCGTACGGGCTGCCTCACCACGTGCTCTTTCCCCTCCCATGTGCAGCGGGCGTGCATGTGGTTGGGGATGTGGGGGCACCACCATGTCCACCGGCAGGCCCCAGCGTGTTGCAACGTTGTGCAGGACACATGCTGCCACTATGATCCTGCACACTACTGGGGGAGCCTATAACAGCTGCCCACCAGAACGGTCAAGGGAGGGAAAGCGTGACTTGAGCACTCCGAATGTGCGCTCCACTATGCCCCGGGTTGCAATATGGGCTGTATTCTATCTTACCTCGGGTGGCGTGGTGGGGTTCCAAATTGGCGTCATCATGTGGGTGCTCAGAGGGTAGGTACTGTCCCCTGGGGAGGTGGTGATGGGTATCATTAGTGGGGTTGTGACATTACTCAGTATCTGACATGCATGCATGTGGAGTGGCATTTATACTCACCAAGCAGCCATGTATCGCCATGCCGGCCATATTCTAGGTCCCGGTTTAGGGTTGACATTCTGTAAATGAAACTGTCGTGGGTGGACCCTGGATAGTTGGCATATACTGAGGTGATGATTCCTTTGGCATCACATACTACCTGCACGTTGATGGAATGCCAGTGCTTGCGGTTTCTATGGATGTGCTCAGATGCCCTGGGGGGATGTAGAGCCACATGAGTGCAATCAATGGCACCTAGCACTTTGGGGAATTGTGCCACCACGTAGAAATCCTGGACGGCAGCCTGCCTTTCTGCAGGTGTTCTGGGCAGGTATATGTGCCTGCGGACTGATGGGCATGCAGTCATGATGGCCAACACCTGGTGTAGGCAGCATGACTGCGTGGTCTGTGACACCCCCCCACTATAGCACTTGTCCGCTGAAATGATCCAGTGGCCAAGAAGTGCAGTACATTGAGGACATTCTCCAGGGGGATGAGTGCTTGGGAGCACAGGGTGGGTGATGGGAGGTCATCCTCCCACTCACTCACCAGGTCGAGTATTATGTGAGCTGGAAACCTTTACCTCCCATACACCTGGTCATCAGGCATCCAAAAAAGGCTGGTTCTGGGTGTAAAAATTCTGGGCCTGACTATCCTCCTCATGCGGTATCCCACGACCACTGCTGCTAGGAACTGTATATTCATCTTGGCGCCTGAGCTTGTTTGTTGTTTGCACGCACTTTTATGCTGCGCGGGTCCACGTACGCCTGCTTCCTGCTGGCGTACGTTTTTCCAGATTAGCGGGTCTTTTTTGGCGCACGAATTAGCCCCGTTCGATTCCATGAATACGTGTTGTAGACACGCATGTGGGCGTTCCGTGCATTTGCCTCCTGTACTTCCCCATGACGCCCACATTTTCACGCGTTGTTCCCCATTCCGCGTGTTGCACCCCCTGTTCCGCCTACTTTTGTTGTGTGCGCTGCGCTATGTGCGCTTTGCTGTGCACTTAACGTACTCTGTAGACGTGTGCGCCAGCGTGCGCCACACAGAATATTAGCGCACATCCAGGGATTTACACGCGCACGGACTTCCATGAATTGCTGTGCGCGGGTTTCGCTGCACTGCGATTTGCATGCTTTCGCACGCTTGCGGCGAAAATTTTAGCGCACATTAATTCCATGAATCGGCCTGTAAGTAAAGTTCTTTCACAAATTCTCATCTATGGTATTCACCATATCCTTTTGTTGAGATGCTTAAACTCTCCAGAGACAATGTATTGTACGTGCTTATAAATGTGTACTGGAACCCTCTAGGAATATCTGACGATGAGTTTCTAGAAAGCATGCATGAGGCTCTGGATTTAATTTCCCTTGAAAATAAAAATATCAATCTAATAATAGCTGGTGATTTAAATTTGCACTGCTTAGAACCAGCGAGACAAACAAATCAGAATCGATTATTGAAATGGAACAATTTTGTTAAAGCTAGAAATCTATTCATGCTAAACGGATCCTGCTCAACAGATGTTCCGCCAAGGATAACTTGGCATAGAGGTCTCAGCTCAGGGATCATAGATTATATCTATGTGAATGAAGAACTGCTGAATTTAACTGAATCCGTTCAAGTGATTCATTCTGACGCGAGTGATCATAATCAACTGAATGTCACCTGGTTACCTAAATGCAAAATGATAAGAAATAACAAATATTTCCATGGCCTTGCTATTATAAATACTGTTCACAATAGATTAATTTGGACAGAAAGATCTCTGAGAGCATTCAGCGATTGTTATAGCTCGCAGATGAACCATGGAGGAAAAGTCAATCAATGCAAATGTTCCAACCAAATTCCATTAGGCATAGGACCAAACTAACACTGCATTTACATACCTACAATCATGACATCAGATCTAGGAAAAGACAAATTTGTTTTTGAAAATTAGAACTAAATATGGTTAAAAGAAATGAAATCTAAACTTTTCCAAATTAATGGGACTCATATGTTAAAAATATTGTCCTCTAAAAATTCTGCTGAATCCTGGAGAATAATCAATCAGGCAACTGCTGGGCATCAAATAGCAGTTCAAACAAATTCTGTAAAAGAGGAGGTTTGGATTAAATACTATTCAACCATATACTCTGAATCTACCTCTACTCTGACTTGTCCTTTCCCCAAGAGAGATGATCAGATTCATCTAAATTTTGATAGAGATGACATTTTATATTTCATTCACAAAGCTAGCAGATCAAGAGCCCCTGGGCCTGACGGTTTATCAAACATGACTATGAAGCAATTTCCCAAGCTATGGGCTGACATATTGAACATCATGTTTAGAAATATATTTTTACAAAAAATATACCAATCTCCTGGGAACATTCGATCACCATTCCAGTGTATAAAAAGGGTGACCGAGCTAATCCCGCGAGTTACAGACCAATCTCATTGCTTGATGCTCTTGGCAAAGTATTCTGTCGCATCATTCTAAGAGAATTGAATGAGTAGTCTAATATAAATCATAAGAGAGACCCCTTTCAATCTGGATTTGTACAGGGGCTTGGCATGTTACCTAATATGGCTGCTATAAATTTGCTAAAATCACAATATGCCTCTCAAAAACAACCTTTGTATTTTGCTTTCATTGATTTTTGTATGGCTTTCGACTCCATAGACCAAACTTTATTATTTCATAAATGAAGATCTTTCGTCCGTCGTCCATATTGGCCTTGATAATACAACTTCATTCTGATACCACTATGCAAGTACGTTTGTCAATAGAAGGACTCCTATCAGCAAAGTTTAATACTTATTCAGGTCTTAACCAAGGTTGTATTATAGCGTCCATCCTGTTTAACCTCTTTATTTTGGACATGGGAGCATCTTTTCTTGATACTGTTTCTGATGCTCTGAGGCTTGGAAAGCAGCGTATAGCTTGGTTGCTCTACGCTGATGACCTGGTGCTGATATCCCAGACCCCACAGGGATTACAAAATGTATTTAATATCAGCGCTAGCAATCTATGTCAACAAGAATAATCTGGTCGTGAATCTTGAAAATTCCCAGATATTGATCTGTACAAATTCAAGGAAAACTGTAAAATCTGGGTTGCAAAATTGGACCCTCCACAAAGAGCCCTTGAACATTGTAACAGAGTATAAATATCTGGGATTAACATTACAGAACACGGTCACAAATCCTATATTTTTCATTAATATACAGTCCAAATTGTCATCTCTGATTTCACAGGCAAAAATCTTGGTCTACAAATTTGGGAAATTTACATATAAACATCTAGTTCTCTTTTATGAACTGAAAGTAATTCCCATTCTCACCTATGGAATTGAATCAATGATATACACTACAGATAGTGTGTGGAATAAACTAGAAACTTGCTTCTGGAGAAAGGTGTTACATCTTCCTAACAGCACTCTGATGCCCATTCTGAGATTCAAACTGGGTCTAGTATCCCTAGCAGGTCGAGTCATTTGGCGTTTGTGCTCCTTCTTTAGAAAATGTCTTCTGGGTTTGGAAACCAATAACATGCTAAGTGTGGTAGCCCGTCAATTAATTTTATCCAAACTAAATGTTCCTTTTAAATGGCGCAACATTGTTTTGAACGCTTTAATGAAGCAGATATCTCATTAACGCTTCTGCTTGAAAATCAAACACGTGCCAAAAATAAATTCTATTATTGGGACGGGATAAAAAATCGTGAAACCTGTCTAAAATATAAAGACTTTGACACCGACAATTTTGGACACAAAAGGTTACGCCATATTTCTACTTAATGTCCCTCACCAATAATAAGGAGAAAATATCTACGTTTTCGATTAAACCTGTGGCCCACCAGAGGCATTCTTGCAAGGAGAAAAGTTATACCTTCCAACATTAATTACTGTCGATTTTGCAAAATTAGTAAAGAAAAGGAAACGTTACAGTATGTAATAGCATCATGCCCTCAACTATATGCACAACGAAAGAAGCCTCTATCTAACATGTTGATTCTGTCCAATAGAGCAGGAGAAAAACATATATGGGATCAACGTTTTTCAAGCACAGAATCTACTGCAATGAAATCATTAGTGCAATTTCTTGATGTAATATTTCCTGATGTAATATTTCTTGATGAAAAAATAGATTAACTATGTAAACCTGATTGTATTCCTATACTAGTCATAATGTAAAGCTATTTATTTTAATAATGAAAGTGATATGAAACTTATTTTTGAAATATATAGGTGGAAAAAAACAAAAAAAACAAAAAATGGTTTTATTGTAAATTGAATGTGAAAACTCCTATAAGTTTGCATTTGAAAAGTTGATTTATCAACTATATCAAATAAAGTTAAAAAAAATAAAAGAATGTAAAAACACGCCACGGGTTTGAGATTCATTTCACACATTATGCAGTAATTGTGCCTGATTATCTGTGATAGACCAAGAGCATGACGTTATTTCTTTGTTTCTCGTTAGTTTATAGTTGTGAGTTGTCATGTGTCAGTCATGTTTTTATGGTTTTTGAGGGGTGCATTAAGTTGCACATCAAGTATTTGCTCAGTAGGTCTCATTCTACTGTCTCTTTGGGCCTCATTACGAGGTGGGCGGTAAGGGATTACCGGTACCGGTGCCCTTACCGCCCTATTACAAGTTTCCTTTGCGGGTCCTCCCTTAACGCCTGGTTTTACCAGGCGTTAAGGAGGCGACCCGCAAAGGGACTTTGGTGCTAGTACCGCAATTTGCGGTACCGTTATTAGCGCCTTCCCCATTCCAATTGAGCCCTAGGGGGGCTCAAATGGGAATGGGGAAGGGCCCTGGTGAATGGGGAATTACCGCCCCCGCCAACCTTGGAATGGGGCGGTAATAGCTCCATTCACCAGGGCGGAGTCGGTAAGGATTTGGAGGCAGCCATGGTGCTAATAGCGCCATGGTTACCTCCAAACTCCTAATGAGGCCCTTTGTCTTTGTTTCCTTTCTTGTTTTGTTTCTGCATTTATCCTCCTCTGTTTCCCGCCCCTCATCTCTGTCTTTAACAACATCTAAAAAATATTTGCTACATGTGTTGTATATAATGCAAATGTATTGTTATTATGATTTGTCCAATTGCTTTTGACAAAATTATTGTTTTTTATGTGCAATAATAGCCCTGATTTGAAAAAGGCAATGGGTTTTTTTGCCAAAACACATGTCATCATCATAGGGCAATTGATATTTCATATTCAGAACTTATTACCGTGTTTCCCCAAAACGATGCGTGGTTGAGCCAGTATCATCAGACTATTAGCACGCTTTGGGGTGGCCATATGGATCCTAGACTTCAGATATTCAGACCAAAAACTGCCCGAACTGCTCCATTCTGAGTGGTCTGGAGACACATGATGTTCCCCTTAGAGGTTCCTATCAAAAGACTATTGCAGTAGTCTAACTTTGTGTTAACTATAGCTGCTGCAATGAATGCTCTATTGGCTTCTGACAGATATGGATGTATTTGCCATAAGAGATGGGTAAAGAGGCTCCATGACGATTTAAGGTAGGACACATGTTTCTGAAATGTCACACGGGCATCAAAGAAAACTCAGAGAGTCTTCACATATTCCGATACTGGGATGTTGTTGCCTACTATTTCAAAGGCCTTATAGCAAGTGTCCATGTTTTTTATCCTATGAGGTGTACTAATGACTAAGCACCGTTTTTTGTCATTAAGGGCAAGAGAGTTTAGAGCCATCCACTTCTGGATTGCATTATATATTTCATTTATAGTGACCAGATCATCTTTGTAGACCCCAGATAGATTAACAACTATCTGGGTGTCAATGGCATAGTTAGCAAATTGTATGCCCATGGATTTGAGTAGGTTGCATAAACATTTAATACATATGTTAAAAAGTAATGGGGATAGGCATGATCCCTGAGGGACACCACATGTTACAGGGACTTTCAAGGACTTAGATGATCCTTTAGCAACACAGGCGCTTCTAGGGGCAAGAAATGATTTAAACCAGCGGACTGCTTCTGGGGAGCATAAGCCTATCTTCTGAAGTCTTTCTGCCAGAAGTTCATGGTCGACTAAGTCGAAAGCATAGGCAAGGCCCAACAAAAGCAAGAGAGCAGAGTTTCCTTCCTGAATAATGTCTGTTATGCTAGCCTTCAGTGCCGTCTATGTGCCATGGTTAGCTCTAAAACCAGACTCTTCCTTAGCCAAGATGTTATTGGTTTCAGCAACATTTTGTAGTTGTATATAGGCTATTTTGACCAGAATTTTAAGTATAAAAGGAACATTGGTAATAGGACGGTAGTTTTCAGGCATCAGGGGATCAAGATTGTCCTCCTTTAGCAACGGGTTAATCCATGCCTCCTTTATGCTGATAGGAACAGTCGCCTAAACAAAGAAGCAATTAACTAGTTCTGTTACCCATGGTGTAAGAGTATTGGCACATTTCTTAAAGAGTGTGGTGGGGAAAATATCCCCCTTACTTGTTGTAGGTTTAAGCCCCTCGATGATCACCAATACCTCTTCCTCTGTCTTTCCAGTGAATGAGAAAGGTTTTATCCCTTGATCTGGTGTCTCTAGAAGAGGAGGTAATGATGCTTCGGTTTAGCATTGAGACTTAATCTTTTCACTAATGCGATCTTGATGAAGCTGGGTCTTCTGACAAAAACTGTCAATCAGTGTCTTAGTTGGTAGTATTCCATCCTGTGCTTTTCGTGTAGGCGTAGGTGTTGTTTGCATTCTTCAAAGGATCTGACCTCTCCTTCCTCCATCATATCTCCTACTTTTTTGCACCCCACTGCACGCCATCACGCAAAGGAACCTTGGCACATTCCCGGGGAAAACAGTGGATTCCACAATATTGGTATAAATGGGGATGAGATTGTGGACAATTGCCCCAGTCTAATCAGCCAGACCCATATTTTGCATACCACTGAGAGAATGTGGCTCAGGCCTGTATTTCTAGGTCTTTCCTCAGCCACAGCACCCCCTCCAGTGGAGTCCTTGCTACCGCCTGGTCCATTCTAGCCCATGGTTTTTACATGTCATTAGAAAGCCATTCTCGCAGTTCTCTCAGCTGATCTGCTGCATAATATCTATTGAGGTTTGGGAGATCAAAGTCCCCCTTCGACCTAGGGGCCATCAGGGTCTCTTGAGCTATTCTGGTGCGTTTATTTTGTGGGATAAATTGAGTTATAAGTCTGTTCAGCATTTTAAAAAACATTATTGGGACCTTAACTGGAAGTGCCTGCAAGAGAAAGTAGTTTAGGTAGCCCCACCATTTTTATTGAGGCTATCCCCCCTAACCAGGAAATTCATAGTGGGTTCCATCTGTTCAAGTCTGAATTGATTTTTAAGAGGATCTCCAAGAAATTAGCTCCATATATGGTCAAAATAGATTTAGTTAATTTTACCCTGCGGTACGTTATCGTGTCTGTTGCTATCTTGAAAGGGGACATTTTCTGTAAGACTTCCAGTTGTTATTTTGTAAGCCCTAAGATTAACAGTTCTGTGTTGGTCGTATTGATTTTTAGCCCTGCTACTTTTTCCACCATGGAGAGTTCTTGCACTAGCGCTGGGATTGAGGTGGATGGGTGTGTCAGAGTCAACAACATATCATACGTGAAGTCTATTACTTTATGTTCTTGCCCCCAAATCCTAAACCTTGAATTGTCAGGTTTTGCCTTATCGACATTAATAGTGGTTCTAGGTACACCGCGTATAGGAGTGGGGACAGAGAGCATTCATGTTTCGTCCCTCTAGAAATGTGCACTGTTTCTGATAACATGAGTTGATTGAGAGTCTCATCGTGGGTCTGCAATAAGCAGCTTTAACCAACTGTAGACATTTCAGACCCACACCCATTTGTTGCAGAGCTTCAAATAAAAATAGCCATTCGACTCTGTCGACTGCTTTTTCCGCGTCGAGCGCTATTAATACCGCTGAAACCCTCCAGCGTTCCCCTTTTTCTATTAAATGAGACACCCTTCTAGTGTTGTCCCACGTGTGCCTGCCTCAAAAAAAACCTGATTGGTCCGTACCTGTTAGGTCTGGTAGGAGAGTTGATCATCGGGCTGCTATGACCCTTGTGTATATCTAAACGGCCATGTTTAAAAAGGCAATGGGGCGATAGGAGCCACAGAGCTTCGGGTCTTTATTGAGTTCAGGGAGTACTACTAATTTGGCCTCTGCCATTGTGGGGGTCACCATGCCTCTCCAGCCGAATGAGTTAAAGAGGCTTGCCAACTTTGGCCTCAATTTGGTGTGGAATTGTTGGTAGACGCAGGCTGGGTAACCGTCTGGGCCAGGAGTTTTGTTCCGCGGTAGACCTTTGATCACTGCCTCCACTTCCTCATTAGCGATTTCCCCTTACAGGTGTTCCCTATCAATATCTAGCAGTTTACCCATTGAGGCCTGCTCAAAATAGTGTTTTACTGTCTGTTGATCAGGGTTATCAGATTTATACAGGGAACCATAGAATTCCTCAAAGGAGCGCAGTATATTCTCTGTCTCAGTTGCAATCCTCCCATCTTGCTGTTTCAGGGCCATAATGGTGCGGTTTTCCTCTTCTCAACTATTGTCTGGCCAAGAGTCTGTGAGCTCTGTTGGCGTTAATATAGTACCACTGTTTGGTATACAATAGGGATCTTTCCGCCCTGCGTGAGCGGAGTAGCTCCAGTTGAGCTCTAAGGTCTTTCAACTCTTTATATGAAGTCAGACTTTTTTGTTTTGCTACTGTTTGCAAGGTTACTCTTATCTGGGATTCTATTTCTAGTTCCATAGCCTCCCTCATCTTCCTTTTTTGGGACTGTAACACTATAATTTCCCCCCAAAGTGCCACTTTAAAGGCCTCTTAGATCCCTTCTTGCGTCGCATTTCCACCCTCGTTCTCGGCAAAAAAGACCTCTACCCTGTCACCCAGTGCTCTTACCGCTGATTCGTCTGACATGATCTCTCGAGGGAGTGTTCAGGCCCACAGGCCCCTGCACGGTTCCCACCTCTGGACTGTGAGCGTTAGTGGTGCATGATCGGATAGTGAGATTACTCCCAAGTTTACATGTTCCATCTCTCCCAGGAGAGCTGCCGCAACCCAGATGTAGTCAATTATAGACAATGGGCCTCATTACACGGACGGCGGTAAGGGTTAACGGTCACCGTTAATGGCAACGGTGACCGTTAACCCTTACCGCCGTACTACGAGGTCCCTTTGCGGGTTGGAGGATTTAACGCCTGCTTCTTGCAGGCGTTAAAATCCAACCCGCTAAGGGACCTCGGAGCTAATTACGGCACCGCAAAATTGCGGTGCCGTAATTAGCGCCTTCCCCATTTCCATAGAGCCCTATGGGGCAGAAATGGGAATGGGGAAGGGCAATGGCGGAAAGGGGATTTACCGCCCCTCCAACCTTGGAATGGGGCGGTAAATCCCCTTTCCGCCAAGGCGGTGCCGGTATTTTACCGGCATGAGCCATGGCGCTAATAGCGCCATGGCTCACCACCTACCGTGTAATGAGGCCCAATGTCTGGTGCACGTTTGAGAAACAGGTATGACCCCCCTCTATTCCCCTTTCAATGCACGTCACACATCTTTGAGGGCCAAGTTGTCAAAGGAGTCTCTCAGACTCTTTGGCAGGGGCTTGCTCCCTTGTCCACTCAGATTGAAATCTCCTGTGAGGATAATCTTCCCCACCGCAAATTTTTCTAACTTTAGCATTACTTCTCTAAGGAAGTTGACAAGATTTACGTTTGGGTAGTAAATGGTGTCTAGGGTCATTCTCTTGTGCCCCAGTTGCACCTGCAAGAATAGGAATCTCCCCATTTTATCTTCCAGTGTGTGTAGCACTTGTGCTTGGAGAGTGCACCTGAAGCCTATCAGCACTCCTTCCGTTTTCCCCTGTGCATTGGCTTGATAGGTATGTGACAAATGTTGGAATTGGGGACCTGACCTGTCTGATTTCTTTATTTGGGTCTCCTGGAGCAAGATGATATCCGCCTTGTAGCGTCTAATCATAGCCTCAACTTTTTTGCACTTGACGGTTGAGTTAAGACCCCTTACATTGTATGATGTGATCCTAAGTGGCATCGGACCATTGTTAGCCATTTCTCTTTGGTCGTATCATTAGTACATTTTTTACACATTCTAGATATGCTCTGCAAGCTCGAGTGCCCGCCCCCTTCTCCCCCCTCCTTTCCCCTTCACTTGCGATTATTGAACCACTCCACCCGTCCCTTTCCCCCAAGCCCAACCCCCCCCGTCTCCCATCCCCTGTCCCCAACTCCGCCCCTCCACCCTCCCAATTTCTGGTCAGTGCCTGAGTTCCCAAGAACCACCCCAGATACTATCCTGGGGCCTTGGATCTGGTTCAACCCCGGGAAGCTCCCCATGCAGGGTGAACTACACCCTGTATCAGATTCCAAGATCAACCTCCACCTCCCCCGCTCTCCCGGTCCCTCTTCCCTAAAGATTTATGCCCCCCTCTCTTCTTGTTTTCCGCTCTTTCATAGCCCCGTAAGCATTAGCTCCTTTACTTCGCCCCCTCTGGAATTCCTATCCCTTCCTTTGGTCTGGGGGCCTTTCAGTATTACTTCTCTGCCTTCCCTTCTCCCTTTTCTCCCAGAGTCCCAGGGTCTATTGCCCTTTCCAGGTTTGGCTGCTCTTGGCAACTGGTGGGCAATTTCTTCCTCCATGTCCATTAGCGACAACCCTTCCTCATAAATCGTCACTCTTTGTTGCTTCCCCTCCCACGTAAACAGGAGACCAAATGGGAATGTCCACATGTAAGCAGTGTTTTTGGTTATTAAGATTATTGTCAATGGGTGCATAGCCTTCCTCTTTTGAAACATAGCCAAGTATTGGTAGAGGGAAATCTGGGTTCTGTTCATCGTTATTCCCGGATGGACCCTAGACTCTCAGAGTATGTCCTCCTTCATTGTTTATGAAGATAGTGCTACCAGGACATCTCGTGCCCTCGCTCCTGAATCCCTCCTCTTGGGTCCCACCACCACCTCTTGGGCCGCATCTGGAATCTCCTCACTCGTGCCCTTCATCCGAACATTTCACCTGTGGGAGGGATTTTCTAAGTCCTGCGCCTGTAATTCTAGGTTGTGGGTGGCCCTAGCTACTTGTTCTAGGAGGTCTCTGTTTTGTTTGATCTCCTCTGTCACTTCCGACAGGCCTCTTTCAGTAATGTCCACTCTTGTGCCGAGGTCGGCGATTTCCTTCCAAACTTCATGTATTGAGCTCTTAAGGTCTTCTTTTATTGTTAAGAGTTGGTCCTGGAATGAGCTCATCAGTCTTTCCTCCATGCCGCTAAGGCATTCTAGCAGGGCCTCCTTGTTCAGGCACATGCTATGTGGATTCCCCTCTTTGGGTCCCCCTACTGTATGCTTCCCTGTGGCTGGTTCTTGCACCTCTTCCTGTTGCTGCCACCAGCAACGTTCCAGCTGACCCCCTTGTGGATCGATAGAACCTTTGGATTTGGTCGGAGCGGCTTTCACCTTAGCCCCTGGCATCTGTGGAGATTTTCCCAGTGTTTTCCCTCTTAAAAGTGCGCCTTCTGGTGATTGAGATCTTAGGCCTTGTATGGTTTCCAACTTCCTGGTCATCCTCCTTCAGTTGGGTGGTGCCGCTCTGTTTCAGAGCCTCAGGACGGATAGGGTGGGAGGGAGGGCTCCCTGCTGCAGTGATCTGCATCTCTGCCTTTTCCCAACTCGCTGCAACGATGAAAAGTTCCAGGACCTAGAATCTTGTAGGGTATACCTTTGGTCACCGCAGCCCTGGAGTGGGCATGTGAGTCAGGTGATTAATGGGGGTCTGACGGTAGGGAGGAGGCCCTTCGGTACCTTAGACCGATGTTATGCCGTCTTCCATTCCCTCCCTAGTGAAGGCAGCCGTGTTGGTTTTGTCCCCTTCCTCCGTGTGCATTCCACAATGGTTCCCTTTTGGGGAGCAGGGGTGGGACGTCCAGTCGTCCGGCGGGATGGGGCAGATGTGTTGATAACTGGGGGAAGGTTTGCGCCCTTCCCCACACCCTCCCACACTTAGCACTTCACCCGCTCAGGGGGATGGTCAGCTCTCCTCTTCTTTAGGCAGACGGCAGTGTTGCTGCAGCAGCGCGATGCTCCTTCACTGTCTACGATCTGCAGGCGCCGGCTCCAGTGTAAGTATCCTGGGCAACGGCCCCTTGCTTTACGTCCTCCTGAGATGCCAGGTGCCCAGTTAGTCACTCCACTGCGGGCCTTCCCCCCTCTGCTTTCTGGTGTGAATACCGGCTCCCTCAGAGGACACTCTCCATTCCCTGGAGGTTCTCCCCGATCTTCTTGCTTCAAAAGGGGTTGGGGAGTTCTCTAGCTGGATAGCGGGAAAGCTGTGAGGCTAAGCTGCTGGAGGTTTATACTTGTGAATGGTAATCAGAAAGTGAGGACTTCGTTCTTTAGGCAAATTCAATCTTGGTATGCCAAAATTATGTGGGTGAGGTTTGGTTGTCAGCTATTGGGTGTGTA
The DNA here is from genome assembly GCF_040938575.1 of Ambystoma mexicanum. Lineage (NCBI taxonomy): Eukaryota > Metazoa > Chordata > Amphibia > Caudata > Ambystomatidae > Ambystoma > Ambystoma mexicanum. The sequence goes on from NC_090932.1 coordinate 554,100,016, forward strand.
CTGTTATCTTGATTACCATAGATAAGTAGTTGCAAATTCGGTGAAATGTACAGTCCCAATTGTGCCAATCCAGTAATTTGTTGTTGAACTTGAGTCGGTGAGAGCCAAAATAATGTATTTCACACTATTGATGATAGTAGTTAAAGGTTTTATTATTCACAAATGATGTGTACTCTCTACTTGTGTTTCACCCTTTTTTAAGATCCAAAGGGATCCTAAGGAGAGTTTCATGTCCTTACGCTGGAAATCAAACTAAGTATGTTTGCTAGTTGAGTATGTATCCTTTTCTTAAAAGAAATAAAGGAAATACTGCAGGGTCCAGTTTAAAATATTCACTGGCCGTGATTTCAGTAGAAAAAGTGAAGAAAAGTCTGTGAGCAGGAGAGGGATCCGATTGTCCCTATCCAGGAGCATTAGGATAGTTGCTGCTGGAGGTGTCGGCCCGTGGGCTTGCTGCTTTGGGCGCCGGATAGAGGAGTGAGAAGCACGTCCTCACATGGTGGCGGCCATCTTGGAATCTCCGCCAAATATACTTTAACACATTAATGGGTACTAGTCATGGCCTTCAGCTATATACAGTCGTCACAACCTTCAACCATGTGCACTGAATATTTTTAAATACCGTCCATAGATTTTGGCCTTTACCAGTGGATAAAGCCTTCAACCGTGTTCACTGTATGTTATATACACTGATTAGGCACTAGTCAGGGACTTAAGCACAATACTGGCCAATGGCCACAATCCTTTGCTGTGCCCACTATATATTCTAACATATAAATGGGCTACTAGTCATGGCCTTTAATCTTGGTCAGTTTGAACATCTTTCGGCCATGTCCACTATATATTTTAAAATAAAAAATAAAAAAAATGCAATAAGCTGTGTATTATACAGCACTAACCAACAACTAGCTATGGCATTCGGCTGTGCCCGTCGTATATTATATACACTAGCCAGCCACTAGCCATGGTCTTCAAAACAATACTAGCCAGTGGCCACAGACTTTGGCTGTGCCAACTGTATATTCTTTTTTTTTTAATACTTTATTTTTGCATTTATCAACAATAACAAACAACCCAACATGGAGTCTGATTCCCCCACATCCCCCCTCCACCCCAACGTGTGCACAGTTCAAAGCAGTGCATAAGCATCGCAGTCTCAAGCATTTAAATTTTGAGATAACGCTATCAGCTCTTTGTCATTTTTGTCAGTCTGCAATGGTAATCAAATATTGAATATAGAGGCCCTAAACCTCTGGGGGGCGCGCATGCAAGGGAAGGGTCTTGATGAATGCAGTTTCAGAATCATGACAGTAGGCGACATTGTTGAGCCACAGTTCAACACTGGGGGGTCCCTCCCCCCAGCCATGGCTACTCTCTTACGCGCTAATACCAAAAGCAGTCCTTCTAGTTGCCTTATTGCAGGTTGAAGGGGCCTTGTGCATCCTAATAGTGCTGTGAATGGATTCATTTCCAGTGGTTCCCCAATAATCAATGAAATCTTGGGCAGCACCTCCGACCAGAACTGACGGACCCTCAGGCATTCCCACGCCAGATGCAGGAAGCCTGCCGGCGGGTGGTTACATCTAACACATTCATCTGTAGTGGTGGGGAAGTGTTAGTGTAGCCTGGCTGGGGTATGGTACACCTGATGTATGAAGTTAAAATTAATAAGTTTATACCTGGAATTGAGGGAAACCTTCTTGGCCGGCTTTAGTATAGAGGCCCAGTCTTCTTCCTCAATCGAAGCTCCTAGGGCTTTTTCCCACCTTCTCTCTGGGTTTCTGTCCCCCCTGTCCCGTCTGTCATCAGATCATTATAGAACTGTGAAATTAACCGGCCCTCCCCTTGTGACTGAATCACCCCCCTGCAGTAGAGGCCACAGCAGTGGTTGTGCTGGGAATGAGGGAAAGAAAGCCTTAAAGGTGTAACAGAGTCGACAATACAGGAAAATATCGAGCACCGAGTCCCCTCCAGCTCTTTTGCTTGTTGAGCTGTAAGAAACGTTCCATCCACAAACAAGTCACCCGGGGTCTCTATTTCCAGTTTACCTGTTCACTGCAAGTATACCCGCTCACTCGTTATGGTAAGCCCAGGTACATGCTTCGCTGGTAGGAAAGGTGAGTACAGGATGGAGACGCCGCCCCTCCCGGCCATCTTCCTCCATATCGCAAATGTGATCAGAACTACATTTAGCATGTCGGGTGGGACTCGGAGCTCCCCAATGATTACTGCTCGTAGTAAACTGGGAGTCATTAGTGCACATTCAACCTGGATATGCAGTTGTACAAAGTGTGTGGCGTACTAGTGACCCAGGAATTGTGCCTGTGCTGCCCAGTAGTAACGTACAAGGTCTGGCAAAGTTAAGCCTCCTCTTGTTATGGGCTGTACGCGCGTTGCATAGACAATTCTTGCTGGTTTCCCAGCCCACAGTAAATCTAGGATCAATCCTCATAGGCGCCGAAAAAAGCCACCTGACAACAGTAAAGCGATGTTAACAAAGGGGTACAATAATTTGGGGAGTATAAATATTTTGACAATGGATATGCACCCAAGGAGCCTGAGTGGGAGGAGTCGCCATCTACCTATCTTTTCGCAGAGCCTTTCAATGGTCTTCCCGTAGTTATCGCAAAACAGTTCTTTGCGATTACGGGATAGCATCACCCCTAGGTACCGAACACCGGAGGACTCCCACTTGAGATTAAATTTGTCTTGGTATAATCTGGTTTTTGTCGTAAGGGGGAACACCACAGATTTAGTGTGATTAATCTTAAAACCAGAGAAAATCCCAAATCCAAAGACCTCTCTCATCACTGGGTTTAAATGAGTCTGTGGGTCACTAATGAAGAGAACCATGTCATCTGCATACAACGATATGATCAGTTTGTGTGGTCCCAGATTAAGACCCCTCCCAATTTGTTGTTCTCTTTGGCCCGCTGCGAGCGATTCCATGGCGAGAGCAAACAGTAGCGCCTACAGAGGACACCCCTGCCTGGTCCCCTTCTCATGTCAAAGTGTGCTGACCTCACTCGGCCTATTACGATTCTTGCTGAAGGGTTTCTATATAGGAGGGAGACCAATTTGATGAAGTGGGACCCCAATCCTAGTTTCTGTAATACTGCAAAAAGATAGGGCCATTCGACTGAGTCTAAGGCCTTTTCGGCATCCAGAAGAAGCGCAACTGCCTGGGACGATGGGGCCAACACCTCGATGATTCCAAAGAAACGGCAGAGTCCAAACATGGTATTTCGTCCGGGGACAAAGTCCGCCTGATCTGCTAGTACCACACCGGGCATCAATGGGAGTAGTCTTCTGGCCGAGATTTTAGGCGAAGATCTTATTATCAACATTTATTAGGGAGATTGGCCTATAGGAGGCACAATCCCCGGGAGGTTTCTCAGATTTATGTAGTGACACCACATTTGCTTCATGCATCGTGTGGGGGAGAGTTCCTCTTGCAGTCGCCTCTTCATAGACTCGGAGAAGGAGTGGTGCCAGAGTAGGGGCGAAGGCCTTGTAAAATTCCCCTGTCAACCCATCTGGTCCTGGTGATTTGGACCCCGGGAGTTCTTTAATTGCTGCCAAAATCTTGTCTAGGGTGATCGATTTATTGAGAGATTCCTGTAGGTGTGTTTCCACCCAAGGGCCACATAGGGCATCCGGGTCTCGCTGGCCTTTGGAGCTATATAGGTCCTAATAAAAGGCTCTTAACACCTCAGGAACGTCTTCTTCTGAGCGAACCAATTCCCCTTGGGGATTCTTCACTCATTCTACGAGGGGCGGGCGTCTGTCTGCAGCTATCATGCCTGCCAGGAGAGCTCCCGGCTTCTGACCCTCGCCATATTGCCGCACCTGATGCCCCCGGGCCAGAAATCGGATTTCCCGGTCAGAGTTCACCCTAGACTTATCAATTTCCTCACTGAGTTGGGCCAGGGTGTCAATTTTTCCGCATATTGCCTTCTCTAATGTCTTAATCCGGTTTTCCCCATCAGTGAGCCCTTCAGATGATCCGTAAAATTCAATTTTCTTTGGACATGCAGACCCTCTGATGTAACATTTGAGGGTTTCCCATAACACTCCTTCAGAGGAGACTGACTCCTCTACTCTCCGCCCTCTGCAACTTATTCAGAACAGGACTGTGAGACTTGTTCTTGGCCTCAAGCCCAGGGATCATATCTCTCCAGGACTGAAATCCCTGCACTGGCTCCCAGTGGCTGCAAGGATTAAGTTCAAAACCCTCTTCATTGTCCACAAGGCCTTCTGGGGCCTGGTGCCTCAATACCTTCAGCTCTCTCTTCCTAAATATCTTCCTTCTCGAGCTCTTTGTTCATCCGCCTCCAACTCCCTCAGGGTCAGTAGCTTCTCCAAGCAACAAGTTGGTGGTAGATCTCTCTCTTCAGCTGGGGCTGCCCTATGGAACAGCCTCCCTGCCTCACTGAAACTTGAGGAGAACCATCTCCATTCCGGAAGTACCTCAAAACCTTTCTCTTTGCTTCTGCTTATTCTCCTCCTCTCCCCTGCTGAACCTCTGGCAGAAACTGCACTGGTTACCTGTCTACCCTCTGATCTCGGGCCCATGTCCCCTCCACCGCCAGTCGCACACCTGCACTGCCTTCCTGGCAAACACCGCACTCAAGATTGTCGCTGTATCCCTACAGTCCCTCTACAAGCACTTGACACCGGATGTCTGCACTTACCCTTGCACTTGCCACCAGCTGGCCGTACTTACTATGTTATTAGTCTATTATCCCATATACTACACTCTCCCCTCCCCCTCTCCCTTGCACTTTCCCGATTTCTCTCTTGCCACGCACTTGCGTGATCTGAATCACACCTGGCCTAGTAGGATCGCTGCTTGTCTACCCTCTGTTCCCCCTCCCTTGCCTTGTCGCGCCTTGAAACACTTGTGTATAGGCGCATTATAAATGCCATATCATATTATATCATATTTTCTTGGAGGAATGACTGAATTTCTTCTCGCAACTCCTGGGCAAATACCGGGTCCTGGTGCGCACCTGATTTGAATCCCCATCAGTAACCTCCCCTCCCGCTTGTCTCCGGCGCACACTCTAATAATACGGGGGAGTGATCAGGCAGTGTCCTAGGGAGAATGTGACTGCTCCCCCAGTGGAATCCCCCTTCATGGGACACTAACAGATAATCTAACCTGGAACTTGTGTCGTGAACCCAGGAGTGGTATGTGTAGTCTCAGACCTTTAGATGTCGTTGTCTCCATGCATCGATGAGATTGTATGTCATGCAAATTTCTCGCACTTGTAGGCTTGCCCTAGTCATTCCACTTTGACTCGCTCCCGATCTATTCCACAGGGGGTCTAATGTGGTATTCAAATCCCCTCCCCACACAATCGTGGCTGCCCTGTACCCAGCCAGTTGTAGCATAACCCAGTCAAATGCATTTGGGCTATCTACGGTTGGGCCCTATGAGTTTACCAGAGCCACCTGTATCCCTTCCAGTATTCCATGTACTAGCAGTGTCCTTCCAGCGTCATCTCTAGCAACCGAGATCAGCCGGAATGTTAACCCCTTGCTTATCAATATTGCTACTCCTATGGCATAGGAGGAGTAGGAGGAGAAGTACAGGTGGCATCCCCAGCTAGTTCCCCAGTTACATTCAGAGGATGGAGTAAGGTGAGTTTCCTGGAGGACAGCCACATCGATGCAATGTCTTTTCAGGTATTGTGTGATCCTCTGAATCTAGGCAGGATTATTCCCCCCTCTTATATTCCATGTTGCGACGTTAAACCCCATCAGCCCTCGGGATACCAAAGCAGTGAGGCCCAGATCTTCCCATCCGTTTCCTTCTGTACATAAGCAAGTGTTGCCTGTATCGCAGGATACGACGGTGGGGCAAACTGATGAGGACCAGACTCCCAACAACCATAATTACCCTGAAACCCCTCCCCCACCACCCTTTGATCCCGTCCCCACCCTCCCTGTCCCTGTACTCCCCCAAGTCCCCCTCCCCCACTGGCAACCGCCAATCCGCCCATTGACGCTCCCCCCTTTAACCCATGTCCCTTATACAATGCAGAGCTTTGGGCACAAGTGCCGGCCGGGTCAGCGGGCTCCCCTTCCAACTAAGGTGTATGTGTTTTTGAGGCAATTAAATTAGATGATTGAGGTGTGAATGGTCCAGTTAGTATTTGCAAAGTTGCTTCCCCCCACAGTACCAATCATATGGCATCAGCCTGGGTCTCTCCGGTCTTGATCATCCCTATGGGGTCTCAGATTGTTCCAGGGGTGGTGCCCACTAATCATGTCGAGAAAGGGGCTTGCTGCCTCCTGCGAGGTGAAGAATTGTGTCTTTGCACAGGGCAAATTCTTCCATTTTGGGCAGCCTCTGCCGTTCCCTTGCACCGACCATGCAAATATTGTTGCGGTGGGCTCTTCCGTCCAAATCTTCATTTTTAGCTGTTACTAATTTGACCTGGACCTCAAGCGATGACACTCTGGTGATAAGTGAGGTATTTCCATTCTCTAGCCCAGACACCCGCTGCTCCACCTCATTCAGGCGGTCGCCATGTTTGTCGAGTCAGTGTTGTAGTAGGTAGACCTTGGAGGACAATGAGTCTAGTTTGGAGTCAAGGCCTCCAATGCCTGCTTTCGGATCTAGCCGAATCTCTCTGATGTCCACCTCTGGGGCTTGAGTGGCACTCTCTGCCACCTCCCCCGTTGATTCGGATGCTTCCGCCTGGAGCTGAGGCCTGGGAGCTCTGGCAACGGGTCTACTTTCGAAGTTAAGTTTCCGCAGCATTTTGTCAGATTCCTCCATATTCGGTGATCGGCTTCCTTGGTGCCGTCACGGTCTGTCCAGGAGTAGTTACCGGGATCCGAGGCATCCGCCCTCCTCTGCAGTATGGAAATGGAGTTCCGGTTGAGCATGGTCCCAGAGTTAGATAGGTGTGTGCATCAGTGAGTGAGGTCGTCGGGCCCAGCAGCTGTAGTGTATCCAACCTTAACTGGAGCAATCCGCCACAGAGTCCTCCCCCGCCCCAGAGGAAATGGGGTTCTGGGGTGTCCTTCTGCAGGGTGATGTAACTGGGGGCTGACTCAGATCAGTACTGACAGTCACAATGTGTCCCAGCCTTGGATCTCTCTTTCTGTTCTTCCACGCGGGGTGTGCAGGATTCCCCCCTTCTCTGGGCCGCCCTGTTGATGGTGGTCCTTAACCTGTGGTGTCCCGTATCATTGCACTCTTCCTCAGGGGAGGAGGGAAACCGGGGGGTCTCTGCTGGAGCTGTGTATCTGGGGACCTAGTCTACCCCCGGCTAGTTGTCGTATTGCCCACAGGGTTTTATTGTCCGCTTCAGCCTTCCCCCAGGGGTCTCACAATGTTCTTTCCTGCTTTGGGCAACGCAGATTGGAAGGATGTTCCCCAGAAAGTGTTTGATTGCTTCCTCTTCACTTCTATGTTGGCTCCCCTCTCTCCTCCTGATCTGTTGCATTTTGGGGCACCTTTCAGCAGCCCGGCCCGCTCTCAGGGCCCTTCACTGGTGGTGAGGTTGTTTGTCAGTATCTTTCACTGCATGGGGTGCGGGCTCGAAACTGCCTACGACCCTCTGAGACAGTGAGTGGCTCCTATAACTGACAGGTGCTGGCTGCCTGGTCTCCTTTGGGTTGCCTCGAGGGCCGCATAGAGACCGCTCTTCTCGCAGGTTGCACACGGTGAATGCTGGGGTGGTGGGCGCACGAGAGCGGCTCCACACTGCCTCCGCTCACGGCCCCAGTTGTGCCTCTTCCAGCCACACGTTCAGTGCCTCCACCTGGGGGCTTGCCTCGCTATGCGGGGACAGGAGGATGCTGAGCTCCTCCTCACGACTGTTTTCTGTGGCCGCACTCCCCCTGGTCCGGCCAGCCGAGGATGATCAAGCCCCTTAGCTGTTCTCCCTCTGGTCTGGCCAAATGAGGGATGCGGCCGGGGGCCGCAGGTTCCCTGGCTCGTTTCAAGTAGCACTCACTACTCGCTCTGCCCCCTTGGTGCAGCTGCCCCCACTCACTGGCAGACAGGCCAGGTCGTCTCGTGGATCGGTTCTGCAGCTGGGCCCCCACGGGAGGCCTTCCAACGCAGTGCGGCTTCAGTCTCCTCTACTGTAACACTGCTCGCCTCTGACGGTCAGTGGCTCTGACCGGTGGTACCAGGCCACCCCTGCCTCACAATGCCATGGGGGCCCTGTCTCCTGCTTTTGGGCACCTCAGCAGTCCCACAGGACTGTCTGCGTTGTTGCCTCGTTTGGTGCCGCCTTCTTGCTCCCACGTTCGCTGGCCCTCATCAGTGCCACTTCGGTTCTCAGGGCTCTCTGACACCATTGAAGTCCAGTTATGATTGTCTCTGCTGCTGATATTTCAGGATTATTAGGCGCCCCACACAGAGCTCAAGGTAGAGCCGCCATCACGTCGGGCTCTCTAGCACCACTGTGCCGACTGCATATTCTAACGTATTAATGGGCACAAGCTATGGCCACCAACTACAGCTTTCAATGTTCCCCACTGTACATTTTAAAACACTGATGGGCTACTAGGCATGGCTTTTAACCATGAACATTGATATTTTTGAACACTAACCAAAAACTAGCTATGGCCTTTGGTACTGGCCAGTGACCCCAGCCTTTGTAATGGCCTAAATTGTTATTATGGTCATCAAACTTTTCATGAGTTTCTTATAAATAACGTTATGTCTAATTCCATTATTGATGTAATCAGTTATATTCAATGTAATTAGTGTTGTCACCAAATCAAATATGAATAAATGTCTCGTAAAAAATGGCCCTAATACGTTTGCCAGTATTACCGGCAGGATACCGGCAAATTGTAATACTGTTTCCGCCACTTGGTTGCTGGCATTACCGGCAGATTCCAAGTGGCAGAATGCAGATAAATCCCCAGTGCACGGAGGCGGTGCTTTATCTGTATTACCGGCACTTGTATTACTGGGTTGTTAATACCGGCAGTTTTTTGCTTATTGTGTGGTGGCTATACCTCCAGTTGGAGGTAAATCCTCCACCCTACCGGCGAACTTCCAGTTGGCCAGTCCCGAAAAGTGCCAGTACACGTTATTACCAGCACTTTTTTTCCAGACCGTCCAACTTATAATGAGGCCCATTCTCTCAATTGTCAACGCTGGATGGTGTAAATAAAAATATATTTGGGAAGGAAAGATTGCACCTTTGAAGTCTCCTCATATCACAGTTGAGATCTCAGCAAGTAATATAAATTAAATCTCACAAAATTAATTCATCATTGTATATCGGGTAGGGAAATGCATGTACTCACGGATGACTCAACTGTATTCTTTTAAAACTAAACAGGCAACCTTCAACTTCAAACTATAGACTGAGCTAACTGAATTTGTCGCGATCTGACATGGGTGTGTGACACTAGTCCTGGAGAATGCGCCAATTGTCCTTTTTTTCAGTTATTCAGTTAACTTCACAAAGGAATACAAGCATCAGTGCCATTCAGGTATCTGCCCCCACATGCATAGTGCATGTAGCTAGTCAATCAAAGACAGTGTTAATAAAAAAAACATATGTTAACAGGCATGTCATCATCTTGAGACCAGCTCCAAGTTTATATGTTCGGCCTCTTTCAACATTTTCAAAGGCATACCACAATGCTCACTTTTGACAGCAGTCTTTCCCTTATCATACTGTTATGTAAAATGCATAGTAGTCAATTTGAAACTATTCAAAGGGCTGCCAATCATTTATAGGCCCACAGTTCGCAAACTGAGCCAAATGTATAGCAGACTTTGACTAAAAAAAAAATAACTCTCCAGCGTAGAATTGAAACATCAAGATCCACTACTGCAATTGCAAACCTCACCTTGCATTAATGCAACACAGGTGACCGCTGAAAGGGATAGTACATTACAGACCCTGTTCAAAAGCCGTATGACTTCAGCGGCTTAATGTTGTGAGATAAATATATCTAATGTGTCCCATTTGTCTCATACATCAACACAAAGCGATAATTTTGATTGTGTGGTAAGCCAATCCATTAGGCGGCTAGGAGTGTTTATTGAAAAAACAGAAGGTATTTACGGAAAGCATTCAGCCGCATAATGTGCAACTGTGCTCTGCCCACAGCTTGCAGAACCGCGTAGATCTGATGAATGCTATAGTTTCTTCTGCCCTCTCCCCCCTATAAATATCACCCATACCATATGCATACAATTGAACCTTGTTTGGGAACTTGCAACAATCATTTTTATAACTTAATATTCTGATATCTATTTTTATTACTGTGACTGGTATGTCCGTCCTGGAATTGAAGTCAAGCTTTTTCATATCTCGCAATATCAGAATGCTTTTACTCTCCTGAATTTGATTGTGATGGGCAATGTATGGTTTGAAAACTGTTCTATAGTTAGACGAACAGTAAAGTGTGACTTAAAAAAATAAAATACAAGCTCTTGCAAAAAAAAAAAAAGATATTCTCTGCCCCAGTGCCAAACATAGCTTGCACTTCACCCTTTTTACCTCTTTAAAAAAATGTATCCCAATAACTCTTAATGATCATGCCTCAAATATGATTTCTAATTATGTATTTGAGAACTTTATTTTTTCCATAATCTTTAGAGTGTGCGAACATTCTTTATGTAAATTAATGTACTTTTTAATTTATTTTTTATTTCAATTGATTTGACTGTGTTCTACCAGTTTTTACAAGATCAATTATGTCCTTCATGACCCTAGCTTCTTCCACTTCGTCTGCCCATTAAACCTTAAAATGAGCCAAGAGAGAAGAAGGAAAGGAAGAAGAATAAGAAGAGGAAGAATCCTCTTAGATCTGGATTTCTGGTTATCATGTACGGGTGGGAACCTGCTAATATGTCATCATTTTTTCTGTTCCAGTTTAAGGCTCTGAATGAAGTTCCCAACTGCTATAACTGTTTTTTATTGCCCCGTTCATTAAATAGGTCCACCAATGGTCCTCGTACATACTGGCATACTCTGTGAAGAGATGGCCAAAATGTGTCCTTTGATTTGACGAGAGACCCTTGCATTCGAGCATCAAATGTCGCAGGGTTTCAGTTAGATTCGGCTGGTTACAGAATATACACCCACTTGCTCTAGTTTTATCTTGGATGGCGAGGACTTCATTAGTTTTTAAAAGATTCAATCGAACTCTCATGAAGGTCAATCTCAATTTTTTGTTCGGAAATTTAGACAAGTAACTTACTGGCTCGATACGTTTTTGGATGTTCACTGGGAGATGGCTGGAAGATTTGTATCTTATTGCTGTATCTTGAGTGTTACACCAGTCATGTTCTTTCAGTATTTTCGATGTTTTCGTTGGGTTGTTTATTAGTTCTTCTTGTGAGCTTCCGATTTCATCCAAACAAGTCAAATTCTTCTGTGACCATTTGGCTAGAATTTTGTTAGAGCCCTTGGTCAGTTCTTCATGAATAATCACATAGATACTTTCTTTTGAGATTAGGATTTTCCTGAAAAGCATTAAGGTGTTGAGTTTGAGTGTGGTTTCCAAGGAAGTTAGGCCAAGTTCTCTCCTAATTAAGGCAACCAGAGTCGAAGGTGGGAGGCGTAAAACTGCCCTCCAAAAAGAGCCTTCTAGTTTTCTCCAGATTTCGGTTGCAATCCCTGGCATAGACTCGGCTCCGTAGACGATCGTCGGAACAACTTTAGCTTTGTAGAAATTCAGGGCCGCTAGAATGGAAAAGCGACCGTATTTCTTATCAAGCTTTTTCATTTGATTAATCAGGCTTTTGGTTTTAATGCATAGGGTTTCTTGCATTTTTAGTTCCAGATTGTTTTTGCTGAAGGTGACCACAAGTAGCGGAAAGATGGAACTTTTTTGAGGGGAGTTCCTTCTAGGTGCCAAGATTTAGAGACCTTTCTTTTGAGTGTTTTTTCCAACGTCATCATTTTCGTTTTGTTGATGTTAATCTCGAGATCGTTAGACTGTAAGTAGGCTATTAAATTGTCCAATTTCCTTTGAAAGCCCACCGCAGTTTGGTCTATAAGGGTGATGTCATTTGCATATAATAGCCTACTTATATTTTCCTTGCCCACTATTGGCGGGAATACTCTTTATACATTTTTCAGAGTCCTGTATGTCGCCCGTGTAGGCGTTATAAAGCGCTGGAGCCAGGGCATTCTGTGCTTTAAAGAACCTTTTATTTCTTTCCCAAAAAGATGCCTTCTTGCATTTTAATAGCATGTGCCAACGTTATTGACCAGAATACACCAGTGACAATACTTCACATGTTTCCAAAAGACATGTCGTTGATATGACATTGGTAATTTAGATGTGGATTTGCACAGTCTGAAGTTGATTTTTATTAAACGTCTTTTTGTTGGTTTTTCAAACAGATGGTAGCAAAGGTAACAGAGCAATGATCAATCAATAAAAAGAAGGATCAATAGCAATCATATTAAAATGAGACAATATAATCAAAAGGATTATCTTGAAATTGTGCCCTAAAGCTACTGCAAGTCTGAAGATGATAGCTGTGCCTATGATGTCTTGTTACTGTGTGTGCAGCAAGCATTTTGCAACTTACAAAAGGCCGACCAAGACAGACTTGGAGGTTACTGTGAGAAACTCATGGTGGCAACAAGTAAGACAGACACAATTGATCCCAATTCAAGGGTGTTTATTGAACAATGAATTCTGTATGCAGGTTGGAAAAACACCTATTCTAAACCTAAATCTAAGATGGGAGCAAGCGTCGACCATCGAATGAAAAATAAGCCAGTCCTAGTGGTGTTGTGTCAAAATAAAAGGGTCAATACTAAGAAATCTATTGCCAAACCTTAAAACTAATAGAAAAAAAGTGTGGGATAGTTCTCAAGAAAAGAAAGAAGTGTTCTCAAATAATATGTCAGGATGCGGTAGCCTGGGTCTCCCTTCTCACATTTTGAACACACTTTAAAATGGGAGCTTGGAGCACAGTACAGTCTCAGGCTTCTTCAGCACAAGATGACAGTTCTAATGGCGGCTCTCAAGACCGTCGATGGCTAAGTCTCTTGCCTTCGAGGACCTGACATATTCAACTAACAAAACAAATACACAGTCACTTTTCCACAGGCTTCGGGTGACGACTTTCACCCCGGGATTCCCCTCTTCTGGGCGCAAATCCCTAGAAAGTTCTTTAATGATATCAAGACCACAGATAGCTTTGTGTTCTCGCTTCCAAGGGGGTCTCTGGTTCCAAAAATAAAATTCCTTTAACAAATGAAAGTTTGCTTCCAGTGTTCACTGATGGGTTAACCCCTGGGTCCCCCTCTTCTGGGCGCTGACCCTTCTCAATTGCTTAGCACAGTTTCACATAAGGTGATGGCTGCACCCCTGGGTCCCCCTCTTCTCAGCGCTGACCCTTCTTTACTTTCAACCTCCCTTCTCTGGGATCACTACGGCTTCTAATTTGCTCACAAATCTTGATGTCTTTTAAAACAGTTCTAGCGGACATCCCTCTGCCGGTTCACTCTTGTGAACACACTGTTTCCTGGGACTTTAGTCTTGCCCCCTTCTCGTTAGCATCCCTCGGTCGGGCTCACTCTTGCCAACTTCACATTCGCTTGTATTTGCGGGCTTCACTTCCCTTGCTTTTTCTCACTGCAGGATTTACTTCCCTTGCTTCACACAGTTTATAAATCAAAGTCTTACGATTGTAAGGGGATTTTACTTGACCCTCAGTATGACTACTATTCTGCTAGCTCTCCTAGGGCCTTCTGGTATCAGTAGTTTCTCTCATATGGGGCTCGGCCAGAATCTCTCAAGTTAGCACCCACGTGGTACTGGTTTCCTTCTGCAGCTGGTCTCCCCTTCATTACTTGTTACAGTTCTTTACACAGTTCATTAAACTTGGTTCAAACTTGCCACTTTGTGCTTTTCATTCTTATGGATTCTCCCCTCGATTCACCAGCTGTGATGAACCGCTTGGCTTTTGGCTTTCCTGGAGTCAAGGCCGGTAATACAGGCGCGGCAGCTTCCCTCGGTCCTGCTTATCGGCATAAGCTTGCCCCGTGTACAGTTGACATCGGCTGCAAGACACTTGTGCTATTGTTCGCGGTCTTAGACGCTCTTCCACGAAGGTTGAACGGGCCTGGAACGAAAAGGGCAAGGTCACTTCTGTTCTTGCCACCCTCTCGATTCCAGTTGCCTTTCTCCTTCTCTTGAATTGCCCACCTTGCGCGTACTGTGCTCTCTGGCTCCACCCTTTATCCCAGTGGGGAAGGGAAAGGGCCGTCAGGTGTGTGATTCTGATCAATTGCCTGACTCTGCCTGACCCTTGTATTGGGACATGTCAGGTAAACGGCTCTGGTGTTAGTCCGTTGTCCTTTATGTTGTGCGAAGGTGGTCGTGTTGGAAAAGGGGGTGGGGGCAGTGGTTTGGAATGTCGTATGTGAGAGGATGGGGAAAAGGTGTTAAAGGAAGGGGAATACCGCCTCTCATGCGTCAGGGTCCCACTACCACTAACTGAGGGCCCCCCACCCAGGTGATCCTGCCTCACTGGTCCACCCCCAGGAACTGGATCCAATAGCGATGGCCATGTCCTGCCCACCTGGATGACAGATCCCCGGGGACTAGGTAGGGAGACACCTTTAGGTTTCTCACAGTTACCTTCAAGGGCTGTTCTAACGATATTTCCGCATAAACATGGACAAGCAAGTATAATATATATATCAATGCTGTCGGTTGATAATGCTTCCTCTATTTATAAAATATGGTACATGTTTATATTTCTACATTGTTCAATGAATACAATTTGACAGCAGGCACTGTATGACAGTTATCCACAAATTCCTTTGTATCTTTATTCCAACTGATTGAACTAAAAGTGGCAGTAACATTGACAATAATGTTCTATAAATCAAATCATATTAGAAAGTTTGATTTCTGCATGACAGGACACAAATATCATTCTCAGAGTTTACAGCACACATTATTATTAAATTGTCCATGTGTTGGCAAATCTGTTTGAAAATAAATTTGTATTAAAATTAGCTGGTGTCCCTCCGATCACCCTGCCGCTTACCCTATTGCATATATTGTTCACAGGGGCACAGCAACGTCCAGATCTTTCACCCAACCAAAATGGGGCTTGGTGGTCAGGTATGCTATTAAACCATTGCACATTTTATTTCTTTCAACAGTCAGTTTTCTGACAGTTGATGAATTCTATTGTTCAATTAGTAATCATTGTATTCATCATATGAATGCAATGTGTGCTTCTACTCTGTTCTTTAGATAACATTCGCTTGCAGGCATGCCCATCTTAATTTCTCTTAATTTACCATCTAAGACAATTGTCATCTGTGTCTAGCTACCCACAGAATATTTAACACACTGTATTATTACTCTTTTCATAGCTTTGCAATCGATGAGTATTAATTTATTAAAACTTCACTTCTGGTTGTGTGTGCCAAGTTGAAAATATTCCACCCTAAAATTGGCTCAATTGAAAAATGTTTATTCTTCATTTCACATGTAATTTCTATGGTGCAGGAGGAGACAATTGGGACATCTTTATCTTTCACAGAATCCTAACAAACAACTCAAGATGAACAGTTATGTATTGCTTTGTCTCCTTTGTGTGGATCCTTAAGTGTATTTACCTGAAGGCGAAAATGCAATTCCTATCTTTCTTTATATTAAGGGGGCAACCTTTCCTGTATTGGCACATTTGATTGCCTAATAAAAAAGGCTTCAACAAATTCTTATTTCGTCCTATGTCCTGCAGGAAACGATGTGTTGGAGCACAGCATTTTCTTTTCCCTCGGACACCTGGCATTCAATGTTTGTATCACAAACACTGTTGCTCTATTGACTAGTGCAATTGTTTATGGCTGTGTGCCAAAGTGCAGCAGAGCTGACAGGGTTCGAAATTAATGGTAATTGGGAGGTATTTAGCTCCTGGCCAGAGGAGTCTGGTTAGATTGGCACCAGCAGATAACAGGAGCTATTTTTTGCTCAACTAGCCCAATTGATGCCAAACAAACCTATGTGAATTTAACTCTGTGCATTTTGGGATCATCCATGAATAAACATACAGACACATCTGTATGACATATAAAGCATAATGGGTCAGAAATAACTGACAGAATTCCATCTTTGCATCTTATGTGGAAGTTAGATTTGCAGAACTCCAAATAACTGCTCATCGTTCCCCCAGCGGCAGCTCCTCGTCACTGGTTAATGTTGGATACCAAGGAGCTGCTTTTAGCTCCTGCATGAGAAGGTTTTATGTTATGATAGTGTGTTGCCCAATTAAAAAGTATTGTTCTTTAATGTTTGCTCGCTTTATGATTCTGTCATATGATCTTGTCCACGTTCTTTACATTTCACAAGGATGATACCGTGACGTCCACCCTACTGCATCATCCGATACAGCTCACGGAGGATGGGTATGCCAACTGGGTATGAATTTTGTTTTTAATTTCAGCAGTTACAAGCGTCAGCACGCAGGTCACGCATGAAGCTCTGTGGAATCCCTTGTCAGATTCATGTAAAACAACATGCCCCAACCTGCTGTAAGTATTTTTTATTTGCATAATGTCTCTGTTCAATTGTTGGCTGGCAGGAGGAGACAATTGTGGTAACTATTCTGTCTGGAACATATGAAAACTCAAGGTGAACAGATATGTGAAATTTTGTTCTTGGTACATTACTGGGAATTATAGTCCAAGACAAGAAGTTGAAGTAATCCCGTCAGTAGCCTATGTCCCTTTTCTCTCGATCCGTCTAGTGCAGGGTTCTGCAACCTGCGGCTCACCAGAAGTTTTCGGACTATCGCTTCCATTATCCGTTACCACTGGCTATACTGGTTAAGACTTAAGGTAGCTGTAGTACAAATCATCTGAAAAGCCAAAAGGTTGCTGACAGTAGGTCTATTGGAATATATAGCACCAACTAATTTTAAGGTCTCTTATTGTGGCTTTTGCTCACTTCTCTGTTCAATTTCTTATCCCAACTGAGGAAACTGTGATGGGGACTTTTTATCTGGACTGTATGACTTCACCCAAGAGATCAAGTATGTGGGCAGCCTTTGGTGATTCTATAACTAAGTATCAGAGTTTGAGGCTAAGTGGAAGCAACCATTTCACTAGTGTGAGTTTATACTCTCTCCATCAGCCTATTTGAATGAACAGCCTCATGCCTTTTTCCTGTGTCAACACTGTGCCTTTTGTTCATTTAATTTCTCAGTTCATTTATTGTACCGAAGGAGGTTAATGTGATACCCACTTTTATGTCAGCACTGCACAACTCAAGAAGAAAACAATATGCCCGGTGGTCATTTATCCAAGGCTACAATAGTATGAAGGCTGGCCAGTGCATGTGCTTGCTCTCTCGGTGGGCCTATTGTAACGTGTAGTGCCATGCCTTTTTGCTTGTGTTCATGTTATTCCATCTATTAAAGTGCCAGTTTTAGTTGGGCTTGGATATGTCTGTGGGGAACACAATGGAGACATTGGACACAATGAGCACCTTGACTGAGATTGTGGGCCTCCAGCATAGTCCGATGAGTACACCTAATGCTCCTATTGAACCCAGAACTGTGGGAAATACATGTGAATATGACCTTAGATATCCATGCATTAACACCAAAAAGAGGAGACTAAAACACTCACACACCTATTAATATGCAAACTGATATCTCACTTGTCTCAGGAAAGATCACAGATTAATTTGTACAAGTTACATCTGCAGCCAACTCCTCCAAAATGTTGATAGGTGATTTGGTGAGTAATATGTTAGCATTCCTAGGCAACGAACTAATGAGCTCCATTATTATGGCACTCACAGAGGAGCAGTCGGTTTGTAATTCAGTGCCTGATTTTATTTCAGCCAAGGAGATATAAAGAAGGTACATTTTGCACACCGCTGCCGTGACAAAGACAATCACATTAACTCTAGGCCGTCCGCACAGGAGGTTCCAATCACTGAGGGTGTGGATGACAGTGTGGCCAGCAATACGCTCAGTGTGAATGGGAAAACTCATGTTAAGGAGATTAAGAACTTTTTGGGTACACCACTGCAGTATGGATCTCTTAGATAAAAGCATGCAGTGTACTCTCATGCTCCAGTTAATGAATTCCGCGGTCACCAAGGCAGCGTCAGAAAACTGCACTGTCACTGGCAAGGTATCCTCTACTCACACAATTAAGTGCTCCCAGAATCAGAGTCCCACTCTGGAGCAAATTGGCTCTTTTCTTCTCACTGGCAGAACTGTACTGTCAGAGGATAATGATAGCTATGTTCAACATGGGGCTAACACCCATTTACAAACTCTAGATTACCTACTCACATCATTTAATATCTGAACAGATACACAGTGAGATGGTCAAACATACTCTCCTATTAGTCCACATAAAAATTATTTGTTGCCTTGATAAAATCAGATCGCATCCCCGCCTCAGAGACAGCTAAACTGGCTGACATTACCATGCCCAAGTGCGATTGCACTGAGTTGAATACTAACACAACGCATGGAAAACAAAAATACCATAAAGGAGATTTTCTTGGCTCTAATCAGGTTTTAGAATAAGTGTCTACCACTAAGTACTCTGTATTAAAAATCCTGCCGGCTGAAGCCAGTGCTAAAAATAAGAAATAAATCAAAAAAGAGAAATATATTCTCCCAAAATAAGGGGAAGAGGAGGGAGAAAAAGTGCAACTCCAGACATATCAAATTATACACTAAAAAAGGTGGGACATATGATCTCTTTAAAACGCTCGCTGCAAAACACCCACTGATGGCAAAGGAAAAAATATCTAAAACTAAGGACATCCAAACTTGTCTCCTAATCTCTACAACTAGAAAGAGCAGGAGACATAAACTCAGGAATGCACGGAATTAAAACCAAGATTGTAGCGCAGCCATGAGGAATGCCTTTACACATTATGAAGGTCTGGAGCTTCTGTTTGAGTGAGGAGGCACAGCCCCACAACTAGAATGTGCATGAACTTCATGACCAAGCACACAAAAATTGTTGGAACAATCAGGAGCACAAATGTATTACCTATTGTGTGAAACCTGAGGGTATCCTCACATCTACTCTCCATGGATCCTCTTCTCAGGTGGCCAGGGAAAGGCCATCGCTTTTGGATACTGACCCTGGGGGTAGAGATGCGAGGGAGGATCACCTGGGCGGAGGGTCCTTGGGGATTGGGGAGAGGATGTCTGCAGGCGAGACATTAGTATTCTCCTTCTCCTTGTGATAACCAACCCTACCCTCCCCTTGCCTTTATAGGCTGTTGCCAATCACTTCCCCTCATTTCCCCGCATTCATACCACTATTGTACTGGGACGAGGAAGAGAAGACTAGGAGTAGTACACACTAACATGTCATTTAACCACTCTGATACTGAGACGAGGAAGAGGCCTGAGGACTGTTGTGAGGGTCAGGCATGTCCAGAGAACACCAATAACTATGGCCAGGCAATGGAGATTGAGGACTTGCACCTGCAATCTGTTAAATGGTTGCAGTTGTATAAAAGGTGGAGTTGACAATCCGGACGGAGACACCAGCAGGAGAGAAGCCGGGCCGAACGTTCCGGGCCTGGGAGGAGGGAAATACTGTTGAGAAGGAGGCTGTCAAGGAGAGTTCTGCCTGGAAGCCAGGACGCCGGCAATACTACAACGCTGAGGCCAGAGCAGGCAGCGAGAGAGTCACAGTGGTTGGAGCCTCCATGGTCGGCTGCCCACAGCACGAGCTGTGGGGCACAGTAGAGATCCCATTGCTGCAAGCTACCGGCAGCATCTCTAAGAGGCGAGCAGAGCTGCCGGCAACCCAGGGATAAAACATTGGAGGGCGAGCATGGTTCGCAATACTACAGAGATGTGTGTGTGGAGAAGAAAAAGAGGAAAGCCGTCACCTAGAGGAGCTGAGTGAACAAAAGGGAACACTCATAATGGGGCACTCCTGAGGGCTATTACAGGGCAAAAGAAAATTGCTGAACTAAATGAGATGTGCAAGCTACAGTGAACCCAAAGTGAATGGCTATAGTGAACAGTACGAATAAGATGAACTGTAAGCGAAAATGACACGAACTAAGAACTGTTGAATACCGAACTAAAGGAAATCTCTGATAAGCCTGTAAATGGAAGGCAAGAATGGCGCCTTTTTTTGCGGCGATATTAACCCATGGAACCTGCTTGGGACACCACTGCAACCCCCGATCCCATTTACCCCATAAATGATCCCCATAAATAATATCGCATTATATGGCCTTTCCCGGCGACCATATATATGACGATATTATCTATGGGGATAAGATTACTTGATACCGCAAGATTGTGTGAAGCACACGTGATCTATATTGAAAAGCAAAGAATGAATTGTAAGAAATGCACTGAAAAGCAAGCAAAGAATATTATGAAAGCGTGTAAAAGTAATGTGATGAAGGAAAAAGAACACCACAGAGTGAACTGTATGAAAGAACACATTGTGACAAAGCCAAAAGTCTGGCAAGGAGAAAGCAAAGTGAATTTGAACCAGAACACAGGTACATTGACAGAAGAACCTGTGTGGGAGAGTCAACCTAGGGTTACCGGCTGTGTGACTTGTAATGGGTGAACCGTGTGGTCCGACAACTGTACGTAGACCGGTGACACTGTATATGTGAAAGTCAAGGAAACATACAGATAACAAATTTACATGTGTGAAGAGATGGCTGAAGTGAAGCAGAAGAAAGCAATCTGTATAAATTCTCAAGAAACCAGAAGGAGTGTAAAGTTGACATGGACCTGGTCTTTGAATATTAAGAGACTGAAACAAAGTGTGAGTTGGCAAGCTGGAGAAACTGACATCTTGGAGAAGGAGAATCCAACACCTTGTAAGTTTTGGTGCTGACTTAGGAAAAGAGAATCCTGAGGCCTTTACAGAAGAACGTTGTCACTTTGGGGGAAAGGAACGCTGAGGCCTCCTTTTAAATTCTGCTCTCTCCTTGGGGAAGACAACCCCAAGACCATTTTGAGATTTCTAAACCTGTGTCATCGCTTTAGGGAAGGGAAACCTAAGGCCATTTTGGAACTGTGTAGTCTACTTGGGGAAGGGAAACCCGAGACTGTGGAACTGTCTTGAACTTGGGGGAGGGGGACCTGAAAGCAAGCCAAGAGCTGGAAACACTATTTGAGTTGTTGTTGACATCCCTACCCATTGGTTAGCTTTAGTTGTGAGGGCAAGTATAGGTTTTGGACACAGACACGCTTTTAAGTTGAATTTACTGACTCAGAATATCCTTAGTTTCTTAGGTAGGGAAATCCTACATTCACCCATCCTGACATTGAAGTTAATAAAAGTATTTGTATTTGTACTTTGAATCTGTTGTCTGAGTCTTGCTTCATGATGCCTTCACATACTGTCAGCAGTAACATACTTAATGCAAAAGTGGCTTGAGTAATTTAATCTAGGAAGAAACATGCTACAGAAAAGCACTCCAGTACAAAGTTTGTTTTGTCCAACAAACCAACTCACACTGAAAAGATTTCATATTCTGCAATTATTAGATCACGTATCTCAGCTGCATTTGATTACAACTCATGATATTGTCACGGTGGACCAATTGGAGCATGCTGAATACTGTACTACTGTATTTTTTCACTCTGAACTCGCTTTAAAATATGTTTTAGCATGGGTGGTAGAACTGCATTAAGTGGGCTATGGCCACTTTTATATTTAACTTTCAGATGAAACATATTGATCCAGGTCTTAACAGTGCTGTACATAATTCCACTTGATTACCATACCACCTTGACAAAGAGAATATCTAAGTGAATATTAGAAAGGTGGGTGCAAGAGTTACTTGGCTAGAACCGAGGGACACATGTAATAGTCAACCTGAAATTGACAACTCTGGGTGTAAGTGGTTACTGACCATGTTCAGGGTTCAAAATTGAGGGAAGCTGGGAGCTATTTAACTCCTGCTTGTAGCCTAGTATAGCCTGGTTAGCTTGGCACCAAAGGTTACCATGAGCAACGTTTGGCTCCCCAGGCCAATTTAACATCAGGACACATGCTTACAACATTTAAAGCATAAAGGGTCCATAAGGGGTCATAAAGCATGGACAAAATGATATTTTTGCATCTTATGTGGAGGTTAGATGTGCGTAATTCTATCTACTAATGTCCTTTCCCCCAGGGTAGCTTCTGGTCCCTGGTTAAGGCTGGATACACAGGAGCTGTGTTTACCTCCTGCTTATCCAATCTTAGAGAATACTGACCAAATGCCAGCACAACAGTCTCACTCCTCTCATGGAATACTTATGGACATTCACACCACCATAGTGAATGGGGATTATTTGATTTTATGGCACATTATGACATTACAGGAAACTTGGCCTGCTTTCTAATGTATACAGAAGGTTGAACACGATACTGAAGGTAGCCACTAAAGGCCATCTTGGCAGACACAAAGGTGGACTTCTAATTAGCCTTAAGAACACCCACAAGATAAAGGATGGGGAGGTTGATTCTCCCAATGTTTTAGCAGGCATAATTACAGGAGGAAGTGTTATTGGAAACTGTCAGGCATTACTAATCATTGACACCTATAACCCCACTGGAAATAAATAATCTCGAAACATTAGGGGCCTAATTCACAGACACGTTTTATAATGGCAAAACCCCATAGGAAAACGCGTTGTGCATCAGGCCCTAAGAGTCATAGCTGTGAAACCTATAGAAGCATATTGCACCAGGAATATGTTTGCTACCATCATTCTTGAATATTGTGATGTTAAAATTCCTGTTTATATTCCCATATGTGATGCAAACTTAAGACATAATGGGCCTCATTACGACCCAGGCGGTAAGGGGTTTACGGCGGCGTAAACAGCGCCGACCCTTACCGCCTGATTCCGAGGTCCCTTAGCGCCATGGAGGATTTAACACCTGCTTTTAGCAGGTGTTAAAATCCATGGCGCTAAGGGACCTTGTTGTTAATTACGCCACCGTAATTTACGGTGGCGTAATTAACGCCTTCCCCACTCCCATTATGCCCTATGCGGCAAAAATGGGAATGGGGAAGGGTAAATGGGTTAATGGGGACTTACCGCCCCGCCAACCTCGGAATGGGGCGGTAAGTCCGCCAACCACCATGGCGTAAACGTAGTTTACGCCATGGTGGTAAAGGTACGACCCAGGCGGTAACTTACCGCCTGGGTCGTAATGAGGCCCAATGTATCTGATCTCCCGATGGCCATTTTAAAGCAGGAGACATCATCAACATCATCAAAAGGGTTGTGACTGGTGGGACATGCTAACTAGTTTTGGACTACTTATGCTAAATAGTAGGTGCCCAGAGTCACAAAACACGCTGCCTCACTCCTTGATTATATCTTTACCTGGATACAATAACTCCCGAGATAAATTTGAAATGGTCATTGACACTAGATAAGATAGTAACCATTTTTCATTTCATTTTCATTTATTAGTAATATACTATTAGCCGACGGCTTTGTATATAAAGCACCAAATGCACATACATATACACATAATAGGACATTTCCAATTTAGAATCAATAAAACCATATAAACCTAGTTCAGTGGTGATAACTATACAGTGTTATTAGCACATAAGCCAGTAATAATACCTCATACAAATATTAAAATCTTAATCTATAAAACACATTTCAGGAAAATACCTACATTAAGACAGAACTTTAAAAATCATCAGTATTTTCAAGTAAAACTTCATCATAATATACATAATATTAACATCATCTCCTTTCATGAAACATTGCCATATTGCAGACGTTTGACTATTATCAACCGTGTTATCATATGATTTTAGAAAAGATGCGCGTATATTGATTAAGCTTTCACAATGGACTAGCAAGTGTTCTAATGTCTCCACCGCGTTACACCCACATAGACGACACAACCGATCTGAGCGTAATCAGCCCAATCTTACTCCTACAACTTCCAAAGTTTCACAAGAGTTGTATTTCATTAAGGTAATTTCTGAAAATATGTGGATTTGGGTATGGTGTTATATAGGGGCTTAGTTGTCCATGACAGCCAATATTGGCAATAACACCCATTGTATCTCTTGGACGCTAGTAAAACCAGATGGGACTCTTTGCTATACATTGACATTTTAAGTTTAAGACAGATTTTGAAACTATTCTTTGATAGTCTATTAGATAAACCATCATAACCAACTGACCATTTCTTATGTTGATTGATGATTTTCTTAATTGCCCCAAAAGAAGTATTTCTATCTGTTTCTAGATAAGCTTGCATGTATGTTGCTATGATGGTATCATTCTCTAACAACATCAAGTTTTCAAAACACATAACCATTTTGCGGACACATTCTAGAACTACCCCTTTCAGGTCAAATTCTAAATAGATATACTCGATTGGAAGATACTTTGGCATTCTGAAAAGTTTCCTAAGGAGACAGGCTTCAAAGTTTTTGAGGTTGTTCAGATATTGGTGACCCCAAATCTCACTTTCATACAACAACAGTGGCAATATTTTCACTGTGTAAAACATCAGAATCGCTTGCGTGGAGATGCCAGCATTCCTACCTATAAAGGTACTTAACACATTAACTGACTTCATACATTTTCCCTTAGTGGTGTTCCAAAGTGTATCCCACTTCAACTTCTCATCTATTGTGACACCTAAATATGAGTAAACCTTGACTTGTTCCAATTTTGTGTGGTCTATTCCCAAAAATGTTTTGTGGCTGCAGTTACACCAAATACCATAATTTTACTTTTCTCTAGGTTTACTTTTAGGCCATTTAACGTTGCATATTCCGATAACGCATTTGCAAATTTTGTAAGCCACTTGCAGTGAGGTCTAGCAATAACAAGTCATACGCATATGCAAGCCAGTTTATCTTTGCGGCTCCCATCTTTACTGGGCTACTGGACAGCATCATAAAATGGTCATACATGTCAGCCAAGTACAGGTTAAACAGGGTTGCTGCCACAATGCAACCCTGCTTAACCCCTCGACACGTTTACATAGAAGTGGAGAGTTTGACCATACCACCTCGGCGAATGCGAACAGTGTTATCTGCATACAACATTGACATTTTTAACAGTCCCTGTGGAATAGCCCATGCGCTAAGTTTCCTCCACAGTTTTTTACGAACAACAGTATCGAATGCTGCACTGAAGTCGATAAAAGCGCAGTATACGTTGCATTTGCGCTGTTTCAATGGCCGATGTCAGGATCAAGATGTTATGCAGTGTATTTGCTTTGGGTCGAAAAAACCTGATTTGGAGGGAGTATATTCTTTGCTTTTATCCATAAATTTAACTCAGCTAACAATACTCTAGCAAAGATTTTTGATATCTAACATTGCTAGAGTTCGATAGTTTGCTGGGTTGTCCCATGCCCCTTTTTTATATACAGCAAGCAGGTGACTCATGTGCCATGTAGCTGGGATCTTTCAGCGACGTCCTATTTCTTTAAAAAGTATGTGTAGGGGGGCTTGGCTTGGAACCAAGACGAGTGGCACGGCTCATAGAAGCTCCTGGCGAGTTCTAACATCCGAAAGTGATTCCGCCAGCCATAATCTCTGGTAGCGCCCAAAATTCATCATAAGGAGTGAGGAAAGGGTGGGAGGCAAGCAGGCCAGAAGAATTGGCTGGGAAATGCAGGCATCAGCATGAACGACCCCAGTTAAGCCCCTCCGCGACGGCCTGAGAACAGGGAGGAAGATGGCAGCAGCCCCGTCCTGGAGCTCTTCACAACCCGGGGAGAGGAGGAGCCTCGAGCTTAGAAAAGGCCTGGGTGTCTAATGGCGGCCTGGAGGTTAACGAGACTCAGCAACCTCATATGCTACATCAGTGAAATTTAATCAGGGGAACTCAGGGAAGATATCTGCAGCGTCCGGGCTGGGTCAGGGAGCGGGTCGGCAATTGCACCCTGCACTGCCTCCAATCTGGGCCGGCTCCGCCTTGACTCTACACAGGGAAGCAATCTACTGCGATGCACAGAGCTGAAGCGGAACAGACCTGATGCCCTTCTCATTCTCCCACGGATCCAGCAGAACTCTGAATTAGGTGCCTGCGAAGACGACCCGAAACCATGGCTGAAGCAGGAATCCTCGCAACTGGGCAAGGGAAGACAAGGTGGAGAGGAGGGGGAGCCAACTCCTCCATAAACGCATGATCGTGGAGCACCGGACCCTTTTGATGAGTGGTGAAGGGGGAAGCTGAGCGTGTTCATGCACAAGAGCCACAGGCAAAGGACCGCTCTCTGGACCTCAAAGGAAGGGACAGCACACTCTGGGACAGTCAGAGTCCAGCACTTAGGGGCCTCAGGAAGCTGCAGTGACAACAAACCAATTTGACGCCGGAGCAGACCATGCCGTGGCCCCTAACCGCAGGGAAGCGGACCTACAGTGTGCCCCCAGTGAGTGAAGGTGGGTAGTGAGGGAAGTGGGCCAGACAAATGAGGCAGTGGAGCACGGCTACCCCCAGGGTCCCACACACAACCTGTACCACACTGGGGACGGGAGGGCAGAGGGCCGACCCCACCCGCCTACTTGAAGTGCAAGCATTCCCAATGCGAAGGGCCTAGAAGTGCCGAGAGGTATCTTGTAACCCTCCCACTGGCCCCAGCCACACCAATCCGGGGCAAATACTGGGATCCACGGCAACTGCCTAGAAGAACACCATTCATCCTAAGAGCCTCATCCACTCTGGACTTGCTCCTAAACCTCAAAGCAGGATTGAGCGCCATCCAGCGCCACTCCGGGAGTGGATCCCCCCTCCCTCTAGGACAGGAGAGGTCTAGAGGTGGGAGGGAGAAAGCCACCGACTTGCACTGTCAAGCCCCACTGTGGGGGCACCTGCAGTGACCGCTGTAACAATCACAGTCTTCCACTGCAACCCGTGGGAGCCGACTCATCTGGGATGTGGGGGATCCAAGCACCTGAGATACTGACGAAGCAACAGCCCCACTCACACTGCTGCCCTGAGGATAGGACAACCACAATTGGCGGCACAGAGGGAACAGCGCAACCCTGGGACCCCCAATCCTGAGTTACATCAGAGGAAGCAATGGCAAAGAGCAGTAAATCATCCAAACAGGTGGTCATCACCACATTGATGGGCAGTGTCAACCCAGAAAAAGCGAATGTTAGGTAAGATTTTCACAGAACTGGTAAATCTTCCTGACCTGGGTCAACCCCAGAAGTGGGATTTACTAGTGGGATATTTTTCCTTAATACCTCAGTGAGTGGGAACCTTTTTCCACACTCACATAATCTTTAACTCTTTTTATGGGTGTCATTCTTTTGACTCTCCATAGTGTCTTTGTAAAGTTATCCTCTTTAACAACTTATTGGCAATAAGTGCCTGTTGTTGCTGGGTTGCCCTAGAGGAACCCCTTTTAACTTTCTTTTGCTAACCTTGGGTGAACTACAGTTCCCAAGGGTAGAACAGATCTTTGGATCCCTTTTACATTTTATTCTATGAAGCCAGCACACCCCACCTTATGTGGAGTGCTGGGGAGATACAATGGGCCTCATTACGAGGCCGGCGGTAAGGGGTTAACGGCACCGGTAAGGATGCCGGTGCCGTTAACCCCCTTCCGCCGCATTCCGAGGCCCCTTAGCACGTCCCACTAAGGCCGGCTGGTTTTACTAGACGCCCTTAGCGGGAGCCGCTAAGGGACCAGGTAGCTAATAACGGGCCCCCTATTTGCAGGCCCGTTATTAGCTCCTTCCCCATTCCCATTGAGCCGTATGGGGGCTCGAATGGGAATGGGGAATGGTTTTCAGAATGGGGACTTTACGGGTCCCCCAAGGTTGGAATGACCCGGTAAGTCCCCATTCCGACTACCCGGACCCGGACACGAGTTTGGAGGCAGCCATGGTGCTAACAGCACCGTGGCTGCCTCCAAAGTAGTAATGACCCCAATGTATCCCCTTTCACATTAAAACTGTAGCATTTCTGTTACAGGGACAAGCTTACCTTCAATGGATGGTGGCAGTGATACCTTATATTAATTTAGTGCACCTTTACCGCGGGCTGTGTGCACAGCTGCAGTAAAGGCACCTAAGGGTGGTAATTTTACCAAAATGGCCCCTTTCTTCTTTTTTCGCCATTTTAGTGTTTATTGTCGTTTCTTGTTCCTTCCCCTGACATCCAGGGTGGGAAATTCCTTTGTGTGATGGGCAGGAAGCGAGGGAGGAGTCCAAAACTCCACAGCCCTTTGTCTTACGCCTTGCTTGAATGGGGACAAATCCCAGTGGGGGGCTGGCTGTCCTGATTGGACAACCAGACCGCCCCTTCTTGTAAAATGCGGAGAGAGAATGCAGAGGTTGTGCTGTAGTTCCTGATAAATACTGCAAACCTGGAAGATGAAGAAAAGTCGACCACTGGAACGGAAACCGAAGAGGATGATGAAGGAAAAGCAGCTGAAATGATTTTCAGCGACAGGAGAGCCTGCTGTGTAACTGAAGCCTGCTGTAGCCTTTCCTTCTAGACTCCAAAAACGACGACCCCGACCCAGAGCCTGGTGAGACCCACTAGACTCAAGAAGACCTGCAATTTGAGCCATCCCCCGCATTGCTGCGACCTTGCGTTGTTGCAATACCCCAATACCCTCGGAACTCGTGTCATTGTGCGGTGCACAGTCTTCCGAATTCCGAATCTCGCTGAAAATTCGTGGGCATCCTGGTGGATCTCCAGAGACACGAATCGAGTTCAAAAAGTCCCCTCAAAAGAGTGCTGGACCTTTATAACGACAAGAATTCAACCACAATTTTCTGTCTTCTTCTGGGCTCCTTGAAAAAGGCGCCAAATCCACAGAACCGCATTCAGCCGCGAGGGAAACCTTGCATAGAGCCTTCTTCATCGATCCCTGCTGCAAAGTTCCTTCTGAGGTCTTGTTTTCAGTCACCACGACAAGGAATCCACTGACGGGGTATTTGGCTGCAGACCCTGAAGTCCTCCTGCTGCAAAATCTTCTTCAATGTTGAGGTACTGTGTTGGCTTGGGTATGTACTTACTTTAAGCCTGTTAGGATTCCTGTGCAGCTGTGGGATGTTTTCTGTGATGGGTAGGCCTCTGATCTAGTGCACCCAGTCTCACTGCTAGAATCTTGCTAGGGTGTCTTCTGAGAAGCCCCTGGACCCTCTTCTAACTCTAAAGTGAAGAAATCAGCTGTTTGCCCAGTTTTCCTAAGGAACTCTGACTTTTGCAACTAAAGAACCTATTCTGACACTGCCTGTTGGTCATTAGTCCTAGTGAGCCCCCGCCTGTCACTGACAGCACTCATGCTCCAAGAATAAGGGAAAGACTTTCAAGGGATTGGGACTTTGACCTAGAAAAGAAAATAAGTGTTTAAAAGTTACTCACTTGTAAAGAGTTGGTTGGTAACTGTAATTGTAAGAGTGAACAGTTACAAAAGTTCTTACTTACCTTGGATGCGTGATGCACTATTCTTAAAAGTAAGGTTAACATCTATTCTTCCGTAGCAACTGTTTTGCCAGTCTAATAGAAAGTAGATGTGAAGGTATTTTACTCTCCTGTGATTAGGTTGTGTCTTTTCCCAAAAGTAAAGTGTTGGTTTCACCAGATTATTCCTGCAGGGTAATTGTATGAGTGTCCTCCAACTGGATCTTGCTTCCCCTGACTTGCTGCTAGGCTGTCGAGAATAAGTCTGCATTAGGTTTTGCCTATCTAGAATAACTGAGTCATTCAGTAAAGTGTGACATTGGGTTTTACTTTCCCCTCCATTGTGAGGTTAAAAAAGTATGTGGGTTTTACTTACCTTGCGTTAGCCGTGTGCCATACAAAAATAAGTTACCAGAGTTACTGCTTACCTCAATCTGGGGTTCACTGATTTCAAAAGCACCTGTAATTGAATATTACATCCTTAGGTTTTACTCATCTAGTATAACTGGGTGTCCAGACATTTGGTGGACTGAAAACTGGTCGAATGACATTTGGTCGACGCAATTTGGTCGAAAACCAAATGGTCGAAATTTTTTTTTAATTATATATTTATTTTTCGGGTTTTCATTTTTAAAAAAAAGGGGTTTTTAGAAAAAAAGGGGGTTGGGGGGACCCCCCCCCCCCAAAAAAAAGGGGTGAAAATAAAAAAATAAAAAAATTCGACCATTTGGTTTTCGACCAAATTGGTTCGACCATTTGTCTGGTCGACCAATTTTTTTCGACCAAATGTCTGGTAACCGTATAACTGTGTTATCATAAAAGTAGTTGTAGGTTTTTACTGTACCTGGAATAAGTGTTCCACTATTCACAAAACGTATATTGTCCAGTTGACTAATTATGTGATTTGTATGAAGAGTCAGTGTATAACTGATAGGGTCTATTGCTCTTGCACTACTGAATGTAATTGTGAAAGTAACCATTGGTTTTTACTCCCCAAGAATAGGTGTGACGTATACTGAATGTGTATGAAAGGGTTTTGACTTCCCGAGAACTACTGTGGCAATAAGACCCGAGGTGGTGGGGCAATACCGCCCCAGTTAATGCCCCTGGGGCCATAGTTACAGGCCCCGGGGGCATTACCATGGGCTGTATTAGGCCGCCACTGAGGGTCTTATAGCCATTAGTACTGGCATCTGCCATTAGTATTGGCATTTTTTCCTGTTTTGAAACGGTACCGCGTTTCGAAACAGAAGAAAAAAAAAGTGGAAAAAAATGCCCCTTGGGAAAGGGAAAACGTAGTCCGTCTTCCCTTCCCATGGCGGTAATCGGGAGCGGACGTGCTGGGAACAGAAGTGTTTCCAGCGCGTTCACTCCCAAGAAAAGAAGAAAAAAGAAGGTAAGTGGGGTTGGGAGGGTATAGTTTGCAGGGGTGGAGGAAAAAAAAACGTACCTGAGTCCCCGGCGGAGGACGAAGGCAGCCTCTAGCCTTTGGGAGGCTCGGAGTGGGGATTGCCCCGTTTTGAGCCTCCTGATTGGCTATGGGGCTGCCACGCCCCTCGCCGGGAACAGAGTACTCAGTACGCGCGGGACACACTAATGTACACGGGAATACTGTGTAGTATGGCTCAGAAAAGAGCCAATCCACACGTAGTATTCCCGGCGTACAGCGCGCGCCGGGTACTAATGTTAGGTATTTCAAATAAGGTCTATACTTGGATTGGTGTACCTGCAGGTATAGTGTTGTGTTTTTATATTGTGATTTCATATAATGTGTTAGTGGTTACTTACCCCTAGATTTATCTGGGCCTACCTGTATTTAAATAAATCCTTTATTTTTACAATACAAAGTGTTTCAGTCTTTCTTTGGATCATTTGTATCAAAATTTCATTTGTACTGATTCTACAGCCCTCTCTCCCTCCTAAAATAAGCCTGGCTGCTCTGTCTGCGCTACCATGTACTCAGGTGGTACAGCCTTATACTAAGAGTGGAGTCTTATACTGCCTCAGTTGAATGGTTTTACTAAACCCTTAGTTGGACTTCAGAAAAACTGTCCTAACAGCGAAGAAGGGAGAACAGCCTGAGGAGTCCCCACCAGAGACGACGGCTACCACTAGCAACCCGCAATTGACACAATCTGCCACTAAGTCAGACCTCCAGGACTTGTTATCGGCCCTAACTAAAAAAATTCAGAAGGGAACGGACAAAGTTATGAAGAAGATTACCACCCTAGACAAGAGGGTTGAGGCTGTGGAAAATAGAACAGCAGACATTGAGAACAACCTATGTGACCAGGCGTTTGAATTCGAAAAGGGTCTGGACAGGATAGCAGCCTTAGACGCTAGGTGTGAAGCTCTGGAAGCAAAACAAGAAGATGCAGAGAACCGCTCAAGGTGAAAGAACATCCGCCTCCGGGACATCCCCACCTCAATTATAGATGCAGACCTAGAGAAATACACAATGGACCTGTTTAGATTCATAATAACCCTCCCAGATAGCACTCCACTGGAAATTGATCCGAGTGCACAGAACTACGCCCAGTCAATAATTTTTCGGTCCCACCCCGACCTGCTGGCTAGAATCCACTTTACAAAGTAAAAGAGGAAATTATGAGAGATGCCAGATTATTTTAACAGATTTTGCTCACAGACGCTACCATTCTCATATATCAAGATCTGGCGAACTCCACGCTTCAAAAAAGGTCATTGAAACACCTCACAGAATGGCTACGGGAGAGAAAGATACCTTACCGATGGGGCTTCCCAACCTCTCGGAACTTCACCTGGGAAGAAACCCAGAAGCAAATTCGCTCCCTAAAAGATGCAGAGAAATTAATCGGCACAGGCATTGAAAGCAGAGAATTGGAAATGGAGTCAGCATCCCAGCAACTGATTAAAAAGCAACCTGCAAACACTTGGACAAGAGTCAACAGGAGACACAGGCCCCGGGCCCACCCCGAAAGAACACTAACCCAGACTGAGCAGAAGGAACTGATGCAGCAGGACCAAGGCTAGTCTGCACTGCCTGATGGGTCCCACCAATTAGCATCCATCAAATAGCTGGTCCAGAGGGACACTTGGGGTGAGGGATAAAGGTGTGGCCCTAATGAGCTCCAGAGGGAAAAGAAATAATTCCCCAATAACATTTTGATGGATTCACAATGTTATTTCCAAAGCAGAGAGAAAACCAACTGCTGAACTCCACTTTCCTACCCCGCCGGTTCCTTGTTAGGCCCGGTTGGCCTCAATCAGTTCAGTTCTGGGGCACAGCCGGTAACCACGTTTGGTGATAGCTGTTCTCATCCCTAGTAGTTATGGGCAGGGGAACGTGGGGGGAAGGGAGGTAAGGAAGGGGGAAACACCCTCCAGCTTTCCCGGAAATTCAGAGGAGACAAAACATCGACATCCACAGGTATCACAAGCACACATAACCAGGGCAACTCATCTCCGGGCATTAGCAACGGGCACAATAGGAAGCCATACATCGCCAAAACCACTGAGGGATACCATGGGAGAGGAGAATGAAAGCAAAATCTGCATAGTCACATGGAATGTCCAAGGCCTCAACTTCCCAGGTAAACGTAAAACTTTAGAACGTAAACTAAACCAACTGGCCAGAGATATAGTAGTCCTTCAGGAGACTCATCTACTACCGGCCGATGAGACGCATCAGATTCCATAGATTCAAAAAGTCCTACTTTCCCACATCTGGGGAGAAAAAGAGAGGGGTGGCGGTATTGCTGAGCAAAAACGTTCCCCTAACACAAACCACGGTAAAGAAAGACCCCGGGGGTAGATATCTTTTGGTGAAAGGGAATCTTATAGAGCAGCTGATTACCATAGCAGCCATATACTGCCCCAATACTGCCCAGGATAAATTCCTATCAGACATAATTCCGATCATATCAGCATTCACTGAAGGGTTCCTCCTCATGGGGGGGATTTCAATATGGTCCCGGATCCGCTGAAGGATAAAAACCCTTGCTCCAACTAGGATAGAATTCACCTGGGCGCTATCCCTTGCCAGACTCCTCAGGGAGACTGAAATAGTAGACGCTTGGAGATTAGTGAATACGGGGTCCAAGGATTTCACCTTTTATTCAAATGCACATGAAGGCTTCTCTAGAATTGACCTGATTCTGGTCACAAACGCCTTATTCCCCTGCCTCGACAGAGTGGAGATCCACACTAGAATGATATCAGATCATGCCCTGGTCACAGCAGATTTACCCATAAGAGGGTCTTCGACCCCACCTCCAAGGTACTGGAAGTTGCAGGACCCCATTTTACTAGACAAAGTAATCGAAAGAGAGGTAGGAGAAACGCTAACCCACTAATGAAAACACCACAGCTGACACCACTATAGACACTAGGCCTCATTACGAGGCTGGCGGTCCCGTAATGAACGGTGCCGGTACAGGACCGGCACCGTTCATTACGGGCTGCCTGATTACAAGGTCCCCTAGCGGGACCTGGAACAGACGTCTGGTAAAAACCAGACGTCCTTTCCGGGTCCCGCGAGGGGACCAAGGAGCTAATAACGGACCTGTTATTAACGGGCTCGTTATTAGCTCCATCCCCATTCCCATTTCAGCCCTATGGGGGCTCAAATGGGAATGGGAAATGGTTCTGTGCATGAGGAATTACCGGGTCCTCCAAGGTCGGAATGACCCGGTAATTCCTCATTCACAGAACCCGGTATTGGAGCCCGGTATGGAGGCAGCCATGGCGCTAATAGCACCATGGCTACCTCCATACTCGTAATGAGGCCCACTATCTTTTTTTATTATTTATTTTTTTTGGTTTTAAAAGAAAGAAAACCTTTACAAAAAGAAGAAGAAAAGAACAAGCTTTTTCACAAATTGGTCTCATTAAAAGGAACAACAAAGGAACCATATTTAAACAGACAGACAAAAAGAAGAGGAAAAACAAAAGACACCATAAGGCTGCTAAGGGGACCTATCGCAGCAAATCTACCCGCTCTCCGCATGCAGATGTTTTCTTTCATGATAAAATGGAGCATTGTTTCAAAACTTCTACTATTGTTGCAGTTATCATGATCTCATGACCAGCTATCAATCTGTCCCAAAAAGACTCTGAAGTTAAACTCTCTTCTTTGGCAACAAATCTCCTAAGCAATAACAGTCTAATTTCTCAGGTTTCTTCGCACTCCAATAATAAGTGTCTTAGGGATTGGTTGCTTGGAGAGATGCAGTGACTACAGAATCTTTTTGCTAGGTCCCCCTGATTTCTTCTTGCCATGATTTCCCCGGTATGGGCTAAATTAAGCCTGAGTCTCAAAAAGTTGTTTCTTGTTCCTTTTTCTGGAAATTTTTGAAGATAGCGAGGGAGAGAACCTACCTTTTTATCCACCTTTAGAAAATGATTGGGAGGGTTGTGATTCCTCATTCCAGCGATTATGGCAATCCAATTGCTCGTTTCTAGCAAATTTTTTACTTTCAGGGGATTAGACACTAGTGTTACTAATGTCAAGTCGAGCCTGTGCAGGATGCCTCTAACTTTCATCTCCAAGCCAAGGAGTCACTGAGATCTTGAATTTTTGAGATGTTCATTCACATCAAAGAAGAGGGAAGTCTTAACTGCTATCGCTATTTCACGAAATAATGAGATGATTTTCCAGTCAGCTCGACATCCCAAAGAAACGAAGCCTAATTCGAAACAAAGGCTCAATAATGGAGTGCACATTGGAAGTGCTAAGGGTTTTGTCCAAAGAAGGCGCTCCAATTTGTTCCAGTTTGTGTTCCATAACACAGGTTTTGCTTCCAGTCCATAGAGTAGAACAGGTACTGCTTTTGCCGTGTAACATTTAATGAGTGGAAGAATAGAGAATTGACAGAATTTTGCATTCAGTTTTTTCATTTGTGGAATGATCTTTGTCTCTTTCTCCAAGATTGCCATTTAACCTTATTGTTAGTAGGGGAGGCAAAGATCTCATAACCCAGATAAGTTCCACAATAAGTGGTTTTTGGATGTTTGAATATGAGGACCTTAGATTTCGAGGGGTTGATTGAGAGCCCATTTAGCGCAGCATATTCCCCAAGTTTGTTTAAGAGACGAAGAAGTCCAATCGCAGATCGATCCAGCAGGACTAAATCGTCCGCGTAAGCCAGCCAATGCATCCTCCTCCATTGATCACTGGACTGGCCAACGCTGATGAAAACAAAAAGTCTCCTAAATGAGACAGAAAAAGGTTGAAGAACAATGGGGCTCCTAGACAACCTTGCCTCACCCCTTTAAAGACATGTATGATATCCGACAAGTGTCCCTGGTCATCCAGCGACAGTCTTATAGTGGTGTTCGTATGTAAATCAATTAACATTGCTAGCAAAGAGACTGGGATTCCCCCAACTGTAGAGTTCGCGCCAGAGTAAAGATCTATCTACATGGTCAAATGCTTTAGATAGGTCTACCCAGGCCCCAAAAAGGGGAATACCCTCTTTCTCGTTGGTCTTTTCACTGAGTAGATTTAGAATAAGCCCATTAAGGCTGGTGGAAAGACCTTTTCTGAAGCCTGTTTGATGATGTGATAATATCTGCTTCGACTCCACGCAGTGTGAAAGTTCTCTTAATAGAAGCTGCATGAAGAGTTTACTGTCTATGTCAAGGAAGGCGATTGGGCGATAGTTTGCCGGGCTTAGCCGATCGCCCCCTTTGAAGAATGGAATGACAAGTGCATTCTTCTAAAATGGGGGAAAAACCCTGGTATTTAAAATTTCTCTGAAGAGACAATTTAGGATCTTTGCCCAAAGTTTTGGGTTGTTTCTTAAGACCTGATAGGTCAGGCCATTTGGGCCTGCGGCTTTAGATGTAGAGGAATTCGATATTAATTCCAAAATGTCATCTTCGTCAAACGTAAGAAGCCAAGGGGGATCCAAGGGCAGAGTAAATTCTGGAGATTCTGTTGGTCTGAAATTTTCAGACAGGTATTCCACCCCTTTTTGTTCTGGAACTAGATAACACAGGGAACTATTAAGCCCAGACTCTAGCTGACCCAGCGCCGCCCAAAAGTTTCTGAATAGATAGACACTATCTGGGATGCCATGAAGCCGGTGGTAAGGGGTTCTCTTATTAGTGCAAGCGTAGAGCAAAGGCGGATGTCCCGACTCCAAGGAGCTAAATTAGAAGAGGGAGTAGCTGCGTTGGAGAAAGAACGAAAAAAAACACTGGACTAGGAAATCTGAGAGAGAACTGAAAAAAGCTTAAATAGCTCCTGAAATGAACTGGGAAGACAGATCAGCCAAATCTTCAAATTACATTAAGGGCTATAAAGCAAACTGCATACTGGCATACAAGTTACAGAAGGTACATAAGAGAAACAATATAGCACGGCTCATAGGGGATGACAGCATAGCGCGGTACACTGAGAAGGAGAAAATGGAAGTCTTGGTAGCCCACCATAGCCAAATAATGACAGGTCCCAGCACACCAACAGACGGCCCGACCCTATACTTATGCTCTATTAAGGTCCTCCCCCAAGAAAGCCCAGTTAGAACCCCTGGAGGCATCAATCACTGTGGAAGAAACAGTGGCCACGATCAAATACCTGAAAAACACAGCCCCAGCCCCAGACGAACTAACAGCAAAATTTTACAAACTTTTCTCACACATATTAGCCCCACAACTCACTGCCCCGTTTAATTCCTTTCTAACAACTGGTAGCGTCACGAAATCGATGCCAGAATCCCTGACAATTCTCTCCCATATGCCAGGGAAAGATCCTGAGAAAAGTGCCTCCTACAGAACAATTGCCCTCATGAACAATGACGGTAATATATTCTCCAAGGTGCTAGCATCCAGACTGAGCAAGGTCCTCCCGGAAATAAGAGCCTGAGACCAGACAGGATTTATCCCAGGGAGGGGGACCCACAATAACATCAGGCGCACAATCAATCTTATAGAAAGCGCTGATAGAACGGGGGAGGACTTACTGGTTATCTCATTGAACGCTCACAAAGCATTTAATCTGGTAGATTGGGGATATTTCAGAAATCCACTCACACATCTTGGGTTCGGCCCCAACTTTATAACTTGGACCATGCCCAATTATAAAAACCCAAACACTCAATTAAGAGCTAATGGCGCGAGATCAGACAGAATATATATCACCAGAGGCACACCTCAAGGCTGCCCGCTATCACCTTTAGTATTCGCCCTGTCCATGGAGCCTTTCACGGACAAAATCCTAGAAAAACACGAATATACGCGGGCTCGCAGTGGGATGACAAGAGTACAAGGCCGTGATGTACGCGGATGACTTACTCTTGACAATAACGCAACCAGGCACATCCTTAGGTCTCGTCTGGGAGGAGTTCGAAGCCTTCGGCAGGGTCTCCTGATTTAAAGTAATTTACAACAAATCATCTGCACTGGCAGTAAACCTCACGAGAAAGCAGAGGGAGGAACTCGGCCCCAGTGTACCCATTCCATGGGCAGACACAGAAATTGGATATCTGGGGGTCCGGATTCCCAGGAAGCCCGCACACATTTACCAAAATAATTTACCACAGTTGTTCAGGGAACTCAGGGAAGACCTGGAGCATTGGAAAAAACAGGAGATCTCCTGGTTTGGGAGGATAGCTGCAGTGAAAATTGATCTATTACCCAGATTGATTTATCAATGCGCAACACTACCGACACATATCCCAGAAGGCGATTTAATTACCCTGCAGAGAAACATACTAAAATGTATCTAGGGGGTGGGGGGAGAAACCCAGAGTAGCAAAGAAGATTATGCACCGCGGGCAGAGCTCTGGGGGATTGTGAGTCCCAGATGTGTCCAAATACAAGCGAGTAGCACAACTGTCTCATGCGTTCGCATGGGCCCAATCCAGGGACCAACCACATTAAAAACAAATAGAGGTGGCGTGGTGTACATCCCCCCTTGCAGATCTTCCACATAGGCCAACAGCCAGAACCCCTGCAAACCAAGGCCCACCCACAGCGACGAAAACACTGTGTCTAACTGGAAACTAGCAGCCTGCAAATGGGGATACCCAGGCTCTCTTGGCCCCCTTACACCAATCTGGAACAACCCAGCCTTTTCTCTAGGTCAGGGATCCCCAACGTGTAGCTCGGGAGCAATATGTTGCTCTTGACACCCTACATTTTTGCTCGCCAGTTGTCCTGGCCCATGGTGTGGGGGCCTAGAAGGAGGTGCTGAATGGATGAGACCTCAGTAGCACTGTAGTCAGGACAGAGTCCTGATCTGGGCAAGAATGTTGGCCAATGAGCCACTGTGTTTCCAGCTGGCTTATTTTTATACATGCAAGATTTGTGTTTGGTGCCACCATGCACATAATTCTTCACTAAATGTCTTTACTTGTTATGGTAGTGTCATTGCTAAAACCCTGTCATCTCCAGTTACTTTGCCCAGCTGACAAATGTATTAATGAGTACAATATTTGAACCATGTTTGTGTCATGGAGAAAATTGGCATATTCTGTTCCTTGGTACAGCTAGTATGAGCATAATGGACAAGGAGGTCCAACTTTCCTTTATTAAATATGTACATGCACACTTTCTGTACAAGTGATGTTTGTGTTTCATCCCATCATGCATATTTATTGACAATATTCATTTTGGTGTCTTCTGTATTTATTATTACATAGTGTCCTAGCGGAAAAATGGTCATCGTTTGATACTCTGCCCATCTGGCACATGGTTAATGGGCAGATACCGTAAATGCATGCCACATTTTTCATAATTAATTTGCCCTGTATGCCAATCCAATTAATTTATTGTTAATAGGTTTAAACTAACAAGCCAATTAATTGATTCAAATACTTAGTTAACACCACCAAACCCCTCTATGAAGTGGTCATCAAATGCTCAAAGGTTTGATCAATGTTTGCCACTAAGTCTTGTGTAAAATCCCTTTTGGGCAGAGAAAATAGGCTCCAAATAATTGAGAAAGGTATTATTTTTATTCCTAACCACTTTTTCACAAATGCAACCGCCTTCTGGAGCTTTAAAACACACCATTTGCCATAACATTCCCAAATAATTCTCACGAGGTAACATCCAAAGGCCCAATGAGGTGATCTTTAAAGCCTACCATGTAATGACCTGAAGTACTAATTAATATTTAATCGTTTTTCTCCACTAAGTTGGCAACATTTAAAAACATGTTTCATATTTTTCATACAAATCACACAGAACAAGCTCAAAATAAAAAAGCAACTTTAACATATTAAAATTTGCTATATATAAAAGTCTGATCATTACAATTAATTATATATAACATAGCTCCCATACATTCCACGCTTATGCAAAACAGAGAAACAACGGCAAATTAACAGAAAATGAACCAAATCTTTGACTCCTATTTTGCAAGCGCACTTTGTGCTTCCTCCTGCACACTTTCTTAATGTATTGAGGAGTGGGTACATTTAAACGTACCATTACCACCAGCCTCCTGCATTCTGGGGATCTTATTTGACAGATTTCTCCTTGCCGTCTTATATGTGTACGCAAGTCTGTATATAAGGCTAAAGTGGGCAGCCTATGTATATTTTGGACATCTAACTCTTTTTCCATTGGACAAGCTTTTGCTTTTGGAGCTATTTTGAGGTGGCTTAATGCACCAAGTGTAGTTATATCCCACCCCTATCCACATGGACAGTGCCTTACAACCGCCCATAACAACAAGTATTTCTCTTCACCAGGGGAGGCTACAATCGCACTTGCACTGAAATTCACTTTATGATTAGCAGAAAATCCCAGATGTGCTTTTAAAAAATAAGGAACATTCTTAACTGGCCTGACACTTTCAAATTGAACACCCCCAATTCAGCTCACAAGGGGCAGGCAGGTGTATCTGCAGGGAGACCTGCTATTTGGCACATGAATTTATTTTGCAACCCCTCCAGGAAATGACAGTTCTAACCAACCTAGATTTTGCGGCCTTAAAATCATGGAGCAGACCTTTGTCTTATATACCTTCAGACATTTCTCCAATCAAAATGCCGCAAACTTGAAATAACAACGTAAAAAGCCATTTAATCATTAATGATGCCTTTTAAACTATCTTCTTAAAATGACTGACACTGCTCTTTCGGAAGAGTAGGCTCAGATAAAAATGAGACTGCCCCCTCATCTCTACATTTATTTAAAAACTAGCTGCAAGGTTTCACCCTTCGCCTAAACACCATCATTTTTGTTTTTATTATATTTAATTTCAAACTGTAATTCCCAAAATAGTAACTTGTGTTTAGCAAGCCCTGTTGGAGACCTGCTGTGGGCAAGGCCAAAATAGTTGTGTCTTCGGCATAAGGAAGTATGCTATACAATGAAACCTTCAGGTGGAGGGTGGATTAACTTTCCTAAGAGAAGTACTCAAATCAACATCAAAAAGGAATACATTGGGACCAACTGACATCCCTGCTTGTCACCTTTATTGGTGTTGGAAACCAATGTATAATTCCACAATCTATATTGGACAGATGCTGAGATGTCTGCGTATCACGTTGGATAAGACTTAAAAAACCATTAGTGACCTGTAAGAATGTAGAAGTAGGACTCGGACACAGTGGGCTCATGTTGATTGACATATACTTTTATTGAAAGTAAAAGGGTGGGAGACTGGGGAAAATCCTGCCTGCCTTTCCCTAAAGCTAGGAGGTGTTTCTCTTCCTCAACCAAATCTAAGGAAACTGCCAGTATGTCTTGTCTAAAGTAAATAGACCACTGTCACATGTCCAAAGCCTATTTCCATCCCTCACACTATTTACTAACCTACAAAAAACAAAAGGTCTTCTTAATTCAGAGGAATAGGTTGTAGATCCAATCAAAGAGTTCCAAGTAACAAAAGTTCCAAACCCAAAGTTCTTAGATATTTCTCTGTTGCACAAACTTCGTAACAACCAGGGGCAATGACTACCTTGTCCTGGTTCCTTCTCTTGGCAACTCTCTATTTATTGGACCACAACCAGGGGCAATGACTCCTTTGCCCTGGTTCCTTCTCTTGTAGGTCCCAGATCTCTGCCTTTCTCTCTTTCCGCTTGGGCCAACTTGGTTCACTTACCTGCCAAGTATGGTCCTTAGTAAATTACTCTGTGGTTTCCCTTCTTGTCATGGGATTGGGCCCCAGACCACTCTGTATGTTCAGAAACTGGGAGCCCTCTTCTCCCGAGTACCATCACTAGGAAGAGGACTTGTGTGTTTCTCCTGTAGTGGGTCCCAAACCCCCCTTCTTTGCGTGAGGGTACTTGGAGCTCTCTTCTCCCATGTACCACCACGAGGAAGATGACTTGTGGGGTTCTCGTGTAGTGGGTCCCAGACACCTCTTCTTTGTGTGTGGATACTTGGAGCCCTTTCCTCCCAAGTACCGCCACAAGGAAGAGAGCTCATGTTGCTTTCTTTGGTGGGTCCAAGACCCTTAAGTTTCTCTTGTTGGGGGACAGACATGGTTCACATGCCTACTAGGTACCATGACTATTAAGATGTTGACTGCACTGTCTTAGTTTCCCACCAGCCAGCCTGAGTGCTCCCCCTTTGTAGTGGGCTCTGGTCTGCCCAGGAACACTGCAGAGTCAATCTTTCCCTGGGCAGAGTGGTCTTCCTTTCACACGCTTCCCTGTCTGCAGGAACACCGGGAGCTTCTCTCTGCCAGCTCGCCTTTCGGTCCTTCCACTGTGGACTGGCCCTTGTGCTTCCAGCTCCCCTCTTGGCATCCTGGTGTGCTTCCTTGCACTTTCCTGCACTGTGCTGGCTCCTGCAGCTCCTTCATGGAGGACTAGACAACTTCTTCCTGAGTCCCTCTTCCTTTTCGACTCCGCATTGGCCAATGAGCAGCCAGCAACAACTAGACTGCTCATTGTGGTTCTTAGGAGCACTCTTCATGCCTCAGCTCCTCCTCTTCATCCCAGTACTTATTCCAAGTTGTCTAGAATGCTCATGTTGGTTATGCAGAACACTCTACATTCCTCCATGCATCTTCTTTGTCTCAGTGGTTGTCAATGGCATATCTTTCAACTCTTCCCCATTCTTCCTCGTCTCAGTATTTCTACCCTTGGGTCAGTTGTGCTCTTCATAGTCCCAGTACTTATCTAGGGAAATGGTAGGGCGACTATAGCTCATGAGCCTAATAGGGAAGGGGTTGTTCTTTGAGTTATAGGAAGGGGGGGTCTAGGGTCTGGTGATTGGTGAGGATATTGCGTTCTCAGGGTAGGGTTGTTCCTAGTCCCATGTGATTCTCTCCCTGTGCTCCACCCTCAGGGGAACTATTGTACCGAGGCCCCATGGGAATGGTCTCCCCCCATAGGGGAGAAGGGACAGCATCCACAGATTTGTCACAGACTCCAATAAAATGTAAATTCTGCCACATTATGTTTCGATCAATCAAATACCGACGAAATCCACCCTGGACTGCTACAGACTCCATAATTGGGGACTAACACCGCCAAACCACCACTTAGAATCTGGCATTGATACCGCTGGACCAAGTGGCAGTAACGGTACCGTTGAGATGCCACCAAACTCATAATGAGCCCCAATGTCCAGTAAGGGAATTGGCCCATAACCTTGAGGGGCTGGTGGTCCAAGAAATACTTGTCTAAGGGGATGGCATAATGCCTGTCTTGACAACAACAATAAACAAAAAACGATTTGGTGTCCTTCAAAAAAGCCCCCATTTTTTTCTCAAATTCTTTTTTTGTCTGAAGGCAATTTTTTATGCCATTTTGAAACTATAAATCTGACCAGCAGTGTACACACCCCTCATTAAATAATGGTTCAGTTTTCTTTTAGAGATTCTACATTCTGCATCGAACCACGGTGCATCCCTTTCAATAACCTGGAACTCCTGGACTTGGGGCACGGTTTGCCAATAGCTCTGTCCTGGATAGGTTCTCCTAAAGACTCAAACAAACGGATGCTTTCCTTTGTGGCCTCTGAACTGTTCAACAGTTTTAAGAGAATATGTTAATTTCTTGTGAATTAGTAATTCTTTCCAATGCCTCCTTTTTGAGAGTAGGCATCGCCAAGCAGCCTCTCTGGCTGTCAGATATCTTCTGCCAGGGTAGGTGCCTACCCTGGCTATTGGAAAATGAACTCAAGAGGATTGTGTTTACTCTTTGATCAATAAGAAATGTAACATTTCATAACATTCCTGAAGAAAAAAAACATCCACAATAGTCATCAGTGACTGTGGAACAGTATTGCAGATCTTGCTTGCTTAGCAATGCACCATTAAAGATCCCATACAATCCTAGGCAGAATCTCAGTAGACCTGAAAAATCAGTACTCCGTTTGTGGCCATTTTTACTGTCCATTCATTTGCACTAATAATTTGCTCGGGAATCTGAACCCCCCTGGTAATGTTTATTTACTCCTACTCTATTTTTGAACAGCTGTACTGGTCTTATATGTCTAAAAATATACTACTGACCACTCAATTTCCTCAACATTCCTTGTAAACAACCCCTTAACATCAAATGAAGTTAAAGTCCTTGCACATTTCCTTGACTAGAATAACACATGGTCTAGATAACTATTAAGTACTGCAAATTAAATGTTCTATATGCAGTTTTAATTTTGTTACATTTCTAATTTGTGTTGCAAACAATTTG
The DNA here is from genome assembly GCF_040938575.1 of Ambystoma mexicanum. Lineage (NCBI taxonomy): Eukaryota > Metazoa > Chordata > Amphibia > Caudata > Ambystomatidae > Ambystoma > Ambystoma mexicanum. The sequence goes on from NC_090932.1 coordinate 554,143,957, forward strand.
TCCGGCAACTGTGCGCTGATCTGTTCTGTCGAAAAATGGATGTTGCTCACCATTTAATTTGATAGGCCAATTTTGCTCATTGCGCACAAAAGGTTGGGGACCCCTGCTCTAGGTACTTCTCGCCAGAGCTTTGCAGCTTGGAGGGCGGGAGGCCTGCAGAAGATCTGACGTCTTGGTGGGGGGCTCACCCCTGACATTTGAAGAGTGTAAGGCAAAATTCCACATTACAGAAGAGGAACGGTTCTACTACACACAGCTATGACACTGGTTATCACACGGGGTTGTCAGGGAGAAAGGAGGGAGGGAGCTGACGGCATTGGAACTATCCCTAACATCATCACCACCATGAGAAAAGATCTCCACTCTGTATCGCCTACTGGATAAGTCAGACCCTTCCATAAAAGAAAACTATATGCTCAGTTGGGAAAAGGACCTGGGACGTACGATAGAAATAGAAGATTGGGGTAAGCTTTGGACCAGACTACATAAAAGCACCCAATGCATAACCAACAGCGAAAGTCAGCTATAGGTTCTGCATAAGTCCAGAACAGCTACACAAAAGCAATCCAGAAATTCCCCTGGGTTGCTGGAGCGGATGCGCAACCAACAGCTCGCTGTTCCACCTGTTATGGACCTGTCTAAAAGCAAGTGACTACTGGCGGGGGGTGTTGAGCCGGATGAAATCTATTACAGGGTTAACAATCCCATGGGACACCATGGGACCCCAGAGCTGGAACCACAAAGGAATCTGCAATAGAAGTACCCTGCGTTTTTAACTGTATTGTTAAAAATGCTCTGGTGTGATGTCGATGTCAACATAAACGAAATGCTTAATAAAAAAGCTTTGTTGAAAAAACTGTATGTGTAATGCCTGTGCCCATAAGTCTGGAGAAAGTTTCAGTAATGCATTGCACACCCCATCGGGTCCAGCAGCCCTCGACTTATTCAACTTTTCAATTATTATGACTATGGGCCTTATTACACGGAAGGCGGTAAGGGTTAACGGTCACCGGTAATGATACCAGTGACCGTTAACCCTTACCACCTTACTACGAGGTGCCTTTGCGGGTTGGTACTTTAATGCCTGCTTTTTAGCAGGCGTTAAAAACCCATCCGCAAAGGGACCAGGGTGCTAATTACGGTACTGCAATTTGCGGTACCGTAATTAGCACCTTCCCCATTCCCATTATGCCCTATGGGGCAAAAATGGGAATGGGGAAGAGCAATGGGGGAAGGGGGAATTACCGCCCCGCCAACCTTGGAATAGGGCGGTAATTCCCCTTTCCTCCAAGGCGGTGGCGGTATTTTACCGGCATGGACCAAGGTGCTATTAATACCTTGGTCCACCGCCTACCGTGTAATGAGCCCCTATATCTAGTACACTTGTTTCGCAACCCCATATCGCATTGGGAAGAGGAAAGGGTTGGTCATAGTCGAGCATTGAGCCTAAGGTGTACTTTATATGGTCTATCCATTGGCCTTCAGAGATGTAATTGATGCTCAATTCTCTCTTTTTTTGCAGCGCGCAATATCTCCCAGATAGCTGTATTATTCTGCTGTATGGCAAGGTTCGCAATTGTTTTCCATCAATCAAGCTACTATAATTCTTTATAATTTTGTAGCCATTTTTGGTACACATTTTTGCATGCCCGAATATGTTTAGCTGTTATTCCTGAGTTGCAACTAGGTGTCACTAGACTTATGACTGTGGCGATCGATTTACATAGCAATTTCTTAGTTACTGATATATTCTTATCACAGTTTTGTCGATTGCCTATCACTTTATTCGAGCGCTCCAATGCAGAAGTATAAGACCTTGGTGTGCCATTTTTTGTGCCTTTTGATGCCATCATAGAGGAAAAGAGCTCAACTGTGTTGTGGCTGTCAGGACTGTCTCCACATTGTTTTATAAAACTCAGAACAATGCTTAGTAATTGTTGATTTACTGATGTGAGATTTTTATCATGCCATTTAATTCAGTTCTGTGCTTCATTCACTGCAAACTGCCCATTCTTATCATACATATCTAGGGAATACTTTGTTATCATCAGGGCCAACAATACACATATAGGAAATTGGCCACTCTCATGTTGATGAACTATGGCATGTCAGCTGTTAATAGTAGGCCACTGTTATTTGTAAAACCATAGTCTATTGTAGACATTGCCCGCTCATCAGTTCTTGTATGTGCCATGTGTGAGTCACTTGGACAACTACCAAATTCCTCGATAATTTTAGCCCATGGTCTACCTTCGTGGTTAGAGAGGTTTTCACAGACTGGTTCCGAGGTGGTCATACCTTTCTCATTGTGGGCAGATTGTGTGATGCCTATTTCTGCATTAAAGTCACAGACCATCCATAAAGGATATCGGTGTGAATAGTTCAGTAGGATAGATACCACTGTTTTAGCATTTCCGTCTGTGCCCCTTAGATTTGGGTGGTCATAGATATTAATACACACTATGACACAGTTTGAATCTCACATTTCTTTTAAAAAACGTTTATTTATTAAGAGATCTGTCTCATAGCAGGACCATTTATACAAACATTGCATTGTGGTTTAAGCATAATACTGTTACATATATGTACACAACAATCAGGCAAATACCTTAAATCAAAGGGAGGGTGTAGGTGTTATATCAACATCAGGCATCAAATTACACAGATAAAGGCGCAGCAGTGGCCATATGTCCTTGGGACAACAGGGTGTCGGAACTGACATTACAAAGAGTTCCTCGTCATCATTTACCATACATAAGTCTTTCAGGAAGTTAGTTCGAGTTGGTCTCGCTGAGGATTTCCAACATTTCAGGATACATCGTTTGGCGACAACACATGAGATATTAAACAGTCACCTTGTGGTTTCCTTCACCTTACAAACAAATATTTCAAGGGGGATAGGGTCGCCGGGATCGAAGTGATTTCCTCAAGGAGCTCAGCCACCTCATGCCAGAACTCCACAATCAAGGGGCATGACCAATACATGTGATACGTTCCAGCATCTGGGGCATCGCATTTTGGGCAGGATCCTGTACAGTTTTCTATAAATTTGACTAATCTGGCCGGGGAGTAGTGCAGTTGATTTAAGATTTTGAATTGTATCAGTCGCAGCCCAGAATTCATTGAAACAGATTTGGTAAATTGACAATAACGGGGCTATCTAATGTCGTCAATCAGAATGCCCATGTCGTGCTCCCAGGTCTCTTGAAGTGTGTTACGCAAAGTGGAATGTGCTTGCACCAGGGAGGATAACATTGAGACCCCCTTGCCATGGCCATCTGTGGACAGCACAGCTCTGATAAATTTGTGTGTCGGGGGTTCCAGTGGGAATGTTGGCCATCTAGCAGCAAAAGCAGCCCTCATTCAGTGGAATTGAAAGCGTTTAAGCTGCCCCCCCCCACCGCATCAATAAAGTCTGTAAGTTCGCAAAAAGTGCCATCCGGGAACATGTCCCTCATCTTGGAAGAGTTTATTTGGGTCCCATGATTGCTGAAGGGCCTTGTCGGAAGTTGGGGCAATGCTGGGGAAATTCCACAAGGGAACCTGCGGGTCGTATGGGGTCTCCAGGCCAGCCCTCGTATATATCCTGGACCAGGCATGTATGGTGGTACGTACTGGGTCAAATGGGCAGGTGTCTTTGTAAGTGGTTAAAAAATTGGTGACAAGGCAGGCGCTCTGTTGCCAGTCAAGTTTTCCTACATTAGCTTCTCCTCCAAACGCACGTTTTCATGACTCCATCAATCTTCAGGGAGGCTGTGTTTCTTTGCTTTTTCAGGCGTGTCTTCATTTCCTTTTCAGGTGTGGCAAGTTAATTGACTCTAAGGATTCTGGTAGTTGTATTTTTCGCACTTAATTTTTCTTGCAGGTGGCTGGAAACAACTCCCTCCATAGCACAAATCTTCCCCTTGATGGGGGGAGGGGGAAAGCCATGGTTGTGGCTCTCCATTGTAAGGCATGATGGCACTGCTGCTGCTGGCTTTTGAGCCCGGGACTCCTGGAACAATGTTTAAAAATTGGTGACAAGGCAGGCGGAGTTGAAAATAGCGGAGCGTATGTCGTGGGGACGGGCGGCGTGTTTTTCATGGAGTATATGGGGAGCTGTGTCCTCAGGGTCGAACCAGTGTTTCGCAAATTGTGCCTTTGCAGTTAAATAGTATAGTTCAAAATCAGGGGCGGCAATACCGCCTTGTGAAAATGGTTCCAACATTTTAGCCCACCCTAGCCTAGCCGTCTTCCCATTCCAGATAAAGGAGGAGGCAAGTGACTGGAGTTTTGTAAAGAAGGACTTCCCAGGCCAGATCGGGATGTTGTTAAAATAGTATAGAAGTTTGGGGAGTACTACCATTTTAAGTAGTGCCACTCGACCGTATAGGGATAGCGGAAGATTAGCCCACAATTGGAACTTGGTTGTCAGGTTTAGCAATAGTTCCCCGTGGTTTTGAGTATATAGTGTTTGTTTATCCCTGGTTACCATGATTCCCAAGTAGCGTACCTGAATAGGAGCGGGCTTAAACCCCCTTATCTCGGATAGGTCTCCAGTATTCGGGGTCAAAGGGAATATTTCGGACTCTGGGACGTTGATTTTATATCCAGAGTAATCCGAAAATGTGTGTACATCTGACATTATGTGTTTCACATTCTCCTGTGGGTTTTCAGACATACAATAGGGTATCATCCTAAATCCTCTGTGTGAGTGGTTCTTACGGATATATTCGGTCATTGGTTCTATGGCAAGTGCAAATAGGATGGGTGAAAAGGGACAACCCTGTCGAGTTCCCCTGTGTAACAGGAATGTGGGGGACAAGGTATTATTGGTCAGAACTTTGGCCGACGGTTGTGTATATAATAGCGCACACATTTGACGAAGTATTGAACGAGACCGAACCGCTTAAGCACCAGAAAGAGGTATGTCCAGGAGACTGAGTCGAAGGCCTTTTCGGCATCTCGTGCCACAATAGCCACCCTCGCCCTCGGATCGATCTGTGCCATCACGCCAAATAGACGCGTTAGGTTTAGGGCTGTGGAGCTTGTTGGGATAAAGCCAGCCTGAACAGGGTGTACCAGGATTGGCATGTACGGAAGGAGTCTGGTGGCTAGTACTTTAGCAAAAATCTTCACATCAGTGTTTATTAAGGATAGGGGTCTGTAAGAGGCCATGTCTTGTGCCGGTCTACGGGGTTTCAGGAGGACCGTGATAATTGCTTTGCGCATTGACTCCGTGAGGATACCCCGGTCCTCCTACACTTTCAAAAGTACAGGGGCTAATTTGTCCTGAAAACTCCTTATATAATTCGGAGATCAGGCCATCCAAACCGAGGGCTCGAACTGAAGACAATGATTTAATAGCTGCAGCAAGTTCCTCAACTGTAATAGGTTGATCGAGAATGTTCCGTGTCTCGGGAGGTAATGTTGGGAGGTCTAAGTCATCTAGGTACCTGATTGTGTCTTCCCTGGATTTCACATCATGGTTAGAGTATAGAGAGGAGTAGAAGTCGGCGAATGTGGTATTAATGTCTTGTTCTTTATTAACCGTTACCCCAACAGTTGTCTGTATGCTGGGGATAGGATTGTGATGTCTATCGGCTTTGAGCATATTGGCCAGAATTTTCCAGCCTTATTTCTCTCCCCGTATCTATGGGCTTTAGCCGGGGCAGACATGTATAGGCCCTCCCTATTCGTCGGCTTGTTGAATTCCTTTAATGTGATGTGGATTTTGGACAGGGTTCCCTTGATAAGTGTGGCACTGTATTCGGTTTGTAGTGAGTCTATTTTGGCTTCGGTTATGCTGAGTTCCCTTCGCACAGACTTCAGCATACCTTTGGACTTGCCTAGGATGGCTCCCCGGATCCAGACCTTGAATGCCTCCCACAGGGTAGCATAGGTGCTCACCGACCCCTCAATTCCTCGATTTCAGTATGCAGGGCTTCACATATATGGGGATCTCTCAGGATTGTGGGGGACATCCTCCATCTTCTAGCCAGAGATGGGGCGTCACCTAGGGTGATATCGAGTGTTATCGGTGAGTGATCTGAGAGGGTGCAGGGGTGTATTTCGCAACCGGAGACCGTTCCAGTTAGGGACGAACTGATAAGCCAATAGTCTATGCGGGAATGAAAATCATGGACGGACAAATAGAAGGTGAATTTCCTCTCATATGGGTATAGTGTACGCCATGCGTCTATTGTGTCTGTCTGTTCCATCAATTGTTTCAGGACCAGTGCGGCTTTGGAGGGAGCCCTTGGGGTGGTCGACAAGCGATCCAGGGATTGGTCGAGTATTGTGTTCAAATCTCCTCCCCAGATTATTTGCGCCTCCCCCGATATGGACAACATGTCCAGTATTGTACAGTAGAATTCCGGGTCATCTATGTTGTGTCCATAGGTGTTAATTATTACTATTTGGTGCCCTGCTAATGCCCCCTATACCAGTGCATATCTACCTTGTGGGTCTATCTTACTAGAGTGATATTTGTAGCACAGCTTGGGATGTATGAGTGTCAGGACTCCCCTAGATTGAGCTGAGTATTCTGTGTGGTACCTGTGAGGACCCCATCGCGGTAGGAATTTGGTATTGACGCTACCCAATGCATGTGTTTCTTGTATAAGAAGAATATGAGAGCTATGGCGTGCTATATATGCTGTGATCGTCCTGGCTTTAACCGGGTTGTTAAGCCCTCGGATATTCCAGGATAGTAGTTTAATATTTAAGCCTTTGCTAGCCTGTGTCATAGTCATATCTGGAATCGCCCGTTTGTCTATTGCGTTGCCACATTCCTATGCAGTGCGAGTCTCCCGCTACAAAACAGCTCCCCGATTTTAACGTTGTAACTTCCCCAAACAGTCCCGGCATATTGCCAGGGGTAACCCTTTCTCGATTCCCCCTCCCACCTCCACCCGCATCATCAAACCCAACCAGATGATGTATCCCTTTAATCATAACTTTGGAAGTCTCCTGGGGGTGCAAGCTGTACTCACATGGCTGCCAACCGAGGGGGCTCACAGCCCTACTTCAAACAAGTGGTGATCAGGGCCACCTCGCCATTCTCTGGTTTTGAACTTTATAACAGGTGCAGTATGAACGGATGCCTGTCAGCCGGCAGGGTCGTCCAATTCCTCAGCAGGTTGGGGTGGCAAATTCTGGTTTATTGCCCATTCTCTGGGGGGCAGAGGGATGGAGGCCTCAACATATGACATGGCTTCCGTAGGATTTTCAAAGAAATGTGCTCTGCCCCCGTGTTGGATTCTCATTTTTGCTGGGAAGATGAACACATAGGGAATCCGACGTAGCCTCAGTTGTCTCTTAACTGGTTCATAGGACCTTCTCAGTGTTTGCATGTTTGTTGAAAAATCTGGATATATATGTATTCTGCTGTTCTCGTAGAGTAGAGTGCCTTTTTCCCTGGATACTCTCAGGATAGCGTCTCTGTCCCTATAGTTGAGAAGACGGGCGATTATCGTTCGGGGTGGTGCTCCAGGTCTGGGAGGAGGCGCCAGAGTGTGGTGGGCACGTTCCATGAGAAAGTGGTCTGAAAAGGAGTCAGGGCCCAAAAAGGTTTTCAGGAGGGTTTCCACGTGGCATTCCATAGACCCCCTGAAAAAGGTTTCTGTCACCCCGACTAGGCGGATGTTATTCCTTCTGGACAGTGATTCAAGGTCCTCACATTTATTTAGAGTCTTTTGGAGATCCCCTCTCAGCTGGGCGATGTCACGGCTGTGCTGTGTTATCCAATCCTCATTGGTACTGATCCTGTTTTCCGCCTCAGTAATGTGTGTGCTCTCCTTATCTAACCTTGCCTTCAGGGAGATGATTGTCACCACAATGTCACCCAATTTGCTGTTGACCGCAAGGAAGTCGTTCTGGACCATTGTCATTAATCGGTCCACGCTCTCGTCCATCGGGGATTCTAGCTGGCTGTCCATTGGCCTTGGTGGTGGTGTGGTGTACCCATGAGGCTGGGAGCTGGCAAAGGAGTCCATTGGGCCTGTTTCCTTGGAGCCCACCCCTTTCTTTTTGTGGCGGCCCATATGGTGGGCCAAGTGGCTTGTGTTCTCCCACGTCCCTGTGCTCTCTATAGTATTATTATCCAGCAGTCTTGAGTGGGGTGTAGTATTCCTGTGTACGCTGAAGGTGATCCTTCCTGATGTCGCCTGAGTTGGGCTTGTATAGCTCAGCTGCAGTGAAATAGAAGTGCCAGGGTCGTGTTGGGGTTCGTACTGTAATGCCTGAGCTGTAGGTCGGGGTATAGGTGCTTATGTGGGCTCTGCCGACTGCCGAAGTTCAGTATTTCCAATGTACCCTTGTGGGTGCCCTCCTGTGGTCTATTGCCAAAATCCGGGGTTGGTGTGTAATTATCTGTACATGATAGTGCCCAGTGCCAGTGGCAATGACAGCGCGCACCCCGCCCACCTGCTGCATTGCGGGTGCGACTGGAGCCGGGAGACCCTGTGTTCAGAGACAGGATTTATATGGTCTCCTTAAACGGCAGGTCACTCTGCACCAACAATCCACATGGTCCTTTGATCTGTGACTGTGGCACAAAATCGCTGTATAGGCCGGATCCAACAGTATATTAGCCCTCCTGGGCCCCGGGGCAGGAGGTTGGTGTCCACTGGGCGTATTAAATAACTATTCCCACTGTCTGGGCTTCCCACCGACATGCTCAATACCACAGCCAATTCCGCTGCATGTCCGGGTTGTTCCCAGGGCGGCAGCGTGGGGGGGTAGTGTGTGTCTTGTAAGGACAGGACCTGGGTAAGTCGCTCCAGGACGTGATCGCCCCCCCACAACCTGTCCGATGGTTACCAATGAGTGGGTATGAGCAAGCAGGAGCGGCCGGATCGCTCTATGGAGGGGCTGCGATGTGGGCTCCTACCTTAGACTGGTATGCGTGGGCTTCAACTGGCAGAAATAGTCGCTGTGCAGCAGCAGCCCGCAGCACTGGTCGCTGCGGGGCCCGCTCAGGTCGCGGGCCCGCTTTCCCCAGGCAATCTCGGGCATGGGCGGAGGGTTGGTCCTTATTCCTCCAATGGTCAGGGCGGAGGACTGCGTGGCCCTGGGGGCGTCACAAAATATTCTGCTGCGGCAGTTTGTCTCTGCCGGATCGCCTCTTTCAGCAGGGAGAGCCGGTTTACTCCGTGGATTCCCCTAGTCCGCTCTGGGGGTGCACCCCTCGGCTGGTATCCGGGCATTTGTGGAGCTTGCCGCAGGCCAACTCTGCAGTGTCTCGGCGGGCTCCTCGATATTAAGGCACGTAGCGTGGCCCATCCCCCACTCGGCCTGCAGTTGATGTCATGCCCCCAGGCTGTCGTGTTTTTCCTGTGGAGCCGCGACTCAGGGCCCCCTCTGCCGCTCCCACGATGCAAGTTCCCTGGATGATATCTTGGGACTTCATGTCCGTTAATGCTCAAGTTTTGTCTGAGTGGCGCTGCAAGTCTTCCACTGCTGTTTACGAGTGTTTTCCAGCGTCCAGGTGGCCCTAGAAAGGATTAAATATTAAATCAGATGGATTACGGGCCGAAGCGCTCCTCTCAGGTGGCCATCAGCTTTGTGTGCAACAGCGGCCCCCCACAGTTTGAATCACTAATTAAGACTCCCTGCACATGGTTTGTGGATTCTTTGAGTTGTGTTGCTATCCATGGGGACTTTACAGTTAACAAAAGTCCTCCACTGGGCCTCCCTTAGGACCCTTACTGGCTGCTTTTTGCACTGTACTGCGACCATCAAAATGGATAGGCTGAGTGAGCCATGTTTCCTGTAAGGCCACCAACATAAACATCGCGAAATGTGATATTAGCCCATCTTCTCCAAAGATATGTGTGTGTCCACGAGTGTTCCAAGAATACAACAGGCTAACATCACCGGCAAATTGAGCTGAAATGTTGTTTAAAGGCAACTGGCAACCATTGCCAGTAGCCCATACTATCTTTCGTATTTAACACCAACATTTCGGATTCATCTACATTCTGGGCCTCACTACTCATAGGTGGTGAGTTTTGCGAAGAAGCACTAGATTGGGCTGTCCCTTTGAGATGGGAAACACATGGAAAAGACACTCCACAAATGATAGGATGGGCATGCTTGATATTTCACAAAGGGCTACTCGTATTAAGTGAGATCCACCTGACTGAGAAAGCAAGACCAATGGCAGATGCAGCATGCCATCCATCCCCTGGACTATGGCTACTGGCACTGCGCGGATGGGTGAAGGTCTAATCACTCACACTGAACGCAGAGCCAACTATGAATTTTTTATCAACAAAGTCGCTTGTATCATTATAAAGCATCAACATAGAAGGAAAAAAAAAGAATACATAGGAAAGTTTTAACTCGACACAGGTAGTGGCAAAGAAGTAGAACTGCCCAAGATGTGACCTAAAAAAGATGAAATCGTAATCTGCAATTAGATAATCAGATTAAGGAAATTGGGGATAGGAAAGGCATGCACAGAATATGGATAAACTCACACAAGAATTTGAGGAAGGTTGAAAGATGTCAGTCTCTGAGTCCACACGGTTATACACTTTAAGATGTATGTCACAAAAGCTGGGCGTGTTGTCGTAACAAGAAGATAGTACAAAGTTGTTAGGACTCATTTTCTATACTCTTGTCTGGTGGACAGCTGTTTAGAAGGCCAACCTAGTATGGTGATGGTGACAACTTTCGGAACTGTAGCTAAACCAGTTCAAGGTAGCAAAGCGAGGAACGACGTCATTTCATTGCCAGATGTTTCATCGCAGGTTTTTTTGCCGCAGATTTTTTTTCTAAAAAAATCATCAAATTTTTCGGGGGGGTTAAAAAAAATTAGATAAATTGGGTGTGGGTGTACGGGGATATAAAAATAATTAAAGGGGATGTGGGGTTTGTGGGGGGAACCCCCCAAAAAAAAATTTCGATTTTTTTCGAAGAAAAAAACACGCAGTAAAAAACCCCACGATGAAACAATAGGCGATGAAATCACATGGAACCCATAGCGAGTGGTCTAGGCTAAGTCTCAAGAGGTGGTGAGCTTGTAAGGGGTCCTCAATGAGCCCACACAGTGAAAAGGTCAGGGAACATGCTTAGAAAATCAGTTATAAAAACATGTATTTATGGCCATACAATACTATGAAAAATTACTACTAGCATGTCATATTATCACACAACACTAAATAAAAGATACATATATACACTATATAGAGTAGAGCAAAATACATATATAACCCCTGTTAGGAAGTTAAGTATTAGTATGCAGCACTACTGGTCCACAGAGATACAACACTGAAATTAGAGGTCCATTCCTAAGATGTATCGGGCCTTGTGCCCAAACGCTCACCCAAGTTCCACAAAGTTTTGTGAGATGGGAAAAAAAGTGTAGTATTTCTGGGGTCCAATGAAGAGTTCCAAGTGGTAGGGGAGAAGTTACTCCAACTAACAAAAGTGTCCCCAACATTTGCAGTGCTTGCACGACCAAGCAATGGTAAATTCAAATGTGTAAAGGTTTCTCAAAGTTACCAAACTTTTAAAAGGGGAGATAGGGTCCAGGAAGACATGTATTACTCACCGTAATAGCATTTCTGATGATTGTATCTGCTTAAATTCACATGCTGTGCATATGGTCCGACATTGAGTGGTAACCGCAGAGTATTGCATCTTGTCTTTCGGGGACTGAAAGGGGACGTCGGCATAGGCGTGTCTGTAATACTATCCCTATCGTGACGTGTAGTGTACCCAAAATTCCTCATGTGCCGACGTCCCTCCGATTGTATTTTTTCTGCCATGAGGGAGCCCAAGGCTATTGTGAGTGAGTACATGAAGCGAGAAAGTAGTCAGATGTCTATGTTCCTTCCACCCCGAGCGGGGAGGTAGGGAGGGTGCATGTGAATCTAAGCAGATAGAATCATCAGAAATGCTATTACGGTGAATAATGCATGTCTTCTGATGCTTGTTAATCTGCTTAGAATCACATGCTGTGCATAGACTAGCGAGCAGTACCCTGAGTTGGTGGTGGGTTGTGAGAAGAAACAGTAGAGAAAAGATGTCTTAGTACTGCTTGTCCCACCTGAGAATCAGACCTAGAATGAGTGTCTAGGTAATAGTGTTTTGTAAAGGTGTGTACAAAACTCCAGGTTGCCGGTTTTCAAATCGACTCTAGGGGAACATTTGCAATGAATGCTATGGAAGCCCCAGTGCCCTGAATAGAGTGTGCTCTAGGCTTGAAGGGCAGTTCTCTCTTAGCTAGAGCATAACACAGTGTGATGCATTTGACAATCCACCTTGAGATAGCTGATTTAGGGACAGGATCCCCTTCTCTACCAGCTGCCACTGAAACAAAAAATGTGTTTGTTTTTCTCAGTGGTTTCCTTCTTTCCAGGTAAAACATGACTGCCCTGCGCACATCTAGTGTGTGTAGGCTTCTTTCGGTCATGCTAGTGGGATTCAGGAAAAAGGTAGGTAGTTCAATCGATTGGTTCACATGGAACTTCGAGATGAATTTAGCCGCAAATCTGGGATGGGTGGGCAGAACTACCTTATCCCTGTGGACTGTAACAAAAGGGTCAAGAACAGAAAGGTCCTGTAGTTCCCTAACCCTTCTAATAGAAGTGATAGCCACTAGGAAGGCTGTCTTGTAAGTAAGGTCTTTTAGACCTGCTTTATGCATTGGCTCAAAGGGAGGTCCCATGAGTCTGGTTAAAACCACATTTAGATCCCATTAAGGAGCTGGGTGAGAAATGGGAGGATGAATCCTCTTAACCCCTTCCATAAAATCTTTAATCACCGGTACTTTCCACCACAACACCTTCTGTTGTGACGTGGTGTAGGCTGAGAGAGCAGCAAGATGAACTTTTAGGGAATTGAAGACCAACCCTGTGTCCAACAAATGGATTAGGTACAGCACAATGTGTGTGGGTGAGCAATCGATAGAATTGACGCCCTTGGTATTACACCAGATGACAAACCGTTTCCATTTGCTCGAATAACAATAGCAGGTGTTAGGTTTCCTAGCTTCCCTGAGAATGTCCATGCATCTCTGAGGCAGCTGAAGGTGTCCAAACTCTATGACCTCAGGAGCCAGGCTGCTAAGTTCAGAGTTTGAGGGCATGAGTGTAGGTTCTCGCCCCTGTCCTGAGACAACATGTTGTACGGGCAGGGTAGTTGTACTGGTGGAGCGAGGGACATTTCCATTAGATGAGCGAACCAGGGTTGGCGGGCCCACATGAAGGCTACCAATATCATGGTGACTGGTTCGTGGTGCATCTTGTGCACTATCTTGTTGAGTAGGGGAGTCGGGGGAAAAACGTAAACAAATTTCCCTGACCTTATTATCCAGAGACCATTCCCCTTGGAGCGGTTCTGGGGGTACCTGGATGCATAGTCTTGGCATTGGGCGTTCTCCTGAGTTGTGAACGGTTCGATCTCTGGCAAGCCCCATTCTGCGAAGACGTTGGACACGATGTCTTCGTGCAGACACCATTCGTATTCTATGGGCAGTGGGAAATCTCTGCTGAGCAAATCTGCCAGAAGATTGAGTTCCCCTGGAACGTGTTGGGACAACAGAAACATCTTGTGTTTGAGAGCCCACATCCAAATGTTTTGGGACAGCTTGGATAGTCCTTTTTGGGTAAAAGGAAGTACACTGAATAAATACCCCTGTTTACCTGAAGAATAGGGACGGCTTCTATGGTGTCCTTTCCCAGCAGCGCTTCCACCTCTTGATTCAGGATCTGCAGATGGTCCGGTGAGAGGCGCCGTGAGCGTGGCGGTTTGAACTGTTGTGGTCGGGCGAATTCCACGCAGTACCCGTGGGCGACCATCTTTATAACCCACTGGTCTGAAGTTTTCCCCTCCCATGCCATGAGGACAGATGTTAAACGCCCCCCGACCGGGGTGACATGGGAGGGGACCTGGATCTGTTGGTCATTTCTGACCAGAGGCGGCGGCTCCTCTGGGATTGGGGCCTCTACCTCTGCCTTTGCCGAGTCGCTGACCTCTAGGTGGGTAGTAGGCAGGGCTTCATGATGTTTGTCCAGAGTTATAGTTACCCGTGCTGTAGTTGTTCTGAATTGCACGGGACTGCCCTCGAAAGGACCGAAGAGAACCACCTCCCCTTTGGGGGGAAGGTTTCTAAGTTATTTGTTGCAAGGACTTAAGAGTCCCATGCTCTTTCTTGGCCATCTCCAGGGCATCGTCGACCGCTTTCCCGATGAGATTGGTCTCTTCTATGGGTTTTTTAATAAGAGCGGCCTGTGTTTCAGGCTTGAACTCCGAGTTGCGAAGCCAAGCGTGACGCTTGAGTAGAGTGCCCTTGGCCAGAGACCTGCCTGCTGTCTCTGCAGTGTCCAGAGTGTTCTTGATTATATTCTGATTTACCTGCCTACCCTCCGCCACGATGGTGAGAAGCCTGGACCTAACGGGTTCAGGAACCTCCTGGAGACCGTCTTGTACCAGATTCCATTGTGCGTCTGCATAACTGGCCAGCAGCGTGGTGTTATTCGCTATGCGTGTGGTGTATGCAGCTGTTGAGGTAATATGCTTACCTAGAGCATACAACCTCTTGGATTGCATATCCGGAGGTGCCTCCTCCGTAGCAAGGGGCACGCCTGCCCGTTTCTGGGTGGTAGTGACTACCAAGGAGTCGGGGTGTGTCGTGACCTTTAATATACTGAGGGTCCGAAGGAGCTGGCCGAAATAGATTTTCCACTCTTGGGTTCATTGCCCGGGTCTGAGCTAGCGTGACCAGGGAGGGGGCCAATCTTCTTTTAACCGAATTTAGGAGGGGAATGGCTTGGCTTGAGGGGGGTTTCTCCTTGAGAATGTCCTCCACAAAGTCTTGTTCGGGTACCGCCTCCTGAGTAGTGATCTGAAAGTGATCTGCTGCCTTCTTTAAGATGGCATTGAAGGCCATTTGGTCATCTACAGGCGAGGCCTGGCGAGCCAGGGTGGATGGAGGAGAATCCAGGCATAGAATATCAGTGTCCTGATCTTGCGTGGAGAGCGTCCATGGCGCCATTTCCACTTGCTGGGTTTCCTCCCAGTTGTCCATGGCATCCGCCTGGTCCTCAGTTTAGTCCTGCAGGAAGGAAGGGTTTTCTTCTTCGCTGTAGATGTCCTAGTAAGTGTCCATCTGGACCACATCTTCATGGTGGACAGAAACCGAGGGCTGAGAGTCAAGATTTTCTTAGAAACGTGAAGCTGATCTTAAAAGAGGGTCCTCACAAGATCTCTTAGGGGAAGGCAGACACAATCCTTTCAAGACGATCCATGCACCCTTTGAATTTCTCCCTTGTCCACTTAGAGGAACCAGAAGGGCCTAAAGGTGGAAAAATGTTGTTTTCCGCCCTTTGGTGTTGAAATTTGTCTCCAAGGTTGTTGGACAGAGGCTAATGATTGTCGTCGTAGGTTTTGCGAGTATCAGGGCACCATGGCATGTCTTTAGACTTGTCCGCAGCCTGCCCCATGCGTTTCGAGGGTGTAGGTACCAGCCCAACTGCCGAAGTAATTCTTGCGATACTGTCTGCCGAATCGGTGTGAGTTAACGGGTTCGAAGTCTTATCGGAAGATTTACCGCCTAATGCAGCGTTAGCGGGCCTAGCGGTAGATTTTTCGCCTTGAGGCCTAGTAGTAGGTTTTGGGCCTACCGGGCCTTTAGAGACCCGATTTAGGGGTAGTGCCTTTGTTTTTGGAGTGCCCAGTCGCAAGACGCTGCTGCGGATGCAGAGAAGGCTGCTGATCTTCCCGATCAGAGGAATCTGCTGAAATTTCCGACGGCCCTGTTGGCGCTTTCACCTTTTTCGATGGAACTGTTGAAATCGGTGGTGGGGTTGTGTGCTTAGTGTGTTGTGGTTTTTGTACGCCCCTGTCGCTGGGTGTTGTCCCTGAAGTGAGACTTGCGTCAGGCCCTGAAGGGTCGGGGACGGGCGTGGTGAACCTAGAAGTGTCCGCCTCAAGGTCTATGACATCCGATACAGATGTTTGGTCATCGGAGGTGCCCCCGTCACTTTCGGCGGGTGTGGCGGTGGGGGAAGAGAGTTCAGTCTGCGACATACCCACACGGCCTACCGCATTACACAGCGCTCCTTAAAGTCTTAGGCCGAAGGAACTTACAAGCCACACACCACTTCTCGTCGTGATCTAAAGGGAGACAGGAATTACACGTTTTGTGCTCGTCTTTCCACAGGTATCTGACCATACACTTAGGGCAGAACCTAAATGGAGTCCTTTCCATAGCGAAAGGTATAAACAAAGATGACCAGACCTAGAGGGTAAAGAGGGGGAAAGAGGAAAGACATAGTGAAAGATATCCGGCGGCTGAGGCATCCATGTGGATGCCTCAGCCGCCGGAACTTAGGTGCCATAATCCACCACCGTAGAAACTTCCCGCAGTCTTCGTCGAAGTTCTTAATCGCTGTAGAAGTGACTTATAAGTGAATAACCAACAAAGTCGGTATAAAGATAAACAATGTCTCTTATGTAAGAGCTCTGCTATAGGGCGACCAGTTATCTAGGCGGAAAAAAACAATCTGAGGGACCTCGGCACGTGAGGGATTTTGGGTACACTACACGTCACGATAGGGATAGTGTTACAGACACGCATATGCCAACGTCCCCTTTCGGTCCCCGAAAGACAAGATGCAATACTCTGCGGGTACCACTGGATGTCGGACCGTATGCACAGCATGTGATTCTAAGCAGATTAACAGCATCAGAAAGTATCATTACAACTCACCGTCTGTACTCCAATTCTTCTTAGGACTTGGCAGGTCTTGTGAAGGTACAAGTTTGCTTTTCCCGCTATTTGTATTTGTATTTGTTTATTTATAACGCGCAAACCATCAGGCCCGGGGGCATTAGGGCGCAATTTGTACAAAGTTGCAGAAAAAAATACAGGCAATAAATTACATTACAGAGTTTACAGTAACAGCATATCAACCATCTTTCTAGTTGCATACATTACATAGATTACAGTGCCACTAGGAATAACAGGAAATACCCTAGAGTGTACAGTAACAGTACGGCGGTAGCAGGCCAGAAATAGTATCAGAGGAAGCGGACCAGAGTATGTAAAACAGACGCCGAGCATGTCTTATTGCTGATCAAAGAGCCACGATTTGGTTTTGGTCTTAAAGGTGTTGAAAGAATCTTCAGCTCTGATAGTGGCAGGGAGGGTGTTCCATAGTTTAGAGGCTAGGACAGGGAAGCTGGTGCCCCCCGCTTTTTGAAGCTTAAACCTAGGGATCGATAGACAATGAGTCTGGGCAGTTCTTAGTGGTCGAACGGTAGAGTGGCGAGATAACCGACTACAGAGATAGATCGGGGCTTTGTTGGCCAGGCATTTGTGCGTTAGGGCAAGTGTTTTTAAGGAGATTTTCTGTTTGACAGGTAACCACTTTAAGTTGGTTCTGGCTTCTGAAATGTGGTGGTTGCGGGGGATGTTCAAGGCCGCTCGAATGGCGTTATTTTGGGTAGTTTGGAGTTTGCTCAAGTTCTCTTGGCTGGTACCTAAGTAAAGAGCACTGCAATAATCAATCTTAGCCATAATGAGGGTTCTAGCTAGTGTGACACTGTTGGGGGTGGTAAGAAACCATCTGCAGGCTGCAATCAGTTTGCACGTGTAAGCAGAGGCAGACCTAACTGCATTTATTTGTCTGGATAAGGATAGGGTGGAGTTAAGGTAAAAGCCTAACGTTTTGGTGTCTTTTGAGACTCGTATGGTATTACCGTCTATGGTGAATGACTGATAGAACGGTTCCAGTTTGCTCAGGCGTTGTGAGGTACCCAGGATAAGGAGCTCCGTCTTATCGTCATTTAGGCATAGCTGGTGTTGGGCCATCCAGGCTTGGATGCCCAGGTAGACGTCATTGATGGCCTTGGTGTCAGCTGAATAATCGCCTGAAATGGGAATGAGTATCTGGGTGTCATCTGCATAGTTGGTGTAGGAGACACCCAGATAGTCAAGCACATCAAAGAGTGGTTTCGTAAAGATGTTGTAAAGTGTAGGTGACACGCACGAACCCTGAGGTACACCGCAGTGTAAAGGGGAGGGGTCCACAGCTGCGGATGGTGCAAAGACCCTCATGGATCTGTTGCTCAAAAAGGATTTGATCCATGCCGCAGCAGAGGAGGAGAAGTTGGCAGCAGAGTGGAGGTGCCTGCAAAGGATCTGGTGGTTGACCAAATCAAATGCGGCGGAGAGGTCGAGGAGTAATAGCATTGCTAATTTGCCCTTCAATACTTCGATCTGGGTTTTTAGGTCTATTAGAGCAGTTTCGGTCCCGTGTCTGGGCCGAAATCCGGATTGTCGTAGACCTAGCAGATTGTTGTATTCCAAGTAGTTTTGGATCTGAATGTAAGCTGCGCGGTCCAGTATCTTAAGCAAAAACGGTACTGTAGTGATCGGTCGGAAGTTCGTAGGTATACTTGGGTCAAGGGAAGGTTTTTTGAGTAACGGGATCACCCACGCGTCCTTAAGGTTGACCGGGACAATACCTGTTTTAAAGGAGGAGTTGATGAAGGCCGTAATGAAAGGAGCTAGATCATGGGCAGAGTCCTTAATGATGGGAGCTGGGCACGGGTCACCTTGGCAGTTGGATGGTTTAATTCTCAGGATGATATTTTCTACCTCAGTAACAGTGAGCGGTGAGAAGGTGAAAGGTATGGTGTTAGCAGTGTCTAAAGGGAGGGATTTAGCAGGGGAGAGTGAGCGGTTGTCAAGCTTCAGGCTGTCCTGCTTGTCTTTAATTTTGGATTGAAGCATGGACATTTTATTTAGTAAGGCTGCTTGAATGTTAGCACACCATTTACTATCTTTCGTGCATGTGTCAGGAGGGGAGTCTGGGGTTTCGAGCTCTTTTAGGATTCTAAAGAGTTCCTTGGAGTTAGAATCGGCTTGCAAAATACGATTGTTAAGCGACTCTTTTTTAGCAGTGAGGATGGCATCTTTGTAGGTAAGGGAGGCAAGAAGGAAGCCATCTTTATGCTCATCAGACGGGTGGCTTTTCCAGCGATTTTCCGCACAGCGTTTAGCTTTGCGGAGGATTCTTAGCTGCGCAGTGAACCATGAGTTAAGATGTGCTCGTGGTTTAGCCTTCCTAGGTTTGATGGGTGCTATAGAGTCTATAGCCGTGAGCATGGTTTGGTTATAGGTGTCTGCTAGGGAGGTGGGATCATAACATGAGTTAGTGGCCGCGTTGAGGGAAGGAAGTAGCAGTGGGAGGAGTTGTTCCTTAATTATGTTTTTTTTACTACGAGTGGGGAGTGCTGGGGCTATCTGTGTCGGGGCCCGGGGCGTAGCTTCAATGTTAAAAGTTATGATGTGATGGTCAGACCATAAGCAAGGGGAGTTGTTGAGGACCTGAATGTTGCAGTTGGAGCCTTCTAACCAATCAATGGTCCTGCCTTTGATATGGGTCGGTTCTTGGATGTACAGGGTGAGGCCAAGATCTGTTAGAACATTCTCCAGATCAATTGCCACGGGATCTTTTGGGTCACCACGACCTAAGTTGAGGTCGCCTAGGATGATTGTTTGTGAGTTGTTTTTAGTTTTGTCAAGGAGGAGAGTAGAAATTTCACTGACGAAGGTAGGTGCCGGACCTGGGGGCCTATAGATAAGGTGAAGGGTGGCCGTTTGGTTGGGCGTTAGTGACAATTTGATAGACAGCAGTTCAGCTGATTCGAGTTTGGAGTCGGGTACCACTCTTAGGTCAAGGGAGTTTTTGTGGATGAAGGCCACGCCGCCCCTCTGGATTGGGCAGAGGTGCGGTCACAGCGCGTGATGCCGTAGTCAGGCGGTAAAGCCAGGGATAGAGAGGGGCCAGATGCGGCATGTAGCCAGGTTTCGGATATGGCGATGAAGTCAAGGTCAGCAGTGGTGATGAGGTTGGCTATGTCTAGAGCGTGTGCTGTGAGAGATCTAGCATTGATAAGGGCGCCCTTGAACACAGGCAGTTTAACCCCTGAGGTAGAGGTTTTGCATGTAGCGGTGGATGAGGGTGAGCTGGGTGGAGTATGTGAGATTAGCTTGGTGGCATTGGTGCGGGAGTGTCGTATGCGGAATCTAGTGCCTAGTCTCTTGTTTCGGAGAGTGAGAGGGCAGGGTTGGTTGGGAGTGGGTTTAGTAGCAAAGTGTTCCAGCCAGAGAGCTGGGTCATTAAGGTATTGGTTAGGCTGGTTGCTAGGGTGGTGGACGCCTAGGTGATTGCTGCAGGGCTTATTATAGGGGTCATAGTCATAGTTGGTAGGGCTGGGTGGTGTAGGTTCGAGCAGGCCAAATTATTAGGTGGCAGATCAGGTTTAACCCCAAGGGTAAGGGTAGTTGCCGTGGGTAGTTGAGTGACTGGGGTAACTTGTGTGGCTAGAATGTAGTGTAGTAGAAGGAGCACACTGACGTGCATGATGGTAGTACTGGCTACCTGAGTGGGATACCTATGAACTTGTTGACATGGGACAAGATTGGGTCTCATTAGAAGAGATGGAGGTAACAATAGCCAGAGCGGCCCAGTAAGTACAAATGCTTTGATATGGCTAGATGCCCGGATGCGGCATTGCAAAATACAGTGCGGCTGAGTTTGGGTGTCAAGCGCGTTAAATACAATAGTACAGAGTGCACCAGGCAGGGGTGTTACAAATTTGGCTGGAGTACACCTAGTGATATCTAGATGAGACAAATTACAGTGGGCTAAAATGCACAAATTACAGTAGGCTAAAATGCACAAGGCAAGGCAACACCTAAATTTGACATATCACAAGGCAGAGTAACACACACCTAGATTTGGGATATCGCAATGGCTAAAATACACAAGTCAGGGCAGCATCTACATTGGACATAACACAGTAACTGAAATGCACAGGGCAGAGTAACACACCTAGATTTAGAATAACACAGTGGCTAAAATGCACAAGTCAGGGCAGCATCTAGATTGGACATAACACAGTAACTGAAATGCACAGGGCAGAGTAACACACCTAGATATTAGAATAATACAGTGGCTAAAATGCACAAGTCAGGGCAACATCTGGATTTAACTAATCACCAAGGCTGATGCACAGGGCAGTAGCACATACCTAGATTTGAAATGGCACAGTTAGGGTAATCACAGGATAGCACATGTAGGCTAGGGTGGAATAGCCAGCAGCAGGATATTGTACAGCAAACGAGGCGGATAGCATAACAGTGCTGACTAGCAACGGTGGAGCCTGTGCGCAGCGTGTGTGTTGGGCAAGGCGCATAACATAAAAGCCCAATGGGCTAAGAGTGATGGCTATCTATTAGCTTAGATGCAAGATGAAGAGGCTGCACTGATGCTAAAGTCAAATGCACAAGAGTACAAGTTTGTTGTGTAGAGTTGTAGCTTGTGCGGGACAACGGGTGCAAAAGTTACCTTGGTTGACTTCTGTGGAGAGCAAGGGGGTCTTGCAGATGGCAGAGTGGGAAGGACCACAGGCTGAAAACAGGCATCAGCCTTGTTCTCGTGGGCCTTCTTCGAGGAGGGCCGGCTCTGCCTGCCGGCAGCCAATCCGGCTGAAGAGGGGCAGGACAGCCAATAGGCAAAGGGCAGCAGCTGATGAGGGCCTGGCTCGGCTCGTAAGGCTACCAAGTTGATGCGGGCGGCCATCTTTCAGTAGGAAGGTACCTCGTGTGCCTTGATGGCGTCTGCAGGGATTAGGGCTTCAAAGACTCGCATGTGCGGGGCATCGGCAGTGGTTTTCATCCGCGATCGTCAGGGATGAAATAAAGGAGCTGTGAGGCGCTTCAAGGCGCTGGTGCGGGGGCGGGCGAAATGCTTACCGCACTTTGTTGCTATTCGCCGGGTGTCAGCTGCGCTTCGTGTCAGTCGCCGAACTGCTCCTGCAGTGGCAGATCCCGACCGAGGAGCTCCTGCTCCTGGGTAGCAGCTAGTGGGAAGGACCACAGGCTGAAAACAGGCATCAGCATTGTTCTCGTGGGCCTTCTTCGAGGAGGGATGGCTGTGCCTGCCGGCAGCCAATCCGGCTGAATATGGGCAGGACAGCCAATAGGCAAAGGGCAGCAGCTGATGAGGGCCTGGCTCGGCTCGTAAGGCTACCAAGTTGATGCGGGCGGCCATCTTTAAGTAGGAAGGTACCTCGTGTACCTTGATGGCGTCTGCAGGGATTAGGGCTTCAAAGACTCGCATGTGCTGGGCATCGGCAGTGGTTTTCGTCAGCGATGAAATAAAGGAGCTGTGAGGCGCTTCAAGGCGCCGGTGCGGGGCGGGCGAAATGCTTACCGCACTTTGTTGCTATTCGCCGGGTGTCAGCTGCGCTTCGTGTCGGTCGCCGAACTTCTCCTGCAGTGGCAGATCCCGACGGAGGAGCTCCTGCTCCTGGGTAGCTGCTAGTGGGAAGGACCACAGGCTGAAAACAGGCATCAGCCTTGTTCTCGTGGGCCTTCTTCGAGGAGGGCCGGCTGTGCCTCCCGGCAGCCAATCCGGCTGAAGAGGGGCAGGACAGCCAATAGGCAAAGGGCAGCAGCTGATGAGGGCCTGGCTAGGCTCGTAAGGCTACCAAGTTGATGCGGGCGGCCATCTTTAAGTAGGAAGGTACCTCGTGTACCTTGATGGCGTCTGCAGGGATTAGGGCTTCAAAGACTCGCATGTGCGGGGCATCGGCAGTGGTTTTTACCCGCGATCGTCAGGGATGAAATTAAGGAGCTGTGAGGTGCTTCAAGGCGTTGGTGCGGGGGCGGGCGAAATGCTTACCGCACTTTGTTGCTATTCGCCGGGTGTCATCTGCGCTTCGTGTCGGTCGCCGAACTGCTCCTGCAGTGACAGATCCTGACGGAGGAGCTCCTGCTCCTGGGTAGCTGCTAGTGGGAAGGACCACAGGCTGAATCATCTTCAGCCCTTGATGCCCAGGGATTGCCCAGGGATTGCTGGTTTGAGTACTTCTCTGATCAGTGACAAAGGCTGGTGCAAGGTCTTCAGGTTGAGGAATGCAGAAGAACTCAATGTATGGCCTCTTCCAGCACAGGACTGGGTGCAGGAAAGCTGTTTTGGACGACAGCCACTGATACACAGCGACGCAGAAGGACACTAGCCGTGGTCAGACTCTGGCTCCCATCTCAGATCCCCTTGATGCTGGAACCACGACATCTAAGTTCCAGGACTCAACTTGGAACAGTGACATCTGCAGCACGGTAGATCCACACTCTGAGCTGGTCAGCCATAGGGTGATCCAGGGGCACTTCTGAAGGCTCTTCATTGCAGGACTCAGAGTTGATGTTGAAAATGGATGTTCAGTCCACTGCAAGAGTCACAACTCCTTCGTAGGACTGCTAAAGATTGTCAACAAGACAGGGCTCTTCCAGGGCAGCAGCAGACGTTGGTAGCCAGGCCTTCTTCCAACGGGTCCACAGTCTCCTTGTGAGTCTTGCAGCTGGACGGGATACTTGGCTCCTTTGGTTTCTTCCAGGATCTCTCTAGAGTGGGCGCAGGGGTCCTCTTCTTATCCAAAAAGCCAGGTAAGTGCTGAAACTCCCACTAGCCAATCAAATATCTGGCCTACACACACACCCCAGGAGTGGTCCAATCAGGCCCACTGGTGGCACAACTCATGAATATCACTCATACACATCAAAACCAGTTTTTGGATTGGGAGCAGACAGTCCCAACCCACATCCCAACAGCAACCTCTGCTTCCCCGGGCACTGGAAGTCCATGCAAGTATTGTCCTGGCCTCACAGGCCAGGAAGAAGGGTCAGAGACAAGATGGCCAAGGGACAAACGAAAAACCATGTGGCACAGCCATGTTTGGACACTAGCCACAGTTGGTAGCCAAACGTGGTAAACGTGGTAAGGCTAAAGTAAATTGCACCAACAAAATGGCAAAAAGGAGCTGCTGCCACCAGTTAGTCCCTTAGGTACACCTAAAGTAATCAAAAATCCTCTGAGTGTTAGTCTAGGGCAAATCATCAAAAATTGTACCCCCATTTGACTGCATTGTAAGATGCATTTTACAATTATAACAATGTTTCCCAGTACTGTAAGACTGAAGGGCATTTCGGTTTCCCGATGACAAATGATCAAAAGCCAGTGTAGTGAAGCTGAAGGCTTCACTGCACTGCAAAAAGAGCAGGTCAGAATCAAAAATAAATGCAAAAAGTTTGGGGATCCATAAAAATGGAAATAACGGTGCTGTAAAGAGAAATCTTTCCTAACACTGAAAATGTCACACATGGTATGCAATGACCACATGATCAAACTAAGACACAAATAGCGCAAAGTGTTACTTTTGCGCTGCCGACTCGCAGAGAAAACTGACAATTGACACACGAAGAAGGGAACACGTGGAGGGCAGTGCCGTAACAGACTTACAAAGAAGTAAATTCAATGTGAGCGAATAAAGTGCCTCAATAGAAGCGAAAGGCACGAGTGTAGAAACGCTGTGCTATGGCCACCTCCCGCGAGAGTGCAATAGGCCCACGAATTGGCAATGATTACAGAGCGAAATGTATGACAGCTCTCGACCCGCAATGTAGTCACTGTGCTGCCGGCACTCCCATTACCCCAGCGCACTTGAAAAAAATCTGAGTTAGGCGTGCCACAGCGCTGAAGTGCAGTGTAGGTACTGAGGCTCCCGGCGAGCGCCCGCACTAGTGGGCTGGGTGTAACTTAAAAAACAGACAGTCGCATACAACAAGGCATGCAAGCTTTGACCCGATGGTAAACAAGCACAAACAACTGTATAAAGTGAAAGTATCACATAATACGCACATATCTATAGACAAACGAGCAAGTAATGTATGAAAAGGGTATTTGCAGAATATATGGAAAAAACTTCTGACATCAGTTGTCCTAAACAGGTCTGATGGACAAAAAAGTTGAAAAAGGAAAAAAAGATATAAAGCAGCAGGCACAAATAGAGTAGCCACAAGTAAAAAGGTCAGTGCATCTGTGAAACAATTGACTATGACTTAACATAAATGAAACACTTGAGATATAAAATAAATATTGCGCCACTGTAGGTGTCACAGCTTGAACTAACGTGGACTTCAAGCATCTTAGAAAATCACTAAAGAAAAATAAAACAATCTTCCCTGTGTGTACTACAAGACGAAGATCAGTAGCCCAATATGGTGGCGATTAGTTTGTATAAGAGCTTTTATACAACAAAGGAATCTCACTCACTAGTGTTATTATGTTAATTGTATTACAGAATGGCAAAGAAACTGAGTGTTAGTCGAGCAATATAATGTTGTTTTGCTAAATATGTGTATGTCCTGACAAAGGCCCCACCACATACGAAATTAGAAGATTGCTCAGGATGGACAGATCTAAGGAGTCGAAACATCCTGTGTCAACAGATCTTTTTCTAATATAAACATCTTTACAAAAAAGGCAGAAAGAAAGAGTATTCGAACTTAACCCGCTGGCCAATGTTCCTACACATAAACCAACGTTAGAAGAAAAATTAAATGATGTCTCATTTAAGCTGTCTTGTGCATTTAAAATGCATGGTTGTCATCGAAGTATGCTAGTAAAAATGAACTTCAACTGCAACACAAACACCATTGGTAGTGTTCCCATACCCATGAATAGTAATACGAAGCACTTGTTGAAAAAGGTTGATAACAAATACGGCACTTTTTAGGCACTAACCTCACACTGCACTTATGCACTTTTATGAGAAAGCGTAACCCATTACCAGGCCTTGCTAATTCTTAAAAATTCCACTAGACATGCAGTTCCTTAGTTTACATACTTGACCTAAGAGAAATGCACTTGGCCCAAGGTGACTGGGGACAAAATATTCACAAGTGCTTTTTGTAAAATGATGCATGTCGCCATAAGCGCGCTTAGTATTTGGTGCAATCCTATCAAGCATGCAAAGTGAAACTTGTATTTGCCATTTACTGCAAACAAAATGTGTTTGCAGTAAATGAAAAATAGTTTCTAACATCCCAATACTCGCAGCAAGGTTGACTATCGTGCAAATGGTACTTGCACTTAATAAAAACTGCTCACCAATGCTAGGGGCTAGTAGATTTTGTAAGCCCTGATTACTCACCAGGTTGTTTGAAAAACAATGCATTGTGAATGTCCAATGTAAATGTTGTGATTATTGTATCTTGTGAACTATGTGCGACTTAGATTAGTGTTTTAGTATTTCTGTATACTTTATATGTGAAGTAAATGTATTAATTAGAAATAAAAGAAAAACACTTTTATCAGAGTTAAGAAGTGAGGTCTATTGCAGCAATAAGAATACACCTGCATTATTTCCACAGGTGTCTGAGTTTTTCCACACGACAGAGAGGCGTAGCTTGTAACTCGTCTGTTTTGCTTAGTCTCTTATGAAGGCCCAAATTAATAAACACTAGGACATTTTGGGAGATTGTAAAAAGATACAAGACTGGTACCTCACTGAGTGGTGAGGTGCCTAAACATGACTGGGAAAGACACCAGGACCATAATCTTTCTGTAACATGTCACCCTGTTTTACCAGAGCAGATTACTGATAAATGCGTGCATCGACACAGGGCCGCTGAAGTGTAAAGAAATTGTCATCGGGGCAAATGCTTAGAGAGTACCTGGCACCAATGGTTTGTGCACCTCATTGCAACGAATGAATCTAATATTATGGGGTGTCATCCTACATGAGCTCTTCTCAAACATTAGCAAATCGGGGGTCATACGAGCTAGTTAGAGCGATAGAACAATCGCTATGCTGGTTGCCCCTCAAAGATATTTGGAAACAATATTATTGAAGGAGCTCATTGCATGGATAGAGAGGTAATAACATCTTACCGCACAACCAGAAGGGGCTTAGAAAGGGGTCCTTTACCTTGGATAACATCCTACTACTAGCATAGACAATAGAACAGGCATGGCGGACAAATCATAAAAACTGTGTACGACACATTTATAGCCTTTAGTATAGCTTTTGACACAGTGCATAGAGACTTGCTGTGGAAGGATTTGGATGGCTGAGGCATTCCAAGGGGGCTCTTAAGAATGCTCATGACTCTACATCATAACACCACAGTGACAGTTATAATCAACCGTGAAGGTAGCACCAGCAATACGCACACCTACATAGGTCTCAGACAGGGTTTTGTTCTAGCCCCAGCATTATTTAAGTTATATCTCGCAGATCTTCCCCTAGCACTTTCCACTGAGGAAGCATATCCCCCAGACTTGGCTTCCAGGAGATTTGGTGGCTAGACTATGCAGACTAATTAATTTTACTCGACACCACTTCCATGGGCTTGCAAAGATTATTAACATCAATTGCCACTTATGCTAGTAACAACAGCTTGATCATTTATATTGATAAGACCACTATTATGATATTTAAAGCTAGAGCAATAGAAAAAAAACATAAATGGTGGCTATATGAGCAAGAAGTAGAGACGGTCACACATGTTAATTACCTAAAGGTGGTTGTTGACAAAGGCTAAATTGGCACCAAATAGGGAATGCTGCGGGCACTGCTTAATTACATATAAAAACCCTTAAGAAGTTTGTGTCCGAGAATTCTGGCTACTCCAAGCCATTGTGAGAGATTTCGAGGTTAAAAATCAGGCCAGTAATGACATATGGAGTAGAGATATGGGGGATGGCAAAATCCACAGAACTGAACAAAATAGAGGGCTATTGTTTAAAGGTTTCATTGGACTAGCTAGTAGTCTACCAGCCAAATATTTATGTGTTGAATTCTGAATTGTTCTCATGTGGAGTACCATAACATTTTGCGTAGACTAAATCTATATAAGACGTTTCCAATAGCTACACCCAAAACTTTGATGCCATACATCACTATGGGACATCAAAATGGAGCACCACGTCATAGGGCCTCTAGCATTGACACAGTGAAAGAGAGCTCTAAATGGTTTACTCTTTTCAACTTTGATGAAGATGTCATAAGTGCACCTTGCTTTACGATACCAATGTAAAAGGCTCATGTGTGAAATTGATCACAAGCCAAACCTGATAAACTTAGCCGCAAATGTGGTATGAATACTTACTGTTTGCTCCTAACCTAGGCAAATGTCCGGGCTACTTGGCAGACATTTCTAATTCTCAGACTAGGCACGACTATATGAGAATTAAGTTCAATGTAGTGCCCTCTAGAGAAAATATTAGGCTCTGAAGGATACAGAAAGTGCATTAAACACATAACGTTATAGAAGACACCTAAACTAGAACGTCAGGCACCTATTGATTCAGTGTAAATATGTGACCTTCAAACAAAAACACATGAGGGCATAATGTATATGCAGAGTATTACCTTATTTGGAATAAATATATGCAGGTCAAGTATACAAACTTAATATATCACCTAACTAGTTTGTGGTAGGACATCCAGCTCTTATTGAATCAACTTTACTTCTTCTTTGTTCTGAGTAGCACACACTATGATGTCAGTTATTTTTTGTTGTACATATGTTCGAATTCCAATTATGGCTTTTGTATTTATTTTTCTGCTTTCTACTGTCTTGATTTTGTATTTATGTACAAAAGCCTCAGTACATGGCTGTATTATACAGATACAAAAATAAAGTGCCAGTTCATTTCTTTTCCAGCAAGAGGATACCTTGATGGCGAGGATTGAGTCAGGATCACACACCACCACCCAAGGAGCACAGGTATGACATGCTTGCTTAATTTTACTTGGTATTCTTTTCACTTTACAAATATTCAAACTGTTTGCTTTTATAATTTGCAGTTGTTCAAACAAATATTTTTACAAAATTTAGAAAAAACAAATCTAAATATGAATGACATTTTCATTCTGTTGCATCTAAAAGTAGAAGATGTGCAGTGCATGTCATATCCTAATGACATTTGCAGGGTGGCAAAAATGCAAATTACAAGCTACAAGCCAGCCATAAAAAGTCAATCGCTTCCTTAATTCTATACATACAAACAGCACACCATATTTTGCACCCTGACATTTGTCTAACTTTCTCATTATAAATACTGTAGTATGAGACCGAGACAGTTGCAGGTTCAGTTCTTGCCACCTAGCACGTGAAAAGAAGGATGGGGTTAGAAGGCGATTAAATTGTACTTTTATAAAGCACAGTCTCTTTAAATATTGACTTCTATCACCTGCTCACAAAGAAGACTTTGTATTATTACATTTCCTATGTAAACAATTAGCAAAGCCACACACAGCACACCTTTTGTTTTTTTTTAAACATCCCTTGAAATAGTGGCCAAGGAAAACGTCAAGGAAAACTCAGACCACACCATAAACAAGGGACACCAGATGTCAAACAATGGTGATTTGGGAACAACTGTTGGTGCATCAATCTAAACTTGAAACCCAATGTTGTCATGAGGGCTGCCCAAGTGCACTTGCCGGAATTTGAGTAGGTCACCAACACATAGCCCATGGACCCATGGAAGAGAAAGAAAGACCTTGGGCCTCATTATAACTCGCCCGGTATGGAAACAACCTTTCCATGCCGGGCGATCACAACTCCTGCAGGCAGAGGCGTCAAACCCGCCAAGTCTGACCTGGCGGGTTTAACACCTCCCGCCTGCAGGCAGACGAGGAAACACCGGCACCATCAGGAGATGGTGCCGGTGTTTCCATGATCCCCATCCCCATTGAGTCCTATGGGACTCAATGGCAATGGGGATTAACACCATTCCGCCTCCGGAATTCCCGGGACACCGGGTTTTAATGCCCCGGTAATTCCGGGAGTCACGGAGGCGAAATGGTAATACGAGTACGGCGGTAACCAGGCGGTTTTACCGCCTCGGTTACCGCCGGACTCGTAATGAGGCCCCTTTTAATTTAATCAACATTTCAGGTACTTTGTATCCAGTGCAGCGCTGTCCTGATTTTAATTTGTTTTGGGATCTGTAGAGTACGCTTTGATAAATTGTGACCTTGGTGTAAGTAATGAACACCCTTTCACATTTTACCAAAATAATGGTTTTACTCAATTCCAATTCGATAGTTCCATGCATGTAGCAACTCAATTTCAAACTGTATTTAAAAAACATAACCTACATACATCTATTAACCCAATCGGTTATATCAAAGTTGAACAATTTACCAAACTGCATAGCAACACTGATAATGGTTTACTAGTGGCTCAAATTAACACAGATTGGCAATTGGTTGCTAGGGATTCAAATTAACAAGTGCTGATAATGGCTAACAATTGTTTCGCATATATGCAGTGAAAATGTGCTGCTCCAGTGCTTCTTCATAGCCATATATATTGAATACCAATTCTCTTTAATCCCGAAGTGAGCACAATCATATAGTCATAAATTCAAGATTGAACAAAGGAAAAAGATAATATTTAATGGAATAGGTTAAATTCAAGGGCACAGTATAGACAAATAATCCCTCTCATACTTCATGTATTATTATTACCTTGTCTCAAATAATGAAGTCAGGTTATTTATTTTATCTTATTTATTGGGTATTCATAATGCACTTATAAAGCAAATGGTGTTTCAAAGCGCAACAAGACAAGGGGCGGGGCAAGGATAAAAGATAACAAAACGGTTCTACTAGGCCATGTGACATTTGGATCGTGCAAGCACAGTAACAAGGAGTGCATGGGAGTGGGGAGGTGGGGGGGGGGAGCCGGTCAGAGCAGAATGCACTAATGCTAAGGAGGGAAAAGACATGCAGGTCGGAGTGGAGAAACCACAGTACTCTGGAGGACTTGGGGGGCTGGGGGAAGAGGGCCCCTGGGCTAGGCGAGTGCAATGGGGAGGCCAGGTGGACAAGTGCCAGGCCAAGGCAGAGAGTGCAGGGGAATGCAGGTCCTAATGCTAAGTGCGAGGATGGGGCTGGATGTGCTCAATAGGGGTGCAGGCCCAGCCAATCAAAATGTGGCAGAGGGGGACATTAGCAGGGGAGGGGTAGAGGGGAGGAAGAAGAGAAAAGGAGGTTCTTAAGATTCTTCTGGAATTTAAGGAGATCCCGCTCAAGTATGAGAGGGGCAGGGAGGCCATTCCAGAGGGAGGGTCCTGCGGAAGAGAGAGAACTACCCCCCACTCTCTGCTTGGAAAAACATCTGATCTCCAGAGAGTTGGAGCTAGAAGAATGAAGGGAGGTATTTAGGGAGAGAGAGTTGGATGTAGCAAGTTCCCAGGTGATGCAGAGGGTCTTGATCTTGATCCTTGCGGCAACTGGGAGCCAATGGAGAGATGTTAGAGCTGGAGAAATGCGGTCCCTGGGCTTGAGGCCAAGGATATGTTTTTCAGTACTATTCTGGATTAGCTGAATGGGGCGAAGGGAGGATTTAGGCAGATTGAGGGAGTGAGCTGAGTGTTTGACAACAAAATAAACGCTCCTGCTTCCTAAAATGACCAGAGTCTTTCTTCTGCCCTCATTGCTTGGAGGCAGGCCAATCCCTTCATATACCTCAGCTATGGCAGAGTGAGTGGAGTGAGCTGAGTGATTGGCGGGCTGGCGGCGGTGACTTCTGGAGGTACGACTTGCGTGGCCCGAGGCAGAGGTGAGACTTTGAACGTTCACATCGCTTACCATCTTGGGTGTTGGCCGACTTCCTAGCTTCCTTTGTCGCCCATGCAGTATTGAAATCTGTAGCAGCAGGCTTCCAGTCAGCCCTAACAAAGCACTGGTTCCCAAAAGTTGCATTTTCTGTGGTTGTTTTGAATGCATGTGCATGACTTAAGAAGCAAAAAAACAGGGAATTGCAGTATGAAGCCTTGTATGGACTCAGGTTTAGCTCAACTAATGGATCAGGCAAGGTTGCTCCTTCTCCTAGTCTTTCCAGCAGAGGTGTTGGTCCCCCAATGCAGGGGTAGGAGATTAATGTTGCAAATAAACCAAACAAACAAGAACCTCAAACATTACTTCGTTTTTGGAGCTGGTGGGGAAACGCAGTCTTAAGAAATGGAGCAAGAGAATGAGGTTGCTGTAAACTACTCTCATGCACAACTTTTGGATTTGGATACCAGCTTAATAGCTGGAAATAATAGTGACAGATACATCAATACTCTGCCTATATTCAAAGAGCTGGCTACGGTTGAATGTTTTAGTGATAGTGATACCGAATGTTCTTTTATTAACTCACCGATGCAAGTGAAGAGGAGGGGTATATCCTCCTTGCTGCATTCTTCTCAGAGTTGTGACCAGAACGTCTTGGCCATTGTAGATTTGAATGGGTTCTTCCAGAGTTTGTCGCATTGTATGACATGTTCTATTAAAAAAGGCGTCAGTTCAGTTATTACAGGACTTGACAAGTAGTGTGGATAAGCTTTTATCAGAAAAAGTGAATAGGTTAACTAAGAGTGACATTGTTAGGGATCTGAATGTTGCAAAAGATGTTGTGAATAATGGTAGCACTCTTATCCCTGGTTCTCCATTACCATCTAATGGTCGGGTGTTGGAATGCCCAACCCCTATCGATCTGATGAATGTTGTTTGAATACAGAGTTCAGAAACGATTAAGCTGGTAAATGAAGAGGTACCTGTAATTCAGGGGATATAATGATAACAAGCTGGTTGTGCTGCCCATATTGACTGTAGTTAATATAACTAAGTAGCAGGGTGATGAAGGGGCAATGCCCAGGGTGAAAGTTTTGGCATCCAGGGCTCCCTTAATTATCTCGGCACCTAAAGGAGGCGGGAAACAGCCTAAAAGCACTAAGAAAGTTTTAACAAAGAAGGGCAATTCTAACTCATCTAGACACCTTTTTTCAAATGTGACTGTGCCAAAATCTGTCTTCCCCAATTCGTAGCGGCGGAGACTGCAAGTTCTTGTGTGTTTCATTACTCCTTCTAAGGTTATAGCAGATAGATCAGCAGAGGAAGGGAGGGTTGTGATTAGGTCCCTCATTCATGATCTGGGAGAGATATTACAGTCTGACCTACTCATGATATTGGAGAGCTAGTTTAAGGTGCACT
This sequence comes from Ambystoma mexicanum, assembly GCF_040938575.1. Lineage (NCBI taxonomy): Eukaryota > Metazoa > Chordata > Amphibia > Caudata > Ambystomatidae > Ambystoma > Ambystoma mexicanum. The sequence continues at coordinate 554,176,798 of NC_090932.1, forward strand.
AGAATTTTATTAAGGAACCGATTAATAAACTGGAGCCATCTTCTCTGATAACTTGTTTTTTCCCTGAAATGTATGTCCTTGGAAAGGCTGTGGGTGCTGGATCATCTACGGATTGTCTTAAAAATAGGGTTGGAAGAGCTGGCGAGGAATTATTAGTTTTGGGACCTTTGAAACTGATGGTTCACAGTCAGCTTCTTGGCAATGTTGAGAGTGACATGAATAGATTGGGGGATCATGGATCTGTAAGGAAGGTGTAATTTTCCTGAGGTGTTGATAATGTTTAAGAGTTAGGAATTTCATGTCATCCTAAGATTTGTTGTATGTTGCCAGTTAATGCTGAATGTGGCCTGAATAGAATGAATGAACGAACAGGAGCCTTCTAGGAAGGTTATGTTTTCCTCAGATGATAATCATGTTAAGAATTCAACAATGCGTTTTCCCCACATGGCAGTCCAATTGGAAGACTCAGACATGAATACCCGTGACTCCTCATTCAAAAGCATTTTGAAAGGGGCTTGATCAGTGGATAGAGAGAGCCCAGCGATACGCAAGACTGGCATAAGTTGGTGGTATTGCGTCCTGTTGTCAACACCCATTTTTCCAACAGGTGCTTTGCCTCAGCAGTTTTACCTAACATTTTCATCTACATTTTTTGGGGGGGTGGGTGGGGTTGGGAAAGGGTAAATAAAGGGGTGGGGAAAGGGAAATAAAAATAATTAAATTATGGGGGTTTGGTGGGGGAACTCCCCAAAAATAATGTTTAAAAAAAATGCAATGAACTTTTTTGCTCCCGCCGCAAAACACCTGTTGAAAAAAAGGGGGTCGGAAGGGGGTTAGGAATACCAGTGTAGACTGATATGTGAATATGATGGGCCTCGCTGAGGCTCATTTCCTATGAATCACGGTAATATTTTGTCTCTCTTTTCTGAGATCCCCACTTAAAACCTATCAACTCTGGGGATATCAAATGCATAGAATGTATGTATGATGTGTGAAAAACCAGAGGGTGTTTCACTGCTAAACCCCGGGGATACCTTACTCAGGTGGCAAGGGCAAGGCCATCGCCTTTGGATCCTGACCCTGAGGGTGGACAAGCGAGAGAGGATCACCTGGGCAAGGGGTCCTTGGGGATTGCGGGAGGAACACCCTCGAGAGATACATGGTATTCTCCCTTTCCGACACACCCCAACCTCACACTTCCTCCACCTTTAGAGGTTGTTGTAAGTCCTGTCCCATTGCCCCAGCCCAATTCCAACAGGTACCAACACCAAAGGGAGGCATAGAAGAACAAACACAACACCCCATATTTTACAACAACAAAATTGTTCCCCTTCTCCTGACAATATCTTCCCTCTTTTTTCTACCACGACTCGGGAATACTACAACTCCCAAAATTCCTCTCCACTGTTTTTCCCCAAAACCACTGGCAAGAGGAAGAGGCAGAATGGAGCTATGAAGATGCACCATGGATTCCTATGGGCAGTCTCCAATATGTCCCACTAATAAAATCAGGCAGGGTCAGGCACTTGATCTTAGAATACATACACCTGGTACCTATAAGCTCTCTCCACATGGTTAAAAGGTGGCACACTGAGGCACACTCTGAGCAAGGCAGTGCACGAGAAGGACCAGCTCTTCCAGGCTGACGGTGAACCAGGTGGAGCAGAGCGACAGGCCGAGGGACAGACCTGAGGTACAGGGGACACACCAGTGAGAGATTGTTGTCTCCGAAGGGCCTTGAAGGTTGCGCAAGGAAGCCCAGAAAGAGAGAAGAGACAAACCTCTTTTGAGTGTGCAACATTGTCTTTGATATCCTGGAATTTAAGAGGACATTCTCATCTTTTAGCTGAACCTGAACTTGGTAGCTTTTAAAGGAATTTTAATAATGTTTTGCTCCAGGAGACATGGTTATTAGGTTCCCCTATGATTGATGGATTTGTGGTCTCTTTTCAAACCGCCCAAATAGGGACCTTGGGTCACCTAGTACGGTGGCTGCTGACTGCTGTGAAAATTGATATTTCTCCACCTGTTAAAAAGGTGGCAAAGCAGAAGGGCATTCTGGCGATGTCCGTCCCTGTTATAGTAAATAACCTTTTACGGAATGGTCTTATAGTAAATATATACTGGGATGAGAGAATTAGTCCCCTGAAGGTATTTCAGATTATATTAGAAAGCCAGATTCTGAATTGGCTGGATGTGAAAGGGGATGTGCATATCATTTTAGCCGGTGGTTTGAATTCAGATTGCTCGTCTTCTTCTGAGGGATAGTGAAGGGGTGTACTTTGGGGGCAAAACACTCGAAAAAAGGGTAATCATGGGAAAACGTGGATGCATATGCTAACTTCCTTGGGTTTAGTTATGCTCAATGGGCATAAGTCAGGAGATTGTCCCCCGAGGTATACATTGAATAATGGTACTTTGAAATCAATTATTGATTAGGTCTTTGTTGATTCTGCTATGTATGCCTTTTGTAATAATTTTCATTAAGGATGACTGACGCAAGTGATCATAATATGCTTATATTTTCATCTGATGTCTCAGTTAAGACCAAATAAGTTCTGATGGCTGTCCCTTTAAGGGTAAACCAGAGAAAAAATAGGCTATATATAAATAACGGTACACTGAACATTCTTAATGAAAATTTGGAAAATGTTTGGAATGTCAGCACCTTGGAATTGAAATGCTGTACTATTAATGTTGAATCATTTCATGATTTATTAAATGAGTCGATGGAGAATGCGTAGTGCGGGTATTTCGAAATGTAGAAATACTGCTGTTCATTTACATACCCATGAATATGGCAACACTGTTGCGCATCATAAGAAGCTGCTTAAACAAACTATTCGATTTATTTTAAATAGTAAACAGTCACTAGAGCAGAAAAAATGGCTTAATGAAAACTGCTAGTAATAGTAGCAAGAACTGGCTTAGGAGCCACAGATGTATTTTGCTGCAGAACAATGGTGAGGCAATTCTTCGATTAATGAAGAATGGAAGTTCTTCTGCTTTCTGGCAGGTTATCAATGGTCTGGAAAACACACAGACTTGCTTTCAACTCAATCCGACATCTGAGGAAGCCTGGATCAGACATTTCCAGATAATTTATTGGAAAGTTAATTTGGGGCCTGAATTAGGTTCTCTCTGGAGGACGTTTCTTCCAGTGCCTATATAATAAACTTGGACTTTATGATGGATGCAATATCGAGGGCTAGCTCTTCTAGGGCTGCCAGTCCTAATGGTCTTAATGAGCACATGCTCAAGGCTGCGAGTGGTGTCTGGGCTTCCCTTTTGGTTTGGTTTTTCCAACAGATGCCTGCGAAAAGAATTTTGCCGGAATCTTGGCATACATCTTATGTATTGCTAATTTTCAAAAAAGAGGATCGTCTGACTCCTTGTAATTACATGCTATTGATGATCATGGATGCTGATCAAAAAATCTTTGCAGCCATTCCCTCAAAATATTTAGAGGAATGGGCATACATGGCAGATAGAATGAAGAAATTCCTGGTTGGTTTCCGCAAAAATCAGGGTACCACCTTGAATGGTTTCTTGATTAGATTGGTGCAGGATGCGACCTGGACTAAAAATAAGAAATATGAACATATTTATGTGGCCTCAATAGATCTAACTGCAGCGTTTGATTCGGTCCATAGGAATGTATTATAGCAAAAATTGTCTGGGTGGGAGATTCCTCTGGGTTTGCTAAAATTGTTAATACTGTTGCATAGCGACTCATTCATTCAGGTCAGACTAAGTAATCATCATCATAAACTTTATTTTGTTTAATCAACCATAAAAGTACATATAATAAAAACCAATATGTTCATGATTAAAAACAGCAAATAAAAAATACATATACAATCAGATACAAATATTCTCTTTGAAGTGCAAGTGCTTTACAAGTATAAAACAAAGTTGGGACTTGAGCTAGGTAACAAATCAAGATAAATGCTAACCCACAATTGTTGAGCATGTGTTGAAGAATAGACTATGGGCCTCCCTCATCACGAGTTGGGCGGTAATCCTTAAATCTGGGAGAACCGGTATTGGCGCCGCCAATACCGCCCCGCCGGATAACGACTGTAAATCCTGCCGGCGGTAGAACAGCCGGCTGTAATGGCGCCGGCTGTAATAGCTACGGCACCCAAACACGCTATTACAGAGCTATCACAACTCTGGCGTTGGTACTATAAGCGCCAGAAAACTGGCGGTAAAACCGCTGAAAATACCACTGGCCAAATGCTGGATGTAAAAGAACACATAAGACAGCAATAAAGGCCCAGGTGAAAACAATGCACCCCAGAGGCCTACAAAGACCCACCCATGCACAACATACCCACCCAACACCATTTCACCATCAGGAGCCGGGATGAGACAGCAATAAGGGCCCAGGTGAAAGCAATGCACAGCAAGGCCTACAGAGGACCCACCCATGCACAACACACACCCCAACACCATTTCACCATCAGGAGCAGGGAGGAGAGAGCAATAAGGGCCCAGGTGAAAACAATGCACACCAGAGGCCTACAAATGACCCACTCATGCACAACACACCCCTCCCAACACCATGATGCCATTTGGAGCCGGGAGCCTTGATGTGAACATCTACTTGCAGCGCCTGGAGCTACAGAGGCCTGCCAACCAGCACAGGGCCCTGAGGAGAAGGAGGAGGAGGAGGAGACCAGCACCTACAAGGTGACCAGCCTTCCCCACAGTCAGGCCAACCCCCTGGGCCCTGACGGATGGGCAGCTGGTGACCAAGTACAGGCTGGACAGGGCAACCATCACCCACTTGCTGGACACAATCCAGGCTGACATAGGCAGCCGTATAGCCATCAGCACTGCTGTGCCCCCACTTGTGAAGCTTGTGTCCGTTCTACAGTACCTCGGGCTGGCAGCTACCAACACACCATTGCCATGATGCATGGCATGGCCCAGTTCACCTTCAGTGCCATGCTGGGACAGGTGCTCGATGCACTGCTGCTCCATGTCAATGAGCACATTGCATTGCCAGCCAAACAGGCACAGGTCAACCAGCTCAAGGCCCAGTTCCATGCCATTGCCCAAGGCCCTGAACGTCATAGCAGCCCTGGACTGAACACATGTAGCACTAGTAGCACCCCGGGAACATGAGGCAGCCTACAGGAACCGTAAGATTTACCATTCCATGAACGTGCAGATGACGTGTAACCCTGACCTAACCTTCACCCACGGCTGCGCACGCTACCCAGGATCCACCCACGACTCCATAGTCGTGGGCAACAGTACCCTACCAGACTACATGGAGAGGCACCAAGGCCAAAACACATGGATGTTGGGTGAGTACAAATCTAGCCGGAAATGCATGCCAGATTACATCTGTTGGGGGCGGGGGCATACACAGAGGAATCCCTGCATGCCAGCAGGAGACACAGGCAGCACTGGCACTGCAACATTTCCATGCATGTGCCTCGCACATGAAACCTTGCACACGTTCAGCACAGCAGAACACACCCAGTCTAAATGGCACACACTTGTGAAAGCACAGTCACATATGGAAGCCCAACTTCCACAAAGCATCTTGTGTGTGTCGCAGTGCTGCTCCTCACCCTGACACAGAAGAGATATCCCACCCTGGCCACCGGACAGTCATAACAATGGATTCCTAATGTAGGCACACCCACAAAGCCACTATACATGAGTAGTTGGAGAAACGACAATGACCATCCCTGAGATGCTGATCCCTGATTGGCCAATCACATGCCTGGCCAAATGTACATGATTGTGCCAAGTAGCAAACGCAACACCAGCCATAGCGAATGCCATGATACATGGCCTAACAACATGTCGCCTGAACATGCAGATATAACGGTACCCTCATCCAGTAATAAGGGACAGAGTACTGTGGCATTTAGACACAGGGGTGGTGCATGCAGTAAGTAGTCCATTGATTCAATGCTGCACCTTGCATAGCACACACCACAATGAAATTAACTATATGGAAAATAGCGTATGTGTAGTACATAAGTGTGACACACATAAGCATTCGCATATTAATTGATACACTGCTGCATGTAAACCTCAACCCATGCATTTCCCAGAAGGCAAAGAATGTATGCCAACATTGCACTGAGATAGCATGACCCTTTCCAACACATACTTGATTCTGCTGCCATTGTCACTGATGACCGAGCTTGTACACCCACTGAACCAACCTTGCCCTAATGTCCGCATTCTCTCCTCTGCTGGTGATTCTGGATACCCTCAGTACACATTGCTCATGAACCCTGTGCATCATCCACACACTCCCGCTGAGCTGGCATACAACATTGCCCATGGGCGTACACGCATCTGTGTGGAAAGGGCATTTGGACTGCTGAAGGCACGCTTCCGGTACCTATACCGTATGGGAGGGGCATTGATGTATGCACCAGAGAAAGTTGGCAACATCATACTTACCTGTGCCATGCTGCACAACATTTGCTGTCACAGGCATGTGCCACTGCCCCGTGATGCTGATGGCCAGCCACCTGGGGATGGGAGTGATGATGAAAATGTGGCCGAAACTGGGGCACATGCACACAGGGATGGGTGTGGGAGGGGAGGTTGGCCAGACGGGCCTTCATTGACTATTATTTTTGATCCAGTGGATTGATACATTTGAGTGTCTGTGGTGGCTTCCGGTGTTTGAGACGCTGTCGCTCTGCGGGGGACGCTGCACCCGTCTGAGTGGGCTACGATGGGGTGAAATTTGATGTGGAATGCATCTTGTTTTGTCTTGCCGGTCCCTTTGTGGCACGGTGGTGGTGCTGGTAGAAGCGTGTAAGGACATGCGGCTGGATGGTGTTGCTTCCTCCCCATCATCATTGGCCTGTGATGAGCGCTGTGTGCCTGTAGGGTACATAGGGTGTTGTATGAGTTGAGGGCAGCTTACATTTGTATCATCTATTTCATGCCTTACAGTGAGTTTGGACAGAGTTTCTATCATGCTTGGCCCTTGCATTTTAGTGAGTACCCATGTTGTGATTGGTGGAACGTGGTACAGGGGAGGGACAGTTCTTGGACATGTTGGTGTGACATCTTCAGATGTCTGTTTAGGATGCACAGCTCCCATATTACTGTACGGGGGGCTGTCATACGCATGCATACATCACGTTGCTGTGACATGGCCATGGATATCTTTCCCCTGGGCCTTAGGCTGATACATTGTACGTACTTATGGTACAAGGGGCAATAGGGTACGGTGTAATGAGGAGGCAGTAATGGGTGGCTGCGGTGCCTCACACACATTGCAGGCACATGCCTTCATGCATTTTCAGGGGAGCGGGGAGGGTTCTCACCTGTAGCCTACTAGGTACTGTTGCCAGCCTCCGCTCCTCCAGCTCCCTCAATAGTTCCCATGACGATCAGGGTCGTCATCTGCTCTTCCCAGGGGGTGAGCTACGGTGGTGGTGGTGCTGGCCCTCCTCCAGTCCCCATGCTCTCACTCCTCTGCTGGAGCAGGAGACCATGGACACAGACCCGCAAGAAATTCAGGCACTTGCAGCAGTCCTCCCCATCACTGGTCACACGGCCCACCAGAGTCACCTTCTGGCTCACTTGCCTCCAGATTTGTGCTCGCCGCTGAACACTTGTCTTGCACTGCTGGGGTCATACAGCTCTTCCTGATGGGCCAGCACCTGCTCTACCATTATTGAAAACTCCTAGTCTGTACATTTCGGTTTTCTCATCCTATCCAGGGCTGACTTCCCCCTGGTACACTCCTGAGCCATTTTCCTAGCTTAACAGGACTGGATGGCTTGCAGGGGCTGCGATTTCCAAAATGGCTGCGACCTAATTTCCCATTCCAGCGGTGACGCGTTTCCCGTGCGCTAATAGCACCACGGCTCAGCGGTAGCGCAATGCGTACTGGATTTACGGGTTCATGGCCACTATTTGCGTTGACGCCATGTCACTGTGCGCATGCACACAGAATCATGATCTGCTGTTGTTTCTGCCAAACATCACGGTGTTAGCACAAATAGCACTCGACGGAAATTACGCCGGAATACCGCCCAATTCGTGATGATGCTCTATGTGTTGAAAGATTTACTAAATCCATTAGATCAGATCCTATAGGGGAAAAGAAGAGGAGAGTCAAAGGCTTGCAGCCTCCTCTGTGGGCAGGTTAGTAAAACATGTTAGATCAGATCTATTGGAAAGCCAGAAGAGGAGAGTCAAGGGCTTGCAGCCTCTTCTGTGCTTGGGTTTTACACTCTAGGTAGCCAGGCTCTGTGAATATAATGTGCTGTAGCATTCACAATATGTAGATCTGCGCTCTGGCTCAAATGTTTTACAGCACTATCGGAGTCACAGATCCCAGACTCTCAACATTGGCAACACATACATTTTTCTCAACTTAATTTTTTAGTGCAAAACAACAGGAAATGCAAAACTGTTTCTTTAACCTTTTTTCACAGAGGGCAGATACTCATATTGGCTGGTAACCACCTTTGAGTAAAAGAAGCCAAGGGGAGAATCCCCTAGTGAAAGCGTAAATACAAGGATTTTTCATAAGCTCGATAAATATCATCTACGTATAACTTAAACCCATGTTGATGCCTCTGATCGAGAAAACCGGTGCCAAGTTTCAAGCGCGAGGCATCGACCAACAAAGTATTGCTACCCCTCTGCCTGATCTTAGCCCTAATACTCTCTATCAAAGCGGGGATAGTTCCACAGGTTTGTCAGGTCGGTTAAGGTCTACTTGGTCGAAAAGATTTGACCTTTTCACATTTAACCGATTTGTTTTTGCTCGGTTTTTGGTCAAAAATGCAGGGGAGACCCCCCACAACCCCAATCCTTTTTCCTTAACCCACCCCATGTATGACATGCATTACTCACCGTAATAGCATTTCTGATGATTGTATCTGCTTATATTCACATGCTGTGCATATGGTCCGACATCCAGTGGTAACCGCAGAGTATTGCATCTTATATTATGGGGACCGAAAGGGGATGTCGGCATAGGCGTGTCTGTAACACTATCCCTATCATGACGTGTAGTGTACCCAAAATCCCTCACGCGCCGAGGTCCCTCCGATTGTATTTTTTCTGCCATGAGGGAGCCCAAGGCTATTGTGAGTGAGTACATGAAGAGAGAAAGTAGAAAGACGTCTATGTTCCTTCCACCCCGCGCGGAGAGGCAGGGAGGGCGCATGTGAATATAAGCAGATACAATTATTAGAAATGCTATTACAGTGAGTAATGCATGTCTTCTGATGCTTGTTAATCTGCTTAGAATCACATGCTGTGCATAGACTAGCGAGCAGTACCCGGAGTTGGAGGTGGGTTGTGAGAAGGAACAGTAGAGAAAAGATATCTTAATACTGCTTGTCCCACCTGAGAGTCAGATCTAGAATGAGTGTCTAGGCAATAGTGTTTTGTAAAGGTGTGTACAGAACTCCAGGTTGCCGCTTTGCAAATGGACTCTAGGGGAACATTTGCAATGAATGCTATGGAAGCTCCAGTGCCCCGAGTAGAGTGTGGTCTAGGCTTGAAGGGCAGTTCTCTCTTAGCAAGAGTGTAACACAGTGTTATGCATTTAACAATCCACCTTGAGAGAGCTGATTTAGAGGCAGGATCCCCTTCTCTGCCAGCTACCACTGAAACAAAAAATGGGTTTGTTTTTCTCAGTGGTTTCGTTCTTTCCAGGTAGAACATGACTGCCCTGCGCACATCTGATGTGTGTGTAGGCTTCTTTCGGCCATGCTAGTGGCATTCTGGAAGAGAGTGGGTAGTTCGATCGATTGGTTCACATGGAACTTTGAGATTAATTTAGGCGCAAATCTGGGATGAGTGCGCAGAACTACCTTACTCCTGTGGACTGTAACAAAAGGGTCTAGAACAGAAAGGATCTGTAGTTCGCTAACCCTTTTAATAGAAATGATAGCCACTAAGAAGGCTGTCTGAAGTAAGGTCTTTAGACTTGCTTTATGCATTGGGTCAAAGGGAGATCCCATGAGTCTGGTTAAAACCACATTTAGATCCCATCCAGGAGCTGGATGAGAAATGGGGTGATGGATTCTCTTAACCGCTTCCATCAAGGCTTTAATCACCAGTATTTTCCACCATGACACTTTTTGTTGTGAGGTGGTGTAGACTGAGAGAGCAGCAAGATGAATCTTTAGGGAATTGAAGACCAGTCCTGCGTCTAACAAATGGGTTAGGTACAGCACAATGTGTGTAGGTGAGCAATCGATGGGATTGACGCCCTTGGTTGTCATGATTCGACGTTTCCGCACCTTTTGGACTTCATGGTCCATTGTGCACTGCAACGTTGTACCTGCTATCCTACCAACATGGCCGACACCACAGAAACGCTGCTGTCTAGTGTTTACTCAAGACTTGTTGCTTCCTAGAAAACAGACACGCCCCTGCGGCTCTGTGCGTCTCAACGCTACCCTTCCAAGTACTCGGCAAGTGTGTTCCTAACTACCTTCCTTTTTCCCGTGCTGCTTCTCCGATATATTTGTCAGCTCCAAATTCCTTCCTAGTGTGCTATTGTGTTGCCCTTGCGCTCTGCCTGAGGGCCGCTCGTTCCTCTCCCTTTCCGGGCCCTTGTCCAGTCCTCCTGTGCTCGCTCTCAGTCCCCTGCACTCTGCAAGCATTGCGACTCCTTCCTGGTTCCTAGTTCCATCCTGGACATTGACCGCTGCTCTTCTTACCTTACCGGAATTCTGAATGCCTACCATCTCTCCGAGGCTGGTGTCCGGTCTTCACACTGGAGGCTGAGGATACCCGCCCTTACCTGTACAAGTCCCGAACGTCCAGGAACAAAGAAAGACCTCCAAAAAAGAAGACAACAAAGGACAAACAGGTGCGACTAGGGGCAAAGTGTGACAGTTTGAGACTCCAAAGACTTGATACAGAATTCAACATGGAGGCTGCTGTCCAAGACCTCATGAGAGGAATGCAAGAATTGACAACAGAGGTCCAGTACCTCAAAGCCGAAAATGCAGTACTAAAACAACTTGTGCTTTCCAGACACTCGGCATTCCAGGTAAGTGCCTTGGTAGGGGGCATAGTGGACAAATACAATGGTTCCTCCAAGGCTCTGCGTTCTTTCCTCGATTCCTGTCTGGTGCATTTCACATTTAAACCCTACTATTTTTCCATGCCTAGGGCCAAAGTGGGATTTATAATCTCACATCTCTCTGGAAATGCTTTAGCCTGGGCAACTGCCTTGGTGAATGCGGGTGACCCGCTCCTGGACAACTATGATGGATTTGTGGATGCCTTCAAAACCATGTTTGACCGTCCTGAACAAGTGTACAGTGCTCAGGAGAAGCTGCTGGAGTTCCAACAAGGAAACCAAGATATGTTGTCTTATGTAACCCGCTTTGAGCAATTGGCTAAGGAGGCAGATTGGACCCAGGAGGCATGCTTTACCTTGTTTCGTTGAGGGTTAAATGAAGAAATCAAGGATGAATTGGCTAGAGTGGCTCGTCCAGGTTCCTTCCAGGCTTTGATAGATTTGTCTCTAGAAATCGACTTCCGTATTCAAGAGAGAAAGGCAGAGAAAAGAAAGACACAAACAGTACCACCAAAGGTTCCAGTGGATTATCCTAGCCCTAAAGAAACAACCACTCCTCACTCCCCTGATCCTGAACCTATGCAACTTGGCCGCTTGCGGGGTCCAATCTCTCCACAAGAAGGGATTTGCAGAATCAACACTGGACTCTGTATGTATTGTGCTTCTGATAAACATCTTGCAAGGAATTGTCACATAGCTCCACCCAGGCGTTCGGGAAACACCAGTTCCCGATCTTGAATGGAGCCCAGCTTCGGGAGAAAGATACTTGCTCTGCTTCTTCTCCTTCCATGAACTGTTTTCATCAAAATACCTTGGTGGTACTACAAGCATCCTTGTCTTCCGCCAATAAGGAGACACATTCCATCCTGGCTCTAGTGGATTGTCGTACTATGGGAATATTCTTGGACCACGAAGGGGCCTTAAAGCACAACATTACTCGAGAATCCAAAGAAACAATCCAAGCAGTCAAAGGGATTGACGGGAAACCACTAACTTCAGGACCCATAACCCAGTAAACCACGGAACTATTACTTTCAATAAACAACCATCAGGAGAGGCTTTGTTTTGATATCATAAAGGCAGCCCATTACCCCATGGTTCTGGGCATACCCTGGCTTCAAAAACACAACCCACATATCAACTGGGTGGCCGGATCCTTATATCTAGGCTCTGAATTCTGTCTGTCTATCACAGAATGTGATGCAGACCATATCCATAGAATCCCGGATCGCTGAACAACCATCTATATGTGTTTCCAACATTACCCAAGTACCTGAGATCTACCAACAATACTCAGATGTGTTTTCAACAGCCATTGTCCAATCACTACCACCCCATCAACCAGAAGATAGTGCTATTGATACTGAAGACTCTGCAGTTATACCATTTGGAAGGATGTTTATTCTTTCTGAACCAGAGAAAAGAGCACTACCGGAATACCTGGATACCAATCTCGCCAATGGAACCATTTGTCCTTCTAAATCTCCAGCCGGGGCCTCTTTGGTCTTTGTGCCCAAAAAGGACACTAAGGAACTCCGACCATGCCTGGACTACCGGGGCCTTAACCAATGCACCCTCAAAGACCGCTATCCTTTGCCACTCATTTCCGACATATTGGAAGCTGTACGTGGTGTGGTAATCTTCACTAAACTTGACTTACGGGGTGCTTACCATCTCATCTGTATAAAGGAAGGTGATGAGTAGAAGACCGCCTTCAGGACGCCCTTCGGTCATTTTGAATACCTGGTTATGCCATTTGGCCTTGCCAATGCTCCTGCGGTTTTTCAGCGCTTCATGGACAGAGTCTTTTCAGATATGCTGTTCCTCTTTGTCATTGTATATCTGGATGACATTTTGATATATTCCGACGATCCTAAGGTACATCAAGAACACGTGACCTTGGTTTTACAATGCCTACGAGAGAATAAGATGTTGGCTAAACCAGAAAAATGCATCTTTCATGCCCCAACAGTTAATTACCTAGGATTTGTTTTGAGTTCCAAAGGAATAGAAATGGATCCCGCCAAAGTCGACTCTATTCTTTCATGGCCAGCCACTACAACAGTAAAACAGATTAAATCCTTCCTGGGACTTGCAAACGTTTATAGGAAATTCATTCCTACATTCTCTGACATTGTACAACCTATAGTTGCATTGTTAAAGAAAGACATTCCTTTCAACTGGTCTGTTGCTCAAGAAACAGCCTTTCAGGCTCTAAACCAAAGATTTACTCAAGGTCCCGCCCTGGCTCAACCTGACATCAATAAACCTTTCCTGGTGGAAACTGACGCCTCAGAGTATGCTATTGGGGCAGTGTTAAAACAAGAATCTGAGGACAAAGTGGAACATCCCCTTGCTTACCTATCTCAAACACTGAATCCCAGTGAGACCCATTACTCAGTCCTGGAGAAGGAATTGCTCGCCATCTGGCAGGCCTTTACTTAGTGGCGTCATTTACTTCTGGGTGCCAAATTCCCGGTACAAGTGCGAACCGATCACAGAAACTTGCAGGTCCTGCAATACCTTCAGTGCAGGAACAGTCGTCAGGCACGTTGGGCTTTTTATTTTGCCCAGTATCAGTTTTGCATACATCACGTCCCTGGAACTAACAACATAATTGCTGGTGCCTTATCCAGACGCCCTGGTTACGAACCAGTTGAGGCACGTGCCTTTCCGAAGATGTTTCCCGACACTGTTTTCGTGGCCCAGGCCAATTCCTTATTGGATAATGTCCGTGCAGAAACACCACTTTCTGATCTCTGGAAGGATTACATCAAGACCAACCAATGGTCCTTAGTTGCTAAAGATGGATACCTTTTTAAAGACAAGAGATTGGTGATACCTACTCAAAAACTGAGAACCAAGATTATAAACCTCTGTCATGATACCTTCCATTCCGGGCATTGGGGATTACAGCCACTCTCCATCTCATTCAGAGACATTTTTGGTGGCCTAAAATGATCGACGGGGTAAAAGTATATGTCCAAGCCTGCGCTGTCTGCAGTCAGAACAAGTGCGATAATAGAAAACCTGCGGGTCTTCTCCACGAACCCACGTTACCAGAGCATCCTTTGGAAATAATTGCCACCGATTTTATCATGGAATTACCTCCTTCCAAGGGTTTTACTACCATTATGGTTACCACCGACCTATTTACCCATATGGCTCACTTCACCACCTTGTACAAGTCACCTTCAGCACAAGAAATGGCAGGAATATTTTTGAATCACATCTTTAGACTGCATGGTCTTCCTTACAAAATCATTTCAGACCGTGGGCCTCAGTACATATCCCAATTCTGGAAGTGCCTGTGTCAGACATTAGTTATTCAACGTGCCTTATCTTCTGGTTACCATCCTCAATCCAATGGGATAACCGAACGAGTAAATCAGACCATAGAACAATATTTGCAATGCTTTGCAGCCAAGGTCCAGGATGATTGGTCGGTTCTAATCCCAGTTGCTGAGTTTGCATACAACAACTCTGACCACTCTGCTGTCAAGACAAGCCCTTTCTTTTGCAGTCAAGTGTTCCATCCATCAGTCTTGCCAACACTCCTACCTCATTCCACCCCGGTTCCTTCGATTGATTCCTGGATTGAACATCTGGTCACTGTACATAAGGATGTTAAAAATCATTTGGAAAAGGCCAGAATGGATGTTAAAAGACATGCTGATACTAGAAGGAGACCCAGTCCCGTTTATGACATTGGCAACAAGGTCTGGCTGTCCTCTAGACTCTTGCCTCGACACCTATGACCCAATAAACTGGCTCCTAGATTCTACGGGCCTTTTTCCATAAAGGAAATCATCAGCCCAGTGGCATATCGACTTCAGCTACCAGAATCCTGGAAGAAGATACATCCCGTTTTTCACACTTCCTTGCTCAAACCCTATTCTCAATACACCAGATCAGCTCATCGACCTAACCCTGTGCTCGTCAATGATCAGATCGAATTCGAGGTCTCCAGGATATGCGATTCCAGATTTAGAAGAGGTCGACTACAGTAGTTGGTGGAATGGAAAGGATAGCCCCCCAGTGAACGAATGTGGGAACCGGTCTCCAACATGAATGCCCCCCGTTTGGTACGGAGATTCCATCTAACCCATCCAGGTAAACCCGGTGGATCGGGGTTTAAGAGGGGGCATGCTGTCATGATTCGCTGTTTCTGCCCCTTTTAGACTTCATGGTCCATTGTGCACCGCAACGTTGTACCTGCTATCCTACCAACATGGCCAACACCACAGAAATGCTGCTGTCTAGTGTTTACGCAAGACTCGTTGCTTCCTAGAAAACAGACACGACCCAGCGGCTCTGCGCATCTCAACGCTACCCTTCTGAGTACTCGGCAAGTGTGTTCTTAACTACCTTCCTTTTTCCCGTGCTGCTTCTCGGATATTTGTTAGCTCTAAATTCCTTCCTGGTGTGCTATTGTGTTGCCCTTCCGCTCCGTCTGAGGGCCGCTCGTTCCTCTCCCTTCCAGGGCCCTTGTCCAGTTCTCCCGTGCTCGCTCTCAGTCCCCTGCACTCTGCGAGCATTGCGACTCCTTCCTGGCTCCTAGTTCCATCCGGACATTGACCGCTGCTCTTCTTACCTTCCCGGAATACTGAACGCCTACCATCTCTCCGAGGCTGGTGTCCGGTCTTCACACTGGAGGCTGAGGATTCCCGCCCTTACCTGTACAAGACCTGAACGTCCAGGAACAAAGAAAGACCTCCAAAAAAGAAGACAACAAAGGACAAACAGGTAAGCCTAGGGGCAGAGTGTGACATTGGTATTACACTAGATGACAAAATGTTTTCATTTACTGGAATAGCAATAGCGGGTGTTAGGTTTCCTAGCTTCCTAGAGAATGTCCATGCATCTCTGAGGGAGCAGAAGGTGTCCAAACTCTATGACCTCAGGAGCCAGACTGCTAAATTCAGAGTTTGTGGGCATGGATGTAGGGTCTCCCCCTGTCCTGAGACAACATGTTGTACTAGCAGGGTAGTTTTACTGGTGGGGAGAGTGACATTTCCATTAGATGAGCGAACCAGGGTTGGCGCGCCCACATGGGGGCTACCAATATCATGGTGACTGGTTCCTGGTGCATCTTGTACACTATCTTGTTGAGTAGGAGAGTTGGGGGAAAAAGCGTAAACAAATTTCCCTGACCATGTTATCCAGAGACCGTTCCCCTTGGAGCGGTTCTGGGGGTATCTGGAGGCATAGTCTTGGGCGTTCTCCTGAGTTGCGAACAGGTCGATCTCTGGGAAGCCCCATTCTGCGAAGACGTTGGAGACGATGTCTTCGTGCAGACACCATTCGTATTCTATGGGCAGTGGGAAATCTCTGCTGACCACGTCTGCCAGAAGATTGAGTTCCCCTGCAACGTGTTAGGACAACAGAAACATCTTGTGTTTGAGAGCCTACATCCAAATGTTTTGGGACAGCTTGGATAGCCCTGGAGAAAGCGTGCCCCCTTGTTTTTTCAGGTAATACATGGCTGTGGTGCTGTCTGTCAGAACCAGAACTATATTCCCTTGTAGTTATGTTTGAAAGGCTTTCAGTGCTTTGAACACCGCTAATAGCTCTAGCAGATTTATATGGTTGGATTCTACTTGTGGGGACCACACTCAAGCAGGTGAGCCCCCCACCCCATGAGAGATGCGCCTGTCGTGAGAGTTGCTTCCACTGCGGGGTTGGTGAAGGACTTCTCCTTCAAGAGGTTTTACCTCGACCACCACTGCAGAGAGAGAACAAGGGCTGGCAAGACAACTACCAGATCTTCCCATTGTCCGCTGGCCTGACACCACTGGCTGTTGAGCCACTCTTGCATGAGACGCATGCACAGGCGCGTGTGGGGAACCAAGTATATACATGACGGCATCATACCTAACAAGCACATGGCTTTGCGTACTCTCACCTCCCGACTGGCTACATATTGAGGGATCTGAAAAAGCATGTTCTGAACCCTCTTGTCGGAGGGGAAGATGAGGCCGTCCTTCATCCGGATTAGCGCCCCCAGAAATTGTTTTACTTGACTGGGGACTAGACTGGACTTTTTCTCGTTGATAGCGAATCCCAGACTGAACAGAAGGTCTACGGTCTTCTGGGTGTTCAAAAAGCATGGGCCTCATTACAAGGTGGGTGCAAAGGGATACCGGGCACCGGTAATGACACCGGTGCCGGTAATTCCTTTGCGCCCTATTCCGAGATCCCTTAGCGGGTCCCTCCCTTAACGCCTAGTTTTACCAGGCGTTATGGACGGGACCCGTTAAGGGATACCTGGGTCAATAACGGTACCGCAATTTGCGGTACCGTTTTTGACGCCTTCCCATTGAGCCCTATGGGGGCTCAAATGGGAATGGGGAATGGCTTTTACAAT
This sequence comes from Ambystoma mexicanum, assembly GCF_040938575.1. Lineage (NCBI taxonomy): Eukaryota > Metazoa > Chordata > Amphibia > Caudata > Ambystomatidae > Ambystoma > Ambystoma mexicanum. The sequence goes on from NC_090932.1 coordinate 554,194,218, forward strand.
GGGGACTTACTGGTCCCGCCAAGGTTGGACTGGACCGGTAAATCCTCATTGTACGAGGACGGACATGGTCCCGTTATTGGTGCTAGTTATGGCGCTAATAGTGCCATGACTAGCACCAACCTTGTAATGAGGACCCATGTGTTGAAAGAGTCACCTGTTATGAGCCAGTCGTCGAGGTAAGGGTAAACCAGGACGGATAGTCTGTGCAGATGTGCTGCCACTACTGCCAGGACCTTTGTAAACACCTTTGGCGCCGAGGCAATGCCGAAAGGGAGCACCTTCAATTGGTAATGCCTGTCCTCTATCCTGAACCTTAGATATTTCCTGTGCGCTGGCAACATTGAAATATGAAAGTATGCATCTTTCATGTCCAATGTTGCCATGTGGTCCCCCTGTTTCAACAGTGGGATCACTTCCTGTAGCGTTACCATACAAAACTTTTGAGGTTTTATGAATTTGTTCGCTGGGCGCAGATCTAGAACAGGGCACATGGTGAGGTCCTTTTTGGGTACAAGGAAGTACAATTAATAAATACCCTTGTTTACCTGAAGAATAGGGACGGCTTCTATGGCGTCCTTTCCCAGCAGCGCTTTCACCTGTTGATTCAGGATCTGCAGATGGTCCAGCAAGAGGCGTCGTGAACGTGGCGGTCTGAACTGTGGTGGTCGGATGAATTCCACGCAGTAACCATGGGCGACCATCTTTATTATCCACTGGTCTGAAGTTATCCCCTCTCATGCAGCGAGGAAAGATGTTAAACGCCCCCCGACCGGGGTGACATGGGAGGGGACCTGGATCCGTTGGTCATTTCTGACCAGAGGCTGCGGCTCTTCTGGGGTTGGGGCCTCTGCCTCTGCCTTTGCCGTATCGTTGGCCCCTAGGTTGGTAGTTGGTGGGGCTTCCGGATGTTGATCCAGCGTTCCAGTTTGCCATGTTGTAGTTGTTCTGACCTGCACGTGATTGCCCTCGAAAGGACCAATGAGAACCGCCTCCCCTTTGGGGGGAAGGTTTCTGAGTTATTTATTGAAATGATTTTAGAGTCTCATGCTCTTTCTTGGCCATCTCCAGAGCATCGTCGACCGCTTTCCCGAAGAGATTGGTCCCTTCTATCGGTTTATTAATAAGAGCGGCCTGTGTTTCAGGCTTGAACCCCGAGTTGCTGAGCCAATCGTGTTGCTTGAGTAGTGTGCCCTGGGCCAGGGATCTGCCTGCTGTCTCAGCAGTGTCCAGAGTATTTTGATTGTATTCTGATTTACTTGCCTGCCCTAGGTCAGTATGGTGAGAAGTCTGGACCTAGCGGGTTCAGGAACCTCCTGGAGAACCTCTTGTACGAGATTCCATTGTGCGTCTGCATAACTCTCAAGCAGCGTGGTGTTATTCGCTATGTGTGTGGTGTATACAGCTGCAGAGGTAACATGCTCACCTAAGGCGTACAACCTCTTAGATTCCTTATTCGGAGGTGCCTCCCCCGTAGCAAGGGGTACCCCTGCTAGTTTCCGGTGGTAGTGACTACCAAGGAGTCGGGGTGTCGGGGCCTTTAATATATTGAGGGTCCATAGGAGCTGGCCGAAATAGTTTTTCCACTCTTGGATTCACTGCCCGGGTCTGAGCTGGCATGACCAGGGAGGGGGCCAACCTTCTCTTAACAGAGTTCAGGAGGGGAATGGCTTGGCTTGAGGGGGGTTTCTCTTTGAGAATGTCTTCCACAAAATCTTGTTCGGGTAACGCCTCCTGGGAGGTGATATGAAAGTGCTGTGCTGCCTTCTTTAAAATGGCCTTGAAGGACATTTGATCGTCTACAGGTGAGGCCTGGCAGGCCAGAGTGGTGGGAGGAGAATCCAGGCATAGGACATCAGTGTCCTGATCTTGCGTGGGGAGCGTCCATGGCTCTGTCTCCACTTGCTGGGTTTCTTCCCAGTTGTCCATGGCATCCGCCTGGTCACCAGGGTAGTCCTGCAGGAAGGAAGGGTCTTCTTCCTTGTTGTAGATGTCCTGGTAAGCGCCCATCTGGACATAATCTTCAAGGTGGGCAGAAGCCGAAGGCTGAGAGTCAAGATTTTCCTGGAAACATGAAGCTGACCCCCAAATAGGGTCTTCATGAGATCTCTTAGGGGAAGGCTGCTCAGAACGCGAGACAATCCTTTCTAGACGGTCCATGCATCCCTCGAATTTCTCCCTGGTCCACGTAGATGAACCAGAAGGGCCCAAGGGTGAAAAAAACGTCATCTTCCTCTCTTTGGTGTACAAATGTGTCCCCAAGGGTGTTGGAAAGAGGCTCCTAACTGTCCTCGTAGGTTTCGCGAGTACTGGGGCACCATGGCGTGTCTTTAGATTTGTCCGTGGCACGCTCCATGCGTTTCGACGGTATCTTAGGCGTCAGCTCAACCGCCGAAGTAATCCTCGCGATACTATCCTCAATCTCCGGCGAATCGGCGTGAGTCAATGGGTCAGCGGTAGATCTACCACCTACCGTGGCATCACCGGCCTAGTGGTAGAATTTTCACCTGTGGAAAGGCTAGGAAGCCTTGGAGTAGGTTTCTGGCCTACCGTGGCCTTAGGGGGCGCCGGAGCGTCGGATGACCGCGCTTCAGCATGTAAACCCGATTTAGAGGTAGCACCCTTATGTTTGGAGTGCCCAGTCGCAAGACGCTGCTGCAGATGCAGAGAAGGCTGCTGATCTATCAGATCAGAGGATTCTGTCAAATTTTTCAGCGGTCCTGTTGGTGCTTTCACCTTTTTCGACTGAACCATCGAAATTGGTGGTGGGGTTGTGTGTTTAGTGTTTTGTGGTTTCTGTACGCCCCTGTCACCGGGTGTCTCCGAAGCGAGACTTGCGTCAGGCCTAGAGGGGTCAGGGACAGGCATGGCAGACCTAGAAGCGTCCACCTCAAGGTCGATGGCATCTGATACGGATGTCTGGTCATCATCAGTGCCCCCCTCACTTTCGGCGGGTGTGGCGGTGGGGGAAGAGGGTTCAGCCTGCGACATACTGTATGCGGCCCACCGCTTTACACGGCGCTCCTTAAGGGTCTTAGGCCAAAGGAACTTAAATGCCGCACACTGCTTCTCGTCGTTATCTAGGGGTAGACAAAAATTACACGTTCTGGGCTTGTCTTTCCATGGGTACCTGACCCTACACTTCGGGCAGCACCTAAGTGGAGTCCTTTCCATAGAGCAAGGTATAAACAAAGATAACCAGACCTGGATGGCAAAGAGGGGGAAAGAGGAGAGACATAACGAAAGATATGGCCACCCCGACCCCACTCTCCCTACTGTGTAGGCCAGCCAGAGGGCCTGGCCACGTGGATGGCTCGGCCGCTGGATCTTAGGCGTCGAAATCCACCGCCGTCGAAACTTCCCGCAGTCTCCATCGAGGTTGCTTGAATCCCTGTCGAAGTGACCTATGACAAAAGAATCTCGCAAGCCAACTCAAGTATAAAAGAATTATTCACAATTCTCAAAGAGCTTGAATCTCCCATTCCCGACATAGACACCTGAGTAAAGGACAAAATCTGGTGCACTAGCATTCAAAAAGCACTCTCTGATAAAATAACAAGTCTACAAAACAAAATCGCCAAAAAACAAAACAGCTGCCAAAACTCTACACAACAACCTAGTAAACCTAAATTCACTGTGAAACCCCCCGATTACTTCAACTTCTCCAAAGTCTCCATCCTGTAGGTCGAGAAAATCACCCTCACGCTCAACCCTTCCAACTGCCAAGGAGACACCTGCCATGGCCCAAATTATTAAAGATGCAGCTAGAGATTTAGCCCCATTTATCTCAAAGGTCATAAATGCATCATTCGCCACTGGGACCATCCCAATAAATCTCAAAGAATCCTGGGTACTCCCCCTGCTTAAAAAAACAAACCTTTGACCCCTCCATACCCAACAATTATAGACCCATCACCACTGTCCCCTTCCTGCTTAAAATCTTGGATAGGGTAGCATACATCCAGATTCAAAAATACCTTGAACAACATCACCTACTAGGAGTCCGCCAGTCGAGATTCAGACCACAACATGGGACTGAAACAGCTCTGATCGATCCTAAGGCCCAGGTCGATACACTTAAAGACAACTACCAAACCACCCTACTGCTCCTGCTCGATCTGTCGGCTGCCTTTGATTTGGTTGACCACAAAGTCCTCTGTAATCATTTGGACTCAGCCGCACATTTCTCTCAGGACGCCATCATATGGGTCCAATCCTTCTTAAAAGATAGGACCATGTGGGTCTTCTCTCCATCAGCCTCCGCCGACCCCATCCCCATCACCTGTGGGGTACTTCAAGGCTCCTGTGTGTCGTCCACTATGTACAACATATTCACCAAGCCCCTTTTTGATGATCTCGATGATCTTGGTATCACCTACACCAAATATGCAGACGATACTCAGATCCTCTTACTGTTGACTGGAGATTATGGTAAGGATTTGGCCTTGGTTAATGGCGTGTACCTCATCATCCAGGCATGGATGGCCACCCACGGCCTATGCCTGAATGATGACAAAACAGAACTCATCATCCTTGGGACGGCCACCAACATCAATAAACTCTGCCCCAAATATTCTAGCTTTTAAGTTGCCAAAGAAGTCAAAACTCTTGGCATTTACCTAGATGCCACCCTCTCGCTATCTAAACAGGCAAACTCCCTGGCCTCTACCACGGCCTATACATGTAAGCTAATCAGAGCTGCTAAACCCTTCCTCTCAACTCCTAGTTTGTATTACATTGGCCAGTTCCTTGATCTTATCTAGACTAGACTACTGTAACGCCCTATATTTGGGCACCAACAAACAAATCATCAATAAAACCCAGATACTTCAAAACAACGCCCTCAGAGCGGCACTGGGTATCTCTAAAAAAGTCCACATTTCCGAAACTAGGAGACTGAACAACTGGCTCACGAAAAAATGACAAAATCAGACTAAAAACAGCTTCTAAATGCGTCAATAACGCCGCCCCGCGTTACCTCACTGAAAGATTCTCAAGACAATTATCCAACCGCCCGACAAGACTGGCCAACTCTAACCTCTTAATAATACCTAGATTCAAACAAGCCAAAACGGCGGGTGGGGGGGTGCTTCCCAGTCAAAGCAGCCCAACTATGGAACTCGCTACCGCCCGCCTTAAGAACAAATCAAACTTACCCTCACTTTTGACAGAATATCATCAATTAGTTTAAAGAAAACGATCATTAACCAATGCTCCACTTACAGACCCCATGACTGTATATAGTTAGGCTACTACTTCCATGTACACTACCTACCTTCTCTGTTTCCTTTGTATATACCTATAATTAATGCTTATAATTACTGCCTACCAATTGTATACATGCACAGCAATGTTTCACTCTGTATATACCCATAACTATTGCCTTTCTGAATGTATATATGCACAGCAATGTAACCAAGCTGAGAACCTTACCTATCTCTCTCCGCGCCCTGATACCCTCAGGTCTGGTGCACGCTACAAATAATAAAACAAACAAACAAACTGACTTAAGGGGAAATAACCGACAAAGTCGGTATAAAGATAAACAATGTCTCTTATGAAGAGCTCCGCTATAGGGCGACCAGTTATCTGGGCGGAAAAACAATCTGATGGACCTCGGCGCGTGAGGGATTTTGGGTACACTAAACGTCACGATAGGGATAGTGTTACAGACACGCCTGTGCCGACGTCCCCTTTCGGTCCCCGAAAGACAAGATGCAATACTCTGCGGTTACCACTGGATGTCAGACCGTATGCACAGCATGTAATTCTACACAGATTAACAAGCATAAGAAATATATATTGAATTAAATTTGACAGAATTTCGACCAAGTAAACGATAAAAAAAATGTGGTCAAAAGTAAAAGCTCAAATGTTTTTCGAACAAGTAGGCTAATACGTCAGGTCAAGGTCCCGGGAACATATTCCTGACGTGGAACGTCCATGAAAGACTCCTACCACCCACCATGTCTAGGGGGTGTTGTACTGCCTTCCGGTATCTCTTGATGCTGCACCTCTTCCACAGTCTGGCCCGAGGGCTGGTCTAGCTCGAATTCGGACAGCAACCGACATACCACAAAGTTCTAAGAAAAGCAAGTCTGTAGGGGCGTTAACAGGAGGTGCAATCGTTTTTTCAGGAAAATATGCACAAAAGTACAAATCTTCTGGATATTTCTATAACCCTACAGTTCTGAGCCATACAAGGCAGCCGGAATAGCTTGCTTATGGAACAGGTCCAAAGTGGGGGAAACAGACCCCTCCCTTGTTTAGTGTGAAATGCCAGGATGGCTCCCCCAACTTTCTTTAGAGTGGCTGATGATTTATTAATCTGGGCCGTCCAACCTCCAGATTCCTCAAATCTCAGGCCTAAATAATCATAGAAATGGACCTGTTCCAACAGGGAACCCTCCACATCGATCTTAAGTGATATAGTTTTCTCAAATTTGAGTCTAAAAAATCACTTTTGATGTTTCAATGTTCAAACTGAGGACCGCATCATCTGCATAAAACAAGGCTGGGTACTTATCAGAATCAATTTTTGGGCAGTCTTGGCACTACCTTAGTAAAGAATCTCTATGATTTATTGTATGTATATATTGAAGAGAAGGGGTGACAGGGCACTCCTTTGCCTGACCACCTTCTAAACATCAAAGGGTTGTGTCAACTCACCACCAAACTCAAAACGTACAAATGCCCTGTTAGCGGTATAAAGCTGGAAAGCTGTATAAAGTATCAGGAAAGCATGCAATCCACAGAAAGAAATGTTCAAACTCATCCAAGAGATGAAAATTATGACTTCTGCAACAAAATCCCCATACCCTCTCAGAACTATGTGACGCCATTGCCAACCGCTTCAGAAACAAAACATTCAGCAAGCCACTGACACTGCACTAATCAACAGGAAGGTTGAAACGGTTCAAAACGGTACTCTGAAACAGCAGCAACTCTCAATAACTTCAAGACCATCTCTGCAGTGGAGTGCTCTAAAACTAGTGAAGGAAATCAACAAAATAGGCTCGCCCAGGCATCCCTGCCTGCTTCGGACATCTTGAAAGAGACAACCTTAGTAAAGAGAACACAGCTCATTTCTACTATAAACCCCTCAACTCCACAATGGAAACTGGAATAGTTTTAAGACTTTTCAAAACTGCTTACGTTGAATTGTTACTTAAAAACCCCTCCGGAAACCTGAATGATCCAACAAATTATTAACCAACCTCTAACATACCATATTTAGCAAAAATACAGAAAACTATATATATGGCCAAATCTTGGAACATGTCGAAACCAACATCTTGGCCCATACACACATAGGTTTTAGACCTATGAGCAGAACATTATCTGCACTTCTATCTATTTGGGATCAGCCAAGCATATGCCGACATCACCTCTGCCCTTGTACATCTAGATATCTCATCAGCTTACAAAACTGTTCACCATGCATTGCTAATGAAGAGGGGCTAGAAGAAGGTGGACGGTGCAACACCACACTACAATGGATGTGATCCTTCATCACAGACAGAACAAAAACCACCTGGCTCCCCTTTCAAATCAAACTCCTGCCACCTTACCTGTGGTGTGTGGTACTGCAAGGATCAAGCCTATCGCCTCTACTCCTAATATAAACACAGCCCCTCTCATGAAACCCATCACTTGCTACAACTACATAGATGACAGATAATCTTTCAAATGACTAACGATGGTCGGGCACAGTTGCGTTCGATGAAGATGGCCGTCTAGTTGAGGAGCTCTGCAGCCTGGCGCTGCTGTCTTTGCCAGATCCTGTTCCTAAGGGTGCCAACTGCAGAGCCAGAGAGCTATTAGCTCCCAGAAACATCTCTGCGACCAACTTGCCTGAGCTGGCCCTCAGCGCCCTCTTTGAGTAACAGCCGCAACACACCACCCTACCAAATCTCCTGGTGCGGAGCGTCTGGGCCTGCATCCTGCCTTCATCTGAGGCCCGCCGCAGGACTGTGCGGTGCCGTGTGGGGACCTCGACTGCCGCCTGGACCGCCTCTGCGACAGGCGTTGATGAACTGGTGCACCGGAGACTCTGCGCCCTGTGGAGAGATACTTCCCTGATTGCCTCCTGGTGCAGTGGTGGCCGGCACGCCTCCCGCCGAGCCCCTACTTGCTGCGGGGGCTTGTTGGTGTGTCTGCTACCACAGGGTGACACCCGTCTTCGATAGAACTGCTGGTGATTCGGTCCAGCGCTGCAACGCGATCCTTTATCCCATTAGCTGCTGGAGCTACCTGGAATAGGCTGCCCCAGGGCTGGAGCGTGGAGGACCGAGGCTCCTACTCGCCACCTGGGCTCGTCTCTGAGCCGTTCCTTGCCCGCTGCGCCATCTGTTCCAACTCTGCTGTCCCTTGGCTCACACGCCACTCTCTTGGACCGGCCCCCGTGTGTGGGGCTAGCTGAACATCCCAGAATTCCCTCTCTCCCCCCTGGATGCAGGTCGCTGCTACATGTGGCCACGTACCGGTAGACTTGAAGAGCAACTTGTCCCCGTCTGTGACCGTGGTGTCTGCTGTGGCGCCTTGTCAGCACCGGCTCCCTCGCTCCTCCACGTTTGGAGCTGTGACACGTCACACATGCTTATGAAGCACTGCTGTTTGTAGTCGGGGTGAGGGGGATTTGACAGCTGGTGGAACACCTCTGGGACACCCTTCTATGTGGCGGCCTGGGCCGTGATTGGTAGTGAGAATGCTTGGGGCACCCCGCTCCATTCCTCGCCAGCCATATCCTCCAGTTCACACATACGGGACCCTCCGGGGCCGCAAACATCCAGGCACCGAGGCCACGATCGGCCCTGGAATTGGCTACTGAGAATAACTGCAGTTACTTCTCCACATCCCTATGCCCCACCCCCCAGCGCTACTGTGGATCGACCTGGCTGGAGCTCTCACCACTGTTTGTCCCTGTGCTACCCCACTCTCCAGGCACGGTTGTGGCCCGCTCACACCACGAGAACTCTGTTCTGCTAGCGCTTGTTACCTGTGAGACCGCATATATGGACCAAACCCCCCCCCTCTGTGGCCACATGAATCACACAGCTGATGAGCTAAGTTAGGGTCAATGCACCCGGCTCAATATACTCGTGCCACAGCAGTGAGCAGCTAACTCTGTTACTTCTTCAGGCATTGTCCACCTGCACGCCCGACCTGAACCAGCACCCATTGCACCCTGACACCCCCATCTCTGGTCTACTTTGGTGTGCTGTACAGCGTTGCTGCTACACAACCCCTGTCCAAGACTGGGGCGGACTGTGGACAACTGACCTTGCTAACCTTGCTAACCTTGCTAACCTTGCGGTACCACTGCAAATCCCCTCCAACACTAATAGTCGAACCACGCGATAATCGCAGCAACTGGCGCCCTGACAAAGGGTGCTGGCAAAAGGCAGCGCTCCCTCAATATGTTTGCTAAGTCTGAACCTAAGACCCCAGAGGATAATGCCGACGCCGGCAAGGCATCGGGCGGCATGTCTGCAAAACAAAATCCCAGCGAGCTGCACCGCATGATGGAATACATGCACGAGGGGTTCACCTCCCTGCATGCTAAATTGGACGATACAGTGGAACGATCAGTTCAATTAAACCTCGCATTGATAAATCAGACGCTCGTATTGCGGAGGTAGAAACCACAGTGGGTACTACTGAAAACTAGGTCAGCGCACTAAAGCAGGTGGTTTCCTCGAATGCCAGGTCCGGCGCAACAACTTACGAATTATAGGGGTGCCTGAGGACAATATCACAGAGCCGATGGAAGAATTTGTGGAGCGCACCCTGCTGTCACTACTCGATAACCCTAAGGTGTCACCACACTTTGAAATTGCGCGCACCCACCGTATACTCGCTCCTAAGCCTAAACCCGGTCCCCTTCCCCACCCGATAATAGCTCGCATGCTGAGCTACCGAGACAGAGATGCGCTCCTGCGGGCGGCAAGAACCAAAGGTGAATTGTTACTGGGCTCCAACAGGATCCGCCTGTACCTGGATTTTTCTGAAAATGTACAGCAGGAGCGTAAAAATAGAACATAAGAATAGAACATAGTAATAAGGTGTATTTCTTCACTATGCCGGAGGAGGCTATGAGATACATGGCTGAACATAATCCCGGGTCACCCCGACCAATGGATATTTCTTTTACTCAATTCCTGCATGCAGATCCTAACTAGCACAATACCAAGTACAGCAATTGACTGTGAATTGTCCACCCTGAGATATTCATTTTATCAGCTTCCTCTGTGTCTGTACAATGGAATAGTTTGCACCCAATACTCTGCTGTATATGCAATTTAAGCTAAGTTGATGCCGGGTTGCAGTCGACCCATGGCCCCCCCATGCAAGGCTGCAAGTGTTATTGGGAAGTTCAATGGGGATGGTTCTCTTTTCTGAATGGGAGAGGGGTGGGAGAGGGGAAGGGGATTCTGAAAAAGTTAAAGAAAATGTGCTTGACATGTATGTATATGTTGCCAACAAACAACGGTATTGAATATCCGGTCGCCTAAATAGTCTAATGCCTAGCCTGAAGAATGCTGACTACTACAATATAATCTGGCGCAATGGCGGTTGAACCTGTACATTTTATGAGCTGGAACATTCAGAGACTTGGCAACCCTACGAAGATGTGCCGTCTCCAGCTATACATTGAACGACAAAAGGCACACATCCTGTTTCTACAAGAAACCCATGCATTAACTGTGAGCAACGAGAGGTTCACCAAGAACTGGGGTACGGAACGTTACTACACAGCATTCTCGTCACAGTGCAGGGGGGCCATGACCATCATCCACAAGTCCTTGCAACCCACCCACATAAAGTTACACCTTGATTCCAAGATGGCGGTCACGTCGAGGTGATGTACGTAGTGGTCTCTCCCGCTGGGCCGCGAATATAAAGCACATTTGAAAAGCATTGGCACTCCGTGACAGCACCTTTCCAGGATCAGCGATACCAGCGGGACTCGGTGTCCCAGCAGTGAGCCTGCAGAGAAGCAGAGGCAGAGGGAGAACGCACACCCCCCAGAGCCACAACCCCGGACAGCGCTGAGATACGAGTGGCGCAAACTCAGCCCGGGAGAACCAGGCACCTGAACAACGCAGATGCGCCTTCTGCAGATGGGGTAACAGCGGGACTTGGAATCTCATCAGTGATCGGGTGAGGAAGCGGAGGCAGGGGGAGAGCGAGCCCCGCCGGAGCCCCCATCCCAGAGCAGAGCCGTGTAAGGAATTCAAGCACCCGATCAGGAGCTCAAGGCCGGGAAAGGATAGAGAATGCACCCCAGGTGGCGGCAGATGAGCGCAGTAAGGATGCGGCTTCAGTGGAGGTGACACGAGCGATAAAGTAGAGGGGAGCAGAGCGAAGCGCCCTCGGGAGAGGAGAGAAGGAGCCGGCGTGGGAGCCGGGGACACTGTGGCCCGCCTCACTGAGGGCAATCAACAACAAGCGCCCCTACTGAAATTGTTGACCTGGGGGCATCAGGAGTGTGGTGGCCCCCAGGAGGCAAGAAGAAGAGCCCCAGGGGAGGGACGGAAGGGCACAGTTCTCCTGCCATAATTACGGGAGGGGTACTGTACAGTGATGGCAGCGAGGGGACTGGGCCTCCCAGGCCACACAGGCACAGAGGAGCACAACGGCGTACCTCCCGGCAGGGAGACACGGGGACAAGCAGTAGCGGCCAGCCAGAGCAGGGAGGACCCCAGCCCCCAACAGCAGAGGAAGATCCAGGCGTCTCCCCGGGGAGGAGGAGGGAGCCCCGGTGCGGAGACCAGAGACGGAGATAGCAGGGTTCCGGCTGGGCTGGTAAGCCCCCCCAGGGCAAAGATAAGTGGCAGTGAAGCATCAAGTGAGGGACCCCAAGGTACCCCACACAGAAATCAGCCAGCAGGGAAGGGATGCAAGGAGGGAGAGCACAGGGGGAGGCAGGGATGCCCTCCCCCCAGATACTACCCCGGTTCAACCCATAAAGACTTCCTGAGCACATGGGCCGACTAAAAGGACAGCTAAACCCCCTGCAAGTGGGGGACAAGTAAACAGTTAGGCCTGGACACGGAAGGAGTCTTGTTGGGGTGCAGCGAGCCACCGGAGCCGGGGGCCTATAGTGGAATTGGGGAGCCGAATGCCACAGAGGGGAGGCGGTGGACTCCAGCGAGGGTCGAGACTCTATCCTCTTCCTCGCGCCACCCCCCTTCTCCGTGGCAAAGAGGCAAGAGGGTTGAGAGGTGGGCAGCAGTGGGGCCAACTCAACAGAGGAGACGGTTTCAAATCAGTGGTGAGCCACACTGGTGATCAGTGACTTCAGGGGAAACAGAGAAGACCCGGCAAAGGGTAAAACCCACAACTTGACGACACAGGTCAAAGCAAGCAAGCCTGCGCTCACCCTCCCCCGGTAAAGAGTGCATGTAAAACGGGAAGGAGGGGGCAGTCGCAAGGATTAAACCCCATTAACGGGTATCCTCCCCCTGGGTAGTAGAGTGTAGAGAAAGTGCAGCTTAAGGAAAGGGAGGCGGCAGGCAGAGGAGAGGGAGCCCACTCAAAGAGGTCGGAGGACCACACCAGGCGCAAATATGTCAAAGACAAGAGGGAAAGGGGGCAGCCCATGACACAAACCCAGACTCTCAAACAGGACAAGAACCGGGTTTAAATGTGGTCCACAGACCACTCAGTAAGCACAAGAGGGACAGACCTCGAAGGAGGACATGCAGATGATGTTTAGGGAACTCCAGGACAAATTTATGACCACAGTGCATGGCCAGTTCGAATCTATGAGAGAAGATATGAAGCAGGCGGTCCAAGAATTGCGGCTGGATGTATCAAAACTTGAAGAACATACGGACACGCTGGAGAGAGTCATTCAAAATGTGGAAGAGGAAGCTCAGCAATACAGTGAGGCGCAAGAACACCTGGTGAGGTTAACACACAACTTAGAGCTACAATGCGAGGAGCTGGAAAATCGGTCTGGAAGGTCGAATATACGCATAAAAAATATGGCGGGATCATTGGAAGACAAAGATCTCAAGACAGCGGTGCAAGAAGTCTTCAGAGATATCCTGGCAGTGGAAGAAGCAGAAGACATCAAAATTGATAGGGTGCACCGGGTGGGCCCAAAGTGGACGGGTGAACCGGGGGAACGTCCCAGGGACGTGCTGGTGGCCATGTCATCGTACCCACAGAAAGAGCAGATACTGAGGAAAGCAAGAGGAATGGACCACATTAGGATGAATGGAATGAAAATCCAACTGTTTCAAGACTTAGCCCTGGTGACGCTACAGAAAAGGAGGGTAATGGCACCAGTGGTAAAGGAGCTGGTGACGAGAAGGATTAGCTATAGATGGACATTCCCTTTTGGTCTTTCTTCTCTTGGGAGGGGAGGCAGAGAAGGGTGAAAACTTGCGAGGAAGGGCTTCAGGCGATGGGCATCCAAGAAGAAGATCGAGAAGAAGGGCACCAAAGGACAAGGGAGAAGACCCGCAGGAAGCCTTGGGAATGGAAAATGGTGTAGCAGAAGAGGAAACACCCAGGGGGAGGAAAGCGCTGAGTGCAACAAACATATGCGCCCTAGAAAATAACTTTTAGTACACGGCGGGGCGAATGCAACGCAGGTCTGGAGAGGCCTGGTGACAAAGCGAACCAATGGACAAACAGGAATCACGGCCCGGTGAGGGTGAGCCGCCGGAATCCAGTAGACAGAGTTAATGCAGGGTTTAGGAGTTCCCGAGGAGTTAGTCCTGAGTAATCAGAGGGTCACGAGCGACGGGCCAAGCGCCCTAGCACCCTTAGGTCCCTGGGCCCTCCTCGGGACAGTTGTTAGTTTGTTGGGGGAGTTACAAGTTTGGGGGGGAGGGGGTAGGGCAGGGGGGAAAGGAAGGGGGGTAGACCGGAAGAAGATCGGAAGCAGGATAGGGGGACACGCATCATTCATTGGGTGCCTCGACCATGGGGATGCTGAAAATTCTCACGTATAATGTCAGGGGCATAAACGCCCCAGTAAAAAGGAAGAAAGTAGAGAACCTGCTAACAAGGGAAGGGGGGACAGGACAAGACAAAGCTACGTCTAAGGGGTTATCAATTGATAGTGCAATCCAACGCTCCAGACAAAAAGGCAGCAGTCTTCATAGCTGTTCAAGATTGTAGGCATTTACAGCTACAAAACACTATGGTGGACAAGATGGGACAGTTTGTATTTGCCAATGCCTCAACAGATGGGTTACGTCTCACATTAGCTACTATATATGCACCTAATATGGGGCAGGACAGCTTCTTAAGGGAGACTCTGGGGAAACTGGAGGAATTTGCCAACGGGGAGATAATATTGGGGCGGGGGACTTGAATCTGGCATGACACCCTGCAACAGATAGGAGCACAGGAGGCCGCCAAGGGCAGGGGGCACCCTCAAAACACCTTCGTCAAACGATGGACCACCTGGCGCTGTGTGATGTGTGGCGGGAGCTCAAAGGCCAAAGGGGATACACACACTTCTCCCATGTCTATAGCACAATGTCAAGGATCGACTATTTCTGGGTCTCAGTGGGGCTGATGAGGAAGGTTCAAGGTTAGAAATAGGTCCGATCTCGTTATCAGATCACTCCCCCCTGTGGTTGGAAGTAAAGACTCTTGGGACAAATAGTGGGCTCTGGAGATGGAGGCTCCTGATGAAGATACTCCAAGATCCCGTCCTAAGAGACACCCTCAGGGAGAAGATGGAGGAATATTTCACCCATAATGACACAGGGGACATCAAGTTGGGAACAGTATGGGAAGCATTCAAAGCCGTTATGCAGGGTCATATGATCGCCCTGAAGGCGTCAAAGGATAAGCAGAGGTATCTATGGGAAAAGAAGTTGGAAAAGAAATTATCAGACATACAAGGGGAACTCACGCGGAAACCCACCTCGTCATTGAAAAAGGCTTTGAGACATGTGCAGGGTCAGTTAGATGTACTCTGCACAAAAGCTGAGAAGAGCCTCCTCCACCTCAGACACTGGTATTATACGAAGGCCAACAAGGCCGATAAATTCCTAGCAAGACAGCTGTGAGCCAAACAGCAAGACCTAGCGATAAAACACATAAGCAATGCACAGGGAGAGACACTAACGCGCAGTAGTGACATGGGGGAGGTCTTCAGGAACTACTACCAAGAGATGTACACTTCTAGCTGTCCGGACAGCTCTGAACAAGATACCTACTTAAAAGCTCTAACAATACCACAAATAACGAAAGAAGAGAGGATGCTCTTGGATGGGGAGATTAGGGAAGAGGTAGTGAAGCAGGCCATAGCAGGACTCCACAACAAACAAAGCACCGGGCCCAGTTGGGTTTACAGACGCTTTTTACAAAAAATATGAGGACGTGTTAATCCCATTTTTGACAAAGTTATTTAACACATTTAAGGAAGAGAGGAATGTGACCTCGTCGAATGAACGAGGCCAAGGTACTTGTCTTCCACAAAGCAGGAAAAGATCTGTCCCAGCCAGGGTCATCCCGCCCAATCGCTTTACTTAACTTAGATTCAAAGCTGTACACGAACATTTTAGCAGCCAGACTGTCTCCGCTCCTCCCCAAATTGATAAATATGGATAAATCAGGCTTTATCCCCAGTCGACAAACCCATGATAACTTGAGGCCTATAATACATCTAGTAGAGAAGATCGTGGTCAAGCAAACCCCGGCAATATTGCTTTCATTAGACACCGAAAAGGCATTCGACCGGGTGGAATGGTCGATGCTGTTCAAAACATTAAAATATATGCGATTTGGGGAACAATATATGAAAATTATTAGGGCTAACTATAACAACCATTCCACTAGAATAGCCATAAATGGGGAACTCACAAGCAGGGTGAAGCTAACGAGGGGCACGAAACAAGGATGTCCGCTGTCACCCCCCCTCTATGCTGTCTTCTTAGAACCACTTTTAATCAGAATTAGGGAAGCAACCTCCATCGCAGGGATAGAAATGGTGGGCATCCAGCACAAAGTAATCGCGTATGCGGATGATATGCTGGTAGCCCTATCGGACTCGACTAGCATCCTCCCTGAAGTAATCCAAGAATTAGAGAAATTTGGGGCAATCTCAGGGTTCAAAATTAACAAAGCAAATCGGAAATTTTATTTCTGGCAGGAGATAGTGGGGAGATTAAGCGGAAGGCGGAATCCTTACATCTGAAGATAGCGGATAAAGGGATAAAATATCTGGGCGTAACCCTTACCGGCAGGGTGGAGCTCCGATATGGAGAAAACTATCCTGAATTGCTGGGGAAAATTAAGAGGCACTTGGAGTGGTGGAACCCCCTGACGATATCTTGGTGGGGACACATTACTTCGGTAAAGATGACCGTATTGCCTAAATTGGTAAACTACTTCCAGGCTATCCCGATAAGAGTCCCCAAGGCTTTTTTCAGAGCACATACTAAAGTAATAAAAAATGGCCCAAGGATAGCCAGGTCAGTTCTAACGGCCCTGCTAAAAGAGGGGGGCATGTCCCTGCCACATTTCTACAGGTATTATCAAGCGGCGCAACTATGGGTATTAAAGGAATGGATGGGGCAGGACAGGCAAAAAGTCTTGGCAGTGCAAGACAGGGCGGTGGCTAGGCCCCCACTGGTGAAGACGTTGTGGAAAGAGAGGCAATATAGGCACTTGAATCTTCACATCAGTGAGGTTATGAGGGCTCCATTGGAAGTATGGGACGACCAAACATGGAGGGGCACCTTGACAGAAGTGCTGGCCCCGTTCACACCGATATTCGGGAATCCAGAATTCTAGCCAGGAATGGAAAAGGGGGTGTTCAGTAAATGGGAGGAGGCTCTGCGCACTAAAATAGGAGAAATGATACAGAACTGGAATGTCAGAACCTTCGAGGCATGCAAAACACACCTGAGGCTCAAAGACTCAGACAGGTACAAATATTAACAGCTTAGACATTGGCTGGGGACACCCTCTATAAAACAGGCGGCCTTGAGGCAGCTCACACCTTTTGAAATATTCACGTTGACCAACTATGGGTCCAGGAAGTTAGTGTCGGCATTATATAAGTTTATCAATGTGCAGAAGGAGGAAGTAAGGTGGAGCTACATGCTGAAAAGGGACGTAACCCTGGGGGAACAATTAGTAAACCTCAATGGGAGGTGCTTTGGGGAAACATCCCAAAACTAACACGCTCAGTCCAAATGAGGGAAATGTGGGTAAAGGTCATGACACAGTGGCACTATACTCCGGAGAGGTTAAATAAAATGTTCAGGCACACGCCCAAACTATGCTGGAGAGATTGCAGGGGGTGGGGGATAACTGGAGGCATGTTTGGTGGGACGGCAAAGAGATCCAGGGTTTTTGGGCCAAGGTGAAGTTGCAGATGCAGGGGATGTTTCCAAAAGTGACCCTACTGGGTAAGAAGGTCCGGCTTTGTGGGATTAGGGACCGGTTGGCTAGGAAATATACTAAATCACAATGAAGGAGCTTCATGGGCCTGGTGATAGCGGCATGGGCTACTATAGCCCAAAATTGGAAACAACAGGATCCACCAATGGTGTTTGGCTGGCTACAGAAGGTGTGGACATTGGTGACAATGGAGAAATTAACTCATACCTTGGAGGGTACAAAAGAAGCCTTTACGAAAGAGTGGGGGCGGTGTTGGAATACCTTTAATCAGACTATATGGAACAATGGCGTCCACACAAAATAAGACTCTTGGACTTATTTGCGGCATGAGAGAAATCCGTACAGGAGTAGAGAAAGCGATCTTCTGGAGGGAGGAGAATGGGGAGGGGGGTAGTTGGGGATCGAGTTAATGTTGTACCATTTTCACTGAAATAATAAAAAACATATTAAAAAAGTCACATCTTGATCCCGTAGGACGGTGCGCTTTACTTCAAGGCGTCCTCTTGGTCCCTGAAATTATTCTGCTAAAAGTATGCGCCCTAATGTTGACGACACCGACTTTTACACAGAATTAGTGGAACCGATATCGCTCTACCCCTTAGTACCCGTGTTGTGTAGAGGCGATTTTAATACCATGATGGACATTGACCTGGATAGATCTGGGCCCAAATCCCGACAACTGACTAAATCCGCCCTAGTTCTGCGGCAGACTCTAAGTGAAAGGGGGATTGTGGATGCCTGGAGAACACTTAATCCCACATTACACAAATACTCCTTTTATTCCACAGTCCACGACTCACATTCCCGGATTGACCTATGGTGGGTGTCTGATACATTAATTAACTGCCTTACAGAAACCGATATTTTACCCAGAACTTTTTCAGACCACTCCCCAATTAAACTGACGCTATTACTGGGGGAGATGCTAGTAGGAAACAGACAGTGGAGACTCAAGCCACAATCGCTCTTAGAACCTGTTTTCGCAGCCGAAATGGATAAACAGATTGATGTATACTTTGAAGTGAACACTGGCTCTGTAGAGACTCACGCAACCCTATGGGAAGCCTTTAAGGCTTATATACATGGTGTTGCCCTAGCAAAGGAATCAGGCATACTTAAAACAATACGAAGGGATATCCACGTTAGTGAAACTAATCTACGCTGCCTAGAACAGAAGTATGCATCTTGGCCAGACAGTGCGACACTGGGGGATATTAAAATCTAGCTGGACAGTTTCCGAACGCACGCAGACAGGGAACTGATGTTTCTGGATAGCCCGGGTCTGGCAAGAAAATACAGCAAAGGTGAACGCCCCTGCAGATTGTTGGCTGGGATGGTCAGGCAAACGGAAGGTATTCAACACATCCCATCAGTTCATGACACATCGGGCCATGTGGTCCACACCACGACTGAAGTGAACCAGGTGTTTCACTCTTTCTATTCAGCGCTGTATGCTAACTCAGACACAGCGACCCTCTCCGAAATAGAGACATTTCTAGGTGGCCTCCTGCTGTCGATATTGTCTGATGACACCAAAACAAACCTAGACCACCCTATTACTCCTGATGAAATAATCTTGTGCCATTGATGCGCTTCCACCTAGTAGAGCCCCTGGCCCAGACGGCCTTACGATAGATTCAAACACTTCAAATTCTCCCTTGTCTCTAGGTTGGCCGTGCTGTGGGAGGTATCATGCCACATTCAAGCCCGCGTCCCTGCAGCATCCAACAGCTCGGCCAAACTCTTTAAAATTTGCAAGGAACCGGCCAACCGTGCTGCAGTCTCCACCGCTCCTCTCGCCTCTCAGGCTCTTTGCAACTCCCTTGCCTCTCACTTTATTTCCAAAACTCAGGACATCTTGTCCTCCCTCTCCTCCGCCCCCCCTCCTCTCCCCTCTCCTACACAGTCTGCTGACCCTCCCTCCGACACCCCCTTCTTTCTCCTCTTTTCCTTTTCTCTCGCCGAATGAGGTTGCTAGACAAGTTCGATTTATGAAAGCCTCATCAAAACAGGTTCATCGTGTTCCTCTAAAACCATTAAGGACCACATCGATACCCTCGCTCCGGCCCTTGCTGGTTTCTGTAACCATTCCTTTGCATCTGGATCTTTCCCCTCCCATCTCAAGCCCTCCCTTGTGCATCCTCTCCTCAAGAAACCCACAGCTGATCCCTCCTGTCCGGCTAACTATCGCCCAATTTCCATTACTCCCTTTTTGGGAAAGCTCCTGGAAAAGCTGGCCATCTTGCAGCTTAATCTTCATTCCGACTCTGTTGGCTCTCTCCATGACCAACAATCTGGCTTCAGACCTGCTGGAAGCATGGAAACTGCTCTCCTGAACATCTGTGAAGACCTGCTCTCCAACCTTGACTCTAAATTCCCTCTGTCCTCATCCTACTTGATCTCTCCTCTGCTTTCGACATGGTCAAACATACCATCCTGCTCAAACGTTTCTGTGACAAACTGGGTATCACTGATCAGCCTCTGGCCAGGCTGACCTCTTTCCTTTCTGATCGACCTTCCCAGGTACAATTTGGGTCCTTCCTTTCCTGCATCTCCCCCTCTACCTGCAGTGTTCCCCAGGGCTCTAACCTCTTGCCCTGGCTTTTCAACCAATACCTGGCTACTCTCGCCTACTGCATTTCCATTTTCTGCTCAAACTTCCAGTGCTATGCTGACGACACTCAACTCATTTTCAGGCTTCCCTCTGACACCTTCTCTCCTTCCCTCATCTCCAACTGCCTAATCGCCATTCAAAATTGGTGTGCCGCCAACGATCTTTGTCTTCACCATCCTTTCCCCTCACTCTCTGGCCAGCCCCCCTTGGCCCTCCGCCTACCCCTACGACTACCTGTGAGGCTAAGAACCTCAGGGTCATCTTTGATTCCACACTTTCCTTCTCCGCACAATCTCTGACGTCTCTAAAAAGTCAAACTTCCTACTACACCGCCTTTCCTTTCCTTCCCCCAGAAGCTCACTGTCTCCCAAGCTCTGGTTCTCTCTAGGTTGGACTATTGTAACATCCTCTTTCTAAATCTTCCTGCATCCACTATCGGTCCTTTACAACTAATCCAGAACAAGACTGCAAGACTTGCCCTTGGCCTCAAGCCCTGGGATCGTATCTCTCCAGCTCTGAAATCCCTTGCAGTGGATACAAGGATTACATTTAAAACCCTCTGTATTATCCACAAGGCTTTCTGGGGCCTGGGTCCTAAATACCTTCAACTATCCCTCCGTAAATACCTCCCCTCTCGAGCCCTTCGCTGCTCTACTTCTAACTCCCTCAGGGTCAGTCGTTTTTCAAAGAAACGAGCTCGGGGTAGATCTCTGTCTTCGACGGGGGCCTCCCTTTGGAACAGCCTCCGGGCCACCTTGAAACTTCAGGAGAACCATCTCAGGTTCTGGAAGCACCTCAAGACCTTCCTCTTCACTTCTGCCTTTGCCCCCATTCTCCCCTGCTGATCTGTTTTCTCTCTCAGCGCCATGCTCCTGGCCACCCTATGTCCTTCGGGCCCAGGTACCTGCTCACCCCCCTGCACTGCCTCCGATCCACCCCTTGCACTGGGATCTGTATCGGTACCCATACAGTCCCCCATTTTTCTTCTGCACTTATCAGATATACCCTATCTGACAAATCATGCACTTGCCTCTGCTTGTATTTATTTATTTATTGCATTTATTTATTTATTGCACTTATTATTTATTCTGATCTCTCCTTTGTGCCGCACTCTCCACTTCTCCCCTTCCTCGCACTTTCCCCCCTTTTTCCCTTTCCATGCGCTTGCACATTCTTAATGTCACTGGGCCTAGTAAGATTGTTTTATTCTCCCTTGTGCCCCTCCCTTTGCTTGGTCGGGCTCTGAAACATTTGTGTATGAGAGCGATATAAATAAAATATCATATCATATCATTTCAGACCATGGGTATCCCCCCCACACTCTGTGAAGCAGTAATTACCATTTTGCTTAAGCCAGAAAAGCCCCGAAAAAATGAGGCTCATACCGCCCCCTCTCGCTTATAAATTCTGATGTTAAAATATTCGCCAAGGTTCTGGCACTGGGCTTAGCCCCGTACATGGAATATATTGTCCACCCGGATCAATCGGTTTCGTTCCGGGCCGCTCCATAGCATTAAATCTGAGACGCCTTTTTAATATCCTGACACAAATAGACCCCGAGACTCAGGCAGTGGCCATGGCCCTCGATGTACAAAAGGCCTTGACTCAGTCTCTTGGCAGTTTATGTGGGCAGTGCTGGAAAAGTGCAACTTTGGACCGTGATTTATATCATGGGTTAGGCTGCTATACATGATGCCCACAGCACACGTTAAGGTTAATGGAATCCTTTCACCCCCCCCATTGACATAAATAGCGGGACTCGACAGGGCTGCCCACTGTCCCCCCATTATTCGCCATAGTGATGGAGCCTTTCGTGAACGCAATCCGAAGTAGGCATGCACGGAGGGGGATCCGCTTGATAGGCGAACCGGAGATCATCACACTGTATGCTGATGATGTCCTACTCTTTAATCACGATCCAGAAAGGCACTTGGCGACTGGGCTACAAGTGAACTGTGCCAAGTTAGAGTTGTTCCCTCTCACTGACGCCAGCCGCCCACACCCCATCAGTTCTTATGGGATTCGCCTGGTCTCCATCGGAAATTAGATACTTACGGGTGACCATAAAGCATCACAGTACCTCCCTCTATATCCGTAACTACGGGGTGCAGCTACCCTATCTACAAGCCAAGTTACAAACCTGGGCGAGACTCCCGCTTGCAATAGCGGGCTGTGTATCACTTCTTAAAATGATTATCCTACGAAAGCTACTATACTACTTTTCGAACATACCACTATGGCCGGGGAGGATATTTTTGGACACGCTAAAGGCAGCGATTAATAACTTCATGTTGCATGCTGGTGCAGTCCGGCATAAATGGGAAACTCTTACGCGATCTTATACACACAGGGGTATTGCCGTCCCAGATTTTGTAAAATGCTAGTAAGCTGCACAAGCACAATACGCAGCTTTCTGGTTCAACATAGACTCAAAACATCCACATTTAAAGATTGAATGACTCTCTGGTGGGTCTCGCGATATACGTTTGTTGATACTTCTGCCAAGGCTTGGAGACTCTTTTGCCTTTGACCCCACCCATGTGACAACACTAGCCTGGGGCAAGATATGGAAAAAGGCGAGCAACCCTCGTCCCCACCACAGAAACGTTCTGCTATGGAACTTTTCCCCATCATACCCTAGCATAAGTAGGATAGCATCGAGACAGTGGGCTTCAGATGGATACACGACAATGGGTGACATGTATAGAAATGGAATCCTTTATTACCTTATAGGACTTCCCGGGGCCCCCACGTAGACGGACACAATGATGGTTGCAGTACGCATGGCTTCGTTGGGTTGCAAAGGAAGCCTGGGCCGAGTTCCCAATACAGCAGCCCGATGAGCCACTACTAGAGGTCCTAATGAGAGGGACCACTGTGCGTAGGTGTGTAGCTAAAGTGTAATCGGTTGCAAAACCGCAATAGCAAGCCATTGACTAAGCTCCAGGAGACCTGGGCCAGGGACCTAGATATGAATATTACAGATGACATTTGGGAATCTATGGGCTTGCAGACCCACACAGTGTCCTCCAACTCTAGGTTTTGGCTAAAACAATTCAAGGTACTACATAGATTCCATTATACCACAGCCAGATGACGTCTATTCTCACATACCCACTCTGATCTGTGCCCCAGATGTCATGCTGAGGGAGCAGGATTTCTTCGTATGCTTTGGAGCGGCCCTAAACTGGGGGAATACTGGAAGGGGATCTGTGAAGCCATGTCAGAAATGTTTAACTGTACTATAGAACCCACCCTGTCTAACTTTCTGTTCCATAAATATGAACAACTGCAGTGTAATTTCCGTAAACTGGCCAACCTCTGTTCATTACTTGCTGTCCGAGGAGTATTGCTATTCTGGCTTTGCCCCACTAGCCCCACAGTGGCACAGTGGTTGCGGGCTGTCACTTGGGCTTCGGAAACGGAGGAGCATTGGTCCTTGCAGCAGCCCATAAATTGTAAGTGTAGAGATATATGGTTCCTTTTCCGTGATTACCTGCTGTGTGGTTCCTCTGTTCTCCGCGCCCAATTCAGTTCTGCCCACTGATGGAACTCTTTTCATTGCATCCTATGTTGTAATCACTACGCAGTTACTACCAAAGACTGTGCTGTTATTGATACGGTCTACGTCTATCCTTGTTGTAATGTCAAGCACTCAATAAACAAAGTTTAAATTGAAAAAAATTACTAACAATGACACAAATTCCATCCTCACCAATTACCTTCTTTAAGTGAACTCATGGATGACTAACAATCTTAAACTATGATTAAAACAAGAAATCATGATCACGTCCCACCAAAGGCAGCATTACGCTGGCAAAAAAGAAATTGACATCTGCCTTGAAACCTCAAAGGTTGAACAACTTTGGGATTTTTGTTGGCAATGGAGTGACCTTAGAACCACAACTAAGTGAATTGGCAAAGGAACATTTCTACCACAAATGCTCAAAAGGAGGATAATGCCCATCCTAAACTTAACACACAATGGGCCTCATTACGACCCAGGCGGTAAGTTACCGCCTGGGTCGTACCTTTACCACCATGGCATAAACTACGTTTACGCCATGGTGGTTGGCGGACTTACCGCCCCATTCCGAGGTGAGTGGGGCGGTAAGTCCCCATTGACCCATTTACCCTTCCCCATTCCCATTCTTGCCCCATAGGGCATAATGGGAGTGGGGAAGGCGTTAATTACGCCACCGTAAATTACGGTGGCGTAATTAACAACAAGGTCCCTTAGCGCCATGGATTTTAACACCTGCTAAAAGCAGCTGTTAAAACCTCCATGGCGCTAAGGGACCTCGGAATCAGGCGGTAAGGGTCGGCGCTGTTTACCCCGCCGTAAACCCCTTACCACCTGGGTCCTAATGAGGCCCAATGTGCATTGGAGAGAGGTAGGGAGTAGAGCTTGTCTCTTCTTTTGGAGCACTCCTTGGCTGAGAACTTAGGATGGATCAGCTCTCCCAAAAGAGGTCCAAACGATTTCTTCTTGAAGGTTCAAAATTATTCAAAGACATAGGGCGAGACCCCTTTGTCATAAAGGTAACAAGCCACAAAGGATTGCTTAAAAGCACACCTGCTTTAAGGGGTTCAATCCTTGTTAAGCTAACAAGTTGTTGTGACTTGTTGCATCATAACAAAAGTGCTTTGCTGTGCAAGAAGTGTAGGACACCGGAAGAAAAGATAAGCAACAGGAGGTTAGCAGAGACCCCCAAGAAATAGATCACCTGCATCATTGTATTATTTTTAAAAATCAAAAAGCTATAGCTTGCCTACCCTGGCTAGGTGGCAATCCTTCACAAGGCATGAATTAGTTTTCCAAAATGGATTAGCAGAGTTTGCTAATTAACATTTTCTTGAGTAACAAACAAACCCTTTTTTGGTTAGCAATGTTGTACTAATATGTTTTATTTCACCAGACGTTATTTGTACGCAAGACTTAAAATAAGCAACAATACCGCAGTTTTGTGTACCGCTGAAGTAGGACATTGGTGAAATGAGCCAGGCATTGCAAATTCTTGAAAATTCCAATAGACCTGCAGGTCAAGTATCTTAGTTTAGCTACTCGACCTAAGAAAAATGCACTCGACCAATGGCAACGAATGACAACAAATCTATATGCGCTTTTTGTAAAGTGGTGCATGTCACCACACACCTACTTGGGACACTGCTGCCACCCAGAGGACTTCTGTGCTACAATGTATGCTATAATATTTTTCCACTTGTGACTGACTGTTTGCTTAATTTTTAATCCAACTATGGTATGTTAATTTCTGTGCTTATGCTTTTCTTATTTCAATATATGTAGCCCTGATTGAAAAAGGCGGCGTTATCGCCGAAACACGTGTCTCAAAAAGGGCACACCTAAAATACTCTCATTTTTCATAACTACCTTGTGTTAAGTAACTTAATAAAAGTACCATCCCAATTACTTCTACTTTGTTTGCAATTACTTGAAAAAGAAAACAAAAATCTTGCTTAGCACTCCCACACAGGCCTTTGGCACTCAAGCATGGAGGAGAGGATTACTGCAGCACTCTTTCTACATTAGTCCCTTTATATTCTCCGCCTCTCTCCGTGACGCTACTGGGCAGCATAGCCAAACGCACCCAGTCGTCACCTACGTGACTAGACATGGAACCTGGAAAACAACACACATCGTCTCACAGCACAGCGCATCACAATTAGGAATATGAAACTGTACTTTAAAAGGAAACAACAAGACTGTACAATTGGTAAAGTCCATTTATTTCACATTAAATGTTTCGATAACATTCGGCGTCTGACATAATCAATCAAAATTGAGTTTTTTTTCTTTGCTCTCGTTCCGCAAATCCGCAAATGTTTATCGTGAGTCACGCGCTGTTCCTTTTGGATACACAGGGTGTTCGTTTTGTCTAAATGAAGCACTTCGGTCGCACAGTGAATTGCAAAGCTGGTGCATGAACTTGGAACTAGACCACCGTAAAGGTTGTTATGTTGCTCCTAATCGCTGGTACTGCGTACCGGCATATTGGACCTTGTCTGTCATCCCAAAAGACGGTTAAGTAGATCCAGTGATTGACATGTAGCTGCAGCAGGCGGTTGAAGAATCCATCGTTCAGGGTCTGGAATAGATGACAATCGCAGAATGGCACGATGTACCTGTTTGCAAAAGATAAAAATAGAAATGTGTCTCAGTAGCCGATCTTTATTACAGTTAATCATTTTCTTTATTAGCGCAGAGGTGACACAATGTGAACCGAGAGAATACAACGTGGAATATCAAAGTACTCCGCTATTTGCTTCCGAGGATAGTGCAATGGAGTATGTTGAGCTCTAAACGTAATGCGTAAACTGGGGCAAGAATTCGAGGTGCACAAAAAATGTAATGATTTATTAGCGTAGAACCAGGGAGAAACGAGTGGTGGTCTACATGCGTCTCGATGCTGGCCTGCCCATGTGCCCAGTAGATAGCCCAGCACACAAAGGTTGTACTAGCACTTCATTGCAATATGCTACACAGAACAAACAAGTACAATGTGACCCAGCAATAACGGTCAGCTATTTGTATTTCGACTAGTTCTGGTATGAAATCGTCTAAAGAGAAACTTACATTATATTCAGCATTTCCATTCTCTTGGCGCAATGCAGACCGTAATTCACACTCCTCCGTTCATGTCAACGATTTTTCATAAACTGAACTTATATGTAACTAGGTCCAGTTTCGGAATGGGCAACCTTATCATATCATACGTTATTACACACCCCCTTCAATTCAATCCCTTTCGGAATGGTCCCTGCCTCTCAAGGTCAAAAAACAATAGAACCTTATACTGTGCTCAGGACGCCTGGGCCTCCCAGCTCCCAAGCAAAAATTTAAAGCTGGTGACCTTCACTCAAAATGAACATACATTCTTACTTTGCAACATCCTGTGTCAACGCATCCATGAGAACATGAATTTTGAAGCACGGGCACAGGAAATTGGGGGCTGTCACTGATCGTTGTTCATGGCGCTGCTGAGCTGTAGGGGAAACTTGCCAATGACAGAATGCCCCCTATTCCCAAATTATAGTCAATGTAACACAAAAACTGAGTCAAAATGTGTCTAGTAATAGGCCCACCTCTGCTTATCTCATGGCCTCCTACCCCATGACATGTTTTCACAGTCAGTACTTCTTGCGTGCCTAGAATGTTTTGTGGCCTAGGTCTAATCCCTTTTGTAGGACAAGCAGATATTCAGCTTTTTATGGAACTTTATGGCAAGGCAACTGCCAAAACCCAAAGATTCTTACACACTGTTATCCATTGGTCATTAACATGAAAAATGAAGGTCCCACAGTAGCTCGACTAAACTGTGAAATGGGAAAGCAATCGTAATAATTGTAATATTTTTTTAAGAAAAGGACTAAGAGGATAGATTTCAAAAGACAAATTGCATACTTTATTTGTACAGTTTATAAAGAAAAGTTTGCAAAAATAAAAACAGATGGTAATCATTTGAACCGGGTTTTGAACGATTTAACAAACTTTGCTTTGGGTGGACATGGCACGTTAGCAATGTTTTGTGGCAATGTATGTGTGCTCTGAACAGATTTGTGCGCAATTCCATGAGTATGCATCTCGACGACATTAACAATAAGATCTTTCACAAAATCGAATTCCATTTTCTCATATACTGGTTAGACAACCCATTTTTTGCTTCTTTTCGTAAAGGCCATAGTGTAGCGAAGCATCCCCACATTTTCTGCAGTCCTAGATTGTTCCTTGCCTACATTCTCGTTATGCGCTAATACCGCTAGTAAAGTCCTAGATTTCATCCCTTGGATGCCGAAATGCAATCTCTTTGGCCTGTACTTTAGGCACATATTGTGGAGCAACTCCAAATCCCCTGTGTGACAGAATTCTGAGTCCCTTCAGATCTTTTTATAGAGTTTTATCAAACACAATCTTCTCAAGGGCTTTGTGTGGAGGTGAAGATGGGATCAACCCCTTCTTCTTCCGTGCCTGCTCCAGGGACAAAGGGCCATGTTCACATTGGTGGAAATGTTGGTTTTCTGTCCAGTGGTGAACGTTGGAACAGTGGTGCATTAGTGACCGCCATTTTTCCAGTAGAATTTCCACAAACCCATCACATGTTTTGGAGCTCCACCAAAGATGGTTGCTGAAAGACTGGGACCACTGTGAAATACTTTCCAAACCTTTTTTTTTCCCTGCCGCCAAGATTTATTTATTTATTGATTTGGCAACATGCCATAAATCAAGTTGATGTTTAATATTTGAATACTGCTCTCTCATTGTCTTGGCTATTGAAACGTGTCTGTCCGTGACTATGAGGTCGATTTGCATTCCCCTCGATTGTAGATCTTCCATTGATTTTATAAAACCAAGTTTCTCCATTGCCACTGAGGATTTACACTGGGACACCTGCACGACTACCGAACTCACAATTTCCTTACTTTCCATGTCCTGAAAATGGTAGGTGCAGTACTTAGCAAAAAATCCGGGGCTGTCACACTGTCCATCGCCGGCTAGCCTGAACCGTTTGTCGGGGAATGTACTTTGAATAGCCAATTTTTCAATTTTCCAAGCTTCACTAATGGCAGGGAATAGATAATCATGTTGGTATTTGTAGTATTGAGTTTTAGAAATGAAATGGAGTCCAACAAACTGAAAGAAATCGGATAACACCGTGAAACTAGAGTGACTGAAAAGTAAAGCTGCTGCACACAGTAGATTGCCAGCTGGCAGTTTCCCCAGCATCGGTTGAGTGGACCATGAAAATGTTTTATGTAACTTTTTACAGGTGGCATGTATTTTGAGGTTACTGCCTTGTGTTAGATGAGTCACGCTCACCAATGGCCTCCCACATACTTCCCCTCGCACTGAATGCACACATTTCAGCATCTTTATAATCTCCATCAAGCTGCTGACGAATACTATGTATTTGGCCTCCTTTATTAGACTGTCATCCGGCAACACTGTTGTTTCGGACTGAACCATTGTGGACATATCAGCCAAACTGGACATACTATAGTCGATATCTTTGTCTGGTTCGACGGTCAATAGTGTTGATGCTTCAGTCTCTGTCATTTCAACATCTGTTACTTGACCATGGATAGGAGAAAATATCAACGTGGACTGTTTTTTGGGTTTTTTGTTTTTGCTGGTGTCGACTGTGTCAAGTGCTCATTGAGTAATGTAAAACTATCTTCTATAAATTCAATTTCACCTTCATCTGGCAGAGCAGGCGCATTGTAGCAATGGTCCAAAAAAACTTTGCTGGATTCGCCAGTCATATTAAATTAATTTTCTGGCCATTGGACATAGGCATCTCGAGTGTGAACATGCCACACCTCAATTAATAGTTCCTCTATGGTGAAAACAGTTTGGCAAGCAGCATCTGTCATTTCTATCGCTGTCTGTGTGTGCATAGTCCGTACTCCATCGGGCAACTACAGGACAGATAGGAAAAGGGATGTTCAGTGTAAATCCAACATACATTGTTGTACAATTTACATTACAAAAAAGCATATAATGAAGGCCTCAGCACAAAACAATTGCCAACAATATAAAGTGTTTATAACTAACCTTATTTTTATTTCTTTTCTTTGAAACCTTCTTTACTCTAACATCAACATCAGCAAGCTGGCGCACCGACTCAGATCCATGTGCCTCCGGTTCAATATAGGGATCTTGTATACATCCCTAAAAAAAATAGTATCCATTTAAAATAAGTCATTTGCATTACACATATAATTAGACTGACTTTCTTTCATTAGATGGTACTCTCATTACGCATACCTCTGGCTCCGGATCAACTGCAAAGTCTGGTTCCGGAACAACTACAAGGGATAATGTAATTGTAGAGGACGCTGCAGCATCTCCCTGAAACACAGTACTTGCATTAGTAAGGACGAAAATATTGGAAACAATTTGGAAAGACGACAAAGGTACATATCAATAGTAAAGTAGAAATGAAACATTGTGTAAAACAATTACACAATGTCGAAATATGATCACATTATCTCGTCCAATTGAACTGTGAAAACACATACCTCTGGCACCGGATCTACTACGAGGGATGTTGTAATTGTAGTGTACGCTTCAGCTCTCCCTGAAACACAGTACTTGCATTAGGAAGGATGAAAATATTGGAAACTGGACACACAATTTGCAAAGACGACAAAGGTACATTTCAATATCAAACCACAATAAACATTGTGTAAAGCAATGATACGTTGCAAAAATATGATCACATTATCTAGAATTCCGTGCATAAAACCAGTCTGGAACAGAATAGCTAGGTAAGATTACCTGATACGCGCTCAAAGTGGTTGATGACACCAGGCAAGACATGGATGTTGAATCTTGTTGCTTCATATTCAGTGGATAGTCATGGAGTTGTAAAGGGAAAGTATTATTCGATTTAGAAATTCCAACATTAAAAAAGTGGCATGTAAGGAGACTGAATACGAGAAAATTATGCTTATGTAAATGCATAATATAGCATAGCTATCCCCATAAAACAATTTTCTATGTGGGTTCTAAAAAACAAGGACTGATGTTTAGCAAAATAGTCATTATTTAAACAGCTATTCAATCACATAAATATTGAAAGTATTATAAGTGACATTTACACCGAAAATACAGGCGTAAAGCTACATCCGGAAGCGTGTCTAACTTGTGGTGGCAAGTGAACGAAATTAGTCGGAATAGCGTTTGGGAGCAATTTTTGAGTTGTTCTCAGTTGATTCCTCTTTGTGTACAAGGATGTGTCGTACATATCCGGGCTGAAGTGCAGGCTGCAGATGCGGTATCGATGACCCCTCTTGTCCTCCAAGACTTGTTTGACTCTACTTTCAAGCTCTGCCGGTGGATATCCACAATATCTGACCCATTCTCTTATTCGATTAACTGACTATGGGAATACATGCATTGTAATGCCTTCGGATTTGTCATGGGTCTTCGAAGGGCAACCGAAAATAGAACATGCAGGCATTGTTGTAAATTCTGCAAAATAAAGGTCAACATTTTTAGATTTTTTCTTTTTGCATAAACATGTGAGAAAGAATGAATTGGACCATACATTGTTCATTGCACGCTTTCTTTTGGGCAGCCCAGCAAAAGCAGTGCAGTGTGTCCGACTGTATTATGGGATACATTTCACAAACGATTCATTGATGTGTTGAAAATCAGAACATGTTACTCGTCCCTTGAATGTTCTATCGTGCACGAAAAGGAAACATGCTTATACTATAGACACGGTCCGCGAAGGATGCAATACAATGCCAATTGACATTGATAAAAATTGATATATCGATAACATAACAAAAGAAACTCAAGTCAATAGCAATGAGACAAATTAACATAGCACTACTGAGTACGTTACTTCGAAATAGATATAAATTTACAAACCAAGGAGATATGATTAGGATACATGCACTTACCTTGACCCAACAAACAGTTAGATTCAGCAAGCAGAGTAATTAGTGGCAGGAGAACAGGGAGATGTTCACAGGTAGCACACTGACGAGTTCACTCAAAGCTGTCACAGAGTAGCACGTTCACGAGTTGACTTGCAGTGCTCAAAGATGTTCTCGTGGTAAATATCAAGTGGTTTATAAAGAATAACAAAAAGGGGTGTTTTTGTGAATGAATGACGTGTATATGTCGTGTTATTATTTGTATTGCAGGGGCGCGGCCTCCTTGAAGGGAAGCATGCCTGGAGACACAGGGTCTGAGGAGGCCATGTGAACAATGGCCCCTGGGCATAAAATACCTTTTGAATTGTACATGGTGTTTGGCACCTTGGCCTTTCGCACCCGTGACAGCACCCCATGGAAGCGCACATCCACTGGTGCGAACTGCCTTTGATAGTGGAGGGAGGATGGATTGGCCTGGGGCGTGCAGACAAGGCACCGGAACACTGTGGAATGGAGACGCACTTATGTGTATTGCAGGGGCACGGCCTCCTTGAAGGGGAGCCTGCCTGGAGACACGGGGTCTGAGGAGGCCATGTGAACAATGGACCCTGGGTGTACGATACCTTTTGAAGTGTACATGGTGTTTGGCACCTTGGCCTTTCGCGCCCGTGACAGCACCCCATGGAAGCGCACATCCACTGGTGTGAACTGCCTTAGATAGTGGAGGGAGGATTGATTGGCCGGGGGTGTGCAGACAAGGCATCGGAACACTGCGGAATGAAGACACACTTGATTCACTTAAAAAATGAAACAACCATTGATAAAAAATATGTAGTGTTTTATTTGGTTTCTTATTTTGATGGCACACAAATACTAAACATTGTAAAGGTCTGGTTGCAGCTCAGCGAGGGAAAATCCCCTGTACTGACCGCTGTCACTGGGGAAAGTTTGTCTAATGGCACCAACGACACAGGCGGGTATTACTCGTCGAACGCGGTGTCCAAGCCTCCCATGAAGCCACCATGTGTACAAACGATAGGCCACCAGCCGGTACCACCTGTGAAAGAGAAAGATACAAATTGTTTTTAAATGAACAAGATAAGTGTATTAAACCTTAGTTGTCAATGACAATTCTTGTATCCAATGGCATTTTTGCCAGGACAAATGCTAACTAGACACTGTACAATATTGAACGACTTTTATGCGACTATTACTTGAGAATTGCAAGACTAAACTGATATGACATCACAACCAGACTATACTTACTCGTTACCTGGATTACGAGGGCGAACTGTTGCGTGAAGTTCGTGCATAAGCACCATCAAAATCCTCAACACCAACCGTGTGAGTCAGGCTGCCGTGAAGTCTGGCAGCTCGGTAACGCATTGCGGCTGTGGGTCGCCTTGCGATATGTAGGACAAGCATCCAGAGTTTTCTCGGCAGCAGCAGTTCTCCTAGGTTGGCATTAGCGCGCACCGATTGCAGGTACACCAGGTGGAAACACCGTCCATGCGACTAGGCCCAGGCTCTTCATCTGTTGAGACGTCCGCCCAACTGTCGTCCAAAGCCCCATCATTTACGCAGCTTTCTCTTTCCAGTAATTCCTCCTCGGAATACTCGGGCTCATACAGGTAGGGCATTATTGTTGCCATTGTGTGGTAAACAAACCAAAATAATTTATAGCCGTGGTACTGGTATCTGTTCACACGGGCTACAAGCAACGAAGGTAGCTGACCAGAGCACAGAAACGAGTCACAGAATACTCAAAGAAATACAGTGAGAGGAATGGAAAAGAAAATCTGCTGTTGTGTGTTGTGAAACGGTCTGTTTATACTTATCGAGGAAAGACGCTTCCTGCCGTTTCCATGGCGACACGTCATTAGCTGAGGCACAGAGAATGTTGACACGAGACGTGCTTTGACGTTGTGAAATGGGCGGTACGCATCTACTGATGTCAGGCTCAGGGGCGGGGGATATGATTTAGTGCTGCAAACGCAGGTCACCCAGGGCGATGCGGCAAGTGATAAGATTATCACAAAATGGCTGCGCCCTGCTGCCTGATTTCGCTTGTGTTCAAGAGACGAAAACTCGGGTAAGGTGCATAGGAAATGTTTGTACGATCAATCGACTTATGGTTAAAAACACATGGCCGAACCATAGGGACAATAATATTTCTGACCGAACCATTCCTTTAAACAGTAAAGTGGGCGAGATGAACGCCTAATTTAAACCTAAATCTAAGATGGGAGCAAGCTACGACCATCAAATCATAATAATACAGTCCTATTCGAGTTCAGTCAAATAAAAAGGGCCTATACTAAAGAAATCTACTGCCAATCCTTACCGCTATGCTACAAAATAGTGTGGGATAACGTTCATAAGAAAAGAAGGAAGTGTTCACAAAATGATACATCAGGATGTTATGGCTGGGGTCTCTCTTCCCCACATTTTTAGCATGGGACAAGACACGACTCTCGAGCACAGCACACTCCTGGGCTTCTCCAGCACAAGGTTACAGTTCCTCTTCCAGTATCAGGGTCTTCTGTACTTAAGTCTCTTGCTTCATAGGGCCTGATACGCCAAAACAACAAAAGTTCCTTCGGGTAACTTTCACGTCAGGCGATTACTCTTCACCCTTGGATCCCCCTCAGCCGGGCTCTGATCCTTTCCTTTACAATAGACTCCCTTGATCAGGCTTGGACCATCAACTCACTGTGGGCATCCCTCAATCGGATTCATGCTCGTCATCACAATGTTTCACGGTTATCTTACTATTTCCCCTAATTCAGAGGCATCCCTCAGTTGGGTTCACATTTCCCAATTTCTCACAGTTCACCTACTTTTCACAATGTGGGATTCACTTCCCTTAGCTTCCTTTCAGGCTTCCATCCGTCGGGTTCATAATGCCATTCAGAATAAAGATCCTTACTTTGTAATATTCGAGAGTCTTAATGTCCTTTTAAACAATTGTGCAGCGTATTCTCTCCACTTTACAGTTTCCCAAAGCACTGGCCAATTTACATCTTGCTGGGTCACTCAGTTATTCTATGACAGATGCTATTTCCACAAAATCACATGCCGTTATGATATGATATGATATGGCATTTATAACGCGCCTATACACAAGTGCTTCAAGGCGCGACGAGGCAAGGGAGGGAGAACAGAGGGAAGACAGACAACGATCCCACTAGGCCCGGTGTCATTCAGATCGCGCAAGTGTAGGGGAAGGGGAAAGTGCGGGGGGAAAGGGGAGGGGACAGTGCAGTACATGGGAAAATAGAATAAATAGCAATAGGTAAAAGTAAGGCCAGCAGGTGGCAAGTGCAGGGGTAAGTGCAGGCATCAGGTGTCAAGTGCTGGTAGTGGGACTGTAGGGATACAGAAAACATCCCCAAGTGCGGGGGTTGCCAGGAAGGTAGTGCAGGTGTGCAACTGGTGGGGGAGGGGACCTGGGCACCGAGTTGAGAGGGTGGCCAGGTTACCAGTGCAGTTTCAGCCAGGAAGTCAGCAGGGGAGAGGAGGAGAAAAAGCAGAAGCAAAGAGAAAGGTTTTGAGGTGCTTCTGGAACCGGAGATGATTCTCCTCAATTTTCTGGGAGGCAGGGAGGCTGTTCCAGTGGGAGGCCCCAGCTGAAGAAAGAGATCTCCCACCAACTTGTTGCTTGGAGAAGCGACTGTCCCTGAGGGAGTTGGAGGCGGATGAGCGAAGAGCTTGAGAAGGGAGATATTTAGGAAGAGAGAGTTGAAGATATTGAGGCCCCAAGCCCCAGAAGGCCTTGTGGACAATGCAGAGGGTTTTGAACTTAATCCTCGCAGCCACTGGGAGCCAGTGCAGAGATTTCAGTCCTGGAGAGATACGATCCCTGGGCTTGAGGCCAAGGACAAGTCTTGCAGTTCCCCTGTTCCGGGTGCAAATGCCACTTTCACAGTTCCTTTTGTTTCGTGCACACTTTCACAACGTGTCAAAGACTTTAGACTGTACAAGTGGTTTGACTTAACCCTTTTATGACAACTTTGACACTTCACGCTTGTCTTGGTAGTTTCGCTAACCACAAATGTTCTATATATTTTCTTTTTCTTTCAGGAGAGGGGTACAAGCTGGAGTCTTTCGAATGAGCATCCACGTGGCGCCGGACCAATCAATTTCTGGTACCAATTTTACTCACAAAAGACTTGTCTATTATCTTCTTTCTTCACATACAATGTTGCCACTGCAACTTTGAGCTTAACACAGTCCAGTCCACTATCAGCTTCTTCCAACTCACCGGCTGTGCTGAACTCGTTGGCGGTTCATTTGCAGCTGGAGTCAAGGACGATACCACGATGGAAACCACTTCTCCCTGCCCTGGCAATCAGTGCAGGAGGGTTCCACGTACCACTGACATCTGCACAGCATAGCATAGCGGAACATAGTGCTATGTTATAGTTGCTGCTGTTATAGCATTGCAGTGCAAATCAGAGCTTGTAGGAGATAGATGTGGTATTAAAAATATTTGAACCCATTATCCTCATAGTCAATTGCTTTTTTCTGAGTAATACTTCATAATAGTGTCTCTTTGAGGCCAAAAGAACTTCACAAAATTTCCTGGCTGTGTTTTGTCAAATTGTGCCAATAGGCGCAGACACTCAGGATGGTTGTCCCAAGCGCTAGGTCAACTCCTGGGGTACCTATTATCATAAAACATGACTTCTGATTCTATGTGCTCTCCCCACAGCCTCAACTAAGGTGAAGGGAATGGGGCAGAAATCAAGCATGACCTCAGGCAATCAAGTCAGGTGGCACCCGCAACAGATGAGATGTCTTAGAGATGACCATAGCATTACAAATAGCCAAATAACCCCAGGTCCCAGTCACAATAAAAGGACAGGGCAAGACATTTTTTTCTAAAAAGTTTTTTTTTAAATAAGAGTTTAGAGCGAGTACAGGAGATGGCTCACCAAGATATCAATATTCCCATCCATTGTAGAATGGCGCTATATAAATGGCTTCAATCAGCGCACTGTCAGGCAGTGAATACCAACTTCACAGTCAAAGTAGCGCAACTCGGTGGATTGCCAGCAGAATCGCTCTTTCCTTACTTAAAGACCCCAGCCAATAAGACAAATCATGTACATGCAACTCTCCTGGTGAGGGGAGATTTAGACACAATACAGTATCACCCATACCAGTTTCCTAAATTGGCTTTAACACATTCAAATCATGTCAACTGGTTTGGAGGTAATCTAGTTTACCCATAAACAAGTGCTAGGCATGGACAGTTAGCCACACCCAATCTGTCACTAGAATTCTTAGCCCGGTTTCATCCAAACCGTGGAGGCCCATATCTGCAGACTGACTACCAATTGCTAGCCACCCATTTTGATACAGTGCGCAATATTGCGCTACAATATGCGGCACAGCAGGGTATAGCACCGGCTCAGCAG
This sequence comes from Ambystoma mexicanum, assembly GCF_040938575.1. Lineage (NCBI taxonomy): Eukaryota > Metazoa > Chordata > Amphibia > Caudata > Ambystomatidae > Ambystoma > Ambystoma mexicanum. The sequence continues at coordinate 554,231,040 of NC_090932.1, forward strand.
CCTCAGGGACAGCTGGATGCAGGTGGGGTACATCTTGTCTGTCCAGAAATGAAGACATACCCAAGTGGTATTTATAGAAACTAGGGCAATTCCAAGTAGCCTACCCTGAAGTCAGCCCACATCACAGACATAGAGCACTAGTCATGTTCCTTCAATCTGGCTGCACACCGTCTTTAGCAAGCTGCGACAGCTGGATCTCAATTTATAGCTGTCTTTCTTTACAGCTGATAGGGACACCTTCCATTACATAGCTAGCACAGATATTAGCAGACATGATGGGAACACAAGGTGCGGCCACCGCCATGAATTTAGGCCTGTCCATAGCATCTAATAATTAACAAATGGTTGAGAGCATAATTCTACTCTTATTAAATGGAGAGCCTGCGAGGTTAGAGGTCCATAGGAAATTGTCCCAATTGAATGAGCAAGAAAAAAAGGGATCAATTTGGGGACATAGTGACATCCACATTGTTAGGCAGGGATCCCTTGGGCAGGAGACCTGCAGAGACACAGAAAAAGGCTAACAAAGAGGGTAAGCCAGATAAGGAAACACACCACAAAGGGCGGCCCTCAAAAGGACGATGATCGTTCCATGGTAAAAAAGGGCAACAAACCACAGAGGCGACAATTGTCGGCAATAGAGGAAGAAAAATATCCTGAGCATGGGCCTAAAAATGAGAAAGTTGCAGGAGATAGGCAGGCTCGCAGTGGCAAGGCAATCACAGGGGTAGACGATCATGGGGTAAGCCTGAGGGGCAGTTCATTTCAGACCTACTAGGAGACCCTTGAAAAGTCCACAGAAGTAAGGCATTGATGAGGGTCTGTCTTCTTCCCCACAGGCAAGGACGCCAGACTGTTCTAAAGCTGAGGGGAAGGACTTAAAGGTTGAGAAAAAACACACGGCAGCCCTAAAGGTTTCACAGAATGCAGAGTCCACGCACTCATCGAATTGTTCCCAAGACTAAGCGGCACACAGATTGGATTGAGGTCTTATTGGATTCCAGGTCTGACATTTCCATATTTGAATGCAGTCACAAGGCACTATTGGAGCACACAAGGGCACACAGAAATGTGCAGATAACTACACCCACAGGGCAGACAGTAGCACATAATGAAGTGTATTTTGTAATTATTCAGCTGGAAGAAGAGCACCCAAAAAAGATTGAAGCACTGTTTTGGCCACAGCTACACATCCAATATAAAGGACTGTTAGCATTTCAAGACTGGCCACGATTGTACATGCGACAAGCGCCCATGGGTGAAGAGGTGGTAAGGCCTGCTCTTTCAAGTGAAGTGAGTGGGGAACCAATGCAAAAAAAATGCAAGAAATTGGTCAGCGCTGGCAGCGGTGCAGCTGTTTAAAAATCATGTAGGGCATGATAAAGAATGCCCAGCGCATATGATTCCAGTACTGAAACCACCCCGCCACAGAGGCAGTATCCAGTTAAACCACAGGCAGTTGCCCACATGCAAACCATAGTAGACCAACTAATGGACATGGGGTAATTATAAAGCAAGCTAGCCCACATAATGGTCCAGTACTCCCGGTTTTAAAACCTGATGGTACTTACCGTTTTATTGTGGATTTCCAAATTTTGAATGCACATTGTAAAACAGAGGCAGTCCAGAACCTTGCTAGCCAACTTACACAGATGCAAATATAAAACAAACCTTTGTATAGGCAATGGCCCTCATTACAACTCAGGCGTTAAGGGTTAACGCCATTGTTAACCCTTAACGCCTGATTCGGATTTTAACGCCTGCTTTTAGCAGCCGTTAAAATCCATGGCGCTAATCCTCCATGATGCTAATTACGCCACCGTAATTTACGGTGGCGTAATTAGCGCCTTCCCCACTCCCATTATGCCCTATGGGGCAAAAATGGGAATGGGGAAGGGAAAATGGCAAATGGGGATTTACCGCCCCACTCACCTTGGAATGGGGCGGTAAATCCGCCATCCACCATGGTGTAAACGTAGTTTATACCATGGTGGTAAAGTTGGTGTACTTAGCACCAAGGTTGTAATGACCTCCAATGGGTATTTCACACAACCTTAAGTGTAGCGAGCCAGAAATACACTGCATTCATGTTTAAGGGAACACATTTCCAATTCACTAGAATAATGCAGGGTATTAGAATTCACCTAGCACATTCTCAAGTAGAATACAGAGCTTGCTCGCAGACATTCCTAATTGTTGGCAATATGTAGATGATATTTACATCACCCATGAAAATCTCAGTGAACACTTGCAACAAGTAGACAGAGTCATTCATACGTTGGCTGCAAAAGGTTACCTGATTAACTTTAAAAAAATCAAGAATAGCTCATTGTGAAGTTACCTTTCTAGGATTCACTCTTTCAGATGAGGGCAGAGGTTTGTCAGCAGATTTTCTTGAAAAGTGTGCCAGGATATGACCACGTACCACGCTTAGGCAGTTACAGGCTATTCTAGGACTGTTGAATTTAGGCAGATCATATGTCTCTAATTTTGCTGAGCTAGTGAAACCATTTTATGCTTTGATAAAACTGAATTTCAAAGCAGCTCACTGGTTGCCAGAACACACACACATTCTGCACCATGTTTATTCATTAATGACTCAAACTGGTCCTTTACAGGACAGAAATACAGATAAAAACTTATAGATAAACCTGCTGGTGGGAGATAATGCTTTCAGATACACAGTGTGCAATCTAGGGGAGACTAAACCAAGTGCATATAAGTCACATGTATATTTCACACCTGAGTTGAAATTTACACCAGAGGAGAACATTCTGGCTTCAGTTCAGGTGATTATTCAGAGAGAAAAGCCATTGGCAGCAAATAGAACTATACACATAAACACACCTTTAGCTCAACTTGAGGCCTCCACAAAAGCTAGCGTGCCCAATCCAAAGGCATTACATACCAGATGGATTCAATGGTCAGCATCTCAACATGCTCCAGATGTAAAGTACCATTATAAGGCAGAATTGCAGAGACTGAGTGGTTTGAGTTGGACAGTGGACACAAAGCCTGACACCTCACAGCCTGACATACCATTGTTTGATTTTTTCCAGATAATTTGCTGCGATGGGTCCGCGATACCACCGGTAGGGACACAGTCCAAATATGCTGCTGCCTGCGCAGCAGTTGTAGGACAATTCTCACATGAAGAAGTATTTATACACACTTATATTACAACAAAGCATCTGGGAGGCATGTCTGCCCAGGCTGCTGAATTGCATGGATTACAGCTTGCATTATGCCAAGCAGATTCAGGGAAGCCCACACTAGTAGTCTCAGATTCAGATTACATTGTCTGGGCTTATAATACTGATTTGCATTGGTAGATTCAGAATGACTTCATAGACGATAGCAGCCACAACTCGCTCAGCGACTGCAATGGATGAGGAAATAAAAGAGGCTTGTTTAGGTATTGTACGTAGGCCTAAAGGTTTCCCGAGTTATTATGTTTATGACATTGAAAATAACAAAGCAATAGTCACCTTTCGGATCCTATTTAAAGATTAATCCCTAATAGAGCAGACAGGGAAAAGCAGATTGCAGCCACACACGCTGGACTTGCATCCGCCCATTTTGAGGTGAGCGCAACTGCACAACTACTCCTTGACCGTTACTGGTGGCCAAGGCTACGCCAAGAAGTGAAGATATATATATAGCAAACTGCGAAACATGTTTGAAGACAGCTGTGGACCACAGGAAAAAACCTGAGGAGGTTCCTTTGAGAAAGGCAACTTTGCCTTTTGAGATCCAATGTATGGATCATATAGGCCCACTACCAGCAATAAATAAGTACAAGTACAATCCAGTAATACACGATTCCTGCAGTAGGTTCACCTGGATAATTCCTCAAAAGAAAGCAGACTGCAAATCAGTCATACAGGCACTTCGGAGTGTAGTAACCATGACGGTGACTCAATAGTTCCATGCTGATAATGGTCCAGCTATTTGGGGTGGGCCCTGAACAAAGCATTGGAAGCATGGGGAACAGAGCTGCAATTTTCCCCTATCCTTTCCGGGCCCAAATGAACGGAATTGTGAAAAGAAACAATGGGCCTCATTACACGGATTGCGGTAAGGGAATAATGATACCGGTAAGGGAATACCGGTATCGTTAAAAACCCTTCCAAATTACGACCCGGCCAACCGCAATTAGCGGCATCGCTAAGAACGGTGCCACCAATAGCGGCTAGTCCGCGGGCGCGCAACCATCATCCCGTAAATAGTGGCATGCCGCTATTAGCACACCATCACAAGCCATGCGGACATGCTAATAGCGGCATGGAACAGCCCCAAAAAGCCCATACCGGCATGGCGTAAATACCGGCATCGCGAACCACCCGCTAAGAGAAATGAGCAGTGTTCCCCCCTGCTACAGGTGGACACAATCAGCACAGGTGGAGGCAATGGAGACTGTGGCAGCACAAAAGGAGCACACCACACCCCTTCCCACACCCCTTCCCACACCAAGATGGTTCCAATACTAGCAGCATTACATGGGCTGGAGGACATGATTGCATGGCAGCACCAACAACAACAGGCAGCACAGAGGAGACGCAGGAAGAGGAGGAGGAGGGCGAGACAGGCGCAGCAAGCCCCACCAGTGCACCTAGTAATACCACAGAGGCAGCCAGCAATCCCCAGGATCCGAGCCAGTCCATTCAACCTAACCCCTGAGCAGATACACACCCTGTACCGTCTGGACCGGGATACCATCACCAGCATCGTGGACATGATACATGACGACATTGTGAGCCTCATAGACATCCAAACTACCATCCCCCCTCTACTGAAGGTGGTAACTGTGCTCCACTTCCTGGCCACAGGCACCTACCAGCATACAGTAGGGCAGATGCATGGCATCTCACAACCAGTATTCTCACACACGCTGACTCAGGTGCTCCATGCCCTCCTCAAGGACACAAGTGAATACATATCCCTGCCACGGACTGCCCAGGAGATCTCCCACACCAAAGTTGGCTTCTATTCACTGGCAGGCATCGGGGCAATCGACTGCACCCATGTGGAATTGGTGGTCCCACATTACAATTAAGCAGTCTACCGAAACAGAAAGCAATTCCACTCCATCAATGTCCAAATGGTATGTGACTCAAACAAGATAATCACACATTGTTGTGGCCAATATCCCGGATCAACCCATGATTCAATGGTCCTGCGGAACTCAACGATACCACGCTACATGGAGCGACAAGCCGGACAACGTTTGTGCCTACTTGGTGAGTAGCAGGGCAAGCACATGGCAGTGTGATGTGGGTTGTGATTGGGGGGGGGATGCATACTCCAACTGGGTGTGATTGGGGGGGGAAGAGATGCATGCATACTCCAACTGGGTGTGATTGCGGGGGGGAAAGAGATGCATACTCCAACTGGGTATGATTGGGGGGGAAAGAGATGCATACTCCAACTGGGTGTGATTGGGGGGGGGAGAGATGCATACTCCAACTGGGTGTGAAGGGGGGGGAGAGATGCATACTCCAACTGGGTGTGGACTGTCGTCTGTAGAACAAATGGACATACGGATGTAGGCCAATGTCCACCAAGGCAGGCCACAATTGACCAGAAACCAAACAACATGCAATTTGAAGCAGCACAACATTGAAAACAATCCAAGATGCCAGACATGACACATCCATCCACACGCACATTGCACATCATACCACACCCCATATGACACAAATCAGCAACATGGCACCAATATGCGATTAGAAAATGTGCGCTGCACAACATCACTACAGCTATGCGCCCTTGAGTGCATGCGAAGGGATCACCTCTAGCCATTGTACTGAACCACACCCCACACCACTACTGAAGTGACGCTTCACAGCATGGCGACATCGATTTCAGAATGGCAGTACACTAGCAGTGTGGTACAAATTTTGCCTGGGCCCAGGGACACCTAAGACCTGTCCACACCCAGGACATGGCAATTACTGGCAGAGGCATGGATGGTGCATGTCCACTTGCAGGGACTAGCTCACCTTCTCACATTGCAGTTACACAGATCGTCTCCATGCATGCTGGGATTCGTGGATGCCAATCACAATGCAAACTGGATTAGTGTGATATGTACAGGTTGCACTTGAGGTGAACAGTAACAAGTCCCCATTATTCTACCCATGCAGGTGATGCTGGCTATCCCCTGAGGAGGTGGCTCCTTACCCCTGTATGGAACCCACAGAACAGGCACGAAGAGGAATACAATCGTGCACATACCCGTACCGTACCTGCGTCGTGATTGAGCAGACATTTGGCCTTTTGAAGACACGGTTCCGGTGCCTAAGCAGGTCGGGTGGGGCTCTCCTGTACGACATGAGAAGGTGGCCAAGATTACCATGGCATGTGTCATGCTGCACAATATGTGTATCAGACGGAATGGCGCACACTGCCCCCTGATGTCGAAATGCAACCACCTGATGAGGATGATGAAGGGGATGAGAAGGGAGGGGACGGGGCTGCAGGTCATGCAAGAGGCGATGCCCAGGAAGGACGCGATGTGCGCCAGCATCTGATCAACCAAATATTCTGAATCACATGGTTCAACTCTGTTGGATGGATGTGGGTATTAGTGCACTGGTGTTTGTGGTGAAGCGCACAATGGGCCCTGTTCCCCAATAAAGTTCACATACACAATGATGAAGTCCAAGCCTGTGTCTTAACTTGTCACCAGTGTATTAAACATATTTTGAGTAGAAAAAGTGCATGGCCCCGAATATGCAACCACCCTTTCCCTCCTCCCCCCACAACACTCCCAAAACACCCTTTCCCCACTCCCCCACAACACTCCCAAAACACCCTTTCCCCCCTCCCCCACACACTCTCAAAACACCCTTTTCCCCCTCCCCCACAACACTCCCAAAACACCCTTTGCCCCCTCCCCCCACAACACTCCCAAAACACCCTTTCCCCCCTCCCCCCACAACACCCCCATGTGTGGCTTGTACAACGTTGGTGTCCTGCTGCACATGTGCCAGCTAGATCCTGCTGGCCCTACTTCCCATGCCCACCACCACCATTAGGAGGTTGGGAGGGTGTGCGCCTCATGGTGTGCAAGGAGCGGCGGCGGGGGCTTGTCTGCCTTGAACTTGCAGAGGAGGAGGTGCCTGGTTGTTCCTGTGGTGGTGGTGGGTACTGTTGGTCCATCGCGTCTGCCATGCAGGTGAGGACCTGCCTCAGTTGTGCCATCTCCTCGCAGAGCCTTTTGGTGCTGGCTTCCATGCCCTCCCTCGACTGCCTAGCATTCTCCCTGAACTCCTCCCTCAGACGGGCTGCCTCATCTACATGCTGGCCAACCAGCGCTGTAATATCCTCCTGGCACTGCCTGATGGTGGCTAGGTCATGGCCACTGTGTCCAGCTTGTGGGGTGGCTGCTGCACCTTGATGTATGTCTCGGCCATCAGGTGAGGGCACCTGTGGGCTCCAGCACCCTGCTATGGTCTCGTCGCCAGACTGGCCATGGCTACTGGATCGTGGTGTTGGCCGTGGGCTTGCTTCTCTGGATCCTGGGGTGCTGGGGGTCTGCATTTTGTTAGGAAAGATTTCTTAATTGTAGGTAATTTTCCTTCCATGTGGCAACCCCTAAACATTTTGCTGTTGTTTTTCACCCTGATCTAGACTTTGCCAGAGAAGCACAGCCTTCCGCTGCACTCCTCTGGGCTTTCGCTCCATTCTTACGGAGAAAATGACATGCCCTTAAGACAGTCAGTACCGGGAAACGTTGTTTTCCGTAGTTCTTTTCTCATGTTGCAGCTTTCGCACAACATGGCACAAGAGGGCACTGTAAGCTAAGTTACTGCTCTCTTGGGTCTCTAGTCACTCTACAGGCCCTAGAAACTCTCATTGGGTTTTTAACGAACGGTGCAAGTGAATCACGGACGGGACTGGTGGCAGCGATCGTTTCTTTGTGTTTTGAGCTCCTTTTGGCTGTTTAAGTGCGTTTCTCGCGCTTAGCCCAAAATGGTGGCGTGAGCCCAAAATGGCCAGACCATGAGGCTCTTTGTCCTGCCCGCTGACCGTCTTGCCCCCTTCATCTTCCCCAGGTCGAGCCGAACCAGGGCCTTCCTTATTTGGGCATGTACTTTCCCGCGAAACACAGATGCTTTTGCTGGCTTCTACAGGCCTTGAGTGTGCCTCCAGGATGTGGGCTGGGATGTCTGGTCCCAATACACATCCTGGGTGCCAGAGAGTCTAGTGTGTCTTGAATGCCTGGGACCACCGTGGTCCGTGATAGATCCACGTATGGTGTGTGTGTTTTGTGAGCAGATCTCCCATTGGGTCCCCTCTGTTTTGGCGCGAAGGGAACTCTGGATAAGAGGAGGCTGGAAACACCACTACCATGTCGATCTCCTGAGTTCTCACGGACGACGGATACAGGAGCCAAGTATCCTGCAACTAAGAGGCTGAACCGAGGAATCGCTGGTGACCCGCTGAAGGACTGCTCCTCTGCACTGCTTTCGCCCTGTGAGACCATTCTGCCTCTGATCGAATGAGAAGGCCTGTACTGGTACTTCGACCCTTTGGAATAGTGGGAACAACTATTCTCGGCATCTTCACCATCTCCTGCACGTAAGCCTTCAGAAGCGTCTCTGGGCCATCCAGTGGATTGACCAGCCTACCCAGGAGTCTTGTTCTGTCACCGCTGCTGTATTCCGAGTCCTTAGCACTCTCACACGATTCGTACACTTGGCATTCCCAGGTCTGAAGTGAGAAGTGTGCATTGGGCTGAAATACACACGGCCACTGCGTTGCCCTGCTGTGGTAACAATCTGTGCGGGTTCACTGCGTTTGGGACATCCTCAACTCTAACTTCTGCTGCCGCGGAATCTACACGACGCCGAGACGTCCCCTGCTCGTATCTGAACCTGCCAGCACTGAAACTGACGCGGAGAAGCCTGGGTCTGCCTGCATCAGGGACTGGTGAGTAGCCACGCTAGGAACCAGTCGCCCTCCTGCAGTAGCCTGTAGCTTTTCCTCGCTGTATTAAACAGCACGCCTTTTTGCACTCGCGCTCTGCTTCTGCCCACAAGTGGAGGCCGCGCTTGAGTAGCAGAGATCTGTTCGTCCTCATTTGTTCACCCCTTGGCACCAGCGTGTGCAGGTACTTTTGAGCACAGGGCTCCACTCTTCGTAGGGCTCGGACTTCCTTCTAGTTAGGTGGCCTCTGAAGGCGAACTGGGTCTAACGATTACTTGCACTGCCTGTTTTCATCCCCATCTAGGTGGTCTGCATATTTCATGCTTCTAACTCTTTAGACCCTTAGGTAATTGTATATATATTGTATTTTATTGTGATGTGTTGGTTTACTTGAGTTTTACCGTGATTCTTTACTATGGTCAATGTTACAGAGGCCTTGTAATAAATGTGTCTATATTTTTAATATAACACCTGCGGATATTGTATTTTATTGTGATGTGTTGGTTTACTTGAGTTTTACCGTGATTCTTTACTATGGTCAATGTTACAGAGGCCTTGTAATAAATGTGTCTATATTTTTAATATAACACCTGCTTGGAGTGATTTGTAAGTGTCCTTGCTTTGTGTGCTCATTGCGGGCTTTCAGTCACCCTCACCCCTCTTGAGACCTAGTCTTGATCGCCGCCATCGCTACCCTGATTGGTCTGGCTTGTCCAGAGGTTACCCTGTTCCAAGAAACTAGGCTGGCCTTCTGAACCTCTGCCCCTCCAGGACAGAGTTCAGAAATCCACCTTAACAAATTTGCATGGGAAAGTCACTGGTCTCTTCCACGTCAGACAGCGGCGCAGTGGCTGCTGCCTCACCAGTCGAACTGGTGGCAGCAGAGAGTGGGCCCTCCGTGGGTGTTTCCTGTGTTGGGGGGATCACAGCAGTGGGTGCAGCAATTGTTGCAGCCGTAGCTTCAGGTCTTGGTGCAGTGGCTCTCTTTATGTGTTTGTCCCTCTGCAGGTGCTCACTCCTCCCTGTGCCCCTTGATGTGGTGACGGTGTTCCCTGTCTCCTGTGCCCTCGCTTGTTTTTTGGCAGGGGGAGCCTGTGTTGCAGTGTCCTGCTCATTGCTGTTGGTCTGTGAGCCTGTGGGGGAAAAAGAGGGGGGTGGCATTGGTGATGGTTCAACGTGCTTCATGCAGATTTTGTTCATCATGCTGTTCTGCGCATTGGGACTTCATTAGTGGGCATTCAGGTCATGGGGCTGTTGGGTGGGTCATCCATGCATGGGTCTGTGTGGCACGTGTCTGTGGTGATGCGTGCATTTGTGTGTGTTGGGGTGTGACACTCACATTGGTAGGGTTGTGTGCATGTATGTTTGTGGCCGCTTCCATGAGGTGAATCTGGGCTCACATTTGGGGAGTGCCTCACCTTTCACAGTGCATTGTTTCATGTGTACACTCACCTCCATCTGATGTTGTGGGTGCACCACGCTCCATGTCCCCGACTCGCTCTATGGATTCTACGCCAATCGTGCTGGTGCAGGTCTCCTCCCACTCCGTGAGTTTGATGGGGAATCAGCGCCACCTTCTGTGGCCATGGCCAGCTTACGATTTGCAGACAGTATGCTGCGGACCCAGAGGCGGAGATCGTCCCACCGCTTCCTGCAGTCTTTAACGGTGTGGGTGGTGGTGCCCACCGCACTCACTTTCTGGGCCACCTCTGCCCAGATGGCCTTTTTTTTAATCAGGGTCTCACGCTGCATGTCAATTGTGAAGACAACATCCGCGTTTCCAGCAAGGGTCTCCGTCTGCATGATCAGCTCCTCATTTGTGAATTTCTCCTTGCGCTGGTGATCTGCGGTTTTCTTGATTGCCTTGGGCATTCTGAGGGGATCCTTGATGCTTTGGTATGGCACTGGTGTGGAAACAGGTCCTGGGGGCAGAGGATGGCAATGGATTGTGTTTTTAAAGATGGCCGCCGTGCTCTTTCCCGTTCCTGTGTGATGACGCTATTTCCGTTTCCGCAATTTTACGGTGACCGCTATTTGCGTGTTGCTGGAGGTTGGAAGTGCTATCAGCGCTTTCGTCGGTGCCGCTAAGGGTCTTTTTGGGGTCTTTAGCAGCATGGCGGTAGGGTCATTACCGGCATGGTGCTGTGCTCGTGTCCGCGCACTTGTAATGGCACGCAAATTAGCGGCCTCTTGCCAAGGCAGACAAGTTAATAGCGCCATGCCGGTAAGGGCAGTATTTTACCCCTTTCCGTGTAATGAGGCCCAACCAGTTCATAAAAGTGAGCCTGACTTAATGCATTCTATCACTTGGAGGTAACTGGGTAGACCTGTGCCCTTAGTGGTCAGGAGTTTAAATAATGTTATGCAATGGTAAGACTCCATTTGAGCTCTTGTTTGGGAGAAAGATGTTTATGCCTGGCCTGCATACTTTTCCCAGCCCCCTCTCCAGGCATGAGCACCTGCTGGCGACAATGCTGCTGGGGGAATCCCTCCATTTGGCAGCTCCTGAGGCCAGTCCTGAGAACACTCTCAAAGCAGGAGATTGAGTCCTAGAGAGGATCCATGATAAAGCTATGTTTGGCCCATTTTACAGATCAGCAGTGCAAGTAATCAGAGTGAAAGGGTCCAGAACTGCTGTCCTACCCGCATTACCACCCAAGAGAGGTATCGGGCAAGTTTCTGTGGATCACCTGAAACCCGCTCCAGATGGTTACAGCAATGTTTCCACACAATCTTCCTCTTCCAAGTGAAGAGCCCACAGAAGATGAAGAGATAGAGATACATCAAATGATGCTGATAGGCGCTCAAGATGAGGAAGGATATGCCACCCTTGACTATACAACAAGAAAAAGATGATGACCCCACAGGGTGTAAAATGCAGGTGATATGGTATACCAATTACCAATACTCACCTCACTTTTTCCAACCTCAAAAAGCAAACAACTGGTATACCACACTGTAGCATACAGGAAAAATGCCACAGGCTAGTCAACAAGTCTAACACAAGGTTTCCCTTGGAGGATCGCTCTCATTAGGGCCTCCTATTTTCTGGTTCCAAAGAGTGTCCTCATTCACTCTGGCTCTGTGTTTTTTACCTCTAGTTAGCAAGTGATCATATCATCATTGCTATAAATTTAACACTTGAATATTGGCCAGAATCTTAGCTACAATTTTTCATTATTTTAATAGAAAACATAAAACAACTTTTGGTGCAAAAACTTCACTGACATTTTACACAAGAATTATCATTTCTCAAAAGATGCATTATTTTGCATATAATCCTTTGATCAAAATATCAACATTTGAATTAATCATGCACCGTAGAAGACAATAAAAAGTTAAGTACACGTAAAGCGAACAGACCATACAAACATTTTTGACAAAGAGACCCCATAAGTCAAAGTTTTCATTTGGACAAAAAAGTTGTGAATGAACACAAAAAAAAGGTATATTCTATTCCTATGGCAAAAGGATATTATAGCATTATTTAGTTTTCATCATCTTTTGAATTTACATTGCTTAGTTTTCAACCTATTTTGGTTCTGAAAATCCACATATGTATTCGCCAAAGAACCCCGGACAAAAAGAAACAAAAACCAATTATTGTTCCTTTATGGGGTTTTAGGAATAGATAACTAGTGTAAACTAGACTTATATATTCACACTGGTCTGCTGTTTCTTACAGTACTGCTCAGGTCTACGTATAAGCAAACTGGCCTAGCAAATGTAAGTCCAATGGTCAACATAGTTAGCCAAAGAAGGTCAGGCAGATGTAGTTGAAATACGTTTCGGCGTAGAAATCTGGACAGAAAACGCCTTCCTCAGGACCAAAAGTCAGATGTGTAAGAATTATAGCCCCTATGAAAGCAAGCAAAAACAAATTGGACATGAAAGAGGGACAAAAATTAACATTAAAAGAAATTTTTAGGAAGATTAAAAGATCCAACCTAATATAATTATTAAAAACCTAAAGACAAGCCAGTATCTATTTAAGGAACAAGTTACTTACCTGTAACTGTTGTTCTCCAGCATGGGTCTGGCATGGATTCACATGCTCATGAATATTCCCCATCGTCAGGCTGGGAATCCTCGGTAAAGAAAAAACCAGTATCAGTTTCGTTTCTGATCTGTCTTTCGTAGTAATATCCAATCACTGGTCTCTGCGTCATACTGACCACAGCCAATGACTGCCCTCTACCTAAGCACCGCCTCTGGCAGCCATCTTCAGATTTGGAAGCACGTGAAGTGGCAGTATGACCAAGTGAAGAGCCGCAGAGGGGTAGGCGGGAGGGTTCGCATGTGAATCCATGCCAGACCCATGCTGGAGAACAACAGTTACAGGTAAGTAACTTGTTCCTTCTCCAGCATGGGGTCTGGCATGGATTCACATGCTCATGAATAAAGAATACATAGCAGTACACACATGCACAACCACGGGAGGTGGCAAAGGCTCAACATTAAGCAGTACATCCAACTCAACATTAAGCATCTTACCTCCTCACCAGGCTCACCTCAGGCGAACAGGTTGCGCAGCACTGCTTGGCCGACCCTGGACTCCTCCCTGGAATCCCGATCGACGCAGTAGAATTTCGTGAAGGTGTGCGTCGACCTCCACGTAGCAGCCCTGCATATGTCCAGCAGGGGCACACCAGAAAGGAACGCCGTGGTAGCTGCGATCGCTCTGGTGGAATGGGCTCTCGGACGGCCAGGCAGCGGTCGGTTTGCCAACCGATGACAGTACATGATACAGCCGGAGAGCCATCTGGAAATGGAAGCCTTCGATAGAGCCTTCCCCTGATTGACAGGTCCAAAGTTCACAAAGAGTTGTGACGTCTTCCGAAAACACTTCGTGCGGTCCACGTAGAACTTCAGCGCTCTAGCCACATCCAGCGAGTGCAAAGTCCTCTCAGCCGGCGACGAAGGCGACGGGAAGAACACAGGTAACACCAAGGGTTCGTTGAGATGGAAGTCCGACGGTACCTTGGGCATGAAGGAGGGGTGCGTCCTGAGCACTACCCTCGTGTCGTGAAAAGTCAAGTACGGGGCCTTGCATGAAAGGGCCTGGATCTCTCCCACCCGTCGTGCGGAGGTGATGGCCACAAGAAACGCTGTTTTCCACGACAGAAACTTCAACGGGGCCGAGTGCAGAGGCTCGAACGGAGGTCCCATGAGCTTGGTCAGCACCACGTTGAGCTCCCACGCCGGGGCCGGAGCCTTCACCGGCGGGAACGATCTGAACAGTCCCTTCATGAACTCCTTCACCAGAGGATGAGACCACAAGGACGTCCGGCCCGTGGTTCTGGTGTATTGGGAGATCGCAGCAAGATGAATCTTGATGGACGCGTGTGCCAGTCCAGCTTTGGCCAGCGTCAGCAGGTACGGCAGTACCTGGGGAGCCGTAATCCGTAGAGGGTTAATCTTCTGTGCGTGGCACCAGACAGAGAACCTCTTCCATTTGTGTCCATAGCATTTAAGAGTCGAGGACGCCCTGGCCTTTGCAAGAACCTCTCTGCAGTCGGCCGGTATGTCGTATACTCCAAACTCTAGCGCTGCAGGAGCCAGGCCTGCAAGTTCAGCGATTTCGGGTCGTGGTGGAGGATGGCGCCTCCTTCCCTGGAGAGAAGATCCGCGTCCACCGGCAGCTTGATTGGCGGGGACGCTGACAAGTCCAGAAGGTCCGGGAACCATATCTGCCTCGGCCACGCAGGTGCGACGAGGATCATCCTGCACCGTGACCTCTTGAGCTGGTTGACGAGCCGGATTAGCAGTGGCAAAGGAGGGAACGCGTAGAGGAACAGGCCCTCCCAGGGAAACGAGAAGGCATCGCCCATGCTCCTCGCCTGGGGAAACCTGCTGGCGAACCTCCGGCACTTGGAGTTCGTCGCCGTCGCGAACAGGTCGATCTGGGGTGTGCCCCACCGTCGGAAGAGGCGATCCACTAGATCCTGCCGTAGTTCCCACTCGTGGCACGAGCGCAGCTCCCTGCTGAGTGAGTCGGCGATGGTGTTTTTTATCCCTGCCAGATGAAACGGCACCAGAAACATCCTTTGGGCGACGGCCCAATGCCACAGGTCCTGCGCCTCCTTGGACAGCGCTGGGGACCTGGTTCTGCCCTGTTTCCTGATGTAAAACATGGTGGTGGTGTTGTCGGTGAAGATCCTCACCACCTTGCCCTTGAGGGACGGAAGGAAGGACCTGAGGGCCCAGAACACTGCACGGAGCTCCAGGACGTTGATATGGAGGGACTTCTCCGTCGGGAGCCAAAGGCCTCTCGCGTGCAGATTTTCGGTGTGCGCTCCCCACCCTTCCAGGGAGGCATCGGTGGTCACTGTCTCCTGGTGGTCTGGGGTCTGGAAGTCCATGCCCGCCGTCAGATGCGTGCGGTTGCCCCACCACCAGACCGCTCGGCGGAAACTCTCGTCGAGTGTGATCCTCTCCTCGAAGCTGCCCGTCGTTTGGATCCAGCGCGCGTCCAGGAACTCCTGCAACGGGCGCATCCGGAGCCTGCACATGGGAATGAGGTAGATGCAGGAAGACATCATTCCGAGGAGGGACTTGATGGACCTCACCTTGGCCGCGTCGGAAACCAACATCCGCTGTACCTTGCCCAGGATGGACCTGGTCCTTTCCTCCGACGGGGAGGCCAGAAGAGACACTGTGTCGAGCTTCGCTCCCAGAAACAGTGCGTTTTGCGCGGGTACCAGGTGAGACTTGGCGTAGTTCACGGAGAATCCCAGGTCCGTGAGAAGTCGGACGGTCCTTGCCGTGTGATCCAGGGCGAGCTCCCTCGTCTTGGCTCGGATGAGCCAGTCGTCCAGGTAGGGGTAGACGTGGATCCCCTCGCGGCGCAGCTGCGCCGCCACCGGTGCAAGGCACTTGGTGAATACCCTGGGGGCCGACCGTAGTCCGAAGGGGAGGGCTTTGAACTGGTAGTGACGCCCTTGGACCACAAACCTGAGGAATTTTCGGTGCCCCTTTAGGATGGGAATATGGAAGTAGGCATCCTCCAAATCCAACGACGACAGGAAGTCTCCTTCCTCCAGCTGACCCAGGACGTGCTGGAGGGTGACCATCCGGAACTTTTGCGCCTTGATGAACTTGTTCAGACGTCGCAGGTCCAGGATGGGGCGCCATCCCCCCGTCTTCTTCTTCACGAGGAAGTATCTCGAGTAAACTCCGGAGCCCCGAAGTCTCTTTGGGACGAGTTCGATGGCGCCCTTCCTCAGCATCGCCTTTACTTCCAGGAGAAGTTGAGGGACGTGAAGTTCTTTCCTGGCCACGGGGGGGACGCGCGGACACCTTCTTTGAAACTCGAGCGCGTGGCCCCGGGCCAAGGCGTCCAGCACCCAACGGTCGGTGGAGATGGACTCCCACACGGTGACGAAGCTCGCCAGCCGGCCTCCCACCGGGGTGCTTCGGTGGGGGCCCGACCCCACGGTCGGTTCAATCCTGCTTCGACGAGGCTTTGCCGCCTTGACCTCCTTGGCGACGACGGCGGGGTCCGCCAGACTTGCCTCGTCCTCTGTAGGCCTCCTGAGCCGACGAGCGGGCCGCTTGACGGTAGGTGGAGAAACCGCCGCCTGAACTTTTGGAGGCGCCCTTGCCTCCGCTGCTCCGAAAGGGCGTCCGTCGTTGTTGCAGAACTCCAAGGGCCCGGGCCGTCTCGGTGTCCGCTTTAATGGCCTGAAGGGAATCGTCCACTGTTTTCCCAAACAGGTTGTTCCCATCGAAGGGCATGTCCAGGACTCTGGTCTGAACGTCTTGACGGAAGTCCGTAGCCTTGAGCCATCCACGCCGCCTAAGGCAAACGCCGTTGCCCAACTGGCGGAACCCAGTGTCGGCGATGTCCGTCGCAACGGTAATGGCGTGGTCCGAAGCCACCTCACCTTCCTGCAGGATCTCCAGGGCCTCTGCCCTCTTGTCGTCCGGCAAGAAGTCCAGTAGGGGAGCCAGTTTGTACCAGAGCTCCCTGTCGTAGCGGGCCACGATAGCCAAGGCGTTGGCCGCTTTAATCGTCGTCGCCGCAGACGAGATGACTCTGCGTCCCATAGCGTCCAATTTCTTTCCCTCGCCGTCCGGTGGGGAAGTCGATGTGGAGGCCGCACCCCCCCCCGCTTTTTTCCTGGCCGCCGCGGAGACGACGGAGTCCGGGGTAGGCTGCGCCCGGAGGCACAGGGGGGCCGTGACCGGGACCCGGTACTTCTTCTCGTACCGGTCTCTTCTAGCTGGCGTCGTGGAAGGGTTCTTGAGGAGGGTGAGGCCCTCATCCCAAATGTCGTCCAATAGAGGCACTGAGAGGACCGTCTTCCTCTTGGCCTCGCGCCGCTGATAAAGGAAACCTTCCTTCTTCTTCTCCTCAGGGCAGAGTTGGAAAAGCTCGGATGCCCTGGTGATCATGGAGTGGAACGATCCAATCTCGTCGGGCGGAGAAGCCCTGGTGGGAGGCGACGACGGTACATCCTCGTCGTATACCTCGTCGTCCGTACCCGTCGCTGCCGTGTCAGTCCCCGTATCATCCCCTCGGGTGGACGGGGAGGAGGGCTGGAAGGGGCGCGACGGCTGAAAAGGAGGCGGAGGGTGGATCCTTCTTTTCTTGGTAGGGGGAACACCAGAAGGTCCCGGTTCTGGGTCCCCCGACGGGAGAGGTTCCGTCGGCAACGGTAGTCTCGTCCTTATCTCTGAGCATAAGGACTGTATAGCCAACAAAATGTCCGCCGAGTTGTCTCGCGGCGCTGGCAGAGGGGAATCCGACGGGCGATCAGGGGCCCCGTCGGTACCCTCGATGATGTCGTCGTCACCTGCGTCGGGATCCATCCCGACGGGCCGGTCTTCTTCCACGCCGAGGCCGTGGCTTAAGACTTCGACCAGCTCCTCCTCCGAGGTTGAGGCCGAATCTACGACGACGCCCTGCCCCCCCTTTTTCTTCCCCACGGGGGATTTCACGGGGGCCCTATCGATGGGCACAAAAGAGGACTCCCTCCGAGGTGGAAGGGAGACTCTGAGCCCCGAGGTCGCCACCACTGGTGTAGCCCCCACAGGCTGAGCCAGGGCCGCCGCGACAGTTTCGATAGAGGGTTTGGCCGGATGGATTAAGGCCTTCACCACCTTAGGTGCGCTCACCGCCTTATCCTTGAGGGGGGGGACACTGCCTCGCTCCCCCTCCGATGGGGCCTTCGAGCTCGACCGGGGCCTCTCCAGGAGCTTCGCCGGGTGCTCGGCCTTCCTCTTACCCGACCCAGAGCGTTGGCTCGTGGTTGATGGTGCCGGGGAGGGCGCGCCCTGCCTGGCGCCCGTAGAGCCCGACCGTTCGGCGCTCCCGGTGCCAGCGGACTCGCGGTGCTTTGCCTTTAGTTGGACCCCCGTGGCCGGGGCGTCCTCAAAGGTCTTAGAAGACCGCTCGGATTTCTGCCTCTTCTTCTCGCCTGACGGGCTCTTCCCTTCCAGCCAGTTGGCGAGACGTTGATGGCGGTCCTTCATGGTCCGCTCCGACATGTTGCCGCAAAACGCACAGTCTTTCTCCACGTGCGTCTTGTCCTCATGTAAGCAGTAGAGACAAAAGGAGTGTTCGTCCTCCTTAAAGACGTTCTGCAGCTGGCATCCAGGGCAGACCCTGAACAGCTTTCCGGGCGTCGAGCATCCCTTCTCCTGGGCCATGTCCGGGCCTGAGAAACTTCTGGAGTCCTCCAAAAGCGTAGCTCGACGAAATCTTCACCCTTGAGGGGTGCAGACGAATCCGACACGGGTCCCCGTTGATCGGATGGAGAGTCGGTGGAGCTTGAGGCTCTTTTGACCGAAAAAACGAAGTTTTTGAGAAAAAACGTGAAAAAATAGCACTAACGCTCGAGAGCAATAGCACGAGGATCCCAACACATGAACGTGCGGTAAAAATCTGAAGATGGCTGCCAGAGGCGGTGCTTAGGTAGAGGGCAGTCATTGGCTGTGGTCAGTATGACGCAGAGACCAGTGATTGGATATTACTACGAAAGACAGATCAGAAACGAAACTGATACTGGTTTTTTCTTTACCGAGGATTCCCAGCCTGACGACGGGGAATATTCATGAGCATGTGAATCCATGCCAGACCCCATGCTGGAGAAATAATAGATATAAAGGGAAAAGACCAAACAAGAAAAAAAGGAAGAAAAAAGAAAAGGCACCCAAAACCCAGCACAGGGTGAAAAGACAATTAATAAACAATATTGTTCATGACAAGATACAATATGTGCATAGTCCCGCACCGTGAGAGAATATTGCAATATATAGATAATAGATCAAGCAGGAAAACAATCATGTGCCAGAGTAAGCCGAGATAAATAAGCCAAATATGCTGCATAGAGTGAGATATGGGAACATTTTTGTGTCACCCGCTGGTGCGATATCTCCCCTAAGCCAGAGTCAAGTGCTCGGAATCTAGGGAGTATTTTTACCTCAACTGGGGCAATCGAACAAAGGTAAGAAGCCGCATGTATTATTGCCAGATTGAAAAATATCAGGATTCTGGAAGGTATTAATAGCCGGAGGACCCAGTCAAGTGTAGACACACTTCACTAATCTGGAAGGAAGCACAAGTGTGTGTCACATGAGATGGATATCGTTCTGTAATCCAAGTCCAGAATTACAGGAATTAACAAGTGTACTTGAAATACATAGCAGAAATAAAAAAATAATAAACATGTCGCCATTACATAGCTGGATACTCGTCTGAGCTATGACTATACATCTACAATTCAGGGAAGTACTGCAGGTCTGCCAATTTGGAAACAGAAAACCATTCTAGCTGCTAAAGTAATGAAAGAATTCTTTTGGACAGACTTTCTAAAACAGTGTTATAAAATGCTGGCAGTGTATTTTCTCCTATTATGGATCAGCCTCACTTTATTCTTCATCTCACTGACTTCCAGGCATTTTCTGAGCAATGTTTCCACTCCATCTGAAAGCAAAGAAGTTGTTCTAAAGCGTTTAAGTTCTTCACACATGTTAGAGAAAAGAGAGCTCCAAGAGCCAGGAACTCCAGTCTCAATACAAATGTTTACTCTATTCCATGTCCCCTCTCCACAGCCTCTACTAAGGTGGAGGGAAGGGGGCAGAAATCAAGCTTGACCTAAAGCAGTCAAGTCACCTACCTAGCCTTGCACAATCCCGTCAACCTGCACTGATGCGTCTATCAAACAGACTAAAAAGTTAATCTCCTACTAACATTTTCTACCTCTACACTTACACAGCGTACACCAGCTATGCCAACCAAGCACGGCCGGCTAAAGAACCCTCCCATCAAAATACAAGCAACACAATGCTACACCTCTACAATCAATTGACATGCCACATTACCTGGCCAACGCATTCTCACTGCACGAGGTAACCGTCTGGAAAGAAATGCATATGTCCAAGACAATGAACACCCATAAGCAACAGGCCTGCATGCAGAGCTATTGGTCCTTCCTGTCAGCACACAGCAGCAAAGCTGTCTACCATCTATTTTCTTCTTCTAACCTAACCCCTTTCATCCCTTCTCTTTCAGATCCGCCAGAGAGCCTGGAAACTATGCAAATGGCAGTATGCAGTGTACGTCCCAGTGGCATAACATAATCTTACCTAATTTTTGGAGAAGGGGCACCCCCTCAAACATTTTAACAACTACTGGAGGGAATAACCCCCACACCCCTCCCAGAAATCAAGTTAACGCTTTGTGCCCAAGTTGTTTCTTGTTTGGTCCAATTGCATCAGCGGTTTTTGCGAATGCGCAGAAATTTGAAGTTTTCTCTATGGGAAAATGAATGGAAGTAGGCTGAAAACAGTTTTTGTAGCTTTCTTATTACTTTTTCATTTTCAGTCTGGGGTCGGGGGGTGGGCGAGAAAAACATTGACTTTACAAAATATCAGCCAAAATATCAGCCAAACTATAGTGTGGTGGTATAATATATATTTGCGATGTTGTAGCATTTCTTTTGTTTGCTATTGGATTGGACTGTTTTGCACTCTCCGATGTTAAACTCTAGCAAAAGAGAGGTGCATTTCTTCCCTGCCAAAGGGCACTCTCCCATCTCTTCTGCTGCCTATCCAGTTCCCATCTGACACTCTCCCCTAATTTTCTTCAGCTAATAACCTCAGCGTAATCTATGACCCTTTTCACACTCTCTCTACTTTCATCTCCAAGACTGGAACAGCAGCTCGCCTCAACCTCCTAGATATTAGGAAGATCAGCACCTCCTACCTTTCAACACCTCCAAGCATCTCTTAACCACTCTGGTCTTCTCTAAACTGGACTATTGTGCCAGCATCCTCTTTGGTCTCTGCAACTGTGTTTTCTGTCCTCTCGACAAGATCATTAACTCTGCTACCAGGGCTCGCTTTGAACTACCTCACTTCACACCTACTTCCTCGTACCATTGCGAGGATGGATGATGGCTGGTGATGCAAAACATGGCCAGATTTTAATTTGTTCTCCTGGTTCACAAATCTATCTACGGTAAGACACTACTGTACCTATTCTCCTCTATCCAACTCTACAAGCCTTCTCATAATCTCTGCTCTGCCTCCTTCACTACCCTTGTGGCTTCTCGCCCTGCCTGTGCTTCCTCTCGCTTCTGCTCCTTCTTCTCTCTTCTTGCTACACTTGCATGGAATTCTCTTCCCCCGCACATCCAAGAAACAGCCCACAAAGATTTGTTCCAAACCAAACTAAAAGCCTTCCTCCCCCCTCAAAGTTACCCTATTAACCTACCGCTCATCTGCCTGCTAAGTAAAATGTTTCCCTCACCTCTAATCTGCCTCTGTCTTTCATGTCCTCTGCCTCCACTCAAGTACTTTACCCATCATGGTCACATCCCGAGCACAGCTGGCGGTTGTTCCACCTACCTGCACTTAAAAATGGCCATTTTCATTGGGCCTAATTCTAACCTCTAATCTGCCTCTGTAGTTCATGTCCTCTGCCTCCACTCAAGTACTTTACCCATCATGGTCACATCCCGAGCACAGCTGGCGGTTGTTCCACCTACCTGCACTTAAAAATGGCCATTTTCATTGGGCCTGATTCTAACCTTGCCGGTACCCTGGCGGTAAACCCGCCAGAATACCGGCAAAGGCTATTACCATTTCCGAGACTCGATCTGGCGGCACTGCTGCCGGATTCTGAGTGACGGTGTGTCACCGTGTGTACTCTGTATAAACCTTAAATAAATGCGCTGAGACTGAAAGTATGTGTTTTCTTGTTACTGAAACAACTTTTATTTGCATTAACTTTCTTTTCTTTTCTGTTTTAGGAAAAAGGATAGGTTTTCAGCTTGGTAGATTTTCTGTATTCGAGACAGCTACATGCAGTGGACTTGGTTCTTCCTGGTAAGTCTCTCAGGTCAGAAATGTTATACTCTCATTTTCTTTAATACTTCTTTATAGCTTCTGACAGTTCATTTCTCTTCAAACCTCTTAGTCTTTTCCTTGCGAACTGACTTCTAATGTTTCCAACTCTTGGTACTAAACAGTCTCTATTATTATCTACTAGATCTGGTGCTTTCTCCTCCTTCCAGATTGTAAGTTCTTATTCCTATAGCACCTTGTTTATTTTTCACTTCAGCGTTTAGCTTTTAGCCACAATATGCAATAGTTTCCTTTTCCTTCTCCTTTAACTTTTATATATTCCAGTTCTTTCATATTACTAATAAACGCTCTTTCAAATAGAACCAGATTCCTTTTCGTTTTAAAGAAAGTTCACTCTAAACTGGTTCGTGCTTCCGCCCTTAGTCTTCTCACTCCCTCTGATACTCTCGGGCTCACATGTATCTTCGGTTCATTTTCATCGTTTACTCCTGGAAGTGATTTGTGGCGTCTAATTCCATAAAGTCTCTGTTTATTTATAAACGTTTCCTGCACGATCCGGCTTCTGCTTTCTAGCCGTACCCTCTTTCATGACTCGGTCCGGGCTAGTAGTTCCGCCCCTCAGCTGACTGTTTTCTTTAGCTCGGTGACACCGTTGTGTACACGCAGCGGTTCTGTGTAAGCTCCGCCGCTGTTACACGGCAGCCCTGCCACTAGACTTCACTGCTCGTAACAGCGAGTTCCCCACTTCATATTACGTTCCCTTCCTGACCTTCGCTGTAACGATCGTCGGATCGCAGCTTCAAAAGGGATTTCCCCCACGTACGGACTTCACCGAGAGGGTCGCTTCTCCTCCCCCTTCTCCCCTCTCGTTTCCAGCGGGACAGACTCCCTCTCACCTCGCCAGGTTGTTCACGGCCGCAATTCTCCGATTGAGTGGCCTCACACAGCGTTTGATGAACGCTCCATAAACAACATCAATAACTTATTTCGGCATTAGCGCAACAGCGCATAACTTATTACGGCATTAGCACAATGGCGCAACTCTTTCTCTTTACAGTCACAACAGTCTTCTTTGTTTCTTACGCTCCAGACTTTCACACATACTTTTTTAATAAGCCCAGCTGTAACCGTCGGTTTTCTCCTCCAGCTCCTCTGTTCCCTAGCAACCAGCAAAACAAAAGAAAAGGTCAACAGCTTGAATCTCTGCCGTGATTGGCTATAAACACTGTCAATTATCCTCTCCAGCTGAAAGAAATATTTAACCCTTTGATGCTCTGCTTATCCTGCTTATCCTGGTATTGCCAGAGCCAGCGCCTGACGGGAGATCTCCTGTGTACTTCATAGTGGATTCATTACACACACCCTCTTCTAGGCCCTTATGCTCGGGAAGGGCGGTGTTGCGAGACAAAAAATCGGCCTGTGCCAATAATTTCCCCAGGTAGATGAACTGTCTTGAAGGTGAAAGGTTGAAGGGCAAGAAACCACCTGAGAACTCTGGGATTCATGTCCTTATTACGAGCTAACCACACCAGTGGAGCATGGTCAGTCACCAAAGTGAACTCTCGACCTAACAGGTAATATCGTAATGCCTCTATAGCCCACTTTACGGCCAGGCACTCTTTTTCAATTGTGGGGTAATGCATCTCGTGGGGAAGTAACTTCCTACTATAAATACAACAGGTCTTTCCGCCTCCCCTTGGTTTTGATACAGCACTGCTCCAAGGCCTGTACCCGATGCATCCGTATGTAAATAAAATGGCGCTGAGAAGTCAGGACAATGAAGAATTGCTTTCTCGGAAAGAGCCTCCTTCAGGTTGTTAAAAGCTCTCTCCGTTTCTGACGTACGCCATTCTTTCCTTGGTGGTGCCGAGGTCTTTAAAAGATTGGTCAGAGGTGTTGCCAAAGTGTAAAAATATGGTATGAACCTCCTGTAGTTGTCATGCACTGTTGTTAAAGGTGGGTTTTCGACAAGATCAATGTCCACCTCCCCTTCCTCCTCACGTGAATCCTCTGAGGAGACCGTTCGCCGGGTGAGATTCTTCTTTGATTTCTTCTTTGAGAAGAGAAAGGGTCGTCCTCGGTAAGAAGCCACCCTGATTCCCTGTTAAACAGGGAAGCAGTGGACTCCCTTCCCGCGGGGACAAAATGGAGAGGAAAAAAGCAGCCGCTTAAAAAAACCTCTCAGTGGTGGTTGTTGAAGCAGACCTCCGGGTGGTTCTATAGTCCAGAACTGGAGGAAGGAGATCCGTAGCGCACTGTGTAGGTTCCGAAGGTAGTAGCAGAGAAGGAAGGTCTTGAGCTTGAGGCTGAAGGGTGGAGGCAATACTGTTGCCGACGCCCAAGATGGAAACGGGCGTGGATAAGGAGCAGAGTCCAACAAACAGGCCAGGTAGATGTAGAGCGCGAAGGGAGACAGGAGACAGACTGCTGGGGTGGAAAGGAAGAGAGCCAGGTAGATAGAGCACAGAATGGGAAAGAAAGTAGAGAGAAGCAGAAAGGTGAAAGCGAGAAAAGGCAAGCGGAAGAGGCAAAGAAAGGGCCCGAGTAGCGAGATGCTCGGGTAGCAGGAGAGGGAGCGGTAAGCGAGGATAGGCAGGCAGAGCAAGCACGAGGAGAAAAAACACGGGAGCACAGCAACAAAGTGAAAATGACCAAGTTGCAACACGCCAATCCCAGAGATGGGCGGGGTTAAATACTGAACCGGCGCCAAGGAGCAAAAAGACTAGACCGGTGGACCAGGAAGTGTGAAACAATCTAATGGCACCGCCAACGCCAAGCGTTCCAAAGCCGCCAGCAGCCACCGGGAGATGGCGGTGTGACAGTATACCCCCTCCCAAGTGACACACCCCCTGGCTTGCCCGGGAACCTGCGGTGGAACCTCTGAACCAATGCCGGGGCATGTACATGAGAAACCGGTTCCCAGGAATCCTCAGAATGGGGATAATCTTCCCAATGGATGAGGTATTCCAACCAGCCCCGCCGATAATGGGAATCCTGCACTGAGGCCACTTCATACTCCTCAGGAGGTACGTCAGTTGGCACCGGATTCCGGGGCAAATGGCGATGGTAGGGATCCCCCTTGAATCCTCTAAGAAGGGAAGAGTAAAAAACAGGGTGGAGGCGGTGCATGTGTTTAGGTAGCAAAAGACAGAAAGCCACAGGATTGATCTTGCGAACAATGGGAAAAGGACCCAGAAAACGAGGTGATACCTTAGAGGGATGAAGCCAGCGAGGTAGATATTTAGTGGACAACCAAACTTTAGTACCAGTTTGCCACTTCGGAGAGGGCAGGCGCTTGGAATTACTCTGGGTACTGTAGCGAAAACTGCTTGCCCGTAGGTTCTCAATAGCAGATTTGTGAGCCTCCGAGATACTAAACAGCAGGTTATCCACAGAGGGTGTGACAGATGGAGGAAAGGATAAAGAAGGAGTAAAGCTTGGGTGATACCCATAGGAACAAAAGAAAGGGCTGAGGCCTGTGGCACTGTGCTTGGAGTTGTTGTAGGCGAATTCTGCAGTGGGCAGCAAGCTGACCCAATTGTCCTGTTGAATATTAGTGAAGCATCGCAGATACTGCTCTAGTGTTGCGTTTGTCCTTTCTGTTTGCCCATTGGTCTGCGGATGGAAACCTGACAATAAGACACACTCTATGCCCAACCTGTCGCAAAGTTCTTTCCAAAAGCGGGAGACATATTGAGGACCTCTGTCAGAAATTATCTTATCCAGCGTGCCACGTAAGCGAAATATATCTCTGGCAAAAACAGCCGCCATCTCTGCTGCAGTAGGCAAACCAACCAGGGGGGAGAAATGAGCCATCTTGGTAAAACAGTCGACTGTTACCATTATGCAAGAGCAGTCTTCTGAAGGGGGAAGATCCACAATGAAGTCGGTAGCTATCAGGCTCCAAAGTCTCTGGGGAGTCTCTTCTTGTTGCAGGAAACGAATGGATTTTTGAGTGTTGTGTTTAGACCGATTACAAACTGGACAGGTATGGACATAAGAAGTGACCTCTTTAGCCATCTGAGGCCACCAAAATCTGCGTCGTAGCAGCTCCAGTGTGTTCTTCACCCCCCTGTGTCCAGCCACAGGGTCGTCATGGCACCATCTTAGTGCCGTCTGCCGTGTTTGGAAGTTGGGAAGGAACAAGCATTGTTGCTTGAAGTACAAACCATCTTGGTCCAGAAGGTTCTCGGCGAATGGGATACCAGCAGACCGTGTAGCTCTACAAACCTCCTCCAAAAAGGACTCAAGGGAACAGATGATCTTAACCTCTGGGAGCATGAGACTACAGGGTTCCTTCTGTACCAACCCCGGGAAATGATTTTCTTGACAGAGCATCGGCAAGTATATTCTTGGAACCTGGCAGGTAGGTCAGAATGAAGTCAAATTGCGTAAAGAAGTGGGCACATCGGGCCTGACGTGAGTTGACGCATTCCATGTTCTGTAGAACTTTGAGATTCTTGTGGTCGGTCCGTATCTCGAAAGGATGGTTAGCCCCCTGTAGAAGATGACGCCATTCCTCACAGGCGGATTTCATGGCCAGTAGCTCCTTTTCAATGACAGAATAGTGTGTCTGACTGTCGTTCAACGTTTTAGACATATAGGCCACGGGGTACTCCAGACTCTCATGTTCCTGCAGGAGCACTGCGCCTAGGGCGGCAGCTGACGCATCAGTCTCAACAATAAATCTTAAGCTCTGGTCAGGTTGGCGAAGAACAGGAGCCGAGCAGAAATCCTCTTTCAACTGTTGAAAGGCCTGGTTAGCCTCAGGGCCCCATGTAAATGGCATAGAAGACTTCTTGAGTAGCCTAGTGATGGGGAGTACTCTGTCGGAAAATCCAAGAATAAACTTGCGATAAAAATTGGCAAGTCCTAGGAACCTTTGAACATCCTTGACAGAACTAGGCGTGGGCCAATGAAGTATGGCTTCTATCTTTGCGGGATCCATCCGGACACCCTCTGAAGAGAAAATGAACCCAAGGTAAGGAACCTCAGGAACCTGAAAGACACACTTCTCAGCATTAATCTTAAGGTGGTTTTCTTGTAATCGCTGGAGAACCTGGTGGAGATGTGTTGTGTGGAGCTGAGTGTTCTTCGAAAATACCAAAATGTCGTCTAGATAGACTATAGCACAATGAAATAGGAGGTCAGAGAATGTACGATCCATAAATCGCTGAAAAATCGATGGTACATTGACCAAGCCAAAGGGCATGACACAGTATTCATAGTGTCCATAGGGTGTACGGAAAGCCGTCTTCCACTCATCTCCTGAGTGGATCCGTAGAAGGTGGTAGGCTCTCCTGAGATCGATCTTGGAGAACACCTTGGCTCCTTGGACTGCCTCCAGTATGTCCCTTATAAGAGGCATGGTTTAACGATCCCTTATTGTGACTTGGTTAAGGCCCCTGTAGTCGATGCAAGGTCGAAGTTCACAAGATCCTTTCTTAGGAACGAAGAAAAGTGAGGCTCCGGCGGGAGAGTGAGAGTGCTGAATAAGCCTGTGGTGCAGATTGGAGTCAAGGTACTCCTTGAGTGCCTCCTTCTCTTTGAGAGAAAGAGAAAACATCCGCCCAAAAGGTACCACCGCATTGGGCAGTAGGTTGATGTCGCAGTCCTCTGGTCGGTGAGGTGGTGACTCTTGAGGACCCTCGTTCTGAAACACCTCCTGATACTGAATGAACTCCATGGGAATGCTGTTCACCTTTAAGACGTCCGTTCTCCGGGATGGATCAGGAAAAGCGAGAACAGTGGCATGCTGGGTTTGGGAAGTACATGATCTACTTGACTGTGGAGCAGCTGGATGTTTTATGGATGTCGTCTGGGCTGACAAGACTGGTATTGGTCGTTTGGAGAAAGAGGAAGACCAAAAGGTGGAGGGAGTGGATGGCAGACCATTAAGTTCCGGACTCATCACACACACTACTTCTCCTATGGTGATGAAGATACGTCATCATACCGAAACCATCCTACTACTAGGATTGTGTTTCCGTAGCCACGAAACACCCAGGATAACTGGGAAATACGCGGCTCTGATCAAATCAAATTGGATGGTTTCGGTATGATGACGTATCTTCATCACCATGGGAGAAGTAGTGTGTGTGATGAGTCTGGAACTTAATGGTCTGCCATCCACTCCCTCCACCTTTTGGTCTTCCTCTTTCTCCAAACGACCAATACCAGTCTTGTCAGCCCAGACGACATCCATAAAACATCCAGCTGCTCCACAGTCAAGTAGAGCAAGTACTTCGAATGTTTGTTGGGAAAGACACAATTGGACACCAACTACCATAAGGCGGTTGTCCTCAGTGGAATTGATGGGAGTAACAGATAATGACACAAAGGGACCAGGAAATCCCCCTCGGTAACTCGTCCCCACTAGTTCCGAGGTGTGGCCTTTCCCGATCGTCGGGGTGGTACATCCGGGCAGTCCCCTAGAATGTGTTGAGCGGATCCGCAGTACATACACAGATTGTTGTCCCTGCGTCGTTTTCTTTCTTCAGACGAAAGTGGTCCTCTAGTAGTACCTATTTGCATGGGTTCCTCCTTATTCGAGCAGGTGGGAGTGGGAGAGGATGTGCTAGGCTCTGTCTGAATCAGGAGTCCACGATGTCTTTGACGTTCTGAACGCCGTTCTGAGAGGCGGAAGTCAAGCTGGATAACTGTAGACCAAAGATCGGCAAGTGTGGCAGGTCTACTAACTCTTGCCAATTCATCTTTGAGTTCTTCCCTCAGACCCCAGCGAAAGATGGTATATTGGGCGTTCTCCTGCCAACCTGCATCTGCAGTCACTCGCTTAAAGCGGGATATGTAAGACAAAAGGTCAGAAGTACCCTGGCGGATGTCCAACAATTGTTCACTGGCTACTACGGCAGTCTCTTGCCTTTCGAAAGCCAATTTGAATTGGGCTGTGAACCCGGGATAATCTTGCAGTAAAGGACTAGCACCGGTTACAAGAGGAGTTGCCCAAGATAGGGCATTGCCAGTTAAATTGGAGACCAGAAAACCTATGCAGGCTTGATCTGAGGCATAGGTCTGGGGTCTGAAGGTGTAATGGATAATGCAAGCTTCCATAAATTCCTTGAATTTATTGGGTGAACCATCAAATTTGCCACAGGATAAGGGCATGGGAGGAAGGTCACTCCGGGACTGTTCAAAGTGGTCGACCTTTTGCCTAAGGCCGTATTTTCGGCTTTGACAGCCTGTAATTCCTGTGTGATGTTATGCACAGCTAAAAGAAGCTCCTGAACTGTTCAGGGGTAGCCATTGATATTTCCTTGTGGCGTTGCAAACTGTCATGCACTGTTGTTAAAGGTGGGCTTTCGACAAGATCAATGTCCACCTCCCCTTCCTCCTCACCTGAATCCTCTGAGGAGACCGTTCGCTGGGTGAGCTTCTTCTTTGATTTCTTCTTTGAGAAGAGAAAGGGTCGTCCTCGGTAAGAAGCCACCCTGATTCCCTGTTAAACAGGGAAGCAGTGGACTCCCTTCCCGCGGGGACCAAATGGAGAGGAAAAAAGCAGGCGCTTAAAAGACAGCCGCTTAAAAGAACCTCCCAGTGGTGGTTGTTGAAGCAGACTTCTGGGTGGTTCTATAGTCCAGAACTGGAGGAAGGAGATCCGTAGCACACTGTGTAGGTTCAGAAGGTAGTAGCAGAGAAGGAAGGTCTTGAGCTTGAGGCTGAAGGGTGGAGGCAATACTGTTGCTGACGCCCAGGATGGAAACGGGCGTGGATAAGGAGCAGAGTCCAACAAACAGGCCAGGTAGATGTAGAGCGCGAAGGGAGACAGGAGACAGACTGCCGGGCGGAAAGGAAGAGAGCCAGGTAGATAGAACACAGAACGGGAAGGAAAGCAGAGCGAAGCAGAAAGGTGAAAGCGAGAAAAGGCAAGCGGAAGAGGCAAAGAAAGGGCCCGAGTAGCGAGATTCTTGGGTAGCAGGAGAGGGAGTAGTAAGCGAGGATAGGCAGGCAGAGCAAGTGCGAGGAGAAAAAATACGGGAGCACAGCAACAAAGTGAAAATGACCAAGTTGCAACATGCCGAACCCAGAGATGGGCGGGGTTAAATACTGAACCGGCGCCAAAGAGCAAAAAGACTAGACCGGTGGACCAGGAAGTGCGAAACACCTGGAACAATCTAATGGCGCCGTCAACTCCAAGCGTTCCAAAGCCGCCAGCGGCCACCGGGAGACAGCGGCGTGACAGTAGTAGCCTATAAAGCCAAGGAAAGCCCTCACTTGCTTGGGATTCACGGGAAATTGTAGGTTTTTTATAACCACTAATTTTTCCTCTTGGGGTTTTATGATGCCTTGCCCAACAAAATAGCCCAAATACTTTGTATGATAATTAGCCATGAAGGATTTCTTAGGATTTACATGAAGTCCTGAGTTTTGTAGCAGTCGAAGTACTGTTTCCAGATTAACAAGGTGATCATTCCATGTTTGACTAAAAACAATAATATCATCCAGATACGCTCCGACATAACCTTCATGCCCTCTAATTATTGAGTTCATCAACCTTTGGAACGTTGCAGGCGCTCCATGTAATCCAAAGGGCAAGACCGTAAATTGAAATAAACCCGAGGGAGTGGCAAAAGCGGTCTTTTCTTTATCATTAGGATGGAGTGGTATTTGCCAATACCCTTTCGTTAGATCTATGGTCATCAAAAACTTGGCCTTTCTGAGTTTATCAAGTAAATCTTCAATCCTAGGCATAGGATAGGCGTCGAATTTTGAGATCTCATTCAGCTTGCGGAAATCTAAGCAAAAACGAGTTGTTCCATCTGCTTTAGGGACTAAAACTATTGGTGACGACCACTCACTACTGGAGGGTTCTATGACTCCCAACTCCAACATCTCTTGGATCTGTTTATTAATTGATTCTAGCTTCACCTCCGGAATTCTATAAGGTCTGATCCTGACTACCTCCCCAGGTCGAGTCTCAATGCGATGGTAGGCCAATTTCCTCCTCCCTGGTAACCCATAGCGGTGGAGAAGAACCCAAACCCATCCCGTGAGTTTAAACTGGTAAAGTACCCAAACCCATCCCTGGTAAACTGGAAAAGGTCTCTGAATATTTCTTGTTGAGTTCTAAGAGTTCCATCTTCTGTTTCTCTGACAAATTTTCATTTATATTTAATGCCTCCATTCCCAGATTTCCTTTTAACTGTGGGAATTGCTCCAAGGTATTTCCTTGGTGTTAATCATTGCTATAGACGTCTCTGGATCAGACCATTTTTTAAGCAGGTTTACATGATACTTTTGGGTTGGAAATCTTCGATGGGTTTGTCTCACTTTATAGGTCAAGGGCCCCAGGACTTCTTCGATCACATATGGCCCCCTCCACGTAGCCAACA
The DNA here is from genome assembly GCF_040938575.1 of Ambystoma mexicanum. NCBI lineage: Eukaryota > Metazoa > Chordata > Amphibia > Caudata > Ambystomatidae > Ambystoma > Ambystoma mexicanum. The sequence continues at coordinate 554,262,638 of NC_090932.1, forward strand.
TTTTGTTTTCAGAGGTTGGTAATAATACCAACACCTTATCTCCTTTCTGGAAGGTTCTCAACTGAGAGTTTCGGTTGTAATAATATTCTTGCTTGATTTGATTCTTCAACTATTTTTCTCGTGCAATTTTCTGCAAGTACTCCACTCTTTCTTTAAGCTGACAGGCATACTCTATTAAGGAAATCTCCTGACCTGGGTTTTCCTCCCAACTCTCCTTTAGAATGTCGAGTAACGTTCTCACTGGCCTCCCAAACATCAGTTCAAACGGAGAAAACACTGTGGAGGATTGGGGTGTGTTGCGTAGTGTGAGTATTATCCATGATAAAATCCGATCCCAACTCCTTTCCCCAGGTTCCATTGACTTACGCAACATCTGCTTAATTGTCTGATTATATCTCTCTACGAGACCATCAGTCTGTGGGTGATATACAGCCGTTTTCAAATGTTTTATCTTTAGAATCCCACAAACTTGTTTCATGACGGCCGACATAAAATTAGTCCCACAATCTGTGATGATTTCTTTTGGTATTCCTACTCGACTGATAAAGGGTATCAATACGTCACAAATGTTTGAAGCGCTGGTTGACCTGAGAGGGAAAGCCTCAGGATACCTAGTTGCATAATCAACGACCACTAGGATGTATTTATGTCCTCTGGATGATGGTTCTAAAGGGCCAACAATATCCAACCCGATTCTACTGAAGGGCTCCAAAACGATTGGCATGGGGTGAAGTGGAGCTTTTTTTACAATTGCTCGATTTTTCTTCTGACATTCAGGGCAAGTCTGGCAAAATCGGGTTACTTGAGCATATATTCCTGGCCAGTAAAACCTCCCCAAAATTTTCTGTATGGTTTTCTCCGTTCCCAAATGACCTTCGCCTAATTGTAAATGAGCTACTTCCATGACGGTTTGGTAGTATTTACTGGGGACTAATAATTGTTTGGTGGTAATCCCATTCTCATCCTTACTGTACCGATAGTACAGATTCTTCTCTCTGATGAAGTAGGGTCCTCTTCCTGATATTTCATCCCGAACACTTGCCCTAGCATTTGCCAATAATGGGTCTAAATCTTGGGCCATGTGAAAACTATTGCCACCTTCATCAATTTTCCAATCAACCACTATTGGAAAAACATTTCTTTCCCCCCAGTCTTTCTTCAACCTTCTTATAGTGGCTTTGGTTTTCTTTTCTTTAGTTAGGGTTATCGGAATCTCATAGTTAGCAAAAGGGGCGTCTTGCAACCAACTCTCCTCAACTTTCTTCACTATCCTGGCTAAGTTCGGTACATCTGACCCAATCAGAAGTGGCTCTGGCAATAACCGCATCACAGCGGCCCTGACCTCCATTTGTTCTCCAGCCACCTTTAAATTTATTTCTTTGGTAGGGTAAGATCTCACATCCCCATGTACACAGCGTATAGGAATCTTTTTATTAGAAAGCTTCACATCCCCTACTAGTTCAGTACTTACTACGGTTTGTAAGCTGTCGGTATCCACCATGGCTCTCATGGGCTTCCCATCAACCTCAGCCTCACAGGTATAAGAATAGGGGGATCTCATCACTATTGCTGGTCCAGACGATTTTCCTTCTTTGGGAACCTCTATGTTCCCCACGTCCATAGGTTCTGTCTTGACTCTTTTAGGGCACATTCTCGCAAAGTGCCCCCATTCTCCACACTCAAAGCACTGTATTCCTTTGGGAATCGCACTTGGTGCTCGTATCCCGGTGGGACTTTCACTACTGGGTCATACTCTAGTAGGTTCCCAATCTGTTTTCCTGAGCATTGAGTTGGGCCATCTTGAAGCGCCTAGGCTCTTGGAAGTAGAGTTGTTGAAGTTGGTATTTTGTTTGGTGTTTGTCAAATAATTCAATGAGCGTCCCTGACCAGCTTTTTGATAAGAGGAAGCAATGTTAACGGCCTCCACAAGGCTGGGCCGATGATGTTGCCGGACCCAGCGTTGCATAGGGAGGGGTAGGGCTTCAATGAATTGTTCCATAACAATCTTCTCATTCATTTCTTGAACTGTGGTGTTCGTTGTCTGCAACCACTTATCTCCCAGTTCTTTTACCCTATAAAAGAGTTGTCGGGGCGTCTCTTCCGGTTGTAACTTGATCTCATGGAACTTAGCCTATAGGCTTCTTCATCGTGACCCAAACGTTCTAGGACCACTCTCTTCATCTCCATATAAGTCGTCTCTCCCGTTGGATTGGCTGCCTGGTAGGCACTCTAAATATCGCCTGTCATGAGAGGCGCAATATAATGGCACCAGCTTTCATTAGGCCATTGCGCATTCCTCGCCACTCTTTCAAAATTAACAAAAAAATGAGCGGGATCCTCTCCAGTGGCATATTTTTGAAGTACTGAAGCGGGTACCTGAGCATGTCTACGTACGGCAGTAGCCTCCAATAATTGGGCTTGTTGGACTTAAAAAGCTTGCTGGAACGCTTGTCTATCAGCTTCTGCTTGCTGATACTGTAATTGCAAAGCTAGTTGGAGAAGTTGCTGTCCCTCACTCAGTGTTTTAATGAGTTCTTCCATGGCGTTTTATCCCAATCCCACTTCTAACACCAGATTTTGTCACCGTGTGTACTCTGTATAAACCTTAATTAAATGCGCTGAGACTGAAAGTATGTGTTTTCTTGTTACTGAAACAACTTTTATTTGCATTAACTTTCTTTTCTTTTCTGTTTTAGGAAAAAGGATATGTTTTCAGCTTGGTAGATCTTCTATATTGGAGACAGCTACGTGCAGTGGACTTGGTTCTTCCTGGTAAGTCTCTCAGGTCAGAAATGTTATACTCTCACTTTCTTTAATACTTCTTTATAGCTTCTGACAGTTCATTTCTCTTCAAATCTCTTAGTCTTTTCCTTGCAAACTCACTTCTAATGTTTCCAACTCTTGGTACTAAACAGTCTCTATTATTATCAACTAGATCTGGTGCTTTCTCCTCCTTCCGGATTGTAAGTTCTTATTCCTATAGCACCTTATTTATTATTCACTTCAGCGTTTAGCTTTTAGCCACAATATGCAATAGTTTCCTTTTCCTTCTCCTTTAACTTTTATAAATCCAGTTCTTTCATATTACGAATAAACGCTCTTTCAAAAGAACCAGGTTCCTTTCCGTTTTAAAAGAAAGTTCACTCTAAACTGGTTCGTGCTTCCGCCCTTAGTTTTCTCACTCCCTCTGATACTCTTGGGCTCACACGTATCTTCGGTTCATTTTCATCGTTTACTCCTGGAAGTGATTTGCGGCATCTAATTCCATAAAGTCTCTGTTTATTTATAAAGTTTCCTGCATGATGCGGCTTCTGCTTTCCAGCCGTACCCTCTTTCATGACTCGATCCGGGCTAGTAGCTCCGCCCCTCAGCTGACTGTTTTCTTTAGCTCGGTGACACCGTTGCGTACACGCAGCGGTTCCATGTAAGCTCCGCCCCTGTTACACGGCAGCCCTGCCACTCGACTTCACTGCTCGGAACAGCGAGTTCCCCACTTCATATTACGTTCCCCTCCTGACCTTCGCTGTAACGATCTTCGGATTGCAGCTTCAAAAGGGATTTCCCCTATCGTATGGACTTCACAGAGAGGGTTGCTTCTCCTCCCCCTTCTCCCCTCTCGTTTTCAGCGGAACAGACTCCCTCTCACCTCGCCAGGTTGATCACGGCCGCAGTCCTCCGCTTGAGTGGCCTCACACAGCGTTTGATGAACGCTCCATAAACAACATCAATAACTTATTTTGGCATTAGCGCAACGGCGCATAACTTATTTCGGCATTAGCACAACGGTGCAACTCTTTCTCTTTACAGTCACAACAGTCTTCTTTGTTTCTTACGCTCCGGACTTTCACACATACTTTTTTAATAAACCCAGCTGTAACCGTCGTTTTTCTCCTCCAGCTCCTCTGTTCCCTAGCAACCAGCAAAACAAAAGAAAAGGTCAACAGCTTGAATCCCTGCCGTGATTGGCTATAAACACTGTCAATTATCCTCTCCAGCTGACAGAAATATTTAACCCTTTGATGCCCTGCTTATCCTGGTATTGGCAGAGCCAGCGCCTGACGGGAGATCTCCTGTGTACTTCGGAGTGAATTCATTACAGAGTGTTAATCCCAATTCATGGAGTCACATTGGACTCCATGAAGGGATTTGACGTCATTAGTGGCACTGGCAATACTGGTGCCGGTAATGACATTTATTTTGCCGGTAGAGTGCCTGCTTGAACTTCAGCTCTGAAGGTAACATAGGTGCCCCAACGGCAAACCTGTATTCAGCCGTTCCGGTAAAGTGCAGGCCAGCACTTTTTTAACCAGACCGGCCGACACAGAATGAGGCCCATTGTCCTTAATCTATGTATGTTCACTTATGTATTGTCCCCGGTGACTGTTCCATTTACTTCCCTCCACAACCTGGTCAGAATATCCCTCAAACTCACCCTATTGTAAGAAGCTCACTGCTTCCTGTCAAATCTGATTTCTTACCTATTCTACGTTCTTTTGTGAGTAAAAGAGCATTGTTCCTCCTGTATATAAATATATAAATATCTTTTTATACATTAAAAAACACTGAGCTGTTGAAAAGCACTGCACTCTCTGTGATTGAGGTGACTGTTCCCTTTCTGATCAGGGTACTGGTTTGAGTGCCCTGTGTCAAGACCTGATCATGGCGGGATCGTCAGTTACACTCATGAAACAGCACCTTGATACATCTCTGTTGGGCCTAAGAAAAATTGTAAAAAGGGGAAAGGAGAAATGACGAACCTGAAAGAGTACACCAGAAAAGCTATACATGAGAAATGTCTACGCACAGAGATTAGTTGTATGAAAATCTGTCAGACCACTACAAGACATATTTCGAAGATCTTCAGAATCAAGCAACATCTGAATTTAGCTATTGAAAGAAGGGTCAGAGAAATCTGTTATTAAGAGTGGTCTGTCTTGTCTGCCACCATCCTGGACAACCCGCCAGGCACAAAATATGACATTGCAAGAGCATAGAGTTGGCCTGTTGCGATGTGATGCAGCCAAATGATATTTTGTCTAATATGCACAGTATTTAAGTTAAAATAAAGCTTCCAATCCAGAAGACTGTCGGGAACTACTCTTTTTAGACAGCACAATTGATATTGATATTTTATTTCTATCGCGCTCGTACACAAGTGTTTCAGAGCACGACAAGCAAGGGAGGGGAACAGGAGAGAACAAAACAACAATCTAACTAGGCCCAGTGACATTGAGAACGTGCATGGGAGAGGGGAAGGGGAAAAGTGCATGGAAGGGGGAGAAGTGGAGAGTGCGGAGCAAAAGAGAAACAGATAAATAATAATAAATAAATAATAAAGGCAACCAACAGTGGTAGTACAGCCAGCAAATGGCAAGTGCTAGGTTTAAGGCAGCAGGCAGGGTAGGTCTGATAAGTGCAGGAAGAAAAAAAGGGGGGCTGTATGGATACAGATACAGACCCCAGTGCAAGGGGTGGCCCAGAGACAGTGTGGGAGGGTGGCAGGGTGAGCAGGTACCTGGGGCCAGAGGACAGAGGGTGGCCAGGTGCACGGTGCCAAGAGAGAACAGATCAGCAGGGGAGAGGGGGAGCAAAGGCAGAAGCAAAGAGGAAGGTCTTGAGGTGCTTCGGAACTGTAGATGGTTCTCCTCATGTTTTAGAGTGGCAACGAGGCTGTTCCAGAGGGAGGCCCCAGCCGAAGACACAGATCTACCCCCAGCATGTTTCTTTGAAAAACGACTGACCCTGAGGGAGTTAGAGGTAGAGGAGCAAAGAGCTCGAGAGGAGAGGTATTTGCAGAGGGCTAGCTGAAGGTATTTTGGACCCAGGCCTCAGAAAGCCTTGATGACAATGCAGAGGGTTTTGAATTTAATCCTTGCATCCACTGGGAGCCAATGGAGAGATTTCAGAGCTGGAAAGATACGATCCCAGGGCTTGAGGCCAAGGAGACATCTTGCAGTCCTGTTCTGGATTAGTTGCAGAGGGCGGAGAGTAGAGGCAGATAGATTAAGGAAGAGGCTGTTACAATAGTCCAACCTAGAGAGAACCAGAGCTTGGGAGACCATGAGCTTCTGGGGGAAGGAGAAGAAAGACAAAGTACCTCTGAGCAGGTGCAGCAGGAAGTTTGACTTTTTAGAGACATCAGACATGTGGGCTGAGAAGGAAAGTGTGGAGTCAAAGATGACCCTGAGGTTCTTAGCCTCGCAATTGGGGGTAGGAGGAGGACCAAGGGAGGCCGGCCAGAGAGTGAGGGGAAAGATGGTGAAGTGTGCCGATGAGGAGGATCTCCGTCTTGCTGGCATTCAGACAAAGATCATTAGCGTCACACCAATCTTGAATGGCAGTTAGGCAATCAGAGATGAGAGAGGGAGAGGAGGTGGCCAAGGGCAGCCTGAAAATGAGTTGAGTGTCATCAGTGTAGCACTGGAAATTTGAGTAGAAAATGGCAATGCAGAGGGCGAGAGTTGCCAGGTATTGGTTGAAAAGCCAGAGTGAGAGGTTAGACCCCTGGGGAACACCACAGGTAGACAGGAAGATAGATGATAGGAAGGACGCAAATTGGACCTGGGAGGGCCGATCAGAGAGGAAAGACATCAGCCAGGCCAGAACATGATCAGTGATACCCAGTTTATCACGGAGACGGTTGAGCAGATGGTATGGTTGACCGTGTCAAAGGCAGAAGAGAGATCAAGGAGGATGAGGACAGAGGGAATGTTGGAGTCAAGGTTGGAGAGCAGATCTTCACAGATGTTCAGGAGAGCAGTTTCCGTGCTTCTGGCAGCTCTGAAGCCAGACTGGTGGTCATGGAGACAGCCAACAGAATTGGAATGAAGGTTAAGCTGAGAGATGGCCAACTTTTCCAGGCATTTGCCCAGAAAGGGAGTAATGGAAATTGGGTGATAGTTAGCCGAACAAGAAGGATCAGCTGTGGGTTTATTGAGAAGAGGATGCACAAGGGAGTGCTTCAGCGGGGACGGGAAGGATCCTGCAAAGGAGTGGTTGCAAAAATCAGAAAGGGCTGGAGCGAGGGTGTCAATATGGTCACCATGGTACTGCACAATAGAGCAGTACCATGATATTGCCCCCATATGGTGGCCCGACAAAGCGAGATGACCTTAACGGACACACTGAGGCTCCAGCAGAGACGATATCAGAGGACATTTCCTTTTGGACCTCAGTTCAGATGCCAGGACAAAGTGGTTACTGTCTGTTTTGCGGAGGAGGGGGATGGCCCTCTTGCAGTCTGTAACAGGGCAAGCAGGAGGCCAGGATGGCGAGGATAGAGTGCCTGGTAGCCCTGTGCCGAGAGCAGACTCTGGGCCCAACACGTGCAATGCTTGGACCATTCCAATGTTCCCCAGAAAACGTTGTCAGAGAAAATAGGTTCAAGCATCACATTTGGTGATGGTAAACAGATGCAATGTATTCATTGGCTTGTAAATCAAGGAAAGACAGTACCTTGCGACTAACTGGGACCCCCACCTAATCTGGCCTGACCCCTTACTTTTATAGCTCACTGGTCAGTTGTCTAGGGCAAGTTTAGGAACAATACGACTAGGTCTTCCAGCACACATATCCCTCCTCCCACCAAAACAATGAAGGCATTCATAAAATTATTTGTTCCTATTCATCTGGCACTTTCTGGTCCTATAAACATTTTCCCAAGGCTGTTGAACCTACCTCCACCTCCAGTGAGGAATGAGCAGTTGCATTATTCGTACTGGTTTTAACCACTTCTCCTGATCACATGTGCAGCCAGTAGTCTCAGCACTAGTTTCTGCCGGACAGTACTTTTCGGACCGTAAATTGACACATGCTCATTAATGCGCGCAGAGAACAAGCTTGGCAAAGCCAAAAGGGGATGTGCAAACCCATGTAATGTCTACTAAAAAGAAAAAAATAGAGGATATGACGTCGATTTGGCTTCTACCATGAGAGTCCACCTGCAAGAGAAATTCCTGCCCCTCATTCTTCATATGGATATATCTTTAAAAAACTAACAATCTCCTCTCACACTGTGAAGACGAAAAAGACAGCATGTGACCATCTTAAGAGTGGGAGATAAGCAGACGTTTAAATTGTGATACGCATTTTCACGTGTCTTGTAGGGTAAGGGAAGCTTAATTGATGCGAATACCTTTAACATGCAGCATCACCCATGAAACATTAGTGCAGGGAAAAGGTGGGCAATTAGGTGAAGGAGGAGGTTTTGGGAATCATGGGCCACACAGACAGTCAAACATGGCAAAACCTGACTATTAATAGGGGGGAGGATAGTGACGTTGGCAATGTGGGGTTATTTGATAATGTTGTTGCTTATGTTTTGGCTAAATGGTCTGATTTCGACAGGTTCATGGACTGAAATTACAGAATCAAAAGGGAATTGTATACCGCTTGAGCTTCTGAGTTGGGTCAATGCTTATATTTGGTTGGCGTTAGTGCTTGTGTGCCAAAGCGGTTAAGATATGCAAAAGGGCTTTACACTCTAGATAAGCAAGTTGCCTTCATGTGTGAATTGAGAATAATCCATTCAAGATCATTTTGCTGCAAGAAACAGGTCTCAAGGCATCAAGGTAGTAAATACTCTCAGAGGGTTATTTTAATCTGAGCTGTGTGGAAAATAAAGTGTAAAATGGCTTTTACACTTTCATTTTCCAATCCAGCTCATTCTGCATCTGTCCTGAGGTTTAGGAGGGCAGCATCGCAAAGGTAGCAGCTCTGATTTGCTTCCTTCCTCTGTCTCAGTATAGCACTTGTTTTACGACTGCAAGAGATTTTCCTGCAGGTGCAAAACAAATGGATTCTAATGGAATATTCATCACATTAGCACATGCTAATCAGCTGGCACATTCCACTATAAAAACGTGCCTGCAAAGCGTAGTTACAGGCAGCGTTTTATTTCTTTCAAACTCAAAGCTGAGCATAAATCTGAAGAGTAAAGATGAGTTTGCCTTGTCTTACTGTTCAGTTGTTACTTTCTGCATTGAGGGAGTAGAAAATTCCATGCAGGGGACTCCACAACACGTAAGTGCACGCATAGGCCACCCCTGCATGCAATGTATTATTTGTTTATTTACCCATTCCGTGTTTCTCCAACTGTGCCAAAAGAGATCAGAGGTAGCAATACTCCTAAGGAAAGATGTTAAATTCCACCTACATAAAGAATGAAGTATGAGAAAGATTGCTACTTATTACTGAAGGGGACATTGGGGATGAACCATTGACTATAATGCCAATTTATGCCCTGAATCAGGGTCTAGAAGGCTTTCTTTAGGGAATGCTTGAAATGTATTGACATACAAGCACAGGGTGAAATTATTCTGGCAGGGAATAGGCAAAATAGTTGTGGAAACCTAGCTCAATTGACCTAAAAAATAAAATGTGTATACCCCTTTTTATTTGTATTTTTTAAAAAACATTTTTTTCACAAACATCATAACATAGTACAATGTGGTTCCCCCCGTGTTCCCCCGACCCAATTTGCTACTGTCCTTTCTTCAATCCCATATACTCCCCCATGGTCCATGACGCTGTCCAGAGGTCCCCTACATCCTTAATCTGCATAGTTCTCCCATTTCTGCCATATTTTCCAATATTTCCCCAACATCCCTCTGCTCCGGTAGACTATCTTTTCCATACTGTGGCAGTGTTCCATGCCCATTTCCCAACTCGCTACGGTCAGTGATTCCCCGGAGCCCCATTTCACTGCCAGGTCCCTTTTCACCATGATTGCTGCTATGGCTATAAACTTACTCTCACACCTGCTCCCTTAGAATTCACCACCAGTATGAAGCAATAGAATTTTGGTATCCCATGGAATAACCACGCTCAACACTTTCTCCAACCTTTGGAGCACAGCAAGATCCGTCGGCAGTTCCACAACATATGATAAAACGTGCCTTCCATTTCAAAACACTTGAGAAACGTGGCCGCCTCAGCTCTTCCCATTCTATGCAGACGGTCCCTCGAGTAGTACACTCTGGCTTCATGCCGGGTCCAGCGGTAACCCGGCCGTTGCTACCGGCGGGTTGCCACCGGACTTGTAATAATTTACTGGGGCCTGTCTTCCCGGTGCCACTGGTTTATTATGAGTCCGGCGGCCCGGGAAGTCAGGCACCAGTAAATTGAAAGTCCCCGTTACCAAAGAGTCCGAAAGGACCTTATGGGAGTGGGGACACGGAAGCACCGGCACCATTGCTAACAGTGCTTCCGTGGGTTCTATGTCCTTTCATCGTCAGTCATTTCAAAGCCTGCAATTTAAACGTGTATGAAAGTTCATCGAATTACCCTCGAATTGCATCATCACTGCATGCGCCAACCACAAATATCTATAAGCCTCCTTCTTACCCAGCTCATGGTTGTCCCTCAGTCCCTGGAACATTATCATAGCATTCTGCCCGATTATGTCCCCCACTTTGGTTATCCCAGCCCTCACCCACCACAGCGGGCCTCCTAGCTTACTGATTTCCCTCAATGCCTGGTTGTCCCGCAAGGGGTGACATTTTGTACTCTTCTCGTTCCAGCCCATTGCCTTGATGGCTTCTGCCCTGAGCTGCATTAGTCTCTGACCCGTCGGCGGTAGCTGTTTCCATCCCGGGTTCCCATATAACACCTGCTGCACGTCTGCTCCTCCCATCAGATCTAATTACAGTCTTGTGTGTGGGAGTTGTCTCCCCCCATGTAGCCATTTGTTTGCTACTATCAGCTGGGATGTCCAGTAGTATTGTTTAACATCCGGTAGACCCATCCCTGGTCAGTGTGCTTAGCACAATGCAAGGATGTCTATTCCCCCGCACCACCCCACTGATTAGTGTGTTGACAGTTTCAAATTGTTTACCTGTGATCTGCACTGGGGTGTTTTGCAGCACATAAGCAATCGGGGGAGTGCCAGCATCTTTAATAAGTTAACCTTCCCCAGCAGGGTTACCGGGAGGGTGGCCCAGTGTTTGGTGTACTCACGCAACCTTGTGATAACTGGGTCCAGATTATATTCTAGGAATCTCCCGGATTCCTTCATCACCTGTATTATGAAATATTTGAAGCTCCCTTTCAGAGGGCCACCCCTAGGTATTGCCTCCAACCCCCCTATCACTGGTATGATAACAGATTTCTCCCAGTTAACTTTTAAACCGTGGGGCATGGCTTGACAGCCATGTTGTCAGGAAGCCTTTCCGTGGAGCTCCTATGATCTGTACTGATCCTGCAACTTTGGCCTCAGCGTGTGCTGAATCTCTATAACACACCATGTATGCACAAGCGTGTGAAAACTGCAGGCTGAAGGTGGGCAGCCTGCTGATTTACAGACAAGAGACAAGACGTCCGGCATGGCAAGGGGACAAAAAGGACAAAAAGACTCCTAGAAGGGAGCCGGACTGCAGAAGGGGGCCCCAACATAGATGCACACCCGGCAGGGTACACACATAGGAGGTAGCATTGAGGCACTTGCAAACCTGAAGGTGGGAATTAAGACAGGGCTCATCGTTGAGTACATATATAGAGCAGTTGGCTACCTCCTAAAAGACTCAACGCTGCAGGTACTACGACAATACAGAGGACGCCATCTAGCAGTGGGGACCAAGCGTAACACCTGAGTGGCAACTCGACTATCCTAGAAGTTAACCATCAGTATTCCGTCATCATCACCCGGTGTCCCACGATAAGCCACAAGCAACCAAGTCGGTAGACAGGAGTGGCATTGCTAATACAGTAAAATTCACCTATGGTGTCCAAGTCACAAAAGAGTATGTCTAAGCAGCCGACATTAGACACTTTTGCCAAACCCACAAACTTGGCGGACAATGCTGCACTAGAAGCCTCGCCTTCACAAGGAGAACAAAATCACACAAAAGGAGACCCACAGGTCCTGGATGCCATTGCAGCCCTGAAGATCACTTTGGAAACCAGAATGGACGCCATTAGCCTGGACATGAACCTTATGAGGCAAGATGTTTGGGCACTCTCGGAACGCAAGGGGACACTGGAAAAGGAAGTAGCGGCGAACACTGCTGGCCAAAGGGACACCTCCAAGGACACATCAATATTGCAAAAGCAAATGCGGAATTTGGTGGATAGAGTTGAAGACGCAGAAGGCAGAGCCAGGTGCAATAACATGAGAATTATTGGACTTCCTGAAGAGGAAGAGGGTGCGAACTTCACCAATTTTATTGAAAATATGCTGCTACAAGAAATCTGCCCTGGCACCCTCATACAGGGCTTTACAGTAGAAAGAGCTCATAGGGCCCTGATGAAGAGACCGGCTCCAGGTGCCCCACCACGGACCATAATATCTAGGATATTCAATTATAAGGATAGAGAAAGAGAAAGGATCCTCAAACATTTCCAGAAAGGTGGCAGAATCCAGCGAGCATCAGCAACTATCACTGCATACCCGGATTATAGCCTGCAGGTGCAAAAACAGAGAATGCAGTTCACCTCGGTCAAGAGGAGGTTGAGAGGAGGGAACCTCAAGTACATGCAACTATATCAAGTAAAGCTGAAGGTGTTCAATAAAGGCAGAGCCATCTTTTTCGACAACCCGGAGGATGCTCACACATGGATGGGCAAGGAGAACTTACCATCTGAAGAGGCCCAACAGAAGACAGGCGAAGGAGACACTAGCTGAAAGGCTTGCCGAATACAGCAAGGATGAAGCTGGTATGACCGTCAGATTGCAACAGACAAGCCCTTGTGCACAGAACACAGGCACTAACACCTACGCACAACAGGAGCCAGCAGTGCGCGCAACAGCAGGAAGCATGCTGCGAGAGGCAACCTTCCCCAAAGGGTGGATTTGTTTTCTATTTTTGGATACTAGTTGCAGAGTGTTCACCTGCCGAACCCCAGCCCCCAGGACAAGCAACGGGTAGGGGGAGACGCGGGCATGCCTGAGCACAAGATATTGAGCTGGGCAATCGTTGGGGTGGGGGTGTGTGAGGGAAATGGGGTAGTTAATAAGGGGTTACCCTATAGATCCATGAAAGGGACAAAGGATTGTTTCATCGGACTGTTGGGGTATGCAGAGTTGCTTATACAGGATGGGGGACCTTAAAATAGCCACATGGAATGTTAAAGGTTCAATAGTAATATTAAACGTAATAGAATAATGTCATATTTGAGACGCCAGATATTGCACTTCTTCGAGAGACACATCTCACCAAGGACAGATAAATTGCACTGGCGAGGAAATGGAACGGCACGACTTTGGGTTCGCTGTACTCAGCAATTGCAAGAGGGGTTCTGATATGGGTGGCGCCGTCAGTGCCACTTAAGGTGCTGAAGACTTTCAGGGACAATAAGGGCAGGATGGTTATTATCCAAGGGCTTGTGGAAAAGAGAGAGAGTGCTGTATTATTAATACTTACGCACCAAACCATGATACTGCAGTCTATTTCCGCTCGTTATAACCCCATATTGGTAAACTCAGGGTCAGCACGCTGATATGGGGCGGAGACTTTAATGGTACGCTGAACCCCATCCTAGATAGATTGGTTGATAAATTCACACATCCATGTCCCCTGGCCAAGGCCTTGAATATGGTATTGCAAGTGTTCAAACTGGCTGATGTATGTAGGGCCCTGCATCCGCACGACCAGGGGTATTCGCATTATACCACCCCGAAGAACCTCTATACTAGATTGGACTATGTTTTTACAGGAGAAGAGACACCAGAAGAATTTAAAGCAGCACAATATAGGGCTAGGGTGCTGTCAGAACATGCTCTCTTGGTGGTCACATGGGGCACCAGCCCCCCTAGGGCACGCATCACGACCTGGAAGCTGAGAAGCGAGTTTCTCAGGGATGGGATGTTCTGAGAACAGTTGAGGAAGGGGGTGAAAGACTACTCCATTTGAGCTCTTGTTTGGGAGAAAGATGTTTATGCCTGACATGCATACTCTTCCCAGCCCCCTCTCCAGGCATGAGCACCTGCTGGCGACAATGCTGCTGAAGAAATCCCTCCATGTGGAAGCTGCTTAGGCCAGTCCTGAGAACACTCTCAAAGCAGCAGATTAGGTCCTGGAGAAGATCCATGATAAAGCTATGTTTGGCCCATCTTACTGACCAGCAGTGCAAGTAATCAGAGTGAAAGGGTCCAGAACTGCTGTCCTACCCGCATTGCCACCCAAGAGAGGTATCAGGCATGTTTCTGTGGATCACCTGAAACCCATTACAGATGGTTACCGCGATGTTTCCACACAATCTTCCTCTTCCAAGTGAGGAGCCACAGAAGATGAAGAGATAGAGATCCGTCAAATGATGCTGATAGGCGTTCAAGATGAGGAAGATTATGTCACCCTTGACTATACATCTACAATTCAGGGAAGTACTGCAGGTCTGCCAATTTGGAAACATAAAGCCTTTCTAGTTGCTGAAGTAATTAAATAATTATTTTGGACCAACTTTCTAAAACGGTGTTATAAAATGCTGGCAGTGTATTTTCTTCTACTATAGACCAGTGTCATGATGCCTACCCCCGGGGATCCGGATCAAGCCCATCAGCCCCGGGAGCAGGCATCCGGACATTTACGAAAACCCCAGCAGCCCCAGCTAGGGGCTGTCTGGGTTCAGTCCTGGCGCCATAGGCACCAGGCTCATAATAAAAATCAGGCCTGGCGCCATAGGCGCCAGGCTCATAGACATTACTTACCTCATGCAGACCATGCTGCAAATAAATCCAAGCCAACGTGAGGCCTGGATGGGACTATTTTACTACAGGGACTATTTTTTACTCGGGTGTGGTCCTGGGGAACTTCTTTCCTGGGACTACTTTGGAGGCTATTTAAACCACGCCCGAACAGCAGCACATGCTTCGTGTTGTTCTGCATCCAGCAGCGTGACTCTCACCGTGCCTGCAGCCAGCAGCCAGTCTTCTGCCACGCCCGCGTGCCTGCAGCCAGCATCCAGTCTTCTGCCACGCCCGCCTCGAATCCGGAGCTCCTAGAATAAAGAGGAAGAAAAGGACTAGGTTAGAAAAAGAACTTATTTCAAATTCCTCACCTGATTCCGGATCCATTTAATCTCCCAACCTGGAAAGTACATCAGTCCTGCACGCGTCGCTTCGCCAGCACCAGCACGGCGCCATACTCACCAGTTCTCACAGCATCTTTCGATCCGGCACTGTCTCCATCATTTCTTCGCTGTACTCCGGCACCTAGGGGCACAAGAAAAACAAGGTGAGCCAAGGGAATCAACAAATACCTCTTACCACCATAGACTTACCTGATTTACCACCGGTGGTATTATTCTCCATATCTTCATATGCCGCATCTGTAAAGAGGGAGAAAAACAAAACGTTAACGCATGCAATAGTTTCCGGACAGCATTGGGTAACACAGACTCTTACCTGAACGCCAGCAGCAGCTACGAGACATTCTTCTCACGAACTCAGTTGCAACTTAAGGAAGGAAGGGGACAAGAGTGAACATCGGGCACATTGAACTCTTTGAACTTGATACTTACCAATCCCGCCTGGGACTTCAGAGTCAATGCTTACCGGAGCTCTCCCAACGCCTTCAAACCAGTGAAGTAACTGGTATCTACGCGCCCCTGCAAGACACGCGGGATGGAGAGCTCATCTTTTACAAACATAAGGAAAATACTTCTTCGGGTCCAGCAGACAAGACTAGGCGGGCCAGTTCAGACAGTCATCTCTGCACTACGCATCACGTTGACGGAGACCGCAGCTGTCCGGGTCCGATCGACACCCCTGTGCGGTCCAGGTGAGTGTAACAACCAGCCTTACTTTACTCTTCGTCTCACTGACTTGAATAGGTTTCCACTCCACCTGTAAGCAAAGAAGTTGTTCTAAAGCCTTTAAGTTCTTCACTCATGTTAGAGAAAAGAGAGCTCCAAGAGCCAGGAACTCCAGTCTCAATACAAATGTTTCCTCTACCCCTTCCCCACAGCCTCAACTAAGGTGGAGGGAGGGGGGCAGAAATCAAGCTTAACCTCAAGCAGTCAAGTCACCTACCTAGCCTTGCACAATCCCATCAACCTGCACTGATGCGTCTATCAAACAAACTAAAAAGCTAACCTCCTACTCTAACATTTTCAACCTCTACACTTACACAACATGTACACCAACTAAGCCAACCAAGCACGGCCGGGTAAAGAACCCTCCCATCAGAATACAAGCAACACAATGCTCCACCTCTACAATCAATTGACATACCACATTACCTGGCCAATGCATTCTAGCAGCACGAGGTAACTGTCTGGAAAGAAATGCCTGTGTCCAAGACAATGAACACCCATAAACAACAGGCCTGTATGCAGAGCTCTTGGTCCTTCCTGTTAGCACACAGCAGCAAAGCTGTCTACCATCTCTTTTCTTCTTCTAACCTAACCCCTTTCCTCCCTTCTCTTTAAGATCTGCCAGAGAGCCTGGAAACTATGCAAATGGCAGTGTGCAGTGTACGTCCCAGTGGCGGTTCATAGTCCCTTTTTCGACAGTCATATTGTCGAAATACACATTTTTTCGAATGCATGTTTTTTTTTGTGGGGGTTCCCCCAATCACCTGTTTTTATTTTTTAAAAAGCACAAATTTTACAAATACGAAACTAAAAAAAAAACATTTATATTCAAAAAAATGCATTCTAAAAAAAATGTCGACGTTTTTGTTTTGAAATTATTGTATTTCGAAAATATGTTTTCGAAAAATTAACTCGATACCCCCAGTGGCATAACATAATCTTAACTAATTTTGGGAGAAGTGGCACCCCTTTCTCCGTCAAACATTTTAACAACTACTGGATGGAATAACCCCCACACCCCTCCCAAAAATCAAGTTAACACTTTGTGCCCAAGTTGTTTCTTATTTGGTCCAATTGCATCAGCGGTTTTTGCACTGCGCAGTAATTTGAACTTTTTGTATATGGGAAAATGAATGGAATGGAAGTAGGACGAAAACTGTTTTTGTAGCTTTCTTATTACTTTTTCATTTTTTAACAAATCTATCCCAATATTTTCAGTCTGGGGACGGGGGGTGGGCGAGAAGAACAAGTTACTTTCTTACCTGGTAACGTTCTTTCGATGGGATGGTCCGACGACGTATTCCATATCTATGACATGTAATCACCACAGCTGTGCTGCTTCGGAAACTTTTTTCGGCGTCTGCGTCCTGCGTCGATGACGTCGATGCGCCGTCGTCGAGGACCTCCTCTGACGTCCGACGTCATCCGATGTGATAAGTAGGACGGACGACGCCCGTAGCCTCAGTTGTAGTTTTTTCCCCTAGAACGTGTGACATTAGTCAACTGCCAGTCAGACACAAAGCCTTGCGGAACGTAAGCTGCAATCGCAAAAGAAATTCTGCAGCGGGGAAGGCAGGGCGGGAGCGATATGGAATACGTCGTCGGACCATCCCATCGAAAGAACGTTACCAGGTAAGAAAGTAACTTGTTCTTCGAGGGGATTGGGTCCTCCGACGTATTCCATATCTACGACAGACTCCCAAAGCAGTACCAGAGCAAGGAGGAGGGAAAGAATTTAGAATCAAAATTTAGAATAGCCAATCAAATAGCAGAGCAAAGGACCGCCTTGCCAAAGGCCAGATCCTGTCCTCGGATGGAATCGAGGGAATAGTGACGTACAAATGTATGTACTGAAGCCCAGGTGGCTGCATCACAGATGTTGCGAATAGGAACACCCCTCTGCATGGCAGTAGATGCAGCCATACCCCTGGTAGAATGGGCCCGCAAGGCAGCCGGTGGGTCCTTACCCGCCAAGCGGTAACACTCCGAGATGGCCAAAATAATCCAGCGAGACAAAGTCTGTTTCGTCACAGCTTGCCCCAAACGCTTTCCAGCGTAACCAATAAAGAGTTGATCGTCCACTCTGACCCGGGACATGCGTGAAACATAAAAGCTTAAA
Organism: Ambystoma mexicanum; assembly: GCF_040938575.1. Classification (NCBI taxonomy): domain Eukaryota; kingdom Metazoa; phylum Chordata; class Amphibia; order Caudata; family Ambystomatidae; genus Ambystoma; species Ambystoma mexicanum. Next base: position 554,280,504 of record NC_090932.1, read on the forward strand.
GCTCTCCTAGGATCAAGCCTATGGAGCCTCTCCTCTTCCTTACCAGGATGCGGAGGAGGATAAAATGCTGGAAGAACAACCTTCTGGGCCAAATGAAATTCCGTCACTACCTTCGGAAGAAAAGAAGGACGAACTCTAAGGACAACCCTGTCCTTGTGAAATACAGTGAAGGGTGGCTTAACTGAAAGTGCCTGTAACTCACTCACTCTGCGAGCGGAAGTAACCGCAACTAAAAACAGAGTTTTCAGAGTTAACAGCCTCAAAGGGCAAGAATGTAAAGGCTCAAACGGAGCACCCATAAGAAACTTAAGAACAAGGTTCAAATCCCAACCGGGCACCAGAAAAGGTGACGGAGGGAACACATTAGTGAGCCCTTTCAGAAACTGTGAAATTAAAGGGATTTTAAAGTAAGAACACTCTTCAGACGAGCGCTTAAAGATGGACAGCGCCGCCAGGTAACCTTTAATGGTACCCACTTGCAAGCCCCTGTGGGCCAAAGAAAGTAAAAAGGACAGAACCATGGGGATGTCACATGCAAAAGGATCCACATTCTGAACTCTGCACCAGTCGCAGAACTTACGCCAACGGCAACGGTACAGAGACTTTGTTGCTGGCCTTCGGGCCGAAAGCAACACCTCCATCACGTCTTCAGGGAGGTCCCAATCCTTATACCTCAACCTTTCAGAAGCCAAGCATGAAGGTTGAGGGATCTGACCTCTGGATGGAGAACCTGACCCCCCTCCCGTGAGAGCAGATCGTCTCGGTAGGGAAGACGACGTGGAGGGCAGATGGACAAATCGAGAAGGTCCGGGTACCACGTCCTCCGAGCCCACGCCGGGGCAATGAGGATCATCCGGGAACCGAACTTCCGTAACCTCCGCAGCACCTGCGGGATGACGGGGACTGGAGGAAACGCGTACAGCAGCGGGAATGACCACTCCACCACGAACGCGTCTCCTAAGGCTCCTTTTGGAGGAAATTCCCACGAGCAAAACCTTTCGCACTTCCGGTTGACACTGGAGGCGAAGAGATCCACTTGAGGGGTCCCCCAAAGGGCGAAGATCTCCAGGAGAATCTCCTGAGCCAACTCCCACTCATGAGAGATCGCGCTCTGCCTGCTCAGAGCGTCCGCCGTCACGTTTTCGTCTCCGGCCAGATGAACTGCCGAGATCGAAACTTCCTGCTGGATGGCCCAGAACTCGAGCTGCATCGCCTCCCTGCACAGAGGAAGTGACCCTGCCCCCCCTTTTTGTTGAGGTAGTGCATGGCCACTGTGTTGGCCGTCAGGATCAGGACACTCTTTCCTCGCACAGTCGGCAGATAAGCCTTCAGGGCTAGCCTGACGGCCTCAGCTCCAACAGATTGATATGGAGTCTGGACTCCGACGGAGACCAACGACCGCTGACTGTCAGCCTGTTGGCATGAGCTCCCCATCCCGTGAGGGATGCATCCGTCACGATCGTCACCTCCGTCCAGGGAAGCCAAAATGGAGCCCCCTTCATCAAGTTGCCTTCGACGGCCCACCACAGAAGGTCCCGGGCGACCGAGGGCGGCACCTGAACCGGGTCCGACATCCTGCCGGAGGACTGCGACCATTGCGTCTTGAGTGCCCACTGCAAAGATCTCATCTGCAGGCGAGCCTCTGGCACCAGAAGAATGCAGGATGCCATGAGGCCGAGCAACCTCAAGAACTCGAACGCTGGGAGCGTCTGGGCATGCTGAAACTTGTGCACCATCTGCTGAATGTGAAGAGCCCTCACCTGGGGAGGAAAACACTGCCCCAGGGAAGTGTCGAGCACTGCTCCGATGTACTGGAGCCGCTGTGTTGGCGTCAAATGGGACTTCTTTAAATTGAGGGAGAAGCCCAGCCTGTGAAGGGACAGATGATCCAGGACTTGCTCGAGAGAGCTCCCCCTGATCAACCAATCGTCCAGGTAGGGGTAGACGTGAATCCCCCCTTGCCTGAGATGCGCTGCCACCACCACCATGAGCTTGGTGAAAACCCTCGGGCGGAGGTCAATCCGAACGGCAGGACCCGAAACTGAAAGTGCGAGTCGCCAACCGTGAACCTCAGGTACTTCTTGTGCTTGGGATGGATTGGCACATGGAAGTAAGTATCCTTGAGGTTGAGTGACACCAACCAGTCCTGAAGCTGAAGGGCCTGGAGGACTTGAGAGAGAGTAACCATCTTGAACTTGTCCTTCCTGAGGAGTTTGTTCAAACCGCGCAAGTCCATGATGGGTCTCAATCCCCCGTCTTTCTTCGAAATAAAAAAATAAGGGGAATACCATCCCTTGTTCCTCTCCTCTACAGGCACCAGTTCTATGGCGCCTTTCTCCAGCAGGGCTTGAATTTCCTGCGCAAGGAGCGGATCCGGACTCTGCAAAGAGAGGTTCCCCGGTGGATTGTCGCGAGGCCTGTGCCGAAAGGGAAGACAGTAGCCGTGGGTTATGATCTCCAGAACCCACACATCTGAAGTAATGGCTTGCCACTCTACAAGATGCTGCGCCAGCCTTCCCCCAACCGGCGAACCATGGGACATGGCCTCATGACTGAGTGGGAGCGGCTGCGGCGTTACCTGAGGGCAAAGAGGCAACTGCCCAAGCGGCCTTGGCACCACGGGTACCCTGTCGTCCACCTCTGGTACCCCTGCGTTGGCCTCTTTGACTGCCAGCTCCTCTCGCTTTACTGAAGGACGAGTAATAGCGAAAGGAACCACCCCTCCACTGCTGTCCCCTAGGACGAAAAGGTGGAGGTTGGCAAACTGCAGCGCCCAACGACTTTGCTGCAGCTTTTGAGGTCTGCAACCTCTCAAGGCTCCCGTCAGCCTTGCTGCCAAAAAGGTGTTCACCGTCAAAGGGCATGTTGAGGAGCCGGGACTGCACATCAGGAGCAAACACCGACTTCCGCAACCACGCAAACCTGCGTATCACGGTGCTCGCTGCCATGGACCTACTGACGCATTCAGCTAAGTCCAAACCAGACTGAACGGACTCACACATGGCATCCTTACCATCCTGGACCATAGCAAGGAAACCATCCCGTTCGTCCCCTTCGGGAATATGTTCAGCCGCTAACGCAACACAGTTCCACAGAGTGTGTGTGAAACGAGACAAGGCACAAATGGAGTTGGCCGCCTGAAGCGCCATACCACCAGAAGAAAACACTTTCTTCGCCCAGCCATCAAAACGTTTGTCGTCCCTATCAGGAGGGATGGTAGGGTACGACGCCTGCTTTGCCGGGGCCGTGGCCGCCTGCACCACCAAACTCTCCGGAGTGGGGTGCCTGGTCAAGTAGCAGGGGTCGCTACTGGCTGGACGGTATTTTCGCGACAAGGATCTGCCCACCGCCGGGAGACTCTCCGGAGCAGTCCAAGCCGCCGCCACCATTCTCTGTAAAGCCATATGGAACGGCAGTACTGGGTCAGTTGGGGGACCAACATCAAGGATGTCTGTTAGATCATCCTGCACAAACTCCCCTGGGGGAGCAGACCATCCCAAGTACTCAGAAACCCTAGCCATAAGGCGCCGGTACAAGGAATCGGCATGAGAGCCAGGCTCAGGCCTACAAAACTCCACCTCCGGAGAGGTGTCCAGTCCACTGGCATCATGCAGTGACTGCCTCAAATCGTCACACTGACTATGGCCTGAGACAATTTCATCTGGAACCTGACTAGGAACCAGGCCATCAGAATCCTCATCCGCCTCTGAAATATATTCCAGGTGACGAAAAGAAGGCACCCGAGAGTGCTTGCTCTTAACCAGAGCCTTCCTAGGGGGTTCCCCCTTGCCACGGGGTACCTCCGACAGGAAAGGCGTCGATGGCGTCGAGCGAATCGGCGCCGGCGTCGAGAGAACAGGCATCGGCGCCGAGAGGATCTGCGTCGACGTCGAGGAAATCGGCGTCGACGTCAGATGCAGCGCCGCCAGCATCGGCGGCGTCGACACAGCTCTCGAAGCTGGAGCCCCGAGCGTGTCCTTCGACGACCTAAGCGTCGACGGCTTTGACGACTTCCTCGGAGCCGGAGCCTCGAGAAAGCCTGTCGACACCCTCGACGCCTCAGACGTCGATGTCTTCCTTGAAGACCTCACAGGTGTACACGGTCTCGAACGCGTCGAGGACCGGGACCTGGAACGGGTACGTCGAGAACGAGCCTCCTTGTCCGAACGGGACCTCTCCCGTGACTCGTGCCGACCACTCTTGCGAGCGGTGTCTCTCGACCTCTCACGACCCACCCCACTCGGGGGCGCGGACGGCTTAGTACCCTGCGACTCAAGAATCGCCAGCATTTTCTTCGCGAAGGAAGCCCATTCCTCCGGCGTCGCACGGCTGGTGGGGTAAGCGACGTGCCGGGCAGAGTCCTCCGAAGAGGACCTGGAAGACGACCGGTGTCGGCGCTTCCGAGAATGCCTCGAAGAGGCTAAGGAGTGGCGAGACCGACTCCTAGAAGGAGACCCACGAAACTTCCGACGATGACGCAGAGAGTCACCCCTCGAATCATCCGTCGAAAGCCCCGCAGACTTCGACTTCCGGGGCTTGGACACCCGACCTACCGACAACTTCTTCTTATGTTCGCGTAAGGCTTTGGACGTGAGCGACTGCCAGTCGATACAGTCATCCGCGTCGTGGGCCTCCCCGGGAACCAGAGGCAGGCGTCGTGCGAGTCCGTCACCGACATCTTGGACCCACACTCCCCGCACTCCTTGAAGCCCGGACGCAGGGTCGAAGACGAAGTAGAAGACATCTTCACATGAAGGATTTTCACAAAAACGAACAAGTTCGAAGAACCGAGAAGAACAGAACGCCAAAGAGTCGAGGCGTTAACCGAGATTCACAAAGCAACACGTTCGCGGAAAAAACGGAACTGAGGCTACGGGCGTCGTGCGTCCTACTTATCACATCGGATGACGTCGGACGTCGGAGGAGGTCCTCGACAACGGCGCATCAACGTCATCGACGCAGGACGCAGACGCCGAAAAAAGTTTCCGAAGCAGCACAGCTGTGGAGATTACATGTCATAGATATGGAATACGTCGGAGGACCCAATCCCCTCGAAAAACATTTAGTTTACAAAATATCAGCCAAAATATCAGCCCAACTATAGTCTGGCGGTATATAATATATATTTGCAATGTTGCAGCATATCTTTTGTTTGCTATTGGATTGGACTCTTTTGCACTCTCCAATGTTAAACTCTACCAAAAGAGCACCCTGCCAAAGGGCACTCTCCCATCTCTTCCTCTGCCTATCCAGTTCCAACCTGACACTCTCCCCTACTCTTCTTCAGCTAATAACGTCAGTGTCATCTATGACCCTTCTCACACTCTCTCTACTTTCATCTCCAAGACTGGAACAGCAGCTCGCCTAAACCTCCTAGATATTAGGAAGATCAGGCACCTCCTACCTTTCAACACCTCCAAGCATCTCTTAACCACTCTGGTCTTCTCTAAACTGGACTATTGTGATAGCATCCTCTTTGGTCTCCCCAACTATGTTTTCTGTCCTCTCGACAAGTTCATTAACTTCGCTACCAGGACTCGCATTGAACTACCTCACTTCACACCTACTTCCTTGTACCATCACAAGGCTGGATGATGGCTGACGATGCAAAACAGGGCCAGATTTAAATTTCTTCTCCTGGTTCACAAATCTATCCACGGTAAGACACTACTGTACCTATCCTCCTCTATCCAACTCTACAAGCCGTCTCGTAATCTCTGCTCTGCCTCCTTCACTACCCTTGTGGCTCCTCGCCCTGCCTGTGCTTCCTCTCGCTTCTGCTGCTTCTCTCTTCTTGCTACACTTGCTTGGAATTCTCTTCCCCTGCACATCCAAGAAACAGCCCACAAGGATTTGTTCCAAACCAAACTATAAGCCTTCCCTCTCACCTCAAAGTTACCCTCTTAACCTCCCGCTCATCTGCCTGCTAACTAACATTTTTCCCCTCAAATCTGCCTCTGTCGTTCATGTCCTCTGCCAAGTGCTTCACCCATCATGGTCACATCCCGAACACAGCTGGCGGTTGTTCCACCTACCTGCACTTAAAAATGTCCAATTCTAACCTTGCTGGTACCCTGGCGGTAAACCTGCCAGAATACTGGCAAAGGCTATTACCATTTCCGGGACTCGATCTAGCGGCACTGCCACCGGATTCTGATTGACGGTGTTAATCCACATTCATGAAGTCCCATTGGACTTAATAAGGGGATTTGACGTAATTACTGGAACCGGCAATAGTGCTGCTTGTAATGACTTTTTTTTGCCGATAGGGTGTCTGCCTTAACTCCAGCTCTGAAGGTAGCACAGGTGCCCGAGTGGCAAACCTGTATTCAGCCGTTCTGGTAAAGTGCATGTTAGCACTTTGTAACCAGATTGGCTGACACAGAATGAGGCCCATTGTCCTTTATCTATGTATGTTCACTTATGTATTGTCCCCGGTACTTCCCTCCACAACCTGGTCAGAAACTCACCCTACTGTAAGAGGCTCACTTCTTCCTGTCAAATCTAATTTCTTACCTATTCTATGTTCTTTTGTGAGTAAAATAACATTGTTCCTCTTGTATATAAATATATATATGGGATACATTACTCACCGTAATCGTATTTCTGATGCTTGTATCTGCTTAGATTCACATGCTGTGCATAGGCCGACATCTAGTGGAAGCTGCGGAGTATTACAGTTTGTTTTTCGAAGTCGAAAAATGGGCGTCGACACAGGGCGTGCCAGTAATACTATCCCTAGTGTGACGTCCCCTGTACCCATGATCCCTCACGCGTCTAGGATCCCCAGATTGTGTTTTTCCTGACATGAGGTAGCATGAGGAGTAGCGTGAGTACAGATAGTCCAAGCAGATAGACAGAAAGGTAAGACTACAAGCAACCATGCGCCTTCTCTCGGAGGGGAGGAAGGGTGGGTCGCATGTGAATCTAAGCAGATACAAGCATCAGAAATACGATTACGGTGAGTAATGTATCCCTTCTGAGGCTTGTGGAATCTGCTTAGATCACATGCTGTGCATAGATTAGCGAGCAGTACCAGAAGAAGGAGGTGGGATGTGAGAAGGGTCATGAGCAAACAGGTGTCTTAGAACCGCTTGTCCCACTTGTGTATCTGCCTTGGAATGAGTGTCAATGCAGTAATGCTGAGTAAAAGTGTGAATAGAGCTCCAAGTAGCTGCTTTGCAAATGGTGTCAAGGGGAACATTTGCAATGAAAGCCAGAGTGGCCCCAATGCCTCTGGTAGAGTGGGCCCTTGGCGTAAAAGGCAGAGTTTTTTTAGAAAGAGAGTAACACAGCTGTATACAGTTGATAATCCACTTTGAGATAGCGCCCTTAGAGACGCGATCCCCCTCTCTGCCTGTAGCTACGGAGACAAACAGTTGATCTGTTTTCCTTAGCGGTCTGGTTTTATTTACATAGTATAAGACCGCCCTACGCACATCTAGGGTGTGTAGTTTCACCTCAGCTGAGCTTTGTGGGTTTTGGAAGAAAGCCGGAAGCTCGATGGACTGGTTTACATGGAACTTGGATATGAATTTTGGTGAGAATCTAGGGTGTGTGCGTAAAACCAGTTTGTCCTTGTGGATAGTAAAGAAAGGATCTTGCACTGACAGAGCCTGAATTTCACTGACCCTTCTTATGGAGGTAATGGCTACTAAGAAGGCCGTTTTATAAGTCAGGTGTTTGAGACTACTTTTATGCATGGGTTCGAAGGGGGGCCCCATGAGCTTAGATAGCACCACATTGAGATCCCATCCTGGCGGTGGGTTCGAGATAGGAGGGTGAAGTCTCTTTACTCCTTCCATGAAGGCTTTAACCACTGGTACTTTCCACCACGAAACCTTGTTATGGGATGTGGTGTAGGCTGAGAGGGCTGCCAGGTGTACTTTCAGAGAGTTAAAAACCAACCCTGCATCCAGCAGGTGGAGCATGTATGTTACAACGTTGGAAGGAGTGCAATCAACCGGGTTGATTTGTTTACTCTGGCACCAGATAACGAATCTTTTCCACTTGTCAAAGTAACAGTGCCTTGTATTTGGTTTCCTGGACTCTTTTAGAATGTCCATACACCTCTGTGGTAATTTGAGATGTCCAAACTCTATGACTTCAGGAGCCATGCTGCTAGGTTCATAGAGTTGGGTTCCTGATGCACTGTTTGACCTTGTTGCTGGGACAGAAGGTTGTACCAGGCTGGGAGTCTGATGGGCTCGCATACCGCCATCCTGCGTAGGTGTGGAAACCATGGTTGTCTCGCCCACATGGGAGCAACTAGGATGAGCGTCATCGATTCCTTGTTCATCTTGTACACCACCTTCCTGATGAGAGGAGTTGGTGGGAAAGCGTACGCAAACATCCCTGACCAGTTCATCCACAGGGCATTCCCCTGGGAGTCCGGTTGTGGGAACCTGGATGCAAATCCTGGGCATTGTTTGTTTTCGCTTGTGGCGAATAGGTCTATAGTGGGGAAACCCCACTGAGAGAAGAGATCTTCTACTACGTCTTTGTGAAGGACCCATTCGTGTTCTTCTGGGAGGGAGTCTCTGCTTAGAGCATCCGCTAGGGAATTGAGCTCCCCTGGAACATGTTGCGATGACAGGAAGATGTTCCGTCTGAGTGCCCATATCCATATTTTCTGGGCAAGCTTGGACAGATTTGGCGAACGAGTCCCTCCTTGCTTGTTCAGATAGAACATGGCTGTCGTGCTGTCCGTCCTGATCTGCACCGACAAGTTTAGTAGATGGGGCTCGAACGCCTGCAGCGCTCGGAATACTGCCAGAAGCTCTAGCAGATTGATGTGGTTCTTGGCTACTGAGTGAGACCAGAGACCCTGAGCTGTGTGGTGGAGATGGTGAGCTCCCCACCCCGTCAGGCATGCATCTGTCGTCACCACTGCCTGTACTTCGGGATCGTAAAAGGGTTTCCCCTTTGCGAGATTCTCTCTTGTCCACCAGTGTAGGTTCTGTACGAGTGTTGGCGAAACGACCACTAGATCGTCCCACTGACCACTTGCCTGAGACCACTGTTTCGCCAACCATTCCTGCATGGGACGCATGCGCAGACGCGCGTGGGGGACCAGGTAAATGCATGACGCCATCATGCCGAGTAACCGCATAGCTTTGCGTACTGTTATCTGTTGACCTGACTGATAATGCGGAATTTGCAGAAGTATGTTCCGAATTCTTTCTTCCGAAGGGAAGGTCAATCCTTTCTGAGTATCTAGGATAGCTCCTAGAAACTGTTTTGAGGTGCTTGGCACCAGACTTGACTTTTTCTCGTTGATGGAGAAGCCTAATTCGTGGAGGAGGTCGATGGTCCTCTGAATGTTTGATCTGCAGATTCCTGGGGTTTCCCCCGTTATGAGCCAGTCGTCCAGATAAGGGTACACTGGGATTGCCTCCCTGCGTAGGTGTGCAGCTGCCACCGCCAGTACCTTGGTGAATACCCTTGGTGCAGAAGCTATCCCGAAGGGCAGTACCTTGAATTGGTAGTGGCGACTGTCTACCTTGAAGCGCAAGTATTTTCTGTGCGCCGGGAGCATGGAAATATGAAAATAGGCATCTTTCATATCCAAGGTTGCCATGTAATCCCCCTTTTTTAGGAGTGGGATTACCTCTTGTAGTGTGGTCATACGGAATTTTTGGGGCTTGACATACTTGTTGGCAGGCCGTAAGTCCAAAACTGGACGCATTGTTAAATCTTTCTTTGGCACAAGGAAGTAAGTTGAATAGATACCCTTGTTTACCTGGTGTCCCGGGACGAGTTCTATCGCGTCCTTTTCTAGCAGAATGGCGATCTCCTCGAGGAGGATCTTCTGATGTTGTAAAGAGTGGACTTTTTGTCTTGGAGGATGGTTTAGGGGACGTTGCAGTAGTTCTATGCAGTACCCATTGGATACTGTTGACAGCACCCATCTGTCGGATGTTATCCCTTCCCATGCCTGGGTGAAACTTGATATTCGTCCCCCTACTGGGGTTGCATGGGAAGGGACCCTGAACTGAGCGTCACTGCTTTGGTGGAGGCGTGCCTCCTCCTTTACTGGGGCTGCCTCTGCCTCTACCACGTCCTCTTTTACTACCCCTACCATACGCCTGGGTAGACTGTTGTGAGCTGGTGTTCCACTGTGTACCCTGGGTGTGGGAGTAGCTATTTCCTCTATTGGAATTTTGGCCGCGGGGGCGACGAAAATTGCCATTCCCTCTTTGGTTAGGTGGTTTGGTAGTTAACTGGCCAAGGGATTTGAGGGTGTCGAATTCTTCCTTAGCGTTTTTTAGAGCGTCCTCGACTGCCTTCCCAAACAGGAGATCACTTTCCACTGGTTTGTCTAAGAGCGCAGCTTGTGTTTCTGCTTTGAATCCCGACTGCCTTAACCAAGCATGCCTTTTGATGACAGTCCCCTCTGCTATAAGTCTACCCGCATTGTCAGCGGCGTCCAGAGTTGCTTTTACAGTGCAGCCTGACACGTTCCTTCCTTCCGCACAAATGCGAGCTAGCTGGCTTTTAAGGGGTTCGGGAGCAGAGTCTATTAGTGCTGCCACTTCTTCCCACTGGTGACAGTTGTAGCTAGCCAACAGTGTGGTGGAATTCGCGATTCTGGCTTGGTAGGCTGCCGTGGAAGCTACTTTCCTGCCAAAACCATAAAGTTTTTTACTTTCTTTGTCGGGGGGAGCCTCAGAGGAAGATAATGGTGTACCAGCTCTTTTGCGGGTGTTGGTTACTACTAGAGAGTCTGGCTTAAGTTGACCTCTAATATATAGGGGGTCCGACTGGGCTGCTTTAAACAGCTTCTCCACTCTCGGATTTACAGGTCTTGTCAGGTTTGGGTTGACAAGGGATGGTGCTATTCTGCGTTGAACAGATTTTAGGATGGGAATGGTCTGGGCTACTGGCTTCCTTTCCCCTATTAGTTCTTCCGCAAAGTCCCTTTCTTCCTGGACACCTTGTGTGTCTATGTGGAAGTGGTTAGCTGCCCGAAAGAGCAGTTCATTCAGGAGGGGCTGATTATCTATTGGGGAGTCAGACACTGGGGCTTCCCTTTCGACTGGTGAGTCCATTCTGAAAATATCTGGGCTATTTTCTGGCTCATCCTCGTCTTCGTCTTCGCCGTAATAATCTGATCCTGCAGGATCTTCTGGCGTGTCAATTTCCTGACCTTCTATCAGGGAAGAGTTTCCTTGGTCTGTAGGGAAGAGGTAAGAATAGGGTTGGACCTCGATGGGGTCTAAAGGCCTAAATGGTGTTTCGACCCGGGGTCTTTTATTTGAGGGGATAGGGTCCCCTGACCCTGAGGGAGAATCTTCCTGAGGGTTTAAAGCTAGGAGTTGTTCAGGGTGTCTTTCGAAAAAATTCGCCAAGGAAGACATCCTTGACATTACTCTGTCAATGTCCTCGCATGACCAGAGTTTTGAGCTTGGGGTGACCTTGCTGGGACTTTCTATGGATTGGCCCTGAGAAGACTTGGTCAGTTCTTTTGTAGTGGAGGACTGCAAGGGTTGTTTCCTTTGCTGTTTACCCCCTTCCCCGTGGGTGGAAGTGTGTTTCCCCTTTCCCTTATCTTTCGACGCCTGGCGTCGAGGATCGGAGGTGGAATCCCTGTCTTTCGAACTAGCCTTCGAAACTGGCCCCTCTTTACTCCCAAGTGATGTACCCTTTTCCTGGGGTGCAGGCTGGGGGTGGAAGTCGTGTTCGTCTCCGGACGATTGATCTTCCGGGATATTAATGGTCGAGGCACTCTGTGCAAGTGTGGAGGCTTGCCTGACGTCGTGCGGCGACCTCGACCGGGACCGCCCAGAGGACGTCCTTTCGGAACCGCTCCTTCTGTGCCTCTTTCCGAGGTTTCGACGACGTCGAATCTCGGGTGGATTTTTTGTGTTTAGCGTGTGTATGTGTAACGCTTTTGTCGCCGGGGGACTTCCCCATAGTCGCCGGGACGGACGACCTTCCGAGGCCGGGGACGTGCGTTCGGCTGTCCTTCGACGCCTTGGTGCCCTCGCCGTCCGAAAGTTCGGCGTCGCTGCCGTCGCTGAAGGTACCCTCCGCCTCCATAGCTGCTAGCTTGGCGTGGTGGGCCCAACGCTTGGTGGAGCGGTCCTTAAGAGTTTTGGCCTTAAACCTATTACAGGCCCTGCAACCCGTCTCGGGGTGGTCTCTGGGTAGGCAAAGGTTGCACGTAGCGTGCTTATCTACCCAAGGGTATTTCTTATTACACTTGGGGCAAAACTGAAAGGGCGTACCCTCCATACGCGCCTGTGGGCAGCGGGCAAGTGTGTGTAGGTAATAAGGTGTCGAGTGTGGAAGTGTACCACCCCCACTCTCCCTACTTGTAGGGCCGAGGCCAGCGGCCCAGGCCCGAGCCGAGGCGGAAGCCTCAAGGCCCAATCCGTCGGGTATTCGACGTTGATCTCCTCCCCGGTTCGGCGTCGAGATGTTGATCGACGAAAGGTTGGCCAAACGGGGCAAATTAGAATTATTTAGAGTGAAAATATGGCAAAGCCAGGGAACTCCGATGAAGTGCTTCCGACCAGAATGGCGGAAAAAAACAATCTGGGGATCCTAGACGCGTGAGGGATCATGGGTACAGGGGACGTCACACTAGGGATAGTATTACTGGCACGCCCTGTGTCGACGCCCATTTTTCGACTTCGAAAAACAAACTGTAATACTCCGCAGCTTCCACTAGATGTCGGCCTATGCACAGCATGTGATCTAAGCAGATTCCACAAGCCTCAGAAATATATATATATATATATATATATCTTTTCATACATTAAAAAACACTGAGCTATTGAAAAGCAAGGCCTTCTCTGTGATTGAGCTGACTGTTCCCTTTCTGATCAGGGTACTGGTTTGAGTGTCCTCATGAAACAGCACCTTGATACATCTGTGTTGGGCCTAAACAAAATTTAAAAAGGGGAAAGGAGAAATGATGAACCTGAAAGAGGACACCACAAAAGCTATACAAGAAAACTCTATACACAGGGATAAGAAGTATGAAAACCTGTCAGAGCACTACAAGACACATTTCAAAGATCTTCAGAATGAAGCAAAAAAGTGACAACATCTGAATTTAGCTATTGAAAGAGGGCACGGTGTGCTCGCATTGTGTCTGGTGCTGCGACAAGGTGCAGTGTTTTTCTGCTCTGTTTACTGAGGAACTTTGCTGCTTCCGTGGAGGAGTCACCAGTCCCCTTATTACTGCATTGGATTAGTGAATTCAGCCTACATCTACACTGCGCATGCGCGGAGCGCTTTGCGGTATGCTCGCAGTGTGTCTGGTGTCTGGTGTTCGGTGAGAGGCAGTGAGCGTGTCTCCCTTTCAACTGTGCGGTAAGCCCTGTTCTCTTGGCGAGCTGTGACTCTGCAAGCAACTATGCACAATCTTTTTCGCATGTGATACAAGCGCACCTAATGATTTCCAAGGATCTCTTCATTTAGATTGCATCAGTGAACGGCTATTTCTCACAACCAGTTTGCACCCTGGTCGCAACGTTCTGCATTTACTGATAACATTTTGCTGTTTGCAGCACGGGTGACAAGAACACTCTGACGTTGGCATTTTCTACTGGGTTTACTTCACAGTTGGGCACACACGCGGTACGGCTGTAACTGCGGGGCTAGTCCCTTTGAGCAGTTGACCGCTTTACAAATTGCAAAGCAACAGCTGGCCATAAAGAGCGTCTGCAACTGTGGGGCATGTCCCTTTGAGCAGTCGCTCATATAAAACTGTCTGTTTGTTTTATTTCAACGTCACCCGGAACAACAGCAATTGGAAGACTCGGCTCAGTCCATATCTACACCCTACTCTTAAAAAGAGCTCTTATTGGGGTTAGCTCAATAGGGGATCAAGCCTCTCCAATAGTGGTTACTTACTCTTGCATTGACTACAAACAAGGAAATTGAGAACGTACTGCATTATTATAAGAACAGGTGTATAACAGTACTCTAACCTACGATCAGCTGATAGCTGGTGTTGGTGGTTATTGTCTAAACTGTTAATTCAACACAGTGTTGTGCACACCTTTTTAAGGTATAGCATACTACAGTTGAGCATTTATGTCCTCCTTGGGCTACTCTTTAAAGTCAGATATGCCGAACACCCTAAAAATACGGCGCAAGCCAAACAAATAGACCAACTTGTGATATAGATGAGTGAAATGTTGCCTTTAAAGACATCTCCCCACTTAGGTGGAGAAGTTATGAATGTACGGTTGAAAGAGTATGAATCTGAATCTTCATCTCACCCCCATGTTCACATTGAGAGCAAGAGTCAATTAGAACCAAAGAAAACATCTTTACCTGAAATTAGCCACATAAGAGGGGTGGCAATGATACACAATAGTGTGAATGAGCTTCCCCAGCTGGGGGATTCCACTGGTATGAATGAGCAGCCAACAGAATCGTCATCAGTCCTTCTTCGCTACCAATAAGGAGCAAAAAGTCGGTTGTGAACATAGGTGATGCTATGTCAAATAGTCCTAGGATTCTTAACCACACTTTGGTCCCAACAGGAGCGACAGAGGGCCAAAGGACCTCATACAATCTCTTCCAACCAAAGGTAGGCACAGCACGAGGTGCTGAGCCTCTTGGTTTGATAAAGAAATCCAAAAATCAAAAGGCTTTGCCGTTGCGAGCTAGAGCCAATATAAAACAACTAATCAAGCGTTTGGCCCCTCAAATGAAATCTGCCCCGAAATCTCGACTGTTAAAATCCAAAAAGCAAACCTCTACTAAAAAAATAATAAATAGGGGAGACTCAAAGTCAAATGAGGTTGCAGACTATCCTCTCCTTAATGAGCTGATAGCTTCCATTTTATCTGCAGAAGTGAGCATGGAAGGTACGGACCTTATCTACCCAAGGCTAGTTGTATCTCATACATCTGATCCAATAGACAAACAGGTAAAATTGACGACCGTGGAACAAGATGGACGTCAATTCTCTGCTCTAGCAGATGTTCGGGCACAAATTGAGAATTCAATTAAAAAATACGTTGAAATGCAACAAACTAGTGCTAAACCCATAATGAGTCAGCCTCAAAATCAGAATGTGATGTCAGACATTGGGCTGAACCCTCAGTCCCACCATTTAGGTGAGCCTGCTCCTAAGTGGGTGAGTAATCAAAAACCAGATGACCAAGACAACAGTCCCTCACAACTGCTGTTGTATAACCAGTGTTAAACCATATTTGCATAAATATTGTCTGATTATGAATATTGTCCTAAACCATTCGCATTGTATTAAAACCTGCGGTTAATTAGAATTGACTTCAAACGCCATTTTGGAAAATATCCTCCATCTTGATTCTAACTTCTGCTCTCTGTTCAGAAATGATTAACCATGTTTTCAGCTGCCACAGCAGAAACGACCTTTAAGCCTATGTCAACACTAGGGCTGGCAGAGCAGACTATTTGTCCTATTTGTAGTCAGAACGAACTCTCATTCAAAGTGTTATCTATGTCTACAAAACTCATCCTCCCTCAAACAGTGATATACAATGCAGGTATACAATGCTGTACGTTTTGAAGGAATCCTTTGTACGTTTCTTGAAACAGGACTTACTCTAAAAGCTAAAGATCCACACAGCTGACTACAACACAGTTTGCCAGTATGTTTAAGGAACCTTGGAGCCAAAGTGAACTTCAATTTAAAGTGTTGTCTGCATCAATAGCATCAGCCATATTCAAACATAAGAACTGAATGGCAGGCAAACTAAAACTATGTGCCTTAGCCATAAGCTATTGAATGTGTTTCTTGAAACTAGGATCAACCTAAGCTGGAGAACCAACAACACCATTGAATCTTCAAGGATGGGACAACATGTCAAAAGTACAAACCAATATTGTATATTTGTTATGTGAACTGGGCACACACCCAAATTTGTAACCTATTAGTTTGGAGATGGGCTGGGCTATTACTAGGACTGTGTATAAATACTGCATGTTTTATGGTAACCAGTATTCACTCCCCTCACAGTATTTGCTGGAACACACTGCAAGGTATTGGGAGCCAGATAGCTATCTGCTTTGATATTTGAATCATTACAGAATAAAGTTATATTCATAACTTTTGACTTTGTGACTGGCGGATTCAATTTTTGGTGGTACTAAGCCTTGATATTTCTTGCTTGATTTTACACCAGGAAGTAGGGAAGATTAATCCAATCAAAGCCACATCTGTTCTAAGTTTGGGTGGGCATTTGAGTCAGCCACTACAGGGTTCCTTGTTGGCACAAGGAAATCTATGCCATAATGCCACTGAGGTAACTGAAGCTGGGCGTGACTTATCCCAATGTGACACTGTTGCTGGACAGCTAAACATTTCGAAATTTGACCAAGTTCCTGCTCCTTTTGTGACCCAAGCAGCCCAACAGCAAATTAGCTGCCAAATTGAAGAACAAATTGCCAAGGCTGTTGAAAACTACTTTAGTCACAACATAGCCATCCAGGAACCCTGGAGTAAAAGCAGTGATCTAAAATCTGATAACAAGGTGCAAAATTTGCAACATGCACCAGGATCTCCATCATCTAAACAAGGTCATGAAACCAATCAAAGATACACCGAGATCTCTAGTGTGTCGACAGTGCGGCCTAGTGAATCTAACATTGTAAAAAAGAAATGGGATAAGTTCCATCGGCTTATCTTAAAATGCCATCCGGCTCCACCTACACCGTACGTCATGAATAGGACAAGCATGTTGGCTATATGCGAGGAGGTGAGCACATTATAAGACATCACAACTGCTGATATAGAACAGGTTGGATTCTTTCAGGAAAACGATTCCTCAATTGTGAGAATATGGTTACAATCTAATTTAGTGAGGAACGCCCTTTGGCAAGCCCAAATGGAAATACTTGCCCTCAGATTTGTCTTGGCAAGGGACCCTTTTAGCATAGACTCCAACGGTAACCTAAGGTTGGGAAATAATGTTAGGAATCCCGAGACATTTGAACATCAAAATATATCAGCTGTTGAGAGGAAATCTATCACCAATAAACTAAATGTACACACACATATGCATGAGAGAATGCAAGATCCCAATTTATAACAAACAACCGCTAAAGACAGACGTGCCATTTCCTTGATCAGTTGGAATACATGTGGTTATTCCCATTTGCTAGGGGCTAGTGCTGACTTTCTAGCCACTCATGATATAATAGTACTACAAGAGACCTGGCTGGTTGAAACGCCAACATGGGAAGACCATACTATTATCTTACATGCGGCTAAGTCATCTGCTCGTGGCCGACCATCTTCTGGCATGGTAGTTGCTATAAAAAAAAATCACAAGAACTCGCACCTTTCATTCTGGGCTGCTCCTAATCTCTATCTATTTTTGGCCAAGATTATATTCTCTCGTGGGGCGGTTGCTATACTTAATATGTACCGAAAACCGAAGGGATATCGGATGACGATTTTTTTCTCGACTTAGAAATCCAGATGAATGCCATTTCAGAATCACCGGAAATAACCAATATTATTGTGATTGGGGATTTAAATGTACAGCTTTTGCCATTGCACAATCCTAAATACAATTTCTCCTGCTTGAGATGGAACCTGTTGATGAAAGACAGAGGGCATTTGATGCGTAATGGGTCTCTTCCTGGAGACACTACAGCATAAGTGACCTGGCGAAGAGGATCAAGCACTTCAATAATTGATTATGCGTTTGTTGATCCACGCACGTTTGACACGGTCACAAGCTTTAAGATACTTCCACAAATACATAGTGATCATGATATGTTGAATCTAACTTGGATGGAAAATGTGGAGGCATTCGACTGTGTTTCAAAACGTTTTCCCCAAATTATGACAGTAAATAATGCCCGGACACATTTTACGTGGAATCTTCGTTCCTTGTCATTGTTCCACAATAACGTTGAGAGCAGCTATCGTGATGGAACAGCGGCTTCAAGAGATTATAACTCTTTTCTTCACATATATTGCGTGCATTTCCAAATGCGAACCTCTTTTCATTATAAATCTCGACACGAATACCATGCAATGGTACAGTCGAAAAAGTCCCTGCTGCGTAAAAATAAAAAGCGAATTGCCGCATCAGACTACCTCGAAAAGCACAAACTGATATGTTCACTTAAATGTCAGTATAGAAATTGGTTTCGTGCTCATCAAATGCAATTGTTAAAAGCAGATGGTGAGTCCATGCTATGCAGCATTCTTCACAAAAACACAGCGCAAATCTGGTCATTGATTAACATTGCAAACAACACAGCCCAAAAGCCGGTGCAGCTGAATGGTGTTAATGAGAGTGATTGGTTTTCGCATTTTACTAACATGTACCTGAGACCAATGTGTGATAACAATTACATCATCCATGAGACTTCTAATTATGAGGGATTGTCCATCGAAGAGGAAGATGTTCTGTTCTACATAAATACACTTAACAACTCCCGAGCCCCTGGCCCTGATGGGCTGAGCAACTTTGTGTTTAAGCAGAACCCTATCCTCTGGTGTACAATCCTGACTAACATCTTTAATCAAATCATACTTACCCATAGGATACCTCCTTCATGGCGATCTTCGGTGATCGTTCGAATTTTTAAAAGGGGTGATCGGTCTGTTCCAGGTAATTATAGACCGATCACCCTTTTGGATGCTCCTGGCAAGTTATTTTCTAGGTTTATACTGAGGAATTTCAATAAGTGGACCTTAGATTCTGGTAGGAGGGATCCCCTTCAAACTGGATTCACTGCAGTCATGGAGACGTGTGTGAACCTATTTACTCTTAAGTCAATAATTGAACATCACCATTCCATAAAGCAATCTCTATATATGACTTTTATCGATCTACGAGCTGCATTTGACTGTGTATCAAGAGAGTTATTACTCCAAAACTTAATTCAACAGGGGTGTCCCTTGTACATTGTGTCTCTCATAAAAGATCTGCACACCAATAACAGTATCCAAGTGAGACTAACAGCTGATGGGAAACTATCTGCACCAATAATGACATTTAGAGGGTTTAGGCAAGGCAGCACACTTGTCTCGGTCCTCTTTCATTTTTTCATTTCAGATGTGGGTAGAGCTTTTTTGAAAATCTTTACTGAACCCCTGAAATTGGCTAATAAGCCCATTCCGTTTTTAATGTATGCAGATGATCTAGTTATAATATCTAAGACTCCCAAGGGGCTTCAGAGAGCTTTGGATGCTGTTGCCGTGTTTACAGAAGAGAATCATTGGTCTATAAATTTGGAGAAGACAAATTTGGAGAAGACTAAGATCATGCTATGCAACTCAGTAAGAAAACACAGTCTAAAATCTTTATTTTGGACCCTTAGAGGTACTAGACTCCAAATAGTACAACATTACACCTATTTGGGCGTCCATATAATAAGCCATGGTGGTGGTCAATTACATAGGCAAATATTACTAGATAAAGTAACAACAGCCATACAACAAGCCAAAATCATCCAAGGCAAATATGGCAAATTCACAATTGCTCCTGCCATAACTTACTTTTACCAAAACGTTACATCCATTCTTCTATATGCGTCGGAAACTAGACCCATTCTGACAGAGAGGTTTTGGTCCACTTTGGAGGGAAAATACTGGCGTGGAGTATTACAGCTCCCAACATCTACTCCACTTCCATTGATACGTAATGAAATCAGTCTCATTTCCCTGTATATAAGATACACGTGGCAACTGGTGGCTCTCTTTAGGAAGTGCTTACTAGCCATCAAAACTTGCACAGTATCGGGAATTTTGGCAGATTATGCCTTTTCATCTTCTGATAGATTCATTACTAAATGGCGTAATCTGGTTATCCAAGCCCTGGCACTTGCAGATGTCACCTTGATGACTCTTCTTCAGAATCCGGTGCAGGTCAAAACCAGATTGTTTGCAATAAATTGGATCAATACCAGAGAAAAATGCAACAACTATCGTGATTTTGATGCAGAATTGTTTACAATAAAAAAACACAGCACCCCAGAGCTATATTTAATGAAGTCTCCATCAACAGCGCACAGGAACGACTTTCTTCGTCTG
The DNA here is from genome assembly GCF_040938575.1 of Ambystoma mexicanum. Classification (NCBI taxonomy): domain Eukaryota; kingdom Metazoa; phylum Chordata; class Amphibia; order Caudata; family Ambystomatidae; genus Ambystoma; species Ambystoma mexicanum. The sequence goes on from NC_090932.1 coordinate 554,300,506, forward strand.
AGGGTAAATCTGTGGCCCACTAGACAAGTGTTGGCTTGACGCAAAATAATCAAAGAATCCCAAAAGATTTGTCGTTTCTGTCATGAAGAAGAAACATTAAGGCATCTTTTGACCGAATCCGTTGCACTAATAGATCAACATGTGAAACACTTTAAACAGGTTGTGGAACTCTACAGAGTCTTAACTTCTGAGACCTTATGGAAAATGATTTATTCTGGCTTCTCTGCAATTGTGAGAATAAGTGCTATAGCTCTATTACATGACTTAAAACTCAAAGAGCGCAATGCTAGAATGGAAAAAGATGAATAGTGGATATTCACTTTAATGTTAATTTGTCATTTTAACTCCTTTTCTGTCATAAATGTGTGCCTTAATTGTGTTTTCTAGAAAATATATATCCAATGAGTGATTTATATTAGGAAAGTGATGTTATAGTTGCATATCTTAATTATTATTTTCGATTCTTTTTTGTTTAAGGATTGTATATTTCTTTTGACTTTTTATGTTTATTTGTTTTGTTATTAAGATAATATATTGTAAAGCTGATTTATATCAGCTATATCAATAATAAAAAATAAAAGAAAGAGGGCCCAGAGAGATCTGTTATTAAGAGTTGTCTGCCTTGTCTGCCACTCCCCTGGACAACCCACCAGGCACAAAATATGACATTGCAAGAGCATATAATTGGCCTGTTGTGATGTGATGCAGCCAAATTATATTTTGGCGAATATGCACAGTATTTAAGTTAAAATAAAACGTCCAATCCAGAAGACTGTCGGGAACTACTCTTTTTACACAGCACAATACAGCAGTACCATGATATTGCCCCCATCTATGCTGGCCCGACAGAGCGATATGACGTTAACGGACACGCTGAGGCTCCAGCAGAGACGATATCGGAGGACATTTCCTTTTGGACTTCAGTTCGGATGCCAGGACAAAGTGGTTACTGTCTGCTCTGTGGAAGAGGGGGATGGCCCTTTTGCAGTCTGTAACAGGCTAAAAAGAAGGCCAGGATGGCGAGGATAGAGTGCCTGGTAGCCCTGGGCCCAGAGCAGACTCTGGGCCCATCAAGTGCAATGCTTGGACCATTCCATTGGTCCCCTCGTAAACATTCTCAGAGAAAATAGGTTCAAGGATCACATTCGATGGTGGTAAACAGAAGTAATTTATTAATTGGCTTGCAAATCAAGGAAAGACAGTACCCTGCAACTAACTGGGACCCCCACCTAACCTGGCCTGACCCCTTACTTTTATAGGTCACTGGTCAGGTGTCTAGGGCAAGTTTAGGAACAATACGACTAGGCCTTCCAACATACGTATCGCTCCTCCCACCAAAATAATGAAGGCATTCATTAAATTGTGTCCCTATTCAGTGTCCGGTGCAACATAATCTGGCACTTTCTGATCCTATAATAATTTCCCAAGGCTGTTGAACCTACCTCCACCTCCAGTCAGGAATGAGCAGTTGCATTGTTCGTACTGGTTTTAACCACTTCGCCCGATCACATGTGCAGCCAGCAGCCTCGGCACTATTTTCTGCCGAACAGTACTTTTCAGACCGTAAATTGACACATGCTCATTAATGCCCACAGAGAACAAGCTTGGCAAAGCCAAAAGGGGATGTACAAACCCATGTAATGTATACTAAAAAGAACAAAAATAGAGGATATGATGTCGATTTGGCTTCTACCATGAGCATAGCTCTCAACTCACCCGCTTTTGGCGGGTGTCACCTGCCTTGAAAGCAGATGAATCACCCGCCAAGTCCTTCATACGCCCATTCACTTCTATGGGCCTCTCACCCGCCAAAAAGAAAATCGGGTGTTTTCACCCGCCTTGCTGACAAAAAAGGTTGAGAGCTATGCATGAGAGTCCACCTGTAAGAGAAATTCCTGCCCCTCATTTCATATGGATATATCTTTAAAAAACGAACAATCTGCTCTCACAATGTGAAGACGAAAAAGACAGTACGTGACCATCTTAAGAGTGGGAGATAAGCAGACAGTTTAAATTGTGATACGTATTGGCAAATGTCTTGTAGGGTAAGGGAAGCTTAATTGATGCGGATACCTTTAAAATGCAGCATCGCCAATGAAACATTAGTGCAGGGGAAAGGTGGGCAATTAGGTGAAGGAGGTGGTTTAGGGAATCATGAGCCATACGGACACTCAAACATGACAAAACCTGACAATTAATAGTTGGGGAGGTTAGTGACGTTGGCAATATGGGGTTACTTGATAAAGTTTAATGTTGTTGCTTATGTTTTGGCTGAATGGTCTAATTTCGACAGGTTCATGGACTGAAATGACTGAATCAAAAGGGAAGTGTATACCGCTTGAGCTTCTGAGTTGGGTCAATGCTTATATTCGGTTGGTGTTATTGCTTGTGTGCTTAAGCGGTTAGGATATGGAAAAGGGCTTTACACTCTACATAAGCAAGTTGCCTTCATGCGTGAATTGAGAATAATCCATTCAAGATCATTTTACTGCAAGAAACAGGTCTCAAGGTATCAAGGCATCAAGGTAGTAAATACTCCCAGAAGGTTATTTTAATCTGAGCTGTGTGGAAAATAAAGTGTAAAATGGCTTTTACACTTTCATTTTTCAATCCAACTTATTCAGCATCTGTCCTGAGGTTTAGGAGGGCAGCAACGCAGGGGTAGCAGCTTTGCTTCCTTCCTGTGTCTCAGGAGAGCACTTTGTTTTACGACTGCATGAGATTTTCCTGCAGGTGTAAAACAAATGGATTCCAATGGAATATGCATCACATTAGCAGCTGCTTACCAGCTGGCACATTCCATTATGAAAACGTGCCTATAAAGCGCATTTGCAGGCAGTGGTTTATTTCTCTTAAAGCTGAGCATAAAACTGAAGAGTAAAGATGAGATTGCCTTGTTTTATTTTTCAGTTGTTACTTTCTGCATTGAGGGAGTAGAAAATGGCATGCAGGGGACCCACAACACGTAAGTGTTGACATAGGCCACCCCCTTCATGCAATGTATTATTTGTTTAATTACCCATTCAGTGTTTCTTCATCTGTTCCAAAAGAGATCAGAGGTAGCAATACTCCTAAGGAAGGATGTTAAATTCCACCTACATAAAGAATTAAGTATAATAAAGATTGCTACTTATTCCTGAAGGGGACATTGGGGGTGAACTATTGACTATAATGTCAATTTATGGCCAGAATCAGGGTCTAGAAGGCTTTCTTTAGGGAATGCTTTAAATGTATTGACTTACATGCACATGGGGGATATGCAAAATAGTTGTGGAAACCTAGCTCAATTGAACTAAAAAATAAAATGTTTATACCTCTTTTTATTTCTATTTTCAAAAAAACAATATGTCACAAACATCATAAAATTGCACAATGTGGTTCCCCCTGTGTTCCCCTGACCCGATTTGCTACTGTCCTTTCTTCAATCCTGTATACTCCCCCATGGTCCATGATGCTGTCCAGAGGTCCCCTATGGCCTTACTCTGCATAGTTCTCCCATTTCTCCCATATTTTCCTATATTTCCCCAACATCCCTCTGTTCCGGTAGACTATCTTTTCCATACTGTGGTAGTTTTCCATGCCCATTTCCCAACTCGCTATGGTCGGTGTGTCCCCGGAGCGCCATTTCACTGCCAGGTCCCTTTTCACCACGATTGCTTCTATGGCTATCAACTTACTCTCTCATCTGCTCCCTTCGAATTCACCACCACTATGAAGCAATAGCATTTAGGGATCCCGTAGAATAACCCCGCTCAACACTTTCTCCAGCCTTTGAAGGACCGCCTCCCACAGTGCCCTGATCCTTCGGGCGTTCCACAACATATGATAAAACGTGCCTTCCATTTCAACACACTTGAGACATGTGGCCGCCTCGGCTCTTCCCATTCTATGCAGACAGTCCCTCGAGTAGTACACTCTGGGCTTCATTACAGGTCCGGCGGTAACCCGGCCGGTTGACACCAGACTCGTAATAATTTAGTGGGGCCTGATGTCCCAGTGCCACCGGCTTATTATGAGTCTGGCGACCCAGGAAGTCAGGCGCCAGTAAATTGTAAGACCCCATTCCCATAGAGTCCAATAGGACTCTATGGGAGTGGGGACGCGGAAGCACCGGCACCGTTGCTAACGGTGCTTCCGTGACGGGTCTGCCTACTGCGGCCGCGGCACCAGGCATGGTCAGACCTGTCGGGCACAGCGGCCATGGCAGGCAGACTCAGAGTTTGCCGATCCGGAAACAAGGGAGCCGGTGAGCTCACTGGCACCCTTGTTTCCGGACCGGCAAACTCATAATGAGGCCCTCTGTGTAGGATTTTATATTGGATCAGTCGCATTGTAGATGACACATTCCCCTCCCTTGCTGCCACTTGGGCCTCTACCCATCCTCACTTTCCAAGGTACCCAGATCTCTCGGCCACTTCTCTTTCGGTTGCATCAGAGGGCGTACTAAGAAATTGTTAATAGCCTGGTACAGCACAGAAATGGCTTTCTTTTCCAGTGCTTCCGTGAACAGGTTAATCTCTAAGGGGCTGTGGTCTGGCAAGTATAAATTACCCTCGAATTGTGTCATCAATGCATGAGCCAACCGCAAATATGTATAAGCCTCCATCTGACCCAGCCCATGGTTGTCCCTCAGTCCCTGGAATGTTATTATAACATTCTGCCTGATTATGTCCCCCACTTTGGTTATTCCAGCCCTCACCTACCTCAGCTGGCCTTCCAGCTTACTGATTTCCCTCAATGTCTGGTTGTCCCGCAAGGGGTGACATTTTGTACTCTTCTCGTTCCAGCCCATTGCTTTGGTGGCTTCTGCCCTGAGTTGCACTAGTCTCTGACCCGCCGGGAGTAGCTGTTTCCATTGCGGGATCCCATATAACACCTGCTGCAGGTCTGCTCCTCCCATCAGATCTAATTACAGTCTTGTGTGTGGGAGTTGTCTCCCACCATGTAGCCATTTGTTTGCTACTATCAGCTGGGATGCCCAGTAGTATTGTTTAACATCCGGTAGACCCACCCCTGGTCAGTGTGCGTAGCACAATGCAAGGGTGTCTATTCCCCCACACCACCCTGCTGATCAGTGTGTTCACAGTTCCGAATTGTTTACCTGTGATCTGGAATGGGGTGTTTTGCAGCACATACAGCAATCGGGGAAGTGCCAGCATCTTTAGTAAATTAACCTTCCCTAGCAGGGTTACCGGGAGGGTGGCCCAGTGTTTGGCGTACTCACGCAACCTCGTGATAACTGGTTCCAGATTATATTCTAGGAAGCTCCCGGATTCCTTCATCACCTGTATCATCACCTGAAATATTTGAAGCTCCCTGTTGCCACTTTCAGAGGGCTGCCCCAAGGTATTGCCTTTACCCCCCCTGTCACTGGTATGATAACAGATTTCTCCCAGTTAACTTTTAAACCGTGGGGCATGGCTTGACAGACATGTTGTGAGGAAGCCTTTCTGTGGAGCTCATATGATCCGTACTGATCCTGGCCTGCAAATTTGGCCTCACTGTGTGCTGAATCTCCATAACACACCATGTATGAACAAGTGTGTGCAAACTGCACGCTGAAGGTGGGCAGCTTGCCAGCTTCCAGACAAGAGACAAGACGTCCGGCATAGCAAGGGGACAAAAAGGAGAAAAAGACTCCTAGAAGGGAGCAGGACTGCAGAAGGGGGCCCCAACATCGATGCACACCCCGCAGGGCACACGCATAGGAGGTAGCAAGCAGACACTGGCAAACCTGAATGTGGAAATTAAGACAGGGCTCATCGTTGAGTACATGCATAGTGCAGTTGGCTACCTCCTGAAAGGCTCAAGGCTGCAGGAACTACGGCAATACAGAGGACGCCATCTAGCAGTGGGAACCGAGCGGAGCACCTGAGTGCCAACTCAACTATCCTAGAAGTTAACGATCAGTCTTCAGTCATCATCACCCGGTGTCCCACGATAAGCCACAAGCAACCAAGTCGGTAGACAGGAGCGGAATTGCTGGTCCAGTAAAATTCACCTATGGCGTCCAAGTCACAAAAGAGTACGTCCAAGCAGCCGACATAAGACACATTTGCCAAATCCACAAACTTGGCGGGCAATGCTGCACTTGAAGGCTCGTCCTAACAAGGGGAACACAATCACACAAAAGGAGACCAACAGGTCCTGGATGCCATTGCAGCCCTGAAGATCGCTTTGGAAACCAAAATGGATGCCACTAGCCTGGACATGAACCTTCTGAGGCAAGATGTTCGGGCACTCTCGGAACGCACTGGAACAGTGGAAAAGGAAGTAGCAGCGAACACTGCTGGCCAAAGGGACACCTCCAAGGATGCATCAATATTGCAACAGCAGATGCGGAATTTGGAGGATAGAGTTGAAGACGCAGAAGGCAGGCCCAGGTGCAATAACATGGGAATTATTGGACTTCCTGAAGGGGAAGAGGGTGTGAACCTCACCAATTTTATTGAAAATATGCTGCTATAAGAAATCAGCCCGGGCACCCTCACCAGGGCTTTACAGTAGAAAGAGCTCAAGAGGCCCTGATGAAGAGACTGGCTCAGGTGCCCCACCACGGCCCATAATAGCTAGGACACTCAATTATAAGGATAGAGAAAAGATCCTCAAACATTTCCGGAAAGGCGGCATCCAGTGGGCATCAGCAAATATCACTGCATACCCGGATTATAGCCTGCAGGTGGAAAAACAGAGAATGCAGTTCACCTTGTTCAATAGGAGGTTGTGAGGAGGGAACCTCAAGTACATGCTACTATATCCAGCAAGGCTGAAGTTGTTCAATGAAGGCAGAGCCACCTTTTTCGACAACCCGGAGAATGCTCACACATGGATGAAGCCGGTATAACCATCAGATTGTAACAGACAAGCCCTTGTGCACAGAACACAGGCACTAACACCTAAGCACAACAGGAGCCGGCAGTGCACGCAACAGCAGGAAGCGTGCTGTGGAGAGGCAACCTACCCCAAAGTGTGGATTTGTTTTCTTTTTTGGATACTAGTTGCAGAGTGTTCACCTGCCGCACCCCAGCCCCCAGGACAAGCAACGGGGTAGGGGGGAGACGCGGGGATGCCTGAGCAAAAGATATTGAGCTGGGCAATCATTGGGGAGGGGGTGGGTGAGGGAGTTGGGGTAGTTAGTAAGGGGTTAGCCTATAGCTCCACGAACGGGACAAAGGATAGTTGCATTGGACTGTTGGGGTATGTAGAGTTGCTTATACAGGATGGGGGATCTTAAGATAGCCACATGGAATGTAAGAGGGCTCAATAGTTATATTAAACATAATAGAATAATGTCATATTTGAGACGCCAGAAGATAGATATTGCACTTCAAGAGACACATCTCACCAAGGACAGACAAATTGCACTGGCTAGGAAATGGAACGGCACGACCGTGGGCTCGCTGTACTCAGCATTTGCAATAGGGGTTCTGATATGGGTGGTGCTATCCGTGCCACTTAAGTTGCTGAAGACTTTCGGGGACAATGAGGGCCGGATGGTTATTATCCAAGGGCTTGTGGAACAGAGAGAGTGCTGTATTATTAATACTTACACGCCAACCCATGATACCGCAGTCTATTTCCGCTCGTCATACCCCGAGATTGGTAAACTCTGGGACAGCATGCTGATATGGGGCGGAGACTTTAATTGTACGCTGAACCCCATCCTAGATAGATTGGATGATAAATTCACACATTCATGCCCCCCCGGCCAAGGTCTTGAATATGGTATTGCAAGCGTTCAAACTGGCTGATGTATGGAGGGCCCTGCATCTGCACGACCAGGGGTATTCACATTATGCCACCACGAAGAACCTCTATATTAGATTGGACTATGTTTTTACAGGGGAAGAGACACCAGAAGAATTTATAAGGATAGGGTGCTGTCAGATCATGCTCTCTTGGTGGTCACATGGGGTACTCGCCCCCCTAGGGCATGCATCATGACCTGGAAGCTCAGAAGCGAGTTTCTCAGGGATGGGATGTTCTGAGAACAGTTGAGAAAGGGGGTGAAGGACTACTTTAGGAACAATACGGGAAGCGTTGACTCGGGCTGGCCCACCGTGGGAAGCTTTTAAGGCAGTAATCAGAGGGACAGCGATAGCCAAGGCTAAAGGTATGCAAGCTGTGATTGAAAAAGATTTAAGTACAGCTGAAACTAGGCTAGAGGCCATGGATCATTCGGGGGTCTTGTCCAGTGATAGGGTCCAAGAAGTAGCCCGACTACAGCAAGAATGTCTGGTACATTGGGATAGGTTAGGCAAGCTGAGCTACAGGAAATATGTGGAGAGACAACACGCTGAGGGTGATAAGCCGGGACGCTTGTTGGCCTGGCTATACAGAAGTGAGTCTAAATGAGAATTGATATGCGAGATCAAGAGAAGTGATGGGGTGGTGTCCGTAACGCAAGAAAGCATTAATGGGTGCTTTTATGATTATTACAAGGAATTATACACAGAAGCAACAGGAGCGGATTCGTCGGAGATAGATGAAGCCCTGTCACAGATAGATCTCCCCAAGCTAGATGCAGAGTCTATCGATAGCCTGGAGGCCCCATAACCATACAAGAGCTGGAGGCCACCATAAGGGAGTTGCTGACGGGTAAAGCTCAGGGGATGGATGGATTGCCCAGCAAATTCTATAAGGAGTACATGGAGGACGTGGCGCCTCCATTGCTGGCCATGCTGAACGAGGCGCTTGACACAGGGGCACTGCTGGTGTCACTGAGTCTATTATAGTTCCACTATTAAAGCCCAGTAAGCCCAAAACCGACTGCGGATCGTATAGACCTCTCTCGTTGGTCAATCAGGATGGGAAAATCCCCATGGCTTTGATGGCCAACAGGCGTAAACCAGCAATATCTAAACTTATACACTCAGACCAGACAGGCTATGTGCCGGGCATGGACATTACATGTAACCTGAGGAGACTACACCATGTAATAGATAGTACCCATGGAAGTACACATTGATACGCAGTAGCCACGCTGAATGCGGTAAAAGCATTTGACTCAGTTAGATGGCCATGGCTCACTGCGGTGCTACGTAGCTTCAGCATACGACCAATTTACATAAAATGGGTACAGCTGCTGTATAGCAGCCCACAAGCTAGAGTCCAGACGTGAACCCACATTTGAGACCAATGGCAGTTCGAGAAAGGTACCACACAGGGCTGCCTGTGGTCTCCGATACTGTTTATACTGACGTTGGAACCACTGGCAGTGTACCTTAGGAAGGAATATTGTGAAACAGGCATAGTTAATTTAATCTATCTATATGCAGATGATATGCTTTTGTACTTACAACACCCAGAAACCAACCTACAGTATATCTTGGATGTGTTTGAGTGGTACGCAGAAATATCAGGCATCACGATTAATCCACAGAATTCATGCTTGTTCCCTTTAGCAGCATACAAGGGGACTTCTCCTAGTGCATTGCCTGCGCTACCGATAAAGTGGGAGGTCAACGCATTCAGGTATTTGGGAGTCGACATATTTCATGACCGGAGACAGCATATTTACAGAACACACTTAAGGCGGTAGACAAATTAGAAAAGTCCATGGCTTTCTGGGTCAGATTGCCGCTCTCACTGATGGGGAGAGCAGCATTATTAAAAATGGTTGTGCTCCTGAGACTTCTTCATTTTTTTGTTAATATCCCATACAACATCCCTAAAGGCTTTTTTAATAGGCTCAACGGTATTTGTCAGAGATTCCTATGGCACAGCATTAGATGCAGGGTAGCAATAACTAAATTGCAAAGACCGTACGAGCAAGGTGGCATAAAGGTGCTCAATTTTGAGGCATATTTTGTGGCTAGTCAGTTGCAATTCATCACAAACTGGTTATCAGATGAACAGCCCCAAGACACCTTGATGCTGCAGCCCTTATGTGCCCTATTGTATCTGAAGGAGGTGATATGGATGGCATCACCAGGTGCCTTGAAGTCCTTGCTGATGCTGAAGCTGGGTGGGATGATTTCGCTCAGGGCCTGTCGCTTTTTAGGAAAACAGGAAACTTACTCCCCCCAGGTTCCATTGTTAACGCTAAAGGTGGAAGACCCACAATTTATACTGAATGTGAGGAAGTACTGGGAACCCATAGGTGTGGTGACGGTAAGAGACTTATAACAGGAAGTCAAACTGATGGACTTTAGCGAACTGTCCTCGGAAATGGGCATACATGCAGGACAATACATGACAAGCTTCACTCATCACTAGATTGAAGCAGAAGTAGTTGGGTATGCATTGGGTATGGCAAGAGGATAACGCTATAGAAACTCTTTACGATATCTTGGAGGGTGGGCATACAGAGTCTAGGTTATATGAGTTACTAATGTCATGAAGTGGCGACACGCTAGAGCAGACTAGGCGCAGCTGGGAGGCAGACTTGCAGGAGCAATTAACAGATGCTGTCTGGGACAGAGCATTAGCCTATCATAAGAAGGTGTCTAGAAACGAGAAGCTCCAATTGATAGAGCTAAATATAACACATAAAGAAACACAACAAACTTGTCCAAAATGCGGATTGATTAATGTAGATCTGGTGCATATGTTCTGGGCTTGCTTGGAGATCCGACAATACAGGGAAGAAATAGCGCAGGCCTTGGCCAGAGCGGGTATAACACTAGACACAAACACTCTGGTAGCCTGTATGCTTGGCATTTTTCTGCCAAAATGAGCCAGACATGTCAGTAAGCTAAAGGATTTAACATATATCCTGGCGAAACATAGAATAGCCGTGCTTGTGGTGGAACGACCTCCAAAGTTGGATGCTTGCGGAAACCTCAGTTTGGCAGGAAGCACCCCGCCGAGGCCAAGGAAAACCCAGTGTTGATCTCGACTCCTGGAATCATATGAGGCAGGGACTGAGGGCCTTATCATATAGCAATATCTGAATATTAACAACCATCCCGCACAATTAGCAACGAATCTTAATGTATGTATCTAATGTCGATGTACGCTGTTAGCATGATGTCAGTGGAATAGGCTGGGATGAGGGGGGGGGCTTGTTTGTGTGGAACATACAGACACAATTGACAATGTTAAACAATGTATAGAAGAGTCTGTAAGCTATGTTGTTGTTTAAAATCAATAAAAATGTATTTATAAAAAACATTTAAACCGCAACACCACTGAAATAGTGCCAATATTGCGATCATCCTTGGGCTTGTTCTAGCCGGGTCTCCAAGGTACATCAAGATATCGTCTGCATAAAGGGAGATCTTGTCCTCCCCTCCTACGGGCCACACAAAGTCCCTAATCGCCTGTGCCAGCGCCTCTATTGCCATTAGGAACAGGAGGGGTAACAGCGGGCAGACTTGTCGGGTTCCCCTCTGCAGGGGGAATATGCAAGACCCGTGACCATTAACACGGACCCGGGCCATCGGTTGCGTGTATAAAATTTCACTACAGCTCATGAACTGAGGCCCTATCCCCCCCGATACATTAGTGCCCAAAGAAATGCCTTCCCGGCGGAGTCGAAGGCCATCTCTGAGTCCAGTGCCATCACCACTTGTGGCCCTTGTAATGAGTCTTCCATGGCGATGTGAAGCCTTCGCAGGTTCATACGTGTGGCTCTGCCTGGCACAAACCCACATTGATCTGCGTGTATCAAACCATTTATCAGCGGGAGCAATCTATTGGCCAGGACCTTTGTGAGGATTATGGTTGTCACGTTCAATACGGATATCGGTCTTAGGATGGGCACTCATTCAGTGGTTTCCCTTTCTTGGGGATAACAACTATGTTGGCCAGTCTGAGATCTTCTGGCAGGTACCCCTTATTTCGGCTCTCCCGTAGCATTTCCAACATGTGATCCCCCACTTTATCCCATACACACCTCCAGAACTCGGATGGGAATCCATTAGGGCTTGTCGATTTACCATCTTGTAACCCCTTAACCGCCTCTAGGAGCTCTTCCTTAGTTATGTCCGTCTCTAACTCCAGGCGTTCCTGATCCCTCAGGCATGGGAGGGCAATATTGTCCACGTACCTATTTATTTCTGGGGTCGAGGGTCCCGGGATTTCGGCATACAGGCTCTGATAGTAATCTGCAAAAATATGGGCGATGGCCTCCCCCTCTGTGTGTCCCCCCCTTCTCTAACCTTTACAGCTCTGACCCATCTGGTCTCTTCCTCCCTTTTTTCCATCAACGCGAGCATGCAACCCCCGCCCCCCCAAGTCATACACTCTAGCCTGCTTGATCAGGTGTGCTTGCTGCACCTCGTCTGTTGCGACCTCCCTATATTCCCTCTTCGCCTTGGCCAGTGCCCTCTTGGTTTTGACCGATGTCGTCCGGGGATCTTCTGCCTCCGCTTCTTCTACTTCACCCTCCTTCACCTGTAACTTAACCTGTCTCTCCCGCTTACTTGCCCCTATTGCACCCCTGGCTATCCCACGTACCACCATCTTATACGCTTCCCATAGTGTGGACCCGCTGTTCACTGTACCTGTATTAAGGGTGAAGTATTCCTCTGACCCTTCCCAGATTGTCTCCCTGATCCTTGTTTTCCCTAATTGATAGGCATTGAGCCTCCATTCCCTCATCCCAACTCTCTCTTTCCCCTCTCAGCAGATCAGGAGTGGAGAGTGATCCGACAGCCCCCTGGGCAGATATCTTGCCTCCACCACCTTGCCCATGCCGTGCAAGGCACTAGCATATAATCCAGCCTGCAGCGTGAGTCGTGGGTGCTCGAATGATAGGAAAAATGTATTTGACCAGGGTGAACATCCCTCTATATGACTCTCAGTCCAGTTGTCGTCAAGAAGGATGTGAGTTCGGTGTTCCCCCGCCCCCAGGCACATGGCGCCCTTGGACCACCGGTCTAACCCCATATTCGCAACATCATTGAAGTTGCCCCCTACCAAGGTGAAGTCTGCCCGTGGGTCTCTAGTAGTGACTGGACGTCTGTAAATAAGTCTACCTGCAGTGCTGGAGACTCATAGGCACTGGTGATGAGTGTCGTCTTTCCCCACAGAGACCCCATAATACTCACATATTGCCCCCTGGTGTCCTAGACCACATTACTAATCTGCAGGGGGACTGATTTGTGTATTAGAATTGCCACCCCCGGGACCCCTTGTCGTAGCCTGCATGCTTCACCAGCCCATACTGACTCTTAGCGAGGAATCTGCACATCGTGCCCAACATCTGCGTTTCCTGTAGCAGAATAATGTCCGCATTTTGTTCCCTTATGTAGCGCATTTTCAGGCTTCTTTTAATCGTATCTAGCATGGCGTTGATGTTCCACCTCAAGCATCTAAGTATGCTGCTTGCCATTCCCTGTTCATGTGACAACTAGGCCGCCTGTCTCATCGGGCTGCCTAATGCATTTGTCCTGACCCGTGGGCTTCCCACACTGTGCTATAAACTTGAAACTTACCCGCCCCCACCTCCCACCCTCCCAACCTTCCCCCAACCCCTCACTCCCAAACCCACCTAAACCAACGTATCCCCATCCCACCCTTTACTTCTCCCAACTCAGAAGCATCTTTCGTCCCTTAAACAGTAAACAGTTCCTCTCCTCGTCCGTGGAAACAGGACTAAGTATGGGGGGCCACCATCCAAAGAGGTCGCTCTGTCCCTACTCCAGGTGCTGGGTCATAATTAGTTCCAAATATGTTGCTGCTCAAGCCCTGATCTCTGATCTTGCATACTTTACATGTCCTGCACCAATTCAGGCTTTTGGTGACCTAACATCTTGTTGCCCATTGTTTGCTGGCTCGTCTGCCTGAGGGAGCCCAGACGCCCCTGGGTCTGGTTTGGTCTTGTCTGGAGTCTTTTGCCACTACTTGTCAGTTGGCTGTTTCACCATTGTTTCTGCCCACTCCCATGCCTCGGTAGGTTGGGTGAAAAAGCGCACTCCTTGTGGTCCGCATACCTGCAATGTAGCTGGGTACATTATCGGATATTTGATTCCCTTTTCTCTGAGTTTCCTCTTTGTTGCTTCGAATGTCTGTCTGGCCCTCTGGACCGCTCTGGTAAAGTCTGGGTATATCGCTACTGTTGCTCCATTTTGTGTCAAGGGTCCTTTTTTTCGTGCGATCTGGAGAACAGCATCTCTGTCCCTATAGTTCATCAGTCTTGCTATCGCCTGTCGAGGTGGGGTACCTGGCGGTGGTTCCCTCCCCGGCCCGCTGTGCGGTCGTTCTATGGGAGAAGAACTACAACAGTCCCTGTGGTCCTATCCATTCTTGGATTAGTCTCTCGATAAACAGTTCCATGGAGGGCCCCTCCATGCTCTCTGGTAGCCCACTCAGGCGTATATTATTATGGCGTGAGCACCCTTCTGCATCCTCCATCCTGGATTCGAGCATTGCTGTTCTTTTTAGTAGTGACTGAATTGTCCTTTTGTAGCAGTGTCAGGGCATCCTCCCCTGCTGAGATACGGCCCTCAGCTTCCTGTACCCTGGTGGACATATTTCTCAGGTCCTGTCTTAGGAGTCCTGCGTCGATCCCTACTAAGTCGATTCTTTGTTCCAGTTGTGTTTATGAGTCCTGGATCACCTGCATGATTTCCTGCGTCTCCGTCGTTGCTGCTCACCTCCCCTCCTTGGTCGGATTTTCCAGATGCCCCCCCTGTGTTATAGGCCTCCATCCTGGTTTGTTGTCCCAGTTTTTTGGCTTTCTCCTTGTTCCTCGTTATTCTTGGGGTCTGCTGGATGATGGACCCTTTCTATTGGTCTCTGTGTTGAGCACTCCTTAACACTTTAGATCATAGGCTGTTGCTGGGTTCTGTGCCACCACGTCAGCCACCCCCTCTGTTCTTCCTGACAATCTCTGGTGTGTGTCTGAGGTTCCGCGTGTTTAGGTGGATGGATGGATGGACTGCCCAGGTCTCCACACGCGGGCGGCTTCTTGCCAGTTATCCCCTGTTCAAAGCGTCAGGGGGAGGGTCACTTCTTATCACCCTTTCTGTCTGTGGCTCCTGTGTGGGTCTCCCTATTTGTCTGCTCCCGCTTTCCCACCACACCAGACTGACTGGTGTTGTGTGTCCTCTGATTTTCCCCACACGCAGTCCCCTTGGATCTCAGCTAGTCCCCCTTTCTTTGTCCAGATGCTCCTTGTGGGTCACTGCCACTCTTGAATGTGCTCATAGCCCACTGATGGTGTGGGTTTTGCTGTGTTGCCCCGGGTTGCAGCCTTGTGGGAGGTGTTCGCTAGTCAGGTGCCGCCTTCTTCCTTGTCCCGACCAGCCAGTCGCTGGACCTGGCGCCCCCTATGATTCAGTGCGGGGGCCACTTCATCTGGCAAGGGTGTTGGTGCTGTGTGACCGGTTTCCCCACTGCCTTTGTTTCACCAACCGATCTGTGTGTTTCGGCGGTCGGGAGCTGAGGCAGCTTGCCATCTACGTTGTTCCGGGGCTGAGGATGGGGGAGTCGCCAGTTATCTATGGGGCACCTAACCTCAGGGTAGGGTCTGGTCGGTTAGTGGGTCCGCTGCACTCTCTTGTCCTCTGCCATTCCACCTCTGCTCTGTGCGCTCCCACTGCTTGCTGGGCTATGCCCTGGCTCTCCTCCTTCTCCGGCATTACGCAACTGCCATTTTGAGACCCTGCCTCTTGCAGCTCCAGTCATTTTCTAACTGCTGGATAATAACAGCTTCCCAGCTTCACTGTGCCTCCAGATTGTTCCTGGTTGTGGTGCACTCCTTCCCCCAGCCCTGTTGTCAGAATGTGGGTCTGGAGCCTTCTTTTTCTGCTGATTAGTGACCCTCACATGCAGTTTCGTGGCAGAGCCAAGTGGATAGGGTCTACTCCATGCTTCGCACAACAGTGCCCACCCCAATTGATCTAAAATTAAGATGTATATCCCTGCAGAAGGCATGTTGGCAAAGTTGAAATCAAAACTCAAATCAATGGATTTGATAGAAGGCTGGAGGTACATACACCCTGGCAGTGGGACTGTCTTTACTTTCTGTATCAGTCGTACTCTCGTAATCATACGATTTTTAAAAATCTTGATAGTGATATGATGATATGATATGGCATTTATAACACGCCCATACACAAGTGTTTCAGGGCGCGACGAGGGCAGGGAGGGAAAAAAACTGTGGTAAACAGACAACGATCCTACTAGGCCAGGTGACAGTCAGATCGCGCAAATGCATGGATAGGGAGAAAGGGCAAGTGCCTGGGGGAAGGGAGAGGGGGAAAGTGTAGTGCAAGGGATGGAGGAATAAATAAGATAATAAAAGCAGCCAGAGGGTGGCAAGTGCAGGGTAAGCACAGAATAAGTGCTGGTATTGGACTGTAGGGATGCAGAAAACAGTCCCCGGGTGCGATCGGTTGCCAGGGGGGGCATGGCAAGTGTGCAAAAAAGCGGTGCCTGGCCTGGACCCAAGATCAGAAAGGGTGGCCAGGTGACCAGTGCAGTTTCAGCCAGGTGTTTCAGCAGGGGAGAGGAAGAGAAAGCAGAAGCAAAGAGGAAGGTTTTGAGGTGTTTCCGGAACCAGAGATGGTTCTCCTCAAGTTTCAGGGAGGCAGGGAGGCTGTTCCAGAGGGAGGACCCTGCTGAAGAGAGAGCTCGACCACCCACTTGTTGCTTGGAGAAGCGACTGACCCTGAGGGAGTTGGAGGCAGATGAGCAAAGAGCCCGAGAAGGGAGGTATTTGGGAAGAGAGAGTTGAAGGTGTTCCGGCCCCACGCCCCAGAAGGCCTTGTGGACAATGCAGAGGGTTTTGAACGTAATCCTTGCAGCCACTGGGAGCCAGTGCAGAGATTTCAGTCCTGGAGAGATACGATCCCTGGGCTTGAGGCGAAGGACAAATCTTGCAGTCTTGTTTTGGATAAGTTGAAGGGGGCGGAGAGTAGAGGCAGGCAGATTAAGATAGAGGCTGTTGCAATAGTCCAGCTTAGAGAGAACCAGGGCTCTGGAGACGGTGAGCTTCTCAGGGAAGGAGAGGAAAGGAAGAATACCTCTGAGGAGGTGCAGCTGGTAGTGGGATTTCTTAGAGACATCAGAGATGTGAGGGGAGAAGGAGAGTGTGGAGTCGAAGATGACCCCGAGGCTTTTAGCCTTGCAGGTGGGGGCAGGAAGAGGGCCAAGAGAGGACGGCCAGAGAGCTGCAGGGAAGGAGGGAGTGGGTGTGCTGATGAGTAGGATCTCAGTCTTACTGGCATTAAGGCAGAGGTCATTGGCGGTACACCACTCCTGGATAACAGAGAGTCAGAGATGAGGGAAGGAGAAGAAGAGGCCAAGGGTAGCCTGAAAATGAGCTGGGTATCATCCGCATAGCGCTGAAAGTTGGGGCAGAGAGCGACGATGCGATGGGCAAGGAGTGACAAGTATTGGCTGAACAGCCAGAGAGAGAGGTTAGACCCATGGGGGACACCACAGGTAGAGAAAAAGATATCGGAGAGGAAGGACCCGAGTTGGACCTGGGAGGGTCGGTTGGAGAGGAAAGAAGTCAGCCACGCCAGAGCCTGTCCAGTGATACCCAGGTTGTCACGGAGACGGTTGAGCAGGATGGCATGATTGACAGTGTCAAAGGCAGAAGAGGGATCAAGTAAGATGAGGACACACAGGGTTTTGGAGTCAAGGTTGGAGAGCAGGTCTTCACAGATGTTCAGGAGAGCAGTTTCCGTGCTTCTGGCAGCCCTGAAGCCATACTGATGGTCATGAAGACAACCAACAGATTCGGTGAGGAGATTAAGCTGGGAGTTGGCAAGTTTCTCCAGGAGCTTGCCCAGGAAGGGAGTGATGGAGATTGGGCGATAGTTAGCAGGGCAGGAGGGGTCAGCAGAGGGTTTCTCAAGAAGAGGGTGCACAATGGAGTGCTTCAGGGGGGAAGGGAAGACTCTGGTGGCGAAGGAGAGATTGCAGAAATCGGCCAGGGCAGGAGCCAGGGAGTCGATGTGGTCCTTGATAGTTTTGGAGGAACAGGGGTTAACCTGTTTCCACGAGACTTTCATAGATCGGACTTGTCCAGAAACCTTGTCTGCAGAGAAAAGGGGAAAGGCAGAGAAGGACGGAGGGGGGTGGGTGCAGAGGGATCAGAGGAAGAGCAGGGAGTAGAGGGAGGGAGGTGATAGGAGGAGAGTGAGGACAGGATGTCCTGAGTTTTTGAAATTAAGTGAGAAGCCAGTGCCGTGCAGAGGGCCTGGGAGGGGACAGGAGAGATAGAGACTGCAGCAGGATTGGCCAGTTCCTTGCAGATTTTAAAGAGTTCCGCCGAGTTGTTACATCCCGCAGAGATGCAGACTTGGATATGGGCTCTCATCTTGGTGAGAACGGAGAGCCAGTATTGCCTTTGCAGCAGGCGGCAGGCCAGTTTGTCAGAGGATGAACATGAAGCACGCAATTTCCTCTCAGCCACCCTGCACTTGCGTTTTAGGGTGACGAGATCTGAGTCATACCAGGAGTTACACTTGGCTTTGGGCTTCAGGTGGTTCTCAAGACAGGGGCAAGGATATCAAGAGTATCAGATATAGCAGAGTGGAGCGTGGAGAGGGCTGCGTCAGGGTGAGAGTCAGCCAAAGGGGGAGGGGGAGATAAGAAGGTGGTGGCGAAAGCCTCAACTGACACGCGCTTCATGGGTCGGATGACAGAGAAGGAGGATGGCAGTGATGAAGGTGGCTTGGCCTGAGGGGTAGGGAGTGTGAGGTGGGAGGATAGGAGAAAGTGATCACTCCAGGAGAGAGGAGTGGAGAGAGGGAAAGAGAGGGGAACGTCAGAGGAGATCAGAGCATCGAGAGTGTGCCCTGCAGAATGAGTCGGGCCAGAGGGGAGAATGGAGAGTGAGAGAGAGTCGCAGAGGTTGCGAAAGTGTCCGGATGAGGGACAGGAGGCATCCAGGTGGATGTTGAAGTCTCCAAGAAAGAGGAGTTGAGTGGTTGAGGCCAAGAGTGAGGAGGAGAGGTCCGCCCACTCGGAGAGGAAGGAAGAAATCTGACCAGGTGGCTGATAGATAGTAGCCACAGTAAGGGAATGGCTAGGAGAGAGAGAGTCGGCAAACAAGGCGTTCAAAAGAGGAGTAGGTCCTTCCCTGAGTGACAGAGGCAGGAATCCACTCAGGGAAGATAAGGGCAACACCCCCACCAGCGCGGTTGGGCCTGGGCACGGAGAGGATCTTGTAGCCGTCAGGTAGGAGTATGTCAAAGCTGGTGACAGAGCTGGCCGTGAACCATGTCTCAGTGAGACCGAGGACATCGAGGTCCAGTTCCTCAAGAAGGTGGCAGATATCACAGGAATGTTTGACAGCAGAGCTAGAGTTAAGAGTGGGAATGTGGAGAAGGTTGCCATCCTTGAAGGACTTCCGGGGAGGGGTACAGATCAGAGGTACGCCCTGCAGAGGTGTAGAAGGAGCAAGAGAGGGGGCAGAGAGGGAGGGGGAAGGAAAGGTAGCCGAGGACAGGGGAGGGAGGAAAGCAGGAGAAGAAAGGAAAATGATGAGGCACGGGAAGCGTCTATGAAAGAGGTGAAGGTTGGCCTGAGGGCCTTGGTTAAGTATGTTAGGGAGGTGGGGCGTGGATTGGCAGCCATGGAATAAGCTGCTCTTCCCGGGAGCTACTGCAGATCCGGAATCGATCCTGATGCACACGGATAATAACAGCATTTGAAAACAACAAACATGGACCCACGGCTGTCTGTAGTGAAACAGCTGACCATCATTCAAGATACGGAACTTCGAAGAGGTGACTCGGTCCCAAGAGCTGGTAACAAGATGGCGACGCCATCAAACAAAGGACAATGCCGGAGCGCTGACTGGATCTCAGTGAAGACAACCGTATGATTATAATGGAAGGGACCGCTCTGGAAGGGAGAGCGGAGTGCATCCAGGGCAGAGGAACCCTCTGCGGCTGTACGGCACACACGGCACTCGTATCGAGGGGATACATTGTATCACCGCAGCGACGGCGCGCAGGCAGCGCGGAACACAAAGCAGTGAAGAAGACTACATCAGAGCACTAGACATCACGATGACAAGTGACTCCAATGGGACCCGAACTGCACGAGGACGGTGCACAGATGATCTAGGCTGGGAGCGGGTTACACCTCTGCAGAAGAGAGATCGGGGGACGAGAAAACCCTCAGCAATGCAGAGGGTGAATGCCACAGGGGCAGTCGGACCTCTGCAACAATAGAAGTGTGCACCGCAGTGTACACGATGCACACGGATAATAACAGCATTTGAAAACAATAAACAAGGACCCGCGGCTATTGAAACGTAAGGGGCACACCAGAAACATTATTTGCAGTGAAACAGTTGACCGTCGTTCAAGACACGGAACTTCGAAGAGGTGACTCGTTCCCAAGAGCTGATAACAAGATGGTGACGCCATCAAACAAAGGACAATGCGGAAGCGCTGAATGGGTCTCAGGGAAGACAACCGTATAATCATAACAGAAGGGACCGCTCTGTAAGGGGGAGCAGAGCGCATCCGAGGCAGAGGGACCCTCGGCGGCTGTACGGCACACACAGCACTCGTATCGAGGGGATACATTGTATCACAACAGCGATGCCGCGCAGGCAGCGTGGAACACAAAGTAGTGAATTAGACTTTGTATCATAGCACTAAACGTCATGGTGACAAGTGACTCCAATGGGACCAGAACTGCACGGAGACGGTGCACAGATGATGTAAGCCGGATGCGGGTTACACCTCTGCAGAAGAGAGATTGGGGGATGAGAAAACCCCCAGCAACGCAGAAGGTGAATGCCACGGAGACGGTCAGACCTCCGCAACAGTAGATGTGTTCACCGCGGTGCACACAGGATGCGAGGAGATACGGAGAGCCCCAGACCTGCAAAGTGACCCTTGGACCACTTGATTGCTGTGGGACCGACGGGGTCGGCGAGCGCCTCCTTGAGCTGAGGCAAGATCAGCCGGAGCCAAACAGCGAGCTCCTACGAACAAGGAGCAGCAGAAACAAAGTGTGCCCGGAACATATGAGACATCCACTTGTGGGTAGGGCATGTTTTTAAACAAGGATTGCGACACGCTTTGTGCACTGTAGATGCTGCCTACCGCTTGTAAAACTTGCTGGTGTGGTGGGGGCACGTTGCTGCGAGCAAGCGAAGCGATACCGCTGGTGAGGTGGAGCTGGACTGACCAGTGTGAGAGGAATCCAGCCAGCAGCTGAACGCCCTGAGACAGCTTGGTGACTGCATTGCGCCCAGGAAAGATGGGATAACAACAGAGCAGAGCACTGCTCAATGTGACGACGAACGACCATTAGGGCTTGGGGAAGTATCTGCGCAATACCTACACGCAATACGGGACAACCTGTCCTAGGCAAGAGGCCCGCACAGAAAAAGAGGATGGCATCCAAACTCCCCAAAAGCAAAGGGAAACAACCCACCATCGAGGAGTACACTAAATCACTGCAGACAGTGGAGGGGGCCAGTGGGAAAGGACAAAGTACTACAGAAGGTGATAAGATGGCGCTCAACAATCAACGCATACTATACGCCGTAGCGGAACTAAACACATCAATGGGAAGTAGAATTGACACAGCCATTTCGGACCTCAGGACTGCACTTGAATCCAAAATTGACTCTGTGAGTATAGATGTGAATCTATTACGGTAAGATGTACGGGCATTGGCCTGAATGAAAGAGGACCCTGGAAAAGGAAATCAAAGACGTCACAAGCTCAAGCAAAGCCAACAAAACGGACGACCACGTGCTACAACAGCAGTTGCGCAACCTCGAAAGCAGGACGGAAGAGGAAGAAGGAAGTGCCCGCAGAAACAACATGCGCATAGTGGGGCTCCCGGAGGGAGAGGAGTGATCGGACCCGACAAACTACATCGAGAGCATGCTGCTGCAAGAAATAACAGGCGGAACATTAAGCCAAGGGTTCGCAATAGAAAGAACCCATAGAGCCCTGACAAGGAAACTGCTGCCGGGCGCCCCACCTCGGTCAATTATCGCTAAGATTGTGAACTATAGAGACAGGGAGAAGGTCCTGGAACACTTTCGCAAGGGAGAAACAATTAACAGAGCATCAGCGACGGTCACCACGTACCCAGACTACACACTCGGTACAAAGACTATGTTTAAACTATGTGGCAGTGAAGAGGAGGATGCGTGGAGCAGGATACAGATATATGTTCCTATACCCAGCGAAAATGAAGGTGCTTCTGAAAAACAAAGCTCTATTCTTTGACTCACCAGAGGAGGTGACGACATGGCAGGACTCGAGGAACAGAGCAGAAGGAGAGTGGGACAGAGATGTGACCCGGAGCCTTGTAGACACTGCAGCATACACCAGAAGACCACATACAGTGATAAGTACAACAGATATGCCGACACTGGGACTAGATTATAGTAATTATGTATACAATTGTTGGCATAGAGCGCAGAGCTCGAGCTGCGATAAGTCATTGGCATATAGCAGGAGGCAACACCAGGGGATACACCACCAATCCGGCCAGAAGCGGAGAAATTTAGTTGGGATATCTTCAGAAACACATCCCCCTGCTGGGTACCGAGTATCAGTTATACCGAGAGACGGGCCAGATGCGGGATAGCCTAAGATCCAGGGATGGAGCTGGGCAACAGTTAAGGGAAGTTGGAGCGGGGGTCGGAGAGGGGCAGCAGTTGGGGTTAGGGAGGGAGGAATGGGGTTGTTATGTTTGGGGTTTGAAGGGAAATTAGATGGGGAGCGAGCTCACATCCACGCCAAGCATATTCGGAGAGACGGACAAGGAGGGAGGGAGGAGGGGCGGGATATAGATGATAATGGAAGACCTTAGAATAGTAACCTGGAATGTCAGGGGACTCAACAGCTACCTGAAGAGAAATAAGGTAATGATGTACCTGAGAAGGCAAAAAATAGACATAGCCTTACTGCAAGAAACCCACCTCACCAAAGAAAAACAAGAGGTGGTAATGAAAAAGTGGAGAGGGACCACAATGGGAGCATACGCCAGGGGAGTGATCATTTGGGTGACGCCACATGTGCCCTTCCAGATGCTACAGGCCACGGTGGAGCCAGATGGGAGGATAGTAGCGATTCGGGGGCTGCTAGAGAACAGAGAACTGTGCATTATAAATACATACACCCCCAACCAAGACACAGTGGCCTATTTCAAGACACTATACAGCAAAATCAGCCCCCACATAGGAGGCGCGGTCATATGGGGAGGGGGCTTCAATTGCATGCTGAACCCCAAAATTGAGAGATCAGACACAAAACTAGATAAGCCCAGCCCCCGCAGCAATAACGCTAAAAGCCCCGCTGAGAGACTTTGGGCTGGAAGACATATAGCGGCAGCAACACCCGAATGATAGGCACTACTCACACTATGCCGCCCCACACAATCTGTACAGGAGACTCGATTACATGTTCGCTACTCCGGAACTTGTTGGAGAAATGACGGGTTCAGAATATAAGGCGAGAATATTATCGGACCACTCCCCTTTGGTTTTGGAGTGGCGACATCAGCCCCCCCAGAGCCAGGATCCCTAAATGGAGGCTTAGAGCCGAGGCATTGAAAGATACTGCGTTGCGAGAGGAACTAAGGGAGGAGATAATTGGGTATTTTCGAAAATAACACTGGAGGCGTGGACTCAGAGGGTACCCTATGGGAGGCCTTAAAGGTGGTTGTAAGGGGGGCGGCCAAATCTAAATCTAAAGGGCTCCAAGGGGGTATAGTGCGAGAACAACAGGAGACAGAAAAGAAGCTAGAAGTAATCATGAAAAGAGGGGGCACCTCACAGGAGGACGCTGAACACGTGAGTCAATTACAACTGCATGTTGCGGGCTCTGGGATAGGTTATGTAATTTGAATTACAAAAAATATATTGAAAGACAACACGCAGGGGGAGACAAACCAGGGAGGCTGCTCGTATGGCTATATAAGAATGAGACACCAAGAACAGCCATCAGAGAGATATCGAGAGAAGCGGGCCAAATCTAGAACACCCAGGAAAGCGTGAACGAGGGATTCCTTAGATTGTACAAACACCTTTATGAAGATGCAGGAGAGACGGCAGAGCAGGAGACTCAGGAGACGCTAGAAGACATAGGATTACCTAAACTGAGCGAGGAAGACAGGGAGAACTTGGATGTCCCAATCACAATAGAGGGATTAGAGACAGTGGTAATACATCTGCCCACGAGCAAAGCCCCTGGGACAGACGGGCTCCCCAGCGAATTTTATAAAACGTATAGACAAGAAGTGCTCCCCCCGCTACTGGCAATGTTAAACAAGGCCTTCGAGAAAGGGAGACTGCCGGAATCTCTGAGGGAGGCAGTAATTATTCGACTCCTTAAACCCGACAAGCCAAGGACAGACTGTGGGTCGTCCAGACCACTATCCATGGTAAACCAGGACAGTAAATTTCTCACAGTTGTGCTGGCAAACAGACTTAAGCGTGTAATAAATAAACTCATACACCCTGATCAAACCGGATACGTCCCGGCTAGAAGCATATCAGATAACCACATGAGGCTCCACCATATCATAGAATAGGCAGAGGGTGACCCAAGTGAAATAGCAATAGTCTTGCTAGATGCAGTGAAAGCCTTTGACTCTGTAAGGTGGCCTTGGATGTGGCGTCCTTGAAAGAATACAGGATGGGACCAGGATATCTGCGGTGGGTGAAAATGGTGTACAGCTCTCCAACAGCCAGGGTCAAAACGGGAGCTATACTTTCAGATAAATGGCAACTTAGCAGAGGCACGAGACAGGGCTGTCCATGGTCCCCAATGCTGTACATCCTTGCACTAGAACCACTAGCGATCTGTCTGAGACAGCAGTATAGAGAAATAGGGGTTTACACTAAAGGGGGACCGCACTTGATATCATTGTATGCAGATGATATGCTGCTATACCTGTGGTACCCGGAGGAAAACCTGCAATACATCTTGGAGGTGATGGAGTGCTATGCGACTCTCTCAGGCATAGCGGTCAACTCCAAAAAATCGTGCATGTTCCCCTTGGGGTGGTATAGAGGAGTCCCACAGGAGAACTTACCCATCTTGCAGATTGCCTGGCAGAACAGAAGATTCAGATACCTGGGATTAACATATATCACACGATTGTAGACGAGCACAAATACAACACGGAAAGGGCAGTAGAAGGTATCAAGAACAGCATGGGGTTCTGGGCAAAGCTCCCCCTAGCCATGATGGGGAGGGTGGCCTTGCTCAAGATGGTGGTCCTGCCTAGGTTACTACATTTTTTCGCCAATATCCCAAACATAATGCCCAGGCGATTTTTTACTAAACTCCGTAGTTTATGCAGAGGTTTCCTCTGGCACAACTCCAGAAACAGAGTGGCCCTATGGAAATTACAGAATGCGCATGATAGAGGGGGTATAAACCTGCCGAACTTCGAGATATACCACTTGGCAGCGCAGTTACAATATGTCGCCAGGTGGCTATCGGAAGACGAGACAGCTGAATCTAGATTGCTGAGGGGTGAATGCGACCCTTATTTCCTAAAAGAACTGATATGGCTATCTAAACCAGAGATTCAAGGGCGATCGAGATTGCTGGAACTGGGCTGGAAGACATGGTGCAAGGCATGGCGTGCGTTGGGACACCCAACCCCATGCTCCCCGCAGGCACCACTTGTGGCGCTATGTGAGACGGATGAGAAACTGAGGAAGGGGATCCGCAAACACTGGGAGCCGGTAGGCCTAACGACCCTGGGAGACATATGGCAAGAGGGGAAGGCGCTGGACTTCCAACCGATAGTGGACAAGACTGGGATACATACGGGGCAATATATCACATATACCAGGATAGTTAAACGGCTGAAGGAAACATGGGCCAAAATAGCACTAGCAGAACAACCTGATACTGCCATAGAAACAATGTATGATATCTCGGAAGGAGGGCATGAAATATCCCGGATTTACGAAATGGTGATGTCTAGAGTGGGTAAGGAGCTACACCAACATGAGACGCGTCTGGGAGGAGGAGGCGGGAGAACCTATGCAAGACAGGCAGTGGGAAAGAGCTCAGAGATATCATAAAAAGGTGTCTAGGAATGCGAGGCTGCAGCAGCTCCAATTATACGTCACCCATAGGGCGTACATGACCCCCCGAAAGATCGCCAGATTTGGGAGTACAGAAGTACAAAAATGCCCCAAGTGAGGGGAGGTGGATGCCGGGATGATCCATATGTTTAGGGCGTGCCCAGAGGTGGGGAAATTCTGGGAAGAAATTAAGCTACGATTATCTGAAAGGGAATCAAGCTAGATGTGGAATCAGTGTGGGTATGCATGATGGGGGGATTCACCAGTCCACGCAACCTGAAACACGTATGTAAACTCAAGGACCTAGCCTACATCCTGGCCAAAAGAAGAATAGCCATGAGGTGGAAAGCAGCCCATAGACCCAGATTAGAGGTATGGTGGAATGATCTTCTGAAGTGGACAGATGCTGAGACAGTAGCATGGTATGAGGCAGCTAACAGAGGGGAGGATGATAGGATGATGAAGTGGGACTTCTGATAGCATGGAGACAAATGGTAGCAACACTGTCAGGATCCTCCCATGCCGACTCCAGTGAATGCGATACACCCGAGAACGACGAAGGGGACTAACCCCAAAAGAAAGGAAGTCCGAACAACTAAGGTGGAAGCTCGAGCAAAGGTGGGGGGAGGGGGGAAGACAGTAATAAATAACATTCAAATGTATGCTAAGAAGCTTGTAACCGAAAATGTAGGGTGTGATGCTTATGTTTTGTTTGTTATAAAAACCAATAAAACCTTTAAAAAATAAAAAAGTATGTCAGGGAAGCTCTGACTAGACCTATAATTTGGTCTGACCATGGCTATGCCTATGTATCGGTTGATCTGGGCAGGTGAAAGGGCAGATAAGGAGTGTGGCAGTTAGAAAATGATCTACTAAGAGAGCCAGTCAAGAAGAAGAGAAAGGGACTTTTGTCAATAGGGAATTACTTTAAAGACAATTGGCAGGAAAACACCTTGTGCTGTGTGAATTGGGATGCAGAAAATCAGTTCAGTGGAAAATTGCAAGAGCTATCAGTGGAGCGAAAGAGTGCTGGTTGAGCCAGACCTATAAAGAGAGAGCTACTCCTGCCACTCAGCATAAAGTCAACTATCTCCATCTGGCGCAGGTGAGTGTGTGCAGGCCCTGAACCCCTGTGTGAAGCGTATGACCATTTGAAAATCTTGTCTGCACCGGAGCGCATTCAGTGCTCTGTGTCTCTGCCTAAATGCCTCTTCTCACTCCCTGATAGGCCATCCTTCCCTCCCGCCTCCCATCCCTCACACCTCCCTTGATTGATTGTTCACTTCCTGCAGCTGAGGCCTAGCCCCTGAACCCCTTGCTGCTTTGCCACTATCTCCATCTGGAGCAGGTGAGTGTGTCCAGGCCCTGAACCCCCGTGTGAATCGTATGACCATTTGAAAATCTTGTCTGCACCGGAGCGCCATTGGTGCTCCATGTGTCTCTGCCCCAGTGCCTCGTCCCACTCCCCGATAGCCATCCCTCCCACCTCCCATCCCCCCCGCCTCCCCTGATTGGCTGTTCATTTCCTGCGCTGAGGCCTAGCCCCAGAGCCCCTTGCTACTTTGCCACTATCTCCATCTGGCACAGGTGAGTGTGTGCAGGCCCTGAACCCCTGTGTGAAGTGTTTGACCATTTGAACATTTTGTCTGCACCAGAGTGCCATTGGTGCACAGTGTCTCTGCCCCAGTGCCTCATCCCACTCCCCGATAGGCCATCCCCCCCTCCCGCCTCCCATCCCTACCAACTCACCTGATTGGCTGTACACTTCCTGCAGCTGAGGCCTAGCCCCTAAACCCCTCGGTGCTTTGCCACCATCTCCATCGGGCGCAGGTGAGTGTGTGCAGGCCCTGAACCCCTGTGTGAAGCGTGTGACCATTTGAAAATCTTGTCTGTCCGGGAGCGCCATCAGTGCTCCGTGTGTCTCTGCCCCAGTGCCTCTTCCCTCTCCCCATAGGCCATCCCTCCCTCCAGCTTCCAATCCCTCCCACCTCCCCTGATTGGCTGTACACTTCCTGCAGCTGAGGCCTAGCCCCTAAACCCCTCGGTGCTTTGCCACTATCTCCATCTGGTGCAGGTGAGTGTGTACAGGTCCTGAACCCCAGTGTGAAGCGTGTGACCATTTGAAAATCTTATCTGCACTGGAGCGCCATCGGTGCTCCGTGTGTCTCTGCCCCAGTGCCTCTTCCCACTTCCCGATAGCCATCCCTCCCGCCTCCCCTGATTGGCTGTTCATTTCCTGCGCTGAGGCCTAGCCCCAGAGCCACTCGCTGCTTTGCCACTATCTCCGTCTGGCACAGGGGAGTGTGTGCAGGCCCTGAACCCCTGTGTGAAGTGTTTGACCATTTGAAAATCTTGTCTGCACCGGAGCGCCATTGGTGCATTGTGTGTCTCTGCCCCAGTGCCTCTTCCCACTCCCCGATAGGCCATCCCACCCGTCTCCCATCCCTCCCACCTCACCTGATTGGCTGTTCACTTCCTGCAGCTGAGGCCTAGTCCCTGAGCCCCTTGCTGCTTTGTCACTATCTCCATCTGGCGCAGGTGAGTGTGTGCAGGTCCTGAACCCCTGTGTGAAGCGTGTGACCATTTAAAAATCTTGTCCGCACCGGAGCACCATTGGTGCACCGTATGTCTCTGTCCCAGTGCCTCTTCCCACTCCCCATAGGCCATCCCTTCCGTCGCCAATCACTCTTACCTCCCCTGATTGGCTGTTCATTGCCTGCAGCTGAGGCCAAGCCCCTGAGCCTCTCGCTACTTTGCCACTATCTCCATCTGGTGCAGGTGAGTGTGTACGGGCCCTGAACCCCTGTGTGAAGTGTGTCTGAAAATCTTGTCTGCACCGGAGTGCCATGGGTGCTCCGCGCGTCTCTGCCCCAGTGCCTCTCCCCACTCCCCAATAGGCCATCCGTCCCTCCCACATTCCATCCCTCCCACCTCCCTTGATTGGCTGTTCACTTCCTGCAGCTGAGGCCTAGCCTGGGAGACCCTCGCTGCTTTGCCACTATCTCCATCTGGCGCAGGTGAGTGTGTGCAGGCCCTGAACCCGTGAGAAGCGTGTGACCATTTGAAAATCTTGTCTGTACCGGAGCGCTATTGGTTCTCCATATGTCTCTGCCCCAGTGCCTCTTCCCATAGGCCATCCCTCCCTTCCGCCTCCCATCCCTCCCACCTTACCTGATTGGCTGTTCAGTTCCTGCAGCTGAGGCCTAGCCCCTGAGCCCCCTGCTGCTTTGCCACTATCTCCATCTGGCGCAGGTGGGTGTGTGCAGGCCCTAAACCCGTGTGAAGCGTGTGACCATTTGAAAATCTTGTCTGTACCGGAGACCATTGGTGCTCCGTGTGTCTGTGCCCCAGTGCCTCTTCCCACTCCCCGATACGCCATCCCTCCCTTCCGCCTCCCATCTCACCTGATTGGCTGTTCAGTTCCTGCCGCTGAGGCCTAGCCCCTGAGCCCCTCGCTGCTTTGCCACTATCTCCATCTGGCGCAGGTGATAGAGTGCAGGCCCTGAACCCCTGTGTGAAGCGTGTGACCATTTGAAAATCTTGTCTGTACCGGAGCGCTATTGGTTTTCCATGTCTCTGCCCCAGTGCTCTTCCCACTCCCCATAGGCCATCCCTCCCTTCTGCCTCCCATCCCTCCCACCTCACCTGATCGGCTGTTCAGTTCCTGCAGCTGAGGCCTAGCCCCTGAGCCCCTCGCTGCTTTGCCACTATCTCCATCTGGCGCAGGTGGGTGTGTGCAGGCCCTGAACCCCCGAGTGAAGCGTGTGACCATTTGAAAATGTTGTCTGCACCGGAGCGCCATTGGTGCACCGTGTGTCTCTGCCCCAGTGCTTCTTCCCACTCCCTGATAGGCCATCCCCCCCCTCCCACCTCCTATCCCTTCCACCTCATCTGATTGCCTTTACACGTCCTGCAGCTGAGGCCAAGCCCTTGAGCCCCTCACTGCTTTACCACTATCTCCATCTGGCGCAGGTGAGTGTGTGCAGGCCCTGAACCCCTGTGTGAAGAGTGTGACCATTTGAAAATCTTGTCTGCACCAGAGCACCATTGGTGCACCGTATGTCTCTGCCCCAGTGCCTCTTCCCACTCCCCATAGGCCATCCCTCCCGCCGCCAATCCCTCTTACCTCCCCTGATTGGCTGTTCCTTGCCTGAGGCCTAGCCCCTGAGCCTCTCGCTACTTTGCCACTATCTCCATCTGGCGCAGGTGAGTGTGTGCAGGCCCTGATCCCCTTTGTGAAGCGTGTGACCATTTGAAAATCTTGTCTGCACCGGAGCGCCATCAGTGCTCCGTGTGTCTCTGCCCCAGTGCCTCTTCCCACTCCCCATAAAACATCCCTCCCTCCTGCCTCCAATCCCTCCCACCTCCCCTGATTGGCTGTACACTTCCTGCAGCTGAGGCCTAGCCCCTGAACCCCTCGCTGCTTTGCCACTATCTCCATCTGGCGCAGGTGAGTGTGTACCGGTCCTGAACCCCTGTGTGAAGCGTGTGTGAAATTCTTGTTTGCACCGGAGTGCCATCAGTGATCTGTGCGTCTCTGCCACAGTGCCTCTTCCTACACCCTAATAGGCTATCCCTCCCACCTCCCATCCCTCCCGTCTCCCCTTATTGGTTTTTCACTTCCTGCAGCTGAGGCCTAGCCCCTGCGCCCTTTGCAGCTTTGCCACTATCTCCATCTGGCGCAGGTGAGTGTGTGCAGGCCCTGAACCCCTTTGTGAAGCGTGTGACCATTTGAAAATCTTGTCTACACCGGAGCGCCATCAGTGCTCTGTGTGTCTCTGCCCCAGTGCCTCTTCCCAATCCCCAATAAGCTATCCCTCCCACCTCCCATCCCTCCCGTCTCCCCTTATTGGTTTTTCACTTCCTGCAGCTGAGGCCTAGCCCCTGAGCCCCTTGCTGCTTTGCCTCTATCTCCATCTGGCGCAGGTGAGTGTTCAGGCCCTGAACCCCCGTGTGAAGCGTGTGACCATTTGAAAATCTTGTCTGCACCAGAGCACCATTGGTGCACCGTATGTCTCTGCCCCAGTGCCTCTTCCCACTCCCCATAGGCCATCCCTCCCGCCGCCAATCCCTCTTACCTCCCCTGATTGGCTGTTCCTTGCCTGCAGCTGAGGCCTAGCCCCTGAGCCTCTCGCTACTTTGCCACTATCTCCATCTGGCGCAGGTGAGTGTGTGCAGGCCCTGATCCCCTTTGTGAAGCGTGTGACCATTTGAAAATCTTGTCTGCACCGGAGCGCCATCAGTGCTCCGTGTGTCTCTGCCCCAGTGCCTCTTCCCACTCCCCATAAAACATCCCTCCCTCCTGCCTCCAATCCCTCCCACCTCCCCTGATTGGCTGTACACTTCCTGCAGCTGAGGCCTAGCCCCTGAACCCCTCGCTGCTTTGCCACTATCTCCATCTGGCGCAGGTGAGTGTGTACCGGTCCTGAACCCCTGTGTGAAGCGTGTGTGAAATTCTTGTTTGCACCGGAGTGCCATCAGTGATCTGTGCGTCTCTGCCACAGTGCCTCTTCCTACACCCTAATAGGCTATCCCTCCCACCTCCCATCCCTCCCGTCTCCCCTTATTGGTTTTTCACTTCCTGCAGCTGAGGCCTAGCCCCTGCGCCCTTTGCAGCTTTGCCACTATCTCCATCTGGCGCAGGTGAGTGTGTGCAGGCCCTGAACCCCTTTGTGAAGCGTGTGACCATTTGAAAATCTTGTCTACACCGGAGCGCCATCAGTGCTCTGTGTGTCTCTGCCCCAGTGCCTCTTCCCAATCCCCAATAAGCTATCCCTCCCACCTCCCATCCCTCCCGTCTCCCCTTATTGGTTTTTCACTTCCTGCAGCTGAGGCCTAGCCCCTGAGCCCCTTGCTGCTTTGCCTCTATCTCCATCTGGCGCAGGTGAGTGTTCAGGCCCTGAACCCCCGTGTGAAGCGTGTGACCATTTGAAAATATTATCTGCACTGGAGCGCCATCGGTGCTCCATGTGTCTCTGCCCCAGTGCCTCTTCCCACTCCCTGATAGGTCATCCCTTCCGACCCTGAACCCACATGTGAAGCGTGTGACCATTTGAAAATCTTGTCTGTACCGGAGACCATTGGTGCTCCGTGTGTCTCTGCCCCAGTGCCTCTTCCCACTCCCCGATACGCCATCCCTCCCTT
Organism: Ambystoma mexicanum; assembly: GCF_040938575.1. Taxonomy (NCBI): domain Eukaryota; kingdom Metazoa; phylum Chordata; class Amphibia; order Caudata; family Ambystomatidae; genus Ambystoma; species Ambystoma mexicanum. Next base: position 554,332,586 of record NC_090932.1, read on the forward strand.
CCGCCTCCCATCCCTCCCACCTCACCTGATTGGCTGTTCAGTTCCTGCCGCTGAGGCCTAGCCCCTGAGCCCCTCGCTGCTTTCCCACTATCTCCATCTGGCGCAAGTGATAGTGTGCAGGCCCTGAACCCCTGTGTGAAGCGTGTGACTATTTGAAAATCTTGTCTGTTCCGGAGCGCTATTGGTTCTCCATGTCTCTGCCCCAGTGCCTCTTCCCACTCCCCATAGGCCATCCCTCCCTTCCGCCTCCCATCCCTCCCACCTCACCTTATTGGCTGTTCAGTTCCTGCAGGTGAGGCCTAGCCCCTGAGCCCCTCGCTGCTTTGCCACTATCTCCATCTGGCGCAGGTGGGTGTGTGCAGGCCCTGAACCCCCGAGTGAAGCGTGTGACCATTTGAAAATGTTTTCTGCACCGGAGCGCCATTGGTGCACCGTGTGTCTCTGCCCCAGTGCCTCTTCCGACTCCCTGATAGGCCATCCCCCCTCCCACCTCCTATCCCTCCCACCTCATCGGATTGGCTTTACACGTCCTGCAGGGGAGGCCAAGCCCCTGAGCCCCTCGCTGCTTTACCACTATCTCCATCTGGCGCAGGTGAGTGTGTGCAGGCCCTGAACCCCTGTGTGAAGCGAGTGACCATTTGAAAATCTTGTCCGCACCAGAGCACCATTGGTGCACCGTATGTCTCTGCCCCAGTGCCTCTTCCCACTCCCCATAGGCCATCCCTCCCGCCGCCAATCCCTCTTACCTCCCCTGATTTGCTGTTCAGTGCCTGCAGCTGAGGCCTAGCCCCTGAGCCTCTCGCTGCTTTGCCACTATCCCCATCTGGCGCAGGTGAGTGTGTGCAGGCTCCGATCCCCTTTGTGAAGCGAGTGACCATTTGAAAATCTTGTCTGTACCAGAGCACCATTGGTGCACCGTGTGTCTCTGCCCCAGTGCCTCTTCCCACTCCCCATAAGCCATCCCTCCCTCCCTCCTGCCTCCAATCCCTCCCACCTCCCCTGATTGACTGTACAATTCCTGCAGCTGAGGCCTAGCCCCTGAACCCCTTGCTGCTTTGCCACTATCTCCATCTGGCGCAGGTGAGTGTGTACAGGCCCTGAACCCCTGTGTGAAGCGTGTGTGAAAATTTTGTTTGCACCGGAGTGCCATCGGTGGTCTGTGCATCTCTGCCACAGTGCTTCTTCCTACACCCTAATAGGCCATCCCTCCCACCTCGCATCCCTCCCGTCTCCCCTTATTGGCTTTTCACTTCCTGCAGCTGAGGCCTAGCCCCTGCGCCCTTTGCAGCTTTGCCACTATCTCCATCTGGCGCAGGTGAGTGTGTGCAGGCCCTGAACCCCTTTGTGAAGCGTGTGACCATTTGAAAATCTTGTCTACACCGGAGCGCCATCAGTGCTCTGTGTGTCTCTGCCCCAGTGCCTCTTCCCTCTCCCCAATAGGCGATCCCTCCCTCCCACATCCCATCCCTCCCACCTCCCCTGATTGCCTGTTCACTTCCTGCAGCTGAGGCCTAGCCCCTGAGCCCCTCGCTGCTTTGCCTCTATCTCCATCTGGCGCAGGTGAGTGTGTGCAGGCCCTGAACCCCCGTGTGAAGCGTGTGACCATTTGAAAATCTTATCTGCACTGGAGCGCCATCGGTGCTCCGTGTGTCTCTGCCCCAGTGCCTCTTCCCACTCCCTGATACGCCATCCCTCCCTTCCGCCTCCCATCCCTCCCACCTCACCTGATTGGCTGTTCAGTTCCTGCCGCTGAGGCCTAGCCCCCTCGCCCCTCGCTGCTTTGCCACTATCTCCATCTGGCGCAGGTGAGTATGGCCCTGAACCCCGGTGTGAAGCGTGTGACCATTTGAAAATCTTGTCTGTACCGGAGCGCTATTGGTTCTCCATATGTCTCTGCCCCAGTGCCTCTTCCCACTCCCCATAGGCCATCCCTCCCGCCTTCAATCCCTCCCACCTTCCCTGATTGGCTGTTCATTTCCTGCAGCTGAGGCCAAGCACCTGAGCCCCTCGCTGCTTTGTGACTATCTCCATCTGGTGCAGGTGAGTGTGTACAGGTCCTGAACCCCAGTGTGAAGCGTGTGACTATTTGAAAATCTTTTCTGCACTGGAGCGCCATCGGTGCTCCGTGTGTCTCTGCCCCAGTGCCTCTTCCCACTTCCCAATAGCCATCCCTCCCGCCTCCCCTGATTGGCTGTTCATTTCCTGTGCTGAGGCCTAGCCCCAGAGCCCCTCGCTGCTTTGCCACTATCTCCATCTGGCACAGGTGAGTGTGTGCAGGCCCTGAACCCCCGTGTGAAGTGTTTGACCATTTGAAAATCTTGTCTGCACCAGAGCACCATTGGTGCATTGTGTGTCTCTGCCACAGTGCCTCTTCCCACTCCCCGATAGGCCATCCCTCCCTCCCGCCTCCCATCCCTCCCACCTCACCTGATTGGCTGTTCACTTCCTGCAGCTGAGGCGTAGCCCCTGAGCCCCTTCTTGCTGTGCCACAATCTTCATCTGGTGCAGGTCCTGAACCCCTGTGTGAAGTGTGTGACCATTTGAAAATCTTGTCCGCACCGGAGCACCATTGGTGCACCGTATGTCTCTGTCCCAGTGCCTCTTCCCACTCCCCATAGGCCATCCCTCCCGCCGCCAATCACTTTTACCTCCTCTGATTGGCTGTTCATTGCCTGCAGCTGAGGCCTAGCCCCTAAGCCTCTCGCTGCTTAGCCTCTATCTCCATCTGGTGTAGGCATAGCTCTCAACTCACCCGCATTTGGCGGGTGTCACCCGCCTTGCAAAGGGCTGACTCACCCGCCAAGCCTCCTGCACGCCCATTCATTCCAATGGGCGTCTCACCCGCCAAAAACAAAATCGGGTGATTTCACCCGCCTTTGCAGCACAAATGGTTGAGAGCTATGGGTGCAGGTGAGTGTTTACAGGCCCTGAACCCCTGTGTGAAGCGTGTCTGACAATCTTGTCTGCACCGGAGTGTCATTGGTGCTCTGTGTGTCTCTGCCCCAGTGCCTCTTCCTACTCCCCAATAGGCCATCCCTTCTGCCATGAACCCCCATGTGAAGCGTGGGACCAATTTAAAATCTTGTGTGAACCGGAGCGCCATTGGTGCACCGTGTGTCTCTGCCCCAGTGCCTCTTCCCACTCCCTGATAGGCCATCCCCCCCTCCCACCTCCTATCCCTCCCACCTCATCTGATTGGCTTTACACGTCCTGCAGCTGAGGCCAAGCCCTTGAGCCCCTCACTGCTTTACCACTATCTCCATCTGGCGCAGGTGAGTGTGTGCAGGCCCTGAACCCCTGTGTGAAGAGTGTGACCATTTGAAAATCTTGTCTGCACCAGAGCACCATTGGTGCACCGTATGTCTCTGCCCCAGTGCCTCTTCCCACTCCCCATAGGCCATCCCTCCCGCCGCCAATCCCTCTTACCTCCCCTGATTGGCTGTTCATTGCCTGCAGCTGAGGCCTAGCCCCTGAGCATCTCGCTACTTTGCCACTATCTCCATCTGGCGCAGGTGAGTGTGTGCAGGCCCTGAACCCCTTTGTGAAGCGTGTGACCATTTGAAAATCTTGTCTGCACCGGAGCGCCATCAGTGCTCCGTGTGTCTCTGCCCCAGTGCCTCTTCCCACTCCCCATAAAACATCCCTCCGTCCTGCCTCCAATCCCTCCCACCTCCCCTGATTGGCTGTACACTTCCTGCAGCTGAGGCCTAGCCCCTGAACCCCTCGCTGCTTTGCCACTATCTCCATCTGGCGCAGGTGAGTGTGTACCGGCCCTGAACCCCTGTGTGAAGCGTGTGTGAAATTCTTGTTTGCACCGGAGTGCCATCAGTGATCTGTGTGTCTCTGCCACAGTGCCTCTTCCTACACCCTAATAGGCCATCCCTCCCACCTCCCATCCCTCCCGTCTCCCCTTATTGGCTTTTCACTTCCTGCAGCTGAGGCCTAGCCCCTGCGCCCTTTGCAGCTTTGCCACTATCTCCATCTGGCGCAGGTGAGTGTGTGCAGGCCCTGAACCCCTTTGTGAAGCGTGTGACCATTTGAAAATCTTGTCTACACCGGAGCGCCATCAGTGCTCTGTGTGTCTCTGCCCCAGTGCCTCTTCCCACTCCCCAATAAGCGATCCCTCCCTCCCACATCCCATCCCTCCCACCTCCCCTGATTGCCTGTTCACTTCCTGCAGCTGAGGCCTAGCCCCTGAGCCCCTTGCTGCTTTGCCTCTATCTCCATCTGGCGCAGGTGAGTGTTCAGGCCCTGAACCCCCGTGTGAAGCGTGTGACCATTTGAAAATCTTATCTGCACTGGAGCGCCATCGGTGCTCCATGTGTCTCTGCCCCAGTGCCTCTTCCCACTCCCTGATAGGTCATCCCTCCGACCCTGAACCCACATGTGAAGCGTGTGACCATTTGAAAATCTTGTCTGTACTGGAGACCATTGGTGCTCCGTGTGTCTCTGCCCCAGTGCCTCTTCCCACTCCCCGATACGCCATCCCTCCCTTCCGCCTCCCATCCCTTCCACCTCACCTGATTGGCTGTTCAGTTCCTGCCGCTGAGGCCTAGCCCCTGAGCCCCTCGCTGCTTTCCCACTATCTCCATCTGGCGCAAGTGATAGTGTGCAGGCCCTGAACCCCTGTGTGAAGCATGTGACCATTTGAAAATCTTGTCTGTTCCGGAGCGCTATTGGTTCTCCATGTCTCTGCCCCAGTGCCTCTTCCCACTCCCCATAGACCATCCCTCCCTTCCGCCTCCCATCCCTCCCACCTCACCTTATTGGCTGTTCAGTTCCTGCAGCTGAGGCCTAGCCCCTGAGCCCCTCGCTGCTTTGCCACTATCTCCATCTGGCGCAGGTGGGTGTGTGCAGGCCCTGAACCCCCGAGTGAAGTGTGTGACCATTTGAAAATGTTTTCTGCACCGGAGCGCCATTGGTGCACCATGTGTCTCTGCCCCAGTGCCTCTTCCCACTCCCTGATAGGCCATCCCCCCTCCCACCTCCTATCCCTCCCACCTCATCGGATTGGCTTTACACGTCCTGCAGGGGAGGCCAAGCCCCTGAACCCCTCGCTGCTTTACCACTATCTCCATCTGGCGCAGGTCAGTGTGTGCAGGCCCTGAACCCCTGTGTGAAGCAAGTGACCATTTGAAAATCTTGTCTGCACCAGAGCACCATTGTTGCACCGTATGTCTCTGCCCCAGTGCCTCTTCCCACTCCCCATAGGCCATCCCTCCCGCCGCCAATCCCTCTTACCTCCGCTGATTGGCTGTTCAGTGAATGCAGCTGAGGCCTAGCCCCTGAGCCTCTCGCTGCTTTGCCACTATCTCCATCTGGCGCAGGTGAGTGTGTGCAGGCCCTGATCCCCTTTGTGAAGCGAGTGACCATTTGAAAATCTTGTCTGCACCAGAACACCATTGGTGCACCGTGTGTCTCTGCCCCAGTGCCTCTTCCCACTCCCCATAAGCCATCCCTCCCTCCTGCCTCCAATCCCTCCCACCTCCCCTGATTGGCTGTACAATTCCTGCAGCTGAGGCCTAGCCCCTGAACCCCTCGCTGCTTTGCCACTATCTCCATCTGGCGCAGGTGAGTGTGTACAGGCCCTGAACCCCTGTGTGAAGCGTGTGTGAAAATCTTGTTTGCACCGGAGTGCCATTGGTGGTCTGTGCGTCTCTGCCACAGTGCTTCTTCCTACACCCTAATAGGCCATCCCTCCCACCTCCCATCCCTCCCGTCTCCCCTTATTGGCTTTTCACTTCCTGCAGCTGAGGCCTAGCCCCTGCGCCCTTTGCAGCTTTGCCACTATCTCCATCTGGCGCAGGTGAGTGTGTGCAGGCCCTGAACCCCTTTGTGAAGCGTGTGACCATTTGAAAATCTTGTCTACACCGGAGCGCCATCAGTGCTCTGTGTGTCTCTGCCCCAGTGCCTCTTCCCTCTCCCCAATAGGCGATCCCTCCCTCCCACATCCCATCCCTCCCACCTCCCCTGATTGCCTGTTCACTTCCTGCAGCTGAGGCCTAGCCCCTGAGCCCCTCGCTGCTTTGCCTCTATCTCCATCTGGCGCAGGTGAGTGTTCAGGCCCTGAACCCCCGTGTGAAGCGTGTGACCATTTGAAAATCTTATCTGCACTGGAGCGGCATCAGTGCTCCATGTGTCTCTGCCCCAGTGCCTCTTCCCACTCCCCGATAGATCATCCCTCCCACCCTGAACCCACATGTGAAGCGTGTGACCATTTGAAAATCTTGTCTGTACCGGAGACCATTGGTGCTCCGTGTGTCTCTGCCCCAGTGCCTCTCCCCACTCCCCAATAGGCGCTCCTTCCTCCCACATCCCATCCCTCCCACCTCCCCTGATTGGCTGTTCACTTCCTGCAGCTGAGGCCTAGCCCCTGAGCCCCTCGCTGCTTTGCCACTATCTCCATCTGGGGCAGGTGAGTGTGTGCAGGCCCTGAACCCCTTTGTGAATCATGTGAACATTTGAAAATCTTGACTACACCGTAGCACCATCAGTGCTCTGTGTGTCTCTGCCCCAGTGCCTCTTCCCACTCCCCAATAGGCGCTCCCTCCCTCCCACATCCCATCCCTCCCACCTCCCCTGATTGGCTGTTCACTTCCCTCAACTGAGGCCTAGCCCCTGAGCCCCTCGCTGCTTTGCCTCTATCTCCATCTGGCGCAGGTGAGTGTGTGCAGGCCCTGAACCCCCGTGTGAAGCCTGTGACCATTTGAAAATCTTATCTGCACTGGAGCGCCATCGGTGCTCCGTGTGTCTCTGCCCCAGTGCCTCTTCCCACTCCCCGATAGGCCATCCCTTCTCACTCTGAACCCACATGTGAAGCGTGTCACCATTTGAAACTCTTGTCTGTACCGGAGACCATCGGTGCTCCGTGTGTCTCTGCCCCAGTGCCTCTTCCCACTCCCTGATACGCCATCCCTCCCTTCTGCCTCCCATCCCTCCCAACTCACCTGATTGGCTGTTCAGTTCCTGCCGCTGAGGCCTAGCCCCCTCGCCCCTCGCTGCTTTGCCACTATCTCCATCTGGCGCAGGTGAGTATGGCCCTGAACCCCTGTGTGAAGCGTGTGACCATTTGAAAATCTTGTCTGTACCGGAGCGCTATTGGTTCTCCATATGTCTCTGCCCCAGTGCCTCTTCCCACTCCCCATAGGCCATCCCTCCCGCCTTCAATCCCTCCCACCTTCCCTGATTGGCTGTTCATTTCCTGCAGCTGAGGCCTAGCACCTGTGCCCCTCGCTGCTTTGTGACTATCTCCATCTGGTGCAGGTGAGTGTGTACAGGTCCTGAACCCCAGTGTGAAGCGTGTGACTATTTGAAAATCTTATCTGCACTGGAGCGCCATCGGTGCTCCGTGTGTCTCTGCCCCAGTGCCTCTTCCCACTTCCCAATAGCCATCCCTCCCGCCTCCCCTGATTGGCTGTTCATTACCTGTGCTGAGGCCTAGCCCCAGAGCCCCTCGCTGCTTTGCCACTATCTCCATCTGGCACAGGGGAGTGTGTGCAGGCCCTGAACCCCCGTGTGAAGTGTTTGACCATCTGAAAATCTTGTCTGCACCAGAGCACCATTGGTGCATTGTGTGTCTCTGCCACAGTGCCTCTTCCCACTCCCCGATAGGCCATCCCTCCCTCCCGCCTCCCATCTCACCTGATTGGCTGTTCACTTCCTGGAGCTGAGGCGTAGCCCCTGAGCCCCTTCTTGCTGTGCCACAATCTTCATCTGGTGCAGGTCCTAAACCCCTGTGTGAAGTGTGTGACCATTTGAAAATCTTGTCCGCACCGGAGCACCATTGGTGCACCGTATGTCTCTGTCCCAGTGCCTCTTCCCACTCCCCATAGGCCATCCCTCCCGCCGCCAATCACTTTTACCTCCTCTGATTGGCTGTTCACTGCCTGCAGCTGAGGCCTAGCCCCTAAGCCTCTCGCTGCTTAGCCACTATCTCCATCTGGTGCAGGTGAGTGTTTACATGCCCTGAACCCCTGTGTGAAGCGTGTCCGACAATCTTGTCTGCACCGGAGTGTTATTGGTGCTCTGTGTGTCTCTGCCCCAGTGCCTCTTCCCACTCCCCAATAGGCCATCCCTTCTGCCGTGAACCCCCATGTGAAGCGTGGGACCAATTTAAAATCTTGTGTGAACCGGAGCGCTGTTGATGCTCCCTGTGTCTCTGCCCCAGTGCCTCTTCCGACTCCCCATAGGCCATCCCTCCTGCCGTCAATCCCTCTTACCTCCCCTGATTGGCTGTTCATTGCCTGCAGCTGAGGCCTAGCCTCTGAGCCTCTCGCTGTTTTGCCACTATCTCCATCTGGTGCAGGTTAGTGTGTGCAGGCCCTGAACCCCAGTGTGAAGCATGTGACCATTCGAAAATCTTGTCTGCACCGGAGCGCCATTGGTGCACCGTGTGTTTCTGCCCCAGTGCTTCTTCCCACTCCCTGATAGGCCATCCCCCCCTCCCACCTCCCATCCCTCCCACCTCATCTGATTGGCTTTTCCCTTCCTGCAACTGAGGCCAAGCCCCTGAGCCCCTCGCTGCTTTACCACTATCTCCATCTGGTGCAGGTGAGTGTGTGCAGGCCCTGAACCCCTGTGTGAAGCGAGTGACCATTTGAAAATCTTGTCTGCACCAGAGCACCATTGGTGCACCGTATGTCTCTGCCCCAGTGCCTCTTCCCACTCCCCATAGGCCATCCCTCCCGCCGCCAATCCCTCTTACCTCCACTGATTGGCTGTGCAGTGCCTGCAGCTGAGGCCTAGCCCCTGAGCCTCTCACTGCTTTGCCACTATCTCCATCTGGAGCAGGTGAGTGTGTGCAGGCCCTGATCCCCTTTGTGAAGCGTGTGACCATTTGAAAATCTTGTCTGCACCGGAGCGCCATCAGTGCTCCGTGTGTCTCTGCCACAGTGCCTCTTCCCACTCCCCATAAGCCATCCCTCCCTCCTGCCTCCAATCCCTCCCACCTCCCCTGATTGGCTGTACACTTCCTGCAGCTGAGGCCTAGCCCCTGAACACCTCGCTGCTTTGCCACTATCTCCATCTGGCGCAGGTGAGTGTGTACAGTCCCTGAACCCCGGTTCATAGTGATAATATCGAATCAAAAAATCTCGAAAACAAAAATCTCGAATACAAAAGGCCGAAAAAAAAAATATCTAATTTTTTTTTCAATGTGTTTTTTTCCAAAATGGGGGGGTTCCCCCCCCCCAACCCCCCTTTTTTTCATTTTTTTAAAATTTTACCCCTTTTTTTTACTTACCTGACCCCAAAAACATATATAAATAAATAAATAAAAAATTTGATATTTTTTTTTCGAGATTTTTGTTTCGGGCTTTTTGTCATTCGAGATTTTGTTTTGGAGATTTTGACTGACCACCCTGAACCCCTGTGTGAAACGTGTGTGAAAATTTTGTTTGCACCGGAGTGCCATCGATGGTCTGTGCGTCTCTGCCACAGTGCTTCTTCCTACACCCTAATAGGCCATCCCTCCCACCTCCCATCCCTCCCGTCTCCCCTTATTGGCTTTTCACTTCCTGCAGCTGAGGCCTAGCCCCTGCGCCCTTTGCAGCTTTGCCACTATCTCCATCTGGCGCAGGTGAGTGTGTGCAGGCCCTGAACCCCTTTGTGAAGCGTGTGACCATTTGAAAATCTTGTCTACACCGGAGCACCATCAGTGCTCTGTGTGTCTCTGCCCCAGTGCCTCTTCCCTCTCCCCAATAGGCGATCCCTCCCTCCCACATCCCATCCCTCCCACCTCCCCTGATTGCCTGTTCACTTCCTGCAGCTGAGGCCTAGCCCCTGAGCCCCTCGCTGCTTTGCCACTATCTCCATCTGGCGCAGGTGGGTGTGTGCAGGCCCTGAACCCCCGAGTGAAGTGTGTGACCATTTGAAAATGTTTTCTGCACCGGAGCGCCATTGGTGCACCATGTGTCTCTGCCCCAGTGCCTCTTCCCACTCCCTGATAGGCCAACCCCCCTCTCACCTCCTATCCCTCCCACCTCATCGGATTGGCTTTACACGTCCCGCAGGGGAGGCCAAGCCCCTGAACCCCTCGCTGCTTTACCACTATCTCCATCTGGCGCAGGTGAGTGTGTGCAGGCCCTGAACCCCTGTGTGAAGCGAGTGACCATTTGAAAATCTTGTCTGCACCAGAGCACCATTGGTGCACCGTATGTCTCTGCCCCAGTGCCTCTTCCCACTCCCCATAGGCCATCCCTCCCGCCGCCAATCCCTCTTACCTCCGCTGATTGGCTGTTCAGTGCCTGCAGCTGAGGCCTAGCCCCTGAGCCTCTCGCTGCTTTGCCACTATCTCCATCTGGCGCAGGTGAGTGTGTGCAGGCCCTGATCCCCTTTGTGAAGCGAGTGACCATTTGAAAATCTTGTCTGCACCAGAACACCATTGGTGCACCGTGTGTCTCTGCCCCAGTGCCTCTTCCCACTCCCCAAAAGCCATCCCTCCCTCCTGCCTCCAATCCCTCCCACCTCCCCTGATTGGCTGTACAATTCCTGCAGCTGAGGCCTAGCCCCTGAACCCCTCGCTGCTTTGCCACTATCTCCATCTGGCGCAGGTGAGTGTGTACAGGCCCTGAACCCCTGTGTGAAGCGTGTGTGAAAATCTTGTTTGCACCGGAGTGCCATTGGTGGTCTGTGCGTCTCTGCCACAGTGCTTCTTCCTACACCCTAATAGGCCATCCCTCCCACCTCCCATCCCTCCGGTCTCCCCTTATTGGCTTTTCACTTCCTGCAGCTGAGGCCTAGCCCCTGCGCCCTTTGCAGCTTTGCCACTATCTCCATCTGGCGCAGGTGAGTGTGTGCAGGCCCTGAACCCCTTTGTGAAGCGTGTGACCATTTGAAAATCTTGTCTACACCGGAGCGCCATCAGTGCTCTGTGTGTCTCTGCCCCAGTGCCTCTTCCCTCTCCCCAATAGGCGATCCCTCCCTCCCACATCCCATCCCTCCCACCTCCCCTGATTGCCTGTTCACTTCCTGCAGCTGAGGCCTAGCCCCTGAGCCCCTCGCTGCTTTGCCACTATCTCCATCTGGCGCAGGTGAGTGTTCAGGCCCTGAACCCCCGTGTGAAGCGTGTGACCATTTGAAAATCTTATCTGCACTGGAGCGGCATCAGTGCTCCATGTGTCTCTGCCCCAGTGCCTCTTCCCACTCCCCGATAGGTCATCCCTCCCACCCTGAACCCACATGTGAAGCGTGTGACCATTTGAAAATCTTGTCTGTACCGGAGACCATTGGTGCTCCGTGTGTCTCTGCCCCAGTGCCTCTTCCCACTCCCCAATAGGCGCTCCCTCCCTCCCACATCCCATCCCTCCCACCTCCCCTGATTGGCTGTTCACTTCCCTCAACTGAGGCCTAGCCCCTGAGCCCCTCGCTGCTTTGCCTCTATCTCCATCTGGCGCAGGTGAGTGTGTGCAGGCCCTGAACCCCCGTGTGAAGCCTGTGACCATTTGAAAATCTTATCTGCACTGGAGCGCCATCGGTGCTCCGTGTGTCTCTGCCCCAGTGCCTCTTCCCACTCCCCGATAGGCCATCCCTCTCACTCTGAACCCACATGTGAAGCGTGTCACCATTTGAAACTCTTGTCTGTACCGGAGACCATCAGTGCTCCGTGTGTCTCTGCCCCAGTGCCTCTTCCCACTCCCTGATACGCCATCCCTCCCTTCCGCCTCCCATCCCTCCCACCTCACCTGATTGGCTGTTCAGTTCCTGCCGCTGAGGCCTAGCCCCCTCGCCCCTCGCTGCTTTGCCACTATCTCCATCTGGCGCAGGTGAGTATGGCCCTGAACCCCTGTGTGAAGCGTGTGACCATTTGAAAATCTTGTCTGTACCGGAGCGCTATTGGTTCTCCATATGTCTCTGCCCCAGTGCCTCTTCCCACTCCCCATAGGCCATCCCTCCCGCCTTCAATCCCTCCCACCTTCCCTGATTGGCTGTTCATTTCCTGCAGCTGAGGCCTAGCACCTGAGCCCCTCGCTGCTTTGTGACTATCTCCATCTGGTGCAGGTGAGTGTGTACAGGTCCTGAACCCCAGTGTGAAGCGTGTGACTATTTGAAAATCTTATCTGCACTGGAGCGCCATCGGTGCTCCGTGTGTCTCTGCCCCAGTGCCTCTTCCCACTTCCCAATAGCCATCCCTCCCACCTCCCCTGATTGGCTGTTCATTACCTGTGCTGAGGCCTAGCCCCAGAGCCCCTCGCTGCTTTGCCACTATCTCCATCTGGCACAGGGGAGTGTGTGCAGGCCCTGAACCCCCGTGTGAAGTGTTTGACCATTTGAAAATCTTGTCTGCACCAGAGCACCATTGGTGCATTGTGTGTCTCTGCCACAGTGCCTCTTCCCACTCCCCGATAGGCCATCCCTCCCTCCCGCCTCCCATCCCTCCCACCTCACCTGATTGGCTGTTCACTTCCTGGAGCTGAGGCGTAGCCCCTGAGCCCCTTCTTGCTGTGCCACAATCTTCATCTGGTGCAGGTCCTAAACCCCTGTGTGAAGTGTGTGACCATTTGAAAATCTTGTCCGCACCGGAGCACCATTGGTGCACCGTATGTCTCTGTCCCAGTGCCTCTTCCCACTCCCCATAGGCCATCCCTCCCGCCGCCAATCACTTTTACCTCCTCTGATTGGCTGTTCACTGCCTGCAGCTGAGGCCTAGCCCCTAAGCCTCTCGCTGCTTAGCCACTATCTCCATCTGGTGCAGGTGAGTGTTTACAGGCCCTGAACCCCTGTGTGAAGCGTGTCCGACAATATTGTCTGCACCGGAGTGTTATTGGTGCTCTGTGTGTCTCTGCCCCAGTGCCTCTTCCCACTCCCCAATAGGCCATCCCTTCTGCCGTGAACCCCCATGTGAAGCGTGGGACCAATTTAAAATCTTGTGTGAACCGGAGCGCTGTTGATGCTCCCTGTGTCTCTGCCCCAGTGCCTCTTCCCACTCCCCATAGGCCATCCCTCCTGTCGTCAATCCCTCTTTCCTCCCCTGATTGGCTGTTCATTGCCTGCAGCTGAGGCCTAGCCTCTGAGCCTCTCGCTGTTTTGCCACTATCTCCATCTGGTGCAGGTTAGTGTGTGCAGGCCCTGAACCCCAGTGTGAAGCATGTGACCATTCGAAAATCTTGTCTGCACCGGAGCGCCATTGGTGCACCGTGTGTTTCTGCCCCAGTGCTTCTTCCCACTCCCTGATAGGCCATCCCCCCCTCCCACCTCCCATCCCTCCCACCTCATCTGATTGGCTTTTCCCTTCCTGCAACTGAGGCCAAGCCCCTGAGCCCCTCGCTGCTTTACCACTATCTCCATCTGGTGCAGGTGAGTGTGTGCAGGCCCTGAACCCCTGTGTGAAGCGAGTGACTGTTGGGAAAGATTTCGTAATTGTAGGTAATTTTCCTTCCATGTGGCAACCCCTAAACTTTTTGCTGTTGTTTTCACCTTGTTCTTGACTTTGCCAGAGAAGTGCAGCCTTCTGCAGCACTCCTCTGGGCTTTCGCTCCTTTTCTTACGGGGAAACTGACATGCCCTTAAGACAGTCAGTACCGGGGAACGCTGTTTCCCGTAGTTTCTTTTATCATGTTGCGGCTTTAGTGCAACATGACACAAGAGGGCACTGTAAGCTAAGTTACAGCTCTCTTGGGTCTCTAGCCTTCTACAGGCCCTAGATACTCTTTTAGGATGGTATTTTGATCGGTGCAAGTCATTCAGGGACTGGAATGGTGGCAGCGATCGTTTTGTTTATTTTGAGCTCCTTTTGGCGTTCTGAACACGTTTTTCGCACTGAACCCAAAATGGTGGCCTGGCTCCCAAAATGGCCAGACCACGAGGCTCCTTTGTCCTGTCCACTGACCGTCTTGCTCCCTTCACCTTCCCCAGGTCGGGCGACCCGGGGCCTTCCTTATTTGGGCATGTACTTTCCCGCGAAACGTGGTTGCTTTCGCGGGCTTCTACATGTCGTTTGTGTGCCTCCAGGGTGTGGGCTGGGATGTCTGGTCCCAATACACATCCTGGGTGCGAGAGTCTAGGGTGGTGTGAATGCCTGGGACCACCGTGGTCCGTGATTGGTCCACGTATGGTATGTGTGTTGATGAGCGGATCTCCCATTGGCTCCCCTCCGTTTTGGCGCGAAGGGAACCGTGGATAAGAGGGAGCTGGAAACACCACTACCATGTCGATCTCCTGAGTTCTCACGAACGAAGGAATACAGGAGCCAAGTATCCTGCAACCAAGAGGCTGGACCGAGGAATCGCTGGTGACCCGCTGAAGGAATCCTCCTTTGCACTGCTGTCGTCCTGTGAAACCCTTTCCTCCTTTGATCGAACCAGAAGGCCTGTACTGGTGCTTCGACCTTTGGAATAGCAGGAACAGCTATTCCCGGCGACTTCATCATCTCCTGCCAAGTAAGCCTTCGGAAGTGTCTCTGGGCCATCCAGTTGACTGACCAGCTTACAAGGGAGTCCTGCTCTGTAACTGCCGCCAGGTTGTGTTGTATTTTGAGTCCTGGTCACTCTCCCACGCTTCGTACACTTGGCGTTCCCAAGTCTGAAGGGAGGAGTGTACATTTGGCTTGAATACACACAGCCGCTCCGTTGTCCTGCTGCGGCAACAAACTGTGCTGGTTTCGTCGATTGGGACGTCTTTTTGCTCTACACGACTACGAGGCGTTCCCTGCTCTTCTGAACCTGCCAGCTGCTGAAACTAACGTGGAGAAGCCTGGGTCTGCTTGCTTCGGGGACCGGTGAGTAGGTTAGCTAGGATCTGGTCGCCCTCCTGCAGTATCCCATTGCTTTTCCCTGCTGTGTAAAAACAGCACCCTTTTGCCGTACTCGCGCTCTGCTTCTGCCCGCTGTGGAGGCTGCGCTTGAGTTGCGGAACCTGTTCTCCTTCTGTGTGCACTATACTGAACTGCCTGACTTCCTCCGAAGAGCTTCCCCTTTTGCCCGTTGGCACCGGCGTGGCAGGTACTTTGAGCACAAGGCTCCACTCTTCGCAGGGCTCGGACTTCCATCTAGTTAGGTGCATCTGAAGGCGAACTGAGTCTAAAGCGTTATCGCACTGCCTGTTTTCCTTTCCTTTCAGGTGGACTACATATTTCGTGCTTTAAACGCTTGCGACTGTGCATTTGTATATATATTGTGTTGATATGGTATGTGTTGGTTTAATATTGTGATATTGTGATTTTCTCGCTACGGTCATTGTTTTAAAGGCCTTAAAATAAATGTGTATCTATTTTTGATATAACAACTGTTTGGAGTAGTTTGTAAGCGCTCTTGCTTTGTGTGCTCATTGCGGGCTTTCATTCACCCTCACCCCTCTTGAGACCTAGTCTTGACCGCCGCGATCGCTACCTTGATTGGTCTGGCTTGTCCAGAGGTTACCCTGTTCCAAGTAATTAGGTTGGCCTTCTGAACTTCTGCGCCACCAGGACAGAGTTCAGAAATCCGTCTTAACAAATTGGTGTACAGCGGTGGGATACGACTGAAGGTATCCAGTGTTGCGCTCGAACTAAGGCATTTCAGGTTATTCCAAACAGTACACGTAGTGAATTGTTGTAGTATAACTTTAAAAAGGCCATAGTCCTATCAAACAGTATGGAAACAAATACCTTGTTAACTTTAAATGCTTCCAAATCAGAAACGCTGAAAAAGATGTGTGCGGAGAGAGGTGTTTCCTCTCAAGGCACGAAATTGGAAATGATCCAAAGAATCGTGGCGTGGCAAGAAGCGCAGCTTGACGCTATAACTTCTGAGGACAGCGCGGAAGGTGGTGGGGCTGCTCTCACTGGTAGAACCGACGGTTCTGCCGCTGCACTGATCCATCGCGACCACGAGGACAGAGAGGACGAGATGTCTAATGTTTCCTCTGCCAGTGTTGATGGGGAGGCTATGCTTGAATTCAAGAAGCAAGAGCTGCGGTTTAGGCAGCAGGAGCTTGAATTCAGCATAGCCAAACTAAAAATCGAACAGGCAGAAAAACAGAAAGACAGGGATCACCAGTTGGAAATGGCCAAGCTTCAGGTTGCAAATGGGTCCAAGGGTCCTGGACATGGGTCTGGGGCTTCCTCTCATCCACGGTTTCCGAAAGATCTGCTCAGTGTGTATGAAGAAAGGAATGACATTATGGACTGGCTGAATGCGTTTGAGTATGCATGCGAAGTTCAAGAAGTTGACAATGCTGATAAGATTGCGTGGGTGCTCAGTAGACTGCCCCATTCTGGCTGCAGTGCCATTATGGAAATGTCGAAGGCTGAGCGGGCTGATTTCGCAATGTTAAAGCAAACTCTCATTTTAAAGTTTGGGAAGACTTCGGCCCAATATTTAAAGCGTTTTCGAGAGTATAAGAAAAAGGAAGGTGGTACTTGGGTATCTTATGTCGCTGAATCTTTGAAAAACTTAACTGGCTGGGTCGAAGGTTATAAGGTTTCTACCTTCGAAGGCATGATAAATCTTGTCATGCTGGAACACATTTTTGCTTCTTCTTCCCCGGAGCTTAAGCAGCATTTGGCCGATTCGAAGGAGATAGATCCTAAGAAGCTGGCCATTGCAGCAGACTTATGGGTGTCACATCGAGTGTCCCATAAGGACAAAACTCATCCTGGTAAGCAGGAGGAAGGGAAAAAGTCCAAAGATATGGAGGGTGGGGAATCTGCTAAATTTTCTTCCCATAAGGGCCACAAAAAGAAAAACAAGGGTAAGACACAAGAGAACTCACAGGGCAGTGGAGGTCCGCCTCCGAAACAGAACTCTGGTTACAATAAGCCTCCCTACGTAAACAGACCCACTGGGGCTTGTTTTTCTTGTGGAGCAACTGACCACATGAAGGGGGATCCCCGTTGTAAGGTTAGACCTTTGGGGGTCCACTCCGCTAATCTGGCCTTCTCCTCCTACGAGGAAGAAGAGATTACAGGAGCATCCTTCTCCTCAGACTCATTTCCCAGCGGAATAGAGGCTGAGGTAGTTTTAGTGTCCCTGGGTTCCTGGGAGCCTAAAGTCGCAGAGGCTTATGCTAGGATTCCGGATAATACCAAGCACTACTTTAAAGACAGTGTGCTGATCAATGGAGTAGATACTCCAGCTCTTAGGGATAGTGGGTGCAGTCGCACTGTAGTGGATTCTACCTTGGTAGACTCAGAGGAAGTTGCCAGAGCTACTCTGATGCCCACTAAGTTGGCTGACGGCCCCCTCCGTATGTTTCCAGTAATACCTGTAAATCTTACTTTAAATGGTACAGCAGTCAGGATTCCAGTGAGCATTCAGAGAAACGTCCCGGGAAAGGTCTTGTTGGGTAATGATCTCAGAGCTTTAGGGCTCGTAGGAGACACTGCCGAAAGACCCTACACACGGTCTCAAGCACGGGCAGCATTGGCCAAGTCCAATACGCCGCCCCAGCCGAAGGGGAAACCCAAGGCGAAAGGAGTCTACAAGTCAAAACGAGGGAAAGAGAATATTCCCCCGAGCTCGCCTACCACTGCGGTGGAGGAAGTTGGTCAATCGCCCGGGCCTGACGAGGAGGTGGCGATGCCTGAAGTATTCGACCCCAACGATCATCCTGAACTAAAAGACTTGTTAGTTGAAGGAGGTCCTGATAGGGACGAATTCAGTAAAGGCCAACGTGAGTGCCCATCTCTGGAAGGCCTAAGGAGACAGGCCTGCTCCCAGCTTGAGGGTGAACCTCCTGGGATGCATAGGATTTACCAGGAAGGTGGACTCCTGTATAGTGAGCCCACAGAGTCTACAGGAGGAGACCATAGGAGGTTGGTGGTTCCCCTTGCTGTTAGGCCCTTCCTCCTGCAGTTGGCGCATGTCGTTCCCCTTGCTGGTCACCTTGGTATGAGGAGGACCAAGCAAAGGTTATCCATGCACTTCTACTGGCCCAAGATGGGGGAGCAAGTAGAAAGTCACTGCAGGAGTTGTGCCGCCTGCCAGTTGTCTGGTAAGGTTGGCGCGACAATCCAAGCTCCGTTGGTACCGCTCCCAGTTGTGGGGGTACCATTTGAAAGGGTAGGGATCGACATGGTTGGTCCCCTTGACCCGCAAACATCCTCAGGCAATAGGTTTATCCTGGTGCTGGTCGACCATGCAACCCGGTATCCTGAGGCCGTCCCATTTACAACTGTAACTGCCAAGCCAGTTGCAGAAGCTTTACTCGGCATGTTTACTAGGGTTGGCTTCCCTAAGGAAGTTGTGCCGGATGATGGCAGCAACTTTATGTCGAAGTATAGGCAGGCTATGTGGATAGAATGTAGGGTCACCTACAGGTTCTCTTCTGCATACCACCCCCAGACCAATGGTCTGGGGGGGCGTTTTAACAGGACGTTAAAGAGCATGATTGGGGCTCTGGAGGAGCCTCAGAGAAAAAAATGGGATCTTCTTGTTTCATGCTTACTGTTTGCCTACCGAGAGGTACCACAGGAGGGTGTTGGCTTCAGCCCCTTCGAACTTCTGTTCGGTCATCCCGTACGGGGACCCTTAGCCATCGTCAAGGAGGGATGGGAGATGCTCACTCCCCCTGTTACTACCAAAGTAGTTGATTATGTGCTAGGGCTCAGAAAACGGATGGTACTTCTGATGGGCTTGGCTAGTGATAAATTGAAGGCAGGGCAAGCGCTGGTGAAACATTGGTACGACCCGAAAGCTTCCCTCATCAACTTTACACTTGGTCAGCAAGTCCTGATCATGAATCCCATAAGGCCTCGAGCTTTACAGGACAAATGGTCCGGCCCTTACCCAGTGGTGGAGCCCCTGGGTGAGGTTAACTATTCAGTGGACCTTGGAAGGCCTGAACAGGCTCCAAAAGTGTTTCACGTGAATAGGCTGAAGGCTTTCGTCCCAAGCGGCGAAATTGCAGCACTGCTATTTGCTTCAGACGTTGAGGAAGAGGAGTCTGAACCTCTCCCCGACCTGTTCAAAAGCAGTCCTTCAGAAAGCTCTTTTGAGGGTGTCCGAGTGGCCCCTCACCAAAATGGACAAGGCTCAGTGGTTTACCTTGGACATGAAGTAGGTGGAGGGAGGAGACAGCCTCTACTCAGTCAGGTACAAGCAGTACAAGACTGGCCTACCCCCACTACGCAAACCCAAGTGAGAGCCTTCTTAGGACTCACAGGGTATTACCGCAATTTTGTGGCAGACTATGGCACCATAGCTGCTCCTCTGACTGCCCTCACAACTCCGAAGAAACCCAAGAAGGTAACTTGGACCGACGAGTGTGAGAAGGCCTTTCATGGTTTAAAAGACTCCTTGTGCCAGGCCCCTGTCCTAAGGGCCCCTGATTATCAAAGACCTTTTATCGTGCAGACGGATGCCTCTGACACTGGGATAGGAGCTGTACTATCACAAGTAGATGAGAAGGGTAAGGAACACCCTATCGGTTTTATTAGTCGCCAGCTTAAGGACAGAGAGCTCAGATGGTCCACGGTAGAGAAAGAATGTTTCTCTGTTGTGTGGGCCCTAAGGAAGCTGAGGCCCTACCTCTATGGGACCCACTTCACTGTGCAGACTGACCATAAGCCGTTAAAGTGGCTAATGAACATGAAGGGGGAGAATCCAAAGTTGCTTAGGTGGTCCATAAGTCTACAAGGCTTCGACTTCACTATTGAGCATAGGCCAGGTGTCCAACATAGCAATGCTGATGGGTTGTCCAGAATGTTTAACCGACCTGAACAAGAGACTCATCCAGGGGTGGATTAGTTCCCCCTGTCCATAGTCTGGGAGGGGCGAGTGTTGGGAAAGATTTCGTAATTGTAGGTAATTTTCCTTCCATGTGGCAACCCCTAAACTTTTTGCTGTTGTTTTCACCTTGTTCTTGACTTTGCCAGAGAAGTGCAGCCTTCTGCAGCACTCCTCTGGGCTTTCGCTCCTTTTCTTACGGGGAAACTGACATGCCCTTAAGACAGTCAGTACCGGGGAACGCTGTTTCCCGTAGTTTCTTTTATCATGTTGCGGCTTTAGTGCAACATGACACAAGAGGGCACTGTAAGCTAAGTTACAGCTCTCTTGGGTCTCTAGCCTTCTACAGGCCCTAGATACTCTTTTAGGATGGTATTTTGATCGGTGCAAGTCATTCAGGGACTGGAATGGTGGCAGCGATCGTTTTGTTTATTTTGAGCTCCTTTTGGCGTTCTGAGCACGTTTTTCGCACTGAACCCAAAATGGTGGCCTGGCTCCCAAAATGGCCAGACCACGAGGCTCCTTTGTCCTGTCCACTGACCGTCTTGCTCCCTTCACCTTCCCCAGGTCGGGTGACCCGGGGCCTTCCTTATTTGGGCATGTACTTTCCCGCGAAACGTGGTTGCTTTCGCGGGCTTCTACATGTCGTTTGTGTGCCTCCAGGGTGTGGGCTGGGATGTCTGGTCCCAATACACATCCTGGGTGCGAGAGTCTAGGGTGGTGTGAATGCCTGGGACCACCGTGGTCCGTGATTGGTCCACGTATGGTATGTGTGTTGATGAGCGGATCTCCCATTGGCTCCCCTCCGTTTTGGCGCGAAGGGAACCGTGGATAAGAGGGAGCTGGAAACACCACTACCATGTCGATCTCCTGAGTTCTCACGAACGAAGGAATACAGGAGCCAAGTATCCTGCAACCAAGAGGCTGGACCGAGGAATCGCTGGTGACCCGCTGAAGGAATCCTCCTTTGCACTGCTGTCGTCCTGTGAAACCCTTTCCTCCTTTGATCGAACCAGAAGGCCTGTACTGGTGCTTCGACCTTTGGAATAGCAGGAACAGCTATTCCCGGCGACTTCATCATCTCCTGCCAAGTAAGCCTTCGGAAGTGTCTCTGGGCCATCCAGTTGACTGACCAGCTTACAAGGGAGTCCTGCTCGTAACTGCCGCCAGGTTGTGTTGTATTTTGAGTCCTGGTCACTCTCCCACGCTTCGTACACTTGGCGTTCCCAAGTCTGAAGGGAGGAGTGTACATTTGGCTTGAATACACACGGCCGCTCCGTTGTCCTGCTGCGGCAACAAACTGTGCTGGTTTCGTCGATTGGGACGTCTTTTTGCTCTACACGACTACGAGGCGTTCCCTGCTCTTCTGAACCTGCCAGCTGCTGAAACTAACGTGGAGAAGCCTGGGTCTGCTTGCTTCGGGGACCGGTGAGTAGGTTAGCTAGGATCTGGTCGCCCTCCTGCAGTATCCCATTGCTTTTCCCTGCTGTGTAAAAACAGCACCCTTTTGCCGTACTCGCGCTCTGCTTCTGCCCGCTGTGGAGGCTGCGCTTGAGTTGCGGAACCTGTTCTCCTTCTGTGTGCACTATACTGAACTGCCTGACTTCCTCCGAAGAGCTTCCCCTTTTGCCCGTTGGCACCGGCGTGGCAGGTACTTTGAGCACAAGGCTCCACTCTTCGCAGGGCTCGGACTTCCATCTAGTTAGGTGCATCTGATGGCGAACTGAGTCTAAAGCGTTATCGCACTGCCTGTTTTCCTTTCCTTTCAGGTGGACTACATATTTCGTGCTTTAAACGCTTGCGACTGTGCATTTGTATATATATTGTGTTGATATGGTATGTGTTGGTTTAATATTGTGATATTGTGATTTTCTCGCTACGGTCATTGTTTTAAAGGCCTTAAAATAAATGTGTATCTATTTTTGATATAACAACTGTTTGGAGTAGTTTGTAAGCGCTCTTGCTTTGTGTGCTCATTGCGGGCTTTCAGTCACCCTCACCCCTCTTGAGACCTAGTCTTGACCGCCGCGATCGCTACCTTGATTGGTCTGGCTTGTCCAGAGGTTACCCTGTTCCAAGTAATTAGGTTGGCCTTCTGAACTTCTGCGCCACCAGGACAGAGTTCAGAAATCCGTCTTAACAGTGACCATTTGAAAATCTTGTCTGCACCAGAGCACCATTGGTGCACCGTATGTCTCTGCCCCAGTGCCTCTTCCCACTCCCCATAGGCCATCCCTCCCGCCGGCAATCCCTCTTACCTCCACTGATTGGCTGTGCAGTGCCTGCAGCTGAGGCCTAGCCCCTGAGCCTCTCGCTGCTTTGCCACTATCTCCATCTGGCGCAGGTGAGTGTGTGCAGGCCCTGATCCCCTTTGTGAAGCGTGTGACCATTTGAAAATCTTGTCTGCACCGGAGCGCCATCAGTGCTCCGTGTGTCTCTGCCACAGTGCCTCTTCCCACTCCCCATAAGCCATCCCTCCCTCCTGCCTCCAATCCCTCCCACCTCCCCTGATTGGCTGTACACTTCCTGCAGCTGAGGCCTAGCCCCTGAACCCCTCGCTGCTTTGCCACTATCTCCATCTGGCGCAGGTGAGTGTGTACAGTCCCTGAACCCCGGTTCATAGTGATAATATCGAATCAAAAAATCTCGAAAACAAAAATCTCGAATACAAAAGGCCGAAAAAAAAAATATCGAATTTTTTTTTCAATGTGTTTTTTTCCAAAATGGGGGGTTCCCCCCCCCAACCCCCCTTTTTTAAATTTTTTTTTAATTTTACCCCTTTTTTTTACTTACCTGACCCCAAAAACATATAAATAAATAAATAAAAAATTCGATATTTTTTTTTCGAGATTTTTGTTTCGGGCTTTTTGTCATTCGAGATTTTGTTTTGGAGATTTTGACTGACCACCCTGAACCCCTGTGTGAAACGTGTGTGAAAATTTTGTTTGCACCGGAGTGCCATCGATGGTCTGTGCGTCTCTGCCACAGTGCTTCTTCCTACACCCTAATAGGCCATCCCTCCCACCTCCCATCCCTCCCGTCTCCCCTTATTGGCTTTTCACTTCCTGCAGCTGAGGCCTAGCCCCTGCGCCCTTTGCAGCTTTGCCACTATCTCCATCTAGCGCAGGTGAGTGTGTGCAGGCCCTGAACCCCTTTGTGAAGCGTGGCCATTTGAAAATCTTGTCTACACCGGAGCACCATCAGTGCTCTGTGTGTCTCTGCCCCAGTGCCTCTTCCCTCTCCCCAATAGGCGATCCCTCCCTCCCACATCCCATCCCTCCCACCTCCCCTGATTGCCTGTTCACTTCCTGCAGCTGAGGCCTAGCCCCTGAGCCCCTCGCTGCTTTGCCTCTATCTCCATCTGGCGCAGGTGAGTGTTCAGGCCCTGAACCCCTTTGTGAAGCGTGTGACCATTTGAAAATCTTGTCTGCACCGGAGCGCCATCAGTGCTCCGTGTGTCTCTGCCCCAGTGCCTCTTCCCACTCCCCATAAGCCATCCCTCCCTCCTGCCTCCAATCCCTTCCACCTCCCCTGATTGGCTGTACACTTCCTGCAGCTGAGGCCTAGCCCCTGAACCTCTCGCTGCTTTGCCACTATCTCCATCTGGCGCAGGTGAGTGTGTGCAGGCCCTGATCCCCTTTGTGAAGCGTGTGACCATTTGAAAATCTTGTCTGCACCGGAGCGCCATCAGTGCTCCGTGTGTCTCTGCCCCAGTGCCTCTTCCCACTCCCCATAAGCCATCCCTCCCTCCTGCCTCCAATCCCTCCCACCTCCCGATTGGCTGTACACTTCCTGCAGCTGAGGCCTAGCCCCTGAACCCCTCGCTGCTTTGCCACTATCTCCATCTGGCGCAGTTGAGTGTGTACAGGCCCTGAACCCCTGTGTGAAGCCTGTGTGAAAATCTTGTTTGCACCGGAGTGCCATCGATGGTCTGTGCCTCTCTGCCACAGTGCTTCTTCCTACACCCTAATAGGCCATCCCTCCCACCTCCCATCCCTCCCATCTCGCCTTATTGGCTTTTCACTTCCTGCAGCTGAGGCCTAGCCCCTGCGCCCTTTGCAGCTTTGCCACTATCTCCATCTGGCGCAGGTGAGTGTGTGCAGGCCCTGAACCCCTTTGTGAAGCGTGTGACCATTTGAAAATCTTGTCTACACCGGAGCGCCATCAGTGCTCTGTGTGTCTCTGCCCCAGTGCCTCTTCCCTCTCCCCAATAGGCGATCCCTCCCTCCCACATCCCATCCCTCCCACCTCCCCTGATTGCCTGTTCACTTCCTGCAGCTGAGGCCTAGCCCCTGAGCCCCTCGCTGCTTTGCCTCTATCTCCATCTGGCGCAGGTGAGTGTTCAGGCCCTGAACCCCCGTGTGAAGCGTGTGACCATTTGAAAATCTTATCTGCACTGGAGCGGCATCAGTGCTCCATGTGTCTCTGCCCCAGTGCCTCTTCCCACTCCCCGATAGGTCATCCCTCCCACCCTGAACCTACATGTGAAGCGTGTGACCATTTGAAAATCTTGTCTGTACCGGAGACCATTGGTGCTCCGTGTGTCTCTGCCCCAGTGCCTCTTCCCACTCCCCAATACGCCATCCCTCCCTTCCGCCTCCCATCCCTCCCACCTCACCTGATTGGCTGTTCAGTTCCTGCCGCTGAGGCCTAGCCCCTGAGCCCCTCGCTGCTTTGCCACTATCTCCATCTGGCGCAAGTGAAAGTGTGCAGGCCCTGAACCCCTGTGTGAAGCGTGTGACCATTTAAAAATCTTGTCTGTACCGGAGCGCTATTGGTTCTCCATGTCTCTGCCCCAGTGCCTCTTCCCACTCCCCATAGGCCATCCCTCCCTTCCGCCTCCCATCCCTCCCAGCTTACCTGATTGGCTGTTCAGTTCCTGCAGCTGAGGCCTAGCCCCTGAGCCCCTCGCTACTTTGCCACAATCTCCATTTGGCGCAGGTGAGTGTGTGCAGGTCCTGAACCCCTGTGTGAAGCGTGTGACCATTTGAAAATCTTGTCCGCACCGGAGCACCATTGGTGCACCGTATGTCTCTGCCCGAGTGCCTTTCCCACTCCCCATAGGCCATCCCTCCCGCCACCAATCACTCTTACCTCCCCTGAGCCTCTCGCTGCTTTGCCACTATCTCCATCTGGTGCAGGTGAGTGTGTACAGGCCCTGAACCCCTGTGTGAAGCGGGTCTGAAAATCTTGTCTGCACCGGAGTGCCATCGGTGCTCCGCGCGTCTCCGCCACAGTGCCTCTTCCCACTCCCCAATAGGCCATCCATCCCTCCCACATCTCATCCCTCCCACCTCACCTGATTGGCTGTTGACTTCCTGCAGCTGAGGCCTAGCCCCTGCACCCTTTGCAGCTTTGCCACTATCTCCATCTGGCGCAGGTGAGTGTGTGCAGGCCCTGAACCCCTTTGTGAAGCGTGTGACCATTTGAAAATCTTGTCTACACCGTAGCACCATCAGTGCTCTGTGTATCTCTGCCCCAGTGCCTCTTCCCACTCCCCAATAGGCGATCCCTCCCTTCCACATCCCATCCCTCCCACCACCCCTGATTGGCTGTTCACTTCCTGCAGCTGAGGCCTAGCCCCTGAGCCCCTCGCTGCTTTGCCTCTATCTCCATCTGGCGCAGGTGAGTGTGTGCAGTCCCTGAACCCCCGTGTGAAGCGTGTGACCATTTGAAAATCTTATCTGCACTGGAGCGCCATCAGTGCTACGTGTGTCTCTGCCCCAGTGCCTCTTCCCACTCCCTGATAGGCCATCCCTCTCACTCTGAACCCACATGTGAAGCGTGTCACCATTTGAAAATCTTGTCTGTACCGGAGACCATCGGTGCTCCGCGTGTCTCTGCCCCAGTGCCTCTTCCCACTCCCTGATACGCCATCCCTCCCTTCCGCCTCCCATCCCTCCCACCTCACCTGATTGGCTTTTCAGTTCCTGCCGCTGAGGCCTAGCCCCCTCGCCCCTCGCTGCTTTGCCACTATCTCCATCTGGCGCAGGTGAGTATGTGCAGGCCCTGAACCCCTGTGTGAAGCGTGTGACCATTTGAAAATCTTGTCTGTACCGGAGCGCTATTGGTTCTCCATATGTCTCTGCCCCAGTGCCTCTTCCCACTCCCCATAGGCCATCCCTCCCGCCTTCAATCCCTCCCACCTTCCCTGATTGGCTGTTCATTTCCTGTAGCTGAGGCCTAGCACCTGAGCCCCTCGCTGCTTTGTGACTATCTCCATCTGGTGCAGGTGAGTGTGTACAGGTCCTGAACCCCAGTGTGAAGCGTGTGACTATTTGAAAATCTCATCTGCACTGGAGCGCCATCGGTGCTCCGTGTGTCTCTGCCCCAGTGCCTCTTCCCACTTCCCAATAGCCATCCCTCCCGCCTCCCCTGATTGGCTGTTCATTTCCTGTGCTGAGGCCTAGCCCCAGAGCCCCTCGCTGCTTTGCCACTATCTCCATCTGGCACAGGGGAGTGTCTGCAGGCCCTGAACCCCCGTGTGAAGTGTTTGACCATTTGAAAATCTTGTCTGCACCAGAGTACCATTGGTGCATTGTGTGTCTCTGCCACAGTGCCTCTTCCCACTCCCCGATAGGCCATCCCTCCCTCCCGCCTCCCATCCCTCCCACCTCACCTGATTGGCTGTTCACTTCCTGCAGCTAAGGCTTAGCCCCTGAGCCCCTTCTTGCTGTGTCACAATCTTCATCTGGTGCAGGTCCTGAACCCCTGTGTGAAGTGTGTGACCATTTGAAAATCTTGTCCGCACCGGGGCACCATTGGTGCACCGTATGTCTCTGTCCCAGTGCCTCTTCCCACTCCCCATAGGCCATCCCTCCCGCCGCCAATCACTCTTACCTCCGCTGATTGGATGTTCATTGCCTGCAGCTGAAGCCTAGCCCCTGAGCCTCTTGCTGCTTTGCCACTATCTCCATCTGGTGCAGGTGAGTGTGTACAGGCCCTGAACTCCTGTGTGAAGCGTGTCTGACAATCTTGTTTGCACCGGAGTGTCATTGGTGCTCTGTGTGTCTCTGCCCCAGTGCCTCTTCCCACTCCCCAATAGGCCATCCCTTCTGCCGTGAACCCCCATGTGAAGCGTGGGACCAATTGAAAATCTTGTGTGAACCGGAGCGCTGTTGATGCTCCGTGTGTCTCTGCCCCAGTGCCTCTTCCCACTCCCCATAGGCCATCCCTCCCGCCGTCAATCCCTCTTACCTCCCCTGATTGGCTGTTCATTGCCTGCAGCTGAGGCCTAGCCTCTGAGCCTCTCACTGTTTGGCCACTATCTCCATCTGGTGCAGGTTAGTGTGTACAGGCCCTGAACCCCCGTGTGAAGCGTGTGACCATTTGAAAATCTTATCTGCACTGGAGCGCCTTCAGTGCTCCATGTGTCTCTGCCCCAGTGCCTCTTCCCACTCCCCAATAGGTCATCCCTCCCACCCTGAACCCACATGTGAAGCGTGTGACCATTTGAAAATCTTGTCTGTACCGGAGACCATTGGTTCTCCGTGTGTCTCTGCCCCAGTGCCTCTTCCCACTCCCCGATACGCCATCCCTCCCTTCCGCCTCCCATCCCTCCCACCTCACCTGATTGGCTGTTCAGTTCCTGCCGCTGAGGCCTAGCCCCTGAGCCCCTCGCTGCTTTGCCATTATCTCCATCTGGCACAAGTGATAGTGTGCAGGCCCTGAACCCCTGTGTGAAGCGTGTGACAATTTAAAAATCTTGTCTGTACCGGAGCGCCATTGGTGCACCGTGTGTCTCTGCCCCAGTGCCTCTTCCCACTCCCTGATAGGCCACCCCCCCTCCCACCTCCTATCCCTCCCACCTCATCTGATTGGCTTTACACGTCCTGCAGCTGAGGCCAAGCCCCTGAGCCCCGCGCTGCTTTACCACTATCTCCATCTGGCGCAGGTGGGTGTGTGCAGGCCCTGAACCCCTGAGTGAAGCGTGTGACCATTTGAAAATGTTGTCTGCACCGGAGCGCCATTGGTGCACCGTGTGACTCTGCCCCAGTGCCTCTTCCCACTCCCTGATAGGCCATCCCTCCTGCCACCAATCCCTCTTACCTCCCCTGATTGGCTGTTCATTGCCTGCAGCTGAGGCCTAGCACCTGAGCCTCTCGCCTCTTTGCCACTATCTCCATCTGGCGCAGGTGAGTGTGTGCAGGCCCTGAACCCCTTTGTGAAGCCTGTGACCATTTGAAAATCTTGTCTGCACTGGAGCGCCATCAGTGCTCCGTGTGTCTCTGCCCCAGTGCCTCTTCCCACTCCCCATAAGCCATCCCTCCCTCCTGCCTCCAATCCCTCCCACCTCCCATGATTGGCTGTACACTTCCTGCAGCTGAGGCCTAGCCCCTGAACACCTCGCTGCTTTGCCACTATCTCCATCTGGCGCAGGTGAGTGTGTGCAGGCCCTGAACCCCTGTGCGAAGCGTATGTGAAAATCTTGTTTGCACCTGAGTGCCATCGGTGCTCTGTGCGTCTCTGACACAGTGCCTCTTCCTACACCCTAATAGGACATCCCTCCCACCACCCATCCCTCCCTCCTCCCCTTATTGGCTTTTTACTTCCTGCAGCTGAGGCCTAGCCCCTGCGCCCTTTGCAGCTTTGCCACTATCTCCATCTGGCACAGGTGAGTGTGTGCAGGCCCTGAACCCCTTTGTGAAGCGTGTGACCATTTGAAAATCTTGTCTACACCGAAGCGCTATCAGTGCTCTGTGTGTCTCTGCCCCAGTGCCTCTTCCCACTCCCCAATAGACGATCCCGCCCTCCCACATCCCATCCCTCCCACCTCCCCTGATTGGCTGTTCACTTCTTGCAGCTAAGGCCTAGCCCCTGAGCCCCTCGCTGCTTTGCCTCTATATCCATCTGGCACAGGTGAGTGTGTGCAGGCCCTGAACCCCCGTGTGAAGCGTGTGACCATTTGAAAATCGTATCTGCACTGGAGCGCCATCGGTGCTCCGTGTGTCTCTGCCCTATTGCCTCTTCCCATTCCCCGATAGGCCATCCCTCCCACCCTGAACCCACATGTGAAGCGTGTGACCATTTGAAAATCTTGTCTGTACCTGAGACCATCGGTGCTCCGTGTGTCTCTGCCCCAGTGCCTCTTCCCACTCCCCGATATGCAATCCCTCCCTTCCGCCTCCCATCCCTCCCACCTCACCTGATTGGCTTTTCCCTTCCTGCAACTGAGGCCAAGCCCCTGAGCCCCTCGCTGCTTTACCACTATCTCCATCTGGCGCAGGTGAGTGTGTGCAGGCCCTGAACCCCTGTGTGAAGCGAGTGACCATTTGAAAATCTTGTCTGCACCAGAGCACCATTGGTGCACCGTATGTCTCTGCCCCAGTGCCTCTTCCCACTCCCCATGGGCCATCCCTCCCGCCGCCAATCCCTCTTACCTCCCCTGATTGGCTGTTCATTGCCTGCAGCTGAGGCCTAGCCCCTGAGCCTCTCGCTACTTTGCCACTATCTCCATCTGGCGCAGGTTAGTGTGTACAGGCCCTGAACCCCCGTGTGAAGCGTGTGACCATTTGAAAATCTTATCTGCACTGGAGCGCCTTCAGTGCTCCATGTGTCTCTGCCCGAGTGCCTCTTCCCACTCCCCAATAGGTCATCCCTCCCACCCTGAACCCACATGTGAAGCGTGTGACCATTTGAAAATCTTGTCTGTACCGGAGACCATTGGTGCTCCGTGTGTCTCTGCCCCAGTGCCTCTTCCCACTCCCCGATACGCCATCCCTCCCTTCCGCCTCCCATCCCTCCCACCTCACCTGATTGGCTGTTCAGTTCCTGCCGCTGAGGCCTAGCCCCTGAGCCCCTCGCTGCTTTGCCATTATCTCCATCTGGCACAAGTGATAGTGTGCAGGCCCTGAACCCCTGTGTGAAGCGTGTGACAATTTAAAAATCTTGTCTGTACCGGAGCGCCATTGGTGCACCGTGTGTCTCTGCCCCAGTGCCTCTTCCCACTCCCTGATAGGCCACCCCCCCTCCCACCTCCTATCCCTCCCACCTCATCTGATTGGCTTTACACGTCCTGCAGCTGAGGCCAAGCCCCTGAGCCCCGCGCTGCTTTACCACTATCTCCATCTGGCGCAGGTGGGTGTGTGCAGGCCCTGAACCCCTGAGTGAAGCGTGTGACCATTTGAAAATGTTGTCTGCACCGGAGCGCCATTGGTGCACCGTGTGACTCTGCCCCAGTGCCTCTTCCCACTCCCTGATAGGCCATCCCTCCTGCCACCAATCCCTCTTACCTCCCCTGATTGGCTGTTCATTGCCTGCAGCTGAGGCCTAGCACCTGAGCCTCTCGCCTCTTTGCCACTATCTCCATCTGGCGCAGGTGAGTGTGTGCAGGCCCTGAACCCCTTTGTGAAGCCTGTGACCATTTGAAAATCTTGTCTGCACCGGAGCGCCATCAGTGCTCCGTGTGTCTCTGTCCCAGTGCCTCTTCCCACTCCCCATAAGCCATCCCTCCCTCCTGCCTCCAATCCCTCCCACCTCCCATGATTGGCTGTACACTTCCTGCAGCTGAGGCCTAGCCCCTGAACACCTCGCTGCTTTGCCACTATCTCCATCTGGCGCAGGTGAGTGTGTGCAGGCCCTGAACCCCTGTGCGAAGCGTATGTGAAAATCTTGTTTGCACCTGAGTGCCATCGGTGCTCTGTGCGTCTCTGCCACAGTGCCTCTTCCTACACCCTAATAGGACATCCCTCCCACCACCCATCCCTCCCTCCTCCCTTTATTGGCTTTTTACTTCCTGCAGCTGAGGCCTTGCCCCTGCGCCCTTTGCAGCTTTGCCACTATCTCCATCTGGCGCAGGTGAGTGTGTGCAGGCCCTGAACCCCTTTGTGAAGCGTGTGACCATTTGAAAATCTTGTCTACACCGAAGCGCTATCAGTGCTCTGTGTGTCTCTGCCCCAGTGCCTCTTCCCACCCCCCAATAGACGCTCCCGCCCTCCCACATCCCATCCCTCCCACCTCCCCTGATTGGCTGTTCACTTCTTGCAGCTGAGGCCTAGCCCCTGAGCCCCTCGCTGCTTTGCCTCTATATCCATCTGGCACAGGTGAGTGTGTGCAGGCCCTGAACCCCCGTGTGAAGCGTGTGACCATTTGAAAATCGTATCTGCACTGGAGCGCCATCGGTGCTCCGTGTGTCTCTGCCCTATTGCCTCTTCCCATTCCCCGATAGGCCATCCCTCCCACCCTGAACCCACATGTGAAGCGTGTGACCATTTGAAAATCTTGTCTGTACCTGAGACCATCGGTGCTCCGTGTGTCTCTGCCCCAGTGCCTCTTCCCACTCCCCGATATGCAATCCCTCCCTTCCGCCTCCCATCCCTCCCACCTCATCTGATTGGCTTTTCCCTTCCTGCAACTGAGGCCAAGCCCCTGAGCCCCTCGCTGCTTTACCACTATCTCCATCTGGCGCAGGTGAGTGTGTGCAGGCCCTGAACCCCTGTGTGAAGCGAGTGACCATTTGAAAATCTTGTCTGCACCAGAGCACCATTGGTGCACCGTATGTCTCTGCCCCAGTGCCTCTTCCCACTCCCCATAGGCCATCCCTCCCGCCGCCAATCCCTCTTACCTCCCCTGATTGGCTGTTCATTGCCTGCAGCTGAGGCCTAGCCCCTGAGCCTCTCGCTACTTTGCCACTATCTCCATCTGGCGCAGGTGAGTGTGTGCAGGCCCTGAACCCCTTTGTGAAGCGTGTGACCATTTGAAAATCTTGTCTGCACCGGAGCGCCATCAGTGCTCCGTGTGTCTCTGCCCCAGTGCCTCTTCCCACTCCCCATAAAACATCCCTCCGTCCTGCCTCCAATCCCTCCCACCTCCCCTGATTGGCTGTACACTTTCTGCAGCTGAGGCCTAGCCCCTGAACCCCTCGCTGCTTTGCCACTATCTCCATCTGGCGCAGGTGAGTGTGTTCCGGCCCTGAACCCCTGTGTGAAGCGTGTGTGAAATTCTTGTTTGCACCGGAGTGCCATCAGTGATCTGTGTGTCTCTGCCACAGTGCCTCTTCCTACACCCTAACAGGCCATCCCTCCCACCTCCCATCCCTCCCACCTCCCCTGATTGCCTGTTCACTTCCTGCAGCTGAGGCCTAGCCCCTGAGCCCCTTGCTGCTTTGCCTCTATCTCCATCTGGCGCAGGTGAGTGTTCAGGCCCTGAACCCCCGTGTGAAGCGTGTGACCATTTGAAAATCTTATCTGCATTGGAGCGCCATCGGTGCTCCATGTGTCTCTGCCCCAGTGCCTCTTCCCACTCCCTGATAGGTCATCCCTCCGACCCTGAACCCACATGTGAAGCGTGTGACCATTTGAAAATCTTGTCTGTACCGGAGACCATTGGTGCTCTGTGTGTCTCTGCCCCAGTGCCTCTTCCCACTCCCCCATACGCCATCCCTCCCTTCCGCCTCCCATCCCTCCCACCTCACCTGATTGGCTGTTCAGTTCCTGCCGCTGAGGCCTAGCCCCTGAGCCCCTCGCTGCTTTCCCACTATCTCCATCTGGCGCAAGTGATAGTGTGCAGGCCCTGAACCCCTGTGTGAAGCGTGTGACCATTTGAAAATCTTGTCTGTTCCGGAGCGCTATTGGTTCTCCATGTCTCTGCCCCAGTGCCTCTTCCCACTCCCCATAGGCCATCCCTCCCTTCCGCCTCCCATCACTCACACCTCACCTGATTGGCTGTTCAGTTCCTGCAGCTGAGGCCTAGCCCCTGAGCCCCTCGCTACTTTGCCACAATCTCCATTTGGCGCAGGTGAGTGTGTGCAGGTCCTGAACCCCTGTGTGAAGCGTGTGACCATTTGAAAATCTTGTCCGCACCGGAGCACCATTGGTGCACCGTATGTCTCTGCCCGAGTGCCTTTCCCACTCCCCATAGGCCATCCCTCCCGCCGCCAATCACTCTTACCTCCCCTGATTGGCTGTTCATTGCCTGCAGCTGAGGCCTAGCACCTGAGCCTCTCGCTGCTTTGCCACTATCTCCATCTGGTGCAGGTGAGTGTGTACAGGCCCTGAACCCCTGTGTGAAGCGGGTCTGAAAATCTTGTCTGCACCGGAGTGCCATCGGTGCTCCGCGCTTCTCCGCCACAGTGCCTCTTGCCACTCCCCAATAGGCCATCCATCCCTCCCACATCTCATCCCTCCCACCTCACCTGATTGGCTGTTGACTTCCTGCAGCTGAGGCCTAGCCCCTGCACCCTTTGCAGCTTTGCCACTATCTCCATCTGGCGCAGGTGAGTGTGTGCAGGCCCTGAACCCCTTTGTGAAGCGTGTGACCATTTGAAAATCTTGTCTACACCGTAGCACCATCAGTGCTCTGTGTATCTCTGCCCCAGTGCCTCTTCCCACTCCCCAATAGGCGATCCCTCCCTTCCACATCCCATCCCTCCCACCACCCCTGATTGGCTGTTCACTTCCTGCAGCTGAGGCCTAGCCCCTGAGCCCCTCGCTGCTTTGCCTCTATCTCCATCTGGCGCAGGTTAGTGTGTGCAGGCCCTGAACCCCCGTGTGAAGCGTGTGACCATTTGAAAATCTTATCTGCACTGGAGCGCCATCAGTGCTACGTGTGTCTCTGCCCCAGTGCCTCTTCCCACTCCCTGATAGGCCATCCCTCTCACTCTGAACCCACATGTGAAGCGTGTCACCATTTGAAAATCTTGTCTGTACCGGAGACCATCGGTGTTCCGTGTGTCTCTGCCCCAGTGCCTCTTCCCACTCCCTGATACGCCATCCCTCCCTTCCGCCTCCCATCCCTCCCACCTCACCTGATTGGCTTTTCAGTTCCTGCCGCTGAGGCCTAGCCCCCTCGCCCCTCGCTGCTTTGCCACTATCTCCATCTGGCGCAGGTGAGTATGTGCAGGCCCTGAACCCCTGTGTGAAGCGTGTGACCATTTGAAAATCTTGTCTGTACCGGAGCGCTATTGGTTCTCCATATGTCTCTGCCCCAGTGCCTCTTCCCACTCCCCATAGGCCATCCCTCCCGCCTTCAATCCCTCCCACCTTCCCTGATTGGCTGTTCATTTCCTGTAGCTGAGGCCTAGCACCTGAGCCCCTCACTGCTTTGTGACTATCTCCATCTGGTGCAGGTGAGTGTGTACAGGTCCTGAACCCCAGTGTGAAGCGTGTGACTATTTTAAAATCTCATCTGCACTGGAGCGCCATCGGTGCTGCGTGTGTCTCTGCCCCAGTGCCTCTTCCCACTTCCCAATAGCCATCCCTCCCGCCTCCCCTGATTGGCTGTTCATTTCCTGTGCTGAGGCCTAGCCCCAGAGCCCCTCGCTGCTTTGCCACTATCTCCATCTGGCACAGGGGAGTGTCTGCAGGCCCTGAACCCCCGTGTGAAGTGTTTGACCATTTGAAAATCTTGTCTGCACCAGAGTACCATTGGTGCATTGTGTGTCTCTGCCACAGTGCCTCTTTCCACTCCTCGATAGGCCATCCCTCCCTCCCGCCTCCCATCCCTCCCACCTCAACTGATTGGCTGTTCACTTCTTGCAGCTGAGGCTTAGCCCCTGAGCCCCTTCTTGCTGTGCCACAATCTTCATCTGGTGCAGGTCCTGAACCCCTGTGTGAAGTGTGTGACCATTTGAAAATCTTGTCCGCACCGGGGCACCATTGGTGCACCGTATGTCTCTGTCCCAGTGCCTCTTCCCACTCCCCATAGGCCATCCCTCCCGCCGCCAATCACTCTTACCTCCTCTGATTGGATGTTCATTGCCTGCAGCTGAGGCCTAGCCCCTGAGCCTCTTGCTGCTTTGCCACTATCTCCATCTGGTGCAGGTGAGTGTGTACAGGCCCTGAACCCCTGTGTGAAGCGTGTCTGACAATCTTGTCTGCACCGGAGTGTCATTGGTGCTCTGTGTGTCTCTGCCCCAGTGCCTCTTCCCACTCCCCAATAGGCCATCCCTTCTGCCGTGAACCCCCATGTGAAGCGTGGGACCATTTGAAAATCTTGTCTGTACCGGAGACCATTGGTGCTCCGTGTGTCTCTGCCCCAGTGCCTCTTCCCACTCCCCAATAGGCGCTCCCTCCCTCCCACATCCCATCCCTCCCACCTCCCCTGATTGGCTGTTCACTTCCTGCAGCTGAGGCCTAGCCCCTGAGCCCCTCGCTGCTTTGCCACTATCTTCATCTGGCGCAGGTGAGTGTGTGCAGGCCCTGAACCCCTTTGTGAAGCGTGTGACCATTTGAAAATCTTGTCTACACCGTAGCACCATCAGTGCTCTGTATGTCTCTGCCCCAGTGCCTCTTCCCACTCCCCAATAGGCGCTCCCTCCCTCCCACATCCCATCCCTCCCACCTCCCCTGATTGGCTGTTCACTTCCTGCAGCTGAGGCCTAGCCCCTGAGCCCCTCGCTGCTTTGCCTCTATCTCCATCTGGCGCAGGTGAGTGTGTGCAGGCCCTGAACCCCCGTGTGAAGCGTGTGACCATTTGAAAATCTTATCTGCACTGGAGCGCCATCAGTGCTCCGTGTGTCTCTGCCCCAGTGCCTCTTCCCACTCCCCGATAGGCCATCCCTCTCACTCTGAACCCACATGTGAAGCGTGTCACCATTTGAAACTCTTGTCTGTACGGGAGACCATCGGTGCTCCGTGTGTCTCTGCCCCAGTGCCTCTTCCCACTCCCTGATACGCCATCCCTCCCTTCCGCCTCCCATCCCTCCCACCTCACCTGATTGGCTGTTCAGTTCCTGCCGCTGAGGCCTAGCCCCTGAGCCCCTCGCTGCTTTGCCACTATCTCCATCTGGCGCAAGTGATAGTATGCAGGCCCTGAACCACTGTGTGAAGCGTGTGACCATTTGAAAATCTTGTCTGCACCGGAGCGCCATCAGTGCTCTGTGTGTCTCTGCCCCAGTGCCTCTTCCCACTCCCCATAAGCCATCCCTCCCTCCTGCCGCCAATCCCTCTTACCTCCCCTGATTGGCTGTTCATTGCCTGCAGCTGAGGCCTAGCACCTGAGCCTCTCGCTGCTTTGCCACTATCTCCATCTGGCGCAGGTGAGTGTGTGCAGGCCCTGAACCCCTTTGTGAAGCCTGTGACCATTTGAAAATCTTGTCTGCACCGGAGCGCCATCAGTGCTCCATGTGTCTCTGCCCCAGTGCCTCTTCCCACTCCCCATAAGCCATCCCTCCCTCCTGCCTCCAATCCCTCCCACCTCCCCTGATTGGCTGTACACTTCCTGCAGCTGAGGCCTAGCCCCTGAACCCCTCGCTGCTTTGCCACTATCTCCATCTGGCGCAGGTGAGTGTGTGCAGGCCCTGAACCCCTGTGTGAAGCGTATGTGAAAATCTTGTTTGCACCGGAGTGCCATCGGTGCTCTGTGCGTCTCTGCCACAGTGCCTCTTCCTACACCCTAATAGGACATCCCTCCCACCACCCATCCCTCCCGCCTCCCCTTAGTGGCTTTTTACTTCCTGCAGCTGAGGCCTAGCCCCTGCGCCCTTTGCAGCTTTGCCACTATCTCCATCTGGTGCAGGTGAGTGTGTGCAGGCCCTGAACCCCTTTGTGAAGCGTGTGACCATTTAAAAATCTTGTCTACACCGAAGCTCTATCAGTGCTCTGTGTGTCTCTGCCCCAGTGCCTCTTCCCACTCCCCAATAGACGATCCCGCCCTCCCACATCCCATCCCTCCCACCTCCCCTGATTGGCTGTTCACTTCTTGCAGCTGAGGCCTAGCCCCTGAGCCCCTCGCTGCTTTGCCTTTATATCCATCTGGCACAGGTGAGTGTGTGCAGGCCCTGAACCCCCGTGTGAAACGTGTGACCATTTGAAAATCGTATCTGCACTGGAGCGCCATCGGTGCTCCGTGTGTCTCTGCCCTAGTGCCTCTTCCCATTCCCCGATAGGCCATCCCTCCCACCCTGAACCCACATGTGAAGCGTGTGACCATTTGAAAATCTTGTCTGTACCTGAGACCATCGGTGCTCCGTGTGTCTCTGCCCCAGTGCCTCTTCCCACTCCCCGATATGCAATCCCTCCCTTCCGCCTCCCATCCCTCCCACCTCACCTGATTGGCTTTTCCCTTCCTGCAACTGAGGCCAAGCCCCTGAGCCCCTCGCTGCTTTACCACTATCTCCATCTGGCGCAGGTGAGTGTGTGCAGGCCCTGAACCCCTGTGTGAAGCGAGTGACCATTTGAAAATCTTGTCTGCACCAGAGCACCATTGGTGCACCGTATGTCTCTGCCCCAGTGCCTCTTCCCACTCCCCATAGGCCATCCCTCCCGCCGCCAATCCCTCTTACCTCCCCTGATTGGCTGTTCATTGCCTGCAGCTGAGGCCTAGCCCCTGAGCCTCTCGCTACTTTGCCACTATCTCCATCTGGCGCAGGTGAGTGTGTGCAGGCCCTGAACCCCTTTGTGAAGCGTGTGACCATTTGAAAATCTTGTCTGCACCGGAGCGCCATCAGTGCTCCGTGTATCTCTGCCCCAGTGCCTCTTCCCACTCCCCATAAAACATCCCTCCGTCCTGCCCCCAATCCCTCCCACCTCCCCTGATTGGCTGTACACGTCCTGCAGCTGAGGCCTAGCCCCTGAACCCCTCGCTGCTTTGCCACTATCTCCATCTGGCGCAGGTGAGTGTGTACCGGCCCTGAACCCCTGTGTGAAGCGTGTGTGAAATTCTTGTTTGCACCGGTGTGCCATCAGTGTTCTGTGTGTCTCTGCCACAGTGCCTCTTCCTACACCCTAATAGGCCATCCCTCCCACCTCCCATCCCTCCTGTCTCCCCTTATTTGCTTTTCACTTCCTGCAGCTGAGGTAGCCCCTGCGCCCTTTGCAGCTTTGCCACTATCTCCATCTGGCGCAGGTGAGTGTGTGCAGGCCCTGAACCCCTTTGTGAAGCGTGTGACCATTTGAAAATCTTGTCTACACCGGAGCGCCATCAGTGCTGTGTGTCTCTGCCCCAGTGCCTCTTCCCACTTCCCAATAGCCATCCCTCCCGCCTCCCCTGATTGGCTGTTCATTTCCTGTGCTGAGGCCTAGCCCCAGAGCCCCTCGCTGCTTTGCCACTATCTCCATCTGGCACAGGGGAGTGTCTGCAGGCCCTGAACCCCCGTGTGAAGTGTTTGACCATTTGAAAATCTTGTCTGCACCAGAGTACCATTGGTGCATTGTGTGTCTCTGCCACAGTGCCTCTTTCCACTCCTCGATAGGCCATCCCTCCCTCCCGCCTCCCATCCCTCCCACCTCAACTGATTGGCTGTTCACTTCCTGCAGCTGAGGCTTAGCCCCTGAGCCCCTTCTTGCTGTGCCACAATCTTCATCTGGTGCAGGTCCTGAACCCCTGTGTGAAGTGTGTGACCATTTGAAAATCTTGTCCGCACCGGGGCACCATTGGTGCACCGTATGTCTCTGTCCCAGTGCCTCTTCCCACTCCCCATAGGCCATCCCTCCCGCCGCCAATCACTCTTACCTCCTCTGATTGGATGTTCATTGCCTGCAGCTGAGGCCTAGCCCCTGAGCCTCTTGCTGCTTTGCCACTATCTCCATCTGGTGCAGGTGAGTGTGTACAGGCCCTGAACCCCTGTGTGAAGCGTGTCTGACAATCTTGTCTGCACCGGAGTGTCATTGGTGCTCTGTGTGTCTCTGCCCCAGTGCCTCTTCCCACTCCCCAATAGGCCATCCCTTCTGCCATGAACCCCCATGTGAAGCGTGGGACCATTTGAAAATCTTGTCTGTACCGGAGACCATTGGTGCTCCGTGTGTCTCTGCCCCAGTGCCTCTTCCCACTCCCCAATAGGCGCTCCCTCCCTCCCACATCCCATCCCTCCCACCTCCCTTGATTGGCTGTTCACTTCCTGCAGCTGAGGCCTAGCCCCTGAGCCCCTCGCTGCTTTGCCACTATCTCCATCTGGCGCAGGTGAGTGTGTGCAGGCCCTGAACCCCTTTGTGAAGCGTGTGACCATTTGAAAATCTTGTCTACACCGTAGCACCATCAGTGCTCTGTATGTCTCTGCCCCAGTGCCTCGTCCCACTCCCCAATAGGCGCTCCCTCCCTCCCACATCCCATCCCTCCCACCTCCCCTGATTGGCTGTTCACTTCCTGCAGCTGAGGCCTAGCCCCTGAGCCCCTCGCTGCTTTGCCTCTATCTCCATCTGGCGCAGGTGAGTGTGTGCAGGCCCTGAACCCCCGTGTGAAGCGTGTGACCATTTGAAAATCTTATCTGCACTGGAGCGCCATCAGTGCTCCGTGTGTCTCTGCCCCAGTGCCTCTTCCCACTCCCCGATAGGCCATCCCTCTCACTCTGAACCCACATGTGAAGCGTGTCACCATTTGAAACTCTTGTCTGTACGGGAGACCATCGGTGCTCCGTGTGTCTCTGCCCCAGTGCCTCTTCCCACTCCCTGATACGCCATCCCTCCCTTCCGCCTCCCATCCCTCCCACCTCACCTGATTGGCTGTTCAGTTCCTGCCGCTGAGGCCTAGCCCCTGAGCCCCTCGCTGCTTTGCCACTATCTCCATCTGGCGCAAGTGATAGTATGCAGGCCCTGAACCACTGTGTGAAGCGTGTGACCATTTGAAAATCTTGTCTGCACCGGAGCGCCATCAGTGCTCTGTGTGTCTCTGCCCCAGTGCCTCTTCCCACTCCCCATAAGCCATCCCTCCCTCCTGCCGCCAATCCCTCTTACCTCCCCTGATTGGCTGTTCATTGCCTGCAGCTGAGGCCTAGCACCTGAGCCTCTCGCTGCTTTGCCACTATCTCCATCTGGCGCAGGTGAGTGTGTGCAGGCCCTGAACCCCTTTGTGAAGCCTGTGACCATTTGAAAATCTTGTCTGCACCGGAGCGCCATCAGTGCTCCATGTGTCTCTGCCCCAGTGCCTCTTCCCACTCCCCATAAGCCATCCCTCCCTCCTGCCTCCAATCCCTCCCACCTCCCCTGATTGGCTGTACACTTCCTGCAGCTGAGGCCTAGCCCCTGAACCCCTCGCTGCTTTGCCACTATCTCCATCTGGCGCAGGTGAGTGTGTGCAGGCCCTGAACCCCTGTGTGAAGCGTATGTGAAAATCTTGTTTGCACCGGAGTGCCATCGGTGCTCTGTGCGTCTCTGCCACAGTGCCTCTTCCTACACCCTAATAGGACATCCCTCCCACCACCCATCCCTCCCGCCTCCCCTTATTGGCTTTTTACTTCCTGCAGCTGAGGCCTAGCCCCTGCGCCCTTTGCAGCTTTGCCACTATCTCCATCTGGCGCAGGTGAGTGTGTGCAGGCCCTGAACCCCTTTGTGAAGCGTGTGACCATTTGAAAATCTTGTCTACACCGGAGCGCCATCAGTGCTCTGTGTGTCTCTGCCCTAGTGCCTCTTCCCTCTCCCCAATAGGCGATCCCTCCCTCCCACATCCCATCCCTCCCACCTCCCCTGATTGCCTGTTCACTTCCTGCAGCTGAGGCCTAGCCCCTGAGCCCCTCGCTGCTTTGCCTCTATCTCCATCTACCGCAGGTGAGTGTTCAGGCCCTGAACCCCCGTGTGAAGCGTGTGACCATTTGAAAATCTTATCTGCACTGGAGCGGCATCAGTGCTCCATGTGTCTCTGCCCCAGTGCCTCTTCCCACTCCCGGATAGGTCATCCCTCCCACCCTGAACCCACATGTGAAGCGTGTGACCATTTGAAAATCTTGTCTGTACCGGAGACCATTGGTGCTCCGTGTGTCTCTGCCCCAGTGCCTTTTACCACTCCCCAATAGGCGCTCCCTCCCTCCCACATCCCATCCCTCCCACCTCCCCTGATTGGCTGTTCACTTCCTGCAGCTGAGGCCTAGCCCCTGAGCCCCTCGCTGCTTTGCCACTATCTCCATCTGGCGCAGGTGAGTGTGTGCAGGCCCTGAACCCCTTTGTGAAGCGTGTGACCATTTAAAAATCTTGTCTACACCGAAGCTCTATCAGTGCTCTGTGTGTATCTGCCCCAGTGCCTCTTCCCACTCCCCAATAGACGATCCCGCCCTCCCACATCCCATCCCTCCCACCTCCCCTGATTGGCTGTTCACTTCTTGCAGCTGAGGCCTAGCCCCTGAGCCCCTCGCTGCTTTGCCTTTATATCCATCTGGCACAGGTGAGTGTGTGCAGGCCCTGAACCCCCGTGTGAAACGTGTGACCATTTGAAAATCGTATCTGCACTGGAGCGCCATCGGTGCTCCGTGTGTCTCTGCCCTAGTGCCTCTTCCCATTCCCCGATAGGCCATCCCTCCCACCCTGAACCCACATGTGAAGCGTGTGACCATTTGAAAATCTTGTCTGTACCTGAGACCATCGGTGCTCCGTGTGTCTCTGCCCCAGTGCCTCTTCCCACTCCCCGATATGCAATCCCTCCCTTCCGCCTCCCATCCCTCCCACCTCACCTGATTGGCTTTTCCCTTCCTGCAACTGAGGCCAAGCCCCTGAGCCCCTCGCTGCTTTACCACTATCTCCATCTGGCGCAGGTGAGTGTGTGCAGGCCCTGAACCCCTGTGTGAAGCGAGTGACCATTTGAAAATCTTGTCTGCACCAGAGCACCATTGGTGCACCGTATGTCTCTGCCCCAGTGCCTCTTCCCACTCCCCATAGGCCATCCCTCCCGCCGCCAATCCCTCTTACCTCCCCTGATTGGCTGTTCATTGCCTGCAGCTGAGGCCTAGCCCCTGAGCCTCTCGCTACTTTGCCACTATCTCCATCTGGCGCAGGTGAGTGTGTGCAGGCCCTGAACCCCTTTGTGAAGCGTGTGACCATTTGAAAATCTTGTCTGCACCGGAGCGCCATCAGTGCTCCGTGTATCTCTGCCCCAGTGCCTCTTCCCACTCCCCATAAAACATCCCTCCGTCCTGCCTCCAATCCCTCCCACCTCCCCTGATTGGCTGTACACGTCCTGCAGCTGAGGCCTAGCCCCTGAACCCCTCGCTGCTTTGCCACTATCTCCATCTGGCGCAGGTGAGTGTGTACCGGCCCTGAACCCCTGTGTGAAGCGTGTGTGAAATTCTTGTTTGCACCGGTGTGCCATCAGTGTTCTGTGTGTCTCTGCCACAGTGCCTCTTCCTACACCCTAATAGGCCATCCCTCCCACCTCCCATCCCTCCTGTCTCCCCTTATTTGCTTTTCACTTCCTGCAGCTGAGGCCTAGCCCCTGCGCCCTTTGCAGCTTTGCCACTATCTCCATCTGGCGCAGGTGAGTGTGTGCAGGCCCTGAACCCCTTTGTGAAGCGTGTGACCATTTGAAAATCTTGTCTACACCGGAGCGCCATCAGTGCTGTGTGTCTCTGCCCCAGTGCCTCTTCCCACTCCCCAATAAGCGATCCCTCCCTCCCACATCCCATCCCTCCCACCTCCCCTGATTGCCTGTTCACTTCCTGCAGCTGAGGCCTAGCCCCCGACCCCCTTGCTGCTTTGCCTCTATCTCCATCTGGCGCAGGTGAGTGTTCAGGCCCTGAACCCCCGTGTGAAGCGTGTGACCATTTGAAAATCTTATCTGCACTGGAGCGCCATCGGTGCTCCATGTGTCTCTGCCCCAGTGCCTCTTCCCACTCCCTGATAGGTCATCCCTCCGACCCTGAACCGACATGTGAAGCGTGTGACCATTTGAAAATCTTGTCTGTACCTGAGACCATTGGTGCTCCGTCTGTCTCTGCCCCAGTGCCTCTTCCCACTCCCCGATACGCCATCCCTCCCTTCCGCCTCCCATCCCTCCCACCTCACCTGATTGGCTGTTCAGTTCCTGCCGCTGAGGCCTAGCCCCTGAGCCCCTCGCTGCTTTCCCACTATCTCCATCTGGCGCAAGTGATAGTGTGCAGGCCCTGAACCCCTGTGTGAAGCGTGTGACCATTTGAAAATCTTGTCTGTTCCGGAGCGCTATTGGTTCTCCATGTCTCTGCCCCAGTGCCTCTTCCCACTCCCCATAGGCCATCCCTCCCTTCCGCCTCCCATCCCTCCCACCTCACATTATTGGCTGTTCAGTTCCTGCAGCTGAGGCCTAGCCCCTGAGCCCCTCGCTGCTTTGCCACTATCTCCATCTGGCGCAGGTGGGTGTGTGCAGGCCCTGAACCCCCAAGTGAAGCGTGTGACCATTTGAAAATGTTTTCTGCACCGGAGTGCCATTGGTGCACCGTGTGTCTCTGCCCCAGTGCCTCTTCCCAGTCCCTGATAGGCCATCCTCCCTCCCACCTCCTATCCCTCCCACCTCATCGGATTGGCTTTACACGTCCTGCAGGGGAGGCCAAGCCCCTGAGCCCCTCGCTGCTTTACCACTATCTCCATCTGGCGCAGGTGAGTGTGTGCAGGCCCTGAACCCCTGTGTGAAGCGAGTGACCATTTGAAAATCTTGTCTGCACCAGAGCACCATTGGTGCACCGTATGTCTCTGCCCCAGTGCCTCTTCCCACTCCCCATAAGCCATCCCTCCCTCCTGCCTCCAATCCCTCCCACCTCCCCTGATTGGCTGTACAATTCCTGCAGCTGAGGCCTAGCCCCTGAACCCCTCGCTGCTTTGCCACTATCTCCATCTGGCGCAGGTGAGTGTGTACAGGCCCTGAACCCCTGTGTGAAGCGTGTGTGAAAATCTTGTTTGCACCGGAGTGCCATCGGTGGTCTGTGCGTCTCTTCCACAGTGCTTCTTCCAACACCCTAATAGGCCATCCCTCCCACCTCCCATCCCTCCTGTCTCCCCTTATTGGCTTTTCACTTCCTGCAGCTGAGGCCTAGCCCCTGCGCCATTTGCAGCTTTGCCACTATCTCCATCTGGCGCAGGTGAGTGTGTGCAGGCCCTGAACCCCTTTGTGAAGCGTGTGACCATTTGAAAATCTTGTCTACACCGGAGCGCCATCAGTGCTCTGTGTGTCTCTGCCCTAGTGCCTCTTCCCTCTCCCCAATAGGCGATCCCTCCCTCCCACATCCCATCCCTCCCACCTCCCCTGATTGCCTGTTCACTTCCTGCAGCTGAGGCCTAGCCCCTGAGCCCCTCGCTGCTTTGCCTCTATCTCCATCTACCGCAGGTGAGTGTTCAGGCCCTGAACCCCCGTGTGAAGCGTGTGACCATTTGAAAATCTTATCTGCACTGGAGCGGCATCAGTGCTCCATGTGTCTCTGCCCCAGTGCCTCTTCCCACTCCCGGATAGGTCATCCCTCCCACCCTGAACCCACA
Source organism: Ambystoma mexicanum (assembly GCF_040938575.1). Taxonomy (NCBI): domain Eukaryota; kingdom Metazoa; phylum Chordata; class Amphibia; order Caudata; family Ambystomatidae; genus Ambystoma; species Ambystoma mexicanum. The sequence continues at coordinate 554,376,306 of NC_090932.1, forward strand.
TGTGAAGCGTGTGACCATTTGAAAATCTTGTCTGTACCGGAGACCATTGGTGCTCCGTGTGTCTCTGCCCCAGTGCCTTTTACCACTCCCCAATAGGCGCTCCCTCCCTCCCACATCCCATCCCTCCCACCTCCCCTGATTGGCTGTTCACTTCCTGCAGCTGAGGCCTAGCCCCTGAGCCCCTCGCTGCTTTGCCACTATCTCAATCTGGCGCAGGTGAGTGTGTGCAGGCCCTGAACCCCTTTGTGAAGCGTGTGACCATTTGAAAATCTTGTCTACACCGTAGCACCATCAGTGCTCTGTGTGTCTCTGCCCCAGTGCCTCTTCCCACTCCCCAATAGGCGCTCCCTCCCTCCCACATCCCGTCCCTCCCACCTCCCCTGATTGGCTGTTCACTTCCTGCAGCTGAGGCCTAGCCCCTGAGCCCCTCGCTGCTTTGCCTCTATCTCCATCTGGCACAGGTGAGTGTGTGCAGGCCCTGAACCCCCGTGTGAAGCGTGTGACCATTTGAAAATCTTATCTGCACTGGAGCGCCATCGGTGCTCCGTGTCTCTCTGCCCCAGTGCCTCTTCCCACTCCCCGATAGGCCATCCCTCTCACTCTGAACCCACATGTGAAGCGTGTCACCATTTGAAACTCTTGTCTGTACGGGAGACCATCGGTGCTCCGTGTGTCTCTGCCCCAGTGCCTCTTCCCACTCCCTGATACGCCATCCCTCCCTTCCGCCCCCCATCCCTCCCACCTCACCTGATTGGCTGTTCAGTTCCTGCCGCTGAGGCCTAGCCCCCTCACCCCTCGCTGCTTTGCCACTATCTCCATCTGGCGCAGGTGAGTATGGCCCTGAACCCCTGTGTGAAGCGTGTGACCATTTGAAAATCTTGTCTGTACCGGAGCGCTATTGGTTCTCCATATGTCTCTGCCCCAGTGCCTCTTCCCACTCCCCATAGGCCATCCCTCCCGCCTTCAATCCCTCCCACCTTCCCTGATTGGCTGTTCATTTCCTGCAGCTGAGGCCTAGCACCTGAGCCCCTCGCTGCTTTGTGACTATCTCCATCTGGTGCAGGTGAGTGTGTACAGGTCCTGAACCCCAGTGTGAAGCGTGTGACTATTTGAAAATCTTATCTGCACTGGAGCGCCATCGGTGCTCCGTGTGTCTCTGCCCCAGTGCCTCTTCCCACTTCCCAATAGCCATCCCTCCTGCCTCCCCTGATTGGCTGTTCATTTCCTGTGCTGAGGCCTAGCCCCAGAGCCCCTCGCTGCTTTGCCACTATCTCCATCTGGCACAGGGGAGTGTGTGCAGGCCCTGAACCCCCGTGTGAAGTGTTTGACCATTTGAAAATCTTGTCTGCACCAGAGCACCATTGGTGCATTGTGTGTCTCTGCCACAGTGCCTCTTCCCACTCCCCGATAGGCCATCCCTCCCTCCCGCCTCCCATCCCTCCCACCTCACCTGATTGGCTGTTCACTTCCTGCAGCTGAGGCGTAGCCCCTGAGCCCCTTCTTGCTGTGCCACAATCTTCATCTGGTGCAGGTCCTGAACCCCTGTGTGAAGTGTGTGACCATTTGAAAATCTTGTCCGCACCGGAGCACCATTGGTGCACCGTATGTCTCTGTCCCAGTGCCTCTTCCCACTCCCCATAGGCCATCCCTCACGCCGCCAATCACTTTTACCTCCTCTGATTGGCTGTTCATTGCCTGCAGCTGAGGCCTAGCCCCTAAGCCTCTGCTTAGCCACTATCTCCATCTGGTGCAGGTGAGTGTTTACAGGCCCTGAACCCCTGTGTGAAGCGTGTCTGACAATCTTGTCTGCACCGGAGTGTCATTGGTGCTCTGTCTGTCTCTGCCCCAGTGCCTCTTCCCACTCCCCAATAGGCCATCCCTTCTGCCGTGAACCCCCATGTGAAGCGTGGGACCAATTTAAAATCTTGTGTGAACCGAAGCGCTGTTGATGCTCCGTGTGTCTCTGCCCCAGTGCCTCTTCTCACTCCCCATAGGCCATCCCTCCTGCCGTCAATCCCTCTTACCTCCCCTGATTGGCTATTCATTGCCTGCAGCTGAGGTCTAGCCTCTGAGCCTCTCGCTGTTTTGCCACTATCTCCATCTGGTGCAGGTTAGTGTGTACAGGCCCTGAACCCCAGTGTGAAGCATGTGACCATTCGAAAATCTTGTCTGCACCGGAGCGCCATCAGTGCTCCGTGTGTCTCTGCCCCAGTGCCTCTTCCCACTCCCCATAAGCCATCCCTCCCTCCTGCCTCCAATCCCTCCCACCTCCCCTGATTGGCTGTACACTTCCTGCAGCTGAGGCCTAGCCCCTGAACCCCTCGCTGCTTTGCCACTATCTCCATCTGGCGCAGGTGAGTGTGTACAGGCCCTGAACCCCTGTGTGAAGCGTGTGTGAAAATCTTGTTTGCACCGGAGTGCCATCGGTGCTCTGGGCGTCTCTGCCACAGTGCCTCTTCCTACACCCTAATAGGACATCCCTCCCACCACCCATCCCTCCCGCCTCCCCTTATTGGCTTTTTACTTCCTGCAGCTGAGGCCTAGCCCCTGTGCCCTTTGCAGCTTTGCCACTATCTCCATCTGGTGCAGGTGAGTGTGTGCAGGCCCTGAACCCCTTTGTGAAGCGTGTGACCATTTAAAAATCTTGTCTACACCGAAGCGCTATCAGTGCTCTGTGTGTCTCTGCCCCAGTGCCTCTTCCCACTCCCCAATAGACGATCCCGCCCTCCCACATCCCATCCCTCCCACCTCCCCTGATTGGCTGTTCACTTCTTGCAGCTGAGGCCTAGCCCCTGAGCCCCTCGCTGCTTTGCCTCTATATCCATCTGGCACAGGTGAGTGTGTGCAGGCCCCGATTCCCCGTGTGAAACGTGTGACCATTTGAAAATCGTATCTGCACTGGAGCGCCATCGGTGCTCCGTGTGTCTCTGCCCTAGTGCCTCTTCCCATTCCCCGATAGGCCATCCCTCCCACCCTGAACCCACATGTGAAGCGTGTGACCATTTGAAAATCTTGTCTGTACCGGAGCGCTATTGGTTCTCCATATGTCTCTGCCCCAGTGCCTCTTCCCACTCCCCATAGGCCATCCTTCCCGCCTTCAATCCCTCCCACCTTCCCTGATTGGCTGTTCATTTCCTGTAGCTGAGGCCTAGCCCCTGAGCCCCTTCTTGCTGTGCCACAATATTCATCTGGTGCAGGTCCTGAACCCCTGTGTGAAGTGTGTGACCATTTGAAAATCTTGTCTGCACCAGAGCACCATTGGTGCATTGTGTGTCTCTGCCACAGTGCCTCTTCCCACTCCCCGATAGGCCATCCCTCCCTCCCGCCTCCCATCCCTCCCACCTCACCTGATTGGCTGTTCACTTCCTGCAGCTGAGGCGTAGCCCCTGAGCCCCTTCTTGCTGTGCCACAATATTCATCTGGTGCAGGTCCTGAACCCCTGTGTGAAGTGTGTGACCATTTGAAAATCTTGTCCGCACCGGAGCACCATTGGTGCACCGTATGTCTCTGTCCCAGTGCCTCTTCCCACTCCCAATAGGCCATCCCTCCCGCTGCCAATCACTTTTACCTCCTCTGATTGGCTGTTCATTGCCTGCAGCTGAGGCCTAGCCCCTGAGCCTCTCGCTGCTTTGCTACTATCTCCATCTGGTGCAGGTGAGTGTTTACAGGCCCTGAACCCCTGTGTGAAGCGTGTGTGACAATCTTGTCTGCGCCGGAGTGTCATTGGTGCTCTGTGTGTCTCTGCCCCAGTGCCTCTTCCCACTCCCCAATAGGCCATCCCTTCTGCCGTGAACCCCCATGTGAAGCGTGGGACCAATTGAAAATCTTGTGTGAACCGGAGCGCTGTTGATGCTCCGTGTGTCTCTGCCCCAGTGCCTCTTCCCACTCCCCATAGGCCATCCCTCCTGCCGTCAATCCCTCTTACCTCCCCTGATTGACTGTTCATTGCCTGCAGCTGAGGCCTAGCCTCTGAGCCTCTCGCTGTTTTGCCACTATCTCCATCTGGTGCAGGTTAGTGTGTACAGGCCCTGAACCCCTGTGTGAAGCGTGTGTGAAAATCTTGTCTGCACCGGAGTGCCATCGGTGCTCCGCGCGTCTCTGCCACAGTGCCTCTTCCCAATCCCCAATAGGCCATCTGTCCCTCCCACATCCCATCCCTCCCACCTCCCCTGATTGGCTGTTCACTTCCTGCAGCTGAGGCCTAGCCCCTGAGCCCCTCGCTGCTTTGCCACTATCTCCATCTGGCGCAGGTGGGTGTGTGCAGGCCCTGAATCCCCGTGTAAAGCATGTGACCATTCGAAAATCTTGTCTGCACCGGAGCGCATTGGTGCATCGTGTGTTTCTGCCCCAGTGCTTCTTCCCACTCCCTGATAGGCCATCCCCCCCTCCCACCTCCCATCCCTCCCACCTCATCTGATTGGCTGTTCCCTTCCTGCAACTGAGGCCAAGCCCCTGAGCCCCTCGCTGCTTTACCACTATCTCCATCTGGGGCAGGTGAGAGTGTGCAGGCCCTGAACCCCTGTGTGAAGCGAGTGACCATTTGAAAATCTTGTCTGCACCAGAGCACCATTGGTGCACCGTATGTCTCTGCCCCAGTGCCTCTTACCACTCCCCATAGGCCATCCCTCCCGCCGCCAATCCCTCTTACCTCCCCTGATTGGCTGTTCAGTGCCTGCAGCTGAGGCCTAGCCCCTCAGCCTCTCGCTGCTTTGCCAGTATCTCCATCTGGCGCAGGTGAGTGTGTGCAGGCCCTGATCCCCTTTGTGAAGCGTGTGACCATTTGAAAATCTTGTCTGCACCGGAGCGCCATCAGTGCTCCGTGTGTCTCTGCCCCAGTGCCTCTTCCCAATCCCCATAAGCCATCCCTCCCTCCTGCCTCCAATCCCTCCCACCTCCCCTGATTGGCTGTACACTTCCTGCAGCTGAGGCCTAGCCCCTGAACCCCTCGCTGCTTTGCCACTATCTCCATCTGGCCATCTGGCGCAGGTGAGTGTGTGCAGGCCCTGAACCCCTGTGTGAAGCGTGTGTGAAAATCTTGTTTGCACCGAGTGCCATTGGTGCTCTGTGCGTCTCTGCCACAGTGCTTCTTCCTACACCCTGATAGGCCATCCCTCCCACCACCCATCCCTCCCGCCTCCCCTTATTGGCTTTTTACTTCCTGCAGCTGAGGCCTAGCCCCTGCGCCCTTTGCAGCTTTGCCACTATCTCCATCTGGCGCAGGTGAGTGTGTGCTGGCCCTGAACCCCTTTGTGAAGCGTGTGACCATTTGAAAATCTTGTCTACACAGAAGCGCTATCAGTGCTCTGTGTGTCTCTGCCCCAGTGCCTCTTTGCACTCCCCAATAGGCGATCCCTCCCTCCCACATCCCATCCCTCCCACCTCCACCGATTGGCTGTTCACTTCTTGCAGCTGAGGCCTAGCCCCCGAGCCCCTCGCTGCTTTGCCTCTATCTCCATCTGGCGCAGGTGAGTGTGTGCAGGCCCTGAACCCCCGTGTGAAGCGTGTGACCATTTGAAAATCGTATCTGCACTGGAGCGCCATCGGTGCTCCGTGTGTCTCTGCCCCAGTGCCTCTTCCCACTCCCCGATAGGTCATCCCTCCCACCCTGAACCCACATGTGAAGCGTGTGACCATTTGAAAATCTTGTCTGTACCGGAGACCATTGGTGCTCCGTGTGTCTCTGCCCAGTGCCTCTTCCCACTCCCCGATACGCCATCCCTCCCTTCCGCCTCCCATCCCTCCCACCTCACCTGATTGGCTGTTCAGTTCCTGCCGCTGAGGCCTAGCCCCTGAGCCCCTCGCTGCTTTGCCACTATCTCCATCTGGCGCAGGTAGGTGTGTGCAGGCCCTGTACCCCTGTGTGAAGGGTGTGACCATTTGAAAATCTTGTCTGCACTGGAGCACCGTTGGTGCTCTACGCGTCTCTGCCCCATCGCCTCTTCCCACTTCCCATAGGCCATAGCTCCCGCCTTCAATCCCTCACACCTCCCCTGATTAGCTGTTCATTCCCTGTGCTGAGGCCGAGCCACAGAGCCCGTCGCTGCTTTGCCACTATCTCCATCTGGCGCAGGCGAGTGTGCAGGCCCTGAACCCCTGTGTCAAGCGTGTGACCATTTGAAAATCTTGTCTGCACTGGAGCACCATTGGTGCACCGTATGTCTCTGCCCCAGTGCCTCTTCCACTCCCCATAGGCCATCCCTCCCGCCTCCAATCCCTCTTACCTCCCCTGATTGGCTGTTCATTTCCTGTAGCTGAGGCATAGCCCCTGAGCCCCTCGCTGCTTTGCCACTATCTCCATCTGGTGCAGGTGAGTGTGTGTAAGCCCTGAACCCCTGTGTGAAGCGTGTGTGAAAATCTTGTCTGCAACCGAGTGCCATCAGTGCTCCGCCTATCTCTGCCACAGTGCCTCTTCCCACTCCCCAATAGGCCATCCCTCCCTCCCACATCCCATCCCTCCCACCTCCCCGGATTTGCTGTTCATTTCCTGCAGCTGAGGCCTAGCCCCTGAGCCCCTCCCTACTTTGCCAAAATCTCCATCTGGCACAGGTGAGTGTGTGCAGGTCCTGAACCCCTGTGTGAAGCGTGTGACCATTTGAAAATCTTGTCCGCACTGGAGCACCATTGGTGCACCGTATGTCTCGGCCCCAGTGCCTTTTCCCACTCCCCATAGGCCATCCCTCCCGCCGCCAATCACTCTTACCTCCCCTGATTGGCTGTTCATTGCCTGCAGCTGAGGCCTAGCACCTGAGCCTCTCGCTGCTTTGCCACTATCTCCATCTGGTGCAGGTGAGTGTGTACAGGCCCTGAACCCCTGTGTGAAGAGGGTCTGAAAATCTTGTCTGCACCGGAGTGCCATTGGTGCTCCGCGCGTCTCTGCCACAGTGCCTCTTCCCACTCCCCAATAGGCCATCCGTCCCTCCCACCTCCCATCCCTCCCACCTCACCTGATTGGCTGTTGACTTCCTGCAGCTAAGGCCTAGCCCCTGCACCCTTTGCAGCTTTGCCTCTATCTCCATCTGGCACAGGTGAGTGTGTGCAGGCCCTGAACCCCCGTGTGAAGCATGTGACCATTTGAAAATCTTATCTGCACTGGAGCGCCATCGGTGCTCCGTGTGTCTCTGCCCCAGTGCCTCTTCCCACTCCCCAATAGGCGATCCCTCCCTCCCACATCCCATCCCTCCCACCTCCCCTGATTGGCTGTTCACTTCCTGCAGCTGAGGCCTAGCCCATGAGCCCCTCGCTGCTTTGCCTCTATCTCCATCTGGCGCAGGTGAGTGTGTGCAGGCCCTGAACCCCTGTGTGAAGCGTGTGACCATTTGAAAATCTTATCTGCACTGGAGCGCCATTGGTGCTCCGTGTGTCTCTGCCCCAGTGCCTCTTCCCACTCCCCGATACGCCATCCCTCCCTTCCGCCTCCCATCCCTCCCACCTCACCTGATTGGCTGTTCAGTTCCTGCCGCTGAGGCCTAGCCCCTGAGCCCCTCACTGCTTTGACACTATCTCCATCTGGCACAGGGGAGTGTGTGCAGGCCCTGAACCCCCGTGTGAAGTGTTTGACCATTTGAAAATCTTGTCTGCACCAGAGCACCATTGGTGCATTGTGTGTCTCTGCCCCAGTGCCTCTTCCCACTCCCCGATAGGCTATCCCTCCCTCCCGCCTCCCATCCCTCCCACCTCACCTGATTAGCTGTTCACTTCATGCAGCTGAGGCCTAGCCCCTGAGCCCCTTCTTGCTGTGCCACAATCTTCATCTGGTGCAGGTCCTGAACCCCTGTGTGAAGCGTGTGACCATTTGAAAATCTTGTCTGCACCGGAGCACCATTGGTGCACCGTATGTCTCTGCCCCAGTGCCTCTTCCCACTCCCCATAGGCCATCCCTCCCGCCGTCAATCCCTCTTACCTCCCCTGATTGGCTGTTCATTGCCTGCAGCTGAGGCCTAGCCTCTGAGCCTCTCGCTGTTTTGCCACTATCTCCATCTGGTGCAGGTTAGTGTGTACAGGCCCTGAACCCCAGTGTGAAGCATGTGACCATTCGAAAATCTTGTCTGCACCGGAGCGCCATCAGTGCTCCGTGTGTCTCTGCCCCAGTGCCTCTTCCCACTCCCCATAAGCCATCCCTCCCTCCTGCCTCCAATCCCTCCCACCTCCCCTGATTGGCTGTACACTTCCTGCAGCTGAGGCCTAGCCCCTGAACCCCTCGCTGCTTTGCCACTATCTCCATCTGGCGCAGGTGAGTGTGTACAGGCCCTGAACCCCTGTGTGAAGCGTGTGTGAAAATCTTGTTTGCACCGGAGTGCCATCGGTGGTCTGTGCGTCTCTGCCACAGTGCTTCTTCCTACACCCTAATAGGGTATCCCTCCCACCTCCCATCCCTCCCGTCTCCCCTTATTGGATTTTCACTTCCTGCAGCTGAGGCCTAGCCCCTGCGCCCTTTGCAGCTTTGCCACTATCTCCATCTGGCGCAGGTGAGTGTGTGCAGGCCCTGAACCCCTTTGTGAAGCGTGTGACCATTTGAAAATCTTGTCTACACCGGAGCGCCATCAGTGCTCTGTGTGTCTCTGCCCCAATGCCTCTTCCCTCTCCCCAATAGGCGATCCCTCCCTCCCACATCCCATCCCTCCGACCTCCCCTGATTGCCTGTTCACTTCCTGCAGCTGAGGCCTAGCCCCTGAGCCCCTCGCTGCTTTGCCTCTATCACCATCTGGCGCAGGTGAGTGTTCAGGCCCTGAACCCCCGTGTGAAGCGTGTGACCATTTGAAAATCTTATCTGCACTGGAGCGGCATCAGTGCTCCATGTGTCTCTGCCCCAGTGCCTCTTCCCACTCCCCGATAGGTCATCCCTCCCACCCTGAACCCACATGTGAAGCGTGTGACCATTTGAAAATCTTGTCTGTACCGGAGACCATTGGTGCTCTGTGTGTCTCTGCCCCAGTGCCTCTTCCCACTCCCCGATACGCCATCCCTCCCTTCCGCCTCCCATCCCTCCCACCTCACCTGATTGGCTGTTCAGTTCCTGCCGCTGAGGCCTAGCCCCTGAGCCCCTCGCTGCTTTGCCACTATCTCCATCTGGCGCAAGTGATAGTGTGCAGGCCCTGAACCCCTGTGTGAAGCGTGTGACCATTTGAAAATCTTGTCTGTACCGGAGCGCTATTGGTTCTCCATGTCTCTGCCCCAGTGCCTCTTCCCACTCCCCATAGGCCATCCCTCCCTTCCGCCTCCCATCCCTCCCACCTCACCTGATTGGTTGTTCAGTTCCTGCAGCTGAGGCCTAGCCCCTGAGCCCCTCGCTACTTTGCCACAATCTCCATTTGGCGCAGGTGAGTGTGTGCAGGTCCTGAACCCCTGTGTGAAGCGTGTGACCATTTGAAAATCTTGTCCGCACCGGAGCACCATTGGTGCACCGTATGTCTCTGCCCCAGTGCCTTTTCCCACTCCCCATAGGCCATCCCTCCCGCCGCCAATCACTCTTACCTCCCCTGATTGGCTGTTCATTGCCTGCAGCTGAGGCCTAGCACCTGAGTCTCTCGCTGCTTTGCCACTATCTCCATCTGGTGCAGGTGAGTGTGTACAGGCCCTGAACCCCTGTGTGAAGCGGGTCTGAAAATCTTGTCTGCACCGGAGTGCCATCGGTGCTCCGCGCATCTCTGCCACAGTGCCTCTTCCCACTCCCCAATAGGCGATCCCTCCCTCCCACATCCCATCCCTCCCACCACCCCTGATTGGCTGTTCACTTCCTGCAGGTGAGGCCTAGCCCCTGAGCCCCTCGCTGCTTTGCCTCTATCTCCATCTGGCGCAGGTGAGTGTGTGCAGGCCCTGAACCACTGTGTGAAGCGTGTGACCATTTGAAAATCTTGTCTGTACCGGAGCGCCATTGGTGCACCGTGTGTCTCTGCCCCAGTGCCTCTTCCCACTCCCTGATAGGCCATCCCACTCTCCCACCTCCTATCCCTCCCACCTCATCTGATTGGCTTTACACGTCCTGCAGCTGAGGCCAAGCCCCTGAGCCCCTCGCTGCTTTACCACTATCTCCATCTGGCGCAGGTGGGTGTGTGCAGGCCCTGAACCCCCGAGTGAAGCATGTGACCATTTGAAAATGTTGTCTGCACCGGAGTGCCATTGGTGCACCGTGTGTCTCTGCCCCAGTGCCTCTTCCCACTCCCTGATAGGCCATCCCCCCCTCCCACCTCCTATCCCTCCCACCTCATCTGATTGGCTTTACACGTCCTGCAGGGGAGGCCAAGCCCCTGAGCCCCTCGCTGCTTTACCACTATCTCCATCTGGCGCAGGTGAGTGTATGCAGGCCCTGAACCCCTGTGTGAAGCGTGCGACCATTTGAAAATCTTGTCTGCACCGGAGCACCATTGGTGCACCATATGTCTCTGCCCCAGTCCCTCTTCCCACTCCCCATAGGCCATCCCTCCTGCCGCCAATCCCTCTTACCTCCCCTGATTGGCTGTTCATTGCCTGCAGCTGAGGCCTAGCACCTGAGCCTCTCGCTGCTTTGCCACTATCTCCATCTGGCGCAGGTGAGTGTGTGCAGGCCCTGAACCCCTGTGTGAAGCGTATGTGAGAATCTTGTTTGCACCGGAGTGCCATCGGTGCTCCGTGTGTCTCTGCCCCAGTGCCTCTTCCCACTCCCCATAAGCCATCCCTCCCTCCTGCCTCCAATCCCTCCCACCTCCCCTGATTGGCTGTACACTTCCTGCAGCTGAGGCCTAGCCCCTGAACCCCTCGCTGCTTTGCCACTATCTCCATCTGGCGCAGGTGAGTGTGTGCAGGCCCTGAACCCCTGTGTGAAGCGTATGTGAGAATCTTGTTTGCACCGGAGTGCCATCGGTGCTCTGGGCGTCTCTGCCACAGTGCCTCTTCCTACACCCTAATAGGACATCCCTCCCACCACCCATCCCTCCCGCCTCCCCTTATTGGCTTTTTACTTCCTGCAGCTGAGGCCTAGCCCCTGTGCCCTTTGCAGCTTTGCCACTATCTCCATCTGGTGCAGGTGAGTGTGTGCAGGCCCTGAACCCCTTTGTGAAGCCTGTGACCATTTAATAATCTTGTTTCCACCGGAGCCCCATCAGTGCTATGTGTGTCTCTGCCCCAGTGCCTCTTCCCACTCCCCATAAGCCATCCCTCCCTCCTGCCTCCAATCCCTCCCACCTCCCCTGATTGGCTGTACACTTCCTGCAGCTGAGGCCTAGCCCCTGAACCCCTCGCTGCTTTGCCACTATCTCCATCTGGCGCAGGTGAGTGTGTGCAGGCCCTGAACCCCTGTGTGAAGCGTATGTGAGAATCTTGTTTGCACCGGAGTGCCATCGGTGCTTTGGGCGTCTCTGCCACAGTGCCTCTTCCTACACCCTAATAGGACATCCCTCCCACCACCCATCCCTCCCGCCTCCCCTTATTGGCTTTTTACTTCCTGCAGCTGAGGCCTAGCCCCTGTGCCCTTTGCAGCTTTGCCACTATCTCCATCTGGTGCAGGTGAGTGTGTGCAGGCCCTGAACCCCTTTGTGAAGCGTGTGACCATTTAAAAATCTTGTCTACACCGAAGCGCTATCAGTGCTCTGTGTGTCTCTGCCCCAGTGCCTCTTCCCACTCCCCAATAGACGATCCCGCCCTCCCACATCCCATCCCTCCCACCTCCCCTGATTGGCTGTTCACTTCTTGCAGCTGAGGCCTAGCCCCTGAGCCCCTCGCTGCTTTGCCTCTATATCCATCTGGCACAGGTGAGTGTGTGCATACCCTGATTCCCCGTGTGAAACGTGTGACCATTTGAAAATCGTATCTGCACTGGAGCGCCATCGGTGCTCCGTGTGTCTCTGCCCTAGTGCCTCTTCCCATTCCCCGATAGGCCATCCCTCCCACCCTGAACCCACATGTGAAGCGTGTGACCATTTGAAAATCTTGTCTGTACCGGAGCGCTATTGGTTCTCCATATGTCTCTGCCCCAGTGCCTCTTCCCACTCCCCATAGGCCATCCTTCCCGCCTTCAATCCCTCCCACCTTCCCTGATTGGCTGTTCATTTCCTGTAGCTGAGGCCTAGCCCCTGAGCCCCTTCTTGCTGTGCCACAATATTCATCTGGTGCAGGTCCTGAACCCCTGTGTGAAGTGTGTGACCATTTGAAAATCTTGTCTGCACCAGAGCACCATTGGTGCATTGTGTGTCTCTGCCACAGTGCCTCTTCCCACTCCCCGATAGGCCATCCCTCACTCCCGCCTCCCATCCCTCCCACCTCACCTGATTGGCTGTTCACTTCCTGCAGCTGAGGCGTAGCCCCTGAGCCCCTTCTTGCTGTGCCACAATATTCATCTGGTGCAGGTCCTGAACCCCTGTGTGAAGTGTGTGACCATTTGAAAATCTTGTCCGCACCGGAGCACCATTGGTGGACTGTATGTCTCTGTCCCAGTGCCTCTTCCCACTCCCAATAGGCCATCCCTCCCGCTGCCAATCACTTTTACCTCCTCTGATTGGCTGTTCATTGCCTGCAGCTGAGGCCTAGCCCCTGAGCCTCTCGCTGCTTTGCTACTATCTCCATCTGGTGCAGGTGAGTGTTTACAGGCCCTGAACCCCTGTGTGAAGCGTGTGTGACAATCTTGTCTGCGCCGGAGTGTCATTGGTGCTCTGTGTGTCTCTGCCCCAGTGCCTCTTCCCACTCCCCAATAGGCCATCCCTTCTGCCGTGAACCCCCATGTGAAGCGTGGGACCAATTGAAAATCTTGTGTGAACCGGAGCGCTGTTGATGCTCCGTGTGTCTCTGCCCCAGTGCCTCTTCCCACTCCCCATAGGCCATCCCTCCTGCCGTCAATCCCTCTTACCTCCCCTGATTGACTGTTCATTGCCTGCAGCTGAGGCCTAGCCTCTGAGCCTCTCGCTGTTTTGCCACTATCTCCATCTGGTGCAGGTTAGTGTGTACAGGCCCTGAACCCCTGTGTGAAGCGTGTGTGAAAATCTTGTCTGCACCGGAGTGCCATCGGTGCTCCGCGCGTCTCTGCCACAGTGCCTCTTCCCAATCCCCAATAGGCCATCTGTCCCTCCCACATCCCATCCCTCCCACCTCCCCTGATTGGCTGTTCACTTCCTGCAGCTGAGGCCTAGCCCCTGAGCCCCTCGCTGCTTTGCCACTATCTCCATCTGGCGCAGGTGGGTGTGTGCAGGCCCTGAATCCCCGTGTAAAGCATGTGACCATTCGAAAATCTTGTCTGCACCGGAGCGCATTGGTGCATCGTGTGTTTCTGCCCCAGTGCTTCTTCCCACTCCCTGATAGGCCATCCCCCCCTCCCACCTCCCATCCCTCCCACCTCATCTGATTGGCTGTTCCCTTCCTGCAACTGAGGCCAAGCCCCTGAGCCCCTCGCTGCTTTACCACTATCTCCATCTGGGGCAGGTGAGAGTGTGCAGGCCCTGAACCCCTGTGTGAAGCGAGTGACCATTTGAAAATCTTGTCTGCACCAGAGCACCATTGGTGCACCGTATGTCTCTGCCCCAGTGCCTCTTACCACTCCCCATAGGCCATCCCTCCCGCCGCCAATCCCTCTTACCTCCCCTGATTGGCTGTTCAGTGCCTGCAGCTGAGGCCTAGCCCCTCAGCCTCTCGCTGCTTTGCCAGTATCTCCATCTGGCGCAGGTGAGTGTGTGCAGGCCCTGATCCCCTTTGTGAAGCGTGTGACCATTTGAAAATCTTGTCTGCACCGGAGCGCCATCAGTGCTCCGTGTGTCTCTGCCCCAGTGCCTCTTCCCAATCCCCATAAGCCATCCCTCCCTCCTGCCTCCAATCCCTCCCACCTCCTCTGATTGGCTGTTCATTGCCTGCAGCTGAAGCCTAGCCCCTGAGCCTCTCGCTGCTTTGCTACTATCTCCATCTGGTGCAGGTGAGTGTTTACAGGCCCTGAACCCCTGTGTGAAGCGTGTGTGACAATCTTGTCTGCACCGGAGTGTCATTGGTGCTCTGTGTGTCTCTGCCCCAGTGCCTCTTCCCACTCCCCAATAGGCCATCCCTTCTGCCGTGAACCCCCATGTGAAGCGTGGGACCAATTGAAAATCTTGTGTGAACCGGAGCGCTGTTGATGCTCCGTGTGTCTCTGCCCCAGTGCCTCTTCCCACTCCCCATAGGCCATCCCTCCTGCCGTCAATCCCTCTTACCTCCCCTGATTGACTGTTCATTGCCTGCAGCTGAGGCCTAGCCTCTGAGCCTCTCGCTGTTTTGCCACTATCTGCATCTGGTGCAGGTTAGTGTGTACAGGCCCTGAACCCCTGTGTGAAGCGTGTGTGAAAATCTTGTCTGCACCGGAGTGCCATCGGTGCTCCGCGCGTCTCTGCCACAGTGCCTCTTCCCAATCCCCAATAGGCCATCCGTCCCTCCCACATCCCATCCCTCCCACCTCCCCTGATTGGCTGTTCACTTCCTGCAGCTGAGGCCTAGCCCCTGAGCCCCTCGCTGCTTTGCCACTATCTCCATCTGGCGCAGGTGGGTGTGTGCAGGCCCTGAATCCCCGTGTAAAGCATGTGACCATTCGAAAATCTTGTCTGCACCGGAGCGCATTGGTGCATCGTGTGTTTCTGCCCCAGTGCTTCTTCCCACTCCCTGATAGGCTATCCCCCCCTCCCACCTCCCATCCCTCCCACCTCATCTGATTGGCTTTTCCCTTCCTGCAACTGAGGCCAAGCCCCTGAGCCCCTCGCTGCTTTACCACTATCTCCATCTGGGGCAGGTGAGTGTGTGCAGGCCCTGAACCCCTGTGTGAAGCGTGTGTGAAAATCTTGTTTGCACCGGAGTGCCATTGGTGCTCTGTGCGTCTCTGCCACAGTGCCTCTTCCTACACCCTAATAGGCCATCCCTCCCACCACCCATCCCTCTTACCTCCCCTGATTGGCTGTTCAGTGCCTGCAGCTGAGGCCTAGCCCCTGAGCCTCTCGCTGCTTTGCCAGTATCTCCATCTGGCGCAGGTGAGTGTGTGCAGGCCCTGAACCCCTGTGTGAAGCGAGTGACCATTTGAAAATCTTGTCTGCACCAGAGCACCATTGGTGCACCGTATGTCTCTGCCCCAGTGCCTCTTCCCACTCCCCATAGGCCATCCCTCCCGCCGCCAATCCCTCTTACCTCCCCTGATTGGCTGTTCAGTGCCTGCAGCTGAGGCCTAGCCCCTGAGCCTCTCGCTGCTTTGCCAGTATCTCCATCTGGCGCAGGTGAGTGTGTGCAGGCCCTGATCCCCTTTGTGAAGCGTGTGACCATTTGAAAATCTTGTCTGCACCGGAGCGCCATCAGTGCTCCGTGTGTCTCTGCCCCAGTGCCTCTTCCCAATCCCCATAAGCCATCCCTCCCTCCTGCCTCCAATCCCTCCCACCTCCCCTGATTGGCTGTACACTTCCTGCAGCTGAGGCCTAGCCCCTGAACCCCTCGCTGCTTTGCCACTATCTCCATCTGGCCATCTGGCGCAGGTGAGTGTGTGCAGGCCCTGAACCCCTGTGTGAAGCGTGTGTGAAAATCTTGTTTGCACCGGAGTGCCATTGGTGCTCTGTGCGTCTCTGCCACAGTGCCTCTTCCTACACCCTGATAGGCCATCCCTCCCACCACCCATCCCTCCCGCCTCCCCTTATTGGCTTTTTACTTCCTGCAGCTGAGGCCTAGCCCCTGCGCCCTTTGCAGCTTTGCCACTATCTCCATCTGGCGCAGGTGAGTGTGTGCTGGCCCTGAACCCCTTTGTGAAGCGTGTGACCATTTGAAAATCTTGTCTACACAGAAGCGCTATCAGTGCTCTGTGTGTCTCTGCCCCAGTGCCTCTTTGCACTCCCCAATAGGCGATCCCTCCCTCCCACATCCCATCCCTCCCACCTCCCCTGATTTGCTGTTCATTTCCTGCAGCTGAGGCCTAGCCCCTGAGCCCCTCCCTACTTTGCCAAAATCTCCATCTGGCACAGGTGAGTGTGTGCAGGTCCTGGACCCCTGTGTGAAGCGTGTGACCATTTGAAAATCTTGTCCGCACTGGAGCACCATTGGTGCACCGTATGTCTCGGCCCCAGTGCCTTTTCCCACTCCCCATAGGCCATCCCTCCCGCCGCCAATCACTCTTACCTCCCCTGATTGGCTGTTCATTGCCTGCAGCTGAGGCCTAGCACCTGAGTCTCTCGCTGCTTTGCCACTATCTCCATCTGGTGCAGGTGAGTGTGTACAGGCCCTGAACCCCTGTGTGAAGAGGGTCTGAAAATCTTGTCTGCACCGGAGTGCCATTGGTGCTCCGCGCGTCTCTGCCACAGTGCCTCTTCCCACTCCCCAATAGGCCATCCGTCCCACCCACATCCCATCCCTCCCACCTCACCTGATTGGCTGTTGACTTCCTGCAGCTAAGGCCTAGCCCCTGCACCCTTTGCAGCTTTGCCTCTATCTCCATCTGGCACAGGTGAGTGTGTGCAGGCCCTGAACCCCCGTGTGAAGCATGTGACCATTTGAAAATCTTATCTGCACTGGAGCGCCATCGGTGCTCCGTGTGTCTCTGCCCCAGTGCCTCTTCCCACTCCCCAATAGGCGATCCCTCCCTCCCACATCCCATCCCTCCCACCTCCCCTGATTGGCTGTTCACTTCCTGCAGCTGAGGCCTAGCCCCTGAGCCCCTCGCTGCTTTGCCTCTATCTCCATCTGGCGCAGGTGAGTGTGTGCAGGCCCTGAACCCCTGTGTGAAGCGTGTGACCATTTGAAAATCTTATCTGCACTGGAGCGCCATCGGTGCTCCGTGTGTCTCTGCCCCAGTGCCTCTTCCCACTCCCCGATACGCCATCCCTCCCTTCCGCCTCCCATCCCTCCCACCTCACCTGATTGGCTGTTCAGTTCCTGCCGCTGAGGCCTAGCCCCTGAGCCCCTCACTGCTTTGACACTATCTCCATCTGGCACAGGGGAGTGTGTGCAGGCCCTGAACCCCCGTGTGAAGTGTTTGACCATTTGAAAATCTTGTCTGCACCAGAGCACCATTGGTGCATTGTGTGTCTCTGCCCCAGTGCCTCTTCCCACTCCCCGATAGGCTATCCCTCCCTCCCGCCTCCCATCCCTCCCACCTCACCTGATTAGCTGTTCACTTCATGCAGCTGAGGCCTAGCCCCTGAGCCCCTTCTTGCTGTGCCACAATCTTCATCTGGTGCAGGTCCTGAACCCCTGTGTGAAGCGTGTGACCATTTGAAAATCTTGTCTGCACCGGAGCACCATTGGTGCACCGTATGTCTCTGCCCCAGTGCCTCTTCCCACTCCCCATAGGCCATCCCTCCCGCCGTCAATCCCTCTTACCTCCCCTGATTGGCTGTTCATTGCCTGCAGCTGAGGCCTAGCCTCTGAGCCTCTCGCTGTTTTGCCACTATCTCCATCTGGTGCAGGTTAGTGTGTACAGGCCCTGAACCCCTGTGTGAAGCGTGTGTGAAAATCTTGTCTGCACCGGAGTGCCATCGGTGCTCGGCGCGTCTCTGCCACAGTGCCTCTTCCCAATCCCCAATAGGCCATCCGTCCCTCCCACATCCCATCCCTCCCACCTCCCCTGATTGGCTGTTCACTTCCTGCAGCTGAGGCCTAGTCCCTGAGCCCCTCGCTGCTTTGCCACTATCTCCATCTGGCGCAGGTGGGTGTGTGCAGTCCCTGGACCCCCGTGTGAAGCATGTGACCATTCGAAAATCTTGTCTGCACCGGCGCGCCATTGGTGCACCGTGTGTCTCTGCCCCAGTGCCTCTTCCCACTCCCTGATAGGCCATCCCCGCCTCCCACCTCCCATCCCTCCCACCTCATCTGATTGGCTTTTCACTTCCTGCAGCTGAGGCCAAGCCCCTGAGCCCCTCGCTGCTTTATCACTATGTCCATCTGGCGCAGGTGAGTGTGTGCAGGCCCTGAACCCCTGTGTGAAGCGAGTGACCATTTGAAAATCTAATCTGCAGTGGAGCACCATCGGTGCTCTGTGTGTCTCTGCCCCAGCGCCTCTTCCCACTCCCCGATAGGCCATCCCTTCCGCCGTGAATCCCCAAGTGAAGCATGGGACCAATTAAAAATCTTGACTGTACCGGAGAGCTGTTGGTGCTCCGTGTGTCTCTGCCCCAGTGCCTCTTCCGACTCCCCGATAAGCCATCCCTCCCTTCCACCTCCCATCCATCCCTCCCACCTCACCTGATTGGCTGTTCACTTCCTGCAGCTGAGGCCTAGCCCCTGAGCCCCTCGCTGCTTTGCCACTATCTCCATCTGGCGCAGGTGAGTGTGACGAGGCCCTGAACCCCTGTGTGCAGCGTGTGACCATTTGAAAATCTTGTCTGCACCGGAGCACCATTGATGCACAGTATGTCTCTGCCCCAGTGCCTCTTCCCACTCCCCATAGGCCATCCCTCCCACCGCCAATCCCTATTACCTCCCCTGATTGGCTGTTCATTGCCTGCAGCTGAGGCCTAGCCCCTGAGCCTCTCGCTGCTTTGCCACTATCTCCATCTGGTCCAGGTGAGTGTGTACAGGCCCTGAACCCTTGTGTGAAGCGTGTGTGAAAATCTTGTCTGCACCAGAGTGCCATCGGTGCTCTGCACGATTCTGCCACAGTGCCTCTTCCCACTCCCCAATAGGCCATCCGTTCCTCCCACATCCCATCCATCCCACCTCCCCTGATTTGCTGTTCACTTCCTGCAGCTGAGGTCTAGCCCCTGAGCCCCTCGCTGCTTTGCCACTATCTCCATCTGGCGCAGGTGGGTGTGTGCAGGCCCTGTACCCCTGTGTGAAGCGTGTGACCATTTGAAAATCTTGTCTGCACTGGAGCACCATTGGTGCTCCGCGCGTCTCTGCCCCATCGCCTCTTCCCACTCCCCATAGGCCATAGCTCCCGCCTTCAATCCCTCACACCTCCCCTGATTAGCTGTTCATTCCCTGTGCTGAGGCCGAGCCACAGAGCCCCTCGCCGCTTTGCCACTATCTCCATCTGGCGCAGGTGAGTGTGTGCAGGCCCTGAACCCCTGTGTGAAGCGTGTGACCATTTGAAAATCTTGTCTGCACTGGAGCACCATTGGTGCACCGTATGTCTCTGCCCCAGTGCCTCTTCCCACTCCCCATAGGCCATCCCTCCCGCCTCCAATCCCTCTTACCTCCCCTGATTGGCTGTTCATTTCCTGTAGCTGAGGCATAGCCCCTGAGCCCCTCGGTGCTTTGCCACTATCTCCATCTGGTGCAGGTGAGTGTGTGTAAGCCCTGAACCCCTGTGTGAAGCGTGTGTGAAAATCTTGTCTGCAACGGAGTGCCATCAGTGCTCCGCCTATCTCTGCCACAGTGCCTCTTCCCACTCCCCAATAGGCCATCGCTCCCTCCCACATCCCATCCCTCCCACCTCCCCTGATTTGCTGTTCATTTCCTGCAGCTGAGGCCTAGCCCCTGAGCCCCTCCCTACTTTGCCAAAATCTCCATCTGGCACAGGTGAGTGTGTGCAGGTCCTGAACCCCTGTGTGAAGCGTGTGACCATTTGAAAATCTTGTCCGCACTGGAGCACCATTGGTGCACCGTATGTCTCGGCCCCAGTGCCTTTTTCCACTCCCCATAGGCCATCCCTCCCGCCGCCAATCACTCTTACCTCCACTGATTGGCTGTTCATTGCCTGCAGCTGAGGCCTAGCACCTGAGCCTCTCGCTGCTTTGCCACTATCTCCATCTGGTGCAGGTGAGTGTGTACAGGCCCTGAACCCCTGTGTGAAGAGGGTCTGAAAATCTTGTCTGCACCGGAGTGCCATTGGTGCTCCGCGCGTCTCTGCCACAGTGCCTCTTCCCACTCCCCAATAGGCCATCCGTCCCTCCCACATCCCATCCCTCCCACCTCACCTGATTGGCTGTTGACTTCCTGCAGCTAAGGCCTAGCCCCTGCACCCTTTGCAGCTTTGCCTCTATCTCCATCTGGCACAGGTGAGTGTGTGCAGGCCCTGAACCCCCGTGTGAAGCATGTGACCATTTGAAAATCTTATCTGCACTGGAGCGCCATCGGTGCTCCTTGTGTCTCTGCCCCAGTGCCTCTTCCCACTCCCCGATACGCCATCCCTCCCTTCCGCCTCCCATCCCTCCCACCTCACCTGATTGGCTGTTCAGTTCCTGCCGCTGAGGCCTAGCCCCTGAGCCCCTCACTGCTTTGACACTATCTCCATCTGGCACAGGGGAGTGTGTGCAGGCCCTGAACCCCCGTGTGAAGTGTTTGACCATTTGAAAATCTTGTCTGCACCAGAGCACCATTGGTGCATTGTGTGTCTCTGCCCCAGTGCCTCTTCCCACTCCCCGATAGGCTATCCCTCCCTCCCGCCTCCCATCCCTCCCACCTCACCTGATTAGCTGTTCACTTCATGCAGCTGAGGCCTAGCCCCTGAGCCCCTTCTTGCTGTGCCACAATCTTCATCTGGTGCAGGTCCTGAACCCCTGTGTGAAGCGTGTGACCATTTGAAAATCTTGTCTGCACCGGAGCACCATTGGTGCACCGTATGTCTCTGCCCCAGTGCCTCTTCCCACTCCCCATAGGCCATCCCTCCCGCCGTCAATCCCTCTTACCTCCCCTGATTGGCTGTTCATTGCCTGCAGCTGAGGCCTAGCCTCTGAGCCTCTCGCTGTTTTGCCACTATCTCCATCTGGTGCAGGTTAGTGTGTACAGGCCCTGAACCCCTGTGTGAAGCGTGTGTGAAAATCTTGTCTGCACCGGAGTGCCATCGGTGCTCGGCGCGTCTCTGCCACAGTGCCTCTTCCCAATCCCCAATAGGCCATCCGTCCCTCCCACATCCCATCCCTCCCACCTCCCCTGATTGGCTGTTCACTTCCTGCAGCTGAGGCCTAGTCCCTGAGCCCCTCGCTGCTTTGCCACTATCTCCATCTGGCGCAGGTGGGTGTGTGCAGGCCCTGAACCCCCGTGTGAAGCATGTGACCATTTGAAAATCTTATCTGCACTGGAGCGCCATCGGTGCTCCGTGTGTCTCTGCCCCAGTGCCTCTTCCCACTCCCCAATAGGCGATCCCTCCCTCCCACATCCCATCCCTCCCACCTCCCCTGATTGGCTGTTCACTTCCTGCAGCTGAGGCCTAGCCCCTGAGCCCCTCGCTGCTTTGCCTCTATCTCCATCTGGCGCAGGTGAGTGTGTGCAGGCCCTGAACCCCTGTGTGAAGCGTGTGACCATTTGAAAATCTTATCTGCACTGGAGCGCCATCGGTGCTCCTTGTGTCTCTGCCCCAGTGCCTCTTCCCACTCCCCGATACGCCATCCCTCC
Organism: Ambystoma mexicanum; assembly: GCF_040938575.1. Lineage (NCBI taxonomy): Eukaryota > Metazoa > Chordata > Amphibia > Caudata > Ambystomatidae > Ambystoma > Ambystoma mexicanum. The sequence continues at coordinate 554,397,528 of NC_090932.1, forward strand.
CTTCCGCCTCCCATCCCTCCCACCTCACCTGATTGGCTGTTCAGTTCCTGCCGCTGAGGCCTAGCCCCTGAGCCCCTCACTGCTTTGACACTATCTCCATCTGGCACAGGGGAGTGTGTGCAGGCCCTGAACCCCCGTGTGAAGTGTTTGACCATTTGAAAATCTTGTCTGCACCAGAGCACCATTGGTGCATTGTGTGTCTCTGCCCCAGTGCCTCTTCCCACTCCCCGATAGGCTATCCCTCCCTCCCGCCTCCCATCCCTCCCACCTCACCTGATTAGCTGTTCACTTCATGCAGCTGAGGCCTAGCCCCTGAGCCCCTTCTTGCTGTGCCACAATCTTCATCTGGTGCAGGTCCTGAACCCCTGTGTGAAGCGTGTGACCATTTGAAAATCTTGTCTGCACCGGAGCACCATTGGTGCACCGTATGTCTCTGCCCCAGTGCCTCTTCCCACTCCCCATAGGCCATCCCTCCCGCCGTCAATCCCTCTTACCTCCCCTGATTGGCTGTTCATTGCCTGCAGCTGAGGCCTAGCCTCTGAGCCTCTCGCTGTTTTGCCACTATCTCCATCTGGTGCAGGTTAGTGTGTACAGGCCCTGAACCCCTGTGTGAAGCGTGTGTGAAAATCTTGTCTGCACCGGAGTGCCATCGGTGCTCGGCGCGTCTCTGCCACAGTGCCTCTTCCCAATCCCCAATAGGCCATCCGTCCCTCCCACATCCCATCCCTCCCACCTCCCCTGATTGGCTGTTCACTTCCTGCAGCTGAGGCCTAGTCCCTGAGCCCCTCGCTGCTTTGCCACTATCTCCATCTGGCGCAGGTGGGTGTGTGCAGGCCCTGAACCCCCGTGTGAAGCATGTGACCATTTGAAAATCTTATCTGCACTGGAGCGCCATCGGTGCTCCGTGTGTCTCTGCCCCAGTGCCTCTTCCCACTCCCCAATAGGCGATCCCTCCCTCCCACATCCCATCCCTCCCACCTCCTCTGATTGGCTGTTCACTTCCTGCAGCTGAGGCCTAGCCCCTGAGCCCCTCACTGCTTTGCCTCTATCTCCATCTGGCGCAGGTGAGTGTGTGCAGGCCCTGAACCCCCGTGTGAAGCATGTGACCATTTGAAAATCTTGTCTGCACCGGCGCGCCATTGGTGCACCGTGTGTCTCTGCCCCAGTGCCTCTTCCCACTCCCTGATAGGCCATCCCCGCCTCCCACCTCCCATCCCTCCCACCTCATCTGATTGGCTTTTCACTTCCTGCAGCTGAGGCCAAGCCCCTGAGCCCCTCGCTGCTTTATCACTATGTCCATCTGGCGCAGGTGAGTGTGTGCAGGCCCTGAACCCCCGTGTGAAGCATGTGACCATTTGAAAATCTTATCTGCACTGGAGCGCCATCGGTGCTCCGTGTGTCTCTGCCCCAGTGCCTCTTCCCACTCCCCAATAGGCGATCCCTCCCTCCCACATCCCATCCCTCCCACCTCCCCTGATTGGCTGTTCACTTCCTGCAGCTGAGGCCTAGCCCCTGAGCCCCTCGCTGCTTTGCCTCTATCTCCATCTGGCGCAGGTGAGTGTGTGCAGGCCCTGAACCCCTGTGTGAAGCGTGTGACCATTTGAAAATCTTATCTGCACTGGAGCGCCATCGGTGCTCCGTGTGTCTCTGCCCCAGTGCCTCTTCCCACTCCCTGATACGCCATCCCTCCCTTCCGCCTCCCATCCCTCCCACCTCACCTGATTGGCTGTTCAGTTCCTGCCGCTGAGGCCTAGCCCCTGAGCCCCTCGCTGCTTTGACACTATCTCCATCTGGCACAGGGGAGTGTGTGCAGGCCCTGAACCCCCGTGTGAAGTGTTTGACCATTTGAAAATCTTGTCTGCACCAGAGCACCATTGGTGCATTGTGTGTCTCTGCCCCAGTGCCTCTTCCCACTCCCCGATAGGCTATCCCTCCCTGCCGCCTCCCATCCCTCCCACCTCACCTGATTAGCTGTTCACTTCATGCAGCTGAGGCCTAGCCCCTGAGCCCCTTCTTGCTGTGCCACAATCTTCATCTGGTGCAGGTCCTGAACCCCTGTGTGAAGCGTGTGACCATTTGAAAATCTTGTCTGCACCGGAGCACCATTGGTGCACCGTATGTCTCTGCCCCAGTGCCTCTTCCCACTCCCCATAGGCCATCCCTCCCGCCGTCAATCCCTCTTACCTCCCCTGATTGGCTGTTCATTGCCTGCAGCTGAGGCCTAGCCTCTGAGCCTCTCGCTGTTTTGCCACTATCTCCATCTGGTGCAGGGTAGTGTGTACAGGCCCTGAACCCCTGTGTGAAGCGTGTGTGAAAATCTTGTCTGCACCGGAGTGCCATCGGTGCTCGGCGCGTCTCTGCCACAGTGCCTCTTCCCAATCCCCAATAGGCCATCCGTCCCTCCCACATCCCATCCCTCCCACCTCCCCTGATTGGCTGTTCACTTCCTGCAGCTGAGGCCTAGTCCCTGAGCCCCTCGCTGCTTTGCCACTATCTCCATCTGGCGCAGGTGGGTGTGTGCAGGCCCTGAACCCCCGTGTGAAGCATGTGACCATTCGAAAATCTTGTCTGCACCGGCGCGCCTTTGGTGCACCGTGTGTCTCTGCCCCAGTACCTCTTCCCACTCCCTAATAGGCCATCCCCGCCTCCCACCTCCCATCCCTCCCACCTCATCTGATTGGCTTTTCACTTCCTGCAGCTGAGGCCAAGCCCCTGAGCCCCTCGCTGCTTTATCACTATGTCCATCTGGCGCAGGTGAGTGTGTGCAGGCCCTGAACCCCTGTGTGAAGCGAGTGACCATTTGAAAATCTAATCTGCAGTGGAGCGCCATCGGTGCTCTGTGTGTCTCTGCCCCAGCGCCTCTTCCCACTCCCCGATAGGCCATCCCTTCCGCCGTGAATCCCCAAGTGAAGCATGGGACCAATTAAAAATCTTGACTGTACCGGAGAGCTGTTGGTGCTCCGTGTGTCTCTGCCCCAGTGCCTCTTCCGACTCCCCGATAAGCCATCCCTCCCTTCCACCTCCCATCCATCCCTCCCACCTCACCTGATTGGCTGTTCACTTCCTGCAGCTGAGGCCTAGCCCCTGAGCCCCTCGCTGCTTTGCCACTATCTCCATCTGGCGCAGGTGAGTGTGTCGAGGCCCTGAACCCCTGTGTGCAGCGTGTGACCATTTGAAAATCTTGTCTGCACCGGAGCACCATTGATGCACAGTATGTCTCTGCCCCAGTGCCTCTTCCCACTCCCCATAGGCCATCCCTCCCACCGCCAATCCCTATTACCTCCCCTGATTGGCTGTTCATTGCCTGCAGCTGAGGCCTAGCCCCTGAGCCTCTCGCTGCTTTGCCACTATCTCCATCTGGTCCAGGTGAGTGTGTACAGGCCCTGAACCCTTGTGTGAAGCGTGTGTGAAAATCTTGTCTGCACCAGAGTGCCATCGGTGCTCTGCACGATTCTGCCACAGTGCCTCTTCCCACTCCCCAATAGGCCATCCGTTCCTCCCACATCCCATCCATCCCACCTCCCCTGATTTGCTGTTCACTTCCTGCAGCTGAGGTCTAGCCCCTGAGCCCCTCGCTGCTTTGCCACTATCTCCATCTGGCGCAGGTGGGTGTGTGCAGGCCCTGTACCCCTGTGTGAAGCGTGTGACCATTTGAAAATCTTGTCTGCACTGGAGCACCATTGGTGCTCCGCGCGTCTCTGCCCCATCGCCTCTTCCCACTCCCCATAGGCCATAGCTCCCGCCTTCAATCCCTCACACCTCCCCTGATTAGCTGTTCATTCCCTGTGCTGAGGCCGAGCCACAGAGCCCCTCGCCGCTTTGCCACTATCTCCATCTGGCGCAGGTGAGTGTGTGCAGGCCCTGAACCCCTGTGTGAAGCGTGTGACCATTTGAAAATCTTGTCTGCACTGGAGCACCATTGGTGCACCGTATGTCTCTGCCCCAGTGCCTCTTCCCACTCCCCATAGGCCATCCCTCCCGCCTCCAATCCCTCTTACCTCCCCTGATTGGCTGTTCATTTCCTGTAGCTGAGGCATAGCCCCTGAGCCCCTCGGTGCTTTGCCACTATCTCCATCTGGTGCAGGTGAGTGTGTGTAAGCCCTGAACCCCTGTGTGAAGCGTGTGTGAAAATCTTGTCTGCAACGGAGTGCCATCAGTGCTCCGCCTATCTCTGCCACAGTGCCTCTTCCCACTCCCCAATAGGCCATCCCTCCCTCCCACATCCCATCCCTCCCACCTCCCCTGATTTGCTGTTCATTTCCTGCAGCTGAGGCCTAGCCCCTGAGCCCCTCCCTACTTTGCCAAAATCTCCATCTGGCACAGGTGAGTGTGTGCAGGTCCTGAACCCCTGTGTGAAGCGTGTGACCATTTGAAAATCTTGTCCGCACTGGAGCACCATTGGTGCACCGTATGTCTCGGCCCCAGTGCCTTTTTCCACTCCCCATAGGCCATCCCTCCCGCCGCCAATCACTCTTACCTCCACTGATTGGCTGTTCATTGCCTGCAGCTGAGGCCTAGCACCTGAGCCTCTCGCTGCTTTGCCACTATCTCCATCTGGTGCAGGTGAGTGTGTACAGGCCCTGAACCCCTGTGTGAAGAGGGTCTGAAAATCTTGTCTGCACCGGAGTGCCATTGGTGCTCCGCGCGTCTCTGCCACAGTGCCTCTTCCCACTCCCCAATAGGCCATCCGTCCCTCCCACATCCCATCCCTCCCACCTCACCTGATTGGCTGTTGACTTCCTGCAGCTAAGGCCTAGCCCCTGCACCCTTTGCAGCTTTGCCTCTATCTCCATCTGGCACAGGTGAGTGTGTGCAGGCCCTGAACCCCCGTGTGAAGCATGTGACCATTTGAAAATCTTATCTGCACTGGAGCGCCATCGGTGCTCCGTGTGTCTCTGCCCCAGTGCCTCTTCCCACTCCCCAATAGGCGATCCCTCCCTCCCACATCCCATCCCTCCCACCTCCCCTGATTGGCTGTTCACTTCCTGCAGCTGAGGCCTAGCCCCTGAGCCCCTCGCTGCTTTGCCTCTATCTCCATCTGGCGCAGGTGAGTGTGTGCAGGCCCTGAACCCCTGTGTGAAGCGTGTGACCATTTGAAAATCTTATCTGCACTGGAGCGCCATCGGTGCTCCGTGTGTCTCTGCCCCAGTGCCTCTTCCCACTCCCCGATACGCCATCCCTCCCTTCCGCCTCCCATCCCTCCCACCTCACCTGATTGGCTGTTCAGTTCCTGCCGCTGAGGCCTAGCCCCTGAGCCCCTCACTGCTTTGACACTATCTCCATCTGGCACAGGGGAGTGTGTGCAGGCCCTGAACCCCCGTGTGAAGTGTTTGACCATTTGAAAATCTTGTCTGCACCAGAGCACCATTGGTGCATTGTGTGTCTCTGCCCCAGTGCCTCTTCCCACTCCCCGATAGGCTATCCCTCCCTCCCGCCTCCCATCCCTCCCACCTCACCTGATTAGCTGTTCACTTCATGCAGCTGAGGCCTAGCCCCTGAGCCCCTTCTTGCTGTGCCACAATCTTCATCTGGTGCAGGTCCTGAACCCCTGTGTGAAGCGTGTGACCATTTGAAAATCTTGTCTGCACCGGAGCACCATTGGTGCACCGTATGTCTCTGCCCCAGTGCCTCTTCCCACTCCCCATAGGCCATCCCTCCCGCCGTCAATCCCTCTTACCTCCCCTGATTGGCTGTTCATTGCCTGCAGCTGAGGCCTAGCCTCTGAGCCTCTCGCTGTTTTGCCACTATCTCCATCTGGTGCAGGTTAGTGTGTACAGGCCCTGAACCCCTGTGTGAAGCGTGTGTGAAAATCTTGTCTGCACCGGAGTGCCATCGGTGCTCGGCGCGTCTCTGCCACAGTGCCTCTTCCCAATCCCCAATAGGCCATCCGTCCCTCCCACATCCCATCCCTCCCACCTCCCCTGATTGGCTGTTCACTTCCTGCAGCTGAGGCCTAGTCCCTGAGCCCCTCGCTGCTTTGCCACTATCTCCATCTGGCGCAGGTGGGTGTGTGCAGGCCCTGAACCCCCGTGTGAAGCATGTGACCATTTGAAAATCTTATCTGCACTGGAGCGCCATCGGTGCTCCGTGTGTCTCTGCCCCAGTGCCTCTTCCCACTCCCCAATAGGCGATCCCTCCCTCCCACATCCCATCCCTCCCACCTCCTCTGATTGGCTGTTCACTTCCTGCAGCTGAGGCCTAGCCCCTGAGCCCCTCGCTGCTTTGCCTCTATCTCCATCTGGCGCAGGTGAGTGTGTGCAGGCCCTGAACCCCCGTGTGAAGCATGTGACCATTTGAAAATCTTGTCTGCACCGGCGCGCCATTGGTGCACCGTGTGTCTCTGCCCCAGTGCCTCTTCCCACTCCCTGATAGGCCATCCCCGCCTCCCACCTCCCATCCCTCCCACCTCATCTGATTGGCTTTTCACTTCCTGCAGCTGAGGCCAAGCCCCTGAGCCCCTCGCTGCTTTATCACTATGTCCATCTGGCGCAGGTGAGTGTGTGCAGGCCCTGAACCCCTGTGTGAAGCGTGTGACCATTTGAAAATCTTATCTGCACTGGAGCGCCATCGGTGCTCCGTGTGTCTCTGCCCCAGTGCCTCTTCCCACTCCCCGATACGCCATCCCTCCCTTCCGCCTCCCATCCCTCCCACCTCACCTGATTGGCTGTTCAGTTCCTGCCGCTGAGGCCTAGCCCCTGAGCCCCTCACTGCTTTGACACTATCTCCATCTGGCACAGGGGAGTGTGTGCAGGCCCTGAACCCCCGTGTGAAGTGTTTGACCATTTGAAAATCTTGTCTGCACCAGAGCACCATTGGTGCATTGTGTGTCTCTGCCCCAGTGCCTCTTCCCACTCCCCGATAGGCTATCCCTCCCTCCCGCCTCCCATCCCTCCCACCTCACCTGATTAGCTGTTCACTTCATGCAGCTGAGGCCTAGCCCCTGAGCCCCTTCTTGCTGTGCCACAATCTTCATCTGGTGCAGGTCCTGAACCCCTGTGTGAAGCGTGTGACCATTTGAAAATCTTGTCTGCACCGGAGCACCATTGGTGCACCGTATGTCTCTGCCCCAGTGCCTCTTCCCACTCCCCATAGGCCATCCCTCCCGCCGTCAATCCCTCTTACCTCCCCTGATTGGCTGTTCATTGCCTGCAGCTGAGGCCTAGCCTCTGAGCCTCTCGCTGTTTTGCCACTATCTCCATCTGGTGCAGGTTAGTGTGTACAGGCCCTGAACCCCTGTGTGAAGCGTGTGTGAAAATCTTGTCTGCACCGGAGTGCCATCGGTGCTCGGCGCGTCTCTGCCACAGTGCCTCTTCCCAATCCCCAATAGGCCATCCGTCCCTCCCACATCCCATCCCTCCCACCTCCCCTGATTGGCTGTTCACTTCCTGCAGCTGAGGCCTAGTCCCTGAGCCCCTCGCTGCTTTGCCACTATCTCCATCTGGCGCAGGTGGGTGTGTGCAGGCCCTGAACCCCCGTGTGAAGCATGTGACCATTTGAAAATCTTATCTGCACTGGAGCGCCATCGGTGCTCCGTGTGTCTCTGCCCCAGTGCCTCTTCCCACTCCCCAATAGGCGATCCCTCCCTCCCACATCCCATCCCTCCCACCTCCTCTGATTGGCTGTTCACTTCCTGCAGCTGAGGCCTAGCCCCTGAGCCCCTCGCTGCTTTGCCTCTATCTCCATCTGGCGCAGGTGAGTGTGTGCAGGCCCTGAACCCCCGTGTGAAGCATGTGACCATTTGAAAATCTTGTCTGCACCGGCGCGCCATTGGTGCACCGTGTGTCTCTGCCCCAGTGCCTCTTCCCACTCCCTGATAGGCCATCCCCGCCTCCCACCTCCCATCCCTCCCACCTCATCTGATTGGCTTTTCACTTCCTGCAGCTGAGGCCAAGCCCCTGAGCCCCTCGCTGCTTTATCACTATGTCCATCTGGCGCAGGTGAGTGTGTGCAGGCCCTGAACCCCCGTGTGAAGCATGTGACCATTTGAAAATCTTATCTGCACTGGAGCGCCATCGGTGCTCCGTGTGTCTCTGCCCCAGTGCCTCTTCCCACTCCCCAATAGGCGATCCCTCCCTCCCACATCCCATCCCTCCCACCTCCCCTGATTGGCTGTTCACTTCCTGCAGCTGAGGCCTAGCCCCTGAGCCCCTCGCTGCTTTGCCTCTATCTCCACTGGCGCAGGTGAGTGTGTGCAGGCCCTGAACCCCTGTGTGAAGCGTGTGACCATTTGAAAATCTTATCTGCACTGGAGCGCCATCGGTGCTCCGTGTGTCTCTGCCCCAGTGCCTCTTCCCACTCCCCGATACGCCATCCCTCCCTTCCGCCTCCCATCCCTCCCACCTCACCTGATTGGCTGTTCAGTTCCTGCCGCTGAGGCCTAGCCCCTGAGCCCCTCGCTGCTTTGACACTATCTCCATCTGGCACAGGGGAGTGTGTGCAGGCCCTGAACCCCCGTGTGAAGTGTTTGACCATTTGAAAATCTTGTCTGCACCAGAGCACCATTGGTGCATTGTGTGTCTCTGCCCCAGTGCCTCTTCCCACTCCCCGATAGGCTATCCCTCCCTCCCGCCTCCCATCCCTCCCACCTCACCTGATTAGCTGTTCACTTCATGCAGCTGAGGCCTAGCCCCTGAGCCCCTTCTTGCTGTGCCACAATCTTCATCTGGTGCAGGTCCTGAACCCCTGTGTGAAGCGTGTGACCATTTGAAAATCTTGTCTGCACCGGAGCACCATTGGTGCACCGTATGTCTCTGCCCCAGTGCCTCTTCCCACTCCCCATAGGCCATCCCTCCCGCCGTCAATCCCTCTTACCTCCCCTGATTGGCTGTTCATTGCCTGCAGCTGAGGCCTAGCCTCTGAGCCTCTCGCTGTTTTGCCACTATCTCCATCTGGTGCAGGGTAGTGTGTACAGGCCCTGAACCCCTGTGTGAAGCGTGTGTGAAAATCTTGTCTGCACCGGAGTGCCATCGGTGCTCGGCGCGTCTCTGCCACAGTGCCTCTTCCCAATCCCCAATAGGCCATCCGTCCCTCCCACATCCCATCCCTCCCACCTCCCCTGATTGGCTGTTCACTTCCTGCAGCTGAGGCCTAGTCCCTGAGCCCCTCGCTGCTTTGCCACTATCTCCATCTGGCGCAGGTGGGTGTGTGCAGGCCCTGAACCCCCGTGTGAAGCATGTGACCATTCGAAAATCTTGTCTGCACCGGCGCGCCTTTGGTGCACCGTGTGTCTCTGCCCCAGTGCCTCTTCCCACTCCCTGATAGACCATCCCCGCCTCCCACCTCCCATCCCTCCCACCTCATCTGATTGGCTTTTCACTTCCTGCAGCTGAGGCCAAGCCCCTGAGCCCCTCGCTGCTTTATCACTATGTCCATCTGGCGCAGGTGAGTGTGTGCAGGCCCTGAACCCCTGTGTGAAGCGAGTGACCATTTGAAAATCTAATCTGCAGTGGAGCGCCATCGGTGCTCTGTGTGTCTCTGCCCCAGCGCCTCTTCCCACTCCCCGATAGGCCATCCCTTCCGCCGTGAATCCCCAAGTGAAGCATGGGACCAATTAAAAATCTTGTCTGTACCGGAGAGCTGTTGGTGCTCCGTGTGTCTCTGCCCCAGTGCCTCTTCCGACTCCCCGATAAGCCATCCCTCCCTTCCACCTCCCATCCATCCCTCCCACCTCACCTGATTGGCTGTTCACTTCCTGCAGCTGAGGCCTAGCCCCTGAGCCCCTCGCTGCTTTGCCACTATCTCCATCTGGCGCAGGTGAGTGTGTCGAGGCCCTGAACCCCTGTGTGAAGCGTGTGACCATTTGAAAATCTTGTCCGCACTGGAGCACCATTGGTGCACCGTATGTCTCGGCCCCAGTGCCTTTTTCCACTCCCCATAGGCCATCCCTCCCGCCTTCAATCCCTCACACCTCCCCTGATTAGCTGTTCATTCCCTGTGCTGAGGCCGAGCCACAGAGCCCCTCGCCGCTTTGCCACTATCTCCATCTGGCGCAGGTGAGTGTGTGCAGGCCCTGAACCCCTGTGTGAAGCGTGACCATTTGAAAATCTTGTCTGCACCGGAGCACCATTGATGCACAGTATGTCTCTGCCCCAGTGCCTCTTCCCACTCCCCATAGGCCATCCCTCCCACCGCCAATCCCTATTACCTCCCCTGATTGGCTGTTCATTGCCTGCAGCTGAGGCCTAGCCCCTGAGCCTCTCGCTGCTTTGCCACTATCTCCATCTGGTCCAGGTGAGTGTGTACAGGCCCTGAACCCTTGTGTGAAGCGTGTGTGAAAATCTTGTCTGCACCAGAGTGCCATCGGTGCTCTGCACGATTCTGCCACAGTGCCTCTTCCCACTCCCCAATAGGCCATCCGTTCCTCCCACATCCCATCCCTCCCACCTCCCCTGATTTGCTGTTCCACTTCCTGCAGCTGAGGTCTAGCCCCTGAGCCCCTCGCTGCTTTGCCACTATCTCCATCTGGCGCAGGTGGGTGTGTGCAGGCCCTGTACCCCTGTGTGAAGCGTGTGACCATTTGAAAATCTTGTCTGTACTGGAGCACCATTGGTGCTCCGCGCGTCTCTGCCCCATCGCCTCTTCCCACTCCCCATAGGCCATAGCTCCCGCCTTCAATCCCTCACACCTCCCCTGATTAGCTGTTCATTCCCTGTGCTGAGGCCGAGCCACAGAGCCCCTCGCCGCTTTGCCACTATCTCCATCTGGCGCAGGTGAGTGTGTGCAGGCCCTGAACCCCTGTGTGAAGCGTGTGACCATTTGAAAATCTTGTCTGCACTGGAGCACCATTGGTGCACCGTATGTCTCTGCCCCAGTGCCTCTTCCCACTCCCCATAGGCCATCCCTCCCGCCTCCAATCCCTCTTACCTCCCCTGATTGGCTGTTCATTTCCTGTAGCTGAGGCATAGCCCCTGAGCCCCTCGGTGCTTTGCCACTATCTCCATCTGGTGCAGGTGAGTGTGTGTAAGCCCTGAACCCCTGTGTGAAGCGTGTGTGAAAATCTTGTCTGCAACGGAGTGCCATCAGTGCCCCGCCTATCTCTGCCACAGTGCCTCTTCCCACTCCCCAATAGGCCATCCCTCCCTCCCACATCCCATCCCTCCCACCTCCCCTGATTTGCTGTTCATTTCCTGCAGCTGAGGCCTAGCCCCTGAGCCCCTCCCTACTTTGCCAAAATCTCCATCTGGCACAGGTGAGTGTGTGCAGGTCCTGAACCCCTGTGTGAAGCGTGTGACCATTTGAAAATCTTGTCCGCACTGGAGCACCATTGGTGCACCGTATGTCTCGGCCCCAGTGCCTTTTTCCACTCCCCATAGGCCATCCCTCCCGCCGCCAATCACTCTTACCTCCCCTGATTGGCTGTTCATTGCCTGCAGCTGAGGCCTAGCACCTGAGCCTCTCGCTGCTTTGCCACTATCTCCATCTGGTGCAGGTGAGTGTGTACAGGCCCTGAACCCCTGTGTGAAGAGGGTCTGAAAATCTTGTCTGCACCGGAGTGCCATTGGTGCTCCGCGCGTCTCTGCCACAGTGCCTCTTCCCACTCCCCAATAGGCCATCCGTCCCTCCCACATCCCATCCCTCCCACCTCACCTGATTGGCTGTTGACTTCCTGCTGCTAAGGCCTAGCCCCTGCACCCTTTGCAGCTTTGCCTCTATCTCCATCTGGCACAGGTGAGTGTGTGCAGGCCCTGAACCCCCGTGTGAAGCATGTGACCATTTGAAAATCTTATCTGCACTGGAGCGCCATCGGTGCTCCGTGTGTCTCTGCCCCAGTGCCTCTTCCCACTCCCCAATAGGCGATCCCTCCCTCCCACATCCCATCCCTCCCACCTCCCCTGATTGGCTGTTCACTTCCTGCAGCTGAGGCCTAGCCCCTCAGCCCCTCGCTGCTTTGCCTCTATCTCCATCTGGCGCAGGTGAGTGTGTGCAGGCCCTGAACCCCTGTGTGAAGCGTGTGACCATTTAAAAATCTTATCTGCACTGGAGCGCCATCGGTGCTCCGTGTGTCTCTGCCCCAGTGCCTCTTCCCACTACCCGATAGGCCATCCCTCCCACTCTGAACCCACATGTGAAGCGTGTCACCATTTGAAACTCTTGTCTGTACCGGAGACCATCGGTGCTCCGTGTGTCTCTGCCCCAGTGCCTCTTCCCACTCCCTGATACGCCATCCCTCCCTTCCGCCTCCCATCCCTCCCACCTCACCTAATTGGCTGTTCAGTTCCTGCCGCTGAGGCCTAGCCCCTGAGCCCCTCGCTGCTTTGACACTATCTCCATCTGGCACAGGGGAGTGTGTGCAGGCCCTGAACCCCCGTGTGAAGTGTTTGACCATTTGAAAATCTTGTCTGCACCAGAGCACCATTGGTGCATTGTGTGTCTCTGCCCCAGTGCCTCTTCCCACTCCCCGATAGGCCATCCCTCCCTCCCGCCTCCCATCACTCCCACCTCACCTGATTAGCTGTTCACTTCATGCAGCTGAGGCCTAGCCCCTGAGCCCCTTCTTGCTGTGCCACAATCTTCATCTGGTGCAGGTCCTGAACCCCTGTGTGAAGCGTGTGACCATTTGAAAATCTTGTCTGCACCGGAGCACCATTGGTGCACCGTATGTCTCTGCCCCAGTGCCTCTTCCCACTCCCCATTGGCCATCCCTCCCGCCGTCAATCCCTCTTACCTCCCCTGATTGGCAGTTCATTGCCTGCAGCTGAGGCCTAGCCTCTGAGCCTCTCGCTGTTTTGCCACTATCTCCATCTGGTGCAGGTTAGTGTGTACAGGCCCTGAACCCCTGTGTGAAGCGTGTGTGAAAATCTTGTCTGCACCGGAGTGCCATCGGTGCTCGGCGCGTCTCTGCCACAGTGCCTCCTCCCAATCCCCAATAGGCCATCCGTCCCTCCCACATCCCATCCCTCCCACCTCCCCTGATTGGCTGTTCACTTCCTGCAGCTGAGGCCTAGTCCCTGAGCCCCTCGCTGCTTTGCCACTATCTCCATCTGGCGCAGGTGGGTGTGTGCAGGCCCTGAACCCCCGTGTGAAGCATGTGACCATTCGAAAATCTTGTCTGCACCGGAGCGCCATTGGTGCACCGTGTGTCTCTGCCCCAGTGCCTCTTCCCACTCCCTGATAGGCCATCCCCGCCTCCCACCTCCCATCCCTCCCACCTCATCTGATTGGCTTTTCACTTCCTGCAGCTGAGGCCAAGCCCCTGAGCCCCTCGCTGCTTTATCACTATGTCCATCTGGCGCAGGTGAGTGTGTGCAGGCCCTGAACCCCTGTGTGAAGCGAGTGACCATTTGAAAATCTAATCTGCAGTGGAGCGCCATCGGTGCTCTGTGTGTCTCTGCCCCAGCGCCTCTTCCCACTCCCCGATAGGCCATCCCTTCCGCCGTGAATCCCCAAGTGAAGCATGGGACCAATTAAAAATCTTGTCTGTACCGGAGAGCTGTTGGTGCTCCGTGTGTCTCTGCCCCAGTGCCTCTTCCCACTCCCCGATAAGCCATCCCTCCCTTCCACCTCCCATCCATCCCTCCCACCTCACCTGATTGGCTGTTCACTTCCTGCAGCTGAGGCCTAGCCCCTGAGCCCCTCGCTGCTTTGCCACTATCTCCATCTGGCGCAGGTGAGTGTGTCGAGGCCCTGAACCCCTGTGTGCAGCGTGTGACCATTTGAAAATCTTGTCTGCACCGGAGCACCATTGATGCACAGTATGTCTCTGCCCCAGTGCCTCTTCCCACTCCCCATAGGCCATCCCTCCCACCGCCAATCCCTATTACCTCCCCTGATTGGCTGTTCATTGCCTGCAGCTGAGGCCTAGCCCCTGAGCCTCTCGCTGCTTTGCCACTATCTCCATCTGGTCCAGGTGAGTGTGTACAGGCCCTGAACCCCTGTGTGAAGCGTGTGTGAAAATCTTGTCTGCACCAGAGTGCCATCGGTGCTCTGCACGATTCTGCCACAGTGCCTCTTCCCACTCCCCAATAGGCCATCCGTTCCTCCCACATCCCATCCCTCCCACCTCCCCTGATTTGCTGTTCACTTCCTGCAGCTGAGGTCTAGCCCCTGAGCCCCTCGCTGCTTTGCCACTATCTCCATCTGGCGCAGGTGGGTGTGTGCAGGCCCTGTACCCCTGTGTGAAGCGTGTGACCATTTGAAAATCTTGTCTGCACTGGAGCACCATTGGTGCTCCGCGCGTCTCTGCCCCATCGCCTCTTCCCACTCCCCATGGGCCATAGCTCCCGCCTTCAATCCCTCACACCTCCCCTGATTAGCTGTTCATTCCCTGTGCTGAGGCCGAGCCACAGAGCCCCTCGCCGCTTTGCCACTATCTCCATCTGGCGCAGGTGAGTGTGTGCAGGCCCTGAACCCCTGTGTGAAGCGTGTGACCATTTGAAAATCTTGTCTGCACTGGAGCACCATTGGTGCACCGTATGTCTCTGCCCCAGTGCCTCTTCCCACTCCCCATAGGCCATCCCTCCCACCGCCAATCCCTATTACCTCCCCTGATTGGCTGTTCATTGCCTGCAGCTGAGGCCTAGCCCCTGAGCCTCTCGCTGCTTTGCCACTATCTCCATCTGGTGCAGGTGAGTGTGTACAGGCCCTGAACCCCTTTGTGAAGCGTGTATGAAAATCTTGCCTGCACCAGAGTGCCATCGGTGCTCCGCGCGTTTCTGCCACAGTGCCTCTTCCCACTCCCCAATAGGCCACCCGTTCCTCCCACCTCCCATCCCTCCCACCTCCCCTGATTGGCTGTTCACTTCCTGCAGCTGAGGCCTAGCCCCTGAGCCACTCGCTGCTTTGCCACTATCTCCTTCTGGTGCAGGTAGGTGTGTGCAGGCCCTGTACCCCGTGCGAAGGGTGTGAGCATTTGAAAATCTTATCTGCACTGGAGTGCCATCAGTGCTCCGTGTGTCTCTGCACCAGTGCCTCTTCTCACTCTCCGATAGGCCATCCCTCCTACCCTGAACCCACATGTGAAGCGTGTGACCATTGGAAAATCTTGTCTGCACCGGAGTGCCATTGGTGCTCCGTGTGTCTCTTCCCCAGTGCCTCTTCCCACTCCCCGATAGGGCATCCCTCCTTCCCTCCCACCTCCCCCGGTTGGCTGCTACTGCGTTACCGCTTAGACGTCCCAGATTGGTGGAAGACCCCCATTTAAGACATCCACCCAG
Source organism: Ambystoma mexicanum (assembly GCF_040938575.1). NCBI lineage: Eukaryota > Metazoa > Chordata > Amphibia > Caudata > Ambystomatidae > Ambystoma > Ambystoma mexicanum. Next base: position 554,412,680 of record NC_090932.1, read on the forward strand.
GGCAGCTCCTTGCCCGTGCAGCCCGTGCAGCCCCTGCAGCGAAGGACCCCAGGCAAAGGTCAGCAGCTCCGAAGAAGCAGCTCCTGATCGTGGTTGCCCGTGTTAGCCTGTGGAGCCGCAGCCATCAACCAGCATCTTCAGAGCAGGTAAGAGACATACACCTGGTCTCCCGTGAAATGCACATACCCATCGCAACCCATCGCAACCTCAGCTCCTTCGGAGTAATCCTGCTGTTAGTCCATACACAAACCACATATTGCCTAGCAGCCGTATTCTGCATCTAATTACCCAGTACCCCTAGCGTTATTACATATTGGGCCTCATCACGAGTTTGGCGGTAACCCTTAAATCCGGCGGTAGCGCTGTTACCGTCGGATTTAAGGGTCCGCCAAGTCATGGCTTCGGCTGATTTCCCCCCAGCTCTTAGCTGGGGGGAAATCCGCTGAAATTTCGCGCTCATACCGCCGGTAGGAAATCCGCCGGCGGTAAGAGCGTGAAACTTCCCCATTGAGCCCAATGGGGAATGAGGCATTCCCGAATGGGCTCAATGGGGAATGGGGATTTCCAATTCTGCCAAACCCGTGATCCGGCGCTAATAGGGCCGGTGGGTTTGGCGGTAGGGCAGATAACGCTGGTGCTATTAGCACGGGCGTTACCGCCCAACTCGTGATGAGGCCCATTGTCTATTACTGTATTTTCTGTTATCCCCGTGTTAGGCCTCTCTTCCTCTATCCAGGTGTCCCAAATCTAGGCGCTGCTTTCACATCTTGAAGTTATTGCATTTACTGTTGTCCCCGTGTTAGGCCTCTCTCCCTCTATCCAGGTGTCCCATATCTAGGTGCTGCTATCACATCTTGAAGTTATTGCATTTACTGTTTTCCCCATGTTAGGCCTCTCTCCCTCTATCCAGGTGTCCCGCTGCTATCACATCTTAAAGTTATTGCATTTACTGTTTTCCCTGTGTTAGGCCTCTCTCCCTCTATCCAGGTGTACTCCGGAGACCCCCAGCCGGCCCACAGAGCCAAGGTTTGCTCCGAAGTACTTCAAGACGAGATAGCTGCACCCTTGAGATGGATGGGGGTGCAGATGTATTACTCCAACACCAATCAATAAGGACAACTCAATGGTTTGGGTAAGGGAGTCTGTTTAATGACAAGTACAAAAAACAGGGAGTCATGGAAATCAGCAGTGATGCGATCGTCCTTCTCGCTTCAACTCCAACGAACTTCATACAAGTTGGAACATTTATAATCAAAACTCGTCATAATTGATGTGTAACACTCCAAAGTTAACATGCAATTCTATTGGTTAGGGCAAGGTAACTTTAATATAGGTACTATATCTGTATATGGTAACGGAGTGAGGGGATTGGTTAAACACTGTCAGGTGGGCGTCTAAGTCCTTCCTTCAAAAATGACTACTGTAGACGTCACTAAAAGTACAACGTCCCATTGTTTCTACTAACTATAGGACCCTAGATTATTTGGTCCATTGTGATTGTGTTGGCACCAACCCCATGCATACATTTCCACTTTGCTTAGCAGCACGCAGAACGGTCAGCCAGGTGCAGGGTGCCCCTCAGCTACCCAGCCTTTCTCCAATTAAGGTTACAATCAATCATCGCTTCAGCAACTATGTGTCAATTATTTTACTGTGGTTGGCCTCGATACTGCATCTTCTGTCTGGAAAAGTTCTGATAGCTCTGCCTGGGCGGATGCCAAGTGTAGGTGTGAACCCGTGCTTCTCCTCGCTTGGTTGGTCACGTGCTTCCCACACCATGAATTTGTCTAGTTTCTCTCAATTTGTGCATTTGATTCTTAATCAGCTTGCCACCTGCCTACCCCTCCTTATCTTGACCTTTCTGAGACAGCATATTCTGTTCTTAAGTTTCAATTATATGTAGCTATTGTTAGTTCCTTCTATTTGTATGACCTTGGCTCTCTTGGCACTAGTTCAATCTGCCGAGTTTCGATTCACCCATCTCTTCTCGTTTTGCTAGAATATGAATCTCTGCTCATTCGGCCTTTAGTAACCTGGGTTGATTCTGCTTCGTTTGCAAAGTGGAATTACACTTATAATACTGTGCTTCGTTTTGAGGTAGATTATGTATGATGGTGCTTGCCGCACTATTCTTCTACTTGGCATTGCAAGCCGTACTGTTTACTTAGCTTTCTTGCGGTTCCAAGCATATGTATAGGTGTTAGCTGGTTGAATATCTTCATCCTGTTTACAGTTTAAGCTTCTTTGTATTCAAACATCGTTCTCCCCTTTTAGGTTCGCGATATCCTTATTCATGGCGTTTGGTCTCTGTGTGTCATTCTCAGGTTGTCATTTCTTCTATTTGTACGTCAGTCCAAGTCCTTGTGACGTCACCATTCGTCTTCCATTAAGACCTTTTTGGTTTCTTCCGGGACTGTACTTAGGCAATCTTCATTTTATCTCATTTGCTGGTAAGGTTTCCTTAATGGATACCTTACTGTCCATGGTTTTCTTGGTATCGGTACTTCAATAGGTGTTGCTCTTCTGATAGGTACTGGGCAGAGCCCTACTGTGGCTCTCTGCTGATTTATCTGCTCATCATACGTCACATATTTTGGTGTGAACGTTCCTGGTACTTCAAAATGGGCGACTGGAGTGCAGGCTTTACTTGGGACCTTCTCTACACTCTCCCCTCTGGGCGATTCATCGACCACTTTCACCTCCATCTTTGGATTCAACTTACTTGATTCTTACTTATTTATCTTCACTCCATCGCCTGGGTGCATTCCTTCTTCACCTTCTGGGTCTATACATGGTTTGAAAAAGTGTCTCTTTGGAGTCCATATCTGTATTACTCCTTTCAGGCTTCCTGCTGTCCTTACATGTTCGTCTTTATTCCATGTCATTAGTTGACATTGTCCATTTGAGCTACAATAAACCCATCTTCCCATATACTTTCTGTGCTTTCTGGGCTAGGGAAACTTTGTTCCTTCTGGTGCGTGAATACTGGTCTTCACAAAGTCCCTTATTTCTTCATCAGTCAGGTCTTTGGGCTTCCATCCTGGCTTGACATCAATCATGATCTTCATCCCTATGGCTTTCTTCGCAGACTTCTGGCATTGCGAGATTATTATCTTGATAACACAAAATCCTAGCAATATCATCACTAACAGGGCTCCCAAGAACTTGAATGCATCTGCCATCCATTGTGGAACCCATGAAAACAGTGATCCAAACCAGCTGTCATCATCAACTTCGTCAGTTTCATTGATCATCTGGTTCTGCAGGTTTGTCAGCATACTTATGGCTTCTGTTAGGGTTCAATTCTCCTCATCGTGAGATGGTATATATGTGCAACATGATTCTCCGATTTTTGCACAAACTCCACCATCCATAGCTGTGATCATGTCAAAGACATATCTGTTCTGGAGAGTCATCAGTCGGATGGCTCTTAACTCTTCCTTAATCGCAGTGAATCCTTTTATGGTCGTGTTGATGTTCTGCAGTAACTCCCATCTGGTTATCTGCAACCATTTAGTATTTACTCCAACTTGCATTCTTGGCATAAAAATCGTTGTGCACACTGATGAGGTGAGGCTGAATAGCCTATGTTCATATGGGATTGCATGAAAGGCTTCTTCTGATTTAGCAGAAAAGTAATTGTCTCTCTTCATCCAAGTTATCAGTTCCATAGACCTCTTCTTCCTCAGGTGAGCATCTGCTTTCGGGAAACTGTCAATATTCAGGTCACTTTTCGGGATCACTAATGCTGGAACGTGGATGTTCACTATTGTGCATATACCTCCCCAGTCTCTTGGCAGTCTGATGTATGCCTTGGATCCGCATGCCCAATAATGATCCATCATTACTGCAGTTCCATGCACCATTCCTGGAGCATCAAAAACTTGTCCAAAGTTCTTATTCTCCCCCATTTTTCTAGTGCCATTATTCCTGAAGCAGAATTTTGGGCTTTCTAGTGGCACTATCTGCAAAGATTCTCCTATGTCTTCGACCCATGTCAATAGTTTTGCAAGTTTCGCCCACAATGGCTTGCATCCGTTTCGCACTATGTTGATGGTGGTGACCGAAGACCATCCATGCTCGACATATCACTACGCCTTTCTCCCATCTGTCTGGTGAAAGCACTGTTCCTCAAATTTGCATTTGGCCTCGATTCTTCCATCTCCGAGCTTCTTCTAGAGTTTTTCCCTGGACATTTAGCTTCTGGTTCGCTTCTCTTCTTATTTCTGCTCCTTTAACTCCTGGCGTCTCATACCTGATCACAATGTGTTTTGTCTTCCCATTGTTTCTTGTCTTTATGTCCTGGACATAGTCGTCTTCATTGGGATCAGTTGCTTCAGTTGCCCATTTCAATGAGGCATCACTACCCATGAACTGGCCTCTGGTCTTGCACATTGCTACTTGTGACAGATAGTGTGCTGTCTGGACATCAATTTCTACAGCTACGAAGATCTTGGATTTCCCCATGCTGTATTGTAGGAGTGCAAAAACAAAGCATTCCCCTTCTGAATTCGTCTTCCAACTTCTTTCATATGCTGGTACCATATGTTGTTTCCCAAATGTGCTGTGCTGTCCAGGTAGTTGTTTAGTTCATTGTCATCTCCATGCATGCTTCTCTTAATTCTTAGTGTTTTCCTGTAATTGGCTATAACTACATCCCTAAATGCATCTGTAGGGCTCTTTCTTGCTGGACGATTCTCAGGTATCCCGGTCCATGGTGCAGGCTTCCTCATCTGCGCCATTTGAGTGGACAAGAGTCTGGCAGCTCTTTCCCTCCCTTCATACTTCGTTTTCTGTCGGGCTAGAAATGTTTGTATCCATTCTGGCATTGGTCTAATATATGGTTGTACTGTGGAACTGGTACTTGTCCCCTGTGTTGGAACATATATGTTTGGCAATACAGTCTCTGCGGTTTTATTATTCAGTTCCTCTTGTATTTTCCTTGCTTTGGCTATGAACGGCCATAATGAGTCTACTATTAGTTGTGCTTGTGAGATCTTCCTTGAGTTTGCCTTTGTCTCCATCAGTGTTGTCTCAGGGGTGTTTATCATTATCATTTCTGTTGGTTTCTTCTCCGATTCATCTTGTCTTTCCACAATGTCTGTTGTGGAGTTTCTTATGGCAAGCAGTCTCTTCTTTTCTACTGTTTTAGCTTGTGGTTCTGCAGTCATTAACACTAGGCCTGTTTCGTGTGCATTCAGTGTTTGCATGCGTGTGGTTGTCAGTAACCTTTCTTCATTCATTCTTTGCCGACCCTGTCTCCGGCTTTTCTATTTGGTTGTTACCACAAGTGTGTGTGTGTCATTGCTAATCACATCCATTTTAAGTTCATTCATTCCTCCATCAGATCTTCTAGGGACTGGAATGACTATGTAAGGTCTCGGTGCTTTTGTGGTTTTCATGCGTGCGTCATTAGGTGGGTGCACTGGAATTGGAACACTTTGTGCACCAATAAAAAATGCAGTTCTGATCGTTCATCTCAGTAAAACAATTATGAATTTGATACACAAATACATTATGCCCCTGTAAATCAGGCGGCAGCATTTACTTCCAGAGAAGCGTGGTCGTCTCTCCTCCTACGGGAGAACCAGATTGCTGCTCTGGATCCCCATCTCGATCATTCGCCAAATGTCATTTTTTTTCGTATTCCTTTAAACAAGAGTGTCTTTCGGGTTCTATGTTTAAGAGTGTTAGGTGCTCCACAAGAGTGTCCCCCCTCTTGCGGGTGATGAATTGTCTCTCATTTCAGGATACAGTTCCTTTACTAGACTATGGGAAAAAATAAAATAAATAACACTTCAGTAAGTCCTTTTACTGTGCATGTTCAAAGTTAGTAAGCTCCCAGTCCATGCCTCAGATTTGCTTCAGTCCTGAGGACATATTGTATGCTTATCAGTATGAAGAAATAGGGACAAAATAACAACAAATACAATAAGTGAAGTCCTTGACACTGCTTCTTTGATCTGTCCCTCGGCAGAAGGCTTTTAGAATCTCCTCAGATAGTTCTGCTGATGGTTAGAGAATTCCACTTGGAGCACAATTCGGTGTAAGAGCATGCCCATCTGTGCAGCATTAGCTGGATCTCTAATGAATGTGAGGATGTCAACATCGATCGGTCTCCCCACTAGCTCTGGCAAGTCAGTGACTAGGCGAAAGAGGACGTTGTGGGCCAACCTGCTGTCCTCTGGTGACAGGGACATTCGTCCTGTCTTGCTGAGGTTCAGGATTATATGTTCTCTCCTTGATGTAAACAATGTCTGCACTGTCCAGTCGCGTGGAGTGCGACTAAGATTACAATTTTATTTAAAAGTTGGCTTAAATGTTCTGTATTTGCTGGGTCTCGAAGAAACGTGAGTGTGTCTGTTGTTCTTCCGACAAGAGTTGGACAATCTTCGATTATGCGAAAGAACAATGTGTTGATAAGTTCATTGTTTCAAAAAACAAAACGATTCTTGAACAATCTATATCCAATAATGCCGGTGATTTATATATTGCCGAAAATTCATAAGAACCTTCTTAATTCACCAGGACGGCCAATAATCGCAGCAAGCAATAGCTTACTTGAACCAATTGCACAGTTTATAGACCAAGTTATTCAGCCATTGACTCGGACCAGCAGTACCTACATTCAAGACACAAATGATTTTCTAAGAAAGCTTGAAACTGTTACATTCAATCCTGAAACAGATCTTTTGTTCACAATGGATGTCACAAGCTTATATACAAATATCACACATCAAGGAGGACTGGAGGCAATGGAATGGAAGTTATTGAAAAATGGAGAACAGGTGAAGAGTGATCCTTTATTTATTCTCAAATTACTAAGTATTGTACTTGAGAATAATTTTTTCTCTTTTGAAAAGCGATACTTTATTCAAATTTCTGGAACCTCAATGGGTGCAGCCATGGCACCTAGCTATGCCAATATATATATGTCTTATTTGGAAGAAACAGGAGTTATTAATAATCCAAGATGGAATAACAAATTGAAATTCTTTACTAGGTTTATTGATGACCTCTTTGGAGTTTGGCATGGGACTGAAGACGAAATCCATGAATTTTTTGCTTACATGAATGGATTGGCGCCAAGAATTAAGTTTACTCACAAGATCAGTAAAACTTACATTGATTTTTTGGATGTGAAAGTGTATTGGAAAATTGACAAATTGGCTACAACAATCTACTCTAAGGAAACAGACAGGAACAGTTTACTTTTGGCCACAAGTTTCCATCCCAGGAAAACCATCGCAAGTATACCCTTGAGCCAATTCTTACGCTATAGGCGTATTATTTCTGATGAAGAAGACTTTGAGAGAAAATCGATGGAATTAAAAAACAAATTCATTAAAAGAGGCTACAGCGAGCCAGTTCTTTCTGAACATTACTCGACAGTGCGAGATATTCCACGGACAGTGGCCCTTGAGCCTAAAATAAAAGCAAAAGAAGATGAGTTAGTGTATGTCACTACTTACTCCCAACAAAGTGGTAAAATAAAAAATATCATCAAGAATAACTGGAATGTGTTGTCATTAGATCCAACACTTGAAAAACTATTCCCTACCCCCCCACTTTTTGCTTACAGCAAGAGCAAATCGCTGAGAGATTACTTAATCAAATCTGATTTCTCACAAAAAACTAAAGTGGAACAAACATACAGGGGCACCCTAACATGTAATAATTGTAATTGTTGCAATAAAGTACTGAGGGGAAATTCTATCTGCCATCCTCATAATGGAAAAAACATCTCATTATTGCATACATCTACCTGTGATACTAAAAATGTAATATATGGAATAAAATGCCCTTGTGGCATATATTACGTTGGACTCACTAGTAGAAAAGCTAAAGTGAGATGGGGAGAACATAAGTCAAACATAAGGAATTGTTCTACTAAATCACCTGTAGCACAACATTTTATGGCAGAAAGACACACCATTGCACAGATGAAATTCGTGATTCTGGAATCAGTTAAACTCCCAAGAAGGGGGGGCAATCTGATGAAATTATTACAACAGAGAGAGATCTTTTGGATCGAGAAACTTGATACTATGTATCCCCGTGGAATGAATATTGATTGGGATTTGAACTGTTTTTTGTGATATTTTAAGTGGGGATTGATGTGTAAATGCAATTCTGTTGAAATAAGCGTTCAAGGGATTGAGACTCTCTTTTTCTGATGTTAACATATAGGTATATTACATTACTGTGCCTTCTTGGAACGGTGTACCCACATTTAGGAAGTGGTTTACACTGTATATTTCAATGTGTTTATGTATTTGGAGATGGGTTTTTTCAAATCAGTTATCCATGTTGCTACTAGCACTGTTAGGATTTATTTCTCTGTTGTATTGATGTTGAATGACCACAACCAAATATAAGTTATATTTTGCACCGCTTATAACATTGTAATATTCTCCCTTAACCTTGGTATCAGTACGAGTACAAATAGATCAGGTAGAAAACTAGATGTACATAGCTAATAGCGTCTTTATCCATTCTAAGATGGCGCCCGCGCTCGAGTAGCCATAGAAATAATAGAAGGACGTTTAAGATAGAAGCATTACCATGGAACCCGCGTTTCTTCAATTGAGATGGCGGAGGTAAACAGATATTGGGAGCGTGCAGAGAGAAGAATTCAGAGTTGACTTATACGATTAAGGTATTTTCAAGTTACGAGATAGAAACCACACATCTAATATTATGGTCATATATATAGTACCTGCATATCGCATACTCTGTTTTGGTTTTCACAGCAGAGACTTTTTCCTTCAATTCACAAACACGAGTGAACCGAGGGATCTTGCCGTGACTCGCATCAGGCTAGATGGTACACGGTACGCTGTTCTCGAGACAGGTAGGCTGTCTCTCCTTAATTACCTACTACATACACATTGAAATATGTTAGTAAATCCTAAAATTTAGTATATACTATATGTTACAGGTACGGTAACAGAACTCAATCCGGCACATTGAGAATCCATCAAGTTTCCTCTACCGACCTAAACAGATTGATTTTGGTCACATATAAATTTTAGGTAAGATTTAGATTGTTATCATTTGGTACATCTGCATTGTTTGATTTAATCATGTGTGGCGACAGGGGGACCCAGCGCTATCTTGGCACTTGCTCCCCCTGAGCCACACTTTATTCCTTTTCGCTTCTGAATAACACGGATATACATATGTTTTTCAGTTAATTTACAGTCTACCAGAATGTAAATATTTGGACTTAACTCCGGGTCCACCAACAAGTTTAGTGCCATGTTATACCGTTAAGTAATTCAGTATTATTACTCATGTACTTTAAATTACAACTCCCATTGAAACACTTTTGTAATTATTTACAGGAGGGATTCAAAGAACCTTCACCCAATATATATAACCTGAAGAAGGGCGTTTATCGCCCGAAACGCGTAGTTAAGAAGAGTGGACATTTGTTATACAAACATCATACAATTTAAGTCAACTTATATATTGGGACTTGATTTGATTTTTTCGATATTTGTTTGAATTTTGTTATGGAATTGTTATTATGTTTATGAAGTTACTGTAGAAGTGCAAAGCACATTTGTTACGTGAAGGACTTAGTTGTTTCTTTTACTGTTGTCAGAATTTGTATTAACAACAGAACCTGTGTATGCTGAAAAATATTAATTTATGTTCTCTATATAAAATTTGATACTGAACAGTGTATTCTACACAACTGTTTATTATTTGAATTACTTTGATTACATTATACTCATTGATGTTTCCTTACATATAACTAAATCATTGCAACATAAGTTGCGTATTGCTGTGCCTCAGTTCATTCACCGTGTATTTGCAGTGAATCTTCCCAGCTTCAGTTTTTCCTAGTAAAGGTAGCACTTTACTCTCTGGGAGCACCTACAATTGTTTTGAAAAATTGACCAATCAGACTGAAATTGTTACTTAAATCATTAATTCGTTAAACTTTATAGGTGTGCATCTCTACACTTCACCCACATGCATCCTTCTTCCTCATCATGGATCTCGTCTGCACGTGCTGTGGTTCTTCCCCATCGCTCGTCGACTCCTCTTGTTGGGGTGCAGGCAGGGGGCCTTCTCCGATGTAGGGTTTGATATCGCCGAGAAAAATCCAAGCTCTCCGGTCTTGTAGTTTCACTGCGGATGGGGTACAGTCCTACACCGTGAAAGGACCGTTAAACCTTGGCTCGTCCCACTTTTTCCTTGTATGGTTCCTCACAAGGACTGTGTCTCCAGGGAAGACAGATGGAACATGTAAACCCTGAACCTGGTCTGTTGCAGTATCTCCTTCTGTGTTCTGTGCTGCCCTGCACCCTTTTTGTCGTCGCTCTAGCTGGTCTGAAATTACAGTAGGGCAAGATGTCATGCAGTTCAGATAGTTTTGCATTTCAGACCCTAAAATTTCTCCTGTTGACTGGGCATCACATCTAGCTCTATCTCAGGGTGTCAAGGGAGTTCTCATTCTTCTTCCTGTAACTATCTCGTGTGGCGTAAAATGATGGTCAGAACCGGGTTGGTTCCGAAGTGCATACAGTGCCAAAGGAAGGCAGTGCAACCATCCCTTTCTTAGAGTCAGCTTCAACTTGGCTATCCTTTCCTTTAAGAAGCCGTTGAGCTTCTCACACATGCCGTTACCTTGCGGATGATACGCCGACGAGAACTTCTGCTTTATACCAAGCAGCAAGCTAATCTGTTCAAATTTCTTGTTTACAAAATGAGCTCTGTTATCTGATCTCATGACTTCACACCCCCCCCCCCCACCTAGGGAACACCTCTCTCACTAAAAACTCGGCCACACAGGTAGAGTCTGGGTGTGTACATGGACCTGCCTCAATCCATCTATAGAATGGATACACCACAACAATAAAGTATCTGTACCCGTTACCTACTTGAATCATGTCGACGTAATCGACATGCAAGTGCTGAAAAGGCCCATTTGGCCTTGCGATGACTCCTCTCATTACTTTTAATGTGTGCCCAGCCGTGAATTGCTGGCAGATTATACAGTTCACTATAAAGAATGCAAAGTGCTCGGTTAAATTCGGTATGAACCAGTCTTCTGCGAGTGTTGCTGCTAGATTCTCTTTGGTCATATGTGCCGGATAATGTAACTGCTCCAGCGCTATTTATGATAGGGCTATAGGCATTACTGGTTTACCAGTGCTGTCTTGTCGCCACAAGCTGTCAGAGGGGTTTAAAGAACAGCCTTGACGTTTCCAAATATTCTTTTCTTCCTGTGGTGCCTCCCCTTGGAGTTCCATGTCAAAGTCAACCTCCGTAGAAACCACTTCCTCCTCTGACTCCCACCCCCCTACCTCCTCCTCACCTGTGGTGTCGGTTACCTCGGGTTGTTCAAGTCTCTTCTTCCACCAAGGCGTTTTTTTTGTAGGAGGATAGGGCCTACCCCGGAAGGAAGCCACCCTGACCTTGTAGAAAGAGGTCTAGTGGGGGGCCTCTCTGCCAGAGCAAGCCAATTGGGGAAAAAACCAAATGGCATAAAAAAAACCCTCTCCACAGTAGTGTGTCAGTATGAAGGTCCAGTACGTTGAGTAGAAGCCCAAAACAAAATAGAAGAAACTTCCAGAGGAGCGGTAGAGAAGGGTAACAGTGGCAACAAAGGGAGAAAAAAAATGATAACAGGGAAACACAAAATATAAAACTGCAAGCGGGTAAACACGGGAAAGCCCGTAGGGAAATATAGCAAAAAACTATAGAAGGAAAAAGGAGAACCGGGAAGGGAAGACAGGCGAAACAGTACGGAGTGCACACGGAGCCTGACGCAAAAGGGTTGCAACGTGCAGACTTCCGGGTGGGACAGGCAGAAAAAGCATACCGCGGCGGATGTCGCAGAGACAACTAGACTGCTGCTGGAGGTGCGCGGTGAGACGTGAAAGGCAGCTAATGGCTGCCCAGTCTCCACCGCGACCATATACCCCAACGACTGCGGCGCATGACAGTATGCCCCCTTCTATACCTGGACCACCCTGGCTTAGCCGGGTGAAAACGATGGAACCTTTGGGTGAGAAGGGGGGCATGAACGAAAGACCCCGGTTCCCAGGAATCTTCAGAACAGGGATAACCCTTCCAGGCCACCAGATATTCCAGTCTTTCTTTTCTAAATCTAGAATCTCTAATGTGGGACACTTCGTATTCTTCTGGAATGGTGGCAGGACCCGAAGGGAGGTGGAGTCTCCTGTTCTTAGGGATATTGGGATCAACAGAGCGTAGGAGAGAAGAATGGAATACTCTGTGTATACGCCTCATGTCTTTGGGAAGCCTAAGTTTAAATGTTACTGGATTAATCCTTTGTGTGATCTTGAACGGCCCCACAAAGCGGGGGGAAAGTTTAGTAGGGTGCAGCCAACGAGGCAGGTACTTAGTAGATAACCATACGCGGTCACCTTCTTTCCACAGGGGGCAGGGCTGACGGTGAAGGTCGGCCTGCGTCTTATACCTTTCCCTAGCCAAGGACAGACTGATCTGAGCGCTCTTATGGGCGGTGGCTATGTCTGCTAATGTGGACTCAATTGAGGGTATGTTGGTAGGGGAACCGTATAAGGGAAGAATTCCCTGAGGGTGGACCCCATACGTACAGAAAAAAGGGCTAAGGTTGGTAGCCGAGTGTACAGAATTGTTATAGGCAAATTCTGCGGTAGACAACAGGGAGACCCAATTGTCTTGGTGACGGTTGATGTAGCACCTAAGATATTGCTCTAAAGTGGAGTTCAGCCGTTCTGTCTGGCCATTGGTCTGAGGATGAAACCCCGACGACAACGCTCTGTCTATGTCTAAGCAAGCACTGACACAAGGCTGTCCAGAATCGAGAAGTGAACTGACTCCCCCTGTCAGAAATGATCTTTTCTGGGAGTCCATGTAATCTGAATATATCCCTGAGGAATACCTCAGCTAATACAGAAGCAGTAGGGATTCCTGACAAAGGAGAGAAATGGGCTAACTTGTTGAAAGAGTCTACTGTAACCATAAGACAGGTAAAACCCTGGGAAACGAGCAAATCCACTATAAAGTCCATCGAGATCAGGGACCAAGGCCGTGATGGTGTTTCTGGTTGTTCTAGTAACCCCAAGGTTTTACTTGTGGAGACCTTGATTTGCACGCAAACTGGACAGGCCTTACAATACTTCGTAACCTCTTCAGACAAAGTGGGCCAAAAGAAAGTACGAGTCACTAATTCCAATGTGCCTTTCTGCCCTCGGTGACCGGCTGTAGCATGGTTGTGACACAACCCCAGAACCTTCAATTGTAAGGCCCGCGTGGGCACAAACAACCTCTGTTTGAATCATAATAGTCCCTCTGTCCATCTTAGATCTTGCCTCTTATTTAGAGGTAACTGGTCTTCCATACTCCCCGTGGTGGCTGATCTAACCTCCTGCAGGAATGTCGATATAATACCCACTATCCTATTGCGGGGAAAAAGATCTTCTGCTAGCGGAGTGGCACGCACACTAGGGGTATCTCGCCGGCAGAGGGCGTCAGCGAGGCCATTTTGGGTACCGGGAATGTAAGTGATGATAAAGTCATATTGACTAAAGAAGTGCGACCATCGTGCTTGTCTGGAATTAATACATTCCATTCCCCGGAGTACCTTCAAATTCTTATGGTCGGTGCGCATAATGAATGGTAAGGCGCTACCCTGTAGTAGGTGTCTCCATTCTTCGCAAGCTGTCTTGAGTGCTAACAATTCCTTCTCCATAACAGAATAATTCTTCTGACTCACAGACAAGGTCTTAGAGAGATAGGCCACCGGGTACTCCATTCCCTGATGATCCTGGAGTAACACTGCCCCCAATGCTTCGGCGGAGGCGTCGGCATCCACTGCAAACGGTTTAGCCTGATTAGGTTGACGAAGCACTGGAGCAGTACAGAACATCTTCTTTAATTGCTCAAAAGCGCTGTTAGCCTGTTCCGTCCAATAAAATGGACCAGCTTCTTTCTTGAATAAAGCTGTAATTGGTAACACTATCAAGGAAAAATGACTGATGAATTTCCGGTAGAAATTTGCCATACCTAGGAACCGTTGTACTTCATTCAAAGAGGTAGGTGTGGGCCATTCTAAGATGGCAGAGACCTTCCTTGGTTCCATAGATATTCCTTCCTCTGAAAGAACATATCCCAGATAAGAAATAGAGTTGGTCTTGAATACACACTTCTCAGGATTCACTAGTAGGCGGTTGGTCTGAAGACGATCTAATATGGTTCGAAGATGCTGGTCGTGTTCTTGTAAGGATCGAGAAAAAATCAGGATGTCATCTAAATAGACTACAGCATAGATGAATAGGACGTCCAAGAACAATCGATCCATTAAGCGCTGAAATATAGCTGGGGCATTAACTAGGCCAAAGGGCGTGACCCTATACTCGAAGAGCCCAAAAGGTGTTCGGAATGCAGTCTTCCATTCATCTCCCTCGCGAATTCAGAGAAGATGGTAAGCACTACGCAGGTCTAACTTGGAAAAGATGGTTGCGCCTTGCACTGCCTCCAGGATGTCAGCAATGAGAGGCATGGGATGCCTGTCTCTAATTGTGACCTTGTTGAGTCCCCGATAATCGATACATGGTCTCAACTCTGCGGAATCACGCTTGGGGATGAAAAACAACGAGGCCCCTGCGGGAGACCTTGAAGGTCGGATCAATCCGTTGGCCAAGTGGGCGTCCAAATACTTTCGTAGAGCCTCCTTCGCTGTAAGGGACAGCGGAAACATCCGCCCGAAGGGGACTAAAGCATCTTGGGAGAGTTCTATGGCACAGTCCTCTGGGCGATGTGGCGGCAACTCCAATATGGTTCTATTAACAAAGACTTCGTGGAACTCTTCTAATTCAGACGGTATGCAACAGATGTCACAAGTGGCGGTTGTCTCAGGCGAGAGGACCTTCACTAATTCCTGCGTCTGGTGAGGCAAACAGTACTCCTTACAGAATCCAGACTCAAAGGTAATGGTGTTCCTGTACCAGTCTATGGAGGGGTTGTGCCTTCTCAACCATGGGATACTCAGAATGATGGGGAAGTGGGCTGCTCGAATGAGATCAAACTTCAGGTGTTCGGTATGATGTTGGATAACCACGGTGAGTTGTTCTGTAGTGTGAGTTATCGGTCCAGAGGAAAGTGGGGACCCATCTACACCTTCCACCTTCTGGGCGTCCTCGCGCTGTACTAGAGGGAGTCCTTGTCAATCTGCCCATAAGGTGTCCATAAAGACTCCTGCAGCACCGCAATCAATGAGGGCTAGGGTGGTTAGTTTTCTGGACGGAGTTTGTAGCTGTAGAGATACTACCATCGAACGAGAGTCCATGGTGTCTAATTGAGGGGTGACGGCTAAGGTAACATAGGGACAAGGAGATAAACCTCGGAATCCTGTCCCCTTCAGTTCCGAGGTCTGTCGTTTCCTGCCCTATGGGGAGGGACCTCCGGACAATTGCGGAGGAGGTGAGCATTGGACCCACAGTACATACAGAGACCCGTGTCTCACTGTCTCCTTCGTTCTTCAGGGGTTAGCAAGGCTCTTGCGGCTCCTATCTGCATTGGTTCTTCCTTACATATGGCCGAGGGCTGTTGATGAGGCGAAGGTTCGGAGGAGGGTGAGGTGACTGGGGTGCAATGTTTTCGCCTTTCAGCCCGTCGTTCACTTAGGCGAAATTCTATCTGAAGAGCTATGGACATCAAATCTGATAGAGAGGTTGGTCGAGCTATGCAAGCCAATTCGTCTTTCAATTCTTCTTTGAGGACATGGCGAAAGATTGTATATTGTGCCTGTTCCACCACCCGGCCTCCGCCGCTAGGCGTTTAAAGGACGAGCTGTAGGTCCTGAGATCACTACTGCCCTGCTGAACGTCTAGCAGCTCTTCTGCGGCTACATGAGTTATCTCAGTCTGTTCAAAAGTCTGCTTTAACAGGGTCACAAAGGCGCCATGGTCTTGGAGTACCGGATTGTTGTTGGTCACCAGTGGGGAGGCCCAGGCCAGGGCATTGCCCGTCATATTCGAGATCATAAACCCCACCTTGGTGTGAGCGCTGGCAAAAGTATGAGGGCGAAAGGCAAAATAGATTGCGCAGGATTCGAGAAACTCCTTCAGGCGTTTTGGCGATCCGTCATATTTACCAGAAGACAAAGACATGGGGGGAGATCGGTCTCCCTTGATTCTCGAGCAGTAATCATCTGTCTCAGGGCGGCATTTACGGCTTTGACATTCTGCAGTTCAACGCTCATTCCCTGAACTGCTTGAACCAGCTCTTGAAGCTGTTCTGGGGTAGCCATGGTTCTTTTTTGGCGTTGCAAACTGTCAAAGTCAACCTCCGTAGAAACCACTTCCTCCTCTGACTCCCACCCCACTATCTCCTCCTCAACTGTGGTGTCGGTTACCTCGGGTTGTTCAAGTCTCTTCTTCCACCAAGGCGTTTTTTTTGTAGGAGGATAGGGCCTACCCCGGAAGGAAGCCACCCGACCTTGTACAAAGAGGTCTAGTGGGGGGCCTCTCTGCCGGAGCAAGCCAATTGGGGGAAAAAGCCAGATGGCATAAAAAAAAACCTCTCCACAGTAGTGTGTCAGTATGAAGGTCCAGTACGTTGAGTAGAAGCCCAAAACAAAATAGAAGAAACTTCCAGAAGAGCGGAAGAGAAGGATAGCAGTGGCAACAAAGGGAGAAAAAAAATGATAACGGAAACACAAAATATAGAACTGTAAGCGGGTAAACACGGGAAAACCCGTAGGGAAATATAGCAAAAAACTATAGGAGGAAAAAAGGAGAACCGGGAAGGGAAGACAGGCGAAACAGTACGGAGTGCCCACGGAGCGGAGAAAATTAAGAGCGTCTCACCCGGAGCCTGACGCAAAAGGGTTGCAACGCGCAGACTTCCGGGTGGGACAGGCAGAAAAAGCGTACCGCGACGGACGCCGCAGAGACAACTAGACTGCTGCCGGAGGTGCGCGGTGAGACGTGAAAGGCAGCTAATGGCTGCCCAGTCTCCACCGCGACCATACACCCCAACGACTGCGGCGCATGACATTCCATTAGCTGTGTTTGCCCCAAATTACTGTAACTTTCAGGTGCAGTTCGTTTAACCATCATTCGCTCTTTGGCATGGATAACTTCCACTTCCATGATTGTTTCACTTTTGGATGCCATTACACTTGGCTTCTGTGTCTGATACTTGATTTCGCGTGAGATAAAATCCATCCCTTTCGTGTGGGTGGCGCATTTCACGACTGCTGTGCTCACTGGGAGCTGTAGTGCCTTGATCAGCCTGTCCAATAAGGCTGCGTGCTGCACTGGCGTGCCGTCTGCTCTGAGGTAGCCCCTCCTTTTCCAGCGCGCTAAGCCTGCGTGCACTGTTGACATCACATAGGCGGAGTCACTGTACACCGTTACTTCCTGGTCTGCGTGATTCTCAATGGTGAGTATCAACACCAATAATTCTGCAGCCTGTGCTGAATAATTAGATGGTATCCGCACACTAATAAGTACTCAAAATTCTCCATTTGCTGTGTGTTTCACCACAGCAACGCCAGTATATCTTTGTCCGTCACTTTGATCGATACTCGAAGACCCGTCAATGAAGACGTTCTCTCCTCCTGCCAAGGCATTTTCTTTCACCCTGGGGATTTAATAATAAAATTCTTCATAATTTGCACAGTCATGTGTTGGCTCTCCTTCAGTGACTGGTTCTGCTATAAACATAGCTGGGTTCACTATCTTACATTGGACTACCTTAATCAATGGATTTGATATGATCACTTCATAAGCAGAAGCTCTCTGAGGTGTCAATGTGCCCTTTGATTTCTCTAGAATGGCAAATAGTGAGTGCTCGACGTACAATGTCATGGAGCATCCCATCACAATGGTTGTAGCTTTCTCAGTGGCGAACACAGCTAAACTTTGTTCGCACAGAAAATGACCTCTCATTACTGGGTCCAAATTTCCACTATAGTAACACTGCCATTCATGTGTGAAAACAGGTAAAATTCCTCTGCATAATTGGGGATCCCTAGAACTGGTGCTGTGCAAATAGCTCTTTAGAGTTCAGTAAATCCTTTCTCCATGGTCTCAGACCATTCAATCTTTTCTTTCGTCACTTGGGCCTTCTTTAGGGCCTGAAGTAAAGGCTTAGTGTAAGAGCTATAGTCGAAGACCCATGCCCCAACTTAGTTGCATAGGCCTAAAAAGCTCTGCATCTGTTTTATCGTGTGTGGCTTAGCCATGTTCAGTATGGCTTCAGCCCTTTCTGGGGTCACTCTCTTTCCCTCATGTGAGATTAGCTGGCCTATGTACAGCACTTCCTGTTGATAATATTGTAACTTCTCCTTGTCAACCTTATATCCTTTCTCAGCCAGTATAGTCAATAGCTGAACAGAATTGTACCTGCATTGCTCTTCTGTGGTGCTGCAAATTAAGATGTACCCACGTATTGCAGGACAAAACTTTTTAGTACAATATTGCTCAAGTCCATCTGCAGGACTCTGTGAAAAATAGATGGAGACTCACAATACCCCTGGGGTAGTTTCCTGCTTTTCAGACGCATCTGTCTGAATGTGCATGACGTCAGATCTTGTGAGTGACGGTGCAACGGGATTGAGAAAAATGCATTTTTCAAGTCAATCACCATGAAATATTTTGCCTCAACGGGTATATTACATAGAATTGTAGACGGGTTAGGGACTCGAGGGATCTTGGCCACACCAATATCATTTATTGGCCTTAGATCTTGAATTAGCCTCCAACTCCCTCCCTTTGATTTTTTGATCGGATAAACCGCGGTATTGCATGACGACTCTGACGCCACTAAAATGCCCTGTTCCATCATTGCAGAAATTGTCTTGAAAATCCCCTCATCTGCCTCTCTGGACATGGGATATTGTTGGGCTTTTGGCAGAATTGCTCCTGGTTTCAGTTTAATTTTCACTTCTTCAACCCCCTTCAAGAGGTCTACATCATAGGGTCTTGTAGTCCATACTGAGACAGGCACTTGGGCCATTTCGTCATCAAAATATTCAGGATGGTTTTGTGCCAACATCATTTTCTGAGGTACTTCACTTTTGATCATTTTTACCCAAAAGGTGAGACTCACTTCCACCATTGTCTCTCCCATATCTGCTTGTTCTTCAAACAGATCATCATCGGTGACGTCAGTCAATCGATTTCCTTCTTCAATGGCAATTACTGCGCACCATTGTCGGCCCTCGTCATCATAACCGTCAATCAAGGTCACCCTCCCTCGTACTGCAGCTGTGTGTATCATCAAGGGAAATTCTTGTCCCTTTTCCTCATGCATCAGTATTCTTGGCCTGAATAGGAATTCATCAGGGGTTCTCGTGATTCTCTCTGCAAGGCCTGGCAATCCTGCCAGAAGCACACGCATACCATATGTGAATATTTCTGGCTCTGATGGTATAGCCCTTGTGATGCTGGAAATGCATCGGAGGGACAGGGCCTCCGTATCCTTGTCCTTTACTGCCTTTTTATCGTGTGTTCTGTCGTATTTTCCACGCAGGAGTTCATGTGGGACTCCTGGCGGTGCAGCTCTCTCTCTTTTGGTTTGGTGAACAGACCCGTGGGATACCCTTATGGCACCCATGGGTGGGGGTACAACCCTGTGCCCCTAGTCTTTGTTTTTGGGCACCTGTGGGTGGCCCGCAGAGCAGGGTATGGGCTGGTGGCAGCTCCATTCTGAATTTGACAGGTGCGCTGAGTATCCTCCATTTTGGGATACCCAGGCCCTGCCATTGGAATCAGTTGATTCCTGATGGAAAACAAGATGCCCCCTGTGGCCTCTTGCTTTCTATTACCTATTACCTTGTTTTCCCAAAGTCCTGGGATGCCCTGACTCTGTCCCTTCCCCCTGACTGGCTGTTGGGTGGAAGTTCCATATATGGTTTTGTTGTGAAGTCCAGTCCAGACTGACTGGAGCCTTCCCAGTGACTGTATATTGTGGGTACGCCCTGTGGGTGGGACCTGGGTGAATGGAGTGTGTGACCAATATGCACTTCTTGTTGTGGCTGTCTGGTTTCTGGTATGAGAGACAAAGAATGAGACAGCCCTGCCCGAAACTGGCCTGAATGCAGTGTGTAGTGTTGAATGGCTGGGTACTTGTCCCAATCCACATTCCTTGTTGTGAGTGTCTGAGAGGGAGGAGGATGGCCTGAATGCACTGTGTGCCTGATTGGCTGACTGATTGCATGAATGCCCTTCTGTATGATTGGCTGCTGAGAGTGACCCAGCAGTGTGGATGAGAGACAAGATAGTATATCTGGGGACCTCTCACCACTGGAAATTGTTCAGAAGCTGTGTCTACACTTGAAGAGTAACTGGAACGCGTGATCCTCGACGCCCAGCTGGAAGACGAAGACTTGCTGTTGCATTTGCTTTGACCTGATCTGAAAGCTGCCAAACTTGTCAAGGACTGATCCGAGAGAGGACCTGGTAAGGCGCCCTCTTCCCGTGCTGCAAGGGAACATCGAGCACCGCTAACCTTCGCCGAAGCTCCCTGGAAGTCAGACCCTCGAAAGGCTGCCGACCCGAGATTGGACTGCTGAGGAGAACGAAGCAAAGCACCCGGACTTCACCGCTGTTGAAGTCTATTGCCGTCAACCAGGGTTCGCAGGTTTGTGTAACCGCTGGAGGCCTGTCGAAGTTGTGTTGCCCAGCCGTGGGGACCACTTGACGCCGTGCTGCCGACGACCGGAGCCGCCCGCTCCTTTGCCTAAGAACATTTGAATCCAAGGACTCCATTGTCCGCAACGTCGACCGATTTGTCCCGCCGGAGAAAGTTGAGGACGACCCACGCGCCGAGGAGAATCCGCCGGTGGGTTTCCCACCACCTGAAGGCCACAAAGACTCTGACGACTCAACGCCCTTGTTGGGCTACAGTTCTTCTGAAACTCTTTGCGGTCCTGAACAATCCATCGCCGAGGTGCCCCGCACACCTCATCCTCGCAGGACGTCGCTGACGAGCACCGCCTGGATCGACATCGGGGTCTCGGCACTATTGAACTTCTCATCGCCGCCGTCGACAACAAGTTCACCATCTTTGATGCCTCTCGACGATCCGTGGCTCCTGCTTTAAAGGGAGTCACTCAAGAAGGATCCTTCGACGCGTCTTCGAAGAACTCTACTCCACCAGGTACATTGGGGGAGTTAAACCTTAATAGGAGGAAATAAGGCTATTGAACAATATATGGACTGGGCCTGTGCTATATATCTTTATTTTACAGGTTGCCCAGGTGGGAGGATCTCCACACAGAACTGTGTCGATCCGTAGGGGCCAGTATTCTGCCTATTGTTTCAACCATCTTACGTTCCTTCCTATCTCTATTGCTGGTTTCCTCGTTATTGATCTATGTGACATTTTAACCGTACAGTTGATGCACTTTAATGAGATTTGATAACATTGGTGGTACCACTTTAGAATTGTATATATTTATCATTGTTGATTTCCGAGTACAAAGTGCGTTATTGTGATCGTGTACATACCTTTGAATATTAATTATATAAAGACTGTGTTTTCAGTAATACAGTGTGTGGACATTCCTTTGTGGGGGTTCGGGGACTACACTGTACTTAAGAACCAGCCTGCATCACCTCCTGAGAAGCTAGGCCTTGATTGCTCGACTACGTTACCAATAATAGAGAATCTTGGCTGGGGTCCTCTGTGCCTCTCCTCTACCATACAGAGAGCGGAAATACAGGCACCCCCCTCCAGTCTTTACACTGGTGGCAGCGGTGGGACGCTTATGGTTTTAAGAATCAGTGTATAACCGTGCCACTTACAAAATATCGGCACTTTATTAAATTAAGGTTTGGTTGTGTACACAATAACTGCATTACAAGCAATGGAGTCTATTGCAAATGGTAAATTGACTAGGATGAGCTTACAGGCTCTCCAGAGTGCTTGTGAAGCCAGGGAGTTAGACTTTTTGGATAAGTCTAGGGCTGAGCTGATAGCTGCCCTGGTGGACTACCAGACTGATGGTGAAACACTTGATGAGGGGGGGAATGCAACCAATGAGGACTCTGCCCCTGGGGTTCTAATCTGTTTCTGGGAATGCCACCATTCCTGCTGCCTCTGTTCCGAACCCCAGCACTGCTCTTCAGGGGGAAGCCCAGAAGATTGAACTTTTAAAATTGGAGCTACATCGGGAACAGTTAGCCTTTCAATAAAAAAAGTTGGCAACTGAAGCTGAGTTGAAGAAAGAGGAGTTGGCACAGCAAGTGATACTCAAAGATAGGGACACTGAGCACCAAAGAATCCAGCTAGAGAAAGCTAGAGTGGAGACTTCAGCTAAACCAGTTGAGAGTGGCAGGTCCCCAGCCACCAAGTTTATGAAAGATTTGGTTGGTGTGTTTGTGGAGGGTTCTGATATCCTCCAATGGATTGAAGCCTTTGAAATGGCTTGTGCAATTCATGATGTTGACAAAAGATATTGGGCTAAGTGTTTGTTAAGCAGAGTGCCTCAGACTGGGTATGACTGTATTCTGAAGCTGAGTGTGGAAAACAGGGGTCAGTATGAGTGTATGAAGTCTGCTTTAATTGCCAAGTTTGGCAAGACACCTACCCAATACTTTAAAAGGTTCAGGGATTTTAAGAAAAGAGAGAATGTGTCTTGGGTTGACTGGGCGAGTGCTGCGCACATGAACATGATGGGGTGGATTGATGGTTACAAGGTGAAAACCTTTGTTGAATTGTCCGACCTGTTGTTTTTTGAGCATTTTTCTGAAGCCTGTTCACCGGAGCTGCGTCAGTATGTTGCTGACCAGAACATTTTGGATCCCTTTAAGCTGGCTAGGCTGGCTGACAAGTGGGTCTCCTACCGGGTGTCCCCTAAGGACTCCAGTGGGAAGGACAACGACAAAGAAAAGGGGGCCTCTCAGAAAACTGAGGAGTCCCAAAAGCAGTCACAGTCGGGTAAACCTAAACCCTCCTCTCCTAAGACCCAAAAATCTAGTGAGGATAAGTCATCTGTGGGTGGGAATAAGAGTAGTGGTCCACCTGCTGCAAAGCAGGCTCACCGTGGTTCCAGTACTGTACCCCGCACTCCCGGCACTTGTTGGGATTGTGGGGCTCTGAATCACAAGAGGGGTGACTCCAAGTGTAAAGGGAAGGCACTTGGCGTATAGGCTGTCAGCCTGACCTACCCTTACCCCATGTCTGAGGTGGAGGCCACTGTCCTCCCCTCATCTACAGGGATCAAATTTGGTGCTCCTGTAGAGATTTCCTTAGTGTCCCTTGGGGCTTGGAACCAGTACGCGGAAGTACTGGCGACTATCCCACAGAACACCTGTAGATTTTTGAGAAGTGTCCTCCTGAATGGCCAGCCTTCTACTGGTTTGAGAGACTCTGGGGCAAGCATGACAGTGGTGGACAGGACCCTGCTCAAGCCAGAGGACTATGTAGGTGCTCCTCTGAGAACCACCAGGTTAGCTGGTGGGCCTCCCAAATTATCGCCTGTAGCCTTAGTCACACTCGTAATTGGAGACAAGACAGCAAAGCTTCCTGTCCTGGTTCAGGACAATGTCCCTGCTAACATTCTGTCTGGTAATGATCTAGTAGAGTTGGGATTGATCTCGGATGGTCTTCCCATGACTGCTGCTGCGGTCACTAGGTCACAGGTGACCCCGGGTCTGGCTGTGAGTCAGGTACCCGAGCCAAAGGCGCGGCCTAAGGCAAGACGAAGGAAGAACAAGAAGGCCACCTCTGTGGAGGGAGCTCCTTCTCTTCCTGCTGTTCCTACAGCACCCATTGGGATCCATGCTCCGGACGGGCTGGGTCCAGTGGTAAACCCTGTCTCAACTCCTGTGGGAGAAGAGCCAGAAGACTCTCCTGTGGGAGAGGTTCTCAACCCGGAGGATCATCCCAATCTTCAATGCTTGTTAGCTGAAGGGGGACCCTCTAGGGCAGACTTCTGTAAAGGACAGAGAGAGTGCCACTCTCTCGAGGGTCTGAGGAAACAGGTCCTGTCCCAGGCATGAGGAGAAGTGCCTAGGACATTCCGGATTTATTGGGAGGGTGAGCTCCTTGTTAGTGAGCCCACTAATCCTGAACCTGGTGCCCTCAAGAGGTTGGTGGTACCCCAGGTTTACAGGCCCTTCCTACTGCAGTTGGCACATGAGGTGCCCTTGGCTGGTCATCTTGGTACCAAGAAGACTAAGCAGAGGCTCTCTGCCCATTTCTACTAGCCTCGGATGGGAGTAGAAGTGGAGTCCCACTGCAGGACCTGCACAACATGTCAGTTGTCTGGCAAGACTGGAGGCAGTGTCATTGCTCCACTGCAACCATTGCCAGTGGTTGGCACACCATTTGAGAGGGTGGGCATCAACATTGTCGGTCCCCATGACCCTCCCACTTCAGGCGGACATCGGTTCATCCTGGTTTTGGTAGATCATGCCACCAGGTACCCTGAGGCTATACCCCTTCTGACTGTAACTGCCATGGTGGTTGCCAGGGCTCTCCTGGGCATTTTCACCCGTGTTGGATTCCCCAAGGAGGTTGTCTCTGACAGAGGATCCAAGTTCATGTCTAGTTACATGAAGACCACGTGGAAAGAGTGCGGAGTAACCTATACGTTCTCCACCTCTTACCACCCCCAGACCAATGGTCTGGTTGAGAGATTTAATAAAACTCTCAAGGGCATGATATGTGCTTTGGAAGAGCCCCTAAGGAGGAAATGGGATCTCCTCCTGCCATGCCTGCTGTTTGCTTACAGAGCGGTACCTCAAGAGGGTGTTGGTTTCAGCCCTTTGAGTTACTCTTTGGACATCCTGTGAGGGGGCCCCTTGCCTTGATCAGAGAAGGTTTGGAAGCCACCCCTCCAGGTCCCGCCAAGCAAGTGGGAGACTATGTGTTAGGCCTCAGACGGAGGATGACACTGATGATGCGTCAGGCAACAGCGAATCTCAAGGCCAGCCAGGAACTGAACAAATACTGGCATGACCTTAAAGCATCGCAAGTGGATTGGACTCCGGGACAGGAGGTCCTCGTGATGGAGCCTACTAAGCCTCGGGCATTGGCAGATAAATGGACTGGACCCTTCAGGATAATCTCCAAGATGGGCGAGGTAAATTATCTGGTTGACATGGGAATCCCAGGGGTAGCCCCTCAGGTATTCCATGTTAATAGGCTCAAGCCTTTCCACAGGCGAGCCGAAGTCTCATGTCTCTTGCTGGCTTCAGAGCAAGAAGAGGATGAGAGTGAGCCCCTTCCTGATTTGCTGTATAGCAACCCTCAGGGTGGCTCAGTGGGGGGAGTGCATCTCTCTCTAGATTTAATAACAGAGCAGCAGAGGGCCTGCAGGACTTTGCTCCAGCAGTATGCCTCTCTGTTTTCGCTGACGCCAGGCCTTACACCGTGGTGTAAGCACGAGATTGACACTTGTGACAGCGCGCCTGTCAAGAGCAGGAGCTACCATATGTCAGACACTGTTAAGAACCACATCCAGGCTGAGGTCGCCAAAATGTTGGATCTGGGTGTTATTGAACCCTCAACCAGTTCCTGGTCCAGTCCCGTGGTCCTTGTCCCCAAGGCAAGTTCCCAGGCAGGTACCAAGGATTGGAGGTTCTGTGTGAACTACCGAGGAGTCAATGCCGTCACCAAAACTGATGCGCACCCATTGCCCCGGGCTGATGAGCTCGTGGACACCATAGGTGCTGCCAAATTTGTGAGCACCTTTGACCTCACCTCAGGCTATTGGCAAATAGCTCTGACGGACCATGCCAAGGAAAAGACGGCGTTCTCAACACCAGAGGGACTCTACCAGTTTAAGGTCATGCCTTTTGGGTTGAAGAATGCCCCTGCCACCTTCCAGAGATTGGTCAATCATGCTCTCAGTGGGCTGGAAGCCTTTTGTGTGGCTTATTTAGACACCATTGCTGTCTACAGTTCCACTTGGGAAGAGCATTTGACACATCTGGGTAAGGTGTTGCAGGCCTTAAAAAGGGCTAACCTCACTATCAAGGCCACCGAGTGCTAGATCGCTCAGGGGAAAGTCACATATCTTGGTCATGAGGTAGGAGGGGGTCAAATCCAACCTCTCCCCAGTAAGGCACATGATGTACAGGACTGGGAGACTTCCACTACTCAAACCCAGGTGAGAGCCTTTTTGGGCCTCACTGGGTATTATCGCAATTTCATGGCGGACTATGGAACCATAGGCGCACCACTGACAGCTCTGACTTCCCCGAAACAACCTAGGAAGGTTAATTGGACGGAAGACTGTCAGAGGGCCTTTGATGGCTTGAAAGAAAGTCTGTGTAGGGCACCTGTGTTGTGTGCGCATGACTACAGCTGACCCTTTATCGTCCAGACGGATGCCTGGGACACCGGAATTGGAGCTGTCTTGTCCCAGTTAGATGACAAAGGGAGGGAACATCCTATCATCTTCATCAGTAGACAACTCAAGGGTAGAGAATTTAGGTGGGCCACTGTTGAGAAGGGGGTATTCAGTATAGTTTGGAGCCTTATGCATTTTAGGCCCTACCTTACGGGGTCTACCTTCAAGGTCCAAACAGATCATAAGCCCCGAAGTGGCTTATGCAGATGAAGGGTGAAAACCCGAAACTGCTCAGGTGGTCCATTAGCCTGCAAGGGCTAGACTTGCAGTCACGATAATGCAGATGGCCTTTCCAGAAGGTATGTTGACCGTCTGGATGAGGGTGTCTATCCCGTGGGAGATTAGGCACCCTCCACCTCAGTCTGGAGGGGTGCGACTGTGATGCCGGAAATGCATCGGAGGGACAGGGCCTCCGTATCCTTGTCCTTTACTGCCTTTTTATCGTGTGTTCTGTCGTATTTTCCGCGCAGGAGTTCATGTGGGACTCCTGGCAGTGCAGCTCTCTCTCTTTTGGTTTGGTGAAGAGACCCGTGGGATACCCTTATGGCACCCATGGGTGGGGGTACAACCCTATGCCCCTAGTGTATGTTTTTGGACACCTGTGGGTGGCCCGCAGAGCAGGGTATGGGCTGGTGGCAGCTCCATGCTGAATTTGACAGGTGCGCTGAGTATCCTCCATTTTGGGATACCCAGGCCCTGCCATTGGAATCAGTTGATTCCTGATGGAAAACAAGATGGCCTCTGTGGCCTCTTGCTTTCTATTATCTATTACCTTGTTTTACCAAAGTCCTGGGAAGCCCTGACTCTGTCCCTTCCCCCTGACTGGCTGTTGGGTGGAAGTTCCATATATGGTGTTGTTGTGAAGTCCAGTCCAGACTGACTGGAGCCTTCCCAGTGACTGTATGTTGTGGGTACGCCCTGTGGGTGGGACCTGGGTGAATGGAGTGTGTGACCAATATGCACTTCTTGTTGTGGCTGTCTGGTTTCTGGTATGAGAGACAAAGACTGAGACAGCCCTGCCCGAAACTGGCCTGAATGCAGTGTGTAGTGTTGAATGGCTGGGTACTTGTCCCAATCCACATTCCTTGTTGTGAGTGTCTGAGAGGGAGGAGGATGGCCTGAATGCACCGTGTGCCTGATTGGCTGACTGATTGCATGAATTCCTTTCTATATGATTGGCTGCTGAGAGTGACCCAGCAGTGTGCATGAGAGACAAGATAGTATATCTGGGGACCTCTCACCACTGGAAATTGTTCAGAAGCTGTGTCTACACTTGAAGAGTAACTGGAACTGCTGATCCTCGACGCCCAGTTGGAAGACGAAGACTTGCTGTTGCATTTGCTTCGACCTGATCTGAAAGCTGCCGAACTCGTCAAGGACTGATCCGAGAGAGGACCTGGTAAGGCGCCCTCTTCCCGTGCTCCGAGGGACCATCGAGCACCGCTAACCTTCGCCGAAGCTCCCTGGAAGTCAGACCCTCGAAAGGCTGCCAACTCGAGACGGGACCGCTGATGAGAACGAACCAAAGCACCCGGACTTCGCCGCTGTCGAAAGTCTATTGCCGTCGACCACGTTTCGCAGGTTTGTGTAACCGCTGGAGGCCCGTCAAAGTTGTGTTGCCCAGCCGTGGGGACCACTTGACGCGTGCCGCCGACGACCGGAGCCGCCCGCTCCTTTGCCTAAGAACATTTGAATCCAAGGACTCCCTTGTCCGCAACGTCGACCACTTTGTCCCGCCGGAGAAAGTCGAGGTCGACCCACGCGCCGAGGAGAATCCGCCGGTGGGTTTCCTGCCACCTGAAGGCCACAAAGACTTTGACGACTCAACGCTCTTATTGGGCCACAGTTCTTCTGAAACTCTTTGCGGTCCTGAACAATCCATCGCCGATGTGCCCCGCACACCTCATCCTCACAGGACGTCGCTGACGAGCACCGCCTGGATCGACATCGGGGTCTCGGCACCCTTGAACTTCTTATCGCCGCCGTCGATGACAAGTTCACCATCTTCGACTCCTCTCGACGATCCGTGGCTCCTGCTTTAAAGGGAGTCACTCAAGAAGGATCCTTTGACGCGTCTTCGAAGAACTCTACTCCACCGGGTACATTGGGGGGGTAAAACCTTAATAGGAGGAAATAAGGCTATTGAACAATATATGGACTGGGCTTGTGCTATATATCTTTATTTTACAGGTTGCCCAGGTGGGGGGATCTCCACACAGAACTGTGTCGATCGGTAGGGGCCAGTATTCTGCCTATTGTTTCAACCATCTTACGTTCTGTGGGATGTTTTACCCATGCAACCGAGCCCTACCACAAAAACTGTGCATTACTGGCATTGAAAACATCATGATGGCCAGAACTCCCCAGAAAATGCACAGGGAATACATGAAGGATAGGCTGCCACCCATTTTTGCCTATGTTGTGAGCACAGGAGGGCACTGCCAAAAACCACCATTGGGCTACACACACAGTAGCCTGAAACCATTGGCAATGGCAAGGCTGATTGCCAAAAGCAACCCAGAGCTGTTGGGAATTCATTTTCTTGATGTCAAAAAGTTGCTAAAATCATGGGGGTGCAGTACCAGCTTTGTCCACAAACCGGCGCTAGCGGTCTAAACTCTTACAGGAGAGCTGTCTTGCAGAACTGTGCATTGATCAGAAGGAGTCTTAGTTAATTAAAAGTTCAAAGAGTCTCTGTTCATGGGAGGCATTCACACCAGCCCTGAGCAGCAACAGCCCAGGAAATCAAATGTCTCTGTTAATCAAATGCAGAGTGGCCCCCCTGGTCTGTTGACCTCAGCCTGCTGGACCCAACACAATAGACCCTTGCGATTGAATGGGGTATGTTAATTTGGGCGTGGACTGTAAACAGAGCCCTGCCTGGAAGGAGAGACATGTGTTTCCTGACTTACCCAGTTTCTGGGGGTGGGCTCAGACACATTTGTGGAATCATATTGCAGCAAATATATGTTTAAGTTAAGTGCTTCTAAAATATTGTATTAAGCTTACAAAAATGTGTAATTTGGAGATCCTTAATCTAAGAAATGTACCCACAATTCAAGACTTGATTCAACTTTGTACCATGTTCTGAGGCAAAACCCCGCTATTTATTGATATTACAGACACTGGGTTTATGCTAGAGACCTAGTAAATTAATGGAATATGGGTAGAAAGGCGGTGTACATGTTTGCCATTTTTGGTAAACGTCCGATATTGGTAAATCAACTAAAAACGAAAATAAGTTGCCATTTGTGAATGCAAGCCCTCAGGAAGATCAGAGTTGGGCCAGAATGTACCTTAAGTAATCTGTAATATGTACATGTAATGTCAAACAACTGTGTATCTGGGAAATATGTGTAGTTATGAAAAATGATTTCTAAGGTAAAAGCAAAGGGGCGTTTCTTAAATAGATCGTAAATGGCTGACATCACTCTGACACACAATCCTTTCTCAAATCAGGGACCAAAGAATCCTTTGGCCTATCAAATCTTGAGAGGGTTGGGCATGCAGAATTAGCCGACCCACCCACTTTCTAAACACATAAAAAGAGCCACTGGAAGCCAGATAGGCACTTTCTTTTTCACTTTCTGCGGAGCATTTTGACAGACAACTCCACATCCAGACTTCAGACTTCACATCCAGAGAATCCTGACTCCAGAACAAAACTCTAAGAACTCTAGAACTCAACAGCTGAACCCCTATCAGCAGGCCTTCAAAACCTAGCAACCAAACCAAACTATTCAGACAGCCGGGCTGAGCTGTCTGATTCTGGCTAGTACCCTGTGCCAGTACCCAGAAAGCAGTGCTGAATCCAGAACCACAGACTAGACCAGAAAGCAGAGCTGTACCCAGACCAGACCGCTGTGAGCAGAACCGGTCCCTGACAGACCCAGAAGGCAGAATTATTCAGTGAGCAGAACCAGGCAGAGACTGTCCGTGGCGAGGGAACCGCAGTCCAATCCTGACCCGATCCGTGGCGAAGTCGCATTCCTGTCCAAAATATAGTGTGAGTACCGCCAGAACTGTGCAAAACCCAATCTCTTAGTTTAAAATAATCTAATTCAAACTATCTTAACCTATTGAGAACTGCATCCTAGAAATCTTGTGTTCCGTCTGTGATCTCAAACCTGAAAACTGTCATCTGTCATTCTGAGCTCGACTTTTCTTTTGAGAATCTACCTTCACGAAATAGTCCATATCTCCGAAACCGTTTGTTCTAGGAACAAAATGTAACTGTCATTTTAAAGCTAAGATTATAAGCCTTCCAACAAACCTACAACTGACTTGCTACCCCTTATAGTGCCACCGTCATTGCGCTCGACGCACGCGACTAAATTGCCACGATTTGACATTTTGCTTCATTTCAGCCACGTGTAAAAATATTTGTCCTTGCTTTCCTTTGCTGAAATTCGTTTGCAACCTGACAATCATTCATAGGGCATTGCTAAAGTGATCCTGAACTAATTTAAAGTATCTCTCACTCACCCTGAACCTCCTATAGGGAATTAAAAGCATTTTTAGCATATTTTTCACTTAATTGCAACCACATCAAAGTAAATTGCCTGTGTTTAAAACTCCTACCTGTTTTCCTCTAAGCTTGCTAGGGGGGAACTGAATTATATTTGATTGCATTCCTGAGAACTGTGTGCTTTCCTTCCATCTCTTTACATTGCATAAAGGGGGGGGGTGAATTGCTACTAGGGGGAAAAGTGATTACATTGTTTTGGTTGAAATCATATCAAGTTTATTTTCTGTACTGCATTTCATTCATCATTGCATTGTCTTTGAAGCCATTTGAGCATTCTCAGCTACTTTATCCTCTCTATATCAACTTCTAAGCCATTCAAAAGAGTGTACCGCTATAACATTATCCATTGTTGATCAACATCATATTCTCAAGTGTGATATCAAATATTAATTTATTATAAAAGTGTGATATATATATTGTTTAATTTTCAAATAAACCTTTTAATTTGCAAAACAAACCTACTTCTTGGCTCAGTGGGGTCAGGGGGATTCTAAGAGAGGGGTGGTATATAAGGGTTGTCATCCAGGGTAAACGAACTGGACATAAAAATAGATCAATAAGGGTTTCCCTCAGCATCCCAGACTAGGCCTTGACTTAGCTGTAGTGTTGAATTGAATCCGCTTACAGTTCCTTCCTATCTCTATTGCTGGTTTCTTTGTTATTGATCTGTGTGACATTTTAACCGTACAGTTGATGCACTTTAATGAGATTTGATAACATTGGTGGTACCACTTTAGAATTGTATATATTTATCATTGTTGATTTCCGAGTACAAAGTGCGTTATTGTGATCGTGTACATACCTTTGAATATTAATTATATAAAGTAGTACAGTATGTGGACATTCCTTTGTGGGGGTTCGGGGACTACACTGTACTTAAGAACCAGCCTGCATCACCTCCTGAGAAGCTAGGCCTTGATTACTCGACTACGTTACCAATAATAGAGAATCTTGGCTGGGGTCCTCTGTGCCTCTCCTCTACTATATAGAGAGCAGAAGTACAGACATCCCCTTCCAGTCTTTACAGCCCTCATGGCTGTGTGTCCTGTGCATGCTCTGATCATTTTGCATACATTTGAATAGTGCATTCCTGGAGTTGAACATATTATGCTCTCCTCCGTGAATGAGATTGTCATGTTTAACTTTGTCATTAAATCTCAACCCAAAATATTTACTGGGGTCTGACGTGAATATAGTTAAGGCACATTCATCTCACATTCTCCTATGGAGACTGGAAGTACATTTGTGAAGGGAACACGACTTGTAGCTCCTGTAAAACTCTGAGTATTTATAGCTTCGCAGGACAAGGAAAACTTGCCTTCGCGTATGCATGAGCATGTTGCACCCATGTCAACTAGGAAGGAATATTTTTTATCCCCTATAACCACATCCACCCTAGGTTCCCTGTGAGGGTCTAGTGTGACTGCTAGGATAGAACACATCAGGGTTCCCAGTGAGCTGTCCTAGTCCATATACAAATTTGGCCCACTGCGTGCTGGTGGATTTGCCCCATTCCCATTGTTACTTCCCATTCCAGGGTTCATGGTCTGCCCTGTGCTCATCGTCTGCGATAGTTGCAACAGTGCCTGTTGGGATTGTCCTTTTGGAAAATTCCCCATGCTCTGAGGTTGCACGCCTTGTTGCGCTCGGGGCGCTTGGTGTTGCACAGTGTGATTTTGTGCAATACTGTGCTATAAAACTGCAGGTGGATTCGCCATGCCTGCTCCTATCCCTTGGCCGTTCTGCATCATGCCTTGGTTTCTGCATGTGCGAGCTAAGTGCCCTGTCATTCCACACAACCAACATACTGGCGGTGGTCGGATCATTTGCCCGTTTGACATATCTTGATTACCATTTTGCATATTTTGAAAACCTCCTTGATTATTTTGGAAACCTCCCTGATTACTCCTCTTCCACTAAATGCTCTTCCCCTGGGGTAAAACCCCATATTGCTGTCACGCTCACCTGATTCCCACGGAGGCGCAGGTCTGGCTTCGAGTGCTGATGCTTCTTCAATGGTGAAGCGCAGGACTCTGATGATGGACAGGAAGGGCCCCTCTACTCTGGCTTTTCTGGCTCGCAGGAATATTCCCCTGTGCGTGAAAAGGGAGTATTACCTACTGACGGAATAATGCTCAAGCCTCCCACTCCCTTCCAACACTCCTCGATACCCTTCCACGCTTCCCCGTGAAGTCTCACCTTAGGGTCTGGAAGGATGAGTTCTCCATCCTGCTTCTGATGCAGGGGCGCGTTGAAACCCAGTTACTTCACTGGATTGAGGTTTGATAGGAGTTCAAAATAAGCTTAACTATTCAGATGAGGCGCTGTAAGAGTTCTGTTGCAAGTTCAAAAGTTCAAGCTTAATAATAATGTTCATTGTCTTATTGTAGCAAGTGCTAATGCTTATGTCTTTTTCCCCTTAGGGGCCCGGGTTCGGAATGCCGGAGATATGGTGCCGACCCGAAGTGTAAGTTCTGGATGAGCGTTCAGGTAATGTCTTTGCATTCGCTCATTCAATGTCTTTGTCTTTTTTCCCCCATTGGAGCCGGGGTCCGGGATGCCAGAAAGCGGCAGGACCCAAAATGAAATGGGAATGACCCAACAGGTAAGTCTTAGAAGGAAACTGAGCTTTTCCTATTTCCCTTTCTTCTCTCACCTTGTTTTCTTGTCTTTTCTCTCTAGGCTCTGGGAAGTGGGTGCGGATCTGGATGATCGCTGCTGAAGATGGAGGCGCCCAGGAAAGGTGAGTGAAATGCAGCGCTGCAGTGATCGAAGCGAAATGCTTTTAAAATGATGTCTTCCCTTTCAGGATCGTCGGTGTGATGTCCCTGTGATGCAGCTTTAGCAGGTAAGGTCTTCTTTCTCTCCCAATTCTCTCTTATCTCCCTTTGCAGGCGACCCAGGATGCTGACAGGCGTGGCTGAAGTCCAGATGCAGGAGCTGACACGGTGAGCGTCCAGCTGCGAGGAGCAGAACAACGCGAAGCGTGAGTTGCTGATCGGGCGTGGTTTAAATAGCCTTGGAAGAAGTTCCAGGCATGTATCCTTCCACCGATCAGGTATGTATCCTTCCCCGACCACACCCAGGTGGAAAGTGGTCCCACAGGTAAAGTAGTTCCATTCAGGCCTCAAGAGGGCCTGGATGTAGCAGCATGGTCTGCATCAGGTAAGTGCACATTAAAACACTTGAACACATGTCTAGCTTTATGAGCCTGGCGCCTAAGGCGCCAGGACAGGGGTCCAACATGAGCCTGGCGCCTAAGGCGCCAGGACTGTGTCCAAAGGGCCCCAGCTTGGGCCCGCTGGCACTTCCCTGGGGGGAATGATGCCTGCCTCTGGGGTTGCTGGGTCGGACCTGGCTCCTTGGAGGTAGGCATCATGACAGTACCCCCCCTCAAGGCCCCTCCCAAGGTTGTTCCCTCCGGGGGTTTTGGCTTGTTCGGAAATCTCCGGTGGAACCTTTGTATTAATCGAGGTGCGTGAACATGGTTACTAGGCTCCCACGATCTCTCCTGAGGTCCATATCCCTTCCAGTCAACAAGATAGAAGAGTTTTGACTTTAACACCTTGGAGTCTAAAATGTCTTTAACTTCGAATTCTAATTCCCCTTCAATCTGAACTGGGTCTGGAGGCTTGGACAGTCGGGTCCCTGGTTGTACTGGCTTCAAAAGTGATGCATGAAAAACTGGATGAATACGCATGTTAGACGGTAAATCCAGTTTAAAGGCCACAGGATTGATTATAGCCTTGATGGGATAAGGTCCTATGAATCTGGGATTGAAGGTTCGCGGACCCTTGAGGGGTAAATGTTTCGTTGCTAGCCATACCTGGTCTCCTACTTGGTAAGGAGGAGTTTTACTTCGGTGCAAATCAGCATTTACTTTATACTTTTTCTTGGCTTGCTGTAAATGAGTTGCAGCTTCTTTGAAGGCTCGGGTTATTGTGGAATGCAGATGATTTACTGCGGGCATTTCCAGGGTCAGAGGTGGATCTAGGTCAGAGGTCCGAGGATGGTGACCATACAAAGTATAAAAAGGAGTTTGTCCGGTTCCAGAATGCACTGAATTGTTGTATGCATATTCTGCGATCCAAAGGATGTCTTTCCAATTTAACTTGGATTGGTGTGTCTTGCCTCGAGAAGGTAGTGACGCCAAGCCTTGAAAGCAGATTTAATAGCCAGTAACTCCTTGTCGGTAATTGCGTAGTTGATTTCAGGAGGAGAAAATTTCCTGGACCAAAAGGCCACAGGGTGTAGTTGGTTAGTTTCTGGGTCTCTTTGCGACAGGACAGCTCCCATGGCCGAACTGGATGCGTCGGTTTCCACAATGTAAGGGAGATCTGGGTGCGAGTGCTTCAATACAGGTGCAGAGGTGAATTTGGTTTTCAGGTCCTGAAAGGCTTGTTCGGCCTCAAGAGTCCATTCAAAGCGTTTGTTTTTCTTTAGGAGAGCTGTGATGGGTTGGACTGTTCGGGAAAATTCCGGAATGAATCTTCGATAGAAATTGGCGAAGCCGAGCATGCTCTGAACTCCCTTCACCGAGCTAGGAGATGGCCATTTGAGGATGTCGTCCACCTTTCGTGAGTCCATTCAGACTCCTTGAGGTGTCAGGATGAATCCGAGAAACTCAACTTCTGTGGTATGAAAAACGCATTTTTCGAGCTTTGCAAATAGTCTGTGCTGGCACAATTTCTCAAGAACTGCCCTAACATGTTTTCTGTGATCGGATTCTGAAGAAGAGTACACCAGGATGTCGTCAATATAAACAATGACACAGACATCGATAAGTTCCCGAAGAACATCATTCATAAAGTACTGAAAGGCGGCAGGTGCATTGCACAAACCGAAGGGCATGACCTGATATTCGAAGAGCCCAAATTTGGTGCGGAATGCAGTCTTCCATTCGTCGCCTTCTTTTATACGCACCAGGTGATAAGCTCCTCGGAGATCTAACTTGGTGTACACACAAGCGTCTTTAACCTGGTCGATAATCTCAGGGATCAGGGGCAGAGGATAACGATTCTTAATCGTTATTTGATTTAGGGCGCAATAGTCTATACATGTTCTAAGGTCGCCCTCTTTTTTCGGCACGAAGAACAGAGCTGAGGAGACAGGAGACTTGGACGGGCGAATAAAACCATTGGCTAGGCACTGATCTAAATACTGACGCAAATGCAGGTTCTCAGGTTCCGTAAGAGCATAAATCCTACTAAAAGGTAGTTGAGCATTGGGTACCAGATCGATTTGGCAATCATAAGACCAATGGGGAGGTAACGTGTTAGCCTGTTCCTTCTGAAAAACGTCTTGGAATTCTTGGTATTCTGACGGTAGCTGTACAGGGGTGAAAGTTGCTGAGGCTAGACCCATAACTGGATTTCTTGGATAACAAGTTGGTTCACAATCAGGAAAACTTATCTTCTTTGCTCGCCAGTCGATTCTGGGATTATGTGTTTCTAACCAAGGAATTCCAAGAATTCCTTGAAATTGTGGGGCCTTGATCACATCAAACACGATTGCTTCCCGATGTCCATCCTGACCCACCAGTGTCATTTCAACAGTGGAATGCGTTACAGGCCCTGAGGCTATTTCGGTTCCATCTACCGTAGTAATGACATCTTGGGTTACTTTCAGGCGGAGAGGGAGCTTAATCCTGGAAGCCAATTCACGGTCTATGTAGTTTCCAATAGCTCCACTGTCGATGTATGCTTTCACAGCATGCAACTGCTGAGGCTGTTTTGGGTCCACGAGCACCATTGGCATGACAAAGTGCGAGGTCAAAGAGTTTGTTTTCAAGCTCGGCAAGCAGACCCCTACGCTTGTCGGGCTAGGTCGTTTCCCGAATCAGGTGTCAATAAATCATTATCAGTGGCTCGAACCACCTTCTTAGGTGGTTTAACCGGACAATTTCGAAGAAAGTGACCGGAAGTCCCGCAATACAGACAAAGTTGCATTTGCTGCCTTCTCTCTCATTCCTTCTGCGTTAATGGTCCTTTAACACCGCCGATTTGCATAGGTTCGGATACGTCGGTACTCTTGGAGTTAGCATGGGTTTTGATCGGTACTCGGGTTTCGTACTTGAACCGATCTGCTTTTCTATTTTGAAGTCTGTGATCAAGTTGAACCACCAAGTCTATGTAGTCTGCGCAGACCTTGGGTGGATCTACTATCTGAGCTAGAACATCCTTAAGCTCTCCGCGCAGGCCTCGATGAAACAATGTGATCCTTTTGTTTTCTGGCCATCCAGTTTCCACAACCAGTCTATTAAAGGTGGCAACGTAGGACAGGAGATCCTGATTACCTTGTCGTAAGGATAGCAGCTCGTTATCAAGGGCCTGTCCTTGAGAGTGTCGAGCAAACAATCTTTCCATGCTGGCCTGGAAGCCCTGAAAATCCTGGAGAATGGGATCATCCTGATTTACCAATGGAATAGACCAATCGGCAGCACTGCCACTGAGGTAAGATAGTATAAAGGCTACCTTGGCCTGGTCGTTAGGGAAGGCCCCGGGTCTGCATAGAAAGTGTAAACGACATTGGTTCATAAAGACGGCATATTTCTTGGGATCCCCGCAAAACGTTCAGGCGGGGCCAAAGGCATGTGTCCAGGTAGATTGATTTGTACCGGGTTATTCAAACCCATTGATGTGGAAGTACCTCCGGAATTAGGTAAAGGAGTGTGCCCTGCCTGGGCCTGCAATAACCTTTTGGCCAGGTCATCAGTTCTTTCCTTGGATAGGATCAGTTCTCTTTTGAGAGCGTTAGTCTCCTGGCGGGCTGAGTGCACTTCTGCCCGTTATTCCCCCAAAAGCTGGGCCAGCTGATCTGTCTCGGAAGTCTCCATAGCGCCCGGGTGGGAAATTGTGGGTAGACTTTGCGTTCTGTCACGCTCACCTGATTCCCACGGAGGCGCAGGTCTGGCTTTGAGTGCTGATGCTTCTTCAATGGTGAAGCGCAGGACTCTGATGATGGACAGGAAGGGCCCCTCTACTCTGGCTTTTCTGGCTCGCAGGAATATTCCCCTGTGCGCGAAAAGGGAGTATTACCTACTGACGGAATAATGCTCAAGCCTCCCACTCCCTTCCAACCCTCCTCGATACCCTTCCACGCTTCCCTGTGAAGTCTCACCTTAGGGTCTGGAAGGATGAGTTCTCCATCCTGCTTCTGATGCAGGGGCGCGTTGAAACCCAGTTACTTCACTGGATTGAGGTTTGATGGGAGTTCAAAATAAGCTTGACTATTCAGATGAGGCGCTGTAAGAGTTCTGTTGCAAGTTCAAAAGTTCAAGCTTAATAATAATGTTCATTGTCTTATTGTAGCAAGTGCTAATGCTTATGTCTTTTTCCCCTTAGTGGCCGGGGTTCAGAATGCCGGAGATATGGCGCCGACCCGAAGTGTAAGTTCTGGATGAGCGTTCAGGTAATGTCTTTGCATTCGCTCATTCAATGTCTTTGTCTTTTTTCCCCATTGGGGCCGGGGTCCGGAATGCCAGGAAGCGGCAGGACCCGAAATGAAATGGGAATGACCCAACAGGTAAGTCTTAGAAGGAAACCGAGCTTTTCCTATTTCCCTTTCTTCTCTCACCTTGTTTTCTTGTCTTTTCTCTCTAGGCTCTGGGAAGTGGGTGCGGATCCGGATGATCGCTGCTGAAGATGGAGGCGCCCAGGAAAGGTGAGTGAAATGCAGCGCTGCAGCGATCGAAGCGAAATGCTTTTAAAATGATGTCTTCCCTTTCAGGATCGTCGGTGTGATGTCCCCGTGATGCAGCTTTAACAGGTAAGGTCTTCTTTCTCTCTAATTCTCTCTTATCTCCCTTTGCAGGCGACCCAGGATGCTGACAGGCGTGGCTGAAGTCCAGATGCAGGAGCTGACACGGTGAGCGTCCAGCTGCGAGGAGCAGAACAACGCGAAGCGCGAGTTGCTGATCGGGCGTGGTTTAAATAGCCTTGGAAGAAGTTCCAGGCATGTATCCTTCCACCGATCAGGTATGTATCCTTCCCCGACCACACCCAGGTGGAAAGTGGTCCCACAGGTAAAGTAGTTCCATTCAGGCCTCAAGAGGGCCTGGATGTAGCAGCATGGTCTGCATCAGGTAAGTGCACATTAAAACACTTGAACACATGTCTAGCTTTATGAGCCTGGCGCCTAAGGCGCCAGGACAGGGGTCCAACATGAGCCTGGCGCCTAAGGCACCAGGACTGTGTCCAAAGGGCCCCAGCTTGGGCCCGCTGGCACTTCCCTGGGGGGAATGATGCCTGCCTCTGGGGTTGCTGGGTCGGACCTGGCTCCTTGGAGGTAGGCATCATGACAATTGCCCTGATTATTTTGCTGTGGATTAGTCACCAGTTGCATGCTTGATTCAGCTTTGCTAGTTATCATGGCTCCCTCAAGAGCATATTTTGACAATTTCTTCTGCACCAATTTCACTTCCTCACCCTTACGTTCAGCTTCCTTTTTGCGATTCTTTTCTTGAAGTAATCTGCAATAGTGTGCGATAGTCAGCTGTATTTCAGCCCAAGGCTTGGCTCAATTCCCACCAATTTCTTGAGCTGTTTCTGCACCGACTCTGGCAACCCTTGGCACAATATATGGTAGAACACAGGTATAGATTTTGTCTAAGATTCATGAGTCTCGAGCAACCATGAGTCTTGAAAATTCTGTATGAAAATTAACGGATCCTCAGACTCCTTCATTTTTCGTGTCATTATAGCTCCCATATCGGAAGTATCTGGATATAGCACACGTAGTGCATTCCATACTGCGACTCTACAATTGTTAAATGGAGCTCCGTCATGCGAGGTATTCATTGTGGTTACACCAGGGTAGCCTGCTCATGCCCACACATCGTCTGCTCTCTCACCAAGTATGGCGATTAGGAGATCTTTGATGTACCCTATGGCTAGAGTGTTTCCTCCTGTCATTTTTTCTAACTCGTGTATCCACTTTCCGGCTCCCGATGTCAGCAATGGAAGCTTGTTTTTCAAATGTTCTCGATCCATTTGTGGCCATGGAATATATTGTGGTCTTGCTACCCCTTTCTCGAGTAACGGAAATTGGGATGTATAGTCTCTCTCTCTTCCCTCATGGTTCTTCTTTCTATGGCAGGGGTAATATTCCTGCATCGTCGCCTGCCTGGTAGGGACCTAAGTCTGTCCACATAGGGCGGTGAAGACACCCCCCTCTGGCCGTGCGATACTTCCTCATGCCGGACTGACTGCCTGCCTGATTCTGATGCCCTTGGTACAGATTCACTCGTGTCTAACCATCTTATTCCTTTCTCTCTTGGGAGTCGTCTTTCGCTCTGTCTCCCTTCCTCATTTTCCTCGCGCTCCTCCCTTTCCGAGTCGGACATTGTCTGTCCCCAATTTGTGCAACTTCTTGTATCTTCATTGTCTCTACTGATTTCTAATCTATGCATGGATAGTTCCCTATTCCCACTACTTCGGTGACATACTCAGTGTTGTAGAGCTGGGTGCTCTCCAGGCACTCGTCTTCCACCTCCCCTTGGGGTGTTTGTTCCAGCCCCATTTCATCACATATTTTATCGACCGTTTCTCCGATGCTTCTGGTGTCGAAGTCATCTTCCATATTTTCCCTAGACGTGCCTGGTACTGAATCGTATGCAGGAAAGAATTCTTCTATGTCTTCCCAATCTACTACTGGAGCAGGTTTTCTAACCTCTCTCCCCAGATATTCAAGATCGCGTGCTCTCTGTCTCCGCTTACTTTCTATGTCGTCATCGAATTCTCTGCGCTTCCTCGCCTCTTCTCTTACTCTTTCTTCTTCCTTTTTCTTTTCATTTCTACGTTCATCTGCCCTTTGAATTTCCTCATCTCTTTGTCTCTTTATTCTTTTCTCTAGTATTCTTTGTTCTTCCTCTAACCTTTGCTGTTCCTGTCTGTCATGATCATTTGCTGCTCTTTGTTTGCGATCGAGCTGTCTTTCTTGCTCTTCGCGATATAACTGTTCTCGCCTTTGACTGTCTTTCTTTCTTATTCTTTCATCTCTCAACTCCTTCTCTTTTCCCTTTCTCTGTCCATCCTCTATCCTTTCCTTTTGTTTCGCGTCAACAATGCCTTTGCCATCAAGTTTCAATAAAATTTGTCCTCCCATCCATTCGTTTTTTGCGAATGCTATCTGATCAGCTCTATCTTCGTTTCCCTTCCATCTCTTCCCTTCTCTCTCTTTGTCGAGAGATGCGCTTGTCTGTGCTTGAGCCCGTATTTCGTCATCGCGTCTCCCCTTGTCCCTTGGGACCGTGGAGGCAATATCCTTATCCTTATCTTTCCCTTGATTTTCGTCACTACTATGCGTATGTGACTCATATGTGGGGTTGCTATACCCCGTGGCTGCTTTAAGCTCTATCAACGGGTATAATCCCTCGTCTTTACTTTCTTCACCCTTTGTTTCGGATGGGGCGGGTGGCGCGGTAGGCATCTCAACCACCTCTGAGCATATATTCAGTATCCAATCTATTGGCGGCTACTCTCCCTTCTCTTGTTCATACATTTTCCAAAGTTCTGAAATAGCTAGGCGTTTGTCTAGCTTTTTGCCTCTGTATGTGGCATGCAAATATGTTGTCATGTGTTGCAAGACAGCTTTAGATAAGGACCCACCCTGTGGCCATGGCATAAACATTTTGTGGGCGGTTCCTATAACCCACTCTGTACTGTATTTCTTCAGTTTGGGTGCATGTTTCGGCAACTGTTTGCACAAGTGTGTCAATGGAGTTATGTTCTCCATCCTCAAATCTGTTCCCTTTCCTCTTATATAACACTTGTCAACACTTTTGTGTGGCTTAAACAGTTTCAACAATATGAGCGAGCACCAAACCTCCAATTCCGAATTTTCAAAAAATCACTATGCTCACTCTCTACTCTACACCAACACACAATAGAGCGCAGCTACACCCCTCGATCAATTTCGGCCTGGCTTCTCACAAATGAACAACACCCCACGAACACCTCAGCATCCTGCTACAATGCAGCTATACCCCATGAAAATCGGCCTAGCTGCACACATAAGTGTCCTACGCAGGCCTAACGCAGCCAGAATCCAGTCTCGGAGACCAACCTCCTGACTGCACACATTCAACTGATCTCAATTCCACCACACCTAATGCTAACATGCAGCTACCATCAGGCAATCGCATCATCTGCGCACATAATGAGTGCACCCAAGCACCCTATGATACCCTACTCTCTCTACTGACCTGGACTATGGTCCCCGAGGGCGTTCAACCCACAAGCACTTTGAGGTCATACCAATGATATATAGAGTGCTATATAAATAACAACAGAATATAACATAACAGTTTATGGAGTTCACGAAAAAGCCTAAAGCGATTAGAGCCAAATAAAACATCCTTATTACTAACAAAATGCAATGTGCTCTACTGCATTCTGAGCAACGGATCGTCTCAAGCAAGGATCTAAAAGTGGGTCATTTTAGGCAAGGCAGCTACAGTTTAAAAAATATAAATTAGAACGTTCCTCCCAGCAATTAGAAAAGATGGTAAATAAATTGGCATGAAACGGGATAAGATGACTGAGTTTGCAAGTGTTTAATTCAGCATTATACACTGCTCCCAAGTTGGACAGAGTCTCCAAAATATTTATGGTAGTTCAGGGTCCTAGTGATCTAAGCGTAGCAAAAGATCACCCTTGGCAGCCTGATCACAGGAACACATTTTAGGGGTAGAAAATCTCTTCAGTTCAACAAAAGCCCAGATCATGATGGCCTGGCCATCCTAGCCTATACAAATATATATATATTCAGTGAAAAAACTTTGTTAAAGGGACGTTATGGTTCCAAGTAAAACCGAAAAACCCTTGAAATTAGCCAGTTATGGTAAGCTAAGCAACCATAACTCGCGCCACCACTGTGCACTGCTAAGCCTAACACCCAGGACATCAAAGATGACATCACAAATGTCATTGATGACATCACTGATGACATCACATGTCTGACGCCCCCTTTTTTCCTCTCCTGATATATCTAGGCCACATGATTTTCTTCAGTAACAGTCACGAACTAAAAATTGTAAATGTACTATATTTGTAGACTTATCCTTCAAGTATGTTCTTACAATAATTCCCTTATGGTCCAGTCTTATCATTTGAAACATATACATAGGGGAAGGCACAACCTTGAAAGACAGCAATCCTTTTTGTGCATTAAAATTATCAGTAGAGTTATCAGCATTTCCTTAGGGTCC
Source organism: Ambystoma mexicanum (assembly GCF_040938575.1). Classification (NCBI taxonomy): domain Eukaryota; kingdom Metazoa; phylum Chordata; class Amphibia; order Caudata; family Ambystomatidae; genus Ambystoma; species Ambystoma mexicanum. The sequence continues at coordinate 554,455,754 of NC_090932.1, forward strand.
AGACACATCATGTGATATATATAGATAGGGTAAGTAACAGCTTTGAAACAGCAATTATTTCTCTGCATAAAGTTAATCAGTTAGGTTATGAACACTTTCTGCTACTATTGCTGTTTTTTCTTACTTCAATTCTCTTGTATATAGTCATATTTGTATGTGGTGTTGTCTCTTTGTGATTTGTCTATAATAATGCAATTATGTAGTAAGTGGGTTTTATTAACCTACTTATCACAAGTTTCACTGTACACAAAACTCTAATATGAAAACAGTTATCATTTCACTATTCAACATGGCAAGCTTATGAATATTGCACCTCCATCATACATGCTGCACACAATGCCTGTGTTTCTACATGAGTACCTTAGTATACAGGATTGAAGTTAATAATAGGATGCTATTTACATCAATGCATAGCTTAATGCACTGATTAGCACTTGATATGTATTCCAATAATCTTTGACACTTGTTTTATTAACATTACACTAAGAATCCCTTGTACAGACTTTCCATGAAAGGTAAATGCACATGTGATGTCATCAGTGATGTCATCAATGACATTTGTGATGTCATATTTGATGTCCTGGGTGTTAGGCTTAGCAGTGCACAGTGGTGGCGTGAGTTATGGTTGCTTAGCTTACCATAACTGGCGAATTTCAAGGGTTTTCGGTTTTACTTGGAACCATAACGTCCCTTTAACAAAGTTTTTTCACTGAATTTCATAGGTTTTTAGTAGCGCAACTTAACCATAACGTCCCTTTAACAATGTTTTTTCACTGAATTTCATAGGTTTTTAGTAGCGCAACTTACCCATAACGTCCCTTTAACAAAGTTTTTTCACTGAATTTCATAGGTTTTTAGTAGCACAACTTAACAATAATAACTTTGACTTTATGTACATGTAATATGGAACATACTGAACCCCTTCTACTTAATTTGATGTCCGCAAACTTTTTTGATGTCCGCGGACATGTTCGACAACAGTACCACTACCTAAAAACTCTGGGAGGGTATGTTTAATTGTTATATCATAACATAGTAACATTTGAAAAATTCACAAAGCAGCACACATACATATTACATGTAGTAATACATAAGAAATGTAACCCATATATGTAACACACTAACCATTCATTTAAATACAATATGTTCTAAAATGGAATATACCAAAAGAAGATAAATTGGCTTTCAACAAAATTACCTCACAGACACTCCACAACTAAGAGCAAGACCAGACCTACAGAGTACTCAGAACATATCTCATATTATCTTTTTTTTCTCACAGAAATGTCTAGTACTCTGGAATGGCTAGAGGAGCATTTCCCACAAGAGGAAATGTCAGAAGATAGTGAAACTAATGGTACACCCTTTACAATATAAACCATTTAATTATTATTATTTTATATATATTTAACATATATATTTCTTTTTGTACAGAGCATACCAAAATAGAAAATACCTCTGAAGAAACTGTTACGGATAACACTCTTGACAGCATAAAAGAAAAAATGGATATATTGTTGACCAATTTTAATAATTTGAAAACTTTTGTTGAGGAGCATTTTAAAACAAAAACCTCATACCATTGTCCCACATGTACTGTCCCCCCTCACCATATCCCAGTCCATTATCCCCAAACCCTCTCCATAACCCAAAACGTTTTGATGAGACTTCCATCACTTCTTCACCTGATACCAATCATGTTGAAACCCCTAATTCTCCTTTTTTTGTTTCCGTTTCTGCCTCACGTTCTGTCATGAATTGTTAATATATGTTAAATAAAGTTACATTTTCATATTGTGTTGTAATTAGTTTCAGTTTAAAAAAAAAAAACTATTTAGGTGTCCGCGGACAGCGCGGTTGTTCTGAAATGTTTGTAAATAAATGAAAATGGAGGTGTCCTGAAGAACACTATACCTGTCCGTACTGTTCGCTAGCAAGTTGAAACTGTTCTAGAACACACGCGATGTCCTGAAATGTTCGTAAATAAATAAAATGGGGGTGTCCTGAAGAACACTATACCTTTCCGTATTGTTCGCTAGCAAGTTGAAAATGTTCTAGAAAACACGCAGTGTCCTGAAATGTTCGTAAAGAAACGTAAATGGAAGTGTCCTGAAGAACACTATACATGTCCGTAGTGCTCGCTAGCAAGTTGAAACTGTTCTAAGAACGCACGCGTTGTTCTGAAATGTTCGTAAATAAACGAAAATGGAGGTGTCCTGAAGAACTCTATACCTGTCCATAATGTTTGCAACCAAGTTGAAACTGTTCTAAGAACACAAGCGGTGTCCTGAAATGTTCATAAATAAACGAAAATGGAGGTCTCCTGAAGAACAGTATACCTGTCCGTACTGTTCGCTAGCAAGTTGAAACTGTTCTAAGAACACACGCGGTGTTCTGAAATGTTCGTAAATAAATGAAAATGGAGGTGTCCTGAGGACGCTATGTCTGTCCGTATTGTTATCAAGTAACTTAAACTGTTCTAAGAACAAACGGTTGCCCGTAACTGTTCGTTTGACGCACTTTTCATTACTTCAGGACCCGAACAGTGTCCGTAGAACTTCAACGCGCATGCGCAAACCAATGTCCGTGCATTTGGTGTCCTGCGGACAGCCGCTTCCTTCGCGAACATGTGACCGCGCCCATGCTGATCGCGTGTTCTGAATGCGGACACTGTTCGTGTCCCCAAACAATTTAAAAGTACATTTTCAAGTAATCGACAATATTTGTCAATAAAACCTCACCATAGCACAAGTCCCACATACTAATCCTGAGTTTCTACATACTTTTTGAAAGTTTTTGAACCTTTTTTTGTGTTCGATCTGTCCGCGGACAGCGCGCATGTCCACGAACCGCGTACAAGCACCCCTATAAAAGACCACGCCCTAGAGCTTATTCTCATTGTGTTTCTGGCTATTCTTCAGAGCACAGCTATTTTTCCTGCAACTTGCAGATTACACCATAATCGAGATGGCATCCATGGCTGCACTACTGCCACCTGGTGCTGCACCTGCTTCAGCACCACCCCCACCCCTCCACCACCACCACCACCTCCCCAAGGGCCTGAAGAGGGGAACAGGAGTGAGGATGCAGAGGAGGAAGAAGAGGATGACGATAATGAGGTAGTGGAAATCCCTACTACCCGCACTCAGCGTGAGTCTTGGGTGTGGCAGTTATTTACCATTCCTGGGGATGGTCCTAAGGCTCGTGCGAACCGAGTCACCTGCAATGAGTGCAAAATGGTACTCAGTCACGGGAGGCATGGTTCATACAGCTTTGGGACTACTACCATGAAGCGACACCTAAGGTCATTTCACTCTGGGGCCATTCGCAAGGTTGTACCTTGCGAGGAGCGTAGTAGGTTGATTTCCTCTACTTCATCCTCCGTTTCTGATCCTGTCACCACAAGGAACACCTCTGTGGGATAGCGTCTTCCTCAAGCTGCCTCACAGGCCATATGTAATGCTGATGACCCTTACCTTTCGAGGATCACAGTTGTGTGTATGTACTGCGACACAGTACTCTGCAGGGGGGAGCGACTTCGTAGTGCTTTTGAGACTATCGTCTCAGAGCACGAGAAGACCTGCTCACTACACAAATAAAACCCACTCTACATCTTCCTCTCTCAGCTCGCCCTTTCTTATCCCTGTGGTTGGTGTTCCCCACTTTACCCTCCTTCCCCCTCTTCTCCTAGTGTGTTGTGTATAAAAAAACAAAAAAAATAAAATAACAAAAATCCCAAAAAAATAAGGCTCTTTTCAGAGCCGCCTTTCACAGTTAAAAAATAGAAGTGAAAATAAATGAAGCAGGGCTCTTTGTATTTTTTAGAAGTCTGCGGACAGTCCGCGGACATCTAAAATTTTGGGGTGCTACCCTATCAAAAGCATTGCAATTTTCTCTGGGAGGAAGTGGTGGCTCTGAAAAGAGCCTTTGGGAGGTGTTTGTGTTTCAAAAATTATAAATACTCAACACCTACTTCAAAATGGATGCTGTCATTCTAAAAAAGGTTGCAATGTATTTTGCATGTTTCTTAGAAAAATCTGATTGCCAGCATAAGTTAGATGTACTCCATCTCTGCGAAAAATGTATGTACTACGAAACATAATATTTTCATTGTGAAAAGAGGACATGCCAAAATCTCTTAGAAAGGCACAAACAGCCTTATTGACATTGCGCCTTGCTTTCTCCATTTGTGGACCAAATGAAGAAGAACGAAGCCACATTTGTCTCTGCACAATCCGTGAAAAGATTACTTGAGAATTTGGAAACATGTCCATGACCTTCCCAAGTCCTTCTTTCATTGCAAATTGCAAAGAAATTCCAGACACATGTCCTAAACTCTTCCCTCCACAATGAATTATAATTATATCTGGATGTTGCTATGTCTCCTAAGTAGGACAGAGAGGTAACAAGTCCAACCACTTCATTCCACGTACTCCATGCCAGTGTACTTCCACATGTGGGAATCCAAGATCTACAGCTACTCCACAGGTTTCTGCATGCACCTTCAACCAATGTATCCACAAGTCTCCCAAAATCCAAACAATCTGTTTTCTGAAACACACAGCCATAGCTATCTGTTCTTCTCTCAGCAAAAAGAGTATCTGAGAAACTCTCCTGGCACAACACACCCACTAAACTTTCCTGACCAATCCCTTTCAGTGCTCATTCTCATTTGCATGACTTCTGAACCCAAAAATCCCCAGGTGTAACACCCGATGTCCGTGAACTACTGCCATGTCCGCGGACATATCGTAACGTGAACAGCCCTTCTCCCATTTCCAGTTCACTCTCTGTGCCATTCCCTCATTGGATGTAGCTAAGAAGTCACATGACCATCCCCCAATCACATTCAAGACCTCTACATCTAACTGCATCATCATAGATCAGCACTGCAAATGTACTGTGAATCTCTCTGAGTACAAGTGTCATATCATTGGCAAGCACCATCTACAAGAAATACTGTACAAGTCTCCAAGATTTCTACTTGCAGCTCTATGCATATCCATATGCATGAGCACAAACTACAGGTATGCATATTTTCTGTACAGTACATGAACACATTTTCTAACTGACTTTTAGCTTGTATAATCTGTAAAATGAATCTACTGTCTTTTTTTCAATCTCCTAAAATCAACTGTCACTTACAAATCTTTATACTATGTAATTTCTTTATATACACACACACTCAAATCATGTTAAACTAACATTTTTTAAATGAAATATGTAGACTACATATAGTCAAACAAAATTGCATGCACACTCTATGTTCAAATCTCAAACAATAATACTTGTACAATTACATCATTTTTTAAAAATGTCTTTATTTATTTAACTACTTACATTTATATAGGACAAGCAGACCATGACATTGAGGCACTATTACTTGGAAGAGCTTAGTTACAGGAATAATGGTAATCAGTGGTACATTATGAATTTCACAAGACATAGTAAAGATATTTTGTTTGCTACAGTTAGTCATTGCAATACAATTTGTTCATTAAGAACATATCATATGTATTCAACTGGTGCGACATATCTTATGTAAATAAAATAGTTTTAATGGTTTTGAGGAAGGCGCTGAGGATTTCAATTAAAAAAATCAATGTCTAAATTAAAAACAGTGCTATATACAAACAAAATTACTAATTTGTTTCTTTTACAATTGCAGTGAAGACCATTCTCCTGAAAAGAAGCAACCGAATTTGAAGTACAAAGAACAACTAGGAAGTAACCTGTTCATTTTAGAAAAAAAGTAAGTAGAATATCACCATAATATTTGTATTATTACTCAAACACACTGTAAGGTTAATTCATGCTATTTCTGTGCCTAAAAATAGAGGTTCTGGACCATTCTGTCCAAAATTCCCCATGTCTTAAACAGCGATTTACAGCCAGAATGGCCCACAAATTCCTATTTTTCGACACACAACTTACCCAACTCAACCGCTAGAATTTAGATGTTATAGAACAAACAACTGTTTTAATTGTATAGCATTAGATATACTATTTATACTTCTCCACACCACTAGCTTACTTTTTTCTGTCATCTGAACCCCAGTTTAGTAACACATTAATTCAAGAATACCCATCCCTACTAGTTGTAGTTCCCAATGCACAATCACACACCATTACATACATCTTTATCATCTTACTCAAACACTCATGCGCACAGCACAAATACATTACAGAACACCACAACCCATACCTTCTTTATTTTTTTCAACAGACCCTAAAGAATGCCTACCAAAAATCAAGACCGTAGAAAGCAACACAGAAGTAGAGCAAATGAAAATAAAAGTGTCCAACATAAGCATCCATCTTTTTCACAATTTGTTAAAAAAAGTTGAAACAAAACAGCTAGTACAGTCATTTAGTGAAACAAAAGAAGTTTCAAGTACAAAAACTTTGCCTCCTCTAGCAAAATGTAAACCAAACCAAAAAACAATTAGTAGAAAATCAGCTATCACTACAGATAAAACTCCTTCTTTAAATCTTGATATAGTTCAAAGTAAGCATACCAAGAAAAGTATTTTAGCCAAAATGTTCCGTCACAAAGTCCTTCAAAATCTTATAAAAACAGGAGAGAAGCCAGGTTCAACGCTTAAAACCTATCGTAGGAAATTAATCTTAGAAGTGTTGATAGACAGTGCAATTTTTCTCAAAAGAAAGTTCTTTATTTTAGTGTTAAACAAAATGAAACCACTAACAAAACTAATAACTAAATTACAAAAAATACTTCTCAATAAACGAAATGTCAACAGAAAGAACTTCTTAAGTATCTGCGGAGGTGCATGGAGTCACACTACGAGCACAGAACCATACTTTAATGAAGAAGCGTACAAACAAAAGCAAACAAATACAATTGCCATACATAGCAGTGGTCGAGGTTATGAAAAAGTTCATAATACCATAATGGAACAAGAAGTACTCCTTACAAAAATATGTCCTGAAAACTTAGAATTACCCCTCCATTCAACTGAATCAGAACGTCTAGTGTACAAATGGCCATGCACTTCAATGTGTAACATTCCCAAACAATTTTTCATGTCTTTACGCCAATCCCTCAATCAATAAGTGAAAAGCAAAGACAAAATCAAAATTAAACTACTGCAAAATATGGATACCTGTCCAGTACGCAAGTACACAGGTCTACAAGGACATTCATTGGCCTGCATTACAGGACCTACTTGCAAAACCACGTTCTATGATATCAAAAGGATATCAACGCATCATTCAACTATAAGAAATCTAGTTTATAAACTGTACTATGCTAAAAGTCCTGCTTTAGCCAATTTAAATAACATTCTTCTATATGGTACAGCAAAAGACCTACTAGAAGAAATCGACTATATCCAGAAAAAATATTTTGGAAGTGAAACCCACTTACAGAATTAAATAGCTGTAAACCAAATTAGTAACACATGGCAACCTTTTACTACACACATACAAAAAAGAAATACTAAAATTTAAAAGTACATCAGCTGAAGTACCAAACCATGTATGTGTATGTTGCCGCAGAACTTTTTATAAAAGTAACACAAAAACTGTAGACCTATCATACAATATAGAAGACAATGAAGATTGTAAATGGCTTGAATTAGCTCTCTACCTTATATCAGAAAACAAATACGAAATAACTGACCCCGTAATACTCTGTAGTTACTGAACTACAAAACTTGACAACAACCAAACTCCTTCATGTGCTATCACAAATAATTTGGAATTATATCCACTACCAAAACCCCTTCAACAACTTAATTTATATGAGAGCATCATAATTCAAACAATGCACCCATTTCAAGCAATAATACGCCTTCAACCAAAAACTGCAAAATTACCTCCCTCTGAATTAGTGAAAGGTATTTGTGGAAAAGTAGTGTATTTACCATTAGATCTAAAAGAAAATGTGCGCACTCTAGGAGTGCAACGTCCAATGCAACAATCTTTCATTATCTTGGTAAATGGAGTACCTACAAAAGACAAAATAATTTGGCAACAGCTGATAGATTTACATAAAGGTAGAGAAGCCTTGCAATATCTTAAAGAGAATAATGAATATTACAAAGAAATTAATATTGAAGAAAACTTGAAGGATACAACTGAAATAATTCAAGAGACACAAGAAGCTGGTCAATTTGAGCTCCTAGATCCTGCTACAATATCAAACACTTTAGACCATTATACAATTCATCCATTGCACTCTAATGACACCATAGAAGATGCAATGGAAACGTACCAAATGCATCAAACAAAAGGATCACCAATCAGCATATGGGAAAAAAATATAGAAGCACATGCTTTTCCTCTACTCTTTCCTACTGGCAAAGGAGGAAGGTACGATGATAGACCTATTCAAATATCAGAATCAAAATACCGCTCATTACGGATGTATTCTGAAGATCCCAGATTTAGACTCCTTGAAAGTGAACTAGCAACTTTATGTTACGGAGTTGCACACATATTAAAATCAGGATCACACTTTCAAAATATGACAACTACACAATTATTACAAAAAGTGCAACAAAAAGATGAGGTTTTACAATCAAATATTACAAATCTATTAGCAAATATGCGTTGTACTAAAGAGTACTGGTTTCAACGTCACGGAGATGTATGTTGTATGATCAGAAACCTTGGCCCACCCACTTGGTTTGTTACATTAAGTTGTGCAGAATATGCATGGGAAGATTTACATGATTTCCTACGCATATCAAACAAAAACAAAACAAACATAGATATGCTAACATCTGGAGAACTTTGTTCTCTGGATCCTGTTAATGTTTCAAGATATTTTCACCATCGCTTCATTGCTATGCTACATTTTATCTGTAATAAAACTGTTCCTCCCCTTGGAGAAGTGCAACACTTCTTTTGGAGAAAAGAATACCAAGCCAGAGGAGCGCCACATATCCACATGCTTTTATGGATTAAAGATGCTCCTAAATTTGGTCAAGACAGTGATGCCACTGTTTTACAGTTTATTGAAAAATATGTCACTTGTGAAATTCCATCGGAATCCAAAAATAGTGATCTTCATGCACAAATTTTACAATTTCAAAGACACAAATGTGGCAAATATTGTCGTCGCAAATACAAATACAAAGGGAAATACTACACCAAATGCCGATTTGGTTTCCCCCCATTTTGTTTATTTGCGAACATTTCAGGACACCGCGAGTGTTCTTAGAACACATTCAACTTCCCAACAAACAATACGGACAGCGTCCTCAGGACACCCCCATTTTGTTTATTTACGAACATTTCAGGACACTACGAGTGTTCTTAGAACACATTCAACTTCCCATCGAATAATATGGACAGCATCCTCAGGACACCCCCATTTTGTTTATTTACGAACATTTCAAGACACCACGAGTGTTCTTAGAACACATTCAACTTGCCAGAGAACAATACGGACAGCGTCCTCAGAACACCCCCATTTTGTTTATTTACGAACATTTCAGGACACCACAAGTGTTCTTAGAACACATTCAACTTGCCAGAGAACAATACGGACAGCGTCTTCAGGACACCCCCTACGAACATTTCAGGACACCGCGAGTGTTCTTAGAACACTTTAAACTTGACAATGAACAAAACGTACAGCGTCCTCAGAACACCCCCATTTTGTTTATTTACGAACATTTCAGGACACCACAAGTGTTCTTAGAACACATTCAACTTGCAAGAGAACAATACGGACAGCGTCCTCAGAACACCCCCATTTTTTATTTGCGAACATTTCAGGACACCGCAAGTGTTCTTAGAACACATTCAACTTGCCAGCGAACAATAAAGACAGCGTCTTCAGGACAACCCCTACGAACATTTCAGGACACCGCGAGTGTTCTTAGAACACTTTCAACTTGTCAACGAACAATACGGACAGCGTCCTCCTCAGGACACCCCCATTTTGTTTATTTACGAACATTTCAGGACACCACGAGTGTTCTTAGAACACATTCAACTTCCCATCGAACAATATGGACAGCGTCCTCAGGACACCCCCATTTTGTTTATTTACGAACATTTCAGGACACCACGAGTGTTCTTAGAACACATTCAACTTACCAGAGAACAATACGGACAGCGTCTTCATACACCCCCTACGAACATTTCAGGACACCGCGAGTGTTCTTAGAACACTTTAAACTTCACAACGAACAATACGGACAGCGTCCTCAGAACAACCCCATTTTGTTTTTTTATGAACATTTCAGGATACCACAAGTTTTATTTGAACACATTCAACTTACCAGAGAACAATACGGACAGCGTCCTCAGGACACCCCCATTTTGTTTATTTACGAACATTTCAGGACACCGCGAGTGTTCTTAGAACAGTTTCAGCTTGCTTGCGAACAAAACGGACACATATTGCATCCTCAGAACACCCCCCATTAGTTTATTTAGAACATTTCAGAACAGCTGTGTTGTCCGCAGGCAAATCGAACACAACACGAGCGTCCACCACATAAAAAAACACAACATTTAACCTATCTCATACTCTCCCACCCTCCCCAAACACTCTTACACACCAACACACTCTACTAAATACACATTTTAAACCAAGTTTCACCGCGCTGTCTGCGGACGTCCGCGAATCCAAGATGGCGGGCGCTACCGAAAATCTGACGCACTTCATGCTCTACGTCGTCCAATCAGCGAACACGTCGCATGTCCGCGGACATCACGCAAGCCGATTGGCCAATCAGGACACTGTCCGCGGAGCGAACAGGGAAGTGTGTCCGCGGACCGAACACAGATATCACTAATTTTTTATGACCTACTTTTTGGTCATTTTAAAAAAAACTCCTGGATGGATTTTCACCAAATCTGCAAAGGCACACTTTCGGGACCAAGCTGCTACTCCTGGTCCAAATTTGGTGAAAATCCGTCCAGCGGTTTGGGCTGTAGGCGCGAGCAAAGTTTTTTCCCATTCAGTCTATGGGGGAAAAAAAAGTTTTGGGACCCCACCCTATACGAATCCTCACCAAACTTTGCAAAAAAATTCAGAGTGGGCCATATACTTTTCTTGCAAAGTTTGGTGAGGATTCGTCTGGGGGAACGAAGTTATAAGCCGCCCAAAAAGTGGTCTTCCTATGGAAACAACAACTTAACCATAACTGTGTAATTACAGCTGCTCATGCTTTCGGTTGCCCTATTTGACCCGAGAATAGCATAGATTATCCCATTGATGGCGGAAGCTCATGCTATGAATAGTAGTAAGACAGAAAAAGACTGCTCTTCATTCTTCTCTTACAGGCCTATAGATTTAATGAACCACAAAGTAGAAATATACACAAGGATCCTAACCAATCGTATGTAGCCACTTTTGACCTCGTCAGATCAGGCTGGCTTCGCGCTAAATAGAGGTAAAACAGATGATACACAGAAAGTACTAAAAATCACTCAAAAGGACCAATAAAAGGTCTGTGCCTTTTTAATTGAATGGCGGAAAAAGCATTCATCCACGTTGACTTTGAGTTTATGATTGTGGCACTTCACTGGTATGGTTCAGAGGAGAACCTGATAAGGATGATTAGGGTGAGCTACATTATTCCGAGAGCTAGGGATTGGTGGGGTCAATGGTGAATTTTCAGATACTTTGGCACTTACTAAGAGATCTAAACTGGGCTGTCCAGTTTTGCTCCTCTGCGCTACTAATGGAACCCTTTGTTCTCCACGTTAGGCTTTGATCTAATATACAGCGGATTGCCTCTGGATCAGATGCACATGAATTATGTCTGCTTGCGGATGATTTTCTCCCGACATTAGAAAAGCCAGAAATATCGGTCCTCTGGGAAGATAAAGTGATAGTGGCTCTCTCGAAAATGTTATTATTTAAAGTTTAGCTGAACCTTCTTAACCCAAGAGAGGCCCTAGAGGGGAGAATGCTGTTCGGATCAGTCACTAAATCTCTTAAATACCTATTAACAAGATAATTCTTTTTAGGCCTTGAGAGGCAGGAGGTTTGCCCAGATATTGTAGGCCATTTCAAAAGTGGCTCAGCTATAAGTCACGATTGAATGGATACAGCTGCAATTAGAAAAAACCTTGGTTTTTGTTGGAAGGGGAGGTGGTGGGAACGTGTATATTGGCACAACCACGGCTATATAAAAGGGATAGATCAAACAGCTTATATGGTAACCCTGACACTAGAACCACACTATTAATATGGGATGCATTCAGGCAAATGTAAGGAAGGCATGGCATCAATAGTAGACACAGGCACAATGGAGACAACTTTCGAAAACCTTCATTTGGTATTTTGGTTGGGTTGGTAGAATTCCTAACTCTAGAATGGGAGTAATCTCGACCACTAAATAAATAATGAACAGTTCAAGTCAGTCTAGTCAGAAATAAAAAGGCCTTAAAAACAGATTTTACACCAAAAAAAGAAATAAAAAGGCCTATACTAAAGAAACCTAACCTTGCCCTCCTTCTCAAATGACAGAGGTGTTAAAGGGATGCAAAAGGAAAATAGTGTCTCAAAAGAAAGGTCAGAATGGCTCAAATAACACATCCCTTCCCCACGTTCGGCACCACATGGTCTAGAGAGTTTCCTAAAACGTATTGGTGGTTGGCACAGTTTGCTCAATCTTGCACACTTGAGTTTCAGTCTTGCACACTTGAGTTTACTGGTACAAAATTAACAGTTTAGGCTTGGGCTTCAAGCTTCTGGTAGTTCAATCACTTCCTTAATCTTTGGCCGCCTTGTCACACATATACAGTTCACTTTGGACACTTTACTATCTCACATTCTACTACAGGCCTATGCCGGGCTCGAGCCTGTCTTTCACCTTTACTTTGTCACACAGTTCTGCACAGGCTTCCCTCTGCCGGGCTCAAGCCTGTCTTTATCTTCGTGGGGTTCCCTTCCCTATGTTCTGTGTTAGATGTTATTTTCACTGTCAAAGACTTTAGAAACTGAAAGGATTTTTTTTTCAACTTTGTTTATTTTAAATCAAGGCAGGATGGTAAATACACACATTACAAGCAACGCTTTTCCAGGCATGTTGATCCCCAGTCCTTATTCCCCCCACCAGGCTTCCTCCCTCCCACCTCCCTCTGGCCTCTCCACCCCTCAGTTTTGGAGGCGGAATTTTCCCTCCTGGGTTACCCAGTTCGCGCCCTGGCGTCTATGTGTCTTCCTCAGGGTTCTCTTGGTTTTTCAGGATCCATCGGGCCCTGGTCGGTTTATAAGTCCGGGCGGGGAAGCGCTGGTCGTATTCAAGCACTGGGCCCCAAATATTCTGGAAGCGATGGAGAGTTCCCGCCTGTGCTGCCGTCACCTTCTCCGCAATCAGAATGTCCCAGAGTTTAGTCCACCATTGGACTATGTAAGGGCCTTCTGGGGATTTCCAGGCCTGGGCCAACACCGTTTTCCCCGCCAGTAGGCAGTGTGTCAATAGTTTTGATCTGGTCCCGGAGCGCGGGTAGATCGCGGGGATCGGGGCTCCCAGCAGAACTGGTTCTGGTCCCAGAGGAATCGCCGTTCCCGTAATTTGTGCGATGGTCTCCAGGCATATCCTCCAGAACTGTTGAATCTTTGGGCAAGCCCACCACATGTGGAAAAAGGAGCCTGGGTGGCCACATCCTCTCCAGCAGGCATGATCTACTTGTGGGTTCATGTGGTGAAGTCGAAGGGACGGGTAATACCACCGCAGCAGCACCTTGTACGCACATTCCCTGTTGGTAATGCAGGTGGAAGAGGTGTGTGTTCTGGTCCATATGTCCACCCAGGTTTGGTCCTCTATTGGATGACCCAGGTCCGCCTCCCACTGGGCCATACAGCGGGTTTTTGTGGAAAGGAAGTCGCTTAAGAAGCGCCTATATAGGGTGGATACTCTGCCCCGGGTTGGAAGGTCCCCCAGTGTGTGTTCCAAGGCGGTGGGCGGGCGTGTTGCTGCTTGCAGAGTTTGGGGTTGTGAGCACCAGTGGCGTAGCTGGATATAAGTGAATCTGTCCCTTTCCTGAAGTTGGAACTTCTCCTTACATTGGTCGAAAGTGAGGGGAATCCCTCCCATATATAGCTGGTCTATAGTCTCCAGCCCGCCCTTTATCCAGTTCCGAAAATTGCGGGATTCCCTCTGGGTGAGAGGATGGGTTATGGAAGACCGTGGAGCGTGGGCTCAGTCCTCTTGGCACTCCCTTTTGCTTTAGCGCCCAGTCCCAGGAGCTAAGGGTATGTTTAGTTGATAGAAGGAGGTCTCCCCAGTGTGTCCTAAGGGGGGGCGGGATGTGCGGCAGAAATCGCAAGGGTAGGGGCACTTGTGATTGTTCCAGCTCTACCCATCTAGGGCGATTTGTTATATTTTGCCACGCCTGAACCTGGGCTAGTTGTGCTGCTACTCTATAGGCCTGCAAGTCCGGGACCCCCAGTCCTCCTAGCTTGGAGCCCCCCAGCATCGTTCTGAGAGGGATTCTCGCTCTCTTACCTTTCCAGATGAATTTCAGCATTTTCCTTTGGATATCCCTGAGGGTTGGTGTGGGAATCGCTACTGGAAGGGAGGCGCAGGCGTATAGGAACCTCGGAGGTAGATTCATCTTACATGCTGTGATGCGCCCCAGCAGTGAGATGTCTTGGGTCTCCCATCGTTTCAAATCGCCTTCCAGTTCTTTCAGTAGCCGGGGGAAGTTGGCTTTGTATGTGTCTCTTGGGCTAGCTGGGATGTGGACCCCTAGGTAGGGGATGGCCTTCTTCGCCCATGTCATCGGGCACATCGCAGTCAGTGGCTCCCGTTCTGCTGGGGTGAGGCCGATGCCCAAAGCCGAGGATTTGTCGAAGTTTATAGTAAAGCCTGGGACCTCACCGTAGGTGGTAAATTCTCGTATCGCATGTTTCAGTAATGAGTAGGCCTCTGAGATCGTGAGTAGAACATCGTCCGCATATAGGGCGATTTTGTGTTGCATGGGGCCGCTCTGTAGCCCTTTGATTTGGTCGTTTCCCCTAATCCTTTGGGCAAAAGGCTCCATGGTGAGTGCGAAGAGTAAGGGTGACATCGGGCAGCCCTGCCGGGTTCCGCATGACAGAGGAATCGGAGCTGAGCTGTGTCCGTTGATTCTCAGGCTGGGCTATTATAGTTGGCTAGAACCATCGTTTGGAACGTTGACCCGAAGCCGAAGGCCTCTATGGTGTGTTTCATAAAAGTCCAATCTACCCGATCAAATGCCTTGGCTGCGTCCAGAGCCACTAAGACTAATTTCTGGGAGTTCCGGGAGGCAAGGTCCACCAGGTTCAAGGTTCTCCGTATGTTGTCACCTGCTGACCGGTGAAGGATGAAGCCTGCTTGATCGGGGTGGATGATCTTCGGGAGGACGCGATTCAAGCGGTTTGCCAAAATCTTTGAATATATGTTTGCATCGATGTTTAAGAGTGCAATCGGTCTATAGGAGGTCAGGCTCCTTGGGTCCTTTCCTGGTTTGGGCAGGAGGATAGTGGTTGATTCCTGCATCGATGGGGTGACTGATCCTGTTTCCCTGAAGGAATTGAACAGGGTCACCAGGTGGGGGGTCAATTGTGGCCAGAATAGTTTATAGAACCTGGTTGAAAAGCCGTCTGGTCCTGGGGCTCGTGTTTTAAGCGATTTAATAGCCTCCTCAACCTCCTCCCCTGTGATGGGCTCCTCCAATTCGTCTCTCGCTGTTTCGGCGAGACGGGGCACTGCTGCCTTCTGCAGATATTCCATCTGTTGCGGTAGGTTCCGTGGGGTTGCTCATGATTTGGGCCAGGTAGTCCGTTGCGAGACGTTGCTTTTCGGGCTCTGAGTACCATGTGACCCCCTTGGAATCACGCAGACCTGTGATCGTGTTGACGCGTCTCCGCTTGGCTAGTTTGGCCACCAGGAACCTGTTCGCCTTGTTGCCCTTTGCGTAGTATGATTGTTTGGCCTTCGCCATCAGTAGAGCGGTTTGTTCCACATAGTGGGCTTCTAGCTTTTTCCTCGCTGTTCGTATAATCCGTTGCGTCTTAGGGGACCAGCCTTTTTCCTTGTGGATTGCCTCAGCCTCGCTTAGCTCATCCTCTAGAGCTATCCGGGTCTGGCGTCTGTACCGATGGTAGGCCGCTCCTTGAGCAATCAGGGAACCCCTGATTACTACCTTCATGGCATCCCAATTATTCGCTAGCGAAGTGTCCGAGGCTGGGTTTTCGTCAAAGAAATTTCTTATCCCCGTTGCAATCTTGTCTCTCGTAGCCATGTCATTGAGGATCGGGTCGTATAAAGACCATTTACGTGGGTTATTGAGGTTGGGGTTCTGAACCCGGAGTTCCAGGATCACTGGAGCTTGGTCGGATATGGCTCTCATGCCGATGGCAACCTCTTTGACAGAGGGAAAGGTTTGCGGGGAGATCAGAAACAGGTCGATCCTTGAGAAGGTGCGGTGAACGAACGAGTAGAAGGAGTAGTCTCTTTCGTCGGGGTGAAACACCCGCCATGAGTCTATTATCTCCAAGGACCTGAACAGCCGGAGGAGGCTGAGTGCCTGGGCGAAATCGCTTGGAGTCGGGGGTGTGACAGGTCTTTAGTAGGGTCGGGAACCCCATTGAAGTCCCCTCCGACAATCGTTTGGCCCTCCACAAAACTAGCGAGCGTCGTGCCCAAGAAGTCATAGAAGTGTGATTGTCCAGTGTTAGGGGCATACACCGAGATGAGGGTGTATAGGTCTCCCATCAGGAGGCATTTGACTGCTGTGTATCGGCCTTCCGGGCATATTTTCGGTTCCAGGATTTGCGGGTTCAAGTCTTTCCTAAAGAGGATCGCCATGCCTCCCTTTTTGCTTGTTCCAGAGGCAAAAAATTGAAACGGGAATAGCCGAGAGCGAAGCCGGATCACATCCGCCGGCAGCAAGTGAGTCTCTTGGAGCATAGCTATCGCTGCGTCTTCGTCCTGGAGTTTTAATAGAATTGCCTTTCGTTTGTTAGGGGAGTTCAGTCCATTAACATTTAGGGAGAGGATTCGCAGAACCTGGTGGTCCAATGGTGTCCCATTCTCTGTCTCTTGGGTTGGGGGGGGTCGTGAGCCGGTGATTCAGCTGCCATGTTTGTCGTGAGATCTCGTGATACGATCCTGCACTTGAGGTTTTAACGCGGAGCCCCAACGGGGGGCCGCAACTTTAACTGGCGGGTAGCCCGACATTGTAAGTACGGGCGTGCCCTTGGCCAATAGGGCCAACTGTCCCATCGCGTATCGAGTACTGTGGGTTTCCAAGGAACGAAAGTTGGAAAGTATCCTTGGAGTGGGTATGAACCATGGGTATGATCCGCCGTCTCTGCCTTCAGAGCTCATCAGTCTAAGCGTTAGTTGGCGGATCCGTATTTAGGTCAGGTCAGAAGAGACCAGGAAAAGATGCTGTTGGAACCTAGGGGCGCGGGAGCGCCATTGTTCATCTCTTTCTGTTGCTCCGCTGAGTTGACAACCATGGCGAACGTTTAGGTTTTGGGGAGGGAAGCGGGCCAGAGTCCTCAGATCCCTCCGGGTTTGGCGTGGAAAGTTCCTGGGGCGAGATTGGATGCATGATTCTCTCTGCATCCTCCAAGTGACTAATCTGCCTTTATATGTCAATTGTAGAGCCGTTGGAAACAGCCATCTATAGCGGACTTGCTGCTCCTGGAGGAACAATGCCAGGGGTCGGAGTGCTCTTCTTTTCTGAAGGGTGAGTGGTGAGAGGTCCTGATAAATTTGAAGTGACGTGCGCTGGAAAGTGATTTCCTCCCCTTGGCGGCTAATCGCCGAAATCGCCTCTTTAGTTGTGAAAAAGTGGACCCTGGTGATGACATCTGGGGGGGGTCCGAGTCTGCCCCTCGGCGCGGGCGGAGTCTGTGAGTCCAGTCTAGCAGGAGCTGAGATTTATCCAGGTCCGGGAGGAGGGCCTCTCTAAGAAGCGTCCCACGTAGTCCGCTAGCTTGTTGTCAGGGACGGAAGTTGGGACGCCCCGAATGCGAAGGTTGTTGCGGCGTGCCCTATTTTCAAGGTCCTCATGTTTAAACTCCAGGATCTCGCATTTGTGATGCAGGGTGTCAATGGCTCTTTGCATTTCCTCTAGAGTGGTAGTATTATCCCGAGAGTGGTCTTCGATTTCTCCGAGCCTCTGTTCGACCTCCGTAACCCTTTGGTCTGCCTGTTCGACTTTGGTGGTGAGTTCTGAGAGGCATGAGCGAAACTCCGACTTAATGTCCGCCATGAAGGCTATCAGGTCCCCTTTGGTAGCGAGGGCTCCCCCGTCCTCCTGCGGTTTCTGTGGGGTAAGTTTAGGGGGCTCTTTTTTCTTGCTTTTATCTAATGCAGTAAGCATGGTGGAGATATCTGCGCCCTTGCTAACCTTTGTTTGCCTGGACATGATGATCGTGTTGGGCAGTCTTGGCTGGGAGAGTTGCAGCAGGGACCAAAGCTGTGGGAGACGGAGATCGGCTCCCTCCAGGTCCGCAGAGTTTAGTGCGTTGTAGGGGTGGGAGGTTGTGTGCTTTCGGCGCCAGCCGCCCAGGAGTGTCCAAGCTTAGGAGTGTGAGCGAGAAGCTGGTGGGAGTAGCCGTGATCCCGCAGTGGTCTATATCGCTGGCTGGATGAATGGGCCGGGGCACCCCAGGAAGTACTAGTGCAGGGAGGATCTCAGTGGGACCGGGCCAGAGCCGGACGACCCATCGGTGCGTGGAGGGAGGGGGTGTGTCGCTGCGGTATGGCCCGCGAGGTCGAGGCTTCTCTGGGTGGCAGGGATTATCTCGTGGCCTCCGTATTTTCCCCCCGTCCTCACCGTATGTCGATCGCTGGGGGGTTCCGTGATCCCTCTGTGCGCCTTCCGCGTGTGACTCCGTAGTGCCGCCGGCTGATGCTGGGCCGGAGGGCAGGAATCGAGCTTCAGAGCAGTTGGTTTCTTCGGTCGGTGACGGGGGAGAAGTTTGGTCGCTAAGTTCTAGGAGAACGCTCCCGCGTTCGGAGGTCATCTTGGGCCAAGTTGTGCCATATCGGTTCCGATCGCCGTAGCTGGCATTGGCGCCTCGGAAGCTCGATCAGAACCGCCAGAATTTGACGGCGGCGGCGGGCATCCCACGGGCGGCCTCAAGGGAGCGACCACATTGATGGCGCTCCAAGCCACGCCCCCAGAAACTGAAAGGATTTTACATAGACCTCTGCATGACCACTTCAACCTCTCTTTCATTAATTCCACAATCCACAATCTTCCTCCTCTTACAATACTAATGCTTCTTGGTACTTGTAGTTTCTTATTCTATTTGGTTTGCCTTCTTGGCCTTTTCCAAAATTCATATGTAACACCAATGCTTCTTGGTATTTGTAGTTTCTTATTTGTTTTAGTTTGCCTTCTTGGCCTCTTTCACAGTTCATAAATGTTGCCCTCTTGGCATATTCAGAGTTCACATACTTTGCTTTTCCTTCATTCAACTTCCTTTCGGGATCGCGGTTACTTTCTTGGCTTAAGTTTCCTTACAACTCAAAACATTTCACAGAGACTTTTGAATGTGTGAAATCGCCTTGCATGACCACTCTGTTACTTTGTATCCATTCTTTTTACAATTCAGCAATTGTCCTTTTATTATGCGTTTTATCAGCACACCCATAACCTTCAACTTTTAAGTTACAGTTACGTTTGGCTTTTAACACAAACCAGACCTTTGTTGTCTTCGATAACTCAACGGGCGTGTTAACAAGTGGCAGGTGTACATAGCTAAGATTACGTGCCTGACTTTGCCGGGCCTTATTACAGGGACAGAGCCATTGCAAGTCATTAGAGATAATCTGGCTAACCTAATTCCTCATCTTCCTCGGCTCAGTAGTTTTGTCAATGTAACATGGGGACGAATTTTGGGAGCTGCTGTAGTTTCCCATAAAATAAGCAGGGTTAGGGGATAGATGGGTTGTGGAAAAAATGAGGATACCATATCTCACCATCGGGTGCTTCTCCCCCACTGCCAGAGGACCCCGTACCCAGGTGATCTTCCCTCACTTGCCCAACAACTGGGTTGGGACCCAAAAGTGATGGCCCTTCCCATGCCACCTGAGTACGGGATCCCCAGGGACTAGGTTGTGAAACGCTGTGTGGTTTTTCACACAAAGTAAAGATATTATGCCTTTTTCTTCCCAATTTACACACACTCTGAAGGCCCCCACCGTTCACAACAGGATTGGATGGACACTGATTCATACCACAAGCTTGGAGACATCATCAGAAATTGGTTAATTGGAAGTTTAAAATAATAAAACCTAATTTTGGGATTACTGAACCTAATAGCCTAGAATACTACTATGTTAGCTATATAGTGCTTAATCAGACAATCAGTCCTCGAGAAGCCAGAGATTGAATTATATTCAAGAAAATTCAAGAACGTTATACAGGAAGCAAGGTCCATAAAAGGATTGTTCTCAAGCACATATAAGACTATTTTGAAATGTAGGGTTTCAGTTTTAGACAAATACAAGCTCACTTGGCAAAGGGATCTAACTTGTCCAACTTTAACAGGATTTTGGTTGTAAAGTAGGACAAGTAATAATGAGATCCTGCGACACTTCATACCAGAGGGATCGTCCTAACTACTGTTGGGATACGGGCTTCTGATCATCAACAATATGAAAATGTCTCGAATTTCAAACTGGTTCCTAACTCTCTATTGGCAGCTAGATGGTGCGTACCAAAAACATTTTAAAAAACGGAACCTTCCCTTCCCCCAAACTATATGTGGTTAACGAAGAATAGAAGAAGAAATTAATTTTATTCGAACTGTGCGTCCATTAACACAGTAATACAACAGTGCAAAAAATTGTTAACAAACACCATATAATATTAGATTTCTTTTTGTCATACAAAATACTTGACACTTTAAAAACGTCCTTAATAAAAATGGCGGCATCAGATAAAAATATTACATTGTTGGTATTCATAATAAAGTTCATTGCCCCCAAGCAGGTACTTATATTATTCTGGTTAAAATGTTGCCTCAGCCAGCGTTTCCACATATGGATTGTAAACCTACAAACTGTTAATGCGCAACCTGTCCCTCCTCGGCAGTAATTTTCCACCAAGACATCAAGTTCTGCCCACATGAGAGCCAGTTTTGGATGACTTTGTTTGCTGAATTAAAGCACTGCCACCAGTAAATTTGTGTTAGAAAAGGAGCCATGGAGAACTTTAAAAAGAATAGTCCTGAAAGTGCGGTTCTGATAAAAGGGAGATATTTATCACACCCAGTTCGAAGTGAACAGTATCTGCAGGGGAGTTAGGAGGTAGGCCTATTAACCCGCAGAGGCCCTTGTTTTGCACTGTCACCAGACACCTGCACAGGGTATCACCCCACACTTCCGCCGAATTGAGAGTAGCCGAGTTAATCTTTGACTGCATTATCTGCAGACATTTGTCCAGGCGTTTTGCCCCGAATTGGTGGTAGAAGCACATAAGTCCGCCGAAGGCGACTTGAGCTTGTTTAGAGATTATGCTTATGTGATTTCTCCACGACCCATTGTAGGTAAATAGCAGGCCTAGGTATTTGTACTTGTTCACAACCTGTACAGCTTCACTTTCGAGTGACCATCTAGGGGTGTACTTCATTTTTTTCTAACAGCAGAATCTTAGCTTTTGCAAGGTTAGGTACTGCCCATGGTTTTTAAAATACAAATCGGCATAGTCCAAGCTCAGCTGTCAGACTTTCGGGCTTGAACCCAGCAACACTGTGTCATCTGCATACACTAATGCGCTCAGTTGGAGAAAATGATGCATTACCTGCACAAAATGTTAACTAACTTTTCTGCTATCTGTTCGACCTTTTTGGTGTACGTAGCAAACAAATTGTACAAGCCTTTTGTGCCCCCGGAGACTACGGCCTCTGGGGTGGTTTGGGATAAGAGGGAAATCGTGCTTCTGTTCTTTTTGATATGCAAGGTAAACACCACCATTTGGAGTTTGGCAGTGGGTGGGAGAGAAGTTAGAGAGCTGGTTGGAAAACTAAAATTGGTATGCCTGTAGACTTTGTCAAACGCTGTCTAAGCGCCATGTTTTTTCAATTTTATGAAATGTCAAACTTGCCTGTTCACCTCTTTGCTGGACATAACTCACCTCATAGTGTAAGGACAGTGAAGAGGAAGCCTACGATGTGCTATAATGAAGATTACCAGTAGGTAAACAAGGCATCTTGCACAGTGTGGCCTCGGAGGCCGGCAGATTGTGTAAAATTACATTCACATGGTACAAACCCATGGATGGAAAACAATACAATAAAAACCGGCATAAACAGAGGTAAAAGACAGAAAAAACATTATTAGGGTACAAATTGATGGGAGCTATTTTGCTCAGGCTATATAGCCTAGAAGGAACGTGCTTGTCTTAACAACAACAGTTGCTAGCAGCTTTATTATTTGGCTCCATAGGCCCACTGGTGCCATACAAACAAAGCTATGTGGCATTGCCTCTGTGGGTATAGGGCTGTGTGTTATGACCATTAGGACACATCCAGAAGACATTTAAAGTATAGTGCATATATAATTGCTCCTGGTTCTTCAGCGATAGCTTAGTGGGGGGGGGGATGATGCTTGATACCGAAGAGCTGCTTTTACGCTCCTGTCAATGAAATCCTTATTTCGATCCCTGTAATATGCAGACTTGTCAGCTACTGGGTCCAGTTAGTAGCTTGAATAGCCAGTATAGTCTCAACAGTTCAGAATTGGGGACAAAGAGCGTCATTACGAGTACTGCAGTCTGGGAATAAATGGTGGTAATGCAGTGGTACCACTGGATTAACGCTGCATCACAATTTTGGTGGCAAGGTGGAGGATTTTGCTCCAGCACAATGCTGGAGGTAAAGCCTCCACCTTGTCACTAAAGAAACGGCCCTATGGACTCCAAAAAAATAAAATGGGAATTTACACCACCTACCAACACTAGTAATCCTGCAGTAAATCAATGGGATCAAGTGGCAGTAACAGTAATTCCGTTTGGCAGTATTTAAGCTGATTTTTCACTAAAATACTACCAAACTTGTAATGACGCCCAAAGTGTTTACTAATCTTAAAGGGCTAGCACAGATGCCCATTTCCTGGACGTGAGTGACTCACTCTCACATGATAAGGGCAGTAAGAAGGAAGATAGGTACTCAGTATAATGAAAATTACCAGTAAGTCATCAGAGCATTCACCCACTGACTCCTGCTCCAGGTGTGAAACCTCTAAAAAAGAGCCTCTTGCACTCTCGCACTGGTGCAACAATCCCAAGCCTTCGTAAGTAAATGATTCTGAAACATAGAGCAGATGTCTGCAAGCAAGTCTAATAAAACTTAGGAAGGGCGGTGGATCCTAAATTAAGATATTATGATGCACAGGTATTGTGACTTATTTTAAATATTGGTCCATTCTTTTAGCCCTAAACATGAATTACTGATTGGGCATGAGCACACACAAACATGCAAGTTTGGTGCCTCCAATAAGAAGCTTGTAGCGTCAGCATCAATCATGTATTTGCGTTTCCAGAAACGGGTAGAAGAAGGACTGAAGTCAGGTCTCTCCACTCCAGTGGCAGCATTCAAGGAACATGGACGCACTCCTCTACGCTCGGTACGATTGCCCACAAACATAAACCCGAACTAAAAGGAAATACATATCATATCTGTACAAAGAAACTAAAAACAGATCCTATTTGAGTGCCTCACCCATTTACCCACTTCTTGTAGTGATGCTTTTTGCATAGGCAGACATAGACATCAGTGAAAATCGACAAAAAATAAAATAAAAATAACTAGAACAGTGCCCTCCTTCTGCCCAGCTCTGAAATGTTTCTCTTCCGACTCTGGCCTCTTTTACTGGCAATGTTCATTAGTTGCATAAGCTCCCAGCGAATTGCTGTACTGAAAACAGAAATAAGTACACAAATCCTCAACCCAC
This sequence comes from Ambystoma mexicanum, assembly GCF_040938575.1. Lineage (NCBI taxonomy): Eukaryota > Metazoa > Chordata > Amphibia > Caudata > Ambystomatidae > Ambystoma > Ambystoma mexicanum. The sequence goes on from NC_090932.1 coordinate 554,479,633, forward strand.
TAAGCCCAGGTAAAAGTCACAGATCTCCCACAAATAACACGAAAGAAATAGTACATCAACCCTACTACTGTAACATAAAAAAACCCTACTACTGTAACGCTCCTCACTGTGCCGGTCAAGTGGCACAGTGAGTAGAGCACTCATTTTGACATCCGTGCAGAGCCTGCTAATGCAGGTTCGAATCCCAGCAGGGCCAAACTCAGCTTTTCTTTTTTTATTTTATTTTTTGGTTTAATTGTATAACAATTTTTACAAAAAGAGACAGAAAATAGTTTGCAGAATCCTATCTGCAAAATTCCGTATAGTCTAGTCCTTGTTTTGTCTTTGACTTATTCTTCTTGATCCTTGATCCTAAGTCCCATCGTACAGAAAGATGGTGAGCCTTCGATGGATTTGTTTTCCTGTCTTTCCAAAAGTCATCTTCTCAGGACATATTCTACTACTGCAAGTTCAAAGATTTAAAGACTTAAGAAACAGGGCCACTCCTATGACGCATCGCTTATTGTTCCCATTGGTCAGCAATGACCACCGATTTTCTGCGTCAAGGGTTGAGTATTGTTTCAGTGGATCCCTAAGAAATCGCGACCTTTGAGTTTCTAAGCTGGAAAATTCCATTATCAGATGCTTTGAGCTTTCTATATTTTCCTTTGATTTGCAGAAGCGACAGGTGTTTGAAGGCTCTTGTTTGCGAATTGCCAAGATCTCGTTGTTTTTCAATTGGTTTAGTTTGAATCTTAGGAACGTACGACCAAGATTCTTATCTGGGAAGCTGTGCAGGTAACCCCGTATAGCGTTGAGCTTCATCTGGGCGGTTGGTAAGTTGGTTGTCAGGGAATACATGTGTGCCACTTCTTAGGTATGGATCCAATCTGCTTCGAACAGTTTTTTCGACACTCTGTTTGGATTTTGAATGAGTGTCTCGGTCGACAGATCCAGTTCTTTCAAGATCGCTAAGTTTGTTTGTTCCCATTTTGCGAGCATCACATTTCCGCCAACCACAAGTTCTTTTCGTATGAGGTCCAACACGTGTGCTTCCGGGTTGTTGATGACCTTACGGTATAGCATCAAGGTGGCTCTCATTTTTGTTGCCAGTAATGATGATGTACAGAGCTCCCTCCTTATTAGTGCAATCGGTGTAGATGTTGCTAAGCCAAGTACGTTTCGCCAGAAAAAACTTTCAAATTTCTCCCATATGGTGTTCGGAACCAATGGCATTGCGTCCATGCCATAATTTAAGGCAGGGACAACCTTTGATTTGTAGAATCTTAGAATGGGCATAATCGAAAAACGGCCATGCTTCTTATCAACAGCCTTTGCTTGTGCTGTGAGGTTTTTTAACTTTATCCAGAGTGTCTCTTGCATGGTCTTTTCGTCCTTGTCGTTGCTTATTGTTATTCTCAGGTATTTAAAAGCATCGACTATTTCTAATTTCTTGCTGTCGCAATGCCAGATGGGTTTTTGCTTCTTCTTTGCGGGCCTGCCCAATATGAGCACTTTTGTCTTTTTGTTGTTTAATTGAAGGTTGTTTTCTGACATATAGGATACCATGTTATCCAATTGGCGCTGGAGGCCTATGGGAGTCAAATGCATCAGGATGATGTCGTCAGCATATAATAAACGATCAATTTTTTCACCGCCCAGCGAAGGTGGAAAATGTCTGAGCGTCTGGATTGATTCTCCATAGTCTACAATATAGGAGTTGTATAACGAAGGAGCCAAGGGGTAGCCTTGTTTAACTCCGCGTGCTGTACCAATTTCCTCAGACAAGCGGCCGTCTGCACTAAGGCGCACTCGTATAGAAGTCCCCTGATGTAAGGCCCTTATAGGGTTTAGGATTGCATTAGGGCAACCTTTTATTTCCAGTTTTGCCCAAAGTCGCTTCCTGTCGACCTGGTCAAAGGCTTGGACCAGGTCGATAAAGACAACGTAAATTGGGTGGCCGCCTTGAAGAACTTTAGCCTTCAGGGCGCTCATGAGCAGGATATTGGTGGTTGTTCCAGAATTTCTGAAAGGGATCCAGTGCGTTGGTGGAACGAGCCCAGTTTTGGAATGCATCCAGTACAAAGGACGAGAAGACTTTCCCCATTACATCTAATAGGGCAATAGGTCTGTACTGGTTTGGGTCATCAGTCGCACCTTTTTTGAAGATGGGGACGATGTTAGCTTTTTTCCAGGTCGGTGGAATTGCCTTGGTCTTATTGCAATTGGAGAAAAGTTTGCTCATAAAGTTAGCCCACAGCTCAGGATGTTTTTTGAGTTCCAGATTACTGATGCCGTCAGGACCAGGTGCCCTCGAGTTATTCAGTTTTTTAAGCTTGTTTAAGATGGAATCTTTATCATCGGGGATGTTCCATGTGGTATTACTTTCCCGGCCATCTCTGGTAAAAGATTTGGTTGTGGTCACTTCCGTAGTTGGTGCAAATAGTTTTGAAAAATGCTCAATCCAGCGGGTCTCTCCCACGTTATTCTGGATATTGTCATTGATGTTTGTTTGTGTTCCCTTAATTAAATTCCAGAATTCCTTTGGCTTGTTTCCACAGATAGCAGACAGCATTTGTTCGGAGTCATTCAAGTATAGTTTATGGCGGTGGTGTAACAGCCAGCTTCTGTAATCACACACTGACTTTGACCAGTTTTGCTGGTTCTCAGGAGATGGTACCTTTTGATAGAGTCTTTTGAGTCTTCTATGCTCCTTCCCTTTCTCTACTAGTTCTTTGCTGTATAAGTGTGAATGATCTTTCTTTGAAATCGGTGTTTTAGCTGGAGCCATAAGGAATCTGGTTAATAAGGGTGTGTAGTCCAGGTCGGTTCCGTTCCTTTTTGTATTTGTCGAGATCTTAATTCGGGATCGTGTATATTGTGCTTCTAGTTCCAACAGTCCTTTTTCGGATATCTTAACTCGTTTGCCTTTTTCCGTTATTTCAAGGGACATAGGGTACGAGATCTTTTGCAATCTAGCCGACCAGCCTTCTATTATTAAGAGGTTATGGTCGCTAAAAGTTGTAGGTCTGATCACAAAGGAGCGGATCTCTGGCAGGATATCTCTTGAAACAAATATGTGATCTACTGTGCCCGTTTGGTCACCTCTTTGCCATGACGGGATCAAAAGGTTTGCTTTAGAACGCTGCCAGTGAAGGTTGTACATATTCCTATCCGACATTATCTTATCAAGGAATTTTCCTCTCTCCCGTGCTGGGGATTTTTGGCTTAGCGTGTTAGAGTTAGAGCGGTTTCTGATCCCTTCGCAAATGGCGTTGAAATCGCCATTTATAATTGTGCTATAGTCAGTCCTTTTTATGAAGGCTTCATCCAGGACATTTTGGAATTCATTTATGAAATCTTCATTCGTTGTTATCAGAGGATTCCAATACACATTTATTAAAAGGAATGTGGTTTCCGTTTGATCAGTGGGAGTGGATTTTCTTATAAGTACTGAGGCCTGAATCCAGTACCTAGTCGTGAGAATATCAGAGATTTCCACGCCCGAGCCAGCTCTGATCGCGGTTATTAGACCAGCTGAAGGCCGTCCTGTTACTCCTTTCCTGGCACTCGTGAAAATTATTTCATAACCGTCCAGCTGGGGTTTGGTGGTTAGCCAGGTCTCCTGTAGACACAGGACGTCAACATTTCCCAGATTGACATTGGTTTCCTTGGTGAGGTGCGCAAAACCTCTCGTGTTCCAACAACCAAATTTTAATGGGTTTAACAGGGGTATTTGCGACTCTTTGGCATTTTCCTGATGTATCTGAGGGTGGTTCTTCTTATCCGGTACTCGTTGCAAATGATTTTTCCTGGCATTGGTATCTGTTTTGTGCCAGGTCCATGGTTCAGTTTGATTTGCCCCCGAGGTTCCATGGTTGTTTCGAGCTTGGTCGTTGCGAGAGGATTGTTGGAACCATTTGCTCCGATCGGAAGTCCATTCCCGATTTGAATCGGACTGAAGTTTTTTCGCAAGTCTTTCTCCATCTCTCTGATTAACGCTACACGTTCCAAATGTATTTGTTGTTTGAGTGGTCTGTGAAGGTCTGGCATGAGGCATTTTGCTGATGTAGCGAGTGTGGTTTTCTTTGTTCAGCTTCGGAGTATCCTTTCGGTTACTTATTCCTCTTTCAATTCTTTTTGCTGAGATCACTTGTTCACTTGGGCGTCTAATATCTGTTAGTTCGAAACCCACTGATAGCAGATTTTCTGATTCTCTCAGTAGGAAAAGTTTGGTGGCTTCCGAAGTAAGATGAATGTAGGAGTAATCGATTCTTCCTGAAGTACTTGGTTCCACCATCCAGAGATCTTTATTTTCTAAGTGCTTCAGGTTTGGAATTTGTGTTAAGATTTTAATAATGTTGTTTCTAGTCATAGTTAGGCCTTCCTGTTTTCGGTTGATGTTTTTCAACTTTAGCGTATGAGCGCTCACAATTTGTTTAGGTTCATTTTTCCGTTCTCTATCTGTTTCCACTACTTTGTCTTCTTTCCTCTTCTTATTCACCTGAGAAACATATTGAAGATATGAGTTTGTGGTCTTTTTTTCTTTTTCATAGTTAGGCTTTGTGTTCTTTTTCTGGTCTTCTTTTTCACCATGGGTCCGAGAATGGACAGGTGTATGCAGGTGTTTATTTCTCTTCCAGATATTTGTGCTCACTCTGCATACACGGTCAGATCTTTTTTCTTCGAGGACATTTGACCTCGATTTTGTAATGTCTACAAACTCCACTTTTTGAGGTTTTTGACTTTCCTCAGAGGACATCGATAGCGAATCAGAGATATCGTAAATGTTTACATTGTTTGGTGGTTTGTCTTTAGAAGAATCTGTGATCTCTTTGTTCACTTTTCTCTTTACTGGTTTCTTTGGGTTATTTTCAAACCCTATCTCATCCACTGTGAGAATACTCCAGTCTGACTGCTCTTCAACAACAAAAACAGGTTTAATTTCCTTAGTACAATAGGCTCGTTTTTCTGTCTCACAATTCTGGCGGGAGGAGACTTTCTTCTCACTTTTTGCAGAGGGGCCTTCTCTCCTGGCGGCCACCTTAAACTGCTTCTGCTGGGTTTGAGAAACCGGTGTAGCCTGTGGCATATTATCGTTCCTCTTCGGGTAACGGTTAACAAACGATTTTTGTTGAGTGAATATGCCATATGTAAAGTTCTTAGAATTTCTGACAAGGCCTTTATTTGATCTTCTCGCAACTTCCCCATTCTTTGTGTAAGAAAAGGGGTTAGACTTTTGTTTCTCCACAGGTTCTGTATCCACAGTTTGAGTTGTCTCTGGATGTTCTTCTTCCTCCTCTAGAATGGCAATGATGGCGTCTAGAGGCTCAGCCCCTTGTTTACATGTCTGTGTGTCAGGAACTCTGTCCTGGTGAGATGTCGATCTGACTGCCTCATCTATGGGGTCCGACAAGAGTGTTGATGGGCCGTTGGTATGTTGCGACCGTTGATTTGAAAAATCATCAGTAGCTGGCTGAGGTTCGGATCATTGGGAGCATGGGCAGGTATCGGTCAACTTTATCCTGCTCACTCTTCTGCCTAATTCAGTGTCTTGGGATCCCATAATATAACCTTCCAGGTACAGTAGTTTTGATTGCATTGAAGCCAGCATGGATACCTGGTCGCGCAGCGTGTCATTAATATTCTCGTACATCTTCGTAAACGGGGCCATGGCAATCGTTACTGTGGACATTATAGTTGCAAGATCCACCTTTTGCTGAGTAACATTTTGCAGAGAGGATTGTTGGATTTCGCTAATTTTCCGCATGGGTGTTGGGATATAAGTCAACGGCGACGTATTGGCCAATTTATTATCATTATCTTTCTGCAAGTGATTTTGATCAGTTTTCTTTGCCTGCACAGAGCTTCTTGTCAATGATGTTTGAGTCAAGACTGTCTGCGTCTCATATTTTTCCGCGCTCACCAATTCGCTGTTTCGTGGCTCTGGAATATGGTAGCGTTGCTCAGGAAGGGCTTCATGCAGACTAGTATTAGGCTTTCGTTTCAAGTGCCACACTTCAGTACTCTCTGACTCCAGTCTTGATTCATCAAGGGATTTTTCATGATTACTTATTTCCGTAATCCCTTCCGGCAGATCAAGATTTTCGACCCTCGCCACAGGTTTGTTTAAGTAATGCCATCTAAGTGGCGGCACCCCATCTGCCTGTTTCGTAGTTAAAGTGATGTTTGGAAGTTCTAGGGTTGTAGCAGCATTTTTTGCAAGACTGCCCAAAGTTGATGGATTTACCTCTGCTTCGACCAAACTCTCTAGAATTTCACAATCTGATAACTCCTGCTGATGGTTAAAGCGGAGGTCCGTCTTTTTCTTAAAAAAAGTCGTTCAGAGCTACCGCTGTGCAATCTTTTGTAAGTCCAGGTTTTGGGCCCATTTTTTTACTTAAAGGGACCTTTGGTTTTGAGGTCGGTCGTCTTCTCCCTTTATTATGATTGTATCGGTGCACTTTCGTACTCATCGTTGGGATTGGGTTATGTTGGACCTCGTTTTGTGCCCCTTGCTTTCCTTTTATCCTTTTTGATAAAGTCCTCATTTGTATACAAGCAACTGCAGGTATTTCTGTGCTTTTTGTATTCTTAAGAGGAATACCAGATTCAGTTGCAAGCTCGATTTCGTCATTATATTTGCCCAGTGTAGGATCGTGTATGGCAGGATTTCGGAGCAGCATTTTACATTTCTTCAGGTCTCCATTTTTTCCAATGGAGGCCAGGGTTGGTATATGGGACACATCTGTAATGCTCTCCCTGTCTTCTAATGTTAGCGTGCTGTGAACTAGAGCAGCACAGACAGTTTTTACTGAGCCCCCTATTGGGCGAACCATTTCGTCCTGACCATTTTCCACGTTATTATTGATCTGAGGTACTTCGCCTTCAGTGTCAATAGTCATCTGAGAGCACAGCCCAGGGGAGATTTCATCTCGCTCAGCATTTCCTGATTGTCTGTTTGCATTCAATGCATTCACATCCGCATGGCCATCGGCCATCCGCTCCGATGCAAGGTGGAGCTCCTCCCCTGAGAGGGGAGCACACGCGGACTGGGAGGTTGATACATTCGCCTCAGGGAATATCGCAGGCAGAGCTTCTGCTTGTCAACTACTGCCCTGCGTCCCAGAGGGCGGTGTCGAGACAAACTCCTTTCCTGACTCAGCAATTGAGTCACCGCGGCTGAGGATGTTCACCGCGAGCCTCACGCTCTTTGCTTTACAGTCCGTGGCGGGCTCGGGTTCATCTGAACAGATGCTACGTTTCGGTACCCTCTTTGGTGCTGATGCCTTTTCTCCTCGCCTCCTGGAATTAGCCTTTCCCGCTAGAGAGTCTTTCGGCGGTCGGAGCACCCGACGGTTATCTTCAGCGTCCACGCCGGCAGGCGGGCAGGTAAGGCGGATAGAAGGGGACAGGGACAGAGGGGGGAGAGAAGGGGGGAAGGTTACGGGAAGGGAGGATTTGGGAGGATTTGGGAGAGAAGAGGGAAGGCGACAAAGGGAAAGCTAGGGAAGGAGAGATATCAGGGGCAAAGGGACACTTTACAGCGCCTGCAACTGCCGAAAAAGAAGGGGACAAAAGCGCCATACCTGCAACCGCTACCGGCTCACTCGATGGAGGTGGTGTTAGCTGCGGGGTTTCTCTCGATGTTTGTGTCTTCAAATTGTCCAATAAGGAGGTCATCTTAACGGCCTCCTCTACACGAGGTTGTAAATCCATTATAATGAATGATGATAATTTTGGCCTTGAAGACCGCGGTCAGGCCCCGGTCTGCCACAGTCTGCAGGCTTCACTCTCCGCGGGTGGGGTGAGTTTTTATGGACGCAGGTGGGCTGGGAAAACAATAGACACTGCGAAAAGACTCCGGTCTTCCACAGTCTGCAGGCTTCACTCTGCAGCTCACGCCGCACTTTCATCCTTCCGAGGTCGATAAATGAGCACCACACACCGTGGGTAATAATAAGCAGTGCTTAGATACCCAAGAGTTCGTAGCGCTATATAAATGCCAAATTATTGTTATTATTATTAAAAAGAATGCTTTCGATTTGCCTGCATTTGATATTGAGAACACAAACATTTTGATCCGCAAACTGCGCTTTGTTGACTTGCGAACATTTTTTTATTTTTTTCCAAATATTTTTATTGATTTTCCAACATGTGAATGCGTTACTAACAATTATACAAACAATTAATTTTCATTATATTTCAAATCTAGATCCTCCCGTCCCCAACGATTCCTCAGTATTTCACATATTTGGCTTTAATTAACAGTACTTGACTCAGATTATATAGTTAATTATATGTCTTCAGTTGATTAACAGGGGGTAACAAGAGAGGGAAGGAAAAGGAAGGGAGAAAAGGAGGAAGAAATGAGAGATAGAGAAGAAAGAGAGAGAAAGAAAAAAAAAGGAGGGGAATTTAAAAAGTTAAATTTATTGGGTCAGCTGCATCTCGTTTGACAGTTCATAAACACGAATTCATTAAATCAATGTTTCATATCAAGAGCTCATAAGCATGACTTTCATAGACCCGCATCTCCTAGTAAAAGTGCATAAGTGCGAGTCTAACAAACCAACAATCAAATTAAGAGTTCATAAAGTGCTTCAGAAGCTGCGGTTGGAAGAACATATGCACCCTGTCGGAAACAAAGTCTAAGAAAGTGCGCCAGGTTTTCTGGAACCTCGAGAGCTTTACTTCCAATATGGCTGTAAGCTTTTCCAAGCCCAAGAGTTCCCATGTTTTTATCCACCAATAGGCTATCTTTGGGCCTTCTATCGTTTTCCAGTCTCGGGCTCTGGTGATGCGGGCTGCAACAAGTAAATGTGAGTTCAAAATTGCTCTATGACCCGACATAGGGAAGGTTCCATTGTCTGATACATCCCCCAGCAAGAGTACTCTCGGGTCCATAGGGAGCAGGGAGCCCGTAATTTATTTAATTCTGGACCGCACCTCCAGCCAATACGATTGGATAACCAGACAGTGCCAACACATATGAGCCATATCTCCCCGCTCACCACACCCATGCCAACACGTGTCCGGGTATTCTGGATTAATTGAGTGCCATCTGCTTGGGGGGAAATACCACCTAAAACAGACTTTGATGGGGCTTTCTTTTACGAGTGCACTTCGGGAACTGGTCTGAGTTCTATGCCAGATCCGCTGCCAGGATTCATCCGAAATGTCCAGGCCCAATTCTCTCTCCCAAGCTTTCATATGTGGAAGTTTCTCTTCTACCAAGGCTTTCTCTAGTAGCCGGTAGCATAGCAATATCTTATGGGATTGCTGACCCTCAAGAATTTTGAGTTCTATTCCCTGCAGAACCCTTCCGGCCGCCCGGCGGATGCCCCTGTTAGTAAGCCAGTGGAGTAACTGTATGTATCGGAAACGTTCTGTCTCTGGGAGGCCAAATCTTTCTTTACATTCTTGGAAGGTCAGGGGTTCTTGATTAACATACAAATCTCTCAGACGTAAGGGTTTGTCTTGGCTCCAAACTCGGTATGTTGTGGGTGTGAGCCCTGTGGCGAAAGCCGGGTTCTGGGTGATGGGGGACAATGGCCCTAGTCCCAGTGGGATGCCCCTCTGCGAACGTGCTTTATCCCAACTCTGCAGAGTGGACAAGGTGGTTGGCAATATCCCGCCCCTATAGCTACGCGCTTCTTTCTGGAAAAATGGGACGTGAGCCAAAGGAAGTGAGGCAACAGCTTGCTCAATCCTTAGCCATTTAGGGGGATCTAGAGAATTTCCCCAAGAAAGCATTATAGCTACTTGAGCTGCTCTATAATAGCGTGGTATCGAGGGAAGACCTAGAGCCCCTAGCATCCTTCCCCTTGTTAGGAGCTTACCAGAGATTTGTGGTTTCTTCTTCCTCCAGATGAAGCGGTATATCTCTTTTTGGATATTTATAAGTTCGAATTCAGGGATGGCAATTGGTAAGGAATGAAATGCATACAGTAACCTCGGGAGGAGTGTCATCTTAACCGCATTAATACGGCCTAACCACAAGATCTCTTGGGAGTCCCACCACTGCAGCCATTCCCTTACCTCTTTAAATATAGGGGGAATATTCACCCTGTAAAGGCCTGCATGTGTTGGAGTCAGTTTTATACCCAAGTAGGAATCTCTGTTGAAGACCAAGGAAAGTGCATTATCGCTTGCATTTCTTCTAGCCTATCGGGGTCCTCAGACAGGGTCATTCCCCCTGATTTAGCTGGGTTCACCTTGAAGCCGGATATCACAGTGAACCTGTCTAAAAGGTCTAAGAGGGGGGAAAGCGAGCAAGGGGCGTCCCTCAAGAAACAAAGTAAGTCATCTGCATATAACGCTATTTTATGGCGCTGTCCCTCCACCTCAAAACCCAGGATATCTGGATGTAGCCTAACGTGCTGGGCAAAGGGCTCCATTGCCAAGGCAAAAATTAAAGGCGACAAAGGACAGCCTTGTCTAGTGCCTTTGGCTAACCAGAATAGCAGAGTCCAATTTTTATTTACCTTGACTTTGGTTGAGGGAATTTGAAAATTTGAGAGTATTAATCTAGAGAACTCCGGGCCGAATCCAAACCCCGCCAGTACCATTTCTAGGTATCCCCAAGACATAGGGCCTCATTACACGGATGGCGGTAAGGATTTACCGGTACCGGTAAAATACCGGTACCGGTAAATCCTTACCGCCTTACTACGAGGTCCCTTTGCGGGTTGGGGGATTTAACGCCTGCTTTTTGCAGGCGTTAAAAACCAACCCGCAAAGGGACCCAGGGAGCTAATTACGGTACTGCAATTTGCGGTACCGTAATTAGCGCCTTCCCCCTTCCCATTGAGCCCTATAGGGCAAAAATGGGAATGGGGAAGGGCAATGGTGGAAGGGGGAATTACCGCCCCGCCAATCTTGGAATGGGGCGGTAATTCCCCTTTCCGCCAAGGCGGTGTCGGTATTTTACCGGCATGAACCATGGCGCTAATAGCGCCATGGTTCTCCGCGAATTGCCGTTTCTGTCTCCTGCGCAGTTATCGGGGCCTCTAAACGTTCACGAAATTCAGGAGATATCTGTGGAAGGTCTGCCCTCTGGATAAAGTCTCTGGCTAACTGTGGGTCTGATATGTGAGGGGATGAGTGGCTTCGAAAAAACTCTTCCACAATCTGAAGCTTCCCAGATTCTGTGAAAATTTGCCTCCCATCTACTTCTTTTAAAGAATGTATGCGATTGCGCTTTGCCTGTTGCTTAAGTTTAGCCGCCAACAAGCGGTTTGTCTTGTTCCCTTTAGAGTAATAGTATTGTTTAGTGCGCATTATTCCGTAGGCTGCCCGGCCCATATGGTGAGCTACAACCACTTTTTGTGTTATACGAACCTCCCTTAGTGCGCGCCTAGAGGGTTTCTTCCTATGCACCTCTTCTGCCTCACGAAGCCTCATTTCCAATTGAGTCTGAGCCTGCCTTTGGACTTTTCTCTGCTCAATTGTTTAAGTTATAACCTGACCCCTGATGACAGTCTTCGCCGCATCCCACGCATATTCCAGTTCCTCAGTATCATTGTCTGCAAAATATTGGTTTATGCAGTTTGCGATGCAGGAGCGGGCCTGAGGGTCCAGCAAAATGAGCTTGTTCAGGTGCCAAACCCGAGGGGGCTCCGGGAAATCGCTAAATGGAGACATGGGGCCTCATTAGGACCCAGGCGGATTTCGCGGTGCTAAATGCACCGCGAAGCACGGCGGAAAGCCGTCGATAGCGCCATGGGGGTTGGCGGATTTACCGCCCCATTCCGACCTCGGCGGAGCGGTAAATCCCCAATCCCCATTCTGCCCTTCCCCATTCCCATTCTTGCCCCATAGGGTATAATGGGAGTGGGGAAGGAGTTAATTACGCCACCGTAAAATACGGTGGCGTAATTAACAACGAGGTCCCGTAGCGCCATGGTTTTCTCCGCCTGGTAAAACCAGGCGGAGAAAACCTCCATGGCGCTAAGGGAACTCGTAGTACGGCGGACGGGTCCGCCGCGATTAGCGCTGCCGGAAACCCACTCCGCCTGGGTCCTAATGAGGCCCATGGACACTAGCACCGGAGCATGGTCAGATAAGGCCTTCGGGAGGATCTCTATCTGTGTGGTATGGGGGATAAGAGTGTCAGAGAGAAGGAACATATCTAACCTAAAAAAAAAAACACGGCAGAGTAAAAAGTATAATGCTGTTCCCCTTGGTGAAAAAAACACCACCCATCTATCAGTGAGTGTTCCCGGAGAAGAGAAGTGAGAGCCATAAAATGTTTCTAATCAGCTGGGTTTGGGGGGGAGGGATTTATCCTCCAGCTGATTAATCACAGCATTAAAATCCCCTCCAATTACAAGGTCTCCCTCAGCCTGTTCACTTAATATTCTGGATATAGAGATAAAAAATAGGTTTTGGTTGACATTGGGTGCGTATATCGACAACAGGGTCACCTTCTTCCCATACAACGTCGCCACCACCAGAGCACATCTTCCCCCCGTATCTAGCAGGGTCCTATGAACCTTCAGCAGTGTCCCCTTCCGGACAAGAATAGCCAACCCACATTGTTTCGTCCCCGAGGAGGCACAAAATTTGGTTGGATAAAGCGTACCATTCAAATGAAATGTATCAGCTGACAAAAGGTGAGTTTCCTGTACAAATAATATTGTGGGGTTGTATGTAGCCAATCGCTGAAATAAAGCTCTCCGTTTTAGTGGGGAATTGAGACCCTGAACATTGAGGGTGAGACAGATTATATTTGGGTTCGTCATTTCAGTATTCCCTTGTGTTCTACACTCACATGGGTTATTACATTACAATCAGCAGTCAACACCATCCCACCCCAGACATTAAGGGTCCGGAAATAAACCTTCAGTGAAGCACTTAACTCAATCCAGATGACCCAAACCATAGAGCACATTGATACTATTTTAGCCATGAGATTAGCATTATGCGAGTTGCTCTGCTGTCGGCAGTTTCCTCTCGAGTCAGACCCAACATTAGAATTCCATAGAGGGGGAAAATAATGAAAACAATACAAGACGACAACAAAACCAAAAAGGAGGAAAAAACAATTTGCACTGTTGAACAATGAGATATAATAACATGCAGAATGATAAGAAACAAGTTGCAAAAGGCTTTCGTGAGCTTCAACTTCCATTCTAACATCAACAAACCTTCAACAGAATCGGGCGCAATCCGACTCGGGCGCCCCACTTTGAAATCTTATGTAATTTTTGCAATCCATATAGACCTCACCCAGGGGATCTATTCCATGATCACCTAGAGCCAAAGGACCAACCAGCAGGCTTGCTTGAGTCTGTGTAGCCGATGGCCTCCTCCATCAAAAGGTGAGCCCTCCAGTACTTCTTTACCATGCCAGGTTTTGAAAACATTCGATAGAGTTCCATTCTCATGAAAAATTTTAACCATGCAGGTTGAAGTCTTGCCCCCACACTCCCCGCAGAAGGAATCCGAGGGTGTGCTTCTTGTGTCTTCTTTTCCACGTTCTTCTTTTAATGTTAGGCGGGCGCGTCGTCGGATCGTGGGGTACTAGCTGACTTAGAGTGGCCATTTGGGTTGTCTAGCGAGAGGCGAGCATGACCTCCATCCGTAGTTTGTTCCTCACGGTGAGCAGGACCACTCACTCGCTGCCAACCTCTGGGCTTTCTTCTTCTGTCTATCGGAGTAGACTGTGAACCGTGATCCACCTCCGACAGAGAATCTCGGACCAGCGCGGGGACAGCAGTATCCTCGGCCATTAGCTCCCTCGCTTCTGCCTCCGAAGAGATTGCATAATGTTGATTGTGAAAATCAAAAATCAATTTGGAGGGGAACCCCCAGCAATAGCGAATCTTCTGGGTTTGGAGCCATGCACACGGCGTCGGCATGCTAAGGTATACGGGGAGAGATCTTGAAATAGCCGAACAGACGCTCCCCGGAATTGTACAGTTTCTGATTTCCTGGCCGCTATCATGATTTCCTCTTTTTGATGGCAATAATGGACTCTGATAAGGACATCTGGGAGAAGATTTCTCCTCTGCTGGGCCGAGGAGTATACACGGCGCGTTCTATCCAGAGTCAGGGTTTCAGAGGGAGGAAGGCTCAGAAGGCTTTGGAACAGTTTGCTGACATAGCTGGGTAGTTCTTGATCCGAGACTTGCCGAGAAATACCCCGAAGGAGCACAATATTGCACCTAGACCTATTTTCAAGGTCCGCATGCTTAGCCCAGATCTCTTCTAGATGGTCTTTGATCGCCCCCATACCCGTTCTGTGAGCACCTCAGTATCATGTGTTTGCTCGCAGGTTACATTCTCCAGATCGTTCACTCTAGCTTTGAGACCACCCAGGTGGGAGGTTAGCTCTGCCAGAGATCTGGCCAATGAGTCTTTAGAGGTGTTTATCTCCGCCTTGATTTCATGAGTGATCTCTTGTTTGAAGGCCTTTAGCAGATCCTCAAAGTCAGACCTGGTAAATGCCATGTCCGCAATGGGGTCTGTGGCAGGGGCCGGATGGATGCCCACTGACACTATATGGCTCTGGAAAGCGGGTGTCGTCTGAGGCACCAAGAAAGACTTTATACCCTGTGCCTGTTCTTTCTTTTTAGCTCCTGCCTTGGGCATCGCCGGGGAAAGTAAGACTCCAAGTTATATTGTCTCAGAAGTGACGCAAAGCTTGTAGGGTCCGCAGTGCAGAAGATCACTAGAGTCATCTACCAGGTGCAAGTGGGTGCCCCGAGGATCCTATGAGGTCCAGTGAGTCCTATTAACGTTGCCTGTGGGGTAGATATGGACTACAGCGGCCCGCAACCACAGGCGGTAGGCCGGGACGGGCACCAAGCACCACCTCGAGCCCACACAGGAAAGGATCCGACTCCAGCACTTGCCGAAATGTAGCCAAGTGGGGGGGGGAGCGGAGCCGCAACGATCACGATCTTCCTTTATGGGCTGGGCACAGCCAGCTCTGCGTCCCCGTGGGGCCTCTCCCACCTCCAGGCCCCAACGAGCGGCGGCTCAGCCCCAATCCTCCAGGTGGCCGCACCCAAAACAGCAGACGCGGCTTGCTCCCCCCCGAGCAGGCCGGCGACTCACCCCTGGTTCTCCAAGTTGCCAGCCTCTCCGCGCCGGACACAAGAACCCACAGTCCCTCCTCCGACTCCCTCTCCCCGATGGCTGGAGGGCGGGGAGAGTCCCCTTCACGCAGAGGCACACAGGTAGGCGGGCGGCGTTTCCCAAGCTCTCGAAGCACTGGCCCCTCCGCATCAGCAGCGCTCACCGTCAGCGCGTCTCAGACGCTCATCCCTCCGAGGGGGAGCCCCCGGTTCCGAGATCTGCTTCCCTTCAGGGTGAAGCCGGGGACTACCATCCGGGGTGACGAGGTCTCCGCTGTCTGCCAGGTGAAATGGCACGCACCGCCATGTTGGTCTCAATGGTCTCGAGGGGCTCCAGCTCGACCTGGCGATTTCTCCAGCAACCGTGCTCCGATTTCTATCGGGACCGCAACCCGCAGAATCATACCGGGTTCAGTCTTCGCTCTTGTATATTTGCACACATAGCGTGGATGCAAAAATGCTAAATTTACATTACTAAGGGGGCCCGTTGGCAGAGCTCACAGCAGACATGTCATCGTGTGCTGCCTAGCCACGCCCCCCCCCGACTTGCGAACATTTTTAAATTATTCATTCTATGTTTCACTCTTTCCACATTTTAATGAATACTTGTTTTATGTGACTTGTAAAGTGGCTAAATATGTTGTCAAGCTGGTTTAGCATGTGATTTTGTGCCATGAACTCAACGTACGTTGATGTAATACAAGAAAGGCCGTTGTGTTTCCTTACTAAATTCACCTCACTCATACATGTTATAAAAAATATATATTCTAGCGCCATACATAACATCAATATTGGCCATTTTGATAATTAATCATGTTTAACAGGGTCATATAATATGTAATGCTATTATGACTTGTTTGTATCGACATCAGAAAACTCTTCGAAAATTAATGCTGTTTAGACCGTTTTTGATCGCTAGATGAGCTGTTCATTGTAAAAAAAAAAGTGTATACGGTAATAATAACAATGGCTCCCCATTTCCATTGCACATAACAGGCTGAGTTGTTTCTCAGTTGGCTCAAGACAACAATAATTTTAAAGAGAAGTTAAGTACATGTTTAGCAGCAACTGTATTGTGCCTGCTTACAAACAAAACAATAACCTATTTTTGATCCTCTGTCGTTTTATTTGCATCACCTCTGAACAATGACTGACAGACACTCCTGATAGTAAACCAAACCAAAGTTGCTTTCCCCGTACCCTAGTTCCCAGAAACTTTACACACAACTACATTTACACTGGGACTATTTTTTTCCATTTGTAATCTGCAAATCTCATCCTGCTGTGTACAATTCAAATATTTACAGATAGTTACTTTGACGACAATATTACAATGTGTCATATCATTAGAAATAGATAACTATAACCAGGGGACTAGCAGGCTTAAAAATGAAACGATAACAGAGGGGTGGAAGCATAGGGTAACAATGCAGTCTCTCTTATGGACAGTCCGGAAAAAAATAGGCATCCGCAGACTTAAGGGATTTTCAAGGTGGAGGGGAAATTGATCCACAAAATGAATGTTTGGGTATTTGTTTTCGTCCGTTTATACCCATCTTCAAATAATGTTAATCGACTGACGATTTGTTTTGGTTTTTCCTAGCCCTGACTGCCCAAATGTTGTTCTAGGATATAAATCACGGTTTTAAACCTTATTATTTTTGCCAATAATAGGTTGCTACTTGATGAACAGAAGGTGTCTGAAACACATTACAGTATTTTCAGAAAGTCTTGCTCGCGAGACAAAGTAGTTTCCCTCCACATCGCCAATCCTCAATTCTAACAATAAAAAAAACAGTACATTGAAACAGTTAACTAGTAAAGCCCTCGTTTGTGTCCCCATGCCACCCCAAGCTCAGATGTATCACCTAATCAAACCTCCATAAAATGCCTAATATCCAGGTTTCTTTTTGCCTTCTTCTTTTTACTTTCCCTTAAATCTGCCACCCCCTTCTCCACAACCTCTACCGTTTTGTCAAACACTAAACTACACCACTAAGCGCACAATACAGATGATGTGATGCATATTCCATCACTTACGTAAAGTCCAGCGTGTGTCTCTCCAAAGAAGGGGAACGGCGTTGAAATGTGTAGCAGCCCCGAGCCGCCGTCGTCCTGCTTGCGTGTTACAGTATCTCCTTGCTCTGGCCCGAAGGGATAGAAATCCTCCAAGAGTACCGAGCCTCTCACACAGGACGAGCTCAGCAGGGCCAGCAGCAGCCTCCAAGAGGCAAGCCCCCACATGCCCTCCAGTTACACGAACTTTGGAGTTGATGTAGGAGTGCCTATGTTACAAGAAGTTCAATGTCTCTTAAATCTTCATCAGAGTAAGGATCGCGCATGCGCAGCTCAATGAGCTGTCGCTGCCGTGAGAATCATGGTACTGCGCATGCTCTGCTTCATCCCCAGGTTCTACGTTAGACTTCGAGCACAATACGGGCACAGTCAGGAACTGCGTCCCCAGTTTTCTTGTCTGTATGTTTAATACACAGGACAGTGTCAGGAAGAGAAAGTGGGCCTGTTTCATAAAGCGTTTTTCAATGGGATTTGGGGATTTTCCACTTGATAAACGCTTTTTTGAATCAGGTTTAGGGAATTTTATTTAGAATGAGCTGGGAGTTTTAGAGGCATCACGAGTGGCAGCGGACCTGACCACATGCTGGAGCAACAGCCTTATGTTTCTGGTTTATGAAAGCCTTAATATCCATCATTAAAATAAATATAAATCCATTTTACATGTAACATTTCATAATCTTCCTAATCCCTATAGACAATTTACCACGTTAGTCACAAAACAATTAAGACCTAAATATATTTTCACCCAACAGATCGTAGATCATTCGAATGAGGTGCACAAGCGCAATAATCGTTCCTACCCGACTACTATTTTGGATAAACCATTAGGATTAAGACAATTGTTTCCCAAAAAAGCTTTCTCTAGGTATGTCTCTCTGAGTGACCTGTTTATGACAAATTCTAGAATAATCATCATCAAAATTGTTTATTCAGATAAAATAATCCATCCACTATCAAAAGAAGATAAAACAACACAATAATTACAGACGAAAACAGCAAATGAACCAAGTTAAAAACTGTTGTGCAAATTGTTTACAAACATTTTTCTGAGTCTAGACCCGTGACAACCCCGCCCCGACCCCCAGCCCACCCACCCCGCCTTCAAGACTGCCAAAAAAGCACAAGCAACATGACAGGAATTAGCAGTTAGAAAAAAATATAAAGCTGGGCGACATTGGACAAAAGAGCATTGTCTTAATACTGATACAATTGTCCTATTCCTAATGTGCAAATAAGCTGAGCAGAAATTATAACTCGCCCGGTATGGAAACAACAGTGGCGGTAAACCTGCCGCCACCATTGTTTCCATGCCGGGCGATCACAACTCCTGCAGGCGGAGGTGTCAAACCCAATAGGTCTGACCTGGCGGGTTTAACACTGCCCGCCTGCAGGCGGACGAGGAAACACCGGCTCCATCACAAGATGGTGCCGGTGTTTCCATGATCCCCATCCCCATTGAGTCCTATGGAACTCAATGGGAATGAGGATTAACACTATTCCGCCTCCGGAATTCCCGGGACACTGGGGTTGTAATGCCCCGGTAATTCCGGGAATCACGGAGGCGGAATGGTAATACGAGTCCGGCGGTAACCAGGCGGTTTTACAGCCTCGGTTACCGCCAGACTCGTAATGAGGCCCTATGTGTAGCAGATCTTCTAGGTATACATTGCGCAAAGGGCAGCAAGAAGACCCAGAGGGAACACACCACTTAGCAGTGTTACCATTCAACCCCAAACAATTGAAGAAGGCCCAGGTGATCAACCAACGATGAGATGAATTATGGCTCAGGTGTAAATACAATTATAAGGAATCAACACAGCCAATAATGGTATGTTTTCCGATTTGCATTCAAAGTAATTTCCTTAGGCTACGGCTGCTCATCAAAATACAATTTAGCGTTTTCAATACAAAAACAAAACGCTTAACAATGAATAACAAAGTGCTTGGTGCAAAAAGTGATAAAGCATTCATATTTTATGAAGTAGATTTGATATGCGAAACAACGGAATCCTCAAAGATGCCCGCGGATTGGCCCATATACATAGCCAGTGAAAAAGAGGGGCAAGACGCCATTTGTCTTCCAAAAAAGCAAATGCCTATCTCAACATGAACTGCAAAATGTGCAGCAAAACCATCAAGGACCAGTACCTTTTTAATAAATATATTTTCAAGTGCTTGAAGTTCTGAAATGTTTACATGACCCCATAGTGTGGCATAATGGTTAATTAGCAAAAACAAAGAGGTGATGGCTGGAAGGTTTAGACTTAATCTTAACCACTGGCAATGCTCTGGGCAACCCTCCAGACCACCGTTCTTCGCCTGCCAAGCCATTACAGAAGGGAAAGACCATATGCAAATCAGGCTTGGCCCCACCCCAAAAGGGGCAGTCCAGCCCGAACTGCTAGGCCACATCCCTTCTGCACGAGACCACAAGCATCCCCAAACATGTTTCGCCCTTGTTGGGGCTCATCAGTGAGGAGTAGCCTGGGTCTCTAGGCCCAGCAGGCACGGGACCCACGTCTGGGCATACCCGTCCCACTCGGGGTGACATAGCAAAAACAAAGAGGTGATGGCTGGAAGGTTTAGACTTAATCTTAACCACTGGCAATGCTCTGGGCAACCCTCCAGACCACCGTTCTTCGCCTGCCAAGCCATTACAGAAGGGAAAGACCATATGCAAATCAGGCTTGGCCCCACCCCAAAAGGGGCAGTCCAGCCCGAACTGCTAGGCCACATCCCTTCTGCACGAGACCACAAGCATCCCCAAACATGTTTCGCCCTTGTTGGGGCTCATCAGTGAGGAGTAGCCTGGGTCTCTAGGCCCAGCAGGCACGGGACCCACGTCTGGGCATACCCGTCCCACTCGGGGTGACATAGCAAAAACAAAGAGGTGATGGCTGGAAGGTTTAGACTTAATCTTAACCACTGGCAATGCTCTGGGCAACCCTCCAGACCACCGTTCTTCGCCTGCCAAGCCATTACAGAAGGGAAAGACCATATGCAAATCAGGCTTGGCCCCACCCCAAAAGGGGCAGTCCAGCCCGAACTGCTAGGCCACATCCCTTCTGCACGAGACCACAAGCATCCCCAAACATGTTTCGCCCTTGTTGGGGCTCATCAGTGAGGAGTAGCCTGGGTCTCTAGGCCCAGCAGGCACGGGACCCACGTCTGGGCATACCACCGTTCTTCGCCTGCCAAGCCATTACAGAAGGGAAAGACCATATGCAAATCAGGCTTTGGGGATGCTTGTGGTCTCGTGCAGAGGGAATGTGACCTAGCAGTTCGGGCTGGACTGCCCCTTTTGGGGTGGGGCCAAGCCTGATTTGCATATGGTCTTTTCCCTTCTGTAATGGCTTGGCAGGCGAAGAACGGTGGTCTGGAGGGTTGCCCAGAGCAACGCCAGTGGTTAAGATTCATTCTAAACCTTCCAGCCATCACCTCTTTGTTTTTACTGTGTCACCCCGAGTGGGACGGGTATGCCCAGACGTGGGTCCCGTGCCTGCTGGGCCTAGAGACCCAAGCTACTCCTCACTGATGAGCCCCAACAAGGGCGATACATGTTTGGG
The DNA here is from genome assembly GCF_040938575.1 of Ambystoma mexicanum. Taxonomy (NCBI): domain Eukaryota; kingdom Metazoa; phylum Chordata; class Amphibia; order Caudata; family Ambystomatidae; genus Ambystoma; species Ambystoma mexicanum. The sequence continues at coordinate 554,500,340 of NC_090932.1, forward strand.
GATGCTTGTGGTCTCGTGCAGAGGGAATGTGACCTAGCAGTTCGGGCTGGACTGCCCCTTTTGGGGTGGGGCCAAGCCTGATTTGCATATGGTCTTTTCCCTTCTGTAATGGCTTGGCAGGCGAAGAACGGTGGTCTGGAGGGTTGCCCAGAGCAACGCCAGTGGTTAAGATTCATTCTAAACCTTCCAGCCATCACCTCTTTGTTTTTACTGTGTCACCCCGAGTGGGACGGGTATGCCCAGACGTGGGTCCCGTGCCTGCTGGGCCTAGAGACCCAAGCTACTCCTCACTGATGAGCCCCAACAAGGGCGAAACATGTTTGGGGATGCTTGTGGTCTCGTGCAGAGGGAATGTGACCTAGCAGTTCGGGCTGGACTGCCCCTTTTGGGGTGGGGCCAAGCCTGATTTGCATATGGTCTTTTCCCTTCTGTAATGGCTTGGCAGGCGAAGAACGGTGGTCTGGAGGGTTGCCCAGAGCAACGCCAGTGGTTAAGATTCATTCTAAACCTTCCAGCCATCACCTCTTTGTTTTTATAATGGTTAATTGCCACCTTGTTTTGCAAAATGTAAACCTGAAGGATCATATCCAACAGCTGGCCCGGACACACTGCCATAAATCGGCAAACGCTCCCCAGTCACTAGCACATGCAGATACTTTGTTTGTCCACGTGTGCTTTACCAGAGCATACCTAGGTAATCAAAGGCCTACACTCTAGGGATGTCTACCCCCTCACAAAGCATCTGATTCATTTTTACCGTTTTATTTCCATTAACACAAGCCATAATGGCAGACTTTGCAGTACTGACTTTAAGATCTTGTTCAATCATAAACTGCATGTAAACTGTTATCAGCTTTTGAAGGATTTTCGAGGTTTGCGTAATTAAGACAGTGGCCCTCATTACGACCCTGGCGGAAAGGTGAAAACGATGGCGGAAATGCAATTCCGCCATCGAATAGCGCTCGTTGCGACTATGACCCGTCACCGGAAAGTACGAAGCCATTAGCGACACCGTAGTGAACGCCAACGCTAACTGCACCAAGCACGCGCGCGCGCGCCATGCCAAACCGCAAACACCACCATGGCGCAAGGGTACGCCAATTCCGACCCTAGCGGACATGTACCTAACGCCATCAGGCATGGCGTAATGTACCATTCCGCCATGGCGAGAAGTACGGCATCGCGAATCAACCGTAAACGGTCCCACTGAGTGCCTGTACACCGCTCCCTGCCCACAAAGTACAACTCCCCGTAGGTGCAATGAAGTCACAATGCAACCATTGAAATGTACAAGTCACCCCTGCATGGCAACGAACAAAAGAAACACAAGAGGGGCCAATGGGAGCTGCAGGGCACAGATGGCACGAATACAGAAGCCATCCCAATGGACATGACCACAGTCCCCCACCAAGAAACGCACGCAAACACAGGCACCTGTGACCAGCAATATTCCGAAAAACACATCATTCCACCAGTCCACCTGGCTGACCGGCATCTGTTACACAAAACCCAATCCCCCGCCCCTGAGCATGACAACATTCAAACAGTCATATTGGCAGCCCCCATCCCTGACCTCACTGTGCTACGTAGGCAAACGCGCCCAGCACAGTACCACGCAACTAAACCCCGAAGCTGGAACCCAATGCAGATCTCCTCACAATACATCGCCCCCCAAATAGGCATATGCCACATCACTTGCAAAGAAAAAAGCTACACGGGCCAAATCAGAATAGAAATTTAATGCACATCAAAGTCACCAAGCCCATACAGCCATCAGGCCATGAACTACAAAACACTAATCACCATTGTGGGCTGCATCCGCAAGAAATGACCAGCCACTACCTGTGTGTCGCCCTGTTCCCCCATGGTACACAGAGCCACATTCACGTACGAAAAGGCAACATGGAAGCGCACAGAACCGCAGGGCCGACCCAATGGGGAGGCACTAGTCCAGCTGAAAGGCCGAAATGTTGCTCCGAGCCACCAGTACTGCGTAAGGGCATGTGGGCCATTGGCGATCGTCCCATAAGATCGTAATGCTGCTCCACCGATTAACACGAAGCAGCAGGTGTCGGGAGTAAAATCCATCTGCAGGAGTGGCATACAGATGGCAGTGGCAAAAGGGGAGGAGATACCTGTCAACCAAAAGAAAAGAACAAGAACAGAATGGCCATCAGAACTGCATTCGAACAACTCACTTCAATGATCACACGAAATCCACAGCCATATGCATGCTAGCCCACTCAAAAGGATCATCACCACCCCAAAACCACTTGCGACTCATGTCCATCTATATCGAGGTGCAAACACCATCACAAACGAGTGTACCTGTGCATGCGTCTGTCAAAACAGAATCCATCAGATGGGAATGTTAACGTGCATGGACACAAGTGTCTGAGGGCGCGTCGAGACAGGGAGGGCTCAACAAGGCCAGATAGACGATGGTCCCACTATGGCAGCCCTGCATCACATAGCGTAGGGGAGGCGGATAGATCCCAAGAAGCCCTGTACATGGCAAACTCTGTATCAAATCACCTGCCCATGCATCCATTCATCATTCCCTCATCCCGGGATCAAAACGCCTGAATAATTACTCACATGACATTCGAAACATCCATTGAGTCTGTGCGTAATGCAGCCTGCTAAATCCACAGTGCCCCAGCCCGTAAATCCAGTGTTGTGAAGTAACATGAATTCTGGAACGGACGGCCTCATCGCCCACGTAGCTATTGCGCATCCCAAACTATTCATATCAATCATTGCTCCCTCGCCATGGGCCCTGTCTCAAGGACATAGAACAATAGAACGTTATATTTGCAGTCAGACCTGTGGGCATCTCCTCGCCGCTAGCTGGAAACCGAAAGCGCCGCCCTTCGAATTCCTCATTTGCAACATCACGTCGAAAAGGCATCTGTGGCCGTTTGAGATCACTAATTATTCCATCGAGTGCGGCTGTGTGTGAAAATGGCAACTGCCTTCACCCACAAATGGGAAGCCACGCCCGTCGTTGCAACTCGGTACAGTGATGCATGAGGGCCCACCGTTACTCGAGTACTACGTTCCACTGACCCTTCACAAGTCCGTTCGCGACTGCACAGATAGTATGGGAAACAATGGGACCACAGCAGAATGAACATATCAACCAATCTTACACGCCCATCGGGTACAAATACATGATTGCAATAGCAAGATACCATTACCCGATTTGCAGCGTTGTGCGCGGGACGTGCTCGGCCAAAGGGGAGAGCAGTTTGCACAGGTGGAATGAATCACCACAGGTGGAGGCCATACAGCCTGGAAACACATAAATTGCATAGCCAGTCTCCTCCCACAACCACAGCGAAATGCTACCGGCAGGACTCGCGATGTTGGCCCTGGGGGACCTGATAGCACTGCAAGTGCTCCGACTCCAAGAAGAAGACGAACAACAACTACAACCAGCCGCACGGAGGAGACGCAGGAGGAGGAGGAGGCCAAGGCAGGGCCAGCAAGGCCCAGCAGCACAGCCACTACCACCACGCAGGCAGCCCGCAATCCCACGCCTCCGAGCACATCCGTTCAACCTCACTGATGAGCAGATCCACACCCTCTACCGTCTGGACCGGGACACCATAGCCGCCATTGTGGACATGACACAGGCTGACCTAGTCAGCATGATAGATAGCCCAACCGCCATCCCACCCCTACTGAAGGTGGTGTCTGTACTCCACTTCCTGGCCACAGGCACCTACCAGCACACAGTCGGACAGTTGCATGGCATTTCTCAGCCACTGTTCTCACGGACACTATTCCAAGTGCTCGATGCCCTCCTGCAGCACGCAGACGACTACATCTCTCTACCACGCTCGGAGCAGGAAATAACCAACACAAAAGTGGGATTCCATGCACTTGCCGGCATACCGGGTTGCATTGGTGCCATCGACTGCACCCATGTTGAATTGGTCGTCCCACATGCCATGGAGGCCCAGTACCGCAACCGAAAACAATTTCATTCCCTGAATGTACAAATGGTGTGTGACTCCAACAGGATCTTTACGCATTGTTGTGCCCGATTCCCTGGATCAACCCATGATTCCATGGTCTTGAGGAACTCTACAATACCACGCTACATGGAGCGACACGCAGGGAACAGATCCTGGCTACTCGGTGAGTCTCATTACATGCATGATGATGTGGGGTATGTGATTTGGCAATGTACTGGCAGGAAGGGGGGGGGGGGTGTGCGTACGTATCAATGGCATTCCACATCATACGTTTCTCGTCCACATACAGGTGATGCTGGATATCCACTGAAGAGATGGCTCCTCACACCAGTCCGGAACCCACGGGACCAGCATGAGGAGGACTACAACCATGCCCACTCACGTACCCGTGTAGTCATTGAGCAGGCATTCGGCCTACTGAAGGGCCGTTTCCGCTGCCTCAGCAGGTCTGGCGGGGCACTCCTGTACCGCCATGAGAAGGTTGCAAAGATGGTGATGGCATGTGTCATGCTCCACAACATGTGCGTACGTAGAAATGTGCCCATGCCCCCTGACGCAGAACTGCAAGCACCTGATGATGGTCATGATGAGGGTGGGGATGTGGCAGCACCTCATGGAGTCTGCGAGGCACCGGAGGCCCGTGACATTCGTCAGCATCTCATTGATGTATGCTTCTAGCACTCACGCCTGGTGGCTGATACATGGACACGGGACTCGTGGCACTGTGTGTGTCTGGAACATGCACAATATGGACTGTACGCCTATGATGGCCTAGTACACAAAGATCAATGTCCACACATCTCATTGGTTGATCGTGCACTGTTTATGGCATATGTGATATCATGTTGAACACCCTATCGACCCGCCACCCAAGTGAGCCCAACACACCCCCTCCACCCTCCTACCTCCCCCCCGAACACCAGTGTCCAAAAATGCTCATTGTAAGTGGGCTATCGCTATTGCAAGCCCCCTCTGCGGGTATCAGGGGCACCCCTGCCTGTGGAGCGCAGGTTCCTTCCAGATCTACGTTGGGGGCTGCCCTGGACGGAACTTGCAACGGATGATGTGTCTGCCTGCTCACGTCCATGCATGTCCCTAAGGGTTTGCGAGAGCTCAGTGAGCACACGGCGCACTGCGGCAAGTTCGGCACATACGTCTTTGGACGTCGCATGCAGTTCCCCCCTCAGGCTCTCGGTGCTTCTCTCAATTTGTGCCCTTAGCGTCTCTGTGCCTCTCTCCATTTCTGCCCTAAGTGTCTCAGTTGATGTTTCTATGTCTGCCTTGGTGCCCCCACATTCATCGGCATGGTCCTTGAGGAGTGTGGCCAGTTGCTGCTGTTGTTCGATCAACTGGTCGAGGGACTGTTGCCTCTGCTGGGCCATGGCCATTTGCGGGGGTGTCGCAGAGGGGCTGTTGTCCTCATGTTGCCTTGCCACAGGGCTTGGGGGGGATGGCCAGTCGTCGTCTTGTGGGTGCCCCTGCGTGGTATCCTCATGTTGTACGGGATGGGACAGACAGGGGGATTGGGACAGGTCATGGATGGATCTGACTTCGGCATCCCCGTTTTCTGTGTCGGAGCATGCTGCCATCAATGGGGTGTCGCCTATGGTGCTGCTGCCACCTGAGGCAGTGCCTTCTGTGGCATCCATTGGGGGGCCCTGTGGTGGTGGTGTTGTGGGCATGCTGGCTGCTGGGGTGCCTGTTGATGTTCCCTCCTCTGTGCTGCCACCTGATTTGTGCTGCTGCCGTGTCTTGATGCGTGCAGCTGAGGTGGAGGGTCTCTGGCCGTTGGTCTTGGCCCTCTTTGCAGGTGTGCTGGTAGGGGTGTCCTGTAGCTCGTCGTTTGGATCGGACCCTGTGGTGGAGTAAAGGAGGGCGAGGGTTATTGATGGGTCTGTGGGAATTGGAATGGCATTGTATCACATGCATTGGGGTGGTACCTGAGGGTGATTTGGGTCGGGGCCTTGGAGGTGCTTTGATTTGTGTGTGGAGTGAGGGTGCAGTTGTTTGGCAGCCTGCAGTTAGGGTGTGCCTGCTGCACGTGTAGTGCGTGTTTTAGGGGTTTTTAATTATTTATGTATTTATTGTGGGTTTTAACGTGCGCTATCAGGCCGATGTGTGTGGACGTTCTCCTGGACATGTGTTTCTGTTGCACTATGTGGACGCATGGTACTTCACATGGATGGACTGTGTGGATTTGGCATTGTTTTATCTGGTCCACCTACCTGATTCTTCGGATGTCTGCACTCCTTTCTCCATCCCTCCGACTCCCTCTATGCTCTCCATTCCGATGGTGGAGGCACAGATTTCTTCCCAGGGGGTCAACTTGATGGGTGATTCAGGACCTCCCCCGGTGGCTGTGGCGATGTTGCGGTTGGCAGAGAGTATGCTGCGGACGCGTATCCGCAGGTCGTCCCATCGCTTGCGGCATTGCTGTGGGGTGCGGGGTGCGGTCCCCACCGCACTTACCCGCTGTGCCACCAGAGCCCATATGGCCTTCTTGTTTGCAAGTGCCGTCCTGGTCATTTGCGTGGAGAAGACGACGGCAGCATTCTCCTGGAGGGTCTCTGTTAGCACGGTGAGTTCCTCACGGGAGAAGTGGACCTGCCGCTTGCGGTCGCACGCTTTCTTCGCTACTTTTCCCATTTTTCTTGGTTTCGCTAGGGTGGTTGACGGGTTGGGGTGTGTTTCAGGGTGGTGATTTTAGTGGTTGTGTGGTTTTAGTGGTTTTATAGGTGTACGCCGGGATGTTTCCCGTTCCGGGCCCATGTTTTAACTTCCGTTTCCGTATATTTCCGGTCACCGTACTTTCCGGTAGGCGCACACTGCGGTGACCGCTGAGAGGGGTGGCGGTATTGCACCTAGGGCGCCGTACGGCGGCGGTGTGGGCCGTTTTGGGGTCATTTCCGCCATCGCGGACTTTGCACTTCCGCCGTGGCGTGGTGCTCGTGCCCGATGGGTCGGAATGGGCCGCACTTTGCTCCTTCGTGCAATGGCGGAAACGCTATTTACGCTGTGGCGCTCCGGTCAGTCGATTTCCGCAAGGGTCGTAATGAGGGCCAGTGTCATCCACTTACATCAAAACTGGAAAAGCCCTGTTACCTAGTCTGAGGACGTCTGCTTTAGATTTTATTGGCAGTTTCGCAAGACCGATACCATTCAAAGTAAAGAGAACCATGACCAGTGCGCATCCTTGGCGCACTCCCTGTTACATCAAAATATAGAGTGCACGGGCGCATCTCTCCATAGCACACACACGCCCTATTGTCACTATATAGAGAATGCAGTACTGATAATATGCTCACCGGACAGTCCATGGACCTGAGTGTCTGCCACAATTTTCCCCAGTGAACCTTATCAAAGGCGGTGCGCAGGTCCATGAAAGCCAGATATACAGGATCCTTTTTAATGTACATGGAGTGGGCCAGCAGCAAATACAAATTCAAGGCTTGGTCAGCGGTGCCCACTCCTGGCCTGATACCAGTAAGAACAGAGTTGTTTATGAACCATTCCTCCAAAGTGCCAGCACTGATCTTCCAAAGATTTTAAACCAAGCAGACAATAAGGAAATGGGCTTTTAAGAAAGAGGACTAGCCCGGTTTCCTTTTTTAAAAATAGGAAAGATAATAGCATCTTTCCAGGAAGCTGGTATCTCAGCAGATTTTACGACAGCATTAAAGCAAACTGTTAGCAGTGGGGCCCAAACTAAAACAAGATCTTGAAAAAAACCTGCGTCCGGGTATAAAGCTCGATTATGAGCCTGCTTAGAAATCGCAAGTGTGACCTCCTCCAAAGAAAACTGCAACCCAGTTTCTGTGGGAAGGATATAAATCAACTGTACTGACCCTCGATAGGGATATCCCTATCGAGGGTCAGTACAGTTGATTTTTATCCTGTAAATATCCTGTATATACATAGTGTTCAACCCAGGCCCTTACTACCACTGTCATCTCAGTTCCTTTCAAAGATCTTTTATGAGGTAGACCGCTAGCCACAAACCCCCAAAACATTTTGTAGCCTTCACTATGGGCAACGTCTACCAAGGCCTCCCAGGCCAGATTGTCTAGTTCCAACTTCCTTTTTCAATGACTGTCTTATATTTTACCCTTATACTGATGATATCTAATCTTGAGGGTCCACCACCTTTAGCGCTGAAAGAAGGGCCTTCTTGGCCAATGTACAGTCACTGTTAAACCAGCCTCTGGGTGGAGGAGTCTTGCCCACCATGTCACGTTCGAAGATGCCCGAAAGATTTACCCTAAGTTCAGTGAACCGATGCACCATGATCGAAGGAGCAATTCCTTCCTCGAAGATAAACAGAATTAATGTCAAATTCGGGCCTATGATTTTGTGATGATGTCTGGGGTTATTTATCTTGGCCAATTTAATCCTTCTCTTACAGAGGGGATTAAGTTCAGCTTGATAAAGTACATGAAAAATATTCGATAATAGCTATTTCATCTGCCAAAAAAGGCACAAGCAGATAGGAAAAGAGTCACTGGAAGGGTCATCGAAAACCTTCAAATCTTTAATCAAACGTCACTGACTGGCAGTAATGCAAAAATAGTCCATGGTCGAGGAACCCGCATGATTGCTAAATGTTACTGCCCCAGGAATGTCGGATTGCATTCTACCATTTACAGACCTCATACCCATAGAATTAACCAAAGCCAAAAGAGGGCCCCATTAGCACCGGTATGGGTGTCCTGCTTCTGCAGATTCAGATTCCCAGTACCTGTTCTGATCTGATTCATGAGGGCTATTATACAAATTTAAAGATTAAAAGCAGGATACCGTTGTTCAGGGTTAGACCGATCAATTGAAGACAGTTCATTTTCGTATGCAGAGTCTTTTTACTACAATCCAACACAACTTTGGTTAAAATCATTAGACCACTGTAACACTGCCGCCTTCTGTGATTCTTGCCAGCGGGGGTAAAGATAGTCACAAATCCATCTAAGAATTAACTTTCAACAGGCCATGTTTCCTACAATAGGATGACATCGAATTGTTTTAAATAAAACACAGTGTCAGGGCTCTGAAATTTTTCCATAGCACCAGCACTGTTCCAGGCAGGATAGAAAAAGTATCATATCCCGAACTTGGGGCTTGTGCACCCTACTATCGCTATCTGCTTCAGGATTTGCTGAGGTAACTGAAACTGTTCCCATGTCCAGGTTCAGTCAATCATCTCCTCTATCGTAGCTAGGGCTGCAAAACTATTTGATATGGAATGATCCCACCACTGTGCTGGCGCCTGACGGCCACACATACAATTGGCAGACACAGAGGTTCCACTAAACTTTGACCAGGTGGTAGGTGCCTCAAGCAAGTGTCCATGTCACTAATGGAAGCTTGCAAACATGATGATGGGGGCTGCTCGGGCCGCTCTTGACTGCATAGGGGCTGAGTTGTTAAGGTATAAAAATAAGCAAGCAGGTTCCTTGAAAGAATGGAATTAAGCAAATAATTTAAAAGGGAGGCCTGTGCAAAAGTAACCACAATGCAGTCACCATTGGATTTCTTTGGAGAATTGCCCACCCAACTCACCCTCCTAGCCATCAAAATAGAGCAATGGTTAATTTTGGGGCCGATTCATTTGGTGTTTATTCAGTGGCTCGCTTAATTCATCAGCGTGTCCGTGAATTCAAACCTATCGCAGGGAAGAGCCGGAACATCAATAATTACACCAACTAATGTGGCAGGAGCCTGAAGGAGGCCGAAGAACTCCCTCTTTGTCTCGCCCGGGTGTGCATACTCAACATCCTCTCCAAATGTTCTTTCGCCAATAGGTAGCACCAACTTATTAATGGGGCAGATTTGAGCCTCCATCTGAATTTTGGAACTAACCACCGAGGAAGTTATCCTCGGTTCCTGTGCAACCGAGGTTGCCACAGGATGTACAACAGAATCCACAAACCCTTTTTTAAGCCCTCTTATTCTAGCACCTATTATGGCAAGAGTGGTCACAACCATATGTCTGAGCGATGATGTAGAGTCGATAATGGGGTGCCATTTTCTGTCAAAAACATCTTCAAGTAATTCGACATCATCCTCTACTGAAATTGCACTGTGTATGGGTGATGAGTCTATGAGCGTTTGAGTCTGCTCAAGCGAGGCCCACCTGTTCACAGTCAAAACTGAAAATGATTACTAGATGGAGTATTCTCATGCCCTTTGCAGTATTCGACAAACAAGGTGACAGTTCACACTCCACCACTTCTGGCGCAGATGCCACCTTGTTGGAATCCATAACAACATGGAGCAACCCCGGCTAGAACCAATTCCGCCCTTTCGCTAATCCATCCTTCCGTTTGAATTACCCACCCCTCCACACCAACTACATCAACCTGAGATTCCATAGTTTTAGAATTAGGTAAGGTTATTGTTCTGGATTGAGGTCACTCTAAGAGAAATGCTGGGGGCAACTAGGAGTATTGGATTGTCAAAGAGAACGTTTCCTTGACTAGCAGCCACAATAGGCCTTTCATTAACCATGATACTCTCCTCAAGTTTGCCAGCCATTTCCCATAGATAGCAATCAAGCAAAGATTGGGAGCTATTATGTTTTTTTCCCTGCAATGTTTGGATTTTTATGTTACCTTCAGGTCCGAATGGTCTTCCTTGGCCTTGCGTTTTGTCATTATATAAACTACACCAAAAATGTCCAACAGCAGGAACAAAATGTAAACAAGGCTCAAAAATAAAATAGGTGCATATAAAAGGTACACGATAAAAACAGAATAAACTAAAACATTTCCAAGACCAATAAAAGACAAATAAAAACATAGTATAATGATAACATGATTTCCAAAGAATTTCCAAAAGCGACTAAAGTCCCTTTCCAACACTTAGGAAGCAGTATATCCTGTCATATGCAACTCGTTTGAGGGGCTGCCAGAGTAGTCTCTCCTCCCTCGCTCACAGTTGCCGATTTAACAATCACAGTGGGGCCGAGCTCAGTGGGCCTTAGGAGTGCAATACTTTATGGATGCCCTGCAGGAGCAAGGCACACGCGACTGGCAGCCAGAGTCCGTCCACCCACTCTCGCTCCTGTAGTGGACTAGAAGGTTTGCAACAGGACCCGACCCACACCCAGGAGCCACGATGGTTGAAAGGCACTGCCACCAACAGTTTCAAACAAAGTAACAGCCAGAACAAAGTGTAGCCGGCAAACCTCCAAAAAGGTCAACGACACTGCAAAAAAGAAGTCACATTTCTGGTTCTCTCTGTGTAACAACCAAGAAGGTTTGCAATTTAAGTTGCACCAAGTGCCCACTGATATGAAATATTGTGGCTGAAATCGGAATTTAAGAAGCTCACAGACCAGGTGCTACAAATCCGGAAGGAATAGTACAGCTGAGCAGCAGGCTAAAAGCGTATCACTGTCAGCTGAGGAACAGGGAAAACAAAATCAAGAAATGGACTCCCAAAAACCGAAATCATTGAAGGTGACAACAATGTTACGTTACATAAGCCTGGAAGTGTTTTTATAGTTGGGGTAGGAGGGGGGTGGTGAGAGCATGCAGGGTGACTCAGGTGGCAGTGATGACATTAATGACAGTAATGACAGTACCAGAAAGGGGGAGGCAAACGAGATGTCAGGTGGAAAAACTTTGACCACAAGCTTTATTGTACCAGGAGCTATGGTGCAAAGAAAACCAACCATAAACAACATAACACAAATATTTTGGGGAACAGAGGATCAGGGGCCGCCTTTCATACAAAAGCTTGTGACGTTGTGGGAACCCAGCTTGTGAGCTGTGTCCGGTTTATCCTCTTTGTATTTCAAATTGACTCTCATATTGTATTCCTTGTGAACAAGCTACCTCCATTGCTTTTGTCACTGGCATTCTTAATTTCATAAGTATTCTTGCAATAAACAGCCTTTCATTGCTATGGTCTTGTTGACTCTTTTTCTTTGTATTTGTTCTTTCCATGCGAGCTGGAGAGGAATGTGCCTTGCACTTACTGTTGTGGGCCATTATCTCACTTTTAAGGGAAATGTGATCTTCTGACCCATTTGTGATGTGGCCCCTTGAGATGCTCTATACATTTTTTGTATCCTCAGAGGTGGATTCTGGAGTTTAGGATTGCCTCCAACTAACTTTGAGTTCTTTTTTGGGGCATCTCTTTCCTTGCCCCCCTTGTGGGAGGCGTTTTGCCTTTTCCCACTGTATGTAGGCACACCTTCTGCTCTCTGATCGACTTGTGATAGGGCCCCTTGCGAGGCGCTATTAATTATTTATCCTCAGAGGTGGGTTCTCGAGCTGCCGCGCCCAGATGTCTGGTTCTTCATTGTACTGGGGGCCTGATGGCCCTCCCTGACAGTGACATGCTAATTAGGGCAAGCACCTGTGAAGGTGCTGCCCGGCCGGACCCACAACAAACCCCACCTTCCCGCTTATGGCCCTGGGCCTTCCACCTCCAGAGCACCCATGTCTATATGTTCTTAACCCACTAGATGGTGTGCATGATGAAAAAAAATGAAATACACTCACTACGCTCAGCTCCCGTGGCCAACAACCACCCGCTCCAGTCGGCGCCGAACACCCTGCAGGTGCACCACCCCACGCCCTTTTCTGTGGGCTTCACCACTGCAGGCTCCACCTTCAGGTTTTAAAGCCTGGGGGCGAGCTTCCAGAAAACAGGAGGCTCTGGATAAACCAGAGCTTTCAGGTAAGAGCAGCTCCCTGCAGGCACACAACACCTGCGCCCTTTTCTGTGGGCTTCACCACCGTGGCAGTAGCAGATTTAAGGCAAAGGGCCCCGTGGGCAGCACCTGACACGGTACCCTAGGTGGGCAGGTTAAGGTGGTGGAACTTAGGGTGGGCGTAGTTAATTGTGGTCACGAGTGCACAATGGTGAACTTTAGGGACAAAAGCTTTTTTTTATAAAGTTGTCTTTATTACAGTTAGCTGTGTCTAGAGGTCTGACTAACTGGAAAAAGTTGGGCCTCCTCAGCAGGCTTTGCTATCAATGGTAATATTGGAGGATCACGCCTGAAGCTAATGTTGGAAATTAACATGTTCCAAGGCAAAGGGTGAAAGAGAATTGCAGCTTACGAAGACCACACTATTTCCTAGAAAAATAGCTCTAAGAAAACTAGTTGGATCCAATGTTTGTAATTACAACTATGGAAATGTTTCACAAAAGTACAACACCTTGTTGAAATATGTCTTTAATAAGTACACGTCACACTACAATAAATTCAGTATTGTGCAAAAAACAAAAACAGTTCCTTTATAGAGATTCTTGTGCAATAAGTGAAGTAAAAACACAATTGCCAGCTGAGCTTCATAAAATAGTGCAATGAGAAGACGTCAATAATAAAGTGTCCATTCATGTATTGCACACCACAAAATTCTCTTGGTTTATGTGTATAATCACATTATTTTGCCTGATCTGTTTCTATAATGTATATATCTTGTCAGGTGAGGTCAATATGTGATTTGTGCACTTTTCAAGGCATCGCTAGACAAATAATGATTTACCATTTTGATTACCAAGCCTTAAAAATACTGATATGAAGTATACCTGGGAAGATATGTGGTCAAGTTCTTACATCTCCACCTGGGACAGAATCCTGGTTTTGCTACTTAAACAAAGTGTTTAATCCTGGGCAAGTCATGCAATCTCATTGTGCCTCATCGACCAACATTGGGAGCCCATAAAAGAAATTCAGTTTTCAACTTTTGCTATGCACTCTCAAGAGTCACTAAACTTGAGTTAATGACATTTATTGGTTATGTACACAGACACACACCCACACCACAGAAACAAGTGCTCAACCCACTGAGCTACCATGTTACATAATAATATGCTGTCCATTCATATAGCACTCAACATAAACTTTGCTTGTCATATTCGTGAAAACCTTGATACAGAATGGGCAAAATAAACATCTCACATTCTTTTTGCCTGACCCATTTCCATAATGTATACATACATTGGCAGTCCATAAAAGCAACTTTTCTGATTGGCCACCCCTGGTGCCACCCCATTATCCTAAACTATGATCATTATGTGTGTGTGCTCATACTTCATGCCTCGTCTGCATAAGTCAGTGCCCACCTTTGGGACACCCCAGCCAAAAGATCTGGGACAGCCACTGCAAAGCACAATTTAAGCATTTGTGCAGCACATTTGTTGTTTAGGGGACCAAACTGGGAGGCAAGTCAGCTGTCAAGACTGCCAAAAAGTGGTCTGTGGACCAAGTGAAGTGACACTTCTCTTTTTGCCCCTCGAGGTGCCTCAATGATCCTACTGGCCCCCACTCTTTTACCATTCTCTCACCGCCTGCGCCATGATAGCCATTGATGTGGGTTTTAAGTAAATGATGTGGCGCAATGCAGCAGCAACTTGTTACTATTCTCCCCCAATCAAGCTGTTTTGTTAACGGATTGCCTGTGGAAATCCTGAAGAACAGTTTCAAAACAACAGCTAGAATGTTTCCCAACGCAAAAGCAAGAGCCCCACTTTCAAATGTGTTAACATTATCTCAAACAAAACAATTAGAAGCTGTTCCATGCTATTTAAATACCAAAAGGGGGGGGGGCGTTCCTTATCATCCCTTTACAGGTATGCGTCGCAGGCGGGAACAGAACAAGGGCCTCCCATGACCTAATGAATGCACTTAACCACTACACCAATGCGGTCCTTTTAACACAGCAAATGCTGCGGCAGAATGTGTCCTTTGTGTTCCTTCCTCACTGACATTTATTTTATGGGAATGGATGCCACTGTCTGGAGTTACAGCAGAAAGGGTCTTGTGGCCTGTGTCTCAGAGAGAGACCGGGAAGGAAAGAGGCGGGTCAGGGCACAGGGGCCCGCTCGCCTTCTGTCCACCTGGTGACCGTTAAATCCACCTCTGCACTGTGGGCTCCTCCTTTGGGGTTTAAAATCTGGGGGTGGGCTTCCAGCAAACAGGAGGTTCTGGAGACACCAGAGCCTTCAGGTAACAGCGGCTCCCTTCAGGCGCAGTCGCACAACACCTGCACCTTCTCCCACGGGCTTTTAGAATAATGTGTTTTAGAGACCTATTTGTCTGTAGGGATTTACATAATCTACAAAATCTTTCATTTTTGGAATTTTCCTCAGGAGATCCCATCCGTCCATAGTACATAATATATTAAATATAAAACGCATGAATATATGTATATATTTCCTATCTGGGATACCTTCTTGGGATATCTTTATATTCCCTAAATAGGGCATATTTATATTTTTTGGAGTTATATATCGATGTCCAAGACAGCAGTATAAATGCGAGAACATATAGAAAGAAGACAGAAGTCAATGCAACATTGCACACAAGTAGTTGTCATCTTAGAAGTACTGCCAATTATATTCAAATGGTTGAATTCACCAGATCTAAATGAAATTGCAGTACAAACGAGAGTTTCAAGCAAGTGGATTCAAGGCAGAGATTATCCCATTAAAACCATTCTGATGCACAGAGCAAGATCATGAACAAGACACGTGCGGGTCTACTTATTCTTAAAGAACCAAGGAAAATATGGACACAGTAAGAATGTTTACTCAATATACTAAAGAAAATCAAGTAATTCAGTAGATGTTTAAGAAACATTGGCATCTTTTGAATTTAGATGTGGACTTGCAACAGTTTATTTCTGAAAATCCATTATTTGTATATACTAGAGCTCCAAAACTCAAATATAGTCCAAGTTTCACATGCACTAAAAAAGAAGAGGTATAAAAACATGTCATAATGGGCCAACTGATAAAGAGTTTCTTCAAATTTTCACATTGCAGTATGTGCAAACATGCTATTAATAACATTTCAATGTACTAAGAACAAACAAGAAATGTGGATTCATGAATTTATAAACTGTCAAACCAAATTTGTAATTTACTTTATTGTCTGTGTTTGTGATAAATTGTATGTTGCAAGTACAATTAGAGAATTGAGAGTGAGAATCAGAGAACACCTTAACAACATCGGATCGCAAACTACCATTGGCGGCGCACTGGCTCAAACAACATCAAATGAACAATAAGGATGGAATACAATTATTTGGCATCAAACACGTATCGGCTGATCCACATGTGGGTGATCGGGAAGCCATCTCACGTCAAGAAGAAGCCAACATGTTTTCGAACTACCCATGGATTGAACAATGACAACGAAATGCACGTCTTTCTTTAAATATTAACTTTTTATTGTGAGTAGCTAATACCACAGTATATTTTGTGTCATTATGGGGTTTGAAAGAATATATAATAACGGAGGAACATTTAAGTATTAATCATGTATAAATACTTGTTGGTTAGCAATGGATATGAACTGCTTTCAAAGAGCGGTCGGAGGACAGGTTTTCTGATATACAGATTCAAGAGGAATTCACAGAACTCTTGAACTGTCAGCATCTGATGAAAGGTATAATTACCCGAAACGCGTCATGTAGAGACACGATATACAATTGAGGACATCTATCTGTACATTGTTCCTATCTGAATTAACCTATTTTGTGTACTACTTATTCATGTATTTGATTTATGGAAATGTATTTTGTTATTTTGTGTGAAATTGAGAATACTGTAACAATTATTATACAAAGAAACATTATTTTATCGACCCGGGATCTATATTATTTGACACAAAAGACTATTTTGAAAGCGGTTTGATTTAACTTACATTTATGTATTTTGACACTATTAAAATTGGTATTTGTAACTGCATATGAACAGATTTAGCATTGTTTTTGCTATAAAAGTGTGCACAGAGCTCAGATTACATTTACATATGTCAGAATGCTCTTGAATGTCTAAGCAGTGTGAGGGGTCAGAAATGTGTCCCGTAAAACTTTGTGAAGGTTTTTTTAGAAGATGCTGTTTTATCTCAAAAGGTTGGATAAATGCCTCACTATCCCTACCTGACAAGGCTTTCCCTGCCTAAAACAAACCAAAGGAAACACTCTAACAAAAGGTTTCTGTCCCTCACACTTTTACATACAGTAATTCAACAAGGTCATGCATGGCAACTCAAAAGCAACAAAATGTTAACAATTAAGTTCACCATATGATGCCAGTCTCTCCTTATAATCTGGATGAATTTCCCTTCCCAGATTCAAGCAGGATTCTGTTCAACCATTAAAAAAGAAATGAGGAAATTCTGTTGTTTAACAAAGGTTCCAACACAGTTCTCTGTGACTCCAACTTGACATCAAAATGTTCCAAGACAATATTGCACAGTACAATTCATAGGGTTCCCGTACATTTCTATCAGTTAAATTACATTTAAAATTCATACAGTTCCCATACATTTGTATCAAATACATGTGGCCCTGCAAAGCCATGCCCTGTGTATATAGTTTGCAATAAAATAAATCAGGTTTACATCTGAGGTACGTTTACAAAACGTAACTGCCATCTCAGTCGTTCTAATATCCTTCAGTCGGAATACTGGGAGTAAATAATAATATTTCCTCAACCTAGTGTACCTTGGACAGAACAAATGAAAGTGCATTATTGTTTCCACAGGATGGCCACTTACGCTGCAGTGTTTTTCCTGCGCTGCTGTCCGGCTGTATGTAAACTCAGCTACCCTCAAAGTGTTGGTGCGCAACTGGACAAACAGCATTCGGGCATATGTAGGGGTTAGGCAGACCAGATATGTTTCAAATCCTGCAACCCGTTTTAACATTAAATAAGGTGCACCCGTTTTCAGCACAGCACATGCCCTTTCCATTTTACTTAAAAATACCTCATGACACATCATTTTAACTTTTTCTTTAGCGCACTGTGTCATATTGTCTGGGTTTGCCCAGTAGTCCATCAGGCCCAGTTCTACAAGGCCCTTTTTAACGAATTGGGGCCAAACTAACAAACCAGCACCAGACACTTGAAACAGACTACTCAGGGTCTCCCTATACTTTGACAATTCAGGAGCACTCCAGAGTCTGATCCAATACGGAAGGGGTTTAATGGCATGGACATCATTTCTTGGTTTGAGGTCACATTCCCATCTCAAACTTTCCATCAGTGCACAAAGTTGTTATCTGCTACACATAGCTCAGTCAGGAGGCAGTGACCCCAGCATTCTGCCCCATAGCTTGCCGCTGTCCTGCCTTGTTTTTGGTTCCATTTTAGCCTAGGGGAAAACAACCTCTTCCAGGTTTGTTAAAGAAACATCATATACCCCCACTGTATTTCTCCAATGTTTCAGTGGCTTTAACAAGGTGGGCTGACCATGATAAATCCTCTTGAAAGCCCATGCCCAGGTAGTCATAGTAGGGAATCTGTTCAAGCTCATAATTATCAACTAGCACCTTCAGCTTGATCTTTTTCTGCCTCTTTCTGCCAAAAACCATTACCTTTTTTTTCAAGGTTTAAAGACATTGAGAGTTCCCAGCATTTCTCTATAAATATTTGCAGACTGTGTCTTAGTCCCATCAGGGTAGTAGATAGAAATACAGCATCGTCAGCGTAGAGGAGTGCTGGAAACCTATCCAGCCCACGCTTGGGGTACATTAAGACTGGCGGCCAGCAGCTCCTCTATTATAGCATTTATGAACAAACAGAACAGTAGGGGGGCAAACAAACACCCCTGTCGGATCTCCCTTCCTATTGGAAAGTACTCTGTAATCAATCTTGCCATCCAGCCCACACCTTACAGAAGTTTTGTTATTTTTATTGCAATACAGAGATTGGATGTTAAGTAATAGTGACTCTGGTATGCCCTTGTCTCTCAGAATTGCCCATAGTTTGTCACGGTAGACACTATCAAAGGCTGTGAATTGTAATATATTTGGCTATGATTGCATTCAGTCTAAGGCATTGGTCCACAATATTAAATACCAGGGCGAAATCTGCCTGAAGATGGTTTAAAATAAGTGGGCCAAACTTGTAGATGTGTGTTTAGCATTTTTGCATATATTTTTCCTGGAGTGTCCAGAAGGGAGATGGGTCTGTAATTCCCCGGCTTCCTATAATCCCCCCTTGGCACTGCGCCAAGAATCAGGTAAATCCCTGTTTTAGCTACGTCATCAAACACTTGTTTTAGCAAAGGGGCCCAAATAATGATTTCGTCCTGGAATAGATCTATTGGCAGACCGTCCGGTCCGGGAGCCTCCCCCCACCCGAAGAGCCTTTGATTGCATCTATCACCTCAGCTATAGAGAAAGTATCAGACTTGATTCTCTCAACAATCATTTCACCACTTCCCGTCAGTACTTCAGAAGCATCATGGTCTTTTCCATACAATGTACTAAAATAATTAAACCACTCACTTGGGGGAATATGACTCAGAAACTAGTTTCCCCTTTTCCCTTCATCCCCAGTCGCTGACTTCCAGAAATTCACCTGATCTCCTTTCTTGCAAAAATTCAACAGGCCTTCCCATTTTTTCTCATTATTATCTGTTTTTTGTTGTACCCAATTTCTTATAAGTTTCCCTTAGCTTCTTCAGACGTGGTTTATCTAACAATGGGGTTTCCTTGATATCATTTCACAAGAGTTCCTTTGCTTGCTGGCAATCACTATCAAACCATCCTTTATTAGCTAATGCCTGGTTTCTACTTTTCCTGGGTTGTCTGACCAAGAACTGGGCCATTATCTTCAATATAGCTTGTACAATAAACCAACATTCATGTTGGTTCCATCACTCAGGCATATACCCTCTATATATGCAACCAAACTCACACAACTTCTGGGTTTTACTACACATAGATCTAATGCAGACAATTTCAAGACTTTTTTAGAGTGACCACAATGGAATTCCAATCCCTCCGGCCCCCTGAAATACTGCTATTCTTTTTCTCAAGATTCAATGTGCAGTTTAGGGGGCAATGGCCACTATCACTCTGTAACAGCGCCTCAATGCCTCATGGGCTGCAAGTGCGCTTAACAAATGCAAATAAATAAATAAATCACTACTTGTTATCATTTCCATACTGTTGATCCTATCCCAATCAGCCATGCTTACTGTTACATAGTAAACCCGGAATCTTCCTTGATGGCCAACATAGATATGATTTGCGGCTTATCAGGGGAGACACTCCCATTAAATGCTACTAGTCCCAGCTCACACATCAGCCTTGTTACTTCCACTGCAGCTGGGTTCTTTCTAATCGGTTTAGCTGACTCTAACGGGTGTATCCCATGAACCATCAAGGATTGCCAACGGTTCATATTGAATATTAAAATCTCCCATTGCCATAATTATTGGTGTGTAAGTCATCTGTATTTGTAGTTCCTTAATTATCAAACTCATACATTTCAAGCTCTCTAGGCCATTCTGCCCACCAACTCTATTATATATGTTAAATAACAATAGGCAGTTCCCATCCCCATTGACCAGATCAAGGCACAAATGATCTTCCAAGCCAGAAGGGGTCCATTTGGCTGACATGTCCAGGGAGGGTTGACAAGTGTTACCAGTCCACCACTGTGCCTACCTCTTGGTCCCTTAGTTGCGTTCAAAGAGAAAAAACTGAACCCTCCAAACTCAAGAAGATCTATTGCCCATGCCTCTTGGAGACAGATTAAATCATAGCAATGGATAAACCGAATCCACTCAGCATCTGGCATCAGTCTATTGATCCCAGCCACATTCCATGATAGGACATTTACAATTAGCCTTTCGTCAGCCTCTCCCTCTAGTTGATGGTCTCCTTGGGCCATGGGAGCAGAAACCCCTAGATCTGAAATTGTCAGTCAATCTACCCCTTCTAGCCTCTCTTCCCTTGGCACGACAGGAGCAGCTGGTAGGTGGATTTCATAATTATATTTTCCTAGTTTGCCAATGGGGAGAGGAGCTCTGGGGCGGATGGTGACTGAAGTATTTACCAGGGGGTATGAACGCAGTTCAATTGCTAAAAGTCCATCTGCTAGATATTGATCTTTTAATGTGATCTGGATGAAGTCCTTATCTCCATCCAGCATCTTGCCCCACACACAATACAGAATATCTTCCTCTATCACAAATTTACAGCCCCTCACATTCCATATCCAGTGGATACATTTGTTTATTAGGGACGGTTGTGCTTCATAGCTGCCCCTCTTTAAACCTGGTACATCATATAAATACCCATTCCCGACTTTCCCCCCATTGTTGTCCCACCCCCCATACATCGTAGGGTTTCTTGCAGGTCCATAAGCTTGATTTCCATAGCTTACATTCCCGTCAAATCTGTGAGAAGGCTTAACCAGATCCTTGTTCCTATATATCAGGTCTGATGATATAGCCAGAACTGGATCGAGTGCTCCACCAGTTCCACCATTTGCTGGTCTGGCCAGCTCCCCAGTTCCTTTGGTCATTGTAGCTCTCGAGCTGTGTGTACTTGTTATGGTCAGTGTGTAACCTTGTATTTTCTATCCCAGATTTCCAAGTGTCCAGGTGGGTTGCTGTGCCATAATTTACAGGTCTTACAGCTGGATCAATCTGCCCCGCCTCCGTATTAGATGCCAACCATGCTACTATATTTTTCAAATCATTAACTTCCTTAGCAATGTTGCCTACAACCACCAAAATGTCCCCGTAACATGTGCACTTAGAATGTGTGGCCTTACCAGGCAGCACTTCACTTGTCAACCTTGGCCCAGTCACAGTTCCCCCCTCTCCTTATTAAAACTGAGTTTATGGGTCACCATAGGTAGACTATCTCTTCCCCCAACCTTCTTTCCCCCCCTTTCAGATCCCCCCTTAACCGAATCTTGGTTATCTACTTCCCGATTATCACTCTCACACACGCTTATAAAGTGATTTGAGATGGGGATGTTACAAACTAGGGGTGTATCCATAGGGTCGGGATCTACCAACCTAGTACTCCCTAGTTGCAAAGTGCTAGCTGGTTTTTCACACAGTGCTTGAATTGATGACTGTAGCACACTAACCATGACTTATAACATAATTTCAGTGTTAGCCATTCCCTGCTCCTTGTTGGTAGTTGCCACCCAATCTCCCTCTTTTTTTTTTTAATATCATATTTTATTGGTTTTATAACGTACAACCACTGGTCCTTATGGAGCCAGATCGCAGCAACAACAACAACAACCTTCGATGGAATAAATGCTCATATGGTTCACATACAATACGTATTTTATAATAAGATTCTTTACTCTAAAGTACATATCTTTACTTTCTATGGCGTGTAGTCATTAAATGTTTGAGAGTTCACATCACGTCTTCCCATCTTTTCCAAATTTTGTCTGCTTTTTCGGGACATCCCCTGGCCTTATACACTCTTCTTTCTATGGCGATGCAAATTTGTACGTCAGTGATCCATTGGTCTACTTGTGGCGTTTCCGCAGCCCCCCATAGCTGCGCTATATTTCTTTTGATTATTGCTGTTGCCGTCATGAAGCAGAGCTTTTCATACCCCGACAGGTCGATTTCACTGTCTGCTCCTAATAAGAGTAGCTTGGGGTCGCTGGGGATCGACTGATGCAGGACTCTTGTAAGGACGTCGCAGCATTGTTGCCAGTAACAGCTGATGTGCAGACACTCCCATAGTATGTGGAAGAAAGTCCCTTCCTCTCCACGGCAGCGTGGACAATTAGGTTCCGTTATTTTGCCTCATCTGTATAGGGCTATCCTTGGATAATAGATTCTATGTAATATCTTTAGTTGGACTAAACGTAATCTGGTTGAAATGGCGACCTCACGTGGGTACATTAGTATCTGAACCTAATCTTCTGGCATGATCTCCCCAACCTCAGTTTCCCATTTCGTTTTCAGCCGTTCCAGTTCTGGCGTGGCAAAGGAGGTGATAACACTATACATCACTGTGGTGACTTTTGCTTGGATGTGATCTGTTATTATGTTTCGCTCCAGTGGGGTGCTGTCCGACATATCAGAGAGAGCAGGAAGATGTTGTTGTAAGGCATGTCTCAGTTGCGTGTAGTGATACCTCTCCACTTTTGGGAGGTCGAAAGACATAATCAGCTCATCATAGGGTCTGATGGCACCGTCTACTATGATGTCCCCCACCGCTTCTATCCCGCTTCTCGTCCATTTCGGCCACTTTGGCAATTTAGCTACCTCAGGGAGATTTCTGTTGTTCCAAAGTGGTTGTATTGGCGTGACTTTGTCCCTCCATCCTATAAAGGCATGTGACTCCGTCCAGATTCGAGACGTCTGTGATGCCATTTTTCTGGGGGTTATTCTAGGTGTTGCAGCATATATCTCCAAGGGGGGCGATGCTCGTACATGTGGTATTGTGGCTTCTTTGTGTATTGTGTCCGTTATTACTGACATCTGGCTTGCCCAATAGTATGTCTGTAGCCTTGGCAGGCAATGCCACCTTCCCATATTGACCTTTGTAGCGTTTGAAGTGCTATTCTCGGGCTTCCGCCAGCCCAGAGGAGTTTTCTAAGTATGCCATATATCTTTTGGAATGTCTTCGCATGTATATGCAATGGGGCATTCTGGAGTACGTATAAGTAGCGGGGAAGCGTTAGCATTTTAAACAGTGCAGCTCGACCTAGAAGGGTCAAGGGTAGAGACATCCAGTGCTGCACATCTCCTGCGAATCGTTCTGTGATGGGCTGTAAGTTATTGAAGGCGTAGTCATTGAGGTTTCTCGTGATCTTAATGCCCAAGTATTGAAAGTGGTCAGGCGCTATCTTATATGGGCAGGGTTCAGGGGTCTCCATTCCCAACTGGTTCAATGCAAATAATGTAGATTTGGACCAATTCACTTTTAGGCCACTAAAGGTTCCGTATGTTTGCAGCAGCTGCGTCACCACTGGACACGTCGTCTTGGGATCTTGCAGGTATAGCAATAAGTCAACCGCGTACAATGAGACTTTGTCCTCCCACTCTGGCCCTCCCGGGATGCCTCTCCATGTGGTTGTGTCTCTCAATAGTTGAGCCAATGGTTCCATGGCCAGTGCAAAGAGGAGGGCTGATAGGGGGCAGCCTTGACGCGTTCCTTTTCCCAGAGCAAAGGACCGTGATGTCCAGCCATTCACTCTAACTTTGGCCATTGGTGCGTTGTACAGCAGTTGGACCCAGGATATGAATCGCTCTTGGAAACCCATTTTCCTCATAATCCCCCAGAGTGCCTCCCAGTAGATGGAATCAAACGCCTTTTCGAAGTCCACTGCCAGTACTCCTAGGGGAATACTCAAGGCCTGGGCTCGTTCAATGATTAGATGTATTCTCCGTATGTTCATTCTTGTGGATCTGCCAGGCATAAATCCACATTGGTCCGGGTGAATCAGAGACGTTATAACACGCTGTAAGCGTATCGCCAACAATTTAGCCAATTTTTTCGTCTCGGTGTTGATGAGGGAGATCGCCCTGTATGAGCTGCAGATATCGGGGGTTTGTCTGCTTTGGGTATGACAATAATTGTGGCGTTTCGTAGATCTGCTGGCAATTGTCCTGTGCTTCGAGCCTGTTGGTACATTTTAAGTAAGTGGGGGGCCAATTCGTTACCTCCTATCTTTTTTCAGGTTTCTATGGGAAAGCCATTTGGTCCAGGTGTCTTTCCGGATTGGAGCTGCATCACAGCTGCCGTGATCTCTTCTTCCATGATTTCTTCTTCCAGGTAAGCCATTTGTTCGGAGCTCAGCGAGGGGAGGTTGATGTCCTCCAGTATGGAGGTCATATGGGGGGTCGCCGGTGCTCTATAGAGATCCTCATAGTATCTTGCAAATTCTTCAGCTATGTCTGCATCCGCCAGTCTCGGTTCCGCATTATGAGGCATAATTGCTCTCACGTGATTATGCCCTTCATCTCTCCGCTCGAGCCAGGCCAACAACTTCCCCGCTTTGTCGCCCGTTTCATAGACTCTGGCTTTCATTGCTCTATGAACTTGTTTAGCATTATCCAGTGCAATGTTTTGTAACTTTTTTTGGGCCAGCACTAAAGCTCTGTTCGTGTCAGGGCAGTCCTGTGTTAAGTGTGTCTCTTCTGCTCGTTTCACGTTTGCTTCGGCCTCCTCCAATTCTTCTAGGTGCGCTTTCTTTTGTGCTGTAGTCCAGGAGATAATTTCACCACGTATCACTGGTTTAGAGGCCTCCCACAGAATAATAGGGCAGTTCACCGATCCCTCATTTAATTCAAAGTATGTCTTGCTGGTATTTTGTAGGTGTTCTATCAGCTCGAGGGAGCCCAAGTGGTAGTTGTTCAATCTCCACACTGGTGGGGGGGTTGGTTTGCATGTTGTAATTGACATAAGTAGGGTGGAGTGATCCGAAATGCCTCTTGGGAGGTATTGTGCTTGAGTTACTGTGTGTATTATTGCGGCCGGGACCAAGAAGTAGTCTAAGCATGACAGTGATGCATGTACTCCGGAGTGATAAGAGTATTCTTTTTCTTCAGGATGTAGGTCTCGCCAAGCGTCTTTGATACCAAATGCTTCCACGAATGTAGCCAAGTTGGTCCATCGGTTGGGGTCTCTATTACGTAGGTGCGTGCGGTCCTGTATGTTACTCATGAAATCATTGAAGTCCCCTCCTAGGACTAGGATATCAGATGTATCATTAGTTAGGAGAGGCGTTATATCCCCTAGTAACGTGGTTTGTAGTGCGGGCGGGGCATAAATCGCCAATAGGGATATTGATTTGTTCCAGAGTGTTCCTGTAGCGTACGTGAATCTGCCCCAGTATCTAATGTTGTATTGGAGAGGATAAACGGCAGTCTTTTGTGTATTAGTATCATCATTCCTCTGGCTCCCATTGTGAAGCCTGCCTGTGATATTGTACAATAATTGGAGTGGTTGAACACCGAGTTGTTTGTGCCTGCTAAGTTAGTTTCTGTTAGAAAGACTATATCCGGGCGATGTCTATTCAGGGACTGTCTCACAAATCTTATTTTCAGGCTGTTTCCTAAGCCATTGACGTTCCATGTGAGAAGTTTTAAGGCACGGGTCTTATCATCCCGCACAGATGCGTTGGCGTTCATAGTTATGAATTACAATAGAGCCGCCTGCACTGGGGGCAATGCTTATATAAGTCTTATTGCAGAGAACAACGTGCAGTGTTTGACTAACACATGGTTTATGTAGAGTTCGTTATTTCATTGAGCTATTCCATCTTTTGAACATATAACCAACTCCCTCCTCCCCATACTTTGCCCCCAACTGAAGCATCTGTTGCCCCATTGTCACTCAAACACTAAACAAACAAAAGTTATACACTTGTGCTACTCATACAATGATTCAAATCTGTGGCACGGATTATGCTGTCCGAGGGTCATGTTTGGGGGGGTGCCGAAGTGACTCATCGCAGGGCCGCCAGCTTCCTTGTTCAGCTTACTTCCTAGTTAGGCGGGTGGGCTATGGATCCTGATACCTGTATGATCTATCTCCGCTGCTAATCGTCATTGTCTGGGGGCATTTCTTCTTCGGGTTGCTGCTGTGGTGGGTCATCTGGTGGTCTATCCGGTCGAGGCCTATTCCTTCTATTTTCTTGTCTCCTACGCTGGTTCCAGTCCCCTCCTAGATTACGTTCTGCCCAGTTCCATGCCTCCCTTGGGTCTGTGAAGTGCACTGTCGTGCCGTTGTGATATATCTTTAGTTGAGCCGGGAATAACAGGCCGTATTTCACATTCAGTGCTTGGAGGCGTTTTTTCAGCGGGTCAAACGTTTGTCTTGCTTTCTGTACTTCCTTCGTAAAATCAGGGAAGAATGCTATTTTGGAACCGTTACATGTGATTGCGCCGTTCGTCCTGGCCTTTTGGAGCACCGCATCCCGGTCTCTATAGTTGAGAAGCCTAGCGATCACAGTTCTTGGTGGCGCCCCAGGGATTGGTCTGCCTGTTGGTACTCTATGGGCGCGCTCAATGGAAAAGAATTTGGACAGGGACTTTGGGGCAAACAGGTCAGCAAGCAGCTGTTCCAGGAAGAGCTCCATGCTCGCCCCTTCTGCTTTTTCAGGCAGGCCGAGGATTTGGATGTTGTTTCTTCTCGAGCGACCCTCTCCTTCCTCCACTCTCTCCTCCAGTACTTTGATGCGCACTATTGCACTGCTTATTTGTTGACTCAAGCCTCGTAGCTCATCTTCTGCCACTGAAATGCGAGTCTCAGTTTCACCCATCCGGGCCGCCAGTTTCTGGAGATCATGACGTAACAGGGACACATCGGTACTAATGCTGTCCATTTTAACTTCCTTGGATGTTCGTGAGCTAGAGATAGCCTTCATCACATCTTTGAGTGATATGTTTTCTGCGATTCTTGCGCATTATCTGTTCTGATTTGATCTGCTGAGAGCGGTATGGCCGGAGTTGTGTACTGCTCCATGGTGCTCTGGGTCCCTGGTTTCTTTGTTTTCTCCTTGCCCATCTTGGAATTGATCTTCCCCCCCGTCCTGTATTGCCCTTGTTTTTGGCAATTGCCAGGCACGTTTCAACTTCTCTACTGAATCACACCCTACGTTGCAGACTGTCCGGGTAATTTATGGTGTGGGTGGCTGCTGTGCAATGGTTCACTCGTATGGTGTTAGTGATTCGGGTGCTACTATCACTTATTTATGCCGTGTATCCGATGGATGTCTTTTATGTCTATATCTTGCGGGTTCAGTACCAACTCCTCAGTGTATCTGTGCTGTGCTGTGTAGCTTCTATCATACGGTGGTTCTGAGACAAGGATTGTCTATCTCGCTGACAGATATGGCACAACTGCAACAGTAACCTCATATTAGTTCAGTGGGATCGACCCATGTTTGGTTTATGGGAAGCTGATGCCTCACTATGTTCACCATCCGTATTTTCCTTGTTGTCTCAGCTTGTCGGGGGCACCGTGCCCAACGCGGTGCCCACCTCAAGTGGCCTCGTGCGTTGTGGTTTGCAGGGCGCACCGCGGCTCCGAGAGAGCCGGAGATGGATGCAGGCTGTGCCCTGCAGGAGGGGTCTCAGGTTAGCAAGGCCTGGTCTGCAAAAGTTCCATCCACCACGACGGCCCCCACATCCTATGGTTCACCATGGTTATGCCCGTTGTTTCTCACCTCCCCCTCTCCTTACCGCTCTGAAGATCTCCGGACAAACAGCAGGTGGGGTGCAGCAGGCGCTCTATGTTACCCGGAGCACCCGCGACCTCCACGTATTTCGCTCTTGTTTCCGTAGGCCCACTACTTTTTAGAACAGAGTGGCAGAGGAGGGCAGCGTGTCTTCTCGGCTCGGAGGCATCCGTCTCATGTCATCAGTGCAACTGCCGCCTTACGTGCTCGCAACTGTGATGGCGGTTACAGTATGGCCGCGCTGGAGCGGGGGGGAGGACACGGCAACGGTACTTCATGGACCACCGTTAAGCGTCTGCGATCTCGCGCTGGTCTGTTCAGGCACTGCAGCGACCAGTTCGCACCATCTGTTCGTTTCTCTCGGTCTCCGAGGGTGCACCCGCTCTCGGCTCTTCGTTCCGCGCTTCGGGGACTTTCCGGAGCAGGGGTTGGTGTCAGGGTTGGTGAGGGTCGTCGTCTTCCTCTGTCCTCCAGCTCCCAGTCGCGGCGCGCTATGTCTTTAATAGCGACGGGCTGGGTTCAGGGCCAGCGTCTCCTCTGCCTGCCGCTCATCCAGCATGGGACGTTCTTTATGGGAACACCTCCACTGCGTATTGCTGCACGCCCGCTTCTCAGTTTCTTACCCCGGCGGCCATCTTAGTTTTGTATGCGGCTTTTGCAGGCGCTGGCTTCAGCAGCGTTTGCGATGTGTGTCAGCGTCCGAATCCAGTGGATTTCGAGCAAGATTCAGTTGGCGGCCTGGGAGCGACAGAAGAGCACGTCTACATCGCTCGGTCGCAGGCCACGCCCCCCCAATCTCCCTCTTTTAATGGGATGGGAGCTTCCTCTCCAAATTTAGATGTTACAGTGAAGGGGGGAATAGGGTGGCATTCTACCGGACCCCATTCCAGGTCGCAATTCTGCCCACACTGAATCAGGATTTCATAATTATTGCCTTAATTTTGGGTTGGCAGGTTAATTATTTTATACACATATAGGGGTTTTACATTTCTATTTCCACCCGCCTAGAACCCACACATTCGGGAGGTCCTTTCTGTACCACTGGTATTGAAGCCGCACCACATCCTGCCACCAAAGGGTCTGCCTCAATTGTTAGTTGTTGGGTACTAAGTTTAACACTACAATTGGTTGCCAGAAAAGATCTTCCAGATGGCCCAATTGTGGTTACATAATTATCTTTGATTGAACCACCAGTATCGATTACATCATTATCGCCCAGGAAGTCCTTGATCTCTGAGATTAGAATATTTACTTCATTAATTGTCTGGAAAAGTTTAAACTGCTTTTTCTGGCCATTGACCAGTGAGATAGGGTGAGTTGCCTTCCTTTAACTTCATTCCTTGTAAAATATACAGTGCGCAATAAAACACGCCAAGGTAGGGATTTTCAAAAATATCCAAGGTAGGGTAAAACAGACTAAGTATGTTCTATATCCTAGGCGACACAGAATATACTTCTAAGTTTAGTGGCACAGAAGAGAACTGCAACTGCTGTATCTCCTTCAATTTAACCTCCTCCGATTATGCCCATATGGCCGCCCCATTTTGCAAAGAGCTATCACTGACTTGAGCCTGTGCAAATAGGCTATGTGCAAATAAGCTATGCGCAAAATGCAAAGTATGTGCAAAATATGCAAACACAGTAGGCTATAAAGTACAAAATGTGCAAATGCCTAGATGGTTCTTCAGTTCACCAGTCTATAGTTAGTCAGTTAATCAATAGTTAATCAATAGTTAAATGGAGCAGAGCAATACGTTTCATCATTCTGCCTCCAGGAACCCTACGAGAACACATATAAATAAAAAAAGTCCACTTAAACTCCATTAAAAGGTTTGGAAGGAAAAAACTAAGTTATTTAGCAGCACAGTTCAGTCTGTTCAGTCTGCTGGCTTATTTGACTTGGCTTAGTATAACTTTAATTACACTCTAGCGGGCCGCTTCTTTTACACAGTTTAACTCAACGGCTCCAGCTACTTTACCCGCTTGGCAGCACACAGGAACGGGTGCATCAAGGGCTTTCTCCTGCCAAAATCTCTCTGCTACTCCTCTCCACTCAACCTCGTCAGGCAGCAAAATTGCAGGAGGCTCCACATTTTCATTGCCCAGACAGCCCAGACAGCAGCGCCCTTATCGCCAACGGGTTTATGCCACAAGGGTGAGCCACTGTGGATTTTGTAGCGGCTTCCACTTCCTCCACCAGCAATGGGGTGTGTTCTCCAACGCTAATGCTCCACAGACCAGGAACAGTCCAGACAACAGTGCTCTTATTGCTAGCGGGCTTACACCACAAGGGCCACTGATGATTTTGTAGCAGCATCCTCTTCCTCTATCAGAAAGGGGGCATGTCCTCCAATGCTAACGCTCCACAGGCCAGGAACAGTCCAGACAGCAGCACCTTTATTCCCAGCGGGCTTATGCCACAAGGGCGAGCCGCTGAGGATTTTGTAGCAACTTCCTCCACCAGCAAGGAGGCGTGTCCTCCAACGCTAACACTCCATGGGCCAGGAACAGCCCAGACAGCAGTGCCATTATTGCCAGCGGGCTTACACTGCAAAGGTGAGACACTGAGGATTTTGTAGCGGCTTCCTCTTCCTCGACTAGCAAAGGGGTGTGTCCTCCTATGCTAACGCTCCACGGGCCATGAACAGCCCAGACAGCGCAGACAGCAACACCCTTACTGCCAGCAGGCTTACACTTGTAATAGGAAATCCTCTTTAAATAAAACAAAGATATTTCATTAGATCATCAGTTTGAACATAAATCGTCTTTGTCAGGATACTTCTGCAACCAAATATTAGTTCTGAAAATATAGAACACTTCTGCAGTAGTTTTATACAAGTCGTGCTTCAGCAATGAAAGTTTGGCAAGATAATTTCTTAACACCACTTCACAGCACTTCACCAACTTCCTCATGGTTTACTTCCATGCCAGGCCTACTACTTCAAAGTTCTCTGTTCGGGTATACTCCCCTGCCCTAACAGTATAATTTACAAACAACATGTGTCTCTGTGGTTGAGATCAGCTTACAACAACTTTGCAATTTTTTCTCCCTTTGCAACATCACGTTTTAAGCAGTTCTTCAGGGGAGGCAAGATTTACATTGGCGCTCTTTAGTACACTTTTGCAATTTCCAACACCTCTGTAAGTTATGCTTATCTACTTCTGAGTAACCTTTTTCAGAAGGGCCACCTTCTTGCCACTTTTGTTTTCCCAAATTCTTCATCAACCAAACACTGACAATAACGGTTTTAATCAGCTTCTTCCTTGACTTTGGCAATGGAGGTTTATACCCATTTTTGTTATATATTTCATCAAATAAGTGCAATAGGCTCTACCAACTTCAAAACCCTCATTTGCCCCTTCCTGACTTTGGCAATGTTTGTTGGTTCTAAAATTGCATTGCTGATACTTTATTTTGTCTTGGGTCATGGTGGCTTGCCTTAAGATTCAGAAGTATTACCCCATTGGGTTGCTGGGTTTTAAATAACCTCTCTTGCTTAAAGTCACAGTCAGTAGATATTCTACAATAAGCATTTCTTTGTTTTCTGCCAGTTCGGTATTCAAAATTGCTTTCTGGTTTACTTTTACACGCACACGATTGCTTTTTACCATTAAAGTTCCTGCAGCTGGCCCGCGAGTGGTCACAAAGCACTCCAGTGTCACAATCAGTTTGTGGACTCACTGGGTAAAGACTGCACATCCATTTCCCTCGCTGCTCGCAGGTTCCTCGCTCCTCCCTCAGCCACTCCTCGCGATACAGCAACTTGCTGCTTTCAGTCTGCCGTTTACCGCGCCACCTGCACACAGCTCTTCCTTTGCTCCAGAGGCTCTCCGGTGCTCGCCTGCCACCAGAGATAGCGTTATAGGAAGAAAAGCTTTCCGCACTTTCGCTCCCCGCTGCACAGCCTCTGCAAAACAGGCCTCCAGGTGGCAAGCTTCCTTCTTTGATGCTTACCGCTGTACGACCTCTGCAATCAAGGCTTCTGGAGACGAAGACCCTCTCAGGACCGGCTACTGCTCGACAGTGGTCTGGACGTCTTCTCTCGCCTCCAGTTCTCTGTTCACAACTGCTCCACACGCAACTACTGCTTTGCTCCTTCTGCATACTAATGGCCTGCACTTGAGGGGGCCTTTTAAGCCTTCCAGTCTCCCTCAGGTTTGGGTCATTCCCATTAACAAGCTGCACTTTGCAGTTTTGTTCCTCTTCAGCCCTCTACTTCATCTCAGTAATTCAGGAATTATGGAGCTGAAGTCCCTAATGCAAAAATCAGTTTTTCTAACTTGATTTTTGTTATCAAGCTCATTTCTGTTCCCAATAATATTCTCTACAGGAATATCAAAATGGGCAACCACAAGATTTGATTTTATAGAGGAATAAAGGTTTTTAGAGTTTAAGTTTTTATTATTCACAGACTCCTTTTCACTGTACCTTTGGGACAGTCAGTGTTTAGAGGGACATTTAGCTCTAGAAGTCTCCAAGGTTTTAAAAGGGGTTTCATTACTCCCACTGCTTGAGGGTTTATGAATGTTTTCACCCTTTTTAGGATGTTCTGCTTGGGGAGCTAAAAGAGAGTTCTGCCAACAAGCCATTACATACTTAGGCATTGAGGAGATGTCTTCTCTAGAGGAAGACAAATACTGCGTCTCACCCAACTGAGTACTCTCATTCCACTGGGCCCTTTCTCCATGCAGGTGATCCTCCTGCAGAACACCACCCCCAAGGTCAGGATCAGAAAGCGTCTGCCTGCCTTTCCCTGGCCACCTGGGAGGAGACTTTAGGCAGGGGCTTTGTGAGGATTCCATAGGATTCATCACAGCAGACACACACCAGTTAGTTTCAGGATGGGTACATTTCATTGGTAGATATATTCAGTGTATACTCACATGTACTATAAATGACAGCAGTTGAGAGGGGTTGCTCTTTTATATATGTAAACTCAGTAATAATCTCATTGAAAAATATCAGTTGTTAAAAATGATTGCTATTGAATGTAACATTTGGAGTAGATGGATACATTTTGCAACTGCTGATCGTACGAATATACTCAGACTGATCACAGGCAAGCAGAGTACTTACATACTAATCAGTTTTGAGATGGATACCAAACAATGACACACACATTCATGTTGTATGTATGTGTTCATGTTGGTGCTTACAGAAAAGTTTTACATATGTAATTTTTTATGACATTGAGAATTTAATGATGGTTTAACAGTTTTGTCAAAGGTCCATAAACTTTATGTTTTGAAGTGGATAGTATCACATTGAAAACATGGGGAACACAATTTCGTACCAGTTAATTAAGATTGAAATAACAAAGCAATTTTATGTACGGTATTGTGTTGTTTTGGAAATGGACGTGATCACGCCAAGTATGTGTGACATAATTACGTGGATGCGGATGCTTGACACCATTACTATAAATACAGCATTAAGATGGCTACCACGCTCAAACACATGGCACGCCGCTACATTGAAAGACTCTATTAGTTCGGAACTGTTTCAACTAAAAGGTTAGCAGAGAGCAAGGGGCTGCTTGAGAGTATGTTCGTGGGGAATCAGATATTTATATTGCAACAGAAGGATTAATTACCAAAAGCAACCTTTTCTTAAAGAGATTTCTCTTAAATCTTTTTCAGGTATAATATACTGGGGGAAAATTGTGAAATGAATGGAGACTAAATCACAATAGAAATAATACATGAATTTTACATCAGACCATCGATAGAAACTTACTGGGAATTTGACTATTCTTGCCAATTGTACTTGGTAAAACATGTATATAACTAAATAGTACAGCAAGACACACAGGACCGTATTGGGATTTCTAATATTTCCATCTTATTTTGTCTGTTTTCTTCCCCCTCTCACCAGCATGATCAATGGGTGTATAACGTGAATTGCCCACAAAAATGTAATGCACTGGAAATCGATTTTGAGCATATGATTGGAATAGAAATTCATGGATTATTGTTAATATCTGTATAAATGTGTCTTGATTTGGAGATTAACCTTGTCAAAACCCCTCCAGGGTGAAACTAATGCACGTGCACCAATTGGTTTGTGTCAGAATACGGAATAAGGTTACAATAAATGTAATTATGTATTCAAACTACTGAATCTGTTTTGATATCATGGCTAACAGGACAGAGCACACTACATCTATTTGACTTTTTTTTTATATATTATTTAAAACACTATCCTGTTTAGCCAAATCAAATTGCCTTAATTTACACTTAACCTTGCAAGGGTTTAGGGATAACAGATCACTATCATATCCAAAACCTGTAAACATTCCATCTTAAGGTTATTTAGTACAGGTGATGACTTGTCCAATAAAATTTGACTTACAATCTCATAGAGGGTACCTTTCCTGAAACAGTAAAATTCTAAAAAAATCATACGTTTTCTAAAAAACAACAATAGCATAAATTGATTGAAGATTTTATTCCAACCTGATTATTACAATTGGGAGGCTCATCAACAAAATTAAAACAGATTTCCAAATATTTCCTTCCAAAGCGTCCATACATTTCTCATTTGGTGTATCCACCCCTTTAAACCATAGATCATTGCTTGAATAATTGGTGATTTGTAAAAAAAAAGTACAGGCAATAATGTATGCAAACAATATTAAGATTAGATTTCTTTCATCTGTGCTCATAGTGGAATTAACTTTCTCAGTTAATTAACGTTCTCAGTCTCGTTCTTATTCCATTTAATTAAGAAAAGGGGCACCTACGATTGTTAGTTGGTTAGTTATCTGTATTTTTCTGTTGTGGGTGAACCAATTATGTTGCCTTCTTTTTTTAATGAATACTATTACCACTGTTTTATCAATATTCTTACATTTTTTACAGAAAGGTAAGTTTCCATTTGTGTCAATTCACGCTGTAACCCTATCTGTGTGGTGTCAAAGAGGGCTATGCCATCTGCGCAAGCCAAACTTGGCACATGCAGGTGACCCATTTTTTGGGAGAAAAACTTTGATTCTTCCAGGTTCTTCCCAGAAATCAGATATAAAACCAGAAAGAAAGTTCCCAATTAGGGAACTTACGCCCCCTGCACACCATCCTAAAGCCTAATACAGGCAAACAGTTGCGAGTCAGTGGCAAGTGGTTCCTATAAAGAGAGCGACTTACATCACTAGTGGGTTTGTCACACTTAAGTCTGTTTATATATCAGATTTCTCAATTCTTAAAGATAAACAATGCATGCACATTAACTATATTATGCTGAAGTTCATAACAAATACATTTTATTCACAAATTGCCCAAAGCGTTTCAAATTATTCACTCTTCATCAGGGACTTCTTAATCACGCTTCACTAAAAAGAAATCCAAAATAGAAGTAATGTCAAATTTCATGACTGGTACATAAATCATGTAAAACAGATAATAGCAATACAGGAATTCATTAATACACATTTAAACACTTCAAAATATCAGAAAGGAAAAAGGAAAAGCAGAAAAAATGATTTTATTCCTCTCTAGCACAGGTGAACAAAATATAAAATAATTAGACACATGTTCAAACTGTTCACAAAGGAAACACCCAAATTCAGTTTGTAAAGGCTGTTCTCAGAAGTAACACACCATTTGGTTATGCTTTTCTCAAGAGCCTCACGTACTAAACGGTGCTCCACCCGTCACATTTTTATGAATTACTACCCCTAACAGTTTATAAGGACATGAGTTAATTGGCACAATCCCATAGCCTCTGTCTAGAGGATGAGATCAAGCCAGTCTATGTGCAGGTAATTCAAAAGTTAGGTCTGTGGTGTTCATTCATTTGAAGGTCACTTATTAACTGGATAACAGAGTCCTTATGACTGTGTTGCCAAGCACATGCTAATATTCTGTGTTATAGGTCAAAGGATCGAATCAAAAGGATCGAAATGCAATAGGGTCGAGTCAAAAGGACCGAAAAAAAAAGTAGAATTTTTTTGGTGTAAAAACCTCTTTTTTTTCCTATACAGAAACCAAAAAAAAATAATTAAAAAAAGGCATTCAACCCTTTTGTTTTCGGTCCTATTGACTCGACCCTATTCTATCCTTTTGTTTTAGATCCTTTGACCGGACACCAATATTCTGAAAAAAAGCAAGAGTATAAGAGTGTGCATGCAAAGCTCACCTTAGTTATAGCTGCAGAATCTATGCTGCTACGTAAATGGTTTTCCATAACACCATGAATTGAGTGGTAAGGTGTCTGAAAATGCCCTTCCTACAGAGAAAAGAGACCGTTAAGTGATGGTCAATAAAAGAATAACTGCCAAAGTGAGAATAATGGTTCCCAATATACTTACAATGTGTAAGTGGATGAGAAATACTCTTTGAAAGTTCCTTAAAAAGAACCGTGTGTGCAGTTTTTATCTCTTGAGTAAATTATCACACTAGCCTTAAAATGTCTGCAGTGAATTGGACTGTAAAAAGAAAGGTGACAGGGTCACTGTTAGTTGGGCAGTGCCCGCACTAAAGAACGTAGACACACCAGCGGGAATGGTACAGGACTTTCTTTATTCAACTACAACTGGAAGTGGTCACTTCCTTCTCCCTTCTCCACATCCCCCTTCATCCTCCTACGTCACATCCCTCTGTGACATCTCACGCAGGGACTGTCTAAAAGAGACAGTACCTGTGACAGTAATCTTTTAGTCTCTGATGTTAGGTGTTACCAATATCAAGTTAAACAACTAAGAGCTTGCACTGCAGTACTTACAGTGTGATTGCGTTGTCATGTGTGGCTTCAATCAGGGGCCAGAGTTCCCGTTTTGTAATAGTATAAAGCTGGTTTCCCACTCTTATGTACAGTGTGCGAGCGTTCCGTCAAATCGCTAGATCTGGAAAATGTTTCCAAAAGATGTATCTGGTGGCAGGCAGCATTTTGCGTAATGCAAACAGTGTGAAGAAGAAAAAACGCTCTTTTTTTTTTTTTTTTTAAAATATATTTTTATTGATTTTTCACCACAAACAACAATACAAACCAAACAGCAGTGCAATAAACATTATTCCAATAAACATTTAACCATTAGTGCGCACTACTCCCCTGATCCCTCCCCCCTCGCGAGCCATTTTCCATGTCTTGTTCCGCTTCTGTAGCACATGAGCGAGCATCGTCATCATCTGGATCTCCCAAAACCCCTGTCCCGAATATGCAGGATATCAATGTCTTCCATGCCATCAAAGAGCCCAGTTCCTCCTCCCAAGACATACAACTCGCCTCTTGCCACACCGCTGTCTCAGCCTCCGCCCATTTCTGTAGGTCATTCCACCACACCTCAACCCGTGGCTTGCTACATTTTTTCCAGCCCATGGCTATTCGTCGTTTGGCCAGCACATACGCTAAGTCTTTCAGTTTGCTTACATGTTTCTGCTGCCGAGGTCTGGGAAACCCACCCAGAAGGCATGCCCGGGCGGTGTCTATGGCAAACGTGACCCCTCTCTCTCTCAGCTTGCGCGCCGCCTCCCTCCAGAACCCCTCAATCACTGGGCACGCCCAAAACATATGCGTCATGTCCGCATTTTCCTCGCCGCATTTGGGGCACGCCTGTCTGCCTGCATTCCGAAATTTGGATATCCTCAGAGGGGTCATGTACGCTCTATGCGTGATGTACAGTTGTATTTGCTGCAGTCTGGCATTTCGAGACACTTTCCTGTGGTACCCCAAAGCCCGTTCCCACATCCCATCTCCCATT
The DNA here is from genome assembly GCF_040938575.1 of Ambystoma mexicanum. Classification (NCBI taxonomy): domain Eukaryota; kingdom Metazoa; phylum Chordata; class Amphibia; order Caudata; family Ambystomatidae; genus Ambystoma; species Ambystoma mexicanum. The sequence goes on from NC_090932.1 coordinate 554,537,943, forward strand.
TCGATCCCCACCTCACTCTCCCATTCCAATCGTAAGCATGTCAGTTCCTTCCCAACTTTCAACATCACCATCTCATACAGCCTAGAAATTTCATGTCCTCCTTCCGTTGTATCATATATCCCCGCCATCGTAACCTCCGATTCATCTGCCATGATATTCTCAGGCCACAGTTCCCGAATTTTCTTCCCCAATCTGTGGTATGTAACATATTGGCCTTCGTGCAATCCAATCTCCTCGCTAAGTTCCACAAACCCCTTAATAGCACCCTCCTGCCACACATCGCCCAATGTCACCAACCCCACCGATTCCCAGTAAGTCCTAATAATCTCCCTCAGCTGTCCATCCACCCCCGCCAGGGCCACCAGTGGAATTTGCGGAGAACACGGAAGTGGGTCACCCATCATTGTACATGCCCGTCTCCACACCTTCCACCCCAGCTTCACCATCGCCGGGTACCTTCTCGTGACAGCCTCGGGCAACCAAATGACCTCCTTCAAGAAAAATGGGGCACAATCTTGCCCGAATAGTCTGAGTTCTGGGGTCTCTTCGTCGGACAGCCATTTAGACACAAACTGTAGTTGGCTCGCTATGTAATACGCCTCAAAGTTTGGGAGTTTGACTCCCCCTTTTTCATGAAAGTTCTGTAACTTCCAGAGCGCTACTCTATTACGAGTACCATGCCACAGAAACTCTCTGCAAACCCCATTTATTTTAGCGAAAAAACCCCTAGGGATCATGTATGGGATGTTGCTAAAGTAATGTAGCAGCCTAGGCAGAACTACCATCTTGATCATCGCCCCACGCCCCATCATCGCTAGGGGCAACCTCTGCCAAAAGCTCATACATGTGCGTATCTTCTCGACAGCCATCTCTGTATTATGCTTGTATTCTTCCTCAACCGTGTGGTAGATATCTATTCCCAGGTAACGGAATGTATTGACTGACCAGGGCACCTGGAGCACCGGCAACCGCTCCGTGGGAACACCCCTATAACAGCCCAGCGGGAAGATGTACGATTTCTGGGGGTTGACCGCTATGCCCGACAACCTCGCATATCTCCCCATCACGTCCAGGATATATTGTAAATTCTCCTCCGGATGACTCAAGTACAATAACAAGTCGTCCGCATACAGGGATATCAGCTGGTTTTCTCCCCCCACCTCAATGCCCACGCTATCATACTGCTGCCGCAAGTACAGTGCCAGAGGCTCCAGGGCCAGGATGTACAACATCGGGGACCAAGGACACCCCTGTCTAGTGCCTCTACTAAGCTGCCATCTCTCGGATATAATCATGCCCGTCCGCACTCTAGCCAGCGGAGCGCTGTACAGCAGCTCCGCCCATCTAATATATCCTGGTCCCAGTCCGTATTCTCTCAAGGCCGCCAGCAGCCACTTCCAATTAACCGAGTCGAAGGCTTTAACAGCGTCCAACGACACTATCACCATTTCCCCATCACTGTCAGATCCCATTTCAATCACCCGGTGGAGTCGTCTATGGTTTTGGGCAATGTTTCTCCCCGGGACATATCCCGTTTGGTCTGGGTGTACCAGTTTGCCTATCACCCTTCGCAGTCTGTTGGCCAGGACAGCCGTTAGTATTTTGCTGTCCTGATTCAGCATAGATATTGGTCTGTACGACCCACAACTGTGCCCGGGTTTATTAGGCTTAGGGAGCGGTATAATAGTCGCTTCCCTGAGCGATTCCGGCAACCTCCCCTTCTCGAACGCCTCATTAAGCATATCAAGCATCGGGGGGAGTACTTCCGCTCCAAAAGTTTTATAAAATTCACTGGGCAGGCCGTCCGTTCCTGGGGTCTTGCTAGTGGGTAGCTGCCGGACGACCGCCTCCAACTCCTCTAGTGTTATTGGGGCATCTAGTTCCTCTCTCTCCTCCGTGCTCAACCTGGGCAGCCCGATATCTTGCAGGGTCTCCAACATTTCCTCCCGGTCGCCGCCACCCGGATCCCCGTACAATGCTTTGTAGTAATTTACGAATTCCTCATTGACACCCTCCTGGGTATCTATCTGCTCCCCATCCTCTCTAATTATTGTCCTAATCGGGGGCCTCGGGGTTTCTCTTTTATATAACCATGCCAAAAGACGACCCGTTTTATCTCCTCCCGCATGTTGCCTTTCAATATACTTTTTGTAATTTAGATTACAGAGCCTCCCCCAATGTTCTGTACACTGCTGCTGCAGTTTAAGCACCAGTTCGTCATCTATATGCTCGCTCTTCAGCACCTTTTCCAGCTCTCTCTCCGCCTTCTGTAAATCGACCAGGGCCCCATTCTGCAAACCTTTCGATTTAGCAATCGCCACCCCGCGTACCACAACCTTAAAGGCCTCCCACAGAGTTCCCGCCGAGTCAACGCTGCCAGTGTTGGTATCGAAATAGCTAACTATTTCCTCCCGCATGTCTTCCCTAAAGGCCTGGTCTTTAAGCGCCTCTGCGCGCAGGCGCCACGTCGGGATCCGCGCTCTGGGGCGGCCATATTGCCATCCCACCACCATAGGCGAGTGGTCCGAGAGGACCCTCGCTCTATATTCCGCACTAGACACATCCCCCAAGACGTCCGACGTGGCAAAAATATAGTCTAGCCTAGTGTGCAACCGCTGCGGGGCCGAGTAATGCGAGTACTGTCTCTCAGTGGGGTGCTTAGTCCTCCACACGTCATCGAGCTCAAAGTCCCGCAGCAGTGTCCACAGCACCCGGGCTGCCGGGGCGGGCCTAATCACCTTATCGTCGGATCTATCCATCCCCGGGTCCAACACACAGTTGAAATCCCCTCCCCAGAACACCACACTCCCCACACACCAACTCAAGTTGGCACTCATGGTCCGGAAGTACTCTGCCGTGCCCTGGTTCGGGGCATACGTGTTCACTACACACATCTCTCTGTTCTCGACTACTCCTCTCACCATAGCCAGACGACCCTCAGTATCCACACGTTCCTGCTGCAGTTGAAACGGGACATGTGGCGCCACCCAGATCAGCACGCCTCTAGCATAAGCTGAGTACGCGGATCCTACCACCGTTCCCCCCCACTTTTTCTTCACCAGCTCTAATTTGTCTCGGGTCAAATGCGTCTCTTGCAGTAATGCGACGTCTATCTTTTGTCGCCTCAAGTACAACATAACTTTGTTCCGTTTAAGGTAGCTATTGAGGCCCCTGACGTTCCATGTTAACAATTTAAGCTCCCCCATGATGTACTGATATCTTGCACTCTCCCCCCCGACCATCCCTGTTCGTTCATGCTATCCAGAAGTCTCATCCAAAATCTTCCCTCAGGGCTCGCGAACCCATTCAAACCTCCTAACACTATGTACACCCCAACTGCCCCCACACCCCCCCTTCCCCCTGCCCATCCCCTCCCCCCCAACTCCCTCCCCAACTGTTGCCCAGCTCCATCCCGGGAACTCAGGCCCCCCCACATCTAGTTCCGGCTGTTACACACAGAGCCCAGTAGGGTAAAGTCGCCCTAGCGGCCACTTAACTAAGAAATACTAAACGGGGGTGAATGGACCAGCCCCGAAAGGCTCCCATGTATGACAACAATTACAGTGCAAACAGTGCATTTAACATCCAGTTCCAGGCCCGACCTCCCCAGGCCATAGGAATAACTATAATCAAGTCCCATAGTCTCCGGCAACACCCTCTCTCGTCGTAGAGCACTTATCTCTCATTGCCACCTTCATCCGCCCGGACCTCCGACTCCTGGGGGCTGCCCTGCATGTCCAGCCAACCCATGGCTTCCTCCGGTGACTCAAAAAACAGGGATCTATTATTGTGGATCACCTTTAATTTGGCCGGGTAGAGGAGCATATATTTCTTCCCTGCCTCTCTCAATCTTCTCTTGACCGCCCCGAAGTTCATCCGACTCCTCTGCACCATCATGGTGTAGTCTGGGTAGGCCGTTATAGTGGCCTCCCCCCTTTTGATGGTTCCTCCTTTACGAAAATGCTCTAAGATCCTTTCCCGGTCACGGTAGTTAAGGATTTTGGCTATGATTGGCCTGGGCGGACCGCCCGGTGGAGGCCTCCTAGCCAATGCTCTATGTGCTCGCTCCACCGCAAAACCCTGCGACAGCGCACCCCCGGTGATCTCTTGGAGCAACATATTTTCAACGAAGTCTGTGGGGTTATGACCCTCCAATCCTTCCGGGATGCCCACAACACGGATATTGTTCCTTCGGGCGCGCCCCTCCGCTTCTTCGGCCCTGTTCTCCAAGTTGCGTACTTTCTGTTCCAAAATATGCAGATCGGCCTTGTGTGAGGCGCAATCTGCCGTATTGGCGCTGCCCTCCTTTTCTAGACTCTCTGTGCGCTCCGAAAGGGCCTTCACATCCTGTCGAAGTAGGTTCACCTCCTCCCGAACTTCTCCGACTTTGAGGTCGAGCGCCGTTTTCAGGTCCGCCACCACCATTTCAAGCTTGGCCTCCCAAGCGCTTTTCAAGTCCGCCTTCAGTTCAGCAAGAGCAGCCAGCACATCCTGATTTGGGCTAGCCGCGGCCATGGGTGGTTTCTCCTTGGTCCGAGCACTCTCTGGGCCCGTCGGTGTCTTGGTAAACTCGTCCAATGTGGGCTGTTTTGCTCTCTGTCTGACGGCCTTGTTCGCCATTCCACAGCCGCTGTAAGCCGTGGGCCCGTACACGCGACCCCGTCGTAGGATCAGCCACTATCCGAGTATCCCTCAAAGGTCAGGGCCAAAGCACGTAGTCCGTTGCACCAGTCAGCTCAGGCGGGTCCTAGTGCCGACCGCCGACCGTCGCCGACCGTTTCCCAGGCCCGCGTTAGGTCATCGGTGCCCACAGAGACGCGCTGACGCTCTCCCAAAGGCTTATCTGTATCTTCACGGCCTGCACCGCCCACGTCGCCGCCGATCACCGCAAGGGTGTTCCTTTCAGCGCGTTTGTGTCCCCTCCATTGTCCGGTGTGGCCGCCATTTTCACTCCGTCCGGTCCGCGACTCCAGGAACTTCGATGGCATTTATCTACCGTTGCCGGGCTTGTGGAGGTTTCAGCTCTTCCATAGTTGTGCAGCTCATATTCATGGACAGGTACTCTCGTTTCTGGCCCGCGGGAGTTAGTGCCAATGCACTATTGCACAGGATAAATGTAGGATCTCCGGGAGCTCTCCCAAGAGCGCGTCCTCTCACATGGCTTCCAAGCCACGCCCCCCCCAAGAAAAAACGCTCTTACTTTCAAATACGGAAAGCCCTTCTGCCGCTTAAATCCTGCACCTGGTGCCATACAATAGAACGCTATCCGACTGCATGCGTCCATCATAGGCCATTAAAGAAGTTATTTCTCTTCATGCCATCCTAGTGCAATGGCATCACCACGCAAAAGCACGTGTGACGTCATATGTCAACAAAGAGTGTTTTTTTTTTAAAAAAAAGGAATGAAATGGCAGCTTTATTAAGCACTGTTAGTTATTAGAATTGTATGTGGTATTAAATGTACTGGCGTCCGAATCAGTAACAGCACTTGAAGAGAAGTGAATAAAATAAGGACTAACAACGGTTTGTGCCCAGTAGCCAAACTAATTGTAATGACCTGCAAAACGGAAATGCCAAATTAATTCCTGATTTAGCTAGGAAGAGTTTCCATATGAGGAAGTTAGCAAAAAAGAATGTAAAGTTTGTCTGGGATGAAGAGTGTGAGGGAGAATTCAAAAAGATCAAGAAGGATATCATGATGCACCCACTTCGAAGTCATTCAACCCAAATAAAGGAAGCATTCTAACCACTGATGCAAGCAATCAAGGTTTAGGTGTAGTATTGTCACAGATTGAAGGGGGAATTGAATATCCCATTTGTTTTGCTTCAAGGGTACTGAAACCGGCAGAATACAATTACTCGACAATAGAAAAGGAGTTATTGGTTATAAAATGGTCCATTGAAAAGTTTAGGTCCTTTTTGTGGGGCACCAAGTTTGTGGTGCAGACAGATCACAAACCGCTAAAAGAGATCTTGACAGTCAAAGGTCTAGATACAGTTTCTGTCAGAATTAGGAAATGGGTTACAAATGTGCAGGAATACAATTGGGATGTTGAATATCTTCCTGGTGTAAAAAATAAATGGGCATATTGTTTATCTAGGTTAACATATTTTGTAGACTCTGATGAATCTGAGAATGATGATGAAGAAATACTGAATGTGACTCAAGAGGTGGTATCTGAAGATGATTGGGAAAAAGCAATGGAATCGGATGAGGTTTTATGCAAATTAATAAAATGTATTTGTGAAGGAGTAGAGTATTGAAGTCAGGAAAGGCTATTTACCTGAAGCAGTCAGACAGGTATATGATGAATTTCATATGAATGACAAGTTTGTAATGAGAGGAGACAAACTGTTCCCACCCACAGGTGTGAGATGCAAAATTTTGGAGATAGCACATGAAGGACATCAGGGCATGACCAAGACAAAACAGTTGGTAAAACAAGATTATTGGTGTCCAGGCATGGATATTGAAATCAAAAAGAGTAATTAGAGAGTGTTGTGACTGTGATGATTCTGCAAAGGGATACATTACTAGCTAGGCAGGAGCCCATGACACTTATGTCTGTACCCACCATACCCTGGGAAAGGGTAGGTTTAGGCATTGTAGGACCAGTCAGAAGTAATGGTAGCTTAAAGTATTGTATGGTTTTGATTGATATGCTATCCAGGTGGGTGGAAGTGAAATGGGTACAAAACATTTGCTCCAAGGACATCATTATTTTTTTTAATGACATTTTCAAGAGAGAAGGGTATCCCACTACCATCATTACGGATAATGGTGTCCAACTAGTGTCACAGGAAATTACACATTTTCTAAAGGAGAATGAAGTCGAGCATAAAACTCGCTCCACTTATCATCTGCAAACAAATGGTATAGTTGAAAAGTTTAATAAAGTCATAAAGAATAGTATTAGGTGTGCTTTGAAGAGTGGAAATGACTGGAAGGAAGCAGTTGAGGACACCATGATAGCACACAGGTTCACGCCACATGCCACAACATGGTTATCTCCTTTCTAAATGCTCAGAGGAAGAAAGTCTAACACAAGGGTGTATCCATCATGGTTAGGTAGAGCGTGCAAAAAAGAGTTTGATTTTGAGGAGATTGAAAAGAAGATTATGAATAGGCAGTTGGCCTATAAGAAATGTTTTGATATGAGGAAAGCAGTGAAGATCAGTGGGGTAAAAGTTGGTGATCTAGTGAGAATAAAACTACCTGCAATGTCCATGAGTAGTTCTGCAAAATGGTCGCCCATAACAAAGGTTGTAGAAATATTTCAAGGAGCGGTGAAAGTGTCAGATGATAGAGTCTAGAATGTAAACAGAGTGTGTAAGTGTTCAAAGGGTGATGCTGGTTTAACCAATCTGAATAAAAATAAGACGTTCAATGTTAGGAAAGACAAAGACAAGTTAAGTAACAATAGAAGTAATGATGATGCACAAAATACACATTCCAAGTGGGTCAGTAAGAGGCCTGCGTATTTGAAGGACTATGTTAAGTAAGATCTTTGTAAAATTTGTAATTTTAGGTCAATTTTGTGAAGTTCATAGTTGTTTTTCATGTACATTTTGTAACTTGTTTTGCTTTTAATTCAGTTCTACTACTATTAGCAAATTTTTGTTTTTGTGTAAGAAAGGGAGGTGTGTAATATCTTGGTTAATGTGTTTATTTATATGCAATTTGATTATTATGTATTGAGGGACATTGATGGAACACAGGGTTATGGAATAGAGAATGTGGAACTTCAAGGGAAAGATGCTACTGTGGTATATGCTGTTCAGTTCTATGTTGCTGTTGATGAATCCGGTGGGTTATCTATGAGACTGAAATAAATACTATTTAAAACATAATCCTGTGTGAGCCAATACTTCACAACTATACATTTTTTGGATGTCAATGTAACCATGACCGGGACAGGCATTGTCACAAGTATCTATAGGAAACCTACTGATGTAAACAGCACTCTTCATTTCTGAAGTTTTCACCCAAAACATTTAAAGAAAAATGTGCCTTTTAGTCAACGTTGAGACTGAAGAGAATTACTTCTGAAACGGAGAATCTACAATAAGAATTTGACACCATGCGGGTTAGATTCACAAGATTTGGTTTCCCGGAGGACACCTTCAACAAAGCCATTACCAGAACTGAACCATTGCAACGCGAGACATTGCTTAAAGTCAACCAAAGAAAATAATATTCAAAACTTATACATACTCTGAAGTATTCGAGCCAGAGTTTTCAGATCAAAAGAATCATCCAAAAAAATTGGAATCTAATTAAAGAAGATCCTAATCTCAACAGGCTCTTTACTGAGCCTCCAATGCTAGCTTATAAACGAGGACACATTTTTAGAGACACATTGTTACGAGCAGAAAGATCTTAATCAATTGGACAGAATACTTTATCCAAACGGAGCACAAGTCCACCATAAGAACGGCTAATAACAAATCCCCAGTGTACAGACACTTCCATGAAAACCGTCAAACCATTTCTCAGTTAAGATTCATAATACTGGAAGTACTTCACCCTCTACCCAGAGGTGGAGACTTAGCTAAGAGGTTGTCACAACGGGAACTTTATGGGATCCACAAATTGGACACAATGGCCCCATATGACATTAATGAAGACTACTATTTGGGACCCTTTCTTTAAACTTGGATAGAAATTAGGAACACACTCTGCTGCGAGTTACCGAAAGGTATGATTGTGAACCTAAGAAAACACATATTTTATAAGAGGACTTTTTCGGCTAAGAATATGTGCTACACATAGGGTGGTTGAACAATCCATTACTGCCAGTTAGCTCGATCGATCGAGAACCCAATTTGAGACAGCCCAACAGAGATTACTTCACATTTGTGTGATTAAAGATTAGGGTTTGAATCTATAGATATTCTTTAAGCTTGCTTCAGTAACAGCAACCTAAATGTGATGGAACTGTCGTAAGGTAACTCACCCATAGACAGGGATTCCAGACTCCCTTTTGATATCTAGAACACATGCATAGACTTGGCCTTCAAGGGTATTCACTCGTATGATGATGGGGAAGATCATATTGCTCTGAGTTGTTCAAATGTTAAACATTTTATGTAATCCTCTGTACTCTTGTTTTGGTTTGTGGAAATGTTAACCAGTTCTGGAATATCTAGCAAATAAGTTTGTACACTATATGTATTTAACAGGTAATCTCCGGATCTATCTGTCTGAAAAATGTAAATGTAAATGTGCCCAGGTTTTGTTTTAAGCTCCTAAATGGAGACTGATCATCTTACACTTAATGTATACATTACAATGGCAAACATCATGAGACTGTGTGCTCACAACTCGAGACAGCTAATATGATAGCATGAAAGTGTTTAGTATTACCCTACCATTGTAACTCTAGGATACTTTCTGTCCCTTAACGATTACACATAGACAACAAGAGTTAATCTGTTTCTATTCATGCACTAGCATTTAGCTATAAAGCATTTGTGTACTAGCAAATAGGTATGAAGCATTCACCATACATATTTTGACTTGTCCAAAATGGCAATCCTTCTGATGCATAGTCCAGAACTCCATACTAATTATGACACTTGGGGCACTAGCGCCTGTGCTGTAATGCAGGAGGGTTATATCATCGCCATATTTAGTCCCCAGACTTATCACAAAGTAACTTATACCTTGCCAGCAATAATGGTCCTTATGGGCATGTTGTTTGATGCTTATACCAGTACTTTGTTTTTTTTGTGACAGTAAGGATACTAGTACTTAAATAGTGGTGGGCCAGACCATCCCCCAATTAAGCTGGCACTCTATCCCAGCCTTTAAATTGTGTTATATATTCACTATGTGATCTCCCGGAGGGACACATTAATTCTTTTAATTCTTTTGCCTCGATTTAAGACACTTATGTATTTCCATTTTGCAGGTCATTACAATTGCTTTGGCTACTGGGCACAAACCGTTGTTAGTCCTTATTTTATTCACTTCTCTTCAAGTGCTCTTACTGATTCGGACGCCAGTACATTTAACAGCACATACAATGCTAAGTACTAAACGCGCTTAATAAAGATGCCATTTCATTCCTTTTTTAAAAAAAACACTCTTTGTTGACATATGACGTGACACGCACTGTTGCGCGGTGACGCCACTGCACTAGGACGGCATGAAGAGAGAGAACTTCTTTAATGGCCTATGATGAACGCATGCAGTCGGATCGCGTTCTATTGTATGGCACCAGGTGCAGGATTTAAGCGGCAGAACGGCTTTCCGTATTTGAAAGTAAGAGCATTTTTTCTTCTTCACACTATTTGCATTACGCAAAATGCTGCCTGCCACCAGATATATCTTTTGCTAAATCTTTCCAGATCTAGCTACTTGACGGAACGCTCAAACACTGTACATAAAGCCAGCTTTATACTATTACAAAACGGGAACTCTGGCCCCTGATTGAAGCCACACATGACAACGTAATTACTGCAGTGCGAGTTTTTAGTTGTTTAACTTGATATTGGTAACACATAACATCGGAGACTAAAAGGTGACCCTGTCACCTTTCTTTTTACAGTCCAATTCACTGCAGACATTTTAAGTCTTAGTGTGATGATTCACTCACAAGATAAAAACCGCACAGACAGATCTTTTTAAGGAAACTTCAAAGCGTATTTCTCATCCACTTAAACATTGTAAATATATTGGGAACCATTATTCTCACTTCGGCAGTTATTCTTTTATTGACCATCAAGGCCCTCCATCGAGAGTCTGCATAAGAAAGGGTGAATAAACATCAATGTCAAAAGGGAGAACCAAGGCATAAGGAGTGTGCAATAAAACGAATACCCCACCTGGATCTCGGCCTATGAACTGGCTGTGGATTCCTGAAGTAACTCAAGGGGCAGAGGAGGTAGAAGGAATAATGACATCCCACGATGGCCAAGGTGAAGGTGCCGCTTCTAGTATGTTGAGGAAATCGGATCGCCAACGAAGCCTCAAGGACTTTCAAGAAACGTTTATTGTGTACTTGCAGGCGCAATTTCAATAATTGAAAACAGACTTGACCAGAGCTGTCGCAGAAATTAAGGGGAAGACAGCATAGCTAGGAGAAAGGACTGATGCTTTGAAGGGGTCTGCAGGGCACTTCTGAAGAGACACGGGCGAACAGCAATGTACTGGAACTTCTAAGAAGAATATCCCACAAATTGGAACTCCAAATGAAAGACCTGGAAAATAGATCATGGAGGTCCAATATTTGTATCGGAACATGTCAGAAGAGGTCCTTGATAAGGTTTTGAAAACCCAGGTAGATACACTTTTGCAGAGACCCTTGGCATCCAGCAGATTGAATCCATAGGCATTGACAGAGTACACAGAACAGGCCAGAAAGGAGAAAGACAATGCCCAAGGGATGTCCTGGTTGAGTTATCTTCATACTTCCAAAAGAAGAGAATATTACTGGATGCAAGAACCAAAGATCCTTTGGACTGGAATGGATCCCACATTCAACTGTATCAAGACCTATCCTTAGAGCATTGTTGATGGCCATAAAACAAATAATGAAGGTGTGGAAATCCAGGAAGAAGCCACATCGCGAGAACTGGGTGTCGGATATGAGGACGCTCTCTTGGTATGAGAAGACTCAGGTAGTTCGACAACATCGGGAAACTGAGTACGTGGAGAGATGGGGGTCATTCAGGGATTATTTGGATGAGGTGTAGGCTTTGGTTTATTTTGTGGATATTGAGGTTGGGGATTGGTAGGGGTGTATGTTTTGTCCTTTTTTTTGTGTTTTGTGTTGTCACGTCTTGCCATGAGATAGGAGGGTGGGGATGTTTTCGGATTTCGTTTTGAATAGCTGTTACTTTAGTAGTAATTTGCATTTTGTTGCACTGATGTATATGGAGTAATCTTTTGCTTGTTCCCATTCTGCTGTTACTCAGTTGTATTATGTTTTGTATAATTATTAAATAAAGTTGATTAAAAAAAAGACCTATCCTTGAGCACACTACAAAGGAGAAGAGAGATGGGGCCGGTGGTGTGAGAGCTGGCCTGGAAGGACATACGATATAAGTGAACCTTATTGTTTGTCCTGCTGTTTAACTGGAAAGGAATACAGTGCTGCATAACAACGGTGCAAGAAGGTGCTGCTATACTACAGATTGAGGTGAACTCTGAGGACAGGATGGGGGCGTGGCTAGAAGGCCATGTGAGCAGACATGCTCTTGGAGGAGCTCCTGGTGATCCTGAACATATCCATAGAAAAGGTGCAGTTGCACCAGCCCTTTGAGCATGGAAACATAGCCATCATTTTATGAATATATATGGAGCAGTCGCTGACAATCTGGAGCCCGTACACCCTAAGGAACACCAGATAGGGGAGAGTGTCGTTCCTGGGGACGAAGATTCGTGAGAACAAAATGGTGGACGTCCAGAACAAAGAAGGAGAAACATCCAGACCAGTGGCGGCACCCCCGGTGTGTATGGCCGTGGGGTGGGCTAGGTGAGACGCATATACAACTATTTGTGTGTCACCGAAGCGCACACTTGCTATGGTTGGCCCTGTTTGCTTAGAACGAGTTCCGGAGACCGCGCGAGGCGGATGGGCAGCCGGCGCTAGGACCGCGCCTGGGCTCGAGCAGGCGAAGCGGACCTCGCGGCCCGAACAGTAGAAGAGCCCCATGCCTCCTGGGCTGGTGGGGGTGAGCAGCGGACTCCGGTCCTGTGTGGTCTGCCGAGAGCCGGGGACTGCAGCGCTAGCATTGTAGCGTCTGCCCACGAGATTCCCAGCCCGCAGACCTGGGTGTTCGGTGGCGGTCTGGAGGCTGGGTTAGGGGCGCCCGGGTTGCGCCGCATACTGCAGCGGCCCTCGGATCAGCCGAACGAGGCTGGGCCTGCACATAGGGCATTGATGGAACGGTCGGAACCCGAGGCCCGAGTGGTGGAGAGGCCCTAGCACCCCACAGTGCGGCAAGACCCGACCTTATAGCTGTGAGCATGGGGAGGAGGAGGTGACAATCAGCTGTAGAGCGCTGGAAGGACATAAAAGCAAGCCGACGGAAAGCAAGGAGGAGCGGACTGGTACGCTTTTGTAGACGGTCCCTGGTGGATCAGTGAGGTGGCTTGAAGAAACTGTGCACTGCAGGCGTTCCCTCACTCAGGCTATTCTGGCAGCACCCCAATAAACAGTACATTCCCCCACTCCATGGGAGAGGTGAGAGCACAATAGCCAGCTGAGGAGCCCATAAGGGTAGGCTCAGAATGATGACATAAGCACGGATTGACCCTTGGAACCAAGCACCTCAAACAGCAGCAGACACCCAGTGCACCTGTATTGGGGGAGCGTGTGTAACTAGAGGAACACATAAGGATTACATGGGAAGAGCTGGTGGACTTCCTTGAGCCCGTAGCCAGCGTGGCAAACAGAGCCTGGTCTGGATGGACCACGGTATGGGCGCGCGATTGCAAGATCGGAGCGAAGCTACATTGTTGCGTGGGAGGGCACAATCCACTCCGGTAGCTACTCATCGGCTTCCGGACACCCCCTTGGGCGGCCCGCCCGGGCCCCAGCGCCTACAGCAGTTTCATCTCGCTGGGGCTGGCGAGAGGGGAGGTTCGCCCACAATTTCTTAGCACAACATATTTGGGCCTCATTATAACTCAGGCGGTCCGGAAATAAAGGTGGCGGTAAACCCACCTCCACCGTTGTTTCCGGACCGCCTGATCGCGACACCTGCAGGCGGGAGGTGATGTCTGACCTGGCGGGTTTAACACCGCCCGCCTGCAGGCGGACGAGGAAACACCGGCAGCATTACGAGATGCTGCCGGTGTTTCCATGATCCCCATTCCCATCGAGTCCCATACGACTCAATGGGAATGGGGATTAACACCATTCCGCCTCCGTGATTCCCGGAAAACTGGGGTTGTAATGCCCCGGTAATTCCAGGAATCACGGAGGCGGAATGGTAATACGAGTCCGGCGGTAACCAGGTGGTTTTACCGCCGTGGTTACCGCCGGACTCGTTCTGAGGCCGTCTAGCAAACCACTCAGAACGAAGAGTAAGCAGCCCATGCTGGAAGAGTACGTCTGAACAGCGCCGGCCCCTGAAGGACCCAGGAGTAAGGAGAATATCCCAGCTGGGGGCGCAGACACCATGGGTACCAACCAGGAGGTCCTGGCGGCAATTGCAGACCTGAAAGTAGCCTGGGAGACCAAACTGGGTCTGGCTATGACTGAACTGAAAGCAGCACTGGAGCTGAAAGTCGGGGCAGTGCAGGAGGAAGTGAACCTTCTTCGACAAGACGTCAGGTTGTTGGCGGAACGCACAGAGCACCTGGAGAAAGAGGTGGGCCAAACACAGCGGACTGTGCAACACATAAAGCAGACCTTCATGCCCTAGTGCAACGCGTGGGCAACCGAGAATGCAGGGCGGAGGAGGCGGAGGGATGTGCCCGACGGAATAACATTCGTATTGTTGGTTTGCCAGAGGGAGCCGAGGGATCCAACCCTACAGAGTTTGTTGAATCTATGCTGCTGCAGGAGATAACCGGAGGAGTATTGTCCCAGGGGTTTGTGGTGGAAAGGGCGCATAGGGCTCTAATGAGGAGGCCGCCGCCAGGCAACCCCCCTAGGGCGGCGATCGCTAAGATCCTCAACTATCGGGATCAAGAAAGAATCCTTGAACACTTCCGTAAGGGCGGAACAATACAAAGAGGGACAGCAAATATAACTGCCTACCCGGATTATACCCTGATGGTGCAAGGGAGCCGCATGAACTTTGGGACTGTCAAAAGAAGACTTTGGGAAGTGGGCCACAAGTATATGCTGCTCTACCCGGCGAAGCTGAAGGTGTTCCATAAAAACAGAACATTGTTTTTCGAAACCCCGGAAGAAGCCATGGGGTGGCTTGACACGCAAATCTGCACCCAGGAGTCGGCATCCAGATGGGAGAAGGTGAAGGAAGAGATAAGTAATCTACAGAGGGGGCACCAGAAGGTGTTGCAGCTTAAGACTATGGGACTTGATTATTGTAATTGATGTAGCTGACGGGCTGGTATGATTAGGTCGGAATGAGACATGATCCGTGAGCACTGAGACTTTTGCCTAGTTAGGGAGCCTCACAGAGATAGTCCTCATACCCCCATTTAGAGTAGTTTAGGTAGGTTACCGGTAGCCCAGTGACATCCTGCCGGGATTCTGTCCTCGGCACACCGAGGCAGAACCAGAAGCAGGGTCGCCCGAGATTCAGGGATGGAGCTGGGCATTTATTGGGGTTGGGGAGGGTGGGGGGAGGGAAAGGGCGGTGTGTGGGGTTTGTTGTTGGGAAAAGTGGGGGGGAGTTTGTTTGGGTGGGTGGGGAATGAGCCAATGCGGGAATCTTAATAGGCGGGAGGGAGGGCGGAGAGCGGGGGCAGGATATTGTATACATGGCATTGGGGTGCCTTAGAGTGGTTACCTGGAATGTTAGGGACCTCAATAGTTATTTGAAGTGCAACAAAGTTATGATGTACTTGAAAAGGATGAGGGTGGACATAGCATTATTGCAGGAGACTCACCTCACTAGGGAGAAACTGGACGTGGTTAAAAGAAAGTGGAGAGGGAGTATAGCGGGCGCCACATACTTGTCATGATTCCTTCCCCTCATGTCCCCAGCCCTCCAAGATGTCAGGCTGGAGCCAGGCCATGATCACCTACATGGACCTCAAGGGCCTCTCCATCCCTCCAAAGACCCACTTGGAGTCAGACCCACTTGCACCAGACTCACTCACTCCCATAGAATAACATTGGGGATTGGACTTGTAGTGCATTGATGGGGACAAGATGG
This sequence comes from Ambystoma mexicanum, assembly GCF_040938575.1. Lineage (NCBI taxonomy): Eukaryota > Metazoa > Chordata > Amphibia > Caudata > Ambystomatidae > Ambystoma > Ambystoma mexicanum. The sequence continues at coordinate 554,553,747 of NC_090932.1, forward strand.
ATGCCCCCACATATTTCGGTTCCCAGAAATGCATGTGCAGTATAGTCTTTTGGGTGTGGTTCAACCCAGAGACACCTGGGATACCCAGAGACTATTTAAGCCACGCCCAGGCTGAGAAACATGCTTTGTGTTTTCTGCACCTGCAGCGTGACACTCACCGTGTTCGGATCGGTCTCCAGTAGGTCTGCATCTTTCTTCTGCGATCAGCTCCTGCAAGAACAAGAACACCTTTAGGAACAGCCTTACCTTGCGGCGCTTCTGCCCATCATTCATCGCTTCTTATGTTCTGCGGGCATCTTCGGTAGTGTCATTCCAATCCCGGCACGCCGCTTCCTAAGGAAAAGGGAAAAGAACAGAAAAAAGGCATTAGTAAGCATTCAGCAAATGTTTGCTTATTTTTAAAGACTGTATGAGCTTCAAACGCTTACCTGAATCCCAGCTGCTCTGGGGGAACTCTGTCTCCGGAACTTCTCATCCATCTGCAAGAGGGAAAAGACACTCCAGGTTAGCGTGGAAACATCTAGAGGCGCCACATACCGCGATTACTCACTGCATTTCTTCTTCATAACCGGCATCCATGCCGAAAACATCACAGCACCTAAAAGACACAGAAAAAGAACTCAGTCCAATACAAATATGAAAGGGTCGCATCGCGCTCTCAATCACCTTCAGCGCTACTCATCTCAGCAGCACATCACCATCCCCGGACGCCGGCCTTCATCTAAGGAAGGAAAGGAACGAAGTTAGAGAACTGTTCAAAAGACTCATTATACTTACCTGTCGGACTCTTGCCAGTGAAGTAACTAGGCAGCAACGAGCCCGCATCAATCAACGCGCCCCTGTGCTAAAAGCAGGATGGAGAGCACACTTTCCAAGAAAACAAGGTGAGATGAGGATCAAAGGGAAGGGTTGGACCCCGGGGAAGAATGGAGTTCAATCACACAGACAATAGGGAGTTAAACTCTACCAATCCTGTGTTTCAGGCCCAGTCTCCAGTTGAGTAGACCCCAGGGAAGGGTTCGAGGTCATAGGAGGTCAGAACAGGCTGAGTGACGTCCCCATGGATACCAGGTGAGCGTTACAGAACACAAAGCCTCACATCAAAATCCACCTGGGCGTCATGGAAACGTCAGAAACCGACCAGTTAGCCCACATGTTGGGGCAGCTACGTTCCAAAGTACATGCAGTGAGGCAGGAGACCAACACCCTGAGGAGAGAGCTGATAGTAGCCAAAGAACGCATTGATGATTTAAGCCGGCAACTTCTCCAGTCACAAGCAGGGCATGCACCATTGCCAGGAAGCGTAACCTCGATGCCAGCACCATCAGCCAATACCGTTCAGATAACCCTTCCTGGGGCAGTTCCCTTAGCCCCGCCCGAACGATTTACGGGGGATCCCAAGAGGTTTGCAACGTTCATGAACCAGTGCCGCTTGCACTTGCTTTGTAGACCAGGGGCCTTTCCGAATGACCAATCACGGGTCGCTTTTGTGCTATCCTACCTGAGTGGTAGCGCCGCGGACTGGTCTGTACCCTTTGTGGCCCAAGACAATCCTTTGCTGCATGACTTCAGGGGCTTTCAGCAGGAGATGGAAAAGCTGTTCGCCCATCGTACCCATGGGCAGGCATTAGACAACGAACTTCTGTCCCTACACCAAGGGAATCAAGACCTATTAACATACATAGGCACATTCAATAGACTCGTAGTTGAAGCAGAATGGCCAGTGGAGAAGAGAACCACGTTATTTCAGCAGGGGTTGCAGGGGGAGCTCAAGGATGTTCTTGCACAAGTAGTGAACCCCCCGAAAGACTGCTCAGAATTCATTGACCTTATTGTTCAACTGGATCATAGGTTGTAGGACCGAAGAGCAGATCGAACCAGACCGGACCCTCGCCCTATGAATGTGCATTCAAAGGACAATATTGCCCGCACAACGGAAGGTTCAGGAGAACCAATGCAAATCGGGGGGGTTAGATCCCCCTTGACTAAAGCGGAAAGGGATAAAAGGAGACAGCAGCAGTTATGTCTGTACTGTGGAAGGTCAGGTCATTTCCTTAAAGTGTGCCCTGTGAAGCCACCAAGGAGGTTGGTAGGGGCCACGGACAAGGAAGATACCATCAAGGAATCAGAAAACTCCCCAGCCCGGCAAGTGTAGGGGTCCACTTGTCGAGCGAAGAAAGTGAACTACAGACCTCCCATTACTACAGACCTCCCATTTTGCACTATCTGTGGTCTTGATTTATCACCAACAACCATCTCGGATGCACGCAGTAAGAGCGTACATTGACAGAGGAGCCGTTGGGAATTACAGCGACCAGGATCTTGCGGCAAAGATGGGGCTTCCGTTACGCCCTAAATCAACCACTGTTACCACTGTCGACGGCACGGAAATAGCTTCTGGTCCAGTATCCCAATGCACTGCAGCTTTAACCCTTCTGTGCCAGGATGGACACCAAGAATCTATCGACCTCATTAAGGCACCACAGTTCCGGTTGATTTTGGGAATGCCATGGTTGGTAGCTCACAATCCTCGAATCGATTGGCGAGCAAAAGAATTGGCCTTTTCCAAGACTTGCACCCACACATGTTATCGCCCAGAGAAACAACCAATAGACACCAGAACCTCCACGCTTGCGACTGTGGCAATCGGCACCCTACCAAGTGAATACCAGGACTTTCAAGATGTCTTTCAGAAAGAAGAGGCAAATACCCTGCTACCGCATAGACAATACGATTGCCAAATCGACCTGATACCCGGCGCACAAATCCATTGTGGGCGAATTTACGCACTCACGGAACCAGAAAACCAGAACCTGAAGGCCTATCTTGACCAACACCTGGCCAACAGGTTCATCCGTCGCTCGAAGTCTCCAGCAGCCAGTCCTCTATTCTTCGTACCAAAAAAGTAGGGGGACTTGAGAACATGCATCGACTATCGCGCACTGAATCAGATTACCGTAAAAAACCGCTACCGCTTGCCACTGGTCCCTGAATTGCTTGATCAAGTCAAAGATGCCCAAATCTACACAAAACTAGACCTGAGAGGGGCATATCACCTTATTCGCGTAAAACAGGGGGACGAATGGAAAACCGCTTTTCGCACCAAATACGGCTTGTACGAATATCAAGAAATGCCCTTTGGCCTTTGCAACGTGCCTGCAGCATTTCAATACTTCATGAATGATGTCCTACGGGAATTGATTGATGTCTGTGCTCTAGTGTACATCGACGATATTCTAGTATATTCCGCATCAAAGCAGGACCACGTTAAACACATCCGATCCGTATTGGAGAAACTCTGTCAACACCAGCTCTACGCCAAGCTCAAAAAGTGCTCATTCCACGTCTCTGAGGTGGAATTCCTGGGCTTTATTCTCAGCCCGAATGGAATCCGAATGGATGTATACAAGGTAGATGCTATCCTGAACTGGCCATCCCCAAATTCATTCAAGGGGGTTCAAAGTATGCTGGGTTTTGCAAACTTCAACCGCTGGTTCATCCCAGGATTTTCACAAATCGTGCATCCCATCACGTCATTGCTTAGGATAAGCAACAAAAAGTTCCAGTGGACAACAGAAGCCAAGGAAGCTTGCCAGGAACTCAAAGCAAGATTCACATCTGCCCCAATCTTACGCCACCTTCGCCCTGATCTCCCATACCTGGTGGAAACGGATGCCTCAAGCATGGCTATAGGAGTCGTCCTCTCACAAAAGGACCCCGAAACGGGCCAGTTACACCCTGTTGCCTTCTGGTCGCATAAATTCACACCACCTGAACTCAATTACGCTATCACAGACAAAGAACTCCTGGCCATTAAGTCAGCCTTTAATGCATGGCGGCACTAGCTCTTGGACGCCAGACACACAATCACCGTAATAAATGACCACCGGAACCTCCAGTGCGTAAAAACGGCAAAGGTCCAATCCTCACGACAACTACGTTGGCCTCTTTATTTTGGTGAATATGACTACGTGATTACATTTCGACCAGGGGTGAAAAACGGGAAGGCCGATGCCCTTTCCCGTATGGGGGTGGAAGAACAAGGGTATCAGACCCCTGACCCAATAGCAATCATCCCGAGTGACAAGCTCCTAGGAATCACAGCAACCATAACTCAGAAAGAATTACATGAAGAAATCCAAAACCTGATGAGTCTGGAGCAACTACAAGCGTGGAGTGCACAAGGAGAACATTACATGATAAAAGATCAGTTGCCCTACTTCAGGAATCGTTTATTCTTACCAAACCAAGAACTACGAGAACAAGTCATGTCCGGTTATCATGATTCCTTGATCGAGGGCCACCCCGGAATCGCTAAAACCCTAACCAAGGTAAAACAATATTATTGGTACCCCACGTGGCGTAAAGACATTATCCAATTCATCCTATCTTGTGGAGTGTGTGCTCAAAACAAGTCATCCAAGCAGAAACCGGCTGGGCTATTACAACCATTGGAAATCCCACCAGCACCCTGGCACACGTTGTCCCTCGATTTTATTACTGACTTACCACCCAGTCAAGGGTTTAACACTATTCTTGTGGTCGTGGACCCATTTTCAAAAATGGCACATTTCATTCCTCTTAAGGGGCTCCCAAATGCTTCCACTCTGGCAAAGGTATTTCTTGAAGGCATTGTACGGCTCCATGGGTTTCCTTCAGTTTTAGTCTCAGACCGAGGTACTCAATTCGTATCTAACTTCTGGAGAAAATGCTGCTCTATGGCCCAGATTGACATCCGGCCATCCACCAGTCACCATCTCCAAACAGATGGTCAAACTGAGAGGACAAATCAGACGCTCGAGCAGTATCTCATAGCAGTACCTTCCTATGTATTTGAAACTTTGTAAATATTTGCCTATGGGCTCTACGACTCTTGAGCTTATTGTTTAATTCATTGTTTTTACTTTTCTTAGTAGTAACCTGATGTGCTCTGAACTAATGGGTCCTTTAACTCCTCCTTTTTTATTGATTTGTATTGTTGATTATTTTTAATTTCTCCCTATGCTTCGAAATGTACATATTCCCCTGATGCTTTGTTGTTTGTTCCTATGTCTATTTCTGTTATTTTTTCTCTTTTATCCTGTGTTTGTATGTTTTTGTTTTTGTGTAGCGCTCTGAGGCCTACGGGTTAGAAGCGCTTTATAAGAATAAAATCAAATCAAATCAAATCTGCGTTGCATGTTACACCAAGCTGAAGTAAGCTGGTTCGACCTTTTATGGATAGCTGAATATGCTTATAATAATTCCCTACACACCAGCACTGGGCAGACACCCTTTTATACCATGTATGGCAGGCACCCACGTACTTCTGAGTTGGACATTCCTACAACCCTGGAAATGCCAGCAGTCAAAACCTTGCACACAACCATTTCTCAAAACTTTAAAAGGGCAGCTGAACACCTACTTCAAGCTAAGAATCGCCAAAAGAAGTTTGCTGATCAACACCGAGCAAAGGCCCCCAACTACCTAGTGGGAGACAAAGTCTGGCTGGCGTCTAAGCACGTGTCCATTAAAGGAACCCAAACTTTCCGTCCAAGATACCTGGGTCCATTCACTGTCACCTCTGTGATAAATCCTGTGGCGTTCAGACTAACCTTGCCGTCAAACATGCAGATACATCCTGTGTTTCACGTGTCTCTCCTTAAACCTTTTCAACCTGGGACCTGGGTAGCAACGCCACCGCAGCCAGTAGTAGTCGCCGGGGAGCCAGAATTTGAAGTTAAGGACATCCTGGATTCAAAGTACGTCAGATCCAAATTATACTACTTAGTAGACTGGAAGGGGTATGGTCCACAAGACAGGACATGGGAGCCTTGTGAGTACATCCATGCACCTCGCTTGCTTAGACGATTTCATCAAAACCATCCAAACAAACCAGGACTAGACAGAAGAGCCACCTTGAGAGGGGCCTTGGGGGGGGGGAGTGCTGTCATGATCCCTGCCCCTCATGTCCCCAGCCCTCCAAGATGTCAGGCTGGAGCCAGGCCACGATCACCTACATGGCCCTCAAGGGCCTTTCCATCCCTCCAAAGACCCACTTGGAGTCAGACTTGGCGCTTGTGGCACCAGACTCACTCACTCCCATAGGATAACATTGGGGATTGGACTTGTAGTGCATTGATGGGGACAAGATGGATGCCCCCACATATTTCGGTTCCCAGCACTGCATGTGCAGTGTAGTCTTTTGGGTGTGGTTCAGCCCAGAGAAACCTGGGATACCCAGAGACTATTTAAGCCACGCCCAGACTGAGAAACATGCTTTGTGTTTTCTGCACCTGCAGCGTGACACTCACCGTGTTCGGATCGGTCTCCAGTAGGCCTGCATCTTTCTTCTGCGCTCAGCTCCTGCAAGAACAAGAACACCGTTAGGAACAGCCTTACCTTGCGGTGCTTCTGCCCATCATTCATCGCTTCTTCTGTTCTGCGGGCATCTTCGGCAGTATCATTCCCATCCCGGCACGCCGCTTCCTAAGGAAAAGGGAAAAGAACAGAAAAAGGGCATTAGTAAGCATTCAGCAAATCTTTGCTTATTTTTAAAGACTGTACGAGCTTCAAACGCTTACCTGAATCCCAGCCGCTCTGGGGGAACTCTGTCTCTGGAACTTCTCACCCATCTGCAAGAGGGAAAAGACACTCCAGGTTAGCGTGGAAACATCTAGAGGCGCAGTATACCACGCTTACTCACTGCATTTCTTCTTCATAACCGGCATCCAAGCTGAAAACGTCGCGGCACCTAAAAGACACAGAAAAATAACTCAGTTCAATACAAATACGAATGGGTCGCATCGCGCATCGCGCTCTCACTCACCTTCAGCGCTACTCATCTCAGTGGCATGTCACCATCCCCGGACGCCGGCCCTCATCTAAGGAAGGAAAGGAACGAAGTTAGAGAACTGTTCAAAAGACTCATTATACTTACCTGTCGGACTCTTCCCAGTGAAGTAACTAGGCTGCAACGAGCCTGCATCAATCAACGCGCCCCTGTGCTGAACGCAGGACGGAGAGAACATTTTCCAAGAAAACAAGGTGAGCTGTGGATCAAAGGGAGGGTTGGACCCCAGGGAAGAAGGGGTTCAAGCACACAGAGACAACAGGGAGTTAAACTCTACCAATCCTGTGTTTCAGGCCCAGTCTCCAGTCGAGTAGACTCCAGTGAAAGGTTCGAGGTCGTAAGAGGTCAGAACCGGCTGAGTGACGTCCCCATGGATTCCAGGTGAGCGTTACAATACTCAGCTTACGCAAGAGGAGTTATCACCTGGATAGCACCCCACGTACCATTCCAGGTGCTTCAGTCCACAGGAGACCCAGAAGGCAGACTGATCATTGTTAGGGGGATGTTGGAAAACCGAGAAGTAAGTATTGTAAACTTATATGCCCCCAATCAGGACACAGCGGCCTACTTTCGAACCCTGTGCGGTAAGATTAGCCCCTACTGGGTGGCGGGATCCTATGGGGAGAGGTCTTTAATTGTGTATTGAATCCTAAGCTGTATAGATCAGACAATAAGCTATACAAGCCCACCCCGGCTGCAAAGGTGCTAAGGGCCCTCTTGAGTGACTTTGATCTTGTGGATGTCTGGAGGCAATTGCACCCAAGAGATAGGCAATACTCACACTATGCGGAACCACATGATCTGCACGCGAGACTGGACTACGTGTTCGTCGCGGCCGATTTGGTAAGCAGGATGAGAGGTGCGGAATATAAGGCCAGGGTGCTCTCAGACCACTCCCCTCTGGTTCTGGAGTGGCAGCACCAACCCCGTAGGGCACGGATTCCGACATGGAAGCTCAGAGCCGAGGCCCTGAAGGATTTGGGATTCGGGGAGCATTTAAGGGAGGAGATCACAGAGTACTTTGAGATTAACACGGGCAGTGTCAGATTGATGGGAACGGTATGGGAGGCATTCAAAGTGGTGGTGCGGGGGGTGGCTATGTCGAAATCCAGGGGGCTCCAGGGGAGCATAGAACAAGAGCTGCGCGGAGCGAAGGAAGAGTTGGAAGACATTATGCGCAGGGGAGGCACCTCTAGTAAGGACGGGGTCAGGATGAGACAGCTTCAACAAGCTAGTTGTGAACATTGGGACAGGCTATGTAAATTGAGCTATAAGAAATACGTGGAGAAACAGCATGCAGGGGCAGATAAACCTGGAAGGTTGCTGGCCTGGCTATAAGAGCGAGGCACCAATGCCTGCGATCAGGGAAATCAGAGGGGATGGAGGTCGGATCATGGACACCCAGGAAGGAGTGAATGGCGAGTTCCTCAGATACTACAAATGGCTCTATGAGGACCCAGGCGGAGGTGGGGACCAAGAGATCCAAGACACATTAGAAGACATGGGTCTGCCTACCTTAGACGACTCAGAACGGGCAGACCTGGACGCCCCAATCGCAATAGAAGAGCTCGAATCAGTGATTCGACACCTGCCCACTTGTAAGACTCCGGGGTCAGACGGGCTCCCGAGCGAATTCTATAAAACCTACAAACAGGAGTTGCTGCCCCCGCTGCTGGCTATGGTTAATGAGCCGTATGAGCAGGGCAGGCTGCCAGAGTCCTTACGTGAGGTGGTGATTATTCCGCTCCTAAAGCCGGGTAAGCCGAATACGGACTGTGGGTCATACAGACCCCTGTCGCTGCTCAACCAGGACAGCAAAATCCTTACGGCAGTGCTGGCAAATAGGCTTAAACATGTCATTGGAAAACTGATAGACCCTGACCAGACAGGCTATGTCCCTGGTAGGAATATAACTGATAACCATAGGCGACTGCATCACATTATCAACCAGACTGAGGAAGACCCAGGTGAGCTGGCGATCGCCTCGCTTGACTCGGTCAAGGCGTTTGACTCAGTAAGATAGCCCTGGCTGTTGGCGACTTTAGAAGTCTTTGGAATGGGTCAACGGTATCTTAGGTGGGTTAAAATGGTATACAGCTCCCCATATGCTAGGTTTAAAACGGGCGCCACGATCTCAGACAAATGGCAACTTAGCAGAGGCACCAGACAGGGCTGCCCCTGGTCACCCATGTTGTATATACTAGCGCTAGAGCCATTGGCTGTCTGTCTTAGACAGCAATATGGAGAGATTGGGATACGCACCGCAGGCGGTCCGCATCTCATTTCATTATATGCTGACGACATGCTCTTGTACCTGCGCTTCCCAGAAGAGAATACACAATATATCCTGGAGGTGATGGAACGATATGCCACCCTCTCCGGCATAGCGGAAAACCCCAAGAAATCTAGCATGTTTCCCCTAGGGAGATATAGGTTTGTCTGCCGGGGGGTTTGCCGGTGTTGCCAATACTCTGGCAAACCAAGTCGTTCAGATATCTTGGAATTTACATATACCAAAAGACAGGAGAAGAACATAAACACAATACGGTGAAGGCAGTTGAAGGTATTAAAAATAGCATGGGTTTCTGGTCCAGACTGCCCCTGGCCATGATGGGGAGAGCAGCTTTAATCAAGATGGTAGTCCTGCCCAGACTGTTAAATTTTTTCGTAAACATCCCGCATGTGATCCCTAGGCGTTTCTTCGCTGGTCTCCACAGCTTGTGCAGGGGCTTCATTTGGCATAACTCCAGGAACAGGGTGGCTCTTTGGAAATTACAAAATTTGTGTGATAGAGGGGGAATAAACCTGCCGAACCTTGAGTTATATTACCTAGCGGGTCAACTGCAATACGAGGCCAGATGGCTGTCTGAGGAAGAAACAGCAGAATCTAGGTTGTTGTGCATGGAACCGGGTCCCTATTTTCTTAGAGAGGTGGTGTGGCTGCCTAAACTTAAGGTGTTAGAGATGGCGCGGCTGTTGGTGCTTGGCTGGGAGGTTTGGCATAGAGCATGGCGGCTAGTGGAATACCCGGCTCCGTTTTCCATGCAGGTGCCGTTGGCAGTGCTATGCAGAGAGGACCCCCAATTGATACAAGGGGTCCGTAGATACTGGGAACCCATGGGTCTGGTCACTTTGGGAGACATATGGCAGGATGGAGTGGCGCTAGAATTCCAGAAACTGATGGAGGACACCGGGGTGCATAAGGGGCAACATATAACCCGCTCCAGAATTGTTAAGCGGGTGCAAGAAAAATGGCCGGCGGTGGTGCTCACGGAACAACCGGATGCCACCATGGAGATGGTATATGATGTCTCGGAGGGTGGGCACGAGATATCCCACATATACAAGCTACTGGGGTCCAAGGTGGGGAAGGAATTGTCCTTATTGAGACAGCTCTGGGAGGAGGAGGAGGTGGGAGAGCCTATGTCGGACGGGTTATGGGATAGAGCCCAGAGATATCATAAGAAAGTATCCCGAAATGCGAGGCTCCAGCAGATCCAATTATATGTCACATATAGGGCATATTTGACCCCCAGTAAGATTGCTAGGTTTGGGGGCCAGATGATCCAGAGATGCCCCAGGTGCGGGGAGGAGGAAGCCGGGATGTTACACATGTTCTGGGCTTGTCCGGAGGTGGGTAGATTCTAGGCTGAACTGAAAATACGCCTGGCTGAGAAAGGTATTAAGCTAGAGGTGGAGTCGGCCTGGGCATGCATGCTAGGAGGTTTCCCTAGGCCGCGTCATCTGAGGCACATTAGCAAGATGAAGGACTTGGCATATATCCTGGCCAAAAGGAGGATTGCAATGTGCTGGAAGGCAGCTCATAGGCCCAGAATGGAGTAGTGGTGGGCTGACCTCTTGAAATGGGCCAAGGCTGAGACGGCTGTTTGGTTCGAAGCAGTCAGCAGGGGAGGAGAGGAGGAGGTAGGACCCCTAATTGAATGGAGGCAATTGGTGGCCACCATGGTGAGCCCCCCTCAGCCCCATCACAGTGAGGATGATATGGATGAAAGGAGGACAATCGACCCGCCTGAGGATGTACAGGCTGACAATATGGACATTATGGCTCAAGTTGGGGGGGGCGGGATGGTGCGAGACTGAAGAACATAGTCTGTAATTTTATCTTGTTTGACATGGATATGGAAGTCCTAATTATTGTAATGTTTGGTGTGTTATAAAATAAAACATGTTTTAACAAAAACCCAAAAAAAGACAGGATACCGAACTCCGGTGAATGGGCTCAGAGGAAAGCAAAACCCTGTGAATGGTCTACTGCAGAGGGCAATGCAAGAACAAGGAAACCCAGAGGTTCCCGCATGTGACAAGAAACAATGGACTAAGAGCGCACCACTGTTGTAAGTCTCCTTGTGAATCTGCCACATGGGGAGTGGGGCGTGGAATGGAGAAGTGAACTGAGAATACAGGGAAGTTTAAGGAACACATTTTGGGGGGTTAACAAGCTGAGGCTGTCGATCTGCTCTCTCTTGATTGCCATGGGGGTGAGGTCACCCCATTGAGGAGCATAGTCATAAATGAAGGGGGTGGTGAAGGGGGCACTTTCCTAGGGTTAGAGGGGGGGGTTGAGGGTTCTTGTGGCAGATTGGGTGGCTTCAGAGAGGGTGAAGGGAGAGGCGATAGGGTGGGTTTACCAGGGGAAGGGGGGGAGAAGTAGCACACGTGTTATATGAACGACAAGACCGATGAGGCCGGGTACTAGAGAGATGGCGGGTGCTGGGAAGAGGGAATGGGGGTTAGTGGGTCAATGCCAGTATTAAGCAGTTGACATTGAATGGGAGGGGACTAAATTCGCTTCTTAAGAGAAATTAATTGGATCGTTGTTAAGAGATCACAAACCATATGTAGTGGCGCTGCAGGAAACCCATTTTCTGCATCAGAACCAGCTAAGAATATGATTAAACAACTATTCATACACACTACATGCCTTAGTCAAGACCAAAACTGCAGGGGTCTTTTTGCCATTTAGAGAGGGAAATGTTTGGATTGACAACACATTGGAGGATAGAGAGGGCCAATATGTTGTGACTGGGGGGAGCTTAGGGGGAATGTTATTTACAATGGTGTCAATATATGCCCGGCCTTGAGTAACACGTTTTCTGGCTTATTCCTGAGAGACATGAGGAGGGAACTAAAAGGGAGGGTACACGGCTTCACTTTTTTCTCCAACGTGCTTAAAACCCAGTTGGGTTAAATTATATTTAAGTCTCGCCCACACTATTAGGAAAGGTATGCAATGAAAATGTAGGCCCGTTGTCATTAGCTGATCATGCTTTGTTTTTGATGGAGCTGCACACTCCCATAAGGAGAGACGTGGCGCTGGTCGATCCCACGTGATTTGATTAGGGAGCCAGTCTTCAGAGAAGAGAATCTCCAGATTTTTTGAAGAAAACAGTGCCAATTCTGCTACAGAGTTTAAAGCAGTCTGAAGAGAGAATATGATATCCCTTAAAGTTGAGGGGGAAACAGATGAAGGCCGTGGAGATGCAATTAGAGAAGTAACTGGAGGAAAGGAGATTGAAGTTACAAACTTCTCCTTCCAGAGGGATGTATAAGGCAAACAGAGAAACCACTGCATATCTGAATCTTTTACACATTAAGAGGGCTGACAATGCATTGATTAACACTAGACAATGCTATTATGTGGGAGCAAACAAGGAGGACAAAAATCTTTTTTGGACACAAAAACGGTCTAGGGTAATTAGCTCAATCGCAGATGACCAGGGTACCATGGTAAAGTGCAGAGAAGACATTGCGCTTGCATTTGTTAAATTCTGTGGAACTGTATGCACTTCAGAAACTCCAGAGGCAATCCCACAGATGGACTAAGATCTAAAACACTTAGAGCTCACAATGATGAATGGTGACAAGAACAGGGAGTTAGATGGGGTAAACTCTGAAGAGGAGGTCAAACGGGTTATTAATTCCCTTCCCTCGAATAAATCACTGGGACTGGTCTTCTTGGCAGGTTTTTTTTTCAAGGCTTTTTAATGGGGTCTTCGTTCTGATTTTTCCTAGTCTTTTTAACTTATTTCATTCCAAGGGGCAAATAACATCATTGAGGGAGGAAGCCAAAATAATAATAATACCTAAAACCAATAAGTATCCAGCTAAGTGTGGCTCATATCGCCCAATTGCCCTGATAAACAACAATGGCAGGATTTGTAGCAAAATTATGGTGAATAGGTTGGACCCTCTTCTTCCAACTCTGATCCAGCTAGATCGGCCAGGTTTCATGAGAGGCCATTAGACCTTTGACAACTTCGGAAGAGTAGCACATTTACTGGAAAAAAGGAAGCATAGCCATATCCCTGCAGTGTCGCTTTCCCTAGATGCAGAGAAAGCAACGACTGGGTCGAATCGTCCTTCCTCTTCAGTATGCTGAAGAGGATGGGCTTTGCAGAAGGATTCATTAACATGGTGAGAGCTAACTATGTTACTCCCTGTACAACCTGTAACTGTATGTTACAGGTTGCTGATTAAGGGCCCTCTCTCTAAAGCGATAGAACTTTGTAGGGGTACTAAGCAGGGTTGGCCCCTTTCTCCACATGCTATTTGCATTATATTTAGAACCGTTCCTTCAGGTGGGCGGCTCATCGGAGGACATTCGAAGAACTCCTTTGGTAATGGGCAACATAGATTTGCAGATTTCTCAAATTACATGTTATTAACACTAACAGACCCCAAAAGCTCTCTAAGAAGAGTACAGATGGAATTCATTCAGTTTGGGTGTGTCTCTGGCTTATAGATCAACTTAGGGAAATCAGAGATCTTGAGTCTAATGCTTTGGAGGTCTAAGCTAGCAGAGGCAAAGCCTGTCTCTCCAATTATGTGTAATACAAAAGGAATCAAGTATCTGATGTTGATGATCACTATCATGATTGGAGGACTATACCAAGCCAAATATCTGATTGACCTAGGTTCTATAAAAGTTGACTTACACAGATGGAACCCGCTTAATATTTATGCATGAGTCCCAATGCGACGCTTAAAATTGTCATATTACCAAGGCTTCTATGCTTGTTCCAAACGCTCCCTGTACATATTCCGAACAGTTTCTACGACGCTCTGCATAGAATAGCCCAATCTTACGTGTGGAAAGGTAAAAGGTCACATCTCTCTAGAAAATTACCGGAGGTTCCCTTTGCAAACAGTGGCATGGGTCACCCAGAATTTTCAGGTCTACTATGAAGCGGCCTAGATCCGGATAATTTGCAAATGGTTAACTGGGGACTATAGTAAACTTTGGGTTGCTATGGACTGAGCAGCGGCGACACACCTGTTGCATGTAGTTTTATGGCTTCACAGGAAAGACAGACCGGCTAACATGCGCCTAAGTCAGATCACCAAACTGATGGGTGATATCTGGGACACATTGATTAGAAAGTATCTTAATTCCTCGGGGCGTGGCTACGAGAGCCATGTAGGAGGACGCGTTCTGGAGGAGCTCCCGAGATCCTGCAACGATCCGGGCAGATATGTGCGGTACGATGGATCGCTGACCACCGACGATACACATGATGGTGTGTGAAGGTATTGGCCACGCATTGTGAACTTCTGGAGAGAATAGGATTAACGACGACGGAGATCGGTGGCTACGAGTTAAAAGACTCCGCGAACAAAGGGCGACTCAAAATGGCCGACCAGGGCCCGGGACTGGAATAGAGGCGAGTTGTGCGGTGGCCTAGCTGTTAAGGTGCACTGAATACAAACTTGCTACTTTAGCAACATATCGATTTCCTGAGCCATGTCGAACAGGCCGGTGCGGCCGAAGGTGAAACAGCCTACCTTAGACGATTTCACTAAAACTCCCCCAAGCCAGGACACTACCAAAAGTAAGGATGCGCTAGCTGGGAGTGGCACGACGTCTTCGTGCACCAACCAAGAAATCCTGGCGGCGATTGTGGAACTGAGGGCGGCCTGGGAATCAAAGCTGGAACTGGCCGTTACTGAACTGAAGATTGCACTGGATCGCAAGGTTGGAGAGGTCCAAGAGGACGTTAATCTGCTACGACAAGATGTCAGGGCCCTGGCGGAGCGCACGGAGTCCCTCGAAAAAGAAGTGGGCCCGAATACAGCAGATTGCGCCACTCATAAGGCTGACTTGCATGCCCTCACACAAAGGATGGGCAACCTGGAGAGCAGAGCGGAGGAGGCAGAGGGACGAGCCCGTCGCAACAACATCCGCATCGTGGGCCTACCGGAGGGGGTGGAAGGCCGTGACCCTACGGATTTCATCGAATCCATGTTCTTACAGGAGATACCTGGAGGGGCCCTATCTCAAGGATTTGCAGTAGAAAGAGCACATAGAGCCCTAACTAGGAGGCCACCTCCGGGGAACCCGCCTAGGCCTGTGATCGCCAAAATCCTTAACTACCGCGACCGGGAGAGGATACTGGAATACTTCCGTAAAGGAGGGACGATCACGAGAGGAGCGGCAAACATCACGGCTTATCCAGATTATACTCTGACTGTACAGCAGGCCACAAATATATGTTACTCTATCCTGCAAAATTGAAGGTCTTCCATGCACATAAAACCTTGTTTTTTGAAACCCCGGAGGATGCTATGGGATGGCTCGATGCGCAAGGATGCCCCCAGGAATCAGAAGTTCGGCCCTGAAAGGGCCCGGAAGAGATACTGGAATCGTAAAATGGCGTCGCAAGATGGCGTGGCTCGTGGGACTTGAATATAGTCGGTGTGACACCTTCGGTAAAGAAGGTCAGATGATTGCACTATTTGTCAAGACATTGTGAATGTTTATTTGATCGGGAGCCTTGCGGGGCGATACTCTCTACCCCACAATAGTTTTAGTTGGGTGGCCGTTAGGGTGACCTCACCCTACTGGGCTCCGATCACCGACCGGTGCTTGCGGAGCTAGATGTGGGGGTGCCTGAGCTCTGAGGCTGGAGCTGGGCAGCAGTTGGGGTGTGTGATGTTGGGGAAGGCACGGGTGGGGGGAGGGGAGGGAAGTTGGGGTTTGGTTGTGTATATAGTTGAAGGGAGTTTGAGCTTATATGAGGAGTTACTGGACCGAAACGCTATCTGTGTCATGAGGGCGGTTGGGGGTCGCTACATGGGAGGCAGGGAGGAACGTTCTTGCCATGGGAGACCTTAAGATTGTCACCTGGAATGTCAGGGGACTTAATAGTTATTTAAAAAGGAACAAAGTTATGTTGTACCTCAAAAGGCAGAAGATCGACATTGCACTATTGCAAGAAACACACCTGAACCGGCACAAGTTAGAACTGGTTGAGAAGAAGTGGAGTGGCATGGTGGTGGGCTCCCCGTACTCTGCCTATGCCAGGGGAGTGCTAATCTGGGTAGCACCGCACGTTCCGTTCAGAGTCACGTGGCAGGAGGTGGACACGGAGGGCAGGCTGGTTATGCTCAGAGCCCTGGTAGAGGATAGAGAGGTTTGCATTATTAACACATACGCCCCCAGTCAGAATGCTGCTGCATACTTCAGGACCCTATGCACCCGTCTGGGCACATGTGTGGGGGGAGCGATCATTTGGGGAGGGGACTTTAATTGTGTTCTCGATCCAAGGGCAGATAGGTCCGATGATAGGATTGATCGGCCCACCCCGGCGGCCAGAGTATTACAGACGTTGCTGGGCGACTTTGGGCTGGCGGATGTTTGGCGACTGAAATACCCTGATACCTCGCAGTATTCTCACTACTCTGCTCCACAGCGCCTACACACGAGATTGGATTATTTCTTTGCAACGTCAGAAGTGGTGATGGCGACCACTCAAATTGAATATAAAGCGAGGGTCCTGTCGGACCACTCGCCCTTGGTGTTGACCTGGCAGTATGGCCGCCCTCGTGCACGGATACCTACATGGCGCCTCCGTGCGGAGGCGCTTAGGGACACGGCTTTTAGGGAGGACATCAGGGAGGCGATCCAGCGGTACTTTGAGGTTAACACGGGCAGTGTAGATTCGGCTGGTACACTTTGGGAGGCATTCAAGGTTGTGTTACGAGGGGACGCTATTTCCAAGTCAAAGGGCCTGCAGGGTGGGGTTCTGATGGAGCTAGAGAAGGCGGAGAGACAATTGGAGCGCGAATGTAGCAAGGCAGGAGGGGATGCAGACCTAGTACTTGAGCTGCAGCAGCGGTGTTCGGAGCTTTGGGAGAGGCTCTGTAACCTTAACTATAGAAAATATGTTGAGAGGCAGCATGCGGGTGGAGACAAAACTGGCCGCCTACTGGCATGGTTGTATAAGAGAGAAACCCCTAGGCCCCCAATCAGGATGATAGTTAGAGAGGACGGAGAGGAGGTAGACACCCAAGAAGGAGTTAATGCAGCCTTCCTTGATTATTATAGAGCACTGTATGAGGACATAGGGGGAGAATATCAGGCAGAGATCAGAACTACATTGGAAGACATAGAGCTGCCCAGGATTAGTGATGAAGAAAGAGAGGAGCTGGACGCACCTATTACACTAGAGGAACTGGAGGAGGTAGTGAAGGGATTGCCCACTTGTAAGACTCCGGGCACGGACGGACTCCCGAGTGAGTTTTATAAAGTGTATGGGGCAGAGATACTCCCCCCGATGCTAGAAATGTTCAATGAATCTTTCGAGAAGGGTCGGTTACCGGAAACGCTCAGAGAAGCGCTGATAGTGCCGCTCCCCAAGCCTAATAAACCCCGACAAAGCTGTGGATCGTATAGGCCGCTGTCGATGTTGAACCAGGACAGCAAGATCCTGACGGCGGTCCTGGCCAACAGGCTACGAAGGGTCATCAGTAAACTGATACACCCGGACCAGACGGGCTATGTCCCCAACAGGAATATAACTCACAATCACAGGCGACTTCACCGGGTGATTGAAGAGGGGAACAGGAGTGATGAAGAGATGGTGGTGGTGTCCCTAGATGCAGTTAAGGCATTTGATTCAGTGAGGTGGCCGTGGTTGCTGGCGGCCTTGGAGGGGTACGGGTTTGGGTCTGGCTACGTGAGGTGGGCGAAACTGCTGTACAGCGAGCCACTGGCCAGGGTGCGCACAGGATCTGTGATATCCAGAAGGTGGCGACTTAGCAGGGGCACCAGACAGGGATGCCCCTGGTCCCCGATGCTGTACATATTGGCCCTGGAGCCCCTGGCGGTGTACCTCAGACAACAATATGACTTGGTTGGCATCGAGGTGGGAGGAGAGAACCATTTGATATCCCTATATGCTGACGACCTGTTGTTGTACCTGAAGTATCCGGAGGAAAACCTCCAGTACATTTTGGAGGTCATGGAAAAGTATGCAGAGTTGTCCGGCATAGCGGTTAATCCCAGTAAATCAAGCATGTTTCCGCTGGGGAGCTTCATTGGGGTCCCTCTGGAACGGTTGCTGGTGTTGCCCGTGCCCTGGGCAACTGAGTCTTTCCGCTACCTCGGAATTGATGTATATCATGCTGTGAAGGAAGAACACTTGCACAATACCGAGGCGGCGGTAAAGAAAATCCGCGATAGTATGCGGTTTTGGGAGAAGCTGCCGCTGGCAATGGTGGGCCGGCGGGCGATGCTTAAAATGGTGGTCCTGCCCAGGCTTTTGCACTTTTTCAGCAATATACCATACTTGATACCCAGGAAGTTCTTTGTCAAACTTGATAGTGTATGCAGGGACTTCCTGTGGCACGGCATCCGCAACAGGGTAGCCTTGTGGAAACTGCAAAATTTCCACGATAGGGGAGGTATCAAGCTGCCGAACTTTGAGGCCTATTATGTGGCCGGCCAGCTGCAATACGTGACCAAATGGCTCTCTGATGAGGAAACTCCTGAGTCTAGGCTGGTTGGGAGGGACTGCGCCCCGTTTTATCTAAAGGAGGTTGTCTGGGTCCCTAGGTCGGACTTGCAAGGATGCCCATGTATGTTGCTGTTGGGGTGGAGAATTTGGCGCAGAATGTGCCAGTTGATTGAGAACCCGTACCCGTGTTCCCCGCATGTGCCACTGGTCGCCCTAACTAGGGGGGACAGCCAGCTCAGGAAAATCATCAGGACATATTGGGAAACGGTTGGGCTGGCCACATTGGGAGACATATGGCAGGATGGGGCCATTAGAGAATTTGTAGACCTGGGCGAAGAAACAGGGCTGCACGGTGGCCAATATGTTACATATCTAAGGCTGGTACAGATCATCCGCAAGACTTGGCCGGAGACGGTGCTAGCGGAAGATCCGGACGCACTGATCGGAACGATATATGATATATCAGAGGGCGGGCATGAGATCTCTAGATTATATGAGGTGGTGATGACCCGGGTGGGGAAGGACTTGATGGATTTGAGGCTTGATTGGGAAGCAGAAGTGGGGGCACAGATGACTGATGGGATGTGGGAACGGGCCATGGGATACCATAAGAAAGTGTCCAGGAATGCCAGATTGCAGCAAATACAGCTGTACATCACGCACAGAGCATAATGACCCCGAAGAAAATAGCTAAGTTTGCGAATGCAGGTAGACAAGCATGCCCGAAATGCGATGAAGAAGACGCAGGTATGACACATATGTTCTGGTCCTGCCCAGTGATTGAAGGCTTTTGGGGGGAAGCGGCACAGAAATTAGCAGATAAGGGGGTTCTGCTACGCATTGACACGGCCTGGGCCTGCCTCCTGGGAGGGTTCCCTAGACCACGGAACACCAAACATCTCGGGAAACTGAGAGACCTGGCGTATGTACTTGCTAAGAGAAGGATAGCTATGAGTTGGAAGCAACGCCATGGGCCAAGAATAGAGATATGGTGGCGGGACCTGCAGAAGTGGGCGGAGGCCGAAACGGTGGTATGGCAGGAAGCGTGTGGTAATTGTGGGGAGGAAGGAGTGGGCAACCTGGCGGCTTGGAGAATGTTAATTACGGGACTGTTTGGCACGGAAATGGACCCTGCTGCTTCTGAGAGGGGCGACGCCCGGTCACACCAAGTGTACACAGAACTGTAAGGTTGATAAGCTCTTGGGGGGAGGGGGGGTTTGAAGTGCAGTAACATGGCACTAATTGATGTTTACAGTTCATAATGTATAATGCTGCAAGTTTGGTTTGTATTGTTTTATTTTGAAAATAAAAAAATATTTAAAAAAAAAAAAAAGTATCTTAATTCCTCTTCCTCCCAACACCCATTTACCCAATTGTTTCAGAATCCTCAATTTTCCCCGGGCATGGAGTCGAGGGCTTTTCTCAGCTGGCAGAAAGGGGGATGTCTCAAACTGAGAGACCTGTTCTCTGGTGTGGAACTCAAATCATTCTCAGAATGCAAACAATGCTTCTCTCTTGGTGAGTGGGAACAGCATTACTATTTTCAGTTAAGACACTGGTATTTGAATGCAGTCAACGAACAAGCAGCTATCAGAACACTGATGTTGTTTGGGAATGTCCTTATCATGCATTGAGATAAAAAATGGTTGATTTCTGACATTTATCGGCATCTCACTCCAGCTTGGGGAAAAATAAAGTGGACATGTATGAGTAACTGTGAGAAAGCCATGGGCAAAGACATCCTGGTGAAAAAGTGGGAAAAACTGTGGAGAGATATCCCTAGGCTAACGAAGGCAATACAAACATGGGAGATGTGGTGTACACTAATGCATAGATGGCACTACACACTGGTTAGAGTGCAGAAAATGTACCCAAATGTACTTGTAAATTTGAATGCTGGAGGGAATGTGGCCAAAGGGGTACATGGGCTCATATTTGGTGGGAGTGTCCCATGATCCTGAAGTTATTGGGCAAAATTCACGATTCGATCATTTCAATGTATAAGGTAGACATTGATGGAGCTCCCATACATGTCTTACTGGTGCACTCACTTCAAAATGAACAATTGAGATTCTTTGTTGACTGGAGAGAAGTCCTGGACTTTTTGAAGGATGATTACAGATTCCCGGTTTGTCCACAGAGACTTAAATTGTGAATTTTGGTTAGAAAAATGTTCCATTCCTTAACTTTGATTAACGACAGGTGTTGCCGCACAAGGGGGAGGAGGGGACAAATCAAGCATCATACAGCAAGATATCTTATGTACACATTCATGGTTCAAGTGTGCTCCTTGTTCTTATGCCTGAAAATTAATAAAGGTCATTATTTTTTTAAACATAATTGTGCGCCGGGATGCTAAGATAAATTGTGTGGATTACTGTGGCGTTTGTCAGAGTTATGTTTAAAGAGTGTTCAGAGTTATGGTGTTGCATCTGTAGTGGGTTATTGTGATATTTAGGGACATTTAGCATAGACATTTGTCTTTGGTTGGTGTATGTTCCATTGAGTAACCTATGTTGTTTTGCTGCTAGAGTTGAGATGTGAGGGTGTGTTGTTAGGCTAGAGTATGCTCTACCAGGTGACACTATGCCATGACAAAATTTCAGGGATCAAAGTATCTAATCGGTTTCCTTCTGACTGTGTACTGACACCGCACAGACATGGTAACTGTAGCGCCACTCAGTCTTACATGGGATTAGGGTACAATGCAACTGGATCTGTACCATGAACATGTGTTGTGAAGCATATTCAAGTCCCCTGCCGCCCAAACCGATTCTGCTTGAGGAAAATGCATTAGGGACACATGGTAATGTAGAAATGGGATTAGAGGGGGAGGGGGTGCCCTGTAGGGTCGATAGAATATCATAGTTTATGGTAATGGTAGGTGGGGGAGCCAGTTTAGCCCTGTGCCAAAAACCACTGAACTAACGCCATTTTGAAGTTGAGACCTAGCACATTGTAGTAGCTTAACACTAATACATGTTTTCCATCCCTGTTCCCAGCTCAGGCGGTAGACTGAAATGCCTTCACACCGAATAGACAACCATCTCATTGTCTCATGCGGCAGGCCTATGCAACTAGAAAGGATTGTGAATAGCCAAGTGCAAGCAGGGCTGTGCCTGTCTCTGAAGGATGATCTGGGATCCAAAAAAACACCACACGTTTCAGAGGGTCAATTTGACCTCGAGAGTATCCACTCAGCTCATGTACGATTACCATGGGTGTGTATCACATGACTTGCTCGTGAAGAGAAGAGCATTCTTAAGTAGGGATCTGTCGTGTACAGGAAGGATGCAGTTAATGCTGCGTGATGAGGAGCCTTGTCACGCTGGACTGGAACCTATGGGAATGCGTGCCATTGCGCATGCGCATCAGTTTTTTTCCACATTGTTCGGCAGAAAGAGAAAGTAAATAAAGACACACTTCTTTCTCTCGGTCTCTCTGTCCCTCATTTCGGCACGCTGCTGCGCGTCGACAGTTGGGGAGAACAAGGGCCTCATAGAAAGGAGACACAAAATCTGGCAATGAAGGTGAGATCCTTGCACCTCCTCACCTGAGAATAAAAAACATTAACATAAAAAACTGCTGACCACCAAACCTTCTTGGAGTGCAAGGTCTGCAGTCAACATGTCGAGGAGTGAAGAGAGAGAAGGTTAAAGGCTGGCAAGTGAAACACCCGAGGATGACGGGCCCAGGACAGCTGCGTTTCGTGGCCAGGCCCTTTTGACCTGGGTGACCAGCAAGCCTTGGGACAGTGATGGGAAAGATGGCTGCTAAGTTTCAAGAACTACATGGCTGCATATGACGAGAAGGCGCCAGATACATTTGCCAGGAGATTGCTCATCGAGATGAAGTTAAGGATCTCATCCCTACATTACCGCCTGAAGAAGTAAAGACATACGAGGGACTCAAGGAGGTAATGTGTACATATTTTGACCCTCAACACAACGTAGACCATGAGAGACATACGTTCAACACAACATGTCAAATGGCAGGTGAGTCCACGGATGCGTTTGCGACTCGACTGTGCAAATTGATGTCTCTCTGTGACTTTCACACATTTTCAAATGAAGAAGCCTTAGACTGAGAATTATTGGAGAGTGCCTATTGTCCACGTTCAGGAAGAAGCTACTCTGCAAACCTCTTCCCCTTGCCACCATCTTGCAAATGTCAAGGGCTGAAGCGAGAGCTGATTCACACACCACGCAGATCGAGTCAAGTAATTGACATGGAAAAGAGCAGGCATATTACATCAGTCAAGGAGGAAGAGTCAACAACTCTAGCAATGCCCCGGCCAGAAGGTATGGCTCAACTAGAAAATGTTATAGGTGTGGTCTACCATTCCCACATGAGGAAGGCATCCGATGCCCGGCATTTGAACACAAATGTGCCAACAGTGGAAGGGAAAACCACATGGCAGGAGTATGTAATGCACCACCACACTGGTTGCAAGGAAGCAGCAGCACTGTGGCCAGACCAGAAGAAAGTATGTGCACGTCAGGGCCCAGAAGAGACATCAACGTGAGAAGAGATCTGGTCAGTCATGTCCGGCAAATAACTGGGAGGTCTCCATCACCCCTGCAGTTCATGCAATAGGTCCTCATCAGTATGCGTATATGATGATAGATATGGTGACTGCCCCGTAAGGAGACATCGATATCCAAGCAGGTCAACACCCGCCAAGTTTGTCATTGACACGGGAGCGACGCTAAACATAATGTGCATCTTAGAATTTTGTAAAATGGCTGATACTGTCAAAATTGAAAGTATTCCAGTGGCCCACCAGGGTTCCAGTCCAAAAGCATGGAATGTTCTCGATACAACTACACTACATAGGGCAACAAGCTATGTCAGAGTTGGATGTCCTCAAGGAGAAGTGCCGGGAAATAATCTTCTGGGAATACCCAAGGTGCTCAAAATGAAAATCGCCACAGTGATGTATACCATGCAACATGGAGTTTCAATAATGCAACAATTTCCAGAATTGTTCAGGGGAATTGGATGTTTGAAAGGAGACCCAGTAACCCTTCACATAGATGGGTCAGTACCTCCAGTAGGGCAGGACCCTCGACGAATACCCATTCACCTACAACCTGCAGGTAGTGAAGGAAATGTAATGCCAAATGAGAGAAGATATGATAGAACCTGCCTGCGGTCCCACCCCTTGGGTCTCGCATGTGCTGGCTGTGCCCAAGCAAGGATCATGCAATTCAATTCAGATGTGGGTGGACATGCATCAAGCCAACAAAGCAATCGAACGAGAATGACATCCAGGTATGCATCTGGACGATATGATTAGCATGTTAAATGAAGCAAGAATATTCACTAAGCTTGTTCTATACAAAGGGTACCACTAGATACAATTGGATGAAGAATCACATTACATAACTCCATTTGCAACTCACGAGGGCTTGTTTAGGTACAAGAGATTAAACTTTGGGATATCGTTGCCTGCCGAAATCTTCCAGCAGAGCATCAGGAGGGTAATTAGACACATCAAGAACTGCTTTAATTACAGCAACAATATTTTTGTTTTTGATGTGGATAGCGAACAACACAATCAAACTCTACATCAGGTGGGTCTGCGTTCTCTGAAGTGGGGCTAACACTGAATGCCAAAAAGTGTTAATTTCACAAGAAGCACCTCAAGTTCTTTAGACATGTGTTCTCGCAAGATGGAATGAGGCCTGATCCCGGGAAAAGTGACCGCTATTGCAGACATTATGCCCCCACAAGACTTCAGTGAAGTGAGGCCGTTTACGGGTATGGCCAGTTATTGCAGCAGGTACCTGAAGGATGTTTCTATGATCAGTGTGCCTTTTACAGAGCTCACCAAACAGGGAAAGGAATATCGGTGGCAACTATTGTGTCAAGAGCCATTCGCACATTGAATCGGCTGAGTTCATGGCCTATTTTGATCCAGCCAAGTGCACGGAACTAACAGTGGATGCTAGCCCGGTTGGTATGCGTGCTATCCTGCTCCAACATAGCCCAGGGAGACACAGCCCAAGGGCCATTGTCACCTACGCTTCCAAAAGTCTAACGGATGTCGAAAGAAAATTCTCACAACCAGAAAAGGAAGCACGAGCAGTCGCCTGGGCCTGTGAACACTTTCAAATGTTCTTGCTGGGAAAGCCACTCACAATGGTTTCTATTCACCAAGCCCGAGTCACTATGTATGGAAACCCTCATTACAAAATGCGTAAGGCAGCAGGACTTTAACTTCACAATCGTTCACAAGCCAGAAAAAGAGTACAATCCAGTGGACTTCATATCCCGGCACCCGTTTGGGAAACAGAGACTCGTCCGTGGCAGAGGAATACATCAATTTTCTCACCCAGCAGGGACCGCCAAAGCCGTTTACGACAAGAATGGTGGGGGATCACGCGCTGACTGACAGAACATTGCAGAAAGTGAAAGAGCTCATAACAGCTTGCAGGTGGAAAGACAGTGATCTAGAATACGCACAAGGAAATCAACTGACTTTGAAACAAGAAATGCAAGCGTTCATACATGTGAAGGATGAGCTGTCTGTGCATGCAGAAGTATTGGTCATGCGTGGGTAGTGCATAATAATACCTATGGATCTATGCCAGCAAGTAGTAGGCTTTGCAGACGAAGGGCATGATGGCCACTAAGAGACAGATAAGAGATACCATGTGGTTCCCAAGAATTGATTCAGTGGTGGAAAGCACAGTACAAAGATGTTACCTGTGACAATGCACATCAAAGACAAAGAACCCAGAGACACTCAGGATGTCAGAGTTGCCAGAAGCTCTGTGAACACATGTGGCGGTTGATTAATTTTGGCCGTTTGGAGGTGAAAAATACTGGATGTGGTGATGAATGAATTCTCTCGTTTCCCTCTTATCCGAATGATCTCGTCCACGGCAGCCAGCACTGTCATTCCCGAATTGGACAATATTTTCTTGACATGGGGCATTCCTGAAGTACTGAAATCAGACAATGGATCACCATTCAACAGTCTTGAATTTGCACGGTTTATGTGCTAGATGGGCATAAGTATAAAATAAATAAATAAAATAAAATAAATATAAAATAAAAATAAGTCACCGGAAATCACAATGCTATGGCCGCAAGCCAATGGAATGACTGAGAAGTTCATGGGGCGTTTAAAGAAAGTGCTTCAACAAAATGAATGCGATGTGCAACATGCTCTGGGATTACAGAAATGGGAAGGTGCCCATCGGAGCTGGTGCTTCAAAGAAA
This sequence comes from Ambystoma mexicanum, assembly GCF_040938575.1. Classification (NCBI taxonomy): domain Eukaryota; kingdom Metazoa; phylum Chordata; class Amphibia; order Caudata; family Ambystomatidae; genus Ambystoma; species Ambystoma mexicanum. Next base: position 554,579,565 of record NC_090932.1, read on the forward strand.
AGAGAAGAGCCTCAGGAGAATGACCTCATGACACTACAGGCAGATGAGGCAGCCAAAAAATGTGAGATGAAAAGATATGCTGATGAGAAACAGAGAGCAAAGTCTTCTACATTTCAGATGGGAGACAATGTGCTCGGGTGTCAGAAGCAAGAACGAAAATCAGAGTCAAGGTTTGATCCGGTGCATTTAGTAATCACGCAGATCAAGGGATCCATGATGACTGCACGATATCCAGGCAGGGTGATCACCCAGAGCATGTCCCATTTCAAGCTTTATTGTGGGGGAGAGGAGCACGACGGGTAGGAGAACAGTGAAGAAGGCGGGCAAAACAGGTCAAGAAATGATGATGCAGGCTCAACAGAGCCTGGACCCACAGTGGAGATGTTGACAAGACCAAAGCGATGTATCACAAGACCTGTGAGGTTGATTGAAGGTTGTTTTGACCGAGAGGGGAAGATGTTATGTCCGGGAAGGACACAGTTAATGCAGCGTGACAGGGAGCCTCGTCACGCTGGACTGGAATCAATGGGAATGCACACCCTCACGTATGCGCATAAGGATTTTGCCATGTTGGTTAGCAGAAAGGGAAAGTAAATAAAGGCATACTTCTTTCTCTCAGTCCCTCATTTTGGCGCGCTGCTGCGTGGCAACAGTTGTGGAGAACAAAGGCCCCATAGAAAGGCGACACAAAAGGATCCAATCATGTTCCTGGGTCCCAACAGTAACAAGATGAGAGGCCACATGGAAGCGGATTGACTCAAGAGTAGTAATGACCAATCACTTGGCATCCCATATGAAGCGAGTGGTATGTACATAGGGAAGGGCCAATGAGCTGGGGGAATTAATACTGTCATACTGTCGCTTGCATCATGTGTAACGACAATTTCATTTATAAAGTGTTGCATTGTTTTTAACTAACCAGTGTGCTCGATGGCAGTCAGGAGTAAATGCCCCTACTGACATGGTATGACTTATTTGAGAAATAAAACCGTCTCATCCTTGCAAGAGGTGCACCTTGCCTTTTTTCTCAGAGGAGTGTCATTTTCTGGTGTAGTTGCCAGTGGTCCTCACTACACATGGCTGCCAAATGACCCGCGATTCGAGTATTCGACCTGCAATAGGCTTATAAATAAGGTCATCATGTTACTAAAGTGATGATTCTTTTGGCTACAAAGCAAGCCTTTCCCCCACTTACTATGGATTTGCTGGGCTTTCACCTCCAGTGACCTGCTTAGCTTCATAGACTTCATAGCTGATAAGTGTATCTTCTCGTTCTCCTCATCAAGAGGAGAAAAAAGTGATAGAAGTGTTATGGAGCCATTGCAAATCAGTACCCTAGTGAGCCTTCACATCTACTGAGAAACATACACATATTCACACTTTTAACTATTACAAAAATGTAAATCAAAGTAAATTGGGCCTGTTACAGAATCTAATGGAATGCTCCTCAGTGTGGTGTGTTCACAATACATTGTGCCATTTTAAGGAAGTGGGTGGGTGTGAGAAACCAGAAGGTGTCTCGCCCACTAGTCCCCAGGGATCTGTCACCCAGGTGGCCAGGACACAGCCATTGCTTTTGGATCCAGTTCCTGGGGGTGGACCAGTGCGGGAGGATCCCCTGGGTGAGGGGTCTTCAGGGAGTGGAACTGAGACACAGACAGTGAGACGCGGTATCCACTTCTTTATAACACCTTTTCCCCATCCTACCAAGTAGCATATCGTTGGGAAGGGGGCAGCCCGGACCCTCCCCCCTAGGCGCTTTAGAGTGAGGCGAGATGCATTCAGAGCACTATGATGGGCCAGGGGGAGGGGGACAGTGAGTGAACTACCTCCCAGTTTTACAGGACCCTACTCCAGTACATTCAAATATAGTCTATCTATATAGTACAGCATAAGGTGCGAGAAGCATTGCTATTTTGCGTAGATATTAGTAACCATGGGTAGAAGAACAGGCATGTGCAGTAAATGCAGAATTGCATGCACTAGGCCTGAATTACGAGAAGAGGGAATTCTCCAGCCATGCCCGAGCTCCCATGAGGACAGCCCACACCCTCAACCACCACAACACGTATTCATTGTTCTAACAGTGTTGCAAAGTTGTTCAAGAGGAATGTGCCTCACAAGGTCGCAATCACAGACCAGCGCCTGGTGTGTATTTTATCTCACACTGGCCAAAGCATGACCTGGCCCATCCCCAGGCAACCACGATTTATAGCCCTTATAACTGACTAAGACTTAAGACCTCTGAATTTCATGGCACCAGGTGCCCTTTGACCACCAACCCTAATGTAGCAAGTAGTGAGATGTTCAAAGAGGAAGGATGGGGGCATCATTGAAGCGACAATGATGTGATTTGTATTGTGAGGTGCTGGGAGGGATAAATTATAGTTCAAAGTGAGGGTGGAGACCTTGGAGCCGGATAGCGTGGAGGGGAGTGAGTGAAATGTGTGTGTGAAGGTTAGAGTGCACCAGAACCTCCTTTGTGTCGGTCTGAAGGCCTGCCAAGTGCACAGTATGAGTGATAAAATAAGTTGTATAGTAGGAGTATAATTAATGTGTTTTCTGACCTTCGATGTGAGAAGAAGATGAGCCCTGCAGCACCCATGTGATGAAAGACAGACAGACTGGGCTGGGACCACTAACTTGGCATCCCTTATGGATAAAGGCTCTTTTGGATAAAGATGGAACATGCATAGGGTCCATTCAATCAGCCAGGCAGGTTTTTACTGTATGTTGTTGTGTCATTATGACGCTGTGTACCTTTAAATGTTTCTATTTGTACTTCTCTATGGCAGAACATTCTTAGCAGCAGAGTTCTTTTCTGTTGCTTTCATCTGCGTGTGAGACTAAAACCTGTTATCCTTACAAGATCCACTTGGTCTGTTCTTTCCTAGCGGGTTGTATTCTCTCTGGTGTGAGCGTTTAGGTGCTTGCCTTCAATTGGTGACCCTAACGTGATCCCAGTGCCCTCGTACCTGCAGAGGCTTCCAGGCTGCTTCTCCAGAAGGACCCGTGCCCACCTACAGCGACTGGTCCCGAAAAAACACGTGTTCCAAGTGGTTTAGCAGGAGCCATTTTAATATCAGAACCACAGGAATCCCCGGGGGCAACACCAAACATATAATCAGCAACCTCAAGCATCGGAAATGCAAGTGCGGCATTCGCCACAGTAGCAGCAGGGCGGTGCTGCCCTGGTGAACAGGGTATCAAGCGGGGCTTCGGCTTCCTTTGGAGGAGCAGTATTGGTAGGAGGTAGCCCCTTCTCATTTCCTGGAACAAACACATACCCTGATTAGTACAGCCCACAGAGAGTACCTGCTTGTCTGGTCTTGTCAACGACCATCCACCCTGAAGAGGAACCTTTGGTGGGGGCAAAGATAGGAAACAAGAAGTTCATATTCAAGGTGGACTCTGGTGCAACTAAATCATGGATCATAGAAGGAAACTGTCCCCTATCAGGAATATGCGCTGTAAGGGCGATGTTCATAATACACGCAATGTCAAGGAAGGTGTTGTTCCGCAGGATTCCCGCAGACCTGTATATGTTTATTTATGGTATCACATCCCTTGTGGAAGCGGTTCCCTCAGATTGCCAAACAGAGCTGGCGAGTGCCCACAGATTTTATCTTTCGTCCAGCAGTATCACCTGAGGTGGTGGCGGGAATTAGATCATCGCTGTATTTACGGAACTGTGCGAAAGGACTGAAAAAAAAGGTCAGACTTTACCAAAACTCCTAAAAATGCATACCACCAAAGGTTCGAACACCAAAACAAAAATGTAAACCTTTGGTGGCATGCATACTGCAGGGGCTGCAGGGGTGTCTCAGCAGTATAGTGAGTGGTTTTATGGGTGTCCCAGGCAACACCCCGCTCACTATACTTTGTAGTATAGTGAGCAGGGGAAGCCCCTGTAGCTGCCCATAAAAAAAAAGAAAAGGATCCTGCGGCGCCGGTTACCGATGACAGAAGTGAAAGGGAACTGGTGCCGCAGGGACACAGTGTGAAGAAAAGACAAGTAGGGTTTGGTTATGTTGGGGGTGAGGGTGGGGGTGTGGTCAGGGTAGGGGGGTGTCGTGGGTGTGTTGTGGGTTTGGGTGGGGGTGTGGGTATGTAGTGGTTTGGAGTGTATGTTCGCATGGGAAATGTACAAACCTTTTGAGGTGCGTAAATTTCTCATGCAAACTTTTCCGTCACTGACTTTTCTGTGATGGAAAAATCACGCAGATCCATATTTACAGGGGTTGTTGATTTTGGATAAGTAAGTTGGCCTGTTGGGAATGGACAGGAATGGATGTGACTGGCTCACAGTGCTCTGTGTAGATCCAATGGTCCAGCTAAAGGTAATGACGGATGGTGAATTGTTTGAACATAACGACAATGAGGGGGAAATAATCCTAGAGATCTGTATCCCCGGTGACATAATGATACAGTACCGAAGAGTGCAGTCTCCCTTGATGGCAGTATTAACTCCACCTCGATTTTTTGACGAGGATTTACAACACCTGCCTTTGCAGTTGTGGACTACAAATCCACATGATGTAGGATTACTGAAATATGTGACCCCTGTACGTATAACACTGTAGCCTGGTGCGGTGCTGCCCAGGGTAAGACAATATCCATTATCGAGGGAGGCGGAGTAAAGTATTAGAAAGACAATACAGGCCCCACTGGATCAGGGGATTATTGTACCATCTACGTCCTCGTGTAATACAGCAATATACCATGTCAAAAAATTAACAGGGGCAATTGGAGAATGATTCTGGACTTTCGCCCCCTAAATGAAAGAATTTCCAGTTGTTCCGAATCCTGCGACAATTTTATGTAGCATCCCCAAAGAAGCCACGTATTTTATTATAGTGGATTTAAAAAATGCATTTTCTCGATTCCACTCCATCCTGAGTCAAGGTACCTTACGGCATTTACACAGGGTAAGATGCAGTTAGAAAACACTAAGTAACCTCAGGGGTACTGTGAGAGGCCAAGTGTTACGCTCACCTGGCTCCCACAGGGGTGTCCGTCGGACCCGGACTGCTGCGGCCTCCACCCACGTGATGCGTAGTGCAGCGATGACTGACTGGATCTGCCCTCCTAATCTTGTCTGCTTGACTCGTAGAAATATTCTCCTACAAGTGGAGAGATGGATTTAGCCACTTGTGGATTCAAGTGATAGCACCCCCACTGTCCTCCCCACTAATCACCTCTGAAGTGCCCTCTCAGCAATCTCACCTTATATTCTTGAAGGATGAGCTCTCCATCCTGCGAAGTACGCAGGGGCGCGTTGATGACCAGTTACTTCACTGGCCTGAAGATATTGGAAGAGTTGTAGACGAATCCTGACTCCAAAAGGTCCTGGCGAAGAGCCGTAAGTATATAGTTTGTAAGAGTTCAAAATGTCTGGAATTCACTCCTGTCCAATTCCTCTTTTTATCTTGCAGCTTTGACCCAATAAGAAGATTGACAGCTGAAAGTGCTCCGGTAAAAGTCTGTGTTACCCAACACTGTCCGGTAAATAATGCCAAGGGTTTAACTTGCTGCTTTCTCCTCTTCTTACGGGTGCGGCATAAGAAGATGTGGCGTGCTGATGAATAATACCTCCGGCGGTAAAATCAGGTAAACATACGGCGGCTAAAGAGATTCTCTCTGTCTGTTCTCTCTGCTCACCTTGTTGTTTCTTGTCCCCCTTAGGTGCCGGGATTCGGCGATGTAAAGATCAAGACAGCGCCGGATCGAAGAGATGCTGCGTGGAACGGTGAGTATGGCGCGGCACTGCTGCTGGTGATGCAACGCTTTTAAAATAAAGTCTTTCCTCTGGTTTGAAGATGCGATGAATCCGGGATCAGGTAAGAAATCAGGTAATACTCTTGTTCTAACCTTTGCTTCTTTCCTTCTTTCTAGGTGCTCCAGGTTCAAGGCGGGCGTGGCAGAAGGCTGGATGCTGCTGCTGGCACGGTGAAAGTTACGCTGCTGGATGCAGAATAACGCGAAGCATATGCTGCTCTTTGGGCGTGGTTTAAATAGCCTCCAAAGTAGTCCCAGGTAGGTATTCCTCCCCGACCACACCCGAGTAACAAAATAGTCCCTAAGGTAAGGTAGTCCCTTCCAGGCCTCACATGGGCTTGGATCTTCTTGCAGCATGGTCTGCATCAGGTAAGTGTGCACCTATGAGCCTGGCTCCTAATGCGCCAGGACTGAACCAAGACAGCCTCTAGCAGGGATTGCTGGGTTTTCTCAAGGCAACATGATGCCTTCTCCCGGGGCTGATGGACGTGGTCTGGATGCCCAGGGGTATGCATCATGACAGCACTCCCCCTCAAGGCCCCTCCTAAAGTCGTTCTTCCCCTTGGTCCTGGTTTGTCTTGGAAGTCCCGATGGAATCTCTTCACTAATCGAGGTGCGTGAACGTGGTCACTAGGCTCCCATGACCTTTCCTGTGGCCCGTAACCTTTCCAATCGATTAAGTAAAAAGGTTTTGATTTAACCACCTTGGAGTCCAGGATGTTTTTCACCTCGAATTCAGGTTCTCCATCTATCAAGATAGGATCTGGTGGTTTGGTTAATCTTGTTCCTGGTTGAACTGGTTTTAAAAGTGAAACATGAAAGAAAGGATGAATTCGCATATTGGAGGGTAATTCCAGTTTGACGGTCACCAGGTTGATAATGGCCTTAATGGTGTAAGGTCCTAAATATCTAGGATTAAAAGTCTGAGTTCCTTTCAGAGGTATGTGTTTTGTAGTTAGCCAAACCTGATCTCCAATTTGGTACTGTGGAGTTTCACTTCAATGTAGATCAGCATTTTTTTTGTATTTCTCTTTTGCTTACTTCAAATGTTCTGTTGCTTCCTTGAAGGCTTGTGGAATAGTAGAATGCAAATGACTAACTGCGGGCATCTCTAAGTGCTGAGGCGAATCGGGTTCTGAGGTTCGACGGTGGTGTCCATATATGGTATAAAAGGGGCTTCGTCCGGTTCCTGAATGTACAGAGTTATTGTATGCATATTCGGAAATCCATAAAATATCTTTCCAATTACTTTCGGTCTGGTGAAGCATGCAACATAGGTACTGTTCAAGGGTCTGGTTGGTCCTCTCGGTCTGACCAGCGGTCTGGGGATGGTGACTGGTTGATAACCTTTCGACGATTTGCGCCAATTGGCAACATTTCTTCCAAAAATGTGAAAAGAATTGACTACCTCGGTCAGAGACCAATATGGAAGGAAACCCGTGTATTCAAACAATGTTTTCGAGGAACTCCTTGGCCAGAATTGAAGCAGAAGGTAATCCCTTCAAAGGACTAAAGTGGGCCATCTTGGAAAAAAGATCCACGATAACTAGAATGGTGTTAAATCCATTACATGGAGGTAGATCAGTAATAAAGTCTAAAGACAAGGTGTGCCATGGTGTAGGTGGAATATCCAAAGTTTGTAAAAGGCCAGCTGTTTTTTTCTTCTGACTTTTGTTTTGGGCGCAAATGCCGCAAGACATCACAAATGACTTTATATCTTTGCGCCAGGTGGGCCACCAGAATTGTCTCTTAATTTTAGCTTCGGTTTTTGCGATACCTGGGTGACCTTCCATCAGGGTATCATGATAATTGGAGATGACAAGTTCCTGTAATTCCTTGTGTGGTAGAAATAGTTGTCCTTGATAGTGGGGTAGATCATTGATGACTGAGTAATCCGGGCCTTTCTTTACCCAGTCCTGCAGGGCTGCTGGATCGAAAAGTTGTTGGATTTTTAAATGAATTTCATCTAGTGTCTGTAAAGTAGTTATGCCAAGAATTCTTTGTTCAGAAATTATAGGCACCGGCTCCGGGTTCACATATGCTTCTTCCATTCCTATTCGGGATAAGGCATCTGCCTTGCCATTTTTACAGCCTGGTCGATAAGTGATCACAAAATCGAATTCGGCAAAGAACAATGCCCATCGAAGTTGGCGCGATGATTGGGCTTTGGCTGTTTTTAGATACTGAAAGTTCCGGTGATCAGTGATTACAATAATGGTATGCAGGGCACCGAGAAGATAGTGTCGCCAAGCCTTAAAGGCGGATTTCATGGCTAATAACTCTTTATTGGTAACCGCATAGTTTAACTCGGGTGCCGAGAACTTTCTGGACCAAAATGCCACTGGGTGAAGTTGACCAGTTTCAGGATCCTTCTGGGACAGGACAGCTCCCATGGCTAAACTGGATGCATCAGTTTCCAATATGTATGGAAGCTCTGGGCGTGGATGGCTTAAGACAGGCGCAGACGTGAATTTCGCTCTCAGCCCTTGGAAGGCCTTTTCAGCCTCTTCGGTCCACAAGAAGCATTTGTTCTTTCGCAAAAGTGCTGTGATGGGATGTACAACATGTGAGAAGTCCGGAATGAATCTGCGGTAGAAATTGGCAAATCCGAGCATACTTTGTACCCCTTTAACTGAACTAGCCACTTGAGAATTGCGTACACCTTTCGTGAGTCCATTCGGACTCCTTTTGGAGTCAGGATAAATCCAAGGAATTCAACTTCTGTAACATGAAAAGCACATTTTTCCAATTTTGCATATAACTTGTGCTGGCGTAGTTTCTCAAGGACTGCACTTACGTGCTTAATATGGTCTGATTCTGAGGAGGAGTACACTAGAATATCGTCTATGTATACGACAACACAGACGTCAATGAGTTCACGAAGGACATCGTTCATAAAATACTGGAAGGCTGCTGGTGCATTGCACAACCCAAAGGGCATCACCTGATACTCGAATAATCCGTACTTGGTGCGAAAGGCCGTCTTCCATTCGTCGCCTTTCTTTACACGTACCAGATGATATGCCCCTCGGAGATCTAACTTAGTGTAGATACAAGCATCCTTCACTTGGTCTAGTAGTTCAGGGATCAGAGGCAACGGGTATCGGTTCTTAACAGTTATCTGGTTCAATGCGCGGTAGTCTATGCACGTTCTGAGGTCACCTTCCTTTTTGGGTACGAAGAACAAAGCTGAAGATGCAGGGGACTTGGATGGGCGAATAAAGCCATTGGCAAGGTACTGGTCTAAGTATTGTCATAGGTGAAGGTTCTCAGGTTCCGTAAGGGCATAGATCCTGCTACAAGGGGGTTGTGCACCGGGTATGAGATCGATTTGACAATCGTACGATCTGTGAGGAGGTAAGGTGTTTGCCTGTTCCTTTTGGAAGACATCCTGGAATTCTTGGTATTCTGAAGGTAGTTGCATGACTGCTGTGGTTACTGTGGCCAGGCCTGCGTTCTGATTTCTCTTTCGGTAACAGGTTTGTGCACAATCCGGGAAGGTTATTCTCTTCTCTCGCCAATCAATACAAGGATTATGTGTTTCCAACCAAGGTATCCCCAGTATTATTTGGAACTGTGGGGCTTTGATTAGATCAAACACAATAGTCTCTTGATGCCCATCCTGACCCAATAGTGTCATCTCTGCGGTGGAGTGAGTTACAGGCCCAGAGGCAATTTCAGTTCCATCGACTATGGTGATGACATCTGAGGTGGTTTTTCGGCAGAGAGGTAGATTCATCCTGGAAGCCAATTCATAGTCCACATAGTTTCCTATGGCCCCGCTATCAATGTATGCCCTTACTGCGTGCATACGCGATGGCTGCCATGGATCTACGAGGACCATTGGTATGATGAAATGCGAGGTCTGAGTATCCTTCTTCAAGCTCGGCAAGCGGACCTCTACGCTTGTCGGGCGTGGTCGTTTCCCGAGTCTGACTTCATATGGCTTTTATCAGCAGCTCCTACCACCTTCTTGGGTGGTTTTACAGGGCAATCCCGTAGAAAATGTACAGAAGTTCCACAATATAGACACAATTGCATTTGCCGTCTCCTTTCCCTTTCCTTTTGAGTTAAGGGTCCTTTGACCCCCCAGGTTTGCATAGGTTCTGATGCATCTGTTCCTCTGGGGGCAACGTTGGATTTAACCAATACCCGATTTTCGAACTTAGCTCGATCAGCCTTTCTATTCTGGAGTCGATGATCCAGCTGTATCACTAAGTCTATAAACTCTGCGCAATCCTGAGGTGGGTTCACAACTTGAGCCAAGACATCTTTAAGTTCTCCCCGAAGTCCACGATGAAACAATGTAATTAATTTTTCCTCAGGCCATCCGGTTTCCACCACCAATCTATTGAAGGTTGCGATATAAGATAGCAAATCCTGGTTACCCTGTCGTAAGAATAAGAGTTCGTTATCCAGGGCTTGTCCCTGTGAATGTCTGGCGAATAGTCTTTACATGCTCATTTGAAAACCCTGAAAATCCCAGAGAAGAGGATCATCCTGGTTGACTAGTGGAATGGACCAATCCGCTGCGCTGCCACTAAGATATGATAATACAAAGGCTACTTTAGCTTGGTCGTTTGGAAAGGCTCCCGGTCTGCATAAAAAGTGCAAGCGGCATTGGTTCATGAACACGGCGAACCTCTTGGGGTCCCCAGCAAAGCGTTCGGGTGGAGCTAACGGAATATTTCCTGGTAAAATCACTTGCACGGGATTGCTTGATGAAGCTGGGGCTGGATTCCCCCCAAACCCAGGTAGGGGTGTTTGTCCAGCTTGGTTTTGCAGCAGTTGTCTAGCAAGATCATCTGTGCGCTCCTTCGATACAATTAGTTCTCTTCTGAGGGCATTAGCCTTTTGGCGAGTGGAGTGCACTTCCGCCCTAAGTTCCCCCAATAGTTGGGCCAGTTGGTCGGTTTCTGAGGTCTCCATAACGCCCGGGTGGGGATTTGTAGATAGGCTTTGCGTTCTGTTACGCTCACCTGGCTCTCACAGGGGCGTCGGTCGGACCCGGACTGCTGCGGCCACCACCCACGTGATGCGTAGTGCAGCGATGACTGACTGGATCTGCCCTCCTAATCTTGTCTGCTTGACTCGTAGAAATATTCTCCTACAAGTGGAGAGATGGATTTAGCCACTTGTGGATTCAAGTGATAGCACCCCCGCTGTCCTCCCCACTAATCACCTCTGAAGTGCCCTCTTAGCAATCTCACCTTATATTCTTGAAGGATGAGCTCTCCATCCTGCGAAGTACGCAGGGGCGCGTTGATGACCAGTTACTTCACTGGCCTGAAGATATTGGAAGAGTTGTAGAGGAATCCTGACTCCAAAATGTCCTGGCGAAGAGCCGTAAGTATATAGTTCGTAAGAGTTCAAAATGTCTGGAATTCACTCCTGTCCAATTCCTCTTTTTATCTTGCAGCTTTGACCCAATAAGAAGATTGACAGCTGAAAGTGCTCCGGTAAAAGTCTGTGTTACCCAATACTGTCCGGTAAATAATGCCAAGGGTTTAACTTGCTGCTTTCTCCTCTTCTTACGGGTGCGGCATAAGAAGATGTGGCGTGCTGATGAATAATACCTCCGGCGGTAAAATCAGGTAAGCATATGGCGGCTAAAGAGATTGTCTCTGTCAGTTCTCTCTGCTCACCTTGTTGTTTCTTGTCCCCCTTAGGTGCCGGGATTCGGCGATGTAAAGATGAAGACAGCGCCGGATCGAAGAGATGCTGCGTGGAACGGTGAGTATGGCGCGGCGCTGCTGCTGGTGATGCAACGCTTTTAAAATAAAGTCTTTCCTCTGTTTTGAAGATGCGATGAATCCGGGATCAGGTAAGAAATCAGGTAATACTCTTGTTCTAACCTTTGCTTCTTTCCTTCTTTCTAGGTGCTCCAGGATCAAGGCGGGCGTGGCAGAAGGCTGGATGCTGCTGCTGGCACAGTGAACGTTACGCTGCTGGATGCAGAATAACGCGAAGCGTGTGCTGCTCTTCGGGCGTGGTTTAAATAGCCTCCAAAGTAGTCCCAGGTAGGTATTCCTCCCCGACCACACCCGAGTAACAAAATAGTCCCTAAGGTAAAGTAGTCCCTTCCAGGCCTCACATGGGCTTGGATCTTCTTGCAGCATGGTCTGCATCAGGTAAGTGTGCACCTATGAGCCTGGCGCCTATGGCGCCAGGACTCATGTCCCATATGAGCCTGGCGCCTATGGCGCCAGGACTGAACCCAGACAGCCCCTAGCAGGGGTTGCTGGGTTTTCTCAAGGCAAATTGATGCCTGCTCCCGGGGCTGATGGACGTGGTCTAAATGCCCGGGAGTATGCATCATGACACCAAGCCAAGTATATTTAACAGAATACTGCATGCCGATCTGGGGAATATTTAGGTGCCTAGTAATATTTAAGGAATATAACCCTCGCGGCGGGGGTTATATTTCCATTAGTACCCCGGCCCGCATTTTGTGAGTGACCGGGGCACTAAAAGCATTTTTTCTGTCCCGAAACGCTGTGACAGACCAAGAAAATGGCCGCCATGGAAAGGGAAAACGAGTCCGTTTTCCCTTTCCATGGCGGCCATTGGGAGCGGACGCGCTGGGAACACAAGTGTTCCTAGCGCGTCCTCTCCCGAAAAAGGATCAAAAAGAAGGTAAGTGGGGTTGGGAGGGCGGGTGTGGGACGGGGGAAGAGGGAAAAAAAAATGTACCTGCGTCCCCGGCGGGGGATGAGGGAAGTCCCCGGCGGGGGATGTGGGAAGCCCCCAGCCGTGTGGAGGCGCAGAGCGGGGATGGCCCCGCTCCGAGTTTCCACATGGCTGGAGGCTTCCCTCGTCCCCTGCCGGGGACGCAGAACCAAGAAGGTAAGTTTTTTGGGAGGGAAGGTAATTTAAAAAAAAAAAAACTTACCCGAGTCCCTGGCGGCAGGCCGAAGGCAGCCTCTCAGCCGCGGGGAGCCTCGGAGCGGGGATGGCCCCGCTTCGAACCTTCTCATTGGCTGAGGGGCTGCCACGCCCCCCGCCGGTGACAAAGGCCGTGGAATCCCGACGGAGGGATTTCCGGCCTGGTAACGACTCGGCGAGGGCCAATCAGAATGGCTTTCATTCTGATTGCGCCCTCGCCGGGTACTAATATCCAATATGTGGATGATCTGCTAGTGTGCAGTGACAGTGGACTGCACTGCCGAGTGACTCCATTGCACTCGTACAATTGTTGGCCTGTAAGGGGTACAAGGTTGACTAGGCCAAATTGCAATATTGCCAACAGGAAGTGCCCTATTTGGGGGAGTTCATATCCGCGAATGGTAAAAGAATACGGCCAGACAGGGCAGCGCCAGTATGTGCCACCCTGAGAGCCGCTTCAGTTAAAGAGATGCCGACGTTTCTGGGCCTGTGTAACTACTGTACTGCCTGGATACTAGATTACGCGGCATACACAAGACCACTTCTACAGTCCCTTATTGAAGCACAAAATACAAAGGACCATAAGTTACAGTGGACGGCAGAAATGATCAAACAGTTTGATGACTTAAAACGAAGTCCTTTTTTTATGTGACTTAAATGGGTATAACAATTGTTAGCCTTTAGTCACAAATCATCTTTAGTACAAAAAGAACAGAGTAAAACACAGCAAAATTAGTATTTAAAATAAAATTCATGCATCATCAGCTAGTTTTTCTGGATTAACAATTCTGGACAATTAGGAATTTCACCAAAGCCAGAGTTATTGGTGTTTTTTCACCTGATAACAGCATCTTCCACCATAGGTCCTTTGTGCTAAGACTGATTTTCTATACTCTGGCCTGGTGGACAAATGTATAGAAGGCCAACCTATATTGTGACAGGGACAACTCTGGGAAGCTGTAGCCAAACCAGTTTAAGGTAGCAGTGACAGGCGGTCTAGGCTAAGTTCTTCAGAGGGGGGAGAGTGTAAATGGTCCACAATGAGGTCATACAATGGGAGTCACAAATTACACTTAGACAGGATGTATAAAAATACAGTTATTTAATTATGGCCAAACACACTATAAGAAAAATGAACACAAGCAGGTAGACTTATCAACCAATACCATCCAACTAAAATACATATATACAGTCACAGGTTCAAGTGCATAATACAAATCAAAATGCTCCTGCAAGGGGATGAATAGGTGAGTATAACACACAAAAAGGTCCACAGAGATGATCCCTAACTAATATGGTCCAACCCTAAGTTGTCTGGTGCCTTGTGCCTTGTGCCCTATTGTTCAGGATATAACTTAGGATGCAGGAAAACATGTACATATGGTCTCTGGGGTCCAGTGATGGATTCTTAGAGTCAGGGTTCAATTTAGACAAGTGCCCAAAATTACCCCCAACAGTCAGAAGTCTTGACAAGGCAAGTAATGGCAAAGCCAATAGTGTTAGAATAAAGGTTATTATAAGTCCATTGACTTATAATGTGAGTGCAGGGGTATGTTAAAAGCTCAGTAACTTACCCCCCTCAATCTGAATCTTCACAAGTTTTTCCAGAACAAAAGAAGGGTGTCCTGGCTTGCTTTTCCCACTGAATTCCGTGGTCTTCGATTTTCACGGGTTGCAGGTTCGAGTGATTCTCTGGTTAGAATCTTTTGCTGGTGCAAGGACTCTTGATGGAGAAATGCAGAAACAAACAATGCAGCACCCTTCTCTGGACTGGAGGCGGGTCAGAAAAGTAGGTTTCTGACCGTGCACACCGCACACAGCGATGCAGCAGGACTCAGTAGCCGTGGTTGGACTTTCCAGTCTATCTCAGGTCCCCTTGGTGCTAGGATGCCGACATTTCGCAGAGGGTGTTGTTGCAGTGGCAGCTGAGAGTGTGCAAACCCAGAATGGCAACGAAGATAACTCAGTAGCCCAAAAACAAAGCTGGTCAGCCACAGGACGATTCCTGGGCACTTCCCAAGGCAGTTTTTGTGCTTTGCACCGAGTAGGCTTCGGGAATGGATGGTCCCTCCACTCCTCGGGTCGTAGCACCTTCGCCGGCCTACTGAAGATCACAAGATATACAGGGCTCCACCAGGACTGCAGCAGAAGCTGGTTGACAGGCCTCCTTCAGACCGGTTTCAGGTTTCTTTGCGGGTCTTCTCAGCTGGAAGGATTCTTGGCTCCTTCAGGTTCTTCCAGGATCTCTGATAAATGCATGCAGGGGCCCTCTTTGTATCCTAAAAGCCAGGTAGGAGTCGAAACTCCCACTAGGCAATGGCAGAACTAGCCCACACACACACACCCCACAGTGGTCCAATCAGGACCACTGGTGGGAACCCTCATGCATACCACTCAGACACACAGAAACCAGGATATGTATTAGGGTCAGACTGACCCAGCCCGCATCCTGCCTGCAAACACACAAAGCCCTCTAGTAGCCCCCCAAAAGCTGCTGCTTTCCCGGGCACTTGAAGTCCTTATAAGGATATTTCTGGCCTCTGAGGCCAGGAAGAAGGCTAAACAACAAGATGCAAAAAGAATGGGCGAAAAACCTTGTGGCACAGCCATGGTTGACCAGTAGCCACAGTAAGTAGCCAAACGCGGTAAACGCGGTTAAGCTAAAATGAAATTCCCCAAAAAGTGGGGAAAAGTCACTGCTTCCACCAGCCCATCTTTTAAGCACCTCTAGAGTAACCAAAAAATCCATTGAGTGTTAGGCTAGGGCAAAACAAAAATGAACCCCATTGCACTGCAGTGTAAGCTGCTGTGCGCAATGATAAAAAGTTACCACATGTGATACAAAAGTAACAACAAGTTGCAACATAGTCACAAGACTAAAGGAAACACTCTTTCCCAGTACTGATAGCCTTAAGGACATATCAGTTGCCCCATAACATGTGAGCAAAGGCCAGTATAGTGAAGCTTAAGGCTTCACTGCACTGCAAAAAGTGCAGGTCAGATTGAAAAATAAAAGCAAAAAGTTTGGGGGTTCCATAAAGATAAATGGAAAGGTGCAGTAAAGAGAATCTTTCCTAACACTCCCCCCCACCCCCAGACTACGGGACAGGGGGAACTAATCCACCCCTGGATGGGTCCTCTGTTCCAGTCGGTTAACCCTGTTGGACAGCCCATCAACATTGCTACATTTGGGATCTGGCCTATGCCCAATAGTGAAGTTCAAGGCCTGAAGACTCATGAACCACTTGAGACACTTCAGATTCTCTCCCTTAACATCTATCAACAACAGGGGGAGCATACACAGTGAAGTGAGTCCCATAGAGGTAGGACAACAACTTCCTAAGGCACCATACAATGGAAAAACAACTCTTTTGCACCTGGAGTTCTCCACTCCTAAACTGGTAGCTGACTAGACATATAGGGTGTTCCTCACCTTTGTCATTTAGCTGTGAAATTCTTTCAACTATCCCAGTGTCATAGGCATCTGTCTGCACTATGAATGGTGTCTTCCAATCAGGTGCCCTTAGACCAGGGGCCTGACCTAGGGATGCTTTCAGGCCAGTGAAGGCCTTCTCACACTCAGGAGTCCATAAGAACTCTTTAGGTGCCCTAGGAGTACTGAGGGCAGTCAGAGGGACAGCTATATTTCTATAGGCTGCCACTTTACTCCTGTATTTCCCAGTGAAGCCCAGGAAAGACCCCCCTTGGGCTTGGGTAGTGGGGGTTGCCCAGTTCAGTACTTGGAGTACATCACTGACAAGAGGTTGCATCTTGTCCCCACATACTCCAACCTCATGCATGAGGAAGGCCCATGGCTCCTGTTCATTTTGACACTTGGCTGTCTTCCTGAACAAGTTGGCCTGATGAAGGTCCTGACAGCCAGTCTCTTGAGTCAGACCCAGTTCCTTCCAAGTGGGGGTTGAATCTGCCATGTCATCCAGACATGTATTGCTGAGATCCATTTTCCCGTTCAGAACAGGGGCTAAGCTCAGTTGACAGGTGTCAGTTGCAGCCACCAATCCAGAAGACCTTACACTAAAGTAGGGCTCTGGAAAGGCGGAAACTGCTGTCTCCCCCTCAGCACAGACTGACAGGGATATGTTGCCATACTCTGCAGAGAGATCATAACAGCCTCTGTACTTTTCAATACAGAGCTGACCCGCTAAGGTGTTATCCTTTAGTGAAGAGTGTGCTTCTGTCTTGGGGACAGAGCCCAGAGCTCTAGTGTCCATACAGAATCCAAAACTGGCTTTACCTGTACACCCCTTCAGTTCCTTAGAACTGAACTCTTCACAGCTAGAATGCTTAGCCACTCTTGGTTCCAACACAGGGTGGATCACACACCAACTGTCAGAACTTTGTCTTGGTCCTGAACCACCGCAATACCCAATCTTGGTAGGTTCACTTATTCACAGTATACAGTCTGGTTCCCACCATCCTGTTATAAAGGGTGTCAGTGACAACAAGAGGGGCGATTGCCTCAGCAAACTCTCCAGCTCACCTTGCTGATGTGGGGCCAGGTGAGGAGACACTAATCCATCCTCACTGAAGCCATTAGAAAGGTTGCTTTGACACAGGGTAGGGAGACACACAGATTTCCCTGGCTCCCACTCTATAGCCATAAGCAGGGCTCCAATTTTATCTCTCAAGAAAAAATCCACCATACTATTCACAGGAAACTGTATGGTAATCTGTCCAGGTTCACCAAAGCCTTGAGAATAGTTTACCTTGCCAAGCTGTGAAACATGGCTAGGCCCAGACCACTGACAGGTAGTCAGGGATTTGTAGAACAGATTTGACAGGAGAAGGCCCCACCTCCTTCTGTGGGGCTCACAGAGAGCTCCAATCAAACTCCTGAGAGATCTGATAGATCTCTCTCTCAGACCATCCTGTGGATGACAGCTCAGTGACACTTGACAGGTCACTTCGCCATCTCGCCATGGGGTCTGACCACTACTGATGATAGCAGAGGAGCTACCTGTTTAGCTGTCATTCAACATGGTGTCAATGACTGACTTGGCAGTCATTTCCTGTGGGTTGGCATAAGGGTTTATGGGACTATAATCAGTAATCCCTGATTGCAACCTATTGCCTGAGGTCTCCAGAGTCAAAGAGCTAATAAAATTAGGCCTTGTTTCTGGTGACAATGCGTTCACTCCTAAAAGTGAACTCTGGAGTAACTGAATTCCTGTCTCACTTCTGTAAACCTGGTGACAGAGAGTGAGACCACTACATTTGTTATCCTCTGGGACCCCCATCATGGGCCAGCAGGAATGTGTGTTAGACCACACAGGTGATATCCTGACACTAGGATGCATCACAAGGGGAATGTCACACACCAACTGTAGGAGGAAGGGCCTCACAACCTGAGTAACCTCCAACCTCTCAAGGTTTGATCTGGTGAGCTCTGTCAGCTTACTTTGCAGTAACCCACTTTCCTGGTGAATTCTTTGCTTCACTGGAGGAGAATCCTCCAATTGGAAGCAGGCCTTTCTCTGTAGGCCTAACCATGATGGTTTCCTTTTCTTTTGGCCCATACTTCTTGTTCTCCTAGGACTCACCTCTACCTGTATACTAGGCAGCTGAGGAGGCCCATAGGATTAAAGGTTTTCTGGGGGTCCCTCTTGCAAACTAGGAATGGGGACACTTCCAACTACCTGAACATCAGATGTAGGTAAGGCAGGAGGAATATTCTCCTTTCCTCTGTATGTTTTTCTGACTCCACTGGCCATGGGTTTCCCCTTAGGACTCGGCTTTCTCTTAGGCTTGGCTAAGACAGCCTGATTTTGAGACATAGTGCTTGAAGCGTCTGGTGAGGGCCTATCAGGACCTAAGTCCTGAAGGCTCAACTCACCCAGCACTCTTCTAGGAACCACTCTCCTGACATTGACAGATGCCCTGGCCATTTCTCTATTCACAGCTTGAGTGATAGGTGCTACTGGAACATTAAGAGAGGGCCTACCAGCCATCTGAGTATCCCCCACAGGAACTCTGGCAAGAACCTGTGGGTTTACGATGAAGGAAGCTACTTCAGTAGGACTGGGCCCAGTGTTACTAACAGTAGAGGTACTTACACCTACTACCTGAACACTATCCTCAATAGAATTGACACTATGCAATAGGACAGGAATGGGAGCCAAGGCTCCAGCACTGCTAGTTTCCAAGGAATCTAGACAAAATTCAGACTCTTCTTCTGAGGGAATGGAGTCTAAAGGGAAGGACACCCCTGCCATCTCTTCTTCCTCATACTGAGAGAAGGCCAGACTGGCAGAGTGGACCCCCAAGGTCTTACCCTTACATTTGGGGTCCCCCTTCCTGTGGTCACTTGCTCCACAAGTGTAACAAGCCCCACTGGCACTTGACACAGAGGGAGTCTTAGAGTAGCCACTTACTTGCTTGGGAGGGTTAGTCCCACTACCCTGACCTGATTCTGATGACTTCTCCTTATTAAACTTTTTGTAGACCTTCTGGGACATAGGGGGTCATTACGAGTTTGGGGGTAACCTGGGTCCGGGTCCGGTCTCTCTGAATGGGGACTTACCGGGTCATTCCAATCTTGGAGGGCCCGGTAAGTCCTCATTCAGAAACCCATTTCCCATTCCCATTTGAGCCCCCATAGGGCTCAATGGGAATGGGGAAGGCGCTAATAACGGGCCCGCAAATTACGGGCCCGTTATTATCTCCAAGGTCCCTTAACGGGTCCTGCTAAGAACGGCTGGTCAGACCAGCCGTTCCTGCTGGGACCCACTAAGGGACCCAGGAATAGGGCGGTAAGGGTTTACCAGCACCGGAATCCTTACCGGTGCCAGCAAACCCTTATCGCCCAACTCGTAATGACCCCCATAGTTTTATCAGTATCACCACCCTCTTTTTCTTTCTGCTTCTTTCCCTTCTCCTGCTCACCTGAAGCAGGCTTGTCCTTATGGGACACTCTATGTGAAACCCATAAGTCAGCAGCAATGGCTAGCCTCTTTGGATTTAACTTCTTTGAGTCCGGCGAATGGTGCTTAAGCTCTGGGGAACAAGAGGCAAAAATATGTTCAAGCATGACCAAATTGACCATGCCCTCAAAGGTGGTTACCTGATAGCCTTCTATTTACCCACTGAAGTTTTTCAGAGAATCTGCAACAAAACTTACATAGGTCATACATTCTTTCTTTCTATAGTCTCTAAACCTCCTCAAGTAGTGGGCAGGAGTCTTCCCAAACTTGAGGATAAGAGATTGCTTAAGTTTTACAAAGTCCAACCTATCAGCCTTTGACATTTCCATAATGGCACCACAGCCAGAATGGGGCAGTCTGCTGATCAACCATGCAATTCTGTGGTAAAGTCGCACCAGGGGAACCACCGTGCACAGTCATCGCAAGATTCCTAAACTATAGGGATACGGACGCCGTACTACAGATGGCAAGGTCGAAAGGGCCCATCATCTACAATGGATCTCAAATCGCTTTCTTCCCTCACTTCACCAGAGAGGTGCAAAAAGCGTGCCAATCCTTTGATCCACTCAAAAAACATCTGCAAACAATTGGAACTAAATATGGCCTAATCTTCCCTGCCCAACTCAAATATTCCAAAATGGCACAACAGTGCATTTCACAGACCCTAAAGAAGCGTGGAACTGGGCTGAAAGACACATAGAAGGCGACTGGAGCACAAGAAAAAAAAAACAGGGGGCGAACGCAACAGACCACACCCAGAGAGACCACCAGACATCAGATCCCAACAACAACAAGAAGAAGTGCTGCCTCAAGGAAAAGAATAATAACGAACGGCAACAATCGAAAATAATACAATCACTGTAAGCTGAAGTACAACAGAGCCCTTGGTCCAAACAGAATCATGAATCACAAGGCACATAATGGCTGGCGGCCAAACCAGAGCCGCCCCCCCGACGAGCAATCGACCACACAGCATCAAGCAAGAGTACTATACTGCCTAGCTTCAGTGTCTATATACAAACTGTGAAGCTTAACTAGTACAGAGCTTATATATGCAAACTGAAGTTTAATTGTTTACAAGTTTATAATGGGACGACAGATGCTTCAGTTTCTTAACAACTGAAAGACACCCATGTCCCATGAGACGTACCAACAAATCAAACATCCAGGCATCTGATGACACCCGAAACTGGTCCAACCAATAGATGCCCAACGCTTATGACATGGAACGTGAATGGGCTAGGGTCCTGCATTAAGACGACTGGTGCTACAATATATAAACTGACACTCACCGGATATAGTACTCCTAACTGAAACACACCTCGCTGGAACGATATGTAACCTCTTCAAAAGATCCAACTACCGCACTGCGATCCATGCAGGCTTCTCCATGGGAACAAGAGGGGTGCTAATCCTAATTCACAAGAGACTTCCACTGGCGATTTCCCATATAACTCAGGATAAGGGTGGACGATATGAACAAATACACGTGACACTATGGAACCAAACCCTGGCGATTATGGCAAAATACTCTCCTCCGTCTCTCCTAACCACACTGCTAGCAGACATTACCCCCATCCGAGCCTCAAATATGGCAGACACCTGGGTTATAAGTGGAGACTTCAATGAGGTAATGAACAACACCCTAGATCGCACACACCTGAGAGGAAGAAATCCCATTACTAACAACAAACTTGCCACCTTTGCTTCTGCTCTGGGCTTGCAAGACGTATGGCGAGATTTACACAGTAACAAGAGCGAATACTCCTTCCACTCAGGAGTGCATGCCTCGATGTCTAGGATAGACTACTTCTTCCTACTAAGCCTGAATATCCATAAAGCAGATCAGATCACTCTCCACTGCTACTAGAGCTTGAAACAGAAAGACCACGTCCTCCTCCCACCTGGCGTTTTAACTCCTATTACCTGGGGTTCCCGGACCTACAAGAAAAGATAGAAACAGCTACCTCCAACTATTTTGAACTCCATAGAGGCTCGGTGGATAACCCTGGAATGCTATGGGAGGCCCACAAACCAGTTTGAGGGGCGAAATCCTTTCGTGGACAACAGCTTATAAGAAGGCTCAGCATGCACAGGTTATAGAAGACGAAAAAGAAGTCATGATCAAAGAAACAGAGCACATTACTAATGATACTCCGGAGTCAAACAGAGCTTTAATACTAGCGCAGAAGAAGCTACATAATCTGTCCTTAGATTGCGCCAAAAAAGCGCATAGCGCCATGAAGGCACGCCTATATGAAACAGGGGAAAAAGCTGGCAAACTGCTCGCATGGCTGGAAAAACGAGATGAGGGACACCAACAAGTCAAAAATATTAAAAATATAAATGCAGAAATAGTCTCCTCTGATAGAGAGATAGCGGAATGTTTTGCAAAATTTTATGAAGAGCTATACAAGCCACCCAATAGCATAGTGGACAGAACCATAATAGACGGAACTGACCTCCAAACACTCACCACAGAACAAGTTACTATATTGGACAATAAAATAACAGAAGATGAAATATCGGCAGCTATCTCCCAACTCCAAGCAGGCAAGACCCCAGGCCCTATTGGCTTCCCACTCGACATCTGGAAAAAAATAAAACATCTAGTCATAGCAACCCATCTGCTCAACATGTTTGAACACTCCCAAAATGTAGGTATACTTCCACTGGACCTACGCAAGGCCACAATAATAGTAATCCCAAAGAAGGGTAAACCCCCAGACAAATGTAGCTCCTATAGGCCCATATCCCTAATCAACAGCAAAGCCAAAATATTAGCCAAATTATTAGCCAATAGACTCCAAACAGTTATCACATCACTGATCCATCCGGACCAATGCGGCTTCATGCCGCAGAGATCCACAAGGATGAACATCTGCAGGCTGTATTTGGCACTTGAAAGAGCACCCACTATACAACAATCATTGGCGTTATTGGCCATAGACTTCAAAAAAGCCTTTGATTCAGTCCACTGGGAGGCCTTATGGATAATCATGAGAAAAATGAACTTCGGAGAACAATTCATAAAATGGGTCCAGCTCCTATATAATACACCAATAGCAGAGGTGAAGGTGAACGTATTGTCCTCATGTAACATTCAACTGGGAAAAGGAACCAGATAAGGGTGCCCATTATCAGCGATGTTGTTCGCACTGATCATTGAGCCACTGGCTGTGATCCTGCGTAACACAGCAACGTGGTCTGGTTTCCGATGGAGCCCAACATGGGAAGACAAGGTATCTCTTTATGCAGACGAGATCTTCTGGTGTACCTAGGCGACCCAGCGATCTCCTGCCCTATAGTTATCCAAATACTGATTAACTACAGGGCCTTTAGTGGTCTGAGAGTGAACTGGTCCAAATCAGTACTCTTCCCAGTCAAAGGAAAAGACTGTATTCCGCCCCAAGGCTCCCCATATGAAATCGAACTCAACCAATTTCGAATTCTAGGCATCTTGATCGCAAATAAACTGGACAACTACGTGACTCAAAACCTGCAACCAATAGTGAAGTGATTTGCACAAGATGTGGATCACTGGGAGTCACTGCCATTGACACTATTGGGCAGAGTGGCGCTTTTCAAAATGCTTGCCCTCCCCCATTTCTTGTACATTTTACACATCCCCACAGCGGAATTTCACAAAATAGATAAAATAATACGAAAATTACTATGGGGCAGGAAACACCCAAAGATAGCGCTAAGCACCCTCCAAAGTTCGGTATGGGAGGGGGGAATCAGGCTCCCAAATATCCAAACCTACTATTGGGCGACCCAGATGGCGACAGTAAATTATATCCTACACGGCAACCCCCCCCGAATTACCACACATACAGGCCGAAATAGCAGCAAGGCACGGCATGCCTCCAATCGAAAGCCTTTACACTACGAAGGGACACCCCCCCCCCCCGATCGCACAATAACACATACAGCCCAAATCTGGAGAGAAACACACAGGCACATTGGATGGGAAAATAAAATCACCTCATTGCAGCCCCTCTGGAACAATGCCTATCTCACGGAACTCAATAAACTCCCTAAATGGCCAAACTGGATAACAGCCGGTATACTGACCATTAAGCAAATGATCAAAGATGATCGTATTATACCTTTCGCTGAGCTCTCGGTCACATATGGTCTCCCACCCAGCGAAAGTTACCACTACAATCAAATACACCATGCACTCACTAAACAAATGGCCAAACTCATGAACATGCCGGATTGCACGCCAATAGAGATGAACATTGTCATAGACAGCGTGAAAAACAAAATCACAACCACCATGTACAACGCAATTTCTTCTTTCGCCACAAAAGAAATGTCTAGCCTGAAGGCGAAATGGGAAAGAGATGTGGGCCTGATACTATCTGAGGAATGGATTTCGACCTTAATGTATCCCAGAGACAGCGATATCTGCTAGAATCCGACTTGTACAATTGAAAATACTCCACAGAATATATTATAACCGAGTAGCACTATACAACTGGGGCAGAACAACCAACCCCAAGGGCCTACGATGTAAGCAGGAGGAAAGGGACCTTCTACCATATCCTATGGCAATGTACACAAATAAACACTTTTGGCTAAAATGCTGTGAAAGGCTGACGAGGGTCATGGGCCGACCAATTTGGGCCGACCTATTCCAAATGAACCTAAGCTCCTCCTCCTAGGAATCGAAGAAGAAGGTGAAATGGCACGTTTTGAAAAACTCTTACTCTCAACGTCCACAGGGATCGCCAAAAGGAACATTGCGCAACTGGGGGGATCGGAAGTTATAGGATGTAGACGGCAGTATACTAATGGAGCGCCAAGTCTATCAGGCAAGAGGCTGCCCTGGAAAGGCAGACAAAATAGGGCAAAAATGGGAACAGACCATGTAAAGAGCACAACAACCGAACCAATAGACCCTGTTGCACAGCGTTCGTCATTATTCTAAGGATCCAAATCATGTACTGTCGTAACTTGTTTAGAATAAGCGTCAGTACGCCCAATGTATATGGCGTCTGATCA
The DNA here is from genome assembly GCF_040938575.1 of Ambystoma mexicanum. Classification (NCBI taxonomy): domain Eukaryota; kingdom Metazoa; phylum Chordata; class Amphibia; order Caudata; family Ambystomatidae; genus Ambystoma; species Ambystoma mexicanum. The sequence continues at coordinate 554,604,182 of NC_090932.1, forward strand.
TACTGCCTCACCATCTGTATGCGAAAAAGTTATGCTCATGTAATGCATGTCATTGTATTGTAGTATTAAAAACCAATACAATCTGTTATTAAAAAAACATGCAATTCGGTCAGCATCACTCACTCCTTGTACCTCACAAGCATATTCAAAAGTTACAAGACAGTCAATTATATCATTCTTTTCCTCATACCTACTCAGGAGATCTTTAGGAAACTTAGGATGTGAAGAGGATCCAGAACCATCTCCAGATCCTCTGGAAGAACCCTGTGAAGCCTGAATCTTGGCAAGCTCCAGCTGGTGATCCCTATCTTTCTGCTTCTCAACCCTCTCCATTTCCAATTTGGCCATGGCAAAGTTCTTTTTCCTTGAACCTGAGGGTGTCTTTCTTCAAATTGAACAATGCCTCACCATTAGAGTAGGCCTCAACCAGAAGTTCAGAGGATGCACTTTCTCCCTCCTCATCTTCAACACCAGTAACTGGGGTGACAGTAATGATATTACTGGTGCTGTGTCTAGCCCCAGCTCCACTATCAGGACCATTAGTTAAGATAGGCACAACTTTGTTTCTTTCAAAATCCAGAACTTTTACAACTAATTCAGCTTTTAAGCCAGAGACTGTCAAGCCTCTTTCAACACATAACTTTCTCAATTGCTCCACTTTTAAGGCACTCAAAGTGGTGAAAGTGATTGTTTCCATGTTACTTGGTTGAGTAGGTGACTTATATCTAATAGGCAATCAAATATTATAGTGTCTTGTGTAAGTATAATCTGGACACACCGCCAGTGATCTACACTGTGGTACCCAATACAGATCTTGTTCACAAAACACCCAGATGTTATGTGGAGAGGGTCATCACACTGCTGTACACCAATTTGTTAAGACTGATTTTCTATACTCCGGCCTGGTGGACAAATGCATAGAAGGGCAACCTATATTGTGACAGGGACAGCTCTGGGAAGCTGTAGCCAAACCAGTTTAAGGTAGCAGTGACAGGCGGACTAGGCTAAGTTCTTCAGAGGGGGGGGGAGTGTAAAGGGTCCACAATGAGGTCACACGATGGGAGTCACACATTACATTTAGACCGGATGTATAATAATACAGTTATTTAATTATGGCCAAACACACTATAAGAAAAATGAACACAAGCTGGTAGACTTATCAACCAATACCATCAAACTAAAATACATATATACAGTCACAGGTTCAAGTGCATAAAACAAATCAAAATACTCCTGCAAGGGGATGAATAGGTGAGTATCACACACAAAAAGGTCCACAGAGATGATCCCTAACTAATATTGTCCAACCGTAAGTTGTCTGGGGCCTTGTGCCCTTTTGTTCAGGATATAATTACACAGAACTTAGGATGCAGGAAAAAATGTACGTAGGGTCTCTGGGGTCCAGTGATGGATTCTTAGAGTCAGGGTTCAATATAGACAAGTGCCCAAAATTACCCCCAACAGTCAGAAGTCTTGACAAGGCAAGTAATAGCAAAGCCAACAGTGTGAGAATAAAGGTTATTATAAGTCCATTGACTTATAATGGGAGTGCAGGGGTATGTTTAATGCTCAGTAACTTACCCCCTCACTCTGAATCTTCCCAAGTCTTTCCAGAACAAAGGAAGGGTGTCCTGGCTTGCTTTTCCCGCTGAATTCCGCGGCCCTCGATTTTCACGGGTTACAGGTTCGAATGATTCTCCAGTCAGGATCTTTTGCTGGTGCAAGGACTCTTGATCAAGAAATGCAGAAACAAACAATGCAGCACCCTTCTCGGTAATGGAGGCGGGTCAGAAAACCAGGTTTCGGACCATGCATGCCACGCACAGCGATGCAGTAGGATTCAGTAGCCGCGGTTGGACTTTCCGGTCTTTCTCGGGTCCCCTTAGTGCTAGGATGCCAAAATTCCACAGAGGGTGTCATTGCAGTGGCAGCTGAGAGTGAACGGCAACTAAGATAGCCCGGTAGCCCAAAAATGAAGCTGGTAAGCCACAGGATGATTCACGGGCACTTCCGAAGGCTGTTTTTGTGCTGGGCACCGATGTAGGCTTCAGGAATGGATGTTCGTCCACTCCTGGGGTCGTAGCACCTTTGCAGACCTACTGAAGATCACAAGATAGACAGGGCTCCACCAGGACTGCAGCAGAAGTTGGTTGCCAGGCATCCTTCAGACTTGTTTCAGGTTTCTTTGCAGGTCTTCTCAGCTGGACGGATTCTTGGCTCCTTCAGGTTCTTCCAGGATCTCTGAGAAATGCATGCAGGGGCCCTCCTCTTATCCTAAAAGCTAGGTAGGAGTTGAGACTCCCACTAGCCAATGGCAGAACTAGCCCACACACACACCCCACAGTGGTCCAATCACGACCACTGGCGGGAACACTCATGCATACCACTCAGACACACAGAGACCAGGATGTGTATTAGGGTCAGACTGACCCAGCCCATATCGTGCCTGCAAACACACAAAGCCGTCCAGTAGCCTGCCAAAAGCTGCTGCTTTCCCGGGCACTTGAAGTCCTTATAAGGATCTTTCTGGCCTCACAAGATGCAAAAAGAATGGGTGAAAAATCTCGTGGCACGGCCATGGTTGACCAGTAGCCACAGTAAGTAGCCAAACGCGGTAAACGCGGTTAAGCTAAAACGAAATCCCCCAAAAAGTGGGGAAAAGTCACTGCTGCCACCAGCCCATCTTTTAAGCACCTCTAGAGTAACCAAAAAATCCTTTGAGTGTTAGGCTAGGGCAAAACAAAAAGGAATCCCATTGCACTGCAGTGTAAGCTGCTGTGCGCAATGATAAAAAGTTACCACATGTGATACAAAAGTAACCACAAGTAGCACCATAGTCACAAGACTAAGGGAAACACTGTTTCCCAATACTGATAGCCTTAAGGACATATCAGTTTCCCCATAACATGTGAGCAAAGGCCAGTACAGTGAAGCTGAAGGCTTCACTGCACTGCAAAAAGAACAGGTCAGATTGAAAAATAAAAGCAAAAAGTTTGGGGGTTCCATAAAGATGGAAGGAAAGGTGCAGTAAAGAGAATCTTTCCTTACAGTCTACGCCCGTATATGTCGATTACATCTGTCATTAGGAGCTCTCTTTGTGATGACAGGGCAGTGCAATTGATCACCAGGTGTTGTAGGTCTTCAATTGAGTCAGCTTCCTTGCATAGCCGGCAACCGGAAGAACAGGTCTCAGTAGACCATGGCCATGACGTTTCTTTTGTCTTTGATAGGTTCAATCGAAACCTAAATAATTGGTCTCTAAAGAACCAGTGAGGAAATACTTGGAGATAACTTGGTAAGGAGTTTGGTTTCCTAATGTCTTCCCATGACTTGCCATAAGCTCTATAGACTAGTCTTTCCTCTTCTGTTCTGAACCATTCTTGAGAATATAGTTTCTTTTTAACTTGGTCAGGATTGTTAATCAAAGTATCAGATGATTCCCATATACTTGCTAAAAGAGATCAGCATTTTGCTTCCCATTGAATTAATCCCGGTTTCTTCTGTTCGAGTAGAGCTTTTATCAAAACACGCAAACCCCCCTTTAGGAGATTCATCTATGCATTTTCTATAGAAGGAAAGCGTCTTCCATTCTGCTACTGCCATCAGCAAAGTCAAACCCAATTCCATTATGACGGCCTGTATTGGGGTGCTCTTTCGGAGTCTCAATGTCCTTTTCCAGATGATCCCCTCCAACTTGGACCAGTTCTTAGTGTCAAAGTTGAGTGGGGTCTCCGCTCCATATGTTAAAATGGCAGTGACTAGTTTAGATTACATGCAGGAATTTTCTTATTTGTTTTCTCATTCGGAAGGCCCACTTATCACAGTGGTATTGATGCAGAAAAGCAGTATGCGCCATAAGCCATTAGCCTATTATAGTAGCACTTTGGATGCAGTGATGCAAGGGCAGTTTGCATGCAAACAAGCTTTAGCAGTTTTGCAATAGAGAAAAGTTCTAAAATCGAAATGGGGCGTTCACGTTGTATGTGGAATATTCTTTGTTTGCCATTCTAGAAAGGTCAAAATCTACCCTGACTACACAAAGGTCTTCGGCATATGAGATCATTATTTTTAAACCCCATATTCATGTGGTTGGGTGAAAAACAGTGAACCCTGACGCCTTTTTGACAGACATGCTTACTACAAAGGACTTAACAGCACACGACTGTGCCACTTACAAGGGGGAGGAGGACGACATTCCCAAAGCAAGGGACTGTGCATTGACAGAGGATGAGATACGTTTTGTTGATGAGTCTTCCACAGTTGATCAGGAGGTCGGGCAAAGACGGACAGGGGCAGTGGTGGTACGACTTGAGAGATGATGGTTGTGAAAAAACTGCTCATGCATTATTCTGCACAGGCAGCGGAACTCGTAGTACTCATCGAAGCGCTGAGAGCGTCTCAAGGGTGCCATGTTACATTATGTTCAGACTCAGGGTACGTTACAACAACAGTAGGCGCCGATCTATCCCACTGGAAGAGGAGGGGGTTTCGAAGGGCAGATGGATCCCCAGCGCAGCATGCGGCCCTGATAGAAATACTGATAAAAGTGTTATCACAGCCATCTGTTGTGGCCGTCGCCCAATGTGCCACCCACACTAACAGGACGAAATATCGATGAAGAACGCACCCGCTGATGTGGCAGCCAAAATGGCGGTGTATCTGCCAAATGAAATACCTGCTGAGTATGTTGTGACTTCCCCACCGTGAGCGAGCATTCAGTACCTTATACAGCATGGCCCATCTCCCAGATTATTGAACTACAAGTCAGGGCACCTGAAAGGGAGAAAGTTGTGGTTACGGAGAGGTTGTAAGCAATCTCTGACAGATCTGTTATGGAGGCAGGAGCGCTCTGTGAAGACATGAATGCCCCAGGAGCTGTTAGATGTAGCATTTGAACAGTTATATTATCCATCTCACCGTTCGAAGCAGCACATAGCAGAAATACAGGAGGACTGGTTCATACCAAACCCCCAGTAAAGCATCACAGAGATGGCTATACATTGCACCACATGTCAAAGTTTCAGTACAGGGATGACACTACTGGACTTAATGGGGTACCTTGCCCTGGCCCACTAGGCTATTCTTTGATTTACACATAGATTATGCTGATATGGGCGAACATGTAATGGATCTAGATACCTCATTGAAGTGGTCTGTCCTTTTTGAAGGTGGGTGGACGCAGGGCTGTGTGCACATCCGGATGCCAAGTGTAATGCAAGATTTTTAGTGCATGAAGTGTTCATGTGATATGGGGTGTGTGCGAGGTTTTAAGGTCATATAATGGCACACATTTCTTCAATGCATTATTTGAGCATGTTACAGCACTACTTGGCATCAAGCACCGGATGTACTCGATTAACCACCCACAGGCCAATGGTATTGTGGAGAGAATTAATGGGCACCTTAAAAGTAAGTTATCCAAACTGTGTACCACATTGAAGAACAACTGGCTGCACTGTTTGCCCCTGGCCCTCTTCAGATTACACGCACAGCCAAGTAAAGACCACAATTTGTCACCTCATGAAGTGGTCACTGGACGGCAGATGCATACTCCCATATCGACTGTAAGAAAGGTTTTAGACACACACAGTGGTTGCAGTGGTGCTGCAGTGGTGCTAGACAATGAGTTCAAGGAATATTTGAATTCACTAACTAGGGCCATTAAATATGTCTGCTGATAGATCGCACCTCCCAGGATAGTGACGACAGAGACACCAGATGGTGAGACTACCACATTGAAAGACCCTGGGCATTAGAACACACAGCCACTGCTGCATGGGGAATTTTGTGTGCAGGTGGAATAACCCTCAGTTCCAAGGGCCCTATGAGGTGGTATTTTGTACTCCCCTTGCTGTTAAATTCAAGGAATTGGGTTAATTGGTTCACCTCTCTGATGTTCGTAGGCCACCTTTCGGAAAATATGGTGGTACATCAGTTATCTTAAAAATTAGGGGTAGCAGTACTTGTACCACAACTACCTCACCGGCCTGTCCAGGGGTGATACGTGTGCAGTGGCACGCTCAAGTGGCCGACTGATGCTCAGCTGCTAGCTCTGTATCTTTTTTCTGGGAGTGCTTTCTTCCTTCCCTCTTTTTCTCTTTCTCTCTCTCCTCTTTCTCTGCCTCCCTTTTTCTCTCATTCTCTCTCTCCCCCTTTTTCCCTCTTTTGTCTCTCCCTTTTCCCCTCTTTCTTTGTGTACAAAGCACGTCGTGGAGGTTTTTCCTTTTTTGTTCTCTTGCGTGTCTGTGCTTTCATCTAAGGAAAGAAGAAGATGGATGTGACTAATGTATACAATTTGTTAAGTAGGGCCCCGATGTGCAGATGCATGAATGAGAGAATATGGACCTATGTTTATTATTGTGGATAGGCTATTGCTGTAGGTCTCTGTGTGATATTGATAGTACTGTTGGGAGTGTATTGGGAGGAGGGTGTTATAGGGGGAGGTCCTATAAAAGGGGCAATGGGGGAAATAGGGTTGTATATTATACAAATGGGCCGATACATATACATGTTAATAATTCAAGTGGATTTATATATATTAGTACTAATGTGAACATTAATAATAATAATGGAAATTAATTTACTGACAAAACACAATACTTCAGTGGAGGAAACAGCAAATAGGTTGTCTTCAGCAAGTAGGGGATTGTCTACCACTGCAAAATGATATAATGTTATTTCCCGTAGCACTATTAAAGCAACCATCCCTGAGAGCGTGTGTAGAAGAATGAATAGAGAAGTATGACAAAAGTATGACATGTATCAAGGGCTGGGTTTGGATGTGATTGAGGATAGTCATCATCCCGAGTTCACCAACTCATGGGCCCTCATTACGATACTGGCGCTAAACCATGGCGCTATTAGCACCATGGTTGGTGCCGGTATCTGTCATGATGCCTACCCCCGGGCATCAGGACCAAGCCCAACAGCTCCGGAAGCAGGCATCCAGATACTTACTAAAACGCCAACAGCCCCGGCTGGGGGCTGTTTGGGTTCAGTCCTGGTCCCTTAGGCGCCAGGCTCATCATGGAAATCAGTCCTGGCGCCATAGGCGCCAGGCTCATAGACTTTACTTACCAGATGCAGACCATGCTGCTAGTGAGTCCAAGCCAACATGAGGCCTGGATGGGACTATTTTTCTACAGGGACTATTTTTTACTCGGGCGTGGTTCTAGGGAACTTCTTACCTGGAACTACTTTGGAAGCTATTTAAACCATGCCCGAACACAGCACACGCTTCGCGTTATTCTGCATCCAGCAGCGTAATGCTCACCGTGCCTGCAGTCTGCATCCAGTCTTCTGCCACGCCGCCTCGAATCTGGAGCTCCTAAAACCAAGGAGAAAGAAAAGGACAAGATTAGAAAACAAACTATTTCGAATTCCTCACCTGATTTCAGATCCATCTCGCCTCCGGACCTGGAAAGAACATCATTTCAGTACGCGTCGCATCTCCAGCTGTAGCGCCGCGCCATACTCACCAGTCCTCGCAGGCATCTTTCGATTCGGCACCTGAGGGACAGAAGAAAACAATAAGGTGAGCCGAGAAAACCAACAAATAAAACACTTATCATCATAGACTTACCTTATTACCACCGGAGGCATTATTCTATAACTCTCCACATCTTCATGTGCCGCACCTGCAAAGAGAGAGAAAACAACACGTTACACACCGGCAACATTTACCGGACGGCGTCGGGTAATACAGACTCTTACCTGAGCGCCACCAACTGCCATGAGGGGTATCTTCTCACGATCTTAGTTGCAAGACAAGGAAAGAAGGGGGGAACAAGAGTGAATCATCTGACATATTGAACTCTATGAACTTGATACTTACCGAACCTTGCCAGGAACCTCAGAGTCAATACTCTCCGGAACTCTCCCACTCCTTCAAACCAGTGAAGTAACTGGCATCAACGCGCCCCTGCAATCCACGCAGGATGGAGAGCTCATCATTTAAAAACATAAGGTGAGGTTCCTAGAAGGAGATATTGGAGGTGACGAGAAGGGAGAACGAGAACAGTGGGAGGGGGCTATCACTCATATCCACGGGTGGCTAAATCCCTTTCTCCACTTGCAGGAGAATACTTCTACGGATCAAGCAGACGAGATTAGGCGGGCCAGTCCAGACAGTCATCTCGGCACTACGCATCACGTTGGTGGAGACCGCAGCTGTCCGGGTCCAATCGACGCCCCTGTGGGAACCAGGTGAGCGTAACAGAACGCAAAGCCTATCTACAAATCCCCACCCGGGCGTCATGGAAACCTCAGAGACCGACCAACTAGCCCTATTGTTAGGGGAACTTAGGGCAGAAGTGCACTCTGTGCGCCAAGAAACTAATGCCCTAAGGAGAGAACTGATTGTGTCAAAGGAGCGCACTGATGATCTTGCTAGACAATTGCTGCAAAACCAAGCTGGGCAAACACCATTACCTGGACTCGGGGGGAATCCAACTCCTGTTTCATCGAGCAATCCTGTGCAAGTGGTTCTGCCAGGGAGCATTCCTTTAGCTCCACCCGAACGTTTTGCTGGGGACCCGAAAAAGTTTGCTGTGTTTATGAACCAATGCCGCTTGCACTTTTTATGCAGACCTGGAGCTTTTCCGAACGACCAAGCCAAAGTAGCCTTTGTACTATCATACCTTAGTGGCAGCGCAGCGGATTGGTCAATTCCACTAGTCAACCAGGATGACCCTCTTCTTCGGGATTTCCAAGGGTTTCAATTGAGCATGGAGAGACTATTTGCCAGACATTCACAGGGACAAGCCCTGGATAACGAACTCTTATCCTTACGACAAGGTAAGCAGGATCTACTAACCTATATCGCAACCTTCAATAGTTTGGTGGTGGAAACCGGATGGCCAGAGGTAAAACGAATTACATTATTTCATCGTGGACTTCGGGGTGAACTCAAAGATGTTTTGGCCCAAGTTGTGAACCCACCTCAGGATTGCGCAGAATATATAGACTTAGTGGTCCAGTTAGAAAACCAACTTCAGAATAGAAAGGCTGATCGAGCTAAGTTCGAGAATCGGATATTGGTTAAACCCAATGTTACCCTCAAAGGAACAGATGCACCAGAACCGATGCAGATCGGGGGGTCAAGGGACCCTTAACCCAAAAGGTAAGAGAAAGGAGACGGCAGATGCAATTATGTCTGTACTGTGGGGCCTCAGGACATTTTCTACGGGATTGCCCTATAAAACCATCCAAAAAAGTAGTTGCTGATAAAAATCAAACAGAGCCTGATTCGGGAAATGACCACGCCCGACAAGTGAAGAGGTCCGCTTGCTGAGCTTGAAGAAGGATACTCAGACCTCACACTTCATCATACCAATGGTCCTTGTGGACCCAAGGCAGCCATCACGTAAGCACGCAGTAAGGGCATACATTGATAGCGGGGCCATAGGAAACTATGTGGACCATGAATTGGCTACTAGGATGAATCTACCTCTCTGCAAAAAGACCACTTTGGATGTCATCACCACAGTCGATGGAACTGAAATTGCCTCTGGGCCTGTAACTCATTCCACCGCAGAGATGACATTACTGGGTCAAGATGGGCATCGAGAGACTATTGTGTTTGATTTAATCAAAGCCCCGCAGTTCCAAATAATACTGGGGAAACCTTGGTTGGAAACACATAATCCTTATATTGATTGGCGAGAGAAGATAATAACCTTCCCGGATTGTGCACATACTTGTTACCCGGAAAAACCCTTGAACCAAGGCCTGGCCACAGTTGCTACTCCAGTTGTGCAGTTACCTCAGGAATATCAAGACTTCCAGGATGTTTTCCAAAAAGAACAGGCCAACACCTTACCACCTCACAGATCTTATGATTGTCAAATCGATCTCATACCCGGTGCACAACCTCCATGTCGTAGGATCTACGCCCTTACGGAACCCGAAAACTTTCACCTGCGACAATACTTGGACCAATACCTTGCTAATGGCTTCATTCGTCCATCCAAGTCCCCTGCATCTTCAGCTTTGTTCTTCGTGCCTAAAAAGGAAGGTGACCTCAGAACGTGCATAGACTACCGCGCATTAAATCAGATCACGGTTAAGAACCGATACCCATTGCCTCTGATCCCCGAATTGCTAGACCAAGTAAAGGACGCTTGCATCTACACTAAATTAGATCTCCGAGGCAACGAATGGAAGACTGCCTTTCGCACTAAGTACGGGTTATTCGAATACCAGGTGATGCCCTTCGGGTTGTGCAATGCACCAGCAGCCTTCCAGTATTTTATGAACGATGTCCTTCGTGAACTCATTGACGTCTGTGTTGTCGTATACATAGACAATATTCTAGTGTACTCCTCCTCAGAATCAGACCATGTGATGCACGCTCGTGCAGTCCTTGAGAAACTACGGCAGCACATTATATGCAAAATTGGAAAAATGCGTTTTTCATGCTACGGAAGTTGAATTCCTAGGCTTTATCCTGACTCCAAAAGGAGTCCGAATGGACTCTCGAAAGGTGGACGCAATTCTCAAGTGGCCATCACCCAGTTCAGTTAAAGGGGTACAAAGCATGCTCGGATTTGCTAATTTCTACCGCAGATTCATTCCGGATTTCTCACATGTTGTAACCCTATCACAGTACTTTTGCGAAAAAACAAACGCTTCTTGTGGACCGAAGAAGCTGAAAAGGCCTTCCACGAGCTGAAAGCGAAATTCACGTCTGCACCTGTCTTAAAGCATCCACGCCCTGAACTTCCATACATAGTTGAAACTGATGCATCCAGTTTAGCCATGGGAGCTGTCCTGTCCCAGAAGGATCTTGAAACCGGTCAACTTCACCCAGTAGCATTTTGGTCCAGAAAGTTCTCGGCACCCAAATTAAACTATGCGGTTACCGATAAAGAGTTATTAGCCATCAAATCCGCCTTCAAGGCTTGGCGGCATTATCTTGTCGGTGCCAGGCATACCATTACTGTAATCACTGACCACCGAAACCTGCTGTATTTAAAAACAGCCAAGGCCCAATCGTTGCGCCAATTTCCATGGGCATTGTTCTTTGCCGAATTCGATTTCGTGATCACTTATCGACCAGGCTGTAAAAATGGCAAGACAGGTGCCTTATCCCAAATAGGGATGGGAGAAGCATATGCGGAGCCGGTGCCTATAATTTCAGAACAAAGAATACTTGGCATAACTACTCTACAGACACTAGAGGATATTCAGGTAAAGATCCAACGACTCTTCGATCCAACAGCCCTGCAGGACTGGGTAAAGAAAGGCCCGGACTACTCAGTCATCAATGACCTACCTTATTATCAAGGGCGACTATTTCTACCACACAAGGAACTACAAGAACTAGTCATCTCCAATTATCATGACACCCTGATGGAAGGGCACCCAGGTATCGCAAAAACTGAAGCTAAAATTAAGAGACAATTCTGGTGGCCTACCTGGCGAAAAGACGTAAAGTCATTTGTGATGTCTTGTGGCATTTGCGCCCAAAACAAAAGTCAGAAGAAAAAAACAGCTGGCCTTTTACAACCTTTGGATATTCCACCTACACCATGGCACACCTTATCTTTAGACTTTATTACAGATCTACCTCCATGTAATGGATTTAACACCATTCTAGTTATTGTGGATCTTTTTTCCAAGATGGCCCACTTTATTCCTTTAAAGGGATTACCTTCTGCTTCAATTCTGGCCAAGGAGTTCCTCGAAAACATTGTTTGAATACACGGATTTCCTTCTGTATTGGTCTCTGACCGAGGTAGTCAATTCATTTCACATTTTTGGAAGAAATGTTGTCAATTGGCGCAAATCAATGTGAGGTTATCAACCAGTCACCATCCCCAGACCGATGGTCAGACGGGGAGGACCAACCAGACCCTTGAACAGTACCTACGTTGCATGCTACACCAGACCGAAAGTAATTGGAAAGATATTTTATGGAGTTCCGAGTATGCATACAATAGCTCTGTACATTCAGGAACCGGACAAAGCCCCTTTTATACCAAATATTGAACAACACCCTCGAACCTCCAAACTAGATTTGCCTCAGCATTTAGAAATGCCCGCAGTTAGTCATTTGCACTCAACTATTACACAAGGCTTTAAAGAGGCAACCGAACATTTGAAACAAGTAAAAGAGAAATATAAGAAAAATGCTGATCAACATAGAAGTGAAACTCCACAATACCAGATTGGGGATCAAGTTTGGCTAGCTACAAAACACATACCTCTGAAGGGAACTCTGACTTTTCCCCCTTGATATTTGGGACCTTACACCATTACCTCCATTATCAACCCGGTGGCCGTCAAATTGGAATTACCCTCTAATATGCGAATTCATCCTGTCTTTCATGTTTCACTTTTAAAACCAGTTCAACCAGGAACAAGATTAACCAAACCACCCGACCCCATCTTGATAGATGGAGAACCTGAATTCGAGGTAAAAAATATCCTGGACTCCAAGATGATTAAATCAAAACTTTTTTATTTAATCGATTGGAAGGGCTACGGACCACAAGAAAGGTCATGGGAGCCTAGTGACCACGTTCATGCACCTCGGTTAGTGAAGAAATTCCATCAGGACTTCCCAGACAAACCAGGGCCAAGGGGAAGAAAAACTTTAGGAGGGGCCATGGGGGGGGAGTGCTGTCATGATGCCTACCCCCGGGCATCAGGACCAAGCCCATCAGCTCCGGAAGCAGGCATCCAGATACTTACTAAAACCCCAACAGCCCCGGCTGGGGGCTGTTTGGGTTCAGTCCTGGTGCCTTAGGCGCCAGGCTCATCATGGAAATCAGTCCTGGCGCCATTTTTCTACAGGGACTATTTTTTACCCGGGCGTGGTTCTAGGGAACTTCTTACCTGGAACTACTTTGGAGGCTATTTAAACCATGCCCGAACAACAGCACACGCTTCACGTTATTCTGCATCCAGCAGCGTAACGCTCACCGTGCCTGCAGTCTGCATCCAGTCTTCTGCCACGCCCACATCAAATCTGGAGCTCCTAAAACCAAGGGGAAAGAAAAGGACAAGTTTAGAAAACAAACTATTTTGAATTCCTCACCTGATTTCGGATCCATCTCACCTCCAGACCTGGAAAGAACATCATTTCAGTACGCGTCGCATCTCCAGCTGTAGCGCCGCACCATACTCACCAGTCCTCGCAGGCATCTTTCGATTCGGTGCTGCCTCCATCATTTCTTCGCCGAACTCCGGCACCTGAGGGACAAAAGAAAACAATAAGGTGAGCCGAGAAAACCAACAAATAAAACACTTATCATCATAGACTTACCTTATTACCACCGGAGGCATCATTCTATAACTCTCCACATCTTCATGTGCCGCACCTGCAAAGAGAGAGAAAACAACACGTTAAACACCGGCAACATTTACCGGATGGCGTCGGGTAATACAGACTCTTACCTGAGCGCCACCAACTGCCATGAGGGGTATCTTCTCACGATCTTAGTTGCAAGACAAGGAAAGAAGGGGGGAACAAGAGTGAATCATCTGACATATTGAACTCTATGAACTTGATACTTACCGAACCTTGCCAGGAACCTCAGAGTCAATACTCTCCGGAACTCTCCCACTCCTTCAAACCAGTGAAGTAACTGGCATCAACGCGCCCCTGCAATCCACGCAGGATGGAGAGCTCATCATTTAAAAACATAAGGTGAGGTTCCTAGAAGGGGATATTGGAGGTGACAAGAAGGGAGAACGAGAACAGTGGGAGGGGGCTATCACTCATATCCACGGGTGGCTAAATCCCTTTCTCCACTTGCAGGAGAATACTTCTACGGATCAAGAAGACGGGATTAGGCGGGCCAGTCCAGACAGTCATCTCGGCACTACGCATCACGTTGGTGGAGACCGCAGCTGTCCGGGTCCGATCGACGCCCCTGTGGGAACCAGGTGAGCGTAACAGTATCGTAACGAGTCCGCCAATGTTCAATGGGGAATTACCACCCCATTCCAAGGTTGGCGGGGCGGTAATTCCTCATTGAACATTGGCCCTTCCCCATTCCCATTTTTGCCCCATAGGGCTCAGTGGGACTGGGGAAGGCACTAAGTACGGTACCGCAAATTGCGGTACCGTACTTAGCACCAAGGTCCCTTTGCGGGTCCCTACTTTAACGGCTGGTCTAGACCAGCCGTTCAGGTCGGGTCCCGCAAAGGGACCTCGTAGTAAGGCGCTAATGGGTTAACGGCACCGCAGCCTTTTACAGCGCCGTTAACCCATTAGCGCCAGGGTTGTAATGAGGCCCATGGTATTCTGATATGAGTGGTGTGCGGAAAAACGCTGTGAATGGGAGCTGTTATGTGTGTTCACTCATTCCACACGTGTCAGGGCTCCCAAGGTGTTAGTAGTGCAAGCAGTCCCATATACAGAGACACAATGCCTAGTTCATCTTGCGCTATGCAGACTAAAAGGAGCATTACAGACACGTAGGCCCTCATTACGAGTTTGGCGGTAGCCATGGAGATATTAGCTATTAGCTCCATGGCTGGCACCAAACCGGGCTCCTTTACCTGGTTCCTGCAATAGGGACTTACCGGGTCATTCCGACATAGGAGGACCCGGTAAGTCCTCCTTGCAGGAACCATTCCCCATTCCCATTTGAGCCCCCATAGGGCTCAATGGGAATGGGGATGGAGGTAACAACGGGCACATTATGAGTGTCCCGTTGTTACCTCCCTCTTCCCCTCGCGGGACCCGGAAAAGACGCCTGGTTGTACCAGGCGTCTAATCCGGGTCCCGCGAAGTGAACCTCGTAATCAGCCCTGATGGAATGAAGGGGGGCGGTTCCGTACCGGCCCCCTTCATTCCGTGAGCGCCTGCCTCATAATGAGGCCCATAGTGTGCAACTGCGAATGATGGGTCCAGATTTTGTAAAGTGCAACAACGATCCCAAAAACTTCAAGTGTGTGAAGTTACCCTATCTGATGGTGAAAGGGCGGAAACATGTCAATAATAACTGGCAGGACATCACACTACATTGCTTGGCAGAAGGATTGGTAACAAATAGCAAGGGAAGGATAGCACGGGTGGACACTTTCTGTATGCAGATCTGGACAGAGCATGTCACAAAGCTGAAGTGGATTGCAACAATGGAAAAGCTGGTGCGATTGCAAAAGGAAGACAAATATAGACTATGTTTCTGCAGCAAAGGTAAAGTCTTTGTTGGCTCAAATGAACATTGCAATAAGACTCTCTTGATCACACAGCAGCACTGATGGATTACTAGTGGGTCTGTGGCCGACAACCTTACTTGAACCTCCCACCATCATGGAGGGGCTGTTGTTTTATGGCCATATTGCGCTCAGCAATATTAGTGATCCCAGAGGAGGACCTGAAGGGGGAGCACTGCCTGCAGAGGGACCAACTGGTCTCCCCACAGTCTAAAGTGAAGGGCCTGGTGATCACACGAGAGCTGCATATTTGGCCAGGAAAAGGACAGCTCTAACAGCCACAGAGGGTGAAAAGATCAAATTACATATCCAAAGACTCTTCCACATTGCTTGATGAAATACCAGAAGACTACAGACTTTTTAGCTCAGCAGAATCCTTTTTTGCATCTTTACTTTTGCCGGGAGTGCAGGCCACAGCAAATGCCAAATGGTTGCAGAACGTCAGATCGGAATTGGTCCAGCTCACGAACGACACAGAGAACGGGTTCAATGGACCAAGGTAGGCGTGCGTGCATTGAGACTCACGACGATGCAAAACCGCTATGTGCTGAAGATGTCAACAGCAATGCAAGGCGGGGTCTTCAAAGGTTTGGTGATTCCTGCTGCACATGCATGCCTCCAGAGGATGCGGAGAACGCATCATTATCTCACATCATCACAGCTGTCCATGGCCTGGGTGTTCGCATGAAGAAAGAGGGAGGAATACAGGACAGTGATTGGTTCACTACATTATTCAGTTGGGCTCCGTTGTGGCTTGGAGCGATCGTGAAGGGGCTAATGCCCATCATTGTGTTAATCCTTGTTATTTTCTGCACCTGTTAGCTGGCCCTTCAATGTTGTGCCAATGTGGTACCTGATAGCACAAGAATGATGGTATCAATTGGGGTTCCTAAAGCATCTTGCGAAACAAAAATTATTGAAGTACAAACTGATGTCCCACAGGGTGTCCCAAAGTACAAAATGTTTTCCATCCCATATGGAGATGTATTTATTTATTTACATATTTATAATGCGCCAGCAGCCCGCAGGCCTCAGGGCAAAAGAAGACAGAGGGATAGATCAACCAGAAGTCAGAAAGGTTATTAAAAAAGGACTGTTTTAAGCCGTTTCCTAAAGGATATGTGGTTCCTAGCTACGGAAAGATCTTTTGGGAGATGATTCCATAGACATGCCACCTGTGCCTGAAAGGACCTTCCCAGACCATTCACTCGCTTGCTCTTAGGAATAGCCAAACAAGCAGAGTCACTGGATCTTGTTACTCTCTTGGGACAAGTGACCCTTATTGAGTCTTTTAGATAGCTTTTTTCATGACCATAAAGGCATTTATGCATGACAGTGAATACTTTAAATCGAATCCTGGCTTCTACCAAAAGCCAGTGCACATGTTTACGATGCTCTGTGATGTGTTCTCTCCTAGAAACACCTTTTACAATGCGCACTGCATCATTTTGTAGGATTTGGAGCCTTTGAATACAGTCCTTTCCTGCACCAACCATTAGCACACTACAATAGTCAATAGGGGCATAATCAATGCACAAACTATGGGGGTGCAATTGGCCTCTGAAACGAAAGGTTTAACTAACCTAAGTAATCTCAGGTAATATTGAGCCTTATTCCTGATGTGCTAGATTTGAGCATCTGTGTTTAGAGAAGCCTCAAGTATGACGCCCAGGGTCCTAACCTTTCAAACAGTGTTTACTTCATGGTTCTGGATAACAAAGCTTGAGAATTTAACATTCAATTTCGAGCGTACCTGAGCAGAACCAAAGATAAGAAGCTCTGTTTTAGCCACTTTAAGACACATACCGTTGTTGGACATCCAACTTTGAATAGTATTGTAGGGTTGTAGATCCTAGAAATAAGACACAAATATCTTTTTCATAGTAACCAATGATATTTATAATCAATTGGTCCAGTGCTGGCTTCTTCAGTGATGGGATAACTACCAAATTGTTCAAGGAGTCAGGGATACAACTGTCCCTGAAGGTCGCATTGACAAAGCGAACTAAGAATGGCAGGAAGATACTGAGATGTACCAGGACTATTTTAGAGGGGAGAATCTCACCTTTACAGGTCGTAGGTTTCTTCCTGATTAATGATTTGGCAAGAGAATCTTCTGAGATCATCTGAAAAGTGAAGGCTATATTACGTTCTTGATGAGTTTCACTTATACTCTCAACCAAATCTGTAGGCACAGAGTTGGGCAAGTTTTCCTTGATTTGAAAATGGGCAGCCAAAATGTTATCCGCAAAGGCCTTCTGAACTGCTTCACAGTTCTCAATATTGGGAGAGAATTGATGGAGCAAGGATTTTCCAAATTTTTCCAAATCTCTCATAATTTCAAACAATTTCCTGTTTTCATTCTTAGCAGCCAGAATGTGTGACTCAAACAAATGTTTCTTTGCTTGAAGAACCCCCTGATGATATAGCTTGTCCAGGATCTTCCCAGCCTCCCTTTGTTTCTGTGACTGATCTTTATGCCACATTTTCTCTGCTTTCCTCTTTTTTTGTTTACGGGCAGATAGTGCTGGAGAGAACCATTTATTATTATTAGGCTTCTCTTGGATGAGCTTACTTTTGACCGGTGCTACCCTGATCTTTTATTAGAGCATTTTCATATTCCACCACCAAGCGGTGAGGGGGGTCATGCTCGGCGGTGGAGATCATAAGCTCCACAAGGCACTGCTCACTTTATTAAAATTTCTACTCACCACCCTTTTAGTAGCATTGGTTTTCCGAGTAGATAACGACGGTAGAGTCAAGGTGAAACTCACCATAAAGTGATCAGACCAGATGCATGGGTTAACGCATGTCAGGCTAATCATCAAATTCCTAGATATGATGCAATCAAGGACATTGCCTAAATTGTGGGTGGGGTCCCTATTGTGAAACACAAAATCATTATCCCTAAAAAGCTGTTCCAAGTGAAGGGCTTCTTAATCTTGTGGATTATTCAGCCGCCTATTAAAGTCCCCCAACACCAACGTTGAGTTATTCGGTTTGTAAAGAGAGGCTAAAATACTTGAGATTTCCTCACAAGAGGGGCATATCAGAAGGTGACTGGTAAAGAAGTACAATATTTACACAGTTGTTAGGGGTAGGTGTGGTGTTCAAAAGGATAATTTCACAACCTGAACAAGTAACGGGTACTTGAAAAAAGTGTAAATCTTCTTGTAAAAAACATGCCACTCCTCCTCCACTTCCAGTCTACCTGTTTTTTCCTAAGAATGTATATCCGGGGGGGATTGCCAAGGGAATAGTTGGGATAGTTGGGCTACTACAGTCCTGTGCCCATATTTCAGTAAGGCACATAATGGGGGTCATTCCGAGTATGGCGGTAGGGGGTTAACGGCACCGTTAAGGATGCTGGTGCCGTTAACCCCCTACCGCCATATTCCGAGGTCCCTTAGCGGGTCCCACCAGGAACGGCTGGTCTGACCAGCTGTTCTTAGCGGGACCCATTAAGGGACCAGGGGGCAAATAACAGGCCAGCTATTAGCGGGCCCATTATCTGCTCCTTCCCCATTCCCATTGAGCCCTATGGGGGCTCAAATTGGAATGGGAATGGTTTTCTGAATGGGGACTTGCCAGGTCCTCCAGGGTTGGAATGACCCGGTAAGTCCCCATTCAGAGACACCAGACCCGGTTTGGAGGCAGCCATGGTGCTAATAGCACCATGGCTGCCTCCAAACTCGGAATAACCCCCAATGTCTATTTTTGTATCCAATATGAAATCCCTGACATCTAGTGCATGTTTATCCAAGGACCTTGTATTTAACAATGCCATTTTAACAGTTTTATGTTTACCTTCGATAGTCCTGAAAACAGCTAGCTCAATACTAGGTTCCAGAGGCATGGGCCCTCATTACAACACCTGCAGTAACCAATGGTGCTATTAGCACCATGGTTGCTGCCGGTATTGTAACAAGTCCGCCATGGTGCAATGGGGAATTACCACCCCATTCCAAGGTAGGCGGGGGGTAATTCCCCATGCACCATTGGCCCTTCCCCATTCCCATTTTTGCCCCATAGGGCTCAATGGGAATGGGGAAGGCAGTAATTACGGTACCGCAAATTGCGGTACCGTAATTACCTTCAAGGTCCCTTTGCGGGTCCCTACTTTAACGGCTGGTCCAGACCAGCCGTTAAGGTCGGGAGCCGCAAAGGGACCTCGTAATGAGGCGCTAAGGGGTTAACGGCGCCGCAGCCTTTTACGGCGCCTTTAACTCCTTAGCGCCAGGGTCATAATGAGGCCCATGGTGTATTATGGACCATATAGTTTGAAGGTAAAAACAACCCGGAGGTGACAAACAGTTTCTGGTGTTCAACCTAGGGCTGAAAGGCAGTCAGTGCCGGTGTGTTCCGTGCGTGCTTGCGCAGACTTGCTTGACCCTAACACACGCCGGCGCTAACGCACCCGACCACAAATATATATGTGCAGAGGGACTACAAGTCTGATGGGGTTTCTAATTCCCTGCACAAATGCCCTAAGGCTAAGGCAAGATTGTTTATGAAGCGTGGGCTGCACAAGGACACAAAACCATAGTCAGTGAGAAATAAGAAATGCAATTTCTAAAATTTCAAAAAGGCAGCAATACAATTCTAAAAGCAAGAATAATTTCTAAAACAGGATAGACAGATGAAGTTGATCTTTTATACCACGCTATCATTTCTTTACCCCCTGACCCAGAGAATTACACAGAGGTTTGGGTGGACATGGCGGGGAGGGAGGATGCATCTATATGACTTGCTCACCTGAAGAGTATGTGTACAGGGGGGAGAGTTTGCAATCAGTGTGTAGGACCTGGGTGCCAATAAAGAGAACTTGGCTATATGTGTAAGCAGAGACGGGGGAGTGGGAGCGCAAAGGAATCCCAGAGTTCATTACTGTGGAAGTAATGAAAGGAGGGAATGCTGGGAAGGGGGCAGCCCCATCCCAACCCCCTAGGCTCTTTAGAGTCAGGCAAGATGCATTTGAAGCACCATGATGGGCCAGGTGAATGTTAGCATGTGCCACACTTAGATGGAATTCATAACTTTAGCCTTCGTCACACCTAGATAGGATTGTGAATGTTAGCATGTGCCACACTTAGATGGAATGCTTAACTTTAGCCTGCGTCGCAGCTAGAAAGAAATGTGAATGTTAGCCCGCGCCACATTTAGATGGACTTAGATGGAATGCTTAACCTTAGCCCGCGTCACATCTAGATAGGATTGTGAGTGATGTCATGAACCTAACTTAGATGGAATTCTTAACATTAGCCTGCATCGCATCTAGATAGAAATGTGAATGTTAGCATGCGACACACTTAAATGAAACTATGAATGTTACCAAGTGCCACACTTGGATAGAATCGTGATCACTAGCCTGCGTCACATCTAAATAGGATTATGAGTGTTAGCGTGTGCCATAGATGGAATGCTTAACTTTAGCCTGGTCACACATAGATGGGATTGTGAATGTTAGCAAATGCCACACTTAGATGGAATTCTTAACTTTAGCCTGCGTCACATCTAGATAGAAACGTGAATGTGAATGTTACCAAGTGCCACACTTCGATAGAAGCGTGATCACTAGCCTGCCTCACATCTAGATAGGATATTGAAGATTAGCAAGTGCCACACTCAGATGGAATAGTGAATGATAGCAAGCATCACACCTAGACATAATTGCAAGGACAGCAATGCCAATTAACCAATCCACTAAGAATTTCACCCCTCTGCATACACCTCTCAAACTCTAACCAAACACAACCACAAGCCTACAACACAACAATCTGCACAAACTTTGCTACACTGCGACAACAAAACAAATCACACATAAACTCGCACAACAGCACACAACGACTACCGACCGTAAAACACCCCAAGCCCAGCCAACAGACCCACCGGGCTGAGGCTGCCAACAGCACATCACTGCTCTCTTGCACTTTTCCAGCTTATTCCCACAAACTCACCCCCCTTCCCTTTTTCAGAGCCGCCAGAGCGCCAGGGGATCACTCCGATGGTGATAGTGCGCGGTACAAATATCCTTTAACATTAACATTGGGAGGGGGCACAGTGAAGGAACTCCCTCCCAGTTTAACAGGACCCTACTCCAGTATAATAATAATAATATTACTTTGCACTTATATATCGCTATAAACCCTCAGGTATCTGAGCGCTGCTTATTATTACCCATGGTGTGTAGTGCTCAATCAAATATAGTCTATCCATATAGTACAGCATAAGGTGCGAGAAGCATTGCTATTTTGCGTAGATATTAGTTACCATAGGTAGAAGAGCAGGCTTGCACAGTAAATGCGGAATTGGATGCACTAGCCCCGAATTACAAGATGAGGTAAATCTCCAGCCATGCCTGAGCTCCCATGAGGATAGCCCACACCCCCAGCCGCCACAACGCCTATTCATTGTTTTAACAGTGTTGCAAAGATTTTCAAGAAGAATGTGCCCTACAAGGCCGTGATCACAGACCGGCACCCGATGTGTATGTTATCTCACACTGACAAAGCATGACCTGGCCCATCCCCAGGCGACCACGAGTTATAGCCCATATAACTGACTAAAACGTAAGACCTCTGAATTCCATGGTACCAGGTGCCCTTTGACCACCAACCCTAAAGTAACAGTCCTGATATGTACAAAGAAGACAGACAGGGGGCATTGTTGAAGCGACAATCATGTGATCTGTATTGCAAGGTGCTGGGAGGGATCAATTATCGTTTAAAACGAGGGTGTAGACCTTGGAGCCAGATGGCATGGAGGGGGGTGAATGAAATGTATGTGTGAAGGTTAGACTGCCCCAGAACCTCCTTCATGTCCATTTTAAGGCCTGACAAGTGTACAGAATGAGTGATTAAATCCGTTGTATAGTAGGAGTATAATTAATTTGTTTTCTGACCTTCAACGTGAGAAGAAGATGAGCACCGCAGTACCCACGTGACGGAAGACAGATGGACTGGGCTGGGAACAAAAGACTGGCCTCCCTTATGGATAAATGTGGAACATGTATATGGTCCATTCAATCAGCCGCGTGGGTTTTTACTGCATGTTGTTGCGTCATTATGATGCTGTGTACCTTTAAAAGTTTCTGCTTGTACCTCTCTTTGGCAGAACGTTCTTAGCAGCAGAGTTCTTTGCTCTTACTCTCATCTGCGTGTGAGATTAAAACTTATTATCCTTACAAGATGGACCTGGGCCTTTCTTCCCTACCGGGTTGTATTTTTTCTGGTGTGAGTGTTTAGGGATGTACCTCCAATATTTAGGAACTCCAATCCCCCCACTCCCCTTTACAACACAAACACTTTCTCACAGACAGCCCACTATAAGAGACAACAGACTAACACCCGAGCTGTATACCTGATGTGTCCCAATGCAACGGTCAGGCAAGGTCAGACAAATACTGACCATTTGTTACGCTCACCTGGCTCCCACAGAGGCGTCGATCTGGACTGGACTGCTGCGGTCTCCACCAATGTGACGCGTAGGGCCGAGATGATGGACTGGACTGGCCCACCTAGCTTCGTTTGCTTGTCCCGTAGGAATATTCTTCTGATGATTTGAAAAGATGAGCTCTCCATCCTGCATTGAGCGCAGGGGTGCGTAGATAACCAGATGCTTCACTAGCTCGAAGGAATTGGTGAGTTCCAGGACAATATTGACTCCAATATTCCCGGCAAGACGCCGTAAGTATGTAGTTCGTAAGAGTTCAAATGCCTGACTTTCACTCTTGTCCGATTCCTTGCAGGTTGCAGCTTGACCCTACTGAAGAGTTCCTCGTGGCAACCGGTAATATTCTGGTAAGGATTTGTATTATCCAACACAGTTCGATAAAATAATGCCCATATGCAACCTGTTGCTTTCTCCCTTATTCAGGCGCTGAGAGAAAGTATGAAGTCTCAGGGAATAATGCCTCCGGCGGTAAAATCAGGTAAGTCTTTTGTGGTGAGGAGGGTTCCCCTTGTTAGTCCCTTTGTTTCACCTTGCTGTCCTTTTGTTTCCCCTTAGGGGCCGGGGTTCGGCTAGGATGCAGTGGAAGCTGCACCGACCCGTGAAGAGGAATAGTACCCCCGGTGGTAAAATCAGGTAAGTCTATGGGGGGTATTCCTCTGTGTATTCCCTTGGCTCACCTTGCCGTTCTTGTCTTCTCCTTAGGTGCCGGAGTGCGGCGGGAACATGAAGGAGGATGCGGTGAAATGTGAAGATGCTGCGAAGGCCGGTGAGTTCGGCGCGGTGCTGCAGCAGGCGAGGTGACGCGCATAAAATAACTTCTTTCTTTCAGCTCGAAGGCGCGTTGGATCGGGAATTCAGGTAAGGATCAAAGGTATTGCTCTTGTTCTAACCTTTTCTCCTTCTTTCTCCCTTTTTCTAGGAGCTCCAAACTCGAGGCGGGTGTGGCAGAAGACTGGATGCAGACTTGCAGGCACGGTGAGAGTTACGCTGCTGGATACAGAATAACGGGAAGCGTGTGCTGCTCTTCGGGCATGGTTTAAATAGCCTCAAAAGTAGTTCCAGGTAAGTATTCCTCCCCAGCCCCACCCGAGTAAAAAATAGTCCCTAGGTAAAATAGTCCCTTCCAAACCTCTTTTGGCTTGGAGCTCTTGCAGCATTGTCTGCATCAGGTAGGTTTGCAGCATGGTCTGCATCAGGCAAGTTTTAATCTATGAGCCTGGCGCCTATGGCGCCAGGACTGACTCTCCAAATAGCTGCACCCAAACTTGATGCCTGCTTCCGGGGTTGCTGGATTGGTCTGGGTCCCCGGGGGTAGGCATCATGACACCATCCCACATACCTGACTTCCATTAAACCTCCCCACACAGGATAAAAGGCAGAGCACAAGAGCACACTCTGAGCGAGGCAAAGCACGCAAAGAAACAGTGGTTCCAAGATGGCGTTTAACAAGAAGAGAAAGACGGCGAAACAGAAGGGGATTGCAAGGAGGAAAGTTCCCTTGACCTTTTTGACATGGCACTGTTGCTTTCATGAGCCCTCAAGATTGGGAAGCGTAAGACCAGGAAAACAGGCTGAAGAATCCTGCATTATGTGTCAGAGATACCCGGGCCCTCCCGCGTCTAGAATCAAGGCGGTGAGAACTATCCGCTGTGGTACTGTCCTTGGCTCCAAGAACAAAGCAGTGTCAGTAAAATCAATACAGCCAGTGAGTTGGGGAGACACATAAAAGACCAGTATGTGATGAAGCCAAGGTTGCAAACTGCAACATTGTTTGGCGAGCTCTGGAATGAACATGGTTTGAAATACGTGTGATAAAAGATGCAAGTAAAGTTGAACTGCTGATGAGTGATTTAACTTTGAAACAAAGATACAATACCTTTGACAGAGTGGTCCAGCACCACATGGGTGCTCAATCGAAGGTCTCTGTAAGGTATCCAGCTAAAAAGTGAAAGTAGAGAATTGTGAATCGGAGTGGTCCTGCGACGGGTCAAGCAAAACCCCCCGCACAATCAAAAGTCTACGATGTTGATACAGTTAAGAATATGTGTGGTAACGTTGATAAAGTTGGTCCGAGCCCATCAGAAGGTCATCAGTTGAAAGCTTTGTGTTAAAGGGGGTCTAAGCCGAACCGATGGGGATCCGGGGTGAACAGAAAATCACCCAAGAATGTGTACATCTGAAACCCTAAGGAGAAAGGAACTTAGTTATTTGTCGTATTGCATCAGGCCCTCTGGAAAAGAGACTTTGGGCCTCATGGCAAGTTTGCCGGTCCAGAAATAAGGATGCAGGTAAGCTCACCAGCGCCCTTGTTTACGGACCGGCAAACTACGGGTTTGCCTGCCGGAGCTGCTGTACCCGACAGGTCTGACCCTGCCGGGCACAGCGGTCAGGATAGGTAAAGCCATCACATAAGCACTGATACCGTTAACAATGATGCTGGTGCTTCTCTGTCCCCCCTCCGATAGATGGGAATGGGGATTAACAAAATTACCGGCACCTGACTTCCTGGCCGCTAGACTTGTAATAGCCCAGTGGCACCAGGAAGTCAGGCGTCGGTCAATTTTTTTCGGGTCCGGCAGCAACACGCCGGTAGCACCAGCATGGTTACCGCTGGACCCGTAATGAGGCCCTTTGAATGCAAAAGAGACTTTGGCACAGAAGGCCATGATGTTAAAGTTTTGAACGGCACCCTCGTGCTAGAGAAGACAGAGAGTGTCCTAATCTTGAGTGTGCCGCCTTGCCTTGTGCTGAAAATGTGGGGTAGGGAAGCTAGCGGCTTGAATATACTGACATATAATTTCTTGAACACTTTTATTTTGCATAACATTGTTTCCCACACTATTGGTATTTAGAAGTAAGGATTGGTAATAAGTTTATTAGTATAGGCCCTTTTATTTTGACAAGATACCACTCGTACTGCGTTATTATTTGATGGTCCTAGCTTGCTCCCATCTTTAGATTTAGGTTTAGATAGGCATTTTTCAAACCCAATTGAAGTTCAATAAACAACCCTGAACTGTGATCACTTGTGTCTGTCTTACTGTTTGATACCATGCCTTCCTTACAGTGGGGCTATGCACATTTTTGGAGGGTGGTCATGGGAGTGTTGGTAACACACAAGTGACCCTGAAACACACTGGGAAAAGTGTATATCTATGCATGAACTACCAACTGACATCACAACCACAGCAATGTCATGCTGGCAGTTACAATCAAAATGTGCATTTTGCATTTAAAACCTATCACGTTTTTGGGCTATGTGACGGGCCCAATGTGTATTAAATTGTACCACTGGTTGCTAATTTGACACTAGTTCCTAAAAACATTCTTTTGGGCCAATGGGAAGTGGGCAACATACAAGTACATTTTCCGCACACACACAAAGACTCTTCTGGGGTTCTATGAATATATGCCGCATTTATTTGACCTAATGGCATTTTTGGCAAATGTATTTTCCGCAAACTGTCCACTTTTTTTAAACACAAACAGAGAGGGGGACCCCCTGCATTCTTCTTTTTCACACCCATCTCCCTCATTTCTATATCCCTACCCATATGTACCATCTGCAGGTTTGTGGTAAAAAAGGTGTAAAAAAATTCAGCAAAAATGCAGTCTGCTAAAAAATCATTCGCCAAAACTGGTGTATACCCTCTGATGGTAGCCACTCCCCCACCATTTGACATCTTAGATCTCGTCCTAAAATTACTTCCTCCCCACCACCGATCTGGTAAAGGTTCAGTCTAGTGTAACCCCTGAAGCCAGAGAATGGAGATGAAGTGCAGAGGAAGGGCAGTTGCTGGTCGGACAGCTTTTGTGGTGACACGACTAAGGGATATCAACTCCACACACTGTACAGAGCACAATCATCTAGGTGAAGTGCGGAGGAAGTGCAGTTGGGTACTAGCTATGGTTACTGGTTGGATGGATTTTGTGGTGACACGACTAAGGGATATCAATTCCACAGACCAGGCAGAGGGCGAGCACAGAGACGAAATGCACAGGAAATACACTTGGGCACTAGCTTTGATTGCTGGTCAGATGGCTTTTGTGGTGGCACGACTAAGCGATAACAGCTTCATACACCATGCAGAGCACAGAGACGAAGTGCAGAGGAAGTGCAGTTGCGCAGTTGTGCAGGATGGACTTACACATCATCAGAAGAGATGCAAAAGGTAGACGGTAAGCAGTAAGTGGGAGACGCGTTTGGTATTGATATAATTCCAAGTGAGTACATTGCACGATACAACTTAAGGAGTATTCCACCTTTAAAGCACACAGAAATATCCCATGCACCTTCATAGACAATAACCATAACCATATGGAAGTGCAAGATAGTGAAATGGCCAGGGACCATTCCTCCACTGGTAAGCAAAACATAGAAACCAGCAAAGGGAAAAATACCAAGTATTTCCTGGTAACAGCCTTGGTTCATAAGGCTGCCTTCAGAGCTACCTGACAACCTCATTTAAGAAGTTAAAATAGCTACAGAATCATTGGTCCCTAATAAGGAAAGAGCTTTATTTGACATTGAAGACTCCCTCCTGACCTTATGTAAGAGTATACAAAAGTAGGCTGGGGTGCAGTTGTCTGGAGTACTGTCTATAACCCCCCCTTTATTTGACATATTGTCCCCCCACCAATCCTCAATGTCTTCAGGGGAGCAGGGGATTACAACGGGGTACCTAAATACGGGTCCTGCTCCATCCTTATGGAGATTTTACACCATTAAGATCTGTACGTAATTCACATCCTTTCAACATTAGCAGTAGGGGTCATGAGTTCTATGTCGACGTTCCATCTTGTACTAGAGTCATTGGTGTGTTTATATGACAATATTAAAGAGGAAGTGAAAACTCAATCGGTTACCCTCAAAGATGCTCTAGACTATTGTGCATCTGTGTTTACATTTCTGGAGTTGGTTAAGGAAGTGACCCTATCAATAAAATCAGATACATTATTTGACCACATGAATCTTTAGCAATGATGTTATAAGCTTTCTTTGTTTGAAGGCTAGGGGATTCAACAGTTTTTTAAATACTGGTCATTATGCGATGGGTAGTGTGATCTACCACATCTCTTGCTTCAAGAAGTGTTGCTAAATTGAAAACCCCAATTGGGCGGTTATACCCTTTTCCTGAAGAAGGCCAAGAAAGGCACCAATTGAGATTCTTCAGGAGAGCTCATGATAGGTGCGGATAATATTTTGGGATGTGTAACCTTCGAATGGGAGACAGACAGTGAAGCCATTTTGGCAGTTAGTATTAAATGGGGTATAACTTATGATCAATATCTACTGTAAGCCAGTGAGGAATAGTACTAGGAAGCTGTTTGCCACTATTGATAACCTACTCCTGGATTGGTATAAAGTCATCGACTCATATTGCATAATTGTGACCAGTGATCTATACTGTTTCTGCATGGATCATGACATTGGTGTAAACCTCGGATTGAGTGGTTTAACTAGGAGCAGGCTTTCAGAGAGGGGTTCTTTATGGGCAAATGTAGTGGAGAACCAGAATTTATACAAACTAAATGGTAATATTAAGGATAATATTTCCAGTAGGCAAACATGGAGAAGGTGTAAAAGCACCTCTGTAATAGATTACGTTTATGTAACACAGCACATTGTTAACCACGTGGAATCCTTATAAGTTAAGGAAACAGTTAAAAGTGACCATGCTGAGTTAATACTTAAATAACACTCTCAATGGTATATGAGTCAAAGTCTGGGTGTTTGGGCAATCTATTAGTGAACATGCAAGGACTTTGACTAAGAACCTCAAAGATTCCAGTGGAAAACTCACTAAGAGGCTGCCCATCCACCTCAATTGCATGGATGGTAAATTATATATTGTTCTATTCAACATAGATAACTATGGTGTATTGATGAATAAGTTGCTCAATACAACGAAGGACAATTTGGGTATACCAACCCAAAAGTCCTTCTTAGTAAAAAAACGCATCTAATGATAAGACGATCTAATGGAAGAAAAGAGTGCTCAGATGCACCATTTAGAAAGTAAAGGCTGATATGTCCCTAAACTTACCTATGGTTGGAGAAGGTATAAGGAAATTGAAGCAAATATATAGAAATTGGTCAAAGCAACAGAGAACAAGCATGAATCAGAGTGAATGAACAAATACAAAGAGCTCTGGAAGACAACTCTAAATGTTGGGAGTATGTCAACACTTCAGACCACCCTTAAAATAATCTCCAGGCCAATTTAGTAACAGAATCGACTTAGGTGGATAGCTTGAATTGCAAATTTGAAATGTAAATATTTACGGAAGCAAGCTTTATTTATAAGGACTAGGAGGATAACCTTAACATAATGTCTCTAGAGATTTGCATCTCAAAATGTAAGATCTCCAGAGCAACAGGCCCGGGTGGCTTTTCAAATGATATTTAACCGGTGATCTCAAGTTATTGGGTGAACTATTATTTCCATTGTCTTGCCATATAGGCAGGGAATGCTGATTACCAGATTATTGGCGTTAAACCTATTTAGTTCCTATTTATAGAAAGGGTGTGTGAATGGATCCTGGAAACTATTGCCTTATCACTCTTCTAGATTCAGCAAGTAAATCTTTGCACATTTTATTTTAGAAGATCTAGAAGAGTGCATTATAAACAATAGGGTACCAATATTAAAATTATGGTTCCAAAAGGAAATTTGAAATTCACTAAATGGCTTTATCCTCAAATTGTTGAGGGCAAAGGGCAGAAGAAGGCATGCTGTGTACCCTACATCACCTTTTCGTCACTCCTCCATCCTTAATCTAGCAAATCCTCCACCAATCTATGTCTATGTCATTCTGTCCTGTCCTCATCTCTGGTTTATGTTCCCACCTTCCCCTGCAACATCTGGCCTTCAAGTAACAGTCTCTCACTCCATTGTAAATGATTCATGTTCTCTCTGCTCTGTTTTCAATGGCAAATTATTTAAGCATTTTTGTGCCAGAAATATATTGCTTTCTCTGTGATTTTTACAAATGAATAAATATTGATTTGTGAACCACGTTTGAGTGCACAGCGACAGTAGAATAAATTATGGAGTTGGGGGTTCGATAGGATTTATTAAAAATAAGCGTACAGCTTTATACTAGCACAGGTATACAGATACAAATAAATTTGTATCGCCACCATTTAAAGGAAATTAGTAAATTGGTAAGGTTTACGGTAAGGTTGCATATTAGTGCCATGCCTCTTCATCTGATTTCTGCACTGAGTTCATACAATGCACTCCAATTTCATTAACCACTTTATGTAGAAATTTGTAAGTTAAGTTTGTTATCTAAAAGTATGGTAGTTGAAGATATTTCAGGTGTGGGGAAGACAAAGAACAACCTTGGCATCTTGGTTGTCGTCAATACAAAACCAGAAAGAAAGTTCCCAATTAGGGAATTTACGTCCCCTGCACACTATCCTAAAGCCTAATACAGGCAAACAGTTGGGAGTCAGTGGCAAGTGGTTCCTGTAAAGAGAGCCACTTACATCACTAGTGGGTTTGTCACACTTATGTCTGTTTATATATCAGATTTCTCAATTTTTAAAGATAAATGTAGTATATTACCATTCTGATAGAAGCTGCCTGGTCTCTGTGGGACATGCCTGATCACATCATGGTATGTAGAATCAGAACACTAAGAACTCAGGTCTCAACAGAGTTCTAGAAGAGAGGACTGCAATTGAACCATAACTGTCCAGCTCTCGTTGCTACAAGCAGTCTCCCTCCTCTTTCTTTCCTTGTAACTAATTTGCATTATTATATACTACCCATTAAATATACTTACTGTTACAACTGTCTCCTGCCGTCCCATATATTACCCCTGTTACGGTCTACTTCATTTGGCGACGAGGATGGCTCCAATTGAACTATTGCCTCATCAATGTGTACGGAGCCGCTCCGCTCATGCCCGGGCGTAGTAGCGGCCCCGTCTTCTAGTTCCTGAAGGTAACGCTTCCCATTTCGTCTCAAATATTTCACGCTAGTGCCGCGTTTCATTCGCTCCTTGGCGGCATGTGTGAAATTCGATTGATGTTGCTGGGCCGTGCTACACATCACTAAGCCGTCTCAGCCTTTTCTTTCGGCTTCTTCCGTTTACACTTCGCATCGGATTTCGCGCATGCGTTGAATGCGCTGAAGAAGGAAGGCACCTTTAAAGGCACAGTACGATGTTTTTTCTCCAACGCAAGCCTGCGTTTTATACGCACATTGAAAGTGCTGAATAGACAGCACATCATCGAAGGCAGAATTTCCTGTTTTGTTTCCATCGCAATTTCATGGAATACTTTATGTTAACCACTATACAAGTTGAATACTCACCTTCTGATTTATATTAAGGACCCATTTCTCTACTGATAAAAGGTATTTAACAAAATTGCTCAATCAAAATTAAATACACACATACTTGTAAGGATTCTGCAGGAAAGCGCTGTGCACTTCACGCTTCCTGGACATTACTGTGCCCTACACACAGTATTCAGGCAGAACTTGAACTTGCGCAGTTTTGCACTTTACGGGGCCTTAACTGAATCATACATACACTATCTGGTTCTAATAAACATAAATTGTCATGGCATTTAGCAGTGTGCCTCCACCTGCTTTCTTTATGCCTAGCACTGATGAACCTGCTTTGCCTTGGAAGAGGTGGATAAAGTCCTTTGAACATTATGCAGGAGTGATTTGTGGTCCCAATTGT
The DNA here is from genome assembly GCF_040938575.1 of Ambystoma mexicanum. NCBI lineage: Eukaryota > Metazoa > Chordata > Amphibia > Caudata > Ambystomatidae > Ambystoma > Ambystoma mexicanum. Next base: position 554,635,508 of record NC_090932.1, read on the forward strand.
AGTGCAGAGAAGAGGAAGTCATTACTCTTGCACTGTTTAGGTCCTGTTGGACAACAAAAATATGAAACACTTCCAGAATTACCAGAAGAGGAGAGTGTGGACTTAAATGAATACTAGCGAGCTGTAAAAAAAATTGACAAACACTTTGAAAAGAAGGTGAGCATAATTTTGGAACGTTACAAGTTTGGCAAACGCACACAGGAGGAGGGAGAAAGCGTGGAAACGTTTGTCACTGCATTAAGAAAATTAGCAAAGTCATGCAATTTCAATGAGCAACTGGATGAGAGACTCAGAGACCAATTTATGTTAGAGTGTCGCAGTAGCAAAGTGAGGGAAAGATTGTGGTCGGAAAGTGATCCTTCCCTTGACACTGTTCTCCGAGTGGCAAAAGAAGTAGAACACACGGAAGAGTGTGTTAAAGAATTGGAGAATAAGATGAAACAAGTAAAAAATAGGAAGCAGCAATAGTAGAATGCATGATACACCTGATGAGGAGTCAATTTCCATGATCAATGATAATACCATTAAGAGGAGATCTGTCACCAAACAATACAATTTGTTGAGAACGGACAAAAGATCAAGCAAATATGGTCAAAAAAGTTTATCATACGAAGTTTCTAAGAAAAACAGTCCAGAGAATCAATTAAGGAAATTGGGAAAAAAGCGCCAAGGAAGGTGTTACAGATGCGGCAACGTGAATCATTGGGCTGATGACCCAGATTGTCCAGCATTGAAGATCATTTGCAACAAGTGCAAAGGGAAAGGTCACTTCTCTAAATGTTGCAGGTCACGTGATAATGCCATGAACTGGATAGGAGACAATTCTGATAGTGATCGCAGTGAGAAGGAAATTCAAGAGGATTGCGTATGTACCATAACTGATGATGATGATGAAGAGGTGTTGGAAAGTCCCAGGGCTATGGTGTCCATTGATGGCAATGAAGTATGTATGATGATTGATACTGGTGCAAAATATACGCTCCTACCAAGACAATTTTGGAACAAGAATAAACATGAGTATTTACATGAGACGGATATCAATCCAAGAGCCTATGGAGGTGTGAAGATCAATGTCATCGGTTGGCATTGGGGAAAGTTGAAATTTAAGAACAGAACTGCCAAAGGCAAGATATACATCACTGGTGAAGGGAAAACTGCTCTACTCAGCTGGACTCACCAGAGCAAATTACGAGTGAAAGTGGATTCCACCAGCGAGGAATCAGTTTTGTCTATAAGTAGTGGCAATTCTGAATTGATTAATGGCAGTGATGTTATACGTAAAGCTGGTTTGCTAAAGGTTTTCCGAGATAAGATAGGATGTCTTCAAGGTTATACCCATCAGATATTACTCAAACCAGACCAAAAACCTTTAGCCCAAAGATTAAGAAGCATTCCTTTAGCTGTACGAGAAGAAGTCAGTAAGGAAATAAGGAAAATGGAAGAAGATGGAATCATAGAAAGTATTGATGCCAGCGAATGGGTCTCTCCACTTGTTCTTATAAGGAAAAAATCAGGAAAACCTAGAATTTGTGTTGACTTACGTGAGTTGAGCAAATGTGTCATACCTGATCGCCATCCTTTACCAAATATACAAGAAATTGTTTCTACTATTGGACCCTCTAAAATATTTTCAACGTTAGACCTATCATCTGCTTACCATCAGATTAAACTTCACAGAAGTTCAAGGAAACTGACTGCTTTCATAACTCCTGATGGGTTGTATCAATTTAAAAGAATGCCTTTTGGATTAGTGTCGGCAGCATCAGTCTTCCAGAAGGTTATGTATAGTATGTTCAAGAATACTGAAGGAGTGATTTGTTTTCAAGACGATATATTAATTCATGCCGTCACTCAAGAACTACATGACAAGAGGTTATTACATGTATGTCAAAAATTATGTGATGCAGGCATGACTTTAAGCAAGGACAAATGTAAGATAAATTGCACGGAAATCGAATATTTGGGACATAAAATTACAGCAGAAGGAATTTTTCCAAAACCACAATTGGTCAATACCATTGTGGGAATGCCGAGTCCGAGTAACAAAGATGAGATTCGTACATTTATTGGTATGGCTGAATATTACTCAAAATTTGTCAAGGATTTTGCCATCCACACCGTCCCATTACGAGAGGCGCTCAAGAGAAAATTGTTTGAATGGGACGTGGAATGTGAAAATGAATTCAATTTTATAAAAAATGCGATAAATTCTGCTCCTGCATTAAAGAATGTTTGTACTAATGACAAGATTATCATCACTACAGATGCCAGTAACATAGGCTTGGGAGCTGTGTTGTCTCAAGAGAAGGATGGTCAGGAAGCAATAATTGCTTTTGCATCAAGATTGCTTAAGGGAGCAGAGATTTCATTTGCCACTATAGAGAAGGAAGCTTTAGCTATTAAGTGGGCAGCTGACAAGTTTAGAAGCTTTATATGGGGAACCAAGTTGAGTTTCGAACCGATCATAAGCTAAGCCCTTAACTCAAGTGTTCATGTCAAAGGGTCTTAATAAAGTATCCAACAGGATGAGAAGATGGGTCATGATGTTGCAAGAGTTCAACTACACTGTGATATATGTTCCAGGAATTAAGAATGTGTCTGCTGATTGCTTATCTCGCTTAACTAACATTTCCGAGATTGTCGATGAAGATGAAGACATGGAAGTTGTCTTTTGTGTGGAAACTTCTTCCATTTCTAAGGATGTTTGGGATCACGCTGAATCAAATGATAATAACATCAAGAAATTGAAAGAATTAATTCAAAGCCATGATTTTATGAAGAAATCAAAATTTGAAGAGGCCGACTTGAGTGCTTTTTGGCATGTTGCAGATGAACTGCATGTTCACGGTAATTTTGTAATGAGAGGAGATAAAGTCATTCCTCCGACGGATCTGCGTTTGAAGATTATAGAACTGGGACATGAGGGTCATCAAGGAGTGATAAAGACCAAACAAAGAATTAGGAATGACTATTGGTGGCCTGGTTGCGACCTGCAGATTGAGCGATATATTAGGGAATGTATCCTTTGTTGCGATGATGAAAAAAAGTGTGTGGGTTCCAGACAACCAATGGTTATTACTGACATTCCCAATAGTGTTTGGAGGGATATAAGCATGGATATTTTAGGTCCCATATGTTGCAAAGGTGTACAAAAATATTGTTTGGTAGTCATAGATCTCCTCACCAGGTGGGTAGAGATTTTAATTGCCTCTAGTATCACGGGTAAAACTGTAGTTGAATTTTTATCAAATATATGTGAGCGGGAAGGATATCCGGGAAGTATTCTTTCCGATAACGGTACTCAATTTAAGTCTAAAGAAGTGGCAGACTTCTGTAAAAAATGTACTATTGAGCACAAGACCAGCTCAATTTACCATCCCCAAACTAATGGATTAGTAGAACGTTTTAATAAAATCTTGAAAGAAACCATCAGAATGGCTTGGGCTAATGGGATGGATTGGGAGGATGCTGTCAGGGAGAAAGTAATTGCCCATCGTTTTACTCCACACACCAGTACAGGTCTTTCTCCCTTTGAGCATAGTAGGGGAAGAAAAGCAAACACCAAATTAGCTCCCATTTGGCTTATCAAGGGGAGTAAGGAAATAGAGAAGAATCTGGTCAATGCAAAGGACAAAATTAGGGAAACGCAAAAGAGAAACAAGATAAACTATGATAAGAAAGTACATAGCAACAAGTATGATATGTCTACAGCTGTTGGTAAGTTGGTCAAGGTATTACTTCCTCCTGCTCTAAGAACTGGACCATGCAAATGGTCCAACCCTATTAGGGTTATAGAGGCTTTTCGTCATGCTGTCAGGACAGAGGACAAAAGGATATGGAATGTAGAAAGAATTTGGATGTGTGAAAGTAATGATCTTAACAAGAAAGAAAAGAGAGATGTAGGCCAGAATACAGTCAGAAATGTTAAAGTTTCTAGAAATTTAAGCAGTGGTGTGAAGAAATGTGGTAGTGCTGTTGATAAGAAATGTGATAGCAATTCTGAGCAATTTCAATTTTCCTTGCCAACCACCTCCAGACATGGAGGATGCATGTCCAGATCTGGCAAATCTTATCGTTTGCCGAAAAGGATGGAGGACTATGTGGAGTTTACGTGAACCAGCTGGAACCTTGTTTCATCAGCTTTTGTATATAGTTTGTGAACAATATAAAGGGAAGGAGACGTGTAGTATATTACCATTCTGATAGAAGCTGCCTGATCTCTGTGGGGCATGCCTGATCACATCATGGTATGTAGAATCAGAACACTAAGAACTCAGGTCTCAACAGAGTTCTAGAAGAGAGGACTGCAATTGAACCATAACTGTCCAGCTCTCGTTGCTACAAGCAGTCTCCCTCCTCTTTCTTTCCTTGTAACTAATTTGCATTATTATATACTACCCATTAAATATACTTACTGTTACAACTGTCTCCTGCCGTCCCATATATTACCTCTGTTACGGTCTACTTCAATAAACAATGCATGCACATTAACTATATTAGGCTGAAGTCGGGGGTGTGGCTACATGGCCACGGACTAGGACGTGCTTCCCGTGTGCTCCTGTGATCCGTGGATGATCCGTCGTCAACAAGCTCTATACAACTGATCTGGAAACGTGGATCACAAGCTACGGCACCATGAAGCTGGCGGGCATGCTATGGTGCAAGGTCCGACTCGAAACGCACCCAGGGACTGAAATGACAAAATGGCACCGGCCGAAGAACAAAGGGAAATACTGAATGGTGCGGCGCTGATGATGCGCAGCACTCCCGATCCTACGGGGAACGCTCGTAATAGTGTGACACCCGCTGAGCTGCAGGTGAAGCCGACACCGAAAATCAATAATGCGGCTGATCGGCGAGGCGCAGACGGAATAAGGAGAAGCCCGGTCTTCTGAGCTTAGCAGACCCGTCGCGGATAAAGAAGCTGGCAAGTTTGTAACGAAGGGATACTGGCGGGGGAAAGCGCATAAAAGAAGCAGTGAACTTGAGGGCTCATTGGATACATTGTGACATTGTATCACGGCGCGTCAATGTACGCGCGCACTGCTGGAACCTCAGTGGGATTCCATCCAGCTCTTGTGAACCACAACGTGAGCGCGACCGGGAGTACTTTTCAAAAAAAAAAAAAAGGAAAAAACCCATTAATGCTCGTTGAGCAGTGGAGACTTGCGCTCCCAGCGCGCTCCTAACTCGGATTTAACAGGTGATCACTGTCACCTCAGCAAAATGTATTAAAGCCGGGTTGTGCATTTCACCCACGCACGTAGTGCAGCATCTGCCTGCTGTGCGTCCGCCTCAGCTGGGAATAAGCAGCACTTCAGGAAAACGGAAAGCACTCCGCAAAGGCTGCGAGCAGGCAACTAAATGCATTCTTGACACTGGCTAAAAGCCGGCTGGAGCACATCGCATATCAGCACCACGTGACACAATCACATTGGAGACAAGGCAGAGTGTGCCTATGCCACAAGAGACAACACCCTGCGGGCCAGACACGTTGAGTGCAAGGATTGCAGCACGGTCTGGCTACTTAAGATGCAACCTGCTGCTTGAGGAGGCATACTGGTGGGACAGAGGCATGTAACTGCGGGCGAGTAAAATACAGTCGCAGCGTAGTGTTGTATGTGCCGTGGTGCTGTGTGAGATGCTGCGCGAGTCAGATCCAAATGGGCAAGGCCTGGCGATGGGACGTGGGAACACTACATGAATGCCACCGCAAGACACGCTATTGAGACACTGTCCACAGTAGTTCAAGGAGAGACGTGGGAAGACACAGACCACTCGAAACACAATTTTTGAGTGCCACCACACGACGCAGCCATTGCCCGGGTGTTGCTGCGGAGCTGCAGGGGAATAGACCTGAAACGACACGAGGGGCCTTAGAACTGGAAACGCAGACAGGGCCGCATTATGTCGGTTAAAGGACTCAGGGCCAAAAGCAAACAAGGCACAATGGACGCCTTTGCTAAGACGCCACGAACTCCCACTGCCCTGGCGTAGGCCCAGTGACAGTCTCCGCAGGCGGTGCTCCAGGGGGAGAAAATCATCAGGTCCTCGCAGCGAAAACAGAGCTGAGGAACACATGGGGGATAGCACTGGCAGACCTACGAACGGCCCTAGAGAACAAGATTGATGCAGTGGGAATTGAAGTTACCCTGCTGCGACAAGATGTCAGGGTGCTGGCGGAAAGAACAAATGGACTGGAGATTGAGGTGAAAACTAATACAGAAACTAGTATAAATAATGCGAAGGCGGTCCACATATTAAAGCAGCAGGTAGCTAACCTGGAGAACCGAGCAAAGGAAGCGGAAGGAAGAGCGAGAAGGAAGAACATCCGAGTGGTCGGCTTGGCGGAGGGGAAGAAGGACCTGGACCCAACGGACTATGTGGAGAATATGATGCTGCGAGAGATAGGCGCGGACAAGCTGTCACAAGGGTTTACTGTCGAACGAGCACATCAGGCCCTGATGAGAAAACCACGACCTGGGGACCCACCTCGGGCGATAATTGCGATAATATTAAACTATAAAGACAGAGAAAAAATCCTGGAATATTTTTGTAAAGGTGGGACGATAGAAAGGGCATCTACTAACATCACGGCGTATCCTGACTACACAATGTTAGTGCAAAGGCAGAGATACAACTATGTGGCAGTCAAGAAGAGACTGCGTGCGGCTGGGATCAAATACATGCTGTTGTACCCTGCGAGGTTAAAAGTCTTTCACAAAAGTAAAGCGTTCTTTTTTGAGACCTCGGAGGATGCGATGGCGTGGCTGGACCTGCAGGGCTGCCCGGATCGAGATGAGGAACAAGATCGTGGGAAGCACGATAAGCGAGGAGGATGCAGTAAGATCACTGGGGTGCTGATCAAAGGGGAGCCCATTACGTTATGTTTCAATATTTGAACTGCATTATGTCACTCTCGGACCTATCGATCCTGTTGGACTGGAATATAGATAACAATAAGCATAAGGCTGACTGGGAAATACTAGCGGTAATAAACAGGAGCAGTAGAATGGAGGCAATCTACCCCCCAAGAGTTAGTAGTAAGACAGCCACTAGGGCGGCTTGACCCTGCTGAGCCGCGAGTATGGGCTATTGCCAGAAAGGGCTAGATGCAGGGGTGCCTGAGATCCAGGGATGGAGCTGGGCAACAGTTGGGGATGGTGTTGTTGGGATGGGATAGGGAGGTGGGAGGGTGGGGGGTTGGGGAGTTTTTTGTGTTTTTAGTGGGGTGTTTAAGTTGGGATACAAGCCTATACAGACAAGTTAAGCAAGTGGATTTGGACCAGACAGGGGAAAGGGGAGAGGGATTCTGCTATGCCATGGGGGATCTTAAAGTGGTAACCTGGAACGTTAGGGGGCTCAACAGTTACCTAAAGAGGAATAAGGTCATGCTATACCTACGTAGACAAAAGATAGATATGGCCCTACTGCAAGAGACGCATCTGACGAGAGACAAGTTGGAGATGGTTGGGAGAAAATGGAAGGGGACGGTGGTGGGGTCGGCATACTCGGCATATGCCAGGGGAGTGATTATCTGGGTGGTGCCACATGTTCCATTTCAACTGCTACAGACGCTGGTTGAAGCGGATGGGAGGATGGTCATAATGAGGGGGCTGGTGGAAAATAGGGAGATAAGTGTTGTGAATACGTATGCCCCGAACCAGAACACAGCGACATATTTTAAAACATTGTGCAATAACCTCAGCATGTGTGCGGGAAGTGCGGTGATCTGGGGTGGGGACTTTAACTGTGTACTAAACCCTAAAGTAGACAGATCAGACGGGAAAATAGATAGACTTACCCCAGCGGCTAAAGCGTTGTAAACACTACTAAATGACTTTGGGTTTGAAGATGTATGCAGGGCGCAACGCCCCCTAGAGAGGCTTTACTCACATTATTCTGCCCCGCAGCGATTACATACAAGGCTAGATTATGTTTTTGGCACACCTGATATAGTGGCAGAGACCACTCACGTTGAATACAGAGTGAGGGTCCTCTCGGACCACTCGCCTCTGATCCTGGGATGGCAATATCATCCCCCGAGGGCGAGGATACCGACATGGCGCTTCTGAGCGGAAGCACTAAGGGACCCCCTCTTTAGGGAGGATATGAGAGAGGAGATTATTAATTATTTCGAGACAAATACTGGCAGCGTGGATTCGGCGGGTACACTGGGGGAGCCCTTTAAGGTAGTGATGAGAGGAGTAGCTATATCAAAATCCAAAGGTCTGCAGGGAGGGATCCTGGCGGACCTGCGGGAAGCGGAGAGCGAACTGGAAAGGGCACAGAAGGGAGGAAATAATACTACAGAAGATGCTGAAGGGATACTCAGGCTGCAGCAGAAGTGTGCTGGGCACTGGGAGAGATTGTGTAACCTGAACTATAAAAAATATATAGAGAGACAGCATGCGGGAGGGGACAAACCTGGGAGGATCCTGGCATGGCTATATAAGAGTGAAACCCCTAGACCCGTGATCAGGACGATAACAAGAGAGGATGGTAGGGTGGTTGACACCCAGAAGGGAGTCAACCAGGAGTTCGTAGATTAGTACGGGCGGCTATATGGAGACGATGGGGAGGATAATTGTGCAATGATAATGGAGACATTGGAGGACATAGGATTGCCACAGATTAGTGCTGAGGAGAAGGGGGAATTAGATGAACCGATCACTTTGGGGGATCTAGAGGAGTTGGTGAGACAGTTGCCCACTAGTAAGACTGCGGGGGCTGACGGTCTCCCAAGTGAATTCTACAAAACTTTCAAGGGAGAGGTGCTTCCCCCGCTGCTGGACAAACTGAATGAGGCATATGAGCGCGGCAGGCTGCCTGAGTCACTCAGAGAAGCGATTATAATACCGCTGCCTAAACCAAATAAGCCTGGGCATAGCTGCGGTTCATACAGACCACTATCAATGTTGAACCAAGACAGTAAAATATTGACGGCGATCTTGGCAAATAGATTGAGGAGGGTCATTGGAAAATTAATACATCCCGATCAGACAGGCTATGTCCCCAACAGAAACATAACCAATAACCTTAGAAGGCTCCACAGAGTTATTGAACACGGAAATGAGAATGAAGGTGAACTAGCGATTGTGTCACTGGACGCAATAAAGGCCTTTGATTTGGTGAAATGGCCATGGCTGCTGGCCGCCCTGGCCGGCTATGGGGTGGGTCCTGGATATCTGCAGTGGGCTAAGATGTTATACAGCGAACCGCTGGCTAGAGTTAAAACTGGAGCAGTAATATCGGAAAGGTGGCAACTTGGTAGGGGCACCAGACAGGGATGCCCATGGTCCCCCATGCTTTATATAGTGGCCCTAGAACCCTTGGCGATCTATTTGAGACAATATGATACGCTAGGCATCACTGTCGGAGGTGAACGGCATCTGATATCCCTATATGCAGATATTTTTTTATTTTTTAATTTTATTAATTTTTTAAAACAAACAAACAATACAAACCAAACTGGCAGCGCTTTTTGCAACAATCACATGTACATCAATTAGTCAAGACCACTGCTCCCCCATTCCCTCCCCCCTCAAGAGCTTGTTTGTCCTTCACTTTCCGTATCTGTTACGTGTGGCAGGGTATCACCTCCTTCTGAGTTTGCAGAATTCGTTATTGTTCCAAACAGTCCTGCTATTAATACTCTCCATGCCATCAGGGTACCCACTTCTTCTTCCCCACTCATGCTACATGCCTCCTGCCATACCACCGTTTCAGCCTCCGCCCATTTCTGCAATTCCCGCCACCATACCTCCACCCGTGGCTTATGACACTGCTTCCATCCCATGGCAATCCTCCGTTTTGCGAGCACATATGCCAAGTCCTTCAATTTGCCCAACATGTTTAAGTTTCCATGGTCTGGGAAACCCTCCCAACAGGCAGGCCCAGGCCGTATCTATAATAAGCGTGACCCCTTCGTCCGCTAGTTTTTGCGCCACTTCTCCCCAGAAACTCTCAATCACTGGGCAAGCCCAAAACATGTGTGTCATATCAGCATTTTCCTTGTGACATTTTGGGCACGCTTGTCGTCCCGCTTCTCCGAACTTAGATATTCTCATCGGGGTCATATAAACTCTGTGCGTTATATACAACTGTATTTGTTGTAATCTAGCATTTCTTGACACCTTCTTGTGGTATCCCATAGCACGCTCCCACATCCCATCCTCCATCTGTGCTCCCACCTCTGTTTCCCAGTCCAACCTCAAATGCGTCAACTCCTTTCCAACCCGGGTCATCACCATCTCATACAATCTAGAGATCTCATGCCCCCCTTCTGATATGTTATATTTTGTCCCCATAGTGGCGTCTGGGTCCTCCGCCAATACAGTCTCAGGCCAGATTTTACGAATATTCTGCACCAGCCTTAGGTACGTGACATACTGGCCCCTATGCAAGCCCGTCTCTTCCCCTAGTCCTTTAAAATCCCTAATGGTCCCCTCTTGCCAAACATCCCCCAATGTAACCAGCCCGCCCGACTCCCAGTAGGTCCTGATTATCATCCTTAGCTGCTTTACTTCCCCTGCCAAAGCAACCAACGGCACCTGCGGGGAACACGGGTACGTGTCCTCCATCATTCGACACACTCTACGCCACATCTTCCACCCCAGCAACATCATTCCCGGGCGCTCCTTCATTTCTGAACTAGGCAACCAAATAATTTCCTTCAGGTAAAACGGAGTGCAGTCCTGTCCAAACAGCCTAAATTCGGGAGTTGCCTCATCAGAGAGCCATTTAACCACATATTGCAACTGACCAGCTACATAATAGGCCTCAAAATTAGGCAGCTTAATACCCCCCTCTCATGGAAATTCTGCAGCTTCCATAGCGCCACTCTATTCCGGGTGCCATGCCATAGGAAGTCTCTGCACATACTATTCAGCTATGCAAAAAACTTCTTAGGTATCATATACGGAATATTGCTGAAAAAATGTAAGAGCCTAGGCAGGACCACCATTTTAAGCATCGCCCCCCGTCCCATCATTGCCAACGGCAACTTCTCCCAAAACTTCATGCTTATACGGATTTTTCCCACAGCCACCTCGGCGTTATGCAAATGTTCCTCCTCTACCGTATGATACACATCTATTCCGAGGTAGCGGAAGGAACCAACGGCCCATGGTATCGGCAACACTGGCAACCGCTCCGGAAGGGTTCCTCTGTAGCTACCCAATGGGAATATGCTCGATTTTTGGGGGTTCACCGCTATGCCAGACAGTTCCGCATACGTTTCCATTACCTCCAGAATATATTGAAGATTTTCCTCCGGATATTTCAAATATAATAGCAAATTGTCATCATACAGGGATATTAGGTTTTTCTCACCCCCTACCTCGATGCTTATCATGTCATATTGTTGCCGAAGGTACACTGCCAGGGGCTGCAGGGCCAGAATATATAACATCTGGGACCAGGGGCACCCTTGTCTATTGCCTCTGCTAAGTTGCCACCTCTCGGATATCACCGCTCCTGTACGACACCCTAGATAGCAGCTCACTGTACAGCAACTTCGCCCACCTAATGTAGCCCAGCCCCATCCCGTATTCCCTCAGGGCCTCCAGCAACCACGACCACCTGACTGAATCGAAAGCTTTGACTGCATCTAAGGACACAACCGCCATTTCACCCTCGCTCCTGCTCCCCCATTCAACCACCCGGTGGAGTCGCCTATGGTTGTGGGTTATATTCCTGTTGGGGACATAACCTGTTTGGTCCGGATGTATCAATTTACTAATAACTCTCCGCAATCTATTAGCCAGAACCGCCGTCAATATCTTGCCGTCCTGATTCAGCATTGCCAAGGGCCTGTAGGAGCCACAGCTATGCCCTGGTTTGTTCGGCTTAGGGAGCGGTATTATGATCGCTTCTCTAAGCGATTCCGGCAACCAGCCCACCTCAAACGATTCATTAAGCATTTCTAGCATGGGGGGGAGTACCTCCTCTCTATATGCTTTATAAAATTCGCTAGGAAGTCCGTCCGCTCCCGGGGTCTTACTGGTGGGCAGCTGCCTCACCACCTCATCCAATTCCTCCAAAGTAATCGGTGCATCCAGCTCTTCTCTTTCTTTGGCACTAATCTTAGGTAATCCAATATCTCTTAAAGTTTCCCTTATCTCCTCTCGGCTGCCCCCCCCTTTGTCCTCATATAGTGCCCTGTAATAATCCAAGAATGCCTCATTGACTCCTTCTTGGGTGTCCGCTACCTCTCCATCCTCTCTGGTTATTGTCCTAATCGGGGGCCTAGGGGTTTCACTCTTGTATAGCCACGCTAAGCGGCGGCCCGTTTTATCCCCACCTGCATGTTGCCTCTCAACATACTTCTTATAGTGAAGGTTGCAGAGCCTTTCCCAAAGCTCCGCACACCGCTGCTGTAGTTTAAGTACTAGCTCCGCATCCCCCCTCCACTATTGAGTTCCCTTTCCAGTTCATCCACAGCTCCCCCTAACCCTGTCAGGACCCCACCCTGCAGGCCTTTTGATTTAGCGATGGCAGCACCCCGCAACACCACCTTGAAGGCTTCCCAGAGCATGCCCGCCGAGTCCACACTGCCGGTGTTCTCCTTGAAATAGTGTATAATCTCGTCTCTGATATCCTCTCTGAAGACCGGATCCTTGAGTGCCTCAGCCCGGAGGCGCCATGTCGGTATCCGCGCCCTGGGGCGGCAGTACTGCCACCCCAGGACCAGAGGCGAGTGGTCCGACAGGACCCTCGCTTTGTATTCTATTTGGGTGGTCTCTACCACCACATCTGGCGTGGCAAAAAAATAATCAAGTCTCGTATGCAGTTGTTGCGGGCTGAATAATGCGAATACTGCTCCCCATTAGGATGTTTCAGTCTCCAAACATCTGCCAGCCCGAAATCGTCGAGCAGCGTCTGCAACGCCCTGGCTGCTGGGGTGGGCCTATCAATCTTATCATCAGATCTGTCTACCCTGGGGTTCAGCACACAATTAAAATCGCCCCCCAAATAACCGCCCCAATCACGCACGTACCCAGGTTGGTACACAGAGTCCTAAAATATGCCGCCGTGTTTTGATTGGGGGCATACGTATTTACAATGCACACCTCTTTATTCTCCACCAGCGCCTTCAATATAACCATCCTCCCCTCTGTATCCACCACCTCCTGTGTAAGTTGGAGCGGAACGCGCGGTGCCACCCAGACCAACACTCCCATAGCGTAGGCAGAATACGGAGAACCCACTACAATACCTCTCCACTTCTTCCCCACAAGCTCCAACTTTTCCCGCGTCAGATGCGTCTGCTGCAACAGTGCAATATCAATCTTCTGTCTTTTCAAATACATCATGACCCTGTTCCTCTTTAAGTAACTATTGAGTCCCCTGACATTCCACGTTACGATCTTAAGATCCCCCATAGCTCATAAGTATCCTCCCCCCTTCCGTGCAGCCAATCCCACCTGCCCATGCGATACAGATACAACCCTCTAGCTCTTTCTTGTAGCCTCATGTAAAACTCGAACTCCCCATAACTATGTACACCCCAAACTCCCCACTTCCCTCCCCACCCTCCACCCATCCCTTCCCCAACACCACACTCCCCAACTGCTGCCCATCTCCATCCATGGAACTCAGGCACCCCCACATCTAGCCCTGCAAGCACCAACCAATGCCCAGAGCTCAGTAGGGTGAAGTCGCCCTAGTGGCCACTTAACTAAGGTTACTAAGTGGGGTAAAGAGATCCGCTCTGCAAGGCTCCCCTAAACACAGCAATAGTCACAGTGCTCATGACATGTTGTTTAGCGGTCTGGCCTTCTCTGCCTAAGGCCGCACACATGACTATAATCAAGTCCCAGAGTCCTATTCCGCGCCATCTTGTAGCGCCCTCCTCGTGCACTACTTATCTCCTCCATCTCCTCTCCCCGTCCAAACGTCAGGCTCCTGGGGGCATCCCTGCGAGTCGAGCCATCCCATGGCGTCCTCCGGAGTGTCAAAAAACAAAGTCCTGTGTTTATGAAAAACGTTCAATTTCGCCGGATACAGCAACATGTATTTATGGCCCACCTCTCTCAATCTCCGCTTTACTGCTCCAAAATTCATACGGCTACGCTGCACAATCAGGGTATAGTCCGGGTAGGCCGTTATGTTTGCTGCCCCTCGTTTAATCGTTCCACCCTTGCGGAAGTGTTCTAGTATCCTCTCCCGATCCTGGTAATTAAGGATTTTGGCAATTACTGGCCTAGGTGGGTTTCCCGGCGGCGGCTTCCTTATCAGAGCTCTATGCGCACGTTCCACCGTGAATCCCTGAGATAAAGCTCCTCCGGGTATCTCCTGCAACAGCATAGATTCGATGAACTCCGTGGGATCGTGGCCCTCTGATCCTTCTGGCAGGCCCACAATGCAAATGCTATTCCGTCGGGCATGTCCTTCCGCCTCCTCCGCCCTGTTCTCCAAGTTGCCCACTCTCTGCACCAGGGCATGCAATTCGGCCTTATGGGAGGCACAATCCGCGGTATTCGGGCTAACGTCTTTCTCGAGGGTCTCAGTGCGCTCCGCCAGAGACCTGACGTCCTGTCGAAGTAAATTCACTTCTTCCTGCACCTCACCGACCTTAAGGTCCAATGCCGTTTTCAGCTCAGTAACGGCCAGTTCAAGTTTAGCCTCCAAGGCCACCTTCAGGTCCGCAATCGCAGCCAGGACCTCCTGGTTAGTGCCCGTCACAGGCATGCCGCCTGCAGGCGACTTATCCTTGCTCTTGGAACTTTCCAGACCAGGGGAGGTCTTGGCGAAGTCGGCCAATGTGGGCTGCTTCACTTTCGGTCTCACGGTTCTATTAGACATGATTCTGCAGCCGCTGGGCACGTTCCAGGGGGCCACTCTCGAGCCACCCCCAGGCGAGACCTGTCCGCTACCATGGGTCGTGCTTTCCCATGTAGCCGCATAAGCCCCACTCCGGCAGCTCCACAGAGTGGGGGGGGCACGCACCATCCACAAACTCTGTGAGCTTCTCACGCCAAGTTTTCCATGCACAGTGTCTTGCTACTTCGATGCGTCGTAGTGCGGCCTCAGCCCTCTATCACATGCCCAAAGGCCTACGCCAGTAGTAGAACACTCTAGAGATACAGGCCGATTCGTGTTAGTATCCCAACATAGGGGACCTGCGTTCCGCGCCAGTTACAAATACGCACACAGTCCGCTCCTGTCGCCCGACCAACATGCGGCCTGCTCCTTCCTTTGTTCCGGTCGTTGATCGGCCATTTTGTTTCGTCTTCCGTCTCCGGCGCTCCTTATCTTTTTCACACAAAACTCCACCGCCATTTCTCCCACGCATTCCAAAAGTTCACCAAGCTCAGTCAGTCCGTTCACACACCGACATGTTTGTTTTCAGTAATCATAGGCATGTTGTTATGCACTATTTCGCCAGGATCATTTCAGGATCTCGGGAGCTCCTCCAGATCGCGTCCTCCTACATGGCCCTCGTAGCCACATATCCCTATATGCAGATGATGTGCTGTTGTATATACGACATCTGGAGGAAAACCTCCAATATATACTGGAAGTAATGGAGAGATATGCCGAGATGTCTGGGATACCGGTGAACCCACAGAAGTCCAGCATGTTTCCGTTAGGCGGATACAAAGAGACCCCCCCTGGAACAACTGCCGGTGCTACAGATCCCATGGGTGGTAGGCACGTTTCGCTATTTGGGGATAGACATATACCACACGGTGGACGATAAGCAAAAGTTCAACACAGAGGTAGCTATTAAGAAAATCGAGAATTGCATGAGGTTCTGGGTAAAACTACCTCTAGCTATGATGGGGCGCGGGGCGATGCTGAAGATGGTGGTTCTGCCTAGGCTCCTGCATTACTTTGGGAAGATCCCGTACTGGATACCAAAGAAATTCTTTGCTAAATTAGACAGTATGTGCAGGGATTTCCTGTGGCATGGCACGCGGAATAGAGTGGCCCTCTGGAAACTCCAGATTTCCATGAGAAGGGAGGTATAAAACTGCCCAATTATGAAGTCTATTATGTAGCAAGCCACCTGCAATATGTCGCTAAATGGCTTTCAGATGCAGTGACTTCTGAGTCCAGGCTGTTTGGACAAGATTGTGCCCCATTTTATTTGAAGGAGATGTTGTGGCTGCCCAGGACAGAAATGGAAGGGCGTCCCAAGTTGATGGTACTTGGGTGGAGGATGTGGCGTAGAGCATGCCAGATGATGGAGAACCCGTCCCCATGCTCCCCGCAGGTGCCACATGTGGCACTGGCAGGGGGAGATAAGCAACTGAGGATGATAATTAGAAATCACTGGGAGCCGGTTGGGTTGGTAACAATGGGTGACATCTGGCAAGAGGGGACTATCACAGATTTTGAGGTACTGGGAGAGGAAACTGGGTTACACACGGGCCAGTATATCACGTACCATAGAGTGGTGCAGAGAATTAAGAATACATTGCCTGAAGGGGTATTGATGGAAGAACCTGATGCTACCATAGATATGATATATGATATAGCGGAGGGAGGACATGAGATATCCAGAATATATGAGATGGTGATGTCTAAGGTTGGCAAGGAAGTAGTACAATTGAGACTAGACTGGGAGGCGGAAGTGGGAACCCCCGGTGGATGATGGGTTGTGGGAGCGAGCCAAAGGGTACCACAAGAAGGTCTCAAGGAATGCGAGATTGAAGCAGATACAATTGTATATCACGCATAGGGCGTATATGACACCCCAAAGGATATCGAGGTTTAAAAATGCGGGAAGGCAGGCATGCCCAAAGTGTGATGAAGAGAATGCGGGCATGGTGCACATGTTCTGGTCATGCCCGTTTATTGAGCGCTTCTGGAGCGAAGTAGCACAAAAGCTAGCGGAAAAATGGGTCAAGATTGTGGTTGATACAGTGTGGGCCTGTTTATTGGGGGGATTCCCTAGACCACGGAAACTTCAACATGTGAGCAAACTAAAGGACCTACCATATGTGTTCGCAAAGAGAAGAATTGCTATGGGGTGGAAGACATGCCACAGGCCACGATTAGCGGTGTGGTGGAAAGATCTGCAGAAATGGGCGGAGGCAGAAACCATGGTATGGCTAGAAGCGAGCAGTGCAGGAGGGGAGGAGGAGGCAGAGACCCAGATGGCCTGGAAATTACTAATAGCAGAGTTGTTTGGGACAATACAGGATCCATCGGAACCCATAGAGGGGGAGACCCTACTATAGGATGTGAGAACAAAATATGAGAAGCAGTAGGCTCGTAATGGGGGAGGGATAAGGGGAGCAGTGAATATGATTAAACAATATATTATGGCAATGTTATCAATATACTGCAAGTTTGGTTTGTATTATTTGTTTGAATAATCTAATAAAAATTATTTAAAAAAGAAAAACTATATTAAGCTGAAGTTCATAACAAATACATTTTATTCACAAATTGCCCAACACGTTTCGAGTTATTCACTCTTCATCAGGGGCTTCTTAATCATGCTTCACTAAAAAGAAATCCAAAATAGAAGTAATGTCAAATTTCATGACTGGTACATAAATCATGTAAAACAGATCATAGCAATACAAGAATTAATGAATACAAATTTAAACACTTCAAAATATCAAAAAGGAAAAAGGAAAAGCAGAAAAAAACGATCTTATTCCTCTTTAGCGCAGGTGAACAAAATATAAAATAATTAGACATGTTCAAACTGTTCACAAAGGAAACACTCAAATTCAGGTTGTAAAGGCGTTCTCAGAAGTAACACACCATTTGGTTATGCTTTCCTCATGTCATACCAGGTTACTGTTTGTAAGGGTAAACAAAGAGCCTCAGGTACTAAACATTGCTCTGTCACATTTTTATCAATTACTACCCCTAACAGTTTATAAGGCCATCAATTAGATGGCACAATCCCATAGCCTCTTTCTGGAGGATGAGATCAAGCCAGTCTACGTGCAGGTAATTCAAAAGTTAGGTCTGTGGTGTCCATTGATTTGAAGGTCACTTATTGACTGGATAACAGAGTCCTTACGACTGTGTTGCCAAGCACATGCTAATAGTCTGAAAAAAAGCGAGAGTATAAAAGTATCCATGCAAAGCTCACCTTAGGTATAGCTGCAGAATCTATGCTGCCACGTAAATGGTTTTCCATAACACCATGAATTGAGTGGTAAGGTGTCTGAAAATGCCCTTCATACAGAGAAAACAGACCGTTAATCCCAATGGTGCGGTACAACCTTTCTCCCAAGATTGCATTGCAGCTCTAATTGATCAGTAACTGACCTCCAGGGAGCGGGTGATAAAGCGCTTTTCCTCACCTATCCAATCCGTCCTCATCCACCTCCCTCTCTCTTCTCTTCAGATGCCACACGACCACCATCTCCAGCCTCTCACTACTCCTCAGGATCTTTACACTGCTCATTCCCTTTAGCGTCTTCTGCTCTCACGCTCTCGTGCTCTCAGGGCTTCACCAGGCCCTCTTCTTTGTCCTCTAAGCCTCAGGAGTCTCTTTGCTTTATAGGCAGTGTGACAATGCTCTACGAGCCTACCAGCATCAATGGCCACTCCACCCCAGCTACATACAGAGGTCTGATGACACCCTGAAGGTACACCAATGCATGGGAATTCCGTCTCTATGCTTCTGCCAACAGTCCTCTGCTCAAGGGCTCCCCTCTTGATGCTGTCATCTGGGTTACTACCCTTTGCAGGCCATCAGCGCCACTTAGCTCTCCCCAAGGTTGGCGCAGCTCGCCGAACACACCACCAGGGACTACCCCCTCTAAGGCGATAGGTGGATGGGTGTTAGGCAGAAACCTGTGCAGTTCCCTCTGGGACCACTGCAAAAGATTTAGGACTACAGGTGTTTGGCAGTAAACCCACTTGGTAGCAGTCTGTACCACACAAATTCACTTGGTAGCTGTGGCTGAGCAGTCAGACTTCCCTCAAGAAGAGTTAGGCAGTATACAGAGTATTCACAATAGGTCAAGAGCACACAATAGAACAAGTAAACACTGACCAGGGCTTGGTGTAAAAGAGATATAATTATTTATTTAAAACCACATCTAGAAAAACACACAGGCACTAATAGTAAGCAATTCAAAAACACGGTCACTAAAAGATATACACTCCCTTAAAAGAATATTAGACAAGTCTTAAGTAAAGCCCCACTTATTTTCAGACAGCGGTGAGCGCTTAACGTAGATGGCACTCTAATAGTTCTTTTTTAAAAAGGGAGAAAAAGCAGAGAATAAATTGAAACAGATCCCAACACTTTTTCACGAACACAACAAGAGAGGAAGGCAAAGTAACACCGTGAATTCAGAGTCAGTAGGCCGGATCCGCTCACACGGTTGCAGTGCACAAAAGTCTTGTAACGGTTCAAAAAGGAGTTGGAACAAAGAAACGGACCAGTTAGAGGGTCAAGGCCGCCAGCCCAGTCCAGAAGGTTAAGGAGTTATTATTACCTTGTTGCAATCTTTAGAAAGGGAGGCCTGGCGGACACGGTACCTTAAAGTGGTGAGAATGCTCCAGCGGGGGCAGTTGTTCCTGGCAGCGGGTGCAAGTCGGTGCTTTGTCCGGGGGAAGAGAGGATCTCGTTGTGGAGGCAGACAGGGGCCCGTTGCACTGCCAGGGAAGAAACCAGCTGCGGAGTTTCTCAGGTACAAGGAGCGGACCGTTGATTCGCAGTTCAGTGGTGAGTGGCTATCCCGCCGCCGTGGTGCTTGGCACGGGCAGTTCGACCACAAACCGAGCTGGGGTGCGAAGAAAGAAAGGTAAACTGGTTGTGCCCACCAGTCAGGGGAAGAAGCCTCTCCAGCCGGGAGATCTTCTCTGTCGTCGGGAAGTGGTGAGTCGGTTCTGCAGGGCTCCACTGGTGGTGTCGTCGTGGTAGGTCGGCTCAGCTTCTCCCTCGTTGGATTCTCAGGTCCTGTGGCGACTTCTGAAGTTCCAGTCCCCAAAGCCCTGCTTTTATGCAGAAAACCCCCATTCACTCAGCCTAGCTGTCACTCAAACATGCTAAGTGGTGAGACGGCCGGCTCACCACTTGGGCCAATCACACAAGAGTGCGACTTGAGTTACCACGGTAACTCAGTCCAGGGTGCCTAAACCCCCTCCCACACCCCCTGTGGTACCCAGACAGAGTGGCACCACTTTTGGAGGCTTCTGTGGAGAAGCCCACCAAAAAGTGGAACAAAGGGCTCGACTTGGGTTGGAGTCACAGAAGAGAACACAAATGCCATTTTGGAATCGAGTCTTGGCAAAAAATACCAACCGGAGAATTAATATTAATTAAATAAACCGGCGGTATGTACGAGGCAATAAGAATTAAATAATTAAAGTTGGTAGCCTCGTACAATGGGAAAATCCGATAGGAAAATATTCGCGGTCGAATATAAAAAGTAGTTTTCACTGCCACCAGCCAAAACTCGATCAGGGGGGACGGAGACGTGCCCCCTCGACTAACAGACCCCAGGGCAATCGAATTGCCCCGACCAGTACGTCCACAATATGATGGTTTGTACTGGTTTCTGTTAATAATTTGGGACTAGTAAAGCCAATGGTGACTTTACATGCCCTGGGAGACAGTAGTCAGTCCCAGGGTATGGAGTCTATGGTGGGGTGTCTTTATGACACCCCTGTGTTACTGCACAGGTGCTGTGTAACACACATTGGAAAAACGCATGAGACCCTATGGAGTAAAGGACCCCATAGCCCATAAAACACATTACCAGTCAAAGGAATACCATAAATCATGTCCAAGAGTGGGAGGAAAAGAGTCTCACTCTTGGCAGGAGGAAAAAAACAAACTCCAGAAATCCAACAAAGCTGCTGGGGGACTCACTAGGTTAGGAAATTCAGCATAAAGAGAGAATTCTCCCTAACACTCGCCCCCCCAGACTAAGGGACAGGAGGATTTAATCCACTCCTGGATGAACCTCATACCTCTAGTCGATGACATACATCCTAGAGGGTCCATCAGCATTTTGATGTTGACACCCTGACCTGTGCTCAATGGTGAAATCAAACCCTTGAAGGCATATTGACCATCTCAATAGTTTTGGATTTTCCCCTTTCATTTGCATTAACCATCACAAGGGTTGGTGGTCAGTCTGAATGACAAAAGTAGAACCATACAAGTATGGCCTAAATTTCTTCAGTGCCCACACAATAGCAAAGCATTCTCTTTCGATTGTTGCCCACCTTTTCCACAGTTCCTTCAGCTTACGGCTGATGAAGCAAATGGGGTGCTCCCTACCTTTCCCATCCAGTTGACTGAGGACTGCACCTATTCCTACATTTGAAGCATCTGTTTGCACAATGAAAGTTTGGTGATAGTCAGGAGCTCTGAGTACTGGGGCTTGGCAAAGAGCCTTTTTCAGGGTTTCAAAGGCCTAATTGCATTTCTCATTCCACCTAACCTTTTTAGGGAATTTAGGAGAGGAGATGACATTCAGTGGAGAAGCTATGGACCCATAGTTCGAAATGAAATTCCTGTAATACCCAGTGAGACCTAAGAAGACTCTCACCTGGGTTTGAGTAGTAGTTGTTGTCCAATTTTGCACAGCTTCAATCTTACTGGGCAAAGGCCTTATTTTTCCACCTCCTACCTCATGTCCAAGGTAGACCACTTTACTCTGTCCAATCTGGCATTTACTTGCCTTTATGGTCAGATTGGCCTTTCCAAGAGCTTGCAAAACATATCTCAGGTGGTCCACATGTTCCTTCCAGGAATTGCTGAACACTGCTATGTCATCCAAGTATGCCATGCAGAAGTCCTCCATCCCATTCAGAACCTGGTATACCATCCTTTGAAACGTAGCAGGTGCATTTTTCAATCCAAAAGGCATAACCTTAAACTGGTATAAGCCAACTGGGGTAGAAAATGCAGTTTTTTCCTTGGCATGGTCTGTCAGGGCTATTTGCCAATCGCCTGACGTCAAGTCAAATGTGCT
The DNA here is from genome assembly GCF_040938575.1 of Ambystoma mexicanum. Lineage (NCBI taxonomy): Eukaryota > Metazoa > Chordata > Amphibia > Caudata > Ambystomatidae > Ambystoma > Ambystoma mexicanum. The sequence continues at coordinate 554,657,422 of NC_090932.1, forward strand.
GAGGAACTTGGCTGCACCAAGTCTATCCACCAACTCATCTATCCTTGGCAAAGGGTGGGCATCAGTCTTAGTGACTGCATTAAGAGCTCTGTAATCCACACAGAATCTAAGTTCTTTAGATCCTGCCTTTGGTACTAACACAACTGGGCTAGACCATGGACTAGTAGAGGGCTCTATTACCCCGAGATCAAGCATCTTGTTGACCTCACCTTTGATGTGGGTTCTTACATTTTCTGACATTCGATATCCTCTGCTTTTGACTGGCAGACAGTCACCAGTGAGTATGTCATGCTGACCCCAAGGGGTCAAGCCTGGTGAAAGTGAGAACAGAGAGGCAAACTGATTCAACATAGATTTGCACTCTTCCTGTTGCTCAGGTGTCAGATTTGAAGAGAGATTTACTCCTCCAATTTTTTCGTCTAAAGGTAAGCCTCTGAGGAGATCAGGAAGAGCTTCACTCTCTTCTTCTTAATCTGATGATGCTAGAAGCAAAGCTCCTACATCAGGTCTGGAGACATACGCTTTTAGTCTGTTGGTGTGGAAGACTGTTGGAGCCTCCTTGGGGTTGTCCAAGTGCACCAGATAGTTCACCTCTCCAAGTTTACCCACAACTTTGAAGGGTCCCATCCATTTGTCTGGCAAGGCCCTCTGCCTTGTTGGAATCATAACAAGAACTAGCTGGTCTTGAGTAAACTCAACCATGTTAGCCTTTTGGTCATGCCAGTGCTTGACCAATGCTTGTCCAGCTTTCAAGTTATCACTTGCTTCTGCCATCATTTGTGACATTCTCCTTCGGAGACCTATCACATAGTCAGTCACTCTGACTGGCTTGGGGGAAGGAGCACTTTCAAGCCCCACCTTGATCAGGGCCAATGGACCTCTGACCGGATGACCATAGAGAAGTTCAAAGGGAGAATAACCTACTCCCTCCTGAGGGACTTCTCTATAAGCAAAGAGAAGGCATGGCAGTAGAAGGTCCCACTTTCTTTTAAGGGGGTCCTCTAAAGCACCTATCATGCTCTTCATGGTTCTATTGAACCTTTCAACCAGCCCATTTGTCTGAGGGTGGTATGCGGTTGAGAACTTGTAAGTAACTCTGCAGGTTTTCCACATGGCTTTCATGTAGTGGGACATAAAATTTGACCCCCTGTCAGAGATTACTTCCTTAGGAAACCCAACCCTGGTAAAAATACCAAGGAGGGCCTTAGCCACAGCCGGAGCTGTAACAGTCCTCATAGGAATTGCCTCAGGGTATCTAGTAGCATGGTCTACTACAACAAGTATAAACCTGTTGCCTGAGGAAGTTGGAGGATCAAGGGGACCAACAATGTCAATCCCTACTCTCTCAAATGGGACTCCCACAACGGGGAGAGGCACCAAAGGTGCCACATTCTTGGAGCCAACCTTACCAGAAGTCTGGCAGGTGTGGCAGCTCCTGCAGTATTTATCTACTTTGGCCCCCATCTTTGGCCAATAAAAGTAGAGTGAGAGCCTTTCCTTAGTCTTCTTGAAACTCAAGTGACCAGCCAAAGGAATCTCATGGGCTAACTGCAAGAACTGTGGTCTGTTCTCTTGGGGTACTACAAGTCGTTTGCTGTCCCCATGTGCAGACTCAGGTTGGTTCACTGTAGAAGAGGCCAACTTCCCAGTGTAACCTATATTTCCCAGGCTCTTGCCCTTCAGCCTGAGCATCCGCCTGGTGGCGAAGACCTTCCAGAGTTGGACATTCTCTCTGTCCCCTACTGAAGTCTGCCCTGTTGGGTCCACCTTCTGCCAGTAAAGACTGCAGCTCAGGATGGTCAACAGGATCCAGATCTCCAATGAGTTCCTGGCCTTCTACTAGCTCTTCTTCAGAGTCTAGTTCAACCACACAGGGTTGTACCTCCCTCTCAGCCTCAGCTGGAGGGGGAGTTACTGGTGTAACTTTGGACAACCTAGGGGAAGTCCTTGTTGGCTGCACTGGAGTGCTGGCTGTGAGGTTCTTTTTAGAAGTTTTAGGTTTCCCTTTTTCTTCTATTGTCTTAGAGACAGCAGCTGACATCTCCAGTGGAGTAGGAGTGATCTCTTTCTTAATCATCTCCTTGGGAGTACCTCTCATGGTTCTCTCCCTTGCAGGTCTGGTGAGCTCCTGTAACCTTTTACTAGGAGGTCTGGGGGTGTGTGACACAACTCCAAGAGTTTTCAAGTCATTACCCAGCAGAACCCTTCCTGGCACCTCACTTTGTATGCTGACAGGTATCTTCACAGTCATGTCATTACACTGGATGAGAACTGGTAATTGGGGAAGCATCTGCACAAGCCCTCCAGCTAACTTGGTGAGGCGTTTGGGTGCCTTAGCAACATCCTCAGCCTGAAAAAACGATTTGTCCACCACAGTTATGCTGGCCCCAGTGTCCCTAATGGCAGGAGTCTCCTGACCATTCACCTGGACACTGTCCTTATAATACTCTTTAGTATTATCTGGGATAGAATTATAGACATCTAAGTTCTGTTGTTCCCACAGACCCAGAGACACTAAAGAAACACTAGCTGAGACTCCAATGGGTTCATCAGCCAGTAATAGAAAGTTTCCACTTGCCATTTGGACTTCCTCCTCTGGAGCGAAGGCTAAGGAGACAAGCTGGACCCCTGAAGGTTTACCCTTACATCTGGGATCTCCTTTCACATGGTCAGTAGAGCCACAAACAAAGCATTTACCAAATGCTTTCTGGAATGGTGGCTTGTTCTGACCTCCTTCTGGTTTGGCACCAGGAGGTACACTAGCCTGATTTGGTTTCCCTGGTGGCTTACCCTTTTGGTTCTGTTTGGGGCCCTCTTTGGAATTGGAATTATTAGTATTCTCTTTGGAGTCCTTCTTTGGCTGCTTTCCCTCATCCTTTTTCTGAGTAGCCCCAGAATCCTTGTGAGTGGCCCTGTTGGCAACCCACAAGTCAGCAGCCTTAGCTAACTTCCTGGAATCTAATTACTTTGAATCAGCCAAGTGCTGTGTGAGCTCAGGAGAGCAGGCATCATAAATTGACTCCAACATTACAAGATTCTTCATTCCTTCATAAGTGTTAACTCTGTCACCCTTAATCCATTCCTCTAAGTTTTTCAAACTTTCACTCACCCACGTAGCCCAAGGGGTACCATCATGCTTTTTGAGGGTCCTAAACCTTTTAAGGTACTGGGAAGGGGTCTTCCCAAATCTAGCTATCAAAGCTAGCTTCACACATTCATAATCCTTCTTATCCACCTCCCCCAACTCCATTACCACATCAGTTGCAACAGGAGGAAGCCTAGAGAACAACCAGGGAAGTAACTCATTCCCTGTGATGTCCTGGAGCCCATGGTTATAATCAAACATTTTCAACCAATCCAACACATCCAATCTAGGTTCATACATACCCACTAATTCCTTAGGCATCCGGGGTCTTTTGGGACTGGAACTCCTAGAAGAACCAGAGGAGAGAGAAGCATTTTCTACAGACAACTTTTTCATTTCTAATTCATGGTTAAGCTCTATTTCTCTGAGTCTTAACTCAGCTTGCTTCTGCTCAGCCTGGGCATTCATTCTTCTGAACTCTAGCTCTTGGTTTCTTTCAGATTGAGCTAAAAAACGTTTGTACTCTAATTCAAGCTTCATTTTTTCAAGTTCAAAATAAGCAGGGTTACATGTGGGACCTGGTATAGGCCCAGTAGGTACAGGAGGTAAAGCAGACAGAGGCTCAGAGTGGCTAACTTCGTTAGGTTCACTTTCCTCTTCTGACTCATTATCAAGACTTTGATTCAGATCAATACCATCACTGTTTTCTACATTTGCTGGGGGGGGGAGAGGTAAATTCCTCTGTACCACCCAGACTTTGGTTTTCTAACAATCTTTCTATAAGTTCCATTTTCTGGCCCTTCTCAGAGAGATTCTTATGTCTACACAATACTTTTAAGCAATCAGCAGTTTTGGCAGACAATGATTCTAGGGTATAACTCTCCATAGCAGACATAGTTAGAAAATCAACTTTTTAGTGCTAAGCTATGTGGTTAGTTGTCCTAAAGTGTTCAACAAGCACTCTAAAGTGTATCCTCAATACAAATCCCACTGCTGTACACCAGTGTTAGGCAGAAACCTGTGCAGTTCCCTCTGGGACCACTGCAAAAGATTTAGGACTACAGGTGTTTGGCAGTAAACCCACTTGGTAGCAGTCTGTACCACACAGATTCACTTGGTAGCTGTGGCTGAGCAGTCAGACTTCCCTCAAGAAGAGTTAGGCAGTATACAGAGTATTCACAATAGGTCAAGAGCACACAATAGAACAAGTAAACACTGACCAGGGCTTGGTGTAAAAGAGCTATAATTATTTATTTAAAACCACATCTAGAAAAACACACAGGCAGTAATAGTAAGCAATTCAAAAACACGGTCACTAAAAGATATACACTCCCTTAAAAGAATATTAGACAAGTCTTAAGTAAAGCCCCACTTATTTTCAGACAGCGGTGAGTGCTTAACGTAGATGGCACTCTAATAGTTCGTTTTTAAAAAGGGAGAAAAAAGCAGAGAATAAATTGAAACAGATCCCAACACTTTTTCACGAACACAACAAGAGAGGAAGGCAAAGTAACACTGTGATTCAGGGTCAGTAGGCCGGATCCGCTTTAAGAGGATCAAAACGAAATGTGTCCAAAGTCACACGGTTGCAGTGCACAAAAGTCTTGTAACGGAGTTGGACCAAAGCAAGGGACCAGTTAGAGCAGGGGTCTGCAACCTTCTGCCCTCCAGCAGTTTTGGACTACAAATACCATCAGCTTTAACCAGTATAGTCAAAGGTGGGGATTCATGGGAGTTGTAGTCCAAAACATCTCGAGAGCCAAAGGTTGAAGACCCCTGAGTTAGAGGGTCAAGGCGGCCAGCCCAGTCCAGAAGGTTAAGGAGTTATTATTACCTTGTTGCAATCTTTAGAAAGGGAGGCCTGGCGGACACGGTACCTTAAAGTGGTGAGAACGCTCCAGCGTGGGCAGTTGTTCCTGGCAGCAGGTGCAAGTCGGTGCTTCGTCCGGGGGAAGAGAGAATCTCGTCGTGGAGGAAGACAGGGGCCCGTTGCACTGCCAGGGAAGAAACCAGCCGCAGAGTTTCTCAGGTACAAGGAGCGGTCCGTTGATTCGCGGTTCAGTGGTGAGTGGCTATCCAGCCGCCGTGGTGCTTGGCACGGGCAGTTTTACCACAAACCGAGCTGGGGTGCGAAGAAAGAAAGGTAAACTGGTTGTGCCCACCAGTCAGGGGAAGAAGCCTCTCCAGCCGGGAGATCTTCTCTGTCGTCGGGAAGTGGTGAGTCGGTTCCGCAGGGTTCCACCGGTGGTGTCGTTGTGGTAGGTCGGCTCAGCTTCTTCCTCGTCGGATTCTCAGGTCCTGTGGCGACTTCTGAAGTTCCAGTCCCCAAAGCCCTGCTTTTATGCAGAAAACCCCCATTCACTCAGCCTAGCTGTCACTCAAACATGCTAAGTGATGAGCCGGCCGGCTCACCACTTGGGCCAATCACATAAGAGTGCGACTTGAGTTACCACGGTAACTCAGTCCAGGGTGCCTAAACCCCCTCCCACACCCCCTGTGGTACCCAGACAGAGTGGCACCACTTTTGGAGGCTTCTGTGGAGAAGCCCGCCAAAAAGTGGAACAAATGGCTCGACTTGGGTTGGAGTCACAGAAGAGAACACAACGCCATTTTGGAATCGAGTCTTGGCAAAAAATACCAACCGGAGAATTAATATTAATTAAATAAACCGGCGGTATGTTCGAGGCTATGAGAATTAAATAATTAAAGTTGGTAGCCTCAAACAATGGGAAAATCCCATAGGAAAATATTTGCGGTCGAATATATAAAAGTAGTTTCCACTTCCACCAGCCAAAACTCGATCAGGGGGGACGGAGATGTGCCCCCTCGACTAACAGACCCTGGGGCAATCGAATTGCCCCGACCAGTACGTCCACAATATGATGGTTTGTACTGGTTTCTGTCAATAATTTGGGACTAGTAAAGCCAATGCTGACTTTACATGCCCTGGGAGACAGTAGTCAGTCCCAATGTATGGAGTCTATGGTGGGGTGTCATTATGACACCTCTGTGTTACTGCACGGAGGGTGCTGTGTAACACACATAGGAAAAATGCATGAGACCCTATGGAGTAAAGGACCCCATAGCCCATAAAACACATTACCAGTCAAAGGAATACCATAAATCATGTCCAAGAGTGGGAGGAAAAGAGTCTCACTCTTAGAAGGAGGAAAAAAACAAACACCTGAAATCCAGCAAAGCTGCTGGGGGACTCACTAGGTTAGGAAATTCACCCTAAAGAGAGAATTCTCCCTAACAACGGGGTGGAATACTTTCAAGACAGTCTGGAAGTACATTTGATTGGGAGGACGAGCGGGGCTCCCAACGCTGAGTCTACTCCTACGCCGGCGGTCATCATGAATCCCTGAAGGGAAAATTAACCACTGCTCTAGACAAGTCAAAACATAATTAACATTTACAGAAAGATTTATCTTTTCAGATTTGCACATATCAACATTGCAACAAAGTATCCTTGCCCTACACTTGTTAGACCCCCAGTCCACTTCTTACAGATCCTGGAACCATCAAAAAGGGAGAAGGTGTGTTATAAAAGACTCAATAACATAGTATAACTGGGCATAGGAAAGAGTTTCACTCATTATTCTCAGTTGGGTTAGCATTCCAAATGGCCCAGGCAACTTCAGTGACTGGCAGCAATTGGCAGGAAATCATTTTCAGTCTGCAATGCTATAATCTCTGGTGCAGTGACTGGTGAGGCAATATCTGTAAAATTAAGTGATATCAGAACTGAGGGAGAGTCACTGCAACAATAACGAAATTCTATTTAGTGGTGTCGGGGGCTGTCATGCTCCAATGATCCCTCCCGTACTTCCTCCTCACCTGATACTTCGATGGATCTCTCTAGAGCCGCTGAGTCCTTCTTCTTGTGGGTCCTGCTAGGCTCCTTGGTCCTTCTTTCTTTCTTTTGATGTAAATAAGGACAAGCTCCCTCTGAATCCACCTTGGCCTGGTGGTCAGCACAAGCCCAGTGGGACTCCAATGAGCAAGCTCCCAAATAACAGGGAAAAAGCCGTTATGGCACAAAAAACCCTGGTAGAGTAGCTTAACAAACGAAGGCAGTTGAAAGTCCTTTCCTTCCTTTTTAAGAGGGAACTGTAGTTTGCAGCAATTCACACAGTCCATAGAAGGTTGGCAATATTAGGGTGAACGTTTTTTCTCTCCTTCATGAGACGGAATGGAAAATTGCAGCAATTCACACAGTCCATTGAATGTTGACAGAATTGGGGAAGGTAAGGTTTCCACCTCATTGAGTGGAATAGCACATGTGGTGAAAAAAGGGTAGCGGAGAAAACCCTAACAGAATAAATATGGCACAGGAGAAAAGAAGAATAACAGACAGCGGAGTACCCCGGAGTAAGAAAGATAGTTTCACCCGAAAGAAACTGAATAGCAAAGATTCCCTACAGAAGATGAATCCCACAGACCGTCACAAAGTTATAGAACCTTGTGATTGGAAACACTGAAAGCGAGGCATGTCGTGCCGTGACTTACTTGTAATAGAACTGGCAGACCGCGAGGTGCAGTAAAAGAAGGCCAGGATCAAAAGAGGAGTCGGCTGGCGATGGAACACAGGGGAAGCGTCCGAACCGAAAGAAAGCCGTCTGACAGCCAAAAGTAGAAAGGTAGGAAATAGGATAAGACGAGCAGGCAAGTATATAACGGGGCGCTCGCAGGGCGCGGAAGTAAAGAGTAAGAAGGAATAAGAAGAGGAACAGATAGAAGGAAGAATAGAACCGAAGGTAACCAAAGGAGTACAACAGAGCAGCCGCTAAGAGCGCAGAGAGGTATCGAATGTAACTGGAAGAATGAAAGAAGGGATGAAACCCTGAAGGCTACGCAAAAAACTGAGAAAGGCAAAAAGGTAGTGCTGGAACTCGGAATGAGGAATCCTGCAGCGTGTCTCCTAGAGAAACGGATACAATGCGGGGAACGGGTGGCCCCGCCCACATTATAGAGGCGGCGGCCATCTTGGTGGTAGCCTAGACCACAGCAGGAGCTGTGGATAACGTGTATATCCAGCGATGCCACAACCTCCAGGGCCAGCGCATGACAGTGGCCACTAAGGGAGCAGCACAACGAGATACCATTTTGCCCCAGAAATTGTGACATCTGCCCCATTGCAAGGCAGTCTTTTTTTTCGAATAGTGTGAACTCAATCAATGCACCACTGATATAATTGGCACTGGGCAGGTGTCTAGGAACTTCTTAATCTCCTAGTCCCGGGGGTTTTCAGAAGAATATACCTCACTAGCATCATTCAAACTCTTCAAGCTCATCTGTTTCAGAGGTCCTCAACCCACCATCCTCAACCCACATCTCCAAGATATGACCCTAGCACCCTTTTGCTTTCAGATTCCATACTGCAAGTCTTCATGCTTTATTGCTGTGTTTATAATATTGTTTAAACATAAATAAAAAAGGAATCCAGACCATACCAAGCGCTGAGGATCTCAAAAAATTATTTTATAATCCTTAAGAATGGTTATTTCCATACATCATGTGATTTCCATAAAAATAATTTTAGATCACTACTTACATACAAAAACTCATATTTTCTCATACCATCAAAGATAAGTTGAAGTGAAGTGTACCTCACAAGGCCTCTCACACATGTACCCATTTGTGAAGACCTTTAGGAAAAACCAACATAAACTGATTAGCAAGCATTTGCTAATGTTTCGCCCATTTATTTGGGCTTTGTCCAGGCTATATTATTTGACAGCAATTGTTTGAACATTAGCTCATATTTAATTCCAATATTGTCTTGACAGTGCAATTAATACATCCTTATCATACCTCTTTGAATGTCTATCTTACTCCTTCAACAAATTATAAAATATATTCTGTAAAAGACAAAGAAAAGAGAGACATGATAGTGTTTGAGTGAGATAACTATTAACATATTGCAATCTAAGTTTCCACTTATACTATCTTATTGCAATTATCCATAACATATTACATCAATCTAGAGACCTTCATCTATGCCATTGGCCTTGTTATTAGCCTGTGGGACCGGATCACACACTACTGGTCCCCAACCCGAGCCAACACTGTCAAAAGATAAATAGTTTTAAAGTAGATGCAATAGTGTGCACTTGTCCCTTTGATACATTTCCTCAACTAGTAAGCCAAATTGAAGTTCATTGTAAATGCCCCATGTTACCTCACTCTTTGTACTTCTATTATACCATTTTGAATGTTTCGGTCCACTGGGATCCAGAAAATTAGTTTAAGTTCTAATACCTATAATATAATAGTAGTCATTGTTGACTGATATACATGATAGCTATTTACTTGAATGAAGTTCCTATAACTGTTGGCATCGTATTCCTTTATCCGTGATCAAACATACATCTGTAGATGTAACAACCCGTCTTCCCATTAATTTCTGTCTTCCAAGTCACACATTATAACGAAAATAATAATTTTTTGTTTATTTTTAAATTTGTTTATTGGCATTTATTATTTTACAACTTTTACGTGTCACGTAAGTATGCCATCAATTGGGAAATTATCAGCATTTCATAATAAAACAGTAACATTTTAACCAAAACAACATTAACTGTCTCCTTTTTTGTCCATGTGAACTAGTGCCATGTTTTCCAGCGTGAGGTGACATCTGGGCGGCGGCGGGGGGAAGCCAAGCAGCTGGGGGCTCTCTCAGGTCCATGTGAGCCTCTCCCGAAGTGTGGCTACATTGTTGTAGCCCAGTGTTGCCTGGGTAGTTTTTCGCTCATGGGGGCTTATCATCCGAGGGGTAGAATATGTTTTTTGTGATTTCTTTCCATGCTTCTAGCGACATGTTTGAGTCGTCGGTGGACCTGTTGACACTGTCCTCCCATGCCCTTGTTTCGGCGCCCACCCATCGCTCCAGCTCGCTTTACCATGCTTTGTATTGTGGCCCAGTGGGTGTTTTCCAAGACATTGCAATAGCTCTTTTAGCCAGTATGCACATTATGTCCATTAGTTTTACCAAATGTTTAAATTTGGCTAGTCTGGGATACGTTCCCAAGAGGCATTCATCTGGAGTCCATTTGTATCTGGAGATAACAGCTTTTTCGCTTGGATGTCTTATTTTGCTGGTGCAATCCCAGAACACGTGGAGAAGGTCTGCTTTGTCCGCCCCACACGAGAGGTAAGGTATGTGCGGTAGAGCATGTTTAGTTGTATCAATCGGAATCTATGATTTCTAGACACTGCCTTAGGGAACGTTAGCGCTCTGTCCCATTCCCCGTCTGTCATCTCTCGTCCTACATCAGCCTCCCACTTGTTTTTCATTTCCGCGCTTCGGTGGTTAGGGATGTCGCTTAAGTGGCTGTATATTTGGGACACCGGTCTCCATCCCTCACCTAGATTGTATTGCAATGTAATGAAGGGGTCTGTGTCTGGTTCTTCAGGCCAAGTAACCCATTTGTTTCATGCTATATTGCATACTTTGCATACAGGAATTGGCCAGTTTGGATATCATCCTCTGCCGGTAGTGACGCGAACTCCCTGAAGGAGCCTCCCGTATATATAAGTCTCCCCAGGTGTAGATTCCTTTCCTTTCCCAAAGCCTGATGTGTTTCAGATCAGTGTCAGTTCTGCATAAGTCCGGGATCATTGGTATTTCCGGGGAGTATGGATGCTTTAAGTGGATAAGCGTCCTTGCACTGTGCCATATTTTCCTTCCCAGGGTGGCTATATGAAGTGCTTTTCTTCGCAGGTGTTGGGGCGCCCAAATAAGTTCCTTTAGCTGTATAGGGGAGATCATGGATTGCAGTAGGGGCATCTCAGATGTGGTTTCGTCTGCTAACCACTTAGTTACAAAGCCGAGTTGTAGTATAGTATAGTATATATAGTATTTTTCTAGGTTTGGGAGTTGGATTCCACCCTGCTTATATGGTAGGACTAGCGTGGAAAGTGCTACCTTATGCCATCCCTTCCCCCACAGGAATTCTCGAATTGTCTCGAGCAGGCGAAAGTGGTGATGTAGTAATGTACATTTTGGAATTCATATAGGAATCTGGGGAGAACAATCCTTTTGATTATCGAGGCTCTGCCCATCATTGACAGGGGAAGTTTTGCCCAAAAGTTCATTGATTTGCGCAGTGTAGGAAGTGCCGCCTTTGTGTTGTGTTCATGCATTGATTCATGGGTGTGCATTATTTGGATTCCGAGGTATTGGAATGAGGTGGTTCGCCTCTGTATTCCCACCGAGGGAAGTTCCTTTTTGTTTTTATGTTTTTGGCCTATCAGTGGAAACAAACAGGATTTCACCTTGCTGAATTGTATGCCTGAGAACTTGGAGTAGTTGTCGAGGACTTCTAGCATAGCTGGTACATTTAAATGTGGGTTTCTGACATATAGTAGGACATCATCTGCGTAGAGTGAGATGGTGTGGTTTATCCCGCCCAGTCTTATCCCTGCATTGAAAAATTGTTTCCCAAAATAAATGGCAATGGGTTCTAGGCCCAGTATATAAAGCATGGGGGATAACGGTCAGCCCTGCCTGACGCCCTGCGTATGTCCCATTTCTCTGACACATATTTCCCAGTTTTCACCCGTGCTCTTGGTTTGGTGTAAAGTATATTGATCCATCTGATGAACCCCGGGCCAAAGCCAAATTCTTCCAGGACAGCCACCAGCCATTCCCAATATATGGAATCAAATGCTTTAATAGCATCTAGTGATAGTAGTGCATACGATTCTTTGTTTGTGTCAGTTTGCATTATTATGTGTTGCAGTCTGCGTATGTTCATTGTCGTGTTGCGACCTGGCACGAAACCGCTCTGATCTGTGTGCACAATATGTCCTATCAGTCTGGATGACCTATTTGCTAGGATTGTGGTTAATATTTTCACATCATAGTTAAGCATGGCGAGTGGGCGGTAATAGTCGCACTTGTCCACAGATTTATTCGGCTGGAGGACTGGAATCGCAAGGGTCTCTCTCATACTTTCGGGCAAAACTCTGCGTTCGTATGCCTCCTGTAAGACCTCTGGTAACAGGGGTGCCAGTGAAGACTCATATGCTTTGTAGAACTCAGATGGTAGCCCATCACTGCCTGGAGCCTTGCATGTGGCCAGATATTTAATTGCTTCAGTTATATCATCAGTTGTGATGTCTGCATCTAGGATTTCGATTGTGTGGGGGGTTAGCCTGGGCAGTCCTATTTCTTCCAAGGTGTCTGCTATCTGATCCTGGGGAATTCGGTCTTTGTGGGAATATAGGTGTGCGTAATAGTGCTTGAAGGTGTCGTTTATGCTCTGCTGGGTTTGGTGCGTATTGCCTTCTTCGTCTTGTAGTGCTGTGATTGTGTGTCTGGGGTGTTCTCTTTTGCAAAGCCAGGCCAATAGCCTGCTCGGCTTATCTGCTTCAGCGTGTGCTCTGTTTGTTTTAGTGGCATGGTCAAATTTGGCTAACCTATTCCACAGTTTTGTGCATTCATCCCTGAGTGTTTTAAGTTTATTTTCCCTCTGTTTAGTGCCAGTGGGGGTCGATTCCAGTCTCTCAATTTCTCGCTCACATTGGTCCAATTCTTCTTGCAGCAGTTTCCTGATGCCACCCGCTTTTGCTATTATTTCTCCCTGTGTTACTACCTTTAGGGCGTCCCACATTGTGCTCATATATTCTACGCTTCCCATGTTCACTTCTATGAAGTTGTCAATGGAATCTTGTAATTCCTCCCTGAATGCCTGGTCCCGCAGGGCCTCGACAGGCATTCTCCACATGGGAATAGGGGGTCTTGGGCCGTGTGGTTCCACTCCACCAGTAGTGGGGAGTGGTCTGCGATTGTTCTCCCCGGGTATTGTGCCTCCTCTATTTGGGGTAGGTGTTCCTTGCTTATGAAGACATAATCTAGTCTCGTATATAGTCCGTGTGAGGACGAGTAGTACGAGTAGCCACGTGTGTTTGGGTGTAATTCGCTCCATATGTCCACCAGGTCTAGCCTGTTTGTCATGGTGGCTAGGGCACTTGTGGCTGCTAACAGACCTTTTTGTTGGGGTAAGGATCTGTCCATTTCTGGGTTGTGTACGCAATTAAAGTCACCTCCCCAAATGAAAAGGCCGTTCCTGTATTGCATGATTCTGCATACATTGAGTTTAAGTGTGTCGGGATATTATTATTGGGGAGGTAGGAGTTCACTATGCATACCTCTATTTGTTCTATATGTCCCCATATTATCGCAAATCTGCCCTCAGGATCTTTCTCTGTTTTAGTTAAGTGGAATGGGAGTAGGGGGTGAATCCAGGTGTACACGCCTCTTGCATATCTGGAGTAAGTGGTTCCAAATCCCTGTCCCCCCCAGTGTTCACTGAGTTTGGCCATGGACTCCTCCGTGCAGTGAGTTTCCTGTAGTAGTGCTATTCTCACATCCTTCCTATGTAAGTAGGATTTGATTCTGTTCCTCCGGATGTAAGTGCCCAGACCTCTCACATTCCATTACCTTTATTTTAGCTGCCATGACGGCCTATGGAGGGCGTTTCAGGTGTCTCTTCCCCCCAATAGGGTTGCCCGCGGTTGCATTCAGGCAACTGGGGACGCCTCTCACCCGCAGGTTCAGTCCCAACCAGGCCTCCCTTCTCGTCGGCCCCACCACCCCCGCTGTAATATAGCTTGGAGACTTACCAAGTTTTGTAACCTTCATTCTAGTGAATGAGAAAACCAAATAAGACAACTGTGAATTGCCCCTAGCAGTTGCTTCCAACTTGCAGCGCTCAGGGGTTCCCGAGTCTACTAGGCCGCCTTGGGCCGTTCGGTGCGGGGGATGTGCAGGCGTTCGTCCTGCACATTCTATGGAGGGGTGGGTCGCTGACGTTTTCTTGTGTAGTTCTTTGTGCTCCTGTCCGATGTTGCTAACTTTGTGCTGTAACTCTAAATGCAGTCTAATAGTTTGTTCCATGCTTCAGTGTGGAGCTTTCCGTCGTTTTCTGTGTCGTTAGACGCCTGTTTGTCTCGTGTCCGCTTTTGCTGGTTCCTCCCCGTCAACTGCAAGATTGTTATGTTCAAGCCACATGTTTGCTGCCGTTGGTGTTTCTAAAAAAATTGCTTTTTCCTTATAGTGCACTTTGAGGCGGGATGGATAGAGCAACATGTACCTGAGATTGAGTTTCTGCAGTCTTGCTTTCACTGCTATGAAAGTTCCTTGCATGTTGCACTGTGGGAGTGTAGTCAGGGTACATGACTATTGTAGAGTCCTTTCTCCTGATCACCCTGCCTTCCCTTGAGTACTGTAGTATTGTTTCTCTGTCGCAGAAGTTTAGAATTTTTGCTATTATTGGGCGTGGGTAGGAGCCCAGTGGAGGACGTTTTTGCAAAGATCTGTGGGCTCCCTGCACCTACTTCTTCTTGTAGCATCGTTCCTATGAATTTTGTTGGGTCTGGGCCTTCCATATCTTCCGGGACTCCTAGAATTCGAATGTTGTTGCGACGTGCATGCCCCTCCGCATCTTCAGAGCGTGCTTCTAGTCTTGCTACTTTCAGCTCCAGGTCTTGTACTCTTGCTTTCAGGTCCGAGTTGTTCTCAACATTGTCTTGGAGGGTAGCTTCGGTTGCAGTCACTCTTTCTGCTAGATTTCGGGCATCTTGACGCATAAGCTGCATATCCGACTTTATCTCTTCTTTATTATTGTCAATAAACATTCGGAGCGCTGCTATGGCCTGTAGAACTTGCAAGTCCTTAGGGTCTGTTTCCTGGGTTGGTGGTTCTTCAGAGGTCGTGGCATCATGTTGTGATTGCTGTTTGGGTTTGACCGTCGTGAAGGAGTCCATTGTTGCTGATTTCGGTTTGTTTTTAAGGGGAGACATTGCTCCTCTCAGGGCCCTTCGTCTGCTGTTGTAGGTTGAAGTTGGTTGTCCTGCTGCCCTGTTGGTGATTTTATGTCTCCTGGTAGGTGTTCCTCCCTGAGTGTAGAGCCTTGGTTGAGCCACTCAGCTATTGGGCGTGTGATTGTGCCGGTTCAAGCTGGCGCGTCCCAGTTTTACTTGTTTATGTCCCCTCTCCAATCCGCATGAGTTATTATGTTCTCTGCTCCTGCTTGCGCTTTGTCGCTATTATGCCAGCCGCATAGTGATGCTCACTCCGTTGTATAGGGTCCGTAGTTTTCAGAGTTTAGGGTGTGTGAGTAGGTGGCTTACTCATTGGGGTGGGAGTCTAGGAGTCCATGTGTGTGACAAGTGGTTGCCGCTCCGCTTGTCCCAGATATTACACACCTCTATCTTGCTGTGCCTGTCCTGGGTCCCTGTGTCTTCATTCACCTTCGTGGTTTATTCTGTGGGTGGGGCGCAGTATGAGCTTTTGGTGGGGATGAAGCTTCTAATCGGGTTTATAGTTCATTTGCCCGAGCTTAGTTCAGTTCCTTGCACATCTTAACGGTACATGTTACTACAGGGTTTTGGTTGGCGTAGCGCTGTTGTCCATCGCAATCGCTAGTTTGGATTGCCATCAGTGCTTCCACTCAAGCTGCAGGGCGAGTTGTGGCAACTCACTGCAGTGGTCTCTCGTCGGCTTGCAGTTCCTGACTTTTTGTGCTCTGCTGCCTTAAAAGGCTGTTTGTTATGCGCTGGTCCTGCGTGTTACAGTGGTGCACAGAGCGCAGTTCTGATATGTTTGAGTAGTGAGTGCACCGCACCCACGGCTTGCGCCGAGTGTCTGTCCGCTGCTTTTGGGACCCGGAGTTTGTCTCCCCCTCGCACTTGGTCCGCAACGCCACCCGCGGTCTGCACTAGCTATCTTGGGCCGGATCCTGGGTCGCTAGTTCGAGCTTCTTTTCCCTTTCACCGTTTAGGTGACTGTATACTCTCCTGGGAGTAGTCCCTCGCCCAGGCCTTGGCCGTTATCAGGGGTTGGGGGGTCTGGCGCTCACCTTGTCTTACTCCCCATTCGCTGTCGCGGCCGGGTCTGAGGCCGCATATCCGTTCCCCTGAGTCAGGGTGGCGCTCGATTGTTCGCGCCGTTCCAAGCTCCGCCATGCGATCGATGCACTTACGCTAGGTGTCCGGTCCACAGCAGGCATCCGCGTCCAGCGCCTCTCCGTTCTGCTTCCTGCCTTCGGGTGTGATGCTGGGCTTTCACATTCTTGGTTTGCGCTCTATGCTCCGATGCCACCGCCTCACCACTAGCTCGAGTCAGCTTCCAGCGTTGGTGCCGCCAGCTTCGGCCTGCAGGTCCCACTGCTGCGCAATCGTTTGGGACTCTGCCGTCTGCCTTGGCAGTGTCAAGGGTCTGTCGCCACGCCTCTTGTAGAAGGTATGTCGCATAGCAGTTCTTTCATATTATTCAGCGGGTTCCTTCCTCATATGCATTGTTTCCTCGCAGCATATGTTACTGCGGTGGGAGCCGCCATCTTGAGGGTCGCAGGGGCGCTCTTTCTTCCTCTCCATTTTCCCAGTTAACCGTTCCGATTTGTGCCGGGAATGAAGTCGGACGTGGGGGAAAGGCTCCTCTTCCTGTGTGTGTGGGTTTTATTGCAGTATATATTGTTTTGACGGGGCTCTGCAATCCTTTGTAGGGTCCCGGACAGGAGCTCTGCAGGTTTCCGTCCTCACTGCATGCACACTGGCCACGCCCCCAATAATTATTTTTTTTAAGGTTCATGACTTCAAAATTAGGGTCACTATCACAACTCATTTGAGATCATACTTCACTAAAATTCATATTCATTTAATTCTATATTATCATTATTGATTGGCCATTCTCTATGCTCCTACTAGGGATCAGTTCACCCCATAAAAGTATGCGCCATGCCATAGTACCATTTACCATGATCTGTGACAGAAATTATAGAAGGCTATATTAAACTGGTTGACCTGGAGGGATTCCAAGATGGCGGCCGGCAGCAGAAGACGCGTTTAAGTGTCTCTCCCCACCAGCCGCGTAATAAGCTGACAATAAAGAGACCTATTGTAGGGGAACTGCAGAATACAAATGGACTAGGAGCCAAAGCAAGCAGCAATATCCCCCAGGAACAGCAGCGAATGTCTGAGGCACGAACAAAGGAGTATTGGGTAGTGCCGAAGCGGGACACAGTAGGCAGGCCACCGCTGCAGCGACATTGTAAACAGCACAAGTATGCGTGCGGATGCCGGAGAGCCTGTGAGCTGTTGGGCCCAGCGAGTCTCAGCAGGCCTTCTGAGTGGTATCCTGCTGGGAAGGAGGCTGCTCGTGCTGAGACAGCAGCGAGGGGGTCACCCGCGAGCATACAGTGTAATAGGAGGGAGGCAGCAAGAGCAGGAAAGCAGACCCGGTGTGAGAGGAACAGGACGATTGTGTGGCTGAGCAAGGGAAGGAACAGCTGGGCAGAGGAAACATTGGGGTGGAGTGGCCCCGAACCAGATAGATGAGGGAATAAGGTATGGGCTAAAAGTCCCAGCGGGACGCACGCCTGCCTAGTGAATCAGCACCACCTCTAGAGAGGGGGCAGAGAGAGATGTGCGAAAGGCTCCCCCCCATTTCCCCACCGGGACAATGGAATAAAGAATCCCCAGCAAGGATGACTGATTTGGTATCAGTGAGGGGAAGGAAGAAAAGCAAAGTGTAATGACTGCATAGGTCAAAAAGCTACCAATACAAGGATAAGGAGAGATACAGAAGCAGCCGTACAAACACCCTATTGAAGGAACTGGATCTGGGGGGGCAGTGAAAAGAGAACTTAGGCGTAGCCCATATGTCCAAAGCAAGAGTGAAAGGGGCAGGTGCAATCCAACAAACCCCCCAGGCCAAGCTAGCAAAGAACCATAAAAGAACTGTGAACCCCAGATGGAGGACACCCGAAAGGAGGGAGGATTCCCCTCGAAACACATCACCACAGACACAAGAAGAGGGAGACGGTGAGCCATGGTGCTTAGCAAAGAGGACATGAAAGGGTGGTTTAAAGAATTTCAAGAACAATTCTTGGTTTCCTTCCAAATGCAATTTGAAGCTTTAAAGGATGATATGAAGCAAACAGTCCAGGAAATGAAATTGGATGTGGCAAAATTAGAGGAGAGAACGGATACTCTGGAGAAGGTGGTCCAGCATATTGAAGAAGCCACTCAGAAAACAGATGAAACAGTTAAACAATTGTCCCGTCTTGCAAATAATTTAGAAATTGAATGCGAAGATTTGGAAAACCATTGTAAATGCCCCATATTGGTCATATTGGTCATACCTTTTTTATATACAATTGAACTGTGCTAAGTATGGCAGGACAGACATAATATTAATGGTTAATTAGAATCAGGAGAGGCTACATCTAAATGAGTTTATCAATGCTCATAGGTAGAAACAGGTCAGCATATTGATTGTGTGAGGGAATTGTATGACAGCATATAGCAATTTTGTTTGTTGATTTAATTGAAAAACAATTTTTACAAAACTTTTATTCTTTGGATCAACTTTCCAGGTTTCTATTGGACTCATAATAGCAGTCTCCTCCATTTAATTTCAGGCAGATTTTAGCGTTCAAGTCTCATTTTTGTCTCGCTGAATTCCTATTGTCTTATTATTATTATTTTTTTTGGTGTATTGTTCCTGTCTCTCTCACATGCCATAGTCTTATGAAGTATAAGTGCCACTGCAATGACCCTTGAGACCTTCTCTCCACTCATCAAACATCTCCACCAGTCTTCTTCCTCAAATGTCTCCATCTTTAAGAAATTGTGCCTCAGGTAAGTTGACCTTAATGTTTTTGTTCCCGGGCAGTAGAGCAACAGATGTCTCACTGTTTCTATCTCGGCTCCCTCTTCACAATGTCAACACTTATTTGAGGCCAAAAGACCTCTTATGGCCAGAATTCCGTTGGTCACCAGAAGGTTTAGGTGAGCTCTCAGAAAGGTGTTTCGTAAAACGTTATTTGGAAAAATTTTCATGTACTCCGGGAGTTCATTCACCCTTTTTGTGTTAATGGGCAAGTTTGTAGTCAATTTGCAGTTAAGTGCAATATTCAGTGTCTTGATCCAATCCCATTGTTATATTTTCTTTTTGACCTTGTTAGGGTTATTCTTTAGTTCTTCTTGTGTACTGGACATTTCGGTAAGAAGGGTTTGATTTTTCATTTGCCACTTCTTTAACATTTGGTTTTGTCCTCACTTGATCTCAGTACTAACGATGTCCAGTATTTCCGGTCACATCGGGAGGAGTATTTTTCTGTATAACATCAGGCTGTTTCGTTCAATAACTACCTGAAGTGGCGTCAAAGACAGTTCTCTTCTTATTGAGGCCATTGGAGTTGATTTTGGCAGGTCCAAGACTTTCCGCCAGTAGATGCCCTATTTTTTTAGCCATATTTTTGAAGGGATGTTAGGCA
Source organism: Ambystoma mexicanum (assembly GCF_040938575.1). Taxonomy (NCBI): domain Eukaryota; kingdom Metazoa; phylum Chordata; class Amphibia; order Caudata; family Ambystomatidae; genus Ambystoma; species Ambystoma mexicanum. The sequence goes on from NC_090932.1 coordinate 554,676,796, forward strand.
TTGCTCCAATTCCGTAAGTCAAGGCCGGAATAACTTTTGATTTATAGAATTTACAGTTGGTATGATGGAAAACCTTCCAAATGTCTTATCCACAGCTCTTGTTTGTGCTGCCAAAGTTTTTGTTTTTTCAAAAATAATTCTTTGCATCGCCAATTCTGTGTGATTGCTACCCAGGGTTACGCCCAAATATTTGAATTCTTTTACTCTCTCTATCTGCTTTCCATCTAAGAACCACTTTAGTTTTTCACTTCTCTTAGACGTTTTTTCTAGGCACATTATTTTAATCTTGTCTTTGATTATTTCCAGGTTGTTTTCTTTTATATACGCAGATAGGTTGTCCAGTTGGCGTTGAAGACCGACCACTGTCTGGTCTAAGAGGATAAAGTCATCTGCGTTTAGTAAGCGTATTATTTTTGTATCGTCTATTGTTGGAGGAAACAATCTGATCTTCTTCTCTTGCGTCTGGAAATCGGCCAGATATGCAAAAAATAGAGCTGGGGCTAAAGGACATCACTGCTTTACCCCTCTTTCTGTTGTAATCTCATATATATAGCAATTGGAACAATGGGAAAGCCTTATTAGTGAGGCACCAGTGGAGTTAACAGATAATTAATTATACATGCATCTAGATGCACCATCGAAATTCAAAATTAAATTAATGATGAACATGACCTAGGGGTAAGTGGACACATTAGATCTGACAGTGCAGAGATTTGTATGCAGATTGTACTGCATACTAGGTTGCGGCATTCGCAATGGCGGAATAACACGATGATGTCACAAAACGCATGATGTCATCACATTAGGAACGTCACGAGCGCGATGTTGTATAAAACAATAAACAAAATGGCACCAGCATTCCTGAATCCAGGATGCGGCCATAAAACGTAGCTGAAATATTGCGCCCAAACACAGGTACGTTTGGAAGGAAGCACAGGTCAACTATTTATTTTTTGAAACACGTTTCTTTATTAAATTTCTTCATAATACAAATTATCAACAAACCCAAGTCCCCCTGTATCCCCTCCCTTCCCCTCCCACCTTCCTGGTGCAGAATACAGTCTTAGGGCCTCATTACGAGTTCGGAGGTAGCCATGGAGCTATTAGCTCCATGGCTGCCTCCAAAGCGGCCTCCTTTACCGGGTTCTTGCAATGGGGACTTAACGGGTTACTCTGACAATGGAGCACCCGGTAAGTCCTCCTTGCAGGAACCATTCCCATTTGAGCCCCCATAGGGCTCAATGGGAATGGGGAGGGAGGTAACAACGGGCACATTATATGTGTCCAGTTGTTACCTCCCTCTTCCCCTCGCGGGACCCGGAAAAGACATCTGGTTTGACCAGACGTCTGATCTGGCTCCCACGATGGGAAGCTTGTAATCAGCCCTGCCGGAATGAAGGGGGCCGGTCCCGTACCAGCCCCCTTCATTCCGGCAGTGCAAACCTTATAATGAGGCCCATAGTGTTTACAACCACTTGCTTACAGCAGATCCAAAATCCTTATTTTATGTGGGCACCAATGAATCATATAGTCACTCTGAAAATACATCAATACCTGACCCCAGTCTTTTCTAAATGTCTCTTGTTGCCTCTGCAATTTGTAAGTAACCCATTCTAGGGCCACAACATTCCATACTTTTAGGAGCTATTAATTTATTGTAGGTGCAGACTTCTGTTTCCACCGTTGAGCTATTACCAGCCAGGCGGCTATCAACAGTGGCATAAAGCCTCTTTTTTGATTCTGTGTTGGTTCCCCATGTCCTGGTCCACACATCCATACTTTATCCTTGGGTTGTATCAGACCCGGTGTCATTACCTTTATCTGTTTTTGCACCTCATCCCAAAAGTGCTATATTGATATTGATATTGACATTTTATTTATTTAGCGCCTATACGGTTGGAGTACATGGAACCGATGGAGTGCATGGAACAGGTGGAGTGCATGGAAATCATGGAAATGGATAGAGTGCATGGAACGGATGGAGTGCATGGACGGATGGAGTGCACCGAACGGAGGGAGTGTACCCAACGGAGGGAACGCATGGAACAGACGGAGCGCATGGAACAGACGGAGCGGATGGAACAGATGCAGTGGGTGGAACGGGTGTAGTGGATGGAACAGATAGAGTCGATGGAACGGATGGAGTCGATGGAACAGATGGAGTCAATGGAGAGGATGGAATCGATGGAACGGATGGAGAGGACGGAAGGGATGGAGCGGATGGAACAGATGGAGTGGATACAAGGATGCAGCGGATAGAACAGATGAAGTGAGTAAAACACATGGGACGGATCGAATAATTAAAAAGGATGGAACAGATGGAACACACTAAACAGATGGGAATGATGAAATGAATCAACAAAGTGGATGCAGCAGTTTATGCAGATGAAGGTTTGAATGGTGGAATGAATGGAATGACTAGCAAACTAAATGAGGAACCAGACGAAATATATCAACAGACGAAGCTGAATGAAGAGACAGAGTGAATAAAACAGATAGAATAGATGGTACTGATGAGCGCCCGATCTCAAGTGCCTTACTGGAAACCATCATATCACACCACCATACTTACTCTCTCCTATACACCACCACTCAACTAGAACACAGTACTATGACACATTCAGTATAGCTGTTCTCATACTAACACCTGCCACATACTCCTCATCATCCTAATTAAACACAGCTAGATGAGCACACACTTCTAGCCTAAGCGTTTCCTCAAGCCTAACGCAGCCAGAAATCATTCTGGGTATCAACCCACCAGAATGAACACATAATCCTGACCTCCCAAACACCACACCTACCGCTAAGAAGCAGCTATCATACAAGTGCCACACCAGCTGCACACATATCCGTGCACCCAAGCACCGTATGACTCTCTCTCTCTCTCTCTCTCTCTACTGACCTAAACTGCAGTTCCCGAGGGCGTTCAACCTACCAGCGCCTTGAGATCATACCAATGATACATAAGGCGCTACATAAATGCAAAGTAACATAACATAACTTATACAAAAGTTTTTTTTATTTTAATTTTTTTCTTTACAACATTTCTTACTGTTTCATATGTTCCATTAAAAGAAAAAAATTAAGAATCATATTTACAATTAATACAAAGAGCACATCTCTTATCATAGTCCACTTTTTTCACAAAACAATATTAACATTATTCTCATATTGTCAAATTAAATTCATCGTTGTTCCCACAATATAATACTGTGTCCATCATGTGCATCAAGTAAACCAACATATTCTATTAATCGCTGTTCCCACAATGTTATACAAACAGTGCCCATCATATGCATCAAGTAAACCAACATATTTAAATGTTCAACCCGCAGAAGTAGGAATGCAATTATATTGTACACTAGTTTTTTTTATATATGTTAGCGGAGGCCCATCATCCTCCGCTTGTCTCTCTAATGAACATTTAGGGCCTCATTACGAGTTTGGAAGTAGCCATGGTGCTATTAGCAACAAGGCTGCCTCCAAACCGGGCTCCATTACCGGGTTCCTGCAATGAGGACTTACTGGGTCATTCAGACATAGGAGGACCCAGTAATTCCTCCTTGCAGGAACCATTCCCCATTCCCATTTGAGCCCCTATAGGGCTCAATGGGAATGGGGAGGGAGGTAATAATGGGCACATCACAACTGGCCTGTTATTACCTCCCTCTTCCCCTCGCGGGACCCGGAAAAGATGTCTGGTTTTACCAGACGTCTGATCCGGGTTGGCATCAATGACATGCAGCAGCCTTACCAAGGCTCGAATCAATGTTACATTTGTCCCCCACATACACCGAATCCACAACTATTCCCTCCCACACAGCGTGGAACTGATGTTAATCTCCCCGAAGATAGGGTTGCGGTGGGTGTCAAAGTACTTGCAGAATACTATAAGATGTTCTAATGTTTCCTTCGTTGTCGAGTTTGCACAAAACTGACAACTGCCAGGGTTCTCCCCTTTGGTTTCTTTACACCAATATTGTGTTTTTTCGTCGGTGGGAAATACATGTCGCGGTCCATTTTGCCCGGAAATTGTATCAGATATCTCGATCTAGGACTATATTTGGTAATGAACTGTGCAATTTCCGTGTACAATTTAAACTTTGGAAGAATCTCAATCGTGGTTATCCAATCATATTCAAAAAGCTTTTTTTTTACGTATATTGGACGCAACCGGAAGTAATCAGTTGTCGCATTAATGCTGTCTAATAAGACTAACATTTCCTCATGATATTTTTTGATGGAGTTGGGATGTTTTTCTACCATCAAATTAGATATATTCGCATATAGGGAGTTCTGCGGAGGGTCCAGAATTTTGGAAAAATGAGGTTTGATTTGCCTCAAAGTTTTGTAAGTCATTACTATTGGCGGGCAAAGATGTAGTCAATGAAGCTAGAGCGGGGCTAAAAGATCCCACCAAAGGGCTATGGGAGCTATCTGCATCTACGCATCTTGCTCCAAAAAGATCTACCTCTTCTATGGCTCCATGTCTGGGATTGACAGGAGTAGATGGCCCCAAGGACATACAAACACGTTTTCCAAACTCAGCCATTATGGTTGGGGCCAACATTGAGTCATCAGAAATGCCCTGGTTGAACATGTCACCAGGCCCAATTACGGATGGAATGAATTTGTGGTCTTCTCGTACGCTCAGAAAACTATGCATGCTAGGTGTGTGTACTATGGCATGTACTTTAACTTTTTCACCTAACTGTGCCTTTATTTCTTCACTGTTATCAGTGCCAGTGGTATGCACATTAAGGGAATGCAGTGTTTTTTCCTGAGTAACAAATACCGGCTTTGATGTTATTTCACATACCTTCCCACTTCTTAAACAGCTAGCCATAGTTCCTTGTAAACGCAGATAAGCAGGCGGATTAATTCAGTGGTTAACTGCCCTTGCTACGTACCCCCGTCACCGTGCTTTTGAGTATCAGATTAATATGACATCATTTGATATTCGTCAATCAGCAAGATGTAACATATATGACAAGAGATCAACATGCAATAGTTGTACCGTGACCACAAGGCTCAGTAGAAACAACACTTTTGACGCTTTCAAATGATAAAGGTTAATTGTCTGGGTGCCACCTCACCACCCTCAACGCCCGAACAGCCCAAACAGCACTTCCGGGCACTTCCGGGGTGCGTGCGTGGGTGCGCAGACCCGTGCTGTGATGAAGACTGTCCAGGGGGCAGGGCGGAGAGGGGGGAGGGAGTTCCCAAGGTTTGGAGGCAGTTCCTGTGGATAAACAGAAACAGAAAAGGGACACTTAGATACTCGTTCTGTGGGACAGAGTCAATGGAGAAATTGCGAGTTCACGCCAGAAAGAGCGCAATAATGCCCCAAGGATCACCAGTTAGAAGAATATTGGCCCAAGGATCATCAGCATAAGAGCACCATTAATAGAGTCCCATAAAGTCAAGTTCGCAAACACTGTAGATATTTACTTGGTTCACAGTGTGCAGGACCTCCTCTGTGTTGCGAGCGCCGTGGGAGCACAGTGCTTCCTCTTGCATACGGCGTCTTCGAGCAGAAAAACAAGTCCTTTCGGCAGAAGTGCAAGAGGCTGCAGACGTTCAGAGTCTCAGCCCAAACAGCACTTCCAGGCAATTCGGGAGTGTGTGTATATACACAAAGTGTTTCAAAGTGCTTCAAGGCGGCAGAGGGAGCAAGGGTAAAATACAATAACATTCTTACAAGGCCTTGAGACAATAATAATGGGCAAATAAACTATCGTACTAGGCCTGACGACATTTCACATAGTGTAAGAGCATTGACAATAAATGAGGGAAGGAAGGTGGGGGGGAGAGGGAGAAACAAACAATAAACTATCGTACTAGGCCTGACGACATTTCTGATAGTGTAAGAGCATTGTCTATGCTGGGGGCGTGGGGAGAAGAGAAGGTACAGCAGGGACAGAAAGGGTGTACACAGTAAACCACTGGGCACATCTAAATCAATATTAGAGCAGATGGTAACACAGTAAGGCACTGGGCAAGTCTTGGAGTAAAGGAAAGGAAGACCAGGTGGGAAAGAGTGGGGAAAAGCAAAGTCAAGATGGACACAGTGATGGTCAATAAGGTGACTAACCTCAGGACGTGAAATGTCTCGACATCAAGCAATGTTCTGAGAGAGAGCCAGGTCGCCGCAGTCCAGTGTGCTCATGGTAGGGTGTAAAGGCAGTCCCCTCGGGCCCGGCCAGACAGCGGACAGGAGCAGACAGGGCCTTAGGAAGTGGGCCTTTGAAGAGGGGGCCGGCGTTCGCCTGCCATCATTGGATTGGCCGTTCTTCCCAAGAGAAAGCCCAATCATGCAGCAGCATCAGGCTACTTCAGGCATTGCTCGGGGGAGCAATCTTCGTGCGGCCATGTTGAAGGATGGAATACATACATAGAATGTATATGTAGAATGAGCAGAGAATGCCCATGCAGCACACTCACACTTGGATGGTAATAAAATATGAAGCGATAATTCAGGCAGTGTGTGCTGCCATTAACAATGAAAAAGCGCTTTGCAGGCTGCAAGCTCCAAGTGGAGCGTACTTGCATGAAAGATGGTATTTGCAGTTCCCAGGGTGAAACAAAGCCTTGTGGTATAGGCAGAGGTTCTGGACGGCCATGGATGAAATATCCTCTTGATCTGTGCAGGCTCACGGTGAAGAGAAAAGCTGTTTTGTCGTGCATTCCCACCATATGTGTCTCCAATCTCCTCTCACGTTACATCCCCTCCAACAATTTTCTGAGGAAGACGGGAACATTGTGTGAAGTCTTTAGGGAGTAAAGTGCCATTGGAGAAGCACGTTCTGTTACATTTCCCTCAACTGTATGGATCTGGTAGCTTTGGGACGATACCCCACGTGTACTGCCACTTTTTCCTTGTTCTCTCCTCCCCTTATGTCCTTTCCCACTGCTTCACATAATTCCACTGTATGATTTTCTCCTGATTATTCAAATATCTATATAAATTCAAAACTAATTTCCTTGAGCCTCTATCAGTTGTTAAATATGTCTCAAATGGTGTCAGTTGTCTAGTGGCCACCTCTTTGATGTTAGGAGTTGCCAACCAATGTTTTAACTGGGTATATTTATATCTATCTCTCTCCCTCAACCCCATAACCTGTTTACAGTCCTCAAATGTTCTGACGGTATTTCCTTGATACATATCTCCAATAGTCCTGCACACTGCCTACCCTCTTTTGTTATATGCTCTTGGATCTATCCTCGGTTGAAACTCTGGATTCCCAAACATTGGATGGAATGGGGAGAGGTTCACCGTTAGTGTTCCTCTCTTGACAGCCTTATCCCATATCTCAATGCCCACCCCTATCACATCACTCATTTTGACATTTTGATGTCTGTGCTGTTTCTTAATCCACAATAATCCTGAAAGCAGGGAGCCAGCAACCACCCTTTCCTGCCGTGTCCATATGCTCTGTGGATTCTCAGATAGCCATTCCTTCACTACCCTCAATTGGGCTGCATCATAATATCTACGGAAATGCGGAAACGCTATGCCTCTGCAGTTTCTTGGAGCCGTCAGGATAGACATCGACACCCTCTGTGTCTTGTCTTTCCATAAATATGTTGTTACTATTTTGCTCAGGGATCTAAAAAAGAAGGTCTTTGGGACTCTGATGGGCATCGCCTGAAATTGGTATAACAATCTCAGCAGTATCGTCATTTTAACTGCCACCATTCGCCCCCACCACATTGTTGATAAGGGATTCCATTTTGTAAACTCTCGTTTAATTTTCTCCAATAGTTGTGGATGATTTGCCCCATACATTTGGCTAGCGATGTCATCAATGTGATCCCCAGGCACTTTTTCCGTCCAACTGCCTTTTTTAACTGTGTTTCCACTGCCAACCTGTCAAGACTGCTAGGATCCATTGTTAAGTTCAATAATTCTGACTTTTGTCTATTTTTAGTCCGGAAATCCTCCCGAACTCATCCAGCTCCTTCATAACCTTCCGGGTTGGAAAGCGAAACCAACATGTCATCTGCGAATGCCATTGTTTTCTGTTCCCTACCGCCATCACTATGCCCTTCAAATATGTGCAAATAATGGCTCTAAATAGATTGCGTACAACAATGGCAATAACGGGCATCCTTGTTTTGTACCCCTTTCCAATATTATTAGTTTAGAGAGCATTCCATTCACTGCTACCCGTAGTGTCGGAGACCTGTAATTCACCCGCACCATTTGGAAAAAGCCTGTCCCAAACCCCATATGTTCCAATGTTGTAAATAGTTGAGGCCACTCCATCTTATCAAAGGCCTTTTCCGCATCGAGCGACACAAGTACTGCCGGCACCTGATGTATTGCTGTCTTTTCTGTGAGGTGGCACACCCTTCTCGTATTGTCAAAAGATTGCCTTGTCAGTAAAAAATCCCGACTGGCCCTGGTGAATCATTGACGGCAATAGCCATGTCATTCTATCAGCTAGTATCTTTGCACATCATTTAGCATCTAAATTGATCAGTCCAATCGGGCGATCGGATCCTGGGAGTAGTGGATCTTTACCCTATTTTGCAAATACTACCAGTTTTGCCTCATTCATCATTTGAGTTATTGCCCCCATCGTTTTAAAGGTGTTGAATAGTTTCATCAATCTGGGTATTACAATTTTATAGACGCTGTCCGGGTATCCATCCGGGCCCGGAGCCTTATCATTCGGAAGGTTTTTGATTGCTCTTCTTCCCCCTCTTCTCTTATATTCTCTTCTAAATATGCCCTATCCTCCTCCGATATTCGGGGGAGGTTCAATTTATCAAAAAACTCCTCTCGAGTATCCATTGATGGATCATTGGACATGTGTAGTCTCTGATAATAGTCCTTTAATATCATCCCCATATCCTCGTCCCTCGTCTTCTCTATCCTTTGCTTATCTTTTAGTTTCATAATTGTTTTCGTGACCCCTGTTGCCTTCAGTTGGCCTGTATATAATATCGATCTTTTATTAATAATAAAGATTTTTCGGCCTGTCTACTCCGTAGCATCCCCTATGGCCCCTGTACATGTCTAAATGCAAATCGGACACTCTGTGTGGGATTCTGCATCATTTCCCCTTGTAGGATCTTTAATTCCCCCTCCAGTTCCTCCTCCTATCTCTGTCTTTGTCTGTCCCTTTCTGCTCTCAGGGCTATGAAATTCCCCCTAGTCACTATGTTAAATGCATCCAAAACCACTGCTGGGGAAGTGTCCCTGGTGTGGTTTTCATAAAAAATTGTTGTATCTCATCTCTTATTGTTTCTGTTCTTACTGGGTCTTGTATCAGTTCTCTTGGGGATCTCCATTTCCATAATCCCCCACTTGTAGGGCCCAGTATGAAAGTTGCCCACACTGGGGCATGGTCTGATAAGGAGGTAGATCCCACTTCTATCTCCTGTGTCTTACCCACTAGGCCTGTTGATGCCCAAATATAATCAATCCTTGATTGAGAAATGTGTACGTGCAAATAATACGTGTACCCTGACTGCTGTCCTCTCACATGCCTCCATACATCCTGTAAAGCCAACATCCCCATTTTCTTTTTAAGTGCTGTAGAGGAAGCCTGTGATCCTGAGTATGCCCACATACTTCAATCAATCTTGGGGTCCCAAGCCATATTAAAATCTCCCCATAGAATAATTTCCCCTGTGGCAAACCCATATAACGTTGAGAGGACCCCGCCTCAAAAAATCATCCTGTACCATATTGGGAGCGAATATAGAGGCCATCATCATCTTCCGGTTATCCAGTGTTAGATTTATAAAGATGTATCACCCCTCCTTATCTAGCAGGGATCCTTCCACTCGTGCTCCTACCTTATCACTTATCACTATCATCACCCCGCCTTTTTCCCCTTGCATTGGCCTGATATATCTGAGTGTACCCTCTTGTTTTCAACATACCCTTGTCTGTCCTCCTTATGTGTCTCTTGATAGATCAATATATCAACCTTCATCCCTCTCATATGATGTTCCACTTTTTTTTCTTGACGGGCGAATTCAATCCCCTTACAGTATATGTAAGTACTTTCAAGGTTTTCATTCCGTTAGATAGATAAAACCTGCCTGACCACCCTCTGAGTCCTGCATCTGCACCATGGTTTCCTTCCCCCCTTATTCCCTCCCCCTTCCCATTCCCCTTACACCAACTTTTAACCAACACCTCCAACTTCCGCTTCCCCCCCGTGGAGGGACCAGGTTCCTATGTTCCCTCGAACGACTTGCCCATTGCGCCTGGCTCTCATTCAAACCCAGAGACCCAGTCATTGGGAATCCTAAACCCTACTCGATTCCAATTGTTTCCACGTACTCCCTCCCTGGTTATTACGTGTTCCAATCGTGTGTGTTACTTTAGCCTCTTATCAGATATAAATGTCCTCCCCGTAATCATCCACTTCCTTCCTCTTTATCTCATCTGTGTGTGCCCCCATACTTCCTTAAGCACTCTGGTTTTACGTTCCCTGACACCTTTTTTGTGCATTATTTTCAAAACTTCCAGCCGTCTGAACCCTTTTCTGTTACTACTGGGTCCTACTTGTCCGTCCACTTCTTCCTCTTGTAATTTAAGGATCCGTTCCCCTTCTTCGCACGTCGTGATTCTATATTGTCGTTCTTCCCATGCAAAAAATAGTTTGAATGGAAACGTCCATTTTGTATTTGATCTGTTTTGCGATTAAGACTCTCACCACCTGACCCATTCCCCTTCTCCTTTGAAATTTTATCTGTGCCAGGTCCTGATACAATTGTATTTCTTCCCCGTTGACCCGCAATTGTCCTGCCGTTCTTGCTTTCCGAAGAATCTGTTCTTGCTGGGTATAGGACGCTACAGCCACTAGGGCATCCCGCAGATGTGAGCCCGGGCCCACCGCTCTCCGGGGGCCCACCCTGTGGTATCTGTCCAGCTGCAGCATTACCTCTGGTTCTTCTACCAATACTTTTTTGAAAACTCGCTGGACCATGCTCTTTAAGTCTTTGTCCTCCACCGTTTCAGGAAGGTTTTTTATTCTAACATTTGACCTCCTGGAGCGATTTTCCAAAACTTTATTGGATTTCTAAATTACTTGCAAGATGGGACAATTGTTCAAACATTTCATCTGTTGTTTACGTGTCTTTCTTCAAAATGCTGGACCACCTTCTCCAGGGTATCCGTTCTCTCCTCTAATTTCGCCACATCCAATTTAATTTCCTGGACCGTTTGCTTCACATCATCCTTTAAAGCTTCAAATTGCATCTGGAAGGAAGCCAAGAATTGTTCTTGAAATTCTTTAAAGCACCCCTTCATTTCCTCTTTGCTAAGCGCCATGGCACCCCCTTCGCTCTGTTCTTGTGTCTGCGGTGATGCCTTTCAAAGAGAATCCTCCCTCATTTTCGGGGGTCCTCCGTCTGGGGTCCACAGTTCTTTTACTGTTCTTTGCTGGCTTGCCCTGGGTTGTTTGTTGGGCCGCACCCACCCCTTTCACTCTTGATTTGGACATATGGGCAACACCTGAGTCTCTCTTTTCACTCCCCTCCCCCGTCCAGGGCCTTCAATAGGGTGTTTGTCCGGCTGCTTCTATATCTCTCCTTATCCTTGCATTGGTAGCTTTTCACCCCTTTTTTTGTCACCTAAGCGGCCATCACACCCTGCTGTTTCTCCTTCCCTTCACTGATACCAAATCAGTCATCCTAGCTGGGGATTCTTTATTCCATTGTCCCGGTGGGGAAATGAGGGGGGGAGCCTTTCTCACCTCTCTCCCTGGCCTCTCTGTAGAGGTGGCACTGATTCACTTGGCGGCCATGGTTCCCGCTGGGACTTGTAGCCCGTACCTTATTCCTTCATCAATCTGGTGCTGAGCTGCTCTGTGCCATTGTTTCTGAGATGTTCCCACCCTTGCTCAGCCACACGATTGTCCTGTTCCTCTCCCACTGGGTCTGCTTACCCGCTCTTGCCGCCTCCCTCCTATTGCACTGTACGCTCGTGGTTGAGCCCCTCACTGCTGTCTCAGCACGAGCAGCCTTCTTCCCAGCACAATTCCGCTCAGGAGGCCCGTTGAGACTTGCTGGGCCCAAAAGCTTCATCCACGGGCGGCCTTCTGCTCTTTACAATATCGTTGCAGTGGTGCCCTGCCTAATGTGTCCTGTTTTGGCACTTCCCAATACTCCTCTGTTCGTGCCTCAGACATTTGCTGCCGTTCCTGGGGGATATTGCTGTTTGCTTTGGCTCCTAGTCCACTTGTATCCTGCAATTCCCACATGATTGGACTCTTTATTGTCAGCTTATTGTGCGGCCAGTAGGGAGAGATGCATACACACGTCTTCCACTGCCGGCCGCCATCTTGGAATCCCCCCAGGTCAACTAGTTTAATATAGCCTTCTATAATTTCTATCACAGATCATGGTAAATGGTACTATGGCATGGCACATACTTTTATGGGGTGAACTGATCCCTAATAGGAGTATAGAGAACGGCCAATCAATTATAATAATATAGAATGAAATGAATATGAATTTTAGTGAAGAATGATCTCACATGAGTTGTGATAGTGACCCTAATTTTTAAGTCACGAACCTTAGAAAACATTTTTTTTTTAATTTTAACGTGTGAATTGGAAGATAGAAATTAATGAGAAGACGGGTTGTTCCATGTACAGATGTGTGGTTGATCCGGATAAAGGAATACAATGCCGAACAGGTACAGGAACTCCTTACAAATGAAAAGTATTCATACAAGTAAATAGCTATCATGTATATCAGTCAACAATGATGTCTATTATATTATAGGTATAAGAACTTAAACTAATTTTCGTGATCCCAGTGGACTGAAACATTCAACATGGTTTAAAAGAAGTACAAATAGTGAGGTAAGATGGGGCATTTACAATTAACTTCAATTTGGCTTACTAGTCGAGGAAATTTATCAAAGGGACAAGTGCACAAGATTGCATCTACTTTAAAACTATATCTATTGAAAGTGTTGGGTCGGGTTGGGGACCAGTAGTGTGTGATCCGGTCCAACAGGCTAATAACAAGGCCAATGGCGTAGATGAAGGTCTCTAGATTGATGTAATATGTTATGGATATTTGCAATAAGATAGTGTAAGTTGAAACTTAGATTGCAATATGTTAATAGTTATCTCTCTCAAACACTCACTATCATGTCTCTCTCTTTTCTTTGTGATTTACAGAATATATTTTGTAATTTGTTGAAGGAGCAGGGTAGACATTTCAAATATGTATGATTAGGATGTACTAATTTCAATGTCAAGACAATTAAATTTGAGCTAATGTTCAAACAATTACTGTCAAATAATATAGCCTGGCAAAGTCCAAATAAATGGGCGAACCATTAGCATGTGCTCACTAATCAGTTTATGTTGGTTTTCCTAAAGGTCTTCACAATTGGGTACATGTTGGAGAGGTCTTGTGAGGTACACGCCACTTCAATTTATCTTTCACGGTATGAGAAAATATGAGTTTTTGTATGTAACTAGTGATCTAAATTATTTTAATGGAAATCAAATTATGCATGAAAATAACCATTCTTAAGGATTATAAAATTGTTTTGAGATCCTCACTGTTTGGTATGGTCTGGAGGCCTTTTTTCTTAATGTTTAAATATTGGTTGGTTTTACAGTGTTGCAACCACCAGACGACCCATGCAGTGGGGGTGCTGTATTAGAAGCTGGTGGAGTTCAGACTGAAGTATAATATTTACCACATAGTGGAGTGCTTAATCACGTTAGTAAACACTCAAGCCATTTCTTTTCATAGTATTGTTGTTTAGTTCTTAAGATGTCCCACTTTTTGTCTAAGGCCAAAAGTAAGTTTCCCAACTATTTAAGATTCCTCTTAGAGAAGTAGAGCAGTTCCTTCAATGTCGAGCACCAGAAAACCTTTTGCCCCTCGTACGGACCGTAGACAGAGGCTGTGATTAGCTGGACCCCATTAAGTGTCTGATCACAAAAATACATCTGCCCTCCTAGTCTATTTTCCTTTGTTCTGAATAAAATCAGACATTACAGTTCAAGAATATCCGTACCCCCCTTTTCTTCTGCTTAGATGAGGCAAATAATGGAGTGGGAACTGTGTAAAGCGAAGCCTAAATGTATCCTCTCTTGTTAAGTGGGCCTTCTTCAGGCATTACACATCTGCCTGTTTACCCTTCAGTTTTAGAAATAGTTGAATTATATTCTTTTGGGAGTTTATTTTCTTCAGCCCTCTTACATTATAGATAAGTAATGTAATTGGTTACATGAGCAGATTGCTGCTTTGCAGGATATTGTTCTGAGGTGATATCTTTCCCCTGAAGCTATCAATGCGTAGGCGGTAAATTACAGTGACATGTAGGTGTATAACATAAATACAAAAACTACTCCTTGCCTAGATGTAAGACCTCATAATTATACAACTAGGGTAGATAAAAAATAGGATAACCAATGTGATAACCAGGATGAGATGTGGCAGACTTATTCTAAACATCTCTGTGGCCACAAAATTCATGAGGTGGGAACATAAATACAAAAACTACTCCTTGTCTAGATGTAAGACCTCATAATTATACAACTAGGGTAGATAAAAATAGGATAACCAATGTGATAACCAGGATGAAATGTGGCAGACTTATTCGAAACATCTCTGTGGCCACAAAATTCATGAGGTGGGGGTTGCATGCGATTATTTTTCCCAAAATAACTAATGCATTAATAACAAATCCAAAATAACGATTTTCAAAATAACAAATTCCTTTTTCATTGTTTTTTGTTGTTTTTGGGGGAATCCACCCAAAGCTCCCCTTTTTGTTGTTCCTAATACTTTTCCCCCCACCCCCAAAAACACTATTCCCACTCCCTACCGCTTATTTAGTTTATCTCCAAATTCGCTATTTTTGAATTCATTATTTTGGATTTGTTATCAATGTATTAGTTATTTTGGGATTCGTGATAATCACTGCATACCAGGTGGGCGGGATCATTATCTACCTCTCATTGGCCCAGGAGGGCACATTCCTCAACTTAGACTAATGGAGACCGATGGATTAGTAAGTATTATTCATGTGCTGCCGCCAATAGGAATGCTAGTTATCGCTCATTGGATGTAAAGTTATGTCGCTAATGGGTTTTGTGTCCCCTCTGTATTTTCTCTGTGATGCTGTCTAGGTACACTCCCCCAGCTTCACTCAGTTGCTTCATCCAGTCTAGAATTTATTGAGAAGCCGATGATCTTTGCTACGTCCTCTGATGGTTCCATGTGAAAATGTCCCCAATAAAAAGACAGTCATAACAAAAAAGTCGCTGGGAAAAGGATGCAGTGAAAGGCTGTTTCATTTTGTATTGCCCCCCACATTCCATTTAATGGAAGCAGAGAAACCCCCACAACCCCCAAACCCATTATACGTTCAAGGGGCCCGGGGGACAGCCCCACAACTTGTTGCCCTTGAATGCATGGGCCAGTACAAAACAAAAAACGCCTTTCACCACTGCCTTTTCCCGGCGACCTTTTGTAATTACTGTCTTTTTGTTGGGGATTTTTTCATTGGATACGCCTCTGATGTGGTACACCGTGACTGCTTCCGTCCCAACTAAACAGGAGACTGAATCGGAAAGTCCACTTATGTTTGATTTTTGTAGTTTGTCTGCAATAGGGTGAAATGACTCTCTTTTGAAAAGTGAGAGCTGCTTTCTCTTGAAAGATCAGTAAAGACTGACCCTGATAGAAGATGCTTGCATTATGCTCTCCTTCATGGTATAAGCATGGATTTTCATAATTATATCTCAAGGCTTAGCCTTCGAACCTCTACCGATGGGGTTGACTGTATGAACCATGTCCAGCATGAAGGTTTATCTAAATTTTTGGAGGACCCAGCCTCTGAAATCAGACCCCATGGATCCCTCCATAATGCCTTTTATTCTTACCTTTTGCCTCCTATGTTTGTTTTCCAAGTCCTCAGTTGTTAATAAGAAGAGTTTCACGTTTTGCTTGGAGTCGGGTAGCTCGCCTTGGAGATGTATATCTTCCTGCAGTGATTGCACCAATGTTTCTGCATCTCTCATCCTTTAGTTGATCTGTTTAATTTCTCTAGAGAGATCTGTCAGCAGTTTGCAGATATCTTCCATGGCATTTTGAATTTCCATTTTGACAGTCTGCCTTATCTCTTCTTTGATCGCAGACAGCCTTGTAGATCTTGTGTCATAAGCACCAATGTTTGGGCGCTATCTGCTCCAGCGACCTCCAGATGCTATTTTGCAGACATCCCCATTTTTTTAATTTCCATTTCCATTTTCCTTGTTTGGGGAAAACATTGGGTGATCAAAAGGGATTTAAGGTCTTGGCTTTTCTTGTGGATCTCCATGAAGACATCCACAATTGAAGCAGAGTCTCGTTCTTCTACACCTCTCACCTCCCCGAAGCCGACTGCCAGATAGTATGTATTGATTCCCAGTGAAAGGGGGAATGAGGTGGGTGGCTCCTGTTATGGTGCTATTCTTCATAGATTTGTAGATGCTCTGTATTAGGGAGTTGAAATTGCAATGTGGAGGCTGCAGCCTTTAGATGGCTGAAATCTTCTGGGGACCAGCTGGGGAGTGGGGGGCAGCAGAACCCCAAGCTAAATGAAGTGTATGGGCTCCGGGGACTTTGTCCCTACTTCCAGCATTGTATCTGGAGCGGCCTTCCACAGAGACTGTGGTGAGCATAGGCAGGGGATACCTATCAGCACTGCCCCCGGTGTGTCAGTGAGCCGGCTTGTGTCTCTCAGTAGACACTTTCACGGGACACCAAATGCTCCAGGAGGAGTGGGGGGGATAATCCGCTAGATGCTTCTGGCGGGACATTAGGATCAACCTCACATTGCAGGTCCGGACGGAGTTATAACAGTGCATATGTCACCCAGCGGATGAAGATTGCCGGGCCTCCCCAGGCGGCTGCCCAGATGGAGGGAAAGGTTCTTCATTACCCTGCGACTAACTAGGTGCTCCAGCTGCTGTGTCCTCGCCCCAGTGTCTCCTCGTTGGAGGGAGAGGAGGGAATGGCTTCCCCCACCTCTGATCAATGCTGGAAACTCTCCTCCCTGTTGCCGGCATGAAGTCAAGTCTATCACAGAGGCCTTGGAGAGCCCAGACAGGGGAAAGAGGTAAGTCTTTAGGTCATTAAGCTCGGTTGGTGCTGCCACCAATGCTACAGCAACCCGAGATCTTGATGCAGGCAGAGCTGCTTTTGTTGAATGATTAAAACAGGTGAGGGACTGAGAATTTCTCCCGGGGTAGCTGCAGTGGATTTAGATGGTGGCCAGTTCAGGTACCGTCAGCAATCAGTGGGATTTTAAAAAGGGTCTTTGGTCTCTGGCTTGCTTACTGTTTATGCTACAGTGATGTGGATATATAATAGTGAAACTTAAGAGAACTGTCTCGAGGGTATCTTATGATCTGTGTTCATTATTGAAATATATAATAGTGACACTTAAGAGAGCTGACTCGGGGTATCTAATGATCATGGGTGGGGTGACAAAACCTTGTTTGGTGTGGGTGCTGGCAGTTATTGCTGGTCCAATATTTGAAGCTCTTGATGTTTGTTGTAAATTATCGACAATTCAGTCATGGATTAGTGTTGTACGCAGTGTTTTAATTATCTAATAGAGCATGACAGTTGTGGCATTGGGTGCCAATTGTGGTGAAACAAAAAAGCTGACTCGTGTTTCGACCGTGGTCTTTATCAAGGCTGTGGAGAGTGAGGTGTGTGGTGACCAGTGTTTAAAAATATAAACGGTGCAGTGGCATTGTCCGGATTAACAACTTTATTCATGGCAACATCATCCAGTTGGTCATTCCTTCCTCGTCTCCCTAGCTGACTACCGGGGGTCCACGTGTCCTCACCAGACACTGCCCCTCGGCACATTTTCAACACATGCTATTTACCGCATTATCCAGGGCCTCCCTCCTTTTCCAACCACCTCACGGTCATCTTGTGACCGACACAGGCCCCCCCTTACATCCTCCCCTCTCCCATCATACTCACTGGCTGCCCTTTGCTTGGGCGCTCTGTGACACTCACCTATCACCGCACTAATCAGTGCCCTTTCCAAATATAATCACCCTTGAAGTTTTCAAGGCAGACACGCCCTTTGCCTTTTTTCTCTGGTTGCCAACCAGGGCTCCCTTTGACCCCACCTCACACCGCACTTGTTCCCCTCGGCACAATGCGTCTTCTACTTCTTCACCTTTCGCGCGAACACGCTGCCTTGACCCCCATTATCAAGTGCCCACTTTACACGCCTCCCTGCCACTCATCCCTAGCCAACCTACCACTGCCTCACGCGTCACAGTCACGGTCTCCCAACCTTGCGGTTTCTCTTTTCCAAGCAGGAAGCAAGTACTTTATCCCAAACGGGAGCACTCATTTCCTGACTGGAACCACACGGATCGGACTCACATATCCAGTCTCAGGTAAGTGTTGAGCCCTCAACCAGCCGGTAGGACTCCCGCCCCGCCAGGCCCCCTGCCTTGCCACATAGCACCGGCCCCCTTGACTCGGGTCACTGGGCCCCCTAGTGCCCCGGGCTGTTCCCCATCCCGCTACCAATGGGTTGCAGCTTCTCCTTCCGCCTACACGGTGTGCAGCCCACCTGGGCCGCCGCCAGCACACCCATCCCCCCCCCATGCTTCCACCCATTAGCGGATGACCTGCAAGCTTCCACCCATCAGCGGACAACCTTCCCATGGGTCAATGTGGAATTTTCAGCTCAATTACCACTGGCGGTATTACTGCGTGTTAATTGTGACAAAAATCAGCATTTTTCCGGCACATTTACCCCCAGCTTAGAGCTGTGGGTAAATGCTGCCAGACTCGAGATTGGCACCCATTAGATGCGGCTGTAACACTGTTACCACCGTATTAAAGGGCTACCGCCCAACTAGTAATGAGGTCTATAGTTGGAAATGGATGCTTATTCTACTCTAAACGCTTTTTGGATGTTTTTGCACGTGAATTTGAGGTATTTAAGAACAGACTAAGTCAGTGACTCGCCCCCTGAAGTGTGCCTGAAATAAACCTTTAATGAGCCCTGTAATTATTGTACAGAATTCCATAAAGACACATTATTTGTTATTCCTATTGTTTCGTATTTAGGGTCACTGCTAAAGTGTTACAATTGTGGAATCCCCTGTTTTTTTTTAAGAGGCTTGAACAAGAAAGGCAGTCACTCCAGAAAAAAAGAGCGAATTGGCACTGGCCACGGCCCAGGAGCTTCCATTTAAAAATAAATCATCTTTTTTAGGGGTGGCAAGGGAGGCCAAAGGGGTAGCAAGGGAGACCTCAGGGGGCCCACTCCAAATGACGTTCCTGCCCTTCCTATCCCTGCTGTTC
The DNA here is from genome assembly GCF_040938575.1 of Ambystoma mexicanum. Taxonomy (NCBI): domain Eukaryota; kingdom Metazoa; phylum Chordata; class Amphibia; order Caudata; family Ambystomatidae; genus Ambystoma; species Ambystoma mexicanum. The sequence continues at coordinate 554,696,128 of NC_090932.1, forward strand.
TGACTAATTGTGGCCCACATTCCTTCCCCTGTCGTACATTCTGGTGTGCAGCAGTTACCACCCCCACAGATTCTTCCAGGGGTGATGTGTTCCCTGTGCCTTGTGGTCCTTCCGTGCGAGATATGGCTCACTTTAACAAATGGGCTAAATGCAAGATATAGCACACTAACACAGAAGGGCTAAATGCAAGACATGGCTCACTAACACAGATGGACTAAATGCTAGAAATTGCTCACTAACCGAGATGGACTCAATGCGAGATATGACTGACTGACAGAAATGATCTACATTCTAATAGGTAATAAGAGTGGCAGGGCTTTACTGGAGTACAGTAATGACTGTACTCCCCATCCAGACCACACTTACCATATTTGTAGCTGCTGGATGACTGTGGCAGGCTCCTCAGGTGAACACGGGCAAACACGGACTGGAGCTGCTTTTTCGGGAGCCATCCTATGCCTTGGGCCTTTAGAGAGCCAATCCAAGGGTTTTGGGCGGAAGGTGAGGCGGGGCCAAGGCTAGAACAGGAAGCGGGAAGGGAAAGGGAGAGGGGTGGTGATTTTGTAATGGAAAAATTAAACAAAGGCCCGAGCACACAAGAGCGCAAGAGTTCCCAGTAAAATAATTAAATAAACACCTGTGGGAGGATGGGGGTCGTATGGGTAACAGGGCACTTACCTCCAAGCTTGCATACAGCACGAGTGGCTTGCAGGCTGCACTGAGGCAATAGACCCTTGGTGCACTACACATTGGGCCTCTAAGGCCAATCAAAGGGCGTTGGGCGGGAACAGAGGAGGGGCAAGGCTAGGGCAGGAAGGGAAAAGGAGCGGGGTGGGGGACACGAGCACATAGGAGTGCTGGATTTCACAATTAAATAATTAAATAAAGGCCTGAGTGCATAGGAGCGCCAGTTTTCCCAATTGAATAGTTAAAGGCCCGAGCACAGAGGAGCACAAGATTTTCCACTAAAATAGATAAAGGCCAGAGCGCACAGTAGCGCAGGATTTCCCATAATTAAAATAATTAAACGCTCATGGGAGAATGATGGTCGTGCGAGTGACGGGGCACTTACCCCCAAACCTGCAGCCAGCAACTACGTACATATTGGGGGTCATTACGACCCTGGCGGTAGCCGTGCCGGTAAAAACGGTACGGCTGCCGCCGGAGTTGTTTTTTTTCCAGCGCCTGGCAATGGGGAATTACAGGGGCATTACAGACACGGCGGTCCCGGTAATTCCCCATAGCCAGGCGCTGGTAAAAATTACTCCCAATTCCCATTCGAGCCCCATAGGACTCAATGGGAATAGGGAGGATGGTAGCACCAGCACGATTCATGATGGTGCCGGTGCTACCGTCAAAGTCTAGGAGTGGGTGCCTTTCCGCCCACCAGGTCACACCTGGCGGGCTGAAAGGCACCCGCTCGCAGAACTCAGAGCATGTCGGTCCGGTAACAATGGTGCCAGTAGCTTAACGGTACCGTTGTTACCGGACCGGCATACTCATAATGAGGCCCATTCTGTGGCTGTGTGATGGACTTGAGAATTGTTGCAGCCACACAAATAAATTGGGCCTCATTATAAGTTTGCCAGTCCAGTAACAACGGTACCGGTAAGCTACTGGCACCATTGTTACCGGACCGACATGCTCTGAGTTCTGCGAGCGGGTGCCTTTCAGCCCGCCAGGTCTGACCTGGCGGGCGGACCGGCACCCGTGAGCAGAGCATGTCGGATGCACCGGAACCATTCTGAATGGTGCTGGTGCATCCGACCATGGGAATGGGGAGCATTTCATTCCGGCGCCCGCCAATGGGCAATTACATGGTCCGGCCGAGCCGTAATGACCCGGTAATTGCCCATTCACGGGTGCTGGAATAATTTGCAAGTTTGGCACCAGCCTGCCGGTTTTACCGGCAAGATTACTGCCAAACTTATAATGAGGCCCATTGTGTTGGCAACTGGACCCGAAATTACCTTTTAGGGCTGCTATGGATCTGTGGACGCATACTAGGATATGCTGCAAGCTTAAAAATCAGGAAGAGGCAAGGTCGTTTGATATTCTGGTTATGTATTGTCTGCAGAGGAACCCTGAGCTGTGCAGCTACTCTCAAAGGGCAGCAGGGAGCTGTGTGTGATTCATGACTGGTACCATAAGACTATGGGCTTCATTATAAGTCCGGCAGTAAGCGTGCCGGACTAGAGAATTTTTCTGGCGCCTGACTTGCCGGAACCACCGGGGTATTACAGACCCGGCGCTCCATGAAGTCAGGTGCCGGAAAATGTAAATCCCCATTCCCACTTGAGTCCCACAGGACTCAATGAGAATAGGAGCACGGTAGCACCGGCACTGTTAATAACGGTGCCAGTGTTTCTGTGAAACTCTGCGGGCAGGTGCCGTTCCGCGGGACGGCACCCATCTGCAGACTCATAGTGTGCGGGTCCGTTAACAACAGTGCTGGTAGGCTTACCAGCACCATTATTACCGGACAGGCACACTTGTAATGAGGCCCTATGACATGTTTTGTTGCTAGTACTGTACCTTATGAAAGAGCAAACCTTCTCTCAGGACCACAGAGCAGGCAGGGAATCTTCCAGGCTGTAGGTCAACAATGTGAACACCAGTGCACCCCAAACCATCAGTGAAGGGCCCCTCAGACAACCAGCCAGCCAAAGTGGACAGAATGGGTCTGAAAGAGAAGTGGAAGCCACCCAAAATGGACACACAGGCATGGGAAAGGTGATCTGGGTAGCTTGTACACCTGGAAACCCCTAAAATAAGAACAGCCCGGAGTGGTTGTATGTCAGAAATGCGAACCTGGAATTTTCGTGACTCAGTGAAAAATTAGCAAAATGTTCCATTTTCTTTTTGGCTAAAGGTTGTCATTTTCCATTTATCCTATGTCACAAAGTTGTTATACTGCACATCATATTCTCAGTGCATATATGCTTGTCCTTTTGTGAAAAAGCTTTCAGGACATGTGCACATCTTTGGCTCAGCAGTAGTCAGGCTTTTCATTCTTCTACTCTGCCAGGGTGGTCTTGTGAGCCTGGTCATGTTGAAACCATGCACGTGAAAACAGGAGAATAAAGCCCTTCGGCTTATTGTATTTACACTCCCAGTGGCCCGACAGCCACAAATTGTCAGGTTCTATAGCCACTAAAGACGGAAGGAATGATTGTCACTTTTAAATGAAGGTGAGTGTGTCAAAATGACTACTGCTTTGGATTCTTCTAAGTCATCAGAACTCTCAAAGATGCACCAGGGGGACAGGACCAATGCAAATACCTTATTTTGGTGGCTTAACATTGTTGAGAAGTGCTTCTTTGCTCTTTTCTGCAGTCGAGCCGCTGTCCAAAACAGTAGATTCATGCTGTTCCAGGGTTCAGTCGGCATTGTGAAGGCTTCGAACACTGCCTATGCACTGGACCCATGATCCTGCTCACTAGAGGTGAAGAACACCCTCAAGATCATCCTGTCTGTGGATTTAGTTGCCATTTAAGATTAATCGAGTTGATGGCTCTCAACAGGTCGAGTTGGTGGTCAACCTGAAGGGATGCTTCTGCAGGGTCAAGTTGGCGTTTGAGATGGCTAAGTCGATGGCTTCCAGTGGGTCGAGTTGCCTTTCAAATCAGATCGAGATGATGCTTCTGTTGAGTTCATTCAGCGCTCTGGATGCAGAGAATTGGATGGTCCCACAGTGTCTAGCCGGAGGTCAAGTCATGGATGCAATGCCTTTCAATGGGTCGAGTCAAGGTTGTGATGGTTACCAGACATTTGATCAAAAAAAATTGGTCGACTGGACAAATGGTCCAACCAATTTGGTCGAAAACCAAATGGTCGAATTTTTTATTTTTTTATTCTTACCCCTTTTTTTTTGGGGTGGTCCCCCCCCAACCCCCTTTTTTTCTAAAAAAAACATTTTTCCCCGAAACTACAACCTTAAAAATATATATATAAATTAAAAAAAAATTCGACCATTTGGTTTTCGACGAAATTACGTCGACCAAATGTCCTGTCGACCAATTGTTTTCGATGAAATGTCCGGACACCGGTTGTGATATCTTGAAGAAGCAGATTAAAAGTTCTAATTTCTTAGAGTGCCAAAAGCAGCACTGCAGATCCTATAGGAGGCTTGAAGTGAGCTGAGCATGATCAAGCCCGTTTGAAAGTGTCTCAAGGTATTAAACAGAGTTTTGAGATGCTTCTTGGCAGTCTGAGTTGCTTGGAAGCCCCATCCATAGTCTCCTGGGACTAGGAGATACCTTTTCTTCTGCACATTCACTCTCTGGAGCTTGTCTGGCACCAAGAGAAGGTCCTTCACCTCCAGTTGCCGGATCGAGGTCCAATTCATAGGCAACAGAGAGGACCGGTCCATAGAAGTGTCACCCTAATTGTGCCTGTGACGTGGTTAGGGAGAAGAGCAACCCTCTTCGTTTGAGTCTTTGGTCTTCACCTCTATAGTAAAAGACTTTGGAATAGATTGTATACCCAACAGGGTTCCCGTGAATACTTCGTCTTAAAGTCCAAATATGAATCAACTAAGGGGATGGATTACCCCCTTATAAAGACAAAATGCGAAATGGTATTGTTTCAAATAAAGCTTGCTGTCGGGGGTCCAATCCAAGCTGATGTAACAAGTTGCATTTGCATTCTGATGTCATACCCCAAGTACTTTGCTGCAGGAAGTGATGAGAGACAGGACGTTTAGGGACCTCTAACAGAGCCCAAGATAGAGAAACATTTCACTGGGATAAACCTCTCATCTGGGCTACTCTAGCTGTATCCCCTTCCTCTGTCTGCCTACTTCAAAGGGACTGCAGTAATCATCCTGGTGTGGGAGGGCCATTGTGTCAGGACTGTCTTTGAAGCACTGGCTCCCGGGCGACCTCCTGTGGAGGGTTCCAGTTTTTTTAGAGGAAGGTGTCAACATTCCTAAGGAGGATCAAAAGACAAGCTTAATTTGGTTGTTGCTGCACTGCCAGACCAGACAGCTAATACGTACCGTGTCCTGTCAGGAATTAGTCACCTCACCAAGATGACAATAAAATGACATCAAAGTGATTGTGGCTTTTCAGTTGTGTGACCCCAGGATCCCATAACCGAATTTGGCTTATATTTAGACAGTAAAGTTCCACCATGCTGTTGGGGTACACATTTATAACAATTTGATCCGGAGATGCAGCCATGTAAAAAGCCAACTCGGGCTGTTTGAACTTTGCAATCCAGCAGCTGCGACTGAGAATGCACATGTGACCTTTGAACCTGCCAGGGCAGGTGCTGGGTATATGTTTTTTTTTTTTTTGCATAGCGCGACCTGAATAGCCAATACACCAAAACCGTCATAATGTCACAAGAAATAAAAAGAAGCGATGGATAAATACATACAAAATGAAAATGAAAAATGAGCAGAACACCCTTAAAAAAAAAAAACTATTTGGCTTTAAGCTAGCAGTTGGTAAAAGAGAGTTAAAAAAAGAAAAAAACACATGGGCGGAGCAGCGCTAAACTTAGATGCAGTGAGGACAGAAGAGGAAGTCCAAACAGTTATGTGTCAGGGTAGGGTCAACGAACTAAAAGCAAAATAAAGGAGTACATTAAAATCCCAATTTCAAGTTAACATACATTCAGATATCTTGACAAAATACATATACCATAATAGACAAATATTACATAACATGTCAGTGCAGCTTAAATATGACCTGGCGAAGCATAATATTCAATAATGTAGCATACCAAATCTTAGAGGCCAGAGCATTTCAATGCAGGGCATAGCATAGTGAAGATAACAGAGTAAAGGCGCAACATGCCATAGCTTATCCTAACAAATAATAATGTACCCTAGCATAACAGCACTGCAAAAGTAGCATGTCCCAAATAACATATTAGAGTGGGTGCCCCCGCATGCACACAGACACAAACACAAGGACACACACCAACACACACAGACACACATAAATTGCTCTTTGATTTCATTATTAGGCTTACCTAAAATGTGTTTGTTTATCTTTTTATACAGCAATAACATGCTGCCTTACATCCGCTTCTTAGTGCTTTGAGACACTTCAGCATCTTGCAAAGCCTAGGAAAGACAATAGATCCATTCATAAAATTAAAAAAAACACATGGTATATAAAGCTGCATCAAACAAAACATGCTTTAGTATGTTATATTATGTTAACAGGTTTAACTGAGTACAGCACTCACCAGAAGATGTCATGAGTCTATAGAAATGATGACTCAGGAGTAAGTCTGAAACGGTTACTGGCGGATTACGATGGATTAAATAAAAAGGACTTGAGACATTTCCTGAAAGTCAAAAGTTTGAATTCTTTACACAACGATTGCGGGAGAGAGTGCTATTGTTTATCTGCCAACACACTGAAAGAATGTCACCCAAGTCTTTCTTTCATGGAGGTTGGGATGATAATGAAGATTACCCCTGCTTACTGTGCAGGGAGTCTTGATTCTATTAAAGACTAGGAGGCGAGCATTATGCTTCAACTTCTTTAGGTATTACTCTTCTGCAGTTTCAACAAACACGTAAAAAGCCTTCCACTGTTCCATTTCTTTTTTCTTTCTTAAAACTACATATCCCACTGCCTCTGTAGTCCCTGACAGTGCTAGTCAAGTCTATGGGCCTCATTACATGTTAGGTGGTAGGGGGTTAACGGAGCCGGTAGAGCTGCCGGCCCCGTTAACCCCCTACCGCCTCATTGCGAGGTCTCCTTGCGGGACTTGCTAAGAACGGCTGGTAAAACTAGGCGTCCTTAGCGGGTCCCGCGAGCAGACCAGAATGCAAACAATGGGCCTGTCATTAACGGCACGTTCTTTGCATCCTCCCCATTCTCATTGAGCCCTATGGGGGCTCAAATGAGGATGTACCGGGTCCGGGTTCCCTGAATGGGGAAATACCGGGCCCTCCAAGGTCGGAATGGCCCGGTATTTCCCCATTCAGAGAACCCGGAACCCGGTATGGGGGTAGCCATGCCGCAAATATCGGCATGGCTACCTCCATGGCTGTAATGAGGCCCTATGTGTCACTTCTTGTTTCTGAACTCCTCCTCTTCTTTGGATCTTTGGATGCTCTGAACTGCACCTTGTAAACTTTGCTTAATGGGTCCAACTTGAACTTCTGGCTTTCAACTGCCTTGATTTCATTGGCGCTCGGCTGCGTTTCTTTGCTCTTTCTAGAATGTTTCGGCTACTCTGTCCCGCAGTTCAATTACTCTTCTGGTCATCTCCTATGGAGCATACAAGACAGAATATTAAGACAGAATATTAGGGTGGAGTCTGAGTACTACTATTCTATTCATACATGTGTTTATTTATGATTTATATAGTACATACATAGGGTGGGAAATTAATTTTCGCCTCCTAGTCTTTAATAGAATCAAGAATCCCTGCGCAGTAATCATTATGCTTGTTCAAAGCTTCCCATCACTGTTGTCGGCAACCCTGAAGTGGCTTGAATTAAAAGGTCTTAAATGTATTGTCACTGGCCCAGTCCATCGCTTGCATGATATCTTGCAGTGTTACACCTGCTGCAAGCGCTGTTGAAGCCATTGCTCCTCTCACAGAATGTGCCCCATATTTCTTCAGATCTATGCCTGCCAGTTGTATTATTTCTCGTACCCATCTGGCCATTATCGCTGTGGCTACATTCTGCTACACACCATTTTTTGTTCCTTGGCAGGTAGGGGTAGAAAATAGTTCTGCAACCCGTCTACAACCTCTTAGCTACTGTAAAAATGACTCCTTCTGGCCCAAAGATCTTCATGTTCACTTCTAATGCTCTGACGTCTGCCACTAGTCTGCATGAAACCAGACACAGTAGCATAGCTAGCTTCCCCGATAGTTGTTTCAGTGACAGGTATTTGTTCACTGGCCAGCTCGCTAATAGCCGCTACACTACTGTTACATCCCATAATTGCACGTATCTCAAATCTTGGGGCACTCTGAAACAAGCACCTTTTATGAGCCTTACTACTCCTGGGTGTTCTCCCGCTGGAGCTCCCTCAATTGGGAGGTGCCCCACCAATATTGCTGACCTGTAGACTCCGATGGTCCTGCAGGAAAGCGTCTGTCCCCTGTGCGGACGGGTCTATCCTCCAGCTGAAATAGTTGGTTGTCTGTGTGTTCAGTCGTGATGCAAATAGGTCGGTGTGCACTTGTCCCCATCATTGGTCTAGCTGTCAGAATATCTCTACGTTCAGCTTCCAGTCGCTGGAATCCGACAGGTATCTGGAGTTCCAGTCTGCTATCACGTTGAGTGTTCCCGACAGATATTCTGCTGTGACTGACATCCCTGTCTGTAGGCAGAAATGCCAGAAATCTTTTGCCAACTCTGCTAGGAGCTTGGATTTGGTTCCTCCTAGGTGGTTGATAAATTTGACTGCCGATATGTTGTCCATTTTTTAGCAGGATGCAGGAGCTGACTCTCCCCTTCGTGAACGCTCTGATCGCAAAGGATCCAGCTAGAAGCTCTAAGCAGTTTATGTGAAGCTGCAGTTTATCTGTGCTCCATTTTCCTCCTGTCTCCAGCGAGCCGCACCTCCCTACCCAGCCTGTGCGACTGGCATCCAACTCTGTTACCAGGTTGGAGGATATCCAAATATGGCTCGTCCGTTCCAGGAGTCCATATTCTTCAACCAGCACTCTAGTTCTAAGACGGAATCTTGATCTAGTGGTACTAACTGGTGATACCTCAGAGCCTGTTGTAGGTGTCTGATCTTCAGTCTCTGCAAGGCTTGATAATGCAAGGACCCTGGCAATATGGCCTGTATGGATAATGCTAGCAGTCCTACTATTCCAGCCAGGACTCAGAGATATTGTATGTTTGCTCAGGCAGGCTCTCATTTCTTTCTTGATGTCCCGGATCTTACTGGCCTGCAACTCTAGCGTTGCCTTCTTGGTTTCTCGCACAAAGCCTAGGAAGTCCAGCCTCCCTGCTGGTGTCATATCTGACTTTTCCTGGTTCACTAGGAACCCTAGCGAGGAGAGAAGTACTGTTACACATGCTGTTTGGTATACTAGTGTCTCTCATTCTTCGGCTTGTATCAGCAAGTCGTCCCAGTATATGATCATCCAGATCCCTTTCTCTGTGATTGCTGCTGCTACTGGTCTCATAAGTTTGGTAAATGCCCATGGTGCTGATGCTAGCCCGAAGGGCATTGTTTTGAATTGCCAGAACCGTCTGCCCCAGCTGAAAGCTAGAAATGGGCGAACATCAATCTGTACGGGCAGTGTGAGGGAGGTCCTTCAAGTCTATCCTTGTTAGCCAATCTCCATCTCTTAAAGTATCTCTCAGCTGATGTATTACCTCCATCTTGAAATGGCAGTACACATTCCAGCTGTTCAGATCCTTCAGATTGATGACCAGTCGCATCTTTTCTTTCTGGTGCACTAAAAATGTATTGCTTATGAATCTCGGGTCTGATTTGTATTACTCTATGGCCCCTTTCTGCTCGAGCTGTCTTAGTTTGCACTGTAAGCTTTCTTTCTCTGCCTGCGCTATGTGTATCATTCGCGGCCTGGCGTGCTTTACTGGTTCTTGCACAAACTCTAGCTGAAGACCTCTGACTGTCTGCAGCACCCATGCATCGCTGGAAAGTGTGCGCCAGTTTTGCCAATATTGCTGTGTTCTCCCACCCACCAGCGGATAACTGGAAATTCTCACCTGTAGCAGAGCCTTGGCCACGTCCTGGTCCTCTGCCTCTGCGGGCTCGAGGGAATCGTCTTCTGCTGGGGAAGAAGGAGTCCTGTTGCTTGTTCTCCCAGTAGTGGGCTCTGTTATTGTGAGGCCTTCCACTCCCTTGGAGGGGACTGCCCGCCCAACCTCAATAACTGCCGGTCCAGGCAAAAACTCTGCCTGGGAAGATTTTACAGATCGATGCCTGTGCTTTCTCAAGGGTTGTGCAGGTACTCACGAATCTCCGCATTTCTTTGCTGAAAGTCTCTCAGAAGAGGAGACCATGTTCTGCTTCTCCTGCTGCGTACGTTGCTAGATCTCCTAGCTTAGTATCTATTTTTAGCAGGAGCCCTCTTCTCCTTTCTGAGGAGATGGCCCAATTCGTATTCCCCAGAAAGCACACTGCTCTCTGTGCCTAATTCGTCAGAGCCTCTGGGTCTACCTCTTCCCCTGGTATCCCTGGCTCACTCAGCTAGATCCATTATCTTGGCTAGCAGTCCTGTGAGATATAGCACCTTCTCCTGACAGCTTCTCCAGGATCTATCTATGCCTTTGCCTGGATCTTTTTCGTTTTAGTAACAAATGCCAGCATTTTAGGGTATAACTCTGGTGTCTCTGCGGCTTTGCCTGGTAGATCTGGCTGGGGGCTTGCTGCTCTCATGCGCTGTCTTACTTCCCTGTCCAGTGCCTTTCTGAGCCTTAGGGCCATATATTTTGTCACCCTGTGGAAGGGTTGCCAGTCCGAACACTTTGGATTTCTAAGGTCTTCCGGCTCAAACATGTCTGTTATCTCCTCCTGCTCACCCTCTAGATGTTTCTCCCAATCTTCCTCTGTTCTCTCCTCCTGAAAGGATAGATCGGTTTCTTGTGGCTACTCTTCCGAGCCTGGGTCATCATTTCCCATATTGTCCTCCCCTGGGTAGGGGGTTGTGAGGCTTGGAACTGCTTTTGCATGAATGCTTTTCTCAGCTTTCCGAGCGCGCCAGCTGTCTCTGGGGCTTCTCTATCTGCCCTGTCAATACGACCCCGGGGTTTCGGCAGAGGGTTTCCTCTTGCGGGTCAATGTACTCCACTTGAGGCCTCTCTCTGAGGCCCTTGTGGGCGTGCTATCAGTAGTCCTAATGTTCTTACGGGGCTGGCTCAGGAGAGATTCCAGAGTTGTCAGCCTGTCTTGCAAGGGTTTCACCCCTTGAGCCACTGCATCCACCAGCGAGCTTCCCAGCATAACACTGGAAGCCAGGTCCTGTGCCTGCTCCTCCTTGCTCCATTCAAATTCAGACATATTTGTATTGGGTGCAGTGTGCCTGGATACCTGTAAATGCATGTTTATGTGCACGCCCACTGCTGCGTTGCGCCAGATGCTTCTATATATTTTATTACATTTTTTTTTCTTTTTATGCTTGTGGCAAGCACCTTTCACTCTCTTGCCTCCTCAGTGGCTCTCTCTCTCTCCCCTCTGTGTGCTCTGTTGGTCTCTGAGCAGAGAGGGAGGCTCATTTCCTTGCGTGTTAGCTTCTTCGGGAAATAAGCACAGCTGGTCTTTTCTAGCGTGGAATGCTCGGTGCGCTTATCAGTCTAGTGCTGGGCTCTCTGCCGTTCGCAGTGTTATCCGATATTCACTGCCGGGCCCGGTCCGTTATCTTTCTTTCAATTGCGATGCCGGTTCTGCTTTGATTTCCTGCTTGCATAGTGCAGCGCGTGTTTATCTCCTCCCCCGCGAAGGAGGGGGCCTTCGTGTTCTTTCTCGCTCCAGCCCTTCTCTGCGAGAGTGGGGGCCGGAGCGATTGTGCTGCGGCGAGGGAGAACGGGCCCTCAAGCGTGTTGGATATGCGACACAGGGCCTGTCTCACTCGATGCATGTACCTACTGATGTAGAATCCTCTGGCCAGGATGTAGAATCCTCTGCAGTGCCACGCTGCACGCTCTGCACCCTGGGGCAACATATGATCTCTGTGAGTGTTTATTATAAAATATGCTAGGTGAAATGTTTTGCTTATTTCTTCGTGATATCATATATCGCTAAGGTACTATCTACTAAAGATACTTTTACAGTTATCCAACTGTCATTTAAACGTATTTAAACAGCATCATATCACATTTGTCAAACGCTTAAGGAAATGTACACTTATCTGCTGAAGATCAGGAAAAGAAGAGGAGTTCAGAAACAGGAAGTGACACATAGACTGGAATAGCACTGTCAGGAACTATAGAGACAGTAGGAGGTGTAGTTTTAAGAAAGAAAAAAGAAAAAGGAACAGAGGAAGTCTTTTTCAGTTTTTTCGTTGTGCTTGTGCTGAAGAGTGATAAATGAAGTTGAAGCATAATGCCTGTCTCCAGTCTTGACCTATAATCAGTCAGTCAGAGATAGAACTCAAGGGATGGTTTGCAATCAGGAGCTGTAGCTCACACAAAGCGGAGTGGTATTAGGTAGCTTATCCTGTGTCCCCGGCGAGTGCAAAGGAAATACACACGCAAACCATTTGAATTCAAATTGGTCCCACTTTTGGGACAGTACATCTTCTTACCCAGGTGATCTCCGAAGCTAATACTTTAGTCTTTTTCTGATTAGTTGATTAACTGTGAAATTGGTTTACTAAAAGATTCATCTCTAATATTCAGATCCTCCTCATAATGCAGCACACCAGAAGTCTGCATATTATTCCCTGAGGAAGACTGAGCATTAAAAGATTGGCTCATACAGCCGAAACTGGCAATGTATATCAGACCTCCCTATTAATTGCTTTAAATGCTCGAACACACATGGCAGACGCATGCTGAGCCAAATCCATTCAGAATGCATTTAAGAGTCCTGTACAAAATAAACAGACTCATTTTTGCTCCGTGTCCATTCTGACATTGTTCAGATTTAGTGGCTTTAAATGAATGTTTGTTGATTTGTGTTTGTGTGTATTCTTAATTTGTGATTGTCTTATTTTGAATGAATAATATTAATAGGCGCACATGCAGTTCAATATTTTGATGTGGGTCCGAATATTTAGGTAATGTTATTCCAATTGTAATGGGTTTTTTAAATACATTTTACTACAGAAATCTGCTGTATTGTGTATATTATAACTTTATATAAACCATGTTTTTGAATAAAATTAAGTGGCGTATATATTCACATTTAGATGTCTTAAGTGTTTGAATAAACTGTTGTTCCCTTTCCAAAATGTATCTACAGGGGTCCGCCTTTTCATGTTGTTGGTGACTTTTAAAAACAAGGCCCATATTCTTCAGAATTATCCAATTTTTTATCAGAAGTCATTGTAGGGAGCATAGGATATGTTGCCATGTTTTTTTTAATTTCAGCATAGTTCTGGCCTCTGTGTTCTAAATCCTCTGCAGCCAAAAGATTAGGGTAGCTGGAATGCCTAAATAATTGCTATTTTTAGAGGCCAAGCAGGAAGCGACAAAAGAGTTCATAAGTACAACCTGGTGTGGAATAGATAAGGGGGGTAGATGTTTGAATTTCCTTATAAGGATAAAACTGGATTTTCAGACAGCAGTGATTCGGCTCTTTAGTGGTAGCTCATGATCCAGGATGATACCATGGATTTTATGTTGAGGCTTTATGGGTAAAGGACACATGATAAGAGTTATGTGTCTACACTAGCCTACATTGCTACAGCCAGTGTGATTATGTTTTCTTACTCTGGCATGGCATTTGATACTAGACGCCAGATTTAATGCAGACAGTGTTTGCTTATCATGTTTGCTTTTACCTTGATGCCCTGTTAAAAATTCCATTCCTGTCTGAAAAAGTAACCAGACTGGCCGCAGAAATGTAAGCTAGTCTAGCTCAATGTCATTTAATCATTTTTATGCTGAGCCTCTCCTTCATAAACATATTATTGCTGAGCCGCCCTTTGAGTAATAATATTGATGCCAGTCCTCTCAAATGCCATATCAGCTTATATTTTCTTTTAAAAGCAATTACTGTGCAGCCTTTTTGAAAAGCTTCACAACTCCCCAGGACATCCTTCGGGCCTGATTAGGGGGGACAGCTCCACAGTGTGAAGACCACTGATCTAGCAATATAATAATACTTAACAATAATAATAATATTTGTTTATTGTATTTAAGACAATGATGACGTTTTACAAATAAAGTAAGAAACGTTTAATTTAAATCAATGAAAATAATTACATTGCACATATATTTACAACAATGACAATGAACTTGTGCAAAATTACGTAACACTTATCATGTAACTATGATCTCCAGTAACAAATGCCATGGCAGAAAATGTAAAGGGTTTGCCGTAGCAATGCAGTCCAGTCTGGCAACATTACAATACTTATCATGCATAATAAGTGTTATTACATGGCTAGACTGGCATTTTGGTGTAGTCAGTCTAGCCATTTATTACTGTGCTATGGCATTTTTTACTGAACATTGATAATGAAGCAAGCATGTTAAGTGTTATTACTTGGCTCAGCTGGTGTTTTGGTGCCAACAGTATAGCTTTTCTTACTGTGGCATGTCATTTTTAGTTTTGGCTATTGCTACCTTTAAGCCAAAACTATTGTCATTAAAATAAGAGCTTACAAATAAGAGCTTCAAATAGGAGCTGTTAATGGGGGGTCTTTAATGCTTTTCAATGGAAATGACATATGAGGATGGATACATAGGCTTTTGGTGGTGCTGTTTGGTAATGTGTCCACTCATTTAAAACCCATTTCTAAGTCAAATCTAAATGATTGTCCACCCATTCCCACCCAAACCCACACCCCTTTGCACTCTTTCCCTCCATTGGCATTGTGTCCTGAATTTAGCTGACATTTTTACTTCCAAAATGGCGAACACTATATGTTAATGTTTCTAAAAAGTCATATTCCATGTTTTTGATTAAAAAAATATATACTAGTGCTTTTAAGTTATGTGATATATTTTTTATTTATTTTATATTAAAAATAAACAACGTACAGTTATACATAAGTTTTGTTGGAAAATGTCTCTGAAAATGCCCATGTATTTACTTGTGGGTGTTGCTCCAGTGTTTGTGATGTAAACAGTACCTGATTGGATGTGCAGTATGTTAGTATGATGTGATTCTCCTCCTCCAGCATGTGGTTTAGTTTCATTCTTAAGCTTTGAAATATTTGGCAAGAAATGAAATCAAAGAGCCAGCCCTAAATGCAAGCCGTAGGATCGGATGTGCTGCTTCAGTGTGGACTGATTTGTTTGTCACTGAAGGAACAGAACCCTTTTCCTTTGTGAGTAAAATGAAAACCCGCAAAAGATATAATTTTATTTTTTTACTTTATAATATTTATTAGGCGCGTCCAGATTGGCCCGGAAGCATTCGGGCACCGAAGATTAAGGAGGACGATAATCAAATAAAGCAGTGAAGCGACACTACCCTATCTAAATAGGTATTTTTTTAGTTTGTTCTTAAACACCTCCAGTGTCAGGCAGTTTCTTAGGGCCATGGGTAGAGTGTTCCATTTTAATGGGGATGTAGCCCAAAAAGCACCCCATCTAACTAGCTGCAGAGAAGTTTTGGGTATTTGCAGATTTTTGTCAATATTTGACCGAAGAGAGCATACCACAGGTTTTGTTTTTAATCTCTTGGCAATATATCCTGAAAGCAACCTGAAGACTCTTTATACGTAATGGAAAGCAATCTGAAATCCATTCTCTCTGCAATCGGTAACCAGTGTAACTTTCTTCTTATATCTGACACATGCGCAAATTTGCATTAACCCATGATTGCTCTGATTGTGCTATTCTGCACCACTTGGAGTTTGACTAACTTAGTTTTGCTCACTCCGATGAGGAGAGAGAGGCAATAATCAATTTTTGCAGAGATAATGGCTCTAGCAATGGTTTCACATCCCTTTTGGGATAAAAATGGCAGGATATGTGCAAGCAGCCTGATATAATAGGCTGATGCAGACACCAGGCCGTTGACATGAGCAGACATGCTCAGTTTCTGGTCAAATGTTATGGCAAGAATTTTGATTTTATCCTTTGTTGGGATATCATAATCTGCAATATGAAAGGATTCATACTATGTCGCAAGTCTAGTCCTAGATCCAATTATCATGAGCTCAGTCTTGCTATGGTTCAAAGCCATACCATTCCTGTCCATCCAGTTGCGAATATCTCGGCCACTGCTATAGCGTCCTTTTCATAATTGCCTGAGAGTGGGGTGAGGCACTGCAAATCGTCCGCATAGTTGGAGAAGCAGGTCTTTTTTTTCCTTCTAACAAATGAAAGAAAGGGGCAGTGAAGAGATTATAAAGTACTGGAGAGAGAGCAGCCCCTTGAGGGACACCGTAGCTGACTAATACCGGGTCCGCTTCTGCTTGTTTGCTACAGACATGCATGGTCCTCATCCCTAAGAAGGACTGCATCCAGTCCTTTATAATGCACTTAAATTAGCTACATTTTGCAGTCTGTCCAAGAGTAACGGATGGTACACTAAATCAAACACAGACAATAAGTCCAAGGACGTCAGCAACATAGTTTTGCCCTCATTGATGTTCGTCATTATGTTTGATTTTAGTTTTAACAGTGCTGATTCAGTGCTAAAGCCCGGCCGGAAGCCTGATTGATCTTCATTCACTATAGAGTTTCAATGTCTTCTTCTTGTTGGTGTTCATTGTCCAACATTTGTTTGTATTGTTTAAAATAGACATGTGTTACACTGCTCTCATTTGCCTTGAATGCAGCTTTAAATGAATCATGGTCACCTAATAATTCTGCATTTCTCCAAGGTTTGAAAAGTTGCAGCAGGGTCATGTAATAGTGTTTTACATGTTGTGGAGATTAAAACGATAACTTTATATGATTAATTAGGCTGGGCTTGGTATGTTTTAATAGGCTTCCTTCACAAGTTGATACTGAATATATCATTGATTTTGTAGGAGTAGTTTTAAGCTATGTCGTACAGGCACATGTTTTCCAAAGCAGTACTTCTGTTTGGATAGTATTTGTCAATTAAGTTGTCCTGGCTGTTGGGATCATTTGTGGCTATTGTCTCTATCTCTTGGTAGGATTTGTGTACACTTTTACGTGATAAAGCTGGACCAAGGTTTAGCCATACAATGTTTTCAGATTTCCCATGTAAGGGTGTACCTGTTAAACGGTCTGCAGCTTCGTAGCACCCACATTCTCCTTGTGACAGCATTTTTATACCAAAGCTGTACAAGTTCTGTGACAGTGTTTTGTCAGATGATATGCCATCCCTAAGATCTTTTAGCTCTGTCTTCTCAGCTTTGGTGGGATAGACTGTGACATATCTTGCAACTGCATTGGAATTATCTGCAATGCGTTGTATCTCTATATTTGCATTCCACAACAGGACAATGATCGCATTGTAATCCATTATGCACTTGGATTCCTCGTCTCTTTTAATGTTGCATGTGTTTTAAGGGGATTTTTCTTTTACACTGTGGGGGTCATTACGAGTCGGGCGGTAAGGGATACCGGGCACCGGTAAGGAGACCGCTGCCGGTAATCCCCTACCGCCCGATTCCGAGGTCCCTTGGAGGGAACCGTAAGGAACGTGTGGTCTGACCACACATCCCTTAAAGGTCCCGCTAAGGGACCAGGGCGCTAATAACGGGCTTGCCATTCACGAGCCCATTATTAGCGCCCTCCTCATTCCCATTGAGCCCTATGGGGGCTCAAATGGGAATGGGGAATGGTTTGTTCAATGGGGACTTACCGGTCCCGTCAAGGTCGGACTGCACCGGTAAGTCCCCATTGAACAACACCGGACTCGGACACGGTATGGGAGGCAGCCATGGTGCTAATTGCACCATGGCTACTGCCCATCTCGTAATGAGGCCCTGTGTCTAACAGAAGACATCATGCTATTTACTTGTCCTTTGGTGGAAACTGGTCTAGGGAAGCCAAAGCGACATTCGGTATAGTATTTACTTTGATTTTATATCGAGGTCAGCAGTATTTGACTTCTTCTCTTTTTTTTATTGATTTGATTTTAACACACAGCAGATAAACATTAAACACAAACCAATAATAGGCAACACAACCTTGTCTGTTCAACTACCCTAAACTTACAATAACCTAATTCTGCTACCCACCCATCTTACCCACCCTGTTTCTCTCCCTCCATGCCTCAGTCTCAGCCTTCGTCCATTTCCTCAAGTCCTGCCACCAGTCTTTAATGTTAGGTCCTCTCAGAGTTTTTCAAGCAATTGCTATTCAGCGATTGGCCAATTAATATGCCAAATCCTTCATCTTAAGAATGTGCCTCGTGCCCTTTGGGCATGGGAAACGACCCAGCAAGCATGCCCCTGGGGAGAGAACATCCAGTGTCAACCCTCCCTTATACCGTCTGGCTTCTACTTCACCCCAATATCTACGCATTATGGGACATTCCCAGAACATATGTAGCATACCTGCCTCTTCAGAGTTACATCGCAGGCATAGTATGGTGCCTGCACCCTGAAAACTAGAAATCTTTAGGGGTGTCAGGTAGTCTCTATGTGTCACAAACAGATGGATCAATTGCAATCTAGCACTTCAGGACACTCTCTTGTGGTAACCCAGCACGTCTTTCCATTGCGCGTCCGAAAAGGGGGCTCCTAGGTCCTCCTCCCACTGGCACCTAACTACTAATGGAGCGGGGAGGCCTCCCATAAACAATAATTTGTATAACCTAGATATGGTGTGTCCACCATCCAAGATGTCATAGAAGTTGTCCACTACTGCATGATTTTCCAGTGACTCCCTCCACATAGGCCATTGTCCTATTAACTCCCTCTTAATTGTGCAGTATTGTACATATTGGCCCCCAGATAACCCAGTACTGTCAACTAATTCGCCAAATGGTATGAAGGTGGTGCCCTGTAATAAGTCCTCTATCGTGACCACCCTGCAGGGTTCCTAAGCGGCCCGTATTCCCAGCCGTGCTTTGCATGGACATTGATAACACTGACACCAAGGGGGTTTGGGCAGAGATCGCCCTATCTGTTTGAGCGCCTTATCCCACATTCGCACCCCTAGAGACACCAGGAGCAAACCAGTACTAGCCTTGGCCTTTTGACCCATGGCCATTCCTTCAGGTAATAGTGCGGTAGCGTGCGCATGAGCATCCGCGTTGCAGGGTTCGGGTCGTCTGCCAACCATTACATAATGAATTGTAGCTGTCCCTCCAGGTAATACAACTCAAAGTGTAGAACCCTGATCCCTCCTTCGTCATAAGGTCTACGCAGGGAGGTCAACGCTATCCTGGACCTACCTTTCTGCCACAGAAAACCCACACATAATGCATCTAGTACCCTAAAGAAGGACTTAGGTATGTAGTGAGGAAAATTTACAAAACAGTGTAACAGACAGGACCAGCATTTTCAATAAAGCCACTCTGCCCATCATCGACAGGGGCAATCTATTCCAAAACATCATGGAATTTTGAGTCCCCTCCAGGATACGCCCAGTGTTGTTCTCGTGTTCTATTTCTGGGTTGTGGTATACATTAACTCCCAGGTATCTAAACATGTCTACAGTGCATTATAGTGCCAAAACCAGCAGTGTGTGCTCACTCCTGCCAGCTAAACCAGTCAATGGGTACATGGAGGACTTATCCATACTGATCTTTCTCACTGACAGCTCTCCGGAAAGCACCAGGGCCTCCATAATCAGGTCCAGGTTGTCTCCCGGGTTCTGGATGTTCAGCAAGGTGCCATCAGTGTACAATGACATTAGGTGGCTAACGCCATCTATGGCGATGCCTGCCTGAGGTACTCTCACCTCAAATATTGCGCTATCGGTTCCATGGCTAGGATGTACAAAAGTGGGGACAGCGGGCACCCTTGTCTGGTCCCTTTTTCAAGTTCCCAAGAGTCTGAAATGTGTCTCCCAGTTTTTACTCTAGCGATTGGCTGGGTATAAATCAGACACACTCACCTCAGGTACATCTGCCCAAAGCCCAACCTGCTCATCAACGCGTAGAGCCATTCCCACCTTACTGAATCAAATGCCTTGACTGTGTCCAGCGTTGCTATTGAATACAGGGTTTCCCAGGACGCTGTATGACCAATGACATGGTGCAACCTACGCAGGTTCCAGGACATTTTCTACTTGGGACATAACCAGTCTGATCGGGGTGGACAATCATGTGGATCACTCACTTTAAACGGTTTGCCAAGGTAGCCGTCAGGATCTTCCTATCCTGATTAAGCATGGACAAGCGCCTATACGAGTCGCATCTCATGGGTGGCTTCTGTGGTTTCAGGAGAAGAATAATAATCGATTCCTTTAGGCTGAGGGGAAGAACCCCTCATTCAAATGAGTCCTGAAAGGCACCCAGGAGCTGGGGGGCTAGCTCGTCTATGAATTCTTTATAGAACTCTGCAGGCAGGCCATCCGAGCCAGGGCTTTTACCCGTAGGCAACTGCCTAACCATGCATTTTATTTCTTCTAATGTAATGGGCTCTTCTAAACTCTGGATCACCTTATGGCTCAAGCAACGCAGGTCTATCTCATCTAGTACCTCCTTTATGTGTGCCTGCACTACATGTGTCCCCATGTGCTAGAGGGTACTGTAAAATTCTTTGAAGGCCGCGTTAATGTCGACCTGTGTCTGGCGTGGAGCCTCATTCTGTATTTGTATTGCAATAATTGGGCTCCTTTCCTCCTCTCTCCTATACAACCAGGCCAGTAACCTTCCTGGTTTGTCCCCTTCCTTGTGTTGTCTCTCAATATATTTTGGGTAATTGTGCTTCCCTTGTCTCAACACTCCACGCACTTATTCCTGAGCCTCGCTGTATCCCCCCCCCCCTCTCCATCCTGCCCTGCCCAGGACTGCTCTGCCTCCTCTAATTGGTCCTCCTTTTCCGTTAACTCCCTACCCACCCTGATTTGAACACTATTGGATTCTGCTGTGGCGGCTGCCCTGATGACTATCTTAAGGGCTTTCCATAGTGTATCTGCCCTGTGGATGCTACCCTGGTTATGCTGGACATGTTCCACAATGCTTTTTTTAATGCTGTCACAGAATGGGACGTCACGTAAGGCTTCACTCCCGAGTCTCCATGTAGGAATTGGGGATCTAGGGGGTGCATACTGCCACTGCAAGCTGAGAGGCGCATGATAAGACAGCACCCTGTCACTGCTTTTCGCGATCGTAAAGCCTTCCGTGCCCTCTGGATCGATAACTCGATAAAAAAATAGTCAATTACTGTATGTGCTACATGCGGAGCAGAGAAATGGAAATAATGCCTGATGTCTGGGTGTAGAGACCTCCAGATATCTATCAAGCCGAATGCATCTAAGAGTATACGCCGAGACTTAGCCTGCATGACAGGTTTACTCATCCTGGTATCAGATCTGTCCATTTGTGGGTCTAAAGTGCAATTAAAGTCGCCTCCCCATATTACTTTGCTATTCCTATAAGGGCTAAGCCTATGATATAGTGACTGGAAGAACCCAGCAGCATTATCTTTAGGTGCAAACGTGTGAATCAGGCATACCTCCAAATGTTCCAGTAGACCTTGTACTGACACCATTCTGCCTTCATCATCTGTTTCAACCTAGTTTACCCTGAAGGGTACTGAAGGCGATATCCAAATCAGCACCCCTCTAGCATATGCTGAATAGGGAGAACCCAACACCTGTCCACGCTATTTACTGGCCAGCAGAGCCTGCCACTCGTTAGATGTGTCTCTTGCAACAATGTGATGTCAATTTTCCTCCTTCTCAGGAAGGAAACCACTACTAGGTTTCACAAAATTGCTCACACTCCTTACATTCCAGGAAAGTATTTTAATTGAACTAGCCATTCTTGCAACAAATTTGAAACCAGCCCCTCTCTTGTAGACCCGTCAGGCACTGCATGTATAGACCAGGCAGTGACTTAAGAACTCCCCCTTCTTTTAGAGTCCCTCTCAGGCTACGTGCCGGCAAACCTCATCCCTTGTAAACCCCCCAAAGCTCCCCCCAGAAAACAATAGCCCCTCACAATCACCCATGCTCAGGCTTATCCGCTTCTTGCAACCACCAATGGCGTATACACCAGTGGCCTGTGCGCAGAAGCCAGGCGCAAAAACAAGTACCCAAAAGCTAACAAATAATAACAAAAACCAAACAGCTGGGTGAAGGAAGAGACCGTAAGAGGCTCCGGGGTACAAAGCATCTACTACCACAGGCTTAGCATCTTCTTGTGAAGGTGTGTATCCCCCTCTGGAACAGATACAGTCTACTATAGATCGAAGAAGTCCTAAAAGGAAGAGAGTTATAACACCAAATGACAAACTTTCCCAGGTGAAGACCCACTCATCCTGGGGCCCCCACCTGGCGCATCAGACCCGGCCAGCCCAGCCAAGCATTACAGTGCCCGGACCAACTCATCCCTCTGCCTCTGTGGACCCGGTTGCTCTTTGATCCTGGTCCTGGGCATCTCAACCGTCTTTGGCAGGTAATATCTTCTCCCTGTCCAGCCAATCCTGCGCTTCCTCTGGGAGTTTAAAAAAAAAGAGGGCACGATTCTTATACAAGATCTTCAGGCGTGCCAGGTATATCAACATGCATCTCAAGCCAGCTGATCTTAGTCTCAACTTGACCGCCCAGAACTGCGCACAACTCTTCTGTACCTGAAAGGTATAATCAGGGTTCTCCAGCATGGGGTCTGGCATGGATTCACATGCTCATGAATATTCCCCGTCGTCAGGCTGGGAATCCTCGGTAAAGAAAAAACCAGTATCAGTTTCGTTTCTGATCTGTCTTTCGTAGTAATAACCAATCACTGGTCTCTGCGTCATACTGACCACAGCCAATGACTGCCCTCTACCTAAGCACCGCCTCTGGCAGCCATCTTCAGATTTTTACCGCACGTTCATGTGTTGGGATCCTCGTGCTATTGCTCTCGAGCGTTAGTGCTATTTTTCGCGCTTTTTCACAAAAAACTTCGATTCTTTCGGTCAAAAGAGCCTCAAGCTCCACCGATCCTACATCCGATCAACGGGGACCCGTGTCGGATTCGTCTGTGCCCCTCAAGGGTGAAGATTTCGTCGAGCTACACTTCGGAGGACTCCAGAAGCTTCTCAGGCCCGGTCTCGGAGATGGCCCAGGAGAAGGGAAGCTCGACGCCCGGAAAGCTGTTCAGGGTCTGCCCTGGATGCCAGCTGCAGAACGTCTTTAAGGAGGACGAACACTCTTTCTGCCTTTACTGCCTTCATGAGGACAAGACGCACGTGGAGAAGAGCCCGTCTGGCGAGAAGAAGAAGAAATCCGAGCGGTCTTCTAAGACCTTTGAGGGCGCCCCGGCGACGGGGGCCCAACATAAGGCCAAGCACCGCGAGTCCGCTGGCACCGGGAGCGCCGAACGGTCGGGCTCTACGGGCGCCAGGCAGGGCGCACCCTCCCCGGCACCATCAACCACGAGCCAACGCTCTGGGTCGGGTAAGAGGAAGGCCGAGCACCCGGCGAAGCTCCTGGAGAGGCCCCGGTCGAGCTCTAAGGCAGAGGAGGAGCGTGGCAGTGCCCCCTCCCTCAAGGATAAGGCGGTGAGCGCACCTAAGGTGGTGAAGGCCTTGATCCATCCGACCAAGCCCTCTATCGAAACGGTCGCGGCGGCCCTGGCTCAGCCTGTGGAGGCTGCACCAGTGGTGGCGACCTCAGGGCCCAGAATCTCCCTGCCTCCTCGGAGGGAGTCTTCTTTTGTGCCCATCGATAGGACCCCCGTGAAACCCTCCGTGGGGAAGAAGAAGGGGGGGCAGGGCGTCGTCGTAGATTCGGCCTCAACCTCAGAAGAGGAGCTGATCGAGGTCTTAAGCCACGGCCTAGGCGTGGAAGAAGGCCAGCCCGTCGGAATGGACCCCGACGCAGGTGACGACGACGACATCGTCGAGGATACCGACGGGGCCCCTGCTCGCCCGTCGGATTCCCCTCTGCCAGCGCCGCAAGACAACTCGGCGGCCATTTTGTTGGCCATACAGTCCTTATGCTCTGAGATAAGGACGAGGCTACCGTTACCGACGGAGGAACCTCTCCCGTCGGGGGATCCAGAACCGGGACCTTCTGGTGTTCCCCCTACCAAGAAAAGAAGGATCCATCCACCACCTCCTTTTCAACCGTCGCGCCCCGTCCAGCCCTCCTCCCCGTCCACCCGAGGGGATGATACGGGGACTGACACGGCAGCGACGGGTACGGACGACGAGGCATACGACGAGGATATTCCGTTGTCGCCTCCCACCAGGGCTTCTCCGCCCGACGAGATCGGATCTTTCCACTCCATGATCTCCAGGGCTTCCGAGCTTTTCCAACTCTGCCCTGAGGAGAAGAAAAAGGAAGGCTTCCTTTATCAGCGGCGCGAGGCCAAGAGGAAGACGGTCCTCGCAGTGCCTCTGTTGGACGACATTTGGGATGATGGCCTTTCCCTCCTCAAGAACCCTTCCACGACGCCAGCTAGAAGAGACCGGTACGAGAAAAAGTACCGGGTCCCGGACACGGCCCCCCTATGCCTCCGGGCGCAGCCTACCCCGGATTCCGTCGTCTCCGCGGCAGCCAGGAAGAAAGCGGGGGGGGGTGCGGCCTCCACATCGACTTCCCCGCCGGACGGCGAGGGAAAGAAATTGGATGCTATGGGACGTAGAGTCATCTCGTCGGCAGCGACGACGATTAAAGCGGCCAACGCCTTGGCTATCGTGGCTCGCTACGACAGGGAGCTCTGGTACAAGATAGCTCCCCTGCTGGATTTTCTGCCGGACGACAAGAGGGCGGAGGCCCTGGAGATCCTGCAGGAAGGTGAGGTGGCCTCGGACCACGCCATCACCGTGGCGACGGACATCGCCGACACTGGGTTCCGCCAGCTGGGCAACGGCGTTTGCCTTCGACGTCGTGGATGGCTCAAAGCTACGGACTTCCGGCAGGACGTCCAGACCAGAGTCCTGGACATGCCCTTCGACGGGAACAACCTGTTTGGGAAGACAGTGGACGATTCCCTTCAGGCCATCAAGGCGGATACTGAGACGGCCCGGGCCCTTGGAGTTCTGCAGCAACGACGGACGCCCTTTCGGAGCGGCGGAGGCAAGGGCGCCTCCAAAGGTTCCGGCGGCGGTTTCGCTTCCTACCGTCAAGCGGCCCGCTCGTCGTCGCAAGAGGCCTACAGAGGACGAGGCAAGTCTAGCGGACCCCGCCGTCGTCGCCAAGGAGGTCAAGGCGGCAAGGCCGCGTCCAAGCAGGATTGAACCGGCCGTGGGGTCGGGCCCCCACCGAAGCACCCCGGTGGGAGGCCGGCTGGCGGGCTTCGTCAGCGTGTGGGAGTCCATCTCCACCGACCGTTGGGTGCTGGACGCCCTGGCCCGGGGCCACGCGCTCGAGTTTCAAAGAAGGTGCCCGCGCGTCCCCCCCGTGGCCAGGAAAGAACTTCACGTCCCTCAACTTCTCCTGGAGGTAAAGGCGATGCTCAGGAAGGGCGCCATCGAACTCGTCCCAAAGAGGCTTCGGGGCTCCGGAGTCTACTCGAGATACTTCCTCGTGAAGAAGAAGACGGGAGGATGGCGCCCCATCCTAGACCTGCGACGTCTGAACAAGTTCATCAAGGCGCAGAAGTTCCGGATGGTCACCCTCCAGCACGTCCTGGGTCAGCTGGAGGAAGGAGACTTCCTATCGTCGTTGGATTTGGAGGATGCCTACTTCCACATTCCCATCCTAAAGGGGCACCGAAAATTCCTCAGGTTCGTGGTCCAAGGGCGTCATTACCAGTTCAAAGCCCTTCCCTTCGGACTACGGTCGGCACCCAGGGTATTCACCAAGTGCCTCGCACCGGTGGCGGCGCAGCTGCGCCGCGAGGGGATTCACGTCTACCCCTACCTGGACGACTGGCTCATCCGCGCCAAGACGAGGGAGCTCGCCGTGGTCCACACGGCAAGGACCGTCCAACTCCTCACGGACCTGGGATTCTCCGTGAACTACGCCAAATCCCACCTGGTGCCCGCGCAAGTCGCACTGTTTCTGGGAGCGAGGCTCGACACAGTGTCCCTTCTGGCCTCCCCGTCGGAGGAGAGGACCAGGACCATCTTGGGCAAGGTGCAACGGATGTTGGTGGCCGACGCGGCCAAAGTGAGGTCCATCAAGTCCCTCCTCGGGATGATGTCTTCCTGCATCTACCTCATTCCCATGTGCAGGCTCCGGATGCGCCCGTTGCAAGAATTCCTGGATGCGCGCTGGATCCAGACGACGGGCAGCTTCGAGGAAAGGATCAAGCTCGACGAGAGTTTCCGACGAGCGATACGGTGGTGGGGCACCCGCGCGCATCTGACGGCGGGCATGGACTTCCAGACCCCAGCCCACCAGGAGACTGTGACCACGGATGCCTCCCTGGAAGGGTGGGGAGCGCACACCGAAAATCTGCACGCAAGGGGACTCTGGCTCCCGACGGAGAAGTCCCTGCATATCAACGTCCTGGAGCTCCGTGCAGTGTTTTGGGCCCTCAGGTCCTTCCTTCCGTCCCTCAAGGGCAAGGTGGTGAGGGTCTTCACCGACAACACCACCACCATGTTTTACATCAGGAAACAGGGCGGAACCAGGTCCCCAGCGCTGTCCAAGGAGGCGCAGGACCTGTGGCATTGGGCCGTCGCCCAAGGGATTTTTCTGGTGCCGTTTCATCTGGCAGGGATAAAAAACACCATCGCCGACTCACTCAGCAGGGAGCTGCGCTCGTGCCACGAGTGGGAACTACGGCAGGATCTGGTGGATCGCCTCTTCCGACGGTGGGGCACACCCCAGATCGACCTGTTCGCGACGGCGACGAACACCAAGTGCCGGAGGTTCGCCAGCAGGTTTCCCCAGACGAGGAGCATGGGCGATGCTTTCTCGTTCCCCTGGGAGGGCCTGTTCCTCTACGCGTTCCCTCCCTTGCCTCTGCTAATCCGGCTCGTCAACCAGCTCAAGAGGTCACGGTGCAGGATGATCCTCGTCGCACCTGCGTGGCCGAGGCAGATATGGTTCCCGGACTTGCTGGACTTGTCAGCGTCCCCGCCGATCAAGCTGCCGGCGGACGCGGATCTACTCTCCAGGGAAGGAGGCGCCATCCTCCACCACGACCCGAAGTCGCTGAACTTGCAGGCCTGGCTCCTGCAGCGCTAGAGTTTGGAGGATACGACATACCGGCCGATTGCAGAGAGGTTCTTGCAAAGGCCAGGGCGTCCTCGACTCTTAAATGCTACGGACACAAATGGAAGAGGTTCTCTGTCTGGTGCCACGCACAGAAGATTAACCCTCTACGGATTACGGCTCCCCAAGTACTGCCGTACCTGCTGACGCTGGCCAAAGCTGGTCTGGCACACGCGTCCATCAAGATTCATCTTGCTGCGATCTCCCGATACACCAGAACCACGGGGCGGACGTCCTTGTGGTCTCATCGTCTGGTGAAAGAGTTCATGAAGGGACTGTTCAGATCGTTCCCGCCGGTGAAGGCTCCGGCCCCGGCGTGGGAGCTCAACGTGGTGCTGACCAAGCTCATGGGACCTCCGTTCGAGCCTCTGCACTCGGCCCCGTTGAAGTTTCTATCGTGGAAAACAGCTTTTCTTGTGGCCATCACCTCCGCACGACGAGTGGGAGAGATCCAGGCCCTTTCCTGCAAGGCCCCGTACTTGACTTTCCACGACACGAGGGTAGTGCTCAGGACGCACCCCTCCTTCATGCCCAAGGTACCGTCGGACTTCCATCTCAACGAACCCTTGGTGTTACCTGTGTTCTTCCCGTCGCCTTCGTCGCCGGCTGAGAGGACTTTGCACTCGCTGGATGTAGCTAGAGCGCTGAAGTTCTACGTGGACCGCACGAAGGGTTTTCGGAAGACGTCACAACTCTTTGTGAACTTTGGACCTGTCAATCAGGGGAAGGCTCTCTCGAAGGCTTCCATCTCCAGATGGCTCTCCGGCTGTATCATGTGCTGTCACCGGTTGGCAAACCGACCGCTGCCTGGCCGTCCGAGAGCCCATTCCACCAGAGCGATCGCAGCTACCACGGCGTTCCTATCTGGTGTGCCCCTGCTGGACATATGCAGGGCTGCTACGTGGAGGTCGACGCACACCTTCACGAAATTCTACTGCGTCGACCGGGATTCCAGGGAGGAGTCCAGGGTCGGCCAAGCAGTGCTGCGCAACCTGTTCGCCTGAGGTGAGCCTGGTGAGGAGGTAAGATGCTTAATGTTGAGTTGATGTGATGCTTAATGTTGAGCCTTTGCCACCTCCCGTGGTTGTGCATGTGTGTACTGCTATGTATTCTTTATTCATGAGCATGTGAATCCATGCCAGACCCCATGCTGGAGAAGGAACAAGTTACTTACCTGTAACTGTTGTTCTCCAGCATGGGTCTGGCATGGATTCACATGCGAACCCTCCCGCCTACCCCTCTGCGGCTCTTCACTTGGTCATACTGCCACTTCACGTGCTTCCAAATCTGAAGATGGCTGCCAGAGGCGGTGCTTAGGTAGAGGGCAGTCATTGGCTGTGGTCAGTATGACGCAGAGACCAGTGATTGGTTATTACTACGAAAGACAGATCAGAAACGAAACTGATACTGGTTTTTTCTTTACCGAGGATTCCCAGCCTGACGACGGGGAATATTCATGAGCATGTGAATCCATGCCAGACCCATGCTGGAGAACAACAGTTACAGGTAAGTAACTTGTTCCTACACCGCCAGATCTGCCGAAGCTCTGCGCAGGCCCCCCCCCCTGCCTAGAGAACGCTATGATATTTTCATGATCCTTGTAATTCAGGACCTCAGCAATTGTGTGTCTGCAGTGGGCACCCGGAGACGATCTTCTTGCTAGGGACCTGTGCGCTCGCGCAATCGTGAAGCCCTGGGTGTGGATCCCCATGCCTATTTCTTGTAAAAACAAGTTCTCCACGTATGTAGTAGGGTCGGTGCCTTCTGCACCTTCCGGCAGGCCCACGCTCCGGACATTGTTTCTACGGGCACTACCTTCTGTTTCTTCTGCTCTGTTTTCTAGCAAACTAACCTTCTGTTTCAGGATATGGACCTCTTTACTGGCGCTCTTCCATGTTTTCTTTAACTTGAATTTCCAAACGGGAGGTCCTCTCTGCCAAGCCTCTGACATCTTGCCCCAAAAGCCTGATATCCACCTTGATTTCCTCAATCTCGATGCCCAACGTAGCTTTTAAGTCCACAATCAACATCAACAGTTGGTTTTGTCTTTCAATAGGGTCCTCCTCCTTCTCTTGTGGTGGTACCATATCCGCTGCCACTGCTAACACCTGTCGTGGGGTCCTGGCAAAGGCATATAGGGTAATCTGGGCGGCTTTTGTGCTTGGCAGCTTTTGAAGGCATCTCAGCTCTCTTGTATGACCCTGCCATAAGCGGTTGTTAGGGGCCAATGGACAGCTTTAAGAGTAGTCCGCTATACAGAAGCTGGATTGCCCAGGAGACCGAACTATCAGGGGCCTCTCTGCCTTGAGGTTACCCCCATCAAGCGGGGAGTGTTTGTCAGGAACACTAAGACTGGTGCTGCTGATCCGCCATCAGTTGTCTTGACTGTGTAACGTTCCCTGTGGGCTTCACTAAGGGGACCCATCCCCCCCAGGATGTAGAGCCAGGTACTACCAAAGCAGCCGCAGCAATGTCTGCTACTTTTTCTCCTTACTATGGCTCCATGCACATGCTCAGAGTTTTTTGAACTGCTGTGTTTATAGTTCGCCACTCATGACATCTGCCCAACGGTATCTCACAAGTCAAAATTCCCAGCTTGCCAGCGTGGGTAGAGGCGTACCTTGGTTTACTTCGTCCCAGCCAGACAGTGACTTAAGTTGCAGTGCACGCGATATCTGTTAAACATGAGGCTATCCCACACCATGGGAGCTGGCCACAAGAGCCCATACTGCGCACCCTCAAATGCAGCCACAGTGCAATAAGACTGGCCACAAAGTCAACCCTCCCAGACAGGGTTCAGGTCCCCTGGCCGCCTTTTGTCTATGTGGGCATTAGCGATGGTGCTATGGTGCTGGTATCGCACCCTCCAGTACGGAAGAGCTCAGGCAATGTTCACCTCTGCCGCACAAGTTGCGGTCATTCTTTCAAATGTCAGCACCCAGTATTGTATTTCTGGGCTATGTCACACTCAGCAGGCACTTACCTGGTGGTGCCTGAGCAGCCGTTGGCATACAGGATCTCTGATCTTCAGTCGCAGCGCCTTTTGGCCCATGTAGTCAAGATCCACCTCATGGATAGGTCATGATGGTGTTCTCGCCCAACTTGGGGGCCATCAATTGCCTTGCAGTCTGTGAGCACCAATACTTGGTTAGTGGGCCAGCAAGGGCACAACCCCATCACTCCACTGCCCTCGTTCTGCCCACAGATCAAGACCGTAATGTCCTCTCGCAAGCTTGCTCGCCTAAGCTCCTGCCTCCCTCAGTGTTCAATCCACAGGTCCCGCAGTGTCCGCAGCGCCGTCTGTTCCACATATGCACAATCAATCTCATAGAGGTCCTTATGGCGGAGTCAATTGTTTTTCAGTTTGCGAACACAGGCGGGTCAACGAGGGCCTGCTGGCCTCAGACAGCACTCATCCCAGTCACTCCCCTGTCTTCGTTCTGCCCCAGGACTAAGACTGCAGTATCCTCTTGGATGCTCATTTGCCGCGGGTCCTGCCTCCCTCACTGTACGACCCACAGCTCCCTCATGCTGTGCTTCGCTCCTTCTGTCAGCCTCGTAGCAATCCCCCTCTCGGCAGCCGGCACCACGCACTTCTTCCTTCGCTCTACAATAGCACGCCGGAACCAGAAAACCAATTGAAACTTCGGCTCCTTGCTCAACACACCTTCCTACATGTACAGGTGTCAGATTAGGCAAAGCACTGCCTAAAAAGGATCAACATTCAGATCCGCTCTGGAAGCTCTCTTCAGGCTCTCCTCACTGCTCCATAGCAAACCACTCCCCCAGTATTTGACACACTTATGTTTTTGGAAGCTTAAGATTTGTGTACATAGGTCCCTATGTGTGGTTTCAGAAGGGATGTCACAGGTTATGTCTTTTTGAATAAATTGTAAAACAGTGCCATCACTGACATGGCCAAATTTGGTGGCATTTGTTATCCACAAAAGCATGTGGATGTGTGGTGCTCCTCTGGATTGATATTCTCATCTCCAAAAGAAGTGTTCTACTTCTCTGAGTGGAGGGGTAGTTGTATTGCAAATGAAGTGCAGCATGGCAATGAAGTGATGGTGAAAGTATCTTGAAACATTGACGGGTCAAGAGAACAGAGTTCTCCTGGTGTTTTTATATCTATTACCTCTTTATTTTGGTTTGTAGTGTGTAAGAATTCATGCAAGTATTCCCATGCATATTCTGCACAACTTAAAGTAACAAACCATGTGGGTGGGCATAGGTTTCTTAGCATGTATTGCACATCAACGTTGCATCAGAACTAGTATTCTTTTATACCACGTATGTTTGCCAAGAGATTTGTGATACTTGACTACAAAACTTCATTTTTTTCTTTTATCTTTTTAAGTAGTTGGGTAGCTAACATCTTTAGGAAATGAGCACTTTTTTTTATGTGTGTGCAACCCCATAACATAGTGTTGCTAGTTTGCTTTCAAATGGGAGGTGGAAAATGTATTCTACATTTTGTCTGAATCTTGGGTCTTCAGAATACATTTGCAAAGAGCGATATTCTGATGCACTAATTTGTGAGGATCTTTGACCATATCTGCTTCCTTTTCTTGTAGGAAAGAGTAGATGAAAATAACATGCTTCTACACTTTTCTCCCATATGCTCATTGGAGATCCCTTGGTTTGACGCATTTGATATCTTTCTAATGCATCTTCTATGGTGTCTTTGGAATGTAGTGGGTTAATTGTATACTGTTCTAAAACATTGGCTGCAGTAACAGGATCCACACATGCAAATGGGCCAGTTGGTGGTGAATTTTCAATGATTTGGTGGTTTCTCTAAAGTGATGTTATTTGGTTATTGTCAAGCTTTACATTGCAGTATGTGCAAACTATTGAGGGGTCAGTTATTTTGTATTTATTTTCTGCTGTTAGATACAAAGCTAGTTGGAACCATTGGGATTCCTCATTGTCCTGTATTTTGTAGGCCATATTTACGACTTTTGTACTCTTTTTATAAAAAAAGTTCTGCGACAACAGAAACATACTTTGTGTGGTATTTTAGCAAATGTGTTTTGAAACTTTGCCATTTCTTTTTTGTTTGTTTATAAATAGGTTGGTGTTTGTGAGGTTTTCACTAACATTTTCTAAAGTTACTGAATTTTGTAAGTCAACTTCAGCTCCAAAATATTTACTTTGGATGTGTTCTATTTCTCGAACTAGTTCTTTGGCTGTTCCTTAATGTTATTCAATGTTTGCCGTTCTAGAGCAGGACCTTTTGCATAGTACAATCTATGGACAAGGTTTTGTATATCGGTATGGTGTGTTGCTAACATTTTGATGTGTTTGAAATGTGCTTTTGCAAGCAGTTCTTGAAATGCAGGCTAAAGAATATCCTCGTAGTCCAGTGTGGATGCATAATAGGCAGGAGTGCAGGGTTTGTAAAGTTTTGATTCTACTTTTGGTTTTTAGTTTCACATAGTGATTGAGGAATTGTCGTAAACATTTCAATGATGGTTGGTGTATGTTACATATTGAGCTGCAGATCCGTTTGTACACTGGACGGCTTGTTGTTTGGACAAATGAAACATTTGGTTGTAAGTTTAAGGGGGATGTTTTTTCTATAAGGGTTTCTTTTGCCATAATGGTATCTCTTACTACTTCATTATTGTCTATAGCAGTCAGGTTTATTTGTTCTTGTTTATAAGCCTCTTCATTTAAATATGGTTCTGTGTTGTTTGTGTGAAACCATTCACCCTCACAAAAGTTTTAAAAGGTATCTATATTGACATTGCACATGTTTAGAAGCACTTTTTGTAATGTATTAATACATTTTGTTAGTTGTTTTATTCTATTTAAAATGAATATAAAGAACTTTTTCTTTAGTAGAAATGTGCTGGCAATCGGGGCTTTGAAGGTAGATTTTAAGCATAGAACATGACTTTTTACTTTTTTATGAGATTCTTAAGAACTGTACGGTGGAAATATTTTGTAAAATATACTTTCTGGAATGTTTTACTGTGTGACATTAATATTGGTAGAAACATTGTTAGGTTAATTGTTAGGTCTAGTTTCATTTCTACATCTTTTTTTACTTTTATTTTTTTAAAAGAGGGGCTTATTTTTTTGCTGACTGATTTAGATTTGATGAGTGAGTTTACTAGCTGTTCTGTTTGAATACTTTCTATACATTGTTTTTAGAAGGGCACGACTTTATAGCTTGTTATTATTTCATCTGCTCTATATTTTCTTTGTTTTCTACAAAGTTCATAATGCATACTACCACCCAAAGGTATCTTGGCGCTGGGAGCCCACGTAACTAGATAGTCTAGCCTAGAAAAGAAAGGTCTTCAGGGATTTCCTGAATTGTAGATGATTAGAGATATTTCTGAGTGCGAGTGGCAGGTCTGTTGGGAAAAGAGAAAGTGTGTGTTTCAAAGTTGTGGAATGTTTATGGATGTATTGTAAAAAATGATGGGTGTTTGGGTTTCATTGTAGAGAGATAAAAAAAGAGTGCTGTGTGATTGTGAGGTGGGAGGGTAGGTGTGATTGGGAAGGTTGTAAGAGTAACGGGCTGTTGGTGTGTTGAGTTTGGGTAAATATGACATTGAAATCGGGTGGTAGTGTATATAATAAGTATATTCATGTAATGGGGGATGGGTAATAAATTATTGATGCAAGAATGTGTTGAGCAGTAATGGTGTCAGTGAGTAAGGGAGTGGTGGTGTGTTTCAATAAGTAGAAATATTATGATGTGTTGAGGAAAACAGTGGTTGCTGTAATGGTGTGATTTAGTGCACAGGTATGAGGGTTGTGTGGGTTTAATTCAAAAGGGTGAGGAAGATTGTGTGTGAGTGGTAATGTGTGTTAGCAATTTGGAATGCAATGAGTGTGAACGTTGTTGGGATGGAATTGAGGACTTGAGATGATAGGGGTATAAAGGAATAAAGAAAATAAATTGTGGTATAGAAGTTCATAAGAGATGGTTGTGTTGTTAGGCAATAAAGAATTGGTGGTGTATTGAATAAAGACAACTGTTGCGATATATAATGCAATATAATGAGTCAGAGTGAAATACAATATCACTGAGCAGGAAAGAATACTTTAGGCAATACATAGTGAAAGTACATTATTTCAATTAGGGAGATATACATGCTAAATTATTATACTTACTTTGTAGGATGTGAAGAGTTTTCTTTGTCCGATAGCTGTCTTTGTCCGTCTTCTTTTTTGCTGTAATTGTAAAAGAAAGCTAGTTGGTATGTGTGGTCATGGTGAAGTAGTTTCAGTAGCAAAGGATGTTATTTATTAAGGTAGGAGGAGTTATCGGAATAAAGAGTAAATAAAGTTGTGTGTTGTGTGGAATGCTAAAGTAAGTTAACTATGTTGTTGGAACGATCACACTATGACAAGTGAATTTTGGCACATTATAAGCAACAAGTACAAATTGGTATAGTGTAAAAAGTATGCATTTCTAGTGCATTTTTGCAGCACAGGAAAGTTTGCAGCAGGACTAATATAGAATACTATTAGCTGCACAGCAAAGTTTGCCTTGATGCATACATGCATGAAAAATGTATCTTTTTGCACTAGAGCAATTTTTGTCCTTGTCCTTGTGCTTTTAATATTAAAAGTGCACACATCATGGTGCGTAGGATTTGTAATGTGTTGCAGAGTTTGTAAAGTGTAAGGCAAACTGTGGCCTATCGGTAATAACTGTGTAACTTTGCAGTGGCTCTTGGCAATGGATGAATTCTCCCTGCTCCCTAGCCACCAAGGAAATGTCATATGGAATGTCTTCAAACTCTGCTGTTCACCAAGAAGAGAAACCATCAGGGGCCATTGGATGCAAGTGTAATTTCGTGATGGCTGAACTAGCAGCCATAAAAGGACTGCTTTTTGTCTCTCCTTACAAAGCAAAGCAAAGGAGATGTAGTAGGTGTGTATCATCCAACAATAGAGGCTGGTATAGGGGATTTTCAGTCTCAGTTTCACCCACTTCAGGAGGAAGTCTATTGCAATGCGGTGCCTGACCCAAAGCTGCCCAACCCTTCCAGTGGAAATCTATGTTTACTCGAGTAAGGTTTTTTGTCATCAGCTGATTCAGCCCCTGGTGTCATAACCCCAAGTACTTAAAACAGCTCTATTCGCAAAGCATTTGTGGTCGTAAGTGGGCAGGCTAGCCGGGGTCCCACATCCATGCACACTGGTGCCAGCTTGGGCGGAGAATCAGTCAACAGAGAATCCAAACCACCTACTAATGGCACCAGCCCAAGGGCCCATAGATTGCACCAGGAATATGGTGACCCAAGGGGAAATCTGAGAACAATGCGGAAGGGGGGCTCAGCATTTCTTCACAGAGTACCCACAATCTCCTCTGGCTGCATAGAATCGCTCGCCAACAAGTGCACACACTGGTTTCGAGATGTGTGCGGGTGTCTGTCCCTAATTCGTTAGGACATTATAAATTGCACTAGACTTCACTATAATGCAGGATGCACTCATGACTATATATACATAGAATTAAGGGCGCAATCACTTGTTAATGGTATACTTGGCATTTCTAGGCGATGCTATCCATCACCACTAACATTGATGAAATTAGTGCATATCCCCATTATAATAGCTCTCACCCCCCGGACCTTAGGTTTCAAAATCCACTACTATTGGGGATCAATGCACTCCCATTGGGGATTAGGCTCTGGGGAACCATTAAGGGAACCAGCAATGGAAGTGAAGAGCTTGTTAATTTGGCCAATAAACTGGTTTCCAACTGCTATAAGGTCTGGCCACAGTAGAAAAAGCACTTGCGGCACAGTCACCAATCCCCCCCTTCAGTAATATAGACTGCATCTTAATTTGTTGTAAATTTGGATGACAAATTTGTTTTGTGTTTTGTTATATGCTGTACTTTGATGGCCTTATGGCCGAATAAAGTTAATATAATGATGAATAACGTGGAACTTTGCAATTGCAGCAGTGTATATTGTTATTATATGGTGTGTTGTAGTAGTGGTTGCAAAAGACTCATTTTTTAAAGTAAGGAAAAGTGTTGCATTTAGGTTTGCGTGTTTGTAGTAGGAATTTAATGAAAGGGAAAACATGAATACATAGATTGGCACTATACACATATATGTGAGCAGGTGGAGAATGGTGGAACTATAATGGATGTGATAGCAAAGTTTGGAAAATAAGACATTTATATGTAAGAAAAAATGCAATTTTTTAAAAAATGTTTATTTTTAGGAGCATTTTGTTGAGAATAAAAAAATGCATATGTGCATTTAGAGATGCACCGTTTGTAACTTGTTTCTACAAGTAAGGGAAATACAGTTGCAAAAGATTTGTAGAACACTTTTAAGTTGCAGTTGTTGTGAGGAAGTCCAACATGTTGGCAGTGCATGTTACTAACTGCCACTTAAATTGAGCAGGTGCAGAATGTTGCAATACATGGCATTTGAACCCAGTGGTTAAAAAAAACATATGCTTATTGAAATGCTTATTACAGGGTACGTGGCAGCAACCCTGCATCATTTTTATAAAGGTGTTGCAACAAATTGCTTAAAAAAATGTAAGCATACCTGTACTATGTGTTGTTAGATATAGATATTGTTGAATCAGAAAATAGAAATCTGGGAGAGTTTCACAGTAGTTTTTTTATGCATGAGACTCTGAATGGCAGAAGACATGCACTCTCAGAGTTGAAATATACATCTGAAGTGTTGAACTGAGGTGATAGGATTACATGTAGAGTTTTTGGGTGTGATTGCTGGATGAATGTGTGACTGTTTGAAAGTAGCCTATGAGGGAGTGTTACAAACATAAAAGTAAAAAGGGTAGAAGGGCTGCCCTGTGCAAAGGTGTCTGCGGATGTCCGCGATAGTCCGTATACCTGCACGTGCCATCCGGGTATTTTAAGGATGCTCTGAATGGAAAGAGGACTGCTTGGACCGCAGACAGTTGCGAACATCCGAGGGCATCAGGGGATTAGCCAATGAGGTTTTGTGATTGAGGAGTAGAAGTTGAATGAGCACAGGGTAGCACCTGGTTTTTCTTTCATTCTTGTGTGAAGTGGTAGAAAGATGGCTATGGCTATGAAGAAGCAGAGTGTGTGGATGCTGGGAGATTCATGGGTACACTGGTTAAAGGTTTACACCAAGCACCGTGGCATGATATGATATGGCATGTATAAGGCGCCTAAACACAACTGTTTCTGTGCATCCTGGATTAGAAGAAGTGGAAGTCTACTGGTATGGAGTTTGCGGATTATAATGGGTGGCATTGTTACCATTGTGTAAGAATGTGGTTCGGTTTAAACATCCTGACATTATTATAATACATTGTGGAGGCAACAGTTTGGGGTATGTGACTGGGGTATCATGGCAGTTTGCCATGAAGGACACTTTTAAAAGACTAATGGAACTGTTTCCAGCTTCAAAAATTATTTTTCCTGAACAACTCAAAGTCAAATATGAAAACGTTCAAATTTGTTTTGTCCACAAATTGAAAAAGCCAGGCAGAATGTGAATAAAGCTGCATGTGCTTTTTTACAGGATGTCGGAATGGCATTGTTCTACTGTGAGAATATAAAGTTTGATCATGGAAACATTTTTCGTAGAGATGGAGTACATTTAACATATTTTGGAAATTAGATTTTTTTTAAACATTTTCAGAATACCTTGAAACTGTTTTTATGAAAAAAATGAAAAAGTAACACTTGAAATATTTATTGAAGCATCTGTTAGTAGGCATAGTGCATAAAAACCAAAAACCCAGAAAAAAGTTTGCAGCCGTTTTTGCAAAAGCTATCAGAAACAAATAGGCACATTACAGCATGTGTTAGTATAATACATAAAAGCAAAAAAGCAAAAAAGGTCTTTTAAACAAAAAACAAGAAAAGGTCATTTTGAGAGCCACCATTGTCGAACGAAGAAAAGTAAATTGAGTTTAAATCCTCCCCCTTCCCTTTAATTCTCCAAAAAGTCAGTGCACAGTTTTACTGTCCATGGACTATATGGCTACGGAAAAGGGGGTGACTGGTTTTTTGATGGTAGTGTAATATGAGTGGGAAGTGTGAAAGCAACAAGTAATGGCTAAACACTTCCTACGCATATTACACTTTATGTTAACATTTTGTATGGCAGATAAAAGGGGTTGTCACAGAAATGTATTACTGTCACCTTTTCCTTGCTATGCAAATTGTCTACAATTTTCATTAGCATAAAATGTAATGCTAATGTTAATGTTAGATGCTATTATGAAGTATCACTACTTTAAGTATAAATATAAAGTAGACAAAGATGTGGGTTTTGTTTTCTGATGTTTGTGTTTGTTTTTTCACAGAGGGAAAGAGAACAAAGTAGGGAAGGATGGAGGGAGGGGAGGGAGGGAAGTGAAAAGGGGCACCAACCACCATAAGAGAGGGACAGCTGGACAAAGGAAGATGTAGGGCTGGAAAAAACTAAGGCAGGGGCCATACTTTTCATGCGGCTTCATAGCTGCCCTGAAGGCGTGTCGGATTCCGTGCCCCCTATAGTTGATTGTGTCACAGTGAATACAAAGTACTGTTGACTGTGCAATATATGGGTTAACAGCCTCCTGTGTCACCTGTGAGATGGTAGGAGGAATCCTATGTCCCACTACAGTGTCCCGAGTGGTGACAGAAGTAGACAAGCAGGGTGTGTTGGCTGAAGTAATCTGAAGTAATCCTACTTCCTAAGTAGGGAATCTCCTTTCTCAGGGCCGATACGAGGAGGGTGCAGGTGTGACAGTGATTGGAGGTAGTACCAAAGGAGTACTGCCCCTTTTTGCTGCAACTGAGTCCAATTTTGCACACAGCGCAGCACACATGTGGCAGCCTATGCCTTTGGTACTTCTCCAACAGTGGTGAAAAACCTCCACACTCATGACTCCTTCTGCCCACCCAACGTTGTAGGCACTTCCACCACTACATCTTCTCTGTCCTCTTCCTCCTGCATGTCATCTGCTGTAGGTTCCTTGTTCCTCTATCCAGGTCTTTTAGGTGGTGGTGGTGGCCCCTGGGGAGGAGAAGGAGGCATGGCCATTGCAGTTGCCATTCTCAAATAAAAGTCTGCTCTGCTGCTCTAAAGTGAAACAGATCCTCTCTGCTGGTGAGCCAGATTGAGAATGACTAACAGAAATGGTTGGGTCCCTTTTGAGGGAATGTCAGCACACTACCATACTGCCCATGAAGTTCGGCGCCCAAATAAGGCCTTGAAAAGTTGTACAAAGTATAGGAATTAAGTAAGAATGGTACTAGGAGCTGTGGAAGGGCAAAGTTTTAACTTGTAAGTCTCTAGAGTGGCAGCAAATCGAGTTTAAAGATGTCCGCCAAACGCGAACACCAACCGTGGACATGTCATCACACCGTACGGCCATGGTCATGTCACGATGTCTGTGGGGACATCCGGGATGACGTTACGAGAAGCACTGGCAATGGTGCTAGAACGAAGTTTCAACTTTAAAGTCCCTAAACTGGCTGAAAATTGAATTTAAACATTACATATTTTGTATAACGTTGTAAAATTCCCCTTTTTCTATGAGTGTCTCTTTTTCTTAGCTATCTTTTAATTTTTAAACTTTTTTCCCATAACCACGGTTATATTAACAATAGACCACAAATAGCTCTGAATAGTTCAAAAATATTTGTGGATATTATACACGTGACGCACTTGCAAAAGCCCTAAATAATAAAAAATATGAAAAATAATCCCAATTTCACATGGTGTCCTCTTACCCCTCCCCACCTATAGATTGATGCCATTTGATCCATTTTCCTCTTACAAATGGCAGTTTTTCAATTTTTGGTTTTTGGAATATTACCACGAATATTCAGGAATATATCTTGCATCGAGCAAAATAAAAATGGTGGCTTTTTCATTTCTGTAAAGTCTCTCTGCTGCAAAGGACCATATTATAATTTTGGTAGAAGGGGGCACCCCCTTCACAAGCAAATTTTTAAAAAACTACTCGAGGCAATAACCGCAGATCCCCCAGAAATCGAGTCAACCCTTCGTGCCAAAGTTGTTTTGTACCTGGTCCAATTCCATTCAGCAGTTTTCGCTGTGTGCTTGAGCAAAAATGTCACATTTTCGTCGATTGGAAAATGAATTGGTTCTAGGCCGAAACTGCATTTTTTTGTTTTCCTTACAGCAACCTTATTTATTAACAGATCTTTCCGAAAATGTCCAGTCTGGGGGCCTATACGTATAGGTTTGTTTGCAAGATTTTAAACAAATCTGTTGTATGAGTCAAACGTTATTAGCAATTCATTTGGAACTCAATGCTCAACTTAAAGGAATGGTTCGCCCAAAAATTTTTATTTCAAAAATAGATAGGCAATATAAAAAAAACAATTGGCTTTTTT
This sequence comes from Ambystoma mexicanum, assembly GCF_040938575.1. Lineage (NCBI taxonomy): Eukaryota > Metazoa > Chordata > Amphibia > Caudata > Ambystomatidae > Ambystoma > Ambystoma mexicanum. The sequence goes on from NC_090932.1 coordinate 554,736,249, forward strand.
TTTTTAGAAGTCCCTATGTAAAATGTTGAGCAATTCAAGCTCAACCATAGCACATGGGGGCATCCATTTTGTGAAATGGATGCCCGCCGCTGTACTCGCTTTGGCTTTTGCGGCACTAATGAAGGAAAAGCCAGCCAGCTGTAGTAAACAAAAGCTACCACTGGGTGGCTTTTCCTTCATTGGTGCTGTACGCGGAGGACGGGGACCAGAGACTACAGGCAGAAAAGCTGCAGCTGCATCTTGGTAAGTGCTATTTTTTAAATAAAAATAAACACTAGCTGCGTTTTTTTTCTACGTTTTCTGGGCTGGAGGAGCCCGGAAAACCTAGAAATAAAACTACAGCTTTAAAAACGTTGTATTTATGTTTGTGGTAGCTTTTGAAGCGACCGCAAAGATAAATACAACGTTATTGTGTTTGAAAACGCTGCGTTTTTTTTTCTCTAAGTTTTCCAGGCTCCTCTGGCTCGGATGACATCACTGGTGATATCACTTATTACATCAGATATGCCATCACAGATTACACCACTGATGACATCAGACATAACATTATATATGACTTGGCTGATAAAAGCACTGATTACATTAATTCTATTTTCAACATTTAGGACTATTTTCTTTTACATAAAATATATATACATACTTTCAAAGTACATTTTATTCTTCTGTAATGTCTTTAAATTTAGTGTATGGTCCACAGTTTGAAGTACACACAATAATGAGTACAACAAAAAATAGTATAGTATGTAAAGATTTCTTTCCTTTGGCGTGTCATCTGTTAGAGTGGAAAAAAAGTTATAATTAATGTAGAACAGAAATAACGGAAAGTAATATGAATTCAATTATATGTCTAAAAGAAAAGCTTCTTTACTTTTGTATATATGTAATTTTGTAGTATTAATATTTTTTTAGAATATCCATGCTTGGAATTCTTATAATATTATGTTTGTTAGTTAATACTTGTATAGTGCCAGACGCTCACAGGCCTCAGAGCACAGATAAAACAGATACAAAAAAGCACATACAACAGGCAGAAAGCCAACCTGCCATACACACACCTAGTCAGTTTATTTGTTAAACAGGTATGCCTTGACCACTCTTTTAAAGTAGTTCAGGCAGGGAAGAGCCTGTAAAGTGGCCGGAAGATCATTCCAGGCACTAGGAGCCCACACATTGAAGCTATTTCCCCCCCATACTTCTGCAGTTTAAACTGCGGTTGGTAGAGCTTTTTTATCATCGTGAGACCAAAGCACCCTCCTACAAGGTGCAGCCCCAAGACGATCCACCAGATATTGGGGCGCTTTGCCAGTTTGATATTTATGAGTCAGGGTAAGTGATTTATGATGATTCTATGCTTCACTGGTAACCAGTGTAGGGACCTTCTGGCAGTGTAAAAATGATCCTGCCTTCCAAGTCCATAGATAACCCACACTGCCCCATTCTGTATAGTCCGAAGTTTGTGCAGATTAGCTGAAGCTATTGTAATAATTAATCTTGGAGTTGATTAGAGCAGAGGCCAGGATAGATCTGTTATCTTCAGAAAGATAAGGTCTAATCTGATTTAGGAGTTTGATGACGTGAGTGAATGGTGACTGCAGGTGGGCAGTGGGTTTCTTCATCGAGAGCTGGGCGTCTTGAAATACTCCAACAGTTTTAACATGAGGCGCCACTGCAATAGTACAGCTAGCAATTGTAAATTGAATGTAGCTGTGATGCAATTTTTTGAGCCACGGACCATAACCTACAACCAGTCATTCAGTCATATTGTCATGGAAGGCTAAAAGGTTGGTGGCCATCTATGATTGAATTGAGATATAAACATGGTTAATGGCATCTGAATCACGGTTTTAATCATCCGAAAGTTAAAGAAGAATCTGGGTGTCGTCCTTGTAGTAGTGCAACTCACACATAAATTGTCCAGAAGATCAAAAAGGGGTCTAGTGTAAATATTGAAACAAGTGGTGAAAGACAGGAGCCCTGTTGGACCCCATACGTCAGTGGAGCAGGGCTACATGGACAATTGCCAACAGTGACCCTAGAAGTGCAGGACCCCAAGAAGGATATTGATATGATTGGTTATTAATAACACGCTTAATACCCAGAGGTTTCTAAGCACGGACCCGGGGATCGAACCTGTGTTGCTCTGTGTTGTCTTACATCCAAGGCACGCACATTGCCCCTGAGCTATCTTCCCGAGACTCAATCCAAGTGGCAGCACTCCCTGAAGACCTTGTAACTTCAAGCAGCCTGTTAACCAGCAACGTGTGGTCCATCAGGCCGAAAGCTGCTGAAAGGTAAAGCAGCATCAAGAGGGCAGTGTGTCCATTATCAATCATGCCCGTGATATTGGACTTGAGGTCAAGCAAAGCCGTCTCAGTACCATGCTTAGCACGGAAGCCCGATTGGCGAGCCTCTAGTAGGTTGTTTGTCTCGATGAGCTCCTGAAACTGGAGATAGGCAATCCTATCCAGGAACTTTAATAGAAAAAGGGACACTGGTAATATACCAGTAGTTACTGGCCAATTTAGTATCCAGGTTTTCCTTTTTTCCGGTGGGCGTCATCCAAGCCTCCACAAGAACATCCTGTACGTTCAACTTTGCAAAAGAGGTATTCACGATTTTGGTGATTCAGGGAGTAAGGAGGCCTGAAGAATCCTGAATAACATTTGCCGGACAAATATCTCCTCTACAGGAGGTTAGTTTCATACCTTTAAATTATTTATAGACCTCACTTCAGTGACCTGTCTAAAGAAAAACATAGGCTGATCCGCATTAGATAAGGGTCCAAAAGGGCCATAAGATACATAGGACAAAGCAGTAGTAGCTTCCAAAGCGTGTTGACAATCACAATACATAAGTGCATGTACTTTGTTTTACATGTGTTTTTTTAACACTACTCATTTAGAAAATAATACAATGATATACTATTTTTATATATACATATTATATTATCTTACAAATATCTAAAGTACATTTGCCACAATCAGGTACATTCTATGGAATGGACTATTTTAATTGCTTGCTATTAAACGAAATTAAAAGATATCTCTAAAATATTACATATTTAAATTTTAAATGTCATCCTTTAATAAATGCTACAAATGAATGCTACACAAGTACTCATATCATACGTGTGTACCCGTCCATTGTTCTATGTCATGTTCTTATAGGTATTTAGTATACTGGAATAACATATGTACCAAGAGAGTGAATATTTATTTTATTTTTTTAAACTTTATTTTTGAATTTTACATACCCTCGAAATACAATCGCACCAACAAGGTGCACGATCAAAACTTGAGGAAAAGGAAACGGGGAGGTGTAAAAGGTGAAGGGTTGGGAGAAAAGGAAGGGAAGAAAGAAAGGAAAAAAAACTTCATAACATTACCCATTAACTGTTCCCCCCTAAAGCCACCCCTTCCCCTCCCGTCCCCGTATAAAATTAGAGCCCAATTTACTTCTTCATCAGTGTCCGAAATTCAAAGTTCAGAGGGATGTGGAGGATCTCAGTTCCATAGTCTCCTTTCAGGTGCCAGACGAATCAGAGCCTACTGATTCATTACTGTTTAGCAGATATGCGATATACGGTCCCCGGATATCTGGGGGGCGTGCATGCAATGTTAGGGTTCTTATAAATTCACTTTCCACATTCTGGCAGTATGTTATGTCTCTTTTCCAGTCATCAAGTTTGGGTAGTGGGCCTCTGCCCCAAGACATGGCGATCCTCCTCCGGGCCAGCACCAGAAGAAGGGCTGCTAATTTACGTGATGCAGCTTGAAGGTATTTAGTGAGACCCAGGAGTGGCCCCAGCGGAAGCGCGGTCACCTGTTCGCCTATGATGTCGGCAGTTATTTGTAAGACTGAGTTCGAGAAACGTCGTATTCCGGGGCAGTCCCAGGCCAAGTGGAGGAAGTCCGCACGAGCTGCTGCGCATCTTTCGCATTGGGGCGACGTGTCTGGATGATATTTGTGCTTCTTGACTGGGGTATAGTATGTTTGGTGTACAAAGTTAAAATGTATTAATTTGTAACAAGTATTCAGTGCGACCTTTTGGGTTTGATTTAGGATATAGGACCAATCTTCTGTGGATATCGTCTCCTGAATGGCAGTTTCCCAATTTTGCTGGGTTTTAGTGTTGGGTTTCCCAATATCGGCCACCATGGATTTATATAACAGCGAGACCAATCTCCCTTCCCCCTGCGCTTGAATTGTGTTATGTAGTAACTGCCAGGTGGGGGGTTGTTTAGGAAATGAGGGAAATAACTTGTGTAAGGTATGGCGTAATCTAAAATAAAGGAAAACATCTAGGGAAGTATTACCCCCCCTATCCTTGGCCATTTGTGGGGTTAGAAAAGTGCCCTCAGGGAACAAGTCTCAGAGTGAGTGGACATTGATCTTGTCAGCCTATATTAGAAACCCTTTTTCGTTTGTGAGGGGAATGCCGGGAATAAATCTGATTGGAAGTAGAGGGGAGAATCTCACGTCCACTCCGTATTTGGTCGCCATCTTTTTCCAGATTGCGTATGTAGACAGGACTGTGTTAAGCGTGTTATATGGGACTGGGATTTGGCTTATAATGACAGCGCTTAGCAGGTCGGGTGAGGCCAGGGCTCGTTCCACTTGCACGTGTGGGCGAACGAAATGATCTGCGTACCAGTAGCTCAGGAAGTGAGCCTGGGCCGCCCAGTAGTATTTTTCTATATCTGCGAGCGCCATACCCCCCTTGGAAGTTGGCAACACCAGAGTGCTATACGTGACACGAGCCGGTTTACCCGCCCAAATGAGCTCTAGAACTGGCGTCCTGATTTTTTGGAGAAAGGATTTGGGGAGGAGTAGTGGGATGTTTATAAATAAATACAGAAGTTTAGGAAGAATGACCATCTTGATCAAGGATACTCTGCCCCATATCGTTAACAGTAATGATTTCCACCTATGGATACGTTCTTGCATTGAGTTTAGCGTGGTGAGATAATTATCTTTGTAAATCTCATGATGGTTACGTGACATGTAAATGCCCAGATAGCGCACCTTTGAGTGCTCCCATTTAAAACCGTGATCGTCAATAAATTCAATTGTATTGGGGGTTAAGGGAACACTACCGATTTGGAATGGTTAATTTTTAGCCCAGACATTTGGCCGAATCTTATCACTTCGCGCATTACAGGGTTAAGATTCTCTTGGGGGTCACTGACAAACAATATGACGTCATCAGCGTAAAGAGAAAGAATCAATCTGTGGGGACCTAGTTTAAGCCCTCGGTGCAATTGGTTTTCTCGTAATCTCGAGGCCAAAGGCTCCATGATAAGGGCGAATATTAGTGCAGAAAGCGGGCATCCTTGTCTTGTTCCACGCTCTAGTGATATGCTCGTGGATATAGTGTTACCCAGAGTGACATATGACCGTGGGTCGTTATAAAGCAGAGACACCAACTTTTAAAAAGAAATTACCAAAGCCCATCTGTCTAAGCGCTGCCATCATGAATGTCCATTCAACAGAGTCGAACGCTTTCTCGGCATCAAGAAGTACCACAATCGCCTGTTGTGTTGGATCTATGGCCTCGATGACTCCGAACAGTCTTCTGATACCGTATGTGGTACTGCGTCCTAGAATGAATCCAGCTGGGTCTCCAATCACCAGGGCCGGGATGAGAGGGAGTAGCCGTTTTGCAAGTATTTTATTGTCCAGGTTGATTAAGGAGATCGGCCTGTAAGATGCGCATTCATCTGCGGGTTTGCCGGCTTTATGTAGTACCATAACATTGGCTTCGTGCAGTGTGGGGGGAAGGCTTTCGTGCTCAACTGCTTCTTCGGAGACGCGGAGCAGGAGTGGGGCGAGGATGGATGCGTGGGCTTTGTAAAACTCTCCAATAAGCCCGTCTGGTCCTGGCGCCTTGGAGTTTGGAAGGGATTTTATTGCCTCCAGAATTTCTTCCTCTGTTATCGGAGCGTTTAGTGGTTCTCGCAGGTCTGCCTCCACCCAGTATAGCTCAGTGTCATTAAGATACTCCTGTATAGAGTTCGGATCTGAGTTACCTTTGGAACTGTACAGGTTCTGATAGAAATTCCGGAACGTGAGAGCGATTTCCTCCTCAGTATATACCCGCTGTCCTTGAGCGTCTTTGACACATTCAACTTGTGTCGGGGTTTTGTCCATTGACAGTAGGCGGGCCAACAAGGTGCCTGGTTTCTGTTCCTCCCCATATTGCCGGATTTGGTGACCATGACCCAGGAATTTTATCTCCCTTTCGGCCGTTTCCCTGAACTTCAGAAGTTCCTCCTTTAGGTCGGCTTGAGTGTGAGAATTTGGAGCAATGAGAACTTGACGCTCAAGAGCTTTCAAACGCTTCTCACTACTCGAGAGCTTTCTCCGGATCAGTCTTAGTATGCCATTTTCTTTGGCCAGGCATATGCCACGTACAAAGCATTTTAGAGCTTCCTAAATGGTGCCGGGGGAATCGACAGAACCAATGTTAGTCTCGATGAAGGCCATTATTTCCTTGCATAGTTCATCTGCAAAGACTGTGTCGGCGAGAGAGCCATGTTTGAATCTCCAGTTGAGTCCCGGAACTGTTGCGCTCACTAGGGAGACGTCGAGTGTGACCATTGAGTGGTCGGACAGGGAGTGTGGCAAGATTTGACTCTTCCCCCATACGAATGGGCTGTGGGAGGATGCCAATATATAATCAATCCGGGAACTGGTGTTGTGGACGGCAGAGTGGAATGTATAGTCCTTCGCGTCACGATTATGCTGCCTCCAGGTGCCAAATGTCTGGCAGATCTCTTGAACTTGAGCGCTGGCTTTGGACGGGTTCCCCGCTGTGTTGTGGGATTTGTCTAGTCTGGGATCAATTGGTGTGTTGAGATCTGCTCCCCATATAATGGTTGCCGCACTGGTTTTTCCCAGTTGGGACATCACCCAGTTAAAGTTGTTTGGGCCATCGGTATTCGGTGCGTAAGAGTTCACAATTACCACTTCCTTTCCCGCGATTATCCCCCGCAACAATAGGGCTCTTCCCTCAGAGTCTTTCTGCAAGTCTATTACACTGAAGTTCGTTCTCCTATCTATTAAAATTGCGACTCCTCTGGCATAGGATGAGAATGATGAGAAATACCTATGGAAGCCCCAGGATCTGGCCCAGTGCAGTTACGACGATGGCAGGAGATGTGTTTCCTGCAGTATGGCAATGTTGATTTTATGCCTTCGGAGATATTGGAAGACTTTCCTTGTTTTCGCCGGCTGGTTACCACCATGAATGTTCCAGGTGGCGACCTTAAGTGTAGTCGCTGCCATCAGGGAGGTCTGGTGAATTTATATTTGATGGGTTTGGATGATGTGACTGATGAATAGATTCATGCGAGATTCTGGAGAGCTTGGCTTCTATTCGGGCGGCTTTGGGCTGCGTGCTCATTGCAGGGTGGGAGTGCGGGGTGAAAGGCGGCTGTGTTGAACTCGAATCCCTCCCTTGGGTGGGCAACCCCCAACAGGCCCGCGACAAACAATCCCTTATAAACCAAACTGTCAGCATTACTGTGCAAGGGACGCTAGTAGCCCTCAAGACGAGGTTGCTCCCTCCTACTGTTGCATTTCTATTTCGTGGAGATGAATGTATTGCGTCGGCAGAGAGTGGGTGAATTTGATTTGTGTTAGCTCCCGGCGATAGCTTTATGGTGGGTCTCTACTCGGGCGGTTCCCTCTCTGTGGGAGACCATTGTTATGGGCAGGCCTGCAGCCGTTACGATCCAGATAGTCACTTGTCTCTTCGGGAGTGTTGAAAAATTGGGTCTTCCCTTAGAATTGGATGCAGAGTTTCACTGGGAATATCATCGAATACTGAATTTGGTTTTCCTGCAGTCTGTGCTTCACAGCTGTGAACGACCGTCTTCGTGTCTGGACCGCTTGTGAAAAGTCTGGGAAGAACTGTAACTTATCTCCATCGTATTGCAGATCTCCTTTGTCCCTTGCAGCCCTGAGGATTGCGTCACGATCTTTATAGTTCAGCAGCTTAGCTATAATGGGACGTGGGTTCGTCTCGGGGATAGGTCTTGAGTTAGGTATTCTGTGAGCTCGTTCAACTACAAAAAGCTTGGACAGGATATTAGGGCCGAACAAGTCTGTGCAGATCTTCTCTACGTGGTCCTCCATCTTGGTGGTCAATTGGTGCTCTCTGACTCCGATGATCCTTATATTATTGCGCCGGGAGCGACCTTCTAGGTCCTCATTTTTGGCTGTTACTATTTTCATCTGCGCTTCGAGTGAGGACACTCTGGTAGCCATGGCTGATGCCCCGTCGTCAAGGTGTGAGACCCTCTGCTCGACTGAGTCTAGTCGGTTCGCATGCCCGTCCAGCCGGTGTTGGAGCTGGTCCACTTTGGAGGAAAGTGAGTCTAGTTTGCTACTCAGGCCTCCTATGCCGGCTTTGAGGTCAAGTAGTATTTCCCTGATATCGAAGTCCTGTGTTTCTTCTCCGTCATGAGGTGGAGCCTGGGTGGGGGATTGAGACTTACTGTTAGGGGTGGCCGTTTTGGTAGAGGAGCAACTTTCAAAAGTCAGCTTTCTCTGCGACCTATCTGGTTTCCCCATTCTTGTTGTGGACAGGCGCGTCCGCGACTCTGGAAGCTATGTGGTGCTGGTCCGTGCGATCGGGCAGGGCGATTGTATTTATAACTTGCTGGGCCAGGTGGCGGAGCGAGCCGGCCTAGAGACAGGGCCTTGTGTCACCTCCTATGATATGGCGTCTTCGTTATGCACCAGAAATTTGCTGCTGAGTTGAGGGAAGGTGGCAGTGCTGGTGGGATGTACGCTTCTGGGTTAGCAACGGGGGCCCGGGGCCACGGGAAATCTATAGCAATTCTCAGGGCTCGGGTACATTTGGGGTGCCTCTATATGATGTCCGGAGTTCCAGGACCAGCGAGGCGTCCCAGTGTGTTTCAGCGCTGGGGCCCTGGGGTGCCGCTCACTGGCGAATTCTTCTCCCCGGACCCTCTGACATGCGTGCCCGGGTCGCGCCTCCCGTCGCTTTCTGCTGCTTTCTGGACTGGGGGCAGCAGGGTTCCAGGCTGACGTAGCCTCAGGAGTTATGCCTCGTGGTCGGGGATCTGCGCCACTCACTCCCGGCTCGCTGTCACGCGACCCGTTAAGGCCCTGACGGTTCCGTTGACTTGCCTGTCACACGGGGGAGCTCGGGGATTTGCTGCCGTTCCGCCGCGCATGTGTATGCGGTCAGGGGAAGCGTTGGGCGCTCGTACCTGGGTTGCTGTTGGTCGCGGGCAGCTGCCTCGACTTTCTTCCTCTCACGGGCTCTGGTTGGGTCGCTCCTCTCAGGCCGCTCCCATGCGCCGCGTCCGCAGGGCTCATCCGGCAGTCTCGGAGCCCGCCGCCTCCCGGATGTTGCAGTCGGGCGGCAGACTCCCCACCGCCGAACGATTTTCCACGCTCCCAGACCTCCGCGTACAAGCAGAGGCCGCGACTCCAGGCCCGCACAAGGAAGAGGGGGGGTTCTTCTCCACCGGGAGTCTCAAGGCGAAGCGTCAGGCAGCAAGCAGAATAATTGTGGATCCGGGTTCGAAAGCGCCTCGCCTAGATAATGCCGGCGTCAGAGCTTAGTTTCACCAACACGATAGCAGCGATTCATCAGGATTTCGTGAGAGCTTCACGGAGCTCACAGGGAGGCCGCCATCTTGGACGGCTCACTAGCGCCCTCTCTGAGAGTGAATATTTTAACATACATGAGTGAGCGCATGTCTGATGCAATCAGTGATGTGTAAAAAGTGAGGTAATTAGTGATTAAGCAAAACAAAGAGGACTGTTTCAGGGGTATCGAACTGTGTGTTGCCCAAACTCGTAGTCACACTAAAGAAACACAGTTCTTTCGACTGGGACGGATTTCAAAGAGTCAGTTGCTCTCACTGTGCTTGCAAATCGTCTCTGGTGCACTGTGTAGTGCTAAAAAACACGTGCTAGACCATCTTGGTCGGTGCATGTGTTGGCTGCCGTACAGATGAAGGGTATATCTAGTTTTAATTGGTCTTCTCTGTATTGGCAGGTGCAGGTTTAAAAACAAGAAAGAGCTTTCTTCAATGGGTTTCTCTCTGGAGATTGTTCACCTGAAAGATGAAAGGGACCCCTAGGTATGTGGTCTGGGGGTCCTTTATCGGAACGAGTTGGACCTGTGCAGCTGGTGCTGTGCACTAGGTCTAGTCGTTCTGTAGCCGACCGGTTTCTGTGGAGCACTGCGGGTGTGCCACATTCATCAGGGCTAGGTAGGGGGCAGCTACATATGTGCCCACTGTGATTCGTCTACAGCAGCGTGGTCTACAATACTTGTAGATCTCCCCCTGTAGGGATGACAGGAGGGAGGGGAGAGAGATAAAGCACGGATAAATATCCAATTCTACACCTCAGCTGTAGCTAGTTACCAGAACACTGCATAGTACAAATAATAAACAATGAACCAGAGGCTCCAGAGCAGAACATGATCCATTTCAAACACGGATAGAAATAGCCCAGCTAATCAGAAAAATCAGACTGAAATAATACTTTGGGTCAGCCACATACGCAGGAGAAAAGAGTGCTACCAATCTGAAAGGCAGATCCACATTCTACCCTCCACCTCATGCCATCTCACCCGAGTCTATTACATTTGAGAAAGCACTCCTGAAAAGACTCGATGAACTAGAAGCTGAGAGAACTCCAGGATACAAGAACTTTTCCAAACTGAACAGGCAGGCACTCCAATCTTTAGCCAACAACGAAGCAATTACCATCAAGCCTGCTGACAAGGGGGGAGCGATAGTAATAATGGATACCCCGGCATACCACAAGATGGTTATGGAGCTCTTAACAGACCAGTCCAGCTACAAACAACTGGGCACGGATCCCACTGAATCCATCAGACAATTGATAGTACCTATTTTAGAAGAAGCCAGTGCGGATGAGCTAATCAGCAACAAGGAATACGAATTCCTTAATCCTAAGAACCCTAAGAAACCGGCCTTCTACGCACTCCCCAAAGTCCACAAAGGGAGAAATCCCCCTCCTGGCAGACCCATATTGTCAGGTATAGGCTCAATCTTGGAACCACTGTCACAGTTTGTAGATTTCTTCTTGAAACCAGAAGTCGTTAAGATGCGTTCCTTCTTAAAGACACTACAGCAGTCCTGGAACTCATCAAGGACCGACCTTTCAACTCCTCTCAGAACATCCTAGTAACACTCGATATCGAATCACTTTATACAAAGATCCCCCAAATGGCAACACTCAGAGTCATTGAGAAGATACTACTAGAAAGAGATCCACCCATGCAAACCCCAGTCACAGTGGGCACACATGTAGCTGCCCCCTACCTAGCCCTGATGAATGTGGCACACCCGCAGTGCTCCACAGAAACCGGTCGGCTACGGAACGACTAGACCTAGTGCACAGCACCAGCTGCACAGGTCCAACTCGTTCCGATAAAGGTCCCCCAGACCACATACCTAGGGGTCCCTTTCATCTTTTAGGTGAACAATCTCCAGAGAGAAACCCATTGAAGAAAGCTCTTTCTTGTTTTTAAACCTGCACCTGCCAATACAGAGAAGACCAATTAAAACTAGATATACCCTTCATCTGCACGGCAGCCAACACATGCACCGACCAAGATGGTCTAGCACGTGTTTTTTAGCACTACACAGTGCACCAGAGACGATTTGCAAGCGCAGTGAGAGCAACTGACTCTTTGAAATCCGTCCCAATCGAAAGAACCAGATAATTAGTGATGCCACCAATGATCTTTGTGGTCATATGCTGCACAACAGGGGCCGAGTTGATGAGGTGACTTTGCCAAAAATGTCTGCCGAATGTTAAGGAATTTGCTACATTAAATTTTCACCTTAACGTCTCTTTCACTGGGGCTTTTTCAGTGATTTTGAAATGTTTTGTTGCAATGCATTGTTCATTTTAACTGTTTTCAAACTAAAAGTTTCTTCAGTGAATATGATACATGCACACATTACGGAGGTGGCAAAGAACTTATTACTTTGGCGCCATTCATCAAATCCACACAAAACCCTGTGACAACAATATAAACCTGATCTTGAATAGTTTTGCTTCGTGGTGTGATTTCGTCAAGGGGGTGTGGAGGAGCAAAGATGTAGAGGGGACAGGGTGGGTGAAGAACAGTTTTGGGCGCTTATAACTTTTGCACCGTTCAACGAATCTGCACAAATCTTGGCAAAAACAACATAGACCAGACTTTGAATTTTCTTCCAAAGTTTGGTGTGGTTATGTCAAGGTTGGGAAATGTTTTCAGGGGTCCAAACATTTTTGAAATCTCTATAGACTTGCATGTATAGACTTGAATGCGGACAACATTTTGTTTGCGGCTATAGCTGAACCGCAGGATGGATTTGCACCAAACTTGCGTGAGGATCTTTGTTCAAGTCACAACTGTGCTGTTCCTCATTTGGTGTTAATCCGTCATTTGTTTTATTGTTTCAAAAGTGCCAAAATGTAGGTACAAAATTGTTATGATGTCTCTTGGTGGTAATGCTATCGGAACATGGAACACCACTGTGGAATTTATATTCTTCTGTTGTAACCCCAGATTCTACTGGCAGCGGTGGGCCTATTGGAGCTGAAGGGAGAAGGCTGTGCCGGGGATCATTCCTTGTTATCTTAATAAAATGCTTTATTAAAAGCTCAATGCGTGGTGTCTTAGCTTACATCAATGCCAACAAGTTAACAGGAAAATGGAAGAACCCAGGCACGCGTGCAAACGTTGCAACAATCCCACCGTTTTTTGTGCTGTGTAATATCACCCCTCTGATATGTGCTGATATACTGGAGTATATAGAAGACTGTGGCTGTTGTTACATTAACCCCTTTCATATCGGCATCGCTGCGGGTGAAGTGAAGGGAAGCTGTGAGTGAGTACTAACGATGGCAGCAGCAAGGTGGAAGTTGTCTGCTGGATGAACCTTGTGTCAGCAAAGTAAGTGATTGCCCCCTTGGCGCTGCAGCAGTTACCCTTGTAGAGGAAGTGCCAAGCTCGATTCACACTCCAACCGCCCATTTTGAAATATCAGGAACGTTTACGCCAAAATATGTGACGTATGATGAGCAAATAAACCAGCAGAGAGCCGCAGTTGGGCTCTGTCCAGTACCTATCAGAAGAACAGCACCTGTTGAAGTACCAACACCTAAGAAAACCTGGACAGTTATGTACCCATTGAGAAAACCATATCGACAAGTGAGACAGAATGACGATTGTCAGAATACAATACCTGAAGAAGCTAAAAAGATACTGAAGGAAGACGAATGGTGACGTCATAAGAACCCAGACTGACTCACATATAGAAGATATGACGACTTGAGAATGACGACAAAAGGAGACGAAATACCATGGATAAGCGACATCCTGAGCCTAAAGTGAAACAATTGATGTCAAGATGTCAGAAAATTATGCCATATGCAAGATGAAGATATTCAGTTAGTTTAAACGTGAACATATGCAAAGTAACCGCAAGAAGCAAGAAATAGTGAGGCTTGCTTATGCTTAGTAGTAAAATAGATTGTGACAAGCACCACCTATACATATATCTACCTCAAAGAAGCACTTTATATAAGTATACTTCCACTACGCACATGAGCAGAATCAACCAAAGGTTACTAAAGGTCTCAAGAGAGAGTTTTGCAGCAAACAAATCGAGAATTAAAGACGGAGAGAAACTCAGACGAGGGTAACCATGCCAAGAAGCCAAGGTCGTATCAGCTGGAATAGACTGACAGTGGAAACAATTAAGAGAAAGAAGAACTGAGTATCCTGTTCAGAAAGGTCGAGATAAGCCACAGGTGGCAGACGACTGGCAGAATTGAATCAAATACACGAAATTGCATGAAGGAAAAGACGATTTCACAGTGTCAGAATCACGTGACCAGACGAGCAGCAAGGGATGAAACTTTAACACCTACGCATGGACCTTTGCCATGCACAAACACCTTAACTTTCCCAGATCAAGAAGCAGACTGGAGGCCAACCACAAAGAAATAATTGACACATGACCACTGAAGTGATGATTGATTGTAGCAATAATTGGAGAAAAGCTGGGGCTGCAGACGAACTCCCTGCACCTGGCCGGCTATTCTGCATGCTGCTAAACTCAAGTGGAAAAGTATGAATGGGGTTGATGACAACCCAATCATAGTGGACCATGTAATCTAGTGTCCTATAGTTAGTAGAACCAATGAGACGTCGTACTTTTAGTGATGTTTACAGTAGCCATTTTGAAGGAAGGGCTTAGATGCCCCACCTGACAGTGTTTATCCAATTGCCTTCCCCCGTTACCATATACAGATGTAGTACCTACAAAGTTACCATCATCATAATGAGTTTATCCGGAAACAAATTATCCATAAACCACAAAAATAGAGTTAAAATGCATAACAATACAAAATCCAATTCAACATTTTAAAAGATCCATGATTTAAGCTTACAAACATTACATACAAAAAAAAGGATTAAAATGTGCATGTGTGTAAATCAGTTAGTATCCACAAGAAACTTCCGGTCAGTTCAATACGTTTTCAGAGTTCGTTCAGGTTTTGAGAGGTAAATTTGGTTCTCTTATACCAAGCCCTTCTCAAATAGTCCACTGTTCCCCAGGCCACTGGCAACATAGCAGCTGAGAGCAGATAGCATAAAGCAGGCCTAGCTTGAGACATGCCAGCGGACCTGAGTAGTGGCAAGAGTGTTTTCCGTATTAGGTCTATATAGTGTGGGCAGAACAACACAAAGTGTAGAAGGTCCTCCATAGGACACTGATAACAGGGGCAGGCTGTGGGTTGTAAATTGTGAGTCCAGCTTTTTGTTCGTGCCCCTAACCATAGGCAATCAAACCAGGCGCGAGTCAGGGCCCAACGATCTGCAGGATTGTCACTGTGGAGCAAGTATGGCTGGATAGCGTCTGCAGTTATTAACACAATGTGCCTTCTATTTGCAAAATCCACAAGGATGGAAACATGTGCTTGTATGCCCTTAACGCACATAGGGTCAAGAAGGTTGAAGGGCAAACAAGATTAGTACAATTTAACTGTCTAATACATTTCTGGACATACATGAGCCATGGAATTTTCTTTACAGCTGAACTACTCACCAGGGCTCTTATAATCTTATGTCAGAGAATGGCTTTCTGGTTTGACCATAGTGCCAACCAGTGAGAAATTTGGGCCAGTAACTACTCATCGGCAATGTAGGGACATCCCAATTCCAAATGTATCCCATAGTTTGGAGCAGACTGTGGTAGCCCAAGAAGTTTTCTAAGAAAAGATTTCTCCACATTTTCAATTTTTGGAATCCTTTCCATACCCACAGTGCTGCCCCATAATTAGTGGCAGTTTATGTTTGAGCCCTGTATATTTCAGGAATTAGTTTGATTGGGCGCCCCACACAGTTATGTTGAAAGCGGGACAGACCCCCCAAGTGCCTGTCTCATCCTCATGCATTGCTTATCAACATGACCAAACCCTCTCCAATTCTCTGTAAAACAAATTCCCAGGTATTCAAAACTAGTAACCCTCGGGATGAGTTCACCTCCACTCCATATAATGCGCATCTTGAGGTGTCTAACACCCAAGCTCTTACATGCCATGACGGCTGATTTTTTTGAGTTCACAGTCAACCTATGGGAAGCCATAAATTGAGTGTAAACATCCACCAGGCATTGTAAGGCTCTAGGGTGCGAGCAATTATCATCATGTCATCTGCATAGCCTAGTACTGGGAGGGGGACGCCACCCACCCTGATATAGACAGTGTGGGAATTTACCAATGCCTGGTAAACACCATTTATGTAGCGGGCAAACAATACTGGTGCCACAACACAGCCCTGGCGGATGCCCAAAAAGGTCTAAAAAAAAGCTGTGCACTGTGCTCTGTCCCTGTTCCCCGAATCTGACATAAGCTGATGTATGTTCATGAATTATCTGGAGGACCTTGACCAAATACTCCAGGCAACCCATGGACCTGAGCACCGCACAGAGCATAGCCCTGTCTACTTTGTCAAACGCGGTGCTCAGGTCCATGAATGCTAGGTACAGTGGCTCACCCCTCACGTGTATAGACGTAGCTCCCACCAAACACAAGTTCAAAGCCTGGTCCCTAGCTCCCAGGCCTGGACAAAAGTTACCATCCTAGAACCAATCAAGTTGCATGCTAAGTTTTGAGAGTTACACGTCAGTGATGACGAGTTTTTGCTATGAATATTGTGTTTTTTCTATAATTCATTGGAGTTGAAGTGAGAAGGAAGATTGAGCGATTGCTGATATTCATTGAACTCCCTGTTTTTTGTACTTGTCATTAAACGGACTCCCTTTGCCAAACTATTGAGTTGTCATTATTGATTTGGTGCAAGAGTACGTATCTGCATCCCCATCCATCTCAAGGGTGCTGCTGCTCATCTCAAAGTGCTGTTTGGAAACCCCCACTCCTATGGGCCGGCTGGGGTCCATCGAGCACACTTGGTAGCAGAGGATGGTTGTATTAGAATCGATTAGATAAGACACCCATTGGCCGTCGACTCTGGGTCCTCGGCAATATCACAAGTCTTTTGCCATCTGGCTGAGTAGAACGAGAAGCTCCCCGCAGATAGTGGTTAGTCTATGGAAAAACCCTGCAGGTAAGGTCTGAAGAGACCCTTGCTTTCCCCCATAAACTCCTTCCCACTTCTACGAGCAGCTAATTGGATGAACGGCGCGGAGAGGCGGTAACGAAGCCGGTGATCCCGAGCGTCCAGAGAGGAAAAAAATGCGAACGATGAGTGAAAAAAGACTGAATACTTTGGCAAAAAAGTTGCATGGCTTAGAACAAGTGAGGAAAGGTAATGGAGGGAGTTGGGACAAAAATAGCGACAGAGTAAGAATATAATAAATATATAAGGGGAAAATATTGACTCAAGGGTGGCCGAGAAATAGAGAGAGATACCGGGAGGATACCCGAGAATAGAGAGAGATACCGGGAGGGTACCCGTGAAATAGAGAGGAGTATACGCCCAGATACCTAGGTTTTAATATAGTGCTAGAAGAAGCCTGCATTTAAAGTCCTGAATTAATAGGACGACGTAGACGACCAGAGTCGATAAATCGATCTGAAAGAAATGGGCTTACATTCCATGTCGGAATAATAATAGGGGCAGAAATGCATCTGAGGAAGCAGATGGCATGAGATTTATGTAGCCGGACGGAGTCTGTCTAGTCTGTCGTGTCTGTCTTGTGTTGTTCTTTTTCTGACGCCATGAGGTAAGAACATTTTTGGGGGAAATAGCATGAAAATTGTGCGATTGAATAGACAAAATGTTGTATGACATGAATTGATGGTTATTGTTTGAAAAAGTAAAAGTAACATTTTTTGTGAAAAAACGGGATTGGAGCTTGCGATGATTGGTGCTCGCTCATATTGTTGATCTTGTTTGTGAAACGTAAAACATAATACAGTGTTATATATATGGAGAGGATAAACAGATTTAAGTATGGAAGACGTTACCCCGTTAGTACACTTGTGCAAGAAGTTGCCAAAACATGTGCCTAAGCTGAAGAAGTACAGTGCAGAATGGGTTAAAGGAACCGCAAATAAAATGTTTATGCCATGGCGCCAAGGCGGATCGTTATCTAAAACGGTCCTGCAGCACATGACGACATATTTGCACGCCACGTATACTGGAAAAAAGTTAGATAAACGCCTAGCTAGTTTAGAGCTTTGGAAGATGTATCAACAGGAAAAGGAGGAGGAGCCACAGTTAGATTTGATACTTAACATATGCAGAGAGGGGGTGAAACGCCTTCTGCACCACCCGCCCCGTCTGAAACAAAAAGCAAAGCTAGTAAAGACGAAGGATTATATCCATTGAGGGAGCTTAAAGCATCCACGGGATATAGCAACCGGTCATATGAGTCACCTACGCAAAGTAGTGATGAAAGCCCAGAAAAAGACAGAGACAGAGATATTACCTCCAAAGTCTCGAGGGACAAGGAGACCAAGCACAACACCTCTAGATAAAGGTGGAGAAGGAAAGAGATGCAAAGGAGATGAGGATAGGACTGATGAGATGGCATTCACACAGAATGAATGGATGGGAGGTCAGATTTTATTGAAACGCAATGGTAAAGGCATTGAGGATGTGAGACAAAAGGCGAGCCAGACAATTCAAAAAGGAAAGAGAAGGAAAAGGAAAAAGGATTGAGAGACGAAGCAATCAGAAAAAAGGACAGACACAGACGAGAGCAGTTATATCATGAGGAGCAAGAAAGGAAACGTGATCATTAGCAGAGAACAGCTAATGATCAGGGCAGGCAGGAACAACAGAGAATAGAAGAAGAAGGGATGAGGAAATGCAAAGGGCAAATGAACGTAGAGATGCAAGGAAACAAGAGGAAGATAGGGTCAGAGAGGAAGCGAGAAAGCGCAGAGTGTTCGATGACGACATAGAACGTAAGCAAAGACAGAGAGCACGGGATCTTGAATATCTGTAAAGAGAGGTTATAAAACCCGATCCAGTAGTAGACTGGGAAGACATAGAAGAATTATTTCCTGAGTATGATTTAGTACCAAGCACATCTAGGGCAAATATGGAAGATGACTTTTGACACCAGAAGCATCGGAGAGACAATCGATAGAATATATGATGAAATGGGGCCAGAACAGGTACCCCAAGGGAGGGGAGAGGACGAGCGCCTGGAGAGCATTCAGTTGTACGACACTGAGGATGCCTCCCGAAGTAGCAGAAATAGAGAGCCGTCCCTAGATAGTTTGATGCTAAACAGGAATGAGGAGGATGAAAGAACTTGCACGAGTGCGGCACAGACAATATCAGATGCAGAAAGAGAGGAATGTGAGGAAAGAGAAGATGAGACAAGACGCGAAAAACGCTTCTCTAGAGGAAAAGTAATAAGATGGTCAGATTCTAGTGGATCTGCACCTAAGGCATCAGAATCAGCCAGACAATCAGACCGACACGAAGGAGTATCTTACGGTCAGAGGGGGATGTCTCCACCACCATATGTGAGCAGACTAAGGACATTGCCAGGTAGACGGTGATGCGGGAATATTACCCCTGCAGTGGATAGAAAAATGATGAGGGAGGAAAAAGAGTGCCATGTGTTACAGTTCCCGTTACCCGAAAAGGGAGGAACAAGGCCATAGTACATACCCTGGCCACACATTGATTGAGAAAATCTGAAAAATAAGCTTCCAATGTTGACATTGGTAGCCGGAAAATGGATACATGAGTTAGAAAAAATGACAGGAGGGAACACGTTAGCTATCGGGGATATTAAGGGTCTTTTAATTGCCATACTTGGTGATAGAGCTGACGATGTGTGGACACGTGCAGGTTACAGTGGCATGACTACAGTTAATACAGCGCATGATGGAGCACCGTTTAACAATTGCAGAGCCGCGGTATGGAAAGCATTGCGATTGCTATACCCGGACACTTCAGACATGGGAGCTATAATGAAACGTAAAATGAAGGAGTCAGAGGATCCTTTGCTTTACATCCAGAATTTCCAAGACGCTTGAGTACTGGAAACCCGTGAATCTTGGGGGAAATCCATACCTATGTTTTACCATATATTATGCCAAGGGCTGCCAGATCAAGTACAGAAGCAGCTCAAGAAATTGATAGGAATAGAGGACAAACCATGGTCTGAAATACAGTTGACCATAGCACACTATTGCAGGCTGCTGCAAGAGAAAAATCGCAAAAAAGAGGCTGCATGAAAAGCTGAAGATGCAAAATTAGTGCAGAAGAAATTGTCAAAATATGCCATTGAAGGGGCAATGATAACTAACTCAGACGGATCAAGCATGCATCAAGGCAATAACCAAGGGCAGGGTGATCAAGGCAATAACAGGTTTTACCCAAGGGGGAGAGGCTTTCGAGGAAGAGGATGGCAGAGTAAACAGGGAGGTTTTCAAGGTAATCAGGGAGGTTTCCAAAACATGCAAAACGGCAATCAGGATATGTCACTCGGGCAAGTAATCAGACCACCAGCAATATGTTGGACGTGTGGGATGACAGGGCACCTAGCATACACATGCAGAAGTCAAGGCATGGAGCAAAACGACCAAGGAACAAGACTAGGGATGGCAAATCCACCTATGTTTTTACAGCAGGGTGGAAATGGAGTTGCACAAAATCACACGCTGCAGCAGCAAGTGCCGGGAGCACAGCAAGGCTAGCAAACTCAGAATATGACAAATTTTCCGCAAGGACAGTCTCAACAGTTGCTGATGCAACTGTCACAAATAACAAGTGCAGGACAGGTACTGAATTCTGGAATAAGAAATAACACTGGTGATGAAGGAAGTCCATTCACTCAACATGGGACAAAGTTATATATGGATTAGGACAGCTCATTGGGAAACCTGATGTGTTCTATCCTATCAGTGACACCAAACCCTCACGAGGAACCATGGGTAGATGTCTGTATAGGGGATAAAGAATATTCCTTCTTACTTGACACAGGTGCAACACGCTCGTGAAGGCAAATTTTCTTTGTCCAGCAATGCTTTAAATACTCAGGGCTTCACAGGTGCAACAAGTTGTGTTCCTTTTACAAAAGAACTTCCAGTTTCTATAGGAGAATGTGACATGAATGTGCCACTACTGTATTCAAGGCAAATCCCAGTAAATATATTGGGACAAGACCTAATGACGAAGATAAACATGACAATCTCGTTCACGGAGAAGGGCATATTATGTTCAACTCCACTAATGCATTATTTGAACGTATGCAAAATGATTAGAGCATACGCAGGACAACCGGCTATGAGAGCTGTTCCATTGGAACCAGAAATAGTCACGTATGGAGCGCACATATTAATGTCATGGCTACCAGGGCTTGCAGACAAACCAATGAGAATCCCAGATGAGTTCCTATTTAGGCCAAGAATACCTATGCATGAGGAGAAGGGACAAGTGTTTCCCTTGGCAATACACACAGACATAATACGAGTAAAAATGGCGCTGATCAATGGTTGTAATGATGAAGGCAGACAATGGTGCACAGTAATCGGCATTGAGGAAGGATACAGATTGACTGACGTCACTGATGACGATCTGTTTGAAGAGCAAACACGTGTAGATGAAACGGCAGTTGAGGTTAATCTCACTTATTGGGTGAATATGATCAAAAGAGAAGTGCCCCAGAGAATGATGCTGGCACAAAAACGTCCTGAATATTTTGATGATGACATGGCAAAGGTGCCTGTCTCAGTGTGGATTACAGGCCCTTATGACGTAGGCTTGTTGAAAGGGGTCGGAGAAGTAAAGATTACATTGAAACCAGGAGCAATTTTACCAAAAGCATGACAGTATCCCATGTCTAGGGAAGCAGATGAAGGGATTTTCAAGATAATTTCCGCTATGATGGAGCAGGGTATTTTGGTGACGTCAGAGTCATCATGCAACACCGCAGTTTACCCTATCAAAAAATCAAAGGGAAGGTCTTTGTGTTTAATTTAATTTAAGATTTAAGGCTGATAAAGGATATTGTAGAGGCTGAGTTCCCTCTAGTCCCTAACCAGTCAACAATCCTATGTAATATACCTGTTGAGGCAAGGTATTTCACAGTGATTGACTTGAAAAATGAATTTTTCAAAATCCCATTGCACAAAGACTCACAAGACTTGACGTCATTTACGTTCAGACAAATGTGTCTGAAAAGTACAAGGTTACCTCAGGGGTACTGCGAGTCTCCATCGATATTCAACAGAGTCCTGCAGATGGACCTAAGCAATATCGCATTAGAGAGTGTTGTCTTGCAATGTGTGGATGAGATCTTAATTTGCAGCACGACAGAAGTAACGTGCAGACACGATTCTATTCAGCTATTGACTGTATTGGCTGAGAAAGGATATAAAGTTGACAAAGAAAAGTTACAGTATTGTCAACTAGAAGTGCTGTACATAGGCAGCTAATATCACATGAGGGGAAAAGGGTTACCTCTTAAAGGGCTGAAGCCATGTTGAACACAGCCAAGACACATACAATAAAGCAAATGCAGAGTTTTCTAGAATTATGCAATTATGTCAGGGCATGGGTCTTTGACTACAGTTCTTATACCAAGCCCTTGTTACAAGCCCCAAAGAATGCACAGGTGACTAAAGAAAAAATGGTGTGGACCGAGACCATGGAAGAAGGGGTTGTTGAACTCAAAAAGGCTATTTGCACCAGTTTTAGGGATTCCCAACTATGCAGAGGAATTCTACCCGTTTTCACACACGAATGGCAGTGTTATGACAGCAGTACTCACACAGAGAACCACGTTAGGGTACAAGCCCTTTAGTAACGAAAGGGGGGAAATGTAGGGGAGGACTGGTCCAAGAAGACCCCCCCTCGCCTACGCTTTCTCCCCAGGTGAGGACTATGGCTCCTTTGGGCGTCCCCTCATGCCACCCAGGCCCAGGTGGTGGAGTGTTCACCCACTGGAGACATTGCCCGCACGTATTAATTGCCCACACGTATTAAAATTTAGCTAGGCCTAGAAACCATTTTGTCTGGTAAAGATGGTGTGAGCTCAGCGCACTGTAGCGCGGCCCCCACCCTTGGAGGGTTTCAGTCATCCTTGTTGCCGCAGCACCCTGGCAGATCCGCTGCGAGCACGTTCCCACGAACAAGACGGACATGAGCTAGTGTAATACACTAACATTGTAACAGTTCACCTCCCGCAGTGTATCATCGCTCCCAGCATGACCCGGCCAGCAGGCCTAGGCAAATGAAAAGAACAGTAAAATGGTCGTTACATGCCAGACAATCTTTGTATATTAATGTTGAGACTACTTGCAAAGGATGCTTTTCTCTCATAAAATCCCTTATATTACAAAAGCCTGTAAGATGTATAATTACAAGAGATCATGCCCCCATGATATAAGCGATGGTGAGCATATACCATTGCAGTTGGGTACTAATAATAAC
This sequence comes from Ambystoma mexicanum, assembly GCF_040938575.1. NCBI lineage: Eukaryota > Metazoa > Chordata > Amphibia > Caudata > Ambystomatidae > Ambystoma > Ambystoma mexicanum. The sequence goes on from NC_090932.1 coordinate 554,759,191, forward strand.
GGCACGCACCAGGAATCTGTTTGTTACGTGTATGACTGGAAAACTTACACCCCATGGGCTCGTGCCATAACTGAACTAATGCTGCTAGAGGACACAAGAAAACGAATGTAACCATACAAAGGGCCCATGTGAAGAATGCATGAGAAGGCGCATGTCATGTGTGCATGTCTAGGCCCCACATGCGCCACCACCGTCACGAACAAGTGGCGGGTTACTTTCTATGTTCTCCACCAACCCTAACTCTACCTCACTTACTGCAAATATATATGCATATAACTAAATACTGCACTTGTTAAAACATAATGTATGAATAAGGTACTCAGACTGGGTATAATCAAGACACATCCAGCAAAGTTTAAATGCATGTTTTGTAATGTTTTGAATAAGTATTATAGAGTGTTCAAATGTTTGTGATGTCTTTACCTAAATCGGCAACACACGAGGGAGATACCTTTGTGAAATACGTGCAAGGCCATTCCCCCTCCCACCCTGCGAAGGCTGCCAAGGCATGAGAGCAGAGACCGCGCCGCGCTGCGTTACCTCCCCCAACTAGACTGGAGCCGCTTGAAAGACTTGTAACCCCCTCTGTAGCACCCAAGGCCACCACCCGCCACCTGCATTATTTACAGCACAGCAGTAAACCTCTGCCTGAATACACGCGCCCCCTCGTAAACCTCACAACCCACCGGACCATCTCAGACTTATGGCCCTGTGCAATCAGGACACCCAACACTTTGACAACACACAGCGGAACATCCATAACAACTTCTAACAAGGCAGAAAGACATGTACCGCCCGTCCCAGGCCCCGAAGCTTAGCCCCTCGACCTATGGCCCCGGTCAACAGGACACTGGTAACCATGTCCTGACGTATTACCTCCAGACCCCTCACAAGGTACATTCCTCCTGTGTTGCATTAACCTGTTGTATAACCTATTGAAAGATTTACTAAAGAAGATAATACCAATATGCCTGAATGACTGCGGTGTGCATGGCCTAGGGCTAATAAGTCAGGAGAAGACATTCATCTCTGCCACTGGCCGCGATGGCCCCACAACACCGCCTGGATGAACTCTGCCACCCTGCCAGGCCCAGCCCAACCCACGAGGCTGCCCAGTGACGTCTGCCAGCCAGAGCCAACCACATCACAGCAGCACCTATAGTTAGTCGTCGCCACCCAATCCCCATGAACTTGTGCCCCCTATAGTGTGTAGGTTCTTATGACGTTTTTTGTAAATATATACGCCTGTCTTTGCTATTGTCAGACAGAGCGCTCTCGGAGTTTGCAGAGTCCTTTGCATGCCCTATTCTGATTGATAAACTCCCATTTACGCTCACCCGCACTCTGTCTTGGCCTTATTCCCATTTTGGGAGAGTCCTTCATTGTCTCTCATTGCGGGGAGGATCGTGCTGTGTGGGGACGCTTGCCTTCAGTGGTGACCCCGATAACGTGATATTATTTCTTCCTAAACTCGTTATAACCGTCCCCTTTTGGCACGAGAATCTCCGGTCGAAAAGGGATACGCACGGTGAGCCGGCTCCGGGAGGCTGCCCGCCAACGGCGACCGGTACACTAAGAAGTGCGCACTCAATAGAGAAAGGGTACAGGATCCCGGTTGAAAAATCCCCTTTGAGTACCGCCCGCCGGAGTCGGGGCTGACTGTTGAGCTGACGGCGACACTGCCTGGACGGACCCAGTTTCGGAGACTATCGGTTCAAGACGGGCACGTGAGTACTGAGTGTGAGCGATTGTAAAGGGAGGGGGGAGAGAAGTGTAGGACAGGGAACGAAAAGGGGGTACGAAGGTATACTAAAGATTATTCTAAAATTTCCTTTCTTTTTCTTTGCATATGGCCATTAGGATTACGAGGTCAATAAGAGATAGAAGTGACGGGAACCTAGCTCCGAAAGGGGGTGGAAGGCGGCGCCGCATAGTGCTATATTGACTAGTGCTGGGAATATATGACGAAGTGAAATACAAGATAAAAGTGTTCAACAAAAGGGGGCACTGAGAATATATTAGTGATCGCTATTACTTCTTTCTTTTCTTTTTCTTTAAGGGTAGGGGGAGAATAAAAACCAAGATTAGCACGAAACTGGGAAGAAAGTAAGAGAAAAGGGCGCCTACTAGAAGGGGGAGAGCAGGTTAAAACATATAAATATATGCATATGCGCATTCATCTATCTAAGTAAGACAGACAGGGACAGCCGGCTAGGGAGGAAAGGGAGGGCAGCGTGAATGGTGTACTGAGTGTTACCAAGAGGTGTGTGCACCTCGTATGTGTCAGGGGACAATTTGAGGTTGCGAATGTGTAAAACGGCTATAAATGTATAATTTTCAAATGGTCATGGTAAGTGTGACCGGATGAAACTTTTTTGAAGGCAACGGTGATACAGTGACGTGAGTGGGTGCCTTTTGATTTCCGGGTTGCTATTGTCAAAATAAATGATGGGTTGCTCTTGTATGTGTCCTCCAAAGAGAACAAAGTAGAAACTGTGTACAGTCAGTTTCGTATTGAACAGTCGAGGGAGGGAGAGCCCAACCGAGCATAACAGTGAATGTGAAGTAGAATACGAAAAATAATATTGATACTACATTCATATTGTAGTTGCAGACACACAGAGACAAATAAGCACTAGGAGAGCGCTGAAATGGGGGCTGAAACACCCTTATCACATATTTGTAAAAGTCTTCCAGGGTACGCGGAGCGGATTAAGAAATATCACGACCAATGGGTAACTGAGTTGAAGGGAGAGGGGCTACCCCAGATATGGCCAGAGGGAGGGTCATTTGATAAAAGCGTTCTGGATATGGTGGTCACATGCGTTTTCTTGAAATATAAAGGAAAACAGTTGCAAAATAGGAGGGAAATAATAGATCTCTGGAGGTTATTTGAAGAGGTACCACCGCCTAAAGCACCAGCATTAAATGCTGACCCCCCATCCACTACAGACAATCCACTGATGATACAGAAAGATATCAAAGAATTGCCAAGTGTAGCGCCACCAATAGAGGTAATAAGTTTGTACCCGATACTGAAAAAACCTGTACCCGCAGAAGGATACAGTGATCCGACGTATGTGCCTCCCCCGACAACCCCTACACCCCACCGGCCCACTGCACCCCCACCATATGAAAGTACAGGGGAGCGGGGCCAGGCGAGTACACAAAGGTTGGACATAGAGAAACTCACAGATGATTTACAGTCCAGACTCTCAATAGCGAAAGATGAGCTCTCAAGGATAAAAGACATGTGCGGACAAACAGCACTTAATGCGACTAGATCAGGGCGCACGTCTAGAGCACCAGGCGAGACAAGAAGACCAGAAGAGGGGTGGAAGAAAGGTGAGATACTGTTCAGAATTGAGGAAGAACCCACACGAATAATTGAAATAGAGACACGTGAGGGAGATACTGACAATGATGAAAGGCCTATGGGGGATAGAGAGGAATTACTATGCGACATAAGGGACGAGTTAGAAGAAAGTGACAGGTTGAGCATGGCTATGGGAGGGGGAAGCGAAGGAGGGGATGGCACATGTTCAGTGAGAACACTGGACGACGAGTGGTCGGGACGACTAAGGAACAGAGTGGGAAAAATGGCATCACTAGAAACATCAGCATCCAAATCGGGTCCGGGTGCTATACAGAAAGGAAAGCTACAGCTTCCGTTGATACACAGAGGAGGAGGGAGACCTAACTATATCCCATGGGCACAAATGGACAAAGCCAACTGCCCCCGTTATCAGGAGGGGCAAGTAAGTGGATATACGCCTTTGAAAAACATACTGCTGGGGTACCCCTAGCTGTAGGAGATGTGAAAAGTCTGCTCGTATCAGCGGTGGGCGATCAGGCTGAAAGAGTATGGGTTAAAGCCGGTTTCCCAGGAGTTACGTTAGATTGTGACCGCCATGATGGGGCCTCCTTCAACACAGTGTGGGCTAGGGTGTGGGACGCCTTGCGCGAAACATTCCCAGATACGCCGGACTTGCAGTCGGTGATGCAATGTACCATGAATGAGGGGGAGGAGGCTATGGATTACATTTTTCGGGTTCAAGAGATGTGGAGAGCGGAGACGGGCACGCCCTGGTATCAATCGACATCTTTATTTTACTTCATTATAAAAAGAGGGCTCCCCAAGGAAGTGCAGAAAGCGCTCGACAAGATTGCAGGCATTGAAGCGAAGGGATGGCCAGAAATCCAAAGCATAATAATACACCATTGTAAAAGAATAAAGGAGAGGGAGAAGGAGGTGGCACAGAAAAGGTTGGCAGATGAAGCAAAGTTAGTACAGACAAAATTGGTGAAGGTGGCAGCAGCAGTAGCTGCACTCCCACACAGCAGGGAGGGAGAGGACGAGGAGGAGGGGCTGATAGCAATACAAGGAAGGATGGCAACTAATTGGGCGGGAACAGGACAGCGGCAGTGGAATGAGCAAGAGCAAGGTGGAGGTCCGCAGTGGCAAGAGTGGACCCCTCGAGGGGGAAGAGGTGGGTACAGGGGCCGAAGAGGAGGCGGAACGGGGTATGGGGGAATGGGAGGAAATGGATGGCAGGGCCCTAGAGGTGCACAAGGAAGTTGCTGGAACTGCGGGCGATGGGGGCACTATTCTAGAGAGTGCAGAAGCAGACCCAATAACGGGTTCCAAGAGGTAGAACAATATGGCCATCCCCACCCGGGAAGCCCATATGGCCTCCCAATGGGGCAGCAACAATTAAGAAACCCAAGCCAAGGTAATGCCGGCCAGCAACAGGGACCCCAGTATAGAACACAGAACCACCCACAAAACATGCCTAACAACAACAGCATGCAATATACACCAGGCAACCCTTTCGCGACAGCAGCAAACGGGGCCCCCGCACCAGCACCTTACAACGGCATGTCAGTGGTCTCAGGTAACGTATTCAATGAAGGGGGGGGCGATGAGACACCCCGCATAGGACAGCCCACAGAGAACACTTGCGTGTCCAGTTCTATCTACCACCCACAGTGCAGCAGAGGAACCATTGGTAGGGGCGCAGATAGGAGACAGACAATTTGTATTCATGGTTGATTCGGGAGCGGAGAAATCATGTGTCAGGGAGGGCCGGTTCCCGTTATCTAACAGGAAGTTAGAGACGCAGGGGTTCTCTGGGGCTGTAATTGAAGTTCCTTACACAGAAGTTTTGGATGTAACAGTAGGGGGCAAGACTGTAAAGGCACCCTTACTGTATTATGAACAGTCCCCGATAAATTTGCTGGGGAGGGACCTTATGAGTAAACTTAACATGACCATATCATTTACCGAAGGAGGAATAGTGTGTTCTACACCCGGGATATGCCCCTTGCGTGCAATGTTGGTAGTGCAGGCCTACACAACCACACAGGAAATACGAGGGCTGCCACAAAATGAAGAGATGTTTATTGAAGGGCTAAAGACTTTGGCCCTTATAGTTCCAGAGCTAAAAAGCATGGATTGGAGGATTCCAGCAGAATTCCTCTTCCGCCCCATAGTGTGTCCAAATGCAGCACCAGGATCAGTGGTGTCGTTGGATTTGCACGCTGTGCAGGTATCAACGAAACGGATCGCTGTGATTGGAATGGACAGAGAAGGATGTGAGTGGCGCACCGTGCTGTGTACAAACGCCAACCTCGCCCTACGCGAGGTAACAGATGAGGATCTCTTTTTAGACACAGAAGCAGATGGTGAGATAGTAATGGAAATAGCGATGCCCTGTGACATTTTGATCCAAGCCAGAGAGATCCCCGTCCAATTGATGGCAGTGGTAGGAACACCACCGTCATTTTTTGATGACGACATGAGGTTAGTACCAAACAAATTATGGACAACAGGCCCCCATGATGTAGGGCTGTTGCATGGAGTACAACCTGTGATAATAAAACTAAAACAAGGAGCTATTTTACCCCGAGTCAAACAGTATCCATTGTCCCATGAGGCTGAAGAAGGGATAAAAGAAACGATAAATGCACTACTAGTACAAGGGATAATAGTGCCTTCAAACTCACCATGTAACACATGTATTTATCCAATCAAAAAAGCGAAAGGGGGGTCTTGGAGGATGATACAGGACTTACGCCCCCTCAATGATGTAATACAGAAAGAGTTCCCTCTAGTCCCGAACCCTGCATCAATACTATGCAGTATCCCAAAAGCAGCATCACATTTTACAGTAGTGGACTTGAAAAACGCATTTTTCTCAATACCCCTGGCTGAAGAGAGTAGATATCTTACAGCGTTCACACTGGGGGGAAAAAGATATGAACACTGCAGACTGCCACAGGGATACTGTGAGAGCCCGAGCATATTCAACCGCATATTGCATGAAGACTTGGGAAACCTATCAGTAGAGAGTACGATTATTCAGTACGTGGATGATTTATTGGTGTGTGCACAAGACGAAGCAACATGTAGAAAAGATTCAACAACGCTCCTGACTTTACTAGCCAACAAAGGATACAAGGTAGACAAGGAGAAGCTACAGTATTGCCTGACTGAGGTCCTATACCTGGGACAGCTCATATCAAAAGATGGAAAGAGAATAATTCCTGACAGGGTGGAGGCAATAAGGTCAGTAGGAGAGCCCACGACAGTGAAAGACATGCAGAAATTCTTGGGGATGTGCAATTATTGCCGAGCATGGATACTAGACTATGCAGCATACACCAGGCCCCTCCTACAAGCACTCAAAGAAGCACAACAGGAGAATGGAAAAATAAAATGGTCAGAAGAAATGAGCATATCGTTTCAATCACTGAAAGAGCTAATTTCAAGCGCTCCAGTACTAACAAACCCTGATTATGGACACGAATTTTACCTATTTTCCCATTGCAAAGGAACACTTATGACAGCAGTACTGACACAAAAAACATCCTTAGGACACAAGCCCCTGGCATACTATAGTGGTACTTTGGATGCCGTGATGCAGGGTCATTTCGCGTGCGAACAATCGCTCGCAGCAGCCGCATTCGCGATTGAGAAAAGTGCCACAATAGTAATGGGATGCCCTGTGACATTGTTTGTGGAACACTCATTATTTGCAATACTTGAAAGATCGAAAAGCACACTGACCACACAGCGGGCAACAGCATACAAGATCATATTGTCCAGCGCCAACATCCACATAGTGAGATGTAAAACAGTGAACCCCGCCACATTCATTACAGAAGCGTGCACATTAGAGGATATGCAAAATCACGACTGCGCAACCCACACGGGAGAAGGAGGGGAGGACACAGTGGCGTGTGAAAACGCTCTCAGCGAGGGGGAAGTGTACTTTGTGGATGGGTCCGCATCAATTGATATGGACACGGGAGAAAAACACGTTGGCATGGCGGTAGTGAGATTAGAGGAAGGTGAGTTTGAAACATTAGTACAGTACCGCCTCCCGTCGCACTACTCTGCACAGGCAGCAGAACTGATTGCGCTCATAGAAGCACTACATGCAGCAAAAGGCTGTGCAGTAACAATATACACAGACTCAGCTTACATGACGACAACAGTACATGGAGGTCTAGCAAGATGGGGCCGTAGGGGATTCAGAAGGGCAGATGGAACACCGGTGCAGCATGCAGAATTGTTAAAAGAATTAATAGAGGCCCTACAAAACCCTACTGCTGTAGCAATAGTGAAGTGCCAGGCCCATACATCCAACACAGACGTTGTGTCTTTAGGGAACGCGGCAGCAGACGCTGCCGCCAAAGAGGCTTCCTATTTTCAGAAATACGACACAGGTGAGTTCATGATCAAGAACACAACAACCGAAGAACTGTCAGAAGGGTACAACATGATGTCCTCATCACAAATACTAGAATTGCAGGAAGGAGCTAGTGCAGAAGAAAAACTAACGTGGACAAAACGGGGATGCAGCCAATCAGGAACAGACCTATTATGGCGGCAAAATAACTCAGGGAAAGTGGTAATGCCACTACAGTTACTAGAAGTAGCATTTCAACAGCTACACTTCCCTGCACATAATACCAAACAACACATCGCAGCAGAAATACAGGAAGAATGGTTTGTGCCCTGTCTCCAGGAGCATGTGTCTCGATTAGCACTGGAATGTACAACATGCCAAATATACAACTCAGGAATGACATTACGCACACTCCGGGGAACAATTCCAAAACCCATCGGCCCCTTCAGAGAACTACATATAGATTATGCAGACATGGGGGAAAGGTGTAATGGCTCGCGGTACATGATCGTGGTGGTGTGCCCATTTTCAAGGTGGGTGGAAGCGGGACCATGTGCGCGACCTGATGCCAAAAGCGCCGCCAAGTTCCTAGTAAGGGAGGTGTTCCCGCGCTGGGGAATTTGTGACGTGATTCGCTCAGACAACGGCTCTCACTTTGTGAATGAACTCTTCAAGGAAGTGACCACATTACTGGGTATAAAACATAAATTATGTTCGATTTATCATCCCCAAAGTAATGGCGTAGTGGAAAAGATGAACGGCCTGTTAAAGGGCAGGTTATCAAAACTATGCTTCTCATTGAAGAAAAATTGGATTTACTGTCTACCCCTGGCGCTATTTGAACTAAGAAATCAGCCAAGCAAAGACCACCATTTGTCCCTGCACGAAATCGTGACTGGGAGGAGAATGAACACAGCACACTCTCCACTGCGCGAACACTCAGATGCTCACAGAAGTGCCGCAATATTGGGAGACGAATTTACAGACTATTTACGAAAATTGACAAGAGCAGCGCGCGCCATATCAAAACAACTGTCCCCACCCTTCACTAGAGAAGAGGGAAACGTAACAGGATCTGTCACGGAGCCAGAGCAACAGCTACAGCTGATGCCAGGTGACTCAATTTATGTTAGAAGCTTTGTGCGTCGGTGGAATGCACCACGATTCCATGGCCCCTACGAAGTAATATTTTGCACACCCACGGCAGTGAAGGTGAAAGGATTGAGGTACTGGGTGCATTTGACCGACGTACGAAAAGCATACAGCAATGTACAAGAGGAGATAGATGAGGAGGCACAGACAACAGCAAACGATGCAAATGAGTAGGAGGGCTAAATAACGACTTGCGTGTGTGTGTGTGTCAGCACTGGACTTGAATGGAATAATGACTGACAAGGATATTCCCAAAAAAAAAAAAAAAAAAATTGTGTGTGTGTGTGCTTTCCTTTTTTTATTTTTATCTTGTTGAGTGGTATGTAATTAATGAAATAATAATATTATAGCCTGTATATACCCTTGTCTGTGAATACCCCTCCCCCGCATCCCCACCCGCTTCCATTCCCCGTCAAATGTATTGGCACAGATAGTGCCAGCAAAACGTTTACATGCATGCACTTAATGCACTTTTATATCTCAAACAGGAGCTTCCATGGCATCTAACGGGCAGCCTGCAACGGATAGAATTAGTAGAATGAGAGAATTAGTATATGAGAGATGTAGATATTCGTATGAGTGTGGATTATCAGTATGCATCACATTGTTTTTTATGATAATGTTTGGCTTGGTTACATATTGGTTTATAGCGTTCATCTCTATCGAGATGTACGAGTGGGGAGGGAGTAACAACACTACTGGACCAATTAACAGTACCACCGGGCCCAATGCAACTGCAGGGGTCAATACCAGGGAAGGTGATTTTTTGACATGGGACGGAACTAAACTTGTGTGGGGGTATCATACCACACCATCCAGTGTTGTGACCTCACAAAGAGAAAAGCCACAAGGTGGAATGCAGAGCAACACAGTGTCTCCACCAGGGGTATCCAATTACAATGCCCACAGTCTTAATGACCGAAACCCGTCTGCCATATCATGGTTGTATAACACCCCCACCAGCCAGCTTCCCCCATCCCAAAAAACAATCTGCCAGATAACGTCAGGAAAGAAGACGATAAGCTACTAGCAATGCACGAAATATTATATGATGAATGGGCCAAGGGGGGCGGGAATGAGAAAGGGGGGTCTAGTTGGTCCACTGCCCAGGGGGTTGGGAAGTACTACATGAGTAACAAGAACAACAGACGAAAGAGAGAAGCAGGGAGGAGGAAGTATGATGAATACTATGGGCTAGGTCTAGATAAGATGGAAGACCCACGACACCCCCATCAAACAAATAAGTGGTATGCAGACATGAGTGCCACCGCTAAACAGACTACAAACGAGAGCTGTTATGTCTGTTCCCTCATCCCCCATGCATCAGGTACACCCAAAGTGTTGCTACCCAAAGAGTTGCCTATTGTGGATGCCCAATGTCTCCTTCATCTCACGCTGTGCAGGATTAAGAACACCTTCCAGGCACACGATGTGACTCTTCAAATGCTGCAGAACGAGAAAACGTGTTACCCAAAAACGGCAGGAGTGGTATGTTTGAAAGAACCATTTTTTGTAATAGAAGGGACACTTTTTTCCGACAACAAGCGGAAGGATGAAGAAGTACTGTGCAAAGTGGAAGCACTAAGAGGTGTGGCACCGGATAAATTGCAGTGGATAGAGGAAACATGTACACCAGTATGGAGAGAACACATTTCAAAACTAACTTGGGTAACTGCCATTGAAAAACCGTTCAAACTGCAAAGCGAAATGGACTACAAACTGTGCTTTAAAGGAGAAGGGAGAACCCCCATGGGAACAAACAAGAACTGCAACAAGACCCTCACCATCCCAGACCTAAGGAAAGGGACAGCAGCCCTGATGGACACGTACTGGGTGTGCGGCAACCAGGCATACATACACCTCCCCCAGTCATGGAGTGGCAGCTGCTCAATGGCCACTCTGCACTCAGCCCTAATGGTGATACCAGAAAGCCACGTCGATGGGACACAGGAACGCATGCACAGTGTGGCTCAACCAACTGCAGAGACACAAATGTATGTCCTGTCTTCTGGAAGCAAGGGAGAAGTGCTGACCCGTAACAAACGAGCATCAAATTACATATCAAAGGCATCATCAGAACTATTGGCTCAGATCCCAGACAAGTATCGATTATTCAGCTCAGCAGAAACATTTTTTGCCTCACTCGTCTCAAGTGTCCAAGCAAGGGCAAACGCAAAATGGCTCCAGATAACACGCTGGGAATTGATTCAGCTGGCGAACGACACTGAAGAAGGATTCAATGTAATTAAAGTGGAACTAAGAGCTTTACGACTAATGACCATGCAAAACAGGTATGTCTTGGACCTGTTGACGGCGATGGACGGTGGTGTTTGCCGAAAAATAGGAAGTGCCTGCTGCACTTTCGTACCTTCTGAAGACGCAGAGAATGGCTCCCTATCCCATGTGATCGAAGCAGTCCACAACCTAGGAGAAAAAATGAAAATGGAAGGTGGAGCAGAAGCGAGTACATGGTTCGACAACATCTTCTCCTGGGTTCCCTCATGGCTTGGAACAACTGTGAAATTTTTAATACCAGCTGTTGTGTTCCTCCTCCTACTTTTTTGCCTGTGCCAGGTGGGTCTTCGAGTTTGTGCTAACGCAGTACCAAATGGTGCAATGATGATGGTGACAATGGGCAACTCACACGGTACAATAAAAACGATGCAAGAAGCACAAGTACAAACAGGGATAGATAACTCGCCCAGGTACCAACTGGTGCCTATATACCACGATAAAGATATTGTAGATAAGTTGTGGCACACCACCATCAAAGAGCCCCGTATACTAGAATGGTATGAGGAAGTTTGGGTAGATTTGGAAGGAGATGGTGGGTGCATATATCTAATGTGTACCCCAGATGAATATGCCCGGAGAGGTGAGAGCTTAAGGGGGGTGTGCAGAGCATGGATGCCCATCAAAGGAACTCCTGCATGGGATGAGGCGGTGATGGACGAGGCAGAATGTAGGAGGATAGAAGATTTAAAGAATTCGTTACTTTAGTAACGAAAGGGGGGAAATGTAGGGGAGGACTGGTCCAAGAAGACCCCCCCTCGCCTACGCTTTCTCCCCAGGTGAGGACTATGGCTCCTTTGGGCGTCCCCTCATGCCACCCGGGCCCAGGTGGTGGAGGGTTCACCCACTGGAGACATTGCCCGCACGTATTAATTGCCCACACGTATTAAAATTTAGCTAGGCCTAGAAACCATTTTGTCTGGTAAAGATGGTGTGAGCTCAGCGCACTGTAGCGCAGCCCCCACCCTTGGAGGGTTTCAGTCATCCTTGTTGCCGCAGCACCCTGGCAGATCCGCTGCGAGCACGTTCTTACGAACAAGACGGACATGAGCTAGTGTAATACACTAACATTGTAACAGTTCACCTCCCGCAGTGTATCATCGCTCCCAGCATGACCCGGCCAGCAGGCCTAGGCAAATGAAAAGAACAGTAAAATGGTTGTTACATGCCAGACAATCTTTGTATATTAATGTTGAGACTACTTGCAAAGGATGCTTTTCTCTCATAAAATCCCTTATATTACAAAAGCCTGTAAGATGTATAATTACAAGAGATCATGCCCCCATGATATAAGCGATGGTGAGCATATACCATTGCAGTTGGGTACTAATAATAACGGCACGCACCAGGAATCTGTTTGTTACGTGTATGACTGCAAAACTTACACCCCATGGGTTCATGCCATAACTGAACTAATGCTGCTAGAGGACACAAGAAAACGAATGTAACCATACAAAGGGCCCATGTGAAGAATGCATGAGAAGGCGCATGTCATGTGTGCATGTCTAGGCCCCACATGCGCCACCACCGTCACAAACAAGTGGCGGGTTACTTTCTATGTTCTCCACCAACCCTAACTCTACCTCACTTACTGCAAATATATATGCATATAACTAAATACTGCACTTGTTAAAACATAATGTATGAATAAGGTACTCAGACTGGGTATAATCAAGACACATCCAGCAAAGTTTAAATGCATGTTTTGTAATGTTTTGAATAAGTATTATAGAGTGTTCAAATGTTTGTGATGTCTTTACCTAAATCGGCAACACACGAGGGAGATACCTTTGTGAAATACGTGCAAGGCCATTGCCCCTCCCACCCTGCGAAGGCTGCCAAGGCATGAGAGCAGAGACCGCGCCGCGCTGCGTTACATCCCCCAACTAGACTGGAGCCGCTTGAAAGACTTGTAACCCCCTCTGTAGCACCCAAGGCCACCACCCGCCACCTGCATTATTTACAGCACAGCAGTAAACCTCTGCCTGAATACACGCGCCCCCTCGTAAACCTCACAACCCACCGGACCATCTCAGACTTATGGCCCTGTGCAATCAGGACACCCAACACTTTGACAACACACAGCGGAACATCCATAACAACTTCTAACAAGGCAGAAAGACATGTACCGCCCGTCCCAGGCCCCGAAGCTTAGCCCCTCGACCTATGGCCCCGGTCAACAGGACACTGGTAACCATGTCCTGACGTATTACCTCCAGACCCCTCACAAGGTACATTCCTCCTGTGTTGCATTAACCTGTTGTATAACCTATTGAAAGATTTACTAAAGAAGATAATACCAATATGCCTGAATGACTGCGGTGTGCATGGCCTAGGGCTAATAAGTCAGGAGAAGACATTCATCTCTGCCACTGGCCGCAATGGCCCCACAACACCGCCTGGATGAACTCTGCCACCCTGCCAGGCCCAGCCCAACCCACGAGGCTGCCCAGTGACGTCTGCCAGCCAGAGCCAACCACATCACAGCAGCACCTATAGTTAGTCGTCGCCACCCAATCCCCATGAACTTGTGCCCCCTATAGTGTGTAGGTTCTTATGACGTTTTTTGTAAATATATACGCCTGTCTTTGCTATTGTCAGACAGAGCGCTCTCGGAGTTTGCAGAGTCCTTTGCATGCCCTATTCTGATTGATAAACTCCCATTTACGCTCACCCGCACTTTGTCTTGGCCTTATTCCCATTTTGGGAGAGTCCTTCATTGTCTCTCATTGCGGGGAGGATCGTGCTGTGTGGGGACGCTTGCCTTCAGCCCCTGGCATACTACAGTGGGAATCTAGACCCAGTGATGAGGGGTCACTTTCCGTGGGAACAAAGTTTAGCTGCCGCAGCATTCGTCATAGAGAAGGCTACAACCATTGTGATGGGATGCTCAATGACGTTGTTCGTCGAGCACGTGTTATTTGCCATTCTAGAGAAACCAAAAGGCACGTTGACATCCCGGAGAGCTTCTGCTTATGAAGTGATCATATCAAATCCATCGATTAAAATAATTCGATGTAAGATAGTGAACCCAGCTCTGTTTATAGCAGAGCTTGTCACTGACGGAGAGCCAATCCATGACTGTGCAAACTATGAACAATTTTATGATGAGATTCCCAGAGTGAAAAAAATTCATTAGCAGAAGGAGAAATTGTCTTCATTGACGGTTCTTCGAGAATCAATCAAAATGATGGGCAAAGATATACAGGCACCGCTGTGATGAAGCACACGGCAAATGGAGAATTACGAGTACTCATAGTGCACAATACCATCTCATTATTCAGCACAAGCTGCAGAATTATTGGCGTTGATACCCGCACTCGAGAATCATGCAGACCAGGAAGTGACGGTGTACAGTGACTCTGCCTATGTGACATCAACAGTGCACGCAGGCCTAGTGCGCTGGAAAAGGAGGGGCTACCCCCAAGCGGACGGCACGCCACTGCAGCACGCAGCCTTATTGGACAGGCTCATTAAGGCACTACAACTCCCAGTGGGCATAGAGGTCTTGAAATGCGCCGTCCACAAAAAAGGGACAGACTTTATCTCATGAGGAAATCAAGCAGCAGACATGGCAGCCAAACGTGTGGTGACCAAAGACGAAATAATAATGAATGTGGAAATAACTGATGGGCATGAGAGAATGATTGGTTCACGAAGTGAACTTGAAGGTTATAGTAATATGGAGAAAACCCCAGTTAATGAAGCTCCAAGGGGAGGCACCACAGGAAGAAAAAACCCTTTGGAAGCGACAAGGGTGTTTTTTAAACCCCTCTGAGAGCTTGTGGCGACAAGACAGCACTGGTAAACCAGTGATGCCTATAGCCCTATTGAAAATAGCACTGGAACAGTTATACTATCCAACACACATGACAAAAGAGAACCTAGCAGTGACAATTGCCGAAGACTGGTTTATACCGAACTTGGCAGAGCACGTTGCATTTTTTATGGTGAACTGTATAATCTGCCAACAGTTCAGGGCTGGGCATACACTACGTGAAATTAGAGGAGTCATCCCAAGGCCAAGTGGACCTTTTCAGCACTTGCATGTCTATTATGTCGATATGATACAAGTATGTAACGGTACAGGTACCTAATTGTTTTGGTGTGTCCATTCTCTAGATGGATAGAAGCAGGTCCATGTACACACCCAGACTCTACCTGTGTGGCCAAATTTCTGGTGAGGGAGGTATTTCCCAAATGGGGAGTATGTGAGGTCATGAGGTCAGACAATGGACCTCACTTTGTTAATGCAGTATTTGAACAGATCAGCTTGTTGCTTGCTATAAAGCACAAGGTTTCTTCATCGTATCATCCTCAAGGAAATGGAATATGCGAGAAGCTCAACGGCTTGTTAAAGGAAAGGATAGCCAAGTTGAAGCTTACTCTAAAGAAGGGATGGCTACACTGCCTTCCACTGGTACTGTATGCTCTCGGAAACCAGCCTGGTTCTGACCACCATCTCACGCTGCATGAAATTGTGACAGGCAGAAGGATGCACACATCACTAACACCCTGAGATAGAGCTAGATGTGATGCTCAACCACCAGGGGAAGTGATAGGATCATAAATGCAAAAATACTTGAATTGCATGACATCTGGTCTTATTGTAATTTCAGGACAGCTGCAGCGACGACAGTAAGGGTGCAGGGCAGCACAAAACACAGAAGGAGATACTACAACAGACCAAGTTCAGGATTTATGTGTACCACAATTGTTCCCTGGGGACACGGTCCTGGTGAGAAACCACACGAGAAAAAAGTGGGACGAGCCAAGGTTCAACGCTCTCTTCAGAGTGGAGGACGTCACTCCCTCTGCAGTCAAGTTACAGGGAAGAATAGCTTGGATCTTCTTGGGTGACATCAAGCCATACAACGGAGAAGACCCTCTGTCCTCACCCCAATGCGTAGAGACTACAGACAATGGGGAAGACCACAGCATGTGCAGACGAGATCCATGACGAGGAAGAAGGACGCATGACCAGCAAAGCAAAGGCAAGGACCTTTTATGCAAGCTTGTGACTAATTTTAGATATTTCCTCTGAGCAAAATAAGAGTATAAGGACATAAACACGGACACTCTGTGTATCCTAGTTGCAGGGTGAAGAAGTAAATTACACGTATAAGACACAACATAGTCTGTTGACTTTGAACTTTGGACTGAGGCACACTGAAAGCCTTGATAAGAAAAGGATCTGCCAAATTTTGATCGAGGACACATAAATTGGAAGAAAATCCAGTACACAGACTCTTTTAACACAGAGACTTTGTTTCGGACTCACTTATGGTGTTACGCAGTAGTGACATCACCAAGGATGTCTTAATCTATTTTGATTTAGTATTGAGATCGTACCCATCGTTAGTGGGAAGGCTCACTAACATCACTGAATTTCTTCAAGATCCTGAAAACGAAAAGACAATAAGGAGGCTGCTCATCATGATTGCCTAGCAGTTCCTTTTTCTCCCGGAGTACGGGGAATACAAGACAAATGTCCCTGTCACCAGAAGATAGCAGACTAGCAAGCTATGTGTTTTTCCGCCTGATTGAGGACTTTCTAGAGTTTATGGGGAGACCTGCCAGTGTTGATGTCCTCACTTTCATAAGAGACCCAAAGAACTCTACACAGATGAGCATGCTCCTGCATGGTATTGTAATGCAGGTCAAACTTTCTAATCATCATCAGATTTTCCGGAGAAGATTGTAAACTTTCCACCGAGGGACAGATCGTGAAAGTGTTACCAGAGACTTCACTTCTTTTTATGCTGACAAGGAAACAACATGTCTTCTAGAGTGAAATAGATAAGAGGCATTGAGTGGAAGCTTGTTTATTTTGAACACGCACACTAAAGACTTGCTGAACTTATTACCTTATTTTGAAATTTTCGTATGGATAAGAGAACTGTTTCCAGAGACAAGAGACAATCTATTATTCAGGTAAAGAGAATAATCGTTCCAGTATCTGCAACCAACAAGCAGAAACAGCAGAACCCAGATATAACGACATTTCCTAGAATGTATTAAAGAGTTAGGTTTTTCCTTAAATGATCGAGATGGGCAACCCAAGTAGTAATCTTGTCCTCCCTCAGGAGGAGAGACGCTCGTATTGGTCCAGAAATAAGTCCTGAAAACGGACCTATAGAGGAATCATTTACGTATGCATTGTATTCGTTATTGTGTTACTGTAACTGACGATTCGAACTGCATTTTTTATTGGTGCACAAAGTGTTCTGATTCCAGTGCACCCACCTAATGATGTATGCATGAAACCCACGAACGTACCCAGACCTTACATAGTCATTCCAGCCCCTAGAAGGTCTGATAGAGGAATGAGTGAACTTGAGATGGATGTGATGTGCAATGATACACACACACTTGTGGTAACAAATACATTGAACTGCCGGAGACAGGGTCAGCAGAGCAAGCAGGAGAGGGGGTTGCAAAACACGCACATGCAAACGATGAATGTACATCCAGGTCTAGTGTCAATAACTACAGAACCACAGTCCAAAGAATGGGAGAAGTTTGGACAACCTACGATGAGGAGCTCCACACCAAGAGAAGTCAAAAGACAAATGGAGAAAGCTGAACATTTAAAGAGACAAAAGAAGTTGGAGAATAAACCAACAGAGACTGCAATGACACTCACACCCAATACAGTAATGAAAGGGGCAAGTACAAGTCCTACACAACTATCACGTGCGGAGATGATAGCAGAATCAATATGGCCATTCATAGCCAGAGCCAGGAAAAGACAAGAGGACAAGGAAAGAATTACCAGACTTTTTCCTACTCAAATGGTACAGATGAAAATGCCTGGACCATGGATGGAGATACCTGAGAATCCTCCAGCGAGAAGAAACTATATGGATGCGATTAAGGATGTGATTATACAGAAAAATCTTGAGAATCAGAAGAAGCACACAAGAAGGCAATAACTAACTAAACAACTACCTGGACAGCACAGCACACTTGGGAAATAACATATGGTACCAACATATGAAAGAAGCTGGAAGATGAATTTCAGAGGAAGAATGCTTTGTTTGTGCACTCTTATCATACAGCATGGGGAAGTCGAAAATCTTCATATCTGTGTAAATAGATGTCACGACAGCCCACTGTCTATCACACATAGCAATGTGCAAGACCAAAGGCCAGTTCATGGGAAGTGATGCTCCACTCAAATGGGCAACTGATCCAAATGAAGACGATTATGTTCAGGACATAAAGACAAGAAACAATGGAAAAACAAAGAACATTGTGATTACATATGAGAAGCCTGGAGTTAAAGGAGCAGAGATCAGAAGCGAGGCAAACCAGAGTCTGAACGTTCAAGGACAAATTCCAGAAGAAGCCCGGAGTTGGAAGAACAGAGATCAAATGCAAATTTGCGGAACAGTGCTTTGACCAGACGGATGGGAGAAAAGAGTAGTGACCTGCAGAGCATGGGTAGTGATTGGACGTTACCAAGCTACTATAGACATAGTACAGAATGGATGCATGCCATTATGGCTGAGACTTGAAAGACTGCTAACATGGGTCGACGACAGAGGAGGACCCTTGCAGATAGTGCCATTGGAGAATTCCAAATTGTGCTTCAAAAACAATGGTACAAGAAAAATGGGAGAAAATCAGAACTGCAGACACATCTTTGACGCTCCAGGAATGATGCATGGAACTGCAGTGATCATGGATCATTATTGGGCATGTGGATCCAAAGCATATATCAGACTGCCCAATAATTGGGGAGGTATATATGCACATTAGTAAATGTCCATGTCCCAGCATTGGTGATTCCAAAAAGTGATCTGAATATTGACAGTTTCCCGAAAGCAGATGCTCACCTGAGAAAGAAGAGATCTGTGGAACTGATGAACTGAATGAAGAGAGAGAATTACTTTTCTGCCAAATCAGTAGAAGCCTTTCATGCGATCCCGTATCAACACAGTTGGATTCTGTCTTATCAATATCATAATATCTCACTGCCAGAAAACTGCAAAAAAGGCCATAGGGATGAAGATCATGATTGATGTCGAGTCAGGATGGAAGCCCAATGACCTGCCTGATAAAGAAATAAGAGAATTTGTGAAAGCCAGGATTTATGCACCAGAAGGAACAAAGTTTCGGTATCCAAGGAAACACAGAAATTATGTGGGAAGATGGATTTTTTGCAATCCAAGTGGAGAATGTCAACTAATGACTTGGAACAAAGATGGGCACGTAAGAACAGCAAGAAGCTTGAAGGGAGTCATAAAGATATGGACCACAAAGAGATATTTCTTCAGACCTCTATGTCTGGATCCAGAGGATTAAATAAAAGTGGATCCAGAGGATGAAGTAAAGGTGGATACAAAGGAAGAAGTGAAAGTGGTCGATGAATCGCCCAGAGCGGGGAGTGTAGAGGAGGTGCCAAGCTCGATTCACACTCCAACTCCCCATTTTGAAGTACCAGGAACGTTCACGCCGAAATATGTGATGTATGATGAGCAAAGAAAACAGCAGAGAGACGCAGTTGGGCTCTGTCCAGTACCTATCAGAAGAACAGTGTTACGCTCACCTGGCTCCCACAGAGGCGTCGATCTGAACTGGACAGCTGCGATCTCCACCAATGTCACGCGTAGGGCCGAGACGACGGACTGGACTGGCCCACCTAGCTTCGTTTGCTTGGCCCGTAGGAATATTCTTCTGCAAATGGATTAAGGGATTAACCACCCGTGGAGTTGAGCGTAAATCCCCCCACCCCTGCTGTTCTCCCCATAGATCACCTTTGATGTCCCCTCTTATAGTCTCACCTGATGGTTTGAAAAGATGAGCTCTCCATCCTGCATTGCTCGCAGGGGCGCGTTGATAACCAGTTGCTTCACTGGCTCGAAGGAATTGGTGAGTTCCAGAACAATACTGACTCCGAAAAGTATGTAGTTTGTAAGAGTTCACATGTCTGACTTTCACTCTTGTCCGATTCCTTGCAGTTTGCAGCTTGACCCCAGCAAAGAGTTCCTCGTGGTAGCTGACGAAGTTCAGGTAAGGATTTGGCTTATCCTACACAGTTCAATAAAATAAGGCCAGAATGTAACCTGTTGCTTGCTCCCTTATTCAGGTGTGGAGAGAAAATATGAAGTTCGGGGAATAATGCCTCCGGCGGTAAAATTAGGTAAGTCTATTGTGGTGAGAAGAGTTCCCCTTGTTTGTCCCTTTGTCTCACCTTGTTGTCCTTTTGTTCCCCTTAGGGGCCGGGGTACGGCAAGGATGCAATGGAGACTGCGCCGACCCGTGAAGAGGAATAGTACCCCCGGCGGTAATCAGGTAAGTCTATGGGGGTAGTTACTATTGCCTCTGTTTATTCCCTTGGCTCACCTTTTCTGTTCTTGTGTTCCCCTTAGGTGCCAGAGTGCGGCGGGAACGTGCAGAAGGATGCGGTGGATCGTGAGGATGCTGCGAAGGCCGGTGAGTTCAGCGCGGCGCTGCAGTAGGCGAGGCGGCACCATAAAATGCTTCTTTCTTCCAGCTCGAAGGCGCGGTGGATCCGGAATTCAGGTAAGGATCGAAGGTTTTGCTCTTATTCTAACCTCTTCTCCTTCTGTTCCTCCCTTTTTCTAGGAGCTGCAGACTTGAGGCAGGCGTGGCAGAAGACTTGATGCAGGCTTGCAGACACCGAGAGCGTTACGCTGCTGGATGCAGAATAACACGAAGTGTGTGCTGCTCTTCGGGCGTGGTTTAAATAGCCTCCAAAGTAGTCCCAGGTAAGTATTCCTCCCCAGCCCCACCCGAGTAAAAAATAGTCCCAAGGTAAAATAGTCCCTTCCAAGCCTCATTTGGCTTGGAGCTCTGCAGCATGGCCTGCATCAGGTAAGCTTGCAGCATGGTCTGCATCAGGTAAGTTCTACTCTATGAGCCTGGTGCCTATGGCGCCAGGACTGACTCTCCATATGAGCCTGGCGCCATAGGCGCCAGGACCGCACCCAAACAGCCCCAAGCAGGGGTTTTTGGGCTTGCTCAAAATAACTTGATGCCTGCTTCCGGGGTTGCTGGACCTGGGATGGTGCCCCGGGGATAGGCATCATGACAAACAGCACCTGTTGAAGTACCAAAACCTAAGAAAACCTAGACAGTAAGGTACCCATTGAGAAAACCATATCGACAAGTGAGACAGAATGACAATTGTCAGAATACAATACTTGAAGAAGCTAAAAAGATACTGAAGGAAGATGAATGGTAACGTCATAAGAACCCAGACTGACTCACATATAGAAGATATGACGACTTGAGAATGATGACAAAAGAAGACGAAATACCATGGATAAGTGACATCCTGAGCCTAAAGTGAAACAATTAATGTCAAGATGTCAGAAAATTATGCCATATGCAAGATGAAGATATTCAGTTAGTTTAAACGTGAACATATGCAAAGTAACCGCAAGAAGCAAGAAATAGTGAGGCTTGCTTATGCTTAGTAGTAAAATAGATTGTGACAAGCACCACCTATACATATATCTACCTCAAAGAAGCACCTTATATAAGTATACTTCCACTACGCACATGAGCAGAATCAACCAAAGGTTCCTAAAGGTCTCAAAAGGAGAGTTTTGCAGCAAACAAATCGAGAATTAAAGACAGAGAGAAACTCAGACAATGGTAACCATGCCAAGAAGCCAAGGTCGTATCGGTTGGAATAGGCCGACAGTGGATACAATTAAGAGAAAGAAGAACAGAAGAACAAAAGGGTCAAGATAAGCCACAGATGGCAGACAACTGGCAGAATTGAATCAAATACCCGAAATTGCATGAAGGAAAAGTTGATTTCACTGTGTCGGAATCACGTGACCAGACGAGCAGGAAGGGATGAAACTTTCACACCTACGCATGGACCTTTGCCATGCACAGACACCTTAACTTCCCCAGACCAAGAAGCAGACTCAAGGCCAACTACTAAGAAACAATTTACACATGACCACTGAAGTGATGATTGATTGTAGCAATAATTGGAGAAAAGCTGGGGCTGCAGACAAACTCCTGGCACCTGGCCGGCTATTGTGCATGCTGCTAAGCGCAAGTGGAAAAGTATGACTGGGGTTGATGCCAACCCAATCATAGTGGACCATGTAATCTAGGGTCCTATAGTTAGTAGAACCAATGAGACATCGTACTTTTAGTGACGTTTACAGTAGCCATTTTGAAGGAAGGGCTTAGATGCCCCACCTGACAGTGTTTATACAATCCCCTTTCCCCGTTACCATATACAGATGTAGTACCTATATTAAAGTTACCTTCCTAGAACCAATCAAGTTACATGCTAAGTTTTGAGGGTTACACGTCAGTGATGACAAGTTTTTGGTATAAATATTGTGTTTTTTCTGAAATTAATTGGAGTTGAAGCGGGAAGGAAGATCGAGCGATTGCTGATATTAATTGAACTCTGTGTTTTTTGTACTTGTCATTAAACGGACTCCCTTTGCCAAACTATTGAGTTGTCATTATTGATTTGGTGCAAGAGTACGAATCTGCATCCCCATCCATCTCAAAGTGCTGCTGCTCATCTCAAAGTGTTGTTTGGAAACCCCCAGTCCTATGGGCTGGCTGGGGTCCATCGAGCACACTCTCAATGAAGCAACGTGCATGCGAATTGGGAGCCCTCCGGAATACTCCATTTATTTGTGTGGATGGCCATAGGCGGAGCTTCGCTCCAAAGCATAAAACAAAAAAAAGGACCTTACAGTTTTCTCTGGCGTGCAGCCATTTTTTGGTTCTCAGTGTTTGGACAATGCTTCGGCGCGCGTGTGTGCGCCAGTGACCCGACGTTGTGTTTATGTGATTCTGATTGCCATGACAACCACACTCACAGAACCGTACTCTACTATAAAGCCACCGCATCTCACCTCTCGTGAAGTAGAGGTCAATAGTGTTGAACCTCACCAATTGAAAAGGGGTTTCAGGCATCCATCACAGCATGCAGTGCAATTCCATATTACCGCATTTAAGGAACAAAGGTTGCAGGTTTCACAAACAAGAATAAAATGGCAGTGCCTGGCGTAACAGGTCCTCCTGTGTTTATGGCTGCACCTGGTCCAGTTAAAGTAAAATGGGCCCAATGGAAGAAAGGTTTTCTTCATTATATAAAAACTGCATGTGGAGGCTCATACGCCAATGATACAAAAAGTTCTTTATTGATGCATTTTCTTGGATATTTATTTATTCTAGTTGTTGTTTGCGACCAAGACCCAGAGGTATCACAGAGTTAGAAATACATAGGTAAGAGTACATAGGCGAAGTAGGATATGAGGGACAACATATCTATGATACCCTCCCTCCATTAGTTGGTGATGGTGGAGGAGTCTCTGCAAAGGAATTGGACATAGCCCTGCTTAAGCTAGATTTGTATTTCAATCCTAAACCAAGCACTATTTTAGAGTGGTACAACTTTGGTGTGTGGTTTCAAAAACAAGGCGAAAGTGTTGAAGAATATGTAACAGCTTTGCCCCATTTGGCATTATCTTGCAAATTCAGAGACTCTTTTGATGAACACATCCGAGATCAATTTATGATCCATTGCAATAGCAACACAATTAGGGATGAACTGTAGTTAAGGGATGAACCCACCTTGGATGAAGTGTTGGACATTGCTAAACATATTCAACATTCATTGGCATGTGTGGTGAAGTTATCAGAACATGAATATAAGGAACCCAAGGTAGAGGTATTGAAGGTCTTGGATGGGAAGCAAAAGAAAAGGGGGAAGGAGAAAGTGGCACCTAAAAATATGATAGAACGGAAAAGTGGTCGAGCAAAAGGACAGAAAATAGAAGAGCGCCCCTGCTTTCTCTGTGCTCGCAACACACATTTTGCTGGATCTATGATGTGTCCTTGGCGTAAACTGACATGCTCAAAGTGTTAAAAAAGGGTAATTTTGCCAATTGTTGCAAGAACTTTCAATCTTATCTAAGGAAAGTACTATACATAACAGAGGAGGAGGAACAAGTCTTGTCTGAAGGAGAAGGAGAATGTCACATAGAGATCATTACAATTAATGTTATCCAGGATATTGATGAGGAAGAGTGTCAGAGTCCTTATGCCGGTATTGGAGTGAATGGTAAAGAGGTATCAATGATGGCTGAATCAGGAGCAAAAATATTGCTTATGTCTAGAGAAGTGTTTGAACATGTGGTGGGAGGTGATGTGTGAAATCTGATTGAACCAGAGGTGAATCCAGGTGGCTACAATCTTGGCAAGAATACATTATTAGGATACTTCCATGCACAACTTGGCATTAAGGGAAGAAGCACCCAAGCAAAGGTATATGTGACAAGGAAGGGCTCTACATTGTTAGGATGGCATTACCAAATAAGGTTGCATTTAGGTTTGATCCAAACATGCAGGAGCAAGTGTTACACAAACAATTCTATTTGCGAGAAATACAGGAAGGTACTCAAGAAGGGCATGGGCAAAGTAAAGGGAGTGAGACATCAGATAATTCTGAAAAGAGAAAGTTTTCCTGTGGCTGCAAAGTTGCGATCAGTACCGTTGGTATTGTGAGATGGTATAAAGAAAGATCTCGATAAACTGCATAGTTTAGGTATAATTGAAAGTTTAGGTGGGGGTCCAATGGATTTTATTTTTAGTGGTTGTGAAGAAGTCAAGTGGAGAGCTGAGATTGTGTGTCGATCTCCTTGAGTTAAATAAGTGTTAAGTGCTTGACAAGCACCCATTGCCAAATATGAATGAAATCTTGTCTATGACTGGCCATGGAAGGGTGTTTTCCAAATTGGATATGGCTTTGGCTTATCGCCAAATAGAACTGGAAGAGGAGTGTAGAAAATTGACGGCATTTATAACACACAAGGGAATCTTCCAATTTAAGAGGATGCCATTTGGATTAGTGTCAGCATCCTCTACGTTTCAAAAGGTTTTTATAGCACTTTATTCAATGGTCATGTTTTAGGCACATTCATATGCAGTTACATACTCTTGGTGCATACCATAATTACAATAAGTCAACAGCAGTTACATTAACAAGAGAGCACTGTCTTGCTCAAGTACAGTCTGAATGGGGCCCAGATGTCTTTAGGACGGCATGTGAGGGATACTGATAAAACACATTTCTCTTCACATTCATTGACATATGTTAATTTGCGCAGCCAGTCCTCAAAGTTAGGTGCCTTCTTTGACTTCCAACACTTTAATATACACTTTTTTGCAACTGCTCAAGCAACATTGAACAATCTTCTCATAGTCTCTGCATTTTTTCCAATATCGCCAAACAAGTATTTAAGTGGGGCTAGTGAAGACGGGATATTGACTATGTCTTCTATGGCCTCAGCTACCCAGCCCCAAATTGTCAAGACCGGGGGGCACAATTCAATACATGTGAAAGGAATCTGCTTGCGGCCTCCCGGACTTCGAGCATTTGCACGTACAATCTGGAGTGTACTTGGCCATTCTGGCGGGAGTGTAGTGTAATTGGTTTAGGACCTTAAATTGGTTTAGTCACAGCCCGCGGTCAGGGATATTGACTTGGTCAATTGGCAATACTTGCTCCATTTCTCTTCCCCTATTGTGGGACCCACTTGTTTTCCCCACACTTCTTTAATGGTATTATGCGAGGACAGATGTGATTGTATCAATTTATATAACCGCGACGCTCCGCATCTCGTGCCATCATTTGATACAAAGGCATTGATGCAACTGTGCATCACAGGCTCTAACAGGAAAGATAACCATCGCTTACAGAAGGCAGCTCACATTCGGTGAAAAAACTCTTAGCTGGCCTCCCCCCAGAGTATCCATCAATTCATTTTGAGATACAAATCGCCCTTCTGGGTACATGTCGCTGATCTTCATCTGCCCCAATCGGTCCCAAGACTTCTGTAGCATCTCATCAAATGTGGGGGGAATGCCTGGATAACCCCACAGTGGAGTGTCCCGGCTGTAGGAAACCACCAACCCAATCTTGCTGGGTCCAAAGTGGAAGAGTGTTTGTACCTGTCACTAATTATAACTGAACGAATCTCCATAGAGGATTCCCCGTATTTTCCAGGGGTATATGAACTGCTGTGTCCCCACTACTGTACCAGTATCTTGCAAATTGGGCCTGTGATGTCAGATAATATAATTCAAAATCAGGTGCTGATAAGCCTCCATACTCTTATGGTTCAGACAGCTCTCGCATGGGGATTTACCTGAGCCATGACACCGAACAGGTGATGCAAAATTCAGAGCCGGAGACCTCTTGGGTATGAAACCCGACTGGTCGGGGTGAACCAGTTGGGGCACAAACGGGAGAAGTCTAGCAGCAAGAATTTTCTAAAAAATCTTAGTGTACGTATTGATGAAGGACAATGGTTTATAAGTGGCCATGTCATGGGGAGGCCTATGTGATTTGAGCAGCACCGTAATGAGGTCTTCTCGCATAGATTGTGGAAGTGATCCTTGTTCCATAGACTCTTCCTAAACCTTCAGTAGTCTGGGGCCAGCTCCCGACAGAACTCCTTATATAGTTCTACCCCCAGTCCATCAGTCCCCGGTGCCTTCCCCGTTGCCAATGACTTTATAGCTTCCTCTATCTCATAGCTCTACAGGTTGTTCCAGAGTGAGCATAGCCTCATTCGGCAGTGTCGGTAGGTCTATTGTTGCTAAATATCGGGAAAGCCCCCCCTTCGTGACCTTGTCATGATTAGAATATAGTGTTGAGTAAAAGTTAGCAAATGTGTCGTTAATGCCTTTTTCACTTGTCTCCACAATGCTGTCTGGCCCCTGAATACTGGTCATAGGGTATCTATGATTCTCACCAGATTATCCAACTGTCTGCCGGCCTTATCCCCCTCCCCCTCACCATATTTTCTCACTGTAGTGGGGACAGCCATATACAGCCATATACAGTATCTCCGTGTTTGCCAGTATATGGAATTCACATAGTAATCCCTGTATCTGCGCCAAGGTCTCCTCCATGTGTGATCTGCTGTATCAATTTTCCAGCTCCCGAAGTTGAATTTCCACCTTGCCTAACTTGGATCCAATGCTTTTGAGGGACCCAGAAATTTTGGCCATAATAATGCCCCTAACCCACACCTTAAATGTCTCCCAAAGCACTGATTGCGTGCAGCCCGAGCTCTCATTACATGAAAAAATGCTGTCATTTGGACATGCAGGGAATCAGCAACATTGGGGGTCTCTGAGAAGAGAGGAGGGCATTTTCCAACGCAGAGTCTGTACCGGGTAGTCTGAGATCTCCAGGGTCATGGAAACTGGGGAATGGTCAGACAAGGTACGAGGGAAAATAGTGCAGTTCTGAGCCATGGTGGCCAATTGTGAGGTGACCAACCAGACGTCTATGCAAAACTCTGAGTCATGGATTGAGGAGTAATATGTAAATTCCCTGTTAGATAGGTGACTAGCCCACCAAATATCAGTGAGAGAGAGGTGTAATAATATTTGATGTAGTGTATGCGCAGCTCTGATGAGCCCGCGTGAGGAGCACAAGGATCTATCCATTTTTGTGTCAAGAATGGTGTTAAAATCCCCTTTCCATTTTACCCAGGTCTCATCCAGGAGAAGCAACATTTCAGCAATTGTATGGTAAAACCCTGGGTCGTCCAGATAGGGCCCATATGTGTTCACCAATACTACCGGATGGCCGGCAATATCTCCCCATACAAGTGCATATTGACCCTGCGATCAGTGCTGCTCATGTTGATCCACGTTGCCTTCAGTTACACTGATTTAGGATTCAGCCTCATGTATTCGTCCACTCTCCTTCTCTAGTTACGATTTGAGCGACCCAATTGTAGCCACTATATCATCCAATTTAACATTTATAGACAAAAAGCCGGCGTGTACTGTCGTCAGGAATTGGTCCTCCCTGGCATTATCGACTGCAGGTGGACGTGCATCAAACCTGAAACCCTTCCTATAGCATGAGATCTGATATCTCAATGCTTCTAATACCAAACCTGAGACACTTCCAATAGGATGAGATGTGACATACAACTCTTTGCCATTCCAATCTTGAGCCCCGTCCCATAGCATGAGATGTGATATCCAATTCCTTCCCATTCCAAACCTGAGACCCTTCCTGTAGCATGTGCGCCCTGAGGCCCACGGGCATGTTGGCACGTTACAAAAATCAAAATAAATAAATAAATGAGATGTGATATTCAACTCCATCCTGTTCCAACCCTTGAGACCCTTCCTATAGCATGAGATGTGATATCTCAATGCTTCTAATACCATTTTCTGTAGACCTTGCAAGAGAGATGTTCTTCTCCTTCAGCTGAGTATATTTAGTGTCACCCACTTACAGGGCGGGTTCGACGTGGGAGTAGGCCATTCTGTTACAGCACTATCACAGGTGGTATAGACACAGCGTCCAATCACCACTTAATTATATCATAGACTGTATTCCGAATGCTGTGGCTCTCACGTACAAGTCTATGGTGGGTCAGTGTGCCGTAGCTGTGATTGCTTCCCAGGTCTTGTGTGGTACCAACCACCAGGCAATGGGTATAGAAGAGGGATGCTCCCCTTTATGTTATTTCTAACTATCCTTCTTGGCAGAGCGTGTTTAATCCACCTCAGCACTGTGGGAGCGCTCCCTGTCCCCCCTGTATCCTAACAGGATCTATTTATATATTAGGGGCTTCAGGACCAGCACTGGACCTGTCCTGGCAGTGGCCTGGAGGAGCCCACAAGTTTAGGCAACTGTATCGATACCCCTGCACAGCTTCTGTTCCACATCCAGTGCTGCCCGGGTTAGACACTCGCAAGTGCATCAATGTGTAATTCCCTTCAAACAGAGCCTACATATTGCCTCTTTCAGTGAATACATTGGGCCAGAGAGAGCGTGTGCCGTGTATGTCCGCAACTGAACGGAAATGAGGAAGTTGCTTAAAAAGGGAGAAGAATTTGTTGGGAAGTTGTGAAAAAGAATTCTGTGAGATTAAAGCAGAATTTGCTTTGGCACGTGCTTTGAAACGTTTTGATACTCATATAAGGAGTATGATTACTGTGGATGCCAGTGATAATGACATTTGAGCTGTTTTTATCTCAGTTAAGGAGAGGCGATGATGAGATAATCTCTGATGCTTCAAGAGCGCTAAATGGTCCGGAGAGGAATTACTCGGTACGGGGGAAGGAGGTGTTTGCTGTTGAGAAGTTTTGCAATTTTGTTTGGGGTACAGATTTTGTTAAAAGGACTGACCATAGACCACTTTAAAGTATATTTGAGTTGAAGGCTTTAAACAAGGAGTCATGGCGTGTGGGTGACAAGAATGCAAAATCACAAATTATACCTGGAAAGGAAAATGTCCTGGCTGATTGTTTGTCGAGGTTGGGTGTACGAAAAGAAGATGAAGGTGAGGACGTTGTTTCAGACATGGTTTTTGTGAATCATGATGGGATTGTGAGTAGAGAGGAGTGGTTAGATGATGTGAATAATAATGAGACTTTGGTACCTGTTAAGGATTATGTGCAATCAAAATGGTCAGGGAAGGCTGCACTCAGGGAGCGTGACCTTTCTGGTAAGTGCGCAATGAATTATGTGTGGTAAATGGATTATTATTTTGATGGAAGCGTGCAGTTGTTCCCTTAACGATTCGGAAGAAAATTATGGAATTGGCACATGAGGGTCATGTAGGAGTGACACGGACCAAGAAGAGTTTGAGAAGTGATTATTGGTAGTCAGGTTTTGATCGGGATGTGTAGAAGAGTTTGGCTGGCTGTATCGGATGTTGTAAAGTAGGACTGGGTGAAATAGCTAAAAAGCAACCAATGGTGGAGGTAGACATACAGATAAAGGTTTGGGATGATGTGGCAATGGACATTTTAGGGCCTGTTGATTTAGGAGGAGGGCGGGGAAAGTATATCATTGTTCTAATATATTTGTTGTCAAGGTGGACAGAGTACAAAACTGTGCATGAAACTAGTAGGGAGGCCATAGTGGAATTTGTTCAGGACGTGTTTGCTAGAGGAGGAATTGCCAGTAGTATACTTACAGATAATGGGACACAATTTACTGGAGGATGTTTTGTAGATTATGTAAAGAGGTGTGGTATAAAAGATAAAAGGTAAACCTTATACCATCCATAAGGGAATGGCATGGAGGAGAGACTGAATAGGTCCATCATGGAGGCCATTTGTATGGCTGGTGTGTGTGGCAAAGATAAGAAGGTGTTTATCCAGGAGATATTGTACGCGCTGCAGATGTCTCAACATGCCGTCACACGGATCAGTTCCTTTGAATTGACGAGAGGTCGAAAGACCATTACAAAGGTGGGGCTGCCGTGGCTGGGAAGGGCAAGAGAGACTGATTGTGTGGTGTATTAACTAAAAGGGAAATTAAAAAAGGCCAAAGCAAGGTGGGTGATGAGAGAGAATGAGAAGGTGGAAAGAAGGAATTGAGGGTTGAGTGTGGTGATTTGGTGAGGATCAAGAAAGAAGTGGTGAAGAAAAAAGGAATTCTGTTGTATTGTGAGCCGGTGCAGCTGAGGCCGTTATGAAAGGTGCTGTGAGACTAAGAGGTGGACAAGAGTGGAACAAGAACAGGATTGTGGTGATTAAGAGGGGATATGCAGGATGAAGGAGAGGAGATGTGTTGTGATGTGTCTTGGTAGTAATGCTATCGGAACATGAACACCAATGAGGAATGCATATTCTTGTGTTGTAACCCCAGATTCTACTGACAGTGGTTGGCTGATTGGAGCAGAAGGGAGAAGGCTGTGCTGGGTGTTGTTCCTGGTTATGCAAATAAATGTTTTATTTAGAGCTCAACGCATGGTATCTTACCTTAAATCAAAAATATAGTGATATAACTTTGGGGCTTGAGACTGCCCCTTATTTTGTATGTTGTATTCTTTAGTGGACAGGTTTAAGGTCATAATTGGAGTACATAAATGTCTTCTGTGCATAGGGACTTGTTTTAGAACAGAGTGATAAAAGGGCTAGAGTATCTCAATATAGCCAATGCTCAATCAATACAGAGTAACTCTGATGTGTTATAATACAATGGTTGTAAATGGCCTGTATGTTTAAATGCAAACTCCAACCAAGGTTTGCACCTGAAGCCACCCTTACATGCAGAAACACGCTTTTTAATTCTTGCATCTCCCTTTCTTGCACTCGTCATCTGCTGTACCAGTGATGTCAGTCATGATGCCATCAGTTATGTCATGTGTGATATCACCAGTGATGCCATTTGAGATGTCATCAGTGCATTTAGGGGATACAAAATCAGGGCCTCACAGTTAAGGTGGCGTAGCTTCCAGAACCGGTCGAATTTCAGGGGTTTTGGGGCATTAAAGCGGCACCTTAATGTCACGTCCACTAAGGTTTTTTCATTGAATAATTTCTTACTAATACATGAAATTCAAACCACTTGTATAACCTTACATATTTTTATTTTCAAATATATAAATTGATAAGTACTACAAATGAATGCTCTATATGTAATTATATGATACATCTGTATCAATGTATTGTTCCATGTCCTGTTGCTATTATTAAGTGTTATAAAATAAAATATCTATCAGAAAAAGTGACCTAAGATATCCTAACTTAAATAATCAATAATGATGATGTAATTATTGATCTCATCAGTGACATCATCTATGATGTCATTAGTGGCACTATCAGTGATGCCATGTATGATGTAATTGGTGATGTCACCGGTGTTGTCATCTGTGGTGTCATCATTGTGGTCATACACAGCGCAACAGGGGCGCATAATTAAGGTGGACTTGAT
This sequence comes from Ambystoma mexicanum, assembly GCF_040938575.1. Classification (NCBI taxonomy): domain Eukaryota; kingdom Metazoa; phylum Chordata; class Amphibia; order Caudata; family Ambystomatidae; genus Ambystoma; species Ambystoma mexicanum. The sequence goes on from NC_090932.1 coordinate 554,791,051, forward strand.
TGACATGCAAGTGCTGAACTTATTGTCCCCTGCCCAGTAGATGTAGGCACTGCAGATGCTAAACCTTTTTTACTAACTCCTTATTCCCACAATAATTTCACAGTAATCATTTCCTAAAACAGGAATTGCTGCAGTAGAGTGGCGGGTCGTTAATTCCTATGATAATGGGAAAATTTCTCAGAATTAAAAAGTCTTTCATGTCCTCACAGGCACTCAACATGTGTTCCCCTTCGTTTTTCCAGGTCCCCACTCTACTCTCAGGAGGATAGCTCAGGTTGAAGGTGCTCGCCTTGGAAGCAAGACGACACGGACCAACACAGGTTCGATCCCCGGGTCTGCGCTTAGAAACCTCTGGGTATTAAGTGCGTTATAAATAACTTATCATATCATACTCAGGTGCTTTTTCCCCTCACTAACCCTCTCCCATTTCCTCTTATTACTCATTGTTTTGTGTGATGCACATTTCTTCCTGAGCGCATCTTGCAGGGTTGCCGCGGTAATCGCCTGAGATTCCCCCGGTCTACCCCTTATAAACAAAAAATCTTCTACCCGTAACTGGCTCCCTAACCAACCCCCAAATCTCAAATTTCACATGGTGTCTACTTTCCCACTCCGACCTCCAGTCTGATGTGATTGCTATTGCTACTGATATTGTTATTGATATAGCGCCTACAGACAGGCCATCTAAGCTCTGGCATTCAAAACAATCAATATTCCCTTAGGAGTGGCTACATAAACAGAAGAGTTTTTAGTCTCTGAAGTCGAGAATGTTATTAGACTATGTAAGGTCGTGGGGGAGTTAATTCCAAAGATAGATAGCATCCTTTTTCCTCCTTCAAATAGTGTTTAGAGTTATTTCATTTGTGGCTTCTCCTGGTAATAATGTGGTAATCACTTGCTCCGAGCAAAAAATAAATGGCAGCATTCATTTTTGAAAAAGCCACTTAGCCTCTCTGTTGCAAATCACCAAGGCTGATATATTACATGGCCACGACAGTGGCCATGTAGTTATGGTTAAGTTGCTGTTTCCATAGGAAGAGCACTTTTTGGGCGGCTTATAACTTCGCTCCCCCTGGACGAATCCTCACCAAACTTTGCAAAAAAAGTATATGGCCCACTCTGAATCTTCTTGCAAAGTGTGGTGGGAATTTGTCCAGGGGGGGCAAAGTTATAGGGGGGGTCCCAAAACTTTTTTTTCCCCATAGACTGAATGGGGAAAAACTTTGCTCGCGCCTACAGCCCAAACCGCTGGACAGATTTTCACCAAATTTGGACCAGGATTAGCGGCTTGGTCCCGAAAGCGTGCTTTTGTAGATTTGGTGAAAATCCGTCCAGTAGTTTTTTTTAAAATGACCAAAAAGTAGGTCATAAAAAAATTAGTGATATCTGTGTTCGGTCCGCGGACACACTTCCCTATTCGCTCTGCGGACAGTGTCCTGATTGGCCAATTGGCTTGCGTGATGTCCGCGGACATGCAACCTGTTCGCTGATTGGACGGTGTGGAGCGTGAAGCACGTCAGATTTTCGGTAGCGCCTGCCATCTTGGATTCGCGGACGTCCGCGGACAGTGCAGTGAAACTTGGTTTAAAATTTGTATTTAGTAGAGTGTGCTGGTGTGTAAGTGTGTTTGGGGAGGGTGGGAGAGTATGAGATAGGTTAAATGTTGTGTTTTTTTATGTGGTGGACGCTCTTCTTGTGTTCGATTTGTCTGCGGACAACACAGCTGTTCTGAAATGTTCTAAATAAACTAAATGGGGGGTGTTCTGAGGACGCAATATGTGTCGGTTTTGATCGCAAGCGAGCTGAAACTATTCTAAGAACACTCGCGGTGTCCTGAAATGTTCGTAAAAAAACCAAAATGGGGGTGTCCTGAAGACGCTGTCCGTATTGTTCGATGGGAAGTTGAATGTGTTCTAAGAACATTCGTGGTGTCCTGAAATGTTCGTAAATAAATAAAATGGGGATGTCCTGAGGATGCTGTCCGTATTGTTCGATGGGAAGTTGAATGTGTTCTAAGAACACTCGCTGGGTTCTGAAATGTTCATAAATAAACAAAATGGGGGTGTCCTGAGGACGCTGTCCGTATTGTTCTCTGGCAAGTTGAATGTGTTCTAAGAACACTGGTGGTGTCCTGAAATGTTTGTAAATAAACAAAATGGGGGTGTCCTGAGGACACTGTCCGTATTGTTCGATGGCAAGTTGAATGTGTTCTAAGAACACTTGTGGTGTCCTGAAATGTTCGTAAATAAACAAAATGGGGGTATCCTGAGGACGCTGTCCGTATTGTTCGATGGCAAGTTGAATGTGTTCTAAGAACACTCACGGTATCCTGAAATGTTCGCAAATAAACAAAATGGGGGTGTCCTGAGGACGCTGTCCGTATTGTTCATTGCCAAGTTGAAAGTGTTCTAAGAACACTTGCGGTGTCCTGAAATGTTTGTAGGGGGTGTCCCGAAGACGCTGTCCGTATTGTTCGCTGGCAAGTTGAATGTGTTCTAAGAACACTTGCGGTGTCCTGAAATGTTCGCAAATAAAAAAATGGAGGTGTTCTGAGGACGCTGTCCGTATTGTTCTCTTGCAAGTTGAATGTGTTCTAAGAACACTTGTGGTGTCCTGAAATGTTCGTAAATAAACAAAATGGGGGTGTTCTGAGGACGCTGTCCGTTTTGTTCGTTGTCAAGTTTAAAGTGTTCTAAGAACACTCACTGTGTCCTGAAATGTTCGTAGGGGGTGTCCTGAAGACGCTGTCTGTATTGTTCTCTGGCAAGTTGAATGTGTTCTAAGAACACTCGCGGTGTCCTGAAATGTTCACAAATAAACAAAATGGGGGTGTCCGGAGGACGCTGTCCGTATTGTTCGCTGGCAAGTTGAATGTGTTCTAAGAACACTCGCGGTGTCCTGAAATGTTCGCAAATAAACAAAATGGGGGTGTTCTGAGGACGCTGTCCATATTGTTCTCTTGCAAGTTGAATATATTCAAAGAACACTCATAATGTCCGCGGACATTAAACGTTTCCATAGGCCATAGTTGAAATGTTTGACTCTATGGGTGTGATATGCTGTGGTGGTTGTGGCCAGGGCATAGAGTCCTGGGTGCATGGCCATTTGGCATAGAGTCTTGGGTGGCCAAGACTCTATGCCCTGGCCATGCACCCAAGACTATGCCCTGGCCACAACCACCACAACATATCACACTCATAGTTGCTTATAACTTTGAGTCAAAAACAAATTTATAAGGAACAAAGTTATAAGCCACTATGGGTGTGATATGCTGCAATGGTTGTACTTATTATAATATACTTACTGTTTGGTTTAGTAACTGGAGTACATATAATTCTTGTTCATTTCTGTGATAAAAGAAAATAGCATGTTAGTATTAGTATTTTGTAATGACTTATTACAGTGTAAAATCAACAATTTTTTGTTTTGAACCCTCATATTTAGTAGATTACAAACCAGAGTACTGTGCAATGTGCTCAGTTTCTGTGTTTGTTGCTAAAATCATTGGGTCTGTGGGAGAAAAAAAAATCCATGTTGGATTAAAAAAAACACTTTTTCTGTTATGCTACAGTTTATTTGTTTGTTTGTTTTCAGTGTTCACTTGTTGTTTCTGGCTAATGCTTTATACATTGGCTTGTTGCAGTTTTTTGGAGCAGTAACATATTATTTATTTGTTTGGATATTGTAAAATTTTGGAGCAGTTAGATACCAGTGTGCGTATTCTAACTGTCTATTTTTTGATATATATTAGTGGTATTGATTTATCTGTTTGGATATTGCTAAATTTTGGGACAGTTAGATACCAATTGGCGTATTTTAACTGTCTATTTTTTGCTCTAATTTAGTGGTATTTATTTATCTGATTAGTTGTTGTAGAATCTTTGGGCAGTTAGATAGCTTTTGGAATATTCTAACAGTTTATATTTTTTTACTATAAGTTTACTTAAGGTTTAAGTACAGTTTAGTTATCAAATTTTGGTTTTAAGAACATTAAATAAGCGTTTGTAAGATTTGCTGGTAATCTCTGCTTTAGAGTAATGGTACTATCATTACATTCAACCCATCCACATTTCTTTTTTATATATGCAGTTTAGTGCCCTGAATTGGTTGTGGCTGCTGCGTGGTAGATTATACCTATTGTTGTTAAGGTTTTCTTACCAAGTGATATTTGACCATGTGTGAATCCAGTCAGCTTGCAGTTGTTTTTGGTACCATCGGCATTGTAACGTAGAAGCATTAGTATTACATATTTACTATGTGTTTGTATTATTAACGTGGAGCGATTATCCGAATTGCAGGTAGTACATAATCTACGATGGTTTGCATTTTGTACAAGTTGCTGAAATTGAATGGATTCACAATTAGGTATTGATATATATATGAAGCGTTCATTGGGGATTTCTTCTTGTGTCACATTGTTGCAGAGAGTGCATGTATGTTTCCACATGTATGAAATCTGGAAGATTTCATTTATAGGCATGTTTTTATTTTCCAGCACTTGTAGTAAGTACATTAGAAATTCTTGTGGATCTTCCTGTGAGTTTATAGTGAATTTAACCATTCCAGCACAGTAGTCCAATTGTTGTCTTATTCCATAAACACTATACGTGTTATCAGGATTGTTTGTTGCATTTCTGTGAAGTACTAACATTTGCAAACACAATTGGTCTGTACTGTGTAAGTAAATGTTATCAACAATTGGTGACAATTGAAATAGAATATTCATAGCTACATTTGCTTAGCAACTTACTCCAACTATATTTGAGAGTTTAAATGGAGCAGGTAGTTCTGTATCTGATTGATTTTTTTTAGGTTGTCTTCCTTCTTTGATGAAGTACCTGGTTAACTTTCCCTAATGGGTTCTTTTATGTTTGTGGTACTTGATGAAGTTTTAGTTTCTTTTACTCTCTTTGGAGGTTTCGCAGTGATATCCTGTTGCATTTCTGTTTGATTTAGTTTTCTTTTACAACGTTTTACTTTTTGTGGTACAGAATATGTGTTTAGATGGGGGTGTATAATGAGCGAAGTCTATTGTATTCTAAAATGCAAGGAATATCAGCGTTTACTTTACTTGCATCAAAGTTGATTAGAAAGAGACCGTCAAGTGTACGTAAGCGTGATAGTGCTACGTAGTTCATGCCTTCTTTAAAGACTGTGTTACCAATGTCTATCATTGTTTTGTCTAGGGTAAGACCTTGTGATTTATGAATGGTGACTGAGTATGCAAGAGTTAGAGAAAATTGTTCTCTGCGTACATACATGTCTTTGAAGAGAAGGAATCGAGCTGTTGAGCGTCCTATCCTTTTTACTTCTGAAAGTTTGTCAAAGAGAATATTGACAAACTGAATTTTGTTGTCACGTGGGTATGTTTGAAAGCCAACAACTGTACCCCGTGCTCCATTAACTAGTCCTTGGTCCACGTCAAGGTTACGTTTAAGCATTACTCTGCAATTTAAGGATAATTTTAATATCTTTTCCAATCCTGCTGTGTTTGAGATTGATTTTTCTAAACTATTTAGTCTTTTTGTGGCTTGGTCACACATGGGTAGTGTTATACCATGTACATCTAGTTTGTCTGTGGCGCTAATTTCCATTATTGGTTGCAATTCTTTATTTAACATTATTTCGTTGAATTTGAAACAGCTTGCAAGAGTTGGCATTAAGGCCCTACAATTGACATTTTTGTGGGCTAATTGTTCCATAACATCTGTAGAACATGCATTATCACCATAAAGTGCATGAATGTGCCGGGTTTTCAATATTACTTCTGCTTCTTTAGAAAGTATATCAACTCTGATACTTTTTAAGATGTTGGCATAAGTGAGATCTGCAGATTGCCACATGTTTTCTGTTAATTCTCTGTATTGGAAATGTTGCCAAAGGTTTACATTTCCAATGCTGACAACAGTTTTACGGCAGAGTTTGTGTCCTAATGTATTAAAAATAGGCTCACCTTTTACTGGTGTCAATTGAAGAAGATCTCCGAAAACAATAATGGGCTTCATTCCTACCCTGGCGTTAACCAAGGCGCTATTAGCGCCTTGGTTGATGCCGTTATTTTTCCGACTCCGCCATGGTGAATGGCGTAATTACCACCCCATTCCAAGGTTGGCGGGGTCGGTAATTCCCCATTCACCATGGGCCCTGCCCCATTCCCATTTTTGCCCCATAGGGCTCAATGGGAATGGGGAAGGCGCTAATTACGGCACAGTAAATTACGGTGCCGTAATTAGCTCCTAGGTCCCTTTGCGGGTTGGTTTTTTAACGCCTGCAAAAAGCAGGCGTTAAGTACCAACCCGCAAAGGGAACTCGGAATAGGGCGGTAAGGGTTTAACGGCACCGGTCTCGTTACCGGTGACCGTTAACCCTTACCGCCGTACTCGGAATGACCTCCAATGTGTTTTCCTGCAAAGAGCTCTTCATAGTTTGTTTTGAGTACTTCTTGTAATCTGAGGTGAAACAAAGCCAACATTAGGTTGGGCACCATGCTCTCTTCATCTATTAGAAGCATTTTCATGTGTTTCAATACTCTGCGTAGTTCCATTGCAGCTTCTGTAGAAAGTTTGTAATAGTCTAATTTGTTTTGGTGTTCTACTGGCAGGAGTAGTAATCGGTGTAAAGTGACACCACCAAAGTTGTAGGCAGCTAAACCTGTGGGGGCAGTGACAACAGCTGACAGTTTGTTGTTTGTCAATTGTTGAAGGAACTTACTGATGATTTTGATTAGGAATGTTTTGCCAGAACCAGCTTCACCACTGACGTACAATAGTGTAGGTTTGTAATTTTGGCAGGTACATTCTTTGTTTTCATGTTGTACACCATGTGCAATTTCTTTTGTTACTTCTTGAAAAATGCTACGTTGCTCATTGTTTAGTTTTGATCTTTATCTTCATACTGAAACATGGTGTTTTCTACTTCTATCATAGCTAATTCTGCCTCATTTGTTATTAGTGACTCTCCCAGTGGTTCTTGGCTTCCTGTTACAGAAGGTTGACTACTGTCAGGAGTGTCCTTTTCTAGTTGGGCCTGGAGTTCTTCTTCGTGTTGCTGTTCATTGTGCAACATTATTTTGGACTGTGTAAAGTTTACATCAGTTATAGTGCTTTCATTTGCTTTGAAAGCGTCTTCATATGAGTCATAGTTATCTAGTATTTCTTCTTCTTTTCTCCATGGTTTAAAGAGTTGTAGCAGGGACATACTTCTTTATGTCGAGGAGTCTTTAATGACAATTTGATATGATTCATTAAATTGGTTTGGTGAGTTTTACTAAGCTGCCTTAACTTTGTATTTACCGTTTTTTTCATCAGGTTTATATTTGTTACGCTCACCTGGTTCCCATAGGGGCGTCGATTGGACCCGGACAGCTGCGGTCTCCACTAACGTGATGCGTAGTGCCGAGATGACTGTCTAGACTGGCCCGCCTAATCTCGTCTGCTTGATCCATAGAAGTATTCTCCTGCAGGTGGAGAAAGGGATTTAGCCACCCGTGGATTTTAGTGATGGCCCCCTCCCACTGTTCTCTTCTCCCCTCTTGTCACCTCTGATATCCCCTTTTAGTAACCTCACCTTATGTTTTTAAATGATGAGCTCTCCATCCTGCATGGCATGCAGGGGCGCGTAGATACCAGTTACTTCACTGGTTTGAAGGTGCTGGAGGAGTTCCGGAGGAATATTGACTCCGGGGTTTATAAAGTTCAAAGAGTTCAATATGTCAGAAGATCACTCTTATTCCATTCCCTTGTTGAATTGCAACTGGTTCAAAAGAATATTGCTTGGAGGCAGCAGATGGCATTCAGGTAAGAGTCTGTATTACCCAACACTGTCCGGTAAAAGCTGCATGAGTTTAACTTGTTGTTTTCTCCCTTTATAGGTGCGGCAAATGAAGATGAGGCGTATTAAAGGGTAATGCCTCCGGTGGTAAATCAGGTAAGCCTATGGTGGTAAGAGATTGTATTTGTCGGCTCCCTTAGATCACCTTGTTGTTTCTTTTGTTTTCCCCCAGGTGCTGGAGTTCGGCGAAGAAAATGATGGAGGCAGCGCCGGATCGAAAAATGCTATGAGGACTGGTGAGTATGGTGCGGCGCTGCAGCTGGAGATGCGATGCGTGCAGAAATAATGTCCTTTTCAAGTTCGAAGACGTGATGGATCCAGAATCAGGTAAGAATTGAAATAAGGTCAGTGTTCTAACCTTTCCTTCTTGTTTCCTCTTTTGCTAGGAGCTCTGGATTCGAGACGAGCGTGGCTGAAAACTGGATGCTGACTGCAGGCACAGTGAGCGTTACGCTGCTGGATGCAGAATAACGCAAAGCGTGTGTTGCTGATCGGGCGTGGTTTAAATAGCCTCCAAAGTAGTTCCAGGTAAGAAGTTCCCCAGAAGCACACCCGAGTAAAAAATAGTCCCTGTAACAAAATAGTCCCATCCAAACCTCACGTTGGCTTGGTTTCAGTTGCAGCATGGTCTGCATGAGGTAAGTAATGTCTATGAGCCTGGCGCCTATGGCGCCAGGACTGATTTCTATTATGAACCTGGTACCTAAGGCGCCAGGACTGAACCCAGACAGCCCCTAGCTGGGGCTGCTGGGGTTTTAATAAATATCTGGATGCCTGCTCCCAGGGCTGATGGGCTTGGTCCGGATGCCCGGGGGTAGGCATCATGACAGCACTCCCCCCCAAGGCCCCTCCTAAAGTTGTTCTTCCCCTCGGTCCTGGTTTGTCTGGGAAGTTCCGATGGAATTTTTTCACCAACCGCGGTGCATGAACGTGGTCACTAGGCTCCCATGACCTTTCCTGTGGTCCGTAACCCTTCCAGTCGATTAAATAAAAAAGTCTTGATTTAACCATTTTAGAGTCCAGGATATTTTTAACTTCGAATTCGGGTTCCCCATCTATTAGGATGGGGTCGGGTGGTTTGGCTAGTCTTGTCCCGGGTTGAACTGGTTTTAGGAGTGAAACATGGAAGACAGGATGGATCCGCATATTAGAGGGTAGTTCCAATTTGATGGCCACCGGGTTGATAATGGCCTTAATAGTGTAAGGTCCCAAATATCTAGGATTAAAAGTCTGAGTCCCTTTTAGAGGTATGTGTTTTGTAGCCAGCCAAACTTGATCTCCAATCTGGTATTGTGGGGCATCACTTCTATGTTGATCAGCATTTTTCTTGTATTTCTCTTTTGCTTGTTTCAAATGTTCTGTTGCTTCCTTGAAGGCTGGTGTAATAGTAGAGTGCAGATGATTCACTGCGGGCATTTCTAAGTGTTTAGGTGAATCGAGTTCTGATGTTCGAGGATGATGTCCATATATTGTATATTGTCCGGATCCAGAATGTACAGAGTTATTGTATGCGTATTCGGAAATCCATGAAATATCCTTCCAATTGCTTTCGGTTTGGTGTAGCATGCAACGTAGGTACTGCTCAAGAGTCTGGTTGGTCCTCTCCGTCTGACTATCAGTCTGGGGGTGGTGACTGGTTGATAACCTCATGTCGATTTGCGCTAAATGACAACATCTTTTCCAAAATTGAGAAATGAATTGGCTACCTCGGTCAGAGACCAATACAGAAGGAAATCCGTGTATTCTAACCATGTTTTTGAGAAATTCCTTGGCCAAAATTGAAGCGGAAGGTAATCCCTTTAAAGGAATAAAGTGGGCCATCTTGGAAAAAAGATCCACAATAACTAGAATGGTGTTAAATCCATTACATGGAGGTACATCACTTATTAAAGTCTAAAGACAAAGTATGCCAAGGTGTAGGAGGAATATCCAAAGGTTGTAAAAGACCAGCTGATTTTTTCTTTTGACTTTTGTTTTGAGCGCAGATACCACAAGATAGGAAAATGACTTTATGTCTTTTCGCCAGGTGGGCCACCAGAATTGTCTTTTAATTTTAGCTTCAGTTTTTGCGATACCTGGATGGCCTTCTATCAGAGCATCATGATCATTGGGGATAACTAGTTCTTGTAGTTCCTTGTGTGGTAGAAATAGACGCCCTTGATAGTAAGGTAGGTCATTGCTGACTGAATCATCTTTGCCTTTCTTTACCCAGTCCTGCAGGGCTGCAGGATCGAAAAGTTATTGGATTTTTAAATGAATATCTTCTAAAGTCTGTAGAGTAGTTATGCCAAGAATTCTTTGTTCTGAAATGATAGGCACCGGTTCCGGGTTCGAATATGCTTCTCCCATCCCTATTCGGGATAAGGCATCTGCCTTGACGTTTTTACAACCTGGTCGATAAGTGATCACGAAATCGAATTCGGCAAAGAATAATGCCCATCGAAGTTGACGCGATGATTGGGCCTTGGCTGTTTTCAAATACTGCAGATTCCTGTGATCAGTGATTACAGTGATGGTATGCCTAGCACCGAGACGATAATGCCACCAAGCCTTGAAGGCAGACTTGATGGCTAATAACTCCTTATCAGTAACCGCATAGTTTAACTCGGGTGCTGAGAACTTTCTTGACCAGAAAGCTACTGGATGAAGTTGACCGGTTTCAGGATACTTCTGGGACAGGACAGCTGCCATGGCTAAACTGGATGCATCGGTTTCAACTATGTATGGGAGTTCAGGACGAGGATGCTTTAAAACAGGTGCAGACGTGAATTTCGATTTTAGCTCTTGGAAGGCTCATTCAGCCTCTTCAGACCACAAAAAACGTTTGTTTTTTCGCAAAAGTGCTGTGATGGGGTGTACAAAATGTGAGAACTCAGGAATAAATCTGCGATAGAAATTAGCAAATCCAAGCATGCTTTGTACCCCTTTAACTGAACTGGGTGATGGCCACTTGAGGATTGCGTCCACCTTTCGAGAGTCCATTCGAACTCCTTTTGGAGTCAGGATAAATCCAAGGAATTCAACTTCTGTAGAATGAAAAACACATTTCTCCAATTTTGCGTATAACTTGTGCTGGCGTAGTTTCTCAAGGACTGCACAAACGTGCTTCACATGGTCTGATTCTGAGGAGGAGTACACTAGAATATCGTCTATGTATACGACAACACAGACTTCAATGAGTTCACGAAGGACATCGTTCATAAAATACTGGAAGGCTGCTGGTGCATTGCACAACCCTAAGGGCATCACCTGGTATTCGAATAACCCATACTTGGTGCGAAAGGCAGTCTTCCATTCGTCGGCTTTCTTTACACGTACCACATGATATGCCCCTCGGAGATCTAATTTAGTGTAGATGCAAGCGTCCTTTACTTGGTCTAGTAATTCAGAGGCAATGGGTATCGGTTCTTAACCGTGATCTGATTTAATGCGCGGTAGTCTATGCACATTCTGAGGTCACCTTCCTTTTTAGGCACTAAGAACAAAGCTGAGGATGCAGGGGACTTGGATGGACGAATGAAGCCATTAGCAAGGTATTGGTCCAAGTATTGTCGTAGGTGAAGGTTTTCGGGTTCCGTAAGGGCGTAGATCCTACTACAAGGAGTTTGTGCACCAGGTATGAGGTCGATTTGACAATCGTATGATCTGTGAGGTGGTAAGGTGTTTGCCTGTTCTTTTTGGAAAACATCCTGGAATTATTGATATTCCTGAGGTAATTGCACGAATGGAGTAGCGACTGTGGCCAGGCCTTTGTTCAAGGGTTTTTCCGGGTAACAGGTGTGGGCACAATACGGGAAAGTTATTCTCTTCTCTTGCCAATCAATACAAGGATTATGTGTTTCCAACCAAGGTATCACCAGTATTATTTGGAACTGCGGGGCTTTGATTAAATCAAACACAATAGTCTCTCGATGCCCATCCTGACCCAACAGTGTCATCTCTGCGGTGGAATGAGTTACAGGCCCAGAGGCAATTTCTGTTCCATCGACTGTGGTGATGCCATCCAAAGTGGTCTTTTTGCAGAGGGGTAGATTCATCCTAGAAGCCAATTCGTGGTCCATTTAGTTTCCTACGGCCCGGCTATCAATGTATGCCCTTACTGCGTGCATACGTGATGGCTGCCTTGGATCAATAAGGACCATTGGTATGATGAGGTGCGAGGTCTGAGTATCCTTCTTCAAGCTCGGCAAGCGGACCTCTACGCTTGTCGGGCGTGGTCGTTTCCCGAATCAGGCTCTGTTTGATTTCTATCAGCAACTCTGACTACTTTCTTGGACGGTTTTATAGGGCAATCCCGTAGAAAATGTCCTGAGGCCCCACAGTACAGACACAATTGCATCTGCCGTCTCCTTTCTCTTTCCTTTTGAGTCAAGGGTCCCTTAACCCCCCCGAACTGCATCGGTTCTGATGCATCTGTTTCTTTGGGGGTAACATTGGGTTTAACCAATACCCAATTCTCGAATTTAGCTCGATCAGCCTTTCTATTCTGAAGTCGGTGGTCTAACTGGACCACTAAGTCTATATATTCTGCGCAATCCTGAGGTGGGTTCACAACTTGGGCCAAAACATCTTTGAGTTCACCCCGAAGTCCACAATGAAATAATGTAATTTGTTTTACCTCTGGCCATCCGGTTTCCACCACCAACCTATTGAAGGTTGCGATATAGGTTAGTAAATCCTGGTTACCTTGTCGTAAGGATAAAAGTTGGTTATCCAGGGCCTGTCCCTGTGAATGTCTGGCAAATAGTCTTTCCATGCTCAATTGAAAACCTTGAAAATCCTGAAGAAGAGGGTCATCCTGGTTGACTAGTGGAATTGACCAATCCGCTGCGCTGCCACTAAGGTATGATAGTACAAAGGCTACTTTGGCTTTGTCGTTTGGAAAAGCTCCAGGTCTGCATAAAAAGTGCAAGCGACATTGGTTTATAAACACGGCAAACTTTTTCGGGTCCCCAGCAAAACGTTCGGGTGGAGCTAAAGGAATGCTCCCTGGTAGAACCACTTGCATGGGATTGCTCGATGAAACAGGAGTTGGATTCCCCCCGAGTCCAGGTAATGGTGTTTGCCCAGCTTGGTTTTGCAGCAATTGTCTAGCAAGATCATCAGTGTGCTCCTTTGACACAATCAGTTCTCTCCTGAGGGCATTAGTTTCTTGGCGCGCGGAGTGCACTTCTGCCCTAAGTTCCCCTAACAATAGGGCTAGTTGGCCGGTTTCTGAGGTTTCCATTACGCCCGGTTGGGGATTTGTAGATGGGTTTCGCATTCTGTTACGCTCACCTGGTTCCCACAGGGGCGTCGATCGGACCCGGACAGCTGCGGTCTCCACCAACGTGATGCATAGTGCCGAGATGACTGTCTGGACTGGCCCGCCTAATCTCGTCTGCTTGATCCGTAGAAGTATTCTCCTGCAGGTGGAGTAAGGGATTTAGCCACCCGTGGATTTTAGTGATGCCCCCCTCCCACTGTTCTCGTTCTGCCCTCTTGTCACCTCCGATATCCCCTTTTAGTAACCTCACCTTATGTTTTCAAATGATGAGCTCTCCATCCTGCATGGCATGCAGGGGCGCGTAGATACCAGTTACTTCACTGGTTTGAAAGTGCTGGAGGAGTTCTGGAGGAATATTGACTCTGGGGTTTATAAACTTCAAAGAGTTCAATATGTCCGATGATCACTCTTATTCCATTCCCTTGTTGAATTGCAACTGGTTCAAAAGAATATTGCTTGGAGGCAGCAGATGGCGTTCAGGTAAGAGTCTGTATTACCCAACACTGTCCGGTAAAAGCTGCATGAGTTTAACTTGTTGTTTCCTCCCTTTATAGGTGCGCAAATGAAGATAAGGCATATTAAAGGGTAATGCCTCCGGTGGTAAATCAGGTAAGCCTATGGTGGTAAGAGATTGTATTTGTCGGCTCCCTTAGATCACCTTGTTGTTTCTTTTGTTTTCCCCCATGTGCTGGAGTTCGGCGAAGAAAATGATGGAGGCAGCGCCGGATCGAAAAATGCTGTGAGGACTGGTGAGTATGGCGCAGCGCTGCAGCTGGCAATGCGACGCGTGCAGAAATAATGTCCTTTTCAAGTTCGAAGACGTGATGGATCCGGAATCAGGTAAGAATTGAAATAAGGTTGGTGTTCTAACCTTTCCTCCTTCTTGTTTCCTCTTTTTCTAGGAGCTCTGGATTCGAGACGGGCGTGGCGGAAGACTGGATGCTGACTGCAGGCACGGTGAGCGTTACGCTGCTGGATGCAGAATAACGCAAAGCGTGTGTTGCTGATCGGGCGTGGTTTAAATAGCCTCCAAAGTAGTTCCAGGTAAGAAGTTCCCCAGAACCACACCCGAGTAAAAAATAGTCCCTGTAACAAAATAGTCCCATCCAAGCCTCACGTTGGCTTGGATTCAGTTGCAGCATGGTCTGCATGAGGTAAGTAATGTCTATGAGCCTGGCGCCTATGGCGCCAGGACTGATTTCCATTATGAGCCTGGTGCCTAAGGCGCCAGGACTGAACCCAGACAGCCCCTAACCGTGGCTGCTGGGGTTTTAATAAATATCTGGATGCCTGCTCCCGGGGCTGATGGGCTTGGTCCGGATGCACGGGGGTAGGCATCATGACAATATTATTTTTATATGTGTAGTTTTGGGCTATGTGGTATAGACACATGGTTTCCAAAGTGGTACTCCTGTTTGGGTAGTATTTGTCCAATAAATTGTTTTTTAAAATGTCTTGGCTGTTGGGATCATGTTTGGCTATTGTTTCTATATCTTCGTATGATTTTAGAACCCTTTTTCTAGATTTAGCTGGACCAAGACTTAGCCATACTATATTTTCAGATTTACCATACAGTGCAGTACCAGTTAAACAATCAGCTGCTTAATAGGATCCACATTCTCTATGGGACAGCATGTTTATGCCCAAGCTGTATAATTTTTGAGACACTGTTTTATCTGATGACAGGTCATTCCAGAGGTCTTCCACCTCTGTCTTTTCTGCTTTGGTTAAGTATGCTGTGACATATCGTGCAACTGCAGTAGAATTGTCTGCAATGTACTGCACATCTATGTATGCATTCCATAAGTGGGCAATGATTGCATTGTAATCATTGATATATTTTTGTTCTTCTTTTCTTTTTATGTAATATGTATTTTTAGGTGACTTACCTTTAACACTAGGTCTAACTGAAGACATGAGGTTGTTCACTTGACCTGTATTTGTAACTGGTCTAGGGAAACCAAATCGGCATTTGGTGTAGTATTTCCCTTTGTTTTTGTATTTGCGACGACAATATTTGCCACATTTGTGTCTTTGAAATTGTAAAATTTGTGCATGAAGATCACTATTTTTGGATTCGGATGGAATTTCACAAGTGACATATTTTTCAATAAACTGTAAAACAGTGGCATCACTGTCTTGACCAAATTTAGGAGCATCTTTAATCCATAAAAGCATGTGGATATGTGGTGCTCCTCTGGCTTGGTATTCTTTTCTCCAAAAGAAGTGTTACACTTCTCCAAGGGGAGGAACAGTTTTATTACAAATAAAATGTAGCATAGCAATGAAACGATGGTGAAAATATCTTGAAACATTAACAGGATCCAGAGAACAAAGTTCTCCAGGTGTTTGTATATCTATGTTTGTTTTGTTTTTGTTTGATATGCGTAGGAAATCATGTAAATCTTCCCATGCATATTCTGCACAACTTAATGTAACAAACCAAGTGGGTGGGCCAAGGTTTCTGATCATACAACGTACATCTCTGTGACATCGAAACCACTACTCTTTAGTACCACGCATATTTGCTAATAGATTTGTAATATTTGATTGTAAAACCTCATCTTTTTGTTGCACTTTTTGTAATAATTGTGTAGCTGTCATATTTTGAAAGTGTGATCCTGATTTTAATATGTGTGCAACTCCGTGACATAAAGTTGCTAGTTCACTTTCAAAGAGTAGGTGGAATTCCACATTTTGTCTAAATCTGGGATCTTCAGAATACATCCGTAATCATTGGTAGTCTGATGCTGATATTTGAATAGGTCTACCATCGTACCTTCCTCCTTTGCCAGTAGGAAAGAGTAGAGGAAAAGCACGTCCTTCTATACTTTTTTCCCATATGCTGATTGGTGATCCTTTTGTTTGACGCATTTGGTACGTTTCCAGTGCATCTTCTATGGTGTCATTAGAGTGCAATGGATGAATTGTATAATGGTCTAAAGTGTTGTATATTGTAGCAGGATCTATTAGCTCAAATTGACCAGCTTCTTGTGTCTCTTGAATTATTTCAGTTGTATCCTTCAAGTTTTCTTCAATATTAATTTCTTTGTAATATTCATTATTCTCTTTAAAGCAACGCTTCTCTAACTTTATGTAAATCTACCAGCTGTTGCCAATTTTTTTTGTCTTTTGTAGGTACTCCATTTAGCAAGATAATTAAAGATTGTTGCATTGGACGTTGCACTCCTAGAGTGTTCACATTTTCTTTTAGATTTAATGGTAAATACACTACTTTTCCACGAATACCTTTCACTAATTCAGAGGGAGGTAATTTTGCAGTTTTTGGTTGAAGGCGTATTATTGCTTGAAATGGGTGCACTGTTTGAATTATGATGCTCTCATATAAATTAAGTTGTTGAAGGGGTTTTGGTAGTGGATATAATTCCAAATTATTTGCGATAGCACGTGAAGGAGTTTGGTTGTTGTCAAGTTTTTTAATGCAGTAACTACAAAGTATTACAGGGTCAGTTATTTCGTATTTGTTTTCTGCTATAAGGTAGAGAGCTAATTCAAACCATTTACAATCTTCATTGTCTTCTATTTTGTATGATAGGTCTACAGTTTTTGTGTTACTTTTATAAAAAGTTCTGCGGCAACATACACACACATGGTTTGGTACTTCAGCTGATGTACTTTTAAATTTTAGTATTTCTTTTTTGTATGTGTGTAGTAAAAGGTTGCCATGTGTAGAATTGTTACTAATTTGGTTTACAGCTATTTCATTCTGTAAGTGGGTTTCATTCCAAAATATTTTTTCTGGATATAGTTGATTTCTTCTAGTAGGTCTTTTGCTGTACCATGTAGAAGAATGTTATTTAAATTGGCTAGTGCTAAAGCAGGACCTTTAGCATAGTACAGTTTATAAACTAGATTTCTTATAGTTGAATGATGTGTTGATATCCTTTTGATATCATGGAAGGTCGTTTTGCAAGTAGGTCCTGTAATGCAGGCCAATGAATGTCATTGTAGTCCTGTGTACTTGCGTACTGGACAGGTATCCATATTTTGCAGTAGTTTAATTTTGATTTTGTCTTTGCTTTTCACATATTGATTGAGGAATTGGTGTAAAGACTTGAAAAATTGTTTGGGAATGTTACAAATTGACGTGCATGGCCATTTGTACACTAGACGTTCTGATTTAGTTGAATGGAGGGGTAATTCTAAGTTTTCAGGACATATTTTTGTAAGGAGTACTTCGTGTTCCATTATGGTATTATTAACTTTTTCATAACCTCGACCACTGCTATGTATGGCAATTGTATTTGTTTGCTTTTGTTTGGACGCTTCTTCATTAAAGTATGGTTCTGTGCTCGTAGTGTGACTCCATTCACCTCTGCAGATACTTAAGAAGTTCTTTCTGTTGACATTTCGTTTATTGAGAAGTCTTTTTTGTAATTTAGTTATTAGTTTTGTTAGTGGTTTCATTTTGTTTAACACTAAAATAGATAACTTTCTTTTGAGAAGAATTGTACTGTCTATCAACGCTTCTAAGATTAATTTCCTACGATAGGTTTTAAGTGTTGAACCTGGTTTCTCTCCTGTTTTTATAAGATTTTCCAAGTAATAGTGCCTCAATGTCATGGGCTGCTTGTCCTATATACATGTAAGTAATTAAACAAATAAAGAAATTAAAAAAATTATGTAATTGTACAAGTATTACTCTTTAAGATTTTAACATAGAGTGTGCATGCAATTTTATTTGACTATATGTAGTCTATATATTTCATTTAAAAAATGTTAGTTTAACATCATTTGAGTGTGTGTGTGTGTATAAAGAAATTAAATAGTATAAAGATTTGTAAGTGACTGTTGATTTTAGGAGATTGAAAAAAAGACAGTCGATTCATTTTACAGATTATACAAGCTAAAAGTCAGTTAGAAAATGTGTTCATGTACTGTACAGAAAATATGCATACCTGTAGTTTGTGTTCATGCATATGGATATGCATGGAGCTGCAAGTAGAAATCTTGGAGACTTGTACAGTATTTCTTGTAGATGGTGCTTGCCAATGATATGACACTTGTACTCAGAGAGATTCACAGTACATTTGCAGTGCTGATCTATGATGATGCAGTTAGATGTAGAGGTCTTGAATGTGATTGGTGGATGGGCATGTGACTTCTTAGCTACATCCAATGAGGGAATGGCACAGAGAGTGAACTGGAAATGATAGAAGAGCTGTTCATGTTACGATATGTCCGCGGACATGGCGGTAGTTCACGGACATCTGGTGTTACATCCGGGGATTTTTGGGTTCAGAAGTCATGCAAATGAGAATGAGCACTGAAAGGGATTGGTCAGGAAAGTTTAGTGGGTGTGTTGTGCCAGGGGAGAGTTTCTCAGATACTCTTTTTGCTGAGAGAAGAACAGATAGCTATGGCTGTGTGTTTCAGAAAACAGATTGTTTGGATCTTGGGAGACTCGTGGATACATTGGTTGAAGGTGCATGCAGAAAACTCTGGAGTAGCTGTAGATCTTGGATTCCCACATGTGGAAGTACACTGGCATGGAGTACATGGAATGAAGTGGTTGGACTTGTTACCTCTCTGTGCTATTTTGGAGACAGAGCAACATCCAGATATAATAATAATTAATTGTGGAGGGAACAGTTTAGGACATGTGTCTGGATTCTTTGCAATTTGCAATGAAAGAAGGACTTGGGAAGGTCATGGACATGTTTCCAAATTCTCAAGTAATTTTTTCACGGATTGCGCAGAGACAAATGTGGCTTTGTTCTTCTTCATTTGGTCCACAAATGGAGAAATCAAGGCGCAATGTCAATAAGGCTGTTTGTGCCTTTTGGCAGGTCCTCTTTTCACAATGAAAATATTATGTTTCGTAGTTCATACATTTTTCGCAGAGATGGAGTACATCTAACTTATGCTGGCAATCAGATTTTTCTAAGAAACATACAAATTGCATTGTGACCTTTTTTTAGAATGACAGCATCCATTTTGAAGTAGGTGTTGAGTATTTATAATTTTTGAAACACAAACACCTCCCAAAGGCTCTTTTCAGAGCCACCACTTCCTCCCAGAGAAAATTGCAATGGTTTTGATAGGGTAGCACCCCAAAATATTAGATGTCCGCGGACTGTCCGCAGACTTCTAAAAAATACAAAGGGCCCTGCTTCATTTATTTTCACTTCTATTTTTTAACTGTGAAAGGCGGCTCTGAAAAGAGCCTTATTTGTTTTTGATTTTTGTTATTTGATATTTTTTTTGGTTTTTTATACATGACACACTAGGAGAGGAGGGGAAAGGAGGGTAAAGGGGGGGACACCAACCACAGGGATAAGAAAGGGCGAGCTGAGAGAGGAAGATGTAGAGTGGGTTTTATTTGGGTAGTGAGCAGGTCTTCTCGTGCTCTGAGACGATAGTCTCAAAAGCACTATGAAGTTGCTCCCCCCGGCAGAGTACTGTGTCGCAGTACATACACACAACTGTGACCCTCGAAAGGTGTGGGTCATCAGCATTATGTATGGCCTGTGAGGCAGCTTGAGGAAGACGCTGTCCCACAGAGGTGTTCTTGTGGTGACAGGATCAGAAACGGAGGATGAAGTAGAGGAAATCAACCTACTACGCTCCTCGCAAGGTACAACCTTGCGAATGGCCCCAAAGTGAAATGACCTTAGGTGTCGCTTCATGGTAGTGGCCTCAAAGCTGTACGAACCATGCCTCCCGCGACTGAGTACCATTTTGCACTCATTGCAGGTGACTCGGTTCGCACGAGCCTTAGGACCATCCCCATGAATGGTAAATAACCGCCACACCCAAGACTCACGCCGAGTGCGGGTAGTACTGATTTCCACTACCTCATTCTCGTCATCCTCTTCTTCCTCCTCTGCATCCTCACTCCTGTTCCCCTCTTCAGGCCCTTGGGGAGGTGGTTGTGGTGGAGGGGGTAGGGGTGGTGCTGAAGCAGGTGCAGCACCGGGTGGCAGTAGTGCAGCCATGGATGCCATCTCAATGATGGTGTAATCTGCAAGTTGCAGGAAAAATAGCTGTGCTCTGAAGAATAGCCAGAAACACAATGAGAATAAGCTCTATGGCGTGGTCTTTTATAGGGGTGCTTGTACGCGGCTCGCGGACATCCCGCTGTCCACGGACAGATCGAACACAAAAAAAGGTTCAAAAACTTTCAAAAAGTATGTAGAAACTCAGGATTAGTATGTGGGACTTTTGCTATGGTGAGTTTATATTGACAAATATTGTGGATTAGTTGAAAATGTACTTTTAAATTGTTTGGGGACACGAAGAGTGTCCGCATTCAGAACACGTGATCAGCATGGGCACGGTCACATGATCGCTTCACGAACATGTTCGCGAAGGAAGCGGCTGTCCGCAGGACACCAAATGCACGGACATTGGGTTGCGCATGCGCGTTGATGTTCTACGGACACTGTTCGGGTCCTGAAGTAATTAAAAGTGTGTCACAAGTCAAACGAACAGTTACAGACAACCGTTTGTTCTTAGAACAGTTTCACTTCCTTGCGAACAATACGGACAGACATAGCGTCCTCAGGACACCTCCATTTTTGTTTATTTACAAACATTTCAGAACACCGCGTGTGTTCTTAGAACAGTTTCAACTTGCTAGCGAACAGTACGGACAGGTATACTGTTCTTCAGGACACCTCCATTTTCGTTTATTTACGAACATTTCAGGACACCGCTTGTGTTCTTAGAACAGTTTCAACTTGATAGCGAACATTATGGACAGGTATAGTGTTCTTCAGGGCACCCCCATTTTATTTATTTACGAACATTTCAGGACATCACGTGTGTTCTAGAACAGTTTCAACTTGCTAGTGAACACTACGGACAGGTATAGTGTTCTTCAGGACACTTCCATTTACATTTCTTTACGAACATTTCAGGACACCGCGTGTGTTCTAGAACAGTTTCAACTTGCTAGCGAACAGTACGTCCAGGTATAGTGTTCTTCAGGACACCTCCATTTTCATTTATTTACAAACATTTATTTATATTTTTTATTTATTTATTTACTACGCCGAAGTTCGCAAGCATCAGGGCGCGACGAAAAGACCCCGGGACCAGAGATTCACGGGACAACACAAAAGAAAGGAGAGGGGAGGCAAAAGTAGCGACCCAATGTGATGTAGTAGAAGCCTAGTTATTTGAAGAGAAAGGTCTTCAATTGCTTCCTGAAGAGTTGAATATTGCTTTCCAGTGTAAGGCTGCATTTCAGAACAACCGCGCTGTCCGCGGACACCTAAATTGTTTTTTTTTTTAAACTGAAACTAATTACAACACAATATAAAAATGTAACTTTATTTAACATATATTAACAATTCATGACAGAGAAGGTGAGGCAGAAAAGGAAACAATTCTCCAGGAGAATTAGGGGTTTCAGCATGATTGGTATCAGGTGAAGAAGGGATGGAAGTCTCATCAAAATGTTTTGGATTATGGAGAGGGTTTGGGGATAATTGACTGGGATATGGTGAGGGGGGACAAGTACATGTGGGACAATGGTATGAGGTTTTTGTTTTAAAATGCTCCTCAACAAAAGTTTTCAAATTATTAAAATTGGTCAACAATATATCCATTTTTTCTTTTATGCTGTCAAGTGTGTTATCCGTAACAGTTTCTTCAGAGGTATTTTATATTTTGGTATGCTCTGTACATAAAAAATATATATGTTAAATGTATATAAAATAATAATAATTAAATGGTTTATATTGTAAAGTGGGTACCATTAGTTTCACTATCTTCTGACATTTCCTCAGGTGGGAAATGCTCCTCTAGCCATTCCAGAGTACTAGACCTTTCTGTGAGAAAAAAAAAGATAATATATTTTTTTTATCTAATAGAGAAAGTTTATAAATATATGAGTAAAATGAAGTACACTTACTATTTCAGGTAAGATATGTTCTGACTACTCTGTAGGTCTGGTCTTGCTCTTAGTTGTGGAGTGTCTGTGAGGTAATTTTGTTGGAAGCCAATTTATCTTTTTTTGGTATATTCAATTTTAGAACATATTGTATTTAAATGAATGGTTAGTGTGTTACATATATGGGTTACATTTCTTATGTATTACTATATATAATATGTATGCGTGCTGCTTTGTGAATTTTTCAAATGTTACTATGTTATGATATAACAATTAAACATACCGTTTAGTTTTTAGGTAGTGGCACTGTTGACCGAACATGTCTGCGGACATCAAAAAAGTTCGCGGACATCAAATTCAGTAGAAGGGGTTCAGTATGTTCCATATTACATGTACATAAAGTCAAAGTTATTATTGTTAAGTTGTGCTACTAAAAACCTATGAAATTCAGTGAATAAACTTTGTTAAAGGGACGTTATGGTGAAGTTGCGCTACTAAAAACCTATAAAATTCAGTGAAAAAACTTTGTTAAAGGGATGTTATGGTTCCAAGTAAAACCGAAAAACCCTTGAAATTTGCCAGTTATGGTAAACTAAGCAACCATAACTCGCGCCACCACCGTGCACTGCTAAGCCTAACACCCAGGACATCAAAGATGACATCACAAATGTCATTGATGACATCACTGATGATCTCACATGTGCATTTACCTTTCATGAAAAGTCTGTACAAGGGATTCTTAGTGTAATGTTAATAAAAAAAAGTGTCAAAGATTATTGGAATAAATATCAAGTGCTAATCAGTGCATTAAGCTATGCATTGATATAAATATCTTTCTGTTATTAACTTCAATCCAGTATACTAAGGAGGTACTCATGTAGAAACATAGGCATTGTGTGCAGCATACACGATGGAGGTGCAATATTCATAAGCTTGCCATGTTGAATAGTGAAATGATAACTGATTTCATATTAGAGTTTTGCGTACAGTGAAACTTGGGATAAGTAGGTAATAAAACCCACTTACTACATAAATGCATTATTATAGACAGATCACAAAGAGACAACACCACGTACAAATATGAATATATACAAGGGAATTGAAGTGAGAAAAAAAACAGCAATAGTAGCACAAAGTGTTCATAACCTAACTGATTACCTTTATGCAGAGAAACGATTGCTCTGTTTCAAAGCTGTTACTTACCCTATCTATATATATCACATGATGTGTCTGGACCCTAAGGAAAATAGTGTGAGTACAACATATAAAAATATGAGCATATACAGGGAAAGTACAGTAATAAAAAAACATCAAAACTATCAGAAAGTGCTGATAACTCTACTGATAATTTTAATGCACAAAAATGATTGCTGTCTTTCAAGGTTGTGTCTTCCCCTATGTATATGTTTCATATGATATGACTGGACCATAAGGGAGTTATTGTAAGAACATAGTTGAAGGATAAGTCTACAAATATAGTACATTTACAATTTTTAGTTTGTGACTGTTACCGAAGAAAATCATGTGGCCTAGATTTGTCAGGAAAGGAAAAAAGGGGGCGTCAGACATGTGATGTCATCAGTGATGTCATCAATGACATTTGTGATGTCATCTTTGATGTCTTGGGTGTTAGGCTTAGCAGTGCACGGTGGTGGTGCGAGTTATGGTTGCTTAGCTTACCATAACTGGCGAATTTCAAGGGTTTTTCGGTTTTACTTGGAACCATAACGTCCCTTTAACAAAGTTTTTTCACTGAATTTCATAGGTTTTAGTAGCGCAACTTAACCATAACGTCCCTTTACCAAAGTTTTTTCACTGAATATATATATATATACATATATATATATATTCACCCCTCCGAATAAATGTACACCCCGGCGCGGGGAGTTTCCCACGCGATTGGCCCTGTGCGAGCGGGGTACGTGTGTTATTGGGTGCGCGGGAACTTTCACACGCGATTGGCCCTGTGCGAGCGGGGTACATGTATTACTGGGGTGCGTGGGAACTCTCACACACTATTGGCCCTGTGCGAGTGGGGTACGTGTGTTACTGGGGTGCGCGTGAACTATCACACGCGATTGGCCCTGTGCGAGTGGGGTACGTGTATTACTGGGGTGCGCGGGAGGTTTCACACGCAATTGGCCCTGTGCGAGCGGGGTACGTGTATTACTGGGGTGCGCGGGAGGTTTCACACGCGATTGGCCCTGTGCGAGCGGGGTACGTGTATTACTGGGGTGCGCGGGAACTATCACACGCGATTGGCCCTGTGCGAGCCGAGCAGGGTACGTGTGTTACTGGGGTGCGCGGGAACTTTCACATGCGATTGGCCCTGTGCGAGCGGGGTACGTGTGTTACTGGGGTGCGCAGGAACTTTCACACGCGATTGGCCCTGCGCGAGCGGGTTACGTGTATTACTGGGTTGCGCGGGAACTTTCACACGCGATTGGCCCTGTGCGAGCGGGGTACGTGTATTACTGGGGTGCGCGGGAACTATCAACCGCGATTTGCCCTGTGCGAGCCAACCGGGGTCCGTGTGTTACTGGGGTGCGCGGGAACTCTCACACGCGATTGGCCCTGTGCGAGCGGGCTACGTGTATTACTGGGGCGCGCGGGAACTTTCACACGCGATTGGACCTGTGTGAGCGGGGTACGTGTGTTACTGGGATGTGCGGGAACTTTCACATGCGATTGGCCCTGTGCGAGCAGGGTACGTGTATTACTGGGGTGCGCGGAAACTTTCACACGCGATTGGCCCTGTGTGAGCAGGGTACGTGTGTTACTTGGGTGCGCGGGAACATTCACACGCGATTGGCCCTGTGCGAGCGGGGTACGTGTATTACTGGGGTGCGTGGGAACTTTCACATGCGATTGGCCCTGTGCGAGCGGGGTACGTTTGTTACTGGGGTACGTGGGAACTTTCACACGCGATTGGCCCTGTGCGAGCGGGGTACGTGTGTTACTGGGGTACGCGGGAACTGTCACACATGATTGGCCCTGTGCGAGCGGGGTACGTGTATTACTGGGGTGCGCGGGAGGTTTCACACGTGATTGGCCCTGTGCGAGCGGGGTACGTGTATTACTGGGGTGCGCGGGAGGTTTCACATGCTATTTTGCTGTCAGAGCGGGTTACGTGTATCCAGTATGGTGCGCGGGGAGTCCTACACGTGAATTGGCAGTGTGGGTCCTCCCAGGTGTCCCCTCTACCCCCTCCACGGCCCCTGAAGGCGGCCCATACCACAGGGGACTACCCTGCACCCCTGGACATGTCCCGCAGGCGGCCCGTCTACCATGGCCATGCCCCCCAGCCAGGACACGTGTCACGTTGCACTAGTGATCACCAACTCATATCCCCCTGCACCCCCACCCCCCATCAGTGAGGGGCACCTGCCAGCAGGCCCCCACTCATGTCCCACTCATTTCCCCAGCACCCCCACCCCCCATCAGTGAGGGGCACCTGCCAGCACCCCCCCACTCATGTCCCGCTCATGTTCCCCAGCACCCCCACCCCCCAGAAGTGAGGAGCACCTGCCAGCAGGCCCCCACTCTTGTCCCACTCATGTCCCCAGCACCCCCACCGCCCATCAGTGAGGGGCACCTGCCAGAAGGCCCCAACTCATGTCCCCAAGCACCCCCACCCCCCATCAGTGAGGGGCACCTGCCAGCAGACCCTCACTCATGTCCCACTCATTTCCCCCAGCACCCCACCCCCCATCAGTGAGGGGCACCTGCTAGCAGGCCCCCACTCATGTCCCACTCATGTATCCCAGCACCCCCAACCCCCATCAGTGAGGGGCACCTGCCAGCAGGCCCCCCCTCATGTCCCACTCATGTCCCCCAGCACCCCCACCCCCCATCAGTGAGGGGCACCTGCCAGCAGGCCCCCACTCATGTCCCCCAGCACCCCCACCCCCATCAGTGAGGGGCACATGTCAGCAGGCCCCCACTCATGCCCCCTAGCACCCCCACCCCCCAGCAGTGAGGGGCACCTGCCAGCAGGCCCCCACTCATGTCCCCCAGCACCCCCTGCCCCATCAGTGAGGGGCACATGCCAGCAGGCCCTCACTCATGCCCCCTAGCACCCCCACCTCCCAGCAGTGAGGGGCACCTGCCAGCAGGCCCCCACTCATTCCCCCCAACATGTCAACATGACCCACAATCATGGCCCTCATGGCCACCAAAATTCCACGGCACGCCACCCCTGCCCAAATAAGCAACCAAGCATAACATACACCCCACATTCAAATGCCCATTACATGAAACAACCCAAATGGCATGTATGTAAATCAACACATGTCCATCACACACACACAATGGGTGCCAGTGAATGTGAAAAGCCACATCGTGACATGCATGAAACCAATGAGAGAATACCACACATTGAAGTACGGGAACAAATGTATTGAACAAAAAATGTGGTGAAAGAAAATCAAATACCAAACAATGGACATAAGGAAAACAATGCAGAATGTCACATAATGATAAAAAAAGGAAATCATAATCCAAAATATATGAAATCCAAAATGTCTCCAAAGTCTCCTTTCAACAAAGTAAATCCAAACAGAAATGAAAAAGTAAAATCCATTGCTCCATGGAAAAATCAAAAAATAAAATGCCGACAAATCCACACTCCAACTATTTACAAGGATGAAATCCTGGGTCCATGAGCCCAACTGTCCAAATGAAACCTACAAAAATACACTAACTAATGTGGCAAAATGTGGGTTATTGTCCAAGCACCCCCCAAAAAAATTAAAACCAAAATGAAACCTAACACTAACTAACTAACTAACTATTTACAATGGCAGCGGGCTAGTCCGACGGCTCACTTTTGGATGTCCCGGGCCAGGGCATCATCAAACTCCCGCTCAATGTCCTGGAGACGGTCCTCTTCCATGGCCCCGAGGGTTCGCAGGGACGATGACATGTTGGCCTCCAACTCCCTGCGAATTGCCTCGAGGCACTTGGCCCGCCTCAGTGCCCTCCGCATGGAGTTCTCCGCCCTGACCATTGTGAGCCGTGCCTCTTCCGTCCGCTGCCGCTCTGCATCTATGGCATGGCCCAACTGCTGCCACACGGAAGACATTTCCAATCCTGGGTCCCCCTGCCCTCTGGCTGATGCCTGCCCCTCCGATGTTGAAGGCCCCAAGCCATCATTGCTCCCACCATGTTGCTGCTGCTGCTGTGCCTGTGCATGCGCCCTGGCTCTTGCTGCCTGCACATCCTCCTCCGGCTGGGGTGCAGTTGTCATGG
Source organism: Ambystoma mexicanum (assembly GCF_040938575.1). Taxonomy (NCBI): domain Eukaryota; kingdom Metazoa; phylum Chordata; class Amphibia; order Caudata; family Ambystomatidae; genus Ambystoma; species Ambystoma mexicanum. Next base: position 554,818,257 of record NC_090932.1, read on the forward strand.
TGGCCACCCCTGCTGGACGTCCGACTCCCGACTGTGGCAGGGATGTGTCCTCCACCAGCCTGGCCGCTGGGTCAGAGGCAGCTCCACGGGGTACCCAGGTGATACATAGGTGAAAAGATGGCATGGAGGACTACTGGCGCGCAGGGGGTTCAGGTGAGGAGGGGTTGCAAGAAGGACCAGCACACGGAGGAATCCAGCACTGGTGACCCATCCCTGTAGGTCAAGGCAGTCAAAGAGGCATCTTCACGAAAACACTGCAGGTCAACTCGCATTCCCCGTTGACGCAACGCTATCCCAGCCAGGACAGGCTCATCACGGTCCCGGATAGACAGGTCCGCAGGGAGAGGAAGGCCAGTTGTTGTGCGCCCATCCCCTCCCTGAAAATGGGTCTGGGCGTAGGCATCCCTGCTGGTGCCGGATGATGCAGTCACAGGATCAGGGACAGGATTACATATAGGCACCTCCGTGGCGGCCTGTGCTGCCTCCTGTCCCTGCCCCTGCACTGCACCACTGGCACCAGTGGAATCCCCACCTCCAGACCCCGTGTGTGTCCCTTCCATGGCCTACTCCTCCTCCAAACCCCCCACCAACCTGGATGACTCCATGCCATCTACCTGTGTGGAGCTGCCCCTTCTGCTTCCGAGGAGTCCATCTCCAACCTTTGCCTTTTGGACCTACCCTCAGTAGCTGCGGCCTGGGACGGGGCATCAGACTCCTCACTCCCCAAAGAGATGACAATCTGGGAGGGGAGCCGGGCCTTGCGTCTCTGGCTAGTGGTGCGATCCCTGCCGCTTTGCTCCACAGCACCCTCTCTGCCCTCTTCATCAGTTGACGCTGCAGACAGGGAGAGATAGAACACAGGCATCAGGGCACTGTACAATGGACTGATAGACACATGACAGTTGTACATGAGTGGCAGCGTCAAACTTCAGACATGGCATCATTTCTACTCACACACATGAGCAATTCCACAGCAATATTGCAGCAGGCAGCACCATCCATACACATACAACAGCATCAGCATCCGAAGGTGAGCCTGACTTCACATGAAACACGGGGAGTACACAACACATGCACACACACCAACACACTTAAATGCATGTGTGCATGTCCACCAACTGTCAGAGTGATGAGATTGCAATCCATGTCACATCTGGCATTCAGCCTTCTACACGTCAGTGCCACATGCATCGATGTTGCATCACAGTTGCACACTTGTCAAATACACACACATGCACATGTACACAGTGCAGATACATGCAGCTGGAACAAACATCCATGTGTGACACCACAACCATGCCAACGTACATACACAGTAATTCAAACATGTGTGCTCCCACATCTGCATTTGGCCTGCATGCTTACCCACACATACACCATCCATGTGTCTCACACATGACAGGACTCGCATGTGGCAGCCTCACGCCCCTGTTCATACACATCCATACATGGCCCTACAAAAACACATGTGCAACCTGCACACTACTGGCACACCACAACAAGCACAGCGTCCAATCAGTATGCATGTACACTTACCGCTTGACTCCAGACGGGCCTGCCTCTCAAGGACCTGGACGTGGAGCACTGGGTATATGCATTCCAGGACCCTCATTTGGTGGTCGGACAGGTGGCCCCGGTGCCCCTTGGCATCCGCTGCCTTCAAGAGGCGCCGGGCCTTGTCGAGGGTCCTGGACCTGAAGTCCGCCCAGCGCTTCTTGACATGTTTGAAGTCGCGGACTGCCACCCCCTCCTCGTTGATGGCAGTCACGATGTCCATCCAGATCCTGGTTCGTCCTTCATAGTCGGAGCGAGAACTTCCAAAGAGGGCATCATACTGCCCCAAGACTTGCTCCACCAGGACACCAACTTCCCTGGCACTGAAGCTGGTGGCCCTCTGCCTCTCTGGCTGGGGGTTGCCAGTGGTGCCAGATGGTGGTGTGCCCAACATGGCAACCCCAGAGGCAGGTGTGGGTGGGCAACTGGGTCCTGGGGCTGGGCTGTGGAGCAATGGTATTCCAGTCGGGAGTCTTCAGTTCCAGCAGGGGTGGTAACAACAACTGCACCCCTGCAGATGGATGATGTGCAGGCAGCAAATAGCAGGGTACATGGGCAGCAGGCAGGCAGTCGGCAGCAGATGGCAGGTGGGAGCGGGCTCGGGGCCCTGGGGGGCAGTAATTCGGCCTTCTGGGCAGGAGCGTGGTCTTCTGTGTGTTCTTGCGTGGCTAGCTTGATACGGAGTGATTTGGCACGTGAAAATCTTGCACATCTGCGTGTAATTCAAGGAAAGGCCCTTAGCGCGTAAGCGTGTCAGCACACGTATGCGGTTTCATTGGACCAAAGGTCCTTAGCGCGTAAGCGCGTCTGTGATGTGACGCACGTGGGTGTTTCCCGCGTGACGTGGCCATAGTGGCTCATGGCGCATGAAAAAACTGCACGTCCGTGTGTGAATGCGTGTAATCCGAGGAAAGGGCCTACGCATCTGTGACATGACGCGCGCGGGCGTTTCCATCAACACGGGTGCATGTTCATCGTACACATCCAAAAACTGCACGTCCGAGTGTCAGCTGGTGTAATTGGAGGAAAGGGCCTTAGCGCGTACACGCATAAGTGACGCTGTACGTGTGGGCCGCTTTAAAAGTGGGTGAATTCTGTACTTCTTGTCGGTTCACACGCAATTACTTCACAGCGTTTCAAGTTCGTACTCCCTGTGACCTCTGACAGCGTTCATTATTTTTGTTGGGCCTGTTTCCTCAAACAGCGTTCACTTCTTCTTTTGTCCACGCGTGTTTTTTTCACGTTCTTTTTCCAGGCAGACGGTGAGTCGCGCACGCATTTACCAACTGTGCTTGCCAATATATATACAATTACCAACGAGTCTAACGAGTTAGACACACAAAATGTGTAGACCACCTAGATGGGAAGGAAAACAGGCAGTGCAAATAATAGTTAGACCCAGTCCGCCTTCAGAGGCATCTAACTAGAAGGAAGTCCGAGCCCTACGAAGAGTGGAGCCTTGTGCTCAAAAGTACCTGCACACGCGGGTGCCAACCGGCCAAGGGAGTCTCCTCGAGGGAATCAGGCAGTTCAGTTCGGTGAACAAATGAAGATGAACAGAGCTCCGCGACTCAAGCGCAGCCTCCACTGTGGGCAGAAGCAGAGCGTGAGTACGGAAAGGCGTGCTGTTTGACACAGTGGGGAAAAGCTATGGGCTACTGCAGGAGGGCGACCATTTCCTAGCGATGCTACTCACCGGTCCCCGATGCAGGCAGACCCAGGCTTCTCCGCGTCAGTTTCAGTGCTGGCAGGTTCAGATACGAGCAGGGGACGTCTCGGCGTCGTGTAGATTCCACGGCAGCAGAAGTTAGAGTTGAGGATGTCCCAAACGCAGTGAACGCGCACACATTGTCACCACAGAAGGGTGACGGAGCGGTCGTGTGTATTTCAGCCCAATGTACACTTCTCACGTCAGACCTGGGAATGCCAAGTGTACGAATCGTGTGAGAGTGGCAAGGACTCGTAATACAACACAACCTGACGGCGGGGACAGAGCAAGACTCCTGGGTAGGCTGGTCAGTCAACTGGATGGCCCAGAGACACTTCCAAAGGCTTACGTGCAGGAGATGGTGAAGATGCCTAGAATAGTTGTTCCCACTATTCCAAGGGGTCGAAGTACCAGTACAGGCCTTCTCATTCGATCGGAGGTAGAAAGGGTTTCACAAGGTGTTAGGAAAGATTTCGTAATTGTAGGGAATTTTCCTTCCATGTGGCAACCCCTAAACTTTTTGCTATTGTTTTTAACCTTGTTCTTGACTTTGCCAGAGAAGTACAGCCTTCTGCCGCACTTCTCTGGGCTTTCGCTCCTTTCTTACGGGGAAACTGACATGCCCTTAAGACAGTCAGTACCGGGGAACGTGGTTTCCCGTAGTTTCTTTTATCGTGTTGCAGCTTTAGTGCAACACGACACAAGAGGGCACTGTAAGCTAAGTTACAGCTCTCTTGGGTCTCTAGCCTTCTACAGGCCCTAGATACTCTTTTAGGATGGTATTTGATCGGTGCAAGTCATTCAGGGACTGGAATGGTGGCAGCGATCGTTTTGTTTATTTTGAGCTCCTTTTGGCGTTCTGAGCCCGTTTTTGCACTGAACCCAAAATGGTGGCCTGGCTCCCAAAATGGCCAGGCCGCGAGGCTCCTTTGTCCTGTCCACTGTCCGTCTTGCTCCCTTCACCTTCCCCAGGTCCGGCGACCCGGGGCCTTCCTTATTTGGGCATGTACTTTCCCGCGAAACGCAGTTGCTTTCGCGGGCTTCTACATGTCGTTTGTGTGCCTCCAGGGTGTGGGCTGGGATGTCTGGTCCCAATACACATCCTGGGTGCCAGAGAGTCTAGGGTGGTGTGAATGCCTGGGACCACCGTGGTCCGTGATTGGTCCACGTATGGTATGTGTTTTGATGAGCGGATCTCCCATTGGCTCCCCTCCGTTTTGGCGCGAAGGGAACCGTGGATAAGAGGGGGCTGGAAACACCACTACCATGTCGATCTCCTGAGTTCTCACGAACGAAGGAATACAGGAGCCAAGTATCCTGCAACTACGAGGCTGGACCGAGGAATCGCTGGTGACCCGCTGAAGGAATCCTCCTTTGCACTGCTGTCGTCCGGAGAGCCCCTGTCCTCCTTTGATCGAACCAGAAGGCCTGTACTGGTGCTTCGACCTTTGGAATAGCAGGAACAGCTATTCCCGGCATCTTCAACCATCTCCTGCCAAGTAAGCCTTCGGAAGCGTCTCTGGGCCATCCAGTTGACTGACCAGCTTACAAAGGAGTTTGGCTCTGCAACCGCCGCCAGGTTGTGTTGTATTGCGAGTCCTTGTCCCTCTCCCACGCTTCGTGCACTTGGCGTTCCCAGGTCTGAAGGGAGGAGGGTTCATTTGGCTCGAATACACACGGCCGCTCCGTTGTCCTGTGCGGTAACAAAACTGTGCCGGTTTCGTCGATTGGGACGTCTTTTTGCTCTACACGACTACAAAGCGTTCCCTGCTCTTCTGAACCTGCCAGCTGCTGAAACTATCGTGGAGAAGCCTGGGTCTGCTTGCTTCGGGGACCGGTGAGTAGTATATCTAGGATCTGGTCGCCCTCCTGCAGTATCCCATTGCTTTTCCCTGCTGTGTAAAAACAGCACCCTTTTGCCGCGCTCGCGCTCTGCTTCTGCCCGCTGTGGAGGCTGCGCTTGAGTTGCGGAACCTGTTCTTCTTCTGCTGTGCACTAACGTGAACCGCCTGACTTCCTCCGAAGAGCTTCCCCTTGTGCCCGTCGGCACCGGCGTGGCAGGTACTTTGAGCACAAGGCTCCACTCTTCGCAGGGCTCGGACTTCCATCTAGTTAGGTGCCTATGAAGGCGAACTGAGTCTAAAGCGTTATCGCACTGCCTGTTTTCCTTCCCTTTCAGGTGGACTACATATTTCGTGCTTTAAACGCTTGCGACTGTGTATTTGTATATATATTGTGTTGATATGGTATGTGTTGGTTTAATATTGTGATATTGTGATTTTCTCGCTACGGTCATTGTTTTAAAGGCCTTAAAATAAATGTGTATCTATTTTTGATATAACAACTGTTTGGAGTAGTTTGTAAGCGCTCTTGAATTGTGTGCTCATTGCGGGCCTTCAGTCACCCTCACCCCTCTTGAGACCTAGTCTTGACCGCCGCGATCGCTACCTTGATTGGTCTGGCTCGTCCAGAGGTTACCCTGTTCCAAGTAATGAGGTTGGCCTTCTGAACTTCTGCGCCACCAGGACAGAGTTCAGAAATCCGTCTTAACAAATTGGTGTACAGCGGTGGGATACGACTGAAGGTATCCAGTGTTGCGCTCGAACTAAGGCATTTCAGGTTATTCCAAACAGTACACGTAGTGAATTGTTATAGTATAACTTTAAAAAGGCCATAGTCCTATCAAACAGTATGGAAACAAGTACGTTGTTAACTTTAAATGCTTCCAAATCAGAAACGCTGAAAAAGATGTGTGCGGAGAGAGGTGTTTCCTCTCAAGGCACGAAATTGGAAATGATCCAAAGAATCGTGGCGTGGCAAGAAGCGCAGCTTGACGCTATTACTTCTGAGGACAGTGCGGAAGGTGGTGGGGCTGCTCTCACTGGTAGAACCGACGGTTCTGCCGCCGCACTGTTCCACCGCGACCACGAGGACAGGGAGGACGAGCTGTCTAATGTTTCCTCTGCCAGTGCTGATGGGGAGGCTATGCTTGAATTCAAGAAGCAAGAGCTGCGGTTTAGGCAGCAGGAGCTTGAATTCAGCATAGCCAAACTAAAAATCGAACAGGCAGAAAAACAAAAAGACAGGGATCACCAGTTGGAACTGGCCAAGCTTCAGGTTGCAAATGGATCCAAGGGTCCTGGACATGGGTCTGGGGCCTCCTCTCATCCACGGTTTCCAAAAGATCTGCTCAGTGTGTATGAAGAGAGGAATGACATTATGGACTGGCTGAATGCGTTTGAGTATGCATGCGAGGTCCAGGAAGTTGACAATGCTGATAAGATTGCGTGGTTGCTCAGTAGACTGCCCCATTCTGGCTGTAGTGCCATTATGGAAATGTCGAAGGCTGAGCGGGCTGATTTCGCAATGTTAAAGCAGACTCTCATTTTAAAGTTTGGGAAGACTCCGGCCCAATATTTAAAGCGTTTTCGAGAGTATAAGAAAAAGGAAGGTGGTACTTGGGTATCTTATGTCGCTGAATCTTTGAAAAACTTAACTGGCTGGGTCGAAGGCTATAAGGTTTCTACCTTCGACGGCATGATAAATCTTGTCATGCTGGAACACATTTTTGCTTCTTCTTCCCCGGAGCTTAAGCAGCATTTGGCCGATTCGAAGGAGATAGATCCTAAGAAGCTGGCCATTGCAGCAGACTTATGGGTGTCACATCGAGTGTCCCATAAGGACAAAACTCATCCTGGTAAGCAGGAGGAGGGGAAAAAGTCCAAAGATATGGAAGGTGGGGAATCTGCTAAATCTTCCCAAAAGGGCCACAAAAAGAAAAACAAGGGTAAGACACAAGAGAACTCACAGGGTAGTGGAGGTGCGCCTCCGAAACAGAACTCTGGTTACAATAAGCCTCCCTACGTAAACAGACCCACTGGGGCTTGTTTTTCTTGAGGAGCAACTGACCATGTGAAGGGGGATCCCCGTTGTAAGGTTAGACCTTTGGGGGTCCACTCCGCTAATCTGGCCTTCTCCTCCTACGAGGAAGAAGAGATTACAGGAGCATCCTTCTCCTCGGACTCATTTCCCAGCGGAATAGAGGCCGAGGTAGTTTTAGTGTCCCTGGGTTCCTGGGAGCCTAAAGTCGCAGAGGCGTATGCTAGGATTCCGGATAATACCAAGCACTACTTTAAAGACAGTGTGCTGATCAATGGAGTGGATACTCCAGCTCTTAGGGATAGTGGGTGCAGTCGAACTGTAGTGGATTCTACCTTGGTAGACTCAGAGGAAGTTGCCAGAGCTACTCTGATGCCCACTAAGTTGGCTGACGGCCCCCTCCGTATGTTTCCCGTGATCCCTGTTAATCTAACTTTAAATGGTACAGCAGTCAGGATTCCAGTGAGCATTCAGAGAAACGTCCCGGGAAAGGTCTTATTAGGTAATGATCTCAGAGCTTTAGGGCTCGTAGGAGACACTGCCGAACGACCCTACACACGGTCTCAAGCACGGGCAGCATTGGCCAAGTCCAATACGCCGCCCCAGCCGAAGGGGCAACCCAAGGCGAAAGGAGTCTACAAGTCAAGACGGGGGAAAGAGAATATTCCCCCGAGCTCGCCTACCACTGCGGTGGAGGAAGTTGGTCAATCGCCCGAGCCTGACGAGGAGGTGGCGATGCCTGAAGTATTCGACCCCAACGATCATCCTGAACTAAAAGACTTGTTAGTTGAAGGAGGTCCTGATAGGGACGAATTCAGTAAAGGCCAACGTGAGTGCCCATCTCTGGAAGGCCTAAGGAGACAGGCCTGCTCCCAGCTTGAGGGTGAACCTCCTGGGAAGCATAGGATTTATTGGGAAGGTGGACTCCTGTATAGTGAGCCCACAGAGTCTACAGAAGGAGACCATAGGAGGTTGGTGGTTCCCCTTGCTGTTAGACCCTTCCTCCTGCAGTTGGCGCATGAAGTTCCCCTTGCTGGTCACCTTGGTATGAAGAGGACCAAGCAAAGGTTATCCATGCACTTCTACTGGCCCAAGATGGGGGTGCAAGTAGAAAGTCACTGCAGGAGTTGCGCCTCCTGCCAGTTGTCTGGTAAGGTTGGCGCGACAATCCAAGCTCCGTTGGTACCGCTCCCAGTTGTGGGGGTACCATTTGAAAGGGTAGGGATCGACATCGTCGGTCCCCTTGACCCGCAAACATCCTCGGGCAATAGGTTTATCCTGGTGCTGGTCGACCATGCAACCAGGTATCCTGAGGCCATCCCATTGAAAACTGTAACTGCCAAGTCAGTTGCAAAAGCTTTACTCGGCATATTTACTAGGGTTGGCTTCCCTAAAGAAGTTGTGTCAGATCGTGGCAGCAACTTTATGTCGAAGTATATGCAGGCTATGTGGAAAGAATGTGGGGTCACCTACAAGTTCTCTTCTGCATACCACCCCCAGACCAATGGTCTGGTGGAACGCTTCAACAGAACGTTAAAGAGCATGATTGGGGCTCTGGAGGAGCCCCAGAGAAGAAAATGGGATCTTCTTTTACCATGCTTGCTGTTTGCCTACCGAGAGGTACCACAGGAGGGTGTTGGCTTCAGCCCCTTCGAACTTCTGTTCGGTCATCCCGTACGGGGACCCTTAGCCATTGTCAAGGAGGGATGGGAGATGCCCACTCCCCCTGTTACTACCAATGTAGTTGACTATGTGCTAGGGCTCAGAAAACGGATGGCACTTCTGATGGGCTTGGCTAGTGATAAATTGAAGGCAGGGCAAGCGCTGGTGAAACATTGGTACGACCAGAAAGCTTCCCTCATCAACTTTACACCTGGTCAGCAAGTCCTGATCATGAATCCAATAAGGCCTCGCGCTTTACAGGACAAATGGTCAGGCCCTTACCCAGTGGTGGAGCCCCTGGGTGAGGTAAACTATTTAGTGGACCTTGGAAGGCCTGGACAGGCTCCAAAAGTGTTCCACGTGAATAGGCTGAAGGCTTTCGTCCCAAGAGTCGAAATCGCAGCACTGCTACTGGCGTCAGACGTTGAGGAAGAGGAGTCAGAACCTCTCCCCGACCTGTTCCACAGCGGTCCTTCAGATAGCTCCATTGAGGGTGTCCGAGTGGCCCCTCACCTGACTTCTGATCAGCAGGCGGAGGTGAAAAGTTTGCTTAGGCAGTTTTCCCCCCTGTTCTCACAGTCGCCTGGTTTGACACCTTGGTGCAAACATAACATTGACACAGGAGACAGTGTACCTACCAAAAGTAGGGGATACAGGATGTCGGATAAAGTACGGTCTTATATTAAGACCGAGGTCAACAAAATGTTAGACCTTGGGGTGATTGAACCCTCTAGTAGTCCTTGGTCCAGTCCTGTGGTTCTGGTTCCAAAGGCAGGCACTTCTGAATTGAGGTTCTGCGTGGATTACAGGGCTCTGAATGCTGTCACCAAGACAGATGCCCACCCCTTGCCTCGAACAGATGAGCTGGTGGATACTTTGGGTGCCTCCAAGTACCTCAGCACGTTTGACCTCACTGCTGGCTATTGGCAAATAGCGTTAGCAGAACATGCCAGGGAGAAGACAGCATTTTCTACACCAGACGGCCTTTACCAATTCCGGGTAATGCCGTTCGGGTTGAAGAATGCACCTGCCACTTTCCAGAGGCTTGTGAATCATGTGTTGAATGGGTTGGACGAATTCTGTCTTGCATATCTGGACGATATAGCAGTTTTAAGTGCCACCTGGGAAGACCATGTGAAACACCTCGGGATTGTGCTCCAGGCTCTTCAGAAAGCCCACTTGACCATAAAGGCTAGTAAGTGCCAGATTGGACAAGGCTCAGTGGTTTACCTTGGACATGAAGTAGGTGGAGGGAGGATACAGCCTCTACCCAGTAAAGTACAAACAGTACAAGACTGGCCTACCCCCACTACGCAAACCCAAGTGAGAGCCTTTTTAGGACTCACGGGGTATTACCGCAATTTTGTGGCAGACTATGGTACCATAGCTGCTCCTCTGACTGCCCTCACAACTCCGAAGAAACCCAAGAAGGTAACTTGGACCGACGAGTGTGAGAAGGCCTTCAATGGCTTAAAAGACTCCTTGTGCCAGGCCCCTGTGCTCAGGGCCCCTGATTATCAAAGACCTTTTATCGTGCAGACGGATGCCTCTGACACTGGGATAGGAGCTGTACTATCACAAGTAGATGAGAAGGGTAAGGAACACCCTATCGGTTTTATTAGTCGCCAGCTTAAGGACAGAGAGCTCAGATGGTCCACGGTAGAGAAAGAATGTTTCTCTGTTGTGTGGGCCCTAAGGAAGCTGAGGCCCTACCTCTATGGGACCCACTTCACTGTGCAGACTGACCATAAGCCGTTAAAGTGGCTAATGAACATGAAGGGGGAGAATCCAAAGTTGCTTAGGTGGTCCATAAGTCTTCAAGGCTTCGACTTCACTATTGAGCATAGACCAGGTGTCCAACATAGCAATGCTGATGGGTTGTCCAGAATGTTTAACCGACCTGAACAAGAAACTCATCCAGGGGTGGATTAGATCCCCCTGTCCATAGTCTGGGAGGGGCGAGTGTTAGGAAAGATTTCGTAATTGTAGGGAATTTTCCTTCCATGTGGCAACCCCTAAACTTTTTGCTATTGTTTTTAACCTTGTTCTTGACTTTGCCAGAGAAGTACAGCCTTCTGCCGCACTTCTCTGGGCTTTCGCTCCTTTCTTACGGGGAAACTGACATGCCCTTAAGACAGTCAGTACCGGGGAACGTGGTTTCCCGTAGTTTCTTTTATCGTGTCGCAGCTTTAGTGCAACACGACACAAGAGGGCACTGTAAGCTAAGTTACAGCTCTCTTGGGTCTCTAGCCTTCTACAGGCCCTAGATACTCTTTTAGGATGGTATTTGATCGGTGCAAGTCATTCAGGGTCTGGAATGGTGGCAGCGATCGTTTTGTTTATTTTGAGCTCCTTTTGGCGTTCTGAGCACGTTTTTGCACTGAACCCAAAATGGTGGCCTGGCTCCCAAAATGGCCAGGCCGCGAGGCTCCTTTGTCCTGTCCACTGTCCGTCTTGCTCCCTTCACCTTCCCCAGGTCCGGCGACCCGGGGCCTTCCTTATTTGGGCATGTACTTTCCCGCGAAACGCAGTTGCTTTCGCGGGCTTCTACATGTCGTTTGTGTGCCTCCAGGGTGTGGGCTGGGATGTCTGGTCCCAATACACATCCTGGGTGCCAGAGAGTCTAGGGTGGTGTGAATGCCTGGGACCACCGTGGTCCGTGATTGGTCCACGTATGGTATGTGTTTTGATGAGCGGATCTCCCATTGGCTCCCCTCCGTTTTGGCGCGAAGGGAACCGTGGATAAGAGGGGGCTGGAAACACCACTACCATGTCAATCTCCTGAGTTCTCACGAACGAAGGAATACAGGAGCCAAGTATCCTGCAACTACGAGGCTGGACCGAGGAATCGCTGGTGACCCGCTGAAGGAATCCTCCTTTGCACTGCTGTCGTCCGGAGAGCCCCTGTCCTCCTTTGATCGAACCAGAAGGCCTGTACTGGTGCTTCGACCTTTGGAATAGCAGGAACAGCTATTCCCGGCATCTTCAACCATCTCCTGCCAAGTAAGCCTTCGGAAGCGTCTCTGGGCCATCCAGTTGACTGACCAGCTTACAAAGGAGTTTGGCTCTGCAACCGCCGCCAGGTTGTGTTGTATTGCGAGTCCTTGTCCCTCTCCCACGCTTCGTGCACTTGGCGTTCCCAGGTCTGAAGGGAGGAGGGTTCATTTGGCTCGAATACACACGGCCGCTCCGTTGTCCTGTGCGGCAACAAAACTGTGCCGGTTTCGTCGATTGGGACGTCTTTTTGCTCTACACGACTACAAAGCGTTCCCTGCTCTTCTGAACCTGCCAGCTGCTGAAACTATCGTGGAGAAGCCTGGGTCTGCTTGCTTCGGGGACCGGTGAGTAGTATATCTAGGATCTGGTCGCCCTCCTGCAGTATCCCATTGCTTTTCCCTGCTGTGTAAAAACAGCACCCTTTTGCCGCGCTCGCGCTCTGCTTCTGCCCGCTGTGGAGGCTGCGCTTGAGTTGCGGAACCTGTTCTTCTTCTGCTGTGCACTAACGTGAACCGCCTGACTTCCTCCGAAGAGCTTCCCCTTGTGCCCGTCGGCACCGGCGTGGCAGGTACTTTGAGCACAAGGCTCCACTCTTCGCAGGGCTCGGACTTCCATCTAGTTAGGTGCCTATGAAGGCGAACTGAGTCTAAAGCGTTATCGCACTGCCTGTTTTCCTTCCCTTTCAGGTGGACTACATATTTCGTGCTTTAAACGCTTGCGACTGTGTATTTGTATATATATTGTGTTGATATGGTATGTGTTGGTTTAATATTGTGATATTGTGATTTTCTCGCTACGGTCATTGTTTTAAAGGCCTTAAAATAAATGTGTATCTATTTTTGATATAACAACTGTTTGGAGTAGTTTGTAAGCGCTCTTGAATTGTGTGCTCATTGCGGGCCTTCAGTCACCCTCACCCCTCTTGAGACCTAGTCTTGACCGCCGCGATCGCTACCTTGATTGGTCTGGCTCGTCCAGAGGTTACCCTGTTCCAAGTAATTAGGTTGGCCTTCTGAACTTCTGCGCCACCAGGACAGAGTTCAGAAATCCGTCTTAACACGAGTCCTTCAGCGGGTCACCAGCGATTCCTCGGTTCAGCCTCGTAGTTGCAGGATACTTGGCTCCTGTATTCCTTTGTTCGTGAGAACTCAGGAGATCGACATGGTAATGGTGTTTCCAGCCTCCTCTTATCCACGGTTCCCTTCGCGCCAAAACGGAGGGGACCCAATGGGAGATCTGCTCACAAAACACTCACACCATACGTGGACCTATCACGGACCACAGTGGTCCCAGCCATTCAAGACACACTAGTCTCTCTGGCACCCAGGATGTGTATTGGGACCAGACATCCCAGCCCACATCCTGGAGGCACACACAAGGCCTGTAGAAACCTGCGAAAGCATCTGTGTTTCGCTGGAAAGTACATGCCCAAATAAGGAAGGCCCCGGGTCGGCTCGACCTGGGGGAGGTGAAGGGGGCAAGACGGTCAGCGGACAGGACAAAGAGCCTCGTGGTTTGGCCATTTTGGAAGCCAAGCCACCATTTTGGGCTAAGCGTGAGAAATGCGCTTAAACAGCCAAAAGGAGCTCAAAACCCAAAGAAACGATCACTCCACCAGTCCCGTCCAAGATTCACTGCACCGTTCGTTAACAATCCAAAGAGAGTGTCTAGGGCCTGTAGAAGACTAGAGACCCAAGAGAGCAGTAACTTAGCTTACAGTGCCCTCTTGTGCCATGTTGCGCGAAAGCTGCAACATGATAAAAGAACTACGGAAAACAACGTTTCCCGGTACTGACTGTGTTAAGGGCATGTCAGTTTCCCCGTAAGAATGGAGCGAAAGCCCAGAGGAGTGCGGCAGAAGGCTGCACTTCTCTGGCAAAGTCTAGATCATGGTGAAAACAACAGCAAAAAGTTTAGGGGTTGCCACATGGAAGAAAAATTACCCACAATTAAGAAATCTTTCCTAACACGTACCCCTTCAGAGGTCATTGTAGGCTGTGTGTAACACGCGTACGCTTATTTTTGTGTTTCAGGGTGCCACAGCGTAGTGCGGGTTCATTTTTCTACGCACGTGGTCTACGAGGGGTTGCGTGCACGTTACTTTTTGTTTTCGGTGTGCCTGTGCTTTGCGTGACCCGTCATCTTCCCCCAGCGGTCACAAACAGCCTTGCTAGAGCACTAGGGTACGAATTCCATCTAGTTCCCTACCCCTTTCCCCCTCAATTGCCCAGGACAATTGTTTACTGCAACTCCCATACGCACAACAACATCAGTGGCATGGTTGGGAGGCGACCAAGCGGTAAGGGAGGCAAAGGTGGCCGACCTCCAAAAGGTGGGTGTGGTGGGTGCGGTATGGGACGTGGCCAGGATTTGCAGGGTGCCCCTAGACCACCATGTGTGGAAGACCAATCAGGGACACCCATGCCCCCCCCCATGGTTGAAGGAAACGTGGCTGACACCATCCCATCTCAGCCCTTGTTGGACCAGCCCATTGTGGCACCTGACCCGGCACAGGATGCAGGGACACCCATGCCCCCCCCCATGGTTGAAGGAAACGTGGCTGACACCATCCCATCTCAGCCCTTGTTGGACCAGCCCATTGTGGCACCTGACCCGGCACAGGATGACTCCCAGGCTGACTTCCAGGTCAGCAAGTCTAAGCCACGTGTGGCGGTGCAAGTTGGTGTCACCAGGCCACGTGCATCTGGGGCAGCAATGTCATCTGCTGCCCCAAGTAGGCAGGGTGGGGAGACTGCAGGGGCAGCTGCAGCTCTATCCACCCCAGCTCTGAGTCTCCCAGCCGGGACAGTGTCGGTCCTGGTCCATCAAACCGACGTTGCTTCTGCCACCATCACACTTCAGCCAATGCCTGCACCAAGACCTATGGTCATTGTGCCTTTGCACACTCCCAATACCCAGTCCACCGGCGTTTCTGCCCCTACTGACCAGAGCGGCGCAAGGCACTCAGGCTCCGCTCCACCTTTGAAAAAGAAGAAGAAGGGTGCTCTGGCACTACAGGCTGAGACCCCAGACACTATGGAACAAAGAGAAGGTTCCAACCACAGGTTTTTATAACACTCTCCTAATGTCGGAGTGTTTTAGTCATATTATTTTAAAGCAACTTGGATACAGAGCTTCAAAGCGTAAGCTCAATTCCCTTTAAGTATCTTTGTTAAATCGACAAACCAAAGCAAAGCTAAGAGGTTAAGAAATAACTTCTGCTTAATCATACTTAAATACAATTTATTAGGTTTTTTTGATTTCACCAAAAAAGAATAATAATAAATATATATTCCAAAATTGTTTCATTCCTAAACCGAAAAATAAGGTATAAATACAGCACTATTAATTGTTTACACAGTAGATGGGATTAGTGTCATCTAGTAGTGAAATGAAGAAAAGGAAATAGAAAACAAATGCATATTAAACAAAAAACAGATACAATTTTGTGTTTTGGTGAGTTACAGAAAAATGATAATTGCATTATTCTTTGACATAGTAGCAATAAATGTCCATATACATCAACTAAAGCAACAGAGGACCAAAACCATCGGTCTACGCCAGGGGGAGGAGCCCCCTATTAGGTTGTACAGGTCAAAGGTGCACGAAATGTGCTTGGCCTTAGGGCGTTTCGGCTGGAGTGTGGAACGCCTTCATCTGGGCCTCAGGTTTGGAGATCTCTGTATAATAGCAAGAGAGAAAAAGAAAAGGAGAAAGAAAATAAAGTAAAAAAACCCGAGGTGAAAGGAGGTTTTTATTAAAGGACTAGAGTTGGGTATCATACTCTATTTTAAAAAAACGGGAGCACCAAAGTGCTGGCTTGATACATCTAACATTAAAAAAAGGGAAATATAGATCTGTTAATATAAACCAAACCAGTAAGAATCTGATTTGTATATAATACTGGAGCTGCTGCAGGACCCACCTGTGGGTGTGTTCACCGGACTTCACCGCAGTGGGAAGAGTTCCAATTTTGTTCTGGAAAGCTTTAAGTCACTGAAAGGTGTGGTAACACTTGTAGAAGCATCTACATGTGGAAAATAGTGTGTCCTACTGTAGTCTGGATGAAAAAACACCAAGCATGGAAATCTAGAAGACAGGAAAAAGAAAGAGAGACAGAAGAGGAATGTGAAAATCCCCATTACATGTCCTCTACTTCTTATGAGGCCCTGTGGTCTCGCTTGATATAAGGCGCAAGTCCGTTAGTACAAAATAGAAAGGTAGACAAACATAATACCTGGTATGTCTCTTTAAATAGCGCAGGCCCTGGTGCTGTCCCAGGGTCCGGATGAGCTGGTGAGGTGCCGGATGGAATAGGCTGTCTACAATTCCTGATGGCGAAAGGTAGCTATCAGGAGAGGGGAAAAACGGGGAAACCAGAGTCAATGCAAGGTAGTACACAGAGGCGTGGGGCAGCCTACTGTTCAGCCAGTGTGTCGAACCGATAGCGTGGGAACGCTTACCTGGAAAAAGTTTTAGCGAAGACAAATAACAAATCTTGTCCTCGGTATGGCCGGAGCTAATCCTGGTCACTCGGTGGAACTGTTCCCCGAGGTTCATATACTGCGCATGCGAGGGAGATTAGTGAGAGCCGGTTCCACGCATGCGTCTCGCGTCAGCGGCTCCCGCAGTCATGGCAACCAACTGGTGCGTACAAGAAGCCGGAGAGGTGCTGTGTGCAGATGAAGGCACACAAACAGAAGTGCCGAGCAGCCGTCCAACAAAGGAAGAGTTTATGAGCGCTGTGAGCACATACGGAGACGAGGTATGCTAACCTAGGAACTGGGAGTGTCCAGGTCCGTGCGGATGCACTGTGTACATCACAACGGCATATAGTGTGAAGCCGTTATCACTAGAGACGGCAGTGATGGAATAGCAAGGAAAAAGAGAGACTAAACAAGTGAATGGTCTCTAAATCCTGAGTGTTGACAAGGCACCCTACTCTATACTAACTGAGTATCTAAGGGCGTGATCAAAACCCGGGGGACGGCGGGGGGGAAAGGGGGGGGGGGAACCGCATAGGTCTCTAAATTAGTCCCAGGTTACTTTAGCTTCATTGAGGCCAAGTGTCAGTGTCTGGAGTTTAAAAATCCACCAGGCTTCCTTGTGTTTAAGAGCATTTTTGACATTAGTGTTACTCTCCAGCTTATCAATGACCCACCAGATCATGTCGTCAGGGTTGTGACATCGCTCCAGAAAGTGTGAGACCAGGGGGGCATTTTGTGTTTTGCACCGAATGCGTGAACGGTGTTCGTTTATCCGTTTGTTCACTGGTCTTTGTGTCTGACCCACATATCTAAGGCCACAAGGGCACTCAATCAGATATATTGCATTGATGGTTTTGCAATTAGAAAAGTGTCTCAATGTCCAAACTTTATTGTCAATTTTGAACGTTTTGATTTTCTTAGTAAATTTGCACGCTACACATTGACCGCATGGGTGATGACCTGAAAGGTCCCTCAAGTTCCAAAGGGTTGTCCTTGACGTTTTCTTTAAACAGGCATGAGTTAGATGTTCCTTAAGATTCTTGGCACGTTTAAGTGCCATTCTTGGTGGCGTTTCATCCGGCAGACTCAACTGTATTAGTGGCCAGAATTTTCTGATGATTTGCTGAATTTTTGTGGTATTCTGACCAAAAGTAGTAACACATGTTAGTCTGTCTTTTTCGATGCTTCTATCCTTGGGGGCAAGAAGGCTTTCACGAGGAGTGTATAGTGCTCTTTTGCTGGTATTTCTTATAAGTTTCTTCGGGTACCCTCTTGCTCGTAATCTCTGCTCGAGGTCCGCTGCATGTTCTTTGAACTGCTCTGTTTCCGTGCAGTTACGTCGAACTGTCAGGAAAGGAAGAAGGCGATGGATATGGCAGGGGAAATGTGCACTAAATACACAGTAAACAACCTTGAATATAACAACGTGCATTCAATACCCAAGACTCGTGTATACCACTATAAGAAAAGGAATGTAGGGTAAGCACTTAGAACCTCCTTATGACTGAAAGGAAAGTCGGCAAACTCCTTACCCACTATGCTATTACAGATACTGACAGCGCTAAGCCCACGTAGAGGGCAAGCAGGGACAGAATCTGTAAACTGACACTCTAGACGGTACTGGATAAGGAATTTGGAAACAGTACTCACAAGGACCGGAATGACCACATGAATGCCAGTACTCACGAAGACCGGAAAGACCACTCAGAAGTCAGTACTAACCCACAACCCTGTAAATCAAACAAGAACCCAGAAGGCAGTAAAGGCAAAGAGTGAGGATGTCTAAACACCTAAACCCAAGTCAAGAGGCAAGAAGGAATAGTACAGTGTGGAAAACAAAAGATAATCACACAGGGACTAGTTACAACAGCTTCCCATACCTAATAATAAAATAGGAAATAAATGTAAAAGTGTAAAGGAAAACATGGCATGGATCCCAATAGAAGGCAAGGATCAGGAGCAGTGAAAACGATTTCAAAAGGGAAACTTTCCCACCCATCCAAGGTGAAAAGGCAGGAAACTAAACCTGTAAAGGAAAGATTAATGCAACAAGTCTTTCAGTAGCAAAGAGCAATTTCTAGGAAACAGTGAACACAGGCAATTGGGCTACAGCAAAAGGAAAGCTCAGAGAAAGGCTGCCTGCAGACAGAGAAAGGGAGAAAGGGATTTCCAAAAGGCAGAAATCAATTAGGCATACAAATACGAATTCCAGGACAAGGAACAAGAAACACTAACTAGAACTGGGCACAAAAACTAGGAACCAGGAACAAGGGACCAGTCACGACAGGAACGCTGCAACAATGACCAGCGCTGGACTGAAGCAGACTGAGGCTTTTAAAGCTGCTTAACGAGCACACCCCTCAGGCGTGTCGCCTGCTGCACCTGCAGCCACAGGTGTTGCCTATCCTCCACCCAGCCTTGTCCTGCAAGGGAGGAGGTGAGGCAGTGAGCCAGGCATTCTGGGAAGCATAGTCATTTGATTATAGTAGCAGTAGCATGCTGGCTGCCAAAAACCTGGAATGGATCCGGAAGGGAAGTAATTTGGGAAATAAGGTTTTAGCGCTCCCAATTCATCTGGACCCTGTAGCATAAGGTTCGGAGGAAATGTCCAGTAGGGAAGAAGCCCCAAAACATGCCCCCAAGTGGCGGGAACGGGAGCGAAGGGAGCGAGCCGTGACACGAACTCTTAGGAATTGTCCATATGGCAAGTTGTTCCGTAAGTTACTGTGGTGGTTACTGCTGTAATGTAGCAACGTATTTCGGTCAGTTTCTTTCCTGAATAGATTACAAGAGAGTCTATTCTCCTTAACTTCTATTCTTAGATCGAGGAAGTTAATATTTTCATGACTGTAGTTCATAGTAAATTGAATTTCTTTAGTTCGAAGGTTCAACCACTTATGAAATTCGTCGAGTGTTAACGTTGTTCCATGCCAAATAAAGATGATGTCATCTATATACCTAAACCAGTTGGAAATGTGGCTTAGATATGGGTTCTGCGGTGTAACCACATATTTTTCTTCGTAACTTGCCATAAAAATAACTGCCAAACTAGGAGCAAATGCAGCTCCCATGGCTGTTCCATTGATCTGTAAAAAGTAATCATCATTAAATGTAAAGTAGTTCTTTGTCAAGGCCAGTTCCAGAAGTTCAACAATAAAATTGACTGGGACCCGTTTGTCTGTCAAATGGTGAGTGAGGTGGTCCCTGATACATTCTATCGCAGCTTCCTGCGGGATATTCGAATAGAGGGCTGCAATGTCCATGGTTACCAATAAATCAGTAGGTTGGTTGAAGGGGAGGTTCTCAAATTTATTGATAGTGACCATCGTGTCCCTTAAATATGTTCTTGTCAGCTGGCTCAGTGGTTTGAGAAAATGATCTATGAATTTACAGATCGGTTCCAAAATAGAGCCACATCCGGAAATGATAGGCCTGCCTGGAGGATTTATGGCATTCTTATGAATTTTGGGGAGGGCATAAAAAGCTGGAACTCTGCCCTCTGACGTATTTAGGTACTTTTCTTCTTTATCTGTGATCCAGTCTTGTTCCAAAGCAAAGCTGGTTATTTCTTGAATGATGTTTTTAATATCCAGTGTAGGGTCCTTTTTAATTCTTTTGTAGTTAGTAGCATCATTCAGCAATGTCAGTACCATTACTTTGTATTGGCTGGTGCTTTGGACAACAATCCCTCTTCCTTTGTCAGCACTCTTTATAATAATTTCAGTGTTATTCTCAAGTTCTTTGAGCGCCCTCCGTTCTGCATTAGACAGATTGTGCCGTATTGATGAGGGCTTATTCTGTAGTTTATTTACTTCTTTGCGAATGCATTTTTCAAATGTTCTTACCGCATCCGGGACGTCGCTGTCATTCGGAGTAAATGAGGACTTGGGGTGTAGACCAGTGTCATTAGATTGACCATCATATTCCGAATCCTGGAAGTGTACTTTGAGACGTATGGTTCTAAAGAACCCTTGAAGTTCTTTATCCAGGATGAACCAGTCTGTAGGGTTGGTAGGTACAAAAGATAGTCCTCTGGAGAGAACAGAGAGTTCTGACTTCGTAAGGGCAGTGTTAGATAGATTAAACACTGGTATTTCCTTTGCGGGGTTTGAACTTAGCGGCGGCTGCGCCGTCTCGCTCTGTTGGATCTCCAAGGCGGGTACTGGAACATTGGCATTGGTGGGGGGCCCCAATATGGTCCTTGGGGTCCCCCTTGGCCTAAAAAAGGTTGTGGTCGAGAGAGTGAAGGGAAAGGCATGTTCCTACCTGGCAATTGAGGGCCGAAGGAACTGTTAGAATCTCCATGGCTTGAGCCTGAGCCAGAGCTAGATGTATCACTAAAAGATACCCATTTTCTTTTTTGTTTAAAAGCTGCCGTCTGATTTTGCATCCTTTCCTTTTCCTTATTTTCTTTATATTCTGGATTAAGGTATGGATATACGATTTCCAACTTAAAGTTTTTTATATCTTTAGCCAATTTCTTATGCTTTTTTTCTAATGTTTCAGACATAAATTTATCCATAGTGGTGTTAATTTCTTTAAGTTTTTCTCTAGCATTGTCAAGACCGGTATTGGTCAGGAATTTCTCTTCCTCTTGTTTCAATTTGTCCTGTATTTTAGTATGAATTCTTCTTGCAGTAGTGATAGTAAGGGCCATCAAATCCCTGCTGCATTTAGTGGAAATTTTGCTAAAGTCTAGCATATATTCGGGGTCATCTAAGAACAAAGCCGGTTCGTTCCTAACCAGAAGGCCCAATGGGACCAAACTGGCTCTAAGGTATTCACATAGGAAATGCCCATGTACTTCAGTACGAAAGCATTTCTTCTTTAATTTCAATAGTTCTTCTCCTGATGAGGTAGTTGCAATTAATTCTTTGGCACCTTGCATATTAAACATGGAGGGGCCTAAAATAATGGTATTGATCTGGTCTTCTGAAAAACTTAGTGTGTGGTCCATGGTCAGTAGGTGGAGCGGGGAAGGGACCCCGCAAGTAGTTAGTATAACCAGTAATAAAAAATGGGACAGATGCCCGTAAGCGAAGAAGATTCGGCAAGTCCCACCGGGTGGTCCGTAGGCAGCTCCAGAGAGTAACAAACTCTTAGGTAAAATATGTTTACATGGTACTGATCTGCAGTCCACTTGTAACAAAGTTTTTAGAAAATCTAGTCGTAGATCCCTATTACAGTAAAACTGTAACTTGATATTTTATAACTAAAGGGATAGCCCCTGCTGTGGGAGGAGAAGAGGGCTAGAAAACAATATGGAACAAAGAGAAGGCTCCAACCACAGGTTTTTATAACACTCTCCTAATGTCGGAGTGTTTTAGTCATATTATTTTAAAGCAACTTGGATTCAGAGCTTCAAAGCGTAAGCTCAATTCCCTTTAAGTATCTTTGTTAAATCGACAAACCAAAGCAAAGCTAAGAGGTTAAGAAATAACTTCTGCTTAATCATACTTAAATACAATTTATTAGGTTTTTTTGATTTCACCAAAAAAGAATAATAATAAATATATATTCCAAAATTGTTTCATTCCTAAACCGAAAAATAAGGTATAAATACAGCACTATTAATTGTTTACACAGTAGATGGGATTAGTGTCATCTAGTAGTGAAATGAAGAAAAGGAAATAGAAAACAAATGCATATTAAACAAAAAACAGATACAATTTTGTCTTTTGGTGAGTTACAGAAAAATGATAATTGCATTATTCTTTGACATAGTAGCAATAAATGTCCATATACATCAACTAAAGCAACAGAGGACCAAAACCATCGGTCTACGCCAGGGGGAGGAGCCCCCTATTAGGTTGTACAGGTCAAAGGTGCACGAAATGTGCTTGGCCTTAGGGCGTTTCGGCTGGAGTGTGGAACGCCTTCATCTGGGCCTCAGGTTTGGAGATCTCTGTATAATAGCAAGAGAGAAAAAGAAAAGGAGAAAGAAAATAAAGTAAAAAAACCCGAGGTGAAAGGAGGTTTTTATTAAAGGACTAGAGTTGGGTATCATACTCTATTTTAAAAAAACGGGAGCACCAAAGTGCTGGCTTGATACATCTAACATTAAAAAAAGGGAAATATAGATCTGTTAATATAAACCAAATCAGTAAGAATCTGATTTGTATATAATACTGGAGCTGCTGCAGGACCCACCTGTGGGTGTGTTCACCGGACTTCACCGCAGTGGGAAGAGTTCCAATTTTGTTCTGGAAAGCTTTAAGTCACTGAAAGGTGTGGTAACACTTGTAGAAGCATCTACATGTGGAAAATAGTGTGTCCTACTGTAGTCTGGATGAAAAAACACCAAGCATGGAAATCTAGAAGACAGGAAAAAGAAAGAGAGACAGAAGAGGAATGTGAAAATCCCCATTACATGTCCTCTACTTCTTATGAGGCCCTGTGGTCTCGCTTGATATAAGGCGCAAGTCCGTTAGTACAAAATAGACAGGTAGACAAACATAATACCTGGTATGTCTCTTTAAATAGCGCAGGCCCTGGTGCTGTCCCAGGGTCCGGATGAGCTGGTGAGGTGCCGGATGGAATAGGCTGTCTACAATTCCTGATGGCGAAAGGTAGCTATCAGGAGAGGGGAAAAACGGGGAAACCAGAGTCAATGCAAGGTAGTACACAGAGGCGTGGGGCAGCCTACTGTTCAGCCAGTGTGTCGAACCGATAGCGTGGGAACGCTTACCTGGAAAAAGTTTTAGCGAAGACAAATAACAAATCTTGTCCTCGGTATGGCCGGAGCTAATCCTGGTCACTCGGTGGAACTGTTCCCCGAGGTTCATATACTGCGCATGCGAGGGAGATTAGTGAGAGCCGGTTCCACGCATGCGTCCCGAGACCCCAGACACGGCTACACAGTCCGGCACGTCAAGGAAGCCTAGCTTTAATGACGCCGAACTTGATCCACTTTTGACCTATGTGTCGGCACAAGTGTGTGACCTAGGTTGGACAGAACAGAATCCTTGCCAGAAGCACTGATGGCAGTGCTTCTGGCAGGGATTCTGTTCTGTCCAACCCACCTTCACCAGGGGTAGAACCCTCTATTGGGATGTCAGTGTTGGTAGGTCCGCCTTTGGTGGTTACGGATGCAGGGTCACACTCCACAGCATCTGATCCTGTTCATGGGCCAGTAGATCAGAGGGGGAATGCAGTCTTGCAGCCTCAGGCAGTGCCAGCACAGCAAGGTGCAGATCACCTTGCCCCGAACAGGTGTGGTGGCGGCTGACGAGGT
This sequence comes from Ambystoma mexicanum, assembly GCF_040938575.1. Lineage (NCBI taxonomy): Eukaryota > Metazoa > Chordata > Amphibia > Caudata > Ambystomatidae > Ambystoma > Ambystoma mexicanum. The sequence continues at coordinate 554,841,778 of NC_090932.1, forward strand.
GGCCGTGCGCCACCAGGCAATACTGTATGGGAAAACTCCATGTACGGTATGGCAACCCAACAGGCAGCATCAGTAGAAATGATGGCTCAGGCAATGGAGAGGGTGGCCACTTCCATTATCCCCCCTGAAAGGCAGATGGAGCAACAACAACAGGCAACAGACTCCATTTGCCAATCACACAGGGAAGACATGTTGGTGTCCAACAGGGACCGACGGGCGGCACTGGAGACTCTGCGCAAATCCATATCAATAGAGTCACAGGGCCACAGGGAAGCCCTGAGGGTAGAACTCCATAACCTCAGGCAGAGTCTGCTTGAACTTGAGGCTTCCCGAAATGTTAGGGCAGAACAGCAGCTGGAGCAGCTCACACGTTCGCTCTCAGCTGAGCTGCAGGCAACATGTGAGGAGACCCGGGCATCCCGCGAGGCCATGCGTGCAGAAGTGCAGGCAACCCGTGAGGTGCTGTATGGGGATCTCTGCACTTTAATCCTCCAGAATCAGACCTCCCAGACCCGCATGCTTGCTGCCATCGAGGACCATACCAGGGCTTTGTGTGGGCTGCCTCCCATAGTGCCACCACCTCCTGATGCAGCAGCATAGGGTGAAGAGAGCGACAGCAGTTCTCCCACAATGGCATAGCCGTGCAGGCCATGAGCCCATGGAGGTATTTTTTTTTTCTCACAACATCCACGCAGGTGGGTGTGGTGTGCACCCTGTACTTGAACCTCCTGGGTGGCTCCCCCCCCTAAGCCCCCACATGGCCATTTTTGATGGTTTTTTTTTTTTACAGTGTTTTGTCTTGTGTGGCTACCGTGGGCATCCACTGTATTCCGGCTGGGCACATGCAGGCTTGTCCTGAGTTTGGGTTTGATGCTTGGGTTCGTGACACACACACCTCTCCTGCTTCCCATTTCCATGGGCTTGCAAAGGGTGTGACCAGGTGACAGTGACTTACACAGTGACATTGGGCTCCCATGAGCTGTGTGGGCAGTCTGTAGTCAATACTGTGTGTACGTCCATAGTGGGTATTGTTCTATTGTACACTGCATGGTGTATTAATATGTGCTTGTGCATCCATGTCTTCCTCCTAATTTGCAGGTTCCTTCCTCATGTCTTCACAAGGCCATCTCCTTTGCAGATGGAGTTCATGTTGTATGCAGTACACTGACACATTTGCGTGGCAGCAACACTCTACAGTTGGAAGGGGTCGATGTGCTGGCTTATTCAGGTTGTAAGACTACCACTACTTTGACTTAATACTGTCATGTTTTTGCAATGTTTCATGGTGTGTTGCTGTATTGTGTTGGTGGTAAGTATGTGTTCATGTGTGCTGTTTGTTATTGATTACTGGGAGCATATTGTCTGTGGGCAGTTTCCATTTGGGACAGTGCACTTTGCTTTGTGACACTTGTGTCAGGTCTTGTGCATTGCTTTGTTTGCTTTCACATTGCATGACATGCCATGGTGTGTTGGGTGGCGGAGCTGGGGAGGGGTTGGGTGACATGGCGCTATTTTCATGTTGTATTTTGCAAGGGGGTAGTCATTCATGCAGCATAAATGTGTGTTTTTTTGTGATACAGCATTGGTTGTCTTTCGGCAGGTAGGGATGTACACAATGTACCAATTCCAGGTGACCAATATCAGGCTGGTATGGTTGTGACAGTTGACTGTCCCTTATGTCATCATCATTGATTGTCAGCTGGTATGTGCCAGGGCTGTATGCACTCCACAGGGGTGTCATTTTAGGTGAAGTAATTAGCCACCAGCTGCGTACGGGCTGCCTCACCACGTGCCCTTTCCCCTCCCATGCGCAGCAGCTGTGCTTGTGGTTGGGGATGTCGGGGCACCACCATGTCCACCGGCAGGCCCCGGCGTGTTGCAACGTTGTGCAGGACACATGCTGCCACTATGATCCTGCACACTACTGGGGGCGCGTATAGCAGCTGCCCACCAGAGCGGTCAAGGGAGCGAAAGCGTGACTTGAGCACTCCGAATGTGCGCTCCACTATGCCCCGGGTTGCAATATGGGCTGTGTTGTATCTTACCTTGGGTGGTGTGGTGGGGTTCCGAATTGGCGTCATCATGTTGCTGCTCAGTGGGTAGGCACTGTCCCCTGGGGAGTGATGATGGGTATCATTAGTGGGGTTGTGACATTACTCAGTATCTGACATGCATGCATGTGCAGGGGCATTTATACTCACCAAGCAGCCATGTATGACCATGCCGCCCAGCTTCTAGGTCCCAGTTTAGGGTTGATATTCTGTAAATGAAACTGTCATGGGTGGACCCTGGATAGTTGGCATATACTGAGGTGATGATTCCCTTGGCATCACATACTACCTGCACGTTGATGGAATGCCAGTGCTTGCGGTTTCTGTAGATGTGCTCAGTTGCCCTGGGAGGACGTAGAGCCACATGGGTGCAGTCAATGGCACCTAGCACTTTGGGGAAGTGTGCCACCCCGTAAAAATCCTGGACAACAGCCTGCCTTTCTGCAGGTGTTCTGGGCACGTATATGTGCCTGTGGACTGATGGCCGTGCAGTCATGATGGCCAACACCTGGTGCAGGCAGCGTGACTGCGTGGCCTGTGAGACCCCCCCCCACTATGGCACTTGTCTTCTGAAATGAACCAGTGGCCAAGAAGTGCAGTACATTGAGCCCCTTTTCCAAGGGGCTCAGTGCTTGGGAGCACAGGGTGGGTGATGTGAGGTCATCCTCCCACTCACTCACCAGGTCGAGTATTATGTTTGGTGGAAACCTGTACCTTCCATACACCTGGTCATCAGGCTTCCCAAAAAGGCTGGTTCTGGGTGTAAAAATTCTGGCCCTGACTATCCTTCTCCTGCGGTATCCCACGACCACTGCTGGGAGGAACGGTATATTCATCTTGGCGTCTGAGCTTGTTTGTTGTTTGCGCGCACTTTTATGCTGCACTTTTACGCCTGCTTCCTGCTGGTGTACGTGTTTCTGGATTAGCGCGTCTTTTTTGGGACACGCGTTAGCCCCGTTCGATTCCATTAATACGTGTTGTAGCGTGCGTGTGGGCGTTCTGCGCATTTGCCTCCTGTACTTCCCCCGTGACGCCCACATTTTCACGTGTTACGCACCGTGTTACGCCTACTTTTGTTGTGTGCGCTTCGCTATGTGCGCTTTCGCTGTGCGCGTAGCGCACGCTGTTTGAAGATGTGTGCGCCAGCGTGCGCCACGCAGGATTTTAGCGCACATCCGTGGATTTACACGCGCACAGACTTCCATGAATCGCTGTGCGCGGGGTTTCGCTGCGATTTTCGCACTTGCGCTGCGATTCGTAGGCTTTCGCACGCTTGCGTGGGAATTTTCAGCGCTCATTTATTCCATGAATTGGCCTCTGTATATGTAAGACATCAAACGTCCATTTAAATAGCATATGCACCAGAATGGAATATACCAAAACAAAATAAATATGGCTCCAACATAATTACCTCACAGAAACTGCACAGCAAAAAGCAACAGCAGACCTACACAACAGTAACAGCAACATTTTTCAAGAAACTCATAAGTACACTACACTTATTTTATGTATTTATAAACTTTCTGTATTAGGTTCACTAAAACTAATATTTATTTATTTTGCACAGAAATGTCCAGTACCTTGGAATGGCTGGAAGAACATTTCCCACGGGATGAAATGAGTGAAAACAGTGATACTAATAGTAGACACAACATTTCTCTATATAAGCAAATTAATAACCATTACTTTATTTTAACTTTATTTTTTATTTTTTTTAACAGACCATACAGACACTAAAAATAATATACCAAGAGAGACATTAGAAAATCTTCTGCAGCAAATGGAGCAAAAAATGTATGTGTTAATGAAAAATGTCATTATTTTAAGACACTTTGTAGAGGACCACATAAAAGAAAACATTAAATATCACAGTCCCACATGTACCTGTTCCCCCTCTCCATGCCGCAGTCAACTATCCCCAAGCCCTCACCAGCAAGAAAAATGTTATGATGAGAGTTGCATCCCTTCCTCCCCTCCCATCCATCATGCCCAAACCTCTAATTCCCCTGTATTTGTTTAAGTTTCTGCTTCCCCCGCTCTTTCATAATTTTTATACAGTTATACAATAATAAAATTTGAAGTTTGTTGTTAGTATATTCCTGTGTCTTATTTTTTTAAAAGGCTGTCAGCGTGTCTACAGACAGCGCGGGTGTCCGGGATATCCATAATTATCCAAAATGGGGGTGTCCTAGGGACACTATACCTGTTCGTACTGTTCGCAATCAAACTGGAGGTGTCCTTAGGACACACAAGATGTCCGCCTGTCTGTAATTAATCAAAATGGGAGTGCCCTAAGGACACTATACCTGTTCGCACTGTCTGTAGTTAAAATGGGGGTGTCCACAGGACACTAAATCCGTCCACATGTCTGTAACTATTCAAATTAAGGTGTCCTAAGAACATTCCCCCTGTTCGCAACTACCGCAACCAGAATGAATATGTCCGTAGAACACATATCTTGTCCGCCTGTCCGCAAAGTTCTGACACACATTTATTTTGTTCGGTGACTTGAACACTGTCTGTAGAACGCCTGCGCATATGCGTACCACACTCTTGGGCCCTACGAACAGCACAGCTGTCCGTAACTGTCCACCACACGTGTGTCGCACTTTTAATTAGTTTGGGGATGGGAATACTGTCCGTAGAACATCCACACGCATGCGCACCACCGACCCCACACATTTAGTGTTCAGCGAACAGCCGTCCCTTTTGCGAATGTGTCCGCGGTGTCATCATGTGACCGCACCCACGCTGAGTGTGGGTCCGTATTCACTGACCTTGTCCGGGCCCCCGAACATTTAAAAAGTGCTTTTTTGAGCAATCCAAGGTATTTTCCAGTCAAATTTCACCATTACACATGTCCCAAACAATGTCCCTGGCGATCTACATACTTTTTGGAACTTTTTAAGCCCTTTCTTGAAGTTCGAAGTGTCCGCGGACGGCACGGGTGTCCGTGAAGCACGCCCCAGCACCCCTATAAAAGGCCACACCCCAGAGCTGATCCTCATTCTGTCTTTCTACTACTGCAGATTGATCTGCTTTTGCTGCTTTTGCTATTGGCTTTTGCTGATTGCTAAGAGCTGGTCTGATGGCATCCATGGCTGCTGCTGGCGCTACTGCTGTCTCAGCACCGCTCCCACCCCCTCCACCACCTCCCCAAAGGCCTGCAGAGGGGAACACGTGTGAGGACGCAGAGGAGAGCGATGAAGAGGATGAAGAGGATGAGGTAGTGGAAGTCCCTACTACTAGTACTCATTGTGAAGGTTATTTACCACTGTTGATGGAGTACCAAAAGCACGTGCAAACAAGGTGCACTGCACTCAGTGCCAGATGGTGCTGAGTCGTGGCAAGCCTGGTTCGTATAGCTATGGTTCCACGGTGGGGCTGTTTGTAAGATTGTACCTTGCGATAAACGTAGTAGGTTGAGTTCCCATGCAGCATCCTCCGTTTCCACTCCTGCCACCAAGAGAAACTCCTGTGGGACAGCGCATCCCTCCAGCTACCTCACAGGCCATACTTGATGCTGTTGACCCTTACTTTTTGAGGGTCACAGTATTGTGCATGTACTGCGACCCAGTACTCTGCAGGGGGGAAACCCTTCAAAGTGCTTTTGAGACTGCGGTCAAGGAGCATGAGAAGGACTGCCCACTACCTGAATAAGGCCCACCCTACATCTTCCTCTCTGCCCTTTCTTATCCCTGTGGTTGGTGTCCCTATCTACCCTCCTTAGCACCTCGCTTTCTCCATTTGTGGCGCTATACGAGAAAAATTACTCAGGAGTTTTGAAACATGTCCATGACTCTCCCAAGTCCTTATTTCATTGCAAATTGCAAAGAGATTCCAGACGCATGACTTAAACGGTTCCCTCCACAATGAATAATAATAATGTCTGGATGACACTGTGTCACCAAAGTAGCACAGAGAGGTACCAAATCCAGCCACTTCATTCCACGCATTCCATGACAGTGCACTTCCACATGAGGGAATCCAAGATGTGCAGCCACTCCACAGTGATCTGCATGCACCTCCAACCAATTTATCCACGAATCTCCGAAAATTCAAACAATCTGCTTTATGAAACACACAACCATAGCTATGTGCTCTCCACTCAGGAAAAAAGACTTTCTGGCAAACTCTCTCCTTACAAATCACACCCAGTAAACGTTATTGACCAATCCCTTGCTCTACTAAGTCTCATTTGCATACCTCTCAACCTCAAAATCCCTGTATGTAATACGTGGTGTCCCCGCAGAAATTGTAAAATCTGAGAGTGGTGAATGAAAATTTATATCTTCACATTAGCTTCTCCAAAGCTTCTCCAAAGCAATCCTTATATTCCAAAACAGCATGGCATTTCCCATGAAAGATAAAGAAATGCCATCTGCTTTAAAGTAAACAACATTACCAGATTCAATGTTGTCATTATTGCAAAAGAACATCCCAGCTCTAATCATAAAGCAAACATGCCTTGGTTAATTAAACATCTAGCAACATTTTGCTGAGGACAAAAAAGAGAACTATTGTCCCATACTGCCCTAGATAACAAAGCAGAAAAAATAACCTTGGCATTTGGAAGGACTTTCATGACTGCCTGAACTGAAGTTTTGCAGATCTTGCCACAAAGTGGGGGCACTGACATAGCCCAAATGCACAGCACCATAGTGCAGGACAACCACATCTGGACTATTGAACCTAGCCATATCCTGACAAACTTCCAACATTGTCTGCAAATTAAAACCAGGCACAGTACTCCACACCACCTCCACTCCTTTTACATCAAAATTCTTTGCCACATTCCTACATTTAGCATACTGCTCAAAACTATCAACAAACATATCTGCGAGCACCAACACCCTGACTTTCTCCACCTCTGCCATCTTCACTACACACAGCCTCTTTCAATATAAACCACAACCTTAACACCTGATTGGCTGATCCCTACTGTCCTATTTCCATGCCAGATATGTTGAGAAGTCCCGTATGTGGCACACCCTGTCCGCAGAGTGCGTAACAATGGGGCAGCCCTTCTACACTTTCCACTTGACACTCTGCACCATTCCCTCATTGGCTAACGCTAAGCAGTCACACAACCATCCATCAATCACATGTAAGAACTCTACATCTAACTCCATCATGACAGATCAGCACATTAGATGTACTATTGATCACTCTCAGTACAATTGAGCTGTGACTGCAAAGGACCTACAGCAACAACTAGTATAAAACACCCCAAGATTTCTACTTGCAGATTCATGCACATCCACATGCATGAACACAGACTACAGGTATGAATATTTTCTGCACAGTATATGTTCAGCTCTTGTATGAATGCATTAAAACAGAGTAACTGCCACTTACCCTGTATAACCTGTAAAATAAATGTACTGTTATTTCTCCCATCTGCTATGATCAAGTGTCACTTGCAAACCTGTCTGCTCTCCAAATTTTTGTTTACACACACAGCTATCTAAAAAAGTGTCATTACATATTAAAAGATGAGAGAAATAACAGTATAATTGTGGAAAAAGGCTCTGTAGTGTATTATAAAATGACACGCAGCCAGGATGAGTACATGCATCTTTATTCATACACACAGATAGACAATATCATTACAAAGGCTCCTAGCTGAAACAACACCACTGCCTCGACATCAAATCTTTCTGCTATATTTCCCACACCTTCACAAATGCATACATTGCATGCTTTTCTATACAGTTCCTGCCATTTTCCCTGTAAAAATAGCAAAAGAAAATATGATTATTTCTTCTATCTCCTAAAATCCAATAACACAGGCTTAAGAAGCCAAGTGTGCTCTGTGCATTTACTATTATACTCATTTGTAAAGCATGTTCAACTAACAGATTCTAAGTACAATATACAGGATGCACATAGGCAAAGGAAAGTGCATGTACATACTATGCTCAGTTATTACAAAACACTACTACTGCAAAAACAAAAAATCAATGTCTACATTAACAGTGCTATAAACACACATTTACTAGCTTCTTTCTTTTACAATTGCAGTGAAGAGCACTCTCCTGAAAAGCAGCAGCGTCTGAAGTACGAACAATAATTTAGAAGAAACCTACTCTTTCCATACAAAAATGTAAGTGCAATACTGCCATAATGTTCTAACTGTTACTCAAACACACTCGAATTCTAGTATTGTAGAACAAACAAGTGTATTAACCCTGTGCCATCAGTTTTAGAATTAGTGCTTCCCCTCACCAGCTGCATACTTTGTATTGTCATCTGAGCCCCAGTATAGTAACACCCAAATACAAGAATAGCCTTCCCAACTTGATGTAGCTGCCCATTGCACAATCACACACCTCCACATACATCCTTACCATCATACTCAGACACTCATGCACAAAGCACACATACACTGCACAACAGCCCAACCCATACTTTCTTTTTTTCTCCAACAGACCCCAAAGAATGACTACCAAAAAGCAACTCTGTAGAAAGCAATGCAGAAGTAGAGCAAATCAAAATAAAAGTGTCCAAAATAAGCATCCATCTCTAGCAGAATGTGTACAAAAAGTTCAAACAAAACAGCTAATACATTCATTAAGCGAAACAAAACAAGCTTCCAGTACAGAAACTTTGCCTCCTCTTTCAAAATGTAAAATGAAACAGAAAGTGATTAACAAGACACCAGCTACCACTACTGCTAACACTGCACCTATAAATCATGATGTAGTGGCAAGTAACCATACCAAAAAAATGATTTTACAAAACACGTTCTGCCACAGAGTCCTTCAGAACCTTATAAAAACAGGAGAGAAATCATGATCAACCCTTAAAACCTACCATAGAAAATTAATCCTAGAAGCTCTCATAGACAGTGCAATCCTTCTCAAAGGGAAGTTATTTATTTTAGTTTAAAACAGAATGAAACCACTAACAAAACTAACTACTAAACTACAAAAAAGACTTCTCAATAAACGGAATATCAACAAAAATAGTTTCTTAAACATCTGTGGAGGTGAATGGAGTCAAACCATGAGCTCAGAACCAGATTTTAATGAAGAAGCATACAAACAAAATCAAACAAACCCAATTGCCATACATAGCAGTGGACAAGGGTATGAACAACTTAATAATACCATTATGGAACAAGCAACGCTGCTCACAAAAATATCCCCAGAAAACTCAGCATCACCTCTCCATTCCACTGAACCAAAATGTCCAGTCTACAAATGGCCGTGCACATCAATGTGTAACATTGCCAAAAAATCTTTAAAATGTTTACGCCAGTTCATCAATCAGTATGTAAAAAGCAAAGACAAATTAAAAATGAAACTACTACAAAATATGTATGACTGTCCAGTGCGCAAATACACAGGACTACAAGGACATTCATTAGCCTGCATTTCAGGACCTACTTTCAAAAGCACCTTCCATCATATCAAATCATATCAACAGATCATTCAACTATAAGAAATCTGGTCCATAAACTCTACTATGCTAAAAGGCCTGTTTTAGCACTAGCCAATTTAAATAACAATCTTCTACATGGTACAGCCAAACAACTACTTGAAGAAATAGAGCATATGCAGAGAAAATATTTTGGAAGTGAAAGCCACTTTCAAAATGCAATGGCTTTACAACAAACTTGTAACTACAGTACAAATAGCAACCTTCTATTACACACATACAAAAAAGAAATACTAAAGTTTAAAAGTGCATCTACTGAAGTACCAAACCATGAGTGTATGTGTTGCCGCATGACTTTTTTTATAGTAAAAGTAGCACCAAAACTGTAGACATAACGTACAAAATAGAAGACAATGAAGATTCCAAATGGTTCCAATTAGCTCTTTACCTTATAGCAGAAAACAAATAAGAAATTACTGACCACTTAATACTTTGAAATTACTGCACTGCAAAACTTGACAACAACCAAACACCTTCATGTGCCATCACAAATAACTTGGAATTATTCCCACTACCAAAACCTCTGCAACAACTAAATTTATATGACAGCTTCATAATTGAAACAGTGTACCCATTTCAAGCAATAATATGCCTTCAACCAAAAACAGCAAAATTACCTCCCTCTGAATTAGTGAAAGGCGTTTGTGGCAAAGTAGTTTATTTATCATTAGATCTCAAAGAAAATGTACACACTCTGGCAGTGCAACATCCAATAGATCAATCTTTAATTGTCTTAGTTAATGGCTACCTACAAAAGACAAAAAAAAATTGGCAACAACTCGTGGACTTACATAAAGTTAGACAAGCACTGCAATACCTAAAAGACAACAATGAATACTATGAAGAAATTAAAATTGAAGAAAACCTGAGAGAAACCTTTGAAACAATTCAAGAGTCACCAGAAACTGGTCAATATCAACTTCTAGATCCTGCTACAGAATCCAATATTTTAGACCATTATACAATTCATCCATTACACTGTAAAGACACCATAGATGATGCACTGGAAACGTACCAAATGCGACAAGCCAAAGGATCTCCAATCAGCATATGGGAAAAATGTGCCTTTACTCTACTCTTTCCTACTGGAAAAGGAGGAAGGTCCGATGATAGACCCACACAAATAACAGCATCAGAAAATCACTCTTTATGAATGTGTTCTGACGACCCCAGATTCAGACAAAACATGGAGTACATATTCCACCTTCTCTTTGAAGGTGAACTAGCAACTCTATGCTACGGAGTTGCACACACATTAAAATCTGGTACCCATTTTCAAAATATGTCAGCTACGCAATTACTACAAAAAGTGCAAGAAAAAGATGAGGTTTTACAGTCAAGTATTACAAATCTTTTAGCAAACATGCGTGGTACAAAAGAATACTGGTTCCGACGTCACGGTAATGTATGCTGTATGATAAGAAACCTTGAGCCACCCACTTGGTTTGATACATTCATTTGTGCAGAATATGCGTGGGAAGATTTGTATGATTTCCTACCATAGCAAACAAAAACAAAACAAACAGATATAAAAACACCAGGAGAACTCTGCTCTCTAGATCCTGTAAATGTATCATGATATTTCCAACATTCCTTCATTGCTCTGCTACACTTTATTTGCAATAAAACTGTTCCTCCCCTCTGAGAAGTACAACACTTCTTTTGGAGAAAAGAATACCAAGCCAGAGGAGCACCACACATCCACATGCTTTTATGGATTAAAGATGCTCCTAAATTTGGTCAGGACAGTGATGCCACTGTTTTGCAGTTTATCCAAAAATATGTCACTTGTGAAATTCCTTCACAAACAACCCATAGTGACCTTCATGCACACATTTTACAATTTCAAAGACACAAATGTGGGAAATATTATCATCGCAAATATAAAAACAAAGGAAAATACTACACCAAATGCCGCTGTGGTTTCCCTAGACCAGTTGCAACAACAGGTCAAATAAACAACTTCATGTATTCAGTTAGACATAGTGTCAAAGTAAATCCCCTAAGAACACATATTACATAAAAAGAACAGAAGAATCAAAATATATCAATGATTACAATGCAATCATTGTCCTCCTATGGAATGCAAACATAGATGTGCAGTACATTGCAGACAATTCCACTGCAGTTGCACAATATGTCACAGCCTACTTAACCAAAGCAGAAAAAACAGAGCTTCAAGACCTCTGGGGTGACATATCATCTGACAAAACACTGTCACAGAAATTGTACAGCTTAGGCATTAAAATGCTCTATCATAGAGAATATGGCTGCTATGAAGCTGCAGACTGTTTAACCGGTACTGCCTTGTATGTAAAATCTGAAAATATAGTATGGCTAAGTCTTGGTCCTGCTAAATGTAGAAAAAGAGTTCTCAAATCATATGAGGACATAGAAACAATAGCCAAAAATGACCCCAACAGCCAAGACATTTTGAAAAACAATTTACTGGACACATACTACCAAAACAGGAGTACCACTTTGGAAACCATGTGTCTATACCACGTAGCCCAAAACTTCACATACAAAAATAATATAAAACCAGATGAAAAGAAAGGTAGATACAGAGTGGCAAATTGTGAAGGCAGCTTAGTGAAACTTACCAAACAAAGCTTAATAAATCATATCAAATTGACATTAAAAACTCCTCAACATAAAGAACTGTATTACATGTCTCTGCTACAACTTTATAAACCATGAGAAAAGAGGAAGAGTTACTAGATACCTATGACTCCTATGAAGATGCTTTCAAAGCAAATGAAAGTACTATAACAGAGGTAAACTTTACACAGTACAAAACAATGTTGCACAATGAACAGCAACACGAAGAAGAACTCCAGGCCCAACTAGATGTGGACACTCCTGACAGTAGTCAACCTTCTGTAACAGGAAGCCAAGAACCACTTGGACAGCCACTAATAGCAAATGAGGCAGAATTAGCCATGACAGAAGTAGAAATCACCATGTGTCAGTATGAACAATCTACAGAAGACTTTTCTGTACTGAAATCACAACTGACCAATGAGCAGCATAGAATTTTTCAAGAAATAACAAAACAAATTGAACATGGTGTGCAACATGAAAATAAAAACTGTACCTGCCAAGACTACAAACCTATGCTGACATACGTCAGTGGTCAAGTTGGTTCAGGCAAAACATTCTTAATCAAAAATCATCAGCAAGTTCCTCCAACAATTGGCAACCAACAAACTGTCAGCTGTTGTAACTTCCCCCACAGGTTTAGCTTCCTACAACATAGGCGGTGTCACTTTACACCGATTACTACTCCTTCCAGTAGAACACCAAAACAAATTAGACTATTACAAACTTTCTACAGAAGCTGCAATGGAACTACACAGAGTTTTCAAAAAAATGAAAATGCTACTAATAGATGATGTGAGCATGGTCTCCAACCTAATGTTGGTTTTGATTCACCTCAGATTACAAGAGGTCCTGAAAACGGACTATGAAGAACTCTTTGGAGGAAAACACATTATTGTTTTCGGAGATCTTCTTCAATTAACACCAGTGAAAGCTGAACCTATTTTTAAAAACTTAGGGCACAAACTGTGCCATAAAACTCTTGGCAGTATAGGAAATGTCAACCTTTGGCAACATTTCCAATACAGCGAATTAACTGAAAACATGCGCAAGTCTGCAGACCTCACATACGCCAACATTTTAAAAAGTATTAGAATTGGTGTACTATCTAACGAAGCACAATCGATATTAAGAACCAGGCACATCCATGCACTCTATGGCCATAACTCATATGCTACTGATGTCATGGAACAATTAGCACACAAAAATGTCAATTGTATGCCCTTAATGCCAACTCTTGCAAGCTGTTCAAAATTCAATGAAACAATGTTGAAAAAAGAGATGCAACCAATAATTGAAATTTGCTCCACAGACAAACTGGACGTACATGGTATGACACTACCCATGTGCCAACAAGCCACAACAAGACTAACTACTTTAGAAAACTCTATCTCCAACGGGAAAATATTAAAATGATCTTTAAACTGTAGAGTAATGCTTAAACGTAACCTTGACGTGGACCAAGGACTAGTTAATGGAGTACTTGGTACAGTTGTTGGTTTTCAAACATACCCACATGACAACATTCAGTTTGTCAATATTCTCTTTGACAAACTATCAGAAGTTAAAAAGATAGGATGCTCAAGAGCCCGTTACCTCCTTTTCAAAGACATGTATGTACACAGAGAACAATTTTCACTAACTCTAGCATACACAGTCACCATTCATAAATCACAAGGTCTTACCCTAGATAAAGCATTGATAGATATTGGTAGCACAGTCTTTAAAGAAGGCATGAGCTATGTAGCACTATCACGCTTACGTAACCTGATGTCTAATCAACTTTGATGCAAGTAAAGTAAATGCTGATATTCCTTACATTCTAGAATACAATAGACTGCGTTCACTCTACACCCCATCTAAAAACCTATCCTTTTCTACAAAAAGCAAAACATTGTAAAAGAAAACTACTTCAGACTGAAACGATACAGGATCTCACTGCAATTCCTCCAAAGAAACTCAAAGAAGCTAATACTTCATCAAGTACCACATCCAAAGAGGAATCTACTGCTCAAAGTAACTCAACCACTTCTTCAAAGAAGCAACACACATTCCAAACAAATGACTTCGACACAGAACTGTCAGGTCCATTCAAATTTTCAAATACAACTGGTGTAAATTGCTACGCAAATGTAGCAATAAATATTCTATTCCAATGGCCACCAATTATTGACAACATTTACTTACACAGTACAGACCAGTTGTGATTGCAAATGTTAGTCCTTCATAGAAATGCAACCAACAATCCTGACAACACTTACAGTGTTTCTGGAATAAGGCAGGAATTGGACTACTGTGCTGAAATGGTCCAATTCACTATAAACTCACAAGAAGAGCCACACAAATTTCTAATGTACTTACTACAAGTACTGGAAAACAAAAACATACCTATAAATGAAATCTTCCAGATTTCATACATGTGGAAACATACACGCACTCTCTGCAGCCACGTGGCACAGGAACAAGTCCCTAATGAAAGCTTTGTGTATGTATCCATACCTAACTGTGACTCCATTCCATTTCAGCAACTTGCACAAAATGCAAACCATGGCAGATTATGTACTACCTGCAATTCAGATAATCGCTCCACCTTACAAATACAGACACATAGTAAATGCGTAATAGTAATGCTTTTATGTTACAATGCAGATGGTACCAAAAACAACTGCAAGCTGACTGGATTCACACATGGTCAAGTATCGCTTGGTAAGAAAACCTTCAAAGCAATAGGAATAATCTACCATGTAGGAGCCACAACAAATGCAGGTCACTACAGTGCATATATAAAAAAAATGTGGATGGTTTGAATGTAATGATAACTACCATTATTCTAAAACAAAGATTAACAGAAAATCTTGTTAACGCTTACTTAATATTTTTAAAACCAAAATTTAATAGCTAATCTGTGCATAAACTTCAATTTCAAAACTATAAACAGTTAGAATACGCCAACAGGTATCTAACTGCCCCAAGATTCTGCAACAAGCAAACAGATAAATGAATACCACTAAAATGTAACAAGAAATAAGCAGTTAGAATACGCCAACAGGTATCCTGCCCCAAAAATCTACAACAAGCCAACAGATAGAAGATTAGCAAGAACCAAGAAACAAACACTGAAAACAATGAAAGAAATATATTGTACCACAACATTAAAACACATTTTTTTAATCCAGCATGGATTTTCTGCCCACAGACCCAATGATTTAATAAACAAACACAGAAACTGAGCAAATTGCACAGTACTGTTTGCACTATAGTACTTCTAAAGTACTAAATATGAGGGTCGAAAAAATACAGAAAAGTCTATTATGCACTGCAATAACTCATTATGATCTACCTACACTAACATATGATCTTTTCTTTTATCACAGAGATTGAAAAAGAAAGTCTGCTCCAATTATCGATGTCATGAAAAAACTGCATACAACCACAAAAAGTCAAACAGTAAGTATATAATAAATGGACTCACAAACACCGCTGCATAACACACCCATTCAAGCAAATATCTAACCATAGACCACAATCCAAAATGTTTACTTCCATGGGTATCTTATGCTGCAGTGCTTTTTTACCAAACTCTACAATCTTAACTGCATAGCCTAGCCAAAACTTTACATACAGACTCTACAAATGAAACAGTACAGAAACTTTTGGGTTGTGGATATTTGATGGGTGTTTGATACTATGGGTGTGTTATGCTGCGGTGGTTGGGGCCAGGGCCTAGAGTCTTGGTGACAACCACCGCAGCATAACACACCCATGCTACCAAACATTTTGACTGTGGTATGTGGACTGCTTATAGGGGATATTAATTACAATCAATGCTCTACTAACTACCCAAAACCGACATCATACTAAAGTAAAATAGCTAGTAGTGCGCACAGTATTTAGCATGTCCACGGACAGCCGTGGTGACCGTGGACACCGCGAACAACACATCAAGAGCTCCTGCCACCCAAACAAGTACAGCATTTGACCCATCTCTTACTCCCCCACCCTCCCCAAGCACTCCTACACACCAACACCCTCCCCAAAATTGCATGTTTGCTCAGTTCGATGCCGCGCTGTCTGTGGATCCGATATGGCGGGCGTATCGAAACAATGTGATGCATCTCATCTCAACCATTCACAGAACACGTTGCGTGTCCGCGGACACGACGCAAGCCGATTAGCCAATCGGTGTTCTGTCCACGGAGCGACCAGGGACGTGTGTCCAAGGAGCGGACACACATATCACTAATTTTTTTGGACCTACTTTTTGGTCGTTTTAAAAAGAACTACTGGATGGATTTCCACCAAATTTACAAAAGCACGCTTTCGGGACCACGCCGCCGCTCCTGCCGCATATTTGGTGGAAATCCGTCCAGCGGTTTGAGCTGTAGGCATGAGTAAATTTTTTCTCCATTCAGTCTATGGGAAAAAAATACATTTTGTGACCCCCCATATATTTTCCCCCTCATGACCAAACCTCATGGCCGTGTAGTTATGGTTAAGTTGCTAAACCTATAGGAAGACCACATTTTCGGTGATTTATAACTTCGCTCCCCCTGGAGGAATCCTCACCAAACTTTGCAAAAAAGTATACGGCCCGCTCTGACTCTTTTCAGCAAGTTTGGTGAGGTTTTTCTGCAGGGGGGGAAAAGTTATGAATATACACTAAATGGGTGAAAACTTTGCAAAAGGCTACTGCCCAAATGGCTGGATGGATTTTCCCCAAATGTGCAGCAGGAGCGGGGGCTTGAGCCAGAAAGCATGCCTTTGTGTGCTTGGTGGAAATCCGACCAGTACTTTTGTTGCAAAGAACTGAAATGTACGTCTAAAACATTAGTGATATTTGGCTCCGCTCCACGGACCCATTTCCCTGTTTGCTATGCGGACGGAATGCTCATTGGCTTGCAGCACTTTGTCAGCACTTTGTGCTGTCGGCGAACTTTGGACGCAGCCGGTGGTTGTCTGGAGGGAAGCGTGCTGTGCGTCAAAGTTTTTGGGAAACGCCACCATGGTCTATTGGAGCATAGTGTTGTGGTGTCTGTGCCAAGCCCCTAAGACCTTGTGTGCATGGCTGGTGCTCTTGAACGTAACAGTGTGGCCACCAGAATAGTCATCTCTGGCACCGCTCTGGCGTGCCATTTCCCCGTTTGCTGTGCAGTCAAAAATGTAATTGCACTGCATTGTGCAGTGATGTGCCTCATAAGTTTTCGATAACGCCAGCATATTGTATCCAAGGACAATGCTGCAGTGAAAGGGCCTGGAAAACATACTTAATGGCATCTGGTGGTGGGAAGAAGGGATGGAAAGGGTGGGGGAGTGAGAAGTGCTTCCTCTGACATATCTCATTAGAAGAAGACGATGATATGCCAGCGGTATCTGTCCATAGTATGCCAATTCTCGGTTTCCTCAACAGGCAACAACCTTGTGTGGGGATTGCAGGCAGCCTTCGTTATGGCATGACAGCTCCAGTGGCGATTTCTTTCTGTGATGAGTGGTGACAGGCTGAATTGCAGAAAGGGAGTGCATTACACATGACATGAACATTTAAACACAGCGTGTAGTATGGTGTGGTGTGTGTGGTAAGTCTGTAGCACCTTTGATGTATGGCTGGAGCCCTTGCACAGGAAAACATGTGCACTGGTTGAAAAGGTATGTGCACTGGTTGCACATAGGTGTCACATTGTTGTTTTATGTGTGTGGTTTGGCAGCATTGCACAGATTGTTGGTTGCATGGGTGTGGTGATTGTTAGATCATCCTACAGTTGTCAGTTTATGGGTGCAGATGCTACAGTGAACAGTCCTGCAGTGTATCCACAAGGTGCAGTGTTGGAATAGTGTCCGTATGGAAGAGGGTACGGTTAAACTGGTTCTTATATGTGCTTGGGTAGTCACCATTGAGCAGATTAGTAAGTGTTGTAGTGCACTATGCAGTATTAGTTGTATGCACGTACTACAGTCTTGGTAGCAGCACCAATGTTATGAAGAAATTGTTGTTTGGTTGGCATTAATACAATGGTTTGTGAATGAAAGTGGGTAGTGGTGCCAAAACACTATGGTTTGTTTGTGCATTACGGTAAGTGGAACATGTGTGCTTGTATCTCTGCTTTATGGTCCAGCGGTTGGGTAGAGTGCTGGTCCTTATGTTGCCTTGTGAATTCTGGTACATGACTACATGTTCGCCTGCATGGCTCTGTTATGTTGTGGTGGGTGTGGGCAAGGCCTAGACTATTGGGTGCCTGGTCGAAGGCCATAGGCCGTAGGCCATGCACCCAACAGTTTAGGCCTAGGTCTTCACCACAGCCACCACAACATAATGCAGCAATGCAGTTGTAACTCTGCAGGTCTTCAAAGGTGGGGACCTTTACACAATGGTTGTGGAGCACATTGTACACTTGGTGAAACAGCAGAATTGAGCTGTTATGCGTACATTAGCATATGGTGTAGGTCATTGCATGTGTTGCCCATTAGGGAGTCTTGTGTGACCATTTGCCTTTGCTAGGGTTTGCTCTTTATAAGAACCTTCAAATGTTGTGTTGCATGCATGGCTGGAGCCCTTGCACCGATAAGTATGTCCACTGGTTGCAAGTAGGTTTGCATTGTTGCTTTGTGTGTGTGGTTTGGCTGCATTGCACACATTTTTGGTTCCATGGGTGTGGTGATGACGGGCCCTTGGGGGACCCTCGTGCATGGAAACAAGGCACAATCACCACACACAAACTGATACACCAGACACAAGGTTCAATTCCCAAAATCTAGGGTTTATTACAAAGCAAATAGTCTCAGTCGGCCGACCGGATCTCACGTCCCGCAACGTGTGTTACCCAGACCTCGTGGGACACAAGAGAGCGAACATTTTACATCAGTTACATATATACAAAATGACCATTATATTATCAGTAGTGATACATCCAAAACCGCCCATAATGTATCTTCTTAAGCAAGGGTTCGGTAATTGACAATTATGACAAATATGACACCATTAAAGACATTTATTCAGCAACAGTTGCAATCTGGGAAGGTGCAGTCACTATTTTTTGTTTCTGAGAACATAGTGCTCTTGTTCTGTAAGCAAGCTGTGTTCGTAGGAGGGACACATTCCAAGCCTTACTATCTCTTGGTTTCTATTTGTGAGCTAGAGGTCGGCTCGATTTGAAGGGGCCCAGGGAAGGGGGGCCGTGAAAGAGAGTACAATTCAAGCCATTAACTGTCTATTCCTACAGTTTCTGCCGCTCCAGCGAGACTAGCTGGCACCTGCTTGGTGATTAAATGCCTTTCTGCTTACTTCCAAGGACTTGTGAGGGAGGAAAATGGTGCATTGCTGTCTGGGCTAGACTCTCAGCATGTAACTTGTGGCCTTGACCTGTGCATGAGCAGAACAAAATAGAATTCACTTTTAGCAAAGCATTTGAACAGAGAAGCAAAGAGGAGAAAAATAGCAAAATGGCGAATTCTACTGTTTCAAAATGGACGCTCTATGGTTATTCTGTACTGATGATGCTAGACATGTGATGCGGTTGGTTTTCGGCCAACATAATATACTGTCTATGCTATGGTAGGGTATTTTCTAGACTAACAAACCCTCCAATTGGCCGTAGGCGAAATGCATCAACCATACATCACGTCTTCCTCTGACGATGTATCTGATCCTGAACTCTGCATACTGCTATAGTCGTCATCATCATCGTCGATATTAATTGACATGAATTCTTTCACAGTCTGCATTTCGTGGTTCATGATTGTATTTACTTTGGGAGTTCTTTTTTGTGTCATCATGTGTATGCATTCATCACTTACTTTAGTGCAAATTATTGGTAGACAGTGGGCCTCATTACGACCCTGGCGGAAATCGAAAAACGATGGCGGAAATGCAATACCGCCATCGAATAGCGCTCGGTGCGATTATGACCCGTCACCGCAAAGTACGATGCCATTAGCGACACCGTAGTGAACGCCAACGCTAACTGCACCAAGTACGCGCGCGCGCGCCATGCCAAACCGTAAATACCACCATGGCGCAACGGTACGCGAATTCTGACCCTAGCGGACATGCACCTAACGCCATCAAGCACGGCGGAAAGTACCATTCCGCCATGGTGAGAAGTACGGCATCGCGAACCAACCGTAAACGGCCCCACTGAGTGCCTGTACACCGCTCCCTGGCCACATTGTACAACTCCCCGTAGGTGCAATGAAGTCACAATGCAACCAGTGAAATGTACAAGTCACCCATGCATGCCAACGAACAAAAGAATCTCAAGAGGGGCCAATGGGAGCTGCAGGGCACAGATGGCACGAATACAGAAGCTATTCCAATGGACATGACCTCAGTCTCCCACCAAGAAACGCACGCAAACACAGGCACCTGTGACCAGCAATATTCAGAAAATCACATCATTCCACCAATCCACCTGGCTGACCGGCATCTGTTACACAAAACCTAATCCCCCGCCCCTGAGCATGACATCATTCAAACAGTCATATTGGCAGCCCTTATCCCTGACCTCACTGGGCTTCGTAGGCAAACGCGCCCAGCACAGTACCACGCAACTATACTCCGAAGCTGGAACCCAATGCAGATCTCCTCACAATACATCGCTCCCCAAATAGGAATATGCCACATCACTTGCAAAGAAGAACGCTACACGGCCCATATCAGAATAGAAATTTAATGCACAACAAATTCACCAAGCCCATACAGCCATTAGGCCATGAACTCCAAAACACATTTCACCATTGTGGGCTGCATCCGCAATAAATGACCAGCTACTTCTTGTGTGACGCCCTGTTCCTTCATGGTACACAGGGCCACATTCTCGTACGAAAAGGCAACATGGAAGCGCCCAGAACCGCAGGGCCGACCCAATGGGGAGGCACTAGTCCAGCTGAAAGGCCGAAATGTTGCTCCGAGCCACTAGTACTGCGTAAGGGCATGTGGCCCATTGGCGATCGTCCCATAAGATCGTAATGCTGCTCCACTGATTAACACGAAGCAGCAGGTGTCGGGAGTAAAATCCATCTGCAGGAGTGGCATACAGATGGCAGTGGCAAAAGGGGAGGAGATACCTGTCAACCAAATGAAAAGAAAAAGAATAGAATGGCCATCAGAACTACATTTGAATTACTCACTTCAATGATCACACCAAATCCACAGCCATATGCATGCTAGCCCACTCCAAAGGATCATCACCACCCAAAAACCACTTGCGACTCATAACTATCTATATCGAGGTGAAAACACCATCACAAACGAGTGTACCTGTGCATGCGTCTGTTAAAACAGAATCCATCAGATGGGATTGGTAACGTGCATGGACACAAGTGTCTGAAGGCGCGTCGAGACAGGGAGGGCTCAACAAGGCCAGATAGACGATGGTCCCACTATGGCAGCCCTGCATCACATAGCGCAGGGGAGGCGGACAGATCCCAAGAAGCCCTGTACATGGCAAACTCTGTATCAAATCATCTGTCCATGCATCCATTCATCATTCCCTCATCCCGTAATGATAACGCCTGTTTCCATACTCACAATACATGTGAAAATTCCATTGAGTCTGTGCGTTATGCAGCCTGCATAATCCACTGTGCCCCAGCCCGTAATTCCAGTGTTGTGAAGTAACATGTATTTGGGAACGTCCGGCCTCATCGTCCACTTCGCTATTGCGCATCCCAAACTATTCATATCAATCATTGCATCCTCGCCATGGCCCCTGTCCCAAGGACATTGAACAATAGAACGTTATATTTGCAGTCAGACCTGTGGGCATCTCCTCGCCGCTAGCTGAAAACCGAAAGCGCCGCCCTTCGAATTCCTCATTTGCAACATCACGTCGAAAAGGCATCTGTGGCCGCTTGAAATCACAAATTAATCCATCTAGTGCGGCTGTGTGTGTAAATGGCAACTGCCTTCACTCACAAATGGGACGCCCCGCCCGTCGTTGAAACTCGGTACAGTGATGCATGAGGGTCCACCGTTACTCGAGTACTACGTTCCACTGACCCTTCACAAGTCTGTTCGCGACTGCTAAGATAGTATGTGAAACAATGGGACCATAGCCGAATGAACATATCAACCAATGTTACACTGCCATCGGGTACAAATACATGATTGTAATAGCAAGATGCCATTCCTCGAATTGCAGCGTTGTGTGCGGGACGTGCTCGCCCAAAGGGGAGAGCAGCTTGCACAGGTGGAATGAATCACCACAGGTGGAGGCCATACAGCCTGAAAACACATAAATAGCACACCCAGTCTCCTCCCACAACCACACCCACTCCGAAATGCTACCGGCAGGACTCGCGATGTTGGCCCTGGGGGACCTGATAGCACTGCAAGTACTCCAACTCCAAGAAGAAGACGAACACCAACTACAACCGGCCGCACGGAGGAGACACAGGAGGAGGAGGAGGGCAAGGCAGGGCCAGCAAGGGCCGCCAGCACAGCCACTACCACCACGCAGGCAGCCCGCAATCCCACGCCTCCGAGCACATCCGTTCAACCTCACTGATGAGCAGATCCACACCCTCTACCGTTTGGACCGGGACACCGTAGCCGCCATTGTGGACATGACACAGGCTGACCTTGTCAGCATGATAGATAGCCCAACCGCCATCCCACCCCTACTGAAGGTGGTGTCTGTACTCCACTTCCTGGCCACAGGCACCTACCAGCACACAGTCGGACAGTTGCATGGCATCTCACAGCCACTGTTCTCACGGACACTATTGCAAGTGCTCGATGCCCTCCTGCAGCACGCAGACGACTACATCTCTCTACCACGCTCGGAGCAGGAAATTACCAACACAAAAGTGGGATTCCATGCACTTGCCGGCATACCGGGTTGCATTGGTGCCATCGACTGCACCCATGTGGAATTGGTCGTCCCACATGCCATGGAGGCCCAGTACCGCAACCGAAAACAATTTCATTCACTGAATGTACAAATGGTGTGTGACTCCAACAGGATCATTACACATTGTTGTGCCCGATTCCCTGGATCAACCCATGATTCTATGGTCTTGAGGAACTCAACAATACCACGCTACATGGAGCGACACGCAGGGAACAGATCCTGGCTACTCGGTGAGTCTCATTTCATGCATGCTGATGTGGGGTATGTGATGCGGCAATGACCTGGCAGGAAGGGGGGGGGGGTGCGTACGTAGCAATGGCATTCCACATTATTCGTTTATCGTCCACATACAGGTGATGCCGGATATCCACTGAAGAGATGGCTCCTCACACCAGTCCGGAACCCACGGGACCAGCATGAGGAGGACTACAACCATGCCCACTCACGTACCCGTGTAGTCATTGAACAGGCATTCGGCCTACTGAAGACTCGTTTCCGGTGCCTCAGCAGGTCTGGCGGGGCACTCCTGTACCGCCATGTGAAGGTTGCAAAGATGGTGATGGCATGTGTCATGCCACACAACATGTGCGTACGTAGAAATGTGCCCATGCCCCCTGACGCAGAACTGCAAGCACCTGAAGATGGTCATGATGAGGGTGGGGATGTGGCAGCACCTCAAGGAGTCTGCGAGGCACAGGAGGGCCGTGACATTCGTCAGCATCTCATAGATGCATGCTTCTAGCACTCACGTCTGGTGGCTGATACATGGACACGGGACACGTGGCACTGTGTGTGTCTGGTACATGCACGTTATGGACTGTACGCCTATGATGGCCTCGTACACAAAGATCAATGTCCACACATCTCATTGGTTGATCGTGCATTGTTTATGGCATATGTGATATCATGTTGAACACCCTATCGACCCGCCACCCAAGTGAGCCCAACACACCCCCTCCACCCTCCTACCTCCCCCCCGAACACCAGTGTCCAAAGATGCTCATTGTCAGTGGGCAGTCGCTATTGCAAGCCCCCTCTGCGGGTATCAGGGGCACCCCTGCCTGTGGAGCGCAGGTTCCTCCCAGATCTACGTTGGGGGCTGCCCTGGACGGAACTTGCAACGGATGATGTCTCTGCCTGCTCACGTCCATGCATGTCCCTAAGGGTTTGTGAGAGCTCAGTGAGCACACGGCGCACTGCGGCAAGTTCGGCACATACGTCTTTGGACGTCGCATGCAGTTCCCCCCTCAGGCTCTCGGTGCTTCTCTCCATTTGGACTCTCAGGCTCTCGGTGCTACTCTCCATTTGGACTCTCAGGCTCTCGGTGCTACTCTCCATTTGGACTCTCAGGCTCTCGGTGCTACTCTCCATTTGGACTCTCAGGCTCTCTGTGCTACTCTCCATTTGTGCCCTTAGTGTCTCTGTACTTCTCTCCATTTCTGCCCTAAGTGTCTCAGTTGATGTTTCTATGTCTGCCTTAGTGCCCCCACATTCATCGGCATGGTCCTTGAGGAGCGTGGCCAGTTGCTGCTGTTGCACGATTAACTGGTCGAGGGACTGTTGCCTCTGCTGGGCCATGGCCATTTGCGGTGGTGTCACAGAGTGGCTGTTCGCCTCATGTTGCCCTGCCACAGGGCTTGTGGGGGATGGCCAGTCGTCGTCTTGTGGGTGCCCCTGCGTGGTATCCTCATGGTGTACGGGATGGAACAGACAGGGGGATTGGGACAGGTCATGGATGGATCTGACTTCGACATCCCCGTCTTCTGTGTCGGAGCATGCTGCCATTAATGGAGTGTCACCTATGGTGCTGCTGCCACCAGAGGCAGTGCCTTCTGTGGCATCCATTGGGGGGACCTGTGGTGGTGCTGTTGTGGGCATGCTGGCTGCTGGGGTGCCTGTTGGAGTTCCCTCCTCTGTGCTGCCACTTGATTTGTGCTGCTGCCGTGTCTTGATGCGTGCAGCTGAGGTGGAGGGTCTTTGGCTGTTGGTCTTGGCCCTCTTTGCAGGTGTGCTGGTAGGGGTGTCCTGAAGCTCGTCGTTTGGATCGGACCCTGTGGTGGAGTAAAGGAGGGCGAGCGTTATTAATGGGTCTGTGGGAATTGGAATGGCAATGTATCACATGCATTGGGGTGGTACCTGAGGGTGATTTGGGTCGGGGCCTTGGAGGTGCTTTCATTTGTGTGTGGAGTGAGGGTGCAGTTGTTTGGCAGCCTGCAGTTAGGGTGTGCCTGCTGCACGTGTAGAGGGTGTTTTTGGGGTTTTTAATTATTTATGTATTTATTGTGAGTTTTAAAGTGCGCTGTCAGGCCAATGTGTGTGGACGTTCTCCTGGACATGTGTTACTGTTGCGCTATGTGGACACATGGTGATTCACATGATTGGACATTGTGGATTTGGCATGGTTTTATTTGGGCCACCTACCGGATTCTTCGGATGTCTGCACTCCTTTCTCCATCCCTCCGACTCCCTCTATACTCTCCATTCCAATGGTGGAGGCACAGATTTCTTCCCAGGGGGTCAACTTGATGGGTGATTCCGATCCTCCCCCGGTGGCTGTGGCAATGTTGCGGTTGGCAGAAAGTATGCTACGGACGCGTATCCGCAGGTCGCCCCATCGCTTTCTGCATTGCTGTGGGTTGCGGGGTGCGGTCCCCACCGCACTTACCCGCTGTGCCACCAGGGCCCATATGGCCTTCTTGTTCGCAAGTGCCGTCCTGGTCATTTGCGTGGAGAAGACGGCGGCAGCATTCTCCTGGAGGGTCTCTGTGAGCACGGTGAGTTCCTCACGGGAGAAGTGGACCTGCCGCTTGCGGTCGCACGCTTTCTTCGCTACTTTTCCCATTTTTCTTGGTTACACTAGGGTGGATGACGGGTTGGGATGTGTCTCAGGGTAGTGTTTTTAGTGGTTGTGTGGATTTTGTGGTTTTATAGGTGTACGGCGTGATGTTTCCCGTTCCGGGACCATGTTTTTACTTCCGTTTCCGTATATTTACGGTCACCGTACTTTCCGGTTGGCGCTCACTGCGGTGTCCGCTAAGATGGGTGGCGGTATTGCACCTAGGGCGCCGTACGGCGGCGGTGTGGGCCGTTTTGGGGTCATTTCCGCCATCGCGGACTTTGCACTTCCGCCATGGCGTGGTGCTCGTGCCCGATGGGTCGGAATGGGCCGCACTTTGCTCCATCGTGCAATGGCGGAAACGCTATTTACGCTGTGGCGGTCCGGTCAGTCACTTTCCGCCAGGGTCGTAATGAGGGCCAGTGTATGCAACAACAACATGTTAGGACGTATCCGAGTATTGCTGCTAAAATTGCAGCCAATTTCCGTCCCCATGAGCGTAATAATTCCCAAAAACAGGAGCTTATGTCTGGCTCCCAATTACCTGCTGGGGGGTGGAGGTCAGAGCTCAGGACGTGTAACTTCTTTATTGCTTCAAAAATCGCAGGGGAGGAGTCACAAATATGCAACACGATGACCCCACGATTTTGCAAACATCTCCACGATCAGCCAAAACGATGTCAAGAGCCATTCTATTCTGAAGTGTCATTAATCTAATTGCTTTGTCCTCCAGAGTCATATTATACAATATATCCGTTGTTCCGTTTATTGTTTTTTCTAAAATTCTGGCCATTTGTCTTATAT
Source organism: Ambystoma mexicanum (assembly GCF_040938575.1). Taxonomy (NCBI): domain Eukaryota; kingdom Metazoa; phylum Chordata; class Amphibia; order Caudata; family Ambystomatidae; genus Ambystoma; species Ambystoma mexicanum. The sequence goes on from NC_090932.1 coordinate 554,868,357, forward strand.
TATACGAATGTATTTCTTGACCCCAAAATGGTATAAATGATTTTGCTATATCTTCTGCAATTAATCCTCCTTCCTCATCTCGTCGTGGCCTCGATCTGGATAATTTTGCTATGTCTGACGTTTTTTGAAAGGAATACCCCCGGGAAAAGAATCCCTAAGTAACAAGTACCTCCCCAATTTCTAGGCAACCATGGATAAGCTTTTTCCCCACATATGAAATAGACAGGGTCACCTACATATACTCTTCTTCTCTCTCTCTCTCTCTCTCTCTCTCTCTCTCTCTCTAGGATTGCAATATTCATGCACCTATTGAATGTTCCTACTGAATAGGTGCCTTTCTTTCGCAAGCAAAATGGAACAGTGCGAGGACTGTAATTTTTTGCATACGAGGGTGGCACTGCATCTTTACTCCCTAGTTGGTTCATGTGAAACGTGATTACAGATGATTTATATGGCACATATAGTCTATCTTGTGGCGTTATTACTGGTGTTATCATTCTTGCTCTGTGAAATATGGAGCAACCTACAGGTTTCATTACCATTTCTTCAAATTCATCCATGTTTGTCTTATCTAATTGACCCGTTTCACTCTTATTCCATTTCCCATAATGCAGTGCACTTAATGATGCATAACATGCTGAACTTAATGGCAATGGCTGCACATACCAAACTATTCCCTTTCCAGCATGCTGTGGTATATGCGTACACACCCAACAGTTGTTTTTTCTCAGGATTGAGTGTTCATTATCAGAAGTAAGGTGTTACCCCCATAGCCTTCCCTGTGTCTTTCTTCCATTGGGGACAAAGTATGAGAGATTACATGGACTGGGCTTTTGGTGACAGAAATATTACTAATAGGCAAAAATACACCTAATGGATGTATTTCCTCTAAATACCATAATACCAGGACTACTGATATGGGTGCAAGTATACTCATAATACACAAGAATATCGTGCTGATTAACATACATTTTTTACGTCAACTCCTTCTCTGCAATTTTATAGTCTCTATATTTACTACATCATCAGCATTGGTGCAGGAGGGGACAGGAGCAGGTATAGGCATTTTCTTGATTCTTCTCCTCCAGCAATGTTCGTTATGAATACTTCTCACCGCTGTACTCGTTGAAATACTATTGAGTTCGAAAAAATGTTAACAAAGTGTTTAGGCCAGTTCTCAGCTGCCTGGATTGCTAAACGTAAGGCAAGATTATTGTGCTCCTGCACTTTGCTCATAAGACTCCAGAGCAAACATCAATTGCCTTTGTGCCATATGAGCCCCGCTCGTTCACACGGGGTGATCAACACATGGATTTTTTGTTTTTGTTTTTAAGGATAGCACTGGGAAGCCTCGTTGCAGAGCTGTCAGATTTGTACAACCCCCACGCTCCACTCCCCTAGGCCTCCGATTCCCACTTCATCCATGATGGGAAATAGAGGCAACAAAATGAAACACGAAGATCAGATCACTTTCGATTTTGAGAACGTAGGTTGTACCATATTGTTCCGGGTACTGTATGATCGATGAATAGTGCAGGTGCACTTCCAGATTCAGGCTTAGAGTCAGCCTGTGGCGCAGCAACTGATTGGGGGCTCCAAAGTGTTGATGCAGGTTTCGTGTCAACCTGTGGCGATGCAGATTCAACTGGGCAAAGGTGGGGCACACTTAGCCCTTTCTCCTTTTTAGCAATCTTCTCAGGCTTTTTCTCAGACTCAAGCAGAATTTGCGGCAGAGAACTGGCAATGATGTCCTTCAAGTCGGATGCAGCTGTTTCTTCCTTGTCGTCTGGATCAGGCAGTTATTTCAATGGCGATGGAATTCTCTTAGTGTGAGTGGCATGTATCCATGCCTTCCAACCATCCACACGGACTGCGGTCTGTGTTGCCAGGAGAACCTGATAGGGTCCCGCCATCTTGGTGCAAGCAATGATTTCTTTTCAAAGTTTTTAATGATGATCCAGTCTCCCGGCTGCAGAAAACGCCCGAGGCCCATATATCTGACAGGAAGAGCCTCCTGCACCTGCTGATGAATGGAACAAAGCTACTGTATTAACAGGTTACAATATGTACTAAGCACAGGATATTCTATCTCACTCAATCACCTCGGCTACGGCGCACACCAAACATTAGCAGGTCTCCCCATCACGATTTCGTATGGGGAGAGTCCAGTCCTTGCTTCAACAGATGTGCGCATGCACAACAAAGCTAAAGGTAATGCATCCGTTCATTTCAGCGTGCTCCCTGCGCAGATTTTGCTTATTTTACTCTTTAATATGCCATTTTGGCACTCAACAAGGGCAGCACTCATCGGATGCCTGGCGCATGGAATCATTTATCAATCTGGAGGCCTGCACAAATCTGTAATATCACGGCAGCACCAAAATGCGGGCCGTTATCTGACCATATGACCCGTGGCAGACCGAATCAGGAAAAGTACTCTTTTAACATTACTTTAGCAGTGCTCATGGCTCTGCAGTCCTTCAGCGGATATGTTTCCACCCATTTACTGAATGCACACACTACCACTAAAATGTATTTTAGGTTCTGACATCTTTCCATTTCTATGAAATCAAAATGGATCACCTCAAAGGGGATGAAGGGGGGGGGCCAAAACTACATGTCGGAGTAGCTGTTCCTCTCCTAATATTGTGTTGCAGACATGTTATACAATTCTGAACTAGTCTCTTTTTTCTTATATGCGTGTTCTGCATTTTACTGTAGTTAAATGCTAAACCATTTTTTCTGCACAGATGTGCGTGGGACTTTGGGCCATGGTGACCATTGCAGTTACGTAGGAGTTGGGCAGCATCCATTTTCTACTCTCCTTGTCCACCCAGCAACCTTCCAAGTCTAACTCTGCAGAGCCCCTTAGCCCACCAGTTTATTTCATCAGCAGTTGCATCCGCCTGCATTTCTTTGACCGTCGCAATCCCATTCTCTATCATGCAGGGCACTTCTTCTGACTGTACTATCAACATTTTTGTGCTTAAACCAGTGGCAGTTTGTTTTGCAATTTTTTCTGCAAATGCGTTTCCTTCTCCCACCTTACATGTTATTTTCTTATGCGTTTCGCATTTTATTATTGCCAGTCGCTTCGGACTTGTAAGTGCAGACAGCAATCGTGCTATCAAAGGGCCATGTTGGATTCTAGTTCCATGTGATGTTAGGAAACCCCTCTCAACCCAGAGTCGGCCAAAATTGTGCACCACCCCAAAGGCATATTGACTGTCAGTATATATATTTACATTTAGATTTTCAGAAATTTCACATGCTCTCGTCAATGCTATTATCTCTGCTGCCTGCGCTGAGTTGTGTGGGATTCTTTTGCTCTCTACAATAGTCTTTAGTGTCGTGATGGCATAGGCAGCAGTTGACGTGCCATCAGGTAATTTGAAACAGGAACCGTCACAAAACAGTTCTCCATCTGGCTCTTTCTGTGGGGTGTCTCTTAGGTCAATTCTTCCCTTTGTTTCTTCTTCAGTAACCATTAAACAATCATGGGGAGGTGATTCATTCTCAGCTATTTCTTCACTGGGCAGGGGCATTAATTCTGCAGGGTTCAAAGCGCAACACCTCTGAATTTGAATATGTGGTGCGAACAGGACAATTTCATATCTAGTCAATCTAGCTGATGTGAGGTGCTGCGTCTGCGTTCTGTTTAAGAGAACGTCTATTGCGCGTGGCACCATCAAAATTAAGGTGTGCCCCAACACCATCCCTTCGGTTTGTTTCAATGACGCAGCAGCTGCAGCAACAGCTCGCAAACAATGCAGCAAAGCGCATGCTACAGGGTCCAGCGCGGAAGAAAAATAACTGCATGGTCTATTTCTTCCACCTTGTTCCTGTGTCAAAACAGCCAGCGCGCAGCCTTCATTTTCATGCACAAATAATTTAAAAACGTTTTCATAATTTGGTGTGCCCAAAACTGGAGCTGAGCACAGCGCAACTTTGAGCAGATCAAATGCTCTCTGACATTCCTCACTCCATGGCAAAGGCAACGCAACATCCTTCTTTGTCAATGCCTCCATTGGCTTTACAATCGTCGCAAAATTTGCTATCCATTGGCGGCAATATGAAGCCATGCCTATTATGGCCCTGACTCCTTTCTGTGTTTTTGGAATAGGCATACCAGAGATACTCTCTATCCTTTCTGGTGTCAGTCTTCTTCCCTCTTTCAAAAGTAGGTAGCCTAAATAGGCCACCTCCTTTCGACAATACCGGCATTTTTTTAAAGTAGCTTTATGCCCATGTTTTGCTAAATGTGACAACAACAAAACAATTCCCTCTTTACAAATTTCTTCTGTTTCAGCAGCAATTAACAAATCATCTATGTACTGCAATAGTACGCAACCCGCTGGTAGTTCTAGCATGTCTAGTTGTTCCTTTAATGCTCTGCTATATATACTTGGGCTCTCAGTGTAACCTTGTGGAATTCGTGTGAATGTGAATGAACGCCCTCCTAGTGTGAAAGCAAATAGGTGTCTGCTATCCTTGTGTACTGGAATGCTAGAAAATGCATTCTTAAGATCGACTACACTAAAATATGAAGCCGAAGCTGGAATCATTGTCAAAATGGTAGTGATATCTGGGACCAGCGGAAACTGGGGATCAACTACTTTATTCAACACGTGTAAATCAATTATGAAACGGAATGGTATTTCATTACCTCCTTTCTTATAAACTGGAAGAATGGGGCTGTTACAAGTGCTACCAGTAATCTCTTCAATCACGTTTCTTTTAACCATATCTGAGACAATACATTTCAAGGCTTTTTCACCTTCAACTGAAATTTTAAATTGGGGAATACATGGTAATGTTATTCCCTCTTTCAAAACAATTCTCACCAGCTCTATTTTCAAACAACCAACATCATTATCATTCATTGCCCATATACAAGTCGGTACCTTACTTAACTCTGTTGGCAGGGGTTTGGACAGGAACTCGAACACTAGTATATTTTGTGGTGATATTGTTAAAAACACTCCATCAGGAGTACAATGAATAATTGCACTTAGTTTCTTTAACAGGTTTAAACCTAATAGATTCTCGCCACAATTTTGTGTCAACAAGAAAGGGCAATACTCAGTGAATAGTCCTAGTGTTATTGGTACTGATTGGGACACAGGACTAATTACTGGGGTGCCTGCAAACCCTACTGAAACATTCTTTTGCCCTGACAGTGGTATTCCTGGAACCAAGTGATGGTCTATCGAGCACTTCTGTGCACCTGTGTCCACGAGAAAAATGTGCTCCTTATTCCCAACTTTCATTTCTACGTAGGGTCCTTTCTGGTCAATGGGAATAGACACTGGTTCCGACCTCTGTCTTGGGCTGTCCTAACGAGGGAACAATACATCATTTGATGTATAGTCACCAGCATAGTATGTATTTGATTGGGGCTGGGTATCAAAGATATTTCCATCCCCACCCCCATTGTGCTGATTCTGATTTTGCTCTGATTCGGGCTGCTATTTCCTTGATTGTTCTGGTTTTGCTGTGTACTATTATTTCTATTCTGCGCCTGTGCTCCTGGGCGACCTCTGTTCTGTCTTCTCTGACCATTCCCATTCCTATTTCGCAAGTGTGGACATTGTGCTTGCCAATGACCCTCTTCCTTACAGTATGCACATTGGTTTAGTCCAAGTGGACCTCCATGCATGTTCGAATAATTTCCTCTCCCTTGTGCATTTCCTCTTCCTCTATTATGACTCGCTACCTGTTGTAGTAACACCCTTGTTTTTAGATTCACTCTGTCTTTTACTTCTTTTTCTTTCTCTGTATTCACTCTGTTTTCATAATACTGGGCCATGTGTAATATCTCACTCTTTGACTTTGCTTGCCATGCACTTTCAGATGTCATTATTACATTTTGGATCGGAGGTAACAATCCTCTTACATATTTGTCAACAAATAATCTTTTCCGGGGATCAGTGCTTAAATCCTGTCCACTAAAATCTGTATACACTTCTTCATATCTGTTACAATAGTCCGTAGACAACTCATCTTTGCCTTGCACGCATGCAGTTAGTTTGTCCCATACAATTCTCTTTTCTGGAACTATAACCTTCAATTTCTGTATTATTTGAGCTGGTAATGCAGACATATTTGACGATGGATTTTCGCCTGCTTTTCTGTCTGCATCCTCTTTAATCAAATTCTCCCACGTATCACCAAAACTATCCTGATCATGTACTTTCTTTATTTGTTTCCATATATCTGCTGGTAGAATTACTCGGAATAATAGGTCAATATCGTTCATTGTAAAAATGGACAATTTCAAATGGACTCAATTTCTTTATAGAATCCCGCCGGATTTTTCCTCAAATCAGGGATCGTTTGTTTTATATTATTCACCTCTTGTCTAGAGAAAGGGACATGTACATATTGTGCTGTATAATGTGCTTCTGTTACCTGTGCTGGTGCCCCATTAATACCAGGAATTTCTACTTTTGGCACAAAAGTGGGTGAACCTCCTTAATGGGAAATATCGCACTCGCTCTTCCTTCTCCCTCTCTCATATGCAACACTATTGCTAAATCAAGGGATAGGCAGTCTCTCCTGTATGTCGTGAAAATGCTCTCTTATACACTGCCATTATTTCATGTGGACAACTTTCATTATTATCTACATATTCGTCCTGTAAATATTCAACCATTACCTGCAATGCCTTCCTTTGCATTCCTAATGTATATTGATCAAATGTTTCATGCACCTCCATTGTAGGGATGCTAGCATCTGTAATCCATCTAAGCGCCTCTCGTGTGCATATTTTCATTTCTTCACTGGCATGTTTTGACGGCGGAAAAAAATTGCCGTTGTACATATGGTACCGCCTCTTGCCTACCTCTCTTTACCTGTTTGTTCCGAAACCCAGGCATGGAAAACATTTCTAAACACAATTCATCAAGTTCATTTTTAAACTCAAAAAGCCTATCCACGTGTTGCTTCATTTCTGATTCACTTTCTCTTATACGCGCAAAGGCATTCAAGTCCCGCAACTTCTGCGGCAGCACCATACCAACTAATTGCTTCCATCTCTCCATCAGATATTCCCCCATGCATTCCAACAATACCTGTTTTTCACTGAGCTTCCTATAATCGTACATCGACCCCAACGTTGAGGCCTCATCATTTCCTTCAATGTATATTTCTGTCTGTTCTTTCAACTCCTTCCTCCTCTGCTTGCTGATCGCACTACGGGTTATTCTAGCATACATGCTTTGTGCGGGCCCGCTCCTCCCATATTGTCTTCTCTGATTGCTGTGGATTCAAGTTCGGTAGGTGGAGGGGGGAGTGAGATTATGTGCAGAGGAGCGGCTGGTGCGGATGGAACAACTGGAAGGGGGAGTGGTAGCTGAGGCTGTAATGGAGGCTGAGCAACGGGGATGAGCTGGGGTAAAAGCTGAGCAATGGGCACTGGTGCGATTATGTCAGTCTTACTTTTGGAATGTTCTTGTCTCTTTTCATTTAAAATCTTATTGATTAATTCATCTGATACATGCAATTCTTGTTGGGGATATATTTTATCTATTCCCATTTGGAGACTTCTGTCTGCCTTTCTAATTTGCTCATCCCATTCTTTTTCTTCCTGTTCTAGCACTCTATCTTCTCTAGATTTGTGCCTACACGCATGTTTCTCTCTGCTTCTCAAGCGGAGGATAGCTTCCTTCCTCCAGTCTCTAATGATGTCAAATGTTGCAGGGCATGCTTTCTTGCGGAGCAATACTGATTCCAAATAATCAATATGCGCCATCTCATAACTCCCACTTTTAGGCCATTGCAAATCATCTACCTGGTGTCTGGTTTGCCTATGCCAAATTTCACAAAACATTTTTGCCCCTATTCCATACTTCACATACATCTCATATGCTGGCGACCCTACGGGTGGTGCAGCCTGGCCAGTTTCCAAAGATTGTCTACCGCCGTGGAAAACTCCCACTAAACAGGAAGACAATTTCCCAGGCATGTTTAATCCTATTCCTACTTACCCTGGACATTTGATCTTGCAAGAGCAACTCTCAACCAATATCAGGACTATTAGAATCGGGACACAACTCACCTGATCAATCAATTCGTCTCTCACGAAAACGCAAATTGTCTGTATCCTGACGCAACCAATGATCGTCATGTCTGCATATCTGGCTCACTCTGCATCGCTTCCGGACCCTCGCCTTCTTGCTCTTTGGCCGGACAAGTCGATCAGGGACCTGTTGTGTACAGATCTGTAAAGGAGTCTCTCATCACTTTCACAGGGGCACCACGAACACCTCTCGATCCCGGCTCGACGTCCTCATCCTCGATTCATTTTTTTCACCTTCTTCAAATTACAACGTACACGATGGAGCAAATGGGGCAGGGTCCCTATTTGGGTGCCATTTTTGACGGGCCCTGGGGGACCCTCGTGCATGGAAACAAGGCACAATTACCACACATTAACTGATACGCCAGACACAAGGTTCAATTCCCAAAATCTAGGGTTAATTGCAAAGCAAATAGTCTCAGTCGGCCGACCGGATCTCACGTCCCGCAACATGTGTTACCCAGACCTTGTGGGACGCAAGAGAGCGAACATTTTACATCAGTTACATATATGCAAAATGACCATCATATTATCAGTACTGATACATCCAAAACCGCCCATAATGTATCTTCTTTAGCAAGGGTTCGGTGATTGACAATTATGACAAATATGACACCATTAAAGACATTTATTCAGCAACAGTTGCAATCTGAGAAGGTGCAGACACAATTCTTTGTTACCGAGAACATAGTGCTCTTGTTCTGTAAGCAAGCTGTGTTCGTAGGAGGGACACATTCCAAGCCTTACTATCTCTTGGTTTCTATTTGTGAGCTAGAGGTTAGCTCGATCTAAAGGGGCCCAGGAAAGGGGGGCCGTGAAAGAGAGTACAATTCAAGCCATTAACTGTCTATTCCTACAGTTTCTGCTGCTCCAGCGAGACTAGCTGGCACCTGCTTGGTGATTAAATGCCTTTCTGCTTACTTCTAAGGACTTGTGAGGGAGGAACATGGTGCATTGCTGTCTGGGCTAGTCTCTCAGCATGTAACTTGTGGCCTTGCCCTGTGCATGAGCAGAACAAAATAGAATTCACTTTTAGCAAAGCATTTGAACAGAAAAGCAAAGAGAAGCAAAATAGCAAAATGGCAAATTCTACTGTTTCAAAATGGACGCACTATGGTTATGCTGACGATTCTGTACTGATGATGCTAGACAAGTGATGCAGTTGGTTTTCAGCCAACATAATATACCGTCTATGCTATGGTAGGGTATTTTCTAGACTAACAGCGATTGTCAGAACATCTAACAGTTGTCAGTGCATGGCTGGAAATGCTGCGGTGAGCAGTGCTGCAGCGTGTCCAATGGGTGCAGTGTTGCAATACTGTCCTTATAGAAGAGGGTACGATTGAAATGGATGCAATATGTGCTTGGGTAGTTTGCATTGAGCATATTAGTAAGTGTTGTATTGCACTGTATGCAGTTACTTTTTACAGTTGTCACTGCATGGGTGGAGATGCTGCAGTGTGCAGTGCTGCAGCATCTCCACTGGGTGCAGTGTTGGAATAGTGTCCAGATTGAAGAGGGTCCAGTGGAACTGGTTCTTATATGTACTTGGGTAATTTTCATTGCGCAGATTAGTAAGTGTTGTCGTGCACTATGCAGTAATGGTTCTATGCACTTACTAGAGTGTTGGGAGCAGGACCAATGTTGTCAAGATTTTGTTGTTTGGTTAGCAGCAATATAATGCTTTGTGAATGGAAGTGGGTAGGGGTGCCAACCAGTGTGGTATGTTTGTGGATTATGGTGACTGGAACTTTTTTGCATGCATCGCTGTGTTATGGGGTGGCGTTGACTAGAAGTGCTGGTGCCTTTGTTGCATTTGTGATTTCTAGAACCTTGCTACATGTTCACTTGCATGGCTCTGTTATGTTGTGGTGGGTGTGGGCAAGGCCTAGACTGTTGGATGTATGGCCAAAGGCCATAGGATATAGGCCATGCACCCAACAGCCTTGCCCTTCTCCACAGCCACCACACCACAATGCAGGCATGCAGTTGTAACTCTGCATGTATTTGAACTTGGTGACTTTTACACAATGGTTGTGGAGGACATTGTAGCCTTGGTAGAACAGCAGAAGTGAGCTGCTATGTGTAGATTAGCATATGGTGTAGATCATTGCACATGTTGCACAATAGGGTGCCACATGTGCCCATTTGCGTTTGTTATGGTTAGGTCCTTGTAAGACCCATGCTTTAGGAAGTGCTTTACGATATTGCAGCATATAAGGAAGTGCTCAGCAGCACACATGTAAAATATGGGCAATGTACATAGGCACCTACATAAGGTTCAGCACAACCAATGCAACATTATGCAGCCATGCATGCAAATATGTGGCCAGGGTGAAAGCTGGCAGCCTCAATTGCAGATGGAGAGTGCATTGCACATGATATGAGCTTTTAAACATATGGTGGTCTATGGTGTGTTCTCTGTGGTGAGGGTCTAGCACCTTGGATGCATGGCTAGAGTGGAAAGGGAAGAAGGACTGTCCCTGCTTTACTGGGCCGTGGCCCTCACTGTAGCTGGGAAAGCACACATGCCACATCCTGCCCTTTTAAGCATGGTGGGCATGGAAATGGAACTGTGGGAATTAGCCAATCAGGTGTCGAGGGTGTGCCTCACTGGAAGGACCAGTACTATTTTTCCCATCAGTCTCTGCAGTGAGGGTGGCAGGCAGTGATGGAGAGAGGCAGAGTCCTAATAGTGGGTAATACCTTTGTGCAAGATCTGTACAGGTTTAACGCACAAAGAGGCATGGATGCTAATTTTGCGTTGGAAGGAGTGAAGGCTTTCTGGGCCACTGTCTATGAGGGCAGTTTCGGCAGCATGGTTGACCTTGGCAGATGTGTGGCCTTTGTCGGTACTGTTTATATTGTCGTACTGCATTATGGAGCTCTACATTTGGGGTACATGTCATGTGGGCGTTTGCTCAGTCGCCTAAAGGAGTTGATGGAAGAAGTATTGCAGATTTTTCCCACTGCCAAGGTGGTTTTTTCAAGCATACCACCAAGAGGAGCATGGGACCATGCCAGTGTAATTTGTACCCAGCCAGAGGTCGGAAGGTGTTTCATTAACAGAAGGATGTGTCAATTTATATCCACTGCTGGGATGTTCTCCGACTATGACATTAATGAGCGAAATTTGCACTGGTTCCAGGCAAATGGCATTATTTTGACCAACATTTGCAATGCTGTTTTGTTTTACACTGTGCAAAAATCTGCCAAGCCTGTGATTTGGCGGACCCTTAAATTCAGCGGTAATAGCGTTACCGCCGCATTTAAGGGTTAGCCCCAAACTTGTGATGAGGCAGTTAGTGTTGTTTTTCTGCGATTATTTTTCATACGTTTGCAGTAAGTGGGGTGTTGCGGAATTTTGTTTGTAAAGTGTACAAGGTAAGTGGCAGGCATCCTGTTATGAATGCTATGTGTGTATAATATCATATGATGTGATATTGTATGATATGCCATGTATACTACACATATACACAAGTGTTTGAAGGTGCGCTGAGGCAAGGAAGGGGGAACAGAGGGGAGACAGAGAAAAGGAACCTACTAGGCCAGGTGTCACTCAGATCACCCAAGTGCATGGGGAGGGGAGGAGAAAGTGCAGTACATGGGAAGAAGAAACAATGACAATAAATAAAATAACAGCCCGATGGTGGCAAGGATAAGTGCAGACATCAGGTGGTGGTAGAACTGTTAGGGGAACAGAAAACAGTCCCCAAGTGCAGGGTTTAGTGCAGGGGTGGGACTGGCGGGGGAGGTTGCCTGGGCCCGAGATCAGAGGGTGGCCAGGTAACCAGTGCACAATCAGTTTCAGCCAGGAAGTCAGCAGGGTATAGGAGGTGAAAAAGCAGACGCAAATCAAAAGGTTTTGGAGGTGCTTCCGGAACCGGCGATGGTTCTCCTCAAGTTTTAGGGAGGCAGAGAGGCGGTTGCAGAGGGAGCCCCCAGCCGAAGAAAGAGATCTAACCCCGACTGGTTGCTTGCTGAAGCCAGTGACCCAATGGGAGTTGGAGGCAGATGAAGGAAGAGCTCGAGCACAGAGATATTTGGGAAGTGAGAGTTGCGGGTAGTGAGGCCCCAGGGTCCAGAAGGCCTTAAGCATAATCCAGAGGGTTTTGACCTTATTCTTCGCAGCTACTGGGAGCCATTGCAGACATTTCAGTCCCAGAGAGATACGATCCCTGGGCTTCAGGCCAAACGCAAGGCGCGCAGTATTCTTCTGGATGAGTTGCAGAGGACAGACAGTACAAGCAGGCAGATTTACAACAAGGCTGTTGGAATAGTCTAGCCTAGAGAGATCCACAGCTGTGGAGACACTGAGCTTTTCAGAGGTTCCTTTAAGTTTATAACATACAGCCAGTGCTGGTTTTGGTGCCATATTTTTACGATTTATGTAGGAGATGCATTAGTGGGGAAGCAAATGTGTAGTATTGTCAGAAGGAAAGAAGAGACTTCCTCTTCCGATATAACAATAAGTGATATGGGTCATTGGAAATGTTGTAAGCATATACAATTGAAGTGCCACTTGACGGTAGTGGTTGGGAGAAAAAACAGTAACCTTTTTAAGAACGTAATGGACGCTCACTGGCAGATACCGTGTGCAGAGGCACTTATAACGGAGTTGTAAACATACTGCAGGAAAGGTTTTCATAACTCCACTTTGTGGTTATGGGTGCTCATGTGGATGAATGTTGATCTACAATTCTTGCATTCTCTTACTGAATTTTCCACTCAATGTGCTTTCCAATGACACGACACTTGGAGGCTTAATGTGCAACGGTACAAATGAAGTGTTGTACAGAAGTGACCGTTTTAGATGCTAACATCATGATTGCCATTGGTGGATGAGTGTGTGACTGTTTAACAGTACCCAATGAGGTAGTGATGGACAAACAATTATGGAAAGGGAAGAAGGACTGAACCTGATTTACTGGGGCGCGGCCCTTGCAGTACTTGGGAAAGCGCACGTGCCACATTCTGCGCATCTCACCATGCTGGCCAATGGAAATGGGACTGTGGGGATTGTCCAATCAGGTGCTCAGGGCGTGTGCCACAGGAAAGGGCGGCAACATTTTCAATACTCTGCGTAGTGAAGGTAGCAGGCAGAGATGGAGAGACGCACTATTTTGATAGTCGGTGATGCCTTTGTGGAAGATCTGTTCCAGTATGCCGTCAAAAAAGGCTTTCATGGTAATTTTGATTTGGAGGGAGTGGATGCTTTGTGGTGCTGTGGCGTGTGCAGTTTCGGCGGTGTGCTTGCAGAATGTCACAGAGTGCCCACTTTGGAAACTGTACATGGTGTGGTCGTGCACTATGAGCGTTGCATTTGGGTTCCATCGCTTGTTCCAGTGTGTACCGTCAACTGAAGAAGTTGATGAAAGCAGTGAAGCAAATTTTTCCCACTGCCAAGGTGCTTTTCTCATGTGTACCACCGAGAATAGTATGGAACTATTCCAATGATTGTTGTCGTCAGCCAGAGGTCGGAAGGGGTCTCATCAACAGAAGCATGTGTGACTTCTTGAGTGCTGCTGGGATGTTCTTCTGTGAGACTGACAACATTGGTTCTCGAAATATAGACCTTTTCAAAGCAAATGTCATGTCTTTGTCGACCAGTGGCAATGACATTTTGTTTTACAATCTACAGGCTGCACTGAAGAGCCTATTGTAAGAATGTGAGCTGAACTACAAACCACAAAAATACTTATAAAAACTGCAGAAAAAGGTGTTTCTATGGAAGCACCTTTAAAAAAACAAAAAAAGGCTCTTTTCAGAGCCGCCACTACTAACAAAGTCCCCTACCCTGGTCGCAATTTACTCCCTCACGTGCACAACACAAAAAGTCAGCGGACATTGCGATATTTGCAGGGTTGCATGTGTCACATACGTCCCTTTTGCAGATGGCATCCATAGAAATGGGCCTGTGGAGGCTACAGGATTGGTCAATAAGGTTTCTGGGTGTGGTTTGTACGCACAGACTGTGGTACACTGTGTATTTGTTGACAGAAATGCAGAGGGTGCGCTTATGGCTGTGTGTTTCACGAGCCACAAAGTATGGTTTTTGGGGGAGTTCTGAATACATAGATTGAAAGTGAATGGAAAACACTGTGCAGTGGCTGCTCATTTTGGATTCTATCATGTGGATTTGTACTGCTATGGAGTACCTAAAATGAAGTGACCGATTATGGTTTGTCTGTGTGAGACTTTGGTAACGCGCGTTCATGCCAACATTATTGTTCTCCATTGCAGAGGGAAACTTGCACATCATGTTACAGGAGTTTCAGTGCCGTTTGCGATGAAGGAGGCACTTGCCCAGGGCATGTGTCTGTTTCCGATCTCTTGCAAAATTGTTTATCGCATTACACAGACAGAGATGTGGCTACGTTATTTTTCATTTGGTCCGGAAATGGAGAAAGCGTGGTACATTGTGAAGAAGTCTATTTCTGCTTTTTTACAACATGTGCCAATGTCGTGCTTCAAAAATGGAAATATGACGTTCCTCAGCAGAACGACTTTTTCCCACAAATAGTGTTCATCTTACTATTCCTGTCATTCCGATTTCTGCATGCCCTATCCAAATTGCCTTGCTGCCCTTCTTGGAAGTACAGGAAGATTTTTTGTAGTAAGTGTTGCACACTTAACCTCTTCAAAACGCACTGCAACACGTAAAGAAACCTCTTTCTACAACGAACCCTTTCTACCCGATTACACTATAGTGTTATCCACAGTGCCACACCTCCCTTTATTTAGTGCACATTCTGTGCAGCATATACGGTGCGCGGCGCCCTGCATCCGTTTATTGGCAATTCCATTGTCCAACTCTGAAAGGAGCTTTCTTTATTTAACTTCTTTCCTTTTCCAGTTGATTTCTATTTATTTTGGTCTTGTAACACACGCCACAGAAGGAACAGAAGGCAAGGGCCGCTACGGAAGGGGCAGCACCTTCAGGGATAACATAGGGGATGTGCAGAGAGAAGGAAATGTTGGGTGGCCCTCACTTAAATAGGCGCCAGTCGTTGTCATACTCCCAGACGGACCCTTTCCAAGCACTTGCAAGTAACTTCCACCTGTAGAGAAGCGCGTCACAGTACATGCACAATACAATGCCCTTTGCCAGGAAAGGTCTGTAGTGCAGCATATCGTCTGCAAGGATGTTTTAAAGCTCTGCTGCCCTACAGGAGTGTCCCTGTTGTTGGCCGCAGCCGATGTGGAAAATGCTGTACATGAAATTACCTTACTGCATTGTTGGAAGGACAGTACCCTGCCCACTGGTCCCTCGTGCTTGGATTTCAGTTCTTTTCACATGCAGTATGGACACTTCATGGTACGCCATAAGCTGTAATATTAACATTCATGGAGATGATTAAATTTTGAAATACAAGAATGCTTACAACAACGACAAACACAGCTTCATTACGTAGAGCAGGAAGATAGTTATTTAGCGAGACCCATGGGGCTACAGTACTTTTCTAACCACCGCTGACATTCTTTGCGCTACAAAGCATGTGCTCTTTGCTTACTTCTCTTTACATGCACTGTTATGTGAGTTACCAAGCCCCACCAGCTTTGCCATTTTGCAGACTTACTACAAACTGTCACACCTGCAGTTAAATGTTTTCTCCAACTATACAACCCGCAGGCAAACCCTTGACACTTTCTGGCACAGTGCTCAGTGCAGAGACGGTGTGTCTGTTTCACGGGTCATGAAAAGGCAAGCAGCACACCAATCAAATGAATGCTACATTTAACATGCCCTCTGTACACTGGAGGTTGCTGTTCCTTGTTTTCCAGTGCGCCTCATATAGCCATGTGTGCTGCAGCCATAAATTGGTAGGTTTGCGCAGCAACGCATGTAGTCGCCAGGACTACTTGAAATGCGGTAGCCTACCATATGAATACGTAGAGCTGGCGACAGGGGCAGTGTTACCAGCACACAGAGGATGCCCTAGGCATGCGCATAGCTGTACAACGGATAGACGTGCGCTCCCACAACTAATTAAAAGTCCATTAGAAGATGCAGTCATGCGGCCAGTACTGGAGTCCTACGGATACCTGCATTGTGATTGCACATATGCCGGCCAGGTGCAGTCTCCCTAGGAAACCTCTATATTGCTTACCTGCAGTCATCTCGGACACTACTGTATGGCACAGATTCACTATGCAATGGTAACACAAAAAGAAACACCACACACTCACCAACACTTAACATGTACACCTTTCATTTCTAAGATACACCAACACTATTAGGAAAGGGAAGGGGTAGCACAAATTGATACATACACAAGAGAATTTGGCCTTTCCACACGTTTGCCATGAGTGCAGCCAAGGAATCAATGACAAAACGTTGTTAACGGGACGTTATGGTTCAGTTGCAGTACCAAAAACCTATGACCTTTACAGAAAACATTATGCTAAAGCACCATTCTGGTTACAGTGCCCTACTAAAAACCTATGAAATTCTTTTTTTTAATTATTTTAAAAAAAATGTTTTTATTAATTTCTTCACACAAACAATACAAACCAAACTTGCAGTGTATACAACAACATTTCAATTATGCATCACTTAATTATATTCACTGCACCCCTTATCCCTCCCCCCTTTCTGAGCCTACTCTGTCTCACATTCTGTTCCTGCATCTTGTGACGGGGTGTCCTCTTCCATGGGTTCCATCGGGTCTCGCATTGACCAAATAATTATGCAATTAATAATTTCCAGGCCATCAGGGTCTTTGTCTCCTCCTCCCCCCAGCACTACTTGATTCTTGCCATACCATGGTTTCTGCCTCAGCCCATTTCTGCAAATCCTTCCACCACACCTCTAGTCTTGGTCTGTGGAATGTCTTCCACCCCATAGCGATTCTTCTCTTTGCTAGCACACATGCCAGGTCCTTTAGTTTGCTCACATGCTTGGGTTTTTGTGGTCTAGTGAACCCCCCTAATAAGCAGGCCCACACTGTATTTACTACAATCTTAATACTTCTTTCTGCTACTCTGTGTGCCACTTCACCCCAAAAACGCTCAATAACCGCGCATGACCAAAACATATGTACCATACCAGCATTCTCCTTGTCACATTTGGGGCATGCCTGTCGTCCCATGTTCTTGAACATAGCTATCTTCTGGGGCATCATATATGCCCTATGCGTGATATACAGCTGTATCTGCTTTAGTCTCGCATTCCTCGACACCTTCTTGTGGTACGCCTGGGCTCGTTCCCACATCCCATCATCCATCAGGGCTCCCACTTCCTCCTCCCAGTCTTGTCTCAACTGCACTACCTCTTTTCCTACTTTAGACATCATCATCTCGTATATTCTGGATATCTCATGCCCCCCTTCTGCTATGTCGTAGATTATATCTATGGTGCCATCTGGTTCTTCCTCTAATATCACTTCGGGCCATGTCCTCTTGATTCTCTGCACCCTCCATGATGCGTGATATACTGGCCAGTATGTAACCCTGTTTCTTCTCTCAATGCCTCAAAATCTATTATAGTCTCTTCTCGCCAGATATCACCCATTGTCACTATCCCAACTGGTTCCCATTGGTTTCTAATTGTCATCCTTAATTGCTTTTCTACTCCTGCTAGTGCTACCAGTGGCACCTGTGGAGAACACAGGGATGGACTCCCCATCATCTGGCATGCCCTGTGCCACATCTTCCACCCAAGTATCAGCATCTTGGGGCGCCCTTCCATTACTGTCTTGGGAAGCCACATGATCTCCCTTAAATAGAATGGGGCACAATCCTGTCCAAACAACCTGGACTCAGAGGTCACCTCCTCTGAGAGCCATTTAGCCACATATTGCAGCTGACTCGCTATATAACATACTTCATAGTTGGGCAATTTTATACCCCCTTTATCATAAAAAGTCTGTAGCTTCCAGAGGGCCACCCTATTTCGTGTGCCATGCCAGAGGAAATCCCTACACATACTATCCAATCTGGCAAAGAACTTTTTGGGTATTAAGTGCGGTATATTCCCGAAGTAGTGCAGCAGCCTAGGCAGAACCACCATCTTCAACATCTCCCCCATCCCATCATCGCTAAAGGCAGCTTCACCCAAAACCTCATACAATTCTCAATTTTCTTAATGGCTACCTCAGTATTACACTTATGCTCTTCTTCCACCGTGTGACATATATCTATCCCTAAATAGCGGAATGTGCTAACCTCCCATGGTATCTGTAACACCGGTAGTCGTTTTCATGGGATCCCTTTGTATCCACCCTATGGGAACATGCTAGATTTCTGAGGGTTCACCGCTTTACCGGACAACCCAGCATAGCTTTCCATCACTTCCAGGGACTACAGAAGGTTCTCCTCAGGATGTCGCAAATACAGCAGCACATCGTCCGCATACAAGAAGATTAGGTGTCGTTCCCCTCCGACAGCAATACCTATTGTGTCATATTGTTGCCTCAAATATATCGCTAGGGGTTCCAAAGCCAATATGTAGAGCATGGGGGACCATGACATCCTTGTCTGGTACCCCTAAGGAGTTGCCCCCTTTTGGATATCACCGCCCCAGTTTTGACTCTGGCCAACGGTTCACTGTATAACATTTTCACCCACTGCAAATATCCAGACCCCATTCCATAGCCCGCCAAGGCTGCCAACAACCATGGCCATTTGACTGAGTCGAAGGCTTTTATTGCGTCTAGTGATACAATTGGCAATTCACCGTCATTCTCGTTACCATGCTCAAAAACCCGGTGGATTCGTCTGAGGTTGTTAGATATGTTTCTATTCGGGACATAGCCCATTTGGTCAGGATGTACCAATTTGCCAATAACCCTCCTCAATCTACTTGCCAAAACGGCCGTCAGTATTTTAAATCTTGATTTAGCATTGATAGGGGTCTATACAAACCACAGCTATGCCCAGGTTTATTAGGTTTAGAAAGCAGTATTATAATCGCCTCCCTAAGGGACTCCGGCAGTCTGCCCAACTCATATGCCTCATTCAACATTTTAGCAGCGGAGGTAGCACCTCTTCTTTAAATATTTTATAGAATTCACTTGGGAGTCCATCAGCTCCCGGAGTCTTGCTAGTGGGCAACTGTCTTACCACCTCTTCTAACTCTTCCAAAGTAATGGGTGAATCTAGATCCTCCCTCTCCTCCGCACTGATCTGCGGCAATCCTATATCTTCCGATGTTGCGGCTATCCTATCGTAATTACTCTCCCCATCATCTCCATGTAGGAGCCTGTAATAGTCTGCAAATTCCTGGTTAACTCCCTCTTGGGTATCAATCACACTACCATCCTCTGATCGTAGGTCTGGGAGTTTCACGCTTATATAGCCATGCCAATATCCTGCCTGGTTTATCCCCTCCCGCATGCTGTCTCTCTATGTATTTTTTATAGTTAAGATTACTCAGTCTTTCCCAGTGCCCAACACATTTCTGCTGAAGCTTAAGTATCAATTTGGTGTCTTCTTTATTTCCCCTTTCAGCGCCCTTTCCAATTCTCCTTCCGTTTCCCGCAGGTCTGCCAGGATCCCTCCCTGTAATCCATTGGATTTTGCTATGGCAACCCCTCTCATCACAACTTTAAAGGCCTCCCACAACGTGCCTGCCGAGTCCATGCTACCAGTATTTATCTTGAAGTAGTTTACAATTTCTTCCCTCATATCCTCCCTAAAGAAGGGGTCCCTTAGCGCCTCTTTTCTGACACTGCCATCCGATAATAAGAGGCAAGTGATCCGAGGGGACTCTCACTTTATATTCTGCTTGCCTGATTTCACTCATTATCCCTTGTGTGACAAAGACATAGTCCAACCTTGTGTGTAACCGCTGCGGGGCAGAATAATGCAAATACTGCCTATCTTGGGGATGTTGCAACCTCCACACATCATCAAGCCCAAAGTCATCCAACAATGTCTACAACGCTCTAGCAGCTGGGGCGGGTCTATCCATTTTCCCATCTGATCTGTCAATCTTAGGGTTCAGTACACAATTGAAATCTCCCCCCCAGATCACTGCACTCCCCATATGATATGATATGATATGATATGGCATTTGTAACGCGCCTATACACAAGTGTTTCAAGGCGCGATGAGGCAGGGAGGGGGGAACAAGGGGAGACAGACAAACGATCCTACTAGGCCAGGTGTCATTCAGATTGCGCAAGTGCATGGGTAGAGGGGACGGGAAAAGTGCAAGGGGGAAAGGGAGAGGGGAAAGTGCAGTACAAAGTGATTAGTAAAATACAAGATAAATAATAAGGGCCAGCTGGTGGCAAGTGCAGTATAAGTGCAGACAAGTGCTGGGAAGGGGGGCTGTAGGGATACAGAGACAGTCCCGCAGTGCAGGGGTTGCCAGGGAGGCAGTGCAGGGGAGAGTGGCTGGGCCAAGGACCGAGATTGGTGAGTGGCCCAGTTGCTGATTCAGTACAGTTTCAGTGATTTAGCTGGGGAGAGGGGGAGAGAAAGCAGAAGCAAAGAGGAAGGTTTTGAGGTGCTTCCGGAACCGGAGATGGTTCTCCTCAAGTTTCAGGGAGGCAGGAAGGCTGTTCCAGAGGGAGGCCCCTGCTGCGGAGAGAGATCTCCCCCCAACTCGTTGCTTGGAGAAGCGGCAGACCCTGAGGGAGTTGGAGGCGGATGAGTGAAGAGCTCAAGAAGGAAGATATTTAGGAAGAGAGAGTTGAAGGTATTTTGGCCCAAGGCCCCAGAAGGCCTTGTGGACAATGCAGAGGGTTTTGAACTTAATCCTCGCAGCCACAGGGAGCCAGTGTAGCGATTTCAGTCCTGGAGAGATAGGGTCCCTGGGCTTGAGGCCAAGGACAAGTCTCGCAGTCCTGTTCTGGATGAGTTGCAGCGGGCGGAGAGTAGAGGCAGGCAGATTTAGATAGAGGCTGTTACAGTAGTCCAGCTTCGAGAGAACCAGGGCTCTGGAGACAGTGAGCTTCTGGGGGAAGGAGATGAAAGGAAGGATACCTCTGAGGAAGTGCAGCTGGTAGTGTGACTTCTTAGAAACGTGAGAAATGTGAGGAGAGAAGGAGAGTGTGGAGTCGAAGATGACCCCGAGGTTTTTTGCCTTGCAGGTAGGAGCAGGAAGAGGGCCAAGAGAGGCCGGCCAGAGAGCTGCAGGGAAGGAGGGAGTGGGTGTGCCGATGAGTAGAATCTCATTCTTACTGGCATTAAGGCAGAGGTCGTTGGCGGCACACCATTCCTGGATAGCAGAAAGACAGTCAGAGATGAGGGAAGGAGAAGAGGAGGCCGAGGGTAGCCTGAAAATGAGCTGGGTATCATCCGCATAGCACTGAAAGTTGGGGCAGAGAGCAGAGATGCGGATTGCAAGAAGTGCCAGATACTGGTTGAACAGCCAGGGAGAGAGGTTAGAACCCTGGGGGACACCACAGGTAGAGAAAAAGATGTCAGAGAGGAAAGACCCCAGTTGTGCCTGGGAGGGTCGATTTGAGAGGAAAGAGGTCAGCCAAGCTAGAGCCTGACCAGTGATACCCAGGTTATCACGGAGACGGTTGAGCAGGATGGTATGGTTGACAGTATCAAAGGCAGAAGAGAGATCAAGCAATATGAGAACACATGGAATGTTAGAGTCAAGGTTCGAGAGTAGATCCTCACGGATGTTCAGGAGAGCAGTTTCCGTGCTTCTGGCGGCTCTGAAGCCAGACTGATGGTCATGAAGGCTACCAACAGATTCAGCATGGAGATTAAGCTGGGAGATGGCCAGTTTCTCCAGGAGCTTGCCCAGGAAGGGAGTGATAGAGATTGGGCGATAGTTAGCTGGGCAGGAAGGGTCGGAAGAGGGTTTCTTAAGAAGTGGGTGCACAAGGGAGTGCTTGAGAGGGGATGGGAAGACTCCACATGCTAAGGTTGTTACATATGGTTCTATAATATGCCACCGTATTTTGATTCGGGGCATACGTATTTATGATACTTATCTCTCTATTTTCAATCAATCCCCTCAGGATGACCATCCTCCCATCCGACTCAGCCAACGTCTGCAACAGTTGAAACGGGACATGTGGCGCCACCCAAATAATCACTCCCCTGGCATAAGCAGAATAGGCCGAGCCCACCACTGTCTCGTTCCATTTCTTCCCAATCATCTCCATTTTATCCTGCGTCAGGTGCGTCTCCTGCAGCCGGGCTATGTCTACCTTCTGATCAGATATTTTGCATCGAAGACCCTGCATAACTCATTGACTTTCTCAGCAAAAATTGTCAGCCCCACAAATAAGGAACTACTGTATGAAATTAGGGGGACGCATGATGCAATGAACTTTTCACTAATTTGCACATGCATGTACATTATGTTTTTGTTATTGAACTGAATTTGATGCACTATTCGTTTGTAGCTGCTTAAATTTGAAGCATTATTCATTTTGAGTTGCTTTGTTTTGAACAGATGAAACTTGTTTGCACTATTTGTTTATTACTTGTTCCAAAATATTTTTTATGATTACTTTTTATAAAACACATTTTCTTATCAACTTTTTGTTTGTATAATTGTATGTTTTTGTCGAATTGTTTAGAATTAACCTCCTGAGTGGGCGGTATAGACCAATTGAGCGGTTTGATTCACCTAGGGATTGCTTAAATCTAGCAACTCACCTCTTTTCAAACATTTGATCTGTTCTTCTTGAACTTCTGTGGTTACAGCTTTAACAGTAAGGGTACCTTTCTAGTTTTACACATACTATGTCTACCTTCTGCCTGCGCAGGTATAGCTTAACCTTATTCCTTTTTAAATAGCTATTAAGCCCCCCGACATTCCAAGTGATTATTTTAAGGTCTCCCATGATGTGCCAGAGTCCCACTTCTCCCCCCACTCATGCAGCCCAGATTCGATTGTTCCACAGCTAAATAGGCTTGTTTTCCAACTCAAACTCCCCTGAAATAAGAACACAATAAACACCCCAACCTCCCGCCCTCCCATCCCCCTACCCCACCCCAACAACACCCTCCCCAACTGTTGCCCAGCTCCATCCCTGGATATCAGGCACCCCCGCATCTAGCCCTTTCTGGCAATAACCCGTACTTGCGGCTATGCAGGGTAAAGCCGCCCTAGTGGCTGTCTTACTACTAACTCCTGGGGAGTAGAGTTCTGCTGCTCCTGTTTAATACACATATACTGCGCCTAATGCTTACCAGTCAATTTATGCATTTTATTCTCTATATTCCGGTCCAACAGGATCAATAAGTCCAAAAGTGACATAATACCATTTGAATGTTCTACTGTCTCTTGCTTGGGATCCCCCTTTTCACCCCAGTATTCATGAGGCATCCTCCTCACTTATCGTGCTTCTCTCGGTCCTGCTCTTCATCTCGCTCCGGACAGCCTTGCAGGTCCAGCCATGCCGCCGCTTCCTCTGGGGTTTCGAAAAAGAACGCTTTACTTTTATGCAAGACTTTTAGCTTTTCCAGGTACAAAAGCATATACTTTATCCCAGCCGTGTGCAGTCTCCTCTTGACCGCCACATAGCTGTATCGCTGTCTCTGCACCAACATTGTATAATCCGTATACGCTGTGATGTTGTTAGATGCCCTTTCAATCGTTCCACCTCTACAAAAGAACTCCAAAATCTTCTCCCTATCTTTATAATTTAGAATCTTCGCAATGATCGCTCTAGGGGGGGCCCTGGGCCTCGGTTTCCTCATCAGGGTCCGGTGTGCTCGTTCAACAGTAAATCCTTGTGAGAGCTTCTCTACTCGTATCTCTTGCAGAATCATATTTTCCACATAGTCCGTGGGGTCCTGGCCTTCTCCCTCTGGCAGGCCGACCACACGGATGTTGTTCCGTCTTGTCCTTCCTTCAGCTTCTTCTGTGCGAATCTCGAGATTAGCCACCTGCTGTTTTAATATGTGGACCTCCTGGTGGTTTTCTCCCTCTGGAGTACCGTCTGCAGAACCTGTTGTTGAGCTTTGCAGAGGAGCAGTAGGAGTCCGCTGCATCTTGGCGAAGACCTCCATTGTGGGTTGTTTGCTCTTGGTCCTAAGTCCTTTCACCGACATCATGCAACCCCATCTGCGTGCCCCGTTTCGGTTCCTCATTATTGTGCAAATTCTATCCCCCTGTGTTTCTATGGCAGGACTTGGTCGGTTCGGACGCGGGTGCCTCCCCCTCAGAGAGTTGCAGTGTGTAACAACATGCACTGTGCTACAATTTCGAGTAGACTGTATCCTCCCACGTGCCTACTTTGGCTATTGCAGGCAATACCCTCTTCACTTGTTCTGGGGGTCTCTAGGTGCACCTTCTTCTCCACCACCACTGTACTATGGGTTTGTGTAGCACCTGGTGTTATGCGTCTAACTCAGTGTTTGTCGCCGTATTTCCTGTCCTGCTATTATTCTACCATCCGCAGCATGTTGGTGTGGGTCTCCTTATATAGCGTGGGTCTCAGCTTCTCCTAGGAGTGGTGATGTCAAATTACCTCAGGTCCCCAGGTGCTTATTCCCCTGCAGAGAGGCAGAGCCAGCTCCCTTTGCTCTTTGAGCACCAGCATGGGCTCTATCATGTGGGGCGCTTGGATTGTCCAATATGATATCAGGACAGCGTCTTAGTTGGTGCCTTCCGTGCCCCACTGTGTTTAAAACGTATGCTTTGCCAGCCCCACTTTCTTATTCACATATAGCCTGGCTCAGACCCCTCTCATTCAGCAGATCAGGAAGGCACTTTCCTCCTTCTGTCAGCCAGTTGCACATGCGAGGCAACAATCTGCTTGTATACAATGGCAGGGAAGCGGGGCATGCAAGTTATTCGATCTGGTGTTCAAGTGCAATAGACCTATGCTGAGCGCTTCCCGTCGATGCATCCACCGCCCTTTGACTATGCAGGCAACATTTCTACAGCAGCCGCTCAGGTACGATGAGCACTACAATGTCTCCGCTACTGACCGACCCATCGCCTTCATATGCAATGTCAGTAACGTGTGGCAAGATCCGCGCCGGCTCCTTGTTCAGCGCAGGTCTTTTACTAACCTTACGCAGTGGCTCGAGGTGCACCAAGTGACTCGCACTGGCCTCGCCTGAGCCGCACGGGGCTCCGATACTTTAACTCCGTTGGAACAATCAATGCTACAATTGTTGCTGCTCGGGCGCCTTATTCAGTCCCAATGCCCTGCCACCACTGCCCTCCAGAGCCCGGCTTGCCGCCAACTCTGCCTTCACGGTGCAGAGCGCTCCTGCTCCAGGCAGTACAGTGTGCTCGGCAAGGCAGACACAGCACCCAGTGGCACAAGAGGGCCCCGCACAGCCCCCGAACACCTGTCCTCCACTCTAGCTGCCTCCACCCAGGTTTATACAGTGGCTTTCGCGATATCAGCCACATCTCCTTTGTTGTCCGCCATTTTGTGCCGCAGCATTTCTGCACGGCCACTTATCAAAAAGGTTCTTTCTCGTCCTCACCAACGTCCGCTTCAATTACAATGTCCAAATGGTACGGGGCCCACAATCCGACATCTATGCCTCCATTTAAAAGGACTGTGGGTCGTTTTTTCGCGTGTTTTCATCGGATCAATTACGGATCTGCAGGAGCAGCTCCACGGGACACATCCTAATTCATGGCCAGTTAGCCACGCCCCTCCAAAACCTATGACATTCTAACAAAAAACATTGTTAAAGGGACCTCATGGTTAAGTTGTGCTACTAAAAACCTATCCGCTTTACTGAAAAAACTACGCTAAAGAAAGGGATGGGTTACAGTGCCCTACTAAAAACCTATCAAATTCAGTGAAAAAACATTGGTAAAGGGAAGTTATGCTTATTGCCCTAAGAACAACCTTGCAAATTCGGTGCAAAACCTTTTGTTACAGGGATGTTACAGTTACTTTGCACTCACAACAACCTATCCATAGTATGGTTACAAGTAAAACCGAAAAGCCCCAGAAATTCGCCAGTTATGATAAGCTAAGCAACCATAACTCGCGCCACCACTGTGCACTGCTAAGACTAACACTGACGACATCAAAGATGACATCACAAATGCCATTCACAACTGAATATATATATATATGTATATTACACGGCCGCGGTAGCGGCTATGTAGTTATGGTTAAGTTGCTTAACCCAAATGGAGGCCACTTTTTGGCAGGCTTATAACTTCACTCCCCCTAGACGAATTCTCATCAAACTTTGCAAAACAAAGTATATGGCCCACTCTGAATTCTTTTGAGAAGTTTGGTGAGGTTTTGTGATAGGGGCAAAGTTATAGGGGGGTCCCAAAAAAATGTTTCTCCATGGACTGAATGGACAAAAACTTTGCGCACATGTACAGCCCAAACCGTTGGACGGATTTTCACCTAATTTGCGGCAAGAGCAGCGGCTTTGTCCCAAAAGCGTCCTTTTGTAAATTTGGGGAAAATCCATCAGTACCTTTTTTTTAAAACAAAAATTAGTGATAGCTGGCGCCGCTTCACGGTCCCATTTCCCTGTTCGCTCCGCGGTCAAAAGTCTGATTGGCCTGGAGTGTGGCGTGATGTCGACGGACATTGGACGCGCCTGGTGGTTGGCTGGAGGGAAGCGTGATGTTTGTCATAATTTTGGGTAACGCTGCCATGTTTTATCTGAGGATAGTGCAGCGCCGTAAGGGGCTGGAAAACATGCTTTGCAGCATCTGGTGCTGGGAAGAGGGGATGGAGAGGCTGGGGTAGTGCAAAGGGGTTCACATGATATATTTGTTTAGGTGGAAGAAGACAGTGGTTTGCGAGCGCTGTCCGCGAGTACTGTGGAAATTTGTGAGTAGCTCCTCAGGTGACTAGCTTCTGTGGTGACTGCAGGCAGGCTCAACTGCGGATGGGGAGTGGATTGCAGATGATGGGAGGATATTTGCATTGGGTGTACTATGCTGTGTTGTGTGTGGTAAGGCTCTAGCGCCTTGTGTGCATGGCCGGAGGCCTTGCACCGAAGAGTATACCCACTGGTTGCAAGTAGGTTTCACACTGTTGGCTTGTGTGTGTGGTTTGGAAGCAGTGTATACACTATTGGTTGCATGGCTATGGTGATTGTTAGCACGTCCTACAGTTTTTGGTGTTTGGCTGGAGGTGATGGAGTCAATAGTCCTGGACTGTGTCCACTGGGTGAAGGGCTGCAATACTGTGTTTGTATAGAAGTGGATAGGTTTCAAGTGGATGGTTTATGTGTTTGGGTTGTGCCCATTAGCCAGATGACTGAGTACTTTACTGTATTATGATGTATTGGTTGTCAGTAGTTAATACAATCTTGGGTGCATGGGCAATGTTCTGAAGATTTTGTGGTTTGGTTGGAAGTAGTATAATCATATGTGAATGGAAGTGGGTAGGCATGCCGGAGGCTGTGTTATGTTTGTGGGTTCTGGTAACTGGATCGATGTTTGCATGTATGGCTGCATTATGTTTCGGGGGTTGGATAGGGCTGTCAGTGTCTGTGTTACGTTTGTGGGTTGTGTAACTGGCCACATGTTCGCATGCATGGCTGCATTATGTTGCAGTGGTTGTGGCCAAGGCCTAGCCTCTTGGGTGCATGGCCGGAGGCTAAGCCTTGGCCACAGCAATGTAATTCTTTTTTTTTTTTTGATGTTTTAGTTTGGTTACAAACTTTTCCATCATTTTTGTGTTCAATGCGGTGTGATAAAAGAGTGTAGAGAGAGAAAGAAAAAAAAAAAGAAAAAAACATTTGAGATTTCGTTCAAGCGTTTCTTCCATTGAGTTCAAGGATGCTGGTGAGAAACAGAGTAATTGTATATATGTATTTGTTGTTTTTACCACTGAGGATGGCAGCCCATCTTTCTTCAGTATTCATTTGTTGGGATGAGAGATCAAAGTAGGTGCCAAAATGTTTGTGTTGATGTGCAAGGGACTGACATTCCATAACCAGGTGGAATATGGTTTCCGGTGTTGTTTCAGCTTTGCAAAATCGGCAGTAGTTTTCTGCTCTGACAATTTGCCTTGTTGTTGCAAGATAGGATTTTGTTGGTAGAATGTTCAGACGAATTCTTAAGAATGTTGACCGGATGGTTTGGTCTGGGAATAATAGAAGATACGGTGGGGGTTGATGTATTTTTCTGTTGTCTATGTTACATTGAAGTGTCTGTTTGTAGCTATTTTTCAGTTGGATGGTGTTGATCCAATCATTCTGAAAGAGTTTAGTTTTGACATATTGTGGACGCATGATTAGGAGTTCTTCAGGTATCTCTTCGTTTTCCAATTCTTTAATGATGGATTTTTTCCATTTTTCTAACACTGTGTTGTTAAAGGTGTTTGGTTGCGTTTTCAGAATTTGAATTGCAAGAGTTTTTCCGTCAGATAGTATTTTTCGAAAGATGTCCAATCTTTTCCATCGTACAATAGATCCAATAGATTGGATTGCCAATTCATATCGTATCCTCGGCATTGGAAACGACTGTTGGAGGTGGAGAATCTTTCGCCAAAAGATTGACTCAAATTTCATCCAATTTACTTTTTCGGTGTTGATCATTGCTTCTGTTCCATAGGTTATTAGAATATATTTTAGTTTATAATAAGCAATGATGGGTCTGAAGGAGAATTTTCCATATTTCCTGTGGAGTATGCAACCTTGGCGTGCCAGTGTTTGTGCCTTTTGCTCTATTTTGTCCAACCATTGTTCTTCAGTCTTGGATTGGTTGATTAGTATGCCAAGGTATTTAAATGTAGTCACGTTTTCTAGTCGGGTTCCACTGATGTTGAATGCTGGTTGATGTGTTATTTTTGGTTGTGGTTTGGTTAGAGTCATTGTCTTTGTTTTTGAAATGTTGATTGTTAGCTCGTTGTTGTACATGTAATTACTCAGTGATGTCAAGGCGACTTGAAGTCCAGAGGCGGTTTTGTCAAGCAAGACTATGTCATCGGTTTATGCCATAACAGGGACAGGTGTAGAATTTATTTTTGGCGGATTCGTTTGGTTACTGGTCAGATGATGTTCGATGTCTGATGTAAATTGGTTATAGAGGGTTGCTGCTAGGGGGCATCCTTGGTTTAGGCCATTCCATATGGTGATTGGTTTGGTGGTTGTGCCTTGTTTAGTAAGTCTTACTTTTATTGAAGTTTCTGAGTATAGTAAGATAATTGGTTCCAGAATGCTTGAGGGGCAGTTCCATGTTTTGAGTTTTGCCCATAGTTTGTGCCATGATATAGCATCAAAGGCCATCTTCAGGTCAATAAATGCAGCATAAATTGTGGTCTTGTTGTTGATGGCTTCATACTTGATAAAATGCAGTAGTAACAGATTGATATTGGTTCCAACATTGGCAGTAAAGCCCGTTTGTCGTGTTGAAATCCGGCCGTTGTGTGTGGCCCAAGTAGTTAGTTGTCTCAGTAGTGTTGTTGCAAAGAGTTGTCCCAATGGGTCCAGAAGGGCGATTGGACGGAAGTTCTGTGGTTGATCACGGGGTCCTTGTTTGTGGATGGAGACAATTGTAGCTGATCGCCAAGAATTTGGGATTTGGTTGAGTGTATTTATGATGGATATTATCTGGCACATGAAGTTTGCCCATGCCGGAGGATCTTGCTTGAGTACAGCGTTTGAAAGTCCATCAGGACCAGGTGCTCTTGATGTATTTACATTTTTGATCATACAGATCAGGTCGTCGTAGTCGATGGTTACTAACCATATCGGTTTGTTGTTGTTTGTTTCTTCTTTGGGGTGAGATGGTCGAGCTGCATAAATGGATGAAAAGTGTGTAATCCACGTTTGTTGCGATACGTTGGCCGTTAGCTTGTGCTGGTTTTGTGAACAGAAATGTAATACAGCCATGCATGCAAACATTGTGATACTGGTATATGGATTCCACAAAACTGGTATATGGATTCTACAAATATGTTTATGCAGTGCATTTCTTTTTGCTTCAATTGTTTGGGTAAATTGTTTTAACCATACGTTGCTCCATTGTGCACACTTTCAAATATGCATCTCTCCTATGGTGGTTACCTTTACAGAATGGTTGTGGAAGACATTCTAGACTTGGTAGAGCACTAGAAGTGAGCTGAAATGTGTGCACTTCGATATGGTGTACTTCATTAAACTTGTTGTCCATTACAGAGTGACCTGACACCATTTTGGTTTGCAATGGTTTGCCCCTGATCAGACCCTTTGCCTAGGGAGTGAAGTAAGCCATTGCAACATTAAAGGATTTCCTTAGCATCACACATTTAAAATATGGACAATGTACACAACTGACCACATATAATTGAAGGTCTACTTGACATACCTATGTATGAAATGTTTTCTTTATTGAAATGCTTTGGAAAAAAAAATATCCATTCAAAGAAAAAGAGCATTTCACAGTGACATACCCTTGCACTATACAATTGGTTGTAGAAATATGTTCAGCAAAGTTAGTATACTGTTATTCATTTCTCCCACATCTAGCATGGAAGGTACATCAGTACTAGATACACTACTGTGCGAGAAAAAAATTACACTTCACTCTGAAAATTACAGTGTTACTTGAAAGACAATATCCTGCACTGTTGCTTGTAATCACTCTGAGTTCACATTTCTTAAGGGAGATTAGTCCTTGCTAATATCCCCCCTGGCCCCTATTGATGTTTATCTGCTGCCATTGTAATGCTCTGTTTACACAGAGCAACATCTTCAAATGCTGCGCGTCCTAGGAGAGCTCTCCTACCGCATTTCTGCCCTGGCATTTAATTATCACACAGAAGTGTGAGCTCAGGGCACAAAAGGTTTTAATCAGGTAACGGGTGAAGGCAAATTCGGCATGTTTAAGGTCCGGAGAGAATGCCAGCAAATCACCGGACAAAACCATCCATGCGGGTAAGTCCCGCAAAATACAGGACGGTTGGCCATCTCACTATTACCTTTTGTTTTGTATACTTTTTCAGGTGTCGAAAGAACGCGCTTGGTGTTGCCATTTTGTGCTAATGTTATGTGTGCATTGCGTGCACTAACTTTACAGGAGGGCATGGCACTACATCACAACACTCTCCTCCATAGCTGACATTAGTTGTTGACAGTAGTTGCTCAAACCGTGCTCTCCAGCTACTTTCATAACGTTCATGCCCAGAGTAGCCCAACCTGCCATACGAGGACGTAGGTCTGGAAAACAGGAACATAAACAGAAGCTAAAAGAGACATGCGCACACAGAGCGTAGGGCCCAGTCTTGTTGTACATAGTCGTTGATCAGAGAATATTAGAATAATTTATCAGCAACACTGCGTACTGTGGCAAGTGGTTTTATTTTTCATAGAATGTTCACAAGAAAGTATAAGCTGCCTGAAACAACTGCTTTTTTCATTTTGCGAGTAAATTCCAGCATGGAATGCGTTCCGTGCTTTTCTGTACTTCTTTTGTCATCTGGCAAAGTAGCATAAGGATTAATTTATGGTCCTTGGTGGTTCGTGTGGGAGAACACACTTTCTTTGTAAGTTAGGAAAGGTGACAGTTGTTGCCTCTGTGATGTCTTACATCATAAACATTTGCATGTTGCTTCTTATTGCCGGAAACACAAATGGACATACAGGGCCATAGCGGTCATCCCAGATAATGATGAGCGAAAACACACCGCTTATGGTAATCTTGCAATGATTGTTCCACATTCCGTCAGTTGGCATGTTGAAAGTATGACACGGCAGTAAGGTACAAGGTATCTGCGAACAAAGAGGAATAAGAATACATTTAAGAAGCCGTTATCAGTGGCAGCGTAAAGGATAAGGGTTCTCAGGGAAGGATGTCACAAAGGGCCCTAGGAGGCTGGGTCATGGACCTTTGTGTGAGCTACTGTGCATTATTGAGTAGCATTGGATGTTCACCCACTGGCTTGCTCTCTGTTTTGTAGGTGCCACTCTCCTTCCACGGCTACACACATGTGAATCGTCTTTCAAATGTTGCCAACACACCCTCCTTTCATGTGTTTGCTTTTTATAAAAGATGTCAGTGCCAGCGAGTGTCGTGCAGGAGCTTTTTTGCCAAAACATCCAACAGTAAAATATTACCTGTCGACATTTGTGTGCCGGCCGAGTGGTAAATGGGCCTCTGGCCATTACTAATTTGAGTAGAATAAAGGCGTGTACAACACTTAAGTGTTTGAAAAGTCATTATAAGGACAATACAGCCAATCTTTCAGCACACACTTGAACATAGGGTGTGCTGTTTCAGTGCACGAGTTGCGTTCACTTTCAGTATTGTGCTCTATGTATACGTTTGAATGGGTTGGAGAACCATGTCAACAAAACCAACAACAATCATAGTAGTCATTTAGGCTGAATGCTGGAGACATGGCACTGTAACGCAGCATGAAGAATGCTGTTACAAACCCAGTACAGTGCACACAGACAAGGTCTACGGAATGATACCTTCATAATTTTGCACGCAGAACTGTATCTTACTAAATTTTAATTCCTATACATATGTTATGTAAAGTTGTACTTACATAACTTCTGCAAATTCCATGGTTATACTGTGTCGATGGGAAATTTCTCTGTACAGCATATTGGACAGTTGCAGACTACCTTTGCGGAGAATATGCGCTGCGACTATACTGTAAGTTATCTTTCATTTTTTTTATTTCATACAATGGGCCTCATTACGACCCTGGCGAAATCGAAAAACGATGGCGGAAATGCAATACCGCCATCGAATAGCGCTCGGCGCGATTATGACCCGTCACCGTAAAGTACGATGCCATTAGCGACACCGTAGTGAACGCCAACGCTAACTGCACCAAGTACGCGCACGCGCGCCATGCCAAACCGTAATTACCACCATGGCGCAACGGTACGCGAATTCTGACCCTAGCGGACATTTACCTAACGCCATCAAGCATGGCGGAAAGTACCATTCCGCCATGGTGAGAAGTACGGCATCGCGAACCAACCGTAAATGGCCCTACTGAGTGCCTGTACACCACTCCCTGGCCACATTGCACAACTCCTCGTAGGTGCAATGAAGTCACACAATGCAACCAGTGAAATGTACAAGTCACCCATGCATGCCAACGAACAAATGAATGTAGGGGCTCCAAGTGCCTTGTGAGTGGCCATCCATATTTGCCATGGCACCATTGCCGTACTGATGCAGCACAGGCATGTGAAGGTTCAAGTACAGCAACATGAACTGAAATATGAGACAAACAAAAACAGGCCCCCCATCGCTTGACACCAGTGTAAGGCAACATTCAAAGCAGCATCCTGAGGGAGTCTGCACCAGCCCTGTACTCCTGCCAGTAAACAAACCAACCATCAGCATAAGCATGTACCACACAAGTTGGCAGAGTGACTGAGCAGCCAGGCCCATCTCAAGAGGGGCCAATGGGAGCTGCAGGGCACAGATGGCACGAATACAGAAGCTATTCCAATGGACATGACCTCAGTCTCCCTCCAAGAAACGCACGCAAACACAGGCACCTGTGACCAGCCATATTATGATAATCACATCATTCCACCAATCCACCTGGCTGACCGGCATCTGTTACACAAAAGCTAATCCCCCGCCCCTGAGCATGACATCATTAAAACAGTCATAATGGCAGCCCCTATCCCTGACCTCACTGGGCTTCGTAGGCAAACGCGCCCAGTACAGTACCACGCAACTATACTCAGAAGCCAGAACCCAATGCAGATCTTCTCACAATACATCGCTCCACAAATAGGAATATGCTACATTACTTGCAAAGAATAACGCTACACGGTCAATATCAGAATAGAAATTTAATGCACAACAAAATCACCAAGTCCATACAGCCATAAGGTCATGAACTCCAAAATATATTTCATCATTGTGGGCTGCATCCGCAATAAATGACCAGCTTCTTCTTGTGTGACGCCCTGTTACTTCATGGTACACAGGGGCTACATTCACGTACAAAAAGGCAACATGGAAGCGCCTAGAACCGCAGGGCCGTCCCATTAGGTAGGCACTAGTCCAGCTGAAAGGTCGATATGTTGCTCCTAGCCACTAGTACTGCGTAAGGGCATGTTGCCCATTGGCGATCGTCCCATAAGATCGTAATGGTGCTCCACTGATTAACACGAAGCAGCAGGTGTCGGGAGTAAAAGCCATCTGCAGGAGTGGCATACAGATGGCAGCGGAAAAAGGGGAGGAGATACCTGTCACCCAAATGAAATGAAAAAGAATAGTATGGGCATCAGAACTTCATTTGAATTACTCACTTCAATGATCACACTAAATCCACAGCCATATGCATGCTAGCCCACTCAAAAGGATTATTCCCACCCAAAAATCACTTGCGAATCATAACTATATAAATCGAGTTGGAAACACTATTACAAACGAGTCTT
Organism: Ambystoma mexicanum; assembly: GCF_040938575.1. Taxonomy (NCBI): domain Eukaryota; kingdom Metazoa; phylum Chordata; class Amphibia; order Caudata; family Ambystomatidae; genus Ambystoma; species Ambystoma mexicanum. The sequence goes on from NC_090932.1 coordinate 554,902,651, forward strand.
TGTGTGCATGCGTCTGTTAAAACAGAATCCATTAGATGGGATTAGTAACGTGCATAGACACAAGTGTTTGAAGGCGCGTCGAGACAGGGAGGGTTCAACAAGGGCAGATAGACGATGGTCCCACTATGGCAGCTCTGCATCACATAGCGCAGGGGAAGGGGATAGATTCCAAAAAGCCATGTACATGGCAAACTCTCAATTAAATCATATGTCCATGCATCCATACATCATTCCCTCATCCCGGTATAAAAACGCCTGATTATTTACTCACATAACATTTGAAATTTCCATTGAGTCTGTGCGTAATGCAGTCTGCAAAATCCACTGTGCTCCAGCCCGGAATTCTAGTATTGTGAAGTAACATGTATTTGGGAACGTCCTGCCTTATCGTCCACTACGCTATTGCGCATCCCATACTATTCATATCAATCATTGCATTCTCGCCATGGCCCCTGTCCGAAGGACATTAAACAATAGAACGTTATATTTGCAGTCAGACCTGTGGGCGTCTCCTCGCCGCTAGCTGAAAACCGAAAGCGCTGTCCTTCGAATTCCTCATTTGCAACATCACGTCGAAAAGGCATCTGTGACCGCTTGAAATCACAAATTCATCCATGTAGTGCGGCAGTGTGTGAAAATGGCAACTGGCTTCACTCACAAATGGGACGGCCCGCCCGTCGGTGATCCTCGGTACAGTGCTGCATGAGGGTCCACCGTTAATCGAGTACTACATTCCACTGACCCTTCACAAGTTTGTTCGCGACTGCAAAGATAGTATGTGAAACAATGGGACCATAGCAGAATGAACATATTAACAAATATTTCACAGCCATCGGGATTAAATACATGATTGTAATAGCAAGATGCTATGCGTCAAATTGCAGCGTTGTGTGCGGGACGTGCTCGCCCAAAGGGGATTGCAGCTTGCACAGGTGGAATGAATCACCACAGGTGGAGGCTATACAGCCTGAAAACACATAAATTGCACACCCAACCCCCTCCCACAACCACATCCACTCCAAAATGCTACCGGCAGGACTAGCGATGTTGGCCCTGGGGGACCTGATAGCACTGCAAGTACTCCAACTTCAAGAAGAAGACGAACACCAACTACCACAACAACCGGCCGCACAGAGGAGACGCAGGAGGAGGAGGAGGGCAAGGCAGGGCCAGCAAGGCCCGCCAGCACAGCCACTACCACCACGCAGGCAGCCCGCAATCCCACGCCTCCGAGCTCATCCGTTCAACCTCACTGATGAGCAGATCCACACCCTCTACCGTTTGGACCGGGACACCATAACCGCCATTGTGGACATGACACAGGCTGACCTTGTCAGCATGATAGATAGCCCAACCGCCATCCCACCCCTACTGAAGGTGGTGTCTGTACTCCACTTCCTGGCCACAGGCACCTACCAGCACACAGTCGGACAGTTGCATGGCATTTCACAGCCACTGTTGTCACGGACACTATTGCAAGTGCTCGATGCCCTCCTGAAGCACGCAGACGACTACATCTCTCTACCACGCTCGGAGCAGGAAATTACGAACACAAAAGTGGGATTCCATGCACTTGCCGGCATACCGGGTTGCATTGGTGCCATCGACTGCACCCATGTGGAATTGGTTGTCCCACATGCCATGGAGGCCCAGTACCGCAACCGAAAACAATATCATTCTCTTAATGTACAAATGGTGTGTGACTCCAACAGGATCATTACACATTGTTGTGCCCGATTTCCTGGATCAACCCATGATTCTATGGTCTTGAGGAACTCTACAATACCACGCTACATGGAGCGACACGCAGGGAACAGATCCTGGCTACTCAGTGAGTCTCATTTCATGCATGATGATGTGGGGTATGTGATGCGGCAATGACCTGGCAGGAAGGGGGGGGGATGCGTACGTAGCAATGTCATTCCACAAACATCCTTTATTGTCCACATACAGGTGATGCCGGGTATCCACTGAAGAGATGGCTCCTTACACCACTCCGGAACCCACAGAACCAGCATGAGGAGGACTACAACCATGCCCACTCACGTACCCGTGTAGTCATAGAACAGGCATTCGGCCTACTGAAGGGTCGTTTCCGCTGCCTCAGCAGGTCTGGCGGGGCACTCCTGTACCGCCATGAGAAGGTTGCAAAGATGGTCATGGCATGTGTCATGCTACACAACATGTGCCTACGTAGAAATGTGCCCATGCCCCCTGACGCAGAACTGCAAGCACCTGAAGATGGTCATGATGAGGGTGGGGATGTGGCAGCACCTCAAGGAGTCCGCGAGGCACAGGAGGGCCGTGAAATTCGTCAGATTCTCATAGATTCATGCTTCTAGCACTCACGCCTGGTGGCTGATACATGGACACGGGACTTGTGGCACTGTGTGCGTCTGGAACATGCACAATATGGACTGTACGCCTATAAAGGCCTCGTACACAAAGATCAATGTCCACACATCTCATTGGATGATTGTGAAATGTTTATAGCATATGTGAAATTATGTTACACACCCCATCGACCCGCCACCCAAGTAAGCCCAAAACACCCCCTCCACCCTCCTACCTCCCCCTCGAACACCAGTGTCCGAAGATGCTCATTGTCAGTGGGCAGACGCTATTGCAAGCCCCCTCTCCGGGCATCAGGGGCACCCCTGCCTGTGGAGCGCAGGTTCCTCCCAGATCTACGTTGGGGGCTGCCCTGGACGGAACTTGCAACGGATGATGTCTCTGCCTGCTCACGTCCATGCATGTCCCTAAGGGTTTGTGAGAGCTCAGTGAGCACACGGCGCACAGCGGCAAGTTCAGCACATACGTCTTTGGACGTCGCATGCAGTTCCCCCCTCAGGCTCTCGGTGCTTCTCTCCATTTGTACTCTCAGGCTCTCGGTGCTTCTCTCCATTTGTGCCCTTAGTGTCTCTGTACTTCTCTCCATTTCTGCCCTAAGTGTCTCAGTAGATGTTTCTATGGCTGACTTAGTACCCCCACATTCATCAGCATGGTCCTTGAGGAGCGTGGCCAGTTGCTGCTGTTGCACGATCACCTGGTCGAGGGACTGTTGCCTCTGCTGTGCCATGGCCATTTGCGGTGGTGTCACAGAGGGGCTGATCACCTCATGTTGCCTTGCCACAGGGCTTGTGGGGGATGGCCAGTCGTCGTCTTGTGGGTGCCCCTGCGTGGTATCCTCATAGTGTCTGGGATGAAACGAACAGGGGGATTGAGACAGGTCATGGATGGATCCTACATCGACATCACCGTTTTCTATGTCGGAGCATGCTGCCATTAATGCAGTGTCACCTATGGTGCTGCTGCCACCAGAAGCAGTGCCTTCTGTGGCATCCATTGGGGGGACCTGTGGTGGTGCTGTTGTGGGCATGCTGGCTGCTGGGGTGCCTGTTGAAGTCCCCTCCTGTGTGCTGCCACTTGATTTGTGCAGCTGCCGTTTCTTGATCCGTGCAGCTGAGGTGGAGGGTGTTTGGCCGTTGGTCTTGGCCCTCTTTGCAGGTGTGCTGGTAGGGGTGTCCTGGAGCTCGTCGTTTGGATCGGACCCTGTGGTGGAGTAAAGGAGGGCGAGCGTTATTGATGGGTCTGTGGAAATTGGAATGGCAATGTATCACATGCATTGGGGTGGTACCTGAGGGTGATTTGGGTCAGGGCCTTGGAGGTGGTTTCATTATTGTGTCGATTGAGCATGCAGTTGTTTTGCAGCCTGCAGTTAGGGTGTGCCTGCTGCACGTGTAGAGGGTGTTTTTTGGATTTTTAATTATTTATGTATTTAATGTGACTTTTAAAGTGCGCTATCAGGCCAATGTATGTGGACGTTCTCCTGGACATGTGTTTCTGTTGCACTATGTGGACACATGGTACTTCACATGATTGGACATTGTGGATTTAGCATTGTCTTCTTTGGCCCACCTACCTGATTCTTCGGATGTCTGCACTCCTTTCTCCATCCCTCCGACTCCCTCTATACTCTCCATTCCAATGGTGGAGGCACAGATTTCTTCCCAGGGGGTCAACTTGATGGGTGATTCCGATCCTCCCCCGGTAGCTGTGGCAATGTTACGGTTGGCGGATAGTATGCTCCGTACGCGTATCTGCAAGTCGTCCCATCGCTTTCTGCATTGCTGTGGGTTGCGGGGTGCGGTCCCCACCGCACTTACCCGCTGTGCCACCAGGGCCCATATGGCCTTCTTGTTCGCAAGTGCCGTCCTGGTCATTTGCGTCGAGAAGACGACGGCAGCATTCTCCTGGAGGGTCTCTGTGAGCACGGTGAGTTCCTCACGGGAGAAGTGGACCTGCCGCTTGCGGTCGCACGCTTTTTTCGCTACTTTTGCCATTTTTATTGTTTTCACTAGGCTGGATGACGGGTTGGGATGTGTCTCAGGGTAGTGTTTTTAATGGTTGTGTGGGAATTCTGATTTTATAGGTATACGGCGTGCTGTTTCCCGTTCCGGGACCATGTTTTTACTTCCGTTTCCGTATATTTACGGTCACCGTATTTTCCGATTGCCGCTCATTACGGTGACCGCTATGATGGGTGGCGGAATTGCACCTAGGGCGCCGTACGACGGCGGTGAGGGGCGTTTTGGGGACATTTCCGCCATCGCGGACTTTGCACTTCCGCCATGGCGTAGTGCTCGTGCCCGATGGGTCAGTATTAGCCGCACTTTACTCCGTCGTGCAATGGCGGAAACGCTATTTACGCTATGGCGGTCAGGTCGGTTACTTTCCGCCAGGGTCGTAATGAGGGCCAATGTCTGCTCTTGGAGCCATTCATGCGTACCGCTTAAGGCTATTTTACAATGAGCATTTGTCCTGTTGAAAGAGAGGTATGTTAGGTTTCAATTTCCGGATACCATGCGGCTAAAAATAAAGATTCAGGTGGCAACGTGTTACGATTTCTCTGTGCATTTCCGAATATAAGTAGTGTATTTACGTAGAAGTTAGTATTATGTACATCGAGAGAGGATGGTACCTTATACATGGTGCAATGAATGCACAGATGACACAATATATGAATGTACATTTTATGGACCCTATGTGCTATTGATATGTGCAGTGTCTTACTGTTGTCAGACTGTGTGTGCGATGGCTCTGCATACACGGGTGGCAGGGCCATCTTACGCACTTTGGTGTGTTTGGGCATGGAGATATTTGGGGCTCTCGTTCAAAAGGAATTACTTTACAACTTCTCCAAACAGTGTAAGTGGCCTGCGGTTTTCAAATTGTGTCTCCATTACACATTAAAAAAGAGAAGCAGGAGTTTGAAATTTTAAGGAGTACAGCAGACTTTCAAATATGGTTGCTCGACTCCATTGTGTGTTCTATACGTTCCAGTCAAATGGTGTACATAACAACAAAGATGAACTAATGGCCTAAAGGATGCCAGTGGCATGTGCGTAGACAAACCTTACAGAAAATAGGACAGTTACATAAGACATATGGATGCATGTTTGTGTTTGAGTTGTGGTGAATGTGCAGATTATTGGGGAGGCTACTGTATTATAGTGCATTGAATGTGTCTAGTTATTACAGGCTTGGTTGAAGAGGGCATTCAGCAAAGCAGTTGTCCATTGTGTGGAAGTAATCTAATACTATGTGAACTGAAGTGATTGGGGAGTAGGTGGCTGTGTATGTGTCGGGTTTGTGGTAAGTGGGTAGATGTTTCTATGCATGGTTGTACTGTGCTGTGGTAGTTGTGCCCAGGGTCTACAATATTGAGTGCATGGCTGGAGCCTGTAGACTGTACGGTGTGTAGTGAAGAGTATAGGCCGTGGGTACAAGCAGCACAGTTTAATATAGCTGTACATTAAACATTGTGATATTGGTATGTGGATTGGAGAAATATGTGGACACATTACACTTTGAAGTTTATAAAGAAGTCTGACATCATTAATTCCATACTTACTTTTTCTATTGTGGATGGCCTGTGCAGTTTTTGTGTATGGGATGTGAAATGTTGCAGCAATCGTTGCTTCCTTATCTGTGGAAAAAGAGAACATAATAACATGTTAGAGCATCTATTTCGTTATTTTGCAGTTCATTGCATTGCATGTATTTTTACACTTTGTGGACCCTCATAATTAGTACTTTATAAGTACTATGCTTTAAACAAGTGTACTGTGCAATGCGCGCATTTCCTGTGTTTCTTTACATAATCATTGGGTCTGTGGGACAAAATATTCCATGCTGGATAAAAAAAAAACTTCCAAATGTATTTGCTGTTACTTTGCACAGTACATTACAGTAACGTTTGCGCTGATTATAGCAATGTTTAAGGTGCACTGTTGCAGTAGGAGGAATTGCAATGGTGTACGATTTCTGTTTCGTAAAGCAGTTGGTGTATTCTAACTGTTTACCTGCTTCCTTTTTTAGCAGTATTTCTTTATGCGTTTGGTTGCTGCTGATGTTTTGCCAGTACTGTGCCATTGCACTGTGATACTGCAGAATTGTGAGGGTAGTTATGTACCTGTTGGCGTACTGTAACTGTTCATAGTTTGGAAGTTTTTGAGGATATGTTTGTGGGACTGTGGTTGCTGAAGGTTGAGTTTGGCAGTTTGAATGCTGCAAGTATTAGTGAAGTATTATGGTTGCAGTTAGATACCAGTTGGTGTATTCACACTGTTTACAGTTTTCTCATTTTTATAGGGTATGTTTAGATGCTTGTGGATTCCTGTTGGCAGTTTCACATCTTTCCACATTCTGAAGTGCTGGTGCACCATTATGGGTTAACATAATGATATTTGCATATGTATTGAATTGTTATGGGCATTGTTAGACAGGTGGTGACTCATTTGAGTAGTTGGTGGTTTCAGAGGTTACTGAGGATAGTTTGGAACCCTCATACTTAGTAGTTTTTCTTTTAAGTACCATGTAGGAAACAGTATTAGTGTGAATTTTGTACACTTATTGTTTTTCTGACTGTAATCATTGGGGAAACAATTGTAGAACAGACACAGTGATGCATTTGTTGGATAGTTACTGTATGCTAAGTTGCTCTAGTTTCACAGTGTAGAAGGTAATTCTTTTTTGTGCAATTATGTAGGTACTGGTGGGTGTTAGGGAGTAGGGTATTCTAATTTTATACATTAATGAGTACATTTTTGGCTTCAAGAATATTAAGTAGGCATTTGCAAGATTTGCTGGTAGTCTCTGCTTTGGAGTAATGGGAGTATAATTGCATTCAAACCATGACCATTGCTTTCTAATATATTCAGTATAGTGACCTGCACTGGTTGTGTCGCCTGTGTGGTAGATTATGGCTACTGTTGTAAAGGTTTGCTTGCCAAGTGATACCTGTCAGTGTGTGAAGGTAGTACGTTTTGGTTCATTTGCATTGTATCTTCAAAGCATTAATATTATGTATTGGCTATGTGATTGTATATGTAAGGTGGAACGATTATCGGAATTGCAAGAAGTGCACAATATGCTATGCATTTTGTACCAGATTCTGAAATGGAATGGAATCACAGTTAGGTAAAGATTTCATTCATGGGTATGTTTTGCTTTCTAGTATTTGCAGTAAGCACATTAGAAATTCCTGTGGATCTTCTTGTCTGTTTAATGTGAATTTCACCATTCCTGCACAGTAGTCCAATTCCTGCCTTATTCCTGAGACACTGTAAGTGTGTTCAGGATTGTTTGCTGCATTTCTGTGAAGGATTAGCATTTGTAAACACAACTGGTTCGAGCCGTTTAAACAAATGTGTTCAACAATTGCTGGCATTTGGAATAGAACATTCATTGCTACATTTGCATAGCAATTTACACCAGTTGTATTGAAAATTTGAATGGACCAGGCAGTTCTGTGTCTGAGTACTTTGATGGAAGTGCACATGGTACTTCTCTTTGTGTGCGGAGTTGGGTATATGTTGCCTTTGCAGTCCATTTTTTCTGTGTTTTTGGTAGTTGATGCAGTATGAGCTGATGAGCAGTATGAGCTGATTTAAATTATTTTGGTGGTACTGTTGGGCGTTCATTTAGAACTTCTGATAGCATGAGTTTTCTTTCAAAACATTTGTGTTTTTGAGGAACAGGGTACATTTTGAGATGGGGTGTGTAGCGGGCACATAGTCTAATATAATCTATGATACAAGGAATGTCAGCGCTGACTGCACTTGCATCAAAATTGACTAGATATAGTCCTTCAAGTGTACGTAGACGTGACAGTGCTATGTAACTCATGGATTCTTTAAAGACTGTGCTGCCAATATCAATTAATGCTTGATCTAAGGTTAGACCTTGCGATTTATGAATAGTGACTGCGTAAGATAGCGACAGAGAGAACTGTTCTCTGCGTACATAAATGTCTTTGAAAAGAAGGAATTGAGCTGTTGTGCATCATATCCTTTTAACTTCTGAAAGTTTGTCAAACTGGATGTTGACAAACTGAATGCTGTTGTCACATGGGTATGTCTGGGAGCCAGCAACTGTACCAAGTGCTCCATTAACTAAACCTTGCTCTACGTCAATGTTACGCTTTAGCATTACTCTACAGTTTACACATAATGTTACATTTTTCTCCAAACCAGCTGTGTTGGAAATAAAGTTTTCTAAGGTATTTCATTGTGCTATGGCTTGTTGACACATAGGTATTCTCATACCGTGTATGTCCAGTTTGTCTGTGGGGTGAATTTCCACTAGTGGTTGCATTTCTTTTTTTAGCATTGTTGCATTCAATTGTGCACATCTTGCTAGAGTTGACATTAAGGCCATACAGTTGACATTTTTGTGTGGTAATTGTTCCATGACACCAGTAGCAGATGTGTTATGGCCGTACAGCTCTTGGATGTGTCTGTTATTTAGGATACACTGCGCATCCTTTGATAGTAAACCAATCTGCATGTTTTTTTAAATGTTAGCGTAGGTGAGGTCTGTAGACTGACGCATGTTTTCAGTTAGTTCTCTGTATTGGAAATGTTGCCAGAGATTTACATTCCCAATGCTTCCAAGAGTTTTATGGCACAGTTTGTGTCTTAAGGTTTTAAAGATATGTTCACCTTTCACTGGTGTCAATTAAAGGAGATCTCCAAAAACAATGACATGTTTTCCTCGAAAGTGTTCTTCATAGTCTACTTTGAGGACCTCTTGCAATCTGAGGTGAATCAAAGCTAACATTAGGTTGGAAACCATGCTGACCTCATCTACCAGGAGCATTTTCATTTGTTTCAAAACTCTGCGTAGCTCCATAGCAGCTTCTGCTAAAAGTTTGTAGTACTCTAATTTGTTTTGGTGTTCTACTGGAAGGAGTAGCAATCGGTGTACAGTGACACCACCTATGTTGTTGGAAGTTTAACCTGTGGTGGCGGTTTTAAGGTATCAGGTAATATTATTCCCATATATATGGTCGCCATAAATAATATCGCCGGGAAAAGGTTGTGGCGATATTATATGGGTGACCATATATATGGGGACAGGGGCAAAAAAAAGAAAAAAAAAGTTATGCAATAATGTCACCACAAAAAACGGCCTTTTTACGGCGATATTTTTGCATGGCGAGATTTTTGTGGCGACATTATCACATGGAACCAGTTTTAACAGCTGAAAGGTTGTTGTTTGTTAATTCTTGAAGTAATTTACTGATCATTTTTATTAAGAATGTTTTCCCTGAACCAGCTTCACAACTTAAATATAGCAGTACAGTTTTGTAGTGTTCACAGATACAACTTTTAGTTTCGTGCTGTATGCCATGTTCAATTTCTTTAGTTACTTCTAGAAAAATGGTACGCTGTTCATTGTTAAGTTGTGATTTTAGTAGAGCAAATTCTTCTGCATATTGCTCATAATGACACATGGTTTCTCTACTTACTTCATGGCTAATTCTGCCTCATTTGATATGAGTGGCTGTCCAAGTGGTTCTTGGCTTCCTGTCACAGAAGCTTCACTGCTCTCATGAGTGTCTACATTTAGTTGTGCTTGAAGTTCTTCTTCTTGTTGGCGTTCGTTGTCCAATATGGTTTTGTATTGTGTATAGTTTGTATCTGTTATGGTACTTTCACTTGCATTAAAAGCATCTTCATGGGAGGCATGGTGTCTAATAAATTGTGTTCTTTTCTCCATGGTTTGAAAAGTTGCAGTAGAGCCATGTAGTACAGTTCTTTGTGTTGAGGAGTTTTTAATGACAATTTCATATGATTAATCAGGATGCATTTGGTAAGTTTCACCAGGCTTCCTTCACAACTTTTGACTCTGTATCTACCTTTTTTCTCATCTGGTTTAATGTTATTTTTACAATGGATTTAAGATTAGTGGGTTTGATACTGTTAACTTTTGTGCTAATTGTAACTGTGGTAACTCAATGGCTCTCTTCAGCACAACATGACAACTGGAGATTTCCTACCTTGTCTTTAGTAGAGAGATGTGGCTAGTAAGAATTCACCTGTTACACCCTCCAGTCGCCTCCGACTCGGCAAATGGAGGATGCTTCAGGGAAACCCTTTGTTAAGGGGAATAAACCTTGGGTGGCTTGAGAGCGCTGAATTAAACAGAGCTTGAGAAGACTTCTGCCGCAGCTTCGATGTGGAAACAAATCAGCGAGCGGGTCTCTCCAGGAAGATATCCTGCAGTTCTGTTAACTGTTTTGTAAAGACAACAAAATTGTTCCGAAATACACTCGGAAGAAACAAAAAACCACCTACCTGGGGATTTATATGGTGAACAGATGTCTGAAGAAACCCTGGTGGATCTTCGAAGAATAGAAGAAATCCCCCTGAGAACTCCTCAAAGGACCTGCAAAAGCTTGTCCTTCGTGAAACTCTGAGGGAAACCCTTGTGGGGGATAAAATCCTGGAAGAGCTGCTGGTGGGCGTTGTCTTCCTGTGGAGACCCGGTGAGAGCTGGTCTGGGTATTCTTTCTGGCTGTTTTAGACGAGAGGCCTTTGAAACTGAGCTAAATATAGTGGGTAAAAATTAACACAGTTATTCCTGAAAGTAAGGAAAGGAGAAGTTCCTATAGAGGGTTCTGAGAGCTTACCATGTGCTAAACATGAAGAGAGCGGAGAGGTAAGGAATCTCTGTCGTGTTGCAAAAGTAAGAGGGCACTATGATGAGGGAAAGAAAAGACCCGTAAGATTTAGGGTAGATGTATCTAGTTCTATAAGAGTAGGATGAACTAGGAGAAAGCCTACCCTTTTACTTCCAAGTCCTTTTGAGCCAGCCTGAGTGGATGAGGAAAATCTGGAGGTTCCCAACAAGGTATTGCTATAAAGGAAGGGTGAGGAGTTAGAAACAGAAGTCCGATAGCCGGGAGTGATTGAAGAAGTAAGATGAAAAGTAGATTAGTACCTAGAGACTCCCTGGAGGGAGGTATGGAGGAGATTCCGGGTCTAAGCGTGCTTAGAAGTAGAATCGATCCCGGAAATGCTGGAAATGAAAATGAAATGTTCCGTAAAGCCTTCTGAAATAAAAGGGAGGAATGGAGAACAAGAAGGTGAGTAAAGTAGACAAAAAATGGTTGAGAGGAAAGGTCTTCGTAATCCTAGTGAGGCGAACTTACGAAGCGTGTGCCGGCTCCTGAGAGAGTAGCAACGCATCTTCCTTCTGTTGTTGCTGGATTATAAGGGAGTGAACAGGAAGTGATGGTGGAAGGTTGCAAGGCTTCCTGGGAATTAACAACTAGCCTGCATTGCACGCTGGCGATGGTAACCGCTGTGGCGGCCATCTTGGAATCAGTCTCAACTAGACTGTGGAGTAGACGATTTCCTAGTGCAGAAGTGGCGGCCATGTTGGAAATAGGTCGGAAGGCGAAATTTACATTAGAAACCATCACAGTATGCCCCTTTTTAGACCTGCTTCCTCCCGGTTTAGACGGGTGTTTGAGGTGAAATTTCTTAATAAGGCGGGGAGCATGAATCTCAGTCTCAGGTTCCCATGTGCGGTCGGCAGGAGAATACCCCTTCCAGTCCACAAGATACTGTAACCGACCCTGATGGTACCGAGACTCACAAATTTCTTTGACTTCGTATTCTGGTCCGGTTTCACACATCTCTGGGGGAGGACGAACCGAGACCACAGGGTGAAAAATACTTCGATTGTCTGGTTTCAATTGTGATATGTGAAAAACAGGATGAATCCGGGACCAGGAAGTCGGGAGTCGGAGTTTAAAAGCTGTGGTACCAATCGTTGAAATAACCTGAAAAGGTCCAGAAAATCGAGGAGAAAGCTTAGATGGTACTAAATGGCGAGGGAGAAATCTAGAGGATAGCCAAACCCAGTCCCCTTTCTTGATCACTGGTGCTGGGGTTCTGTGGCGATCTGCAAAATGTTTCCTTTTGACTTGTGAATTTTGTAATGCGGTCAAGGCGGAGCTATGTCCGTGACGTATCTGGAGCATTAGAGAGTCCACATCTGGAAATCTGGTTTCGGATCTTTTCAGTATCGGGAAAGAAGTGGGATTGAATCCATATGTACAATGAAAAGGAGTTGTGTTAATGGCAGAATGGTATGAGTTATTGTTTGTGAATTCGGCCATGGGCAGGAGTTCCTTCCAGTTATCTTGGGCTGCAGAAACATAGCTCTGGAGATATCCTTCCAATGTTTGATTGAGTCTCTCAGTCTGGCCATTCGATTGAGGGTGATAGCCTGAACTGAGAGCCCGAGAAATACCGAGGTGTGAACAGACAAGCTTCCAATATCGTGAGGTATACTGTGACCCCCTGTCAGAGATGATAGTCTCGGGTAAACCATGTAAGGTGAAGATGTTACTGATAAAGATGCGGGCCATTCGTGCTGCCGATGGTACTCCTATCAGAGGAGTGAAGTGAGCCATTTTGCTAAGGGTATCGATGGTTACCATTATAGTGGAACAACCCCCTGAAGGTGGAAGATCAACAATAAAATCCATTGATATTATCTGCCAAGGGCGAGAGGGTAATGGCATCTTTACCAATTCCCCAAGAGGTGCTTTTCGAGGAACCTTGGTTTGTAGGCAGACGGGGCAGGACCTAACGTATTCCTTGACATCCTTCTGGAACGTAGGCCACCAGAAAAAACATGAGATCAATTCCAGAGTTCACAGGACTCCACGGTGTCCAGCTATCTGTGAAGAGTGACACATGTCTAAGACTTCTTTCTGGAGTGGTCGAGTGGGAATGAATGCCTTATTTCCATGAAAATAACAATTTTCTTCCTTGATCAAAGGCGTTTTATCGGTAAGTGACAGTTTGTCCTTGGTAATGTGCCTAGATTGGACCTTAAGTCGTGACAAAAAATCTGATGTGGTTTGTAAACCTGAAGCCATCAGGGGAAAGATGGGTTCTGTCTTGAAAAGTTCGTTGGGAAGGTGTTCCTTCCGTGAAAGAGCATCCGCCTTCGAATTATCCCTTCCGCGAATAAATGAGAAAGTGATCCTGTATGGAGAGAAGAAATGAGCCCAGCGAGCCTGGCGGCTAATACAGGTTTGTGCGTACTGCAGAATCCGGAGGTTGTGATGATCTGTCCTGACTTCAACAGGATGTCTGGCTCCTAAGAGTAAATGACGCCACTCCTCAAAGGCTCGCTTGATGGCTAAGAGTTCTTTTTCTAGAACAGTATAGTTTAGTTCGGCAGGAGCAAGTGTCTTGGAGAGATATGCTACAGGGCGTTCTTGATTAGAATCGTCTAGTTGAAGTAGAACTGCTCCTAGAGCGTACTGTGAGGCATCGGTTTCAACAATAAACCTGCGGGATTGATCAGGTGTTAACAGGATAGGAGCTGAGGTAAACAATTCCTTAAGTTTATTGAATGCTTGGTCTGTGATCGGAGACCATAAAAACTTTTTTCCCTTTTTTAGTAGATTCGTCAAAGGTTGAGTAAGTCTTGAGAATTCGGGAATAAACCTTCGATAGAAATTAGCGAATCCAACAAAGCGTTGAATGTCCTTGCCGGAAGAGGGAGTGGGCCAGTTCTGGACAGCAGACACCTTTTCAGGGTCCATTGCTATTCCTTCGGCCGAAAGAACATATCCTAGGTAGGTAACCTGAGTTTGATGGAAGGAGCATTTCTCTATCTTACAATACAAATGGTTTTGTTGGAGCCGCCGTAACACCTCTTCAACATGTTTCTGATGTTCTTGGATATTGAAAGAGAATATCAAATTATCATCTAAATAGACGACCATATTATGAAGTAGCAGATCTGCAAAGATGTGATCCATAAACCTTTGGAAAATAGCCGGGGCGTTGGACAATCCAAAAGGCATCACTCTGTATTGAAAATGTCCAAACGGAGTTCTAAATGCTGTCTTCCATTCGTCACCCGGTTTTATTCGAATAAGATGATACACTCCCTTGAGATCCAATTTAGGGTAAATGTTGGCCCCTTTGACTGCTTCAAGAATGTCGGGTATTAATGGCATAGGGTATTTGTCAGGAACTGTGATTTTATTCAGCCCACGGAAATCTATGCACGGGCGGAGTTCCGTAGAGTTTCTTTTGGAAACAAAAAACAAAGAGGCAGCCGCAGGTGAAGTGGATTCGGTGATCAGTCCATTCTTAAGATGGCTTCGAAGATACTCACGTAGGACCTCCTTTTCGTTTTCAGATAAGATATACATTCGCCCAAATGGTAATGGCTGGTCAGGAACCAGCTCTATAGAGCAGTCATCCCTACGGTGAGGGGGAAGTTGAGTGTATTCTGAGACAGAAAAAACTTCCTGGAATTTATGATAGCGTTCTGGAAGCCCAGATACATGGTTAAGGCAGGTTACCCACTGGTGATTCAAGGGAACTGGAGCAGAGTCAACCATCACCTTTTGCTGATTTTTGACACAATGGGTTATGCAGTATTCAGACCCCAGAAAGAAAGATCCAGCTGTCCAGTTAATGAACGGGTTGTGTTTCCTTAACCACGGTAATCCTAGAATTACTGGATGACGGGCTGCCCGAATGATATCCAATGTGAGAATCTCTTGATGACCAGAGATGTTCATCAAGATTGGATTAGTTTGATCCTTGATGGGTCCGGAAACCAAAGGGCTACCATCCACACTTTCCACTGGAATAGGTTCTACCTTAGTGGACCTGGGAATTCTGTGTGAGATGGCCCATTGATCATCAATGAAATTTCCGGCCGCTCCACTGTCCACTAGTGCCGGTATGTTCTGTAGCAGACTATCACCGAAGGAGAAAGAGACCAAGAGTACCACCATATGAGAATCGGTCTGACTAGTACAGAAGGAGGAGTAAGAGGTTTGTGAGGAACCCTGTTTAGGTGTTGGTTCCCGTACCGTGGTTCCCCTTACGGCCGGGAGCTCGCGTTTCCCGAACGCCGAGGTGGTGTAATTGGGCAATCTTGTACCGTGTGGTTATTTGAACCACAGTACATACAAAGACCCAAGGTCCTCCTCCGGTTTCTCTCTTCGGGAGTCAAGGGGCCTCGAGCTGTTGAACCCAACTGCATCGGTTCATCATTGGACTGAGGACGAGAAGAAGAAGGAGAGAACGTAGTTCGTGTA
This sequence comes from Ambystoma mexicanum, assembly GCF_040938575.1. Classification (NCBI taxonomy): domain Eukaryota; kingdom Metazoa; phylum Chordata; class Amphibia; order Caudata; family Ambystomatidae; genus Ambystoma; species Ambystoma mexicanum. The sequence continues at coordinate 554,918,087 of NC_090932.1, forward strand.
TTCCTTCCCTTTTTTCTCTCCATTACTCTTTCCTTCATACGGTAATCTATTTGCATTACCAATGCGATGAATTCAGTTAGTGTAGAGGGGCGAGGGACCCGAGACACCTCGTCTTTGAGGTCTTCAGATAAACCTCTTCTGAAGAGCGTGACCTGAGCGTCATCTGACCAAGTGGTTTCGCTTGCCATTCTTTTGAATTTGGTTATGTAAGCCAAAATATCTAAACTTCCTTGTTTTAGGTCAAGGAGGTGTTCTTGTTACGCTACACGAATCTCTTGGTGGCCAAACATGGTACGGATGCTATTGCAAAATGCTGTATGAGAGTCTAAAATAGGGTTATTGTTTGTGACTAAAGGTGTTGCCCAAGCCAATGCTGGTCCAGTCATTTGTGATACCATATATCCCACACGATCTCTATCAGTATGAAATTAAGCTACTTTAAAGGCAAAGTGCACAGAGCAGGAGTCCAAGAACTCCTTAACCTTATGCGGGTTACCATCAAACTGTCCTCCTGATAAGGGTCCTGGAGGAACGTCTGAGCAGTGTGGGATACGAGGGGCTGCAGTCTGTTGGGCCGTTTGCTGTTGGAGCTGTCTTAAGGAGGCATTCTCATGCTTTAACTGCTGTACTTCAGTAGTTAGGGATTGAACAGCAGCAATCAGCTGTTGAATTTGTTGCTGCTGTTGCTGATCTATGACTTGTGATTCCTATGTTTCTACCCAGGGTACTAGGAACAAAAGATAACACAGGCGTTGCTAACTGTTAACTGTTTTGTAAAGACAACAAAATTGTTCCGAAATACACTGGGAAGAAACAAAAAACCACCTACCTGGGGATTTATATGGTGAACAGATGTCTGAAGAAACCCTGGTGGATCTTCGAAGAATAGGAGAAATCCCACTGAGAACTCCTCAAAGGACCTGCAAAAGCTTGTCCTTCGTGAAACTCTGAGGAAAACCCTTGTGGGGGATAAAACCCTGGAAGAGCTGCTGGTGGGCGTTGTCTTCCTGTGGAGACCCGGTGAGAGCTGGTCTGGGTATTCTTTCTGGCTGTTTTAGACGAGAGGCCTTTGAAACTGAGCTAAATATAGTGGGTAAAAATGAAAACAGTTATTCCTGAAAGTAAGGAAAGGAGAACTTCCTATAGAGGGTTCTGAGAGCTTACCATGTGCTAAACATGAAGAGAGCGGAGAGGTAAGGAATCTCTGTCGTGTTGCAAAAGTAAGAGGGCACTATTATGAGGGAAAGAAAAGACCCGTAAGATTTAGGGTGGATGTATCTAGTTCTATAAGAGTAGGATGAACTAGGAGAAAGCCTACCCTTTTACTTCCAAGTCCTTTTGAGCCAGCCTGAGTGGATGAGGAAAATCTGGAGGTTCCCAACAAGGTATTGCTATAAAGGAAGGGTGAGGAGTTAGAAACAGAAGTCCGATAGCCGGGAGTGATTGAAGAAGTAAGATGAAAAGTAGATTAGTACCTAGAGACTCCCTGGAGGGAGGTATGGAGGAGATTCCGGGTCTAAGCGTGCTTAGAAGTAGAATCGATCCCGGAAATGCCGGAAATGAAAATGAAAGGTTCCGTAAAGCCTTCTGAAATAAAAGGGAGGAATGGAGAACAAGAAGGTGAGTAAAGTAGACAAAAAATGGTTGAGAGGAAAGGTCTTCGTAATCCTAGTGAGGCGAATTTACGAAGCGTGTGCCGGCTCCTGAGAGAGTAGCAACGCATCTTCCTTCTGTTGTTGCTGGATTATAAGGGAGTGAACAGGAAGTGATGGTGGAAGGTTGCAAGGCTTCCTGGGAATTAACAACTAGCCTGCATTGTACGCTAGCGATGGTAACCGCTGTGGCGGCCATCTTGGAATCAGTCTCAACTAGACTGTGGAGTAGACGATTTCCTAGTGCAGAAGTGGCGGCCATGTTGGAAATAGGTCGGAAGGCAAAATTTACATAAGAAACCATCACAAGTTCGCCGATGGCGATGACGTTTCTCGGAAGTGGGATTGTTGAGTGGTTCGGGACTGGCGGTGCCTTTGGGAGAGGAAGAAAAACAGGGTCAGTGATGTACAAAGAGAGGTGAGGTTGTAGGAAAAATGTAAGGGGGTTTGATTCCACCTACCCAGTCTACGAAAATGGATGTTAAAGATGTTTTCCCGTGATGAATGATGTAATCGGGAATTCCTAAAGAATAGCCACGGGAGAGAAACAATAAGAGGTAAGTGTTGCTTGGGGATTCCTGTGTATAGAAATGCGAATTTAATGGAGAGGCGATGTAACCTACGGACTGTAAGCAGGTCTGAAGGCGACTTCCACGGTAACAAGCTCTTGAACCTAATAGAATGACGGTGATGGGCAGCAGCCAGTCTATGAGAGAAAGAGGAGGATAGATAGACAGTTTTCAATAAGGTAAGGAGTTGGAAGCTTAGAACCAATTCGGATACGAATACCAGAAATTCCCCTAAGTGAAGACTGGAGCGTGACCACCGACAACAGTAGCAACGCGCTGAGTCTCCCCTTCCGGCGGTTTAAGTAACGTGATCAAAGCACCGGGTGGGGTTTCCTCAATGGATGGAAAGGGATCTAGACCGTCCATTCGATACCGCGATGCCATCTTGGGAGAAACGGCGTGAACAGACGGCATAAAGCGCCACCTGTGCAGAAAAGACCACCGTTGTGAACGGTTTGTAACAGTATGCCCCCTGCCAAAGGAGGCGGCACCCGGCTTACCCGGATGCCGACGATAGAAGGCGCGAATCAAGCGCGGAGCATGTACCGCAGAGGCGGGCTCCCAGGACCTCTCAGAAGGTGAATAGCCTTTCCAATCAATCAAGAACTGCAGAGTTCCCCTGTGAAAACGTACATCACAAATATCTGTCACTTCATATTCGGGGCCAGAACTTCGAAGTATCGGAGGGGGTGGACCTGTAGGAACACGATGAAAACGGTTCCGAACATCTGGTTTTAGCTGAGAGATATGGAAAGTAGGATGGATACTGTTCCATGATCTAGGTAATTCCAATTTGAAGGCTGCTATCCCCTTCCGTTCTTGCACCTTAAAAGGTCCATAGTACTTAGGGGAAAACTTAGAAGGCATAAGTCTCCTGGGTAGAAACTTACTGGCCAACCATACTCGATCCTCTACGATAAGAGGAGGATCTGGAGATCTGTGTTTGTCCGCTTGCGCCTTGCTTCTATCCTGTGCCATTTTTAAGGCTTCCAATGCCTTTTGGTGTCCCTGTTCAGTGGAGTTTGTAAGCTTCTCCAAGCTAGGGAAGACTGAGGGAAGACTGAGGAAAAGGGGAGGACTGAAGAACATACGGAAGGATGAAAACCATAAGTACAGTAGAAAGGGCTGACTTTTGTGGCAGAATGCACAGCATTATTATACGCGAATTCTGCAAGAGGTAGTAAGTCTTTCCAATTGTCTTGCGCCACGGGGATATAACATCGGAGGTATCCTTCTAGCGTCTGATTCAGGCGTTCCGTTTGCCCGTTAGATTGAGGGTGGAACACCGAACTAAGAGCACGTGAGATTCCTAAAGTGTTACACAAATGTTTCCAGAACCGGGAGGTGAATTGTGGACCACGATCAAAAATAATCATGTTTGGGAGACCATGTAAAGAGAAGATATGATCCAAAAAGTCTTGGGCCATGCGTACTGCACAAGGTACTGCTGGAAGGGGGATGAAATGTGCCATTTGGTTAGCGAATCCACCGTGACCATAATGGTGGAGCAATGGTCCAAGGAGGGAAGGTCCACAATATATTCCGTGGATATAATTTGCCAGGGTCTATTGGGTAATGGCATTTGTACTAGTTTCCCCACCGGCGGTCTGCGCAGAGTTTTAGTCTGTAGACAAACCGTACAGGAAGCTATGTATTCCCGTACATCCTTCTTCACCGTGGCCCACCAAAAATGTCTGAGGATCAGCTCTACGGTATTGGAGATTCCTCTATGCCCAGCAATTTGTGAATCATGGCACAGTCGCAGTACTTCCAGTTGAAGGGATTCATTAGGGATGAATAACCTATCTCCTTTAAAAAGGAGCCCGTTGTTAACCGATAACTCTTGCTGAGGTGTGATTGGTAGTCAACGTCTTCTGAGTATGCATTTGTATCTTCTGTAGAAAATGATGAATGACTGGAACAAACTTAGACCTTCCATTCGATCCCGTGACACCATCTTGGGAGAAACGGCGTGAACAGACAGCATAAAGCGCCACCGGCACAGAAAAGACCGGTGTGAACGGTTCGTAACAGATACAAGTACTGTGCGCTAGTTACCATAATACACTAGAAAGAAAAATAAAAGGTGAAGTTCCGGCTGCAAGGGTCCCAACACAAAAACCCACCCACTTGGGTTTATATAATGTAGAATAAACTGGATTGCGTTGTGGGATTAAACCTCGCGCACTGAACAGAGATTTAAGATTAATCTCTCCAAAATCCACAAATTAGGTTCTTTTAGATATCCGATGTATGTATTCTTGAAGGAATAGATACAATGTCCTTAAAGCTTAAAATAGCCTGTTTAATTGTTTCTCAAAAAACAGCTGACACGTGTTTCAACCATCCTGGTCGTTCTCAAGGCTGTAGTAAATCATAATATTCATAAGCATTAAATAAATATCCCAAATCAAACATAAATGGTTCAAAGACAAGCATTGTAACGAAAGTACAAAAAATAGAAATCATAAAAAAACGTACCACACAAAGAAGTTTCAAAGGGAGAATTGCAACGTCTTAGTTTGGTGATCCAAAACAAATTGAAAAATTATTTTTAGCACAAATATTTTTTACAGTAACATGTTAGCATATCGTAATGAGGTAGACAGATGTCTAATTCCCCTGGTGACATTTTATATACAATTCATCCAAAGATGATATTGTCATTGGGGATTAGGGTGTGTTACACTACCGACTAGTCACCAAAGCGAGAAAAAAGTGCAGGCCTAGAAGTTGAGATAACCTCTAAAGAAGAAGAAGGACCAGAGAAAAAAAACACAATCATGCGTTGTGTTTATCACTTAATTATGCCGTCTGTAATGACCGCTATGTGAAATGACCACTCAAAAAAGCCAAAAAGAAAAACGGACTTACCCAAACAATGTTTATTTGCTGAACTTCCTTTGTCTAAAACCAAACATTAAACACGCTATAAAATCCACCTGTGTAATTAAAGTCTTCAAAAATCAAACTGCAATGATTTTAATGTAGGTTTTGAATAACAGAACATACCTGAGGGACTAAAGTGTCCCAGGATCAAAATTGCATTGAAGTATCTGCAACTGGATGAGCCCAAATATTTGCCATTGTCCATGTCAAACGATCGTTCAAGGGATCATGCTCGTAAAGTCTGGAAATATTACCATGAAAAATCCTCAATCTTCAAATTATATTGCTTTGCAGTAAAAGAAATTCCAGCTGTTAAACCACACTCCAAATATTGAAAGATACCATAGCTTAAAACCGCATGTTAGCCCTCAACAGTATAAAGAAACCTTGTGTTATCCAATTTAAAGAAAGGAATAGGACCACATGTTTTTGCCTAGTACCTAATGACCAAGTTCATCAATCTAAAGTCAGCGCTTCATCGTATTCATAGAGAAAAAAGTCTGCTTGAAAATCCAATAAGTATCTCAAAAAATATCACCTCCATAAACAACATACAATTCTAACCTACTGTGATCATTATCATTGAAAAAGGATCCTGTAGGATCGCCTGTTGCCCCTGGGTTAGATCCCAAAAATGAAGATAACTCAGAAGCCTGTAATGGCGTACGCAAGAATAACAAGTATAGCACAAATGGCGCGACTTCCTAAAGAAGGGGAAATGCCGTCATCCGTAAATGACGGATAAACGAGATGACGTCACAAGTATGGTACGTGTGATCTCATATGTAAACAAAAACACGTCACAGACAATGGGCCTCATCACGAGTTGGGCTGTATTCCCGGCTGTAATACCGCCGATTGTAATAGCCTTAGCACCGACCGGCCCGGTGGTATTACCACCGGATCACGGGTTGGGACTTAACGGTATATCCCCATTCCTGATTGGGTTCATTGGAAACAATGGGGAATTTTCGGTGCAAATACTGTGGGCTAATACAGCCGGCTGTAATAACACCAAAAACAGGGATTTTCACCTCCAGAAAAAAGCTGGAGATAAAACAGCCAATTTAGCGCTCAACTTGTGATAGGGCTAGCCCTTAAATGCGGCGATAATACCGTTACCACCGCATTTAAGGGCTACAGCCCAACTCGTGATGAGGCCCAATATGTGCACAGAACTATGGAATCTTGTAAAAAGATGTTTTTGAATGTGTTAGATATTATTATTTTTATATGAGACGTTTTGGGCTACGTGGTACAGGCACATGGTTTCTAAAGTAATACTCCTGTTTGGGTAGTATGTGTCCAATAAGTTGTTTCTTTAAATGCCCTGGCTATTGGGATCCTTTTTGGCTATTGTTTCTATGTCTTCGTACGATTTCAGAACTCCTTTTCTGGATACCGCAGGACCAAGGCTTAGCCACACTATGTTTTCAGATTTCCCATATAAGGCGGTGCTGGCTAAACTGTCTGCAGCTTCGTAGCAGTCACATTCTCTATGGGCCGACATTTGTATGCCAAAGCTGTACAATTTCTGTGACAGTTTTTTGTCAGATGATATGTCATCCCAGAGGTCTTTGAGCTCTGTTTTCTCTGCTTTGGTTAAATAGGCTGTGACATATCGTGCAACTGCAGAGGAATTGTCTGTAATGTACTGTATATCTACATTTGTATTCCATAGGAAGGCAATTATTGTATTGCAATCATTGATGTACTTTGATGCTTCGGTTCTTTTTATGCAGTATGTGTTCTTAGGAGATTTCCCTTTCACACTGTGTCTAACCGAAAACATGAAGCTGCTTACTTGCCCTGTTGCTGAAACTGGTCTAGGGAAACCAAAGCAGCATTTGGTGTAGTATTTGCCTTTGTTTTTATCTTTGCACCGACAATACTTGCCACACTTGTGTCTTTGAAACTGCAAAATGTATGCATGTAGGTCTCTATGGGCCTCATTACAAATCAGGCGGTCCGGAAATAACGGTGGCGGTAAACCCGCTGCCACCATTGTTTCCGGACCGCCTGATCCCGACTGCTGCAGGCGGGAGGTGATGTTCCCACCAGGTTTGACCTGGCGGGTTTAACACCGCCCGCCTGCAGGCGGACGAGGAAACACCGGCAGCATCACGAGATGCTGCCAGGGTTTCCATTATCCGCATTCCCATTGAGTCCTAGGACTCAATGGGAATGCGGATTAACACCATTCCGCCTCCGTGATTCCCGGGAAACCGGGGTTGTAATGCCCGGGTAATTCCGGGAATCACGGAGGCGGAATGGTAATACAAGTCCGGCAGTAACCAGGCTGTTTTACCGCCTCGGTTACCGCCGGACTCGTAATGAGGCCCTATGTGTACTTTCTGAAGGGATTTCACAAGTGACATATTTGTGAATGAACTGCAAAACAGTTGCATCACAGTCCTCACCAAATTTAGGAACATTTTTAATACACAAAAGCATATGGATGTGTGGTGCTCCTCTGGCTTGATATTCTTTTCTCCAAAAGAAGTGTTCCACAGAGGGGAAGAAGTGCTTTAAGTGCTTTATTTAGAGCAGAGTTTTCCTGGTGTTTTCATGTCTATACCTGTTTTGTTTTTGTTTGCTTTGCGTAGGAAAGTGTGCAAGTCTTCCCATGCATACTCTGCACAACTTAAAGTGACAAACCATGTGGTTGGGCCAAGGATGCGTAGCATACACCGTACATCTGCGTGCCATCAGAAATCAGAACCAGTACTCTTTCGTACCACGCATGTTTCCCAAGAGATGTGTAATACTTGACTGTAAAACTTCATCTTTGTCTTGCACCTTTTGAAGTAGCTGTGTAGCAGACATGTTTTGAAAGTGGGAACCTGTTTTCAATGTGTGTGCAACTCCATAGGCCTCATTAGAAGTTTGGCCGTAGCCTTGCTGGTAAGAACCAGCAGGCTGCCGCCAAACTTCTAAAGATTCTGGCGCCCACAAATGGGAAATTACCGGGTCATTTCGGCCCTGCCGGACCCGATAATTGCCCTTTCGTGGGCGCCGGAACGGAATGCTCCCCATTCTCATTGAGTCCAATAGGGCTCAATGGGAATGGGGAGGTTGGATGCACCGGCACTGTTATTAACGGTGCCGGTGCATTCGACATGCTCAGCTCGCGGGCGCCGTTATGGCCGCCAGGCTAGTCCTGGCAGCCGCAATGGCACCCACGAGCAGAACTCGTAAATTGCCGGTTCGGGAACTACGGTACCGGGATGCTTACCGGTACCGTAGTTCCCAGACCAGCAAACTTATAATGAGGCCCCGTAACATAGCGTTGCTAGTTCACTTTCAAAGAAGAGGTGGAATATGTATTCCACGTTTTGTCTAAATCTAGGGTCATCCGAATACATTTGTAAAGAGTTGTTCTCTTTAAGGTATTGCAAGGCTTTCCTAACTTTGTTTAAGTCCACTAGTTGCTGCCAATTTCTTTTGTCTTTTATAGGTACACCATTTACCAGGATAATCAAAGATTGTTCTATTGGCCTTTGCACTCGTAGAGTGTCTACATTTTCTTTGAGATCTAATGGTAAATAAACTACTTTCCCACGAATGCCTTAGTTATTCGGTGGGAGACAATTTTGCAGTTTTTGGTTGAAGTCATATTATTGCTTGAAATGGGTGCACTGTTTGGATTATAATGCTCTCATACAAATTAAGCTGCTGGAGTGTGAGTTTGGCAGTGAAAATATTTCCAAATTATTACTGATAGCCCATAAAGGAATGTGGTTATTGTCAAGTTTTGCAGTGCAATATGTGCACAATATGGAGGTGTTAGTAATTTCGCATTTGTTTTCAGCTATAAGGTACAGAGCTAATTGAAACCATTGGGATTCCTCATTGTCTTCTATTTTGTGCATTATATCTATAGTTTTCGTGCTCTTTCTATAAAAAGTTCTGTGACAACTCACACGTACTTGGTTTGGCACTTCAGCAGATGAGCTTTTGAACTTTCGAATTCCTTTTTTGTATGTGTGACATAGAAGTTGACATCTGCAAAGGTGTTGCTACTGTTTTCTGAAAATGCTGGAATTTGTAAGTGCTCTTCAGTTCCAAAATATTTCCTTTGGATGTGGTCTATTTCTTCGAGCAGCTGTTTGGCTGTACCGTGTCGGAGAATATTATTGAAATGTTCCAGTGCTAAAGCTAGACTTTTTGCATAGTACAGTTTGTAAACGAGATTTCTTACATTAGAATGGTGTGTTGCTAACATTTTGATATGGTGGAAGGTGCTTTTGCAAGCAGGTCCAGAAATGCAGGCTAACAAATGTCCTCGTAGTTCTGTGTATTTGCGCACTGGACAGGAGTCCATAGTTTGTAGGAATTTTCATTTTCTCTTTGTCGTTGGCTTTGACATAGTGATTGAGGAACTGCTGCAAAGATTTGATAAAGTTTTGGCAAACGTTATACATTGATGTGCAAGGCCATTTGTAGATGGTGCATATTGGTTCAGTGGAATGGAGAGTGGAATCTAAGTTTGATGGGTATATTTGTGAAAGCAGTGTTTCTTCTTTCATAATGGTATTGTCTACCTTTTTATACCCTCATCCACTGCTATTTATGGCAATTTGATTTGTTTGCTCTTGTTTGTATGATTCTTCATTGAAGTATGGCTCTGTGCTAGTGGTGTGACTCCACTCACTTGCAGCACAGATGTTGCCAAAGGTATCTACGCTGATATTGCATTTGTTTTGAAGTAGTGGTTGTAGTTTACAAATTCATTGTGTAAGTGGTTTCATTCTGTTTAAAATTATTGTAAAGAATTTCCATCTACAAGAGCTCCCAGGATTACTTTTCTGTGGTAAGTTTTAAGGGTTGAGCGTTATTTCTCCCCTCTATTTATGAGATTCTGATGGACCCTGTGGTGGAACATTGTTTGTAAAACTACTTTTTTGGAATACTTCCTTGTGGTGATATTACCATTTGTACATGCTCTGTTAGCAGTAGTGAGAGTTGCACTCTTTGTCGTACATTTCTTTTCATTTCTACATTTTGACAGAGGAATTACAGTTTTCCTACTGGTAAGTGCTTTTGTTTTTGTCAGTGACTGTAGTAGCTGTTGTCTTTGCACTTTGTCCAAATTCTGCTAGGGGAGGATGGTTACTTTATATGCTTTTAGGTTGTGCTGATCTATTCCTGTGTTGTTTTCTATGGAGTTGCTGTTTGGTAGGCATTCTGTGGTAGCTGTTAGAGAAAAAAGGAAAGTGCGAGTGTGCCGATTATTAAATGTATATGTGTGCACTGTGCATGATTGGTTGAATATGAGGGTAGGCTTATAAAAAGAGGTGTGTGATTGTGTAATGGCCTGTAACTTTGGGTTGGGAACGCTATATTGCTGTCTGGGGGTTAGTACAATGGTGGCGCGATGACAATATAAAGTGAGGACCTGTAGAGGTGTAATGAGTAAGAATGAAGCAAATGCCAGTGGGTTGATGGAATTGTGTATCTTACCATACAAGAACACTGCACTCTCTCAGTAAGACGTAAAACACTACAATGGTATTGTACTTCCTTTGTTGTTTGTTGAGAGTAGGTTTATTCTAGGTTGTATTTTCATGTTGACACGCTAGTGGCTTTCAGGACAGAGGTGGGTACTGCAACTGTACAAGAAGATCGTAAGAAAATATGTTTGTTAATGGCACAGTGATTGCATTTGGAGAATACTTTCCTTAAAAGTGTAGGGGGATGTCTTGTCAGAAAGAGTTAGTGTGTGTGTGTGATTGTATGGCTTTATGTATGAATGGGGACTTGGGAGCATCAGCAAGTTTGGTAAAGGGGTAAGTGGTTTATTTGTAAGTGTGTTGTATGGCGTGCACTTTAGCATGTGTGTGTATTGGTGAAGGACTATTTAGCTTGAAAATGGGTTAGTCCTAATTGTAGAAGGGTAAGAAAAAGGTTCGGAAAGATGTACACACTGGAAAGGATAATGTTTTCGTGTGTGCAATTCCATTCACTTTTCTGCAGATATATGCTTGCTACATGAGTGGAGCAATTATTTCAGTTGTTAGATTTTTTTTATCCACATTTATGAATGGTACTGTTGTCAAATGACACATACATTTTTTGGGTTTTTAGGTAATGTTGCATTCTGTGAAGTGTTCAAGGTAAGTGGCAGGCACCCTGTTGTCATGCATGCAATGTATGTACTTGGTTTTGTTTGGTAGGATACATTCATTGATCCTTTTCTGTGAGAAATTTACGAATTTCATAGGAGGTACGTCGGTGGGGGAAAAGGTTGTAAAATTGCCAGAAGGAAAGACAATAGTAACCGTTTACATTTAACCATGTCAGCCATGGTAATATGCACACTTTGAAAGCACATACAATTGTAAGGTGGCAATTGATGTTAGGTGATGGGAGAAATTACATTATGCTTTTTGAGTACGTTATGGAGGTTCAGCGGCAGGTACCCTGTTGAGAGGCACTTATAACAGAGTTGCAAATGTACTGTATAAAACATTTTGATACCTGTAGGTTGTGGTGATGGGTGGTGATGTGGATGAATCTGGAGGCAGAATTATTGGATAATTTTACAGTTCTTTTCAGTGGAGGTGGTTTTGAATCACAGGAGACTTGTACTCCGAGTGTTTAACGGTAAGTATGGAGTGTTGAACAGAGATGCTGGTGTTACATGCCGAGTCTTGGATGTGATTGGTGGATGCATGTGTGACTGTTTAACAGTACCCATTGAGGGAGTGCTGGAAAACAGTATTGGAAAGTGAAGGAAGAAGGACTTCCCCTGATTTACTGGGCCGCGGCCCCCGTGGTAGTTGAGGGAACCCACGTGCCATGTGCTGTCCTTCTTAATATGCTTGGCATTGAAATGTCACTGTGGATTATCCAATCAGGTGTTGAGGGTGTGCTTAAAAGGAAGGGGTGGTAATACGTTTTTTATTGCTATGTGATTAATGGCAGAGATGCAGAGAGTGAGAGTGCTCATCGTGGGTGATTTGTTTGTGGTCGAACTTCCGAGATATGCCCAGGGTAGCGGCATTGACTACTATTTTGGTCTGGAAGGAGTGCACGCTTTGTGGCGCAGTGTGGCTCTGCCAAGTTTGCAAGCTGTGATTGCAGAGTGCAGAGATGTAGCCACTTGGAGTACTGTTGAACTGTGAACTGAAGGAGTTAATGAAAGCACTGATGCGCCTTTTTCCCACTACAGCAGTGATTTTCTCATGCATACCACCTAGACCAGTCTGGAACAATCCTGATGTACTTTCTTCCGAGGTAGAGAAGGACAGGTGTCTTGTAAACGGAAGCATGTCTTCTTTTTTGTTTGATGCTGGGATGTTCTTCTGTGCCCATGAGAACCTCAGTGCTTCTACTGTGAGGTTTTTCAGTGGAGCTGATTTTTTTTGTCCCTGATTGAAAATGCTCTTGTGTTCCACAATCTAATAGCTATTTATGAGAAGCTTGTGTAATTATGTAAGGAGGAGAAGAAGAGAACAATCCCCAAAAAATACAAAAAAGGTGTTTGTTTACAAGCACTGTTAAAAAATTAAAATAAAAAAAACATTTTTCACAGCTACCAATAAAGAGGGGATCCTCTACCTTGGTTGAAATGTGTTCCTGCACCCGCAAACAAAGGACAATATGTCTGTGGACACCGCAGAAGTTGGAGGGGCGCAAGTGCCACATGCTGGTCTTTTGTGGGTGGCAGGCATGGAAATGGGACTGTGGAGGCATGGGGATTGGTCAATAAGGTTTCGTGAGGGTGGTGTGTATGAAGAGATTATGGCAGAAGGCATGTTTGCAAATAGGAGTGCAGATGGCTATGGTTATGGCTGAGCCATTCAGGGGGCAGAGTGTATGGCTTTTGGGTGACATCTGGATACATTGGTTGAAAGTGCATGCAGAACGCTGTTGAGTTGCTGCACACCTTGGGTTCCATCATGTGGATGTCCACTGGTAACGAGTACGTGGGATGATGTGGCTGCATGTGGCTCCTCTTTGTGCCACTTTGGCGACGCTCAATCATCCAGACATTATTATTATTCATTGTAGAGAGGGAACAGTTTAGGACATGTCATCCGCAACTCACTGCAGTTTGCGACAAAGGAGACACTCAGCAAGTGATGAAATGTTTCCAAAGTCACAAGTAATTTTTTTCGCATTACCTAGAGACAGGTGTGGCTGCGTTCTTCCTCATTTGGGTCACAAATGGAGAAAGCAAGGCGCAATATGAACAAGGCTATTTGCGCCTTTTTGCGCCATGTTGGCTTGTTCACCTTCCACAATGAAAACATTACGTTTCGTAGTACCAACATTTTTCATTCAGATGGAGTCCATCTTACTAATGCTGGCAATCAGCTGTTTCTGCATAATATCCAAAATGTAGTGCAGCACTTCTTGGAATTACAGCAAACATTTCCTCAGTAGGTGTCAAACCTTCCAAACACAAACAGCACAAAAAGACTCTTTTCAGAGCCACCACTTCCTTTTGGGAATGCATGAAATGTTTGAGAGGGAAACACACCTCAGATTTTTTGTTACGTTGTCCGCAGAGCTTATACGTTGCGCAGTGACATGCATCGTTTCATTGGCATTCTATTTTTGACCTGTGAAAGGTGGCTCTGAAAAGAGCCTTTTCTTTTGTTTTTCCCTTTCTGGTTGTTTTTGATTTTCTCTTGTTCTTATAACAAACGACACAGAAGGAAAGGAAGGGAAGGAAGGTTAGGGAAAGGGCACCAACCTCAAGGATAAGAAAGGGCAAGTGGCGACATGAAGTTGTTGGGTGGTCCTTACTTAGGTAGGGGTCACCATGTGTCATGCTCCCGGACTGAAGCTTTGAAAGCACTCCAAAGTTGCTCTCCCCTGCAGAGTACCACGTCACAGTACATGCACAATACAGTCACCTTTGAAAGGTACAGGTCTACTGTGGTGCGTATGGCCTGCAAGGCTGGTTTAGGGATCTGCTGCCCCACTGGAGTGTCCCTAGTAGTGGTAGGAGCAGATGCGGAGGATGCTGTAGAGGAAATGGAGGTGGTGCCGTAGCTGTACAAGCCAGGTTTTCTGTGACTGCCTACTGTCTTGCACTCAGTGCATCTCAGCTAGTTCGCACGAGATTTGGGCACATCTACTACGGTGGTAAATAGTTTCCATACCCACGAATCACGCTGGCTGCAGGCAATGGGGAATTCCTCTACTTTATCCTCGTTGTCCTCTTGATCTCCATCTACATTACCACACCTGTTCCCTTGTCTAGGCCCTTCAGAAGGAGGTGGTGGTGATGGTGGTGAGGGTGTGGGTGCTGCTGAGTTGGAGGCAATAGCAGCAGCCATGGTGGCTATTAGTTGCAAAGTTGATATAGCAGAGCAGAATTGCTCACAAAGCAATCTGAGTACGAAGCAATGTGCACCGCTGCTCTGCTGTGGAAAGCCAAACACAGAATGCAGAGAACTTGACCTCTGGGGTGTGGCCTTTTAAAGGGCTGCTGTGGAGCACTTGTAACTGTAAAGCAGGCATAAATCTTTCCCAAAAAAAAGTACATGTACAAGGGCAGAGTGTAGGACCTCTGTAAGGATGCACTTTCATAGTTACACTCCATGCATTGCAGAAAACAGTACTTTTTCAATGCCCACGGGCCAGGATCATGTCTGGTAAATAAGGGCCCACGCGCAGCATTGGTGCGGTCCACTGGTGACATTGCAAATGTTCTCTAATGGGATGGCAGTCTGCTGACGCATATTGGGTGGGATACGCTGTGCGGATGTGCATAAGTGTCCTACAGATACCGTTGGGATCCCCGGACTAATTCACAGTGCTATACACGTGCGGCAAACGTTTTGGAACACGATGGGTATTTGTAGGGTACAGCAGATGGGATGTTGAGGTGCACAGCTACACGCAGGACGTGGGTGGCCATCTCGAACTACTAAAACTCCACAAGAGATTGTCATTAAAATGTTGCAAGAAAAGTAACAGAGATCATTGGAAGAACTATCATGCAACAAATAGTTCATTAAGCGATGCATTGCTACAAACACCATTGCATTACTGAGTTCTTTCCAGTACATGAACGAACTCATGTACAAACGTAGGCATTGTCTGCAGCATGCGCCATAGAGGTGCAATATTCAAAATCTTCCCATATTGGATAGTAAAATGATGAATGCTTTCGTTTCAGAGTTTTGCGTACTGTGAAACATGTAATACGTACCTAACAATGCCTCACTTACTGCATAATTGTACTACTACACACAACACATAAATAGACCAAAGCGCATGCAAATACAAGCATATACGGGGAAAGTAAAGTAAGCAAAAAAGCAGCAGTATTACCAAAAAGTGCACATAACGTAACTAATCACCTTCAGGCACAGAAATGATTGCTGTGTTTCAGTCCTGCTTCTTCCCCTATGCATATGCATCATATGACACGACTGAACCCTAAGGAAAGTACTGAAAGAACATGACAAGGGTAATGTCTACTGTTAGAATCATGTGCAGTACAATTTGGGAACACTAAACACAATTAAGATTACAAGTGCAAGTACAATTTCACCTTTGGTACAAGCCTGTACTACACAGTAATGTGGTAGCATTGGCTGAGCAGCCAGACTTATCTCAAGAGAAAAGTGAGCAGTATAACAGGTTACACAAAGGACCAGCAAATACAGTGATTCAAACAAACACTTACTCAAGGTTTCTTGGTATAAGATATACATTTATTTGCACAGTCATTTGGAAAACATTCCACTAGTAAGTGCAGCTGAATATCACAATCTAATATACTACAATACACAACCAATCAGTTTCTGAACAAGTTCAGCTCCCCTGAAGTGGGAGCAAAATGGCACTTCAGTTGCTTTAAAAAGGGGTAAAAAGACAAGGTTATAAGAATCAATAGCACAAATACTTTCATAGGCAGGGCAAAGGGGTTCAGTTCACTACAACCAGCAATTCAATTCAATAGGCCTGGGCCAAAGTAAATGGTTCAGAGTCTTGTATAGGGGAGCACAGTTCTGGTAGTAAACGGTTAAGTCTTTGCCATGGATCTTAGAAGAATTTGGTCAGACGAAAAGTTAGATGTTGGTTTAGGGAAGGACAAGACTTAAAAGTCGGGAAAGTTTCACAAATTTCCACCGCAGCCGAACAGAGTTCTGCGCCGCACTTGCACAGTACCTTGTAAGTGAAGAAAAGCTATAGCTGAGGCAGTTGTTCCTAGCAGTTCCTGCAGATCTCACTGTTCCTGAGCTTTGGTCGTGAGGACAAGAAGGAGGACGTCGGGAGGTTCCTGCACTGCCCAGGGAAGAGGCTACAAGTTTGGCAAAATGTCGCTTTAAGGTGTAGGTGCCTTAAAGTCCTTGTGAGGCTGAATTATATGCAGTACCCTTTGGGAACACCACACACAATTAAGACTACAAGTGACAGTACAATTTTACCTTTGGTACAAGCCTGTACTACACAGTTAGAGTGGTAGCAGTAGCGGAGCAGCCAGACTTATCTCAAGAGTAAGGTAGCAGTATCAAATAGTTACACAAAGGACAGCAAATACTATGATTCAGGCAAACACTGACTCAAGGTTTTCAAGTAAAAGAATATACATTTATTTCACTCTTCAGTTGTATAACAGTACACTATTATAAGCAGTCTAAAAATCACACTCTTAGTACACCACACCACTTCCCTTAAATTCCAGCCAAGTTAAGCTCACAAATTGAAGTGGGAGCAAAATGGCACTCCAGCAGTTTAGAAGGGAGGGAAAGACAAAGTTAATAGAAATTAAATCACCCCAACAGTTAAGTACAATTGAAAATGAGGAACTACAGAGATAGAATCAGGTAGAAAAGGCTTAGGTCCAAAGTCAATGGGTCAAAAGTCCTTTGCTCAAGATCACACAGTTCAGGGTAGTTCGCTGTAAAATTCATGGAATGGTTTCGGAACGAGGTTGGTCGATACAAAAGTTAGTTATAAGAGAAGAGAAGGACAAGCCATCAAACACTTTCACCGTAGTTGAACGAAACAGACAAACGGATTTGCACAGTACCTTAAAACGGAGAGGGAGCTGTAGCTGAGGCGTACGTTCCTGGTGGTTCCTGCAGGCTCACGGTTCCTGAAGTGACTGTCGGACTGACACAAAGTAGGAAGACTGGAGGGTCCTGTGCCACCCAGGGAAGAAGAGCAAAGCAACAAATAAAAGCTGTGCTCCTTAAAACCCAAGTAGGGTCCGACCTTCCTGGCTATCCGGCCCACTGTAGCTCTGTACAGCGAATTCGACCAGAGGAGGGATCCTGGCTTACAGTTTGGGCGAACTGGTTGCTCCCACCAGCTCAAGGGAAGAAGTTTCCCGGAGGATCTTCTCTGTCGTTGGATTCTGAAGATTCGTACCTGCAGCAGGGCTTCACTGGGTGGTTCAGTCATTGTAGAGGTCCTCTTCTGCCAGTTCCTCATTGGTTCTTTCGTTCCAGTGGCAACTCTGCTTTTCCAGTCCCAGAGACCTGCTTTTTATGCAGTTTTCCCCCATTCATACAGCCTGGCTGTTAATCACACAGCAGGGTGGCTGTCCTGGCAAGGACAGTCCCGTCAGCCAATCAAATAGGAGTGCGACTTGGGTTACCAAGGGAACCCATGGCAGGGGTCCAAAGATCCCTCCCTCACATCCTGCCTACCTAGACTTTCAGGCGCCTTAAGGAAGGCTTCTGTGCAGAAGCCCGCGAAAAGACAGCGAACAAAGGAGTCATCCCTGGTTTGGTACGTAGAGAAAAACACGAGAAAGACTTTAATAAAAAGAAATGGTTAATAAATCCAGCCGGAGCCCAAATAAAATGTATTTGGTCAAGCGGGTTGATGTTCGAGGCTAATATAATAGCCTAAAAACATACCACGTTTATATAAGATAATCGCGGTAGAAAAGATAGGGTAGATACCACTGCCACCAGCCAAGTCTTAATGTAAAGGGAGCGAAACAATGCTCCAAGAGACACAGACAAAAAGGGATAAGAGTTTACCCTTTCCAATACTCCATGTAAGATGGGGTGTACTGGGTCTGTGGTTTAAAGTGACTAAAGTAAAGTTAATGGCAATTTTACCCTTTTCTGGGGGACAGTAGTCAGTTCCAGAAAATGGAGTTGGTGGGAAGTCTCAAATACAACCCTGTGTCACTGCACTGAAGGTGCTGTGCAACACACATGAAAATATGAGGCCATGGAGTAGGTGTGCTCCAGTGCTCAAGATCACACAAAAAGTGAAAACACACACAGCAAAACACATGTAAGAGTGGGAAAAAAGGCTCATACTCTTACCAGGTGAAAAAAATAAATCCTAGAAATCCAGCAAAGCTGCTGAGGGACTGATTAGGTAAGGGAAATCAGCCAGTTATGAGAATACTCACTAACAGTCCACAAACAGGTTTCCTTCCCCCTGGCTATCCGGTTTTCAACAGCACTCTGAAGGAAATTCGACCAGGTTGGGGACGGTGTCCAGGTGGCTTACGAGTTGGTTGTTCCCACCAAACTCAAGGGAAGAAGTTAACCTTGAAGGGATTCTCTGTCGATGGAGTTTCAGGCAATTCAGACCTGCAGGAGGGCTTCACCGGTGGACCAGGAGTTGCAGCAGTCATCTTCCTTCAGCTCTACTTCGGGTCTTTCGTTCCAGTGGTCGACTCTGCTTTCTAAGTCCCAGAGACCAACATTTTTCCCCCATTCATTCCAGCATGACTGTCAATCACACAGCAAGGGGGCTGTCCTTGCCGGACAGCCAGCCGGCCAATCATGCCACAGTGCATTCAGGTCTCCTAGGAGATTAAGCACAGGGACTTTCGGGCACCTCGCTCACATCCTGTCCACCCCAGAAACTCAGGCGCCAGAGGAGGGTTTCAGCACTGAAACCTGCCAAAGGCCAAGAAACAAAGGGACCAGACCAGGTTTGGCGCGCAGAGACAAACACAAGAAGGACCTTTCCAAAAAGAAATGGTGAAAAAAGTCAACCGGAGTCTGTTTTTATAGATATGTCTTGGGCACCATATTGGAAAACATGGCTGACCTGATTTTTAGCTACCGGTGTTCGCGGTCAGGAAAAATCATGGTAGTTTGTTTAAAACCACGTCCACCAGCCATTAACATTTGACTGTTAGATGAGTGTTTTGACTCAGGGGACACTAGGCAAGCCCTCCAGCACTCTATAGGAAGATAGTGTTTGCTGGGTCTGTAAATTTAAAAAGACTAGTAAAGTTAATTTAACTTTACATGCTCGGGAGACAGTAGTCAGTCCCAAAAAGATATTTAAAACTTGGGGAGTCTGAAAGACACCCCTGTGCCACTGCACTGAAGGTGCTGTGTGACGCACAGAAAAAGATGATGCCTATGGTGTTGTTTTAAAACTCCATATCTAAAGAACACAAAAGTAAAACACACATCAAAATACCTGGAAGAGTGGGAAAAAAGGCTAACACTCTTCCCAAGTAAAAAATAAAATCCTAGAAATCCAACAAAGTTGCTGGGGGTCTCAAAATGTAAGGGAAATTAGCACATTCTTGAGAATTCTCCCTAACACTCGTCCCCCCCAGACTAAGGGACAGGAGGATGTAATCCACTCCTGGATGAATCTCCTTAGTCCACTCGGTCAAACATCCTGGAGAGACCATCAGAATTTTGTTGGTGACAACCAGACCTGTGTTCAATGGAAAAATCAAACACTTGCAGGCTTATTGACCATCTCAAGGGTTGGTGATCAGTCTGAATCACAAAAGTAGATCCATACAAGTATGGCTTAAACTTCTTCAGTGACCACACAATAGCAAAACATTCTCTTTCAATGGTTGTCCACCTTGTCTCAGGTTCCTTCAGCTTCCTGCTGATGAAGCAAATGGAGTGCTCCCTACCTTTCTCATCCAGCTGACTCAAAACTGCACCGATACCTGTATTTGAAGCATCTGTCTGCACAATGAAGGTTTGGTTATAGTCAGGAGCTCTTAGGACTGGAGCTTGACAAAGGGCTTTCTTTAGGCCTTCAAATGCTTGAGTGCACTCCTTATTCCACCTGGCCTTCTTTGGAAATGTGGGTGAGGAGACTACATTCAAGGGAGAAGCTATGGTCCCATAGTTCTCTATGAAGTCCCTAGGAAGGCTCTCACCTGGGTTTGCGTAGTAAGGGTGGCCCAGTATTGTACAGCTTGTACTTTGCTAGGCAATGGCCTGATTTTACCTCCTCCTACCTCATGTCCAAGGTAGACCACTTTGCTCTGACCAATTTGACACTTACATACCTTTATGGTCAGATGGGCCTGTTCAAGAGCCTGCAAAACATATCCTAAGTGGTCAACATGTTCTTTCCAAGTAGGGCTGAACACTGCAATGTCATCCAAGTATGCCATGCAGAAGTCCTCCATCCCATTCAGAACTTGATTAACCATCCTTTGGAATGCAGCAGGTGCATTCTTTAGTCCAAAAGGCATTACCTTAAACTGGTAGAGTCCTGTTGGGGTTGAGAATGCAGTTTTCTCATTGGCATGGTCTGTCAGTGCTATTTGCCAATAGCCTCAAGTGAGATCAAAACTACTGAGGTACTTGGCTGAACCAAGTTTGTCCACAAGTTCATCTGTCCTTGGTAAAGGGTGGGCATCAGTCTTTGTAACTGCACTGAGAGCGCTATAGTCCACACAGAATCTCAATTCCTTGGATCCTGCCTTTGGCACTAGTACAACAGGACTAGACCATGGATTTGTTGATGGCTCTATTACCCCGAGATCAAGCATCTTGTTGACCTCCTCCTTTATGTGGGTTCTTACATGGTCTGACATCCTGTAACCTCTGCTTTTAACAGGTAAACAGTCACCAGTGAGAATATCATGCTGACCCCAAGGGGGTCAAGCCTGGTGATAGTGAAAACAGGGAGTCAAACTGATTTAACAGAAACTTGCACGCCTCCTGTTGTTCATGTATCAGATTAGAAGAGGGAGTGACTCCTATTTTCTCATCTAAAGGATGGCCTCTGAGTAGGTCAGGTAGAGGTTCACTCTCCTCCTCTTGAGCTGAAGCTAGAAGCAAAGCTCCCACTTCTGGTCTCGTGACATAAGCCTTTAGGCGGTTGGTGTGAAAGACTCTGGGAGCCTCCTTAGGTTAGGATTGCCTAAGTCCACCAGATAGTTGACCTCTCCAAGTTGTCCCACAACCTTGAAGGTTCCTATCCACTTGTTCTGTAAGGCCCTCTGCATTGTAGGAACCATAACTAAAACTTGCTGGTCTTGAGTAAACTCAATCATGTTGGCCTTCTGGTCATGCCAATGTTTGACCAAAGCCTGACCTGCTTTTAAGTTATCTGATGCTTCTGCCATAATGTGTGACATTCTCCTACGTGGACCTATCACATAGTCAGTGGCGCTCACTGGCTTGGGGGAAGGAGCACTGTCCAAGCCCTGCTTAATTAGTGCCAAGGGACAGCTAACTGGATGGCCATAGAGAAGCTCAAAGGGACTAAATCCAACTCCCTCCCGAAGGACTTCTCTATAAGCAAATAGAAGGCATGGCAGTAGAAGGTCCCACTTTCTCCTAAGGGGTTCCTCTAAAGCTCCTAACCTGCTCTTCATTGTACGGTTGAACTTCTCTACCAATCCATTTGTCTGGGGATCGTAGGCAGTTGAGAACGTGTAAGTTACTCCACAGTTTTTCCACATGGCCTGCATGAAGTGGGACATAAAATTGGATCCCCTGTCAGAGATAACTTCCTTAGGAAAACCTACCCTAGTAAAAATACCAAGTAGGGCCTTAACCACAGCCTGAGCTGAAACAGTCCTCATAGGTATGGCTTCAGGATGCCTAGTAGCATGGTCTACTACAACCTGGATAAACCTGTTTTCGAAGATGTTGGAGGGTCTAAGGAACCAACAATGTTGATTCCTACCCTCTCAAAAGGGACTCCCACCACTGGGAGAGGCACCAAGGGTGCCAGATTCTTGGCTCCACGCTTGCCAGAGGTTTGGCAAGTATGATAGCTCCTACCGAACTTATCTATTTCGGACCCCAACTTAGGCCAGTAGAAAAGCAGAGACCCTTTCCTTCGTCTTCTTAAAACTTAAGTGACCAGCCAAAGGTATCTCATGGGCTAACTGTGGGAACTGGAGTCTGCTTTCTAAAGGCACTACAAGTCTTCTGTAGTCCCCTGGGATAGACTCAGTCGGTTCACTGTAGAAGAGGCCATCTTCCCAGTAAAACCTATGCTTCCCTGGTTCTTGCCCATCCAGCTGGGAAGCTGCCTGTTGGTGAAGACCTTCAAGAGTAGGACACTCTCTTTGACCGACCTCTGCTGAAGTCTGCCCTACGGGATCCACCTTCTGCCAGTAAAGACTGCAGCTCAGGATGGTCTGCAGGATCCAGATCTCCAACAGGAGCAAGGTCTTCTTCCAGCTCTGATTCCTCAGCAGCTGATTCAACCACACAGGGTTGTTGCACACACTCAGCCTCAGCTGGTGGAGGAGTCACATGTGTGACTTTGGACAGTCCTCTCGGGGATGTCATTGTTAGTAGCACAGGAGTGCTGGATGGTTTATTCCTGGAGGTTTTACGTTTTCCTTTTTTCCCCTTCTTTTTTTAAATTGCAGTCAGTAAGTTCTGTGGACTGGGAGTTATAGTTTCCTCTATAATCTCCTCTTGAGAGCCTTTTAAGGTACTCTGGCCTTCCTAGTCTGCTCCTGTTTCCTTTTGCTGGGAGGCCTGCAGGTGCTTGATAAAGCTCCAAGAGTTTTCAAGTCATTCCCCAACAGGACTCTCTGAGGTACTTTACTCTGCACACTTACAGGTATCTTAACAGTCATTTCATTGCACTGGATGAGAGCTGGTAACTGTGAAAGCATTTGGACAGGCCCTCCAGCAAGCTTAGTTATGTATTTGGGTGTCTTAGCAACACCCCCTACCTTGAAAAAAGATTAATCAACTACAGTAATGCTGGCCCCAGTGTCTCTGATGGCAGTGGTCTCCTGACCATTCACAAGAACACTGCCCTTGTAATACTCTTTAGTATTGTCTGGAATTGAATTATAGACATCTAGGTTCTGTTGTTCCCACAGTCCCAGAGATACTAAAGAAACCCTGGCTGAGACTTTCATGGGTTCCTCAGCCAGTAAGGGAAAATGTCCACTTGCCATTGGTAGTTCATCCTCAGGGGAGAAGGCTAAGAAGACGGTGTGGATCCCTGAAGGTTTACCCTTACATCTGGGATCCTCTTTCACATGGTCAGTTGACCCACAAGCATAACATTTTCCAAATGTCTTTATGAATGGGGGTTTGTTCTGACCTCCTTCTGGTTTAGCACCAGGAGGTACAGTAGCCTGTTTTGGTTTCCCACGGGGCTTACCCTTGTTATGTATGTCGCCCTCTTTTGCACTGGAGGTATTAGAATTCTCGTTGTCTTTCTTGTGCTGCTTTCCCTCATCCTTCTTCTGAGTTACCCCAGAATCCTTGTGAGTAGCCCTGTTTGCAACCCACAAGTCAGCAGCCCTTGCTAACTTCTTTGGATCAATTTCCTTAGAGTCAGCCAAGTGCTGTCTCAGCTCAGGAGAGCAGGCATCATAAATAGATTCCAACATAAAAAGATTTCTCAGACCTTCATAAATGTTAACTCTGTAACCCTTAACCCACCCATCTATGTTTTTCAAACATTCAGTTACCCAAGTAGCCCAAAGGGTACCATCATGCTTTTTGAGGGTTCTAAACCTCTTAAGATACTGGGAAGTGATCTTCCCAAACTTAGCTATTAAAGCTAGTTTCACTCTTTCATACTTCTTTCTGTCTATATCCCCCAACTCCATTACCACATCAGTTGCAACAGGGGGTAGCCTAGAAAAAAACCATTGAATCAGCTGATTCCCTGTAATGTCTTGAATCCCATGGTTATATTCAAAAGCAGCCAACCAATCTAAAATATCAAGCTTAACCTCATACATACTTACTGTATCTTTGGGCATGCAAGGCCTCTTAGGACTGGAAGACCTAGAATACTCTGGGAGAGAACCAGTTTCAAAGGTTCCATTTGTTAATATCCCCGCAAAAATATTGCGAAACAAAATATATTGACCCATGGACCCTGCAGGGGACACCCCCGTATTATTTTAAAATCTTGGGGGCGGACACCACTGCAACCCCCGCTCCCACAAATGATCCACCCCAAAAATATTGCCTATGGTGGGGATATTTTGCAGGGATACCATTTCAAGAAACACCTTTCTCATTTCAAGTGCATGGTTCAAATCAATTTCTCTGAGCTTAAGTTCTTGATGTTTGCTTTCAGTTTGGGCTTGGATTATTTTAAACTCCAATTCTGGTCTCATCCTTTCCAGAGAGACAAATTCAGGACTTAGTGTTGGACCTGATGGGGTCGCTGTGGTCAAAGATTGAGGCAGGTAGAGGTAAAACAGGGCCTACATTTTGAGACTCTTCTGTCTCATATAACTCATCAATAACATATGAGTTACCCTCTGAAACATTATAATCCTCATCAACATTTTCCACATTTTTTGTAGGGGTAGGTGTTTCAGACCCACTGCTCAGACTTTGGTATTCCAAAAACTTTTCTATCAATTCACCCTTTTTGCCTTTTACAGTGAGATTCCTAGCGTTACACATTTCTCTCAATTGATCAACTGTTAAAGTGACTAGGGTCTCCTGTCTGTAGCTATCCATATCAGACATGATAAAACAATTGCTTCTCTAGTGGTGCTTAGCCTTTTGAAGGTTATTTGAACAAAGGTAAGAGTAGCACTCTAAATGTAACAAGTATACTTTATCCTCACCACTGTACACCAGTGTTAGGCAGAATCATGTGCAGTACCCTTTGGGAACACTACACACAATTAAGACTACAAGTGCAAGTACAATGTCACCTTTGGTACAAGCCTATACTACACAGTAATGTGGTAGCAGTGGCTGAGCAGCCAGACTTATCTCAAGAGTAAAGTGAGCAGTACAATAGGTTACACAAAAGACCAGCAAATATAGTGATTCAAACAAACACTTAGTCAAGGTTTCTTGGTAAAAGAATATACATTTATTTACACAGTCATTTGGAAAACATTCCACTAGTAAGAGCGGTTAAATATCACAATCTAATATACTACAATACACAAATAATCAGTTTCTGAAGAAGTTCCGCTCCCCTGAAGTGGGAGCAAAATGGCAGTTCACTTACTTTAAAAAACGGTAAAAAGACAAGGTTATAAGAATCAATAGCACAAATATGTTCATAGGCAGAGCAAAGGGTTTCAGTTCAGGATAACCAGCAATTCAATTCAATAGGCCTGGGCCAAAGTAAATGGTTCAGAGTCTTGTATAGGAGAGTACAGTTCTGGTAGTAAACGGTTAAGTCTGTGCCACAGACCTTAGAAGATTTTTTTCAGATGAAAAGTTAGATGTTGGTTTAGGGAAGGACAAGCTTTCAAAGTCGGGAAAGTTTCACAAGCTTTCACCGCGGCCGAACAGCGTTCTGCACCGCACTTGCACAGTACCTTGTATGTGAAGAAAAGCTATAGCTGAGGCAGTTATTCCTGGCAGTTCCTGCAGATCTCACTGTTCCTGAGCTTCAGTCATGGGGACAAGAAGGAGGATGTTGGGAGGTTCCTGCACTGCCCAGGGAAGAGGCCACAAGCTTGGCAAAACGTCATTTTAAGGTGTTAGTGCCTTAAAGTCCACAAACTGGTTTCCTTCCCCATGGCTATCCGCTTTTCAACAGCAATCTGAAGAAAATTTGACCTGGTTGGGGACGGTGTCCAGGTGGCTTACGAGCTGGCTGTTCCCATCAAACTCAAGAGAAGAAGATAACCTTGAAGGGCTTCTCTGTCGATGGAGTTTCAGGCAATTCGGACCTGCAGAAGGGCTTCACCGGTGGACCAGGAGTTGCAGAAGTCGTCTTTCTTCAGCTCATCTTCAGTTCTTTCGTTCCAGTGGTCGACTCTGCTTTCCAAGTCCCATAGACCTGCTTTTAAACAGTTTTCACCCATTTATTCCAGCATGGCTGTAACTCACACAGCAGGGTGACTGTCCTTGCCGGACAGTCAGCCAGCCAATCACGCCAGAGTGCATTCAGGTCTCCTAGGAGACTAAGCACAGGGTGTTTCGGGCAGTGAGGGAGTCTCCCTCAAATCCTGTCCACCTCAGACACTCAGGTGCCAGAGGAGGGCTTTAGCACTGAAGCCCGCCAAAGGGCAACCAACAAAGGGACCAAACCTGGTTTGGCGGGCAGATACAAACACAAGAAGGACCTTTCCAAAAATAAATGGTGAAAAATGTCGATCGGAGTCTGTCTTTACAGATAGGTCTTCAGAGTGTTCAGACATAGGGGATACTAAGTAACCCCTCCAGCACTCTATAGGAAGTTTGTGTGGGTCTATGAATTTAAAAAGATTAGTAAAGTCAATTTAACTTTACATTCTCTGGGGAATAGTAGTTCATCCCAGAGAAGGTATTTAAACCTTGGGGAGTCCAAAGGACACCCCTGTGGCACTGCACTAAATGTGCTGTGTGACACAACAAATAAAAAGATGATGCCTATGGGGTTATCTAAAACTCCATAACCAAAGAACGCAAGAGTAAAACACACATCAAAATACCTGAGAGAGTGGGAAAAAGACTCACACTCTCTCCACGGGAAAAAAAATAAGCCTTCAAACTCCAGCAAAGTTGCTGGGGGTCTCTAAGGTGAAGGGAAATTAGCACATTTCTGAGAATTACTCCAGTCGGTCCAACATTCTGGAGAGACCATCAGCATTTTTGTGATTACACCCTGACCTGTGTTCAATGGTAAAATCAAACCCTTGGAGGCTGATTGACCATCTCAATAGTTTTGGGTTCTCCCCTTTCATCTGCATTAACCATCTCAAGGGTTGGTGGGCAGTCTGAATCACAAAAGTAGGTCCATATAAGTATGGTCTAAACGTCTTCAGTGACGACGCAATAGCAAAACATTCTCTTTCAATGGTTGCCCACCTTGTTTCTGGTTCCTTCAGCTTCCTGCTAATGAAGCAGATGGGGTGCTCCCTACCTTTCTCATCCAGCTGACTCAAAACTGCACCTATACCTGTCTTGGAGGCATCTGTCTGAACAATGAAGGTTTGGCTATAGTCACGAGCTCTTAGGACTGGAGCTTGACAAAGGGCTTTCTTAAGACCTTCAAATGCCTTACTGCACTCCTCATTCCATCTGACCTTTTTAGGAAATTTGGGTGAGGAGACTACATTTAAGGGAGAAGCTATGGACCCATAGTTATCAATGGAGTTCCTATAATAACTAGTGAGACCTAGGAAGGCTATCACTTGGGTCTGAGTAGTAGAGGTGGCCCATTCTTGTAAAGCGTGTACTTTGCTAGGCAATGGCCTTATTTCACCTCCTGCTACCTCATGTCCAAGGTAGACCACTTTGCTCTGGCCAATTTGAAATGTACTTGCCTTTATGGTCAGATGGGCCTGCAAAACATATCCTAGGTGGTCAACATGTTCTTTCCAAGTAGGGCTGAACACTGCAATGTCATCCAAGTATGTCATGCAGAAGCCCTCCATCCCATTCAGAACTTGATTGACCATCCTTTGGAATGTTGCAGGTGCAATTTTTAGTCCAAAAGGCATTACCTTAAACTGGTAGTGGCCTGCTGGGTTTGAAAAGGCAGTTTTCTCCTTGGCATGTTCTGTCTAGGCTATTTGCCAATAGACTGACGTTAGGTCAAATGTACTGAGGTACTTGGCTGAACCAAGCTTATCCACCAGATCATCTGTCCTAGGTAAAGGATGGGCATCCATCTTTGTGACTGCATTAAGAGCTCTATAGTCCACACACAATCTTAACTCCTTGGATCCTGCTTTTGGTACTAGCACAACTGGCTAGACCATGGACTTGTAGAGGGCTCTAGTACCCCAAGATCAAGCATCTTTTTGACCTCCTCCTTTTTGTGGGTTCTAACATTATCTGACATCTTGTAACCTCTGCTTTTAACAGGTAAACAGTCACCAGTGAGAATATCCTACTGGCCCCAAGGGGTCAAGCCTGGTGATAGTGAAAACAGGGAGGCAAACTGATTTAACAGAAACGTGCACTCCTCCAGTTGTTCCAGTGTCAGATTAGAAGAGAGATTAACTCCTTCTATTTTCTCATATAAAGGTTGTCCCCTGAGGAGATCAGGTAGAGGTACACTCTCTTCCTCCTCTTGAGCTGAAGCTAGAAGCTAAGCTCCCACTTCTGGTCTGGTGTCATAAGCCTTTAGGTGGTTGGTGTGAAAGACTCTGGGAGCCTCCTTAGGATTGCCTAAGTCCACCAGATAGTTGACCTTTCCAAGTTTTCCCACAACCTTGAAGGGTCCTATCCATTTGTCCTGTAAGGCCGTCTGCCTTGTAGGAACCATAACTAAAACTAGCTGGTCTTGAATAAATTCAACCATGTTGGCCTTCTGGTCATGCCAATGCTTCACCAGAGCCTGACCTGTTTTTAGGTTATCTGATGCTTCTGTCATCATGTGTGTCATTCTCCTCTGGAGACCTAACACATAGTCAGTGACTCCCACTGGCTTGGGGGAAGGAGCACTCTCCAACCCCTCCTTAATTAGGGCCAATGGACCTCTAACTGGATGACCATAGAGAAGCTCAAAGTGACTAAATCCAACTTCCTCCTGAGGGACTTCTCTATAAGCAAAGAGAAGGCATGGTAGTAGAAGGTCCCACTTTCTTCTAAGGGGTTCCTCTGAAGCACCTATCATGATCTTCATAGTACGATAAACCTCTCTACAAATCCATTTCTCTGAGGATGGTAGGCAGTTGAGAACTTGTTAGTCACTCCACAGTTCTTCCACATGGCCTGCATGTAGTGGGACATAGAATTAGATCCCCTGTCAGAGATGACTTCCTTAGGAAAACCTACCCTGGTAAAAATACCAAGTAGGGCCTTAGCAACAGCCTGAGCTGTAGCAGTCCTCATAGGTATGGCTTCAGGATACCTAGTAGCATCTTCTACACCAACCAATATAAATCGGTTGCCTGAAGAGGTTGGAGGGTCTAAGGGACCAACAATGTCGATTCCTACCCTCTCAAAAGGAACTCCCACCACTGGGAGAGGCACCAAGGGGGCCACATTCTTGGCTCCACACTTGCCAGAAGTCTGACAAGTGTGACAACTCCTACAGAATGTGTCTACATCAGACCCCAATTTAGGCCAGTAGAAATACAGAGAAAGCCTTTCCTTAGTCTCCCTGAAACTCAAGTGACCAGCCAAAGGAATCTCATGGGCTAACTGTAGGAACTATTGTCTGCATTCCAGAGTCAATACCCGTCTTCTGTAGTCCCCTGGAATAGACTCAGTAGGTTCACTTTAGAAGAGGCCA
This sequence comes from Ambystoma mexicanum, assembly GCF_040938575.1. Classification (NCBI taxonomy): domain Eukaryota; kingdom Metazoa; phylum Chordata; class Amphibia; order Caudata; family Ambystomatidae; genus Ambystoma; species Ambystoma mexicanum. The sequence continues at coordinate 554,947,497 of NC_090932.1, forward strand.
TCTTCCCAGTACAATTTATGCTTCCCTGGCTCTTGCCCTTCCAGCTGGGAAGCTGCCTGTTGGCGAAGACCTTCAAGAGTAGGACACTCCCTTTGACCTATGCTGAAGTCTGCCCTACAGGGGCCACCTTCTGCCAGTAAAGACTGCAGCTCAGGATGGTCTTTATGATTCAGATCTCGAACAGGGGCAAGGTCTTCTTCCAGCTCTGATTCCTCAGCAGCTGATTAAACCTTTCCTGGTTGGTTCTCCCACTCAGCCTCAGCTGGTGGAGTAGTCACAGGTGTGACTTTGGACAGTCTCGGGGATGTCCTTCTTGGTAGCAGAGGAGTGCTTTCTGGTTTCTTCTTTGAGACTTTGCGTTTCCCCTTTGGCTCTTTCTTTTTTGAAATTGCAGTCAGTAACTCCTGTGGGCTGGATGTTATAGTTTCTTCTACAACAACCTCTGGAGAGACATCTAATGTACTCTCCCTGGCCCTCCTGGTCTGCTCCTTTTTCCTTTTGTTGGGAGGCCTGGGGGTGCTTGAAACAACTCCTAGAGTTCTTAAGTCATTCCCCATCAGGTCTCTCCCAGGTACTTCACTCTGCACACTAACAGGTATCTTTACAGTCATGTCATTGCACTGGATGAGAGCTGGTAATTGTGGAAGCATTTGAACAGTGCCTCCAGCAAGCTTAGTGAGGCATTTGGGTGCCTTAGCAACATCCTCTACCTTGAGAAAAGATTAATCCACTACAGTAATGCTGGCACCAATGTCTCTAATGACAGGGGTCTCCTGACCATTGGCAAGAACACTGTCTTTATAAACACTTTAGTATTGTCTGGGATGGAATTATATATATCTAAATTATGTTGTTCCCACAAACCCACAGACACTAAAGAAACACTGGCTGATCCTTTCATGGGTTCCTCAGCCAGCAGGTGAAAGTTTCTACCTGCCATTTGTACTTTTTCCTCTAGGGAGAAGACTAACGAGACAGTGTGGATCCTTGAAGGTTTACCCTTGCATCTGGGATCCCCTTTCACATGGTCAGTAGACCCACGAGCATAACATTTACTAAATGTTTTGACAAACAAGGGTTTCTACTGTCCTCTCTCTGGTTTGGCACCAGAGGTTTCACTAACCCGATTTGGTTTCCCTGGTGGAATACCTTTCTTATGTTTGGGGTCCTCCTTTGGATTGGAGGTATTAGAATTCTCTTTTGTATCATTATTGTGCTGTTTCCCCTCATCCTTCTTCTGAGTTGCCCCAGAAAGAAAACTTTTTTGGATCAAGTTCCTTAGAGTCAGCCAAATGCTGTCTCAGACCAGGAGAGCAGGCATCAAAAATAGATTCCAATAAAAATAGATTTCTCATTCCTTCAAAAGGTGTTAACCTTGTAACCCTTTACCCAACCATCACATTTTTTCAAACATTCACACACCCAGGTAGCCCAAGGGGTACCATCATGCCTTTTGAGGGTCCTAAACCTCTTAAGGTACTGGGAAGGTGTTTTCCCAAATCTAGCTATTAAAGCTAGCTTAACATTTTCATATGCCAATATTTCAGGATCCCCCACCTCCATTACAGCATCACTTGCAACCTGGGGGAGCCTAGACAAAAGCCAAGGAATGAACTGATTCCCTGTGAAATCATGAATCCCATAGTTATACTCAAAAGCAGCCAACCAATCCAAAATATCAAGTCTCACCTCATACATACTCGCAGCTTCTTTAGGCATGTGAGGCCTCTTAGGACTGGAAGATCTAGAAGACTCTGGGAGAGAACCATTTTCAAGAGACAATTTCTTCATTTCAAGTGCATGATTCAATTCCATTTCTCTGAGCCTGAGCTTTTGATGTTTGTTTTCAGTTTGAGTTTAGATCTTTTTGAATTCTAACTCTAGTCTCATCTTCTCAAGAGAGACAAATTCTGGACTCAGTATTGGACCTGGTAGGGTCCCTGTGGCTAAAGGTTGAGGCCCAAGAGCAGGTAGAGGGTTAATGGGGCTCACATCCTGAGACTCCTCTGACTCTTCGGTCTCTTCAATAATATTAGAGTTAGTCTCTACATCATTATTTTCCTCATCACCATTGTACACATGTGGTGACATATTGGGGGTTACAGCCCAATTTCTCGATTTCTTGTTGTTCCAACAATCTTTCAATCAATTATTTTTTCTTTCCTTTAACAGCCAGGTTCCTATCTTTACACATATCTTTCAGTTGATCTACTGTAAGAATTGGTAGGGCTTCCTGTTTGTAGTTATCCATATTAGGCATTATAAAACAATTGATTCTCTAGTGTAGCTTAGACTTGTGAAGGTTATTTTGAACAAAGGTAAGAGTAGCACTCTCAATGTAACAACTATACTTTATCCTCACCGCTGTACACCAGTGTTAGGCAGAATTGCAGGCAGTACCCTCTGGGAACAGCGCACACAACTACAGGTGTAAGCAAAAACCAACCTTTGGTATAAGTCTGTACCACACACTTTTGGTAGAGAGCTGAGCAGCAGGCTTATCTCAAGAGGGAATGTGAGCAGTAGAAGAAGTTACACAGAAGTATCACAATCACAGTGGTTCAAGTAGACACTTACACTTAAGGTTTCTTGGTAAATACTTTAACATTTATTTACACAGTCATTTAGAAAACCTTCTCTAGTAGAAATCCACTCAATATAAAACAATAGTATACTACAGTAACAAACTTTATAAGCAAGTTATAAAGACAGTTTGCGCTCCCCTGAAAAATGAGCCAAATAGCATTTCAGTACTTTTCAATGGGAATAAAAAGCATAGGTTTGTACAAAGGGTTAGAAAACACTTCTTTCACACAATGCAAAGGTTCAATGTACCAGGAGGGTCAGTTCAATTCAATAGGCCAGGCCAAAGTCAATATTCTAGTGTTCTTGGATAGGATAGCACAGTTCTGGTACAAATGGAGTACTTTGTAAACGTTTTTAGAAGTAGTTCAGAAGATAAAGCAAGATATGTCGGGTCACAAGCTGATTAGGCCTGCGAGTTGGGAAAGTTTCACAAACTTTCACCGCAAGAGTTGGGATAGCTCAACCATATGGCACAGTACCTTAAAGTGGAGCAAAAAAGATGCAGCTGAAGATGTTGGTTCCTGGCAGGTCCTGCGGGTCTCGCTGTTCCTGAGCCTCAGTTGTGGGGACAATAGGGAGGACGTTGGGAGACTCCTGCACTGCACAGGATCATCGTCAGAGCAAACAAAATGGTGTCACTTCAGCTCAGGTAGCTGTGGCTTCCAACCACAAACTGTTGTCCTTCCACCTGGTTAACCTTAAACAGCTCTGAGAATGGTATCCCGGCATTTGCTGAGTTGATTGGTCCCACCAACTCAAAGGAAGAAGCTGTCCTTGAAGGAGCTTCTCTGTCGATTGGAGATCTGACAATTTGGGGTTGCAACACGGCTTTACCGGGCAAACCAACAATCCAGTGGTTGCAGCAGCCGTCCTCTTCCAGCTCGTCTTTGGTTCGTTCATTCCAGTGGTCGACTCTGCCTTCCAGTCCTGGAGACTCTCCTTTTAAACAGTTTTCTCCCATTCATTCCAGTCTAGCTCCCACTCACCTAGCAGGGTGGCTGTCCTTGCCGGACAGTCAGCCAGCCAATGCACCCCAGAGTGCATTTGGGTCTCCAAGGAGACTAAGCACAGGGAGTTTCGGGCACCTCCCTCACTTCCTGCCCACCCCAGACACTCAGTCCTGAAGCCCACCAAAGGCTCACGAACAAAGGGACCAGACCTGGTTTGGCATGCAAAGTTAAGCACCAGAAGGACCTTTCCACAAAGAAACGGCGAAAAAAGATGACCGGAGTCTGTTTTTACAGAGGGGTCTTGGGCGCCATATTGAAAAACATGGAGGCCCCGATTTTTAGCAACCGGTGTTCGTGGTCGGGAAAAATCATGGTAGTTCATTATAAAACCACTGCCACCAGCCATTTCAATGGAAAAGGGTAGCTTGTGACAGGTACAAGAGTGTTTAGACATAGGGGATACTAAGTAACCCCTCCAGCACTCTATAGGAAGATAGTTTGTGATGGGTCTATGAATTTAAAAAGACTAGTAAAGTCAATTTAACTTTACATTCTCTGAGGAACAGTAGTCCATCCCAGAGAAGGTATTTAAACCTTGGAGAGTCCAAAGGACACCCCTGTGCCACTGCACTTAACGTGCTGTGTGACACAACAAATAAAAAGATGATGCCTATGGGGATATCTAAAACTCAATAACCAAAGAACACAAGAGTAAAATACACATCAAAGTACCTGAGAGAGTGGGAAAAAGGCTCACACTCTCTCCAGGGGAAAAAAACAACAAGCCCTCAAAATCCAGCAAAGTTGCTGGGGGTCTCTAAGGTGAAGGGAAAAAAGCACATTTCTGAGAATTCTCCCCAACATACTACTGTGCTGGAATGGTGAAATTCACGGTAAACAGACAAGAAGATCCACAGGAATTTCTAATGTACTTACTACAAATCCTGGAAAGCAAAAACATACCCATACATTACTTTTTTCAGATTTCCTACATGTGGAAACATGCTTGCACTCTCTGAAACCATGTCATTCAGGAGCAAGTCCCTAACGAGTGCTTTGTCTATGTATCAATACCTAACTGTGAATCCATTCCATTTCAACAACTGGTAAAAAATGCAACCCATAGCATATTGTGTACTTCCTGCAATTCCGATAATCATTCGACATTACATATACAATCACATAGTCAAATTTAATATTAATGCTTTTAAGATACAATGCAGGTAGAACCAAAAATAACTGCAAACTTACTACCTTCACACACAGACAGGTATCACTTGGCAGGAAAACCTTCACAACAGTAGCCATAAACTTCCACACAGGCGACACAACCAGTGCAGGCCACTATACTGCATACATTAAAGATCAATGCTCATGGTGGGAATGCAATGATACTTCCATTATTCCAAAGAAGAGATTACCTGCAAATCTTGCAAATGCCTACTTAATATTCTTGAAGCTAAAATGTACTCATTGATGTACAAAATTAGAATACCCTACTCCCTAACACCCACCAGTACCTACGTAATTGCAGAAAAAAAGGAATTACCTTCTACACTGTGGTACCAGAACAACTTAGCAGACAGTAAGTATCCAACAAATACATAAATGGGCCTCTTACGACCCTGGCGGTACGGTATGGACTGGGCCGGTATGGCACCGTCCATACCTGACAGCCTGCTAGGTCTGTGGTCTGTGCGACACCCGCGAGCAGAACTCGTGATTGCACCGGCACTGTTATAAACGGTGTCAGTGCAACCATGCTCCCGACCCCCATTCTGCCCTATGGGACAGAATGGGGATCGGGAGCCCGGCCCCTTCATTTCATAATGGGCCGGTTATTGCCCAATCGCGGGAGGCGGTGCCGGTAGCGAGCATGGCGGTAGCCGTACCTGTTGCACAGGCACGGCTACCACCATGCTTGTAATGAGGCCCAATGTGTCTGTTGTGCAATTTGTTTCCCAATGAACCCAATGATTGCACTCAGAGAAACAATAAGTGTACACAAATGACACTAATATTGTTTCCTGCATGATACGTAAAAGAAAAATTACTAAGTACGAGGGTTCAAAATTATCCCCAGTAACCTTTGAAACCACCAACTATGCAAATTTGTAACCATCTGTCTAACAATGCCCATACAAATTCAATTCATATGCAAATATCAAAAAGTAAACCCATAATAGTTCACCACCACTTCAAAATGTGGAAAGATGTGAAACTACTAACAGGAGTGTACGAGCTTCGAAATGTACCCAATAGAAATGGGACACTGTAAACAGTTAGAATACGCCAACTGGTATCTAACTGTAACTAGAATACTGCAATATTACTTGCAGCATTGAAACAGGCCAACTCAACCTTCAGCAACCACTGTGCTACAAACATATCCTCAAACACTTCCAAAGTATGAACAGTTACAGTACGCCAACAGGTACATAACTGCCCTCACAATTCTGCAGTAGGACAGTGCAATGGATCAATACTTGCAAAACATCAACAGTAACCAAACGCATAAAGAATCAGTGCTAACCAAAGGAAACAGGTAAACAGTTACAATACACCAACTGCTATATAACTGCAGCCATACTACCAACACGTACCAAACAGAAATCATACACCATTGCAATTCCTCCTACTACAACAGTGCACCTTAAACATTACTATAATGAGTGCAAACGTTACTGTAATTAACTGTGCAACGTCACAGCAAATACATTTGGAAGTTTTATTTTTTTTAAATCCAGCATGGATTTACTTTTTCTCCCACAGACCCAATGATTATGGAAAGAAACACAGGAATTGCGCACATTGCACAGTACACTCTTTTAAAGCATAATACTTATGAAGTACTCATTAAGAGGGTCCACAAAGTGTAAAAATGTCTGCAATGTAATGAACTGCATAATGATGACATACCTGCTCTAACATATTATGTTCTCTTTTTCTACAGATAATGAAGCAACGATTACTACAACATTTCACATTCCACACACAAAAAACTGCACAGGCTCTCCACAATAGAAACCGCAGGTATGAAATTATTGGTATCATACTTCTTCATAATCTGCAACGGGTAATGTGTCCACATATTTCTGCAATCCACATATGAATTCCACAATGTTCAATGCAGAGCTATATTACACTGTGCTGCTTGTGCCCCCGGCCTACACGCTTCACTACACAATGTACAGTGTACAGGCTCCAGCCTGCACTCACTATTGTAGACCCTGGCCATAAGTACCACAACACAGTACAACCATACATAGAAACATCTATCCACTTACTACAAACCCGACACATAACACAGCCACCTACCCCTTAGCCACTTCAGTTCACATTGTATTACATTACTTCCACACAATGGACATCCTCTTTGCTGAATACCTTCTTCACCTAAGTCTTTAATAAGTGGACACATTCAATGCAGTATAGTACAGTAACCTACCCAATAATGTGCACATTCACAACAACCTAAACAGAAAAATGCACCCATATATCTTATGTTACTGTCCCATGTGCTGTAACACTTGTCTCCTCGCATGCCACTGGCACCTTTTAGGGCATTAGTTCATCTTTGTTCTTGTGTACACCATTTCCCTGGAAGGTATAGAACACATAATAGAGTGCAGCACTTGGTGCACAACTCGGCAACCATATTGTAAAGTCTGCGGGACTCCCTAAAATTTCGAACTTCTGCTTCTCTTTATTAATGTGTAATGGAGACAGAATTTGAAAACCATACCCCCCTTACAATGTTTGAAGAAGGTGTTAAGTACTTCCTTTTTTTTGATGAACAAGAGCCCCAAATATCTTCATGCTACAAGACACCAAACTGCGTAAGATGGCCCTGCCACCCACGTATGTGGAGCCATCGCATTACAATCTGCCATCGTACACCATTGCTTCATAAAACACTGCACATATAAATAGTTCATAGGGCCTGTACATTTACATTTATGTATTTTGTCATCTGTGCATTCAGTGCAGCATGTGTAAGGTACCATTATCTCTCCTTGTATGTTATACTAACTTCAACGTAACCACACTACTAACATTCGGAAATGCACGGTGAAATCTTAACACATTGCCACCAGACATTGTTTTCTAGCCGCATGGTTGCCGCAAAGCAGAACCTAACATACCTCTCTGTCAACAGGAGAAATGCTCATTGTAAAACAGCCTTGAGTGGGACGCATGGTTTGCTCCAAGGGCAGACATTGTGTGAAATGTAAAAATAAAATCAAAGAAAATGTACAGTATAGTCCCTGCAACATGTTCCGCAAAGTTAGTCTGCAACTGTTCAATATGCTGCATAGAGCAATTTTCCGTCCACACAGTATAAACATGGAATTTGCATAAGTTATGTAAGTAAAACTTTACGATACATGTGTAGTAGGATTAAAATGTAGTACTATACAGTTCTGCATGCATAATTATAAAGTTACCAGACTGTAGACTTTGTCTGTGTGCACTGTACGGGGGCTTGTAACAGCAGTGGTCATGCAGCGTTACAGTGCCATGTCTCCACCATTCTGCGTAAATGGCAGATATGAGGGTTCATTGTTTTGTTGACACATTTCTCCAGCCCATGCAAATGTATACATAAAGCACAACACTGAAAGTGAACACACCTTGTTCACTTAAACAGCACACCATATGCTCAATCGTGTGCTTCTAGATTGCCTGTATTGTCCTTACAATGACCTTTCAAACACTTAAGAGTTGTACGTGCCTTAATTGTATTAACGCCCAGAGGTCCATATAGCACTCGACCGACACACAAACGTCAACAGGTAATATTGAAGTGTTGCATGTTTTGGCAAAACAGCTCCTGCATAGTCCTGCAATTGGAAGGGACCACCATGAAGATTTATTTTTTTTATGTTTCTTTGGACACACACACACACACACACAGGATGTGCTGTGGGTCTGACAACAATGGCTGCCACTGACATCTTTCACGAAAGGCAAACACATGAAAGGAGGGTGTGATGGCAACGTTTGAAAGACAATTCACATGTGTGTAGCCGTAGAAGGAGAGTGGCACCTACAAAACAGAGATCAAGGCAGTGGGTGAACATATGACGCTACTCAATAACATACTGTAGATCACCCAAAGGTCCGTAACCTGGTCACCTAGTGCCCGTTTACGACATCCTTCCCGCAGACCCTTGTCCTTTACACTACCACTGATAACGGCTACTTAAATGTATTCTTATTCCTGTTTGTTCGCAGATATCTTGCACCTTACTGCCTATGCCACACCTTTCACATGCCAAGAGACGGGTGGTGGAGCAATCATTGCAAGATTACCATAAGCGGTGTGTTTTCGCTCATTGTTATCTGGGACGACCGCTATGGGCCTGTATGTCCGTTTGCGTTTCTGGCATTAAGAAGCAACCTGCAAATCTTTATGATGTAAGGCATCACAGAGACAACAGCTGGTGCCTTTCCTAAATTACAAAGAAAGTGTGTTCTCCCACACGAACCACCAAGAACCACCAAGTAATCCTTTTCTACTTTGCCAGATGACAAAATAAGTGCAGAAAAGCACAGACGGCATTTTATGCTGGAATTTATCTGCAAAAAAGCAGTGGTTGCAGGCATCTTACACTTTCTTGTGAACATTGTATGAAAAATAAAACCATTTGCAACAGTACATAGTGTTCTTCGTAAATTATTCACATGTGTACTGTATACAAGAAGACCTTGACTGTATGCTCTGTGTGCGCATGTCTGCTTTAGCTTCTGTTTATGTTGCTGTTTTTCGGACCTAGCTCCTCACATGACAGGTTGGGCTACGCTGGGCACGCAGGTGATAGAAATGCCTGCAGTGCACAGTTTGAGCAACTACTGTGAACAACTAATGTCAGCTATGAAGGTGAGTGTGGTGATCTCGTGGCGCGCCCACACGTAAAGGTAGCGCAAGCGATTCACACATAACAATAGTACAGAATGGTAATGCCGATCGTGTTGTTTGCGCATCTCAAAAAGTACACAAAAGAAAGCTAATAGTAATACCATACTTGTCAACCGTACCGATACATGCGCTAGGCTACCGCATTTCAAGCAGTCCTACCGCCTTCGGATTTTGCTGTCTAAACCTACCGATTTATGGCTGCAGCAGGCCTGGCTGCCTGAGGCCTAGTGGGAGCAAGGAATAGCATCCTCCAGTGTACTGTGGGTGTGTAAATTGGCCCATTAATTTGATTGATGTGCTGCTTGCCCTTGCATAACCCGTAAAACAGAGACACCGTCTCTGTACTGAGCATCTTGAGGTAAAGTGTTAAGTTCTCGCCTGTAGTTTGTAGAGTTTGAGAAAGGATTTCACTGCAAGTGTGACAGTCTCTAGTCAGTCTGGAAAATGGCATCGCGGTTGCTGCTTGGTTACTCCCATACAACTAAATCTAAGGACAAGCAAGCAAACAGCAGAATCTTCGGATCTGAAAGAATATCAGTGGTGGTTTCAAAGATACTGTGGCCACATTTGGCTGCCTGAATAATTATCTTCTTGCTCCATGTAATGAAGCTGCGTTTCTCCTTGTTGAAAGCATTCTTATATTTCAGAATTTAGTCATCTCCGTGAATGCTGCTGTTATGGCTAATGCTGTGCCCTCAAGTGATCATGCTTTTCCTTCGATCCACATATTGCTAAATTTGAAGACTTACAATTACCAGTTTTTTGGAATGGCAGATGTCATGAATTATGCTGCAGTTCAATATATGTGAGAAGCCGTTGCCTGTGTTGACAGATTCAGAGATATGGCAGCGCCACTGTACACGTTTTTTGTCATTAGTGCATCAGACGTTGGATATATATATATTCCATTTAGTATTGTACTGTTAATAGCAACCTGTTTTCGGTCGTTTTATTGACAGGCAAAAAGGAGGCAACAGAGAGGATATTGGGGCAAGTTAAACTCATGGGCTTTCATTCCCAATGCCTGTCCAAATACCTGACCACGCTTCGTAATAGGTATTGTAAATACCTACTAGCAAGAATATGTACACTGCTATAATGTCAGATTTTTGACAACATTTACATTCACAGTCGATTTTTCCAGGCCCCCCACAAAAATGGAAAAGTGATGTAGGGACAGAGCGGTCTTATGTTTTGGGACTGTCATGATCTCTGCTTCCAAAAGGTCAGGGTTTTCCCAACTCCCTTGGAAGCAGATCCATAACCCAGGTTCCGAGTGCCAACCAGTCCCAATTGGGACCTTTTGGACCCAGTCCTGGCGCCAGTGGCACCAGGCTCATAAATATGCCCAGTCCCAGCGCTGGAAGCGCCGGGCTCATAATGCTTGGGTGGACTTACCTGCAGCAGACCATGCTGCTTACTTGCCTGCCAGTTGAGCCTCTGATCCTCTTCTGTTTGGAACTACTTTTCCTGTTGGGTGGGGCAGGAGCCACTCCCTAGGTTCAGAACACTGGAACTCTTCTGGAAAGCAGGAACTCTTTTCTTACCTAGGCGTGGCTGTGGAAGGAGACACCTAAGCACTACAGGAGGCTATTTAAACCACACCCGATGGATGAATCTTGCTTTGCGTTATTCTGCATCCTCTGCAGCAGAACGCTCATCGTGTCTTCTGCATCTGATCCTGGGCCTAAGGAAAAAGGCTTACCATCCTGAATCCAGTCTTCAGCAACACCTATAAAGACAAGAAAGAACAGGTTAGCATTACGGTCTTCAGTGACAGCGCTTCACTTACCTGGTCCATCGGCTGTCACCAACGCCTCGCGCTGCATTCCGGCATCTGAAAGACAAAAGCTTACCAACTCTTCGCACGCTCCGGAGGCCTTCGGCGCTGCATCCCGCATCTGAAAGACAAAACAAGGTGCGTTTAAAGACATTGGGGAACTTTAATACTCACGTGCCATTACTCCTTTCCACATCTAACCCAGTGGGTATTCCGGCACCCTGCAGCCGCTCCGAACTTGTACCTGCAAAATAAAAAGACAGTTCGAGCGCATCGTGAAGCAGGCAACAAGCGCTTACTTACGTGCTTCCAGGCGCTTCTATTCATCACACGGGCTCCATCTTCAACTCACTTCAGCCCGTCATCCGCCATCGCCGGAACCCTGCAAAACAAGAGACATCATTACTCAAGACTTTTAAAGACATTAGAATTACTCGAAACTTACCGTTCGTGCAGTAAACGACGGACAGCAGTCCTCTGAAGTCAAGAGGCCCGCTCCCCTTATCCAGTGAAGAAACTGGTTACAGCACCCTGCCCCGAGGCAGATGGAGAGCACGGCGTTCACTTACCTAAGACATCTTACCCTTCGAGTCAGACATACAGTGCACAGAGGTCCAGCCCAAAGAGCCAGCCGTGTGTTACACATCACCTTTGAAGATACGGTATACGCCCAGTCAAGACCGGCGCCTCTACGGGAATCAGGTGAGCGTTACAGGGACAGAGCGGTCTAAAATGAATTTGAAAAGTAGATTGGGCTTGAGACTTGGAAAGCGATAGAACGCTAGTACCACATTAACACATTTTTTAACAGGTCTAAAAATATACCAGATACCTGGTTACATAATGTCAGACAGGAATTTTCTTCCAACTCCTGTTACTTTTTAATCAGAACTTGGAGCCCGAATCATTGACATTTTGCACTGCTTAAAAATGACTTTGCACTGCCGACACAAACCCTGAATCATGGAACTGTGCAAAGTGTATTTTTGCAGTGTAAAGTCAGTGCAAAGTAATTTAGTACTGCAAAAATAACCATGTGCACTGACTTTTACCTGTGCAAATAATCCATGAATCGGGCCCTTGGTGTTTTGTGGTGTTTGTTCAATGTCACTCTCAATATTGTGAAGCTTTCTCTGACACTTTTCCCATGCTCTCTACTTTTCAGTAGCTCAGCAGGTAAGGGTTTGTACATGAGGTGTACATGACAGTGCTCATGTTTTTGTTCCCTTTCAAAAAACATAGACCAGAAAAGTAAAATGACAACGGCAAACCAGAAACGCACGCTTTACTATTTGTTTTTAAACACTTTTCTAATGCAATGACTCCCAACTCCAGGGCACAGAAACAAACATTCTGTCTTTTAAACCAATTTCTAAAAATTGTTTCATATAAAATGCAATATCGTATAAGTCTGCAACCTTTGCCGCTCCAGATGTTTTGGACTACAGCTCCCATATGCCCTAGCTATCACTGTCAATACAGAGGGATATTGGGATTTGTAGTCTGAAACCTGTGGAGATCCAAAAGTTGAAGGCTCCTGTAGCAACTCCGGCCACAAACATCCTGTGCATCTCAGAGCTGCCTGTCTGAGCTCTTCCATGCATACTGTTTGTTCAGAGCTCCGAGCCAGTGCTCTGTCTCACTACAGCATATGGGCCTTTCAACTCTTTCTGTTCAAAGGAGCCCTGAGCCCAAGGAGGGTGGGGGGCAGCAACTGTCCCATTTTCTCAGCCAGCAGTTTCATAACACAGCAATATATTTCTCTCTATATTACTTTCGTTGTGGGGCTTTAAATGTGCGCTTTGCAGCGCGTGTCTTACATGCTGCATTTGCTGGAGCCTTTGCAGCTGTCACTTCCCTTTGCGTATACAGAAGTGTTATCACCTCATTGCCTTTTCACACTGCCATACTTTAAAAGTATTTGGCAATTAATTTGTCAAAAGTAGGGATGGTATCAGGGCCTTTCCACTCTTTCAGTAGAAAGTGGCCATGAGGCGCATGGAGGCTCGCAGCAACTACCTCATGTTGCAAGTCAGCAGTGTAATAAAACAACAATATATTTCTCTCTATATTACTTTTGTTCTGGGGCTTTAAATAAGCGCTTTGCAGCGCCTGCTTTACAATCTGCATTTTCCTGTGTGCCTGTCACTTAACTTGGGGTATAAAGATTTGTTATCACCTCATTGTATGTTTGAAGAGAAAACTATGTCTTAATGATGACGAAGTTGGTCACAGTGCTCACAGCTCACACATTTGGTACATTTCTTTCTCATGTTGGATCAGAGGACAGGCAGTCCTTTCCTGCGATCTTTTCAAGGTCATATGTCAAGTGAAGTCATTTCCTGTGATGTTGTAAGTTCAAAGTTCTTGTGACATAATTTCCTGTGATGTCATCTCCTGTCATTTCATCGGGTCAAGCTGATGTGACATCATTTCCTGGGATCTCATCATTACGCTAATTACTATTTTTGAAACGTTATGATTCCTACAGATTTTTGGCCACAGAATGTTGGCATGTATGAGATAGCCAGCCATCCTGTATTTTGCAGGACTTACCAGAATAGATGGTTTTGTCTGGTGATTTGCTGGCAATGTCTGTGGACCTTTAAACATGCCGATTTTGCCTTCAACCCCTACCTGTGTGGAAGCTTTTGTGCAATGAGCTCACACTCCTGTGTGATAATTGAACGCCAACGCAGAAAGGTGGTAGGGGAGCTCTTTGAGGATGTGCAGCATTTCAAGATGTTGCTCTGTGTAAACAGAGCACTCCAATGGCAGCAGATAAACATCAATAGGGGCCAGGGGGGGAGATAAGCAAGGACTGTTGTCACCGCTGGTGCTCTTAGTCTATCTTGCCCTTCAACCACACTAAACTAAACCCTTATGTATTTCTATCCCTAGATAGCACTGGTTGCTGCGCTTATCTATGGTCAGCGGATAGTAGAAAGAAACTTGCCCTATCACTAACTTTATACATACACTATTAAATGGCTGTTAAGGTTTTACTAAAAGGCACATGTCATGACCATCAGGGCATGTGTCTTCTGCCTTACAAATGAAAATATTGTCTTGTTATTCAGATTCTGTTTGGCAGATGTTTTTTAAAACAAATAACATGAAAGTACTGTCAGTTCGTGTGTTGATGTTTATAAGAACACGAAACTGAGAGTGCATACTGTCAGAAAAATTACAAACATATTTTTTGGTCTTTAGGAAAAACAACCCCTCACATTACACAAAAGGAGTAACTTTTTTTGCCTCTAACTGTGTTATGTTTGTGACAAATTCGAGCTATGTCCTTCCTGCGATTCTCGGAAGGATCTGTTTTCAATCTTTCGCCATCTCAGGGGTCAGTTTCTTTTAAGAAATGTCGGATCAAGCCTGCCGGTTTCAGTGGACTATTGTAAATGAACCACTTTCTTCAGGGCCATCTACAGCACAATTCTATATGCTGTTTATAATTAGTTTTCATCAGAACATGCATTTTTGTTATAATAGCCCACCTGCTGATGAGAAAGAATGGGGTACGGGTTATGGAGAGAGAGATGCATGACTCATTATTTTGTACTGCTGGTGACGAGCTGCGCATTTCAGAAAGCACTTCTTATTGAAGCAGCAATTCCATTTGTCCCTGCTACTTCACTGAACGGCCGCACTGCGAGCATTCTGCTCTTGCTGCCTAGAGCCCGCACACAGCAGCCAGAGCGGGGAGGAGCCTCAGTGTGTCACGTGTTGGATCACGTGACTGGGAAGGAAAGATATCTTCCCGACACGGACACCCTCGCGGCGTAAGCCCTGGTGGAAGAAGGGCTGGTGCTGTTTGGCTGTTCGGCGTGGGCGGCGGCTCCGGATTGCCAGAATACAGTAAGCTTCATTCCTTAGCTTTTGGCTTTCCTACAATCCCATTGACATTTACTCCCTGCTTGCTGTGTACACGAGCTTCTGAAAAAGCAGCTGGACCTGTGGCTGTTTCTGGTTTGCGGTCGGAAGCGGCTGACACTCTGTACACTCGTGGCTTGTGGCTCGATAGTACAGTTCCTCAGTGCGGCTTGACTGCCGGTGACGTGCAAGCGTGTGTGTGTGGGTCCTTTCCTCTAGTAGGAAGCCCCAGGAAGTCCCAGGAGATCTTTTCATTTTCTTGAGCAGACGGTGAGCAGGCGACGGTGTCGTTGCCAAAAGTGGAGAACGAGCTCAGACCGGCTCAGACCGGGCCGGCACTGAGCTTCTACCGATATTGTGTTTCGTATATCGAGGCATATTCGCGAGGCACGTACCTGCGTACCCGCGAGGCACAGAGGAGTGTTTTCTCGGTGGCCTGAGGCAGTTGCTAGCCCAGCGATCCCGCGGAGGTGTGGCGTCACGCTTGGCGGCACCATTTCAGCGGCAGCCACTTTGATCTGCTCCACAAATACCTACAGCGAGGTCTGTATTATTTGGCACCATTGGTGCCTTTTTGCATTTTTTTTGAGTCATTCCATGGACTATTGAGCATGGTATCTGACTGGTAACAGTTGGTAACTGTCCGTGCTCAAGCTCAAGATAGAGCCAATTTCCTCCCCCTCCATCAGTACCTGAGTATGAGCCTGAGCTTGCTGGAGAGACGGTGATTGAATCAGGGCTCGGGCCTGTATAAATACATTGACACCGGTATTGATAAAGGGTAGTGGGTTGAGGATTTGAAGGATTGCAGAACAGAAACTCTTATCCTGTATGTAGTGGGCTGCTGCAATTTAGTATCAGACAGCAGTGGCCACTGGCTGTAAGCCCCTTTATAAGCCCCCTTAAACAAGAGCCTCAGAGATTAATCTGAGACAGTCCGCAGTTCGCTGACAGGAATTTTTGAGTTTGGGCAATTTGGAGTGGACAGTGGAAAGGGAGTAGCTGGGGCCCTGTTTAGGCAATAAAAAGTTAAAAAGGGGGGAGACTGTGGGAGATTTTACTCCTTTGATCCCCCATTTTTCTTTGACCTAATTTTCATAGACAACGAAGGGGTAAGAAATGGCCCGCTACAATTTAAGGAGTGGACAACACGTTGATGATCTAAGAGCTCCAGAGTGGGACGGTTCCTATATTGAAAAGTCCCTGCATGAGGATGTGAACCCCGTAAATTCTCAAACTCCGATTGCCTCGACAAGAAATAACATAGTAGAGGCACAAATTCATCAAGAACTTCAAGTAGATAAATTAACGGAGGGAGAAATTTCAAGGGACTTAACAAGAAACACCCCATTTAGACAGTCGAAAGACTTTACTCTGACGTCAACGAATATAAAAGGGACTATTGATTATTATTTCCAGAAATCTGCACAAGAAAATATAAATGGACCTATGCCACATTCCTTAAAACTTTTAAATCAAAATATCAATTTACAAACGGAGAACAGTGGATCTGAACTACTCATCCCAGTTATGGAACTTTCAAGGACCCCAAATCATCTGTTGAGTTCGGCTCAGAATCTATAACCACATGAGGAAAGATTAAACTCAACAGTGGCATCGAGAGGGGACACGGTCGTGTCTGATGGAATTTTACTAGATCAACCGGTGCAAATACCAAGCATGACACAGGGAAATAAGAATCATGACCCTAATGATGGTGATTCCTCTCTCTCGGCCTTAAATTTTGTTCTAAATTCCTTGGTGAAGGTTTTCGACCTTCTAAAAAGAGATGTGCAGACCCATACAGGGATTTTAATGGAAATGACAAAGGATATTGAACAACTTGAATTTTCAGTCGTAGGCCAAAATAATGTAATAAATTGTTCAGTTCTGCCCATGATGATAAAGATGGAAGATGGCTCCACAAAGCATAGTGGAGACCTAACGGAAATTAAGCACCAAATGACTTCTCTAATGAGGGAGTATAAGGAGATCAAGGATTTGTTATTGCAAATGAATGAAAGAAACGTATCGACTCCTTCACTAAACCAAGATCTAGCAATTGAAACAAAAGATTTAGTTCCTGAATTGAATACTTTTGCGGATGATACTCCCTTATCCGAATCAGTAATGGAAGAATTCTGCCGATTGGCACAGATTGCTGAGTCAATGGTGGAACAGCTGGCGGAAGACCGACGGGAAGCTATTGAGAATCACGAAGAAGAGGCAGAAAACAGCTATATGTGGAAAAAGAGTTCGCAACAATCCTATAAGAGACGGAGAAGAGAAAGGCGAAAGAATCAAAAGCAAAATAATACAGATTCAAAATCACAAGGTCGACAAGTGAAGAAAACAAAAAATGTGAAGAATATCAGATTAAAAAAATCAAAGATAAATAGCTTTGTCAAGGGAATTTTAGATCCTGCGAAAACCAATGAGAATCAAAACATCCTAGATAAAGATGATAGGAGCAAGGGTAATAACTCTCTACAACAAAAAAGAATTGCCAGGGTAAATAAATCCAAAAAACAACAAAGGAAAAGATTTGAGACTGATAGAATTCCCGAAGCAGAGGGGGATGTACATATGGTAAAGAAATCCATGAGAACTCAAACAGAAGGAAACATTGCAGACCTGGACAGAAATCAACAACAACATGACTCGATGAGATCAGAGACTACAGAGAAGTTGTTAAAAATAGCTCCTATATTTCTTCAAAAACAGAAAAATGCTTTTAAAGTACCAATGCAGACCCAGATTGGTTTAAGAATTGCTCCAATATTCAATCAAACAAAAACAAAGGCTGGAGATTTGGTGGTCACCCAAAATTCTAGGAGGGATCATGCAGAGGACACAATACGTATTCAAACATCAATATCAAATACGGATTACCAAGATCAATCCAAAGAGGTCGGAAGAGAAGAGACTGTGAACGTCCTGGTGGGAAACTCATCCTCCGAAATGGTAACTGAAAGAATAACAAATCCCCAAGATGATCCGAATCCATATGCAATCCCGAGACTTTGGTTTACGAGGGAGGAAAATCGAAAGTGTGGTACACCACTGAATAGGAGCGCGATTCTATCACTGGTCAAAAAACTTCCAGAATTATATTTATTCTCAACAAAAGACATTGAATATGTTCGTTTCCCTAAATCAGAGTGTTTCAGTTTAGTTGAAGTTGGATTTGTTTCTAAACTGGGGGTAAAAGCTTTTCTAAACTTACAAGAAAGATTAAGGGAGGTGGGTTTGGAAGTATATGAGCAATTGCCATCTCTCGCAATAGAAACGATCGAAACTGAGGAATATGAGTTAAACCAGGGAAATATTTCCTCACTGCATGAAACCCACCTGGGGAAAAATGAAAATATCCCCAATGAAGGGTTACAAACACCATCTTGGTCAATGTTACCAGAGATAATTATGCAAGTCTGCCAGAAGCTGGGTGTATCGCAGAGATCTCTTTAATAGTGACAAATTGAGGATCACTAGTTGGAACTCTCGGGGATCCAGTTAATTTAAAAATAATAAAATGAGTGTGTTGTTATTTGGGGGGAACGATTTGATCCTGTTACAAGAAAAATGGTTAGTAAACACCCCGGAACTTGAAGGCTTTAAATTGATAGCACAACCAGCTAACTGTAAAGCCAAGGGTAGACCGACGGGAGGTCTGCTGATCGCCTGTAGACAGATTTTATTTAAAGAAATATCAATGTTATCCTGCAAACAGGAAGGAATTCTGGTGGTGAGAGTGGTCACTCCCCTCAAAAGCTCTCCAGTCAAGGAGATAATAATTGTGAACCTGTATTGGAATCCCGTGAGGGAAAAACTCTTAGAGTTTCTAGAATCAATTGCGGTAACCCTCTGTGATATTAATATAACATACCCTGGGGCGCATATATTGGTTGCAGGAGACTTAAATTCGCAATGTATTAACTCCAAATGCCATACAGGGAAAATGAAAGAAGTAACAATTAATGGGAGAAAGTGGTCAAACTTCTTCGAGGATTGGGACTTAAAATTCCTAAACGGCTCCATAGAAGGTGATGTTCCATCGGTCACAACGTGGGAGAGGGGTTCATCAGAATCGACATTGGATTATATGCTTTTATCAACAGAGTGCTTTGATACTTGTTTACATTTTTCAGTGGTCGATGGTGGAACAAGTGACCATAAGCGATTAGTTGCACATTTAAATTGGGGTAGTGAGGAAAAAATAAAGATTTGGGACCAGAGAGTAGAAGTTAATGCACAGAGAAATCGGTTGGTAAAATACAAGAGGGAAGGGGAGCGGTTAAACAAAGCCCTGGATGGATTTTCCAACTGGGGAGATCAAAATATTTTGCATCAGCATTGTGACCCATCACGGTTCCATGAATTCCTGTGGTCAATTGACCCCCCTTTAAGTACCCAGAAGGGTTTTCAGCGAGTGCACAAACACTTTTTTGATGAAGCAGTTTGGGTAAAAAAACGCGAGATGCAAATACAGTTAAGACTCGCTAAGAAACGGGCTAAAAGCTTATTAGAACTAGAGACAGAATCAAAAAAAATTAAAAATGATCTAAAGAGTTGGTCTAGACAACATAGAGAAGGACTATGGCAGAAAGATGGGGAAGAGATGCTGCGTGCATTACAAAATAACTCCTCGCGAAACTTCTGGTCACTAGTAAACGCTCCCCAAATACACCAAACCATTGCTCAGACGAATAATGTGTCGGAAGCAAGTTGGCTAACCTATTTCGGTGTAAAATACCAGGAACCAGTGGGAGGACAAAAATATATAGGTGATAAAGGAAATTGGGGTTTAAACTTTGACAAAGAGGATATTTTGAATTTGATCATAAAATCCTCGGCGTCGAGATCCGCGGGCCCAAATGGTCTAACTTATCAAGTCCTCAAAGGAAATGGGACATTGTGGGCTGAAATCCTATATACCTTGTATAAGAAAGTGATTGCAAATAGAATAATTCCATCTTCTTGGAAGACCGCAATTATAATCCCAATATTTAAGAAGGGGGATCGCAAAAACCCTATTAGCTACAGGCCAATTACATTGCTTGACGTGGAAAGCAAGTTGTTTACTAGTCTGATATTAAGAGAACTTGAAATATGGGCGAAACAAAACAACATAATCCCTAAACAGCAGACCGGATTTAGAAGAGGCCATTCAACCTCTCTGAACGGTATAAAATTAGCCTCATTATCAAATCTGAAAGATAAAAATAATAAAGGAAGACTTTATGGAGCCTTTATCGATCTGTCAAGCGCTTTTGACATGGTTAATCGAGATAAACTTTGGAGCAAATTGGAACAGAAAGGGGCACCAAAAACTCTAATTAATATACTAGTAAAACTTCACGAAAGAAATACAGCCAGAGTAAGATTAAACATGGACGGATATTTGTCAGAATATATAAGTATAGATAGGGGGGTTAGACAAGGTTGTATGGTGGCTCCATTTCTCTTTAAGTTTTATTTAGGAGATTTTGGAGCCGCCGTAGAATCCTCATCATTAATAAGCCCAAAAGTGGGGTCCTTGGCCGTAAGATGGCTTATGTATGCGGACGACATAGTCCTTCTTGACAGGACTCCCACCGGTTTACAAAGATTGTTGAACGCCCTCGACAAGTATATGAAATCAAATGACCTGGTTGTAAACCCTGACAAATCCAAGATTGTAATTTTTGAGCAGAAAGGTCGTAAAGAAACAAAATATCGGTGGTCAATTGGTAGTAACCAGATACCGGTGGTAAAAGAAGTAACGTATCTGGGCATTACTGTGTATGCGACCCCTACAGTTGGGAAGCAGTATGGTGAAATCCTGGCCAAAGGGACACAACTAATAGCCCAGATGAAGAAGATTGCCAGTCTTTATGGTAAATTTTCGATTATGCCTGTTATAAACTTCTATGTGGCCAAAGTAATCCCTGTACTATTATACGGAATTGAAGCCAAACCTTTGTTGTGGTCAATAGATTGGCAAAAAATAGAAGGTTATATTTGGAAACAGGTACTATGATTGCCAAAAGGATTACATACGATAACACTCAGATATGAGCTAGGATTAAAATCTTTAAAAAACGCAGTTGATTGGAAACTTCTTTCCTTGTATAGGTCAATTATTGTGCCAATGACTAATACACTATATGGAAATCTCCTAGAAAATATGAATCTTGATTCCTCACTAACTTTGATGGAACTCAAAAAGACGGCTGAAAATCTGCTGACTTATTGTGAATCAGATAAATTAACACTGAGTTCAAACCCGTTAAGAAGTCCTTATCTTTGAGAGATTGGATTTCAACAGGGGATATGGTGAGATCATCCTCTATTCCTGAAGGGTTTTTCAAGTACGGGAAAAAACAGGGTATTGTACCAAGATACTTGATGAAGTTCCCTAACCCAAAAGGAAGACAAAACTTCATGAGGGTACGGTTAAACTTGATCAAAACTGGATCAGTATTAACCAAATGGGGAGTCACTGAAGGGACCCGGAGTCTATGCACGGAATGCTCAGACTTAAGTAAACAAACTCCAGAGCACCTGCTAAGATTCTGTAAAGGCACTTGGAAAATTAGGGTGGAACATTTAGGGAATTCAGTTGGGTCACTGGATAGATTATCCTCTGACACTTTCTGGGAAAGAATGATTGCGGGCCATGAAATAAAATTGACCCTAAATATTTTAAGGGTTTTGCAATTGACAGGTTTTATATCGTCAGAATACTGTTGATTGATTGTTGAAGTAAGGGGCAAAACTGTTTCATAGGAAAATTAGATATTGATGTGATGAATTCAATCTTCCCAGTCCTCGCTTCCAAACTTTGGAACTCCGTGCCACTGTCCATCAGAACTATCCCGTCCGCCACGCTCTTCAAACACAAAGCCAAGCTCTGGCTATCCTCTACTTCTCACCCACTACCAGCCTAGCCACATGTCTCACTACCCTTGAACTACTGGTACTGTTTGCATGAATAGTTAACTCTGCCTGCACCTGCTTTTATGCTCTTGTGCCTAATGTGTACCTCGCGACCTAAGTTATGCTCCTGTGAATTTAATCTGTAACTGTATCAATGCCAGTATTGTACCCTGTGCCTCTAAGATATGCGCCTGGTTGCCCTCGGGCCTAGCGCGCTATACAAATAAACAAAATACAAATACAAATCTTAATATGTTAACTTTATAAGATTGTGATGAATTAGTTTTAAATGTTATCTAGATATAATATATAGTATGATGTTTGTATGTATATACGTTTTGCTTATGAATGTGTAAAAAAACCCAAAGGTGGTTATATCACAATAAAAAAAAAAGATGCATGACTCAGTTTAGTATCACTTATAGTGTCTATTTACTTTTCAAAACACTTCAGTGTGCAAAAAAGAGGGGGTTCGTGTTGCTTATCCTACTCTTTTGGATCCTAGTTTCTTTGATCCCTATGAGAAACGGGTCAGATTTCTTGTTTTTCTGAGCCCTGCTCATAAGAACACAGCTCTTTTTTATCTATACATATTTATTCCTGCTTCCGAGTACATCAGGGATTGCAGAGCTTGCACTCGCTACAGAGGCGTGTCGTGGTATTTTCTGCACACAGCTCTTTCGTCTAGATATATACATGACTGTTTTCGAGTACATTGGAGATGTATGGCTTCTACTCGCTACAGAAGCATGTCATAGGGGCATGCGTCTCCGCAATTTCTATCTTACCTTGCTGTACAGTATGCAGAGGTTCTCTGTCTCATCCGTGCCGGTCTGCAATTCAGATCGCGCCCGCTCCGATCATTTGTTTATCTTAATTTTTGTGGTGGCATGTGCTAGGAAGCGACATAGTGTCTTCAAGATGGCTTGATGGATGGTGTAGAAAGGCACCATCTTGGAGCAGCCCCATTATCATTGCCCTTTAAAGGCTGGATAAGTGTGTTCTTATATCACACAGCTGTGCAGTCACCAGTGCACAATATTGCCATTCGTGTCTATCTGGGTGTTCAGATGTGTATTGTACGAATTTTTGCAATGAAATTTCTCACGCAGGGATATTTTTTTCCTTTTTACTGAGTGCAATAAATAATGCGGCTGTAATCTATTAGGACAGTTATCCAATGTCCAGAGTATTGAATGAGTGGTTCACGGGCGCGCATTGTCATGGCTTTTGTATCATACAGGCATACGATCACCAGTGCGCAATGTATTGCCATACGTGTGCGGCTGTATGTTCAAATGCCTGTTGTGCAAGATTTTTCATGCTCACAGATTAATCCAAGACTCTTCACAAGTGGATACAGTTGCTCATGGTAGATGTTTTCTTGTTACGGAGCATATTCAACTAACCGGATCTAGTCTATGAGGGCAGTTAGCAGTGGTCCAGATGTTTCCCTGGTGTCTGGCAATGATTGTAGTTCCTCAGGCCTGTAAATCACAGTGTGGCTAAAGTTTGCCAGCTCGCCGGTTCATTTAAACCTAGAGTATCTGTTGAAAGGCCGAAGATCCACAATTGCTCCCAGTTGGCCCATGTTGTTTCGATACAAAGTGTTCTACCATGAGTGCGGTGAGTTTCTTAGTTTGGATACATGATCTGTGTTCTGCCAGTCTAGTTTTAATGGGGTGTGTGGTCATACCCACGTATCATTTCTGACACGGGCAGGTGATTAAATAAATGACATTGCTACTATTGCAATTGGTGAAACTTTTCTGATTCCACGGGTAGTGCCATACTATATCGATAGTCAGGGATCTTTAAGTAGTGGTACAAGCGCTACACCCACCACATGGCGAATGTCCCGTTGGTGGTTGGTGCCTGGTTTCAGAGGGTGTAGGGTTTAGGTTCAGATTCCTTTTATGTATGAATCAAGGTATTGCATAGATTTTGCCTCCTTTTCATAGCAAACCACAGTATCTCCTGAGCTGTGTCTCCTACATTAAGGATCGGCCCAAGTTTTAAAACTTCTTTTTTAATTTGGTTTGCCAGTGGTGAGAAACGGAATACTTGCTGTGATTTTTCCATTGGATTCACTCCGCTTGCCATGATTCTCCAATGTGATGTGATATCTCATGGGATATTCTTGGCTCTTTTCCAAGCTTGTTTAACTAGACGTTTAGGGTAGCCACAATTCAGTAATTTAGCTGCCAGATGGTTCGATTGTCTCTCATAGTCCACTAGGTTAGAACAATTTCTCCTGTACCTCAGGAACTGCCCGAAGGCCAAATTGTTCCTGAGACTTGCAGGATGGTAGCTGTTTAAGTAAGGAATTCCTATCTCTGGGTTTGTTAAACAATAAACGCACAATTTCCTCATTCCTTATTTCCAAATTCAAATCCAGGAAATGAATGGAAGTATGGCTATGTGTTTCCGTAAAGGTCAAAAAGGTGTGTTGTTCCTTGAGCCATAGCATAAAAGTTGCAAGTTCTTCATCATTGCCCTTGAATATCATTAGGACGGCATCAATATATCTTGACCATAATTCAATCTTTATGGACCAGGGATTGGTGTCACTATAATTCTTCTTCTCTTCAAAATCAGCAACATACAAATTGGCCAAACTGGTCATGAATTTATCCAAATAAACTCTGAATGAGGATCAGAACAACCTGCTGGAAAAGGGATTACCATTTGTACCCAAAGCTGACCATGATCCCTTCCAAATACGCATAGAGATAGCTCAACTGATAAGAAAGATTCGGCTCAAACAATTTTTCAGTTCAATTAACATCACAGAAGAAAAATGTGCAACTAATTTGAAAGGGAAATCAACTTATTACCCACCTCCTAATTGGATATCCCTGGAATCCATAACTTTTGAGAGAGCCCTCATAAAACGACTAGAGGAACTAGAAAAGAACAAAACCCAGAGTTACAAGAACTCTTGAAACGAGACAAGACAGCACTGAAATCACTCACTGAGAATGACCAAATTACAATAAAACCGCTGACAAAAGTGGCACTACTGTAATCATGGACTCAGAAGACTATAAGAAGATGGTCCTGGATTTACTAAATGACTACAAGAGCTACAGACAATTGGGGAGCGATCCCACTGAAGAAATACGCCAACTTATAAGACCTATACTGGAAGAAGCCACAGCAGAAGATCTAATTAGCGCTAAAGAATATGACTTCCTTAACCCAAAAACACTGAGAAGACCAGCTTTTGAAAGCACTACCTAAGGTACATGAGGCAAGACTCCACCTCCAGGCAGACCTATTGTGTCATGTATAGGTTCTATTTTAGGACCCCTGTCACAGTTTGGCCATTTCTTCCTTAAACCTGAGGTAGGAAAAATGAGGTCATACCTTAAAGATACCACCACAGTCCTAGAGCTATTGAAAAATCGACCCTTTGACTCTACTCTGAATTTATTGGTAACTCTAGACATAGGGCCTCATTACGAGTTGAAGGTAGCCATGGTGCTATTAGCGCCATGGCTGCCTCCATACCGGGCTCCAATACCGGGTTCTGTGAATGAGGAATTACTGGGTCATTCCGACCTTGGAGGACCCGGTAATTCCTCATGCACAGAACCATTCCCCATTCCCATTTGAGCCTCCATAGGGCTCAATGGGAATGGGGATGGAGCTAATAACGGGCCCGTTAATAACAGGCCTATTATTAGCTCCTTTGTCCCCTCGCGGGACCTGGAAAGGATGTCTGGTTTTACCATACGTCTGTTCCGGGTCCCGCTAGGGGACCTCATAATCAGGCAGCCCGTAATGCACGGTGCCGGTCCCGTACCAGCACCGCTCATTACGGGATCGCCAGCCTCGTAATGAGGCCTTTAGAGTCATTATATACCAGGATACCACAGATGGCCACATTAAAAGTGGTAGAAAAGGTCTTGAGACACACTGATCCACCCATACGAACACCTATCACTCTGATCATGCAACTGGCAGAAGTGTCTTTAACCAAAAATTACTTGTACTGTATGAGGATTCCTTCTATGAACAAACATCTGGAACCGCGATGGGCGCTACCTTCGCGCCTAGTCTGGCCAATTTGTATATTGCTGACTTTGAAGGGAAGAAGATTTATAGCGACACCAATCCCTGGCCCATAAAGATTGAATTATGGTTAAGATATATTGATGATGTCCTAATGATATTCAAGGGCAATGAAGAAGAACTTGTGACCTTTTTGACTTTTACGGAAACACATAGCCGTACGTCCAATCATTTTGCTGGATTTGAATTTGTAAATAAGGAACTAGGAAATTGTGAGTTTAGTGTTTAACAAACCCACAGATAGGTATTCCTTACTTACCTTTAACAGCTACCATCCCGCAAGTCTCAGGAACAATTTGCCCTTCGGGCAGTTCCTGAGGTACAGGAGAAATTGTTCTAACCTAGTGGACTATGAGAGACAATCGAACCATCTGGCAGCTAAATTACTGATTCGTGGCTATCCTAAACGTCTAGTTAAACAAGCACGGAAAAGAGCCAAGAATATCCCGCGAGATATTTCATTGGAGAATCATGGCAAGCAGAGTGAATCCAATGGGAAAATCACTGCAGTATTAAGTTTCTCACCACTGGCAAACTAAATTAAAAAATAAGTTTTAAAACTTTGGCCGATCCTAATGTAGGAGACACAGCTCTGGAGATACCGAGGTTTGCTATGAAAAGGAGGCGAAATCTACACGATACCTTGATTCATACATATAAGGAATCTGAACCTAAACCCAGCACCCTCTGGAACCAGGCACCACCAACGGGACATACACCATGTGGTGGGTGTAGCGCTTGAGCCACCACTAACAAATCCCTGACTATCGATATAGGATGGCACTACCCCTGGAACCAGAAAAGTTTCACCAATTCCAATAGTAGCAATGTCATTTATTTAATCACCTGCCCGTGTCAGAAACAATACGTGGGTATGACCACACACCCCATTAAAACTAGACTGGCAGAACACCGATCATGTATCCGAACTAAGAAACACACCGTACCCATGGTAGAATTGTTTGTATCGAAACAACATGGGCCAACTGACCTCAGCTGCACAATCATTGAAAAGGTTCCCATCCCTAAAGGACGTGGCAATCTACACAATCTACTCTATAGAAGAGAGCAATTGTGGATCTTCCGGCTTAGAACAGATACTCTGGGTTTAAATGAACCGGCGAGCTGGCAAACTTTAGCCACACTGTGATTTACAGGCATGAGTAACTACAATCATTGCCAGACACTAGGGAAACATCCAGACCACTACTAACTGCCCTCATAGACTAGATCTGGTTAGTTGAATACGCCCCGTAACAAGAAAATATCTAGCATGAGCATTTGTATCTACTTGTGAACACTCTTGGATTAATCTGTGAGCATGAAAAATCTTGCACAACACGCATTTGAACATACAGCCACACATGTATGGCAATACACTGCGCACTGGTGATCGTATGCCTGTATGATACAAAGGCCATAAAAATGGGGGTGCCCCAAGATTGCACCCCTCTGAACCACTCATTAAATACTCTGGACATTTGTTAACTGTTCTAATAGATTAGAGCTGCATTGTTAATTGCACTTCGTAAAAAGGAAAAAAATATCCCTGCGTGAGAAATTTCATTCATTGATTAAGCAGGGAAAATAATGTTGAAAACATTTTTTGTAAACATTTGTACAATACACACCTGAACATCCAGATAGACACAAATGACAATATTGCGCACTGTTGACCACACAGCTGTGTGATATAAGAACACACTTATCTAGCCCTTAAATGGCAATGATAATGCGGCTGCTCCAAGATGGTGCTTTTCTAAACCATCTATCAAGGCATCTTGAACACCCTATGGCGCTTCCTAGCGCATGCTCACCACAAAAATTAAGATAAACAAAATATCGGAGCCGGCGTGACTTGAATTTCAGACCGCCCCGGATGAGACAGAGGGACAGAGAATCTCTGCATACCGTACCGCAATGTAAGGTAGCAATTGCAGGAGACGCATGCCCCTATGACATGCTTCTGTAGCGAGTACAAACCATACATCTCCAATGTACTCAAAAACAGTCATGTATATATCTAGACTAAAGAGCCATGTGTAGAAAATACTATGACATGCCTCTGTAGCAAGTACAAGCTCTGCAATCCGCAATGTACTCGGAAGCAGTAATATATATGTATAGATAAAAAAGAGCTGTGTTCTTATGAGCGCGGCTCTGAAAAACAAGTAACACTGGATTTGAAACAATTAGGTAATAACTTTGTGCATTCTTGCCGGAAACATCCTAGTATTTCACCATTAATTTATGAATATTTTAGGTATTATGGAATGTCTATAATTGAGGCATCCAGGAAGATGAAAATCAGACCTGACCTGTTTCTCACAGGGATCAAAGAAACTAGGATCCAAAAGAGTATGGTAAGCAACATGAGCCCCCTCTTTTTTGCACACTTTGAAGTGTTTTGAAAAGTATATAGACACTGTAAGTGATGCTAAACTGAGTCATGTATCTTTCTCTCCATACCCCATACCCCATTCTTTCTCCTCTGCAGGTGGTGTACTATAAGAAAAATGCAGGTTCTGCTGAAAACTAATTATAAACAGCATATAGAATTGTGCTGTAGATGGCCATAAAGAAAGTGGCTCATTTACATTAATCCACTGAAACCGGTAGGCTTGATTGGACCTTTCTTAAAAGAAACTGACCATTGAAATGGCGAAAGGTCAAAAACAGATCCTTCCGAGAATTTCAGGAAGGGCAATAGATTAAATTTCTCACAAACATAACACAGTTAGAGCCAAAAAAGGAACTCTTTTTATGTAATGTGTGGGGTTGTTTTTCCTAAAGACAAAAAAATCTGTAATTTTTCGGACAGTATGCACTCTCAGTTTCGTGTTCTTATAAACATCAACACACGAACTGACAGTACTTTCATGTTATTTGTTTTAAAAAACATCTGCCAAACAAAGAATCTGAATAAAAAGACAATATTTTCATTTATAAGGCAGTTGACACATGCCCTGATGGTCATGACATGTGCCTTTTAGTAAAATCTTAACAGTCATTTAATAGTGTTTAATAGCCTTTTAAAATGATGCAGGCCGCTGCACAGCCTGTAAGGTCTGCGGACAGTGCGGTAGTCCATGGACATCCAAAGTAATGCGAGGGGTGGCTCCGTCAAAAACATTGCACTCTTTTCTGTGAGAAAGTGGTCGCTCTGAAAAGAGCCTTTTTGTAGTGTTTATTTATTTGTGGAAGGGTTGAAGTGGCCAACACCTACTGGAAAATGCTTCCTATACTTCCAAAAAGGAATAGAATGATTTTGGACATTTTGCAGAAAGAGCTGATTGCCAGCATCAGTAAGATGGACTCCATCTCTGCGAAAAAATGTTCCTGCTACGAAACGTAATATTTTCATTGTGGAAGGAGGACATGCCAATATCTTTCAAAAAGGCACAAACAGCCTTGTTGACAATGCGCCTCGCTTTCTCCATGTGCAGACCAAATGAAGAAGAACGCAGCCACATATGTCTCTGGGCAATGCGAGAAAAAATTACTCAGGAGTTTGAAAACATGTGCATGACTTGTCCAAGTGCCTCCTTCATCGCACACTGCAGAGGAATTCCGGTAACATGTCCTAAACTGTTCTCTCCATAATAAATAATAATGTCCGGATGATCGAGCGTCACCAAAGTGGCACAAAGAGGAGCCAAATTCAGCCACTTCATTTCACGCACTCCATACGAGTGGACATCCACATGATGGAATCCAAGATGTGCAGCCACTCCACAGTGTTCTGCATGCACTTCCATCCAATGTATCGAGGAGTCCCCAAAATTCATATACTCTGCCTCCTGAGCGACACAGCCATAACCATAGCCATATGCACTCCTCTCTGCAAACAGACTTTCTGCCATAGTCTCTCCTTACACACCGCAACCAGAAAACCTTATTGACTAATCCCCTGGCCTCCACACTACCATTTCCATGCCTGCATCCTCAAAAGCCCTGGATGTGGCATGTTCGATCCTCAAACTACTGCAGTGTTCGCGGCTATATCGTGCTTTGCGCAGCAGTGGGGGGAACACATTTCAACCAGGGTAGGGGATTTCCCCTTTAGTGGTGGCTCTGAAAAGAGCCTTTTTTATGTGCTATTGAAGAGACACCTTTTTGTTTTCTTTTTCTTTGGGGGGGGGTTTCTCTTCTTTTCCTCCTTACTGCCTTACATCAACCTATGCAAAGCATCCCTTAGATTCTCAAAAAAATTAGCATTTCCAAGGAAAGACAAAGAAACGCCATCTCCATTAACGTAGTGCACACTAAGGGAATCAATGTACTCATTGGAGAAAACAGACATCTCAGCACGTCGCAAAATGCACACAGAAAAAGAAAACTGAATGTATTTTACCAAAGCTTACCAAGTACATACATTGCATGCATATATGGGGAAAAATCAGGGGAAAAATCATGCTCAACCCTTCCAACTTACCGCAGAAAACGAATCCTGAAACTCTTGCTGACAGTGCAATACTCCTCAAAAGGAAATTCTTTATATTAATTTTAAACAGAATGAAACCACTGTTAGGAAAGATTTCGCAATTGTAGGTAATTTTCCTTCCATGTGGCAACCCCTAAACCTTTTGCTGTTGTTTTTCACCTTGTTCTCGACTTTGCCAGAGAAGTGCAGCCTTCTGCCGCACTCCTCTCGGCTTTCGCTCCTTTCTTACGGGGAAACTGACATGCCCTTAAGACAGTCAGTACCGGGAAACGCTGTTTTCCGTAGTTTCTTTTATCATGTTGCGGCTTTCGTGCAACATGATACAAGAGGGCACTGTAAGCTAAGTTACTGCTCTCTTGGGTCTCTAGCCTTCTACAGGCGCTAGGTACTCTTTCAGGATTGTAACTGATCGGTGCAAGTGATTCACGGATGGGAATGGTGGCAGCGATCGTTTCTTGTGTTTTGAGCTCCTTTTGGCG
Organism: Ambystoma mexicanum; assembly: GCF_040938575.1. Lineage (NCBI taxonomy): Eukaryota > Metazoa > Chordata > Amphibia > Caudata > Ambystomatidae > Ambystoma > Ambystoma mexicanum. The sequence continues at coordinate 554,978,533 of NC_090932.1, forward strand.
TTTTAAGCGCGTTTCTCGTGCTTAACACAAAATGGTGGCCTGGCTCCCAAAATGGCCAGACCACGAGGCTCCTTTGTCCTGTCCGCTGACTGTCTTGCTCCCTTCACCTTCCCCAGGTCGAGCCGACCCGGGGCCTTCCTTATTTGGGCATGTACTTTCCCGCGAAACACGGATGCTTTCGCGGGCTTCTACATGCCTGGTGTGTGCCTCCAGGATGTGGGCTGGGATGTCTGGTCCCAATACACATCCTGGGTGCCAGAGAGTCTAGGGTGGTGTGAATGCCTGGGACCACCGTGGTCCGTGATAGGTCCACGAATGGTGTGAGTGTTGATGAGCGGATTTCCCATTGGGTCCCCTCCGTTTTGGCGCGAAGGGAACCGTGGATAAGAGGAGGCTGGAAACACCACTACCATGTCGATCTCCTGAGTTCTCACGAACGAAGGAATACAGGAGCCAAGTATCCTGCAACCAAGAGGCTGAACCGAGGAATCGCTGGTGACCCGCTGAAGGACTGCTCCTCTGCACTGCTGTCACCTTGTGAAACCCTTTTCACCTTTGATCGAACCAGAAGGCCTGTACTGGTACTTCGACCCTTGGAATAGCGGGAACAGCTATTCTCGGCATCTTCACCATCTCCTGCTAGTAAGCCTTCGGAAGCGTCTCTGGGCCATCCAGCAGACTGACCAGCCTACTCAGGAGTCTTGTTCTGTAACCGCCGCCAGGTTGTGTAGTATTTCGAGTCCTTGTCCCTCTCACACGCTTCGTACACTTGGCGTTCCCAGGTCTGAAGTGAGTAGTGTACATTTGGCTCAGATACACACGGCCGCTCCGTTGCCCTGCTGTGATAACAAACTGTGCGGGTTCCTTCGTTTGGGACGTCTTTTACTCAACTCTGCTGCTGCAGACTCAACACGACAACGAGACGTTCCCTGCTCTTCTGAACCTGCCAGCGACTGAAACTGACGCGGAGAAGCCTGGGTCTGCTTGCATCGGGGACCGGTGAGTAGCATAGCTAGGAACTGGTCACCCTCCTGCAGGAGCCCATTGCTTTTCCCCGCTGTGTCAAAACAGCACGCCTTTCCGTACTCGCGCTCTGCTTCTGCCCACAGTGGAGGCTGCGCTTGAGTTGCGGAACACTGGTCTTCTTCATTTGTGCACTAAACTGAACTGCCTGATTTCCCTCGAAGAGACTCCCCTTTTGCCCGTTGGCACCAGCGTGTGCAGGTACTTTTGAGCACAAGGCTCCACTCTTCGCAGGGCTCGGACTTCCTTTTAGTTAGGTGCCTCTGAAGGCAGACTGGGTCTAAGCATTATTTCGCACTGCCTGTTTTCCTTCCCTTTTAGCTGGACTACACATTTTGTGCATCTAACGCTTGAGACTTGTTGTATTTGTATATATATTGTATTGGTATGGTATGTGTTGGTTTACTAGAGTTGTATTGTGATTTCTCGCTACGGTCATTGTTTTAAAGACCTTGGAATAAATGTGTATATATTTTTAATATAACACCTGCTTGGAGTAATTTGTAAGTGTCCTTGCTTTGTGTGCTCATTGCGGGCTTTCAGTCACCCTCACCCCTCTTGAGACCTAGTCTTGACCGCCGCGATCGCTACCTTGATTGGTCTGGCTTGTCCAGAGGTTACCCTGTTCCAAGTAATTAGGTTGGCCTTCTGAACTTCTGCGCCACCAGGACAGAGTTCAGAAATCCGTCTTAACAACCATTAACAAAATTAATTAGTAAACTACAACCAGTACTTCGCAACAAACGCGATATCAGCATAGATACCTTCGGCTACATCTGTACAGGTGAGTCGAGTCACACCACTAGCACAGAGCCATACTTCAATGAAGAATCATACAAACAACAGCAAACAAACCAAATTGCCATACATAGCAGTGGGTGAGGGTATGAAAAGGTAGACAATACCATAATGGAAGAAGAAAACTGCTTTCACAAATATCCCCATCAGAATTAGAATCAACTCACCATTCCATGAAACCAATACTGCCCATCTACAAATGGCCATGCAAATCAATGTGTAACGTACGCCAAAACTCTATCAAATCTTTGCAGCAGTTCCTCAATCACTATGTGAAAGCCAACGACAAAAGAAAAATGAAAATACTACAAACTATGGACTCCTGTCCAGTATTCAAATACACAGGACTATGAGGACATTCATTAGCCTGCATTTCTGGACCTGCTTGCAAAAGCACCTTCCACCATATCAAAATGTTAGCAACACATCATTCTACTGTAAGAAATCTTGTTCACAGACTGTACAATGCAAAAAGTCCTGCTTTAGCACTGCAGCATTTAAATGACATTCTCCTACACGGTACAGCCAAACAACTGCTCGAACAAATAGACCATATTCAAAGCAAATATTTTGGAACTGAGGAGCACTTACAAAATCCAGTAAACAAATTTGGCAGCAACTAGTGGACTTAAACAAAGTTAGGAAAGCCTTGCCATACCCTAATGAAAACAATGAATGCTACAAAGAAATAAACATTGAAGGAAGCCTAATAGAAATCACCAAAATAATTCAGGACTCCTCAACAACTGACAATTTGAACTTCTAGATCCTACTGCAGCCTCTAATATATTAGACCACTATACAATTCACCCACTACACTCCAAAGACACCATAGATAATGCACTGAAAACATATCAAATGTAGCAAGCCAAAGGATCGCCAATCAGTATATGGGAAAAAAGTGTAGAAGCACAAGCCTATCCTCTACTTTTTCCTACTCGAAAAGGTGGAAGATACGATGCAAGATTCACACAAATAACAGCATCAGAATACCGCTCTTTACGAATGTATTCTGAAGACCCTCGATTCAGACAAAAAGTGGAATACATATTCCACCTCCTCTTTGAAAGTGAACTACCAACTCTATGTTATGGAGTTGCACACAGATTAAAAACAGGTTCCAATATTCAAAACATGTCTCCTACGCAGCCACTTCAAAAGGTGCAAGAGAAAGACGAGGTTTTACAGTCAGGTAATACAAATCTCTTGGCAAACATGTGTGGTACGAAAGAATACTGGTTCCGATGGCACGCAGATGTACGGTGTATGCTACGCAATCTTGGCCCGCCCACATGGTTTGTCACTTTAAGTTGTGCAGAGTATGCATGGGAAGACTTGCACACTTTCCTACGCATAACAAACAAAAACAAAACAGGTACAGACAGGAAAACACCACGAAAACTCTGCTCTATTGATCCTGTAAATGTATCAAGGTACTTCCATCATCGCTTTATTGCCATGCTGCACTTCATTTGTAAGAAAACACTTCGTCCTCTATGAGAAGTGGAACACTTCTTTTGGAGAAAAGAATATCAAGCCAGAGGAGCACCACACATCCACATGCTCCTAAATTTGGTCAGGATAGTGATGCAACTATTGGTTGGGGTGGGAGGGATAGAGAGAGTGGGGTAGGGTGAGTGGGTGTGTGGTGGGGTATACTTAGAGAGTGTAGGGCAGTGACTGACTGGCTACACATACCTTTAAAATGACTGACTGAAATGTTTTGATTGACTTACTGAATGCATATGACTTACTGACTGAAAATATTCTTAATAATCCTTATATTATTGTATTATGTTGGCACTATGCACATGTACATTTATATCCTGCACTTCACCTGACATGACCCTTATAGAACTGACCCCTTCCCACCCTTCTCTGTGCCTGACCATAGTCACGGTTTGAAAATGGGGTACTGCATACATCCAACAGAGGAACATTACAGAAACACACCAATGACCCAAGCAGAAATTTGGAACAGCCTCTTACTTTTCAGATGTGGCGTAGAGTAGTTTAGAGAAGGTTGTCGGTGTCCTCCTGGAGCACAATAGTGATGTAGGTCATGACACAAGATTGTCAGAGTAAACAAATCTACTCAGTGACAGTATGTGAGGTGGTGTTCGTTTACTACAATGCAATGCAATACACTACACAAATGTAAATCAATTTCTTTTCAGCTCTTCTTCTGGTGCTAACATTGGGTCTCTTATAGAATAACACATTTGGCTTTGAAGAATAGGTACAGTCTTGGGGACATGCATACTTTCGCTTCAGGGAGGGATCTCCTGCTTGGCCATTATCAATGTCCATGGTACATGGTGCTGCTATTTTAATGATATAACCAAGTCCTCCTACGTTGTGCTATCTCGAATTTAGCTTTGGGCGCTACCAGCTGCCATGTCCTTGTGAAGCATCCTGTGTATTTGCCTCTAGAAATGCTAATCCCGCTTCTGGCTGCTTGTATTTTCTAATGCAAGGCCAGTTTAAGTTTATGTCAAGGCCATGCTTACATTGCTTAGTGATTACCTGGACATACGCTCAAAGTCAGCCCTTGCCAACATGTTTGGCAGTTGTGGTCTCATCTCAGCCTTATGGGCCACTGAGTTTTTCTGTGTCTGCCATGTTGATTTTTTTTGTGTGGAATAGAATTATTTTCTGTTCCCCCCACATGCATATACCACAGTGAACATACCATGAATGGAAGCATCAACTGTCTTCCACACGTTAGCGCCATCACTGAATAAAGCTACTCAAGTGTGCATAATACTAATTCTTAGAATGGGCTCTCTCTACCCAGCCCAATGGGCATCTGCACTTGCTGTTCTCTCCATGAAGCTGAGGTCACACATCGCTGGCTGGAATACAAACTAAATACCAGTATGGTTTGCAAGAAACCCTCCCACACACTCCTTGACTGCTTTGCACGCTCTCACTTACCTCTTTTTTTTTAGGTTTGGCTATTAGGTGGTGCTGAAAGCACTACCTTTAAGCCAAAACTATTGTCATTAAAATAAGAGTTTTAACATAAGAGCATGAAATAAGGCCTTTGAATGAGACACTCTAATGCTTTTTAATGCAGATGACATGAGGATGGATTTGTGTTGTGGCTATGTATCCCACCCATTTAACGCCCATTTCTAAGTCAAATCTATATGATTTTCCTCTGATTCCCACCCATCTTCCCTCAAACCACGCCCATTTTGCACTCTTTGGCTGCATTTATATTGTGTTCTAAATTTGTCAGCCATTTTAACTTCCAAAATGGCAGCCGCCATGTGTTAATATTATGAAAAAGTTATTTGACTTGATTCATGCTTTTCAAAATATTGACTGCATCTTTTAAGTTATGTTACATAATGTGTTTGGTTTTCAAAATAAAGAAGTTACTGTTAAAGATACATATTTTGTAAAATGGCTTTCAAATTGTCCAAGTACTGATTTGTGGATGGTGTTCAAGTGTCTTTTGATGTAAACACAACCTGATTGGATGTCTAGTTAGTGATGTCAGTATAAGGTGATTGGATCCATAGTTTGTGTTTGTTTGTACAAGTAGGCCATTTAGTTTCTAGAACACATTTCATCTCTCCAGTTAAACATGGCATTGCTTTCAATTGGGCATAAAATAAAACAAGGGCAATTTATTTAACTAGACTTAGCTTGTAATGTATACAAAGATTTCTGATTTTTTATTTTTAGAAAGAGGGAAGGGGCACAAACCTCGTTGCTGGCAGCAGGAGAGGGGCCTTTGAAGTGCCCAGGGACCTTGTTTAAAAATAGTGCTGGTATGTCATGTTCTATTGGAAGCATGTTTACGAGGATTAGCTGTCTGGAGAAGAGACAGAAATCCCCCCCCCCCCATGTGTCGGCACCTGGACAGAGCCCGGGCCTGTTTTAGGATAACAGAGAGGAGAATTTGCATGCAGAAATACTTCTGCCAATTGTACATGGAGTGCCTGGATGCCTGGGGAACGCTGAAATAGGCGCATGAGCAGGGCCACTCACAGCAGGCCAGAGGTGCCTTTTGCATACATTTTGCCCTGATTTGCATGCATGTTGAGCTGGTGGCACCTCAAGCCTCAGAGGAAGTCTACAGTAACCAGAAGCAGTTCCATTCACTTAATGTCCAGGTCACCTGTGATGCCGACCTCATGATCATTCACTACTGTGCCTGGTTTCCTGGATCAACCCATGATGTCATGGTCTTGCAGAACAGCACACTGCCAGCATACATGGCGGGGCAGAGAGGCCAATGTACCTGGGCATCGGCTGAGTACATGTTCCATCACACTAACCTTGCTGTACAAGTGGCATGCAGGGAGGGGAGATCATCCACACTTACAGATTGCATGCCCTGACAAGGCAACCTACATGCAGGACCCACCCACACAGTCGACACATGACAGGCTGCAACCCACTGGAGTAGGACATGACTCACAATTCAGTGAATGGACAAGATATGCTACTCCAACAGGCCAGACACACACACGGGACCACAGGTCACAGATTGCAAAATCACACATTCCACTACATGCATGGTCGGCAATGGGGCAGGGGCTGGCCCACCTAGGGGTATCCCAAGTATGTCCATGGGGGACCCCAAGACCCATGGAAGAAGTATAAAGATAACAGATGGCAACATACCCAATGACCAAAGTTACCGTCAATGCAAAGTCGAACCACACATTACAATTTACACACAAGTAGAGTAGTTGCCACTACGGCACCTTGGAAGTTTGAACAGTCTACCCCCCCATATATCCTTGAGGGTTTTGGGGAACGACCAAGGGTATGGCAGACAAACACTAATTGATGCAATGGGGTGTCGATCATGTCAAGGCCTGAAGAACACTGCCATACATGTAATATCACCATGGTAAACTGCAACTGAGGGACATGACACTGGCATTTGACATGGCATGTAACCAGGGCACCAATCATTTGAATCCATCAACTGATCCACACAGACGGCCCGCACCAGTAAACCAGACCCCCATCATGAACCATGCATTTTAGCAACGCACAGGCCCAAACCACCCAACATGGCATGCTGACCTGACCTTAACTGTCAGGCACCAGCCATGGAAGCTACGAGTATCGGTTGTGTGCAAGATGTGCCATGACAGAACGAGCACTCCTCCCCCGAGTAGTAGACTACACATGCAAGGGCCGGAATCTTAAATAGCATAGTGGGATGACAAATAGGACATACATGCACATGCATGCATGCAGTTACAGCAAACTCATCCACATATCACAATGATTGACACCTATGCCTCTCCCCCTTGCAGGTGACTCGGGATACCCACTCCTCTGGGCAATCCCTGATACCACAGTAGGTAGCATACAACTGTGCCCACGTCAGGATGAGGGTGTCAATTAAGCGCACCTTTGGCCTGTGGAAGGCACGCTTTCCATGTCTACACAAGACTGGGGGTGCGCTCATGTACAGGCCAGACAAGGTGGGTCAGATAGTACTTGCATGTGCTATGTTGCACAACATATGCATCTGGTGCAACATACCCCTGCCCCCAGATGTGGACATGCCACCTTCAAAGGAGGATGACCGTGTGGCACAAATGCACACACTCAACATGTAGAGGCCAGGCTTGGGTGACTGGCTTGCCAGGAGCTCATTGACAACTTCTTATGATGAGGACACCAAATTTCACTACCCTTACACCTTTTTGAAGTGAATATTGACTGTGCACATTGAACATATTTAACCAATAAGGAATATCCACGCATTGCTTCAAGTGCATTTTGTTTTTTAACAATGTGCAACATGAAACCAACATCATGCACTGCATTGTCCCTTCAAGTGTAATTTCCGTGGCCTCTTGGACGCCTGCTCCTGCTCCCTGGTGATGAGGTGGCACAATGAACAGTGCCATGGGGTGTTAGGGAGTGAGCCCTCAGTGGGTGTTGCGCAGGTGGACGGCTCAGACCACTGGGCATGGATGCATTGCAGAGTCAACTGAGGCTGAGGTAGAATCGATGTGTTTACGCATCCTTTTTACCCTTTTTACCCAGTGTCCAACGTTGTTTGACTTTCCGGGAGCTGCTTGCCCCCAATAGCATGTATGTCCGCCTGCTGCCTCTCGATGTTGTCCAGCCTTGCCCGTATTGCCTGCAAATTGGACTCAGGCAGTGGAGCTGGGCTGCACCGACTTGGTGGCTGGCCTGAAGCAAAGTGTTGTGTCACTCTTGTACTCCTTCTCTTTCCCTTCAGTGGAAGGGACATGGGCCCTTATGAAAAGTACCAAGGGTGCACTCCATGTAATGTGGATGCTGGTGTGCTGGTGCAGGGGGGCACTGTCCAGTGGCATGGGGGTTGTCTCCCACAGGGCTCAATGGTATCGCCACAGTGTTGGAAGGTGGAGGTGGTGGCGGTGACAGTGCTGCTGGTGGTGGCAGTGGTGGCGCTGGTAGTGATGTTGGGCCGTTAGCCCTGCCCTCCTGCTTGCTCCTGCTGGCAGGTGGTTTGGTCTCTGCAGGGGTAATTGTAATTGTAATTGTTTATTTACACAGCGCTTATAGAGAAGTGGAGTGCTTCAAAGAGCTTCAAGGCAGGAAGGGAACAAGGGAATACAGTAGTCATTCTTAGGCCTTGAAGTTCTAGAATGATCTAACAAAAAACTACTGTACTAGGTCTGACGGTTCCATGTGTTAAAATCGTGGCAAAAATGGCTGTTTACACAAAAAATAGCGGCAAAAAGGCTGTGGTTTTGCCACCGCCATCCATGTAAAGGATGCAGCGGACACCCCCGCAATCCCCAGACCCATTTTACCATTTAAGGGGAGCGGGGGACACCCCTGCAACCCCTGCTCCCCTTAAATGGTATAATGGGGTACATCTTTACCAGGTCAAACCACAGCATTTTTGCAGCAATTTTTTGTAAAGGCAACATTTTTGCCGCAATTGTATTACTGCATACTGGCTTGACAGCATTTCTCCTAGTGCAAGTGCATGAAGTGTGTAAAGTGTGACCAAGCTAGGGAAGGGAGTCAGGACAAACATACGTACTAGTCCCTGTACATTCAGGTCATGCAAGTGTACAGATGAAAGTGCGAGGGAGGGAGGGAACAAGTGCTCAGGGTCTTGAGTTAAGCGGCAATGAGGTCATCCATCTCCTGGGGCAAAACTAAAGTGCGGTAATGCTGAACATAGTGCAGAGCCCCAGAGGCAAGTGCAAGACTGGCGGGGCAGCCTGGGACCTGTAAGGCTCTGAAGGTGAACTAGGTGATGAGTCAGCAAGAACCTGAACAGAGTTTGGAAGAGTAGGAGGAGGTAGGCAGGAAAAAGGAAAGGAGGTTAGCAGGGGAGAAGGAGAGAGAAAACAGAAGAGAAGAGGAAGGTCTTGAGGAGGTTCCAGAACTTAAGGTGATCTGGCTCAAGACAGGAAGGCTGTACCAGAGGGAGGCACTCGCAGTGGATAAAGATCTACCCCCAAATCTCTGTTGGAGTTGGAGGAGGACCAGTGGAGGGCTCTAGAGGGAGAGTATTTAGGAAGAGAGCTTTGTAGATAGTATGGGCCTTGGCCCCAGAAAGTCCAGAAAGGGTGGGGGCAGTTGAAGTAGCTTTGGTCGAGTGTCCAGCCTCTTACTGTCCATGAACAGTGTACCTGTTGAAAATGTAATGTTATGTTGTTATTCATTTGGTGGACATGTCTGTGGGCTTGCACTCCACTCATTCCACAATGTGTATGTCCCAGAGTTTAACATTTCAGGTGAGTCACTTGGGTGCTATTGCTCTGATGTGCACCCATGCATGTATGTGGTGGCGGTACCTGCTGAGTGTGTACACTGTGCATGCATTTGCACATTGACTGTTGGCTGGCCAAGGTGGGCTTTTGTTGTGGGTGTAGTGGGTTATGACTTTCAGATGTGGATGATCTTGGCAGACATGAGTGCTTGACATGTGTCCATGTGCATGCATGCACATTTCAGCTACATTGCATGTGCATTGGTAGGTTCAACCACATCCCTTGACACGTGTATGTGTGCGCACTGCCCATTTGCTGTGCCTGCCATGTGTCAATCCGTTTCCCATTCCCATACATGTACATGCAGTTGTACTTATTGCCATCACCTTGGGCCCCTGCTCTGGGCTTATCACTTCCTATGCCCTTGAAGCCCTCCATCTACATGATACTGCTGGCTGTCTCCACCCAGAGCAGGAGGTGAAGCGGGTCCACCGCGCCTCCTCCGGTGGGAGCACACTGCCTCCTGTGCTTGGCGATTAGGACCAAGACCCTTGCCTTAAGGTCATCCCACACTTCCTGCAGTCCCGGTTGGTGCGGGGAACAGTTCCAACAGCTGTCACCCTTGCCACAACTCCGCCCATATGGCTAGCTCTCAAAAGGTTCTTCAGCATGCTGTACTACCGTATACACCAGTGGTATTCAACATTTTTTGGCCTGGGACCCCCTGTGAAAAATGTGGGCAGGCTGGGTCCCCCCAATAATGCCAAATGGATAGTATGTACAAATGTCTATGAACTATTGCGTGGCATCATCGCACCCTACTCCCAGAATAGTCCCTGGGCTCTTCCACCTGCTCCCATCACAGTCGATGGGGTCCCTAATCCCACTCCTACCCAGTCCCCAGGATTTCCCCACCCCATTCTCAACACAGTTCGAGGGCCAGTGGTGGCTGTTGAATTTTTTGAGTGTAGGGGCATAAATATTTCCCCCAAAAATGCCATAGCGACCGAGCTTTCCCCCGTGAATTTAAAATAAAAATAATGGGTTAAAAGGCTGCATTGTAGAGCATACTTAAAAAAAAAATAGGTAAATAGCCAAACAGTTTGCAATTGGGGATGGGGGGCCAACGGGGCAGGCATGACATTTTTTACTGGACATCTATGATTGATGTCCAGTAAAAAGATACCATCCCTGTCCCCTGGGCCCCACTGAGCCTAACACAATCAACATGATTATGTGTGTATGTAAGGCGCTGGGGTGCCAAGGGAGAAAGCATGGTATTTTTGACTTTACATCTAGGGGCCTGCGTGTGTGTGCTGAAACGCCCTGCTCCAGGCTACTCTGTCTATATGTGCGAGGAGGCGCAGGAGCTCCCCCTCGCACATATCGACATGCAGTGATCCAGCCAGCATTTACAATGAGCTATGCAAGGCTGGCAAAGCAAAACTCCTCCAGCCTTGCATGGCTCAGTGAGCATGCAATTTGCTTACATTTTAACACAAAGCACCCCGTTGGGTACTATTCAAACTGTCTGCGACTAAAGGAATGAATATCCATTTACAAATGCAGGCCACTTTTTCATTGGTGCCTGAGACAGTTCCAAGCTTCAGCGCGACCATGTGAGCCGCCCCATCCCATGTCCTCCAATATAAAAAAAAAAATATATATATATATATATGTAAATATATATATATATATATTCAATGAAAAAACTTTGTTAAAAGGGACTTTATGGTTAAGTTGTGCTACTAAAAACCTATCACATTCAGTAGAAAAACTTTGTTAAAGGGACGTTATGGTTCAAAGTAAAACCGAAAAACCCCTGAAATTCGGCAGTTATGGTAAAATAAGCAACCATAACTCATGCCACCGTGCACTGCTAACATTAACACCCAGGACATCAAAGATGACATCACAAATGTCATTGATGACATCACTGATGACATCACATGTGCATTTACTTTTCATGAAAACTCAGTAGGAGGGATTCTTATAATGTTGACCAAAAAGTGTCAAGGATCATTTGAATAAATATCATGAGCTAATTAGTGCATTAAGCAATGCATTGATATAAATAGCATTCTATTCTGAAGTTCTATCCAGTATACTAAGCAACTCATACAGAAACGTAGGCAGTGTGTGCAGTATACATGATGAAGGTGCAATATTCATAATCTTGCCATGTAGAATAATGACATGATAACTGCTTTATTATTAGAGTTTTGCGTACTGTGAAACATGTAATAAGTAGCTAATAAAACCCACTTAATACATAATTACATTATTACAGACAAAACACAAAGAGACAACAACACATACACATATGAGTATATACAGGGACAGAGAAGTAAGCAAAAAAGCAGAAGTAGTATAAGAAAGAGTTCATAACCTAACTGATTATCTTTATGCAGAGAAATGATTGCTCTGTTTCAAAGCTGCTACTTACTGTATGTATGTTTATCAAATGATGTCAGTGAACCCTAAGGAAAGGTGTGTGAGTACAGTGCATACAAATATGAACATATACAGGGACGGTTTAGTAATAAAAATAAAACTATGAGAAAGTGCTGATAACTTTAATGATTATCTTCATGCACAGAAAGGATTGCTCTCTTTCAAGCCTGTGTCTTCCGCTATATATATGTTTCATATGATATGACTTGACCCTAAGTCTACAAATATAGTACCTTTTCAATGTTTACTTCCTGACTGTTACTGAAGAAAACTATGTGGCTTAGAAATGTCAGTAAAGGAAAAAAAGGGAGAGCCAGCCATGTGATGTCATCAGTGATGTCATCAATGACATTTGTGATGTTATCTTTGATGTCCAGGGTGTTAGTGTTAGCAGTGCACGGTGGCGCGAGTTATGGTTGCTTATCTTACCATAACTGCTGAATTTCAGGGGTTTTTTGGTCTTACTTTGAACCATAACGTCCCTTTAACAAAGTTTTTTTTACTGAATTTGATAGGTTTTTAGTAGCGCAACTTAACCATAACTTCCCTTTTACCAAAGTTTTTTCATTGAATTTCATAGGTTTTTATTAGCGCAACTTAACCATAACGTCCCTTTAACAATGTTTTTTTACTGAATTTCATAGGTTTTTATTAGCGCAACTTAACCATAACGTCCCATTAACAAAGTTTTTTTACTGAATTTGATAGGTTTTTAGTAGCGCAACTTAACCATAACATCCCTTTATGAAAGTTTTTTTACTGAATCTGAAAGGTTTTTAGTAGCGCAACTTAACCATAACGTCCCTTTAACAAAGTTTTTTTACTGAATTTCATAGGTTTTTAGTAGCGCAACTTAACCATAACATCCCTTTAACAAAGTTTTTTTACTGAATTTCATAGGTTTTTAGTAGCGCAACTTAACCTTAACAGTACCACCACCTAAAAACTCTGGGGGGGTATGTGTAATTGTTATATCATAACATAGGAACATTTAACAAATTCACAAAGCAGCACACATACAAAGTATATGTAGTAATACTTAAGAAATGTAACCCATATATGTAACACACTAACCATTCATTTAAATACAATATGTTCTAAAATGGTATATACCAAAAGAAGATAAAGTGGCTTCCAACATAATTACCTCACAGACACTCTACAACTAAGAGCAAGACCAGACGTACAGACTACTCATCACATACTTTCCTGAAATAGTAAGTGCACTTCATTTTACTAATATATTTATAAACTTTCTGTATTAAATAAAAAAATATATTACTTTTTTGTTTTCTCACAGAAATGTGTAGTACTCTGGAGTGGCTAGAGGAGCATTTCCCACAAGACGAAATGTCAGAAGATAGTACACCTAATGGTACACACTTTACTATATAAACCAATTAATAAATATTATTTTGTATACATTTAACATATACTTTTTTTTTTGTTTACAGGCCATACAAAAATTGCCACTACCATAGAAAAAGAAGCGGTGGATAACACTCTGGAACACATTAACCAAAAAATGGACCAATTTATGGCAAATTTTAACGATTTAAAGAACTTTGTGGAAGATCACCTAAAACTACCAACAACATACCATTGTCCCACTTGTACTTGTCCCCCATCACCATATCCCATTCATTTAACCCCAAACCCTCTCCATGGACCAAAACGTTTTGATGACATTTCCATCCCTTCTTCACCTGATCCCAATTATGATGAAATCCCTAATTCTCCTGTTTTTTTTTCCGTTTCTGCCCCACCTTCTCAGTCATAAATTGTTTATATATGTCAAATAAAGTTACTTTTTTATATTGTGTTGTAATTACTTTCAGTTCTTTGTGTTAAAACCAATTTAGGTGTCCACGGACAGCGCGGTTGTTCTGAAATGTTCGGAAATAAATGAAAATGTAAGTGTCCTGAGGACACTATATCTATCTGTAATGTTCGCTAGCAAGTTGAAACTGTTCTAAGAACACTCCTGGTGTCCTGAATTGTTCGTAAATAAACGAAAATGGAGGTGTGCTGGGGACGCTATTTCTGTCCGTATTGTTCGCAAGTAAGTTAAACTGTGCTAAGAACTAACGGCTGTCCGTAACTGTTCGTTTTACGTGTGACGCACTTTTAATTAGTTCAGGACCCAAACACTGTCCGTAGAACATCAACACGCATGCGCAAAACAATGTCCGTACATTGGGTGTCCTGCGGACGGCCTCTTCCTTAGCGAACATGCTCATGAAGCAATCATGTGATCGCGCCCACGCTGATCGCGTGTTCTGAATGCGGACACTGTTCGTATCCCCGAACAGTTTAAAAGTACATTTCGAAGTAATCCACAATATTTCTCATTAAAAACTCACCATACCACAAATCCCACATACTAATCCTAAGTTTCCACATAGTTTTTGTGACTTTTTTAACCTTTTTTGGTGTTCGATCTGTCTTGCGGATGGCGCGCATGTCCGCGAACCGCTTACAAACACCCCTTTAAAAGACCACGCCCTAGAGCTCATTCTCATTGTGTTTCTGGCTATTCCACAGAGCACAGTGCATTTTGCTGCATACTTTGCAGATTTTGAGATTTCCATCTCCAAGACGATGACATCCATGGCTCCACTATTGCCACCTGGTGCTACATCTGCCTCAGCACCACCCCGACCCCCTCCACCACCACCATCTCCCCAAGGGCCTGAAGAGGGGAACAGGAGTGAGGATACAGAGGAGGAAGAATAGGATGATGAGAATGAGGTAGAGGAAATCCCTACTACCCGCCCTCTGTGTGGTTCTTGGGTGTGGTGGTTGTTTACCGTTCATGGGAATGTTCCTAAGGCTCGTGCGAACCGTGTCACCTGCAATGAGTGCAAAATGGTACTCAGTCGCGGGAGGCATGGTGCGTACACCTTTGGGACCACGACCATGAAGCGACACCTGAACTCATTCCACACTGGGGCCATTCGCCAGGTTGTACCTTGCGAAGAGCGTAGTAGGTTGATTGCCTCTACTTCATCCTCCGTTTCTGATCCTGTCACCACAAGGAACACCTCTGTGGGACAGCGTCTTCCTCAAGCTGCCTCACAGGCCATACAGAATTCTGACGACCCTTACCTTTCGAGGGTCACAGTTGTATGTATGTACTGTGACACAGTACTCTGCAGGGGGGAGCGACTTCGGAGTGCTTTTGAGACTATTGTCTCCGTGCACGAGAACACCCGCTCACTACCCAAATAAAACCCACTCTACATCTTCCTCTCTCTTATTCCTGTGGTTGGTGTCCCCCCCTTTACCCTCCTTTCCCCTCCTCTCCTAGTGTGTCGTGTATAAAAAACCAAAAAAATACAAAATAACAAAAATCAAAAAGAAAATAAGGCTCTTTTCAGAGCCGCCTTTCACAGTTAAAAAATAGAAGTGAAGATAAATAAAGCAGGGCCCTTTGTATATCTTAAAAGTCCGCGGACAGTTCGTGAACATAAAAAAAATTGGGGTGCTACCCTATTGCAACCATTGCATTTTTCTCTGGGAGCAAGTGGTGGCTCTGAAAAGAGCCTTTGGGAGGGGTTTGTATGTCAAAAATTATAAATACTTAACACCTACATCAAAATGGATGCTGTATTTCTAAAAAAGTCGCAATGCATTTTGTACATTTCTCAGACAAATCTGATTGCCAGCATAAGTAAGATGGACTCCATCTCTGCGAAAAATGTATGTACTACGAAACATAATATTTGCATTGTGAAAAGAGGACATGCCAAAATCTCTTAGGAAGGCACAAACAGCCTTATTGACATTACGCCTTGCTTTCTCCATTTGTGGACCACATGAGAAAGAACAAAGCCACATTTGTCTCTGCGCAATCCGTGAAAAAATTACCTTGGAATTTGGAAACATGTCCATGATCTTCTGAAGTCCTTCTTTCATTACAAATTGCAAAGAAATTCCAGACACATGTCCTAAACTGTTCCCTCCACAATGAATTACAATTATGTCTGGATTTTCCTCTATCTTCAAAGTTGCACAGAGAGGTAGCAAGTCCAACCACTTAATTCCACGCACTCCATGCCAGTGCACTTCCACATGTGGGAATCCAAGATCTATAGATACTCCACATCTTTCTGCATGCACCTTCAACCAATGTATCCACGAGTCGCCCAAAATCCACACAATCTGTTTTTTGAAACACTCAGCCATAGCTATCTGTTCTTCTCTCAGCAAAAAGAATATCTGAGAAAACCTCTCCTAGCACAACACACTCACTAAACTTTACTGACCAATCCCTTGCTACGTTCAATCTCATTTGCATGCCTCCCCACCCCAAATTCCCCGGATGTAATACGCGGTGTCCTAGAACTACCGCCATGTCCGCAAACATATCGTAACATTGACAGCCCTCTACCATTTCCACTTCACTCTCTGTACCATTCCCTCATTGGATGTAGCTAAGAAATCACATGACCATCCACCAATCAAATCCAAGACCTCTACATGTAACTGCATCATCATAGATCAGCACTGCAAATGTATGGTGAATCTCTCGGAGTACAAGTCTCATACCATTGGCAAGCACGATCTACGAGAAACACTATACAAGTCTCCAAGATATCTACTTGCAGCTTTGTCCATATCCATATGCATGAACACAAACTACAGGTATGCATATTTTCTATACAGTACATGAACACATTTTCTAACTGACTTTTACCTTGTATAATCTGTAAAATGAATCTACGATCATTTTTTCATTGTCCTAAAATGAACTGTGATTTACAAACCTTTATACCGTTGAATTTCTTCATACACACACACACGCAAATAATGTTAAACCAACATTTTTGAAATAAAATATATAGACTGCATATAATCAAACAAAATTACATGCACACTCTATGATCAAATCTCAAACAATAATATTTGTACAAACACATAATTGGTTTTAATTTTTTCAATTTATATAATTACTTACATTTATATAGGACAAGCAGGCTATGACATTGGCTCACTATTACGTGGAAAAGCAGACTATGACAGTGACTCACTATTACATGGAAAAGCTTAGTTACAGGAATAGTGGTGTACCGTGCTACATTATGAATTTCACAAGCCATAGTAAAGATATTTTCTTTCCTACAGTTAGTCATGAGATAGTTTTAATGGTTTTGAGGAAGGCGCTGAGCATTTCAATTTAAAAAATCTATGTCTAAATTAAAAACAGTGCTATATACAAACCAAATTACTAATTTCTTTCTTTTACAATTGCAGTGAAGACCATTCTCCAGAAAAGAAGCAGCCGAATTTGAAGTACAAAGAACAACTAAGAAGCAAACTGCTCATTTTAGAAAATAAGTAAGTAAAATGTTACCATAATATTTGAATTATTACTCAAACACACTGTAAGGTTAATTCATGCTATTTCTGTGCCTAAAAATAGAGATTCTGCACCATTCCGACCAAAAATCCCCCCGTCTTAAACAGTGATTTACTGGCAGAATGGCCCACAACTTCCTATTTTTCGACACACAAATTACCCAACTCAGCCGCTAGAATTTAGATGTTGTAGAACAAACAACTATTTTAATTGTATAGCTTTAGATATACTATTTATATTTCTCCAAACCACTGGCTTACTTTTTTATGTAATCTGAACCCCAGTTTAGTAACACATTAATTCAAGAATACCCATCCCTAGTAGTTGTACTTCCCAAAGCACAATCACACACCATTACATACATCTTTATCATCTTACTCAAACACTCATGCACACAACACACATGCATTCCAGAACACCCCAACCCATACCTTCTGTATTTTTTTCAACAGACCCTAAAGAATGCCTACCATAAAGCAACTCCGTAGAAAGGAACGCAGAAGTAGTGCAAATGAAAAGAAAACTCTCCAACATAAACATCCATCTATAGCAGAATTTGTAAAGAAAGTTGAAACACAACATCTAATACAGTCATGTAGTGAAACAGAAAAAGTTTCTAGTACAAAAACTTTGCCTCCTCTATCAAAAAGTAAAACAAACCAAAAATACAATTTACAGAAAATCAACTATCACTACAAATAAAACTTCTTCTATAAATCTTGATGTAGTACAAAGTAAGCATACCAAGAAAAGTATTTTAGCCAAAATGTTCCGTCACAAAGTCCTTCAAAATCTTATGAAAACAGGAGAGAAACCAGGTTCAACACTTCAAACCTATCGTAGAAACGTAATCTTAGAAGCGTTGATAGACAGTGCAATTCTTCTCAAAAGAAAGTTATTTATATTAGTGTTAAACAGAATAAAACCACTAACAAAACTAATAACTAAATTACAAAAAAGACTTCTCAGTAACCGAAATGTCAACAGAAATAACTTCTTAAATATCTGTGGAGGTGAATGGAGTCACACTACAAGCACAGAACCATACTTTAATGAAGAAGCATACAAACAAAAGCAAACAAATACAATTGCCATACATAGGAGTGGTTGAGGTTATGAACAAGTTAATAATACCATAATGGAACAAGAAGTACTCCTTACAGAAATATGCCCTGAAAACGTAGATTTACCCCTCCATTCAACTGAATCAGAACATCTAGTGTACAAATGGCCATGCACGTCAATGTGTAACATTCCCAAAATAATGTTCAAGTCTTTACGCCAATTCCTCAATCAATATGTGAAAAGCAAAGACAAAATCAAAATTAAACTACTGCAAAATATGGATGCTTGTCCAGTACGCAAGTACACAGGACTACAAGGACATTCATTGGCCTGCATTACAGGACCTACTTGCAAAACAACCTTCCATGATATCAAAAGGATATCAACACATCATGCGCGTATAAGAAATCTAGTTTATAAACTGTACTATGCCCAAAGTCCTGCTTTAGCACTAGCCAATTTAAATAACATTCTTCTACATGGTACAGCAAAAGACCTACTAAAAGAAATCGACTATATCCAGACAAAATATTTTGGAAGTGAAACCCACTTACAAGATGAATTAGCTGTAAACCAACTTCGTAACAATTCTGCACATGGGCAACCTTTCACTACACACATACAAAAAAGAAATACTAAAATTTGAAAGTACTTCAGCTGAAGTACCAAACCACGTGTGTGTATGTTGCCGCAGAAATTTTTATAAAAGTAACACAAAAACTGTAGACCTATCATACAAAATAGAAGACAATGAAGAATCTAAATGGTTTGAATTAGCTCTCTACCTTATAGCAGAAAACAAATACGAAATAACTGACCCCATAATACTTTGCAGTTACTGCACTACAAAACTAGACAACAACCAAACTCCTTCACGTGCTATCACAAATAACTTGGAATTATATCCACTACCAAAACCCCTTCAACAACTTAATTTATATGAGAGCATCATAATTCAAACAGTGCACCCATTTCAAACAATAATACACCTTCAACCAAAAACTGAAAAATTACCTCCCTCTAAATTAGTGAAAGGTATTCGTGGAAAAGTAGTGTATTTATCATTAGATCTAAAAGAAAATGTGCACACTCTAGGAGTGCAACGTCCAATGCAACAATCTTTAATTATCTTGCTAAATGGAGTACCTTTAAAAGACAAAAGAATTTGGCAACAACTGGTAGATTTACATAAAGTTAGAGAAGCCCTGCAATATCTTAAAGAGAATAATGAATATTACAAAGAAATTAATATTGAAGAAAACTTGAAAGATACAACTGAAATAATTCAAGAGACACAAGAAGCTGGTCAATGTGAGCTCCTAGATCCTGCTACAATATCAAACACTTTAGACCATTATACAATTCATCCATTGCACTCTAATGACACTATAGAAGATGCACTGGAAACATACCAAATGCGTCAAACAAAAGGATCACCAATCAGCATATGGGAAAAAAGTATAGAAGCAATAGCTTTTCCTGTACTCTTTCCGACTGGCAAAGGAGGAAGATACGATGATAGACCTATTCAAATATCAGCATCCGAATATCGCTCATTACAAATGTATTCTGAAGATCCCAGATTTCGACAAAATGTGGAATACATATTCCACCTACTCTTTGAAAGTGAACTAGCAACTTTATGTTACGGAGTTGCACACATATTAAAATCCGGATCACACTTTCAAAATATGACAGCTAAACAATTATAACAAAAAGTTCAACAAAAAGATGAGGTTTTACAAGCAAATCTTACAAATCTATTAGCAAATAGGCGTGGTACTAAAGAGTACTGGTTTCGACGTCATGGAGATGTACGTTGTATGATCAGAAACCTTGGCCCACCCACTTGGTTTGTTACATTCAGTTGTGCAGAATATGCATGGGAAGATTTACATGCTTTCCGACGCATATCAAACAAAAACAAAACAAACATAGATATACTAACACCTGGAGAACTTTGTTCTCAGGATCCTGTTAATGTTTCAAGATATTTTCACCATCGCTTCATTGCTATGCTACATTTTATTTGTAATAAAACTGTTCCTCCCCTTGGAGAAGTGCAACACTTCTTTTGGAGAAAAGAATACCAAGCCAGAGGAGAACCACATGTCCACATGCTTTTATGGATTAAAGATGCTCCTAAATTTGGTCAAGACAGTGATGCTACTGTTTTACAGTTTATTGAAAAATATGTCACTTGTGAAATTCCATCAGAATCCACAAATAGTGACCTTCATGCAAACATTTTACAATTCCAAAGACACAAATGTGGCAAATATTGTCGTCGCAAATACAAAAACAAAGGGAAATACTACACCAAATGCTGATTTGGTTTCCCTAGACCAGTTACAAATACAGGTCAAGTGAACAACCTCATGTCTTCAGTTAGACATAGTGTTAAAGGTAAGTCACCTAAAAATACATATTGCATAAAAAGAAAAGAAGAAGACAAATATATCAATGATTACAATGCAATCATTGCCCACTTATGGAATGCAAACATAGATATGCAGTACATTGCAGACAATTCTACTGCAGTTGCACGATATGTCACAGCATACTTAACCAAATCAGAAAAGACAGAGCTCCAAGACCTCTGGAATGACCTGTCATCAGATAAAACAGTGTCTCAGAAATTATACAGCTTGGGCATAAAAATGCTGTCCCCTAGAGAATGTGGATCCTATGAACCAGCTGATCGTTTAACTGGTACTGCATTGTATGGTAAATATGCAAATATAGTATGGCTAAGTCTTGGTCCAGCTAAATCTAAAAAAAGAGTTCTAAAATCATACGAAGATATAGAAACAATAGCCAAACATGATCCCAACAGCCAAGACATTTTAAAAAACAATTTGCTGGACACATACTACCCAAACAGGAGTACCACTTTGGAAACCATGTCTCTATGCCACATAGCCCAAAACTACACATACAAAAATAATATACAACCTGATGAACAAAACCGTAAATACAAAGTGACAAACTGTGAAGGCAGCCTAGTAAAACTCACCAAACCAAATTGAATTAATCATATCAAATTGTCATTAAAGACTCCTCAACATAAAGAAGTATATTACATGTCCCTGCTACAACTCTTTAAACCATGGAGAAAAGAAGAAGAAATACTAGATAACTATGGGCCTCATTCCGAGTATGGCGTTAAGGGATAGCGGCCACCGCTAACGAGAGCGGTGGCGGTAATCCCTTACCGCCATACTCCGAGTTCCCTTAGCGCCATGGTGCTTTTAACACCTGCTTTTAGCAGGCGTTAAATACCATGGCGCTAAGGGACCTTGATGTTAATTACGCCACCGTAATTTACGGTGGCGTAATTGACGCCTTCCCCACTCCCATTATGCCCTATGGGGCGAGAATGGGAATGGGGAAGGGTAAATGGGGATTGGGGAATTACCGCCCCGCCAACCTTGGAATGGGGCGGTAATTCCGCCAACCACCAAGGCGCTGCCGGTCCGGGTACGGCGTCAACCAAGGCGTTAATAGCGCCATTGGTTAGCGCCGTACTCGGAATGAGGCCCTATGACTCATATGAAGACGCTTTCAAAGCAAATGAAAGCAGTATAACTGATGTAAACTTTGCACAGTACAAAACAATGTTGCACAATGAACAGCAACACGAAGAAGAACTCCAGGCCCAACTAGATAAGGACACTCCTGACAGTAGTCAACCTTCTGTCACAGGAAGCCAAGAACCACTGGGAGACCCACTAATAACAAATGAGGCAGAATTAGCTATGATAGAAGTAGAAAACACCATGTGTCAGTATGAAGATAAAGAAGACTTAACTATACTACAATCAAAGCTAAACAATGAGCAACGTAGCATTTTTCAAAAAGTAACAAAAGAAATTGCACATGGTGTACAACATGAAAACAAAGAATGCACCTGTCAAAATTACAAACCTATCCTATTGTATGTCAGTGGTGAAGCTGGTTCTGGCAAAACATTCCTAATCAAAATCATCAGTAAGTTCCTTCAACAATTGACAAACAACAAACTGTCAGCTGTTGTCACTGCCCCCACAGGTTTAGCTGCCTACAACAGAGGTGGCGTCACTTTACACCGATTACTACTCCTGCCAGTAGAACACCAAAACAAATTAGATTATTACAAACTTTATGCAGAAGCTGCAATGGAACTATGCAGAGTATTGAAACAAATGAAAATGCTACTAATAGATGAAGTGAGCATGGTGTCCAACCTAATGTTGGCTTTGATTCACCTCAGATTACAAGAAGTACTCAAAACAAACTATGAAGAGCTCTTTGCAGGAAAACACATTATTGTTTTCGGAGATCTTCTTCAATTGACACCAGTAAAAGGTGAGCCTATTTTTAAAACATTAGGACACAAACTCTGCCGTAAAACTGTTGGCAGCATAGGAAATGTCAACCTTTGGCAACATTTCCAATACAGAGAATTAACAGAAAACATGCGCCAATCTGCAGATCTCACTTATGCCAACATCTTAAAAAGTATCAGAGTTGGTATACTTTCTAAAGAAGCAGAAGCAATATTGAAAACCCGGCACATTCATGCACTTTATGGTGATAATGCATGTGCTACAGATGTTATGGAACAATTAGCCCACAAAAATGTCAATTGTATGGCCTTAATGACAACTCTTGCAAGCTGTTTCAAATTCAACGAAATAATGTTAAGTAAAGAATTGCAACCAATAATGGAAATTAGCGCCACAGACAAACTAGATGTACATGGTATGACACTACCCATGTGTGACCAAGCCACAGCAAGACTAAATAGTTTAGAAAAATCAATCTCAAACACAGCAGGCTTGGAGGAAAAGATATTAAAATTATCCTTAAATTGCAAAGTAATGCTGAAACGTAACCTTGACGTGGACCAAGGACTAGTTAATGGAGCACTGGGTACAGTTGTTGGCTTTCAAACACACCCACGTGACAACAAAATTCAGTTTGTCAATATTCTCTTTGACAAACTTTCAGAAGTAAAAAGAATAGGATGCTCAACAGCTCGATTCCTTCTCTTCAAATACATGTGTAGATACACAGAGAACAATTTTCTCTAACTCTTGCATACGCAGTCACCATTCATAAATCACAAGGTCTTACCCTCGACAAAGCAATGATAGACATTGGTAACACAGTCTTTAAAGAAGGCATGAGCTACGTAGCACTATCACGCTTACGTACACTTGACGGTCTATTTCTAATCAACTTTGATGCAAGTAAAATAAACGCTGATATTCCTTGCATTTTAGAATACAATAGACTTCGTTCACTATACACTCCCCATCTAAACACATATTCTGTTCCACAAAAAGTAAACCATTATAAAAGAAAAATAAATCAAACAGAAAAGCAACAGGATGTCACTGCAAATCCTCCAAAGAGAGTATAAGAAAGTAATACTTCATCAAGTGCCACAAGCAAAAAATAATCAATTAGGGAAAGTAAACCAGGTACTTCTTCAAAGAAGGAAGACAACTCCAAAAAAAGCAGTCAGATACAGAACTACCTGGTCAATTTAAACTCTCAAATATAGTTGGTGTAAGTTGCTACGCAAATGTAGCAATGAATATTCTATTTCAATTACCACCATTTGTTGAGAACATCTACTTACACAGTACAGACCCATTGTGTTTGCAAATGTTAGTGCTTCACAGAAATGTAGCAAACAATCCTGACAACACGTATTGTGTTTATGGAATAAGACAACAATTGGACTACTGTGCTGGAATGGTGAAATTCACTATAAACTCACAGGAAGATCCACAAGAATTTCTAATGTACTTACTATTAGTACTGGAAAACAAAAACATACCTACAAATTAAATCTTCCAATTTTCATACATGTGGAAACATACATGCACTCTCAGCAACAATGTGACACAAGAACAAATCCCCAATGAACGCTTTGTGTATATATCAATACCTAATTGTGAATCCGTTCCATTTCAGCAACTTGTACAACATGCAAACCATGGTAGATTATGTTCGACCTGCAATTCAGATAATCGCTCCACGTTAGTAATACAAACACATAGTAAATACGTAATACTAATGCTTCTACGTTACAATGCAGATGGTACCAAAAACAACTGCAAGCTGACTGGATTCACACATGGTCACATATCACTTGGTAGGAAAACCTTCACAACAGTAGGTATAATCTACCACCAGGAGCCACAACCAATTCAGGGCACTACACTGCATACATAAAAAAGAAAAGTGGATGGTTTGAATGTAATGATAGTAACATTACTCTAAAGCAGAGATTACCAGCAAATCTTACAAATGCTTATTTAATGTTCTTAAAACCAAAATTTGATAACTAAACTGTACTTAAACCTTAAGTACACTTGTAGTAAAAAAATATAAACTGTCACAATATTCCAAAAGCTATCTAACTGCCCAAAGATGCTACAACCACTAATCAGATAAATTAGTACCACTCAAATAGAGAAAAAAACAGACACTTGGAATACGCCAATTGGTATCTAACTGTCCCAAAATTTAGAAATTTCCAAACAGATAAATCAATACCACGAAATTATATAAAAAAATAAACAGTTAGAATACGCCTACTGGTATCTAACTGCTCCAAAATTTTACAATATCCAAACAAATACCTAATATCTTACTGCTCCCAAAAACTAACAATCTAATGTATAAAGCATTAGCCAGAAACAACAAGTAAACACTGAAAACAAACAAACAAATAAACTGTAGCATAACACAAAAAGTTTTTTTTTGAATCAAACATGGATTTTTTTTCTCCCAAGGACCCAATGATTTTAGCAACAAACACAGAAACTGAGCAAATTGCACAGTACTCTGGTTTGTCATCTACTAAATATGAGGGTAAAAAAAAAGAAGAAAATGTTGATTGTACAATGTAATAAATCTTTATAAAATACTAATACTAACATGCTATTTTCTTTTATCACAGAAATGAACAAGAAAAACATGGACTCCCGTTACTAAACCAAATAGTAAATATAACATGATAAATACAACCATCGCAGCATATCACACCCATACTGGCTTATAACAATGTTCCTTATAAATTTGTTTTTGACCCAAAGTTATAAGCCACTATGAGTGTGATATGCTGCGGTGCTTGTGGCCAGAGCATAGAGTCTTGGGTGCATGGCATATGAGTGTGATATGCTGTGGTGGTTGTGGCCAGGGCATAGAGTCGTGGGTGCATGGCCAAATGGCCATGCACCCAACATTCTATACCCTGGCCACAACCACTGCAGCATATCACACCCATAGATTCAAGCATTGCAACCATTTTAATGTCCGCGGACACAAGAAAGTTCCTAGAACACATTCAACTTGCCAGAGGACGATACGGACAGCGTCCTCAGGACACCCCCATTTTCTTTATGTACGAACATTTCAGGACGCCGCGAGTGTTCTTAGAACACTTTCAGCTTGACAACGAACAATACAGACAACGTCTTCAGGACACCCCCTGCGAACATTCCAGGACCCCACGAGTCTTCTTAGAACACTTTCAACTTGACACCGAATCCATTCTGCTTATTTACGAACATTTCAGAACAGGCGTGTTGTCTGCAGACAAATCGAACTCAACAAAAGCGTCTAGCACATAAAAAAAATACAAAATTTCACCTATCTCACACTCCCCCACCCTCCCCAAACACTCTTACACACCAACACACTTCACTAAATAAAATTTTTAAACCAAGTTTCACCTCGCTGTCTGCGGTCGTCCGCGAATGCAAGATGTCGGGCGCCACCAAAAATCTGACACGTTCCACGCCCCACGCCGCCCAATCAGCGAACACGTCAGATGTCCGCGGACATCGTGCAAGCTGCTCGGCCAATCAGGGCACTGTCCGCAGAGCGAACCGGGAAGTCCGTCCGCGAAGCGAACGGAGATATCACTAATTTTTTGCCTTACATTTTGGTCATTTTAAAAAAACTACTGGACGGATTTACACCAAATTTGCAAAAGCATGCTTTCGGGACCAAGCCCCCGCTCCTGCCACAAATTTGGTGTAAATCCATCCAGCGGTTTGGGCTGTAGGCGTGCGCACATTTTTTTCCCATTATGTCTATGGGAAAAAACAAATGTTTTTGGACCCCCCTGTAACTTTGCCCCCCCCGGGACCAAACCTCTCCAAACTTTGCAAAACAATTCTGAGTGGGCCATATACTTTGTTTGCAGAGTTTGGTGAGGATTCGTCCAGAGGGAGCGAAGTTATAAGCCACCCAAAAAATGCTCTTCCTATGGAAACACCAACTTAACCATAACTACATGGACACTGCCGCGTCCATGTAATATATTTCTTATTTTTTTTTACATTTCACGCTGGGCTCTAACGACCCCCCAGGGATGCGGCCGCACCCCCCAGGGATTTGGGGCCTGGGAGCTGGGACCTTTTCTCCCGTGACATGGTTCTGATGAATGTCTGGGCCTGGATGGCAGCAGGAACAGGGGAATTCAGTATGTATTGTGCTTTCAAAATGGCTGCCGCAGGCCTTTACATTTCGGTAGTAGTGATATTTCCGCCTCCGGTAATGCCGGCATCCCTATCAATGTGCCGGTATTACCGGCAGTTCAGGTGGCACTTATCTGCTAGTAATTTGGGCACTTTGTTGTGGTCGCCGGTAATAGCGGCATGCCAGTATTACCGTTTCTGGTGGGGGATGTGAGCCTGCCCGTAGACTCATGGTACAGCGGTAATTCCGGTGATTTCCGCACCGGTAATAGTAATACTGGTATGCTGGTATTTTTGCTGTTTTACCACCAGAATTGGAATGATCCCCAAAGTCTCGTAGTACTGATAGTCTTAAGGACTAGTCTGTTTCCCCATACAAATGAGCAAAACAGACAAGGGAAGTAAAGCAGAAGCTTTACTGACCTCCAGAAATCAGGATATGGTTAACAAAAGCAAAAAGACTGGTGGTTCCGATAGGATATGGAGGTAAAGGTGCAAAAAACAACATTTTTCCTAACACCTGTAGATTGGCTTGCAGATCTGAAGAGGATGCTTGCAGTGCCGAGGAAGAAGCACATGAGTAGCCTGCTCTGAGGGCAGCAGACACTGTGGTTGTCACCTATGATGGTGGATTATCCTAAAGTTGGCACAGTCCCCATTGCTGCAGACTATGGCAGGCAGTCAGGGAACAAAGGTAAACTCAATGAATGAGAGCCTCAGCTCCAATCCCATTGTGAACATAACAATCATATACACCTGCATCTATTTGACATTAGGATGCTCCAAAAGGAGTGACAGAGTTCCAGGGATTGGAGACTAGTTTGGATTGGGTGCAGGTCTAGGAGGGCGGAAAAATTGTAATGGGGATTGTTGAAGGAAGATGCAGAGGGCGGGAAAGAGAGCTGGAAGGAGTTAGAAGAGAGGAGGCAGAAGGATTGAGGTTAAATAGGCTGTAAGGAGTGAGGAACAAAGAGGGGAAGGAGACTATTGT
This sequence comes from Ambystoma mexicanum, assembly GCF_040938575.1. Classification (NCBI taxonomy): domain Eukaryota; kingdom Metazoa; phylum Chordata; class Amphibia; order Caudata; family Ambystomatidae; genus Ambystoma; species Ambystoma mexicanum. Next base: position 555,006,412 of record NC_090932.1, read on the forward strand.
TGGATTATTGTACAAAGTATAAAAACATTTTGGATTGTAGATAATAGCTTAATGTAAATATGTTGGAAACCAGTGGCTCTTTTTAATTGGTTTGAATAACTTTTCTGTTAATTTCAGCCTGATTTTTTTGTTGATTTCAAGTTGACCAGAGTTTCACCTCTGAGTAAATTAGCCCCCACGCTTGGAAATATTTTCCAAGATACTCTTAAAATTCCAATAGCTCTAGGTTTGCAGCATGGCTGGAGGTTATCATCTGTTGGTCTGAACATGTCCATTTTATTGCTGAGCTTTAAAAGCAAATTCTTCCATTAAAAGTGGCACATTTTGAATTCTGCATAGCAATAAAGCTATAAATATGGGAGCATGATGCCTGAAAATAAAAAGGATCTGCCATCTCATTTCAAATTAATCTTTTACTGAGCCCATTATATAGAATTGTTTACATGAGTAATGGGCTGAAGCATGAGATTTTGTTCATAGGGCAAACGCAGAACATGATAAAAAAAAAAATTACATTATGCATGGAAATTAATTTGGCTCATAACCTTGGAACCATACTAGTTACACACATGGGTGTTGTTGCATTTCGAAGCTGGTAGTATCCTCTTTAATGCGATTCACTCTATATTTTGTTGTATACACAACCCAGATGTTTGTCTATGTTGACAGATCACAGAAATCCATATCTCATCGAGGTGGTAGGTTGCTACCATGAATAATGGAATAAAATGATTTAGCATCAAAGTTATTCGGAGCAGATTGGGCCCTCACATTTCCTATGATCACATATATATATTAATTCAGTGAAAAAGTTTGTTAAAGGGACATTATGGTTAAGTTGCTCTACTAAAAACCAATGAAATTCAGTGAAAAAACTTTGTTAAAGGGACAATATGGTTAAGTTGTGCTACTAAAAACCTATGAAATTCAGTGAAAAAACGTTGTTAAGTGGACGTTATGGTTTTAAGTAAAACCGAAAAACCCTAGAAATTTGCCAGTTTTGGTAAGCTAAGCAAACATAACTTGTGCCACAACCATACACTACTTCCTCCCCTACCATCCAACATGTACAAACCCCTAATTCCCCTGTACTTGTATCAATTTCTGCTTCCCCCTCTCTTACATAATTTTTATATTTTTATACAATAATAAAATATTATGTATGCTGTTACTACATTCCTCTGCTTTTTTTTAATAAAAAGGCTGTTAGGATGTCCGCGGATGGCGCGGCTTTCCGGGATGTCCGCAATTAACCAAAATGGGGGTGTCCTAATGACACCATACCTGTCTGCACTGTTCGCAATGAAAATGGAGGTGTACGCAGGACACAAAACCCGTCCGCATATCTGCAATTATTCAAAATAAGGTGTCCTAAGAACATACACCCTGTTCGCATTGTCCGCAACCAGATTGAATATGTCCGCAAAGTTGTGATGCACATTTAATTAGTTTGGGGACTTGAACACTGTCCGTAGAACATCTGCACGCATGAGTATCACACCCTTGCATCCTACGAACATCGCGCCTGTCCATAACTGTCTGCCGCATGTGTGTCACACTTTTAATTAGTTCGGGTACATGAACACCTTCTGTACAACACCTGCACGCATGCGTACACCCGACCCCACGCATTTGGTGCCCTATGGACACCTGTCCCATTCGCGAACGTGTCCGCAACATCATCATGTGACATGGAGAGGGGAACAGGTGTGAGGATGCAGAGGAGGATGAAGAGGATGACGAGGATGAGGTATTGGAAGTCCCTACTACTAGCACTCACTGTGAATCCTGGGTGTGGAGGTTGTTTGTCACTCTTGATGGAGTACTGAAAGCTCGTGCAAACAAGGTGCGCTGCACCCAGTGCCAGTTGGTGCTGAGTCGTGGCAAACCAGGTTTGTACAGCTACGGTACAACCTCAATGAAGCAACACCAAAGGTCATTCCACAGTGGGGCTATTTGTAAGGTTATGCCCTGCGATAAACATAGAAGCTTGAGTTCCTCTGCAGCATCCTTCATTTCTGCTCCTGCCACCACAAGAGGCACTCAGTGCATCTCTCCAGCTGCCTCGCAGGCCATACGTGATGCTTTAGACCCTTACCTTTCGAGGGTCACAGTATTGTGCATGTGCTGCAACACAGTACTCTGCCGGGGGAGACCCTTTGAAAGTGCTTTCGAGGCTGAGGTCCTGGAGCATGAGAAGGACTGCCAACTACCTGATTAAGGCCAAGCCTAAATCTTCCTCTCTCCACCTGCTCTTTCTTATCCCTGTGGTTGGTGCCCCTTCCTTACCCTCCCTTCCCTTCCTTTCCTTATGTGTCATGTCTGAAAAACCAAAAAAAATACAAAACAACAAAAAACAAAATAAAAAGGCTCTTTTCAGAACCGCCTTTCACAGTTCAAAAATAGAAGTGCCAATGAAATGCTGCAGGGCCCTGTGTATTTTCGGAAGTCTGCAGTCCTTTAACATTTTTGGGGTGCTGCGCTATCAAAACCATAGCACTCTTCTCCGGGAGTAAGTGGTGGCTCTGAAAAGAGCCTTTTTGTGGTGTCTTTTTGTGTTTCAAAACTTCAAATGGTCAACACCTACTGGAGAAAGGATTGCTAAAATTCCAAAAAGGCTTGCAGTACATTTTGTATATTTCGCAGAAAAACTGCACTCCCAGCATAAGTAAGATGTACTCCATCTCTGCGAAAAATGTGTGTACTACGAAACATAATATTTTCATTGTGAAAAGAGGACATTCCATCATCTCTCAAAAAGGCACAAACAGCCTTGTTGACATTGCGCATCGCTTTCTCCATTTGTGGACCAAATGAAGAAGAACACAGCCACATTTGTCTCTGCGTAATACGAGAAAAAATTACTCGGGAGTTTGGAAACATGTCCATGACTTTCCCAAGTCCTTCTTTCATTGCAAATTGCAAAGAGATTCCAGAGATATGTCCTAAACTGTTCCCTCCACAATGAATAATAATAATGTCTGGATGACGCTGTGTCACCAAAGTAGCACAAAGAGGTACCAGAATCCAGCCACTTCATTCCACGCACTCCATGCCAGTGCACTTCCACATGAGGGAATCCAAGATGTGAAGCCACTCCTCAACGATCTGCATGTATCTCCAACCAATTTATCCACGAGTTTCCCAAAATCCAGACAATCTGCCTTCTGAGAGACACTGCCATAGCTATCTGCTCTCCTCTCAGGAAACAGACTTTCTGACAAAGTCTCTCCTTACACATCACAACCAGTAAACCTGATTGCCCTGCTAAGTCTCATTTTCATGACTCTCAGCATCAAAATCCCCATATGTAATACGCAGCGTCCGTGGACAACCGTGGTGTCCGCAGACAAATCTTAAAATATGAGAGTGGGGAATGAAAATTTAAATAGTGTGCCCCACTTCCCCTTTGCGGATGGCTCTGAAAAGAGCCTTTTTTTTTACAGATTTTTTCAGACTTTTATTTAGGCTTTTTTCAGATTTTATCTGTTACATAACTTCACAACAACTTCCTAATTGAGGTCTGCATATTACCAAGAACTATTGCATGACCAAAATCTGTGAAAGTCATTCCATTACAAGAAAGAATTGCACCATCTTCCAAAAGGTTCTCATTTTGGAATGATGACATGCCCACAGAATACATAAAACAAGATATTCCTTTATTAACAAGACATCTTGCTATGTCTTGTGATGATTAAATCCAATACAGGGCATCCATGCAGTCCTAGGTGGTATATGTGAAAAGAATGATCTTATCAGATGGAAACAGGTGCATCAGTTCACCCTGCGAACTTGTTGCACTCAGATAGCCCAAATACATTGCTCCACAAATTACCACCAGAATATCAGGAGTGTTAAAATGAGCCATGTTTCTACAAAGTGTATAAACACCTTGCACATTTCTCCCTGGCACATCACACCAGGTAGCCTCCACTCCTTGCATTCCAACATTGTCTGAAATGCCACATATGTTTGCATACAACTACATATTAGTGATATAATGATCTCCTACTATCCACAATAACTCTCTCCATCTCAGCAACCACAGCCATCTTCACAGCATACAGCAATGAAAATAATGATTATCTTCTCTCAATATGAATGACACCCTCAGCATCTGATTGGCTAATTCCCCTAGTCCTATTTCCATGCCAGATATGCTGAGAATCCCCAGATGTGGCACACCCTGTCCGCGAACAGCATCTCTGCACCTTTCCCTAATTGGCCACTGTTAAGCAGTCACACAACCATCCACCATACACATCCAAGAACTCTACATCTAACTCCATCATCACAGTTCAGCACTTTAGATGTACTGCTGATCACTCTGAGTACAATTCTGCTGTGATTGCAAAGCACCCACAGAAACAACTACTATAAAACTCTCCAAGATTTCTGCTTGCAGATTCATTCACATCCAGATGCATGAACACGAGCTACAGGTATGAATATTTTCTGCGTAGTAAATGTACAGCTCTTATATAAATGCATATAAACAGGGTAACTGCCACTTACCCTGTATAACCTGTAAAAAAGCTTATTCTCATTTCTCCCATCTGCTATGATAAAGTGTCACTTGCAAAGCTGTCTGTTCTCCAAATTTTTATTTACGCATATTACTAACTGTAATGTTCAAACTGTTATTCTCTTCATTCATTCTGTCATTTGTGTAACCACTACTACCTATTTATCCCAGTTCAACCATAATAGCATGGTTGAACTGGGATGATAGTGCATAGGATGCACATACAATTTCCTTTCGATACATTCTGAATATTTTACATACAATCTATCATTATTTTTAAACATCTTTTTATTAGTATGTTAACAAATAAAATCACAGAATAATCAAATACAGAAATGAATAGTACACCAGATAACACAATTCAAAATCATTCCACTAAATTACATGTAAATAAACAAACAGCATAACAAGTAATCCCCCCAACATACTAAGAAATTTCAATATATGCAAACGATAAAAGAGCAAAATACAACATTCAATAAAAACATCCAACATAGGACACACACACAAACATCAGCAACACACAAACATCAGACCAACCCCCCCAAAAAGTATAACAGTGACTTACATAGAAAAAAAGAAGAGAGAAAAAAAAAAGAAAAGCATTATTTCTACCCACTCCTCACACTAATCCACAGTCTATATAGTCAATCTTACAAGGCATTGAATGGACCCCAAAATATATTGTACACTTCTTCTTTGTCTTTCACTTTAAATGAGAGCTTTTCAAAATACGATAAGGTGCATAAATCAACCAACCAGTCTTCAACTGTTGGCTTCTTCCTAGTTTTCCAAACTCGAAGGATCAGTCTCATGGCCATCAATAAAGCCTTATTTATCCAATTACCAAATTTAAAAGAACGCCTACACCTACCTCGATGTAGAAATAAGATAATTTTCCACCGGATCTCTGTAAATCTACATCCAAAATCAGATTAATCCTATCAATCACATCAGTCCAAAAATTCCGAACTCTTGTGCAATCCCAAAGGAGGTGCATAAGGGTACCAATTTCATTTACACATCCCCAACATAAATTATCAGTTTGTAACCCCAGTTTATACAGTTTAACTGGTGTCCAGTACACCTTACCTACTATTTTCTGTCTAATCAGGTGCAAGTTCAAATCCGTACCCACATTGGCACTAACCCTAAGAATATCCTTCCATTCCCTGTCTGAAAAATTCATATTTAGATCATCTGACCACACCGTTCTCAATTTATCCCATGCCACAACATGTTTATTCTCCAACTGCATAAAATGCATGTATGTACGCACAGAGTATTCTTGTCCCATAAGCAATTGACATAATGCGGGTTTGGTTCCTAATGAATTACCAATCATACTTTTCTTGAGATGAATCAGGGAGCTCAGTTCTTCATATTTCTGTCTCTCTTTGATGCAACCCAAATTTCCTCTGCATGTCCTCAAATTTCAAAAGGCGATCTCCATCTAATATATCACCTAGTGTCAAAACCCCCTTTCCGAACCCAATTCTGCCAAATCAAACATCTATTGTTTAATTTTAATACCTCATTATGCCAGAGAGAAGCATCTTCGCTAAAGCCATATGACTGACTATTCTCTCCAAACCACAGCCGCAAGGTCTGCCTGGTTGCCACTATAGACTTCAACTTCAATCTACTGACCGACATATTGCCCATGGTGTAAAGGCTATTTAAACAATACGGATTGCAAACCCCTCTCTCCATACATAACCAAACAGCACGTATGAAGTCATCATTCGTACAATAGCAAGTTCCCTTCTTGAGCAGAAATGCCTTACAGTACTTATATAAATCAGGATAACAAAACCTCCTTCTCCCACACTTTGCATCAACATAAATCTTGGAATCTGCGGCCTTTTACCCAACCCCCACAAGAAACTGAACATTTTTATCAATTTACAAAATCTGCTTTTTGGAAATTAATAACAGAATTGACTGAATTATATATAACACTTTTGGTAATACAATCATCTTTATCTTTATCTTTGCCCAAAATGATAAATCAAGTCTTTCCCATCTTCTAATTGGATACACAATTGTATCCATGAGTTTATCAATATTATATTGCATAATTTTCTTGAAATCACCAATGATATATATACCAAGATATTTAACATACTCAGGGGACCATTTGCATTTCCATACCTTCCGAATATCCCAACTACACTCTTTAGACAGTGGAAATGTCTCAGTCTTGTTCCAGTTAATCTTATGCCCAGAAATATCACCCACTTCCTCAAACATCCGTTTGAGAACTAATCCACATTGTTCAGGGTTAGATAGCAGGACCAACATATCATCTGCATAAAACAAAACTTTATCTTCCACACCTCCAACACATAAACCTTTGATTTATCCACATTGCCCAATATAAGCTGCCAGCGGTTCAAGTGCTAAATCAAACATAAAAGGCGACAAGGGGCACCCTTGTCTGGTGCCCTTGGACAAAGAAAAAGACTCAGATATTAAACCATTCACAGTCACCCTTGCTTTAACCTCATAATGAATACACTTAATCATTCTCATAAAAGTTGGTCCAAATCCCATTTTCAACAAAGTGCATTCCAAAAACCTCCAATTAACTCTGTCGAACGCTTTCTCCGCATCGAAAAACCCAATGACCCCCTTTGATTTTTTATTATGATGCATTCCAACGACATTTAAAACAGTCCTGATATTATCATATCCATATCTACCTGGGATAAAACCCACCTGAGATTCATCCACCAGATCTCCCATATTAACCATAAGCCTATTCGCCCATATTTTTGTAAAAATCTTGAAGTCCACATTCAACAGTGAAATAGGTCTCTAATTACTGCACTTTCTGTGATCTTTATCAGGTTTAGGAATGACAATAATCATCGCATCAGTCATTGATTTGCATACAGTTCCCGACTCTAAAAATTCATTAAAGAGAACACATAAAATAGGTGATATTTGCTCAACAAATCTTTTATAAAATTCCGAAACAATCCCATCAGGCCCTGGCGATTTTTCATCTTTCAATTGCAATATTGCATTAGTAACCTCAGCCACGTCTATTGTAGAATCAATAATCAATTTTTTGTCATCCCGAAGTCCTAAAAGGTGAACTTTATCAAAAAACGACTGCAAATCTGTTTCAGTAGGATGTAATTGCTCCTTATACAACTCTGTATAAATAGTCTAAACTCTTCACAAATATCTTCACTCCTATGAAATACTTCACCTTCATCATTTTCAATAGATGAAATACACTTGTTTACCATCAGACCATTAAGCTTTTTTGCCAGAAGTCTACCATTTATGTCTCTAAAATCCCAAAAGTGCTGTTTAGTATAAAACAAATTCTTCCCCGCTTGTGAATGCAAAAGCATTTTTAATTCCTCTTCCAATTTGTTCAACTCATGTTTCATGCAATACTTTGCTGCTTGCGCATAACTCCTTTGTAAATCCACAATCTCCTTCTCCAACCTTTCAATTTTTTCCTTATTTCTCTTTTTAGCATGTGAAGTTCTACACATCAATTCACCCCGCAAAACAGCTTTAAAGCAGTGCCATACAATCTTAATGTCAGCCGATCCATTATTTTCCTCAAAATATTTCCGAATAAAGTAATTTAATCCCTCATCAACTAGCGGTTCAGTAAGGGAATTGGCTTGCATTCGCCATCTCTTATTCTTTTTATGAATATCATGTAAATTGATTTTCAGATCTATATGCGCATGATCAGAAATACATCTCTCCCCAATACTGGAACCAAACGTATAATCAACTATTTTATCACTAATAAAAAAAAAATCAATCTGAGAATACGAATTATGTACAGGCGGATAAAATGAATATTCTCTATCTCTTAGATGATGAACCCTCCAAATACCAACAAGATCATATATAAAAACAAACTGTTTCAATTCTTCTCCTAATCTCCCATTATTATACCTACAATCTGACTTCCTGTCTAGTTCACTGTCCATCACCAAGTTAAAATCTCCACCTAAGACAACCGCCTCACCTTCCAAAAGATCATCCAATTTCCTGAAAAAACCCATATCTGGAGCACATGGAGCATACACTGCCCCCACAGTAAGTTTCTTTCCATTATATAATATATCTATGAGAAGAATACGACCTTCTTGATCCTGTACTGTTTTCTCAATTTTGATAGCCAGTCCTCTCCTGAACAAAACACTAACCCCCCCTAGATTTGGTATCATAATAATTCGATACCACCTGCGGGTATTTATGAGTAGACAAATAATCACCAATTCGCTCATTTAAATGAGTCTCCTGAAGCACAATATCCCCTTTACTCCTCCATATCCGTGCCAAAACATTCCTTCTTTTAAACACACATCCAATGCCTCTGACATTCCACGAAACAAAGTTTAAAGGGTCAATAACATACCACTAAAAGTACTTGCATTGTACCTATTTAAAATCCCATCTATTGACTCAGATATGTTTTACTAAATCCATTTGTGGAAGAGAAATGAAAATTTCCAACCTATGAACGTCAAAAGGAAAAAGAGAAAAAAAAGAAAAAAAAAAGATTTGTAAGAAAGAAAGAAAACCCCACCCAAAAACTCACAAAAAACAACACAAACACACGTAGCTACCAGTTCCAGAAGCCCAACCACCATCAGGCTTATAATAAGTAAAATTATATACATACCAACATCCATTCAGAACTATAATTACCAGACATCCTAGGTCAACTTATACAAAACCTATGAACAAATCTCCTACCCTACTTAAACCATAACAATAAATGTACTCCGATATAATTATAACTAAAGCCGCAGAACCTACCACCAAAATGTATAAGACCAATCAACTAACAACTCCTCTAACATTGATCAACAAACAAATTCCTCATTTCCTTCCCCCCAAAATTGTAATACCATAGAAACCCCTAAGTCATACTAGTAAATTCAAAATCTGATAGCCCTGTATCCTCCATTACCACCACATCTATCCCACATATAACACACTCATAGATTACACACCCACTATACCAATTCACTGTAGAACTAACCTACATTATCAGGATCACATCCAACCCATTTCTCCCCAACCCCACCCTACCAACTAAGTCTAACCTAGAAAATTATCATTCCATAACAATCCACCACACAATAACACATCAATCCTTAGACACATCAATTAGACATCTTTCGCCCCTTCTAATTCCTCAATACAATCACAGAAATCATATCCCCATGACACATAGCATTCACTAACACCCAACAAATTGTTTAAGGCATGTCATAAATAGCAATAACCCTACAGAAACCCCTATCATGACACATTAAACATAAAACATGCCCCCAACTAGCACTCCATTCTATTATGGTGCCCAACACAAACATTATATTTCTTAATAACACAAATACCCTAACAAATCCAAAAACTCAACTATTCCAAAGTCAGTTAGTCTGCAACAGGCTACTAAATATAAAAATGAATCTCAACCAATATATTAAGCAAGACCAACCATAAAAGATCTCATAAATAATCTGATCTGCAAACTGTAAACAACCAAGGTACCACCATATACCCAAATCATTTGATGCCAGCTCCCACAGAAACAGAGAGAACCCCCCTCCTACAACAACTCAACACATATTAGACAGTGCACAAAAATTCAATAACCATTGCGTGGAAGGCAGTTGGATAAACTATATAGTGCAGTGTTCTTCTAACAAACATAAATATATCCTGTCAAAAGGGGCATTATAACAAAGCAGTATACCTTCCAATACATATACCAATCATACATATTTTATTCAGGCATTTAGGGAAATATCAACATACCCAGTTATCAAGAATATGGGGCAGCACATTGTTTGCCCGGCTTCTTTTCTGCCCCAGTTGACATAATGTGACAATCCATTCATTGTGACCCGTGTTACTATGGGTGGTCTGGTCTCCAGGTTTACAGGGCAGGTTCGATGAATTTTGGGGCTAGTATCTGCTTCCACCAAATTATCATGCGCATTCAAATTTATAGCGCGGGCGGCCTTGTTAAGAATATCTACTCATAAATTCTACCCCTATTTAATGGGACTTGAATATCAGATATTAGACTACACATCTATCACAGTGAGAGATATAGAAGAGGCCGGGGTGGGTGACCTGGTATTTCTCAAATGGACAAGTCCTTTAAATCACACTGCCAGCAAATAAAGCAAACCATCCCACCACAGGGTGCTCCCGAATGAAGGAATACAAATCACCATTCGACAGTCTGTGCTAATGTCAAGCTGTCCATACCATTATTCAAGCCTCTCACCAAGTTGACTTTGGTACCTAATCAGTGAGGTAGCTTGCATGCATTGCCCTACAAGCCTGGCTGCCAATTGCTCCCTGCGTGTCTGGTCCTTCGAGCCAATTCAGATTCTCTAGCCCACAGTATGGTGCATGCTGGGTCCTGTAGACACATATTTATGTAATACTTCTTCATTTAAAGTGCAGGCATCAAGTTGAGTACAAAATTAATTTGCATACTGTAGTAATCAAGGACTCTGCTACATTGAGGATGAAGGCCAGTACCTTCGATGGACCCCACATCCCAGCCGTCAGACAACCGACTCATAGGAATCCTTTACTTTTCACATCCATTGTATATTCTAATAGAACATTTATATCCATGAAGAGTGCAGGCCGTATAATTATAAGGTCTCGTGATGAAGCCGTGGATCAAAAAGTATCAGCTGCACTCCACATAGTTGATCGTCTATCAATGTAGAAAAAGCTGATGGTGTGGTGTGCCCTCTAAACCACTCAGAGCATGTTATAAGTCAATGTTGCCGGACATTGATACTTGAACTAACCTGCCCTCAGGTCGTCCGGAAACATGCACACTTTAATAACACACTCCAGAAGGGCATTCGGGAAGAGAAGCAGAATATAGCACAGATACGCTAGTCTCATTGATTAAAAGTGACACAACTATTCGCCACTCTGAGGGCATCTTCAACGTTGGTCCACTGGCAGGTCAATCAGTGTAACGAACAGGAGGTGAATTGGAGACCCAAACTATCCCCCACATTTCTATGCCGTATTCAGCAAATGACGATTTTTTTTTTCCTACAAACAGCCGGATGCCAGGGTAACTCGCCATATTCATTGAGTAGAAAAATTGTACCAGTGTGAAGAGGGGAGAGTAGGGAACGCTGCAATACATGTAGGTCAATAAATAAAGTAGGCAAACATTCATAGATAAAACAGAGGGGAGGCAGGCATATCTTTGTGTAATTGTTCCGATGTCAGTAACTTGTTAATATGTGCACATAGCACCCGCCACTCTTTATCCTCTATTTCAGTAGGAAGGAGGAGAGGCAGGAGCTCAATTTCCGACAACAGGAGTGATAGTGTTCCCCGCCTTGCTCCAGCCACACCGCAAGCAATTACTGGTTACAGTAAGGGCTGCCACGACTCCTCTACATGATATGGGTCCAAGATAACGTGACTGTTTAGTTTTATTTTTAATTTACGTTTGTATAGCCTTATTATGTGATGTCAAAAAAAAAAAAAATTTCCCTGCGCTGGCCTCTAATTTGTCCTCCATGATGGGCAGGCAAAAAGACAGTACAAAAAGCGCTTATCTTCGGTGCTGCAAGGTGCTACATGTTTCCGAGAAGCGACTGCTCTTTTTTGTCTGCTGCGCTGGAAGAGTTAAACAGCCCAAGTGAACATTGTAATACGCCTGTCGCACCTGGTCGCTACTGGACCCGGTTGCAGCATATGTTGGTAAGGACAGTGGACTACTTACTACATCTACATATACAGTCGACACAGACAGTGGCAACTGCACTGGTCACATAACAATACCAATTTAGACGAATAGAAGGTAGAAGACCCAAATAACCGTTTTCCAAAAGAGCACCTGCAAACACATCACCATGGTGACATGCAAAGATAGTACACAGGAAATTGCTCCAGTCAGAGCGATCTACTCTGAGTTTCCACTAGTATACGGAAGCCAGCGTGTTTCTTTTTTTTTTTCGGGGAGAGGGGTTGGAATGGAGCGGGATTGTGCGGGTTGCCACGCGAACCGTACCTCAGAAAGTCAGTAGACACAAGAGCTGGCCCGGTAGACACATGTATATAGATAGATAGATAGATAGATAGATAGATAGATAGATAGATAGATAGATAGATAGATAGATAGATAGATAGATAGATATGTTGATTCAGAGAGAAGGGAGATGGCTGGAAAGGTAGGTCGACCAGTGGGTAGGTGGCGGATGGGTAGACAGATGGGTAGCGAGACGGGCACACAGATAGAAAGGCCGGTAGAAAGACAGATGCCTGGGTAGACACATGGGCATACAGGCGTACAGGGATAGACAGATGCGTAGATATCTGGACAGGAGCACGTGACCAAGGCTCTCAGTAAAAGTGTCTCTCAATGCAAGTAAAATAATAGCAGACTGGGTGTAGGCTTCTTTGCAGCTGGGTGTAGGCTTCCTTCGTGCGGCACAGAGGGGTCTGGAGCAGGAGGCGGCGGCAAGCTCTTCCCGGGCGCTGAGGCCAGTTTGGGGCCTGCTCTGTGAGGGAGATGTCCCAGCAACCAGGAGCGGACCGCTTGGGGCGGTAAGTGGGGACTTGTCGGGCCGCGTGCGCCCTGCTGCAGTGCTTAAAGTGGGCCGTGGCCTGCCGGGGCCGGGCCCCGGCAGTCTCCAAAAAGTGAGACTGAGCCGGGGCCCTGCCGGTGCCCCCCGATCCCACCAAGCCACGGCGGGTGCATCTCCCGCCACAGACGCGATGGTAGATGAGCCCGCCGGCCGCCCATCAAGAGGCCAGGCATGGCAGAGTCAGGCAAGCCTGTGACTGACAGACCTGCCAGCCAGTCACAGCTTGAGCGACGCTGTGACTGGCTGACACTTCTGCCAGTCACAGCTGCCTGCTGAAGTGCTGCCGGAAGAGCCCTTAACTAACTTCCTCTGGCAACCCCTCGTGAGGGTTACCAGAGGAAGTTAGAGAGTCCCAGCCTCGGCAACCCAAATAAAAGGGTTCGCCATGGCGCTCGCATTTCTCACCTTGGCTTTGACACTGGATTCTGCAACGACGACCACCACCAGCACCATCCGATGAGAAGGAGAAGGAGAAGCTAAAAAATCACAGTAAGTGACTGCTACCACTGGCTTTACTGTTCCTTGCTGCAGTTTCAACTGGTCGAGGTTCGCACTTCAGTGTGTTCACCTCGACCAGCTGAAAGTGCTTTCATGCTCTGTATTTTTCCTTTTTTCGAATTGTTTCCTTTACTTTTCTGTCTGCGCGCATTTGCTTTGATTTATTGTACAATGCGAGGGAACAAACAGCAGAAAGTTTGGAACAAGGAAAATAAATGAAAGAAAATGCGTGTGAGCCTCGCACGCATTTGCTTTGATTTATTTTCCTAGATGTAAACGTTCTGCGGTTTGCTCCCTCGCATTGTACAATGCGAGGGAACAAACAGCAGAAACTAATAGAGTTTTCCAAAAACATCCCTCAATCGTTTGTAGCCATGACATATTCTCTTTACACATGCTCTCTAACCCATAGAAGATGGCAGGGCAAAAAAGACTTTTTAAAAAGGCGAATCATGCTCTTCAGCTAGTTGCCCCCCATTCGTTTTGTGATGGTGGCTATTAAGGCTATTAAGGCTGTTAGTTGCATCGCTCTGCCTAGTAATAATACGGCCAGAAAGTTCTTGTCTGACACTTATTTCAGAGCAAGGGAGCCAAAACGCAACCCTGCCTGGTCCCCCCCCTCTCTAATTGTCAGCACAGGGTTTGTCATCTCTCCCCCACCCTTGAACATTACCTGGTATGGTGGTATTGCTGTATAGTACCTTGAGAAAATGCAATATATCCAGTGGACAGCCATAGTTCATAGGTTTTGGGAGAGCTTTTGCCTGCTTATCAAATCAAAGGCTGCTTGGAAATCTATGAAAAGAGCATATAGCCTTGGGTTATTTATTCTGCTTGCTTTTCATTGAACTGGCCCATTAACCTAAGGTTATGTGTTGATGCCGACCCAGCCCTGAAGCCTGGTAGGAATTTATCCAAAAGCTGGGCTTCATAAACTCATGTTTGGAGTCCAACAAGGAGGGCGCAAATATTTTCCCTGTTGTATCAAGCATAGACAAACGTCTATAATCTCTGGGTATTGCCCTTCTTGTAGATTGGTAGCAAAATTGCAGTTTGCATTGTACAATGCGAGGGAACAAACAGCAGAAAGTTTGGAACAAGGAAAATAAATGAAAGAAAATGCATGCGAGCCTCGCACGCATTTGCTTTCATTTATTTTCTCCTTTCCAAACTTTCTGCATGAAGAAACAGCGGCAAAGCAAAGATTGTGAATGTGGGGGGTGAGGGAGGGGTGACTCAGTGCGTGTACAAAATACACCTTTCATTATTTCTTTAAGGTCTGGCCATTTCATCTGTAATGTGTATATATAAAACCTAGCCAATTAGCAAGCATGAATTGTATTTTGATGTTTAATGAAGTCCTCATTTCCTGGAGCTATTACTACCTAATGGTATGCCAATGTTATGATGCAACAGTGCACAGAGGCAAGGACTCACTGCTAAATTCTAAACCTAATCTCATGGTCAAATGGTTATTTATATAGCACTTTTGGTAAAGCGCTGTACATAAAACATATTTATCACAATTTTTTGCCAAACCGAAGTTGCCACTCCTTATCGACCTCGGAAGGCTGAGTTGGCTTTTCTGGGATCCGAACCTGCAAACTACATATCGCAGCAATGAACGCTCAACCAGCTATTTTATTGGCAAACTTTGACTCTGCGCAAGCACCACCTAACATAATGCTCAAAATCAGTGTGCACAGACGCAGCACAGCAGGTAGGCTGCAGTGCAGCTGACCAAAGGTGAGGTGTCCATGTACTGGGTAATTTTTATACCTTGGTGGAGGGGGTGAGTGCTGTTAACAAACAAATGCAATAAGGGATTGATGGGAAGGCTAACTGCGTCATGGAATTAAGGCAGGTGGAGGAAATGGATCATTATGTGGATGTATTGTAATGTATATATTGGCAAGGAACAGAGTAGGGGCCTCTTTAACTCCTCCCTGAAGTTTACAAGCTAAATGTGAAGTTGCTTAGTTATTTATTTTAAGGCCCGGGCAGGCACAATATCTCCGGATTTGTTTCACGCAATGCTGGCCCTTAACACCCCAATCTTTATTTCTGGTGCTAATTACTGTATGTCCATGAGCCGACATTCCACTTTCACAATATCCTACCTTTATTACTTGAGTGTGGGCCAATACACCAGACATGGCCTTGGCCCTGGGCTATGACATCCCACTATGGCATTAGAAGACTGCCTTTGTCACTGCCTTACTTTTCAATATTCCTGAAAATGCTAATTACCACAAGTGGTTTGCAGTGTATTTAACTGTTGCAAATGAGCATTTTAAAATGCCACCTGGCAAATTCACTTTTTTTCTTTTTCTTTTGCAATGTTTTCTTTTGCAATGTGACTCACTTGCAATGTTTCTGCATTATTGAGGGCGGAATTCCCAAATCTTGTGTTATCGTGGCATTGTCTAGCTCACCGCCTTGAACTGGCCGTTGCAGACACTATTGATGAGGTTGGTGGGGCCAATCATTTTAAAATATTCATGGACTCTTTATATGCCACATACAGCATGTCACCAAAAAACACAAGACAGCTAGAAATGGCTGCCAGTGATCTGGGTTTGCAGCTGCAGAAGATAGGGAAGATGCTGGACACACAATGGGTTGCATCAAGTTATAGGACGGTTCAAGCTGTTTGGAACTGCTTCCCTGCTTTGTGCAAGCATTTCGGAGAAGCTGCTAAGGATCTCTCAAGACCCACAAGGGACAGAAGCAAATATGACGGTCTGCTTAAGAAGCTTACCTCAAACTCTTTTGTGAAAGATTTAGGGCTTATGTGCGATGCCCTTCAAGAACTGAAAGACTTGTCTCTGCCCCTTCAGAGCCGGGATATCACAATTGTGAATGCACACAGACTCTTGGTGGGGCAAGTCCGGAGATTCTGTGCAATGAAAGAATCTCCGGGGGAGTTTGCTTCTACTGCTCAGAGTGCAGTTGAATGTGGACACTTCAAGGACGTTCATATTTCCCAGGGAAGGGCAAACTCTGTGTCTCTGAATGAAAGGCAATTTTATGAAAGCCTTTCAGTTAACCTTGCCAAAAGGTTTGCTCCAGACTTGGATAAAGAACTTGTAGCCAGTTTCAGTGTCTTGGATGCAAAGAATTTACCGAATGATGAAAACATTGTACTGTATGGTGAAAATGAAATTCAAAGACTGTGTACGAAATTTCAGCTCCCAATCAGAGACACCATCCATGCCTTCAGGGATTTTAAGGACTTTGGTGGCAAAAGGTGCCCTGAAGCATTTAGGGCTTTGGTTGCTTGCATGGAAACGTTGCCCGCAAGTAATGCAGATTCCGAAAGGGGCTTCAGCGCCATGAATTTAACTGCTTTGCCAAGCCGAGCATCCCTCCATGTGGCCACTATTTCCTCATGTTTATGGCTGAAACTTAATGGCCCTCCAGTAAAAGCATTTAAGCCATTGTCCTTTGTGAAAAGCTGGCTGGCAAAAGGGAGACGAACAGCTGAGGAAACGCACTGCCAGCAAGCTCATGCAAAGAAGGACTCCCTTGAAGATTATTATGTGGGGTTCTGGGAAATTGTCAAGTAATTGTTTACACATTTGAATGCACCTGCTAATGTACTTCCACACCTATCCTTTTGTCAACGGCCCAGTTAAGGGTCCAATAAATAATTACCTTGAGCTTTGATTCGTTATACTTTAAGCCATGTAGCAAGCAGTCTGTTATTCAATATGTACTTATAAATGTAGGCCAGACCAATTTTACCATGTCGCCTTTAAGCCCCTCCCACCAATTAGGCCACGCCCGCCATGTCTTAGGCCACGCCCCCAAATGAGGGTCCCCCTCAGTTTCTTACCCCACTTAAAGCACTGCCCTGCTGTATGTAAACAGGCAGCTCGACCGGGATTATCTGTGCCTCCCGCTCGGTGTGTGCCCCCGCCACACCCGTACCACTCTGCACAGGGTGCCCCCACCTCCACTGATGCCAAACAGGTCTCCAGCTTTACCCCCGATCCGTGCAATGCTCATAACTCCGCAGGGGCTGATAGGGCCAATACAGCGAGGTACGTGCTGCGCTGGAGCCCGAATCTGTAAGCAGGGGGTGTTTACTGATATTCCTCTGCTCATCATCCGAAAGAGGCGTCTGCAGCAGCACGACGAATAGCAAATTTCAGAAAACAAAAGCATGCCGCATTGCGAGCAACTAATTGGGGAAGCTCAGTGCGTTTATGCGCCTCCTGCAGCAGATGTAGCTCCGTGGGTTCAAAGGTCTGTGTGCAATCTTCTTTATACTCGGCCTTTCATCTCTCACTGATCGATACAATAAACTCGGTTTAGTCTGTTTGCATAGACATATGAAGTGACTGCCTGTTAACTCCCGGGATTAAGCACTTTATGAAAAAGCAATGCGTTGTTACAACGAATATAACCAAAAGATTGCCACCTCCCAGCGCGCAGGATTGGCTCTTCACCGAGTCGCCTTTGAACCCCCAGGCGCAGTTCTCACCTGCGTTGTAACCACGTCAAAGGCGATTATGAGCTGTCCCCGGGCCGCAGTGTTGAAATGCGGCCCGCTTTCGCATACCACCTGCGAGTGGGGTGAAATGGGTGAGTGCAGGTACGTTCTAATGTGAAAACGAAACACCGATGAACCGGCTGAGATCCGCCTAGCACCCCCTCACCTCGACCGTTGCGGTGGCAGCGTGCTTGAACCTGTAGGCATGCGGTGTTCGGTTGCTGTGCCCTGGGGGCACCGCCCCCCCCATCACTGGCTGCCCCACTGGCTACAGGTTTTTAAAAAGAGAGTGCTCTCCTCGGCCCTGACCGAAGGACGTTGTCCGAACCCCAAGTGCTTTCATGTGCCAGAGTTTCTCTAGTCCCCGCTTATTGCGGGTCTTCATCTTGCATCCATGGGCTCACAGGGGTCTTGCATCCATGGGCTCACAGGGGTCCCCAAAACACAGTTATCTAATGTCTGCAAAAAGCGAACTTTTTAGCCAGTGATAATAATTATGATATTACCAACCTTGAAACAACCGTGTCGCGTACAACAAAAATGTTTTTATAGTTCTTGAATTTTCTTCCAAGGACACACCTAGGAATAGGCCGTGCAAAAAGGGGGGCGTTCTATCCTGTTCTGGCAGGAGTCACCCCAGAAGTTGAGTCCTTACCCCTTGAGCGTGATCAATTAAAGGCCAAAGTCCTTGGCGGGCGCCGGCACACGCGCCCACCCATCCATCGGGGTGATGAATGCACTGCATACGCCCTCCTGCACCAAATCCGATCCTGTTTGCATTTTAAGATGGGTATTAACGGCACCTTGTATTGTCGCGCCATCAGTGCGTGGTGTAACAGGGGTTATTATGTGTGAGTGTGTCTAGCGCCCACAAGCCCTTTCAAGGTGATGGTTTACGCTATGTAAGTTCGTTATACCATGTTTTCCAACGCCCCAGGCTCTGCAGAGTAGTCTCCGAGTGCCGTTTTATTTTTGCCGCTCTTTAGTCCGGTTAACGGCAGCTCTGATATATTCAGATGACGCTTTTGGAAGAGGGCAGCGAAGGCGCAGAACAAAGAAATTACAGCTGAGATTCAGGTGAGCAGAAGGCCTCTTCTGGTGGCATTTTATGATTCTCTGTTCCCCATTAACCACCACATCAGAAGCATGCTCCAGATAGTGGCTGGTCGCTGCTCTCAGAGCACATTATCTCTATTACCCAGGTCTGGGGAGTGGAGTCAGGCAACTTTGGGGGAATGGCCCTTTTTTGCCCCCTAGTGGCTAAGTCCTGCATAATAATGGGAACTAGCCCACTCACACAGAGAAGGCTAGTTCCCATTAGAGAAATGGCCCTTTTGCCCCTAGTGGCCAAGTCCTGCATAATAATGGGAACTAGCCCACTCACACAGAGAAGGCTAGTTCCCATTAGAGAAATGGCCCTTTTTGCTCCCCTAGTGGCCAAGTCCTGCATAATAATGGGAACTAGCCCACTCACACAGAGAAGGCTAGTTACCATTAGAGAAATGGCCCTTTTGCCCCTAGTGGCCAAGTCCTGCAAAATAATGGGAACTAGCCTACTCAAACTGGGAAGGCTAGTTCCCATTAGAGAAATGGCCCTTTTTACTCCCCTAGTGGCCAAGTCCTGCATAATAATGCGAACTAGCCTACTCACACTGAGAAGGCTAGTTCCCATTAGAGAAATGGCCCTTTTTGCCCCTAGTGGCCAAGTCCTGCATAATAATGGGAACTAGCCCACTCACACAGAGAAAGCTAGTTCCCATTAGACAAATGGCCCTTTTTGCTCCTCTAGTGGCCAAGTCCTGCATAATAATAGGAACTAGCCCACTCACACAGAGAAGGCTAGTTCCCATTAGAGAAATGGCCCTTTTTGCCCCTAGTGGCCAAGTCCTGCTATTTCCCATTAGAGAAGTGGCCCTTTTTGGCCCTAGTGGCCAAGTCCTGCATAATAATGGGAACTAGCCCACTCACACAAAGAAGGCTAGTTCCCATTAGAGAAATGGCCCTTTTTGCTCCCCTAGTGGCTAAGTCCTGCATAATAATGGGAACTAGCCTACTCACACTGAGAAGGCTAGTTCCCATTAGAAAAATGGCCCTTTTTGCCCCTAGTGGCCAAGTCCTGCATAATAGTGGGAACTAGCCCACTCACACTGAAGCAGCTATTTCCCATTACAAAAAGTGCCCTCCGACCTGGAAAGGCAGAAAGGTTCTCTCGGCTAATGGGAACTAGCCCACTCACACTGAAGCAGCTATTTCCCATTAGAGAAAGGGCCCTCCGACCTGGAAAGGCAGAAAGGTCCTCTCGGCTAATGGGAACTAGCCCACTCACACTGAAGCAGCTATTTCCCATTAGAGAAACGGCCCTCCTACCTGGAAAGGCAGAAAGGTCCTCTCGGCTAATGGGAACTAGCCCACTCACACTGAAGCAGCTATTTCCCATTAGAGAAACGGCCCTCCGACCTGGAAAGGCAGAAAGGTCCTCTCGGCTAATGGGAACTAGCCCACTCACACTGAAGCAGCTATTTCCCATTAGAGAAAGGGCCCTCCGACCTGGAAAGGCAGAAAGGTCCTCTCGTCTAATGGGAACTAGCCCACTCACACTGAAGCAGCTATTTCCCATTAGAGAAAGGGCCCTCCGACCTGGAAAGGCAGAAAGGTCCTCTCGTCTAATGGGAACTAGCCCACTCACACTGAAGCAGCTATTTCCCATTAGAGAAAGGGCCCTCCGACCTGGAAAGGCAGAAAGGTCCTCTCGGCTAATGGGAACTAGCCCACTCACACTGAAGCAGCTATTTCCCATTAGAGAAACGGCCCTCCGACTTTTCTGCCTCTCCAGGCCAGAGGGCCGTTTCTCTAATGGGAAATAGCTGCTTCAGTGTGCGTGGGCTAGTTCCCATTAGACAAGGGGACCAATTGATCTCCTGTTGATCATCAACTTGTCCCGAATGTCCTCTTTCTGATAATGTTCAAAACAACACTTTATAGCCAACCCTCACAGTGCTGTAACAAACTCTTCAATGGTCTCACAACATTTCTGTTGTCTGATGGAAAATTGATAACAAGCCAAAATGTTATTCCCCTTCCCTCGTAATGCTTGTCCATCTTGGCTATGCATACATCAAGCTGGTTGCCCATCTTAATGCATTCAGCTTGTTTTAAGAAATTGTTGTCCAGCCCGACCTCGACAAAGAAACAGTGCCTCTTTCTTTTTACTCAAATAATTAGGACTATATACTGCTAACATATACTTCTGGCATCTTTCTTTCGATTTAATAACCTAGGAATAACCCAGTGCCTAGAATATTTCCCATAATCTTTGAATTCGTTTCTGTTGCTTCCCTATTTTTGTGCTCTTGGTATTTGTCACCTTGTTCACAGGGACAAATGTCTGTAATCTCCCTTTTAAGGTGCAATGAAAAAACACCTCTCAGAGTAACAGCCAATTGTGCTACGGCATGCTCCCTTCTTTATGTGTGCAAGTGTTTCTTTTGCTCGCTACAGTGCACGTGGGACAGGCACAGCACAGAGCGCAGTGCCCGCAGTGAAGGCCTTCAGCTTGTTACATAGCTAAGCAACAGACATGTCAACTCCTTATCATGTCTAAAATTGCCAGGTAACAACTTGCAACACCGGACGATGCGTCCTTGGATCACGTGTTCTGTCGTCTGCATGCACGGCTATGCTGCTAGGGTGCTTCCTGTGTCCTCATAGGCTCACACACAGCCCAGATAATCCCCAATACATGCCTGGAGAGTCCCACTGAGCCACCTTTTTGACTGTGCAACTAACCCTGTACCTGTTCAGCCAGGGCAACCACACTCAATGGCAAGTGCAGGCTCTTTGTCATTGCCACAACTCATCACCAGTTAAGGAAGTGAACCAGAACACAGCCAGTATGTGTGACTTCATTTCTTTTAAGTTCATCTTTATGCTGTAACAACTCTCTCTGTCCTCACCCTTACACCAACCACCATACAACCTGCCTTGCATTCTCTTCTAGTGTTCCCTGTTCACATTCCACACCCATAAGATTCCCTCTGCTGACATTCCTAACACTGTAAGGAGTCCCCCTTTCTTCTAGAGGACTTTAATCCCATGGCCACTTTCCGTATTCTAATATTACTCAACTAGAGTTGTATTGCCAAGTGGGAATGATTCAGTTAGTCCCCCTCTAGTGCTCTATATGGGCATAGGTTGATCCTCTTCGGATTGACGACGCATTGGCCCTATTGGGCATGAAGATTTGTTTGCTCTCCTGGCCAGAAAGACCATTTGTCTGTCCCGGGCTTGAAGATGCGCTGGCACTCCTGGGTTTGAAGACAAAGATAGGCCCTTCCAGGGGCCATAAACTGATGATGTGATGCATCGGCAGGGCCAGAAACCGGAGAGAGGCCCACTCAGCTTGGTGTTGAGAGTTAAACCACGGTCAAGTGTGTTTACCCAGGGTACTGCACCCCTCCTCATCTTTCCAATACCCCTCTCTACTTTTGATGGGCTAGGTATTAGGTTAAGATGTACAACAAGGCACCAGCTAGCATAATACTTAATGGACACAGGCTTTCGTCCACACCATTTACCTTATTTTCAGGGTCCACTTCTGCACTTCTTCCTCAGTACCTTTCCAAAAATGTTCCTCCATCGGTGGCCCTCTTCCTACACTGATTTTGTCTGTACCTTTTAAACTGTTCTCCAAGTAATTTCTTCCTTTCTCTTGTGTCTCACCTTCCATCTCTGCGTTTCCCCCTTGCTAGTTTTCCCCTTTTCACGCTGCTCTCCCCTTTCCCTTCCTTTGACGCATCTTCACCTTCCTCTCCCATCCACCTCAAGTCTTACTCTCCTTCAACTCCCTTCGCCTTCCTTCTTCCTCTTTTACTCCGCTCTTTACTGCAACGCTTGTTTCCAAACTCCCATACCAGGCCTTCTACCAAAGCCTCCCTGTATAGTCCTACCCCTTTTTATACTGGAAAAGGAAAGGTGTTAATTAATGTGCCCAACTCCTTGTGTGTACGTGACAAAGTGATTGGCTCTTCTGAGTAACTCGCCATCTTCAGATCTAGGGATTCATATCAGTTATATTGGTAGCTGCCTGACCCCACCATGGTGCCTCCGGCAGGCAGCTGCACAATAGCTCTGCCAACCTTGAACCTCCTCATATGCCAACTTCATTGCATACCCAAGCTCAAGTAGGTCTTTTCCACAGTCCATCCTGCAGACTGTGTATTCAAATGTACTTTTAGTGGACGATACCCACAAATCTTTTGACCTTCTAATGCAGTTGTTCATTCTTCAAAACTCTACCAGGTCTTGAATTACAGACTGGTACCTGGCAAAGGATAAAGTGGATAGGGTAGACGCCTTGGGAATACCTTATATACTGGCTATTATCTTTCTGAAAGTACAGGCCCCTCCAGGGTCTCGTAGCTCCATTCCCATATGTCCACCTAGAAACATGGTCACAGTTCTCTCCTTTTTTATGCTGTCACTCAGTTCATTGTTGTACTCAATATGTAATTCTTTTCATTGACAGTTTCATATTTTAAGTCATTTATATTCCATGAAAGTATTTATATTGTTAAAGTAGGCCTTATTTTCATTTATTTTATTACTTGAGTTATCAGTTCATGGTTCTTACATATTTATCATATTCAAGATTTATTATAACCATTTAATTGGACCAAAGTGTGAAATATCTTAGCCGTTGGCATAATTATGGATCTATGGGCCTCATTACGAATCAGGCGTTAAGGGGTTAACTGCGCCGTAAACGGCACCGACCCTTAACGCCTGATTCCGAGGTCCCTTAGCGCCATGGTGAGTTTAATGCCTGCTTTTTGCAGGCGTTAAAATCCATGGCGCTAAGGGACCATGGTGCTAATTACGCCACCGTAATTTACGGTGGCGTAATTAGCGCCTTCCCCACTCCCATTATGCCCTATGGGGCAAAAATGGGAATGGGGAAGGGTAAAATGGGAAATGGGGATTTACCACCCCACTCACCTTGGAATGGGGCGGTAAATCCGCCATCCACCATGGTGTAAACGTAGTTTACACCATGGTGGTAAAGGTACGACCCAGGCAGTAACTTACCGCCTGGGTCGTAATGAGGCCCAATGTGTTGAAATTGAACCTGAAGTAGTTGCATTTTTTCCAAATGTTTTGTACCAATTTTTTTAAATGTCAGATTTTGGGGTAGGTCGCTGCCACTGCACTTGGGGATGGTGGACTCACATGGGAGACAGATGCCGAAGGCCGGGGACATCACCTCCAGCCGTCCTTGAGTTTTGGCTGGGCTACATTACAGCTTTTCCCTTCGTGGAGGTTTAGGCACACTGCCGGGGCTCCCTGGTGGGGGAAAGCTGTAACATAGGCCAGCCAGAGCTCCAAGATGGTTGCAGGTAAAGTGGCCGGCTTTGGGCGGCTGTCTCCCATGTGGGTTGACCATCCCGCAGCCCAGCAGCGGTTCCAGGAATCCCCAGAAGGGTGCCACTTCCTCAGGGTAGGTGACCCTGTCAGGGCTCCCTGGGACAGCCGCTGCACTTGGACATGGTCACTCCATATGGGAGACAGCTGCCCAAGGCCAGGAACAAACTATCCTGGAGTTCTGGCTGGCCTGATTTACAGCTTCTCCCTCTGGGAAAGGTCGGGGAACCTGCCGGGGCTCCCTGGGAGTCCTGCAGCACTTGGGGATGGTGGACCCACATGGTAGTCATCCAAGGTCGGGGACATCACCCCAGACCATCCTGGAGCTCTGGCTAGGCAGCATTACAGAACTTCCCCTCAGGGAACGGATGGAGACCCTGCTGGTGCTCCTTGGGACTGCCGTTGGACTTGGGGGATGGTCAACACTTTTTCACCCACGTAGGTACACCCACACGAGGTACTGTTTTCATCCAGACACCTTTGGGAAGGTAGGCCATGTGTTGGCGGTATGTTTCAGTAGTTTCCAGGTTGGAAATGTCTGAAAATTGTGTTTATTTTCCCTAAAGTTCAGACTTTGCCGGGCTTTTGGGTAATAAGTGCTAGGGCAATTGGCACAAGTCAGACCTCTGTGGGTTCCTACGGGAGTCTGCTCTCCTGAAACACTTGGGTTACCAGTGGTTTAGCCTTTTCCATTTGCACCCAGGTAGTTGCACCGACACATGAGATGCAGTTTTCGTCAGGACATGTGTGTGTATGTAGGATTGTAGGACATTTGTTGTTTTCTCTTGGTTTAACATTTTCATACATTTGCTATTGCACTTTGTTACACAACCCTTTAATTTCCCAAATGTGAACTACATGTAGTTGCTGATTTAAGCACTGTATGCTTTTGTAACCTGCTCATGTCACCTACCCTTCAAAAGGGCTGCCTGTGCTCTTTCAAAAATGGTATGCTTGCCATTCCTCACATTTATTTTCCTTATTTACACATGCTAAGTATGTCTGTTTAGGCCGTCAGCATAAAATTCCTGTGTACTATGGCTCCGTTTTTGGCTTATGGTACATGCGATTTCCTAACTGGAAAAGTCAGGGGAATGTAGCGGGGCACAGCTTTTCTCAATATTCATAGAAGCCATTACCTTACAGGTCCAACCATGTCCAGCACATACCTTTTTTAACTGTCATTTTTCAAATCTTTCCCCAAACTATGGGCATTTTCCCTACATAGATGTTGCCTCACCTGCGCAAATCACTTTTCCTAAACTTGGAATTATGTCTACTTTTCAGAAATGTATGCCTTGGTCTTCCCCTTCAGCTTTCCTACCCTCCTCTTCCATTCCGTCCACGCATGGACTATTGGGGGGGGGAAGGGGTAAACTTGCATAGCTCTCACAAAATTGATGGTAACCTTATTTTTTTGGTTTTCACTCAACCTGTTCTTGAAAGCCTGGAAAATGGCAAATTCAGCACAGCAAATCATTTGTTCCTAGCTCTTACAAGGAAACACCCACAGGCTTCTTTGTACATAATTTTATTGGCATTGTCTGAAAAAACACAAAATGTGCTCCGTTTTCGGTTATTTTCTCTCACCCCCATACAGCAAACTAGGATTCCTAGGTGGCGTTATGATCACCTACATGTGGGAAGAAAGGGGGCCAAATTTGAGCGAGATATCACATGTAAATAAAGCATTACAAGGGATTGAATGGCGACATACCGAAACCACCAAAAAAGGGCTTGGCGCGCGGGGGTGTGGGAGGCATTGGCAGTTAAGGGGTTAAACACAAATAACACATTAGCTTAAAGAAATATACATTTGGGTAATTAAGTGTTTTTATTATGACAAGTGCTTACACTGTAAAGCAACAAATAATACATATACATGTGTAAGCCAAAGATCAAATTGGTGGAGCCATATGAAATGAACCTGTTTTACCTGGGGGATTGGAAGGAAAAAGAAGCCGAATAGTAAAACATTTATGGAAAAACAGTTCTCATAACTGCACATGAGTAGTTGCAAGAATTGGATAAAAGAAAAAGTAAACTTTATTATTGCAAATGTTCACAATCTTTTGTCAAAATATTTCCTGTAAGGGCTCAACAGATATCACGACTTAACACCTTCAGCAGGGGAACGATGATACACAGTGCCAGAGGTTTGTAACGCAATTATCGATCTATAAATGATTTGCTTTTCATAATGGTGCTGTAATGTGAACAAGTACAGGTAAACCATAGACAACTAAATGTCTCAGAACATTTCCAAGTTAAAAATGTCACTCGAAATATGGATTTATAGGACAGTGAGCTAAAATAACATGAAAAGCAACTCACACTGCCTAAAATTAAAAATGTGATTAGAGTGGAAGGAACTCAGAAACACTTGACACTTTTCACAAGCGCACCTGGCACTTTTTGAATCTGTTATACTCTTTGCACTTTAATCAGGCATTTCCAATAGTTACGATTTGCCTTGAAGTAATATGGTACTGCTTTGACTTTATGACGCATTTGCACACAGCACTTTTATATGGATGTATAATGGATTTATATGTACAAGGCAGTTTTGTCAGTATTTAATATCAGGCATTCCAAGCGAAGTGGCCGAGCACAAATGTACAAACAGAATTTGGCCTGTAGATATTCTGCCCCAGTTCCATAAAAGGCATGATGTACTAGACATTAGCCCTTGACCTGAATGGGCTTGGCCATGTGTAGCCAATGAAGATGGTGCACACATGGAGTAATGTGAGCACAACTAGGTGTGTAAGTGGCTACTCTGGCTGCAGATTTCTGCAGGACCTGAAGGTGCCATACGAAGTAGCCAGTTTGTGCCAGAAATGGGGCGTTGCAGTGTTCCATGGAGGACATGACAAGTAAGGACACCACAGGGGCACGTAACTGAGAAAGGAGTAATCAAAGAACCTTACAATGGGGTTTTCAGTTGAAGATGGCCCCTTTGACATACTGGACTTAGCTTTTCTGTCTGCGGAATCTCAGATGACATATTTACCCGTAAAAATGGCCAAAAAGAGGGGGTCCAAAAGGCAGTAGAGGAAGGAGGGCCCACCACCAACACCACATTTTTTTCCCTTGAACCAGCTATTACACATCCATGCACCCACAGCTTCGAGACAGGACCTAAATCTGGTCGCTGCCTTGACAAGAGAGATCTAAACGGACCAGGATCTGTGTGATCTGTTAAGAATAACAGTGGAAGCCGTGATAGCAGATAAGCTTGGTAAGAGGTTACATGTACATGTTAAACAAAACCTGGAAGATGGAGGAAACCTGAGGGAATCCACATCTCAAGGCAGACGGTACAGAGTGAAAAGGGGGGGGGGTGGAAATTGACTGTTCGGTTAGAGAGAAGCAAAGAAAACCAGGAAAGTACGGCACCAGAAAGGCCGGCCCAGACGAGCAAGGCGGCATGGTCAACGGTATCAAAGGCGGCAGATAAGTCAAGTAATAAGCACCGACGCTGCCAGAGTTGTGCAGCCAAGCCGCATCATCAACGTTGGAGACCAGCACCCCCTCTGTACCACATCCTGGACGAAAAATGGATTGAGAAGTGTGGAAGAAAGATTACTCAAGAAAGGGCAGATGAAGGTTCAAAAAGCTTCATAAGAAGATTCCAAAAGGGCCCCCGTGACCACCCCACCGTGAGGAGCGCGCTCCTCCCCGGCCATCCGAAAAAGGAGCAATAAGCGGTGTTACAAGACCCCAGGGCAGCAAAAGCAAAGGGGACGACCCGTAAAGCGTTTGGGGGCAGAGTTAGTGGACCTGAGACCGCCAGCAGCGATGCCTGTGTGGGGACTGGCAGTCGAGCCGAAGGAGATCAGCAAACCCACGCGGGTGGTGCAGAAGACGCAGGGTGCCCATTCAGCCAAGGCAACATAGGCGAGACTGGGGAGTGTGAGCGGACCACCGCAGATCCACTGGCAGTACAGCAGAGCCGGCGCAGCCTGGACACCCAGCTACAAATGAGGGAGCGGGTAGTATTCCCCTGAAATCCTGCGCCTGCCTCTGCCCCATACAGCAAGCCCGGCTCCACGCAGCGCAGGGCCTCCATAAACCACGCGGCGCAGGGCCCCCATGAGCTGTGATGCGCCCCAGCTGGCGCAGGGTAAGTAGGCATAATTAAGGGAGTTGGCAGCCATGAAGCAGGCGCATGCAAGACGCTCCCCTCCCAAACAACGGACATGGAGGTTTATGAAAGCATCTGCCCCAGCGCACCATAACCTACACTTGGAAGGGGACCCCCCTATGGCAGGAGACCCGCAGCATACCCGGACCCCGGCAAAGGCCCATGCCCATACCATTCAGCAACATCAGAGGCAAACTGCAGTAATAGAAGGGTGACAGCACTAAGTCTCCTGCAACACCCCCCCCGCTTAACGGCCAGGGAAGGAACCCGGGGGCGAGGGGTGGGGACGGCATGTGCCCCCAACCCTCAGCATTTGACTCTGCAGGAGAGCGCTGCTTCGCTCCACCACCCACCCTTATGAAAACTAACCCTGCCATGCAAGATTAACCGAGAAGGAAGCTCCATGGGTTCAAGAGCATACTTAGAGGCTCAGGAGTGGTGGGAGCACGGGGGCCCCCCGGGAGAAATTCAAGAAGCTCCTGGACTCCAGGCCAGTGTGACACTGTGACCGTAACCACTTTCACCTTTGAGCATATTAGCCCCACGGCCCCCAGGGGGCAACCAACCTAGGCTCTAAAGGGGAGCTAGACCCCCGCTGCGCACAGGAGGGAGAGAAAAGCATCCCCTTCCTACAGAACAACTGGCCAATACCCTGGGGTCAAGAAGAACCTCAGAGGCCTGGGAAGAAGCCCCCTACAGTAAGGTGCAGGCAGGCACTCGCCATCAGCAGGGAATGTTGCGCAACAAGGCCAAGGAGGCCAAAAAAGGCCCCTCAAGGGCCAAGATCTCAAGAAAACAGAAGGGACCCTCCAAAAGCTATGGAGAAATGAGGGAGAAGCCCCGGAGGAAGAGGATCCATCGGTGACAGAGAGGCAGCAGTTGGAGGAACCCCTGAAGCTACCACAGGGGCAAGAGGTCACGAGCAAGGGGCTGCAACAGTGCTTTAAGGCATTCAGTGACCAAATGACTGCTACCCTTCAGACACAATTAAGCCTAATACGCACAGAACTTGCACAATCCCTGCAGGAAATCAAAGGCGACAGTTGAATTGATACAAATGAAATGCAATTCAAGAACTCACTTAAAACACCCGGAAGATAGATGTATTAGCGAAGCAGCAGGCGGTAGCGACACAACCTGGAGCTCCAAGCCAAGGACTTGGAGAACCGCTCGGGAAGGTCCAACATCAGGGTGAAAGGGCTGCCAGAAAGTGTGAGCGATGCCGACCTCAGGGAAACAATGCAGCACGTGTTCAAAGATTTGCTGGGCATGGCTGGGGGAGAAATTCTCAGATAGATGGTCCGCAGCGAGAAGAACCCGGGGCCAGGCCAAGAGAAGTGGCGATGGCTTTACAGCGATACAACCGAAACAAATGGATCCTCCAAGCGGCGAGGAAAGCAACCCTGATAAAAGCGAACAGCGCCGTCAGAACTTTTCCAGGACCTGGCCAAATCCATACTAACAATGAGGAGGCAAATGGGCCCGGTGACCAAAGCCCTTACCAAAGCCCAGATAAGATCCAGGTGGACATTCCCCTTTGGAATGGTCTTCAAGTGGGAAGGGTGCCAACACCTCATCACTACGTTGGATGAGGGACCCAAGATCCTGAATATTGAAGAAGAAGGGGATGCAGGCGGAGGACCTAATAGGAGGCCAGAACATGAAAGCCACCAAGAGAAGCCATGGGAGTGGAGAAGAGTAGAGAGGTCAGAGCCGAGACACAAACAATTGCGGGTTCCGGGGGGGGGGGATAGCAACCGAAGCCCCAGGCTGAATAGGCTGTCCACTTAACAGCAGCGGGGGGGGGGGGATCACGAGACAAGGGTTAAGACCCGGTGGGGTTACACAGGGAATGTCAGCCTAAGGGTCGGCTCCGGGAGACGGGGGGGCTGTGGGGTGACGGATCTTGGAAACAGGGGAGAGCAGCGGAATGGCTCTCCCTGCACAGTTATTCTCTGGGATGGGAACAAGATCCAGCAAACTAGGACGACGTTACGGCTTGGGGAAGTTGAGCCGAGTCCAGCCGGAGGGGGCGAAGTTACGGCCTGGGGAAGTTGAGCCGAGTCCAGCCGGAGGGGGCGATGTTACGGCCTGGGGAAGTTGAGCCGAGTCCAGCCGGAGGGGGATCGTTTCGACATGGTTACTCTCAGAACGTAACGGGGTATGTGTAGGGATCCAAATACTAAAACTCAATGTTAGAGGACTAAACACACCGACTAAAGAGACAGAAACTGGAGAACCTCCTCCAGGCTACCAAGCCCGACATTGTGAAGCTCCAGGGGACCGATATCCGTAACCAAGACAGATACAGAATGAAGTTGAGGATAACCCCAGGTTCTGCAGGCCAACGACAAGAGCAAAGCTTGAGGGGTCCTCATAGCGTTTAGACACCTACCTGACGTCGAAATAATAGGCACAAAAGTCGACAAGGAAGGTAGATTCCTCTTCGTCCAGCTACAATGGGGGGTGGCCTCTCACAATCGCCACAGTGTACACCCCCAACTCCGGGCAGGACGAATACTTGCAGGGGGGTTTGGAGAAGCTAAACCAATTAACAACAAGCCAGCTAATACTGACTGGATTTTAACTTGGCGTGGCGCCCATCCACGGACAGAAGCGCAGACAGGACACCCACATCTGAAGGCCCATCTAGTAAACTACAGGCTAGCATAACAGAATGGCATTAGCAGATACATGGCATGAACTAAAAGGGGACTCCAAGGGGTATACTTACTACTCGCATGTGCACCGAACATTCTCAAGAATTGATTACATATTGGTTCCGGAGACAATGCTTTACCAAGTATGGATCATAGAAAGGGAAACCCTAGCCATGCCCGACCACACTCCCCTGCAGCTACAAATCCAATGGGAGGGGGGGGACCTCTGGAAGTGGCGGTTCCCCTGACATCTGCTGAGAGATGCAGTAATTTGCGACGAGATACACAAGTCCATTCGCAACTTCTTTGGGAAAAATAAGACCCCGGAGGTGCAGGAACATGTAGCATGGGACGCCTTTAAGGCAACTATGTGGGGGATGCTCATAGCAAAGCAGGCATCTCGAGCCAAACAGGAGAAGGCCCTTCAGGTGGACCTAGAACAGGGGTAATGGAGACCGATAGTGGGGGTAATGATCAGGAGGGAGTATAGGCATATCAAAGGGCAAATCAATATCCTTCTAGCTAAACAAGCAGTAAAATCGCTCTGATTCTTGAGGCAGAAGTATTACCTCCAGGCAAACAAGACAGGCGGCAGGTACAATACGCCACATTCAGATGGTGCAGGGACAGGAAACCACACGTACAGAAGAGATCCTTCAGGCGTTCACAGAGCTCTATACAAGCCTCTACTCTGCGGAGGCACCGGAGAGTGACCTCCAAAAGGCCTTCTTAAAATCTTGCTGGCTAAAAAGATTAGAACAGAGCCAGCGTGACGCTTTAGAAGGGACGATTACCTAAGACGAGGTGCGTGCAGCGATCCAATCGCTACAACCAAATAAAGCCCTAGGCCCGGACGGGTACCCCGCCACATTCTATAAAGCATTCCATACCACATTAGTCCCGTTAATGACATCCCTGTTCAACTCCTTCTCCGATACGGGCCGCATCTCCCAGTCCATGGAGGAGGCCAAGGTAATCCTCTTCCCTAAGCCAAACAAGAAACAAACCCTCTGTAGCTCCTACCGCCCTACTGCCCTAATAAACCTTGATGCCAAAATCTTTACAAAAAATTCTAACATCTAGAATGGATAAAGTAATCACTCACCTGATCCACCCGGATCAAGCAGGCTTTGTCAAGGGGCGACAAACGTTTGTCAACATTAGGCGAATATCCCACCTGATAGAGGAGTCAAACAGGGCAGTCGTGAGGGCAGGGAGTGTTAGCACGAGAAGGCATTTGACCGAGTGAAATGGTCATTCTTGTTTGCTACCATGATGGTTATGGGGTTTGGCCCGGGCCTTGTCCACCTGGTCAAAGTCAACTATGGAGCACCACTTATCAGGCTGGCTATCAATAGGCATGTCTCCCAGGCGATAAGGATCACTAGGGGTACTAAGCAGGGCTGCCCATGTCACCATTCCTGTACGCAAACTTTCTCGAACCCTTCCTAGCTAGAATTAGACAGGAGCGGGGAATAAAAGGGATTACATTCGGTGGGGAAGACCATAGGGCAATGGCCTTTGCCGACGACCTCCTAGTCGTGCTAACAGACATGGACACTTCCCTCGGGAAGTTAACAGCACTCCTAGGGGAATTTGGCAGAGTGGCAGACCTGAAGACCAACAACCAAAAACAGTTGATTAATGAAAACATTATTGGCTAATGCTTTCACTTTGGTTCGTCTTGCGCTGGTCCAAGATGTCATCTCTAGCGGCACAATACGAATGCCCCCAGCCGTCCCTCTTAATCACGGCCCCACTTCCGAAAAACACCAAAATAGAACCAGTGTCCTATTCCATTATTCCTAGTTTAAGTATTCAGGCGACCAGCCTGCTTTGAACACTGTACTTCTGTCAAAGTAAACGCTTCAGACCCCCAGGACATTCAGGCAGGGGCTGGGACAGGCAGTGGTAGCTCGCCTCACGGCGGACCGCCAGCTCAATCCCAAGATCCAACTACAAGCTTTTTAACTGCAGCAACTTTAATATATGCTATTGGAGCTGGAATTACTGTGGCTGCTGGCACCAGACTTGCCCACCAATGGGTACTCGTTAAAGGATTTAAAAATTGTACTCATTCCAATTACAGTGCCTCAAAAGAGTCCTGTACTGTTATTTTTCGTCACTAACTCCCGGAGTCGGGATTGGGTAATTTTGGCGCCTGCTGCATTCCTTGATGTGGTAGCCGTTTCTCAGGCTCCCTCTCCAGAATCAAACCCCGATTCCCCATTGCCCGTGGTCACCAAAGTACCATCGAAAGTTGATCTGAATGCATCGTCGTGGTCACATGGATGTGCGATCGGCATGAGGTTATTTAGAGTCACCAAAGCGGCCGGGCGAGCCCGGATTGGTCTTGGTCTGATAAATGCATGCATCCCGGGAGGTCCGCGCTCGTCGACACGTATTAGCTCTAGAATGACCAGTTATCCAAGTAACAGATGGCGCGATCAATGGAACCATAACTGATTTAATGAGCCATTTGCAGTTTCACTGTACCAGTCGTTTGTACTTACACGTGCATGGCTTAATCTTTCAGACACGCATATGCTACTGGCAGGATCAATGAGGTAGCCACACCTGATGGAGGGTGGCAACGGGGGGGAGCCGCGCGACTGCCTCAGAGCCAACCTTCGCACCCTCTGGGGCTGTCTGCAGGACCCGAGGGCCAAAGAGCATCCCTAGACGTGTGCGTGTCGGGTGGACAGGTTGGTCACGCGGGTGCCGGCGGCCGGGCCTGCTCAGCCATGCCACAGGGTGGGTGGGAGAGGCCAGGCACAACTTGAACCGGTAGGGGGGGTTTGCCAGCACGCTGCCACTGGTATGGCGACAGAGGGGGTCAGCAGCCAATGTGTGTTCCGAACTGCTGGAGAAACGTGCTTGGTGTAGGAGGGGCCGCGTCGTGGCTTGCGAGGGGATCCGTCTGATCTGACCACTGAGGAGTTGCCGGGCGGCTTAGCCTTCGCTCTAGAGATGCCCACACGAGGGGGCCCTCCCCGAGGGAAGCAAACCCTTGACACGGTCCCAAGGCGGGTGGAAGCAAATTGCTTGAAACAGCCGAGGATGGCCAAGCAGTCCAACCCTAGACAGACCAAGTGCACCAAATCGATCCCATGGAGTGCTCGGAAGAGCACCCCCAGCAGGCCAGTCTCTGCTGGGGCATTGCATGGGGCACGCCCCCCGGCTGGCCCGGGTTTTCACCATAGAGCCCGGGTTGGGCAACGAGAACCAAGAGGATCGCAGACAGGTCCCTCTCACCCAGTCTATAGTAATCCGGAGGAAGGAGACTAAGTTTTGTCATCTGTGTACCCAGAGTGACAGAGTGGGACCTCTCGGCAAAAGCGTTGGGCTTCTTATAGACCCAACTGGAGAAACATTTTAAACCAACGCCCATCAGAACTTCCAGAGCAGCCAAGCCGCCTGGTCCTTGCAGACATTCCTCTGGCCAATAACCAGATGGCCGGGCTTGGAGAGTGGCCATCTGGTAGGTCAAAGCATTCCAATGGGCCTGGATGGGAAGGGCCTTTGGCCCCCCCCACCTGACAAAGGACAGGGCACTGACAGGTGCCCAAAGGCATGGGCCAGCACCAATCGTCATCCTCGAGCTCTGGCAAGGCCACTTTAGAGTCCCCCCCCCCCTCCACGTAAGAGGTTTTTGATCCACCCTGGAGCTTATCCCTCTGGGGAGGGACAGTCGCCCCACATGTGAGACAGGTACCCAAGGCTGGGTGCTTGGGGGGACCAGCACCCCCCCAGCCATCCTGGAGCTTTAACAGGGCCCATTTAGAGCTTCTCCTTCCAGGGCTCCCCGCAACTACCGCAAGGCTTGGGGACTCCACCCACACGCACAAGGCTGGCACCCAAGGCCAGTGGGGGCAGCAGCCCCAGCCACCCTGGAGCTCTGGCCCGGGCCGCCTTAGAGCTTTGCCCGCCACATTAGAGCTTTACCCTCCAGAGAGGGACAGGGCTCCCCACGATCACCACCAGGCTTGGAGACAGTCAACACAGACGTGAGACAGGCACCCAAGGCCAGGACACCCCCGCCGCCAGCCACCCTGGAGCTTTAGCAGGGCCCCTTTAGAGCTTTTCCCTGTGGGGAGCGATGTGACTACCACTGGGTCTGGGGGCTTTCACCCTGGAGCTCTGGCCTGAGCTGCTCCCACAACATTAGAGCCTTTCCCTCCAGGACTAACCCACAAACACTGTGGAACTCAGGGCCGGCCACTGCGAGCGCATTTACCCCCACGCGGAGGAAAGGGACCCACTCAGGGCGCCTCTTGACACACGCACCTCGTCTTGGACCTGACCACCCGTGGTTGATAATTGCCAGAGGACCAGGAGCAACCCACGAACGCCATTGAACTAAAGCCGGTAATTGCGCCACGGCCGCCCTGTAGGCCGCAAGGTGGCACTTCCATGGCAACCGTAGACAAATGCAGGAGTCAGCCGCGGCAACCACAACTCGGGCCATCTGGCCCAGCGGCCGTACCTGCCCCCACCGCCCAGGGGCACAGGCTTAAGGTACCACCCTGCGTGCTCTGGAGTGGGTGCTTAAGCTGCTGCCTCTCTTCCCCGCCCTGGGCTTAAGGCACCACCTCAGTGCTCTCGGGCCCGGAAGACACTTCCACGCCGACTATTAAGCTTACGGAACCCGACCGGAGACAAATGCAGGAGTCAGCCGCAACTCGGGCCATCTGGTCCACCAGCCACAACTTGGGCCATCTGGGCCTACTACCAGACCAGGTGGCCCAGTGGCCAGCCGGGCCTGCCCGAACCCCACTGTCCAGGGGCACAGGCTTTAGCTACAACCCCGCGCCCTGGGGTGGCTGCACCCTCTCTTCCCCTGCCCTGTGCGGGGGCTTAAGGCACCACCTCAAAGGCCCGGGCCCAAGGCCATCTGGTCTGCCAGGCTGACCAGGAAAGGTGAGAAGAGTGCTCCCCGCCCAGCCCGCACACCCCCGCGAGTGCGCCCCTAGGGTGGGTGGTATTTTCCTGTGCACCCCGCAGGCCCCAGGAGGGAGGATGGAGATCCTTGGCGGTGCTGCTGCCTTGCAACAAAAGCTTGGCTCAGAGGATGACTTCCAATAGATCGCAGCGACGTAGCTGCTCTGCTACTTACAAAACCCTGAACCAGAATCAGGTTGTCGATGAATGATTTAGCACCAGATTCCCCACAAACATGCGGTGCACTATGGGTGAGAGAGGTGGCCCCCTTCTGTCCACACTCAAGTCCTGAGGCAAGCGGCTCTACACACCGGCCCCCGAGGCCGGCTATCCTAAGCTAACTGATGCTCGACAGCGCTGCAGTATCACGGTCTGGGGTGGAGGGGGGATTTCGGACGTAGAGGCGTTCAGTCATAATCCCACAGATGGTAGCTTCACCCCATTGGCTCCTCAGCCAAGCATGCACACCAGATGTCTGAACCTGCGGTTCCTCTCGTACTGAACAGGATTACTATTGCAACAACACATCATCAGTAGGGTAAAACTAACCCGTCTCACGACGGTCTAAATCCACCTCACGTTCCCTATCAGTGGGTGAACAATCCGATGCTTGGTGAATTCTGTTTCATAATGATAGGAAGAGTCGACATCGAAGGATCAAAAAGCGACGTTGCTATGAAGGCTTGGCCGCCACAAGCCAGTTATCCCTGTGGTAACCTTTCTGATACCTCCTGCTTGAAACCCAAAGAGTCAGCAGGATCGTGAAGCCCTGCTTTCACGGTCTGTATTCATACTGAAAAATCGAGATCAAGCTAGCTTTTGCCCTTCTGCTCCGCGGGAGGTTTCTGTCCTCCTTGAGTTCGCCTTAGGACACCTGAGTTATCCTTTGACAGGGTGTACCACCCCAGTCAAACTCCCCACCTGCCACTGTCCCCGGAGCGAGTCGTGCCCGGCAGGTGCCGGGTGCTTGGAGCAAGAAGCGAGAGCCCCACGGGGCTCGCCCCCCGCCTCACCGGGTAAGTGGAAAAACAATAAGAGTAGTGGTATTTCACCAGCGGCCCGAGGGCCTCCCACTTATCCTACCTCAATTCTCTTCACAGTGCCAGACTAGAGTCAAACTCAACCGGGTCTTCTTTCCCCCGCGATTCTGCCAAGCATGTTCCCTTGGCTGTGGTTTCGCTAGATAGTAGATAGGGACAGTGGGAATCTCATTCATCCATTCATGCACATCACTAATTAGATGACGAGGCATGTGGCTACCTTAAAGGTCATAGTTACCCCAGCCGTTTACCCACGCTTCATTGAATTTCTTCCCTTTGACATTCAGAGCACTTGGCAGAAATCACATTGCGTCAACACTCTCCACGGGCCTTCGCAATGCTTTGTTTTAATTAAACAGTCAGATTCCCCTGGTCCGCACCAGTTCCAAGTCAGCTGCTAGGTGTTGGGCGAGGCAGAATGCCGGCCCTGAACCCCCAGAGGGGGGAGATTGGCGAACACTGCAGCTGGGGTGATCCCCAGGAAGGGCCCGGCTCGCATCCAGAGGCAGAGCCGCCCCCGGGGGGAAGGGGGGGAGGCGCCTCATCCAGCCATGGTGCGCACCCAGCCCTGCTTCGCGCCCCAACCCGACCGACCCAGCCCTTAGAGCATATCCTTTTCCCGAAGTTACGGATCTAACTTGCTGACTTCCCGTACCTACATTGTTCTGACATGCCAGAGGTGGTCTGCCTTGGAGACATGCTGCGGATATGGGTACGGCCTGGCGCGAGATTTACAAAATCTCACCCAGATTTTTAAGGACCAGCGGGAGCTCACCGGACGCCGCCGGAACAGCGACGCTTTGCAAAGCTCGGGCCCCTTTCTCGGGGCAAACCCATTCCAGGGTGCCCTGCCCTTCACAAAGAAAAGAAAAGAACTCTGTGCGGCTGGGGGCGTGGCTACAGAGCCATGTAGGAGGACGTGTTTCCCAGGAGGCTCCTGATGATCCTGAAATGATCAGAGAAAATGTGACACATTGAAACCATCCTGGTCTGAATACATCGTTTGCCCGAGTTCATGAACTAACACTGCCCAACCGGAGCTGGAGATGGTGAGGATCAGCGCTGTGATGCGAGCGAAATCAGCAGGAAGAATTTTGTGGCGGTGCGCTTGTGAGGAATCCAAAATGGTGAACCGCCAACAACAAAGAGATGTGGAGGACAGCTGACTCGCACGTAGCCCGTTGTAGGAGAGCGAGCTGCGCTCAGATCGGGTCTGCCAGAAGGGGCCGTGAGTAAAGCGGAGCTGTGAAGACCCTCTGTGGCCACAGCGCGGGACCCAGGGGAGAAGCCCGACGTCGGAGTAAAACGGCAAACGAATACTGCTGTGATTGAAAAGCGCATGCCCGGTGCGCGACGAAACGGGACTGGAACCCCAAGCAGTCCGCGTGTATGCGTGATAGACTACGAGGCTGCTCACCCACGAATAAGTGACAGTACAATATACACTGCAATACTCGGCAGTGTATGCGCAACACATACGAGGCACCGGCGTGCCCACAAGCAGCTGTAGCAAAGTGACGGCGTGTGAATCGTCCAAGCATTATGGGCGGGTTCGCTTGCAGCCGCAGTGGAGACTTGGCCATTAGACAGGCCTATGACGGGGCAGCCTTTCGGGTCGCGCATGGTGCCCACGGCTGCAGGCTCTGTGTTGCGGCCATCCGGACGGAGGTACAGGGCCAGCTTAGTATACGGAGTGCCACACAGGAAGACCCTGAAACGGATGCAATCAAGTTTCACTGATAATAAAGCCGAGCACAGCCTAAGGATTGCCTGAGACCTGACGGAGGCACACAGGGGGACCCTGATTAGATGTGATAGCAGCTCCTAGCAAAACAGATGTCAGCTTAATCATATTACCTTTTGCAACGTGTATAAGTTCACACATCCACAGGGGACAAGGGAGTTGATCTTGCAATTGTAGCACAGGGCAGGGTCATGCATAGCGCTGACCCTGCAAACATGGAACTATTGCATGGTGGAATGTGGAACCAGTAACTAGAATGAACCGGTGGCGACCAGAGCACTACTGACTTATATTGAACTAACTATCACGTTGCCAAGCAATTCTTTGAATGGGCTGCGATGCGGAGCTTGGATAGCGCATTCAAAATT
Source organism: Ambystoma mexicanum (assembly GCF_040938575.1). Taxonomy (NCBI): domain Eukaryota; kingdom Metazoa; phylum Chordata; class Amphibia; order Caudata; family Ambystomatidae; genus Ambystoma; species Ambystoma mexicanum. Next base: position 555,045,886 of record NC_090932.1, read on the forward strand.
GCACCAATGCGCGCGTGTATATAGACGCGGGGAGCTGCCTGGTACGCTGTGAGCCAAGCGGATCGTTCAGAGGGAGGCGACGCTGGGAGCGTCCGTCTCCTTTAACGAGGTGACGGGAGGAGAGAAAAGAGCACCGTAGCTGCTCACAGACAGCTGATGATAAGCTGATATGCCCATGACACAATAAACCCAGCGCCGCACCGTGAGACGAAGAGGCGCAGGCACACATCTGCAACCCAACCTGCAACAAACTCCACTAAACCATCCTGTGGAGGCTAGTAAACACAATAGCAGAACGAAGCACAAGACATGCCTATGATTGATTTACGAATGCTGATCCAGCCACCCGAGGGGCACAGACAGGCATAGACAAACACAGAGACTTGCAGCCGCCTGAAGTGGGAACAAAGAGACGCACACAACGTGCCCGAGGTGGCCGCAAGAGGTAACTGCAGATGAAGGTGTACGGGGTTGCCCCATGAAAGTGGGGACCGGCAAGAGTGGCCACCGAAGTCCGCAGAGCCACACCAGCGCCAGGCAGACAGCCCGGGGAGCCAGATCGACTGGGGCACGGTCCTTAGTCCTGTGAAGGAGGAATGAACCCACATGGGTACGTGGGAGGACACAGTCCATTCTAGAAATAGGGGAGGTCGCTGGAGGACACCCCTGAAACGATCAGGCCGGGCCTAGAAATTTTTTATGCAATTTAGCACGTTCTAAAAGAGGACAGCACGTTTTGGGGCCGACTCACTTTACAAACCCATCAGACAGAAAGGCAAGCAGCCCACACTGGACGATTTTGCCAAAACACCACCAGGTGCTGAAGGGGCCAGGAAGAAAGACAGGACCCCCGCTGGGGGCCCAGACATTATGGGCAACCAGGAGGTACTTGCGGCGATTGCTGACCTGAAAGTGGCCTTGGAGACCAAACTGGGCCTGGCAATCAGTGAATTGAAAGCTGCACTTGAGCTCAAAGTTGGAGCGGTGCAGGAGGATGTAAATCTTCTCCGGCAAGACGTACGATTGTTGGCTGAGCGCACGGAGGACCTGGAAAAAGAGGTGGACCCAAACACAGCAGCCTGTGCTGCCCATAAATCTGAACTCCACGCCTTGGTACAACGTGTGGGCAATCTGGAGAGCAGGGCGGAAGAGGCGGAGGGACGCGCCCGAAGGAACAATATTCGCATTGTCGGAAAGAGCTGAGGGAACTAACCCTATGGAATACATCGAGTCTATGCTATTACAGGAGATAACCGAGGGAGCCCTGTCCTAGGGGTTCGCTGTAGAGAAGGCACACAGGGCCCTGATGAGGAAGCCACCGCCGGTGAACACCCCCAGGCCGGTGATAGCGAAGATCCTAAACTACCGGGAAAAAATCCTTGAACACTTTCGGAAGGGCGGCACGATACAAAGAGGTGCTGCGAACATAACGGCATACCCGGATTATACCTTGCAAGTACAGCGCAGCCGCATGAACTTTGGGTCCGTGAAAAGAAGATTGCGGGATGCGGGCCATAGGTACATGCTGATTTATCCAGCTAAACTGAAGGTTTTCTACAAGAGCAGAACCTTGTTTTTTGACACCCCAGAGGACGCCATGGGCTGGTTAGATGCGCAGAGCTGTCCACAGGAACCGGACATCCAGGGAGCAGAAGGTGGAGATAAGTAACATGCATCTGTAAAGCGCCCTAGGTGCTGCAGCTCATGACAATGGGACTTGAATATAGCATTGCATATACCGGCAGAGGAGTGTGTTCAGAGCTACAATTATAAATATGATACGGTGGCACTGGAAACCTTGATATAGATATAGGAGCTATACGGAGCATGACCTCACAACCCCATAGCGAATAGTTTAGTTAGGTCACTGGTAGTTCGGTGACACCCTGCTGGGTTCTGGGCCGGGGCCTTTTAGGGCAGAACCAAACGCGGGGGGGCCTGAGATCCAGGAATGGAGCTGGGCACTTGTTGGGGTTGGGATAGAAGGGGGGGGGAGGTGGGTGTGCAGTGGTTTGAAGTTGGGGAATGGGGAGTTGGGAAGGGGGTTGGAGGGAAGTTTGATGGGAGGGAAAGGGTATTGAGCCAAAATGTGACCCTTAACAGGCGGGATAAGAGGCGGGGAAGGAGTGCGGGATATCATGGTGATGGCGCCAGGGTGCCTTAGAGTGGTTACCTGGAATGTCAGGGGCCTCAACAGCTATCTGAAACGTAACAAGGTGATGATGTATCTGAAAAGGATGAGGACCGACATAGCATTATTGCAAGAGACCCACCTCACTAGGGAGAAATTGGAGGTGGTTAAGAAGAAGTGGAGGGGGTGCCTGGTGGGATCCACATACTCGGCCTACGCTCTAGGAGTTATCAGCTGGGTGGCGCCGCAGGTGCCATTTCAGCCGCTTCAGGTCACGGGTGACCCAGATGGCAGATTGATTGTTGTGAAGGGTATATTGGAAAACCGAGAAGTGTGTATTGTAAATTTATATGCCCCTAACCAGGACACAGCGGCTTACTTTAGGACCCTGTACGGTAGAGTCGGCCCTCTGCTGGGATTATTTGGGGAGGTGATTTTAACTGTGTACTTAACCCTAATGTTGACAGATCGGATAGTAAGATAGACAAACCAACCCCAACAGCAAAGGTGCTACAGGCCCTCCTGAGGGACTTCGACCTAGTGGACGTCTGGAGGCAGTTGCATCCAGTGGATAGACAATACTCGCACTATACGGCACCACACGCCCTTCATACAAGATTAGACTATGTGTTCGCCTCCACGGAGTTGGCAGGAGAGATGGAAGGTGCGGAATACAAAGCTAGGGTGCTTTCGGACCACTTCCCCCTGGTCCTGGAGTGGCGGCATCAACCTCCCAGGGCACGGATTCCCACTTGGAAACTCAGAGCCGAGGCTCTGCAGGACCCGGGATTCAGGGAGGATTTAAGAGAGGCGATCACTGAGTACTTCGAGATAAATACTGGTAGTGTAAGCTCTATGGGAACTGTTTGGGAGGCGTTTAAGGTGGTTTTGCGGGGGGTTGCCATTTTGAAGTCTAGGGGGCTTCAGGGGGGCATAGAGCAGGAGTTGAAGGGAATTGAGGAGGAGTTGGAGGGCAGGATACGTACGGAAGGCATCGCTGATGAGGACAGAGACAGGATAAGGCAATTACAACAGGCTAGTGGGGACTGCTGGGACAGGTTATGTAAACTAAGCTATAAGAAATACGTGGAGAGACAGCACGCAGGGGGAGATAAGCCGGGCAGGTTGCTGGCCTGGCTATACAAGAGTGAGACGCCGCGAACGGTGATCAGGGAAATTAAAGGCAAGGGAGGGTGGACTCAGAATACCCAGGAGGGGGTGAATGAGGAGTTCCTGAGATTCTATAAACATCTTTATGGGGACCCAGGTGGCCCTAGAGACCACGAAATTCGGGTAACATTGGAGGACATGGGCCTACCCACCTTAGATGAGGCAGAACGCGCAGACCTAGATGCCCCTATTACGATGGAAAAACTCGAACTAGTGGTTCGCTACTTGCCCACCTGTAAGGCCTCTGGGTCCGATGGGCTTCCAAGTGAATTTTATAAAACCTATAAACAAGAGTTTGCAAAGGTAGCGGGCGCCCCTCTCTCGACAGAACAAGGCCTGATAACCTGTTCAGTGGTTATTAACCACTTGAGAGTTCGCAGCCACTGCTTTTACTCACTGTGCCTTTCACAGATGGGAAATATCCATTTGCATATCAGTCTTTGTCCTGCCCAGGGGCAGTCCAGCACCGAAATGCAATGGCAATTCCAACCTGAACGAGAGTACCACCAGCAACCCCATACACGTGTTTCACCCTTGTTGGGGATCATCAGTGAGGTGAAGCTGATGCCTCTCTAAGCACAGTGAGAGGGAGACCACGTCTGGTTGCCCCCAGGAGACCTAGGGTTACCAATCCCAGGTTCCTTGAAATTTAGTTTGCAAAGGTAGCGGGCGCCCCTCTCTCGACAGAACAAGGCCTGATAACCTGTTCAGTGGTTATTAACCACTTGAGAGTTCGCAGCCACTGCTTTTACTCACTGTGCCTTTCACAGATGGGAAATATCCATTTGCATATCAGTCTTTGTCCTGCCCAGGGGCAGTCCAGCACCGAAATGCAATGGCAATTCCAACCTGAACGAGAGTACCACCAGCAACCCCATACACGTGTTTCACCCTTGTTGGGGATCATCAGTGAGGTGAAGCTGATGCCTCTCTAAGCACAGTGAGAGGGAGACCACGTCTGGTTGCCCCCAGGAGACCTAGGGTTACCAATCCCAGGTTCCTTGAAATTTAGTTTGCAAAGGTAGCGGGCGCCCCTCTCTCGACAGAACAAGGCCTGATAACCTGTTCAGTGGTTATTAACCACTTGAGAGTTCGCAGCCACTGCTTTTACTCACTGTGCCTTTCACAGATGGGAAATATCCATTTGCATATCAGTCTTTGTCCTGCCCAGGGGCAGTCCAGCACCGAAATGCAATGGCAATTCCAACCTGAACGAGAGTACCACCAGCAACCCCATACACGTGTTTCACCCTTGTTGGGGATCATCAGTGAGGTGAAGCTGATGCCTCTCTAAGCACAGTGAGAGGGAGACCACGTCTGGTTGCCCCCAGGAGACCTAGGGTTACCAATCCCAGGTTCCTTGAAATTTAGTTTGCAAAGGTAGCGGGCGCCCCTCTCTCGACAGAACAAGGCCTGATAACCTGTTCAGTGGTTATTAACCACTTGAGAGTTCGCAGCCACTGCTTTTACTCACTGTGCCTTTCACAGATGGGAAATATCCATTTGCATATCAGTCTTTGTCCTGCCCAGGGGCAGTCCAGCACCGAAATGCAATGGCAATTCCAACCTGAACGAGAGTACCACCAGCAACCCCATACACGTGTTTCACCCTTGTTGGGGATCATCAGTGAGGTGAAGCTGATGCCTCTCTAAGCACAGTGAGAGGGAGACCACGTCTGGTTGCCCCCAGGAGACCTAGGGTTACCAATCCCAGGTTCCTTGAAATTTAGTTTGCAAAGGTAGCGGGCGCCCCTCTCTCTATGCAAATGGATATTTCCCATCTGTGAAGGTACAGTGAGCAAAAAGCAATGGCTGCGAACTCTCAATGTGGTTAATATCCACTGAACAGGTTATCATGCCTTGTTCTTTCGAGAGAGGGGCGCCTGCTACCTTTTTTGTATTTTTGAAAGGAACTTGGGGTTGGTCACCCTAGGTTACCTGGGGGCAACCAGACGTGGACTCCCTGCTCACTGTGCTTAGAGAGGCTCAGCTTCACCTCACTGATGATGCCCAACAAGGCTGAAACATGTGTATGGGGTTGCTGATGGTACTCTTGTTCAGAGAGGAATTGCCATAGCATTTCGGTGCTGGACTACCCTTGTGGGCGGGACAAAGACTGATATGCAAATGGATATTTCCCATCTGTGAAGGTACAGTGAGCAAAAAGCAATGGCTGCGAACTCTCAATGTGGTTAATATCCACTGAACAGGTTATCATGCCTTGTTCTTTCGAGAGAGGGGCGCCTGCTACCTTTTTTGTATTTTTGAAAGGAACTTGGGGTTGGTCACCCTAGGTTACCTGGGGGCAACCAGACGTGGACTCCCTGCTCACTGTGCTTAGAGAGGCTCAGCTTCACCTCACTGATGATGCCCAACAAGGCTGAAACATGTGTATGGGGTTGCTGATGGTACTCTTGTTCAGAGAGGAATTGCCATAGCATTTCGGTGCTGGACTACCCTTGTGGGCGGGACAAAGACTGATATGCAAATGGATATTTCCCATCTGTGAAGGTACAGTGAGCAAAAAGCAATGGCTGCGAACTCTCAATGTGGTTAATATCCACTGAACAGGTTATCATGCCTTGTTCTTTCGAGAGAGGGGCGCCTGCTACCTTTTTTGTATTTTTGAAAGGAACTTGGGGTTGGTCACCCTAGGTTACCTGGGGGCAACCAGACGTGGACTCCCTGCTCACTGTGCTTAGAGAGGCTCAGCTTCACCTCACTGATGATGCCCAACAAGGCTGAAACATGTGTATGGGGTTGCTGATGGTACTCTTGTTCAGAGAGGAATTGCCATAGCATTTCGGTGCTGGACTACCCTTGTGGGCGGGACAAAGACTGATATGCAAATGGATATTTCCCATCTGTGAAGGTACAGTGAGCAAAAAGCAATGGCTGCGAACTCTCAATGTGGTTAATATCCACTGAACAGGTTATCATGCCTTGTTCTTTCGAGAGAGGGGCGCCTGCTACCTTTTTTGTATTTTTGAAAGGAACTTGGGGTTGGTCACCCTAGGTTACCTGGGGGCAACCAGACGTGGACTCCCTGCTCACTGTGCTTAGAGAGGCTCAGCTTCACCTCACTGATGATGCCCAACAAGGCTGAAACATGTGTATGGGGTTGCTGATGGTACTCTTGTTCAGAGAGGAATTGCCATAGCATTTCGGTGCTGGACTACCCTTGTGGGCGGGACAAAGACTGATATGCAAATGGATATTTCCCATCTGTGAAGGTACAGTGAGCAAAAAGCAATGGCTGCGAACTCTCAATGTGGTTAATATCCACTGAACAGGTTATCATGCCTTGTTCTTTCGAGAGAGGGGCGCCTGCTACCTTTTTTGTATTTTTGAAAGGAACTTGGGGTTGGTCACCCTAGGTTACCTGGGGGCAACCAGACGTGGACTCCCTGCTCACTGTGCTTAGAGAGGCTCAGCTTCACCTCACTGATGATGCCCAACAAGGCTGAAACATGTGTATGGGGTTGCTGATGGTACTCTTGTTCAGAGAGGAATTGCCATAGCATTTCGGTGCTGGACTACCCTTGTGGGCGGGACAAAGACTGATATGCAAATGGATATTTCCCATCTGTGAAGGTACAGTGAGCAAAAAGCAATGGCTGCGAACTCTCAATGTGGTTAATATCCACTGAACAGGTTATCATGCCTTGTTCTTTCGAGAGAGGGGCGCCTGCTACCTTTTTTGTATTTTTGAAAGGAACTTGGGGTTGGTCACCCTAGGTTACCTGGGGGCAACCAGACGTGGACTCCCTGCTCACTGTGCTTAGAGAGGCTCAGCTTCACCTCACTGATGATGCCCAACAAGGCTGAAACATGTGTATGGGGTTGCTGATGGTACTCTTGTTCAGAGAGGAATTGCCATAGCATTTCGGTGCTGGACTACCCTTGTGGGCGGGACAAAGACTGATATGCAAATGGATATTTCCCATCTGTGAAGGTACAGTGAGCAAAAAGCAATGGCTGCGAACTCTCAATGTGGTTAATATCCACTGAACAGGTTATCATGCCTTGTTCTTTCGAGAGAGGGGCGCCTGCTACCTTTTTTGTATTTTTGAAAGGAACTTGGGGTTGGTCACCCTAGGTTACCTGGGGGCAACCAGACGTGGACTCCCTGCTCACTGTGCTTAGAGAGGCTCAGCTTCACCTCACTGATGATGCCCAACAAGGCTGAAACATGTGTATGGGGTTGCTGATGGTACTCTTGTTCAGAGAGGAATTGCCATAGCATTTCGGTGCTGGACTACCCTTGTGGGCGGGACAAAGACTGATATGCAAATGGATATTTCCCATCTGTGAAGGTACAGTGAGCAAAAAGCAATGGCTGCGAACTCTCAATGTGGTTAATATCCACTGAACAGGTTATCATGCCTTGTTCTTTCGAGAGAGGGGCGCCTGCTACCTTTTTTGTATAAACAAGAGTTGCTTCCCCCGCTGCTGGCCATGCTTAACGAGTCGTATGAGCAAGGCAGGCTACCAGAGACCCTGCGAGAGGCGGTGATTATCCCGCTTCTGAAGCCGGGCAAGCCTAGCACTGATTGTGGGTCGTACAGGCCCTTATCGATGCTCAATCAGGATAGTAAAATCCTCACTGCTGTACTGGCAAATAGGCTTAAGGCTGTCATTGGTAAACTGATACACGCCGACCAAACGGGCTATGTCCCGGGCAGGAACATAACTGATAATCTCAGAAGACTGCATCACATCCTTGACCAGACAAAAAATGGCCCAGGTGAACTGGCAATAGTTTCACTAGATGCGGTCAAGGCCTTCGACGAGTGAGATGGCCCTGGTTGATCGCGACCTTAGAGGGCTATCGAATGGGACCGGGGTACCTCAGGTGGGTGACAATGTTATACAGCGCCCCGATCGCCAGGGTCAAAACGGGTGCTATCATTTCGGACAAATGGCAACTAAGAAGAGGCACTAGACAGGGCTGCCCGTGGTCGCCCATGTTATACATATTGGCACTGGAGCCATTGGCCACCTGTCTGAGACAGCAATACGAGGAGATAGGTATTCGCACTGCGGGTGGCATGCACCTGGTTTCTTTATATGCGGACGACATACTGTTATATTTACGCTACCCAGAAGAGAACATGAAATATATTCTAGACATGATGGAGCAATTTGCCGTTCTCTCTGGCATAGCGGTTAACCCCAAAAAGTCTAGCGTGTTCCCTCTGGGGAGATACAAGCTTGTATTGCCCGGGAGTCTGCCAGTGTTGCCGATACCCTGGCACACAAAGTCGTTCCGATATCTCGGAATTGACATATACCATACGGCAGAAGAAGAACATGCACGCAACACGGTTAAAGCAGTAGAAAGAATTAAGAACAGCATGGGATTCTGGTCCAGGTTACCCCTGGCTATGGTGGGGAGGGCTGCTCTGCTAAAAATGGTAGTTTTGCCCAGACTGTTGCATTTCTTTGTTAACATCCCGCATGGGATCCCGAGGCGCTTTTTCGCTAGCCTCCATAGCCTTTGTAGGGGCTTCATCTGGGGCAACTCCAGGAACAGGGTGGCCCTCTGGAAACTACATAACTCGTGTGATAGGGGAGGTATCAACCTGCCAAATTTTGAGCTATACTATCTGGCAGGGCAGCTGCAGTATGTAACAAGATGGCTGTCTGACGAGGAGACGGCAGAAACCAGGCTGCTGTGCAGGGAACCGCTCCCCTTCTTCCTCAAAGAAGTGGTGTGGCTGTCCAAGTCGAGGGTCCGGGGGATGGCGGCTGCTGGTACTGGGATGGGAGATATGGCACAGAACGTGGCAGATTGCGGGACACCCGTTTCCGTACTCTATGCAGGTGCCGCTTGCAGCACTATGTGTAGAGGATCTCCAGCTGATACAAGGGGTCCGCAAGTACTGGGAACCAGTGGGCCTGTCCACCCTGAGAGACATATGGCTGGAAGGGGAGGCATTAGAGTTCCCGAACCTGATCGAAGATACTGGGGTGCATAAAGGGCAGTACATAACTTACACCAGAATGGTCAAGAGAGTACGAGCGAAGTGGCCAACAGAGGTGCTCACCGGACAAACGGATGCCACCATGGAGGCTATATATGATATTTCAGAGGGTGGGCATGAGATTTCCCGCATATACGAGCTGTTGGGGTCCAAGGTGGGGAAGGACTTGACACAACTGAGACAACTTTGGAAGGATGAGGTGGGAGAGCCTATGTCGGATGGGCTCTGGAAAAGAGCCCAAAGATATCATTAAAAAAGTGTCCCGGAACGCAAGGCTCCAGCAGATCCAACTATATGTCACACATAGAGCATATCTCACCCCCAGTAAGATCGCTAGGTTTGGTGGCCATACGACTCAGAAATGCCCTAGGTGCGGGGTGGAGGAGGCTGGGCTACTCCACATGTTTTGGGCCTGTCCTGAGGTGGGGCGGTTTTGGCAAGAAGTGAAGACACGCTTAGCAGGAACCGGTATTACACTGGAGGTGGAGTCGGCCTGGGCATGCATGCTGAGGGGATTCCCTAGGCCACGTAACTTAAGGCACATAAGCAAAATGAAAGATCTAGCATATGTCCTGGCCAAACGAAGGATAGCAATGTGCAGGAAGGCAGCCCAGGGGCCGAGGATAGAGTTGTGGTGGGCTGACCTCTTAAAATGGGCAGAGGCAGAAACGGCTGTTTGGTGGGACACGGTTTGTAGGGGAGGGGAGGAGGAGGTAGGACCCCTAATTGAATGGAGGCAGCTGGTGGCTACCATGAGTGGCCCCCACAGTCTGATCAGAGAGATGATGAAACGGATAAAGAGACGACGATAAACCCGCCTGAAAAATCACAGGATGATGACATGGACATATTGGCTCAGGTTAGGGGGGAGGGAGGGAATGGGACTGAACAATGCTGATTGTAACACTCTGAAGCTGAATCTGATGATGGAAGTCCCAAGAATTGTAATGTTTAATGTGTTATATAAAATAAAAATTGTTTTAAAAAAAAAAAAACTGTGCGGCTCCCGCCGGCTTCTCTGGGATCATTTGCATTACTGCACTGGACGCCGCAAGGGTGCCCGCCCCTGCCACTCTGGGTTCGGGGATCTGAACCCGACTTCCTGTCGATCGGCTGAGGGCAATGGAGGCCATAGCCCATCCCTTCCGAACGGCGCTCGCCCATCTCTTAGGACTGACTGACCCATGTTCAACTTCTGTTCACATGGAACCCTTCTCCACTTCATCCTTCAAAGTTCTTGTTTTAATATTTGCTACTACAACCAAGATCTGCACCTGTGGCGGCTCCACGCGGGCCCTCGCCCCGGGCTTCTGTGCGTACTGCAGCAGCCCTCCTACTCGCCTGACTTAGCCCCCGCGGCTCTCAACGCTGGCCTGGTATGGGCCTGATGCTCCAGGGCCATCCATTTACAGGGCTAGTTGATTCGACAGGTGAGTTGTTACACACTCCTTAGCGGATTCCGACTACCATGGCCACCATCCTGCTGTCTATATCAACCAACACCGTTTCTGGGGACTCATGGGCATCTGCATCATGCACCTTAACCCCGGGTGCGGTTCATCCCGCAGCGCCTGTTCTGCTTACCAAAAGTTGCCCACTGAGCACTTTCATACAATACCCGGCTCCACGCCAGCAAGCCGGGCTTCATACCCATTTAAAGTTTGAGAGCAGGTTGAGATAATTTTGGCCCCAAGACCTCTAAGCATTCGCTTTGCTAGATAAAACTGGGGTTTCTGTGCGCCAGCTATCCTGAGTGAAACTTCGGAGAGAACCAGCTACTATATCATTCGATTAGTCTTTTGCCCCTATACCCAGGTCGGATGAACGATTTACACATCAGGACCGCTACGGACCTCCACCAGGCCGAGTTCACCATCTTTCGGGTCCTATCGCTCATGCATCATCTCTCTGACAGAGTGGGCGAGACGGGTCGGTGGAGGGCCCACCGCAACAGGATGCCACTGCAATCACCGGGCACCGGCCCTCAACATCATTACATCACAGGGTTTCATTCATCCCTCTGACTCGGGCAGGCGTTATACTCTTAGTCAGTGTTTCCAGACAGGTCGGGTGGTTAACCGACATCACCTCAGACCCCTGGCGCCCTTTGTGTGCCTCCCCGCCCGGCAGCACAATGTGGTTGGGGCGTATTGAGGGCAGTCCACCACAGTCACATCGGGAGCCCCGTCTCCCGTGGCCACTCTAGCAACCCCCAAGAGGGGCCAGGACAGTTGGCGGATAAGGGCCCGGTGGCGGTCTATCTCCCTCAGCCCCGTGGACACAGCAAAACTGCTGTCAGGGGGCTGTAACACTCTCTGCTGGAGCAGAGAGCCACCTGCCCCCTGGGCCTTCCCAGCCGGTCATGTTGCACCGATACAGAGGAAATGCGCCCTGCTGGGGCTGGATGTGCCCGGGCTGCAGACCTGCAAGGGCCTCCACCGTTCCAGGTGACCAACCTGCCTGCCGTGTTGAATCCTGTGGGTGGACTGCACAGACCCCACCAGTTTACCGCTCAACCGTTTCACACCCTCTTGAACTCTCTTCAACTTTCCCTTACGGTACTTGTTGGCCACCAGTCTCGCGCCCGTATTTAGCCTTAGAGTTTACCACACGCTTTGGGCTGCATTCCCAAGCAACCTGACTCCAAGAAGACCTGATCCCGGTGTGCAAGAGGCCGCTATCGGCCTAACACCATCCGCGTGGGGAGACTCGATCAGAAGGACTTGAGCCCCCTGAGCGATGCCGGGGAGTCCGTCTTCTGTACGCCACATTTCCCACGCCTGCTGCTGAATGGGGATTCGGCGCTGGGCTCTTCCCTTTTCACTGGCCTTTACTGAGGGAATCTTGGTTAGTTCCTTTTCCTCTGCTTAGTAATATGCTTAAATTCAGCAGGTCACCACGTCTGATCTGAGGCCGTGGTCGGGGAGCACAAAGCTCAGGGCAGCTGGCCTCGGGCCCGTACGGGGGGTTGCCCCAGCCCTTGGTGCAGGCAAGTGTATTCTGTCCCAATCTGTGACTGAAGCCCACATGGTCACGAGGTCCGCGCTCCATGGTCATCCTGCGCCGGCAGCCGTGGGACACCAAAGACAGCCACACACACAGCACGGCCAGGTGCCCCGGGGTGGGGTGAAGGTGTGCCAGGCTTTTTTAAAGCCTGCTGCCGCCACCACCACATCCAGGGTGCGTGGGCTACCCGGCCCTCCCGAAACCAGCATGAGGAGGGGAAACTGGGGAAGCCAGGACGCGTCAGCAATGAGCTTGCTCGCCAGATCCAAGGATCCAGCGACGGTGCTGATCGGGGTCTGACCTTAGGGGGATGAATGGAATGGGGTCCCTGCAACAGCCCCAGCCACGACCCTGGGAGTGAACCCCGGGGCGATTCATGTACAAGTGACCCTCAGACAGGCATAGTCCCGGGAAAAACCCAGGGCCACATGGTGCGTTCGACGTGTTGATCAATGTGTCCTGCAATTCACACTAATTCTCGCAGCTAGCTGCGTTCTTCATCGATGCACGAGTCGAGTGATCCACCGCCAAGAGCCACAGGCAACTTTTTTTGTCCTAGACGTCGGCCTGACCCTGCCGGTGCAGGAGAGGTTGGGGGAGGCAGCGCTGGCTGTGGCAGGACAGCCCAGCTCCCTGTCTAGCTCGGCCGAAACCATTGTGGTTTTAAAAAAAAAATAATAATAATCCAGGTGCTCAGCCTGACCGCCAGCTGCAGCAGCACAGCGCTTCCCAGGGGGATGGAGGTAGGCCGCTCCGCCACCTGCCCACACGGCCCGATCCACTCATCCTTCCCCGACCCCTTCCCTTTTGGGAGGGGGGGCTGGGAGATGGACAACGAGGCAGGCCAGAGACAGCACAGACAGGGGGTCGGGTGGGACCACTAGAGTCTTCAAACCCCAGCCCGGCTGCATAGGGCCCAGCTCCAGGTACCTGGGCAAGAGGGAAGGTCACCCACTGTGCCAGCGGGCCTGGCCATTGCTCACACACAGATGTGGGCGGCTGGAACCTTGGCGCTCACCGTCAAGTGAGCCAGCTGCACCATGGCTCAGGGCTCATGCCTGGCGTGCCGGGCGCCTGTCTGCCTGGGGAGGCACCCCTCGAGAGCAGTCAGGTTTCCCTCAGCTCCCGGCTGCCCCCACTCGGGGCTTCCGTGGTGACCGGGGTGTGCCCACCAATGCCCAGCCGCTGGCAGGTCAGAGAGAGGAGAGTGCGCCCCCGGCCAGCGTAGATGCGGGCTTAGTGAGAAGAGGGGGCTGGTTAACCACGCACACCGGACCGCTCTGCGAGAGGTGCCCCGGGCTGTGGGTGTGCACGTCTGGGATGCAACCGAGGTCGGGCCCACGGCTCTCCCTCCCGCTGCTCCGCTGTTAATGATCCTTTATGCCCCCACCCACAAGCAGAAACCATTCACACTCAAACGCCCCATTTCTCTTTCCAAACACGTTCCAGATTCAAATGCCACCTCCCTCCTGACCTACATGCCACCATCCCTCCATCCGAACCCACACAAAGACACCAACATCCGTCCCGCCATACCTACACCAAGATGCTCCACCCCTCAGAGCCACACCCATATGCTTCATCTCTACCTCCACACTCAGATGGCGCCATTCGCCCTCTCTCTATACCCACACCCGATTACCCCATCCCTTCGACACACACATGCTCCCACCACTCCAATAAACCAACATCCTTCTCTCCAGACAAACATACCCTATATCCCTCCATTCACACCCAGATGCCCCCTTCCTTCCCACCAGAGCGCTCCAGCCCTGACCCACATGCTCCACCATTCCCTGACATGCCCCCATTATATGCCCTGTCCCTCCATTCCATATCAACAATGCCCCCTCCAATCCAGACGCCACGATGCCCAATCCCTTCCTCAAGACCCATACCATGATGGCCCATGCTCCCTCCACACAGAAAGATGCCCCTATCCGTCCTCCGACCCATGAACCCCAATCCTTCCCTCCAGACCCACACCAATGTGCTCCATCCCTCCCTCCAGATGCACACCAATGTGTCCTATGCCTCCCTTCATACCCACAGCAATGTCCCCATCCCTCCCTACAGACCCACACCCATGTGCACCATCCTTTCCTCTCAGAACCACACCAAGATTCCCCATCCCTCCCTCTAGACCAATACCATAATGGCCCATCCTCCCTCCACATAGCAAGATGCCCCTTCCATCAGATGCCCATGTGCCGATCCTGAATCACATGCAGATAGCCCCAGCCAACCCCCTCTAAAACCACCCATCCTAGTATGCCCCCATCCGCCCAGACCCACACCAATGTGCCCCATCCCCTCCTTCCAGACCCACACCAATATGCGGTCATCCCTCCCCAGACCAATGTCCCCATCCCTCCCATCAAACCCACACCAATGTGCCCCCAACACCTCCCTACAGAGCCACACCAAGATGCCCAGTCCAACTTCCCAACCCACACCTAGATGACCCATGCCACCCTCCAGAACCACTGTGCCCCATCTCTCCTTCCAGAAACACACCCATGTGCACCATCCACCTCCCTTCAGAGCCACACCAATGTGCCCCACCACCTCCCCACAGAGCCACACCAAGATGCCCCGTCCAACTTCCTAACCCACACCTAGATGACCCATGCTACCCACCAGACCCCCTGTGCCCCATCTCTCCCTCCAGAAACACACCCATGTGCACCATCCCTCCGCCAAGATCCACACCAATGTGCCCCACCACCTCCCTCCAGAGCCACACCAAAATGCCCTGTCCCACTTCCCAACCCACACCTAGATGACCCATGCCTCCCTCCAGACACACTGTGCCCCATCTCTACCTCCAGAAACACACCCATGTGCACCATCCCTCCACCCAGAGCCACACCAATGTGCCCCACCACCTCCCTCCAGAGCCACACCAATGGGCCCCCACCACCTCCCTCCAGAGCCACACCAATGGGCCCCCACCACCTCCCTCCAGAGCCACACCAATGGGCCCCCACCACCTCCCGCCAGAGCCACACCAATGGGCCCCCACCACCTCCCTCCGGAGCCACACCAAGATGCCCGTACCACTTCCCAACCCACACCTAGATGACCCATGCCACCCTCCAGACCCACTATGCCCCATCTCTCCCTCCAGAAACACACGCATGTGCACCATCCCTCCGCCCAGATCCACGGCAATGTGCCCCCACCACCTCCCCCCAGAGCCACAACAAGATGCCCCATCCAACTTCGCAACCCACACCTAGATGACCCATGCCACCCTCCCGACCCGCTGTGCCCCATCTCTCCCTCCAGAAACACACCCATGTGCCCCCACCACCTCCCCCAGAGCCACACCAAGATGGCCCATCCAACTTCGCAACCCACACCTAGATGACCCATGCTACCCACCAGACCCACTGTTCCCCATCTCTCCCTCCAGAAACATACCCATGTGCACAATCCTTCCGCCAAGATCCACACCAATGTGCCCCACCACCTCCCTCCAGAGCCACACCAATGTGCCCCCACCACCTCCCTCCAGAGCCACACCAAAATGCCCTGTTCCACTTCCCAACCCACACCTAGATGACCCATGCCACCCTCCAGATACACTGTTCCCCCATCTCTCCCTCCAGAAACACACCCATATGCACCATCCCTCCGCCAAGATCCACACCAATGTGCCCCACCACCTCCCTCCAGAGCCACACCGATGTGCCCCCACCACCTCCCTCTAGAGCCACACCAAAATGCCCCGTTCCACTTCCCAACCCACACCTAGATGACCCATGTCACCCTCCAGACCCACTGTGCCCCATCTCTCCCTCCAGAAACACGCCCATGTGCTCCATCCCCCTCCCTCCAGAGCGACACCAATGTGCCCCACCACCTCCCTCCAGAGCCACACCAAAATGCCCCGTCCAACTTCCTAACCCACACCTAGATGACCCATACTACCCACCAGACCCACTGTGCCCCATCTCCCCCTCCAGAAACACACCCATGTGCACCATCCCTCCGCCAAGATCCACACCAATGTGCCCGACAACCTCCCTCCAGAGCCACACCAAAATGCCCTGTCCCACTTCCCAACCCACACCTAGATGACCCATGCCACCCTCCAGACACACTGTGCCCCATCTCTCCCTCCAGAAACACACCCATGTGCACCCATCCCTCCACCCAGATCCACACAAATGTGCCCCCACTACCTCCCTCCAGAGCCACACGAAGATGCCCCGTCCAACTTCCCAACCCACACCTAGATGACCCATGCCACCCTCCAGACCCACTGTGCCCCATCTCTCCCTCCAGAAACACACCCATGTGCCCCACCACCTCCCTCCAGAGCCACACCAATGTGCCCCACCACCTTCCTCCAGAGCCACACCAAGATGCCCCGCCCAACTTCCTAACCCACACCTAGATGACCCATGCTACCCACCAGACCCACTGTGCCCCATCTCTCCCTCCAGAAACACACCCATGTGCACCATCCTTCCGCCAAGATCCACACCAATGTGCCCCACCACCTCCCTCCAGAGCCACACCAATGTGCCCCAACCACCTCCCTCCAGAGCCGCACCAAAATGCCCCGTCCCACTTCCCAATCCACACCTAGATGAACCATGCCACCCTCCAGACACACTGTGCCCCATCTCTTCCTCCTGAAACACACCCATGTGCAACATCCCTCCACCCAGATCCACACCAATGTGCCCCCACCACCTAACGCCAGAGCCACACCAATGTGCCCCCACCACCTCCCTCCAGAGCCACACCAAAATGCCCCTTCCCAACCCATACCTAGATGACCCATGCCACCCTCCAGACACACTGTGCCCCATCTCTCCCTTCAGAAACACACCCATGTGCATCATCCCTCCACCCAGATCCACACCAATGTGCCCCCACCACCTCCCTCCAGAGCCACACCAAGATGTCCCGTCCAACTTCCTAACCCACACCTAGATGACCCATGCTACCCACCAGACCCACTGTGCCCCATCTCTCTCTCCAGAACACACCCATGTGCACAATCCCTCCGCCAAGATCCACACCAATGTGCCCCACCACCTCCCTCCAGAGTCACACCAATGTGCCCCCACCACCTCCCTCCAGAGCCACACCAAAATGCCCCGTCCCACTTCCCAACCCACACCTAGATGACCCATGCCACCCTCCAGACCCACTGTGCCCCATCTCTCCCTCCAGAAACACACCCATGACCTCCATCCCTCCCCAGACCCACACCAATGTACCCCAACCCATACCACTGTCCCTATCCCTCACCCAGACCCACACCACTATGTCCTATCCATCCCTCCAGACCCACACCAATGTGCCCCCTTTCTCCAGAGCCACACAAAAGTGCCCCATCCCACCAGACCTACACCAGCATGCCCCTATCCAACCATTCAGACCCCAGCAAGATGCCCAATCCCTCCCTCTAGTCCAATACCATAATGCCTGATCCTTCTTCCAAATAGCAAGATGCTCCTTCCCCCTTGCAACAGATGCCTGTGTGCCATCCCGAATCACACGCAGATAGCCCCAGCCAACCCTCTAAAACCACGCATCCTAATAATCACACCCTCATAAAACATTAAATCACTCTATTAACCCCCGTTGATCAGTTAAACACAAGCATACACTGTCTCCCTGTTCCTTTTCTTAGCCCTCCATACCTTTCATGTTGAATAGCTGAGCATGATTTTTAAAGTAAATGTAATTTCCTGCTCCCCCGTCTAAATCGGGTGTCTTGCAGGAACGTTCACGGTATCCAGAAGAAAATTCCAATTGTATTTACAGCCAAAAGCAAACGAGTTGCTGCTGTTTCTGCAGCCTGGCAGCCAGAGCCTTGCCGCTCAGGATGCTCCAGGGCCTCCTAGAAATGTTCCCGGTGTTGAAATGCCCACCCAAACGCTGCAAGCAAAAGGCTGGCAGGGTCCGGTTGCACTTGCACCGGCGGCAGCCAGAGCGTTCAAAATTCCCGCTCAGCCCCAGCCCGCTTACTGAACGTGCTCCGGAAACGCTTCTCTGCTCCGGAAAGCACACGGATGACATCAGAGGTCACGTGACAACAAGGGGGCGGGCCATTGCGATGGTCCTTTTCTCGGATGGGAACTAGTCGCTACCGTAAGAATGTCCATATACATTTAAGTGAACTCAGAGGTTCTAAAACTTTGTAAACGGCAAAAATAAAAATGCTGGCGGCCATCTTAACAATGAAATAATGATACATAGTAACAATAAAAAAAAGTTTCTAACGGGTATTAAAATACTAAATACCAAAAAAAGTGAAAGACAAATCGATACTCAATCCTCAATCAGCGTAGATAGGCCTCTGCTTCTTTCTTCTTATCAGATTAGCAGTTTTAGTATCACCAGATGTACCTTCCATTGGGTCAACATCCAAATCTGTTAAAAAAGCCTCTGCACTCTTACAGTCACGAAAGGCATGTAACTGTCCATCAATTATCACCTTCATGATGGCAGGAAAGACCATATAATATTTCAATCCTTTTTCACAAGCTTTAACTTTAGC
Organism: Ambystoma mexicanum; assembly: GCF_040938575.1. Lineage (NCBI taxonomy): Eukaryota > Metazoa > Chordata > Amphibia > Caudata > Ambystomatidae > Ambystoma > Ambystoma mexicanum. Next base: position 555,064,706 of record NC_090932.1, read on the forward strand.
CTTATCAAACGCCTTTCTCTTCTCTAGGACATCTTTACTGAAATCCACAAAAATCATAATCTTGTTACCTCCCCAAGCAAGATCTTTCAGTTCACGTCCTTTCTTCAATATAAGTTCCTTAACTGGGAACCTCAAGAACTTCACAATGATATGCCTTGTCCTTTCACCTAATGAAGGTTTGGGCCAAGTGCCCGATGTGCTCTTTCAATTTCCAAGTTTACAGCAGGATCCAGTTGCAGTATTTTTGGCAAATTATTGAGCAGGAAGTCTATCATGTTACCGCTTTCTGTATTTTCAGGAAAACCAACCAGACGGAGATTGTTTCTTGCATTGACAGTTTTGAACTTCCTTTAAGAATGATTATAATAGTAATCAGACACAACACACACAGCTGTCTAACAAAGTGCCATTTCATGTTAAAAGATGGGAGAAATAACATTATAACTGTGGGAGAAGGCTTTGTAGGGTGTTATAAAGTGACACGCAGCCAGGATGAGTACATGCATCTTTATTCATGCACACAGATAGCCAATATCATTTGAAAGGCTCCCAGCTGAAACAACACCACTGCCTCTACAACTGTTCTTCCAATCTAGACAGCTCTCCCATTCCAGCTGGTTCCCCATTCCATTCTAGAATTTACAACAGCATTCAACAATACACAGGTGCAGTCATGTCTATCACATCATGTACAACTATGTGCAAACAGTATAGTAAACCAACAAATAAAACATCTCCCCCTTCGCTTCAGTCTGCAACGCAAGCACCAGACCCTTTATTGCAACCCTTACTTTATTTCAGACTCTCCCATCTCCAAGCACCACAGGATCACTCAGTAGTTTGCTAATCACCTGCCGTCTGGTAAACTTGGTTTGTCCCTTTGGCACTTTTCCAGGTTTTCTTATTTGAACCTTCTCCCCTACAACTATCCCGGAGAGTAATAAGCTGCTGAACCCATCAAATCCTTCTGCTTTATTTCCCACACCTTCACAAATGCATACATTGCATGCTTTTCCCCACAGTTACTGCCATTTACCCAGTATAAATAGCAACAAAAACAAACAGTTATTTCTCCTATCTCCTAACATCCAATAACACTGCCTTAAAAAGCCAAGTATGCTCTCTGTGCACAGAAAAGGCCACCCGAACCTGAGAATGCCTTCTCCACGTTGATAGACATTAGGGTGGTACAATCGTCACTTTCATTAATGGAAGCTATCCACTCTAAAGTTTTGTGGATATTGTCCGTGCCTTGCCCACCTTTCACATATCCGACCTGGTAAGTATGTATTAGTAGTAGTAGCATCTGGGCAAGACAGCTGGCCAGTACACTTGCGTATACCTTGGCAGCGACATTTATAAGTGATATTGGACAATACGATGCACATTCTGTTATGTCCTTGCCTTCTTTTAGTATGACTATAATCCTGGATTCTGTAAAGGATGCTGGGGCTTGGCCGGTTTCTAAAATTTTATTAAAGAGTTTTACTAAAAAGGGCGCACGGGAATTGATATAAGCTTCATAAAAGGTCAGTGTAAACCCATCTTGCCCTGGTGCTAAGCCTGCCTTCAGTTTGGAGATGGCATTTTGGACTTCCTCAATCGTTATTGGGCTGTTCATCATCACCTAATAATAAATAATAATAATTAGGCATTTATATAGCGCTACGAACCCTCAGGTGGGATTCGAACCTGCGTTAACAGGCTCATGCACAGATGTCAAAGCGAGCGCTCTACTCGCTGTGCCACTTGGTCGGCTTTTAAGGTATGGAGGCGTAAGGGAACCTCAACAAGTACTGTACAATGTCCCCCTATGCTCCTCCCACCTCCGCTTTGTACAAGGTCTTGTAAAAATAGGAGAACGTCCTGTAATCTCACTGGGATTAAGCACCTCTTTACCTGTTTCATCTTTCACTATGGGTACCACCCTGTTTGCTCTTTGTTTTCGGAGGCGAGTGGCCAACATTGTATGAACCTTATCACCCTTCTCATAGTATTTCTGCTTTAAATATCACAACTGGGTCAGTGTTTTGTTCTGCCATATATCACCAAGCTCTTTCCGAAGCAATCTAATATGTGCCAAGGTTTCCTCTCTGTCACTAGGGTGGGACTGGAGAGATGATTCCTTTTGCCTGATTTCACCTTTGAGAGCTAGCTCTCTCCTCACTCTGGTCCTTTTTCTAAATGCCCCCTCTGCTATTAATTAGCACTCCCCGGATTGTGACTTTAGCCGCCTCCCAGACTGTGTTTAGTGTTGTTTCCCATGTGTCATTAGAAACAAAATAGTCATTTATCTCTTCAGCGAGTATTCCTCTAAACTGGGGTTCTTTCCGTGGATGTGTCAAATGTGGGGGGAGTAAAAAGTGAACGCTTTCTCGTGGGGGTGCATTCTGCGCCAAGTATCAATGAGATGATTGGACCTTAGAAGATCGGTGAGTCCCTCTCTCGCCGGGCCAGATGGGCGGAAAGCACCCTGCTTCGCTCAATCCCAATCCATTGCAGGGTCAGATACAATGTTAACATCACCCCCACATATTAAAAAGCCCAGCTTCCTACCTTCCAGAAAGTCAAAGAGGGTGTTGCCAAAATGTAGCTGATTTTGATTGGGTACATAGACAGAACAGAGAGTAACAGTGCCGTGTTTCGGAGGGTGGGAAGAGAGAAATGTCTGAAAGTTGTCGAACCACAAATTTAATCTAACTTTAATCTTACTCCCCACAGACCCAACCCAGTTTAACGCTGCTGATCTTCTTTCCCCATCCATCAAGACTCAACAGTTGAGTCACATTCCTACACTGTTTGGCACTAAACTGCTAACAAGCACAGGAAGAACGATGTAGCCTATATTTGCATGGAGATATATATCTGTGTCTCTTAAGATTCCTATTCTTAAGATTCCTATTCAAATGCCCCGCCTTCATGGTGTGTTATACCACTTGCATTTCCTGGTGCCACAGCCTCTTTTCGGGGACGTGGTCCTGTCCGAGCGTGTTGATCCTTTATGGATACAAGTTACATCTTGGGCTTTTTCTTGCAAACTGGATTGAAGAATGTCCAAGACCCCTCAAGCTTCTTCTGATGTGACCCAAAATCCCTCGCCGTCATACTCAAAATTTAGTGAAAAAGGGAAGCCCCATCGGTATCGGGTGTCGTGCTTCCACAGCCAGGTCACCAGGGGGCGGCAGCCTTTTCATTTAATGAGTCTTGTGGCTGACAAATCTTGAAATATCTTCATCTTAGATCCTTCAGAATCAATGGGTTCCTTCTTTCTCGCTTTTTGCAGAATATCTTGTTTTCTGCCTAAAATAATGACACATGTTACGCTCATCTGGTATCCACGGGGTGCCACACGATACTGGATGGAGGTCTAAGCAATATCCCGGACCCAAGTCTGCTTGGTTATGTGGCAGACGTTGGGTAGGGCCTATAACAGGAGAATGGAGGGTTAAGATACTGGTTCTTTGATGGGTGGACTCCCACCTCCCTCTGGTCCAAATCCCCTCTGTTGGGGTTATTGCTCACCTTAGGTTTTTGTGCATTGAACTCTCCGTCCTGCGTCTCTGTGCAGGGGCGCGTGATTGGTGCAGGCGTTCCGTGGACCTAGTTGCTTCACTGGTCCGTGTGCCCTTATGTCGGGTCCAGACTGGCTGTGACTCCGACTCTGCTTGCTGTCTTCCAGGTGAGTTATAATGTATTTTCCATCTTTATTCTGTCTCTTTCTTTTCCTCTGTTTTCTCTGTCTTCTCAGCGTCTTGCTCCACTACGCTGTTCCCTAACAATGTCTCTTTTTGTTTTCACAGGGATGGTTACGATCTCGGAGTTGCTGCACCGATGGCGAAGACCACGGTGAGTTATTGATGCACAGAGAGCTGCGCTATTTATTGGTGTTAATTGCTAACCTGTGTTCTCTTCTCTTCTTTGTACAGGTTGCAGTGATGTTCCGGAGTGATGAGTGATTGAAGCGCTGCTTGCCCATGTAAGTGCTTTGTTAATGCTGACCTTGTTCCTTCTCCCTTGCAGGTTGCGGCGAAACCCAGAGATGGGCGAGGGAAGAGAAGTGCAGGGTGCTGCCAGTACTCGCTGCTTGCCCAGGTAAGAATTGTTATTAATGCTGTTTCTTTACCTTTGCAGGTTGCGGCGAACTCCGGAGCAGGGCGAGTTAAGCGAAGCCCAGGATAGATTCAAGACCGGTTACTTCACAGGTAAGTGTTCTTGCTTGCTAATGATGTTCTTGTTCTTCCAGGTTATTAATGGAATCCGGATCTAGGGCTTCACGATCGGGCCGCCGGAGAAGCAGATGAGCACGAGCTGGACACGGTGAGCGTTACGCTGCAGGAGTGCAGAATAACACAAAGCGTGTTCTGCTGTTTGGGTGTGGTTTAAATAGCCCAGCTAAAGTAGTTCAAGGCCAAGTAGTTCCAGGCCCAGCCACACCCAAAACACTAGACCGCAGGGCTTGGTTCTAAAGAACTGAGCTGTGTAATAGGCCTTCATGTTGGATTAAGGTCCAAAACTGATAATGAGCCTGGCGCCAAAGGCAGCAGGACTGACTCCATGTATGTTTCTGATGGAGTTTTAAGGCCCTTGGGGCCAGTGTGAAGGGCTTTAGCCCCACTGCTGCCAGGGGGCTGTTATACCTGAGGAGGTCAGGGGCATGGATCATGACACACTTGGCAAAAACCAATCTCAGGCCGTTCGCTGGCCCCACGGCCCTATGTATTCTATCAAATTCAAAGTTGACTGACTCCGTAGGATCGGACAATGTCGCTATCAGGGCCTTCACCCGACTCTCCAACACAGATGGGGGTCTCTCTGGATTTTTCTTACGCCCATTACAAGAATGTTTGATCTCCGTTCTCGGTTTTCCAGATCATCCAGTTTCAGTTCTACGTCTCTTTCCCTCTGCTCCAAGTCCAGGAACTGTGCCTCACTCCTCATTGCCACTAGATCCACTGACAACTGGTTATTTTCTATGGCCTCTATGCGATCTTCAACTTTCACCATTCTAGCCTACAGGTCTGTGACCTTCTCTGTCAAACTGGATTTCATGGATCAGATTTCTCTCAGAAGGAGTCTGATATCAACTTTGGTCGCAATATCATGGTCCTCCCTCAGAACATCCAGCTGACTTGCACCCTGATCCAGCTCCATGGTTGCTGGCTCATGACAGAAACTGTGTAACTTGTGTGATGTGCCCGGATCCAGGCTGGATATAATCACAAGTGCAGATCTAACCCTGTGAGGTTGGTGGTCGTGGTGACTTGTTCACTTGCTGCTATCTGCTGTGTCCAGTCACTATGCCTCCATCTAACACCAGGTTGACCCTAATGAATGCTCGTGCCCCAGCCTCTCCTGACCGCCACTTGCTCAAGTAATCATCTGGATTCGCTGTAAGCTGGTTATCTCAAAGTCACGACCATGTCACATCTTTAAGGGTGTTTTCTGCTGTGTGTGAAGATGGTTCACTAAGTATTAGGTTGCCTTATTTTGTCCTTCTGATTTAATCACAGGTCTTTGCTGCTATGAAGTACAGTTCCTAGTTGTGGCAAGACTATCCCACTGTTCATAGGGCCATCTTCCTCATTATCTGTGCTAATCTCAGGGGTGGTTCTCAATTCCGTGGGGCTGCGTTATTGCCACCTACCATGCATTTCTTCCTGCCAGTGCGTTACATCAGCCGCATTGCGAGGGATCTTTTCTGCCTGTCTTACCTTCACATCAAGCGTGACAGTTTCACAGTTCCTTGCAATCCCATTATATCGTAGGGAGTTGCGTGCTGCCGCACTGCTTAATACAGTGAGGGACTCTGTTGAGATATCGCGAGACCACCTGGTCTTGCGAGATCTCGTGTGAAAAGCGGAAATTGCAGGGCCTGTTGCCAATTCAGTTGAAGCAGTGTTATTATGCAGTTATGAAGCTGATGTCCATAATTGAATAAAGAACCCTCCTCAGCAACCCAGCAGCCTCCTGTGTGTTATTATAATTATTACACAACATAATTGGTGACGAGGACCCCCACTGAAACCCACGCGACGCCATGCAAGGAGCAACACCACCACCACCACCGCCTTTCCTGCAAACACCAGGTAGTCCTGCCATTCCTTGGCCACAATGGCAACCATAATTCACCACGTATTTAGAGGCCTTGGGTGGTTCAGGCTACATGGCAGCGAGACGCAGAGCGATGCTACTGAATGCCTTGGGTGTTGAGGGCCAAAAAGTGTTTGAAAGTCTCACCACAGAGCCAGTGGCTGGCGACAATGATGACGTATCTAAGGAAGCTGGGAGAAGAATAGTCAAAAAGTTCGCCAGCAAGGAGAACACCGTCGTCCTACACAGGATAAGATTTTACAGCCGCAAACAGGAGGTGTCGGAACCAGTAGACAATTATGTGACCAAACTGCGCGAATTGGCGGCGCTGTGCAACTTCGGAAACAACGCAGAAGGATTGATCTGCGACATGCTAGTGGTCTATATCAACAGCATAAAGGTGCAAGACAAGTTCATTCTAGAGAAAGAACTGCAGTTGGAGAAAGCCGTCGAAATAGCGAGAGCAGTGGAAGAGACTGCAGGTAGGAGGAAGGAATACGCAAGTGGGCACAGCCCAGCCGAACAACAAGCGATAGCTTTCCACCCAAAGAAGGAGAAGCCGATCCTTGACACGAGAGAAGGAAAATGGGCTAGGAAAGAACCATTAAAATGTCACAGGTGCACCAGCACAAAACACTTTGCCTTTGACAAAGAATGCCCAGCAAGGGACAAAGAATGCTCAGTGTGCAAACAGATTGGACATTTCTCAATAGTGTGCCGATGGCGAAACAAAAAAGTCACCAGTGTCAACGCTGAACACAACACAGAGAGGGAATCGTCCGCTGACAAAGAGGGGAGGCCTACTATTATAATGGTGAACAGCCCACGGGCGAGGAGAGAAAAGCCCCACTGTGCCATCAAAATAAACGGACTGGAAACAAGAGTCATGGCTGACTCGTGCTCTGATCTAACTATAATACCCCTGCGCACGTACAAGAAGATGATGGGCACAGAGACCGTCAAAGTGTTCAGCACTCGGCACAAACCCACAGTGTTCAGAGGCGCATCCATAGACCTACTGGGCTACATCAAAAGAAAAGTGGAGTTCAAAGGGAGAGAGACCACCAAAACAGTTTAATTCAGTCAAGAAGGCCCAGCAGTATTAGGGTGGGATGATCAGGCAAAACTGAAAATTAAGCTAGACCCCAGCACAGAGGACCAGGTACTGTCAGTCAGTTCCAGAGGAGCGCCAGTAGCGAGAGAAGATTATCCAAAATTATTTTCGGAAGGGACTGGACACATCAAAGGGTTCATCCACAAAATACTACTCAAAGCCAAAGCAGTCCCAATCAAACACAGAGTAAGGAAAGTACCTGCGACTGCAAGAGACACGCTCAGAAGCCAACTGGACAAAATGAGGAAAGAAGGCACCATCGAAGAGATTGAAGCATCAGAGTGGCTGAGCCCGGTTGTGCTTATAAAAACAAATTCACAAGATTTAAGGGTATGCATTGATCTGCGCAGTCTAAACCTGGAAGTAATCGTGGACAGCTACCCCCTGCCAAGCATAAACGAGTTAATCCTCATGATGAAGGAGGTCAGAGTGTTCTCAAAGTTGGACATGAGGAATGCGTACCATCAAATACAGTTACATAAGGAATCCAAGCCATTCATCACTCCGTTTGGCACCTATCAGTTTATGAAGATGCCGTTTGGCCTATCATCTGCAGCTCAGCGTTTCAACGCATGATGGACACGCTACTATGGAATGTCAAGAACGTGTCCTATTTCCAGGATGATATCCTGGTATACACTGCAGACGAACAGACACATGATGCCACGTTGAAGACAGTCCTTACCAAGCTCCAAGAAGCGGGAGTGAAACTAAGGCATGACAAATGTGTATTCAAAGCACAAGAAGTTGAGTATTTGGGGTACAAGATATCAACGCAAGGCATAAGCCCCAAGCAAAACCTGCTGCGAGCAATAATCAAAGCTCCTGAACCCACCAACAAAGACGAGGTGAGGTCATTCCTAGGTCTGGCTGAATATTACGCCAAGTTTATCCCCAAATTCTCAGAAACCTCAGCGCCGCTTCATGAGCTCCTCAAAAAAGGGTCAGAGTACAAGAAGCCCAGAAGAAAGCAGTAGAAAGCATCAAACGATGCTTAGTGGAAGCGCCGTGCCTGCAACCGTTCAACCCAGAATGGTCTACAGTCATTACCATGGACGCCAGCACATATGGACTAGGAGCCATTCTCACCCAGAAAAAGGGTGACACGGAACATGTGGTTGCATTTGCCTCCAAGGCCCTATCACCAGCTGAACAAAATTATTCCACAGTCGAGAAAGAGATGCTGGCTTGTGCATGGGCTGTGGAACACTTCAGGACGTATGAATGGGGCACTAAGTTCAAGTTAGTTACCGACCACAAGCCCCTCATCCATATGTTCAGCCCAGGAGGGACCAAAGTGTCAACACCCAGATTAGCACGCATAGCAGCTAAACTGCAAGAATACACTTTCGAGGTACAACACATCTCGGGGTGGAAGAACTCGCAGGCAGGCTGCATGTCAAGACTGCCAGAAGGAAAAGACAATGCCATCCATTACAGATTTCAGGGCCCCAGACTACCTAGAGCTCAGTGAGAGACATTGGATGGAAGAAGACGGGAAAGATCCCACCATGATGAGAATCAGGGAATGGATTAAAAATGGATGGCCAGATGAAAGGGCAGTGCCAGATGGAATGAGACCATATTGGAAAGTGGCAGATGAAATCTCAGAGACTGACGGCATAATCATGAAAATCGGCCAAGTGATCCCGCACACAGGCATGAGGAAAACCATCCTGTGCAGAGCCCATGCGGGTCATTTAGGAAACACCATGACGTGACGCAGAGTGAGGGAAACCTACCGGTGGCCCTCCATGGACCAGGAGATTTGCACAATGATCGATAGATGCCATGAGTGTCTCAACATTGACAAACGCTTGAAGATCAGACAAGCGCCCATGATTCCTATGGAAATCCCTGAAGCTGTGTGGTCAAAAGTAGGCCTGGACTTTATCGGACCACTGGAAGCAATGGCGCCCGAACATCGATATGGCATAGTGTTAGTAGATTACCTATCGAAGTGGGTCGAAGCAGAGTTCGTCCCGAACATCACGACTGCCACCGTGATAGAAGTCCTTACCGCCATCTTCCAGAGGGAAGGGCTCCCCAGTGAGTTAGTGACAGACAATGGGGTACAGTTAATATCTAGAGACATGGAACTGTTCCTGTAGAAACACAACATTTACCAGAAGAAAGCAGCGTTATATAATCCCCAAGCCAATGGGCTTGTGGAGAGGGCCAACAGATTTATCAATGGAGCCAACCAATTAGCAACCGCCTCGGGAATGGATCCCCTCAAGATGACCAAAGAGGCCATTGCAGCTCAAAGACTGACTCCCTACGGTATCACCCAAATCTCCCCATTTCGCATGTTGAGAGGGAGGAGAGCGGCCTCCACACTAGTGCCACCATGGTTGGCCAGAGTAAGAGAAGACAAGGAAGTAGACATGTCGGAAGTAGTGTGGAGAATAGAGAACAGCAAAGCATGCATGAAAAGGTGAAGTGACAGAAGAAGAAGGACAAAACAAGGGAGGGAGGTAAAAGAAGGAGATTGGATCAAAATATGTTTACTGACCAAAGATCAAATGACTGGCTCAAGGTTCAGCAGACCCATAAAAGTGATTCACAGAGGAACCTACCACGTCCGCATGGAGGACAGCCGCACATGGAACATAGAGAGAGTAGCCATGTTTGAAAAGAGGCAAGAGGGAGAAAAGACCCATGAAATACCCAAAACCTATGAAGTACTGGACAAAGAGGCGGAGAGAGAACGAGAGCCGGAGACAGGCAGAAGAGAAGTCGAAAGAGAAGAAACTGAAGCAGATGCACCCATGGTGGAGCAAGAAGTTGATCATAAGCAGGACGCCACTTGCGAGAGGGATGACCGCCCGAGAAGGGAACACAGAAGACCGGTGAGATATAATGACTATGTCCTGCAGTAATTCATTTTGCATTATCAAAGGGAGGTGTGTAGAGATATCGCGAGACCACCTGGTCTGGCGAGATCTCGCGTGAAAAGTGGAACGGTGGCTCTCGCGCTTCCCACGAGGCAGAGAGCCAGAGAGAAGGCATGGAGAAACATCGACTCCTGTGCGCTCCTCTATTTGACTGACATAAAGGACATTTCATAGACCAGAGACTCCCCTAAGCGGAGCAAGGTTGCAGGGCCCGTTGCCCATTCAATTGAAGCAGTGTTATTATGCAGTTATGAAGCTGATGTCCATATTTGAATAAAGAACCCTCATCAGCAACCCAGCAGCCTGCTGTGTGTTATTATCATTATTATACAACACACTCTTTTTTTTCTTTGTCTTTCCAAGAGAACTGACTGTTAACGCTGGCTTTTCTGACCCACTAAGGAGCATGCTGGACTGGGGTTATGACACGCGTAGAGTGGCACTGTGACCTCCCCCACTGGGGCTTTGTTCTGAGCTGGAAGCCGGCAGGTCTCAGATCTCAGTTTTCACCCTCACCGGCAGGGCATGTCTCTGCCCATCGGGTGCCGGAAGCGCGGGGCCCTCCTCTGCGACCAGTGGGGGAAGGCTGTGTCACTCCAACAAGGGCAGACAGCATGGCTTCCTATCCTTGCACTTCGGTGGTGGCCTCCATGTTTTCTACATCGCCACGATATTGCTCGGATCCTGCCCACGTTCAGGTGAAATGCAGGCACGGGCACTCTCACAATTCGTCTCGCGCCTTCCACATGTGTTCGGACAACGAATGTCGAGGTTTGTCTGCATTAAGACTTGCTAAAGATCGAACGCTCCGCCATTGTTCTCAGCTTGGCGAGGGGGACGTCGGCTCAGGTAGCCATAACACCTGCGCACCCTGCCGGTCTCCCCAATTTACCTCAGTTTTAACATTTTGTCAACATATGAATAAACGGGGAGCTGGATTGGTGTCCAACTAGAGGATAGATTATGTAGGCTCTGCTCTGGGGGGAAGGGGGTGGAATCCAGCAGACACATCCTAACACAATGCCCGGCACTGAAAGGGTATTATCAAAAGGCCTATTCTACTTTTGTGGGGGGAAATCCTAAATGTCCAAGAGGACTGTATATGGCACTTCATCACTGGTCATTAGAGGGGCCAGCTTCTATGTCTGGAAGAAGGCTGATAAACCTTTACTACTGACTTAGATTTGTTTAATATAAACTAATTTGCAGCTCCACTGATATGATAGGTTACTTCTAACGTGCTTAATACCCATAATAATCTAAGAGCGACCCGGGGATTGAACCTGTGTTGCTCCGTGTCGCCTTGCTTCCAAGGCAAGCACGTTGCCCCTGAGCTATCCTCCCGACTGATGTGAAGCATGACACACTGTCTCAGTCATCTTGAGATTTGGTCCCTATGCTGGTAGTGGAGTTTCTGCTATTAGTCTCAATTTTATTGAATTAAGTGCAATATAGTTTTATATTTTTTCATTTGCTGAAACTAAAGAAGTATTCAAGAAGAAATGATGAAGTAATATCGATGTATTTTAAATTAGAGTAATAGGAGTCACAGTAAATTAAGAGATGAGTTATTGACAAGGACATTTTTTAACCATTTTTAACCTGCTATACTCTTTGTAAATTGCTTACTGCATAATAATGTTTTTACTTGCTGTTAAGAATGTTTGTGGGGATTGCTGTATTTTTCCGTATTTTGTTTGTGTTAACTAAGTGCACAATAAAATACATTTAAAAAACATTGAATTTGTACCCAACGTTTATTTTACAGATATAGTTAACATAAAACTGTGACATGAAGCCATCTGTGCAATAGCTTAATGAAAATCTGCTTGATAATGTGTACTATGTAATGGCCATAGCTATTTAATACGTAAAGAGAAATGAGAGCAAGTTTAATCCTATGTTCTCATTAAATTGAGGCAAATGTAAGTCCCATATACCCCGTATTCCTGGAGCTGTACAGTGGGACTCTATTAGTGAGATGAAAGGGGAGGGACAGTTATATTGTTTCATAAAAATCATTGTGCTTTCTGAGCCAATAATATTGCTTCCCTAATCATAACCTGTAGAATTTGTATACAATTCATTACAAGCTTATTTTAAACTGCACACACATAAAAATAACCCTCAGCACCATATTTATCTGGGAAATGTGAGTAATGCAGCAGTTGTTTGATTCCATAAATTGCTGGTGTTATTGGAGAAAGCAAAGTTCTTTGATTCATTTGTAATTGTAACTTTATGTGTATTTTGGAGAGATTTTGGATGTAAAGAATTTGAACATACCGGCCAACAAACCGCAGACTTAATTAAATATTAAGAATTAAATGTATAGAGATTTGATTATGTAAATGAACGTTCGTGTATGAGAAATAAGGAGATTCAAGCAGGTCGTTTATTGTTGGTTCTGTGGACAAGTTTTCTATGATTGTGTAGTGACTTCTCATAAAAAAAGTTTGTGGACCACCTTTAATTCTTTTATTTGAATACATTTGAGTTCTAATCAAACCGCCTGTTTCTTGCACAGAATTGTGGGGTGGGAATGTATAGTAGGGGGAATTACATCAGGGGCCGCCGCATAGTGAGGGAGCCATACACTAGCCAAAATATATCTTATATACCCATAGTCACAAGATTGTTGTGAACCATTGAGGTAAAAGGTACGTTTGTGGGAGCAAAGGCATGACCCTTTTAGCAGCAGGGATGTGATGAGTATATTGGCACTAAGCTTATAGATACAGCATGCTTACCGGTGACTTGGTTAGATCTCTGGAGTTTTTCCAGCTTCCCTGGTGAGCAGGCTCAACCTAACCAGGTATATGAGGGCCTAGCGATCCATGTAAAGGATCTACCATTATACTGAAGTTGAGAAGCAGAGCCAAGACCCTGTAAAGTGAAGAGTAAAGAAAGACCTATGGGGACCCTCAAACCCCCAGTACTGTTGGTGTATGTGAATGGAAAGAAAATCATCAGTGAGCGGGACACACACTATGATTTATTCAAACTAAAGACTCAAGTGTTTAAACTGGGGAAGAAGCCATACTGTTTTAGAAGTTTTTACATAGGTGTTTACGTATTGGCCCAAATCTTGAAACTAACCCTAATAAATAAACCCTCTGTGTCTGTCTCTTGTCGATTCTACCACTCTTTGGGACAGTATCTTAGTCTATATAATGCAGAAAAAAAAACTTAACTGAATAAAAAATTAAGTATGGTTACCGCTAAACTTCTGAAATGATACCTTTTAAAATTCGCTGGAAAAAGATTAATTGAAGGGACATTATGGTTGCACCAAAGAACACTAAAGCAACAGAAACATTCCCGTTTTGGTTACCAAAGAAACTATAACTCAGTCACCACCATGCACTGTTCATGATCTCACACATGGCATCACAGATTACCTGCATGCCCAAGGTTCACACACGGCCTGAGGAACAAAAACAGCAAAGGATAAATAGCAGTGCTCTAACTTCTTACATTCATTTATATGTTTATTTTAAGGGCTGATATAAATCAGAGTCCACATGTACAGGAAACATTATTTTCTATGTCAATTAACTCAACATGTGGCTTTGGGAACAGTGCAGAGAAATAGCAGAGCAATGGTTGCTTTGATTACTATTGGCCTCCTTACAGGTGTGCCGGTCCGGAAACAACGGTGCCGGTAAGCCTACGTCACGGTTTTAGAACACAGCACAATCCAGCCAGGGACTCCCCTGACAATGAATGTGCCGCACAATAAAAACGCTTTTTATCTTGAATAACCCACAAGTTCTTTTATTTGAATAGGCTTCTGACCCGTCTCGCACCCACCTTTACAAACACCCTGTGTCACAATGGACTATGAACCAAGCCGGTGTGTATAAATAAGATATTTATTAATTTATTATTTAATGAAAAAAAGCTAAATCAAACAATTTTGACAACAGCCACCGATGTTGTGGCACACAATGCAATGTTTCCTACAGAACAATTGGTTCAGAAATCCTACCACAGTTCATATGACTCTTTAATGGCAAACAGGAAAAATAGTTTTAAAGCATGTGATTGCACTAAGGTTAAGCACTCCCCCTGCAAGACTCACCCACAAACATCAGCTAACTTAATTCCCTTTGGATGGAAGGCAGTGGCAAGGAGTAAGGATAAATGGAGAAGAATCGGATTTAGAATAAAGCCCACCACCCCAAAATGGGAAGTCAGAAAAGAAAATGAAAACCTGTTTTAGGAGCAAAACGGCAGAATCAGATTTGTATGATTACTCGCACAACAACTCACCACTGCGGTGGGACAGCTAGTAAAGACATTTGTGTTGCTACACTTGAGGAGATAGGGAAACCTAAAGACTGCTACTCATCCAACCAGGGCAACTTGGAAACAAGGTACGAAAATCGATTTTGGGGAACAAAGGAAATGCAAAAGAAAAATACACACGGCAAAATGAAAATTCGTTTTACACAGGATTTGTGATGACAGGTAGCCAAGGAAAGGGATGAGCTGTCAAAATCGGACATCGGATTTAAGGACTAAGACAGGGGTACACAACAGATTGGATTCTAGACAAAAGGGATTGCTCTTAATGGGACTACGGTTTGGGTGTTCAATGGTACAAATGCAAATACATTGGAATTCATGGTGTAAGCACACAATACACTGACAGATTCTGTTTTCAGTGACAAGGACTCATTCTGTTGAGGTTATACTTTAATGACTATAGTTAGTAAAAAAACTCGACAAAATTGTTGATTTCGAATGGCAACAATATTGAACATGAATTTCAATGGGAAATGAATTGATTTATTTCAAAATGATACTGAGGACTTATACAGACAACTGAAAGATTTATCAAAGGAATGCGCTAACATACATAGGTTCATACAGATTCTTCTAAGGAAAGATGAATGAATTATACTGGCAAGTTGGGACTTTCAATGGGATTTTCTATGGGATTCAGGTTACAAAAGGAAAGGGGTATGCAATTTGGGACTGGCGTTGTTTACTACTTACAAGGTAAGCCTTGGTTTGGGATTCTGGAAAGTCAGCGGGATCTCAGGACCCTCTGGACAGCTAGGCAAGGGGCCTGGTCTCTGCACTCTCCTGGATAGGATTCTGGACAGCCAGCTGGACCTCAAGACTCTCTGGACAGCTAGGCAAGGGTCTCGTCTCTGCACTCTCTTGGATGGGATCAGCTGCCTATGTCTTCTTTCTCCTGTCTGCCTGGATTCTTGTGTGTGTGTCTTATCCTGTGTCTAGTACAGTCCCATCTTATATAGCCCACATGACATAACTCATTTTACAATCTAGGGGAGTTCTCTTGAATTACCCCTATGCCCAGGATTGGACAGTCTATCATTTCTTTCTCCGCCCCCTGGCCTTATTGGCTCACGGGAGGGAGCATCATTTGTCTGTTTGGTCCTTTACGACAGTTCTTTCTTTTTCAGGTCCATTCTTTAGCAAAACTAAGTTATGCATCATAACTTCAAACTTATACTTGCCACCGCCATAAGAAGTAGATCAGTGGTTTCAGTGGACCACAGGGAATTAGACAGTCCGACTGCCAACTCCATGCGAGGTAGCCTAGCCCTTTGGTGCATTTTTGCCCTTTTCATGAAATACATAACAGTTACAATTCCGCAAATAATTCGACATGTTCATAATCTCATTTTCCATCTGTCCACCAATTTTCCTCTTTGTCCCATTTATACATCAGCCAGAAACAAATCTTTACTGGCCATTTCAGTCCACAAAGTGCTAGGAAAATGTACTAAGTCTCTTAACATCAGCATGGAAATTTCATGGAACAATAGCATAAAACAATATTATTTTCTTATTCTGAGTGCTGGGAAAAATGCCTAAAATGAATCACAATTTTAATGACAATATGGAGGATCTGTGACATATGGGGCAGTGCTTCATTCCCCACAGCAATCTGTGTCCCCCTGGCTCAGCTTGCAACAAAATACTTTTATTGCCTCTTTGAAGTTTGTCACTTAGTCCTTCAGAGGGGGTGCTGGAGGAACTCGCAATTCTTGGTCAAGCACTAGCCCCACTGCCTTTCTTTGTCTTCTCTGCTAGTACTGCTGGCTAGTCTGGCAGAACAGGTAATTATCACGCTCTCAGCCACCTCATATGTCATTGCAGAATAGTTCACTTATAAGTGTGACTTTCAGGTTGAGGCAAGACTTCCAATTGCATTTTTCCTGCCTGAGCCAAACTGGTTTTACTGGTATTCCTGAGCCCCTGCCAAGTTGATTGCAGTCTTTTGGGGGAAAACATAATATACATGGCTTGGTCAGCCCCACACCCCAACATATTCACTGACAATTCTGTGAAAGCAAAGCTTCCCTTACACTGTGGCTTTTCAAAGTAAGTTTCCTTTTTCCTCTTTTAGTTGTGTGGAAGCTGTATTTCATCCAATGTTTGAAATGCGGTTCTGTAAGTCATGAGAGTCTTTTAATTTTTCCTTCTTGAATGGGTTTGCATTGGTAGTTGATCCATAGACATGGAGGGATAGACCCTCTGCACAAGGTTCTTTTGATTTGACACAGAAGAAAAAGACAAGCCGTTTTCATTCATTTGCAGTGTTTCAGAGTGCTGCCGTTCACTTGAAAGGGAAAACAAAAGCTGTGTTGAGTTGCAATGTGAAATCCTTGCCCTTCATCTGAATGAACAGTAAGACAAGGCTGTTTTCGGATGTATTGCCTAACCTATTGGCATTCAGATGGAATAAAGCATGCAGGTCTGTTTTTCAATGCATCGCATAACTTTGTGGTATTTCAGATGAAAGAAAAAAACAAACGCAGGGCCGTCCTGAATGCAGTGCACAACTTTGGTATTCAGATGACAGAACAGCAAAATGTAGAGCTGTTTTTTTCAGTGCAGTGCATAACATTGTGGCTCAGATGAAAGAAACACAAACGTAGGGCTATTCTTCAATGCAGTTTTCAACTGCTTGCCACACATGTGCC
Source organism: Ambystoma mexicanum (assembly GCF_040938575.1). Lineage (NCBI taxonomy): Eukaryota > Metazoa > Chordata > Amphibia > Caudata > Ambystomatidae > Ambystoma > Ambystoma mexicanum. The sequence continues at coordinate 555,081,772 of NC_090932.1, forward strand.
AGGGAAGTAGAGCACAGGCGTTTTTTGTGGCAATGTTTAAATGTGGTTGTTAGGTGAATGGGATTTCTGTTAGGGCCTGCAAATTCACCTCACAGATTCCACCACCTGCTCTTCCATGACTTTTTGCTGGGGAAGAGTAGGGCAGAGTGGGGTTTCCTCCTTCGGCAGAATTCTCCTTCATCAGGGAGCGGCACTCCAGGATCCCCTTCCGTCTTTGGGTTAGAAAGTATGGTGCGGCAACCTCTTTCCTTCCTCCCCTTCCAGGTCCCCGGGGTGTTCCTCTCCAGGCTGGAATGTAAAGAAGTTAATTCTCTAATAGAAGATAGAAAATAAAACAAGTTTTAGTACTTTTTACTGACATTATTCCCGGAAGATTTACAACAATGGAACAACGACAACAGACGTAACTCCACGAAAAGCACCAAACAAAATACACAGCCTGCTCACAGGAAGGTTACGTGAAGTTTTGTCTAAGGAGGCAAAGCTGTAGGGAGAACCCAAAAACATAAAAGCATTTTGTATACCACACAGTGTTGTTGCTGATATGTAGTGCACAAATTAGTGGAGGCATTGACACCAAACTTGCAATAGAAGCTGGCAGATAGTGACTAAGCCTGTACCCCATACAAAGTGCACTCTGGGCATGGCCAGCAAGCACTGACCACTATGCCCCAGTCCTAGTGATAGATGTGCATAGCTGCAGGTTGCCCTCAGCTGGAACTGCAAGTAGAATCTCTGTGCTGGATACATGGCAAAATACCAGGACATTGCTTACTATGAGTACAGCCACTGTGATCAGAACTGCTGCAGGTCATGTCCTGATGGTACTGAAGGAAAGGTCACTATCCTCCGTTGATAGAATGCTCACAGGGCATGGCTGTAGACTAAGGTGCAGTTTTGTGTCAGGGGCGTGGCTGGGGCATTTTGGCACTGCAAGAAAGGAATCTATATACAAAAAACAAAGTGTTTATGGGTATGTATTTGGTGTTGATCTTGGGGACTCCTCATGAACGGTGAGGTTTGGCATCATGAATTTTGCATGGAATATTCCTTATTTCATTGGCAAATTAATGCAACTATTTCTAGCTCAATCAGCCATCCCTTTCCTGAAATATTTTTTGGTTTTTGGCATTATGTTTTGTGGTGTCCCGTCTCCATCTACAGGACATTTGTAGAAAGTGCTCATCATCGCACTGTCTGTGCTGAACTGGTCTCGTGTTTTTTTTTATTTTCTTATATTTTGTTAGATGAGAATGAGTGTGTCTTTCTTTTCATTGATTTGTTTTGGCAAACACCAATATTTCTTCATCTTTTTCGGTGGAATATGAACAGAAAATTGAGAATGGACATCCCGGGTGAAGCTGAGTACTTAAGCTTGTTTATGTATAAAGTGTATGATAACAAACCCCCAGAAAGTGGTATTGAGTCATAATATCATCACTTTATATAACACCGATTTGTAAAACAAAGTGTACAATATAGCGATTTCATTGATTTTCATTTGAAAATAATATCATGTTGAATATAGGTTAGTAAAAGAGCTTTCTTATAAAGGTAAGTGGCTGGTTGGATTAGGGGGTTGAAAGGGTGTTCAGGGTGAGGGTGCCTTTTAAAACAAGCATTGGCAAAGCCAATAGTTTTTGCGTTTACTGCTGTTCTTTCCGTTTTGTATTTAGAGGCACCACAGTGCAAGGAAGACGGTGCAACGTTTCAAAGGAGGATGAGTGGGTGTGCAAGAGAATGAGAAGGGAGGAGAATAGAGCAAGAGAGGGAATGATTGAGAGAGGGTGCCATTGATAATGAGCAAGAGGAAATATGAGTGAGGAAATTAAGCAACACTGTGAGCAGAAGGAAGAGAGGAGGTGGAGAGTTGGGGTGGGTCGGGTGGGTGGTGTAAGCAAGGCATGGTATCAAAGTAAGATAGACACAAGTGATCTCAGTTCGAGGGTGTTTATTGTACTTTTATCAGGAGTGTACACAATGGGCCTCATTACGACCCTGGCGGTAAGGGGTTAACGCCAGCGTTAGCTGCGCCGACCCCTTACCGCCAACTACGAGGTCCCTTAGCGCCATGGCGCTTTTAACACCTGCTTTTAGCAGGTGTTAAAATCCATGGCGCTAAGGGACCATGGAGTTAATTACGCCACCGTAATTTACGGTGGCGTAATTAACGCCTTCCCCACTCCCATTATGCCCTATGGGGCAAAAATGGGAATGGGGAAGGGTAAATGGGGATTGGGGACTTACCGCCCCGCCGACCTCGGAATGGGGCGGTAAGTCCGCCAACCACCATGGCGTAAACGTAGTTTACGCCATGGTGGTAAAGTCACGGCCCAGGCGGTAACTTACCGCCTGGGTCGTAATGAGGCCCAATGTCTATCTACACCTAAATCTAAGATGGGAGAAAGCTACGAATATCAAATAATAATAATACAGTCGTGGTGGAGTCTAGTCAAATAAAACGGCCTAACTAAAAAATAATTTGCCAATCCATACTTCTATGCTACAAAAAAGTATGGGATAATGTTCACATAAAGAAGGCAGTGTTCACAAAATGATAAGTCAGGAAGCTTACGCTGTGGGCCTCCCCCATGTTTTTAGCATGGGACAAGGTGGGTCTCTAAAGTACAGCATGCTACTGGGCTTCTTCTGCATGAGGTCACAGTTTCCTTCACCAACATCAGGGCCTTCTGCGCCCAAGTCTCTTTGTGCAAAGTCTCTTGTTTCAGAGGATCTGAGGTACCATAAATAAGAAAGAAAATGTCCTTTTCCAAATAGTCAAGACAGGCAATTTACACTTCGCCCTCGGTCCCCCTCAGTCGGGCTCAGATCCTTCCTTCACAATTAGTCCCCCTCAGCTGGGCTCAGACCAACTTTAATTCACAGGCATCCCTCAGCCGGGTTCACAGTTGCCGCAACAATGGGCCTCAATACAAGCATGCCAGTCTGGAAACAACGGTGCCGGTAAGCTTACCAGCACCATTGTTTCCAGACCGACATACTACAGGTCTGCTTGCCGGAGTCACTGTGCCCAGCAGGTCTGACCCTGCCAGACACAGCGGCCATGGTAATCAGACCACCACAGAAGCACTGGCAACGTTATTAATGGTGCTGGAGCTTTCGTGTTCCCCATTCCCATAGACTCCTATGGGACTCTATGGGAATGGGGATTAACAGAATTACCAGCACCTGACTTTCCAGCCGCCGAGGTTGCAATACCCTGGTGCTACCGGCAAGCCAGGCGATGGTAATTTTTTTGGGGTCTGGCAACAACCCGCTGATATCACCGGCAGGGTTACTGCCAGACCCGTTATGAGGCCCATTATCTTTGCGGGTACATTTTGCTGTTCACCCCAGATCCCCCTCTTCCGGATCAGATCCCCTTTTAAACATTCATTCCCCCTCGTCCGGGCTCAGACTAATTTCAGTTCATAGGCATCCCTCAGTCGGGTTCACACTTACCACAACAATGGGCCTCATTCCGAGTACGGCGCTAACCAATGGCGCTATTAACGCCTTGGTTGACGCCGTACCCAGACCGGCAGCGCCTTGGTGGATGGCGGAATTACCGCCCCATTCCAAGGTTGGCGGGGCGGTAATTCCCCATTCACCAAGGCTCTTCCCCATTCCCAAATGAGCCCCCATAGGGCTCAATGGGAATGGGGAAGATGCAAATAACGGTGACCGTTCATTACGGTCACCGTTATTGGCTTGGAGGCCCCTTTGCGCCCTCGACTTTAACACCTGCTCAAAGCAGGCGTTAAGGGCGAGGGCGCAAAGGGAACCTCGGAGTATGGCGGTAAGGGATTACCGCCACCGGTCTCGTTACCGGTGGCCGCTATCCCTTACCGCCATACTCGGAATGAGGCCCAATATCTTCGTGGGTGAGTTTTGCTGTTCATGCCGGATCCCACTCTTCCGGGCTCAGATCTGCCTTTAAACAATCAGTCCCCCTCTTCCGGGCTCACACTGATTTCAGTTTGAAGCCTTTTGAATGTGCATGGGATTTAACTTAACCCGTTGCAGGACCACTTTGATTTTGACATTCAATATTCACATGCTCTGTGGGGGGCACCAAACAGAGACCTTCGAGTGAGCACCCACATGGCACCGGACCACTCTGCATCTGGTACTCAACTGGGTTTTCATAAAGTTCATCAAACACAAGTTCTTTGTTCATACAATGTTGCTGCTTGCAACCTTGAGCATCACACAGTCTGGTCTGTTATCAGTTTATCCCGACTCACCGGCTCTGCTGAGTTCGTTGGTGGTTCTTTGCTGTCAGAGTCGACAACAGTACCATGGTGGCAATCGCTTCTCCCCACGTTGGCTATCAATGTGGGAGGGCCCTGTATACCTTTGAAAGACGCTACACCTCTCGTCAGCTACAATTCCTGGTGTTATGTTTCTTTTCTTTGAGGCTTTCTTGAAAAGGGCAAAGGTAACTCCCTCCTTGTCAACCTCTCTGGTCTCGCCGCCTTTCTCCTCTGTTTAAATGGCCCTCCCAGAATAGCTGCTTCCTCGTGCGTTTGGCCTTGCTCAGAGTGTGATTTCGTGCTCCGCCTTTTATCCGTGTGGGGAAGTGTGATGGAAGTCAGGTGTGTTTAATTACCAGTAATTGCCTGACTCTGTCTGACCCTTGCGTTGGGACATGTCATTTATACTGCTCTGGTGTTAGTGCATTGTCGCTCAAAGTGAACTGTCTGTTAGAAAGTGTTTGGCCCTCATTACAAGTCCGGCGCTGGACCATGGTGCTATTAGCACCATTGTCCATGCCGGAATCCGGCATGGTGGATGGCGGAATTACCACCCCATTCCAAGGTGAGTGGGGCGGTAATTCCCCATTCACCATTTGCCCTTCCCCATTCCCATTTTTGCTCCATAGGGCATAATGGGAATGGGGAAAGGCGCTAAGTACGGTGCCGCAAATTGCGGCACCGTACTTAGCACCAAGGTCACTTTGCAGCATGGGTTTTAACGCCTGCAAAAAGCAGGCGTTAAAACCCGGGACCTCTTAATCAGGCGTTAAGAGTTAACGGCGCCGACGGCGCCGTTAAACCCTTAACACCTGGCTTGTAATGAGGGACTTTGTGTCGGAAAAGGGGGGAGGGGGGTAGAGTTTCTAGATATCCTACCTGGTAGGATGGGGAAAAGGTGTCATAAGGAAGGGGATATCACGTCTCACCCTTTGGTGTCCCACTTCCACACCCAGACGACCCCCCATCCAGGGGATCCTTGCGCACTGGTCTACCCCCAATAACTGGATCCAATAGTGATCACCATGTCCTAGCCACCTACATGAAAGAACCCGGGGTTAGCGGGTGAGACACCTTCAGGTTTCTCACAGACGATTGTAGAGAGAGTTGGGTGGGTTCTGGTAGAGAAAGTTTATGAGGGTGGGTGGTCATAGAGAGAGGTGTGTGGGTACAATAGAGAGAATTGGGGTAGGGTGTGAGGGGATAGAGACATTGGGGAGATTGAGTGAGGGTAGAGATAGTGGGAGTAGTGTGTGTAGGTGGAAGTAGCGAGAGTGGGGGCAAGGTGGGTTGGGTAGAGAGAGTGGGTGTGGGTCTGTTGAGAGTGGTGCTAGGATGTGGGCATGGGGTAGAGAAAGTGGAGGTAGGTTGAGTGGGTGACGATAGAGAGAGTGGTTTTAGGGTGGGTGAGGTGGAGAGAGTGGGGTAGAGTGGGTGGTTGGGGACAGAGTCGGGATAGGGTGGGTTTGGGTAGAGTGATGGGGGAGGCTGGGTGGGGCTAGAGAGAGATGAGTGGGTGGGGTAGAGAGAATGAGGGTAGTGTGGGTGACAGTAGAGAGCTTGGGGAGGCTTGGTGGGGTAGAGAGCGAGTGGGAGTAAGGTGGGCAAGTGTGGGCAGTGAGAGTGGGAGTAAAGTGGGTTAGGGTAGAGAGATGAGGTAGGGTGGGTGGGGCTAGAGAGAATGGAGGTATGGTGGGTGGATGGGGTAGAGAGAGTGGCGGTAGGGTGGATGTTTGGGATGAGAGATAGGGGGTCATGTGGGCAGGTGTGGGTAGGGAGACTGGGGGAAGGTTGAGTGAGGGTAGAGAATGGAGGTAGGATGGTTGGGTGGGGTAGAGAGAGTAAGGGTAGGGTGGGTTTGTTAGCGAGACTGGGTGGGTGCAGTGTGAGTGGTTGTGGACAGAGTTGGGGTAGGGTGTGTTGGGTATAAGGTAGAGGTCAGGAGGATGTATGGGTATAGAGACAGTGGAGGTAGAGGGGGTGGAGGTAGAGAGGCTGGGGTACGATGGGTGGGGTAGAGAGACTGGGGGTAGGGTGGGTGAGGTAGAGAGTGGGGGTATGGTGTGAGGGTAGAGAATGGAGGTAGAGTGGATGGGTGGGCATAGAGAGAGTAGAGGTAGGGTGGGTGGGGTAGAGAGAGTAGACGTAGGGTGGGTGTGGGTAGTGAGAGTGGAGGTAGGGTTGGTGACTTTGGTAGAGAGTTTTTTTGTTTTTTTATTAAACTGTTTGGCTAAAGAAACCTTTTAACACTACATATAAAAAAAAACAATTCATTACCCATCACAATATTATTTCATATACTAAATCAACAATATAAATTCGTAAATACGTAATATAATTTCCTTTCCCTTTAAACTAGCTAGCAATTTAAAAATCATTATTACCTCATCATATACAATTTGGGCTTAATACATTGGGGGTCATTACAACCCTGGCGTTAAGGGTTTAACACCTGATTAGGAGGTCCCTTTGCGGCTCCCGACCTTAACGCCTGGTCTGGACCAGCCGTTAAAGTAGGGACCCGCAAAGGGACTTCCGAGGTAATTACGGTACCGCAATTTGCAGTACCGTAATTACCACCTTCCCCAGTCCCATTGAGCCCTATGGGGCAGAAATGGGAATGTGGAAGGGCCAATGGTAAATGGGGAATTACCGCCCCGCCAACCTTGGAATGGGGCGGTATTTTCCCATTTACCATTGGCGGACTCGTTACAATACCGGCAGCAGCCATGGTTCTAATCGCGCCATTGGTTACCGCCGGTGTTGTAATGAGGGCCATTGTGTTATTATATTATTGCTCATCTTCTTAGAGCAAACTGTCCACAATTTGAAGCCACATATGGTACATAGTAAAGTTTAAAATTGTGCTACTACCAGAACACAAAAGACCCCAGTATGGTCTGATTTAAAATGTCCTAATTCAAATCTTAAATTATAATACGCTTTAACATAAAACTCTCATATCTCATGTTCATCCATGCACCTGTCCTAGAAAGTGTAGGTAAAAGTTATAATCTCAGTTGCATTATGAATCTCTTCGCCTTATCATTATATACATTCTTAAAATAGGAACTAGGTGAGTCTACTGGGAAACATTGGGCCTCATTACGAGTGCGGCGGTAAGGGTTTAATGGCACCGGTAAGGATGACGGTGCCGTTAACCTCTTACCGCTGCATTCCGAGGTCCCTTAGCGGGTTCTACTAAGGCCGGCTGGTAAAACCAGCCGTCCTTAGCGGGAGCCGCTAAGGGACCAGGGACCTAATAACCAGGGACCTAATAACGGGCCTGCTATTTACAGGCCCGTTATTAGCTCCCTCCCCATACCTATTGAGCCCTATGGGGGCTCGAATGGGAATGGGGAAGGGTATTTTGAATGGGGACATACCGGGTCCTCCAAGGTTGGAATGACCCGGTAAGTCCCCATTCAAAGAACACGGACCCGGACACGACCATGGCTACCTCCAAACTCGTAATGACCCCCATTGTATTATATAATGTTAATATTTCTTTTGTTGGATCAAAAAGAGGTTGTTATTTCTGTTCCATTTCTTGGATAATTGTTGTATCTTTGGTTCCACCAATGACATATTAACATCCTTATCTATTGTTAGGCAGAATCATGTGCAGTACCCTTTGGGAACACTACACACAATTAAGACTACAAGTGTAAGTACAATTTCACCTTTGGTACAAGCCCGTTTTACACAGCGTACGATGGCTGAACAGCCTGACTTATCTCAAGAGTAAAGTGAGCAGTAGAACAAGTTACACAAAGGACCAACAATTACAGTGATTCAAACAAACACTTACTCAAGGTTTCTTTGTAAAAGAATATACATTTATTTACACAGTTAGTTTGAAAACATGACACTAGCAAGAGCAGCTCAATATCACACACTAATAAACCCCAAATACACAACCGGTAAGTAAATGAACAAGTTCTGCTCCCCTGAAGTGGGAGCAAAATGGCACTTCAGATACTTTAAAAAGGGTTAAAAAGACAAGATTATAAGAACAGACAGCACAAATACTTGCATAGGCAGGGCAAAGGGTTTCAGTGAGCTACCAAATTAATTCAGTTCATAGGCCTGGGCCAAAGACAATGGTTCAAAGTCTTTGTATAGGATAGCACAGTTCTGGTAGTAAACGGTTAACAGGGTAATTCATAGAATTTCGCTGAAAAGTGTCGCAAGCGGCTGGCGCAGAGTGTCCGCGTGCGATTGACTGCGCCAGGCACGTGCGCTAAAACCGATTTCCGCGCACAGCGTATTCATGGATTTCATGCTCCCAAACCAGCCGTGGCGCAGAGTATCGCAGCGACCCTGCAGCAGCGCCAGTAACGCCCCCAAGAACGCCCTTGCGCAAGGAAAAGCCATCAAAATCGCTAAATCATCGCAAAGGGCTGCGCTAACCCTGGACCAGTTACAGGGCTGCCAAACAAGGAACGCAAAGCGGGAAACGTGCATATCAGGGGTACACGTGAAGTCATACACGCGATTGACCAGGGTAAGTGTATTACAGGGGTACGCGGGAAGTTCAACACGCGATTAGCCAGGGTACGTGTATTACAGGGGTACGCGGGAAGTTCAACACGCGATTGGCCAGGGTACGTGTATTACAGGGGTACGCGGGAAGTTTAACACGCGATTGGCCAGGGTAAGTGTATTACAGGGGTACGCGGGAAGTTCAACACGCGATTAGCCAGGGTACGTGTATTACAGGGGTACGCGGGAAGTTCAACACGCGATTGGCCAGGGTACGTGTATTACAGGGGTACGCGGGAAGTTTAACACGCGATTAGCCAGGGTAAGTGTATTACAGGGGTACGCGGGAAGTTCAACACGCGATTAGCCAGGGTACGTGTATTACAGGGGTACGCTGGAAGTTTAACACGCGATTGACCAGGGTAAGTGTATTACAGGGGTACGCGGGAAGTTCAACACGCGATTAGCCAGGGTACGTGTATTACAGGGGTACGCGGGAAGTTCAACACGCGATTGGCCAGGGTACGTGTATTACAGGGGTACGCGGGAAGTTTAACACGCGATTGGCCAGGGTAAGTGTATTACAGGGGTACGCGGGAAGTTCAACACGCGATTAGCCAGGGTACGTGTATTACAGGGGTACGCGGGAAGTTCAACACGCGATTGGCCAGGGTACGTGTATTACAGGGGTACGCGGGAAGTTTAACACGCGATTAGCCAGGGTAAGTGTATTACAGGGGTACGCGGGAAGTTTAACACGCGATTAGCCAGGGTAAGTGTATTACAGGGGTACGCGGGAAGTTTAACACGCGATTAGCCAGGGTAAGTGTATTACAGGGGTACGCGGGAAGTTCAACACGCGATTAGCCAGGGTACGTGTATTACAGGGGTACGCTGGAAGTTTAACACGCGATTGACCAGGGTAAGTGTATTACAGGGGTACTCGGGAAGTTCAACACGCGATTAGCCAGGGTACGTGTATTACAGGGGTACGCGGGAAGTTCAACACGCGATTGGCCAGGGTACGTGTATTACAGGGGTACGCGGGAAGTTTAACACGCGATTGGCCAGGGTAAGTGTATTACAGGGGTACGCGGGAAGTTCAACACGCGATTAGCCAGGGTACGTGTATTACAGGGGTACGCGGGAAGTTCAACACGCGATTGGCCAGGGTACGTGTATTACAGGGGTACGCGGGAAGTTTAACACGCGATTAGCCAGGGTAAGTGTATTACAGGGGTACGCGGGAAGTTCAACACGCGATTAGCCAGGGTACGTGTATTACAGGGGTACGCTGGAAGTTTAACACGCGATTGACCAGGGTAAGTGTATTACAGGGGTACGCGGGAAGTTCAACACGCGATTAGCCAGGGTACGTGTATTACAGGGGTACGCGGGAAGTTTAACACGCGATTGGCCAGGGTAAGTGTATTACAGGGGTACGCGGGAAGTAATACACGCGATTAGCCAGGGTACGTGTATTACAGGGGTGCGTGGGAATCATCACACGCGATTAGGCTGGGTGGGTCCTCACAGGTGTTCCCTGTACACCCTCCACGGCCCCTGCAGGCAGTCTACAAAACAGGGGACTACCCTGCACACCTGCTCATGTCCCCCTGCACCCCCACCCCCCCAGCAGTGCAGGGGCAGCCTCCACCAGGCCCCCACTCATGTCTCCCACCACCCCCACCCTCCCGCCACCAGGGGCAGCCTCCACCAGGCCCCCACCCATGTCTCCCACCACCCCCCGCCACCAGGGGCACTCTCCACCAAGCCCCCACCCATGTCTCCCACCACCCCCACCAGTGCAGGGGCACCCTCCACCAGGCCCCCACCCATGTCTCCCAACACCCCCACCCACCAGCACTGTGGGGCACGTGGCCAGCAGGCAGTCAGGCAGCAGCAGATGGCAGGTGGGAGCGTGCTCAGGGCTCTGGGGGGCAGTAATTTCGCCTCCTGGCCAGGAGCGTAGTCTCTCGTGTGTGAACGCGTGGACAGCCTGATAGGTAGTGAAATCCCACACGTCAGCAAAGGGCCTTAGCGCGTAAACCCGTCAACAGCATATGCGCGCCTATAGTCACCTGCACGTGCAGGAAATTGTTGCGTGACACGTCCCAGTGTCAAAGCGTGTGATTGGTGAAAATGGATGTACACGTAGAAGTGACAAAGCGTGTGATTGGTGAAAATGGATCTACACGCAGGACTGACAAAGCGTGTGATTGGTGAACGTACACGCCGCGTAAGTGACGCTGTACGTGTGGGCCTGTATATAAGGTACATGTAGAACACCATTTCCTTGTACGTGCTTTTCGTGGAGAGCGAGTGGGTGAAATCTGTACTTCTTGTCGTTTCACACGCGATTTACTTCACGGCGTTTCCAGTTCGTATTCCCTGTTACCTCTGACAGCTTTTTCTCTTTTTTCTCTTTTACTGGTTTACCTGGGCCTGTTCCCTCAAACAGTGTCCCCTTCTACTGTTGTCCTGTCTTCTCAGACAGCGCACACATCTTCTTTTGGCGGGGGTTTAGCCAGCCAAACGCGCTCATTCTTCACGCTCTTTTACCTGGCAGACGGTGAGTCACGCACGTATCCAACTTCTGTGCTTGCCCCGTGTGTTGCCTACCCCTTCAGAGGTCATTCTAGGCTGCGTGTGACACGCATACGTTCATTCTTGTGTTACTGGGTGCCACAGCGTAGTGCAGGTTTTTCTTTCTGCACACGTGGTCTAGGAGGGGTTGCGTGCACGTCATCTCCCTTTTTTGGGCCTCCTGTGCGTTGCGTGACCCGTCATCTTTCCCCAGGGGTTACAATCAGCCGTGCTAGAGCACTAGGGTACAATTACCATCTGGTACCCAACCCCTTTGACCCCCAATTGCCCAGGACAATTGTCTACAGCCACTCCCATACGCACATTAACATCAGTGCCATGGCTGGGAGGCGAGGATTCCGTAAGGGTGGCAAAGGTGGAAGAGCCACAAGTGGTGGCCGTGGTGGATCCGGTAGGGGACGTGGTCGTAACTTGCAGGGTGAGCCTGACCCCCCACGTGTGGAGGACCAGTCAAGGGCACCCATCATCCCCCCCCCTCCCCCCCCTCCCCCCCTCCCGTTGAGGCTGAAGTGGCTGACACCATCCATGCTCAGCCCTTGTTGGACCAGCCCATTGTGGCACCAGACCTGGCTGACTCCATGGCTGACTTCCAGGTCAGCAGGGCTACGACACGTGCGCTGGTGCACGTTGATGCCATCATGCCACGTGGATCTGGGGCTGCAAGGTCATCTACTGCACCAAGGAGGCAGGGCGGAGTGGCTGCAGGGGCAGCTGCGGCTCCATCCACCCCAGCCCTCACACACCCAGCCAGGACAGTGTCGGTCCTAGTCCATGCTGCTGACATTCCCCCTGACACCATCACACTCGAGCCAATGCCTGCACCAACTCCCATGCTGAGTGTGCAATCCCACACTCCTGATACAGAGTCCACCAGGGCTCCTGCCCCTAGTGTCCAGAGCGGCGCAGGACACTCAGGATCACCACCACCTTCCAAGCGGAAGAGGAAGAGTGCTCGTCCGGCACAGGCTGATGCCCCAGACACGGCTACACAGTCCGGCCCGTCCAGGAAGCCCAGCTTCACGGATGACGAACTGAATGCACTTGTCGAGTATGTGTCCGGACATGACAACGAGATGGTCATTGTTGCAGGATCCAAGACCACACCTGCACAACGCCAGGCACACTGGCAGACCGTTGCGGACATCGTAAGTGCCCTTGGAATCGTGAGGCGCACAGCCAATGATTGCTATAAGCGCTGGAATGACCTAAAGCGCAGGGCAAAGAGTAAGCTGGCCTCAAGTCATGCCGCAACTCTAGTGACTGGAGGTGGGTCTCCAGTAGTAGACATGGAACTCACTCCACATGAGTCAGTCGCTGGGACCTACGTCACGGAGGAACAGATCCAAGGCGTGGGAGATCTGGCTGATTACGAGGCATTGTCCGGTGAGTGCACATGCATGTGTGTGTCATACATGTGCATGGTGTGTGTGTGAGGGCTTCTGTTTGGGTGCCAGGAGAGAGTGTGTGTGCCTCAGTCGTATGGGTCAGCCATGTGCTTCATGCAATACTTCCTGCGCAGCTGCATTTGGCCATAGCAGTATCCCTTCTGCCAACAGTAGACATCTAGCACAACTGCACGCCAGTTGCCCTTGAAGTGTCACCTTGACACAACAGATTTGCTTAATTTTCACTGTTCATTCAGTCAGTTTGTTTGCATTCCACCACTTTCACTAGGCATGTCGCTGTCCACTAGTCACATGTCTGACATGGGTATGGTAAAGGGGAGTGACTTTGTTACCTGGATATCATTTGTACACACATGTCCCTGTGCAATTTGACCATTACAGACTGGCAGCTCCAGGTGAAAAATCTGACCTGTCAGAATCAGAAAAGCTATTACATGCGGGAACTGGACTGAATGAATAGGTGCTGCCCTCCTCTCCATCTTCACTCAATAGCAATGGTACATGCCATCTGTGTGATGGCATGTGTGTTTCACCTGCCAATCACAGGCCAATGTGTGATGCCACTGCCAGGCAGCATGCAGAAAATTTGTTCATCTTCCATCTTGGTGTCATCAGTGTGTGCCGTTTGCCTGCACTTCATACGCAGTGAGGGTGCATGCATGGGAGGGTTTTAGTCATGTGGGACATGTCAATCAAGTACTGGTTCTCTTGCTTCTCAGCCCTCAATGTGTGCCATGGTGCTAATGCCTGTTTCCATTACTTTGTTTTCATGTCTTTGCAGGGGAAGACGCACCTGATACTGCTGGGGTTGTGGAGATGGTGCAGACCCAGGAGGTGTCCCAGGGCCGACCAACCACCAGTGAGGGACGTGGTGTGGTGGTGGGGGAGAACCCACAAGTGCTGCAGGTCGTGCTCTCAAGGGGTGTCTCTGGCTGCACCTCCCCCGAGCTGTACTCAGGTGTTGATTCGGATGAGACCTACGTGCCGTCGCTGGTGAGTGTTCCAGGGAGGGATTCTGTTCTGTCTCACCCACCTGCACCAGGGTCAGTACCCTCCATGGGGATGTCAGTGTTGGCAGCTACGCCTTTGGTGGTTACGGATGCAGGGTCACACTCCGCGACATCTGATCCTGTTCCTGGGCCAGCAGATCAGAGGGGGAATGCAGTCCTGCAGCCTCAGGCAGTGCCGGCACAGCAAGGCGCAGTTCGCCTTGCCCCAGACAGGTGTGGTGCCCGCCGACGTGGTGGCCGTACGCCACCTGGCAATACCGCATGGGAGCAATCCATTTACGGTATGGCTACCCAACAGGCTGCATCATCCGAGATGATGGCTCAGGCCATGGATAGGGTGGCCACTTCCATTGTCCCCCCAGAAAGGCTGATGGAGCGACTAGAGCAGGCAACTGACTCCATCTGCCAGTCACACAGGGAGGACATGTTGGGGTCCAACAGGGACAGGCGGGCGGCACTGGCGACTCTGCAGGAGGCCATCTCCATTGAGTCCCAGGGCCACAGGGAAGCCCTGAGGCAGGAGCTCCTACACCTCAGGACGACTCTTGTTGAGCTTGAGGCTTCCACACACCAAAGGACAGAACAGCAGCTGGAGCGTCTCACCCGTACGCTCTCAGCTGAGATGCAGGCAACGAGGGCGGAGGTCCGGGCATCCCGTGAGTTGTTGCATGGGGACCTCCGCACACTCATCCTCCAGAACCAGACCTACCACACCCGCATGCTTGCAGCCATGGAGGAGCAGACTAGGGCCTTGCGTGGGCTGCCTCCCATAGTGCAACCACCTCCGGATGCAGCTGCACAGGGTGATAATAGCGACAGCAGTGACACTCCCACAATAGGGTAGCCGTGTGGGCCATGAGCCCATGGAGGTGTTTTATTTTCCCAGGATCCACGCAGGTGGGTTCTGGTGTGCATCCTGTCCTCGGACCTCCTGGGTGGCCTCCCCAACCCCCCCCGGGCCCATCAATGGCCATTTTTGATTTTTTCTTATTTTCATTTTTATTTTGATTTCTTTTATTCCCAATTTTTTTGGGAGGATCTGTTGGCTCCGATCTGTTGGCTCCGATCTGTTGGCTCCGATCTGTTGGCTCCGATCTGTTGGCTCCGATCTGTTGGCTCCGATCTGTTGGCTCCGATCTGTTGGCTCCCGTGGTTCCTGTGGGCATACGCTGCATTGTGGCTGGGCACATGCAGGCTTGTAATGTATTTGGTTCAGATGCTTGGGTTTGAGTCACACACACCCCTCCTGCTTCCCGTTTCCATGGGCTTGCAAAGGGTGTGCCCAAGTGACAGTGAATTACACAGTGACGTTGGACTCCCATTAACTGTGTGGCCAGTCTGTAGTCAATACTGTGTATACATTCCTAGTGCATATTGCTGTTGTGTTGTACACTGCATGTTGCATTGATGTGTAACTCTTCTTCTGTGTCTACCTCCCAATTTGCAGGTCCCTTCCTCAAGTCCACACAAGGACCTCTAGTCTGGCGATGGGGACCATGTTGGCAGCAGTGCACCTACAACTCTACATGGCGCCAACACTGCACAGTTGGTAGTGGTGGGAGTGCAGGCATTTCCAGGTGGTGAGACTACTAATATGTTACATTTTTGATGTCATGTTAATGGTACTACGTGCTCAAGTATGTTGTTGGTCCGGCATTGCTGTGAGCATTTCAGGTGTTGCAGGTTTCTAATAGTGCCACTGTACATAGTGAGAGTGATGTCATGTTGTGTGGATTACTTTGTTTACCTGCAATTAGCATGTCATGGCACGGTGTGTCGTGTGGCAGTGCTGGGGTTGGGTTGGCTGACATGGCACTGTCCTCTTGTTGCATTTTGCAAGTGGGTATTCATTTTAGCTGCTTCAATGTGTAACTTCACAAAACTGCATTGGTGGTGTCTGTGTGGGTAGGGATGCACACATTGTGACACTTCCA
This sequence comes from Ambystoma mexicanum, assembly GCF_040938575.1. Classification (NCBI taxonomy): domain Eukaryota; kingdom Metazoa; phylum Chordata; class Amphibia; order Caudata; family Ambystomatidae; genus Ambystoma; species Ambystoma mexicanum. The sequence goes on from NC_090932.1 coordinate 555,097,470, forward strand.
GGTGAACAATCTCAGGCTGACATGGAATTCCCGGTTCATTCTCCACACATTCAGGATCAGTGTCAGGTTGAGTCATCATTGATTGTCAGATGGAATGTGCCAGGGCAGTGTGCACTCCACAGGGGTGTGATTTCTATGTGAAGTAATTAGCCACTAGCTGTGTACGGGCTGCCTCCCCCCGTGCCCTTTCCCCTCCCATGCGCAGCGGCTGTGCATGTGGTTGGGGATGTGGGGCCACCACCATGTCCACGGCCAGGCCCCGGCGTGTTGCAACGTTGTGCAGGACACATGCTGCCACTATGATCCTGCACACTACTGGGGGAGCGTATAACAGCTGCCCGCCAGAACGGTCAAGGGAGCGAAAGCGTGACTTCAGCACTCCGAATGTGCGCTCCACTATGCCCCTGGTTGTGATGTGGGCTGTGTTAAATCTTACCTGGGGTGGCGTGGTGGGGTTCCGAATTGGCGTCATCATGTGGGGGCTGAGAGGGTAGGCACTGTCCCCTGTGGAGGTGGGGATTGGTATCATTGGTGAGGTTGTGACCTTGCTCAGTATCCAACATGCATGCATGTGCAGTGGCATACATACTCACCAAGCAGCCATGTATCGCCATGCCGCCCAGCTTCTAGGTCCCGGCTTAGGGTGGACATTCGGTAAATGAAGCTGTCGTGGGTGGAGCCGGGATAGTTGGCATATACTGAGGTGATGATTCCCTTGGCATTACATGCTACCTGCACGTTGATGGAATGCCAGTGCTTGCGGTTCCTATAGATGTGCTCAGATGCCCTGGGGGGACGTAGAGCCACATGGGTGCAGTCGATGGCACCTAGCACTTTGGGGAATCGTGCCACTGCGTAAAAATCCAGGGCGGCAGCATGCCTTTCTGCAGGTGTTCTGGGCAGGTATATGTGCCTGCGGACTGATGGGCGTGCAGTCATGATGTTCAAGACCTGGTGTAGGCAGCGTGACTGGGTGGCCTGTGACACCCCACCCACTATGGCACTTGTCCGCTGAAATGATCCAGTGGCTAAGAAGTGCAGTACATTGAGGACCTTCTCCAGGGGGCTGAGTGCTTGGGAGCACAGGGTGGGTGATGTGAGGTCATCCTCCCACTCAGTCACCAGGTCCAGTATGATGTGTGGTGGAAACCTGTACCTCCCATACACCTGGTCATCAGGCATCCCGAAAAGGCTGGTTCTGGGTGTGAATATTCTGGCCCTGACTATCCTCCTCCTCCTTTGGTAGCCCACTGCCACTGCTGCTAGGAACGGTATGTTCATCCTGGCGTCTGAGCTTGTTATTGTTAAAGTCCGCGATTTATGCTTAGCGCGTGTTCTAGGCGAGCGTGTGACCCGCGCAGCCCTGGAATCCTGTTGCCAGTCCAATAGCGTGTGGAAATTCACACGCACCACGGGATACAGCGTGTGACCCGCGCAGCCCTGGAATCCTGTTGCCAGTCCAATAGCGTGTGGAAATTCACACGCACCACGGGATACAGCGTGTGACCCGCGCAGCCCTGGAATCCTGTTGCCAGTCCAATAGCGTGTGGAAATTCACACGCACCACGGGATACCGGTTCGCTGACGTACTTGCGTGTGTAAGTGGCCGCGCACCCATTAAATACACGTACATAGGCCAATCGCGTGTACGCGCACTTTTGTCCAATTACACGCGATGACACTCTGACGTGCAGTATCTCCACGTGTGCCCCGTCATCACGTCCTGAGTGGGGAACACCCGTGCGGGTCACGTCACAGACGCGCTTACGCGCTGAGGGACTCTGGTCCAATAGAATCGCGTATGCGTGCTGACGCGCTTACGCGCTAAGGGCCTTTCCTCGGATTTCACGCTGACGTGCAGGATTTTCACGTGCCAAATCACTCCGTATCAAGCTGGCCACGCGAAAACACACGGAAGCCCACGCTCCTGCCCAGAAGGCCGAGTTACTGCCCCCCAGTGCCCCGAGCAGCCTCCCACGTGCCATCTGCTGCTGCCTGCCTGCCTGCCTGCCTGCTGCCACCGTGCCCTGCCATTTGGTGCCTGCACATCAGCCATCTGCAGGGGTCCAGTTGCTGTGTCCACCCCTGCTGGAACTGAAGACTCCCGACTGGTATTACATCGCTCCACAGCCCAGCCCCAGGACCCAGTTGCCCACCCACACCTGCCTCTGGGGTTGCCATGTCGGGCACTTCCACATCTGGCACCAGTGGCAACCCCAGGCCAGAGGGGCAGAGGGGCACCAGCTTCACTGTCACCGAAGTTGGTGTCCTGGTGGAGCATGTCCTGGGGCAGTATGATGCCCTCTTTGGATCGTCCCGCGCCAGCAAGGAAGGACGGCAGAGGATCTGGGCCGACTGTGTGGTTGCCATCAACGCGGAGGGGGTGGCAACCCGCGACGTCCTGAAGATCAAGAAGCGCTGGGAGGACTTGAGGTCCAGGACCCTTGTGAAGGCCCGGCGCCTCGTGGAGGGGGGCCGGGGCCGCATGAGTACCATCCAGATGAGGGTCCTGGAACGCGTATGCCCAGCGCTCCACGCCCAGATCCTTGAGAGGGAGGCCCGTCTGGAGTTGAGCGGTAAGTGTCCATGCATTACTGTGTGTGACAGGGCATGTTGCGGTGTGCTGGTTCTATGATACTTGCCTGTATGTGTGCCATAGCCCATGTATGCATGTATGTGTGCAGGGACATCATGGTAATGCATGTGCGACCAGTGATGTGTGATGCACATGGTTGTTGCATGTGTTGAAATGCCGCATGGGGAGCCCTAATCAGATTATGAACATGAGAGCATGCCAGTCTCTGTACCTGAACATGGGTGGGGGTGAGGGATGGGTGCTGATGCCAGGTACATATATGGTAGCCATGTCTGTGTGCCTGACCTGCGTGTCTGTGACTTGTGCATGCCATGGATGCATGACACATGTGTGTGACAATGCAGAGATTCAGTAAAGCAGCAAAATTACCCTTGTATCCGCTGTGTTTGGTGTGTTTGGGGCCAGATGGATGTGACTGAGGTGATGTGTGTGCATGTGATGGGCATGAGCCATGATGCATGTGAGTTACATATCATTGAATGTTTCAAGAGTCCATTGGACATGCATGGAAATGTCCATGGCATGCACCATGCCTGTTACTGTGTGTGTTTTGCCTGGACTGGCCCATGTGTTGTGGAGGGACATGATGGACGTGTACTTTGACAGTGGTGCTCATCTGCTATTGCTTCCTGTCTAGGGGACCATTGTACAGTGCCCTGATGCTTGTGTTCTTTGTCTCCCTCTACGCAGCGGCTAGTGAAGAAGAGGGCGGAGACGGCGCTGTGGAGCAAGGCGGCGGGGATGCCCCCACGGCTGCAGCGGAAGGGGTGGGTGAGCCCCCACAGGGGCCTGCTACGGTGGGAGACGGTGAGGAGCCATCCAGGTTGGTGGTTTGCACAGAGGAGGAGGAGGCCGCCACTGGGGCACACATGGGGCCTGGTGGGGGCATCCCTGCTGGTGCAAGTGGTGCAGTCCAGGGCCAGGGGCAGGAGGCAGCACAGGTCACCGTGGAGGGGCCTGTGCATGTCGCTGTCCCTGACCCTGTGAGTGCACCACCATGCACCAGCAGGGATGCCCCGTCCCAGGCCTGTCCGCAGGTAGAGGGGATGTCCATGTCACCTGACTCCCCTCCACCTGCGGACGTGGGAACCCCTGGCCGTGCGGAGAAGGTCCTGATTGGGGTCGCGTTGCGCACGGCTGCGATTCGTGATGCCGTGCGTGCTTCCCGGGAGGAGCACGCACGTCATCACGAAGTGCACCGTGCCGACGTGGCCCAATTGGGATCGGCCATGTTCGGGGGTTTCCTGCATGTGTTGGCCAATGTGGCGGCCCTCTCCTCCTCTGTGCAGGCTATCCACCAGTCGTTCTCCTTGCCGTCTTCCAGCCCAGATGCCACCAGGGCCCCCTGTGGACCTGCCCCGACCAATGCAGCCAGCTCGGTGGGGATCCCATCCCTGCCACAGTCGGGAGTCAGAGATCCAGCAGGGGTGGACACCAGAGCAACTGGACCCCAGCAGATGGAGGATGTGACGGCATCATCGGGCAGGGCACGTGCACGACGGCGTCGGTGGTTTCCATCAGCCTGGATGCCGTCGTGCTGGCACAGGCAGTTGCGTCGGAGGCAGCAGCAGGCTCAACGTGGGAGGCATCATGGCTCGGGGCCATCAACATCAGGGGTGCAGGCATCGGCCGGAGGGCAGGAGAACCCTGGAATGGGAGTGGCTTCCGTGTGGGAGAGGTTGTGCCAGCGGATAGGTGCGGAGCGGCAGCGGGCAGAGGAGGAACGGCTCACGATGGTCAGGGCGGAGGACTCCATGCGGAGGGCGCTGAGGCGGGCTGAGTGCCTCGAGGGTCTTCGCAGGGAGTTTGAGCTTGACACTGCGTTATCCCTGCGGGACCTCGGGGCCAGGGAACATGCCCGCCTCCAAGCCATTGAGCAGGAGTTCGAGGATGCCCTGGCCCATGACAACAACCAGTGAGCCGTCCGAATAGCCCGCTGCCTTTGTATATAGTTGTATAGTTAGGGTTAGGTTTCCTTTGTTTTTTTGAATTTTTTTTGGGTTGCGATTGGACAATGCACCACTTTTTTGTATATAGTTCCCTTTTTAGTTAGTAGTCAGTTAGGTTTAATTTGGTAGGGCTCATGGACCCAGGATTATCTTCTTGATTGGCTTATTTTATTTTTTCAAAATTTTTTCATGGACATTCATCTTGTTTTGTTTGATTTGCTTTGTGTTTTTTCTTATTTGCTGTTCAATACATATTATTTTTTTAATCTTCAATGTGTGGTATCATCTCATTGCTTTCAGGCATGTCATGTTGGGTGTTTTGACATTCACTTGCAGCCATTGTGTGTGACAGACATGTGTTAAATTGCATTATTTACATTGGGGGTGTAACATGTAATTGCCTTTGATATGTGGGTGGGTGTGATAGTTGGTTGGGCCTTTTGGCAGGGGAGGATGGGCATTACGGACATGATTGGGGAATGTTGGGACCCAGGTGCAGGGGGGCATGGATTGGACATGGGTGGGGGCCTGCTGGCAGGTGCCCCACAGTGCTGGGGTGTGTGGGTGGTGGGAGACATGAGTTGGACATGGGTGGGGGCCTGCTGGCAGGTGCCCCACAGTGCTGGGGGGTGGGGGTGGTGGGAGACATGAGTTGGACATGGGTGGGGGCCTGCTGGCAGGTGCCCCACAGTGCTGGGGGGTGGGGGTGGTGGGAGACATGAGTTGGACATGGGTGGGGGCCTGCTGGCAGGTGCCCCACAGTGCTGGGGGGTGGGGGTGGTGGGAGACATGAGTTGGACATGGGTGGGGGCCTGCTGGCAGGTGCCCCACAGTGCTGGGGGGTGGGGGTGGTGGGAGACATGAGTGGGGCCCTGGTGGAGGGTGACCCTGGTGGCTGGGGTTTGGGGGTGGTGGGAGACATGAGTTGGACATGGGTGGGGGCCTGCTGGCAGGTGCCCCACAGTGCTGGGGGGTGGGGGTGGTGGGAGACATGAGTGGGGCCCTGGTGGAGGGTGACCCTGGTGGCTGGGGGGTGGGGGTGGTGGGAGACATGAGTTGGACATGGGTGGGGGCCTGCTGGCAGGTGCCCCACAGTGCTGGGGGGGTGGGGGTGGTGGGAGACATGAGTTGGACATGGGTGGGGGCCTGCTGGCAGGTGCCCCACAGTGCTGGGGGGTGGGGGGTGGTGGGAGACATGAGTGGGGCCCTGGTGGAGGGTGACCCTGGTGGCTGGGGGTGGGGGTGGTGGGAGACATGAGTTGGACATGGGTGGGGGCCTGCTGGCAGGTGCCCCACAGTGCTGGGGGGTGGGGGTGGTGGGAGACATGAGTTGGACATGGGTGGGGGCCTGCTGGCAGGTGCCCCACAGTGCTGGGGGGTGGGGGTGGTGGGAGACATGAGTTGGACATGGGTGGGGGCCTGCTGGCAGGTGCCCCACAGTGCTGGGGGGTGGGGGTGGTGGGAGACATGAGTTGGACATGGGTGGGGGCCTGCTGGCAGGTGCCCCACAGTGCTGGGGGGTGGGGGTGGTGGGAGACATGAGTGGGGCCCTGGTGGAGGGTGACCCTGGTGGCTGGGGTTTGGGGGTGGTGGGAGACATGAGTTGGACATGGGTGGGGGCCTGCTGGCAGGTGCCCCACAGTGCTGGGGGGTGGGGGTGGTGGGAGACATGAGTGGGGCCCTGGTGGAGGGTGACCCTGGTGGCTGGGGGGTGGGGGTGGTGGGAGACATGAGTTGGACATGGGTGGGGGCCTGCTGGCAGGTGCCCCACAGTGCTGGGGGGTGGGGGTGGTGGGAGACATGAGTTGGACATGGGTGGGGGCCTGCTGGCAGGTGCCCCACAGTGCTGGGGGGTGGGGGTGGTGGGAGACATGAGTTGGACATGGGTGGGGGCCTGCTGGCAGGTGCCCCACAGTGCTGGGGGGTGGGGGTGGTGGGAGACATGAGTGGGGCCCTGGTGGAGGGTGACCCTGGTGGCTGGGGGTGGGGGTGGTGGGAGACATGAGTTGGACATGGGTGGGGGCCTGCTGGCAGGTGCCCCACAGTGCTGGGGGGTGGGGGTGGTGGGAGACATGAGTTGGACATGGGTGGGGGCCTGCTGGCAGGTGCCCCACAGTGCTGGGGGGTGGGGGTGGTGGGAGACATGAGTTGGACATGGGTGGGGGCCTGCTGGCAGGTGCCCCACAGTGCTGGGGGGTGGGGGTGGTGGGAGACATGAGTTGGACATGGGTGGGGGCCTGCTGGCAGGTGCCCCACAGTGCTGGGGGGTGGGGGTGGTGGGAGACATGAGTTGGACATGGGTGGGGGCCTGCTGGCAGGTGCCCCACAGTGCTGGGGGGTGGGGGTGGTGGGAGACATGAGTGGGGCCCTGGTGGAGGGTGACCCTGGTGGCTGGGGGGTGGGGGTGGTGGGAGACATGAGTTGGACATGGGTGGGGGACCTGCTGGCATGTGCCCCACAGTGCTGGGGGGTGGGGGTGCAAGGGGACATGTGTTGGTGTTCATTAGTTCAAGGAGACATGTGCCTTTGCTGGGGGGCATGCCCATGTTGGGTGGGCTGCCTGCGGGACATGACCAGGGATGCAGGGTAGTCCCCTGTGGTGTGGGCTGCCTGCAGGGGCCGTGGAGGGTGTACAGGGTACACCTGGGAGGACCCACACTGTCAAATCACATGTGGGACTCCCCGGCACCCCTGAAATACACGTACCGTGCAGAAATCGCGTGTTAAACTTCCCGCGCACCCCTGAAATACACGCGCCCAGGCTATTCGCGTGTAAAACTTCCCGCGCACCCCTGAAATACACGCGCCCAGGCTATTCGCGTGTAAAACTTCCCGCGCACCCCTGAAATACACGCGCCCAGGCTATTCGCGTGTGGGACTTCCCGCGCACCCCTGAAATACACGGGCCCAGGCTATTCGCGTGTGGAACTCCCCGCGCACCCCTGAAATACACGCGCCCAGGCTATTCGCGTGTGGAACTCCCCGCGCACCCCTCAAATTCACGCGCCCAGGCTATTCGCGTGTGGTACTTCCCGCGCACCCCTCAAATTCACGCGCCCAGGCTATTCGCGTGTGGAACTTCCCGCGAACCCCTGAAATACACGCGCCCAGCCTATTTGCGTGTGGAACTTCCCGCGCACCCCTGAAATACACGCGCCCAGCCTATTCGCGTGTGGAACTTCACGCGAACCCCTGAAATACACGTAGCCCGCTCCCCCAGGCCCGATCGCGTGTGGAACTTCACGCGAACCCCTGTAATACACGTAGCCCGCTCCCCCAGGCCCGATCGCGTGTGGAACTTCACGCGAACCCCTGAAATACACGTAGCCCGCTCCCCCAGGCCCGATCGCGTGAGGAACTTCACGCGAACCCCGGTAATACACGTAGCCCGCTCCCCCAGGCCCGATCGCGTGAGGAACTTCACGCGAACCCCTGTAATACACGTAGCCCGCTCCCCAGGCCCGATCGCGTGAGGAACTTCACGCGAACCCCTGTAATACACGTAGCCCGCTCCCCCAGGCCCGATCGCGTGAGGAACTTCACGCGAACCCCTGTAATACACGTAGCCCGCTCCCCCAGGCCCGATCGTGTGAATAACTTCACGCGAACCCCTGTGATGCACGTACCCTGCAAATCGCGTGTGACACTTCCCGCGCATCCCGGTATACATGCACACGTATTTTTTGTCAGCGGGTGTCCGTGTTTGTGGGTACCCCTTTGCACGTCATTTTTCCTGGAGGGCCACAGTATGGGACATTCACCATGGCAGTATATAGTGCTATTTGTTGGCGCACCTTTTGGCGCACATTTCTTACAGCCGCAGAGACGCTACCGCCTCCTTTCTTGTGGCGGTCGTGTTTGTGCCTGTGCGCTGGTTTGAGCGTGCGCTTTTTTCCCCTATTCTATTCCATGAATACGTGTTGTAGGCGAGCGTGTGGGCGTTCCGCGCACTTGTGCCCTGTACTTCCCCCGTGACGCCCACGTTTTGGCAAGTTGTTCCCCATTCCGAGTGTTACGCCCGTGTTCCGCCTACTTTTATTGCGTGCGCCGCGCTATGTGCGAATTTCGCTGTGGCCTGTGCGATTTTCGCTGTGACCTGGCGCACGCTGTTAGATGGCCTGTGCGCCAACGTGCGCCAACGTGCGCCGCGCACTTTTTTTTCGCACATCCCCTGGTTTTCTCGCGCACGCCTTCCATGAATCGACGTGCGCTGCTTTTCGTGCGATTTTCGCACGTTCACTGCGATTTTCGCTATTCCACTGCGAATCGCACGTTTTTGCCCACTTGCGCCGCGCTAATTATTCCATGAATCGGCCTCTAAGTCTTTGCCACAGAGTTTAGAAGGATTTGGCTAGGCGAAAAGTTTGACAAATGTTTAGGGAAGGACAAGTCTTCGAAGTTGAGAAAGTTTCCACGAAATTTTGCAATGGCCGAAAAGATTTCCGGTTCGCGTTTGACAGTGCCTTTGTATTGAAGAAGAGCTGTAGATGAGGCAGTTGTTCCAGGCAGTTCGAGCGATCTCGCTGCTGTTTCCTGAGCTTCAGTCATGGGAACAAGAATCAGGACTTGGGAGGTTCCTGCACTGGCCAGGGATGAGGCCAAAAGCTTAGCAAGATGTCGATTTAAGGTGCGAGTACCTTAAAGTCCACGAGCTGGTTTCCTTCCCTCTGGCTATCTGGTTTTCAACAGCACTCTGATGAAAATTTGACCAGATGGGACAGTGTCCAGGTGGCTTGCGAGTTGGTTGTTCCCACCAAACTCAAGGGAAGAAGTTAACCATGAAGGGCTTCTCTGTCGGTGGAGTTTCAGGCAATTTGGACCTGCAGAAGTGCTTCACCAGTCGTCCAGGAGTTGCAGCAGTCATCTTCCTTCAGCTCGTTTTTGGTTCTTTCGTTCTAGTGGTCGACTCTGTTTTCCAAGTCCCAGAGACCTGCTTTTAAACAGTTTTCCCCCATTCATTCCAGCCTGGCTGTCACTCACACAGCAGGGTGGCGTCCTTGCCAGACAGCCAGCTGGCCATTCACAACCAGAGTGCATTCAGGTCTCCTAGAAGACTAAGCACAGGGAGTTTCAGGCACCTCCCTCACATCCTGTCCACCCCAGACACCCTGGCGCCAGAGGAGGGCTTCAACACTGAAGCTCAACAAAGGCCAATGAACAAAGGGACCAAACCTGTGTCTAAAAGAAATGGCGAAAAAAGTCGATCGGAGTCTGTTTTTACAGACTGGTGTTGGGCGCCATATTGAAAAACATGGCTGACCCGATTTTTAGCTACCGCTGTTCGCAGTCGGGAAAAATCATGGTAGTTTGATCTAAACCACTGCCACCAGCCATTAAAAGTATGAAAGGGTAACATTTGACGGTTACATGAGTGTTTGGACTTAGGGGAAGCTAGGCAACCCCTTCAGCACTCTATAGGAAGATAGTGTGTGCTGGGTCAGTACATTTAAAGAGACTAGAAAAGTAAATTTAACTTTACATGCTCTGGGTGACAGTAGTCAGTCCCAGAGAAGGTATTTAAACCTTGGGAAGTCTGAAAGACATCCCTGTTCCACTGCACTGAAGGTGCTGTGTGACACCCAGAAAAAGATGATGCCCATGGAGTTGTTTTAAAACTCCATAACCAAAGAACACTAAAGTAAAACACACATCAAAATACATGTAAGAGTGGGGAAAAAAAGGCTCATGCTCTTCCCAGGTAGAAAAATCAAATCCTAGAAATCCAACAAAGTTGCTGGGTGTCAAAAAAGGCAAGGGAAATTAGCACATTTTGAGAATTCTCCCTAAAACTCGTCCCCCCCAGACTAAGGGACAGGAGGATTTAATCCACTCCTGGATGAATCTCCTTACTCCAGTCGATCAAACATCCTGGGGAGACCATCAGCATTTTGGTGGTGACACCCAGACCTGTGCTCAATGGTAAAATCAAACCCTTGCAGGCTGATTGACCATCTTAGTAGTTTAGGGTTCTCCCCTTTCATTTGCATCAACCATCTCAAGGGTTGGCGGTCAGTCTGAATCACAAAAGTAGATCCATACAAGTATGGTCTAAACTTCTTCAGTGACCACACAGTAGCAAAACATTCTTTTTCAAGGGTTGCCCACCTTGTCTCAGGTTCCTTCAGCTTCCTGCTGATGAGCAAATGGGGTGCTCTCTACCTTTCTCATCCAGCTGATCCAGAACTGCACCTATACCTGTATTTGGAGCATCTGTCTGCACAATGAAGGTTTGGTTATAGTCAGGAGCTCTTAAGACTGGAGCTTGACAAAGGGCTTTCTTTAGGCCTTCAAAGGCATGAGTGCACTCCTCCTTTCACCTGACCTGTTTAGGGAATTTGGGAGAGGAGACCACATTCAAGTGAGAAGCTATGGTCCCATAGTTCTCTGTGAAGTTCCTATAGTAACCAGTGAGGCCTAGGAAGGCTCTCACTTGGGTTTGAGTAGTAGGGGTTGCCCAGTTTTGTACAGCTTGTACTTAGCTAGGCAATGGCCTGATTTTACCTCCTCCTACCTCATGTCCAAGGCAGACCACTTTACTCTGACCAATTTGACATTTACTAGCCTTTATGGTCAGATGGGCCTGTTCAAGAGCCTGCAAAACATATCCTAAGTGGTCAACATGTTCTTTCCAAGTAGGGCTGAACACTGCACTGTCATCCATGTATGCCATGTAAAGTCCTCCATCCCATTCAGAACCTGGTAACCATCCTTTGGAATGTAGCAGGTGCATTCTTTCATCCAAAAGGCATTACCTTAAACTGGTAGAGGCCTGCTGGGGTTAAAAATGTGGTTTTCTCCTTGGCATGGTCTGTCGGGGCTATTTACCAATAGCCTGAAGTGAGATTAAATGTACTGAGGTACTTGGCTGAACCATGTTTGTCCACGAGTTCATCTGTCCTCGGTAAAGGGTGGGCATCAGTCTTGTTGACTGCATTAAGAGCGCTGTAGTCCACAGAGAATCTCAACTCCTTGGATCCTGCCTTTGGTACTAGAACAACTGGACTAGACAAGGGACTGGTAGAGGGCTCTATTACCCCGAGATCGAGCATCTTGTTGACCTCCATGTGGGATCTTACATGATCTGACATCCTGTAACCTCTGCTTTTAACAGGTAAACAGTCACCAGTTTGATTATCATGCTGGCCCCAAGGGGCAAGCCTGGTGAAAGTGAAAACAGGGAGGCAAACTGATTTAACAGAAACTCGCACTCCTCCTGTTGTTTAGGTGTCAAGTTAGAAGAGAGATGTACTCCTTCTATTTTCTCATCTAAAGGCTGGTCTCTGAGTAGGTCAGGTAGAGGTTCACTCTCCACCTCCGCCTGAGCTGAAGCTAGAAGCAAAGCTTCCATTCTGGTCTTGAGACATAAACTTAGACAGTTGGTGTGAAAGACTCTGGGAGCCTCCTTAGGATTGCCTAGGTCCACCAGATAGTTGACCTCTCCAAGTTTACCCACAACCTTGAAGGGTCCTATCCATTTGTCCTGTAAGGCCCTCTGCCTTGTAGGTACCATAACTAGAACTAGCTGGTCTTGAGAAAACTGAACCATGCTGGCCTTCCAGTCATGCCAATGCTTCACCAGAGCCTGATCTGCTTTCAAGTTATCTGATGCTTCTGCCATCATGTGTGACATTCTCCTCCGGAGAGATATCACATAGTCAATGACTCTCACTGGCTTGGGGGAAGGAGCACTCACCAGCCCTCCTTAATTAGGGCCAAGGGGCCTCTAACTGGATGGCCATAAAGAAGTTCAAAGGGGCTAAATCCAACTTCCTCCTGAGGGACTTCTCTATAAGCAAATAGAAGGCATGGCAGTAGAAGGTCCCACTTTCTTCTAAGGGGTTCTTCTAAAGCACCTATCATGCTCTTCATTGTACAGTTGAAGCTCTCTACCAATCCATTTGTCTGAGATTGTAGGACGTTGAGAACTTGTAAGTTACTCCACAGTTTGTTCCACATGGCCTGCATGTAGTGGGACATAAAATTGGATCACCTGTCAGAGATAACTTCCTTAGGAAAATCTCCTCTGTTAAAAATACCAAGTAGGGCCTTAGCCCAAGCCTGAGCTGTAACAGTTCTCATAGGTATGCCTTCAGGATACCTAGTAGCATGGTCTACTACAACCAGGATAAACCTGTTTCCTGAAGATGTTGGAGGGTCTAAGGGACCAACAATGTCGATTCCTACCCTCTCAAAAGGGACTCCCACCACTGGGAGAGGCAGTAAGGGTGCCACATTCTTGGCTCCACTCTTGCCACAGGCTTGGCAAGTGTGACAGCTCCTACATAATGTATATAAATGAGACCCCCAAATTAGGCCAGTAGAAATACAAAGAGAGCCTTTCCTTGGTCTTCTTAAAACTTAAGTGACCAGCCAAAGGTATCCCATGGGCTAACTGTAGGAACTGGAGTCTGCTTTCAAGAGGCACTACAAGTCTTCTGTATCTCCCTGGGATAGACTGAGTCGGTTCACTGTAGAAGAGGCCATCTTCCCAGTACAACCTATTCTTCCCTGGCTCTTGCCCATACAGCTGGGAAGCTGCCTGTTGACGAAGACCTTCAAGAGTAGTACACTCTCGTTGACCTCTGCTGAAGTCTGCCCTACATGATTCACCTTCTGCCAGTAAAGACTGCAGCTCAGGATGGTCTGCAGGATCCAGATCTCCAACAGGGGCAAGGTCCTCTTCCAGCTCTGATTCCTCAGCAGCTGATTCAACCACACAAGGTTGTTCCACACACTCAGCCTCAGCTGGTAGAGGGGTCACATGTGTGACTTTGGACAGTCCTCTCGGGGATGTCCTTGTTGGTAGCACAGGAGTACTGGCTGGTTTCTTTCTGGAGGTTTTAGGTTTCCCCTTTTCCTCTTTCTTCTTTGAAATTGCAGTCAGTAAGTCCTGTGGATTGGGAGTAATATTTTCCTCTATAATCTCTTGAGAGCCGCTGGAGGTACTCTCTCTGGGCTTCCTAGTCTGCTCCTGTTTCCTTTTGCTGGGAGGCCTGGGGGTGCTTGATACAACTCCAAGAGTTTTTAAGTCATTCCCCAACAGTACTCTCCCAGGTACTTCACTCTGCACACTTACAGGTATCTTGACAGTCATGTCATTGCAGTGGATGAGAGCTGGTATCTGTGGAAGCATTTGGACAGGGCCTCCAGCAAGCTTAGTTAGGATTGTGGGTGCCTTAGCAACATTCTCAACCTTGAAAAATATTTCATCAACTACAGTAATGCTGGCCCCAGTGTCTCTGATGGCAGGAGTCTCCTGACCATTCACAAGAACACTGTCTTTGTAATGCTCTTTAGTATTGTCTGGAATGGAATTGTAGACATCTAAGTTCTGTTGTTCCCACAGACCCAGGGATACTAAAGAAACACTGGCTGAGACTTTCATGGGTTCCTCAGCCAGTAAGTGAAAGTTTCCACTTGCCATTGGTACCTCATCCTCAGGGGAGAAGGCTAAGGAGACATCGTGGGTCCCTGAAGGTTTATCCTTACATCTGGGATCCCCTTTCACATGGTCAGTTGACCCACAAGCATAACATTTTCCATATGTCTTTATGAATGGGGGTTTGTTCTGACCTCCTTCTGGTTTGGCACCAGGAGGTACACTAGCCTGATTCGGTTTCCCTTGTGGCTTAGACTTGTTATGTTTGGGGCCCTCTTTTGGAGTGGAAGTATTAGAATTCTCTTTGGTATCTTTCTTCTGCTGCTTCCCCTCATCCTTCTTCTGAGTTACTCCATAATCCTTGTGAGTGGCCTTGTTGGCAACCTACAAGTCAGCAGCCCGTGCTAACTTCTTTGGATCAATTTCCTTAGAGTCAGCCAAGTGCTGTCTCAGCTCAGGAGAGCAGGCATCATAAATAGATTTCAACATAAACAGATTTCTCATACCTTCATAAGTGTTAACTCTGTAACCCTTAACCCACCCATCTAAGTTTTTCAAACATTCAGTCACCCAGGTTGCCCAAGCGGTACCAATCTGCTTTTTGAGGGTTCTAATCCTCTTAAGATACTGAGAAGGGGTCTTCCCAAATCTAGCTATCAAAGCTAGCTTCACAGTTGCATACTCCTTTCTGTCTATATCCCCCAACTCCATTACCACATCAATTGCAACAGGGGGTAGCCTAGAAAAAAGGCAAGGAATCAACGGACTACCTGTAATGTCTTGAATACCATGGTTTTATTCAAAAGCACCAAATCAATCCAAAATATCAAGCATAACCTCATACATACTTACTGCATCTTTGGGCATGCAAGGCCTCTTAGGACTGGAAGACCTAGAGGACTCTGGGAGAGAACCAGTTTCAAGAGACAACTTTTTCATTTCAAGTGCATGACTCAACTCCATTTCTCTGAGTCTAAGTTCTTGATGGTTTCAGTTTGAGCTTGGATTCTTTTAAACTCTAACTCAAGTCTCATTTTTTCTAAAGAGACAAACTCAGGACTTTGGGCCTCATTACGAGTATGGTGGTAGCCATGCCCTTAATAAGGGCATGGCTGCCTCCATACCGGGTTCCATCTCCGGTTCCTTCAATGAGGAATTACCAGGCCATTCCAACATTGGAGGACCCGGTAATTCCTCATTGAAAAAACCCATCCCCATTCCCATTTGAGCCCCCATAGGGCTCAACAGGAATGGGGACGGAGCTACTAACGGGCCCGTTGATAACGGGCCCGTTATTAGCTCCCTGGTCCCCTTGCAGGACCCGCTAAGGACGTCTGGTCTTCCCAGACGTTCTGAGCGTGTCCCGCAAGGGGACCTCGTAATAGGGCATCCCGTAATGAAGGGTGCCGGTCCCGTACCGGCACCCTTCATTACGGGAGCGCCAGGGTCGTAATGAGGCCCTTAGTGTTGGACCTGATGGGGTCCCTGCGGTCAAAGTTTGACCGTTGAGGCCTATTAGCAGGTAGAGGTAAGACAGGGCCTACATTCTGAGACTCTTCTGCCTGATCTAACTAATCCACAATATTTGAGCTGGGCTCTGGCATATTATCATCCCCATCAACATTTTCCACATTTGCTTTAGGTATGGGGGTTTCAGACCCACTCCTCAGACTTTGGTATTCTAACAACTTTTCTATCAATTCAACCTTTTTGCCTTTTACCGTGAGATTCCTAGATTTACACATATCTCTCAATTGATCAACTGTTAAAGTGACTAGAGTCTCCTGTCTGTAGCTTTCCATATCAGTCATGATAAAACGATTGCTTCTCTAGTGTTGCTTAGCCTTGTGAGGGTTATTTGAAGAAAGGTAAAAGCAGTACTCTAAATATAACAAGTATACTTTGTCCTCACCACTGTACACCAGTGTTGGGCAGAATCATTTGCAGTACCCTTTGGGAACACTACACACAATTAAGACTACAAGTGTAAGTAAAATTTCACCTTTGGTACAAGCCCGCACTACACAGTAAAGTGGTAGTGATGGCTGAACAGCCAGATTTATCTCAAGAGTAAAGTGAGCAGTAGAACAAGTTACACAAAGGACCAACAATTACAGTGATTCAAACAAACTCTTACTCAAGGTTTCTTGGTAAAAGAATATACATATATTTACACAGTCAGTTTGAAAACATTACACTAGCAAGAGCAGTTCAATATCATACACTAATAAACCACAAATACACAACGGGTAAGTAAATGAACAAGTTCAGCTCCCCTGAAAGGGGACCGAAATGGCACTTCAGATACTAAAGGGGTAAAAAGACAAGGTTATAAGAAAAGACAGCACAAATACTTGCATAGGCAGGGCAAAGGGTTTCGGTGAACTACAACCAGCAATTCAGTTCATAGGTCTGGACCAAAGTCAATGGTTCAGAGTGTTTGTATAGGATAGCACAGTTCTGCTAGTAAACGGTTAAGTCTTTGTTGCAGAGTTTATAAGGATTTGGCTAGGCGAGAAGTTTGACAAATGTTTAGGGAAGGACAAGCACTTGAAGTTGAGAAGGTTTCCACAAACTTTCGCAATGGCTGAAAAGATTTCCAGACCGCTTTTGCACAGTACCTTTGTATTGAAGAAGAGCTGTAGCTGAGGCAGTTGTTCCTGGCAGTTCAAGCACATCTCGCTGTTCCTGAGCTTCAGTCATGGGGACAAGAAGGAGGACATCGGGAGATTCCTGCACTGCCCAGGCATGAGGCCAAAAGCTTAGCAAGATGTTGGTTTAAGGTGTGAGTGCATTAAAGTCCACAAGCTGGGTTCCTTCGCTCTGGCTATTCGGTTTTCAACAGCACCCTGATGAAAATTCGTCCAGATGGGGAAGGTGTCCAGGTGGTTTGCGAGTTGGTTGTTCCCACCAAACTCAAGGGAAGAAGTTAACCTTGAAAGGCTTCTATGTCGATGGAGTTTCAGACAATTCAGACCGGCAGCAGGGCTTCACCAGTCCTCCAGGAGTTGCAGCAGTCCTCTTCCTTCAGCTCATCTTTGGTTCTTTCGTTCTACTGGTCGACTCTGCTTTCCAAGTCCCAGAGACCTGCTTTTAAACAGTTTTCCCCCATTCATTCCAGCCTGACAGTCACTCACACAGGAGGGTGGCTGTCCTTGCCGGACAGCCAGTTGGCCAATCACGCCAGAGTGCATTCAGGTCTCCTAGGAGACTAAGCACAGGGAGTTTCGGGCACCTCCCTCACATCCTGTCCACCCCAGACACCCTGGTGCCAGAGGAGGACTTCAGCACTGAAGCCCGCCAAAGGCCAACAAACAAAGGGACCAAACCTGGTTTGGCGCGTAGAGACAAACACAAGAAGGACCTTTCCTAAAAGAAATGGTGAAAAAAGTCGACCAGAGTCTTTTTTTACAGACTGGTCTTGGGCGCCATATTGAAAAACATGGCTGACCCGATTTTTAGCTACCGTTGTTCGCAGTCGGGAAAAATCATGGTAGTTTGATCTACACCAATGCCACCAGCCATTTAAAGTAGGAAAGGGTAAAATTTGACGGTTACATGCATGTTTTGACTCAGGGGATGCTAAGCCACCCCTCCAGCACTCTATATTTACTGACCAAGCACACACTATCTTCCTATAAAGAGACTAGTAAGGTCAATTTGACTTTACATGTTCTGGGAAATAGTAGTCAGTCCCAGAGAAGTTATTTAAACCTTGGGAAGTCTGAAAGACATCCCTGTTCCACTGCAATGAAGGTGCTGTGTGACACATAGAAACAGATGATGCTCATGGAGTTGTTTTAAAACTCCATAACTAAGAACACAAAAGTAAAAGACACATCAAAATACATGGAAAAGTGGGAAAATAAGGCTCACACTCTTCCCAGATAGAAAAATCAAATCCTAGAAATCCAGCAAAGTTGATGGGGTTCTCAAAAGGTAAGGGAAATTAGCACATTTTGAGAATTCTCCCTAACATCTATGACAAATCCAATCTCATTAAAGAAAAAAGAAAACTCCCTTTTCCATTGATTCAGAGATTTAGGACAAGGATGTTGTGTCAGTATTTCATCAAAATTGGCCAGCAGTGATCCATCATTTTTTTGAGACGGAATGTTTTTTTGGAGTACTTAACGCTGTGATTCCCAGTTTGCAGCATATTGCTCCAAAAGGTGTACAGTTCGGTCAACCAGAAGTTCTCCACAACAATCTGCCTTCCAATGTTTTCAACCATTTAGTTTCTATGTTTGTAAAGATCTCCAAGCCATACAGTATGCTGGGACCTAAACTAGTTTTGTACCGTTTTAACATACCCTCAATAGAAAATCCACCTTTACATCTAACACAATTTCTTATAGTATTACATTTCTTTTCATCCTTCAGGCAAATACTGTTTTCTAAGTCCGAAAGTCTAATTGAATTAGGAATATGCACCCCTAGATTGATATAAGAGTTCACTATCTCAATTGGCTTATTCTCAATTTTTCAGATAAATTTAACTCTGCTTTTCTTTTTCAAACTATTTTTCAAACATTTAGGGGGTAATTCATAGAATTCAGCGCACAAGTGGCGCACGCGGCTGGCGCACAGTGTGCGCGTGCGAATCCCTGCGCCAGCCGCGTGCGCTAAAATACATTTCCGCGCACAGCGTATTCATGGATTGCAGCCACCAAAACCAGCCGTGGTGCACAGTGGCGCAGCGAGCCTGCAGCAGCGCCAGTTACGCCCCCAAGAACGCCCCTTGCGCAGGGAAAAGCCATCAAAATCCCCAATCCAGCGCAAAGGGCTGCGCTAACCCTGTACCAGCACGGCAAGCGGGGTACGTGTATCACTGGGGTGCGCGGGAAGTTTCTCACGTGATTTCATCTGCGTAC
Source organism: Ambystoma mexicanum (assembly GCF_040938575.1). NCBI lineage: Eukaryota > Metazoa > Chordata > Amphibia > Caudata > Ambystomatidae > Ambystoma > Ambystoma mexicanum. The sequence goes on from NC_090932.1 coordinate 555,116,268, forward strand.
GTGTATTACTGGGGTGCGCGGGAAGTTTCACACGTGATTGGCCCTGTGCGAGCGGGGTACGTGTATTACTGGGGTGCGCGGGAAGTTTCACACGCAAATTCAGCTGGGTATGTGTATTTCAGGGGTGCGCGGGAAGTTTCACACGCGATTCCATCAGGGTACGTGTATTTCAGGGGTGCGCGGGAAGTTTCACATGCGATTTCAGCTGGGTACGTGTATTCCAGGGGTGCGCGGGAAGTTCCACACGCGAATGTCCTGGGTACGTGTATTTCGGGGTGCGCGGGAAGTTACACACGCAAATTCAGCAGGGTACGTGTATTTCAGGGGTGCGCGGGAAATTCCACACGCGATTGGCCCCGTGCGAGCGGGGTACATGTATTACTGGGGTGTGCGGGAAGTTTCACACGTGATTTCAGCTGGGTATGTGTATTTCAGGGGTGCGTGGTAAGTTCCACATGCAAATGTCCTGGGTACGTGTATTTCGGGTTGCGCGGGAAGTTACACACGAGAATTCAGCAGGGTACGTGTATTTCAGGGGTGCGCGGAAAGTTCCACACGCGATTTCATCAGGGTACGTGTATATCAGGGGTGCGCGGGAAGTTCCACACGCGTATGTCCTGTGTACGTGTATTTCGGGGTGCGTGGGAAGTTTCACACGTGATTTCAGCAGGGTATGTGTATTTCAGGGGTTCCGTGGAGTACTACACGTGAATTGGCCGTGTGGGTCCTCCCAGGTGTTCGCTCTACAACCTCCACGGCCCCTGCAGGCAGCCCACACCACGGGGGACTACCCTGCACCCCTGCTCATGTCCCGCAGGCAGCCCATCCACCATGGGCATGCCCCCCAGTCAAGCCACTTGTCACCTTGCACTACTGATCAACAAAGCATGTCTCCCAGCACGCCCAGCAGTGCAGGGCACCCTCCACCAGGCCCCCACACATGTCTCCTAGCGCCCCCACCCCCCAGCAGTGCAGGGCACCCTCCACCAGGCCCCCACTCCTGTCTCCCTGCACCCCCACGCCCCACCAGTCAGGTGCACCCTCCACCAGGCCCCCACTCCTGTCTCCCTGCACCCCCACCCCCCACCAGTCAGGGGCACCCTCCACCAGGCCCCCACTCCTGTCTCCCAGCACCCCCACTCCCCAGCATTGCGAGGCACCTGCCTGCAGGCCCCACTCCTGTCTCCCTGCACCCCCACCCCCCACCAGTCAGGGGCACCCTCCACCAGGCCCTCACTCCTGTCTCCCTGCACCCCCATCCCCCACCAGTCAGGGGCACCCTCTACAAGGCCCCCACTCCTGTCTCCCAGCAGCCCCAGCCCCCACCAGTCAGGGGCACCCTCCACCAGGCCCCCACACATGTCTCCCAGCACCCCCACCCCCCAGCATTGCGAGGCACCTGCCAGCAGGCCCCCACACATGTCTCCCAGCACCCCCGACCCCCAGCATTGCGAGGCACCTGCCAGCAGGCCCCCACTCCTGTCTCCCAGCACCCCCACCCCCCACCAGTCAGGGGCACCCTCCACCAGACCCCCACTCCTGTCTCCCAGCACCCCCACCCCCAAGCAGTGCAGGGCACCCTCCACCAGGCCCCCACTCCTGTCTCCCAGCACCCCCACCCCCCAGCAGTCAGGGGCACCCTCCACCAGGCCCCCACTCCTGTCTCCCTGCACCCCACCCCCCACCAGTCAGGGGCACCCTCCACCAGGCCCCCACTCCTGTCTCCCAGCACCCCCACCCCCCAGCATTGCGAGGCACCTGCCAGCAGGCCCCCACTCCTGTCTCCTAGCACCCCCACCCCCCACCAGTCAGGGGCACCCTCCACCAGGCCCCACTCCTGTCTCCCAGCACCCCCACCCCCCAGCAGTGCAGGGCACCCTCCACCAGGCCCCCACTCCTGTCTCCCAGCACCCCCACTCCCCAGCAGCCAGGGGCACCCTCCACCAGGCCCCCACTCCTGTCTCCCTGCACCCCCACCCCCCACCAGTCAGGGGCACCCTCCACCAGGCCCCCACTCCTGTCTCCCTGCACCCCCACCCCCCACCAGTCAGAGGCACCCTCCACCAGGCCCCCACTCATGTCTCCCATCACCCCACCCCCCAGCATCCAGGGGCACCCTCCACCAGGCCCCCACTCATGTCCAACTCATGTTTCCCAGCACCCCCACCCCCCAGCACTGTGGGGCACCCTCCACCAGGCCCCCACTCCTGTCTCCCAGCACCCCCACCCCCCAGCATTGCGAGGCACCTGCCAGCAGGCCCCCACTCCTGTCTCCCAGCTCCCCCACCCCCCACCAGTCAGGGGCACCCTCCACCAGGCCCCCACTCATGTCTCCCAGCACCCCCACCCCCCAGCACTGTGGGGCACCCTCCACCAGGCCCCCACTCATGTCCAACTCATGTCTCCCAGCACCCCCACCCCCCAGCAGTGCAGGGCACCCTCCACCAGGCCCCCACTCATGTCTCCCAGCACCCCCACCCCCCAGCATCCAGGTGCACCCTCCACCAGGCCCCCACTCATGTCTCCCATCACCCCCACCCCCCCAGCATCCAGGGGCACCCTCCACCAGGCCCCCACTCATGTCTCCCAGGACCCCCACCCCCCAGCTTTGCGAGGCACCTGCCAGCAGGCCCCCACTCCTGTCTCCCAGCACCCCCACCCCCCACCAGTCAGGGGCACCCTCCACCAGGCCCCCACACATGTCCCCCAATAACACTACCTAATAAAAAAAAACTATATACAAAAATGTGGCCCATTGTCCAAAAGGTCCAAAAAAAATATAAAACCAAAGGAAACCTAACACTAACTACAGAACTATTTACAAGGGCAGCGGGCTAGTCCGACGGCTCACTTCGGGATGTTCCGGGCCAGTGCATCATCGAACTCCTGCTCAATGTCCCGGAGGCGGTCCTCCTCCATGGCCCCGAGGGTCCGCAGGGCCGTCGACATGTTCACCTCCAACTCCCTGCGGATTGCCTCGAGGCACTCGGCCCGCCTCAGGGCCCTCCGCATGGAGTTCTCCGCCCTGACCATCGTGAGCCGTGCCTCTTCCGCCCACTGCCGCTCCGCATCTATGGCATGGCCCAACCCCTGCCACACGGAAGACACTTCCCGTCCTGGGTCCTCCTGCCCTCCGGCCGATGCCTGCCCTTCCGATGTCGAAGGCCCAGAGCCATCATGGCTCCCACCACGTTGCTGCTGCTGCTGTGCCTCTGCCCATGCACTGCCTCCTGCTGCCTGCACATCCTCCGCTGGCTGGGGTGCAGTCGTTGATGTGGCCACCCCTGCTGGACGTCCGACTCCCGACTGCGGCAGGGATGCCTCCTCCACCAGCCTGGCCGCACCGTCAGAGGCAGCTCCACAGGGCACCCAGGTGACTAATGGGTAGGAAGATGGCACGGAGGACGACTGGCGCATAGGGGGTTCAGTTGAGGAGGGGGTCTGAGCAAGCCCCATCAAACGGAGGAATCCGGCCTGGGTGACCTGTCCCAGTAGGCCGACGCGGTCAACGAGTCATTTGAGATGATGTGCAGTCTCCTCATGAAAAGACTGCAGGTCACCTCGCATGGCCCGTTGACGCAACGCCACACCAGTCAGGACAGGCTCAACCCGGACCCGGATAGCCACGTCCGCAGGCAGAGGAAGGCCAGTTGTTATGAGCTCATCCCCTGCCTGAAAATGGGTCTGGACGTAGGCATCCCTGCTGGTGCAAGATGATGCAGTGACAGGATCAGGGACAGGATTGCACACAGGCACCTCCGCGGCGGACTGTGCTGCCTCCTGTCCCTGGTCCTGCACTGCACCACTAGCACCAGTGGAATCCCCACCTCCAGACCCTGTCTCTGTTGCTTGCACGGCCTCCTCCTCCACCAAACCCCCCACCAACCTGGATGACTCTGTGCCATCTTCCCACATTGGGCCCTGTGGGGTCCCAGCTGCCCCTTCTGATGCCGAGGAGTCCAACTCCAACCTCCGCCTCTTGGACCTCCCCCCGGCAGCTGCGGCCTGGGATGCGGCACCGGACTCCTCACTCCCCGACGAGATCACAACCTGGGAGGGGAGCCGGGCCTTGCGTCTCCGGCTGGCGGTGCGATCCCCGCTGCTGTGCTCCACGGCTCTTTCTCCGCCCTCTTCATCAGTTGACGCTGCAGACAGGGAGAAATAAAACACAGGCATCAGGGCACTGTACAATGGACACATACACACATGACAGTTGTACATGAGTGGCATTGGCAAACCTCAGACATGGCATCACAATCGCCAACACACATGTCATTTCAACTTGCACACATGAGCCATACCACAGCCATATCGCAACTGCCAGCACCATCCATACACATACAACAGCATGAGCAGGAGTGGGTGGGCAACTGGGTCCTGGGGCTGGGCTGTGGAGCGATGGAATCCCAGTCGGGAGTCTTCGGTTCCAGCAGGGGTGGTCACAGCAACCGCACCCCTGGCTGATGTGCAGGCAGCAAATGGCAGGGCACGTGGGCAGCAGGCAGTCAGGCAGCAGCAGATGGCAGGTGGGAGCATGCTCGGGGCTCTGGGGGGCAGTAATTCGGCCTTTTGGGCAGGAGCGTGGTCTTCCGTGTGCTTACGCGTGGCCAGCTTGATACGGAGTGATTTGGCACGTGAAAATTCTGCACGTCAGCATGTAATTCGAGGAAAGGCCCTTAGCGCGTAAGCCCGTCTGCACGCAAACGCAATTTCATTGGACAGAAGGCCCTTCAAGCGCAAGCGCCTCTGTGACGTGACGCGCGCAGGCGTGCATGGGCGTTTCAGCGCGCGTGAAAAACTGCACGTCCGTGTGTAATCCGAGGAAAGGGCCCATGCGTGTAAGTGACGTGACGAGCGCGGGCGTTTCCCTCAGCATGGGTTAAAGGTGAGCGGGGCCAGCAGTTCGCTGTACGTGCCTTTCGTGGAGACCGACGTGTGTTGCTGCTTCCTCTTGTTTCGCGCACCATCACAACTTCACAGCTATCAAGGACGTATCTCTTCTTTTGGCGGGGGTATTGGCTACGCGTGTTTTTCTGCATCGCGCTAGTCAGACGGTGAGTCGCACACGCTATTTTTCCCACTGCGGGTGTCCCTGTGTATCGCACCCATTTTCGATGTCATAGTAGCCTGCGTGTCTCACGCGTACGCGTTATTCGTGTTACTGGGTGCCACCGCGTACTGCGGGAGGTTGATTCCACGCACGTAGGCTGCAGGGTTGCGTGCACGGTTTTACTGCAGTTTTGGGGTGCCTGAGCGTTGCGTGACCCGTCACTACATCACCGGGGTCACATACAGCCTTGCAGGTGCAGAGGGGCTGTTAACATCTTGCTTCCCACCCCCTTTACCCCAATTGCCCAGGTCAATTGTGGTGTACACCTCCCATTGGCACTACTCCATCTATGCCGGCACTACTACATCTGTGCCATGGTTGGGAGGACACCAAAGGTGAGGGGCGCCTCAGCTGGGCGTACTCCTCGTGGCGGGCGTGGTCAGGGACATGGCCGTGGTGACCAGGGAGTAGGGGGACTCCAGGGTGTCCAGGGCGGCCACAGAGGGGGAAGAGGCAGGGGTGCGCCACTTGAGCACAGTGTTGTGCCATGTGTAGGTGCAGTCATGCCACCACCCCCTGTGGTTCCGGGGGATGCAGCTTCTGCATCTGGCACTGGTGCCCGTGTGACCCGGCAGTCCATTCCATTGACTGCCACGGGCCCAAGGGTAGTGGTAGCTGCAGGTGCAGCTGTGGACACCGCCACCCAGGCTCAGGGTCTGCCAGCGCAGGCTGCGTTGGCACTTGATGAGCCCTTGGTAGATTTCCAACAGGCCAGGAGGGAAACCATAGGGGCAGGCAGGGCTGCTCAGATCAAGACACGTGTCCCTGGGGCAGTTATGTCATCTGCTGCCCCGAACAGCCGGGTGTTGGCAAGTGCAGGGGCAGATGCACCCAACAACACCCCGGTTGTGAGTCTGCCAACCAGGACCGTTGCGGTCAATGTCCCTGCCACAGCTGATGTTGCTGCGCAGGGTCCATTAGAGGGCACCCAAATGCCACTGACACAAGTCAGGCCTTTGGTCGTCCCTCCACCTGCCACTCCCTTGGCTCAATCCACCGAACCCACTGCCCATACTGGTCAGGGCGGCATTAGCCAGCCAGGGTCTGCGCCACAGTCCAAGAGGAGGAAGGTTGCACCTACAGCACAGGCTGGGACCCCACACACAGCCACGACCTCCTGCACGTCGAGGAAGAAGCCTTTGTGCAAGCAGGAACTGGACTCCTCGTGGGCTACGTGCAGGGCCACAGCCGTGACATGCTAGTGGGTGCCAATAGTCAGACTACGGCTGCCCAACGTGACACCCACTGGAAGCATGTTGCGGAACATGTCAGTTCATTCGGCCATGAGGTGCGCACGGCGCAAGAGTGCAAAAAGCGTTGGAATGACATCAAACGCAGCACTAAGGCTAAGCGTGCCTCTAATTACAACTTGACTCTGGTGACTGGCGGTGGGCCTGCACCAGAGGAGGAAGAGCTCACTCCGCATGAGGCACTCGTTGCGGAGTTCATACCACCTGAATTGGTCGAAGGAGTGGGAGAGATGCTGGACTTTGATGCCCAGTCCAGTGAGTGTTGATGCGTGTTTGTTGAGGACGTGTGTGTTTCACTTGTGGGATGTGTTGTGCATGATTGCCACTACATGTGACGTGTACATGGTTCTGATGTGTAAGTAATGCAATGCTTCCGTGATGCATGTCTGCTCTGCTGGATGGTGGACATGTGGAGCAGACGGGGACTGTCCGCATCACCCGTTTGCACCCTACTGACATGCTGGTTACAAGTATGCCCCTCCGGTCCATGTTCCAGCTCACTGGCCCTTCTGCATGTGGCGTGGGGTGACCTTCCTCTCAGCCCAGGCACAATGTCATTGCATGACTGACGTGCATGTCTCCTCTCCCTGCATGCGGGGACTCCATGTAGGCATGCTCCCTTGCCCCTCCTCCGCCACTCTGCACCCCAGTTCCACCTTTACACTGGCCTGCTTCAATCTTGTCAATGTGTACTTTCCTGTTCATGCGTCCTGTGTAGATGCTAACTTCCAGCGTACAATCTGCCAGACATATGCCGTGTGGTACAGCCTTAGTACTTGATGCAGGGTATCTCAATTGTACTGTGCATAGGTCAGATGTCCCGCAGGGACATGAGTGCCCATTCATGCTCCATGTGCATTGCACGCATGCCCCTATGTGTCCTTGACTGGATGATCACTGTAATACAAGTCCTGGGTGACATACATTGCATGGCATCTCATCAGCCTTCCCATGTCAACTGTGGGTCAGTACTGCGTTGCACACATGTTTAGGGTCTGACAATCTGTGTGGCTCACAGGCCTCAGCCTGTTCAATGGCCAATGACTCTGTCCAACTGTTGTTGTGTCTTCTTCACACGTGGGCGGCCTCCAGAGTTTTCATCATGTGTCCTGCTTACTGTCCCATCATCATTTGCAGTGTTGTCACTTGAATCACATTAAACTTATGATGCCAGTCACCACTGCCTGTCATTACACAGGTGTATGGTCAGCCTTTTGATACCATGCTAGGCATCCCAGCTTTTGTACTTGGGTGGAGGGGTGCTTGGCTTCTAGATATGGTACACATTGAATGCACAATGCACGTGATGCCTGAATTTGACCTTGCACTGCCTTCACATTTCCTGACACACACCATGGAGTCCTTGTGTACGCCACTCACTACCTACATGTACATTTTCTGCACTGCATAGACCCACTTCCATGGAAACTGCCACCTTTCAACAGGTCTGATCACAGAAGCAATTCAAAGTTGACCCAGCATGTGCCAGGTTATATGGTGTGTCACATGTCTGCCTGATGCGTTTGTTGTCTGTGTGTGTTGTGTGCTTCTGACATGCGTAGTGACCTTTTTTCTCTCTATTTTTCAGGTGATGACGCAATGGACGCGGAGGATGGTGTTGTCATGCCAGACACAGGGTTGTTACCACTACATCAACCCGAAACAAGTGGGGGTCGTGGGGTGGTAGGCCACGAAAACCCCCAAGTGCTACAGTCCATCTTGTCTCTGGCTGCCTATGAGTCCAGCCTTGATGACGACTCTGAAGTCCATGTTGAGTTGGATGAGCATCAAGTCCATGTGCCAGGGGTGAGTGATTCTGATGTGGACACTCCTCTGTCCGCGACACCTGCACTGAGGGATCAGACAGTCTTGGTTCCTCTGCCTGTGGTGGATCGGGATGCAGGGTCACCCTCCACACCAGTCACTGATGTGCCTGGGACATCACGTCGACGGGGGCATGTAGTCGTGCAGCCGCGGGCGGTGCCAACACAGCGAGGACCCCCGGTCCTTGGGTCCCGCAGGGGTCAAGCCCGGCAACGCGGCCGCCGCGCGCAACCGCAGTATACTGAGTGGGAGCAAGACATGACTGCCAATTCAGAACGGCAGGGGGCAGCAATGGAGAACATCGCCGAGAGCATGGAGCGTGTGGCCCGATCTGTGCTCCCCCCTGCTAGGCAGGTGCTTCTCCAGCAGCAGGCGGCACGGTCCACGGCCCGCTCGCTCAGGCTGGGCATGGCGGCCTCAGACAGGGCACGCCAGGCTGAAATGTCGTCTCTGCGTCAAGCAATTGCTGCTCACGCAGAGGCGCACATGGATGCCCTGAGGGAGGAGTATGCTTCCCTCAAATCCACTCTGGGTGTCCTTATGATGTCCCAGAGGCAGCGGGCAGAGGAGAGGTTTGCACAGCTTGAGCGTACCATCTCGGCTGAGCTACAGGCTTGCCGGGAGGTGCAGCGGTTGTCCAGCCAGGCCTTGCAGGAGGAACTCCATGTTACACGTGCTACCTTGCAAGAGGAAGCACGTGTATCACGTGAGGTTCTGCATGCAGACCTACGTCACATCGCCACACAGAACCAGGCTCACCCGTCTGGCAGCAACGAGGGGCAAGCTGCGGCTAGGCGTGGCCAGGCTACTGTGCCACGTCCTCCTTTCCAGGATGAGCCAGACTCGGACGACCATCTATCTATCTACCAGCAGACATGGCCCATTGGACATCTAAATTCTGGACACGTTTGTTGGTGCCCACATGCACATGTGTGCACAAGCAGAGGCACAGGGATTGCAGACATACATCCTAGAACTGCTGACGTGTTCCAAGGAACTCCAGGCAAGGTGAGCAGCACAGGGGGGCCACAACACAGCAAAGCTTGCACCAGGCGAGTTGCACATGCAGGCTTAGTTACAGCACTGAGGGTGAGCTTGGACGAATATTGGTGTTGAAGCACACAATGCAGCTCAGATGTGTTGGTGGACTGATGGCTGTTGATTGTAAGGTTGTCTGGGACACCTGCAGGGGCAGTGGCACATACCCTCCAGTACACCAAGTCCATTGAGGCACTTGTATCAACCATGTAGCCTTCCGAGACATGGAAAGGGGCAGCTCACAGGGACATACAGCAAGGGACATACTCGGGTGCAGTGCATTTCATTTCCATGTACATTTTGATACATGCACTGCCTACTTTGTTTCGGTCATGGTGGAACACGACTTGTTCTGAAGTCATGCCTTGCTATATGGGTCTGTCTGCTTACCCAGGGAACATTGCATGCTGTGTGAATTGTGACACATTGGTGTTCCATTTGCCACGCACCCACCGGCGGCTGACTTACTGCATTGATTGTGTATGACCCAACACAGGGGTAATGTTACATATGGGTACGAAGCATCTACACCAGATTGTCTGTTTGTAGAGTAGTTTGTTGCTATGGGGCATGTTTGGTGGTGTGTTTTTGTGTTATGGGCACGGACAGATTATTAACTGTGGCTCTCTTTGCAGCATTGCAGTGCTCCTGTAACCGGACCTGAGAGTGCGCAGGCAGGAGGCCAGCACTCAAAACCAGAGCTAAGTGTCTTGTTGTTTTTCTTTCAAACTGCTCTGCATAGGCTTGCTGGGGGGTGCACTAATGCATGGATGAATGTGTAATTCAATTTGGTATGTTTGTTTTCCCCTAATCACCCGGAGTCCTATCCAATTTTAAAACCTGTACCCACTACCCGGTGTTCCTGCTTCCCGTACCTATCCAAGCAACGTTCCCTAACCCTCTTTCCCCGCTGGGGTTGCGGATGCCTGTGTAAGCCCCAAACTTGCAGGTGCCAAAACCCTACAGGGGGTGGTTGGTTCGTGCCACTCCTAAGCCTGGACTACAGAAGGCCATGACAATGATGTCCAAGTTTGTTCGGATTGTGTATGTGTTCATGCAGGTAGTACATTTTCGTGCATTCCCTACTTTCATGTGTCATTCCTCCTCCCCTCTCCTGCCACTCATGCCAGGTATCCAGTGTGCCAACACCTGTTCCGACTGCATATCCCTGACCCTCCTTCCCCACCAGGGTCTCGGAGGCCTGTGTGAGTTTGACCTTGCAGGCACCCGGGACACGGTTGGGGTGGTTGTTTCGTGCCACTCCTGTGCCTGTACACGGGACCTGTGACAGTACACATCCGTTCATGGTGCATCATTCTATGTTATGTACCACACATGGTTCACATCCTGTTGTGACATTGTTTTACTGTGCTACCTTGGTTGTTACATCATTGTGGTAGTACTTGGCCTTTGTGAGGTACTGCTACGTCAAGTCATCTACTGGAGGGTTTTTCTGGCTTGGATTTTGTGATTTTGCAAATGAGGGTGGACTCTGAGGGTGCAGGCACCTTTTTACACACAAGGTGGGAGATGGTGACGAAGGGGAAGGGTGATCCTGTGGCCAGGTGAAATTGTGGGTTGAAGGCTCCATGACCCAGGTGCAGTTTTTCAGTGGGTCATGGTCATTTGTGAGGGAGGGGGGTTTGTTGTTGATAGTTGCCTTGCCCTGCAGTGTGATGGGAACCCTGACATTGTAATTGCGGTATCCTATGTACATGTTGTGTTCTGCTGATCAATGCCTGTTCATGTGTTGTGTTTACCTTTCAGGTGTGAGGGGATAGTTGTGGTTTGACATGCTGGGGTGTACACATGGTGAATGTTCACATGTGATGTGTAGAGGACACTGATGGTCACTTGATTGCACATGCATATGTTGAGTGCATGTCCTTACCCACCCACACACTTGCACTATGATGCACTACATGTACAACCACCCTTGCATATCCACGTGTACACTCTGTTTGCCTTCTGGTGCCCACTGTGTCCCTGCAGCACATGTTCTGTGACCAATTATGGATCCTGTACATGCCTAATTTGCTTTTTGATGTGGTTTGTCGCTTAGATGTGATGCTCAGGGTGTGCATCACACACAATGGCTGTTCACTGTGCTGTGCGCTGAGCAGTGTGTTGCAGGAGTTGGACACAGCACACAGAAGCTGCAGTGTTGATTTTGCAATGCATAATGTGCATGTAGACAGGCATTCATTGTTATGTTACGTCTACAACTTTTGTAATGCATTTGGGAATGACTTATTTTGGGTGGGAGGTTGTTGGTCAGTCATTTCATCTGATTCCATGTCAGGCATCATTGTCTGATGCCACTGTACATTTTTGACATGGCAATGTGTACCTTATTGGTACTGTGTTGGTGTATGGGTATTGCTTGCCATGTCATGTTGTGGTTTGGGAGGGTTTGAGTGACATAACAGTGATGGTCATGGCCTGTTTTGCAGGTGTGTGTGATTCACACCTTGCATGTCAGGGTCATCCGCTTCTCAAAGCAACTAGCTGGGGGTAGATCTCTCTCTGCGGCAGGGGCCTCCCTCTGGAACAGCCTTCCTGCCTCACTGGAACTTGAGGAGAACCATCTCCGGTTCCGGAAGCACCTCAAGACCTTCCTCTTTGCTTCTGCTTTCTCTCTCCCTCTCCCTTGCAAAATTCTTCACTGGAACTGCACTGGATCTGCAACTGGGCCACTCTCACCAACCTCGGTCCCTGGCCCAGCCACTCTCCACTTGCAGTGCCTCCCTGGCAACCCCTGCACTGCGGGACTGTCTCTCTATCCCTACAGCCCCCACTTCCCAGCACTTGTCTGCACTTACCTTTGCAGTTGCCACCAGCTGGCCTATTTATTTGTTTTTTAGTCTACTTACCCTTTACTGCACTCCCCCCCTCCCCTTCCCCTTGCACTTTTCCCTTCCCCCTACCCCTGCACTTGCGCAATCTAAATGACACCTGGCCTAGTAGGATCGTTGTCTGTCTTCCCTTGTTCCCCCCTCCCTGCCTCGTCGCACCTTGAAATACTTGTGTATAGGCACGTTACAAATGCCATATCATGTCATGTCATATGTGTGCCTTTTGGTCACACAGGATAGCTTGTGTTTAAGTAGCTAGGGATGCAGACAATGTGGCACTTTCATGGCAACTATCTCAGGGTGGTAGGGTTGTGACAGTTGACTGTCTCTTTGTCATCATCGATTGTCACCTGGTATGTGCCAGGCCTTTGTGCACTCCGCAGGGGTGGGAGTTTAGGTGAAAAATGTGGCCACAAGCTGGGTCCGGGCTTCCTCGCCACGTGCCCTGTCCCCTCCCATGGGCAGCGCCTGTGCCTGTGGTTGGGGATGTGGGGGCACCACCATGTCCACCGGTACGCCCTGCCGTGTTGCAACATTGTGCAGGACACATGCTGCCACAATGATCCTGCACACTACTGGGGGTGCATAGAGTAGCTGCCCGCCAGAGCGGTCAAGGGAGCGGAAACGTGACTTGAGCACTCCGAATGTGCGCTCCACCATGGCCCTGGTTGCAATATGGGCGGCGTTGTATCTTACCTGGGGTGGTGTGGTGGGGTTCCGGATTGGCGTCATCATGTGGTTGCTCAGAGGGTAGGCACTGTCCCCTGGGGAGGTGTAAATGGTTGTGATTATTGGGGTTTGTGTATTTTTGTGTGTGTGTGTGTGACATGCATGCATGTGCAAGGGCATTTGTACTCACCTAGGAGCCATGTGTCGCCATGCTGCCCAGCTTCCAGGGCCCGGCTCAGGGCGGACATTCTGTATATGAAACTGTCATGGGTGGAGCAAGGGTAGTTTGCATAGACAGAGGTGATGATTCCCTTTGCATCGCATACCACCTGTACATTGATGGAATGCCAGTGCTTGCGGTTTCGGTAGATGTGCTCAGTGGCCCTAGGTGGACGTAGGGCCACATGGGTGCAATCTATGGCACCAAGCACTTTGGGGAAGTGTGCCACCCTGAAAAAATCCAGGACAACAGCCTGCCTTTCTGCGGGTGTTCTGGGCATGTATATGTGCCTGCGGACTGAGGGGCGCGCTGTCATGATTGCCAGTACCTGGTGTAGGCAGCGTGACTGCACGGCCTGTGAGACCCCCCCCCCCCACTATGGCAGTAGTCTGCTGGAATGACCCAGTGGCCAAGAAATGCAGGACATTGAGCACCTTCTCCAAGGGGCTCAATGCTTGGGAGCAAAGGGTGGGGGATGTAAGGTCATCTTCCCACTCCCTGACCAGGTCTAGGATGATATGGGGTGGAAACCTATACCTGCCGTAGACCTGGTCATCAGGCATCCCAAAAAGGCTTGTCCGTGGTGCGAAAATGCGTGCCCTGGCTATTCTCCTCCTCCTGCGGTGTCCCACGATCAGTGCTGCGACAAATGGGGCATTCATCGTAGCTGTATATACGTGTTTGTTGTTTGCGCGCACTTTTATACTGTGCGCGGGTACGCTTCCGCCTGCCTTCGTGTGGCGGACGCGTTGACGCCTGTGTGCGTCTTTTGCCGTGCGCGGGTTTCCCGTATTCGAATCCATGAATACGGGTTGTTCGCGTGCTTGTAGGCGTTCCGTGTAGTTCCCTGCAGTACTTCCCCAGTTACGCCTTCTTTTTCAAGCGTTATTCCCCATTCCGCGTGTTATGCCCACTGTTCCGCCCACTTTGGTTGTGTGCGCCGCGCTATATGCGCTTTTGCGCCTTTGTTCACTTTGTATTTGGCGGGATTCACAAGAGAATCCCGCCTCTGGCTCCAGGGTGTCTGGCAGGGGCAGGAAGTGAGGGGGGGTCCCCGAAACGCTCTGTGCTTAGTCTCGTAGGAGACCCAAATGCACTCTGTAGTGATTGGCCGGCTGACTGTCCGACAAGGACAGCCACCCTGCTGGGTGACTGACAGGTAGGTTGGAATGAATGGGAGAGAACTGAATAAAAGGCGAGGCTTTTGGCTTGGAAGGCAGAGTCGACCACCAGACGAAGGAACCAAAGAAGAACTTGAAGAGGACTTCTGCTGCAACTCCTGGACTGTTAGTTTGCCCGGTGAAGCCCTGCTGCTGTGCTGAAACTCCAAATTCGTATCGACAGAGAAGTCCCCGCAAAGAGGACTTCTCCCTTTGAGTTGGTGGGACCAATCAACTCCAAAGTAATCCACCTGGACATCTTCTGGGAGCTGGTTGAATTTCCACAGAGTTGCCGCTGGAAACCGAATAGCCAGGGAGAGGAACACCAGATTGTGTAGATTGCTTTTAAGCTGCCCAAGAGCTCCAGGAAGATCCTCCGGACTCCCAGGAAGCAAGACTGACCGAGCCTGAGCCCCCTCAACAGAGTGCGGGATCCCAGAAGCAAGGAAATACCATCTCGATTGCCAGGAACCATGGTGTTGCTATTTGCGGCAGTCGCGAGGAGCTGAAACACTGAAATGCTACTTGTTTGAAGATTGCTGGTTGCGAGCGGTGACTGTCCCATTGCAGTCCAGGCGTCTCCAGAAGTCCTCCCTCTTGTCCCCACGACTGAGACCCAGGAACAGTAAGATCTGCAGAGCTGCACAGGAACAGAAGCCATCTGCTGCACTTATTCTTCAATCCAAAGGTACTGTAAAGTCTGAGACAACGTACCTCTTATTGTAGAGTTGCTTGCATCTTCTACTACTCACAAGACTAAACAGCTTGTGGCCCTACCTTGATTCTTCTTTGCTTCAAAGACTTCTCAAACATTGTGCAAAGACCTTTTCTTACTTACCTACCAGAAGTGCTTTAGTTCCTATAAACTTTTGCCCATTGACTTTGGCTTAACCTATTACACTGAATGACTCTGCTTAGGGAATCTGAAAGTATTTGCCTGCTTAAGAATATTTGTGATCTATTGTGATGTTCTAAATGGCCTTTCCCTTTGACCAATTCCTAAGAATGTTCTAAATGCAACAGTAAGATATTAATGTCCCCAGTACCCTAGCTATTGAAGTCACCAGAGGGTGTTGGTTGTGACTGTGTGCCATCCCAAAAGGGTCTTTACTGATTTAGAAACTAAGAGTGTGTAGTTTTGGTGTGTATTTGTGTGCTGCTTTTATATTGCTCCCTTCTGAAGAAGGCTAATTCTAACTGACTGGTAAGTACATTAATACTTGTTTATTCAAGAAACCTTATGTATAAGTATTTATTTGAATACTTATCACTGTGAATCTCTGTGTAACTCCCCTACAGCTCACATTGACTCCCTTGAGATAAGCCTGGCTGCTCAACACACAACCAACCTGTGTAGTACAGACTTATACCAAAGGTGTGGTTCCTGTTGCCAAGAGGCCAGGGTTGTTGTAGTTCACCCAAAGGGTACTGCATACAATCTTGCCTAACGCTGGTGGCAAGCGGTGAGGTTCTATTGTAGAGTTGTTACACTAAGAATTTACTTTGCTTTTGTTCAACTAAAAACCTAGACAAGGCTAAGCTCCACTAGAAAAGCAATTGGAACATGCCAGACATGCCAGATATGGATAACTTCTGACAGGAAGCCCTGACCATTTAATCAGTAGAGCAACTGAAAGAAATGTGTAAAATCGGGAATCTCCCTGTTAAAAAAAAATGAACTAATTGCAAGATTGTTGAATAATCAAAGCCTGGGTAGTAGGCCTGTCACACCTGCTAACCCAGGAAATGTGGAAAATGATAATGAGGATGATAATTCAGAGTCTAACTCTAATATTGTTGAAGAGTCAGAAGAGTCAGAGGAGTCTCAGGAAGAGAGCCCCTCTTTACCTCAACAGGCCCCTTTGCCTCAACCTGTATCAACATGGACCCCACAAGGTCCATCACTGAGTCCAGAATTTGTGTCTCTTGAGAAAATGAGACTTGAGTTAGAATTCAAAAAATTACAAATTCAAGATGAAACCAAACATCAGGACATCAAACTAAGGGAAATGGAAATGCAGCATGCTCTTGAAATGAAAAAATTGCCTCTTGAAAATGTTTCTATCCCAGAGTCTTCTAGGTCTTCCAGTCCAAAGAGACCTTGCATGCCTAAAGAAGCAGTGAGTATGTATGATGCAAAGCTTGATATTTTGGATTGGTTGGGTGCTTTTGAATATAACTATGGGATTCAGGGTTACACAGGGAATCAGTTGATTCCTTGGCTTTTGTCTAGGCTCCCCCAGTTTGCAACTGATACTGTAATGGGGGTGGGGGAACTTGAAAGATTGGAGTATGAAAATGTGAATCTAGCTTTGATAGCTAGATTTGGGAAAACGCCTTCCCAGTACCTTAAGAGGTTTAGGACCCTCAAAAAGACTGATGGTACCCCTTGGGCTACCTGGGCGCACGGCCGAAGATGGCCGCATAGAGCTCAAGCTCTGTGCTGGGCACATCCTTCGTTTCAAACAGAAGCACTTGGATATTGCGAACTGCAGCACTGCTCAGCGGCACAGGACATGAGTCCCTTCTGCACCTGCTGTCCGACACCCAGCCCTCTCCGGGTTGGCACCGAGGAGTTCTGCAACTTACATCTCCGCTGCGGGAGATTCCTGACTGAACCCGAGAGGCGGCTCCATGTGCGGCGTCCTCTCAGACACCCGACGGCAGGGCGCTGAGGGCCTGCTTGAGGGAGGGGCGCCGCTGGCTCGAACACGCGAGCGGATCATGCAGCTTCCCTCTGTAGCGCCCCCTGGCTCAGCGGGCTGCCGCATTCCTCTGGTGGCTCCTTCATTGGCCGGGCTTCGGCCCGCCCTCACACTTCACCAGCAGCCCGACCCTGGACGCTGCGCCGGAGCCGCTGACGTACCTTCTCGACGCCTGCTCTCGTCCTGGAGGCTGTGCCTCGGGAACCCTCATCATCTAGATCCTCCATCACTGAGCTCTGGTGTGGGGAGTTTGTGCCCCCGGCTTCTCTGGACCACTTCAGCACTTAAGGTAGGACTCCCCACTGTGACAGCCCATCGCCGCATCTCTGAAACAAGTGAAGCCGTTCTGTCATCCCAACTGGTCTGCTTACAACTTGACGCATGGTAGTCACTTGCCGCACCCTTGGCTGTGCCTGGGAAGGACCCCATCTTGATTATTCATACGACCAGGCTCACTGTATCCATGGCTCCCCCTGCATCTTCTAAGCTGTCATCCTATACACTGACGGCCTGCATGCATCTAGGCAGTGACGCATGCATTAGACTTCCTCATGTACTAATAGACTGTTATTGAATCCTCTGAAGGATTGGTGCACCATATACTATGGCCTGAGTCCCCCCAAAGGGGTCTGCTATCACCAGTCACTTCTGCTACTGGCACTAGTGTTAAAACTGGTCAGGCCTACACGTGGATCATACCTTCCTATGCGATCTGCATTCACCAATGAACCTTGTGTCCTGCACCACTAATACAACTACCCTGTTACCTGACCGGAGCGTGGATCAGAGAAGCTCTGGTAACCCTGATTCATGGAAAATAATTCAGCACATCATGATTAATGTGTAAACGTGGGAGGCTACAATCCATTCCATAATACAGTACACACAATATGGAGACGTCAGGTATCCTCCTGACTCTGCTGTCACTTCCTGCACCAGAGGCCCGGTTGATCTCTTCATAACGGATGCCCAGGTGTACATCTTTTCCAGACTCCCCGGTCTCTTGCTCTCTGCTTCAAACTTGTCCGCACACTGTTCCCTTCATACATTCCCCCCTCTAAGTGGGGCCCCAATATTGTTGTGCGCTCCTTTGTGATCGGCTTTTGGGCTACCCACTATGTCAGTGGTTCCCCCTCCATGGGCCTGACTATGGGGAGGCCTGTGCCATGTATTCTTTGTTGTATTGGTCCCTCTGGGCAGTGACCAGACTCCTTCGATTTATACCTTACTTCTGAAACAGTGTATTGTCTTAGTGCTCATATGCCACAGTCATCTAGTCACTATCCCAGCATGAGTGTGTTCATTTTTGACTGGTGCTAGGGCCCCCAGGCGAAGTTGCCGAGGTTATGAGTTGGTTTGATTCGGGGATGGGGTCCATTCTTCTGTTTGGGGGAGGGATGTGGGTGGGGATGGGCGAGGTTGATGTTATCCCTCAGTTTGGGATAGGGATGTCATTGGGGATGGCTGAGTTGGTGTGTTATGTCAGAAAATGCTTGGCTTCTGCACCAGAGGGGTGGCGTGGGTCCAAACCGTTGCGGACATTTTTTTTTGGATGGATTTATCTTATACCAATTAGATTGGGCACACAATATGTGGCTTTGCTATTCCATAATACTCTTTTTTTCTAATGTCTATAATGGCTGACAGCAATTGGACTTGTATGAGCTGGAATGTGAGGGGACTAGGAAACTATAAAAAGATGAGGAATGTGCAATTGTATGTAGAACGGCAAGGTGCCAGGATCCTTTTCCTGCAGGAGACGCATGCCAAGTCGCAGGGATGCTTAAAATTTGCAAAGTCATGGGGCACACAAAGATTCTATACTGGCTACTCCACCCAGAACAGGGGAGTCATGATTTTACTTCATAATATTGTTAAGTTCCATCCTTTTTCCTCCCGCATAGATTCTCTAGGGCATTACGTTTTGCTGCATGGCTGTCTGAATTGTAAAGAGATTGTACTTCTCAATGTATATGACCCCAACATAGATGACCCTGAGTTATATTCCCACCTCAGCACACTACTTGTTTGATTTTCCTTGGTTCCCATCCTTTGGTGCGGTAACCTCAACTCAATCCTCAATGTCGACAGGGACAGGTCAGGCACCAGGCCCCGCCAACTCTCCAGGCTGCCAAAGTTATCCTAGAATCCTTACCACAACTGGAGGTCTATGATGCATGGAGAATGGTACACCCTGACTGCTGCATGTACTCTTTCTACTCCTCTGTCCACGACTCTCGCTCCAGGATAGACAGATGGCTCATTTCCGATATATTACTCAGGAATGTCATGCAAATGTTAATCCTTCCTAAAACTTACTCTGATCACTCCCCCATGACTATCTCCGCTGGCCTGGGGTGCGGGTCATCGCGAGTCCCGCTCCGGGAAACTAAAGCCTCAGTCATTGCTGGATGTGGCCTTCAAAACAGACCTAGAATTGGCAATTGATGACTACTTTACATTGAATGCCGGATCTGTCCCCACACAAGCCATCCTCTGGTAGTCATTTAAGGCCTACATTAGGGGAATACCTATCTCCAAAGAGTCAGGAATTTTCAAGAATATCCGTAGAGACATATCACTAAGCGAATCTGCACTCTCTTCCCTCGAGGCCCAATATGCCCTACACCATTCTCCTACAACCCTTGCCGGCATCAGCACCAAACTAGATACCTTTCGTGCCCATGCTGAAAGGGAGAGGAAATTCTTAGACACTCCCGGACTGGTGAGACGTTACAGCGAGGGCGAATGGCCTGGCCGCGTGCTTGCCAGACTCCTTCATCGGGAGACGTGATCGCCACTCATCCCTGCCATTGAAAGGCTAGATGGCTCTTTGGCGCTCCTTTCACAAGATATTAATGAACAGTTTCGATCATTCTACTCCTCCCTATATACAAACATCGACACTATCCTGGAGTCAGATATAGATACATATCTGGATAACATTCCCCTCTCTATTCTCTCCAATGACACTAGTATTGCCCTAGACATGCCTATCACCCCCGAGGAGATATCTGAGGCCATCGATTCTTTGGCCTTGGGTAAAACCCCTGGTTGCGATGGTTTCCCCATTGAGTTTTGCAAGCAGTATAAATCACGTCTGGTCCCCCACCTCTTAGCATTGTGGGAAGAATCCTGTACATCGGGCACACTCCCTCCCACTCTTTGGGAAGCTATTATAACCATATTACTTAAGCCTGGCAAGCCTCCTACCCAATGCGGGTCATATTGGCCTCTTTCGCTCATAAACTGCGATGTTAAGATCTACGCTAAGGTAATGGACATGCAACTAACTCCCTACTTGCCTCTACTTGCCTCACATTATACACCCTAATCAGTCGGGATTCATCCCTGGCCGATCCACCTCTCTCAACCTGTGTCACCTCTTTAACATCATCAGCAGGATCAACCCTAAAACCCATGCTGTGGCAGCGGCGCTTGACATGCAGAAGGCATTTGATTCCGGTTCTCGGAACTACCTTTGGCGGGTACTTGTAAAATGTAACTTTGGGCCCCTATTTCTCTCGTAGGTTAAACTACTTACTCAGACCCTATAGCCAGGGGTTGCACTGAAGATAGATATGCGCCCCCCTTTTGCATATCCCGAGGCACAAGACAGGGAATTCTCTCCCCTAATTTTTCGCCATTGCCATTGAACCCTTGGCGGATAGAATACGGCAGGCACATTCACACCGCAGCCGGCATCTTCTAGGCGCCCCTGATATCATTTCTTTATATGCAGATGACTCCCTACTATTTGTTCGCTCCCATTAACGTAATCTGGCCCGATCCTTGTAGACGTTATATAATTTGGTGACCTTTCTGGTCTTAAAGTCAATTGCACCAAATCGACCCTCTTCCCACTAACTGATGCTTCCCCCCTCCCCCTGATCTCAAGGGATTCACATGGGCACAATCGGAAATCACATATCTTGGAGCAGTTGTGGCTTGCACGCAAGACAGAGTCACATTTAAGGCACTCGCTAGATTATGGACACTTTCTAGCAATCCTTATCCATTCCATATGTGGGATGTTTTAACCCACTAGTCTCTGCCCTGCGACATCACTGTGTGCTGGTGGCACCAGAATCAGCCAAATGGCCACAAAAAGCCCTATGCACTCTAAACCTGTGAAAGCTGCGCTTTGAAACCGGGAAAAATGGCTGCCAATCTACTTTGCCTGGGTCAGTAGTGGAAGGAGACCACACTGCTGAAACCTGTCACTGGGCTGCCCACCAAGTGAACATGGAAACTGCATGAAAGGCAGCGCTTTATTGCAAGGAAGCCCAGAAGTGCTCTTAAATCCCTTTTATTCTTAGTTGCTGAAAATACAAAATAATGGTTCCAAACATTAGAAAACATCCAACATCCTTGCTGGGTGTTACCCGTCACTTCATTTAAGGAATCAACATGAGCACCCAATGGCAGGAAAAGCAGAAACTATCATCAGAATATCCACAGCAAAAAGTGTGTTTGCCTGGGAAAATCTGCCAAAATACGGGCGCAGTACCACCGACCGCCTGTATGACAACTGTCATTTAATTGTATTAGAAGCTTAAACTTATGCAGTTAAAATCAAATGGTTGGAATTAAGTGACTTGCTATCAAAAGTAATATAGGTTGCAACTATTTAATCTCTATGTTTTAGAGATTGGTATTAGAGTTATGTATGCCTGTTTTAAAATGTGTAAGTTTATTTTCATCAAAGAAAAATGTAAACAAAGTGATTTTTAAAGTCAGCCTGATGCAGCCAAAACTACAAAGCGAATTTCCCAGCTTGCCCCAACAAAAGGCTTTCTTCTGCTTCCCACCAAAAGGCCAGGAACTTGCATTCAGGTGTTGATTAAGTCAGGGGAGGGGCACTGGAGCTGCTCCTGGGAGAGACAAAGGACTTCCTTGGCTGAAAGGAATATGAAGAATGCAAGTGTCAACAGTAGCCCCTGCCAGAGGCAGGAGGAGGGGATTGCTCTTGAGCCACCAGAAACTTTGGGGGCGGAACAGACAGTTTTGTTGATTCTTAAAGCACAGAAAGTATATATTTTAAAAGGACTGACAAGGGACTGTGTGAATTTGTAAAAATTGTAAAATAACAGTATTGTTAATGTGAACATTTTGGGCACGTTTTAAAAGTACTCAGAACTCTGTGCGATGTTCTAAGAAGACGTAGTGAAAAATCTGAGTTTGTAGCAATTGTGTTGATGTCAGAAGCATGAAACTTCATATGATTATGCCCAGATATGATGCGCACATATATGTAAATTTGTGGACAAATCAGACAATTGTGTCCCGGACAAAAGTGCAAAAAGTTGCCAAAAACCAGACCCAAGTTCTCAAAGCGACGGTGCTCGGATGAATACTTGCTCCACAAAACATGTGATATTGATATGCTATTGACATCAAGTTTGTAAAATTGTAAATATGTCTTATATGAAAAGTAGATTTCATGTGCAAAAACAAAGGGGAGGGTTTTCTTGGATCCTAAAACACATTGTCACGATGACACTGGTTGCTTCTCCAATCAAGGGAGAGGAAAGACCTTAACCAATGGACTACCTAGGGGGTGTGCCTAGGATAATTCAGCATACCCACCCCTTTAGTAAACACATAAATAGAGACAGCTTAGGACCTAGACACACACACATTTACCGACCAACCGATTGCTGGTGGAACATTTTGCAAGAGAAACCCATATTCCAGACTCCAGAAATTTTGAAAGCAGAAAGGCCCATTTCCAAAGCTGAACCATTCTCAGCTTGGCCTTTAAAAAGCAAGAAACCAGATTTTACCCCAGACCTCTAAGGGGAACAAAAGAACAGCCTGGCTGTGCTGTGCTGTGCTGCTTTCTTGCTAGGAATTATTGCCAGAATCCAAAGATCCAACCCGTAGAGCCGTGCTGTGACCAGATAGCAGTGAACCAGAACCAGAGCCCGTGAGATCCAGTCCAGACCCAATGTGCGGTGTCCAGAGTGCCTTGCTGATTGCAGACCAGAGCGCCTTGAGTCTAGTCCGGTGTGCCTAGCAGAATTCCTGTCCCATAAAGTATCCCTGACCAGATCCTTGACGGGTTCATTCAAACATTGGTAGTGAGTATCCATAGCATAGGATTGTCACTAGCAAATGCATTGTCCATAAGTCATCCCTATCCAAACCCATTCTCTTATATCCATAACTGCATTGTTAGAATATTTTGTCTTGCCTGAACTCTTGATCCCATCCCTATTATCTTCTGTACTAGTAGTGTTAAAATCATCTTTGCGCTGATATATTTTCTGAAGAAAGGCGAGCGTCTCGGCAGGCCAAACCAACCAGTGATATTCTAGGCTGGTGGCTGCGCTGTCGTGTAGTTTGCATCTTCATAGTCTACCCTAGTGTAAAGAAACCTTGTTTGTAATTTTAAAAGCGCATCTTTGTTTTGCAAATTTGCCTCTTTTTGAAAAAAAAAACGACCTCCACAAAAACCTTCATAACTTCTTCACCGTTTATGCTAGAAAAAAGCGGGTAAGTGTCTACTTGAAGCTAACATCCTCAGCTTTTCAATAAACCCAAAACCGCATCTCAACTCCTTATAGTTTTTCCGCAATCGTGCTAAACGCGCACGGAAAAGTTTGCCGCAAATTTTTCGTTTGGCTCAAATCTATAACGTGTGAAATAGCTCTTCATTGCACCCGACCACAAAATTAAGTTTTCAACTTGCTAGATACTCCCTAATCATTGCGAGTGTTTGTCTGATACCATCCAAAGCGGCTCCCACTAGTATTGAAACAATTTTTGTGAATTAAATCCATTTTCAGTGTTTTCACCATTCCATTCAAAGCCAAATTAAAGCCATTTTGACAAGTTTGCAATCATTCCTGTTTTTCTCTGTGTTTGCTGGGGGAAATTGGGATTGAGACTATTTTGTTGAATTCTGTATTCCTGAAACCTGTTTTCTCCCCTTCCATCTCTTTATATTGCATATTGGCGGGATTGAGTAGTGTGCAGGGGGAACGAGTAATCACATTGCATTTTGATTGAACCCACACAAAAGTATTATTCTATGCTGCTTTATTTTTCCTATCATTACTCCTTCTGATTAAAGAGATTGTTTAGCGTGACATCACCCCATTAGTAATCATTGTATAACCATTAAAATAGTTGGATATATATATATTGTGAAATCTATAAATAAATATTTTAACTTTGCAAACCAGCCTGCTTCCTGGTTCAGTGTGACCAGGGGGGATTCAAAGAGAGGGGTGTGATATAAGTGGTATATCATTCATAAA
The DNA here is from genome assembly GCF_040938575.1 of Ambystoma mexicanum. NCBI lineage: Eukaryota > Metazoa > Chordata > Amphibia > Caudata > Ambystomatidae > Ambystoma > Ambystoma mexicanum. The sequence continues at coordinate 555,140,364 of NC_090932.1, forward strand.
TAAAAGAACTTATAGACATAAATAAATAATTAAGGGTTTCAGCTGTGCATCACACACTAGGCATTGACTTAGGTGGAGTGCCGGGTTGGAATCACTCACAAGATTGGGGGCTTGTCTCGAGATTTTTGAATTAGACATACCATTTGTGACAGTCTAATACAGCGTGCTAACTGAAGGGGTACATAAACCCTGTTGGGCTACCACACTGTGTTACACTGTGAAAAGCACCCCTCAATAGAAACGCTCTAAGGAATTGGTCTGTTTTGCAAAAATAAAATAAACTTATGTAAGTCAGAAAGGAAATTAATATTTCCGGAATGGCAACCTTGGTAGAAATCAATATGGCAAAAGAACATCTACTGCATAAATTATTTTTAAGGGGTGAATGGACAGAGCAGGATCAGAATGTGTGGTTGCAGGAAAGTAAAGAACAGGCCACTGCAACAGGATTACATTTATGGCAAGATCAGGGTCCATTACATATGGCACTGAGTGAACTGTATATGGCCCCTAACGTGAAAGAAGAGCAAAGTAAGATTGCCAAAATAGTGGCATATCTGTACCTCCATATTGGAGCAATACAGGACAAATATGCCGTAGGTCAAGATCTGGCAAACAAGCAACAACACGCATTAGAAAAAGCCCAAACTGATCTGGACTCTGCAGAGCAAAGGCTACAAAGGAGCCAGAAATCAGAAAATGAAACCAGGCAGTACCTGATAAAAATCAAAGAAGAGATGGGTATCCAGCAGCAGGAGAAGGTAGAGCAGGATACCAAAGTGCTGGCCCTGCAGAAGGAGTACCAAGAAAGTTTTGACTCTCTACTGGAACAGCAAATACATTTTAATAGAGCAAGCTCAGAGCAGGTAGTCACCCTGCAAAATCGCCTAGACCAAGATAAAGAAGAGAATAATACATTAATTCTTAAAGACCTGGACACCCAGGCAGAATTTGATGAAGAGCGCCAGAAGGCTGGTGCGCTCCAAAGACAGAGGGATGACCTGGCTGCACAGAGGCATACTCTTGTTCAGGAAAGGGACACCTTAGGCCAGGAGGTCAGTTATTTAAAAGAGAAGATGGAAGAAAATCACCTGGCCCTTCCGGGACTGGGTGACCTCCAAAAAGACCATGGAAAACTGTTAGAGCACACCAGGAGGGTGGAAGATGCTCTAGCAAGGAAGCACCAGTCCAGTAAGGACAGGACTCGGGAGGTAACGCTCCTGCAGCAAAAACTAGCCCAGTACTCTAAAATGACACAGGAAGCACAGAGAGACAATGAGGCTCTCTGTGAGAAAAATGGCAGCCTCCACAGACAGGTAGATATGCAAGAACAATTGATGGAAACTAGCAAGGCTTTGATAAAGGAACAGAAAGTTCAGGTTCTTGCATGGCAACAAGGAGCAGGGGCTGAGAGAGATGAGGTCCTCTGGGAAAGGGAAACACCTGAGCATAACCTCAGGAACCCTAGTACCAGAGGCCTTCATCTCTTCCAATCCATGGACTCAGCCACCCCCATGTCCACTCGTGCACAGGGCCACGGGATGGCAGATTTCAATCCAATAAGGAATATAGGGCTCATAGATCAGCACCTCCCAGGAATGGATGGGTGGGCATCTGGGTATGGGTTCCCAAGTACTGTAGAATTTAGTGGGGAACTCCATGAGAGTAGGCCCACTAAGGGCATCCTGAAGACCTCTGCCCAGCTAAGACAGTGGGAGGGTTCCCAGCAAATCCTGGGCGCAAGGAGGAATCAGAAGACTCCTCTGAGCACCACAGGACTCAAGCAAGTAGGCCCCACATTCTGCCAGTCTCAGGCTCACAGAATCCGGGAGAGCCTGGAAGACCAGACAGGCACCTCTGGTAGCAGTGCCTCTGAGTCAGAGCAGGAGTGGTCCAGGGTCACTCGAACCAAAAAGGCCAACAAGGTAAAAAGGGCCTTGCTCAAGGATCCCCTAAAACAAATCAAAGCTATTAGGAGCATCGTCACGCCCTATCATAAGAACGCAATATATTCAGTTTGGGAGCACCATGAACAAATGATGGAAACTTTCCATTTGAAGGACAGCCAAAGCTGTATTCAATATGTGAAATTGAACTTTTTTCCTGAGTAGTCCAGCTTCTTTGCGGGGCTGGAAGACCAGAACCATTCTAGATGGTCCACCTATAGGGCGGCTATCTTGAAACATTTTTCTGTGCACAGGAATCCTCAGGAGGCTCGCAAAGCAGCCTACAACTTGCAATGTGGGGAAGATCAGGCCCCACAAGAATTTGTTCACGAATTAAAGCGTGCCTTTGGGCAGACCACCAGAAGGGTGCGCACTGACAGAAAAGAGTTTGTGAATACTTTCTTCCACGCTCTCCCCAAGTACATCATGACCCAGCTAGTGAGATACTTTCACAAGAAAAGATCACTAGACTGGGTCATCGAACAAGCCACATGCATTTATGAGGTGCAAAAGCCAGTGGAAAACAAAAATAATCCAAAAAGCCCCAAAACAACCAACACACCCGCTGCTGCTAAAGTGGCAGAGGTGAAGGTTGCCCCCATCTTAGATTTAGAGATGGGGGGCCTAAAAACCTGCCTGCACAGAACCAAAGCAACCCCAAGCCCAGAAGGCCCTCGGGCCAATCACAAACAGGGAGCCAGGGAGGTAATCCCACAAATGGTACCCCTAACTCCCCTGACTACATCAGCCCCCGCTACAAGGGGAATAGACCCATCCTGGGTTATGTGTGGACTCCTCCAGCCCAAGGGGGGGATCCAACCAGACAGCAGCTAACCCAGGGAACTTCCCTCCTCACTTCCCCCAGGAGGGCAGTAATCCCACAAATACAGAACAGAACTTCTTCCCAAGGTACCCGCAAAACTTTAACCCCCAAAACAATCCATCCTTCTTTCCCCACTTTCCTGAGCACAGACAACCCAATCCGGGAGAGGGGAGGCCAAGGGTGGAGGGCTACCCAAACTTTCCTAGCCCAGGGTATTTTGGGAGAAGGGATAGCTACCCTTCCCGGGATCTACCCAGGGGAGACATGAGAACACTGTATCAGCCTGAGTGGGTGCCATAACTAGAGCGCCAGGTCCAAAACATGGCACAGGATCTGGGTCGCATGCTGAGGGCTCAACAGAACCCTCAGATGTGCATGGCGGCGCAGAATGCCTCAAACCCTGGACCTGGTGCTCCAGATCAATGACGGGGGAAGAACCCCGACAGGGAGGAGGCACAAGGGAAAGGGGGGGTGCAAAGCCTTGGAGGAAGCTTCCTTCCTCATTTGTAAAAAGCCCCTGGAAACCTAGGAACCGGAACCAAAATCTCCTGCCCCTGAAAGTCTGCCACCCAAGGCCAGTTGTTATGAGCTCATCCCCTGCCTGAAAATGGGTCTGGACGTAGGCATCCCTGCTGGTGCAAAATGATGCAGTGACAGGATCAGGGACAGGATTGCACACAGGCACCTCCGCGGCGGCCTGTGCTGCCTCCTGTCCCTGGTCCTGCACTGCACCACTAGCACCAGTGGAATCCCCACCTCCAGACCTTGTCTCTGTTGCTTGCACGGCCTCCTCCTCCACCAAACCCCCCACCAACCTGGATGACTCCGTGCCATCTTCCCCCGTTGGGCCCTGTGGGGTCCCAGCTGCCCCTTCTGATGCCGAGGAGTCCAACTCCAACCTCCGCCTCTTGGACCTCCCCCCGGCAGCTGCAGTCTGGGACGCGGCACCGTACTCCTCACTCCCCGATGAGATCACAACCTGGGAGGGGAGCCGGGCCTTGCGTCTCCGGCTGGCGGTGCGATCCCCGCCGCTGTGCTCCACGGCACTTTCTCCGCCCTCTTCATCAGTTGACGCTGCAGACAGGGAGAAATAAAACACAGGCATCAGGGCACTGTACAATGGACACATACACACATGACAGTTGTACATGAGTGGCATTGGCAAACCTCAGACATGGCATCACAATCGCCAACACACATGTCATTTCAACTTGCACACATGAGCCATACCACAGCCATATCGCAACTGCCAGCACCATCCATACACATACAACAGCATGAGCAGGCAAAGGTGAGCCAGACATCACATGCAACACAGGGAGTGCACTACTCATGCACGCACACCACCACACTTGCGTGCATGTGTACACCTCTGCCAACTGTCGCAGTGTTCAGATGGGCATCCATGTCACATCTGCCAATCAGGCTTCCACATCCCGCTGTCACATGCATCCATGTTGCATCACTGTTGCACCCTTGTCAAATACACACACATGCACATGTACACAGTGCTGATACATGCAGCTGAAAACAACATACATGCGTGACATCACGAACATGCCTACTTACATACACATTCATCCAAACATGTGTGCCCACACAACTGCATTTGGCATGCAAGCCTACACACAAAAGCACCATCCATGTCTCACACATGACAGCCCTCGCATGTGTTAGCCTCACGGCCCTGTACACCCCCACCCATACTCGGCCCCATATAAACAGATGTGCAACCTGCACACTACTGGCACATCACCACACGCACAGCTTACAATCATGATGCATGTACACTTACCGCTCGACTCCGGACGGGTCTGCCTCTCAAGGACCTGGATGTGGAGCGCTGGGGAAAAGCGTTCCAGGACCCTCATCTGATCTTCCGACAAGTGGCCCTGGCGCCCCTTAGCATCCGCTGCCTTCAAGAGGCGCCGGGCCTTGTTGAGGGTCCTGGACCTGAAGTCCTCCCAGCGCTTCTTGACATGTTGGAAGTCGCGGACTGACACCCCCTCCACGTTGATGGCAGTCACGATGTCCGTCCAGATCCGAGTCCGTCCTTCCCCGTCGGTGCGGGAACTTCCGAAGAGGGCATCATACTGCCCCAGGACTTGCTCCACCAGGACACCAACTTCGGTGGCAGTGAAGCTGGTGCCCCTCTGCCTCTCTGGCCGGGGATTGTCAGTGGTGCCAGATGTTGCAGTGCCCGACATGACAACCCCAGAGGCAGGAGTGGGTGGGCAACTGGGTCCTGGGGCTGGGCTGTGGAGCGATGGAATCCCAGTTGGGAGTCTTCGGTTCCAGCAGGGGTGGTCACAGCAACAGCACCCCTGGCTGATGTGCAGGCAGCAAATGGCAGGGCACGTGGGCAGCAGGCAGTCAGGCAGCAGCAGATGGCAGGTGGGAGCATGCTCGGGGCTCTGGGGGGCAGTAATTCGGCCTTTTGGGCAGGAGCGTGGTCTTCCGTGTGCTTACGCGTGGCCAGCTTGATACAGAGTGATTTGGCACGTGAAAATTCTGCACGTCAGCGTGTAATTCGAGGAAAGGCCCTTAGCGCGTAAGCCCGTCTGCACGCAAATGCAATTTCATTGGACAGAAGGCCCTTCAAGCGCAAGCGCCTCTGTGACGTGACGCGCGCAGGCGTGCATGGGCGTTTCAGCGCGCGTGAAAAACTGCACGTCCGTGTGTAATCCGAGGAAAGGGCCCATGCGTGTAAGTGACGTGACGAGCGCGGGCGTTTCCCTCAGCATGGGTTAAAGGTGAGCGGGGCCAGCAGTTCGCTGTACGTGCCTTTCGTGGAGACCGACGTGTGTTGCTGCTTCCTCTTGTTTCGCGCGCCATCACAACTTCACAGCTATCAAGGACGTATCTCTTCTTTTGGCGGGGGTATTGGCTACGCGTGTTTTTCTGCATCGCGCTAGTCAGACGGTGAGTCGCACACGCTATTTTTCCCACTGCGGGTGTCCCTGTGTATCGCACCCATTTTCGATGTCATAGTAGCCTGCGTGTCTCACGCGTACGCGTTATTCGTGTTACTGGGTGCCACCGCGTACTGCGGGAGGTTGATTCCACGCACGTAGGCTGCAGGGTTGCGTGCACGGTTTTACTGCAGTTTTGGGGTGCCTGAGCGTTGCGTGACCCGTCACTACATCACCGGGGTCACATACAGCCTTGCAGGTGCAGGGGGGCTGTTAACATCTTGCTTCCCACCCCCTTCACCCCAATTGCCCAGGTCAATTGTGGTGTACACCTCCCATTGGCACTACTCTATCTATGCCGGCACTACTACATCTGTGCCATGGTTGGGAGGACACCAAAGGTGAGGGGCGCCTCAGCTGGGCGTACTCCTCGTGGCGGGCGTGGTCAGGGACATGGCCGTGGTGACCAGGGAGTAGGGGGACTCCAGGGTGTCCAGGGTGGCCACAGAGGGGGAAGAGGCAGGGGTGCGCCACTTGAGCACAGTGTTGTGCCATGTGTCGGTGCAGTCATGCCACCACCCCCTGTGGTTCCGGGGGATGCAGCTTCTGAATCTGGCACTGGCGCCCGTGTGACCCGGCAGTCCGTTCCATCGACTGCCACTGGCCCAAGGGTAGTGGTAGCTGCAGGTGCAGCTGTGGACACCGCCACCCAGGCTCAGGGTCTGCCAGCGGAGGCTGCGTTGGCACTTGAGGAGCCCTTGGTAGATTTCCAACAGGCCAGGAGGGAAACCATAGGGGCAGGCAGGGCTGCTCAGATCAAGACACGTGTCCCTGGGGCAGTTATGTCATCTGCTGCCCCGAACAGCCGGGTGTTGGCAAGTGCAGGGGCAGATGCACCCAACAACACCCCGGTTGTGAGTCTGCCAACCAGGACCGTTGCGGTCAATGTCCCTGCCACAGCTGATGTTGCTGCGCAGGGTCCATTAGAGGGCACCCAGATGCCACTGACACAAGTCAGGCCTTTGGTCGTCCCTCCACCTGCCAATCCCTTGGCTCAATCCACCGAACCCACTGGCCATACTGGTCAGGGCGGCATTAGCCAGCCAGGGTCTGCGCCACAGTCCAAGAGGAGGAAGGTTGCACCTACAGCACAGGCTGGGACCCCACACACAGCCACGACCTCCTGCACGTCGAGGAAGAAGCCTTTCTGCAAGTAGGAACTGGACTCCTCGTGGGCTACGTGCGGGGCCACAGCCGTGACATGCTAGTGGGTGCCAATAGTCAGACTACGGCTGCCCAACGTGACACCCACTGGAAGCATGTTGCGGAACATGTCAATTCATTCGGCCATGAGTTGCGCACGGCGCAAGAGTGCAAAAAGCGTTGGAATGACATCAAACGCAGCACTAAGGCTAAGCGTGCCTCTAATTACAACTTGACTCTGGTGACTGGTGGTGGGCCTGCACCAGAGGAGGAAGAGCTCACTCCGCATGAGGCACTCGTTGCGGAGTTCATACCACCTGAATTGGTCGAAGGAGTGGGAGAGATGCTGGACTTTGATGCCCAGTCCAGTGAGTGTTGATGCGTGTTTGTTGAGGACGTGTGTGTTTCACTTGTGGGATGTGTTGTGCATGATTGCCACTACATGTGACGTGTACATGGTTCTGATGTGTAAGTAATGCAATGCTTCCGTGATGCATGTCTGCTCTGCTGGATGGTGGACATGTGGAGCAGACGGGGACTGTCTGCATCACCCGTTTGCACCCTACTGACATGCTGGTTACAAGTATGCCCCTCCGGTCCATGTCTCAGCTCACTGGCCCTTCTGCATGTGGCGTGGGGTGACCTTCCTCTCAGCCCAGGCACAATGTCATTGCATGACTGACGTGCATGTCTCCTCTCCCTGCATGCGGGGACTCCATGTAGGCATGCTCCCTTGCCCCTCCTCCGCCACTCTGCACCCCAGTTCCACCTTTGCACTGGTCTGCTTCAATCTTGTCAATGTGTACTTTCCTGTTCATGCGTCCTGTGTAGATGCTAACTTCCAGCGTACAATCTGCCAGACATATGCCGTGTGGTACAGCCTTAGTACTTGATGCAGGGTATCTCAATTGTACTGTGCATAGGTCAGATGTCCCGCAGGGACATGAGTGCCCATTCATGCTCCATGTGCATTGCACGCATGCCCCTATGTGTCCTTGACTGGATGATCACTGTAATACAAGTCCTGGGTGACATACATTGCATGGCATCTCATCAGCCTTCCCATGTCAACTGTGGGTCAGTACTGCGTTGCACACATGTTTAGGGTCTGACAATCTGTGTGGCTCACAGGCCTCAGCCTGTTCAATGGCCAATGACTCTGTCCAACTGTTGTTGTGTCTTCTTCACACGTGGGCGGCCTCCAGAGTTTTCATCATGTGTCCTGCTTACTGTCCCATCATCATTTGCAGTGTTGTCACTTGAATCACATTAAACTTATGATGCCAGTCACCACTGCCTGTCATTACACAGGTGTATGGTCAGCCTTTTGATACCATGCTAGGCATCCCAGCTTTTGTACTTGGGTGGAGGGGTGCTTGGCTTCTAGATATGGTACACATTGAATGCACAATGCACGTGATGCCTGAATTTGACCTTGCACTGCCTTCACATTTCCTGACACACACCATGGAGTCCTTGTGTACGCCACTCACTACCTACATGTACATTTTCTGCACTGCATAGACCCACTTCCATGGAAACTGCCACCTTTCAACAGGTCTGATCACAGAAGCAATTCAAAGTTGACCCAGCATGTGCCAGGTTATATGGTGTGTCACATGTCTGCCTGATGCGTTTGTTGTCTGTGTGTGTGTGTGTTGTGTGCTTCTGACATGCGTAGTGACCTTTTTTCTCTCTATTTTTCAGGTGATGACGCAATGGACGCGGAGGATGGTGTTGTCATGCCAGACACAGGGTTGTTACCACTACATCAACCCGAAACAAGTGGGGGTCGTGGGGTGGTAGGCCACGAAAACCCCCAAGTGCTACAGTCCATCTTGTCTCTGGCTGCCTATGAGTCCAGCCTTGATGACGACTCTGAAGTCCATGTTGAGTTGGATGAGCATCAAGTCCATGTGCCAGGGGTGAGTGATTCTGATGTGGACACTCCTCTGTCCGCGACACCTGCACTGAGGGATCAGACAGTCTTGGTTCCTCTGCCTGTGGTGGATCGGGATGCAGGGTCACCCTCCACACCAGTCACTGATGTGCCTGGGACATCACGTCGACGGGGGCATGTAGTCGTGCAGCCGCGGGCGGTGCCAACACAGCGAGGACCCCCGGTCCTTGGGTCCCGCAGGGGTCAAGCCCGGCAACGCGGCCGCCGCGCGCAACCGCAGTATACTGAGTGGGAGCAAGACATGACTGCCAATTCAGAACGGCAGGGGGCAGCAATGGAGAACATCGCCGAGAGCATGGAGCGTGTGGCCCGATCTGTGCTCCCCCCTGCTAGGCAGGTGCTTCTCCAGCAGCAGGCGGCACGGTCCACGGCCCGCTCGCTCAGGCTGGGCATGGCGGCCTCAGACAGGGCACGCCAGGCTGAAATGTCGTCTCTGCGTCAAGCAATTGCTGCTCACGCAGAGGCGCACATGGATGCCCTGAGGGAGGAGTATGCTTCCCTCAAATCCACTCTGGGTGTCCTTATGATGTCCCAGAGGCAGCGGGCAGAGGAGAGGTTTGCACAGCTTGAGCGTACCATCTCGGCTGAGCTACAGGCTTGCCGGGAGGTGCAGCGGTTGTCCAGCCAGGCCTTGCAGGAGGAACTCCATGTTACACGTGCTACCTTGCAAGAGGAAGCACGTGTATCACGTGAGGTTCTGCATGCAGACCTACGTCACATCGCCACACAGAACCAGGCTCACCCGTCTGGCAGCAACGAGGGGCAAGCTGCGGCTAGGCGTGGCCAGGCTACTGTGCCACGTCCTCCTTTCCAGGATGAGCCAGACTCGGACGACCATCTATCTATCTACCAGCAGACATGGCCCATTGGACATCTAAATTCTGGACACGTTTGTTGGTGCCCACATGCACATGTGTGCACAAGCAGAGGCACAGGGATTGCAGACCTACATCCTAGAACTGCTGACGTGTTCCAAGGAACTCCAGGCAAGGTGAGCAGCACAGGGGGGCCACAACACAGCAAAGCTTGCACCAGGCGAGTTGCACATGCAGGCTTAGTTACAGCACTGAGGGTGAGCTTGGACGAATATTGGTGTTGAAGCACACAATGCAGCTCAGATGTGTTGGTGGACTGATGGCTGTTGATTGTAAGGTTGTCTGGGACACCTGCAGGGGCAGTGGCACATACCCTCCAGTACACCAAGGTCCATTGAGGCACTTGTATCAACCATGTAGCCTTCCGAGACATGGAAAGGGGCAGCTCACAGGGACATACAGCAAGGGACATACTCGGGTGCAGTGCATTTCATTTCCATGTACATTTTGATACATGCACTGCCTACTTTGTTTCGGTCATGGTGGAACACGACTTGTTCTGAAGTCATGCCTTGCTATATGGGTCTGTCTGCTTACCCAGGGAACATTGCATGCTGTGTGAATTGTGACACATTGGTGTTCCATTTGCCACGCAGCCACCGGCGGCTGACTTACTGCATTGATTGTGTATGACCCAAGACAGGGGTAATGTTACATATGGGTACGAAGCATCTACACCAGATTGTCTGTTTGTAGAGTAGTTTGTTGCTATGGGGCATGTTTGGTGGTGTGTTTTTGTGTTATGGGCACGGACAGATTATTAACTGTGGCTCTCTTTGCAGCATTGCAGTGCTCCTGTAACCGGACCTGAGAGTGCGCAGGCAGGAGGCCAGCACTCAAAACCAGAGCTAAGTGTCTTGTTGTTTTTCTTTCAAACTGCTCTGCATAGGCTTGCTGGGGGGTGCACTAATGCATGGATGAATGTGTAATTCAATTTGATATGTTTGTTTTCCCCTAATCACCCGGAGTCCTATCCAATTTTAAAACCTGTACCCACTACCCGGTGTTCCTGCTTCCCGTACCTATCCAAGCAACGTTCCCTAACCCTCTTTCCCCGCTGGGGTTGCGGATGCCTGTGTAAGCCCCAAACTTGCAGGTGCCAAAACCCTACAGGGGGTGGTTGGTTCGTGCCACTCCTAAGCCTGGACTACAGAAGGCCATGACAATGATGTCCAAGTTTGTTCGGATTGTGTATGTGTTCATGCAGGTAGTACATTTTCGTGCATTCCCTACTTTCATGTGTCATTCCTCCTCCCCTCTCCTGCCACTCATGCCAGGTATCCAGTGTGCCAACACCTGTTCCGACTGCATATCCCTGACCCTCCTTCCCCACCAGGGTCTCGGAGGCCTGTGTGAGTTTGACCTTGCAGGCACCCGGGACACGGTTGGGGTGGTTGTTTCGTGCCACTCCTGTGCCTGTACACGGGACCTGTGACAGTACACATCCGTTCATGGTGCATCATTCTATGTTATGTACCACACATGGTTCACATCCTGTTGTGACATTGTTTTACTGTGCTACCTTGGTTGTTACATCATTGTGGTAGTACTTGGCCTTTGTGAGGTACTGCTACGTCAAGTCATCTACTGGAGGGTTTTTCTGGCTTGGATTTTGTGATTTTGCAAATGAGGGTGGACTCTGAGGGTGCAGGCACCTTTTTACACACAAGGTGGGAGATGGTGACGAAGGGGAAGGGTGATCCTGTGGCCAGGTGAAATTGTGGGTTGAAGGCTCCATGACCCAGGTGCAGTTTTTCAGTGGGTCATGGTCATTTGTGAGGGAGGGGGGTTTGTTGTTGATAGTTGCCTTGCCCTGCAGTGTGATGGGAACCCTGACATTGTAATTGCGGTATCCTATGTACATGTTGTGTTCTGCTGATCAATGCCTGTTCATGTGTTGTGTTTACCTTTCAGGTGTGAGGGGATAGTTGTGGTTTGACATGCTGGGGTGTACACATGGTGAATGTTCACATGTGATGTGTAGAGGACACTGATGGTCACTTGATTGCACATGCATATGTTGAGTGCATGTCCTTACCCACCCACACACTTGCACTATGATGCACTACATGTACAACCACCCTTGCATATCCACGTGTACACTCTGTTTGCCTTCTGGTGCCCACTGTGTCCCTGCAGCACATGTTCTGTGACCAATTATGGATCCTGTACATGCCTAATTTGCTTTTTGATGTGGTTTGTCGCTTAGATGTGATGCTCAGGGTGTGCATCACACACAATGGCTGTTCACTGTGCTGTGCGCTGAGCAGTGTGTTGCAGGAGTTGGACACAGCACACAGAAGCTGCAGTGTTGATTTTGCAATGCATAATGTGCATGTAGACAGGCATTCATTGTTATGTTACGTCTACAACTTTTGTAATGCATTTGGGAATGACTTATTTTGGGTGGGAGGTTGTTGGTCAGTCATTTCATCTGATTCCATGTCAGGCATCATTGTCTGATGCCACTGTACATTTTTGACATGGCAATGTGTACCTTATTGGTACTGTGTTGGTGTATGGGTATTGCTTGCCATGTCATGTTGTGGTTTGGGAGGGTTTGAGTGACATAACAGTGATGGTCATGGCCTGTTTTGCAGGTGTGTGTGATTCACACCTTGCATGTCAGGGTCATCCGCTTCTCAAAGCAACTAGCTGGGGGTAGATCTCTCTCTGCGGCAGGGGCCTCCCTCTGGAACAGCCTTCCTGCCTCACTGGAACTTGAGGAGAACCATCTCCGGTTCCGGAAGCACCTCAAGACCTTCCTCTTTGCTTCTGCTTTCTCTCTCCCTCTCCCTTGCAAAATTCTTCACTGGAACTGCACTGGATCTGCAACTGGGCCACTCTCACCAACCTCGGTCCCTGGCCCAGCCACTCTCCACTTGCAGTGGCTCCCTGGCAACCCCTGCACTGCGGGACTGTCTCTCTATCCCTACAGCCCCCCCTTCCCAGCACTTGTCTGCACTTACCTTTGTAGTTGCCACCAGCTGGCCTATTTATTTGTTTTTTAGTCTACTTACCCTGTACTGCACTCCCCCCCTCCCCTTCCCCTTGCACTTTTCCCTTCCCCCTACCCCTGCACTTGCGCAATCTAAATGACACCTGGCCTAGTAGGATTGTTGTCTGTCTTCCCTTGTTCCCCCCTCCCTGCCTCGTCGCACCTTGAAATACTTGTGTATAGGCACGTTACAAATGCCATATCATGTCATGTCATATGTGTGCCTTTTGGTCACACAGGATAGCTTGTGTTTAAGTAGCTAGGGATGCAGACAATGTGGCACTTTCATGGCAACTATCTCAGGGTGGTAGGGTTGTGACAGTTGACTGTCTCTTTGTCATCATCGATTGTCACCTGGTATGTGCCAGGCCTTTGTGCACTCCGCAGGGGTGGGAGTTTAGGTGAAAAATGTGGCCACAAGCTGGGTCCGGGCTTCCTCGCCACGTGCCCTGTCCCCTCCCATGGGCAGCGCCTGTGCCTGTGGTTGGGGATGTGGGGGCACCACCATGTCCACCGGTACGCCCTGCCGTGTTGCAACATTGTGCAGGACACATGCTGCCACAATGATCCTGCACACTACTGGGGGTGCATAGAGTAGCTGCCCGCCAGAGCGGTCAAGGGAGCGGAAACGTGACTTGAGCACTCCGAATGTGCGCTCCACTATGGCCCTGGTTGCAATATGGGCGGCGTTGTATCTTACCTGGGGTGGTGTGGTGGGGTTCCGGATTGGCGTCATCATGTGGTTGCTCAGAGGGTAGGCACTGTCCCCTGGGGAGGTGTAAATGGTTGTGATTATTGGGGTTTGTGTATTTTTGTGTGTGTGTGTGTGACATGCATGCATGTGCAAGGGCATTTGTACTCACCTAGGAGCCATGTGTCGCCATGCTGCCCAGCTTCCAGGGCCCGGCTCAGGGCGGACATTCTGTATATGAAACTGTCATGGGTGGAGCAAGGGTAGTTTGCATAGACAGAGGTGATGATTCCCTTTGCATCGCATACCACCTGTACATTGATGGAATGCCAGTGCTTGCGGTTTCGGTAGATGTGCTCAGTGGCCCTAGGTGGACGTAGGGCCACATGGGTGCAATCTATGGCACCAAGAACTTTGGGGAAGTGTGCCACCCTGAAAAAATCCAGGACAACAGCCTGCCTTTCTGCGGGTGTTCTGGGCATGTATATGTGCCTGCGGACTGAGGGGCGCGCTGTCATGATTGCCAGTACCTGGTGTAGGCAGCGTGACTGCACGGCCTGTGAGACCCCCCCCCCCCACTATGGCAGTAGTCTGCTGGAATGACCCAGTGGCCAAGAAATGCAGGACATTGAGCACCTTCTCCAAGGGGCTCAATGCTTGGGAGCAAAGGGTGGGGGATGTAAGGTCATCTTCCCACTCCCTGACCAGGTCTAGGATGATATGGGGTGGAAACCTATACCTGCCGTAGACCTGGTTGTCAGGCATCCCAAAAAGGCTTGTCCGTGGTGCGAAAATGCGTGCCCTGGCTATTCTCCTCCTCCTGCGGTGTCCCACGATCAGTGCTGCGACAAATGGGGCATTCATCGTAGCTGTATATACGTGTTTGTTGTTTGCGCGCACTTTTATACTGTGCGCGGGTACGCTTCCGCCTGCCTTCGTGTGGCGGACGCGTTGACGCCTGTGTGCGTCTTTTGCCGTGCGCGGGTTTCCCGTATTCGAATCCATGAATACGGGTTGTTCGCGTGCTTGTGGGCGTTCCGTGTAGTTCCCTGCAGTACTTCCCCAGTTACGCCTTCTTTTTCAAGCGTTATTCCCCATTCCGCGTGTTATGCCCACTGTTCCGCCCACTTTGGTTGTGTGCGCCGCGCTATATGCGCTTTTGCTGTGTGCGTAGCGCACGCCGTGTGTGCCCGCGTGCGCCATGGCAGGATTTGGCGCACGGACAGCGAGAAACATGCGCAGCGTCTTCCTTGAATCGCACGCGTGCGCGTGCGCTGGGTTTCTCACGCTTGCGCCACCTTGCGCCTGCTTGCGCTGGGATTTTCGGCGCACGTTTGCTCCATGAATCGACCCCTTAGTTTTTTGGAGATTAAGAATGAGACCATTTTCTAGGGAATATTTATGGAGGGCATCAATCTTACGTTGCTATCCAATCTCATTTCTATCTATAGGAATGGTGTCATCTGCATACGCGAGCCATGAGACTTGTTGGCCGCCTACCCGGGGACGAAAAACTATGACATTCATCCAAGACGCTGCCAACAACTGACACACAAAGGTTATATAGAATCAGTGCTAAAGAGCAGTCTTGTTTAAGGTCGTAGTTGGTTCTAATCTTTTCACTTAATAGTCCCTCGCAATGTTATCTTAGTTGCACTTCCGTGTCAGAATATAGTTCTTTAATGAAGTGTAAAATCATAGGACTGAGATTTCATTTCTTCAGTTTAGCCCATAATATATTGCAGTCAGCTGTATCGAAGGCCACTTTATAATCTACAAAGCAGATATAAAGCACACCTTCTTTGTTCTTCAATGTGACTTGAATCAAGTACAAACCACAAGTTAGATTGGGTACTAAGTCTCTTTCTAAAGCCAGACTGTCGATTTCCTAAAAGGTTGCTTTTCTTAATCCAATCATTTAGTTCTTGCAACAATAACTGGGAAAAGACTTTGAAGACAGCGTCCACCATCGCAAAAAGGCAGTAATTCTGGAGGTTGTCTCTCAAGCCCTTTTTGAAAATAGGAATTAATATAGAAGCCTTCCAACTCATAGGGATGAGTTCTGTACTTCTAATCATTTGGAACAAATTCTCTAACAAGGGAGCCCAATTTTGTACATCTTTTTTGATGATTAGATTAGGGATTCTATCAGGACCTGGGGTGCATGAGAGTTTTATTTTTCCCAGTAGCAAGATCACATTGTCAACTTTGAATTTCAACTTATCCTCATTCAATCCATATATAATGTTATCCCTATCCTTCCTGTCTCCTTGCTCTCCATAATATAATTTGTCAATGGGAGCAGTCCACCTGGTCTCTGAAATGACACTTATTTCTTTTTTGTCTAGATTGACTTGCGAGTGGGTTTTATATAAACTCCAGAAAACTATCGAGTCAGAGTTACGGAGTGCGTTATGTACTATCAAACACTGTTTTGTTCCATCAGATCACATATATCGCTTGATATCATTTTAAACCTAATTTTAATCTTAGAAATCACATTATTTTGATTGCTATATTCTCTCTTCTCTTTGATATTTTTTTATATCTATTTTTAGCTGTTGTTTTTTTCAGTAATACTTGAATCATATATTTTTTTAGCTCTGTGTAGTTTTAAGGAACTATTTTTTGTGTACAGTGAAATATTGCCTCACTAAGGCCATTCTCATACACCCTTATATCCAAACTCTTCATTGTGGGCTCTTTTCTGCAATCTTTGTGGAAGTGCATATTACATTTTTTATATTATACTCATTCTATCTAGTTTTAGTACCTGAGTTATTCAGTTATTCACAGTTATATTCCCAATTAATTCTCCAGAGTAAATTTCAAAACAGCATGATTGCTAGCTTATATAGAAACAATAGAGAGACATCCAATCAATGCGAATACATCAGAGAACAATATGTAATCAAGCCATTAATAGGCCAGATACATATATAGGCAATATTTTATCACATATGAGTGCAGGGACTACGAGAGCTGGTACAGAAGAGTTTGAAGAAACTGGTGGGAATGGAAGCGAAGGGATGGCCAGAAATACAGCTCACAATAGTGCATCATTGTAGATTGTGGCAGGAAAAAGTTAAGCAAAAAGCGGAAGATAGGAAGGCAGATGAGGCCAAACTAGTGCAGCGAAAGCTATCGAAGTACGCAATGGAAAGGGCGGTTATAACCAGCCCCACCCCAAAGGCACAGCAGCAACCCAGGAGACTTTTCAGGGGTTTTTCCGGGACAAGGGAGGGAGCCAACACAGTGCTGGACATGTGGCCAGCTAGGACACATCGCAAGGATATGCAGCTTTAGAGGGACACAACAAAATTGGGGAGAGCAGGGTCAGCAACGATATAAAGGAGGCCAAGAAGACTATTATGTGCAAGATCAACAGCCACAAGGACAGATGCAGGGTACATATCAACAGATGCCACAACAACAGGCACAAGCACAACCACAATCACAAGCACAGATGCAGGTACCACAGATGTCAGCACCGATGCCACAGTATTTAGAAGCATCACAGATCAGAGGGAACACACAGCAACTAGCGCAGATACAGCATGACAACGCACCGGCACAGGTGGACACAGTAGCAACAGTACCTGTTTGATGACAGGGGGGAGTTACAATGATAGGGAACAACCCCTTTACAGGGAATGGGTTATCCATGTACCTGCAACTGGACAGCCCACAGACGAATTTGATGTGTCCCATCCTGTCGATCACACTCAACCCTGCAGAGGAACCTCGCATAGGGTTGGTGATAGGTGACAACGTTTTTTCCTTTCTTGTTGACACTGGGGCAACTAGGTCATGCATTAGGGAAGGAACATTTAACTTGTCAGGCGATGCCATGAACACTCAATGATTCTCTGGGGCTCAAGAAGTGGTTCCTTTTACTGATAATGGGCCTCATTCCGAGTACGGCGCTAACCAATGGCGCTATTAACGCCTTGGTTGACGCCGTACCCGGACCGGCAGCGCCTTGGTGGATGGCGGAATTACCGCCCCATTCCAAGGTTGGCGGGGCGGTAATTCCCCATTCACCAAGGCTCTTCCCCATTCCCAAATGAGCCCCCATAGGGCTCAATGGGAATGGGGAAGATGCAAATAACGGTGACCGTTCATTACGGTCACTGTTATTGGCTTGAAGGCCCCTTTGCGCCCTCGACTTTAACACCTGCTCAAAGCCATACTCGGAATGAGGCCCAATATCTCACTATCTATAGGAGATCACGATTTATCACTACCTTTGCTTTACTCTTGACAGACACCTGTATACATATTGGGAGGAGACCTCATCAGCAGACTAAACATGACCATCTCATTCACAGACAAAGGCATAGTGTGCTCAACACCAGGCATATACATGTTAAATTTAAAGCAGATCATTCAAGCATATTGTTGACGAACTGTACAGCGAGGGGTACCAGTGGACCCAGAGATGTTTCAATATGGGACTGACATTGCCATTGCATGGATGCCAGGCATTGCAGGGAAAGTGTGGCGAGTGCCAAATGAATAGCTGTTCAGACCAGAGACACCATTGGAAGAGCCAGAAGGAACAATAGTGTCCATAGAAATAGAGGCAGTGTTGGCAAGTGAGGATTGGATTGCAGTACACAGAGTGGATGGCACTGGGAGGGCATGGAGAGCAATAATTGCAGTAGCAGAGGGGTGCAGGCTGACCAGAGTGACAGATGAATAACTATTTGGAGAAGAGTGACAGGAATTGGAGATGGTGCTCGAAATGAGTGTAACCTATTGGTTACAGATACATTACAGAGAGGTGCCACAAAGAATGGCATTGATGCTGGAGGCGGCACCTTCATTTTGGGAGGAAGATTTGGCCAAAGTACCAAGCAGTTTATGGACCACAAGTCCTTATGACATGGGCTTCATAGAGAGCATAGGGGGAGTGAAGATTAAATTGAAACCAGGAGCGATTTTGCCAAGAGTAAAGCAGTTTCCCCAGTGTTAGCTGACAAAGGGTACAAAGTGGACAATGTCAAACTACAGTAGTGCCAGAAGGAGGTGCAATTAATTGGACAGATGATATCTAAGGACGGATGACACATTGCCCCAATGAGAGCAGACAATAGGCAAAACACCCCAGCCCATGAGAGTAAGGGAAATGCAACAGTTCTTGGGGTTGTGCAATTACTGTAGAGCATGGGTCCTTGACTACAGCACATACACAAGGCCACTACTGGGCGCTCTGAAAGAGGCACAAAGGGGAACAAAGACACTGACATGGACCACAGAGTTGACTGAGGCCTTTAAGGAACTGAAGGTGGCCATTAGTACTGCCCCAGTGTTAGGGACACCAGGCTACAAAAAGGAGTTTTTCTTATTCTCGCACACTGACGGTGTAGTGATGAAGGTTGTACTGACTCAGAAGACAAGTATGGACCATAGGCCAATTGCTTACTAAAGTGGACAACTTGACCCAGTGATGAGAGGACATTATCTGTGCGAACAAGCTTAGGCAGCTGTGGCCTTCGCCGTGGAGAAGTCATCAGCAGTGACAATGGGGTGAACCACCACTTTGTACATGGAGCATGCCCTCTTTGTGATAAGAGCACACTGACCACACAGAGAGCATCAGGGTAAGAGGTGTTAGGGAGAATTCTCAGAAATGTGCTAATTCCCTCCACCTTAGAGACCCCCAGCAACTTTGCTGGATTTTGATGACTTAATTTTTTTAACCTAGAGAGAGTGAGATCCTTTTTTTCCGACTCATGTATTTTAATGTGATTTCTGAACTTTGTTTCTTTTGGTTATGGAGCCTGACAAACTCCATAGGCATCATCGTTTACATTGTGTCACACAGCACCTTCAGTGCAGTGGCACAGGGAAGTCTTCCAGGTTTCCCAAAGGTTTAAATACCTTATCTGGGATAAGCTATTGTTTCCCAGAGCAGTAAAGTGAAATTGACATTACTTACATTTGTAACTTTCTAGACCCAGTACACACTATCTTACAATAGGGTGCTGGAGGGGTTACTTAGTATCCCCTTTGTCTAATTTCTCATGTACCATTTTTATGTTACCCTTTCCTCCCTGAATGGCTGGTGGCAGTGGTTAATTTTTAACTACCGTGATGTGCATTTACCGTGGGCTGCGTTAGCAGCTGCAGTAAAGCACCCCAGGCTGCCATTTTTGTCAAAATGGTCCGGTCTTCTTTTTTACCATTTCTTTGTGGACAGGTCTTTCTTGAGATTTACTCTGCGCGCCAAACCAGGTTTGGTCCCTTTGTTCACTTTGTATTTGGCGGGATTCACAAGAGAATCCCGCCTCTGGCTCCAGGGTGTCTGGCAGGGGCAGGAAGTGAGGGGGGTGCCCGAAACGCCCTGTGCTTAGTCTCGTAGGAGACCCAAATGCACTCTGTAGTGATTGGCCGGCTGAATGTCCGGCAAGGACAGCCACCCTGCTGGGTGACTGACAGGTAGGTTGGAATGAATGGGAGAGAACTGAATAAAAGGCAAGGCTTTTGGCTTGGAAGGCAGAGTCGACCACCAGACGAAGGAACCAAAGAAGAACTTGAAGAGGACTTCTGCTGCAACTCCTGGACTGTTAGTTTGCCCGGTGAAGCCCTGCTGCTGTGCTGAAACTCCAAATTCGTATCGACAGAGAAGTCCCTGCAAAGAGGACTTCTCCCTTTGAGTTGGTGGGACCAATCAACTCCAAAGTAATCCACCTGGACATCTTCTGGGAGCTGGTTGAATTTCCACAGAGTTGCCGCTGGAAACCGAATAGCCAGGGAGAGGAACACCAGATTGTGTAGATTGCTTTTAAGCTGCCCAAGAGCTCCAGGAAGATCCTCCGGACTCCCAGGAAGCAAGACTGACCGAGCCTGAGCCCCCTCAACAGAGTGCGGGATCCCAGAAGCAAGGAAATACCATCTCGATAGCCAGGAACCATGGTGTTGCTATTTGCGTCCGTCGCGAGGAGCTGAAACACTGAAATGCTACTTGTTTGAAGATTGCTGGTTGCGAGCGGTGACTGTCCCATTGCAGTCCAGGTGTCTCCAGAAGTCCTCCCTCTTGTCCCCACGACTGAGACCCAGGAACAGTAAGATCTGCAGAGCTGCACAGGAACAGAAGCCATCTGCTGCACTTATTCTTCAATCCAAAGGTACTGTAAAGTCTGAGACAACGTACCTCTTATTGTAGAGTTGCTTGCATCTTCTACTACTCACAAGACTAAACAGCTTGTGGCCCTACCTTGATTCTTCTTTGCTTCAAAGACTTCTCAAACATTGTGCAAAGACCTTTTCTTACTTACCTACCAGAAGTGCTTTAGTTCCTATAAACTTTTGCCCATTGACTTTGGCTTAACCTATTACACTGAATGACTCTGCTTAGGGAATCTGAAAGTATTTGCCTGCTTAAGAATATTTGTGATCTATTGTGATGTTCTAAATGGCCTTTCCCTTTGACCAATTCCTAAGAATGTTCTAAATGCAACAGTAAGATATTAATGTCCCCAGTACCCTAGCTATTGAAGTCACCAGAGGGTGTTGGTTGTGACTGTGTGCCATCCCAAAAGGGTCTTTACTGATTTAGAAACTAAGAGTGTGTAGTTTTGGTGTGTATTTGTGTGCTGCTTTTATATTGCTCCCTTCTGAAGAAGGCTAATTCTAACTGACTGGTAAGTACATTAATACTTGTTTATTCAAGAAACCTTATGTATAAGTATTTATTTGAATACTTATCACTGTGAATCTCTGTGTAACTCCCCTACAGCTCACATTGACTCCCTTGAGATAAGCCTGGCTGCTCAACACACAACCAACCTGTGTAGTACAGACTTATACCAAAGGTGTGGTTCCTGTTGCCAAGAGGCCAGGGTTGTTGTAGTTCACCCAAAGGGTACTGCATACAATCTTGCCTAACGCTGGTGGCAAGCGGTGAGGTTCTATTGTAGAGTTGTTACACTAAGAATTTACTTTGCTTTTGTTCAACTAAAAACCTAGACAAGGCTAAGCTCCACTAGAAAAGTAATTGGAACATGCCAGACATGCCAGATATGGATAACTTCTGACAGGAAGCCCTGACCATTTTATCAGTAGAGCAACTGAAAGAAATGTGTAAAATCAGGAATCTCCCTGTTAAAAAAAAATGAACTAATTGCAAGATTGTTGAATAATCAAAGTCTGGGTAGTAGGCCTGTCACACCTGCTAACCCAGGAAGTGTGGAAAATGATAATGAGGATGATAATTCAGAGTCTAACTCTAATATTGTTGAAGAGTCAGAAGAGTCAGAGGAGTCTCAGGAAGAGAGCCCCTCTTTACCTCAACAGGCCCCTTTGCCTCAACCTGTATCAACATGGACCCCACAAGGTCCATCACTGAGTCCAGAATTTGTGTCTCTTGAGAAAATGAGACTTGAGTTAGAATTCAAAAAATTACAAATTCAAGATGAAACCAAACATCAGGACATCAAACTAAGGGAAATGGAAATGCAGCATGCTCTTGAAATGAAAAAATTGCCTCTTGAAAATGTTTCTATCCCAGAGTCTTCTAGGTCTTCCAGTCCAAAGAGACCTTGCATGCCTAAAGAAGCAGTGAGTATGTATGATGCAAAGCTTGATATTTTGGATTGGTTGGGTGCTTTTGAATATAACTATGGGATTCAGGGTTACACAGGGAATCAGTTGATTCCTTGGCTTTTGTCTAGGCTCCCCCAGTTTGCAACTGATACTGTAATGGGGGTGGGGGAACTTGAAAGATTGGAGTATGAAAATGTGAATCTAGCTTTGATAGCTAGATTTGGGAAAACGCCTTCCCAGTACCTTAAGAGGTTTAGGACCCTCAAAAAGACTGATGGTACCCCTTGGGCTACCTGGGCGCGCGGCCGAAGATGACCGCATAGAGCTCAAGCTCTGTGCTGGGCACATCCTTCGTTTCAAACAGAAGCACTTGGATATTGCGAACTGCAGCACTGCTCAGCGGCACAGGACATGAGTCCCTTCTGCACCTGCTGACCGACACCCAGCCCTCTCCGGGTTGGCACCGAGGAGTTCTGCAACTTACATCTCCGCTGCGGGAGATTCCTGACTGAACCCGAGAGGCGGCTCCATGTGCGGCGTCCTCTCAGACACCCGACGGCAGGGCGCTGAGGGCCTGCTTGAGGGAGGGGCGCCGCTGGCTCGAACACGCGAGCGGATCCCGCAGCTTCCCTCTGTAGCGCCCCCTGGCTCAGCGGGCTGCCGCATTCCTCTGGTGGCTCCTTCATTGTCCGGGCTTCGGCCCGCCCTCACACTTCACCAGCAACCCGACCCTGGATGCTGCGCCGGAGCCGCTGACGTACCTTCTCGACGCCTGTTCTCGTCCTGGAGGCTGTGCCTCGGGAGCCCTCATCATCTAGATCCTCCATCACTGGGCTCTGGTGCCCTCATCATCTAGATCCTCCATCACTGGGCTCTGGTGTGGGGAGTTTGTGCCCCCGGCTTCTCTGGACCACTTCAGCAGTTAAGGTAGGACTCCCCACTGTGACAGCCCATCGCCGCATCTCTGAAACAAGTGAAGCAGTTCTGTCATCCCAGCTGGTCTGCTTACAACTTGACGCATGGTAGCCACTTGCCGCACCCTTGGCTGTGCCTGGGAAGGACCCCATCTTGATTATTCATACGACCAGGCTCACTGTATCCATGGCTCCCCCCTGCATCTTCTAAGCTGTCATCCTATACACTGACGGCCTGCATGCATCTAGGCAGTGACGCATGCATTAGACTTCCTCATGTACTAAGGGACTGTTATTGAATCCTCTGAAGGATTGGTGCACCATATACTATGGCCTGAGTCCCCCCAAAGGGGTCTGCTATCACCAGTCACTTCTGCTACTGGCACTGGTGTTAAAACTGGTCAGGCCTACACGTGGATCATACCTTCCTATGCGATCTGCATTCACCAATGAACCTTGTGTCCTGCACTACTAATACAACTACCCTGTTACCTGACCGGAGCGTGGATCAGAGAAGCTCTGGTAACCCTGATTCATGGAAAATAATTCAGCACATCATGATTAATGTGTAAACGTGGGAGGCTACAATCCATTCCATAATACAGTACACACAATATGGAGACGTCAGGTATCCTCCTGACTCTGCTGTCACTTCCTGCACCAGAGGCCCGGTTGATCTCTTCATAACGGATGCCCAGGTGTACATCTTTTCCAGGCTCCCCGGTCTCTTGCTCTCTGCTTCAAATTTGTCCGCACACTGTTCCCTTCATACATTCCCCCCTCTAAGTGGGGCCCCAATATTGTTGTGCGCTCCTTTGCGATCGGCCTTTGGGCTACCCACTATGTCAGTGGTTCCCCCTCCATGGGCCTGACTATGGGGAGGCCTGTGCCATGTATTCTTTGTTGTATTGGTCCCTCTGGGCAGTGACCAGACTCCTTCGATTTATACCTTACTTCTGAAACAGTGTATTGTCTTAGTGCTCATATGCCACAGTCATCTAGTCACTATCCCAGCATGAGTGTGTTCATGTTTGACTGGTGCTAGGGCCCCCAGGCGAAGTTGCTGAGGTTATGAGTTGGTTTGATTCGGGGATGGGGTCCATTCTTCTGTTTGGGGGAGGGATGTGGGTGGGGATGGGCGAGGTTGATGTTATCCCTCAGTTTGGGATAGGGATGTCATTGGGGATGGCTGAGTTGGTGTGTTATGACAGAAAATGCTTGGCTTCTGCACCAGAGGGGTGGCGTGGGTCCAAACCGTTGCAGACATTTTTTTTGGATGGATTTATCTTATACCAATTAGATTGGGCACACAATATGTGGCTTTGCTATTCCATAATACTCTTTTTTTCTAATGTCTATAATGGCTGACAGCAATTGGACTTGTATGAGCTGGAATGTGAGGGGACTAGGAAACTATAAAAAGATGAGGAATGTGCAATTGTATGTAGAACGGCACGGTGCCAGGATCCTTTTCCTGCAGGAGACGCATGCCAAGTCGCAGGGATGCTTAAAATTTGCAAAGTCATGGGGCACACAAAGATTCTATACTGGCTACTCCACCCAGAACAGGGGAGTCATGATTTTACTTCATAATATTGTTAAGTTCCATCCTTTTTCCTCCCGCATAGATTCTCTAGGGCATTACGTTTTGCTGCATGGCTGTCTGAATTGTAAAGAGATTGTACTTCTCAATGTATATGACCCCAACATAGATGACCCTGAGTTATATTCCCACCTCAGCACACTACTTGTTGGATTTTCCTTGGTTCCCATCCTTTGGGGCGGTAACCTCAACTCAATCCTCAATGTCGACAGGGACAGGTCAGGCACCAGGCCCCGCCAACTCTCCAGGCTGCCAAAGTTATCCTAGAATCCTTACCACAACTGGAGGTCTATGATGCATGGAGAATGGTACACCCTGACTGCTGCATGTACTCTTTCTACTCCTCTGTCCACGACTCTCACTCCAGGATAGACAGATGGCTCATTTCCGATATATTACTCAGGAATGTCATGCAAATGTTAATCCTTCCTAAAACTTACTCTGATCACTCCCCCATGACTATCTCCGCTGGCCTGGGGTGCGGGTCATCGCGAGTCCCGCTCCGGGAAACTAAAGCCTCAGTCATTGCTGGATGTGGCCTTCAAAACGGACCTAGAATTGGCAATTGATGACTACTTTACATTGAATGCCGGATCTGTCCCCACACAAGCCATCCTCTGGTAGTCATTTAAGGCCTACATTAGGGGAATACCTATCTCCAAAGAGTCAGGAATTTTCAAGAATACCCGTAGAGACATATCACTAAGCGAATCTGCACTCTCTTCCCTCGAGGCCCAATATGCCCTACACCATTCTCCTACAACCCTTGCCGGCATCAGCACCGAACTAGATACCTTTCGTGCCCATGCTGAAAGGGAGAGGAAATTCTTAGACACTCCCGGACTGGTGAGACGTTACAGCGAGGGCGAATGGCCTGGCCGCGTGCTTGCCAGACTCCTTCATCGGGAGGCGTGATCGCCACTCATCCCTGCCATTGAAAGGCTAGATGGCTCTTTGGCGCTCCTTTCACAAGATATTAATGAACAGTTTCGATCATTCTACTCCTCCCTATATACAAACATCGACACTATCCTGGAGTCAGATATAGATACATATCTGGATAACATTCCCCTCTCTATTCTCTCCAATGACACTAGTATTGCCCTAGACATGCCTATCACCCCCGAGGAGATATCTGAGGCCATCGATTCTTTGGCCTTGGGTAAAACCCCTGGTTGCGATGGTTTCCCCATTGAGTTTTGCAAGCAGTAGAAATCACTTCTGGTCCCCCACCTCTTAGCATTGTGGGAAGAATCCTGTACATCGGGCACACTCCCTCCCACTCTCTGGGAAGCTATTATAACCGTATTACTTAAGCCTGGCAAGCCTCCTACCCAATGCGGGTCATATTGGCCTCTTTCGCTCATAAACTGCGATGTTAAGATCTACGCTAAGGTAATGGCCATGCAACTAACTCCCTACTTGCCTCTACTTGCCTCACATTATACACCCTAATCAGTCGGGATTTATCCCTGGCCGATCCACCTCTCTCAACCTGTGTCACCTCTTTAACATCATCAGCAGGATCAACCCTAACACCCATGCTGTGGCAGCGGCGCTTGACATGCAGAAGGCATTTGATTCCGGTTCTTGGAACTACCTTTGGCGGGTACTTGTAAAATGCACCTTTGGGCCCCTATTTCTCTCGTAGGTTAAACTACTTACTCGGACCCTATAGGCAGGGGTTGCACTGAAGATAGATATGCGCCCCCCTTTTGCATATCCCGAGGCACAAGACAGGGAATTCTCTCCCCTAATTTTTCGCCATTGCCATTGAACCCTTGGCGGATAGAATACGGCAGGCACATTCACACCGCAGTTGGCATCTTCTAGGCGCCCCTGATATAATTTCTTTATATGCAGATGACTCCCTACTATTTGTTCGCTCCCATGAACGTAATCTGGCCCCGATCCTTGTAGACGTTATATAATTTGGTGACCTTTCTGGTCTTAAAGTCAATTGCACCAAATCGACCCTCTTCCCACTAACTGATGCTTCCCCCCTCCCCCTGATCTCAAGGGATTCACATGGGCACAATCGGAAATCACATATCTTGGAGCAGTTGTGGCTTGCACGCAAGACAGAGTCACATTTAAGGCACTCGCTAGATTATGGACACTTTCTAGCAATCCTTATCCATTCCATATGTGGGATGTTTTAACCCACTAGTCTCTGCCCTGCGACATCACTGTGTGCTGGTGGCACCAGAATCAGCCAAATGGCCACAAAAAGCCCTATGCACTCTAAACCTGTGAAAGCTGCGCTTTGAAACCGGGAAAAATGGCTGCCAATCTACTTTGCCTGGGTCAGTAGTGGAAGGAGACCACACTGCTGAAACCTGTCACTGGGCTGCCCACCAAGTGAACATGGAAACTGCATGAAAGGCAGCGCTTTATTGCAAGGAAGCCCAGAAGTGCTCTTAAATCCCTTTTATTCTTAGTTGCTGAAAATACAAAATAATGGTTCCAAACATTAGAAAACATCCAACATCCTTGCTGGGTGTTACCCGTCACTTCATTTAAGGAATCAACATGAGCACCCAATGGCAGGAAAAGCAGAAACTATCATCAGAATATCCACAGCAAAAAGTGTGTTTGCCTGGGAAAATCTGCCAAAATACGGGCGCAGTACCACCGACCGCCTATATGACAACTGTCATTTAATTGTATTAGAAGCTTAAATTTATGCAGTTAAAATCAAATGGTTGGAATTAAGTGACTTGCTATCAAAAGTAATATAGGTTGCAACTATTTAATCTCTATGTTTTAGAGATTGGTATTAGAGTTATGTATGCCTGTTTTAAAATGTGTAAGTTTATTTTCATCAAAGAAAAATGTAAACAAAGTGATTTTTAAAGTCAGCCTGATGCAGCCAAAACTACAAAGCGAATTTCCCAGCTTGCCCCAACAAAAGGCTTTCTTCTGCTTCCCACCAAAAGGCCAGGAACTTGCATTCAGGTGTTGATTAAGTCAGGGGAGGGGCACTGGAGCTGCTCCTGGGAGAGACAAAGGACTTCCTTGGCTGAAAGGAATATGAAGAATGCAAGTGTCAACAGTAGCCCCTGCCAGAGGCAGGAGGAGGGGATTGCTCTTGAGCCACCAGAAACTTTGGGGGCGGAACAGACAGTTTTGTTGATTCTTAAAGCACAGAAAGTATATATTTTAAAAGGACTGACAAGGGACTGTGTGAATTTGTAAAAATTGTAAAATAACAGTATTGTTAATGTGAACATTTTGGGCACGTTTTAAAAGTACTCAGAACTCTGTGCGATGTTCTAAGAAGAAGTAGTGAAAAATCTGAGTTTGTAGCAATTGTGTCGATGTCAGAAGCATGAAACTTCATATGATTATGCCCAGATATGATCGCACATATATGTAAATTTGTGGACAAATCAGACAATTGTGTCCCGGACAAAAGTGCAAAAAGTTGCCAAAAACCAGACCCAAGTTCTCAAAGCGACGGTGCTCGGATGAATACTTGCTCCACAAAACATGTGATATTGATATGCTATTGACATCAAGTTTGTAAAATTGTAAATATGTCTTATATGAAAAGTAGATTTCATGTGCAAAAACAAAGGGGAGGGTTTTCTTGGATCCTAAAACACATTGTCACGATGACACTGGTTGCTTCTCCAATCAAGGGAGAGGAAAGACCTTAACCAATGGACTACGTAGGGGGTGTGTTCAGCATACCCACCCCTTTAGTAAACACATAAATAGAGACAGCTTAGGACCTAGACACACACACATTTACAGACCAACCGATTGCTGGTGGAACATTTTGCAAGAGAAACCCATATTCCAGACTCCAGAAATTTTGAAAGCAGAAAGGCCCATTTCCAAAGCTGAACCATTCTCAGCTTGGCCTTTAAAAATCAAGAAACCAGATTTTACCTCAGACCTCTAAGGGGAACAAAAGAACAGCCTGGCTGTGCTGTGCTGCTTTCTTGCTAAGAATTATTGCCAGAATCTAAAATCCAAAGATCCAACCCGTAGAGCCGTACTGTGACCAGATAGCGGTGAACCAGAACCAGAGCCCGTGAGATCCAGTCCAGACCCAATGTGCGGTGTCCAGAGTGCCTTGCTGATTGCAGACCAGAGCGCCTTGAGTCTAGTCCGGTGTGCCTAGCAGAATTCCTGTCCCATAAAGTATCCCTGACCAGATCCTTGACGGGTTCATTCAAACATTGGTAGTGAGTATCCATAGCATAGGATTGTCACTAGCAAATGCATTGTCCGTAAGTCATCCCTATCCAAACCCATTCTCTTATATCCAGAACTGCATTGTTAGAATATTTTGTCTTGCCTGAACTCTTGATCCCATCCCTATTATCTTCTGTACTAGTAGTGTTAAAATCATCTTTGCGCTGATATATTTTCTGAAGAAAGGCGAGCGTCTCGGCAGGCCAAACCAACCAGTGATATTCTAGGCTGGTGGCTGCGCTGTCGTGTAGTTTGCATCTTCATAGTCTACCCTAGTGTAAAGAAACCTTGTTTGTAATTTTAAAAGCGCATCTTTGTTTTGCAAATTTGCCTCTTTTTGAGAAAAAAAAACGACCTCCACAAAAACCTTCATAACTTCTTCACCGTTTATGCTAGAAAAAAGCGGGTAAGTGTCTACGTGAAGCTAACATCCTCAGCTTTTCAATAAACCCAAAACCGCATCTCAACTCCTTATAGTTTTTCCGCAATCGTGCTAACCGCGCACGGAAAAGTTTGCCGCAAATTTTTCATTTGGCTCAAATCTATAACATGTGAAATAGCTGTTCATTGCACCCGACCACAAAATTAAGTTTTCAACTTGCTAGATACTCCCTAATCATTGCGAGTGTTTGTCTGATACCATCCAAAGCGGCTCCCACTAGTATTGAAACAATTTTTGTGAATTAAATCCATTTTCAGTGTTTTCACCATTCCATTCAAAGCCAAATTTAAGCCATTTTGACAAATTTGCAATCATTCCTGTTTTTCTCTGTGTTTGCTGGGGGAAATTGGGATTGAGACTATTTTGTTGAATTCTGTATTCCTGAAACCTGTTTTCTCCCCTTCCATCTCTTTATATTGCATATTGGCGGGATTGAGTAGTGTGCTGGGGGAACGAGTAATCACATTGCATTTTGATTGAACCCACACAAAAGTATTATTCTATGCTGCTTTATTTTTCCTATCATTACTCCTTCTGATTAAAGAGATTGTTTAGCGTGACATCACCCCATTAGTGATCATTGTATAACCATTAAAATAGTTGGATATATATATATTGTGAAATCTATAAATACATATTTTAACTTTGCAAACCAGCCTGCTTCCTGGTTCAGTGTGACCAGGGGGGATTCAAAGAGAGGGGCGTGATATAAGTGGTATATCATTCAGAAATAAAAGAACTTATAGACATAAATAAATAATTAAGGGTTTCAGCTGTGCATCACACACTAGGCATTGACTTAGGTGGAGTGCCGGGTTGGAATCACTCACAAGATTGGGGGCTCGTCTCGAGATTTTTGAATTAGACATACCATTTGTGACAGTCTAATACAGCGTGCTAACTGAAGGGGTACATAAACCCTGTTGGGCTACCACACTGTGTTACACTGTGAAAAGCACCCCTCAATAGAAACGCTCTAAGGAATTGGTCTGTTTTGCAAAAATAAAATAAACTTCTGTAAGTCAGAAAGGAAATTAATATTTCCGGAATGGCAACCTTGGTAGAAATCAATATGGCAAAAGAACATACTGCATAAATTATTTGTAAGGGGTGAATGGACAGAGCAGGATCAGAATGTGTGGTTGCAGGAAAGTAAAGAACAGGCCACTGCAACAGGATTACATTATGGCAAGATCAGGGTCCATTACATATGGCACTGAGTGAACTGTATATGGCCCCTAACGTGAAAGAAGAGCAAAGTAAGATTGCCAAAATAGTGGCATATTTGTACCTCCATATTGGAGCAATACAGGACAAATATGCCGTAGGTCAAGATCTGGCAAACAAGCAACAACACGCATTAGAAAAAGCCCAAACTGATCTGGACCCTGCAGAGCAAAGGCTACAAAGGAGCCAGGAATCAGAAAATGAAACCAGGCAGTACCTGATAAAAATCAAAGAAGAGATGGGTATCCAGCAGCAGGAGAAGGTAGAGCAGGATACCAAAGTGCTGGCCCTGCAGAAGGAGTACCAAGAAAGTTTTGACTCTCTACTACAGAGCCAGAAAAAGCTGGAACAGCAAATACATTTTAATAGAGCAAGCTCAGAGCAGGTAGTCACCCTGCAAAATCGCCTAGACCAAGATAAAGAGGAGAATAATACATTAATTCTTAAAGACCTGGACACCCAGGCAGAATTTGATGAAGAGCGCCAGAAAGCTGGTGCGCTCCAAAGACAGAGGGATGACCTGGCTGCACAGAGGCATACTCTTGTTCAGGAAAGGGACACCTTAGGCCAGGAGGTCAGTTATTTAAAAGAGAAGATGGAAGAAAATCACGTGGCCCTTCCGGGACTGGGTGACCTCCAAAAAGACCATGGAAAACGGTTAGAGCACACCAGGAGGGTGGAAGATGCTCTAGCAAGCAAGGACCAGGCCAGTAAGGACAGGACTCAGGAGGTAACGCTCCTGCAGCAAAAACTAGCCCAGTACTCTGAAATGACACAGGAAGCACAGAGAGACAATGAGGCTCTCTGTGAGAAAAATGGCAGCCTCCACAGACAGGTAGCTATGCAAGAACAATTGATGGAAACTAGCAAGGCTTTGATAAAGGAACAGAAAGTTCAGGTTCTTGCATGGCAACAAGGAGCAGGGGCTGAGAGAGATGAGGTCCTCTGGGAAAGGGAAACGCCTGAGCATAACCTCAGGAACCCTAGTACCAGAGGCCTTCATCTCTTCCAATCCATGGACTCTGCCACCCCCATGTCCACTCGTGCACAGGGCCACGGGATGGCAGACTTCAATCCAATAAGGAATATAGGGCTCATAGATCAGCACCTCCCAGGAATGGATGGGTGGGCATCTGGGTATGGGTTCCCAAGTACTGTAGAATTTAGTGGGGAACTCCATGCGAGTAGGCCCACTAAGGGCATCCTGAAGACCTCTGCCCAGCTAAGACAGTGGGGGGGTTCTCAGCAAATCCTGGGCGCAAGGAGGAATCAGAAGACTCCTCTGAGCACCACAGGACTCAAGCAAGTAGGCCCCACATTCTGCCAGCCAGTCCCAGGCTCGCAGAATCCGGGAGAGCCTGGAAGACCAGACAGGCACCTCTGGTAGCAGTGCCTCTGAGTCAGAGGAGGAGTGGTCCAGGGTCACTCGAACCAAAAAGGCCAACAAGGTAAAAAGGGCCTTGCTCAAGGATCTCCTAAAACAAATCAAAGCTATTAGGAGCATCGTCACGCCCTATCATAAGAACGCAATATATTCAGACTGGGAGCACCATGAACAAATGATGGAAACTTTCCATTTGAAGGACAGCCAAAGCTGTATTCAATATGTGAAATTGAACTTTTTTCCTGAGTACTCCAGCTTCTTTGCGGGCTGGAAGACCAGAACCATTCTAGATGGTCCACCTATAGGGCGGCTATCTTGAAACATTTTTCTGTGCACAGCAATCCTCAGGAGGCTCGCAAAGCAGCCTACAACTTGCAATGTGGGGAAGATCAGGCCCCACAAGAATTTGTTCACGAATTAAAGCGTGCCTTTGGGCAGACCACCAGAAGGGTGCGCACTGACAGAAAAGAGTTTGTGAATACTTTCTTCCACGCTCTCCCCAAGTACATCATGACCCAGCTAGTGAGATACTTTCACAAGAAAAGATCACTAGACTGGGTCATCGAACAAGCCACATGCATTTATGAGGTGCAAAAGCCAGTTGAAAACAAAAATAATCCAAAAAGCCCCAAAACAACCAACACACCTGCTGCTGCTAAAGTGGCGGAGGTGAAGGTTGCCCCCATCTTAGATTTAGAGATGGGGGGCCTAAAAACCTGCCTGCACAGAACCAAAGCAACCCCAAGCCCAGAAGGCCCTCGGGCCAATCACAAACAGGGAGCCAGGGAGGTAATCCCACAAATGGTACCCCTAACTCCCCTGACTACATCAGCCCCCGCTACAAGGGGAATAGACCCATCCTGGGTTATGTGTGGACTCCTCCAGCCCAAGGGGGGGATCCAACCAGACAGCAGCTAACCCAGGGAACTTCCCTCCTCACTTCCCCAGGAGGGCAGTAATCCCACAAATACTGGACAGAACTTCTTCCCAAGGTACCCGCAAAACTTTAACCCCCAAAACAATCCATCCTTCTTTCCCCACTTTCCTGAGCACAGACAACCCAATCCGGGAGAGGGGAGGCCAAGGGTGGAGGGCTACCCAAACGTTCCTAGCCCAGGGTATTTTGGGAGAAGGGATAGCTACCCTTCCCGGGATCAACCCAGGGGAGACATGAGAACACTGTATCAGCCTGAGTGGGTGCCACAACTAGAGCGCCAGGTCCAAAACATGGCACAGGATCTGGGTCGCATGCTGAGGGCTCAACAGAACCCTCAGATGTGCATGGCGGCGCAGAATGCCTCAAACCCTGGACCTGGTGCTCCAGATCAATGACGGGGGAAGAACCCCGACAACCCACTGGTTCCCAGGGAGGAGGCACACGGGGAGGGGGGGTGCAAAGCCTTGGAGGAAGCTTCCTTCCTCATTTGTAAAAAGCCCCTGGAAACCTAGGAACTGGAACCAAAATCTCCTGCCCCTGAAAGTCTGCCACCCAAGGAGCAGAGAGGGGGTAGGAGAAATAAAGAGCCCAAAAAGAACCATTTTGAGGAGGAGGTACAAGTCTTCCAGTTTGAAGGGGAGTGGTCCTCAGAGGAGTCTGGGAAAAGGATCTTCTCCTTCAGAGATGGGGGAACTCCTCTCAAAGAAAAATGGGTCCCAAAGGATCCAAATCCAGACTGGGTTGATGTGGGGACTGAGTTAGCACCGCCCATCATCCAAACCCAGAATCATCAGCATGAAAATCCCCTGGTTCAGACCCATCCTGGTGACTGCCTCCAAAAAGGGGGGGGGAGCCCAGAACCAGGGGAACCCAAAGCTTCCCCCATATCTAGCTGTCACCTTTTTCTTTCAGATTCCCAAGACTCCAAACAGAATTCTGCCCAAATCACCTCTCTATCATTGTCCAAAACCAAGAAACTAACCCACCAGTTGTCCAAAAATGTACATTATCTGTGCCCCCTTGAGGAGAAGGAGGGAAGATTCTATGCCCCGGTCCAAATACAGGGACAGTGTATAATTTTGGCACTGGCGGACACTGGATCCTACCCCTGTCAAAAAAGGCCTTTGATAAACTGAATTCGGGAAGGGGAGAGAAATACCAAATTCCTCTCACCCCTCTTCCTGGACAACTTCAGAACTTTGACAGGAAGGAAATTCCCGTTGAGGGGACTGTGGATTTGGACATTAAAATGGGTGACACAAGGTGAAGCACCCGGTCATAGTTGTGACTCCAGAGGGCACACCTTGTTTACTAGGGAATGGCATCCTGCGTAGGTTGTCACCTCTAATATATTGTGTAAATAAGGTCCTCTGGACCGTCTGGACCCAGACTAGCCGACCAATAAAATTGAAACAGAGTGTCAACCATGTTAGTTTAAACGGCACCTGCCACATGGTTGAACAAAAATCTGACCAAATAGAATTTCACTTCCAGAACAACCAAATCCCAGACGTGACAGTAATAGCAGTAGGGCAACAAACTGGTGATGGGGGGTCCTCTCTATTTCTGAAAATCAACCTTCCTTCCAGTCTAAGGTGGCATTCCACACTGGAAGGAAACACTCTGAAATTCTTTACAAATTCACAATCAGAAACTCCCACTCCTATAGTCCAGAAAGATGAGAAATCAGCTGAAAGCCTGGCTGATATTCAGAAAATTGGAGAGCAGTTGTTCATCCCTAATTAGTTAAATGAAGGGAAGGACTCTGTTCTCGCCCGAGTATGTGTGAACAACGGTAAGAGCTTCATAGGCGAGGCCATGTTCCGCAAACTCCCAAAAGATCCAGCCATTCCCACATTTAAACTGATAGACAAATGGGAAATGGATATGGAAACACCCAAGTCCAAACATCTCCTGCCTAGCAGGTGTATGCTCAGAATTTTCATAGGCAATAAGAGCATAGTCCATAATTGTTGGGTCGTGCGAGATGTCCCTGCCGCATTTTACTTAGGCAGTGACATTCTCAATCGCTTTGCCATTAGTTTGGACCTAATAAACTTCAAAGCTTGGTCCCGATTAGCGGGTAATCCCATGGGCTTTGATGACCCAGAGAAAGCATTTAGGTCAGCTCAATTGCTGCCTTATGCAGTTGAAATTCAGATTGCAGAGGAAGTCCCCAACCCAGAAAGGACCCGAAAATTCTCCCTGGAAGTGAAAGTTAAAAGAGGACAGAAACTGAAAAACCCTGATGCCTATATTCATCTTAATGCTCATTTCCAACAGCAAGGGTTGGGGGTAAACCTAACACCACTTGTATACATAGAACATGACACCATTTCAATAGAGGTGGATAACGGCGACTTAAAGAGTATCACTCTAGCCGCAGGCACCATTATTGGAATGGCGGTTGATGACCGACATTTTTCCATAGATTTAGGTAATGAACTGTTAGGACCAATTCCCAAGGACTGTTTTGACAGTGATAGCGACGACGATATAACAGGATCTTCACCCGGCATGGGGGGAACTTTCTGCTGTACACCTACTGCCCTTATGATAAGGAAGATGTGACCTGTGACTTCAGGAGGGATGAGGTGATTTTCCAGGTCCATAAGGGCTGCCTTCCCCACCTGAAGCCACCAGTCCAAATCAGCACTTTCACCAGGGACTTCTCCACCCAGCTGGAGGAGGCCGCTGAGATAGCAAAACCGGAAGTCTTTCCGGGCTTCAGGCAGATGGTTGAAGAGAGAGTCAACCTAGCTGATGCCTGTGAGACTCTGGAGCAGAAGCAACAATTGAAACAAGTTTTCTTAGATTTTCAAGATCTCTTTGCGGTGGACTCATATGACTTTGGTCGAACCGACATTCACACATCCACAATTCCCACGGACCCTGTCATGACTCCAGTGTTTGTGAAGCAATATTGCTTGCCCCTCGCATCAATGGAGTCCCTTACTGAAATAATTAAGAACCTTGAGTCCCGTGGGATAATCTGTCCAGTCCACAGCACCTTCAATAATCTGGTGCTGGGGATTTTGAAGCCAAACGGCCAGTGGAGACTCTGTGCCGACCTAAGGGAGCTCAACAAACGGGTCCATACTTCACGATGGCCTCTTCCCTACATAGACCAAGGGCTGACCCAGATCCAGGGGTCACAGGTATTCACTGAAATTGACCTGACCAATGGGTACTGGACTGTACCTGTCAGTAGGGAGGACCAATACAAGCTGGCCTTTACCTTCGGGGGGCAGCAGTACACATTGACCCGGACTCCCTGTGGATACATAAACCCCGGCAATTAATTTAACATTTTTCTGCACAAGGCCATGCCCGACCTGGGTAAAAGCGGTAACCTGGCCTATGTAGATGATGTTTTAGTCAAAAGCTGAACTGTGGAGGAACACATAACAGAGATCCATTATGTTCTTACACAGTTGAGGGCTGCCGGAGCAAAACTCTCCTTTCAAAAGGCATAGTGGTCCAGAACCCGTGTAAGTTTCTTGGGGCATGAGATTACTCCTCAGCGTCCCTGTCCCCAGGAAAAGAAAGTGGAAGCACTCCAGAAATTAAAAGACCCCACAACTCTGAGGGAACTAAGGAGCCTCCTTGGACTGAATAATTACAGCGGAAAGTTAATTGAGGACTATGCAGAGATAACAAGACCCCTGATCCACCTTTTGAACGGGGGGTCAAGTGGGAGTGGGGTCCAGAACAAACCGAGGCAGTAAGACAACTCAAAACAAGCGCCTTGCCTAGCTTACCCTGTCAAAATCAAGGAGTTCTTCTTGGAGACAGGGTTCTCAAATACATGCTTGACTGTAGTATTGTACCAAAAGCATGACAAGGTCAATAAAGTAATCTCCTATGTGAGTAAAACGTTATCCTCTGTGGAGGAAAAATTCAACGACTGTGAGAAGGCACTCCTGGCAATGGTGTGGACATTGAAGAATTACCGCCCGTTTATCCAGGGGGAATACATCCTAGTGGGGACTCCACACTAGCCTCTGCAATATCTCCAAAGTGACAGAATCCGTGCCGGAAATGTGAGTAATTCCCGAATTACTTCCCGGATTATGTCAATGCAAGGCTTTCCTGTGTAGGTCAGATATGGCCAAAACAAGAAGAGTCCCCTCGCGCAAGGTCTGGCTAACTTGCATGATTGCGCCAGAGAAAACTGTCTCGAGGACGAAAGTCTTAAAATCAAGGACAACATGGAGGCATACCTTAATTCCCCACACAAAGGGCCTCATTACACGGTAGGCGGTAAGGGTTTACCGGTACCGGTATTTTACCGGTACCGGTAAACCCTTACCGCCTTACTACGAGGTCCCTTTGCGGGTTGAGGAATTTAACGCCTGCTTTTTGCAGGCGTTAAAAACCAACCCGCAAAGGGACCAGGGAGCTAATTACGGTACCGCAATTTGCGGTACCGTAATTAGCGCCTTCCCCATTCCCATAGAGCCCTATGGGGCAAAAATGGGAATGGGGAAGGGCAATGGGAGAAGGGGGAATTACCGCCCCACCAACCTTGGAATAGGGCGGTAATTCCCCTTTCCACCAAGGCGGTGCCAGTATTTTACCGGCATGGACCAAGGTGCTGATAGTACCTTGGTCCATCGCCATCCGTGTAATGAGGCCCTAAGTCTTTGAAGAAGACCAGTGTGTGGGAATGCCCTCTGTCTTTGTGGATGGATGCTCCTACCATGTTGACAACAACGGGGAAAAAGAACTTGTGGCCGGCATAGGGAATGCATGGGTGAATGAGACCCCAGAACACTCCGCTTTGTACAAAATTGGTCCCCGAAGTAGTCAAGTGGCAGAGTTGATGGCTGTGCATCAAGCCATCCTCACTGCTGTCCAACACCAACTCCACAAACTGGTCATAATCACATATTCGGATTATGTACGGAACTGGTTTGTGGAGCACCTGGTTAACTGGAAAACCAGAGGCATGCTGTGTGCTAATAACAAACCATTGAAACATTGGAAATTAATCCAAAATATTGATGATCTGGTCACCTCGAATGGGATGACCATCTACTGGAAAAAGATCAACAGGGTAATTCATAGAATTCAGCGCACAAGTAGCGCACGCGGCTGGCGCACAGCGTGCGCGTGCGATAGTCTGCGCCAGCCGCGTGCGCCAAAACCGAATCCGGCGCACAGCGTATTCATGGATTTTAGCTTCCCCAGGCAGCCGTGGCGCACAGTGGCGCAGCGACTCGCTGCAGCGCCAGTTACGCCCCCAGGAACGGCCCTTGCGCTGGGAAATCTCATAAAAATCACAAACCAGCGCAAGGGGCTGCGCTAACCCTGGACCATCACGGCAAGCGGCCCATGCGATTTTCAAGGGTGCGCGGGAAGTTTCACACGTCAAATCCCAGGCTACGTCCATTTCAGGGGTGCGCGGGAAGTTTCACACGCGAAAAGCTAGGCTATGGGAATACCAGGGGTGCGCGGGAAGTCCCACACGCGAAAAGCCAGGGTACGTGTATTTCAGGGGTGCGCGGGAATTTCCACACGCGAATAGCCTGGCCGCGTGTATTTCAGGGGTGCGCGGGAAGTCCCACACGCGATTACAGCAGGGTACGTGTATTTCAGGGGTGCGCGGGAAGTTCTACACGCGAATAGCCTGGCCGCGTGTATTTCAGGGGTGCGCGGGAAGTCCCACACGCGATTACAGCAGGGTACGTGTATTTCAGGGGTGCGCGGGAAGTTCCACACGCGAATAGCCTGGCCGCGTGTATTTCAGGGGTGCGCGGGAATTTCCACACGCGAATAGCCTGGGCGCGTGTATTTCAGGGGTGCGCGGGAATTTCCACACGCGAATAGGCTGGGCGCGTGTATTACAGGGGTGCGCGGGAAGTCCCACACGCGATTACAGCAGGGTACGTGTATTTCAGGGGTGCGCGGGAATTTCCACACGCGAATAGCCTGGGCGCGTGTATTTCAGGGGTGCGCGGGAATTTCCACACGCGAATAGCCTGGGCGCGTGTATTTCAGGGGTGCGCGGGAATTATCACACGCGAATAGCCTGGGCGCGTGTATTTCAGGGGTGCGCGGGAATTATCACACGCGAATAGCCTGGGCGCGTGTATTTCAGGGGTGCGCGGGAATTTCCACACGCGAATAGGCTGGGCGCGTGTATTACAGGGGTGCGCGGGAAGTCCCACACGCGATTACAGCAGGGTACGTGTATTTCAGGGGTGCGCGGGAATTTCCACACGCGAATAGCCTGGGCGCGTGTATTTCAGGGGTGCGCGGGAATTTCCACACGCGAATAGCCTGGGCGCGTGTATTTCAGGGGTGCGCGGGAATTATCACACGCGATTTGGCTTGGTACGTGTATTACAGGGGTGCGTGCGAAGTTACACACGCGATTAGGCTGGGTGGGTCCTGTCACCCTCGACGGCCCCTGCAGGCAGCCCACAAAACAGGGGACTACCCTGCACACCTGCTCATGTCTCCCACCACCCCCACCCCCCCAGTCACCAGGGGTACCCTCCACCAGGCCCCCACTCATGTCTCCCACCACCCCCACCCCCCACCATCCAGGGGCAGCCTCCACCAGGCCCCCAACCATGTCTCCCACCACCCCCACCCCCCCAGTCACCAGGGGCACCCTCCACCAGGCCCCCACTCATGTCTCCCACCACCCCCACCCCCCACCATCCAGGGGCAGCCTCCACCAGGCCCCCACCCATGTCTCCCACCACCCCCACCCCCCACCATCCAGGGGCCGCCTCCACCAGGCCCCCACCCATGTCTCCCACCACCCCCACCCCCCACCATCCAGGGGCAGCCTCCACCAGGCCCCCACTCATGTCTCCCACCACCCCCACCCCCCCAGTCACCAGGGGCACCCTCCACCAGGCCCCCACTCATGTCACCCACCACTCCCACCCCCCCAGTCACCAGGGGCACCCTCCACCAGGCCCCCAACCATGTCTCCCACCACCCCCACCCCCCAGCACTGTGGGGAACCTGCCAGCAGGCCCCCACACATGTCCCCCTGGCCCCAGGTCCTGACGATACACAATCATGGCAGTAATGGCCAGCATACCCAGCACAAACACCCAGGCAAGGATTGCATCCACCCACATAGTGAATGCAATCACATGACACAACCCCAATGCCAAGTATGCAAAAGAACACATGTCTGTCACACACACATACACAATGGGTGCAAGTGAATGTCAAAACCCATATCATGACATGTAACAAACCAATGAGAAAATAACACAAGTGTAAGAAAATATAAAAAATGTATTAAATACCAAAAATAAGTGAACTTTTCAAACATACAACGATGTGGCTAAGTTGGCCCATGTCCGAGAACAAAAGTGATAAACAAAAAAACAAAGGAATAAAAAATTAAAATGATTTTGTCCAAAGCAATATCATGTCATAGGAAATTAATGTAAAACCATTACGTCATGGTGAAAACAATAAGAAATTAAAAAAATGAATCTCCCAAAAAAACAAACTATATACAGGAATGTTCCAGGGTCCATGAGCCCAACACCAAAAATGAAACCTACCACTAACTAATGAAAAATATATGTACAAAAAAGTGGCCATTGTCCGAGCGGTCCAAAATAATAAAAATAAATAAAGGAAACCTAGCACTAACTAACTAAATAACTATATACAAAGGCAGCGGGCAAGTCCTGCGGCTCACTTGGTGATGTTGCTGGCCAGGGCATCATCGAACTCCATGTCGATGTCCTGGAGGCGGGACTCTGTCCTGGCCCCGAGGTCTCGCAGGGACAACCCCATGTCCACCTTAAACTCCCTGCGAGCTTCCTCGAGGCACTCAGCCCGCCTCAATGCCCGACGCATGGAGAACTCCGCCCTGACCATGGCGAGCCGCTCCTCTTCCGCCCGCTGCCGCTCCGCACCTATCCGCTGGCCAAACTCCTCCCACACGGAACACACCACCATCCCAGGGTTGCCCTGCCCTCCGGCCGATGCCTGCCCCTCTGATCTTGATGGCCCCGAGCCATGATGCCTCCCACGTCGAGCCCGCTGCTGCCTCCGACGCCACTGCCTCTGCCAGCACGACGGCATCCAGGCTGATGGAAACCACCGACGCCGTCGTGCACGTGCCCTGCCCGATGATGCCGTCACATCTTCCATCTGCTGGGGTCCACTTGCTGTGTTGTCCACCCCTGCTGGACCTCCGACTCCCAACTGTGGCAGGGATGGGATCCCCACCGAGCTGGCTGCATTGGTCGGGGCAGGTCCACAGGGGGCCCTGGTGGCATCTGGGCCGGAAGACGGCAAGGAGAACGACCGGTGGATAGCCTGCACAGAGGAGGAGAGGGCCGTCAGATTGGCCAACACATGCAGGAAACCCCCGAACATGGCCGATCCCAATTGGGCCACGTCGGCACGGTGCACTTCGTGATGACGTGCGTGCTCCTCCCGGGAAGCACGCACGTCATCACGAATCACAGCCGTGCGCATCGCGACCCCAATCAGGACCTTCTCCACGCGGCCAGGGGTTACCACGTCCGCAGGTGGAGGGGAGTCAGGTGACATGGACATCCCCTCTACCTGCGGACGGGCCTGGGACGGGGCATCCCTGCTGGTGCATGGTGGTGCACTCACAGGGTCAGGGACAGTGACATGCACAGGCCCCTCCACGGTGACCTGTGCTGCCTCCTGCCCCTGGCCCTGGACTGCACCACTTGCACCAGCAGGGATGCTCCCACCAGGCCACATGTGTGCACCAGTGTCGGCCTCCTCCTCCTCTGTGCAAACCACCAACCTGGATGGCTCCTCACCGTCTCCCGCCGTAGCAGGCCCCTGTGGGGGCTCACCCACCCCTTCCGCTGCAGCCGTGGGGGCATCCCCGCCGCCTTGCTCCACAGCGCCGTCTCCGCCCTCTTCTTCACTAGCCGCTGCGTAGAGGGAGACAAAGGACACAAGCATCAGGCTACTGTACAATGGTCCCCTAGACAGGAAGCAATAGCAGATGAGCACCACTGTCAAAGTACACTTCCATCATGTCCCTCCACAACACATGGGTCAGTCCAGGCAAAACACACACAGTAACAGGCATGGTGCATGCCATGGACATTTCCATGCATGTCCAATGGACTCTAGAAACATTCAATGATATGTAACTCACATGCATCATGGCTCATGCATATCACATGCACACACTTCACCTCAGTCACATCCATCTGGCCCCAAACACACCGAACACAGGCGAAACAAGGGTAAGTTGGGTGCGTCACTGAATCTGTGCATTGTCACACACATGTGTCATGCATCCATGGCATGCACAAGTCACAGACACGCAGGTCAGGCACACAGACATGGCTACCATATATGTACCTGGCATCAGCACCCATCCTTCACCCCCATCCATGTCCAGGTACAGAGACTGGCATGCTCTCATGTCCAAAATCTGCATAGGGCTCCCCATGCCGCATTTCAACACATGCAACAACCATGTGGGTCACACATCACTGGTCGCACATGCATTACCATGATGTCCCTGCACACATACATGCATACATGGCCCATGGCACACATACAGGCAAGTATCATAGAACCAGCACACCGCAACATGCCCTGTCTCACACAGTAATGCTTGGACACATACCGCTCAACTCCAGACGGGCCTCCCTCTCAAGGACCTGGGCGTGGAGCGCTGGGCGTACGCGTTCCAGGACCCTCTTCTGGATGGAACTCATGCGGCCCCGGCCCCCCTCCACGAGGCGCCGGGCCTTCACAAGGGTCCTGGACCTCAAGTCCTCCCAGCGCTTCTTGATCTTCTGGACGTTGCGGGTTGCCACCCCCTCCGCGTTGATGGCAACCACACAGTCGGCCCAGATCCTCTCCCGTCCTTCCTTGCTGGCGCGGGACGATCCAAAGAGGGCATCATACTGCCCCAGGACATGCTCCACCAGGACACCAACTTCGGTGGCAGTGAAGCTGGTGCCCCTCTGCCCCTCTG
The DNA here is from genome assembly GCF_040938575.1 of Ambystoma mexicanum. NCBI lineage: Eukaryota > Metazoa > Chordata > Amphibia > Caudata > Ambystomatidae > Ambystoma > Ambystoma mexicanum. The sequence continues at coordinate 555,183,005 of NC_090932.1, forward strand.
GCCTGGGGTTGCCACTGGTGCCAGATGTGGAAGTGCCCGACATGGCAACCCCAGAGGCAGGTGTGGGTGGGCAACTGGGTCCTGGGGCTGGGCTGTGGAGCGATGTAATCCCAGTTGGGAGTCTTCAGTTCCAGCAGGGGTGGACACAGCAACTGGACCCCTGCAGATGGCTGATGTGCAGGCACCAAATGGCAGGGCACGGTGGCAGCAGGCAGGCAGGCAGGCAGGCAGCAGCAGATAGCACGTGGGAGGCTGCTCGGGGCACTGGGGGGCAGTAACTCGGCCTTCTGGGCAGGAGCGTGGTGTTCCGTGTGTTTTCGGGTGGCCAGCTTGATACGGAGTGATTTGGCACGTGAAAATCCTGCACGTCAGCGTGAAATCCGAGGAAAGGCCCTTAGCGCGTAAGCGCGTCAGCACGCATACGCAATTCTATTGGACCAGAGTCCCTCAGCGCGTAAGCGCGTCTGACGTGACCCGCACGGGCGTTCCCCACTCAGCACGTGATGACGGAACACACGTGGAAATACTGCACGTCAGAGTGTCATCGCGTGATTGGCCTATGTACGTGTATTTCATTGCGTGTAATTGGACAAAAGTGCGCGTACACGCGATTGGCCTATGTACGTGTATTTCAGGGGTGCGCGGGCACTTACACACGCAAGTACGTCAGCGCACCTGTATGGCTGCTGCGTGGGAATTTCCACACGCTATTGGAGTGGGAACTAGATTCCAGGGGTGCGCGGGTCACACGCTCGCCTAGAACACGCGCAAAGCATTAATTTGCGCACTTTTCAAATAACAAGCCAGATGCCAGGATGAACATACCGTTCCTAGCAGCAGTGGCAGTGGGCTACCAAAGGAGGAGGAGAGTCAGGGCCAGAATATTCACACCCAGAACCAGCCTTTTCGGGATGCCTGATGACCAGGTGTATGGAAGGTACAGGTTTCCACCACACATAATACTGGACCTGGTGAGTGAGTGGGAGGATGACCTCACATCACCCACCCTGTGCTCTCAAGCACTCAGCCCCCTGGAGAAGGTCCTCAATGTACTGCACTTCTTAGCCACTGGATCATTTCAGCGGACAAGTGCCATAGTGGGTGGGGTGTCACAGGCCACCCAGTCACGCTGCCTACACCAGGTCTTGGACATCATCACTGCACGCCCATCAGTCCGCAGGCACATATACCTGCCCAGAACACCTGCTGAAAGGCATGCTGCCGCCCTGGATTTTTACGGAGTGGCACAATTCCCCAAAGTGCTAGGTGCCATCGACTGCACCCATGTGGCTCTATGTCCCCCCAGGGCATCAGAGCACATCTATAGGAACCGCAAGCACTGGCATTCCATCAACGTGCAGGTAGTATGTAATGCCAAGGGAATCATCACCTCAGTATATGCCAACTATCCCGGGTCCACCCACGACAGCTTCATTTACCGAATGTCCACCCTATGCCGGGACATAGATGCTGGGCGGCATGGCGATACATGGCTTCTCGGTGAGTATGTATGCCACTGCACATGCATGCATGTTGGATACTGAGCAAGGTCACAACCCCACCAATGATACCAATCACCACCTCCACAGGGGACAGTGCCTACCCTCTCAGCCCCCACATGATGACGCCAATTCGGAACCCCACCACGCCACCCGAGGTAAGATATAACACAGCCCACATTACAACCCGGGGCATAGTGGAGCGCACATTCGGAGTGCTAAAGTCACGCTTTCGCTCCCTTGACCGTTCTGGCGGGCAGCTGTTATACGCTCCCCCAGTAGTGTGCAGGATCATAGTGGCAGCATGTGTCCTGCACAACGTTGCAACACGCCGGGGCCTGCCCGTGGACATGGTGGTGGCCCCACATCCCCAACCACATGCACAGCCGCTGCGCATGGGAGGGGAAAGGGCACGAGGGGAGGCAGCCCGTACACAGCTAGTGGCTAATTACTTCACATAGTATTCACTCCCCTGTGGAGTGCACACTGGCCTGGCACATTCCATCTGACAATCAATGATGACTCAACCTGACACTGATCCTGAATGTCTGGAGATTCAACCGTGAAAAGCATATCAGCCTGAGATTGTTCACCTGGAAGTGTTACAATGTGTGCATCCCTACCCACACACAACACCAATGCAGTTTTGTGAAGGAACACATTCAAGCAGCCAAAATTAATACCCACTTGCTAAATGCAACAAGAGGACAGTGCCATGTCACCCAACCCATCCCCAGCACCGCCACACAACACACCGTGCCATGTCATGCTATGTGCAGGTAAACAAAGTTATCCCCACAACGTGACATGTGTTGCGATGTACAGTGTCCCCAATTGAAACTTCCTACACCTGAAATGCTCACTGTAATGCAGGACAAACAACATACTTGACCAAGTACTACCATAAACATGACTTCAGTAATGTAATAAATCAGTTGTCTCACCACCTGGATATGCCTGCACTCCCACCACTTCCAACTGAACAGTGTTGGTGCCATGTAGAGTTGTAGGTGCACTGCTGCCAACAAGGACCCCATCTCCAGACTAGAGGGCCTTGTGTAGACATGAGGAAGGGACCTGCAAATTGGGAGGCAGACACAGATGATGAGTTACACATCAATGCAACATGCAGTGTACAACACAACAGCAATATGCACTAGGAATGTATACACAGTATTGACTAGACTACCCACACATGTAGTGGGAGTCCAATGTCACCATGTACTTCAATGTCACTTGGGCACACCCTTTGCAAGCCCATGGAAACGGGAAGCTGGAGGGGTGTGTGTGACTCAAACCCAGGCATCTGAACCTAATACATGACAAGCCTGCATGTGCCCAGCCACAATGCAGCGTATGCCCACAGGAACCACGGAAGCCAACAATGTGTCCCCAAAAAATTGGGAAAAATATTACAATAAAAATAAAAATGAAAATTTAAAAAATATAAAAATAAAAAGAAAATCAAAAATGGCCATTAAAGGGCCCGGGGGGGTTGGGGAGGCCACCCAGGAGGTCCGAGGTCAGGGTGCACACCAGAAACCACCTGTGTGGATCCTGGGAAAAAAAAACACCTCCATGGGCTCATGGCCCACACGGCTACCCTATTGTGGGAGTATCACTGCTGTCGCTATTATCACCCTGTGCAGCTGCATCCGGAGGTGGTTGCACTATGGGAGGCAGCCCACGCAAGGCCCTACTCTGTTCCTCCATGGCTGCAAGCATGCGGGTGTGGTAGGTCTCGTTCTGGAGGATGAGGGTGCGGAGGTCCCCATGCAACAACTCACGGGATGCCCGGACCTCCGCCCCCGTTGCTTGCATCTCAGCTGAGAGCGTACGGGTGAGACGCTCCAGCTGCTGTTCTGTCCTTTGGTGTGTTGAAGCCTCTAGCTCAACAAGAGTCGTCCTGAGTTGATGTAGCTCCTGCCTCAGGGCTTCCCTGTGGCCCTGGGACTCTATGGAGAAGGCCTCCTGCAGAGTCGCCAGTGCCGCCCGCCTGTCCCTGTTGGACGCCAACATGTCCTCCCTGTGTGACTGGCAGATGGAGTCGGTTGCCTGCTCTAGTCGCTCCATCAGCCTTTCAGGGGGGACAATGGAAGTGGCCACCCTATCCATGGCCTGAGCCATCATCTCGGATGATGCTGCCTGTTGGGTAGCCATACCGTAAATGGATTGCTCCCATACGGTATTGCCAGGTGGCGTACGGCCACCATGTCGGCGGGCACCACACCTGTCTGGGGCAAGGCGGACTGCGCCTTGCTGTGCCGGCACTGCCTGAGGCTGCAGGACTGCATTCCCCCTCTGATCTGCTGGCCCAGGAACAGGATCAGATGTCGCGGAGTGTGACCCTGCATCCGTAACCACCAAAGGCCTAGCTGCCAACACTGACATCCCCATTGAGGGTTCTGACCCTGGTGCAGGTGGGTGGGGGTGGTGGGAGACATGAGTGGGGGCCTGGTGGAGGGTGCACATGGTGACTGGGGGGTGGGGGTGGTGGGAGACATGAGTGGGGGCCTGGTGGAGGCTGCCCCTGGTGGCGGGGGGGTGGGGGTGGTGGGAGACATGAGTGGGGGCCTGGTGGAGGGTGCCCCTGGTGGCGGGGGGGTGGGGGTGGTGGGTGACATGAGTGGGGGCCTGGTGGAGGGTGCCCCTGGTGGCGGGGGGGGGTGGGGGTGGTGGGAGACATGAGTGGGGGCCTGGTGGAGGGTTCACATGGTGACTGGGGGTGTGGGGGTGGTGGGTGACATGAGTGGGGGCCTGGTGGAGGCTGCCCCTGGTGGCGGGGGGGTGGGGGTGGTGGGAGACATGAGTGGGGGCCTGGTGGAGGGTGCACATGGTGACTGGGGGGGTGGGGGTGGTGGGTGACATGAGTGGGGGCCTGGTGGAGGGTGCCCCTGGTGGCGGGGGGGTGGGGGTGGTGGGTGACATGAGTGGGGGCCTGGTGGAGGGTGCCCCTGGTGGCGGGGGGGTGGGGGTGGTGGGAGACATGAGTGGGGGCCTGGTGGAGGGTGCACATGGTGACTGGGGGGGTGGGGGTGGTGGGAGACATGAGTGGGGGCCTGGTGGAGGGTACCCCTGGTGACTGGGGGGGTGGGGGTGGTGGGAGACATGAGCAGGTGTGCAGGGTAGTCCCCTGTTTTGTGGGCTGCCTGCAGGGGCCGTCGAGGGTGACAGGACCCACCCAGCCTAATCGCGTGTGTAACTTCGCACGCACCCCTGTAATACACGTACCAAGCCAAATCGCGTGTGATAATTCCCGCGCACCCCTGAAATACACGCGCCCAGGCTATTCGCGTGTGAAAATTCCCGCGCACCCCTGCAATTCCCGTAGCCTAGCTTTTCGCGTGTGAAACTTCACGCGCACCCCTGTAATGGACGTACCCTGGCTTTTCGCGTGTGGGACTTCCCGCGCACCCCTGCAATTCCCGTAGCCTAGCTTTTCGCGTGTGAAACTTCCCGCGCACCCCTGTAATGGACGTACCCTGGCTTTTCGCGTGTGGGACTTCCCGCGCACCCCTGAAATACACGCGCCCAGCCTATTCGCGTGTGGAAATTCCCGCGCACCCCTGAAATACACGTACCCTGCTGTAATCGCGTGTGGGACTTCCCGCGCACCCCTGTAATACACGCGCCCAGCCTATTCGCGTGTGAAACTTCCCGCGCACCCCTGTAAATGACGTACCCTAGTTTTTCGCGTGTAGGATTTCACGCGCACCCCTGGAATTCCCGTAGCCTAGCTTTTCGCGTGTGAAACTTCCCGCGCACCCCTGTAATTGACGTACCCTGGCTTTTCGCGTGTGGAACTTCACATGCACCCCTGATATCGACGTGGCCAGGGCAATCGCGTGTGGGACTTCCCCGCACCAAGGGATACACGTACCCAGGGCAATCGCGCGAGTGACTTCTCGCGCAACCCGTTGTACACACACGCGCGAATTGTTGAACAGTGGGTGTCCGTGTTGATGGCGTACACCTTTGCACCTCATTTGTCCTTTGGGGTCACGGTATGGCCCATTGCTGTATGTGGGTGGTATTTGTTGGCGCAGGTTTTGGCGCACTTTCGTTAAGTGCGTCGGGACGCTACCGCCTGCTTACTTGTGGCGTATGTTTTTGGGCCTGTGAGCTGGTTAGATCGAGCGCTGTTTTGCCCTGTTCGAATCCATGAATACGTGTTGCCGGAGAGCGTGTGGGCGTTCCGCGCACTTGCCTCCTGTACTTCCCCGTGCCGCCCACATTCTTCCCCATTCCGAGTGTTGTGCCCCATTTTATTCCCCATTCCGAGTGTCCCGCCCTGTGTTCCGCCTACTTTAGAGCTGTGCGCTGCGCTCGGAGTGATAGCGCAGTGGCCGTGGCGCACGCCGTTGGTTGACCTATGCTTTTCTTACGCACGGACTTCCATGAATCGACGTGCGCTGGTTTCCCTGCGCTTTTCGCTATTTTTCGGCGCAGCGCACGTATAGGCCCCTCTGCGCCGGAATTTTCGGCGCACATTTATTCCATGAATCGGCCTGCAAGGGTCATTCTAAAGTAGAGGGGCCAGACAAAACTGGAAATTACCTAGCTGATGAGCTGGTGAAAACCGGAGCCATCCAAGGGGATCTACTTGAGAATGAGTCGCTGTTGGGGGAAATCCAGGTGACTGCTATCACTAGGTCCCAGACAAATGCTCACAATGAACTCTCAACTGCACAATGGAGTAAGGAGACCCCAGATGCTGATTTGATTACAGCTCAAAAAGGGGATCCAATAATTGGTAAGTTTTATCAACACATTGAGGACCCTGAGAACTTTCCCCTTATGGATACCGATTACATAGAGAAAGAGGACCTCAGAGTGTTGATGAAGTGTCCAAAAATGTTCCGAATCCAAGATGGTTTGTTGGTAAGGAGATCCCTAGCTGGCCATGATCAGTGGGTGGTCCCTACCTCATTCCAAAGCCTGATGCTAAGTCACACGCATGATGCGGGCACAGCCGGTCATAGGGGGTTTCATACAACACTTGAAATCTTAAGAGAGGTTGCATACTGGACACACATGGGGCAGGATCTCAACCAATACTTGAAGGGGTGCCTTGTGTTTGCACAATTTCAGCCAACATCCCTCACACACCATGCGCCTCTCCAAAAGAGGGGGATGACACTGCCTTGGTCAGATGTACAAGTCGATTTTATCGGGCCCGTGATTCACTCCTCTATGTGGAAGAAGTGCATGTTGACCATGACATGCTTGTTTACTAAATGGGTGGAATGTCTCCTGGCCCCAAATTGCAAGGCAGAAACAGCAGCTGCCCTGATGATCAACCACATCTTCTTGCATTTTGGACTACCCAAAGGATCGAGTCAGACCGAGGTAGCCACTTCACTAGCGAAGTGATGACAAAGATGTGGGAGATACTTGGGGTCAAAAGGAAATTACAAATTGCCTACCGACTAGCCTCTAGTGGTGCAGTGGAGAGATACAACAAGACAATTGTGAGCATATTAAAAAAAGTTTGTGGCAGATTCTGGGCCAAGTTGGGACATCCGATTACCTCTTGTCCTGATGGCCATCAGATCTACCCCTTCATCTACAACTAAAATGTCACAGTTTGAGCTGATGACTGGACGCAGGATGGTGCTTCCCCAGCATCTGCTCTACAGAACCCAAGAGCAGGCATTGATCAATGGCTCCACAACTCATGAGTATGTTGAAAATCTGAGAAAACACTTTCAACATGCTTTTGCCTATGCTCAGCGAAATCTAGAAAGATCTGCAGACAGTATGAAGACCCACTATGACCTTAAGACTGCTAGAAAAGAATACCATGTAGGAGACCGGGTCTACTTATACAATTTCCAAAGGAACCAGGCCAAACAGCGCACATTTTTGCCTAGCTGGAGGGGTCCTTTTGAAGTACTCAGAACTGTGCGATGTTCTAAGAAGGCGTAGTGAAAACTCTGAGTTTGTAGCAATTGTGTTGATGTCAGAAGCATGGAACTTCATATGATTATGCCCAGATATCATGCGCACATATATGTAAATTTGTGGACAAATCAGACAATTGTGTCCCGGACAAAAGTGTGAAAAGTTGCCAAAACCAGACCAAGCTCTCAAAGCGATGGGGCCCGGATGAATACTTGCTCCACAAAATATGTCATATTGATATGCTATTAACATCAAGTTTGTAAAATTGTAAATATGTCTTATATGAAAAGTAGATTTCATGTGCAAAAACAAAGGGGAGGTTTTACCTGGATCATAAAACACATCATCACGATGACACTTTGTTTGCTTCTCCAATCAAGGGAGAGGAAAGACCTTAACCAATGGACTACCTAGGGGGTGTGCCTAGGATAATTCAGCTTACCCACCCCTTTAGTAAACACATAAATAGAGACAGCTTAGGACCTAGACACACACATTCAGCCACCAACCGATTGCTGGCAGAGCATTTTGCAAGAGAAACCCATATTCCAGACTCCAGACTCCAGACTCCAGAAATTTTGAAATCAGAAAGGCCCATTTCCAAAGTTGAACCATTCTCAGCTTGGCCTTTAAAAATCCTGAAACCAGATTTTACCAAGACCTCTAAATGGAACAAATGAACAGCCTGGCTGTGCTGTGCGGCTTTCTTGCTAAGAATTATTGCCAGAATCCAAAGATCCAACCCGTAGAGCCGTGCTGTGACCAGATAGCGGTGAACCAGAACCAGAGCCTGTGAGATCCAGTCCAGTCTCACCGTGCGGTGTCCAGAGTGCCTTGCTGATTGCAGACCAGAGTGCCTTGAGTCCAGTCTGGTGTGCCTAGCACAATTCCTATCCCAGAAAGTATCCCTGACCAGATCCCTGACGGGTCCATTAAAACATTGGTAGTGAGTACCCATAGCATAGGATTGTCACTAGCAAATGCAATGTCCATAAGTCATCCCTATCCAAACCCATTCTCTTATATCCAGAACTGCATTGTTAGAATATTTTGTCTTTCCTGAACTCTCCATCCCATCTCTATTATCTTCTGTACTAGTAGTGTTAAAATCATCTTTGCGCTGATATATTTTCTGAAGAAAGGCGAGCGTCTCGGCAGGCCAAACCAACCAGTGATATCCTGGGCTGGTGGCTGCGCTGTCGTGTAGTTTGCATCTTCATAGTCTACCCTAGTGTAAAGAAACCTTGTTTGTAATTTTAAAAGCACATCTTTGTTTTGCAAATTTGCCTCTTTTTGAAAAAAAAAGCGACCTCCACAAAAACCTTCATAACTTCTTCACCGTTTATGCTAGAAAAAAGCGGGTAAGTGTCTACGTGAAGCTAACATCCTCAGCTTTCCAATGAACCCAAAACCGCATCTCAACTCCTTATAGTATTTCCACAATCGCGCTTACCGCGTACGGAAAAGTTTGCTGTGAATTTTTTGTTTGGCTCAAATCTATAACGTGTGAAATAGCTGTTCATTGCACCCGACCTCAAAATTAAGTTTTCAACTTGCTAGATACTCTCTAATCATTGCTAGTGTTTGTCTGATACCATCCAAAGCGGCTCCCACTAGTATTGAAACAATTTTGTGAATTAAATCCATTTTCAGTGTTTTCACCATTCCATTCAAAGCCAAATTTAAGCCATTTTGACAAATTTGCAATCATTCCTGTTTTTCTCTGTGTTTGCTGGGGGAAATTGGGATTGAGACTATTTTGTTGAATTCTGTATTCCTGAAACCTGTTTTCTCGCCTTCCATCTCTTTATATTGCATATTGGGGGGATTGAGTAGTGTGCAGGGGGAAAGAGTAATCCCATTGCATTTTGATTGAACCCACACAAAAGTATTATTCTATGCTGCATTATTTTTCCTATCATTACTCCTTCTGATTAAAGAGATTGTTTAGCTTGACATCACCCCATTCGTGATCATTGTATAACCATTAAAATAGTGGGATATATATATATATTTATTGTGAAATGTATAAATAAATATTTTAACTTTGCAAACCAGCCTACTTCCTGGTTCAGTGTGACCGGGGGGGATTCAAAGAGAGGGGCGTGATATAAGTGGTACATCATTCAGAAATAAAAGAACTTATAGACATAAATAAATTAAGGGTTTCAGCTGTGCATCACATGCTAGGCATTGACTTAGGTGGAGTGCCGGGTTGGAATCACTTACAAATAGCTGCCTACCTCTCTGGAACTTCCTTCCCGGGGGCCCCTGTGTTCCCCTGTCAGAGACGCAAAACTGGGCAGAGGCGGGCTTTGAAGTTATCAGAGATGTTTTTAACCAGAACCACTTCATCGAGTGGACGGACCTGCCGATAATCCTACGGCAGAGGTCGCCCGTCTGGCTCCAGTACTCAGCCCTTTGTCAAATCCTTCAGCAGAGGTACCCCAGTTTCCCCGTCATACCCCCGGATGATCCAATTTTGGCCAAAATAATGAACACCACGAATGCTAGAGGGAAAATCACCAGATTGTATTCTTTATTACAATCTAAAACTTCCCCCACGTTTGATGCGCTGAGACAATCCTGGACCGGGGATCTGGAACTAGAGGTTGCTGATCAGTGCTGGAAACAGATGTTTGCCCGCACTCATGAAGTTTCGTTCAACTCCCGTTTTAAGTTAATTCAATTTAAAGTTCTACATAAATATCACTAAACACCAATTCGATTACATCGAATGTTCCCAGACCATTCTCCCTGCTGCTCCAGATGTAGGTCTGAAGATGCAACCTATATCCACATGATCTGGGCATGCCCTTCCCTTACCCAATTCTGGTTGGATGTCTGCTCCACAATCTCATCTATCCTAGACCATGAGTTCATCCCTTCCCAGTTAAAGTGCCTCTTTCATGACTTTCCCGGTGTCCACCGCGACTCCCTAGGCTTGCTGGTCTATGTATGTTGCTTGCTGTATGATGTATCCTGTTGTGTTGGCTGCACCCCGGGTACCTACACATGCACAGTGGCTATCTGCCTTTACCTGGACCTCTGACACAGAAGAAGCATGGACATTTCAACTGTCCCCAACAACCATACCTAGAGATGTGTGGCCCCGATTCTGTTCCTATCTCTCGTCTATATCCACTGAATCGGATGACCCTTCTACTGTACTGTCCTCCCCCAGTAACAACCTCATTTTAAAGTTTACTCTGTTTGTCATGCCATGTATGCTCATTGACTAGTTATTTGTATGATGCCCTCCTAGTCTCAACTGTCATTTTTGTGCACAGACTGTATATGCTTTCGCTGTAAATAATGTTTGTTGCCCGCTGCTTACCCTTCTGTTGTAATGTCAAGCACATTTAAATAAAGATTTAAAAAAAAGATGTTTGAGTTAAAGGTTACAGTGTAACTACTTTTGAAGGAATGAGAAATCTAGTTTTGTTGGAATCTATTTTTGATGCCTGCTCTCCTGAGCTGAGACAGCACTTGACTGACTCTAAAGAGATGGATCCCAAGAAGCTAGCAAAACCTGCTGACTTGTGGGTTGCCAACAGGGCCACCCACAAGGATTCTGGGGCCACTCACAAAAAGGATGAGGGGAAACAGCACAAGAAAGATGAAAAAGAGAATTCTAAAACCTCCCATCCAAAAGAGGGCCACAAACTTAAGAAGGGTAAATACCATGGGAAAGCAGGTCAGTCAAGTGAAACATCTAGTGCCAAACCAGAGGGAGGTCAGCAGAATCCCCCATTTGTCAAAACATTTGGAAAATGTTATGCTTGTGGGTCAACTGACCATGTGAAAGGGGATCCCAGATGCAAGGGTAAACCTTCAGGGGTCCACACTGACTCCTTAGAATTAATCCCTGAGGGAAAAGTACATGTGGCAAGTGGAAACTTTCAACTATTGGCTGAAGACCCCATTGGAGTCTCTGCTAGTGTTTCTTTGGTGTCCCTGGGTCTGTGGGAACAGCAGAACATAGATGTGTATAATTCCATACCAGATAACACAAAAGAATACTACAAGGACAGTGTACTTGTAAATGGTCAGGAGACCTCTGCCATTAGAGACACTGGGGCCAGCATTACTCAAACCTGAGGATGTTGCTAAGGCACCCAAAGGCCCCACTAAGCTTGCTGAAGGCCATATCCAGATGGTTCCAATACTACCAGCTTTCATCCAGTGAAACAATATGACTGTACGAATACCTGTCAGTGTAATAAATGAGGTGCCTGGGAAGGTTCTGTTGGGGAATGACTTAAACACTCTTGGAGTTGTATCAAGCACCCCCAGACCTCCCAGTAAAAGGAAGCAGGAGCAGACTAGGAAGGCTAGAGAGCCCACTTTAAATGACTCTCAGTGGGTTGTCATAGAATAACCTATAACACTCAGCCCACAGGAAGAGCACATTTCTATTTTGAGGAAGAAAGAGACAAAGGGTAAACCCAAGGTCTCAGGAAACAAATATAGCCCTCCTGGGCATCAAACTATGGCATCCCCGAGAGGACATTCCAAAGTCACACCTGTGACTCCTCCACCAGCTGAGGCTGAGTGTGAGGTTCAACCAGAAGATGGTGAGTCAGCTACTGATGACACAGAGCTGGAAGAAGACCTTTCCCCTATTGTAGATCTGGATCCTAAAGACCATCCTGAGCTGCAGACTTTGCTTGCAGAAGGTGGCCCATGTAGGGCAGACATCAGCAGAGGTCAAAGAGTGTTCTACTCTTGAAGGACTTTGACAACAGGCAGCTTCCCAGCAGCACGGCAAGAGCCAGGTAAGCATAGGTTGTACTGGGAGGATGGCCTCCTCTACAGTGAACCTATTGACAGAAGACTTGTAGTACCTCAGGAGGTGAGGCCTCAGTTTCTACAGTTAGCCCATGAGATTCCTTTGGCTGGTCACTTAAGCTTTAAGAAGGCCAAGGAAAGGATTTCTCTTTATTTCTACTGACCTTAAATGGGGTCTGATGTAGATACATTTTGTAGAAGCTGTCACACTTGTCAGACTTCTGGCAAGAGTGGAGCCAAGAATGTGGCACATTTGGTGCCTCTCCCAGGGGTGGGAGTCCCTTTTGAGTTGTTGGTCCCTTAGACTCTCCCACATCTTCAGGCATCCTAGTTATATTGGTTGTGGTAGACCATGCTACCAGGTATCCTGAAGCCATACCTATGAGGACTGTTACCTCTCAGGCCGTGGCTAAGGCCCAACTTGGTATTTTTACCACAGTAGGTTTTCCTAAGGAGGTTATCTCTGACAGGGGACCCAACTTAATGTCCCACTACATGCAAGCCATGTGGAAAAACTGTCGAGTGACCTACAAGTTCTCAACAGCCTACCATCTGCAAACCAATGGGTTGGTGGAGAGGTTTAACAGAACAATGAAGAGCATGCTAGGTGCTTTAGAAGAACCCCTTAGAAAAAAGTGGGACCTTCTACTGCCATGCCTTCTCTTTGCTTATAGAGAAGTTCCTCAGGAAGGGGTTGGATTCAGTCCCTTTGAGCTTCTCTATGGTTATCACGTTAGAGGTCCGTTGGCCCTAATCAAGGAGGGGTTGGAGAGTGCTGCTTCCCACAAGCCAGTCAGAGTCACTGACTATGTGTTAGATCTCCGAAGGAGAATGACACACATGATGACAGAAGCTTCAGCTAACTTGAAAGCAGGTCAGGCTCTGGTGAAGCATTGGCATGACCAGAAGGCCAACATGGTTGAGTTTACTCAAGACTAGCTAGTTCTAGTTATGGTACCTACTGTAACGCTCACCTGGTATCCACGGGAACGTCACTCATCCTGTTCTGACCTCTCACAACCTCAAACCCTTCCCTGGAGCCTATTCGACTGGAGACTGGGCCTAAAACACAGGATTGGTAGAGTTTAACTCCATATTGTCTCTGTGTGCTTGAACCCCTTCTTCCCCGGGGTCCAACCCTTCCCTTTGATCCACAGCTCACCTTGTTTTCTTGGCTAGTGTGCTCTCCAAGCACACTAGCCCCGTCCTGCCTTCTGCGCAGGGGCGCGTTGATTGATGCGGGCTCGTTGCTGCCTAGTTACCTCACTGGCAAGAGTCCGACAGGTAAGTACAATGAGTCTTTTGAACAGTTCTCTAAATTCGTTCCTTTCCTTCCTTAGATGATGGCCGGCGTCGGGGATGGCGGCGTGCTGCTGAGATGAGTAGCGCTGAAGGTGAATGAGAGCGCGATGCGCGATGCACCCCTTTCGTATTCGCATTGAACTGTGTTCTTTTTTTGTGTCTTTTAGGTGCCGCGACGTTTTCAGCGTGGATGCCGGTTATGAAGAACAAATGCGGAGGGTAAGTGCGGTATACAGCGCCTCTAGATGTTTCCATGCTAATCTGGAGTGTCTTTTCCCTCTTGCAGATGGATGAGAAGTTCCGGAGACAGAGTTCCCCCAGAGCGGCTGGGATTCAGGTAAGCGTTTGAAGCTCGTACAGTATTTAAAAATAAGCAAAGGTTTAAAAATAAGCAAAGGTTTGCAGAATGCTTACTAATGCTTTTTTCTGTTCTTTTCCCTTTTCCTTAGGAAGCAGCGTGGCGGGATGGGAATGACTCCGCCGAAGATGCCCGCAGAACAGAAGGAGCGATGACTGATGGGCAGAAGTGCCGCAAGGTAAGGCTGTTCCTAACAATGTCTTGCAGGAGCTTAGCGCAGAAGAAAGGTGCAGGCCTACTGGAGACCGATCCGAACACGGTGAGTGTCACGCTGCAGGTGCAGAAAACACAAAGCATGTTTCTCAGCCTGGGTGTGGCTTAAATAGTCTCTGGGTATCCCAGGTGCCTCTGGGCTGAACCACACCCCAAAAGACTAGACCGCACATGCAGTTCTGGGAGTCCAATCCCCAATGTTATCCTATGGGAGTGAGAAAGTCTGGTGCCACAAGCGCCAAGTCTGACTCCAAGTGGGTCTTTGGAGGGATGGAGAGGCCCTTGAGGGCCATGTAGGTGATCGTGGCCTGGCTCCAGCCTGACATCTTGGAGGGCTGGGGACATGAGGGGCAGGAATCATGACACCTACAAGGCAGAGGGCCTTACAGGACAAATGGATTGGACCCTTCAAGGTTGTGGGAAAACATGAAGAGGTCAATTATTTGGTGGACTTGGGCAATCCCAAGGAGGGCCCCGGGGTCTTTCAGGCCTATGTCTCTATACCAGAACTGGGAGCTTTGCTTCCAGCTTCTGCTCGAGAGGAGGAGGAGAGTGAACCTCTACCTGACCTCCTCAGGGGACAACCTTTAGATGGAAAGATAGGAGTCAATCTCTCTTCTGATTTGACACTGGAACAACAGGAGGAGTGCAACATTTGTTAAATCAGTTTGCCCTTCTGTTTTCACTATCACCAGGCTTGACTTCTTGGGGCCAGCATGATATTCTCACTGGTGACTGTTTACCTGTTAAAAGCAGAGATTACAGAATATCAGACCATGCAAGAACACACATAAAGGAAGAGGTCAACAAGATGCTTGATCTCGGGGGAATAGAGCCATCTACAAGTCCATGGTCTAGTCCATTTGTACTAGTGCCAAAGGCAGGATCAAAGGAGTTGAGATTCTGTGTGGACTATAGAGCTATTAATGCAGTCACCACAACTAATGCCCACCCTTTACCTAGGACAGATGAGCTGGTGGACAAACTTGGTTCAGCCAAGTACCTCAGTACATTTGACCTAACCTCAGGCTATTGGAAAATAGCTCTGACAGACCATGCCAAGGAGAAAGCTGCATTTTCAACCCCAGGAGGCCTCTACCAGTTTAAGGTGCCTTTTGGACTAAAGAATGCACCTGCTACATTCCAAAGGATAGTGACTCATGTTCTAAATGGGATGGAGGACTTCTGCATTGCATACTTGGATGACATTCAAGTGTTCAGCCCTTCCTGGAACGAGCATATCGATCACTTAGGACATGTATTACAGGCTCTTGAGCAGGCCAATCTGACCATAAATGCAAGTAAATGTCAAATTGGTCATAGTAAAGTGGTCTACCTTGGACAGGAGGTAGGAGCAGGTGAAATAAGGCATTGCCTAGCAAAGTACAAGCTGTACAGTACTGGGCCACCCCTAATAGTCAACCCCAAGTGAGAGCCTTTCTAGGTCTCACAGGTTACTATAGGAACTTCATTGAGAACTATGGGACCATAGCGTCTCCCTTGAATGTGATCTCCTCATCCAAATTCCCCAAGAAGGTCAGGTGGAATGAGGAGTGCACTAATGCATTTGAGGGATTTAAGAAAGCCCTTTGTCAAGCTCCAGTTTTAAGAGCTTGACAAAGGGCTTTCTTAAGTCCTTAAGAGCTCCCGACTACAACAAATCCTTTATTGTACATAAAGATGCTTCCAATACAGGTATAGGTGCAGTTCTGAGTCAGCTGGATGAGAAAGGCAGAGAATTCCCAATCTGCTTCATCAGTAGGAAACTGAAGGAACCTGAGACAAGCTGGCCAACCATAGAATGTGAATGTTTTGCCATTGTGTGGTCTTTCAAGAAGTTTACACCATACTTGTATGGATCTTCTTTTGTGAGTCAAACAGACCACCAACCCCTGAGATGGTTAATGCAGATGAAGGGGTAACATCCTAAATTGTTAAGATGGTCAATCAGCCTACTGGGGTTTGATTTTACCATTGAACACAGGTCAGGGTGTAATCACCAAAATGCTGATGGTGTCTCCAGAAAGTATGACCGACTGGAGTAAGGAGATTCATCCAGCGGTGGATTAAATCCTCATGTCCCTTAGTCTGGGGGGGACGAGTGTAAGGGAGAATTCTCAGAAATGTGCTAATTCCCTCCACCTTAGAGACCCTCACCAACTTTGCTGGATTTTGAGGACTTGATTTTGTTAACCTGGAGAGAGTGAGACCCTTTTCCCCACTCTCTCATGTATTTTAATGTGATTTGTGAACTTTGTGTTTCTTTTGGTTATGGAGCCTGACAAACTCCATAGGCATCATATTTTACATTGTGTCACACAGCACCTTCAGTGCAGTGGTACAGGGAAGTCTTCCAAATTTCCAAAAGGTTTAAATACCTTCTCTGGGATAAACTACTGTTTCCCAGAGCAGTAAAGTGAAATTGAATTTACTTATATGTGTAACTTTCTAGACCCAGCACCCACGATCTTACAATAGGGTGCTAGAGGGGTTACTTAGTATCCCCTTTGATTAGCTTCTCATGTAATATTTTTATGTTACCCTTTCCTCACTGAATGGCTGGTGGCAGTGGTTTACTTTTAACTACCGTGGTGTGCATTTACCGGGGGCTGCGTTCGCAACTGCAGTAAAGCACCCAAGGGTGCAATTTTTGTCAAAATGGCCCCAGTCTTTTTTTTTTTGCCATTTCTTTGTGGAAAGGTTCTTCTTGAGATTTACTCTGCATGCCAAACCAGGTTTGGTCCCTTTGTTCGCTTTGCCTTTGGCGGGATTCACGAGTGAAGCTCGCCTCTGGTTCCAGAGTGTCTGGCGGGGGCAGGAAGTGAGGGAGGTGCCCAAAACTCCCTGTGCTTAGTGTACTAGGAGACCCAAAAGTACTCTGTAGTGTTTGTCTGGCTGACTGTCCAGCAAGGACAGCCATCCTGTTGGGTAACTGACAGCTAGGCTGGAATGAATGGGAGAGAACTGAATAAAAGGCGAGGCTGTTGGCTTGGAAGGCAGAGTCGACCACTGGACGAAAGAACCGAAAAAGAACTTGAAGAGGATGACTGATGCAACCCCTGGACCGTTGGTTTGCCCGGTGAAGCCCTGCTGCTGTGCTGAAACTCCAAATTCGTATTGACAGAGAACCCCTGCAAGGACAACTTCTCCCCTTTGAGTTGGTGGGACCAATCGACTCCAAAGTAAGCCACCTGGACATCTTCTTGGAGCTGGTTGAATTTCCACAGAGTTGCTGCTGGAAACCGAATAGCCAGGGAGAGGAACACCAGATAGTGTGCCTTGCTTTTAAGCTGGCCAAGAGCTCCAGGAAGATCCTCTGGACTCCCAGGAATCAGGACCGACTGAGCCTGAGCCCCCCCAACAAAGTGCAGGACCCCCGAAGCAAGGAAAGTCTATCTTGACAGCCAGGAACCACGGTGTTGCTATTTGCAGTAGTTTTGAGGAGCTGAAACACTGAAGTGCCACTTGTTTGAAGATTGCCGGTTGCAAGCGGTTACCGTCCCATTGCAGTTCAGGAGTCCGCAGAAGTCCTCCCTCTTGTCTCCACGACTAAGGCCCAGGAACAGTGAGATCTGCAGAGCTGCGCAGGAACAGAAGCCATCTGCTGCACTTTTTCTTCAATCCAAAGGTACTATAAAGTCTGAGAGAACTTACCTCTTATTGTAGAGTTGCTTTCATCTTCTACTACTCACAAGCCTAAACAGCTTGTGGCCCTACATTGATTCTTCTTTTCCTCAAAGACTTCTCAAACATTGTGCAAAGACCTTTTCATACTTACCTACCAGAAGTGCTTCAACTCATATAAACTTTTGCCCATTGACCTTGGCTTAACCTATTACACTGAATGACTCGGCTTACGGAATCCGAAAGTATTTGCCTGAATAAGAATATTTGTGATCTATTGTGTTGTTCTAAATGACCTTTCCCCTTGACCAATTCCTAAGAATTTTCTAAATGCAACAGTAAGATATTAATGTCCCACGTATCCTAGCTATTGAAGTCCCCTGAGAGTGTAGGTTGTGACTGTGGGCCATCCCAAAAGGGTCTTTACTGATTTAGAAAGTAAGGGTGTGTCATTTTGGAGTGTGTTTGTGTTTTGGTTTTATATTGCTCCCTTCTGAAGAAGGCTTATTTTAACTGACTGATGAATACATTAATAATTGTTTATTCAAGAAATCTTGTGTGTAAGTGTTTTTTGAATACCTGTCACTGTGAACTCCCCTACAGCTCACATTGACCCCTCTTGAGATAAGCCTGGCTGCTCAACACGCTACCAACCTGTGTAGTACAGACCTATACCAAAGGTTGGGTTTCCATTGCCAGGAGGTCAGGGTTGTTGTAGTTAACCCAAAGGGTACTGCATACAATCTTGCCTAACAAGAGGTGATACTATCGAATGTAGGACTGAAGATAGTAAGATGCAATACTGTAAATCCAGCGTTATTTTTGGCAGATGTTCTCAAGGTAGGAGACTATGAACATGACTGCACAAAGAACATAGAGATGTTCAGTGAGACATGAAAAGTAGAGGAAGACACACTTGAAAGGGGAGACGTGCTGTACATTGATGGTTCGCCGACAATTGATCAAACTAATGGGATCAGACATACTGGGACTGCAGTGGTAATCCTGAAGGAGGACAGGACAAGCGAGGTGGTTGTAAGTGCATGACTACCATCCCATTATTCAGCACAAGCAGCAGAACTAGTGGTTCTCAGTGTAGAGAAAGAGGTGACGATTTATTCTGACTCGCCTACGTGACATCAACAGTACACTCAGGACTGGCGCAATGGCTTAGGAGAGGGTTCAGGAGAGCAGGCGGGACCCCAGTGCAGCATGCGCTAAAAAAAATTGATCGAAGTGATTGCATATCGAAAACACTCAAGATGAAATGAAGCAGCAGGCAAAATGTGCAGCGTATTTTGGGCAATTGTGGGAACTGAAAGAGAGAGACAAAAGGCTCAGAGAAGAGTGAGGAGCATGGTGATGAGGGAAGGGTACAATGTACTACCAGGTACAGATAGCACAGCGAGTAGAGCGCTCGCTTTGACATATGTGCAGAGCCTGCTGACGCAGGTTCAAATCCCGGCATGGGCCAAACTCAGCCTATCATCCTTCTGAGGTTGATCAAATGAGCACCACACACCATGAGTAATCATAAGCAGCGCTCAGATACCTGAGGGTTCATAGCACTATATAAATGCAAAATTATTATTATTATTTATTCAGAGCTGCAAATCATGGAACTGCAGGGATCTGCACCCGAAGAGGAGAATGATTTGTGGAAAAGAGAGGGTGCTCCATGTCTCCGATAGATGGTTTATGGGGACAGAACACCACAGGAAAAGTGGTCATGTCACAAGCATTTCTGAAGAAAGCATTGGCACAATTGCACTATCCAACACACACAGGAAAGGAGGTAATTGCTACACACATTGGAGAAACACTATTTTGCCCAAATTTGAATCAACATGTAGCTGATTTTATAAGTAAATGCTTGACCTGCAAGTAGTTTACAGTAGGGCATACTTTGCGAGTTGTGAGAGGAGCAATACTAAAACCTGTAGGGCCATTCCTGCATCTCCACGTGGACATGATTCAAGTTTGTCAAGCATACCGCTACATGATAGTTGTTGTATGCCCATTCTCTAGGTGGATAGAGACAGGGCCCCGCTCACATGCTGTCGCTCTTAGAACAGCTAAGTTTCTGGTCATAGATGTTTTCCCAAAATGGGGGAGTTGTGAGGTTCTGCGGTCTGACAACGACCCTCACTTCGCCAATGAACTATTCCAACACATCACAACCCTGCTAGGCATTAAGCATAAATTTGCATGTGTGTACCACCCACAAGCAAATTGAGTGTGTGAATGCCTGAATGGATACCTAAAGGAGTGCATAGCCAAAACTCAGCATCAAGAAAAACTGGCTGCATTGTTTACCTCTGGCCTTGTTTGAATTGCGCAATATGCCAGGGTCTACCACCATTTAATGCCCCATGAGGTGGTGACAGTATGTCGCATGCATCTTCCCTTTGCTCCAACCACAAGAACATTGAAAGATTGTGAGAACAGTGCAGATGTGTTAGGACAGGAGATGTAGGACTACATTACTTCCTTGGTTTCTAGTGCCTCCTTTATCTCGCACCAGATACAGCAGATCCAGGGAGGCCCAGTAGACCGCAACGAGATCGACTGTGACGACACCACAAGACAATGAAATAAATCATTCTTTGAAAGTGGGAGATATTGTTCTGTGCAATTTTCTGAGGTGCTGGAATGCGCCTAAATGCACAGGACCTCACGTTGTAGAGGAGGTAGCAGACTGTGCTGTTAGGCTGGTTGGTAAGACTGTATGGAATCACCTTCAAGATGTCAAGCCCTACAAAGCAGTGGCCTCACCTGGCAACAGAATATCAGTGACCGACAGGGCCAACGTTTGGGACTCCATGAACTACAAGTGGGTGCGGACATCACCGAGTTAGGGAGGCCCGGACACCCCATGGTTAGACGATCCCAAACAGCCAATGCAGCAACTGGAATACTTGTACAGATCGACTAAGGATACACTGTCAGTGTGTTATTTTCCCTTTTTACACGCAGGTCTACGTGAATGTCATGGGGAGTGGATAGTTTGTTTTTCTGATGCTACCTTCCACCCATCACCCTAAAGATTTCTCTAACCAGTTTGTGCACTATATAAGGAGACCCAGATGATTCAGAGCACGGTCCCCTGCAGTACATTATCTTGTTTTGTAGAGTACTTGGCCCAAACATACCCACAACTTGAATATAGCGAATTCCCAGTGTTGCCTACATTGAGAGACCCCTCTGTAAGCAAGGTCTGGGTGGAGGTCTTTGCCTTTGCAATTAGTGATTATTTGGTTCGCGGGGCTTGAGGATATTGACAAGTGCTAACACAGTAACGCCTTCTTTGTGCATTTCAGGCAAGCATCTTTATCACCAGGCTGCAAGGATCGAGCAGCGCAAGTGGATATGAAGAAAACAATAACGAACATTATTATTATGTTGTGTGTATTCATTCCCAGTGGCTTGATGGGATTTGTATTTTGGCAATTATATTTTGTTGTTACCACTACCATTGTACCCTATACTAACATTCCCCCAACCCAAGCAGGTGGGATGACCATGTCAGATAGACGAGAATACACTGCTGATAACGTATGGAGAGGTAAGCGCAGTGTTGACACAGACATGAAGGGAGTAGACATGTATCTCACTGACACTGCTAGAGTATCTAACAACTCAAACACATGACAAAAGTAGGTAAGGAAATCACAGGGGAGAGCTGTTACGTCTGGTCTTTAATCCCCTACACCATGAGTGCCACTAGAACATTCATAGCAACTGAAATACCAGCAGCAAGAGCACAGTGCCTGATTTATCTCACGATGGTGCAAACGCGAGGAAGTTTCCAAGGGAAGGCATTAACATTGTGATGGATGTCCAAAGGGACATTCCCTTATGAAGGCAATTACATAAAGACATTAGACATGATGAACAATTACTGGCAGCTAGATGATGCCATACAGTACATAACTGACAGACCTGGGAAGGGAGTAACAAAGACTATCACACTGAAGGAATTGTCATGTGCCTGGACAAGAGTGAAGGAGATAGGAGGAGAGCCTGGATGCTGGGAAAGGCTGCAGATATTAGTGTATGGACTAGTGTACACCTATGATGGATGGCAAGATGGAGTGGTGGGAAGCAAGTCACTGTCACTAGCCCAGTCGTCAGTGAACAAGGTACAGAAAGAAAATGACAAGTGCCTGAAGGAATGGGATGCAAACGCAAAGTTGCTGACATGGGTAGAAAATTAAGCTGGACCGATGCCAATAATTCCCCTGAAGACACCAGCTCTGTGCTATCAGAACAATGGTGATGTTGAAGTTGGTGAGAACGTAGGCTGTAAGACAATTGAACAACTGCAATGAGAGCAGGAATGACTGGGTAGGGATGGAGAGCACAGGGTATGGTGCATCGGTTTCAGTTGACAGGGTGGGGGTAGAGATGGTGGGGATTGGGTGGGTGAGGGTAGAGAGTGTGGGGATTGGGTGGGTGTGGTAGAGAGAGTTGGTAGGGTTGGTGGGAAAGAGAGAGTGGGGGAAAGAGCGTGGAGCTATGGTGGGTCAGTGGGAGAGAGAGACTGGAGGTAGGGTTTGTGGGTGGGGGTATAGAAACTGGAGGTAGCATGAGTGGGGTAGACAGAGTGGAGGTAGGGTGTGTGGATTGGAGTATAGAGAGAGGAGGTAGGGTGGGTGGATGGCAGTAGAGATAGTGCGGTTCCGGTGGGTTGGTGGTGGTAGATAGAGTGGGGGTAGAATGGGTGAGGTTAGATGGAGTGGGTTATGGTGGGTGGATGGGGTAGAGAGAGTGTGGGTAGAGAGAGTGGAGGTCGGGGGACAGTAGAGATTGGGAGTAGGGTGGGTGGGTTGTTTGTAGAGAGAGGGGGGCAGACAGAGTGTGGGTAGGGGTAGAGAGCGCAGGGTAGGGAGCGTGGGTTTTGGTATACAGGGTGGGGGTAGAGATGGTTGGGTTTTGGGGGGTGAGGGTAGAGTGTGGGGATTGGGTGGGTGGGGGTAGAGAGGGTTGGGTTAGGGTGGGTATGGCCGAGAGAGTGGGGGAAGAGTGGAGCTACGGTGGGTGGTGGTAGATCAAGTGGAGGTAGGGTGGGTGCGGTAGAGAGACTGGACGTAGGGTGTGTGGGTGGAGGTATAGAGAGTCGAGGTAGGGTGTGTGGGTTGGAGTATACAGAATAGAGGTAGGGTGGGTGGGTATGTGGATGTAGAGGTAGCGGGGGTATGGTGGGTTGGTGGTGGTAGATAGAGTAGTGGTTGGATGGGTGGGGTTTGATAGAATGGGGTTAAGGTAGGTGGAGGGGGTAGTGAGTGTGGGTAGGGAGAGTGGATTAGGGTGGGTGGGTGTTGGTAGATAGAGTTGAAGTAGGGTGGGTGGGTAAAGAGGGTTAAGGTAGTGTGGCTGGGTGAGCGTAGTGAGAGTAGAGGTAGGGTGAGTCAGTGGGGTTATAGAGTGTGTGGAAACGATGCGTGGGGGTAGAGAGAGTGGGGGTACAATTGGTAGGGGTTGAGACAATCAGGGTCGGCTGGGTGGGTGGGGGTAGAGAGAGTTCGGACGAGGGTGGGTGGGGGTAGATAAAGTGGGGATAGGGTGGGTGAGTCAGGTAGAGAGAGTGGAGATTGGAAGGGTTGGTAGGTATAGTGGGGTATGGTGGGTGTAGAGAGAGTGAGGGTGGGTGGGGGTACAGAGTGGAGGTTGGTGGGTGGCAGAAAGGAACAATTTGTTTTGTAGAGTTTCGATATGAAATGTTGCATTCCTGAGGGCATTCTCATACACCCTTATATCCAAACTCTTCATTGTGGAGTCTTTTCTGCAATCTTTGTGGAAGTGCATATTACGTTGTTTTATATTACACTCATTCCATCTAGTTTTAATTCCTGAGTTATTCACAGTTATATTCCCAATTAATTCTCCAGAGTAAATTTCAACACAACATAATTGCTAGCTTAAATAGAAAAAATAGGGAGACATCCAATCCATGCGAATATGACATCAGAGAACAATATGTAATCAAGCCATGAATAGGCCAGCCAGTTAGTCCAAGTTTATGGAGTGGAATTTAAGGCGATGACGGGGCAGTATAGTTGTAATAAACAGTGAGTATTAATAAAGTACATCCAATTAGGACATTTCAATAATTCATCTTCAACATAATCAATGGCGCAAGCCGAGACATAATTTGTCACAGTTGGGAGCTTATATAATTGCTACCTCAACATACATTCAAATCTCTTATAATTTAGATCACCCATGGCGAAGTGTGGTGCATTGAAATAGCTTTTTGTCCAATCCTGTAGAACTTTTTCTATCTCTTTTATAATCTCACAAGAACAGTCAGCACCTGGAGGATTATATACATTTACCAAGAGCACCCACTGTTCTACTCCCTTCACTAACAGCTAAATAGTGGCCGCCAAAAGATAAGGAAACATACAAAGGATAATGTTCTAATAATAACAATTTACATCTTGCTCCTATAATTCGGCCTCTAAAAGGTCTTCCTATCGAATTCTGATGGGCCTCCCTCTGTATAATTGTGTACCCAACTAAGAGGAACTCATGTGCTAGCCTTGCTTCTCATAATACGAATACCTCAACATCTAACAGACATGATAACCCTATAGGATTAACAGAAAAGGATCTAAATCCTCTGGTATTCCATGATATGTGTTAAATAGATTTGTTGGTCTTTAGTCAAGAAACATCCTCCAAGTGTAAGGTGGCTTTATTCTACAAAGCCTGTGTTTTTATGCTTGTTTTTTAAAGCGTTTATAATTTTGTTGACCAAAGAGTCAATCTCAAGATTTGTACGATCAGAATCATTTTCTTTTGAATGAAGTAACTGATTTAGGCCCATTTTAGCATTTTTTGTTTTTTTCTCGACTCTTTTGAAGTCATAGCCCATCTCAAGCAAACATCTAGAGCAAGATAGAATAAGCTCGGTAATAATAGGGGAAACCAAACAAATAACTGCCCAGTTTGCTCCTGGGCTGAGAGTGGTAATTCAACAAGTGAGATATTGCTTGACAAAATCATGTCTAATTGTAATATTTGAGGGATTAACTCCAGGACATTTTTCCGATAAAAGAAACAGGCTACTTGAAGTTGCATATGAGTCGATAATTGTAATTTCTTGCATTAAAACTTTTATTTCTTAGGGTTTCATATACAGATTCATTCTGTATTGAGGGCCACAGTACTACTGGTCATTATGGCATGTATTTATTTCCTTTCAGCCATTGTGTAAGGCTCTATGGGTTCAATACCTGAACTTGATTCTTCATGTTGTTGTGAGGTGTCCCGATTTGTCTTCAACCGATTAGTACCCTCGGTACCTACTGGTTTATTAAGTAACCAATTTTGTAGCGAGCCCTTTTTTATTTTTTTGTTTACTATTTTGTTAGTGCTGTCCCGTCAATTGATACTGGTTCTGGAGTTCTTTACATACATACCATATTTCGCTGTGATATAGCTGTGAGAGATTGAGCTAACTTTAAAGGCAATTTAAGCATTTTCCGTTTAAAATATTTCTTTTTATGTCTGCTTTTTTCCCACACGAATTGGTGGCTAGCTTCATGTCCTTCTCACTTGGATTTTGAATAGGATCATGGTAAATTATAGAATTGTTCTCATTTATTAATAAAACAATACATTCTCTTTATTTGAAATCCTGTGGTGCTCAAGTATCTTCTCTTCAATACTCCATGGATCAAGGTCTTCCCTTATATTGTCCTTGGGTGAATTTTCAATATTAGTGTTGCTCTAGCAGTTTTCAATAACCACGTCAGCCAATCGTGTCAATCCCTCCTTTAATATATTTAGTTCCTTATACATGGAGGTATACGTGGGAAAAAGAGCTTTTAAAATTCTTAAATATTCTGGATCTTTGTGTTGTTCGTCATCAGATGAATCCGTAGTTGAAGAAGAGGAATTATTTGCTGGCAAAGATGCATATACACTAGCAGCTATCTGTCATGATTCTATGTGGCCGTCCATTCCTTTCAGCCTGGAGGATTTGTCGCCGGCGGCGTCCATTTCTACTTCAAACATGGCCGCTGCTCAAAAGAAACAAGCGCGCTCTAGTAGCCGGCTTTGTTGGCATCATCATCATTTAAGTGCCGTTGAGACATGTGTTCGGTGAGTCTCAATGCTCGGTGTGGTTTGCTGTGCTCATCGCTTACTTGTGTGCCCTCTTGTCTTGCTGGCAAAAGAAGCAGATTGGTCACCTGAGGCTTGCTTCACTCTGTTTAGAAAAGGACACAATGATGAGGTGAAGGATGAATTAGCCAGAGTGGCTCCTCCAGGATCCTTCCAGGCTCTTCTGGATCTGTCCTCGCAGATAGACTTCCATCTCCAGGAGAGAAAGGCTGAAAAAAGATGGAGTCATATACCTCAGTCAAATCCTTTGCCAGTATATCCCAGCCCCAGAGAAGCTCCTTGAACAGCACAAACAGAAGCAGAACCAATGCAGTTGGGAGCTCTGAGAGGACCCTTGACTCCTGAGGAAAGAACACAAAGAATCAACAGTGGTCTATACATGTATTGTGCCTCAGACAAACACCTGGTCAGGAACTGTCCTATTGCCCCACCAAGATGGTCAGGAAACGCCAGCTACCGATCCTGAATGGAACCCAGCTTCGGGAGAACAATGATCGCTCCTTTTTTTCTGCAACACTGGGACCGGCTCAAGGTTCCACCCTGGTTATCCTTCAAGTGACGTTGACCCCAGCCTCAGGAAAGGTTTTGGCCTTGGTTAATTGCGGTCCCATGAGCATTTTTCTGTATGAACAGTGGGCTTCCCAAAATCGGATCCCCAGGGAGTCCAAGGAATTGGTGCAGGCCGTGGAAGGAATTGACGAACGACCCTTGTCCTCTGGACCCATGACTCAACAAACAACAGAACCCTGCTATCCATCAACAACCATCAGGAAAGAGTGTGTTTTGACATCATAAGAGCTGCTCATTACCCTGTGGTTCAGGGAATGCCCTGGTTGCAACACCACAATCCTTATATCAACTGGGCAGCAGGCTCTCTATTCCTGGTATTGGAATATTGCCTAGCACATTGTCTTTCGGGATCAGCTCAGCATGAAGTTGAAACTGAGACCGATCAACCAAAGAAACAGCAAATAAAGGTTTGTAACATCAACCAGGTTCCTGAGGCTTATCAGTCCTTCTCTGATGTTTTTTCTACAGTCATCGTGCATTCCTTGCCCCTGCCCCCCATAGACCTGAAGACTGTGTCATCGAAACTGATGAGGACGCAGTTATAACCTTTGGACGGATGTTTGTACTTTCGGAACCAGAGAAAAGAACCCTTCGAGAATATCTAGATACCAACCTGGCTAATGGAACCATCCGTCCATCCAAATCCCTGGCTGGGGCTTCCTTGTTTTTTGTGCCCAAGAAGGAGACCAAGGAACTCGGTCCATGCCTGGAATACAGAGGTCTTAACCAATACACCAGAAAGGATCTATACCCTCTACCCCTTATGTCTGACATACTGAAGCACTAAGGGTAGCCGTGATGTTTACCAAATTGGATTTGAGAGGAGCCTAACATCTCATCTGCATAAGATTTGGCGATGAATGGAAGACCGCCTTCCGGACTCCCTTTGGACATTTAGAATATCTGGTCATGCCTTTCAGGTTGTCCAATGCCCCTGCGATATTTCAGCATTTTGTGGACAGGGTATTTTCTGATATGCTGTTTCTATTCATCATTGTTTACCTGGATGACATCCTGCTATACTCAAAGGACCTGGCTTTGCATCAGGAACATGTGACCTTGGTTTTGCAACGATTACGGGAACATCAATTACTGGCAAAACCTGAAAAATGCATCTTCCATGTAACCATAGTGAGATATCTGGGATTCGTTATAAACCCACAAGGCATCACCATGTACCCATCCAAGATTACTTTCTGGCCCACTCCTTCGTCAGTGAAACAAATATAGTCATTCCTGGGATTGGCAAACATTTACAGGCAATTCTTTTTACAAATTTCTCCTTGCTTGTCCAGCCAATCATAGCTCCACTAAAGAAGGATGTGCCCTACATCTGGACCTCAGCTCAAGAGAAAGCCTTCAATGACCTAAAGAAACAATTCACAGAAAAACCAGTGCTACGACAACCAGATGTCATTAAGCCCTTCCTGGTTGAGACGGATGCTTCAGAATATGCTATAGGGGCAGTACTGAAACAAGAACAAGAAGAGAATCTGGAACACCCTATCGCATATCTCTCCAGGACATTAAGCATTAGTGAAACACACTACTTGGTACTGGAAAAAGAGCTATTAGCCACCCATCAGGCTTTCATGGATTGGAGGCATCTCCTTCTAGGGGCCAGGATTCCTGTCCAGGTGTGAACCGATCACAGGAATTTACAAATACTGCAGTCCCTGGAGTGTAGAAACAGTCGACAAGCCCGTTGGGCCTACTTCTTCACCCAATTCCAATTCCAGATATCATACATTCAAGGGTCAGCCAATACACTTGTGGATGCCCTATCGAGGCATCAGGATTACATCCCTGATGAACAACAGCTTCTTCCAGGGATGTTTCCTGATACAATGTTCATTGCCCAAGCAGGAACACTTCTAGAAGAGATTTGATGTGAGACCCAGCCTTCAGACCTATGGAAAGAATACGTTAGCAATAACCCATGGATACTGACATCCAAAGATGGTCTGCTCTTCATGGACACTGCCTTGGTAATTCCAACATCGAATCTCAGAGAAAAGATTCTACATCTCTGTCATGACACCTATTTTTCCGGGCATTGTGGTATTAAGTCCACATTACGGACCCTTAAACGACAAATTTGGTGGCACAAGATGCATCAGGATGTGAAATACTATATTGAAACATGTGCAATCTGCAAGCAAAACAAGTATGACAACCAAAAACCAGCAGGCCTTCTTCTACAACCTGATCTCCCTTCTCGTCCATGGGAAGCAATAGCCACCGATTTCATTGTGGATCTTCTGCCTTCCCAGGGTCACACTACTATCATGGTCACCATCGATCTTTTTTCGCATATGGCCCATTTCACACCCTTGAAAAAACTACCATCTGCCAGCGACATGGCCAGAGCCTTTGTTAAAGAGATCTTCAAACTGCATGGTCTACCCTCTAAGATCATATCGGATCGCGGTCCTCAATATAGCTCCAGGTTCTGGGAACATTTATGCCGTCTGCTTCTGCTGAGAATTCAAAGAGCGCTCCAGGTTCTGGGAACATTTATGCCGTCTGCTTCTGCTGAGAATTCAAAGAGCTTTATCGTCTGGGTATCATACCCAGACCAACAGAATAACAGAAAGGGTGAATCAAACACTAGAACAATATCTTCAGTTTTTTTCCTCCCAGGTCCAGGATGACTGGTCGGTTCTTCTGCCAGTGGCTGAATTTTCCTATAACAATTCGGAACATTGAACAACAAAAACAAGTCCTTTTTTCTGTAATCTAGGATACCATCCATCGGCCCTTCCAATAGTTGTGCCTCATCCTTCTCCGGTTCCTTCTGTTGATGCATGGATAAATGACCTTACAAATGTGCACAAGAACGTCAAGGAATATCTACTAAAGGCCAGGACGGATATGAAGAGATTCACAGACACCAAATGTCAACCTTCACCCGCATATGCTCTTGGGGACAAGGTGTGGTTATCAGTACAATACCTACCCAGACACCTGAGACCAAACAAATTGTCGCCATGTTTTCATGGGCCCTGCTCCATCATCAAGATCATCAATCCTGTGACCTTTTGACTACGACTCCCTAAGTCCTGGAAGAGAATCCATCCAGTCTTCCACACTTCCTTGTTGAAACCATGTCACCCATCTACAAGAACCCACATACAACCTCCTCCGGTTCTCAAGGACAACCAGCTTGAGTACGAGGTGTCAAGGATATGCGATTCAAGATACCAAAGAGGACGTCTGCAGTATCTATTCAAATGGAAAGGGTATCCTCCTAGTGAGCGAACCTGGGAACCCAAAGACAACATCCATGCACCCCGATTGGTTCATCGATTTCACTAGATTCATCCAGGCAAGCCCGGTGGAGTTGGGTTATGGAGGGGGCTGTATGATTACAACTGTTGCTCCTTTTGTTTGCAGCTTATTTTCACTTTTATTTGTTTGTTTTCTGCTGCTTATTCAGACCATATTATGGGCCGTTCTAACAGTGCTACGCAGATGGACATTTTTTGTGGCAGTGGTCATCACGTTTTGTCTTCAAATTACAGAAAACCAATCCCCTAATGGAGCTTTTGTTACTGAAGTTACGCAATCCCTGTCAAAAGGTGGTCTGGATAAAAAATGGCAGCGGTTTCCCTAAGGCACAGCGTAGATAGTTTTCATTCGAATAAGCTCCACAACAGAGTACCAGCAGCACGTTGTACCTTTACAGTCACCGACCTCGAAGTCGCTCAACTTATTTTGCAGATTTGATGGGTTGTTCCACTGAAGCAGTCCATTGTGCTCTAATTAGGAACTTTGATGTACCTCAGAAACCCCCCCAAAAAACAGCATTGTCTGAAAGCCACGTTGGCTGATAGCTTCAGTAGCTTCGGTACACCTTGCCGCTCAGCATCACAGAGGCTGGTGAGGAAAATGTGAATTACAGGAAGCTACTGCATGCACGTGAGCTGTGTTTGTTTTTATGGTGTTGAATGCAACAACTTAGCAAATTGGACCGGTATACTGAGCTTGCAGAATACTAGACACTGAGGAATGGAGAATGGATACAAAATATCCCGTCACAATGGGAAACAGCGCGCAGACAACAGTTTCATGCTCGGCAGACACGAAGATGGCTTACACTTTAAGATGAAAAGTCTACCAATCCCAGTTCGTCGGGCTGCAAAGAGGATAGACTTCTCTGATGTTGCTGGGCCTCCGCCAGACCGAGACAAACCATGTGACACCACTCTCCACACCACTAAGCTCTGCGCTACCTGGTGGTTTAAGTAAGTTTAGAGGTCTGCTGGGAGTGAAGCACCTCCTCCTCCAAGTGAAGCCACTGTGAACAGACTGCCAAAAGCCATGTAAAACCACTCTCCACAACACTCAGCTCACTGTGGGGTAGAGATAGGGTGGGTGGGTGATGGTAGAGAGAGTGGAGGTAGGGTGGGGGTAGAGAGAGTGGGTGGAGAGTGGGGATACAGTAGGTAGGTCAGGTTGGAGATAGTGAGGTTTGGGTGGTGGTAGAGATAATGGAAATGGGTTGGGTGGGTGGTGGTAGAGAGTTTAAGTTGTAGAGAGAGTGGAGGTATGGTGGGTGGCTGGGGGTAGAGCGTCAAGGTAGGGTGGGTGGTGTAGAGAGTGGAGGTAGGGTTGGTGGCTCGGGGTAGAGAGAGTGGAGATAGAGTGGGTTGTGTAGATGAGGGTGGGTGGGTTGTCAGGGTAGAGATTGAGGTTGGGTGGATGGGTTTAGAGAGAGTGAGGGTAAGGTGGGTGGGTGGTGGTAGTGAGAGTGGAGATAGGGTGGGTGTAGAGAGAGTGGGGGTAGAGTAGGTAGGTCAAGCTGGAGAGAGTGAGTATTGGGTGGGGTAGAGGGAGTGGAGATAGGTTGGGTGGATGGGGTAGAGAGAGTTGGGCTAGAGTAGGGAGGTGGGCAGGCATAGAGAGTTTAAGTTTTAGGGAGAGTGGAGGTATGGTTGGTGGGAATAGAGAGAGAGAGTGAAGGTAGGGTTGGTGACCTGGAGTAGAGAGTGGAGTTAGGGTGGGTGGGTGAGGGTAGAGAGAGTGGTTCTAGGGTGGGCTGGAGTAGGGAGAGTGGAGGGAGAGTGGCTTGGTGGGGGTAGTGACAGTGGGGTTGGGTGGGGTTTGAGAGAGTGGCGGTAGTGTGGATGGATGGGGTAGAGATAGTGGGAGTAGGGTGGATTATTGGGGGTAGAGAGAGTGATGGTAGTGTGGGTGATGATAGAGAACGTGGGGTAGAGTGGGTGGGGGTAGAGTGAGTAGGTGTAGGGTGGGTGGTTGGAGAAAGAGTTGGTGTAGGGTGTGTGGGGGTAGAGAGTGGGGTATGGTGGGTGTGGAGAGTGGAGGTGGGATGGGTGGGGGTAAAGAGAGTCGAGGGAGAGTGGGTGGGTGGGCATAGAGAGAGTGGAGGTAGGGTGGGTGGGGGTAGAGAGAGTGGAGGTAGGGTGGGTGGCAGGGGATAGAGAGAGTCGAGGTTCGGGGGAGAAAGTTGAGGTTGGGTGGGTGGGTTTAGAGAGAGTGAGTATGAGGTGAGTGGGTGGTG
Source organism: Ambystoma mexicanum (assembly GCF_040938575.1). Taxonomy (NCBI): domain Eukaryota; kingdom Metazoa; phylum Chordata; class Amphibia; order Caudata; family Ambystomatidae; genus Ambystoma; species Ambystoma mexicanum. The sequence goes on from NC_090932.1 coordinate 555,214,923, forward strand.
GTAGTGAGAATGGAGATTGGGTGGGCAGGGATAGAGAGAGTGGTGGTAGAGTAGGTCGGTCAGGTTGGGGAGAGAGTGAGGGTTTGGTGGGGGTAGAGAGAGTGGAGATAGGTTGGGTGGGTGGGGTTAGAGTAGGGAGATGGGTGTGCATAGAGAGTTTAAGTTGTAGAGAGAGTGGTGATAGGCTGCAATGGGGGGAGAGTGGAGTTAGGGTGGGTGAGGTAGAGAGAGTGGAGGTAGGTTTTGTGGCTTGGGGTAGAGAGAGCAGCGGTATAGTCGGTTGGTGGGGGTAAAGACAGTGGAGGGAGAGTGGGTGGGTGGGGGTAGAGAGAGTGGGGCAGGGTGGGTGTGTGTAGGGAGAGTGGGGGCAGGGTGGGTGGGGTAGAGAGCATGGAGGAAAGGTCGGTGGATTGGGGTAGAGAGATTGGAGGTATTGTAAAGAGTGCAGGTATGGCGGGTGGGGTGGAGAGAGTAGAGGTAGGGTATGTGGGTGGGGTATAGAGAGTCAGTGGAGGTAGGGTGGTTGGAGTAGAGAAAGTGGAGGTAGGGTGGGTGGGTGGTGGTAGAGACAGTTGGTTGATGGTGGTAGATAGAGTGTGGGTAGGATGGGGTGTTAGAGAGAGTGGGGATAAGGTGGATGGGTGGGATAGAAAGAGTGGGTAGAGAGAGTTGAGGTAGGGCAAGTGGGTGTTGGTAGATAGAGTTGAAGTAGGATGGAAGGGTGGCGGTAAAGCGAGTTGCAGTAAGGTGGCTGATGGGGTAGAGAGAGTGGAGGTAGGGTGAGTCAGTTGGGGTAGATAGAGTGTGAAAGCAGGTTGGGGGTAGAGAGATTGTGGCTAGGGTGGGTGAGGGTAGAGAAAGTCGGGGTAGTGTCAGTGGGTTGGTAGAGAGTGGGAGTAGGGTGGGTTGGGTAGAGACAGTAGGGGTAGGGTGGGTGGTTGTACAGATTGGGTGGCAGGTGGGTGGGGTGGAGATGGTGTGGTGTGGGGGCAGTGTGAGTGTGTTTATAGAGGATGGGGGTAGGATTGGTGGTGTAGGGTTAGTGAGTGGGGGTAGGGTATGGTGGGTGGGGTTAGAGTAATTGGGGGTAGGGTGGGTGTAGAGCGAGTGGATGCTAGGTGGGTGTTGAGAGAGTGGGGTAGGGTGGCAGTAGAGAGAGAGTGGGAGTAGGGTGGGTGGATTGTGGTAAAGAGATTGGGGTAGAGAGAGTGTGGGTAGGCTGGGTGGGTGTAGAGAGTGCAGGGTAGGGTGGGTAGGTTTTGGTTGACATGATGGGGTAGAAATGGTGGGGATTGGGTGGGTGAGGGTAGAGAGTGTGGGGAAGGGTGGGTAGGGTAGAGAGAGTGGGGAAAAGCGTGGAGCTACCATGGGTCAGTGGGGGTAGATAGACTGGAGGTAGGGTGGGTGCAATAGAGAGAGTGGGGGTAGCGTGTGTGGGTGGGGGTATAGAGAGTAGAGGTAGGATGTGTGGGGTAGATAGAGCAGAGGAAGGGTGTGTGGGTTGGAGTATAGAGAGTGGAGGTAGGATAGGTGGGTGGAGGTGGAGACAGTGGGGTTATGGTGGGTTGGCGGTGATAGATAGAGTGGGGGTAGGATGGGTGGGGTTAGATAGAGTGGGGGTAAGTTGGGAGGATGGGGTAGAGAGAATGTGGGTAGAGAGAGTGCAGGTAGGGTGGCAGGAGAGAGTGGGAGCAGAGAGGGTGGGAGGGGGTAGAGAGAGTGGGGGTAGAGAGAGTGCGTGTTTTGGTTGATAGGGTGGGGGTAGAGATGGTGGCGATTGGGGGTGAGGTAGAGAGTGTGGGCATTGGGTGGGTGGGGGTAGAGAGGGTTGGGCTAGCATGGGTAGGGTAGAGAGAGTAGGGGAAAGAGAGAGGAGCTATGGTGGGTGGGGGTAGATAGAGTGGAGGTAGGGTGTGTGGGTTGGAGTATAGAGATTGGGGGTAGGGTGGGTGGGTGTAGGTAGAGACAGTGGGGTTATGGTGGGTTGGTGGTGGTAGATAGATAGGGGGTAGGATGGGTGGGGTTAGATAGAGTGGCAGTAAGGTAGATGGAGGGGATAGAAAGAGTGTGGGTAGGTAGAGTGGAGGTAGGGTAGGTAGGTGTTGGTAGAGAGAATTGAAGTAGGGTGGGTGGGGTAAAAAGAGTTGTAGTGTGGCGGGGTGAGGGTAGTGAGAGTGGAGATAGGTTGAGTCGGTGGGGTTAGAGAGTGTGTGGAAAGGGTGCATGGGGTAGAGAGAGTGGGGGTAGGGTTGGTGGGGGTTTAGAGAATCAGGGTAGCTGTGTGGGTGGGGGTAGAGAGAGTCCGGGCGAGGGTGGGTGGGGGTAGATAAAGTGGGGAGAGGGTGGGCGAGTCAGTTAGAGAAAGTGGAGATTGGATGGGTGGGTAGGGAGGGTGGGGTCGGAGGGAGGGTGGGGTCGGGTGGGTGGTGGTAGAGAGGGTGGGTGGGGTACAGAGTGGAGGTCAGGTGAGGTGGGTGGCAGAAGGAACAATTTTTTTGTAGAGTTTCGATATGAAATGTTGCATTCCTGAGGGCATTCTCATACACCCTTATATCCAAACTCTTAATTGCGGGGTCTTTTCTGCAATCTTTGTGGAAGTGCATATTACGTTTTTTTATGTTACACGCATTAGTTTTAGTACCTGAGTTATTGACAGTTATATTCCCAATTCATTCCCCAGAGTAAATTACAAAACAACATAATTGCAAGATTATAAAGAAGCAATAGAGAGACATCCAATCCATGCGAATACGACATCAGAGAACAATATGTAATCAAGCCATGAATAGGCCAGCCAGTTAGTCCAGGTTTATGGAGTGGAATTCAAGGTGCTAACGGGGCAGTAGAGTTGTAATAAACAGTGAGTATTAATAAAGTACGTCCAATTTTGGCATTTCAATAATTCTTCTTCAACATAATCAATGGCACACGCCGAGAGATAATTTGTCACAGTTGGGAGCTCATGTAATTGCTACCTTGACATACATTCAAATCTCTTATAATTTAGATCACCCATGATGAAATGTGGTGCATTGAAATAGCTCTTTGTCGAGTCCTGTAGGATTCTTTCTATCTCTTTTATAATCTCACAAGTGCAATCACCACCTGGAGGGTTATATACATTTACCAAGAGCACCCACTGTTTTTACTACATTCACTAATAGCTCAATAGTGGAAGCCAAAAAATAAGGAAACATATACAAAGCATCATGTTCTAATAATGAAAATGTAAATCTTGCTCCTATAATTAGGCCTCTAAAAGGTCTTCCTATTCACTTCTGACGTGCCTCCCTCTGTATAATTGTGTAAACAACTAAGAGGAATTCATGTGCTAGCCTTGCTTCTCATAATACGAACACGTCAACATCTAACAGACATGATAACTCTATAGGATTAACAGAAAAGGATCTAAATCCTCTGGTATTCCATGATATGAGTGTAATAGGTTCGTTGGTCTTTGGTCAAGAAACATCCTCCAAGTGTAAGGCTTTATTCTTCAAAGCATTTGCTTTTATGCTTTTTTTTGAAGCGTTTATTATTTTGTTGACCAAAGAGTTAATCTCAAGATTTGTACGATCGGAATCTTTTTCTTTCAAATAAAGTGACTGATTCAGGCCATTTTAGCAAGTTTGTTATTTTCTTGACTCTTTTGAATTTGTAGCCCATTTCGAAGAAACGTCTAGAGCAAAATAGAATAAGCTCGGTAATAATAGGGGAAACCAGCCAAATAACTGCCCAGTTTGCCTCCTGGGCTGAGAGTGGTAATTCAATAAGTGAGATATTGCTCGACGAAATCATGTCTTATTGTAATATTTGGTGGATTAACTCCAGGACATTTTTCCGATTAAAGAAACTGACTACTTGAAGTTGCATAAGAGTCGATAATTGTAATTTTTTTTTTCTTTTTTTTAAATTAATTTCCTTTAACTGATTACACTTTTTTAGCAAAATAGAAAAAGAATTCCATGTTATGTTTGAAATCTCAACTCAATGGACCTCATTACAAGTGAGGCGGAACGGGATAATGGGACCCGCTTAATGAGGCGGACCCATTAAATCTGTTCCGCCTCATTACAAGCTCCCCTCGCGGGACCCAGTAAGGATCGCCTGGTCAAACCAGGCGTCCTTACTGGGTCCCGCCAGGGGAGGAGGGAGCAAACAACGGGCCGCTCGTAATCGGCCCGTTGTTTGCTCCCTCCCCCATTCCCATTTTGCCCTATGGGGGCTGAAATGGGAAGGGGGAAGGTCTGGGCCCGGGTTCCTGAAGGGAGGAAATACCGGGCCCTCCGAACTCGGAATGGCCTGGTAATTCCCCATTCTGGGAACCCATACCCGATTTTGGCGGCAGCCATGCCGCCAATAGCGGCATGGCTACCACCAAAATCGTAATGAGGCCCAATGTCTTGAAAACTTTGTTTAAGAACGTTATCACTGCTATCTCGTGTGAAGTCTGGCTGCCGTTCATCAGAATAGGCCACCAATCTTCTATATCGTGTACAAGGTACTGATAAATAAACTGTCCAAATTGCTTCCTTCTCTCTTTGTTTAAGGCAGGACTAGATAGCAGGAGATGCTTCACTGTTTCTACAATGGAGTCCTTTTTGCAGAAACAATTGTTCTGCAAATATTTAGAACGTATCGCCAGTTCTTCGTGTGTGGGTAGGAGGTTTAGTCGAGCTCTAAGAAACTGGTCTCAATACGTTCTGTTTGGAAACTTTAACAAGTAGGTGGGTAAAAAGTTCAGTTTCATTGTTTCCCCCTCCAGATGAGCTATAGACAGATAGCTGTATCTGATGTTGCTATCCATTCGAGCTCTTTTCGTTTTTTCTTTACTCTTGTCAGGTTGGTCATCAAAATGTCCACGGTGTACTCAATTGTGTTCAGTTTTTCTTTGTTATTTCTCGTCCAGTTGTTTAACATCAGGCTTTTCTGAGATGTTAGTTCCTTGTTGATTATATGCAGGATCAGGGAGCGAGGAGATAAGAGACATCTCCTGTACAATGCCAAGCTGTTCCACTATGTTGTAGCTTTTAAGGATGGAATGCATAATTCACAGCAAATGATTTGGATTGGAGTGGACTGCGGAAGACCAAGTACCTTTTTCCAGAACTGGCCTTTCAGCCGGGGCCATACCGATTGTGGGATGTTGGGCATAGCTTCAGCTCCATAGGTCACGGACGGAATGACCTTGGATTTGTAGTAGTTTAACACTGGAAATATGGTAAAACAACCACATTTTCTTGTTTAAGGCTAAGGCTTAGCTAGCCGACAATTTGGTTATCCCTTTTAGAAACTCAGGATCTTGGTTTTCTCCTTGTTTATTTCTAGCCCATTTATCGCGATGAAGCATTGGAGAGCATTCAAGCTGTCTTTGGAAGCCTACCGGGGTTTGGTCTATCAAGACCATGTCGCCCATATAAAGTAAGCAATGCAGATGGATCGCTCATATAAGTGGATGGATGAAGTAGATAGAATGAATAAAGTGGATGGAACGGATGAAGTGGGTGGAACAGATGAAGCGGGTGGAACGGATGGAGCGGATAAAACGGATGGAGCGGATAAAACGGGTGGAGCAGTTGAAAGGGATGGAACGGATGAAAGGGATGGAGTGGAGCAAAGGGAAGGAGTGGATGAAACGGATGGAGTGGATGAAACGGATGGGGTGGATAAAACGGATGGAGTGGATGGAACGGATGGAACGGATGGAACGGATGGAGCGGATGGAGCGGATGGAGCGGATGGAGCGGATGGAGCGGATGGAACGGATGGAGCGGATGGAGTGGATGGAACGGATGGAGCGGATGGAGTGGATGTAGTGGATGGAGTGGATGTAGCGGATGGAGTGGATGTAGCGGATGGAGTGGATGTAGCGGATGGAACAGACGGAAAAGATGGAGTGGATAGATGGATGGAGTGGATGGTTGGAGTGGATGGATGGAGTGGATGGATGGAGTTGATGAGGTGGACAGAGTGGATAGAGTGGAGGAAGTAAATGGAACAGATGAAATGGATGGAACGGATTAAGTGGGTGTAGTGGATGGAGTGGATGTAGCGGATGGAACAGACGGAAAAGATGGAGTGGATAGATGGATGGAGTGGATGGTTGGAGTGGATGGAGTGGATGGATGGAGTTGATGAGGTGGACAGAGTGGATAGAGTGGAGGAAGTAAATGGAACAGATGAAATGGATGGAACGGATTAAGTGGATGGAGTGGATGGAGTGGATGGAACGGATGGAGAGGATTGAATGGATGGAACGAATGGAGTGGATGGAATGGATGGAGTCGATGAAGTGGATGGAACTGATGGAAAAGATGGAGTGGATGGATGGATGGAGTGGATGGATGGATGGAATGGATGGATGGAATGGATAGATGGATGGAACGGATAGAATGATGGATGGAATGGATAGAAGGATTGAGTGGATGGATGGATGGATGGATGGATGGAATGGATAGATGGATAGAGTGGATGGGTGGAGTGGATGGATGGAGTGGACAGAGTGGATAGAGTGGAGGAAATAGATGGAACGGATTAAATGGATGGAACAGATGAAGTGGATGGAACGGACGAAGTGGATGGAACGGACGAAGTGAATGGAACGGATGAAGTGGATGGAACGGAGGAAGTGGATGGAACGGATAAAGTGGATGGAACGGATGGAAAGGATGGAAATGATGGAGTGGATGATGGAATTGACAGAAGTGGATAGAATGGATGAGGGAATGGATAGAAAGGTTGAGGGAGTGGATAGAACGGATGACGGAGTGGATTTAGTAGATGGAACGGGTGAAGTGGAAGGAACGGATAAAGTGGAAGGAACGGATGAAGTGGAAGGAACAGAGGAAGTGGAAGGAACAGGGGAAGTGGAAGGAATAGATGACGCGGATGGAACGGATGAAGCGGATGGAATGCATGAAGCAGATGGAACGGAAGAAGCGGATGGAATGGACGAAGCGGATGGAACGGATGAAGCGGATGGAACGGATGAAGCAGATGAAGCGGATGGAACGGATGAAGCGGATGAAACGGATGAAGCGGATGGAACTGATGGAACCAATGTAAGTGGATGGGACGGATGTAAGTGGATGGAATCGGATGAAGCAGAAGAAATCGATGAAGTGGATGGAAAGGTTGAAGCAGATGGAACGACTGTTATGTACCTGTATCCCCATGTTACTCTGTCCATCCTGTCGCTTTATATACGTATCTACCTGTCTCCCCATGTTACCCTATCCATCCTGTCGCTTTATATACGTATGTACGCCCCATCCTGCTCCCGTGCCTGACCGCAAGCGATTCACTGATGAACCATCATATCACACTACTACGCTTACTCTCTCCTATACACCATCATTCAACAAGAACACAGCTATGCTATGACACATTCGGCCTAGCTGTTCTCATACTAACATGACCCCATGAACACCTCATCACCCTAATAAAACACTGCTAGCTGACTACATTTCGGCTAGCTTAGGCATCTCCTCAGGCCTAACGCAGCCAGAACTCAGTCTGAGTGTCCACCCTCCAGACTGAACACATCCAACCGATTCCTCAGCAACACACCTACCGCTAAGAAGCAGCTATCATGCAACAACCACACCAGCTGCACACATATCCGTTGCGCCCACACACCATACATCACTCCCTCTCTCTATGAATTGAACTACGGATCCCCAGGGCGTTCAACCTACCAGCGCTTTGAAGTCATACCAATGATACATAAGGCGCTATATAAATGGCAAGTAACATAACATAACATACCGTTGGTGGGAAACTTCTAATTGGTGTCTGGGGTTCCTTTATATTGGACAAGTAGAAGTTAAACAAGGCTGGTGCCGTTGGGCAGCCTTGTTTGACTCCTTTTGATGTGGAGATTTCCCATGATAGGAGACCCGCTTGATTGTAATTTCTTTGTATTCAAACTTTTGTTTCTTACGGTTTCAAATACACATTCATTCTGCATTGAGACCACATTACTTCTGGTCATTATGGGATTTATTTATTTCCTTTCAGCCATTGTGTAAGGCGCTATGGATTCAATACTTCTAATACTTCTAATACTTCTAAAACGTTGGATTCAATACTATCTAAAACGTTGTCAGGCCTAGGACGATAGTCACTTGTTTTGTTCCTCTCCTCCCTTTCTGCACCCCTCTCCCTCACCTTCTGTTTTCCTCCAGGTCTACCAGAAATGTCGTCAGCCTAGTACGGTAGTCGCCTGTCTGTTTCCATTTCCTTCCCACTCTCCCCCTCCCTTCCTTATCTATGTCTTAGCACTTGCACTATCTGAAATGTCGTCAGGCCAAGTACGATAGTTAATTTCACATCCTTCCTGTTCATGGCCTTTAAGAATGTCGTATTTTCCCTTGTTCCATTCCTTGCCTTGAAGCGCTTTGAAACACATTGTGTATAGGCGCTATATAAATAAACTATCATATCATATCATATCATACTTGAACTTGATTCTTCATGTTGTTGTGAGGTGTCCCGATTTGTCTTCAACCGATTAGTACACTCGGCACCTAACAGTTTATTAAGTAACCAAGTTTCTAGTGAGCCCTTTTTTTTGTTTCTTATTTTGTTGGTGCTGTCCCATCAATGGATACTGGTCCTGGAGTTCTTCTTCACATACCATATTTCGCTGTGATATAGCTGCAAGAGATTGAGCTATCTTTGAAGGCACTTTAAGAATTTTCCATTTAAAATATTGTCTGCTTTTCCCACACAAATTAGTGGCTAGCTTCAAGTCCTTCTCACTTGGATTTTGAATAGGATCGTGGAAAAGTATAGAATTGTCCTCATTGTTAGGAAAGATTTCTTAATTGTGGGTAATTTTCCTTCCATGTGGCAACCCCTAAACTTTTTGCTGTTGTTTTCACCATGATCTAGACTTTGCCAGAGAAGTGCAGCCTTCTGCCGCACTCCTTTGGGTTTTCGCTCCATTCTTACGGGGAAACTGACATGCCCTTAAGACAGTCAGTACCGGGAAACGCTGTTTTCCGTAGTTTCTTTATCATGTTGCAGCTTTCGTGCTAAGAGCTAAGTTACTGCTCTCTTGGGTCTCTAGCCTTCTACAGGCCCTAGATACTCTTTTTGGATTGTAACTGATCGGTGCAAGTGAATCACGGACGGGAATGGTGGCAGCGATCGTTTCTTGTGTTTTGAGCTCCTTTTGGCGTTTTAAGCGCGTTTCTCGCACTTAGCCCAAAATGGTGGCCTGGCTCCCAAAATGGCCAGACCACAAGGCTCCTTTGTCCTGTCCGCTGACCGTCTTGCTCCCTTCACCTTCCCCAGGTCGAGCCGACCCGGGGCCTTCCTTATTTGGGCATGTACTTTCCCGCGAAACACAGATGCTTTTGCGGGCTTCTACAGGCCTTGGGTGTGCCTCCAGGATGTGGGCTGGGATGTCTGGTCCCATTACACATCCTGGGTGCCAGAGAGTCTAGGGTGGTGTGAATGTCTGGGACCACCGTGGTCCGTGATAGGTCCACGTATGGTGTGAGTGTTGAGGAGCGGATCTCCCATTGGGTCCCCTCCGTTTTGGCGCGAAGGGAACCGTGGATAAGAGGGGGCTGGAAACGCCACTACCAGGTCGATCTCCTGAGTTCTCACGAATGAAGGAATAGGAGCCAAGTATCCTGCAACCACGAGGCTGAACCAAGGAATCGCTGGTGACCCGCTGAAGGACTGCTCCTCTGCACTGCTGTCGCCTTGTGAAACCCGTTCTACCTCTGATCGAACCAGAAGGCCTGTACTGGTACTTCGACCCTTGAAATAGCGGGGACAGCTATTCTCGGCATCTTCACCATCTCCTGCACGTAAGCCTTCGGAAGTGTCTCTGGGCCATCCAGCAGACTGACCAGCATACCCAGGAGTCTTGCTCTGTAACCGCCGCCAGGTTGTGTTGTATTTCGAGTCCTTGTCACTCTCACACGATTCGTACACTTGGCATTCCCAGGTCTGAAGTGAGTAGTGCACATTTGGCTGAGATACACATGGCCGCTCCGTTGCCCTGCTGTGGTAACAATCTGTGCGGGTTCACTTCGTTTGGGACGTCTTTAACTCAACTCTGCTGCTGCAGAATCTACACGACGACGAGACATCCCCTGCTCTCCTGAACCTGCCAGCACTGAAACTGACGCGGAGAAGCCTGGGTCTGCTTGCATCGGGGACCGGTGAGTAGCATAGCTAGGAACTGGTCGCCCTCCTGCAGGAGCCCATAGCTTTTTCCCGCTGTGTCAAAACAGCACGCCTTTCCGTACTCGCGCTCTGCTTCGGCCCACAGTGAAGGCTGCGCTTGAGTCGCGGAACTCTGTTCTTCTTCATTTGTGCACCGAACTGAACTGCCCGATTCCCTCGAAGAGACTCCCCTTTTTGCCCGTTGGCACCAGTGTGCAGGTACTTTTGAGCACAAGGCTCCACTCTTCGTAGGGCTTGGACTTCCTTTTAGTTAGGTGCCTCTGAGGGCGGACTGGGTCTAATCATTATTTCGCACTGCCTGTTTTCCTCCCCTTCTAGGTAGACTACACATTTCGTGCATCTAACGCTTTAGACTCGTTTGTATTTGTATATATACTGTATTGGTTTGGTATGTGTTGGTTTACTAGAGTTGTATTGTGATTTCTCGCTACGGTCATTGTTGCAAAGGCCTTGGAATAAATGTGTATATATTTTAAATATAACACCTGTTTGGAGTAATTTGTAAGTGTCCTTGCTTTGTGTGCTCATTGCGGGCTTTCGGTCACCCTCACCCCTCTTGAGACCTAGTCTTGACCGCCGCGATCGCTACCCTGATTGGTCTGGCTTGTCCAGAGGTTACCCTGCTCCAAGTAATTAGGTTGGCCTTCTGAACTTCTGCGCCGCCAGGACAGAGTTCAGAAATCCGTCTTCACACTCATTTATTAATAAAACACTTTCATTCTCTTTATTTGAAATCCTGTGGTGCTCAAGTATGTTCTCTTCAATAATCCATGGATCAAGGTCTTCCCTTATATTCTCCTGCAGTGGATTTTTATGATGTTGAATGCAATAACTTAGTAAACTGGACCGGTATACTGAGCTTGTGGAATACTAGACACTGGGGAATGGAGAATGGATACAAAATAACCCATCACAATGGGGAACAGCATGCAGACATCAGTTTCATGCTCAGCAGACATGAAGCTCGCTTTACACTTTAAGCTGAAAATCTTTCCAATCCCAGTATGTCAGGCGGCCAAGAGGATAGACTTCTCCGATGTTAACGTGCCACCTCCAGACCCAGACAAACCATATAAAACCACTCTCAACACCATTCAGCTCACTTTGCAGTGATCTGCGCTGCCGTGTAGTTTAAGTAAGTTTAGAGGTCTGCTGGGAGTGAAACACCTCCTCCTGCAAGTGAAACCACTGTGAACAGACTGCCAAAGCCACATAAAACCACTATCCTCTACACTCAGCTCACCCTGGGGTAGAGCGAATGGAGATAGGGTGGGTGGGGGTAGAGAGAGTGGCAAAAGAGTGGGTGGGTGGGGGTAGAGAGAGTGGGGATGGTGGGGTTGGGGAGAGTGGAGCTAGTGGGGATGGATGGGGTAGAGAGAGCAGGGGTAGGGTGGTGGCTGGGGGTATAGAGAGTGGAGGTGTGGTGGAGGTATGGTGGGTGGATTGGTGGTACAGAGAAAATGGAGGTAGGGTGAGTGGGGTAGAGAGAGTAGAGGTTGGGGGTAGAGAGAGTGGAGGTAGGGTGTGTGGGTGGGGGTAGAGAGAGATTTGGTATGTATTTATTTGGTAGAGAGAGTGGGGGAAGGCAGGGGATTAGAGAGTGGAGGTAGTGTGGATGGCTGGGGTAGAGATAGTGGGGGTAGGGTGGGTGATTAGGTGTAGAGAAAGTGGGTCTGGGGTGGGTGGGTGAGGGTAGAGAGAGCGGTGGTATGGTGGGTGGCAGCAGAGAGAGTGGGGCTAGGGTGGGTGGGGGTAGAAACAGTGGGGGTAGATTGAGTAGATATAGTGTGGGTGGTTGGGGCAAGAGTTGGGATAGGGCGTGTGGGGATAGAGAGTGGGGGTACGGTGGGCAGGGGTAAAAAGAGGGGAGGTAGGGTGGGTGGGGGTAAAGAGAGTGGAGGGAGAGTGGGTAGGTGGGCATAGAGAGAGAGAGAGTGAGGGTAGGGTGGGCATGGGTAGAGAGAGTATAGTTAGGGTGGGTGCATGGGGTAGAGAGAGTAGAGGTAGGGTGGGTGGGGGTAGAGAGAGTGGAGGTAGGGTGGGTGGCTGGGGATAGAGAGAGTCAAGGTGGTGTGGGTGGGTGGTCGGTGGAGAGAGTTGAGGTTGGGTGGGTGGGTTTAGAGAGAGTGAGTGTAAGGTGGGTGGGTGGCGGTATTGAGAGTGGAGATTGGGTGGGTGGGTGTAGAGAGTGGAGTAGAGTAGGTAGGTCAGGTTGGAGAGAGAGTGAGTGTTTGGTGGGGTTAGAGAGAGTGGATAGGTTGGGTGGGTGGGGGTAGAGAGAGTGGGGGTAGAGTAAGGAGATGGGTGGGCATAGAGTGCTTAAGTAATAGAGAGAGTGGAGATAGGCTGCATGGGTTGAGAGAGTGGAGGTAGGGTCGGTGTGGTAGAGAGTGGAGGTAGGGTTGGTTGCTTGGGGCAGAGAGAGTGGAGATAGAGTGGGTTTGTGCGGATAGAGACAGTGGAGGGAGAGTGGGTGGGTGGGGGTAGGGAGGGTGGGGGAGAGTGGGCTAGAGAGAGGGGGCAGGGTGGGTGTATGGGTGTGGGTAGGGGGAGTGAGGGCAGGGTGGCTGGGGGTATAGAACATGGAGGAAGGGTGGGTGGATTGGGGTAGAGAGAGTGGAGGTATTGTAGAGAGTGGAGGTAGGGTGGGTGGGTGTGGTATAGAGAGTGAGTGAAGGTAGGGTGGGTGGAGTATATAAAGTAGAGGTAGGGTGGGTGGGTGGTGGTAGAGACAGTGGGTTGATGGTGGTAGATAGAGTGGGGGTAGGATGGGGGTTAGAGAAGGTGGGTGTAAGGTGGATGGATGGGGAAGAAAGAGTGTGGGTAGAGAGAGTTGAGGTTGGGCCGGTGGATGTTGGTAGAGAGAGTTGAAGTAGGATGGATGGGTGGGGAAAAAGAGAGTTGCAGTAGGGTGGCTGATGGGGTAGAGAGAGTGGAGGTAGGGTGGGTCAGTTGAGGGTAGAGAGACTATGAAAGGGTGGTTGGGGTAGAGAGAGTGGGGTAGAGTCGGTGAATGGGGGTAGAGAGGGACGGGGTAGGGTCAGTGGGTGGGGGTAGACAGAGTGGGGGTAGGGTGGGTGAGTGACGGGGGTTGGGTGGGTATGGTTTGGGTGGCAGTAGAGAGTGGGAGTAGGGTGGGTGGGGGTAGAGAGATTGGGGTAGAGATAGTGTGGATAGGCTGCAGAGAGCGCATTTGGTTGACAGGATGGGGATAGAGATGGTGGAGATTGGGTGGGTGGGGGTAGAGAGGGTTGAGGTAGGGTGGGTAGGGAAGAGAGAGTGGGGGAAGGAGAGTGGAGCTATGGTGTGTCAGTGGGGGTAGAGTGGATGTAGGGTGGGTGGGATGGAGAACGTGGGGGTAGGGTGTGTGGGTGGGGGTACAGAGAGTGGAGCTAGGGTGGGTGAGTTAGATAGAATGGAGGTAGGGTGTGTGGGTTTGTGTATAGAGAGTGGAGGTAGGGTGGGTGGGTGGAGGTAGAGACAGTGGGGTTATGGCGAGTTGGCGGTGGTAGATAGAGTGGGGGTAGGATGGGTGGGGTTAGATAGAGTGGGGTTAAGTTGGGTGGATGAGGTAGAGAGAGTGCGGGTAGAGAGAGTGGAGATAGGGTGTCAGTAGAGAGTAGGTTGGGTGGGAGGGGGTAGAGCGAGTGGGGAGTAGAGAGTATGGGTAGGCTGGGTAGGGGTAGGGAGCACAGGGGAGGGTGGGTGGGGATTGGGTGGGTGAGGGTAGAATGTGTGGGAATTGGGTGGGCAGGGGTAGAGAGAGTGGGGGAAAGAGAGTGGAGCTATGGTGGGTGGGGATAGACAGAGTGTAGGTAGGGTTGGTGGGGTAGGGAGACTGGAGGTAGGGTGTGTGGGTGGCATATAGAGAGTGGATGTAGGGTGGGTGGGGTAGATATAATGGAGGTAGGGTGTGTTAGTTGGAGTATAGAGAGTGGAGGTAGGGTGGGTGGAGGTACAGACAGTGGGGTTATGGTGGGTTGGTGCTGATAGATAGAGTTAGGGTAGGATGGGTGGGGTTAGAGTGTGGGTAAAGGTAGGGGGAGGGGGTAGAGAGAGTGTGGGTATAGAGAGTGTGGGTAGAGAGAGTCGAGGTAGGGTGGGTGGTGTGGGTAGAGAGAGTGGATGTAGGGTGGGTGGGTGTTGGTAGAGAGAGTTGAAGTAGGGTGGGTGGGGTAAAGAGAGTTGAGGTAGTGTGGCTGGGTGAGGGTAGTGAGAGTGGAGTAGGGTGAGTCAGTGGGGTTCGAGAGAGTGTGGAAAGGGTGCGTGAGGGTAGAGAGAGTGGCGGTAGGGTTGGTGGGGGTAAAGAGAGAGGGAGTAGGGTGGGTGGGGGTTGAGAGAAACAGGGTCGGCTGGCTGGGTGGGTGGGGGTAGATAGAGTGGGGATAGGGTGGTTGAGTCATGTAGGGACGGTGGAGATTGGATGGGTGGGTAGGGAGAGTGGGGTGGGGTAGAGAGTGTGTGGATTGGGTGAGTGGGGAAAAGAGAGGGGTGGGATGGTGGTGCTGGGGTGGGTAGGAGTTGGTGGGGTTAGAGCGCATAGGGGTAGGGTGAGTGGTTAATGATAGTTGGGGGCAAAACACATTAAGAGCAAAGCAGCTGTGAAAGGACTTGTCCAAACTAGACCAAAAAAGCCCAAATAAGACCTAACCTTCATATGTAATGGAGGGGGGGGCTGGTTGGGTGGGTGGGGGTAGGGAGAGTGGGTCTGAGGTGGGAGTAGAAAGGCAGCCTCAGGAGGACAAAAACAGATCTGCTGTCAAAGTAGCCTATACATAGCCCAACAAAGCCCCGTATGAAATCACTGCACAGCTGGGAAATGGAAACCCCAGCACCAAATGGAAATGGAAATCTCAGCAACAAATAGCTTCTTACAATGCTGCTGATTGGAGTACATACTGCTAGGTGGGTAGAACAGAGGAGGAGTTGAGAAAAAGATTTAAGTGAGGTGGCAGTTTCATTGCATAGCATTTCCCGTTGCTAGGCCAACCAGATAGTCTCAGTTGAGAACCCCTATTCCATTTCTCTGTCTTCTGTAACAATGGTTTCGGAAATTTTGCCACAGAAATTCACCAAATTCAAGAAAGCAAAGGAAGTGGATGCTTTGTTAAATAAATAGTGGGTGGCCTGGCAGAACATGCATGATTTATCTCCAATCTACAAAATATAGGTCGGGTAAATGGTTAGAAGCAGGAGAGGGCGTGGGATAGGGAGGGTCATTGATTTCATAAATCACAATACAGTAGAAAAATGTACAGTAAATCAACAGTTTTGAAAACTCAAGTATTTGGCAGACATTTCTGCCATGTTACTCGCATAAAATCCAGTAGATGGCAGTGAAAGGCATCTGATTAACAATATTTATCAAACAATTCAAGACGGAAAGGCAATAGCAATTAAAGGGAGACATGTTGACAGTGACTGCAGTTAGAATTAAGGTCGGTGAAAAAAGCGTTCAAAATAGAAATCGTTATTTTAGATGCAAAGTTATGTCTTCAGTATTTAATTGAGAAGGTATTATTTGGTCGTTCTAAAGATATAGAACCCAGAGAGTCACTAAAAAGGATGGTCACATGACGTTTTGGTTCTCTGGTACTAATACAAACTATGCTTTACAAATCTGCAGTTAAATTAATGTTATGGTTACAAAGAAAAAACATACAACACTCAAATGTGCCAGTGATAGGTTCCTTTTTGAATTGTTTGCTAAATATTGTTAATCAGATGTCTTTGACTGCCACCTAGTGGTTGAAATGCGAATAACAGGCAAAGGAATCTGCTTATGTCATGTTTAATGTCATTAGCAAGGGACCAGTGATGGCTGTATTAAACATGACATAAGCAGATTCGTTTGCCTGTTATTTGCATTTCAACCACTAGGTGGCAGTCAAAGACATCTGATTAACAATATTTAGCAAACAATTCAAGAAGGAAACGCAAAGGCAATTAAAGGGAGATATGTTGACAGTGACTAGTTGGAATTAAGGTCGGTGAAAAAAGCTTTCAAAAGAGAAATCGTTATTTTAAATGCAAAGTTATGTCTGCAGTATTTAATTGAGAAGGTATTATTTGGTCGTTTTAAAGACGGTCACGTGACGTTTTGGTTCTCTGGTACTATAAAAAACTACGCTAAACACATATGCAGTTAAATGAATGTTATGGTTACAAAGCAAAAAAAATAAAACACTCAAATGTGCCAGTTATAGTTATCTATACAGCCATAACTGGTCCCTTGCTAATGACAATGCACATGACATAAGCAGATTCCTTTGCCTTTATAAAACCTTTCTACTCTGTCATCACCATTATTGGAATGACTGAAATGGATCTGCACTTGTGATTTGGGCTATGTTGAAACAAGTAGATTAGAGGCGTGCAAGTTATTTTCACATGTAGATCATTAAGGACACGGGGAAGGAATCTGGCACAGACGTGCTGTGAAATCTCCCAAAAGCATCCTGGCATGAAAGAATAAGACCCCTCAACGTTTTAGATGTATATTGATTATCATGGTAGATTGTATTGAATTTGGCACCTTTGCTTCTTCCCGCCATGAGTGTGATGAATGGAGGACGTATGGATGTGTGAAGGCACATAAGTGGAATGCAGGGAACACAAGCTATGAAGGGTGGCCTGTATGGTATGATATGATATGATAAGTCACTTAAAATGCACCGGTACAAAAGTGTTTCAAGGTATGACAAGTTGGGGGGGGGCAGGTGGAGGACAAGGCAAACGATCTTACTAGGCCTTGTGTCATTCAGATCGTGCAAATGTGCGAACGAGAAGTGTGAGGGAAGCGGGGAGTGGGGGAGTGGGGGAGCTGAAGTGCCAGGTGTGAGGGGAAGCGGGGGTTGGGGGAGCAGAAGTGCTAGGGAGAGGGACAGAAACAGGATAGCGATGCTCAGAGTAAGTGCAGCACAGGGGCAGCACGGCTCTAGTTACAGCCTCTAAGTGCGTGGAAGCCCGGTGGCAGTGCAGGGCTGACTGATCAAGAGAGAGCCTGGTACCCAGTGAGACTCTGAGGGTGGCTAAGCAACTAGTCAGTGCGTCAGACAGGTAGGTCAGGAGGGAGAGAAAGAAATCTTCAAACAAATAAGCAGATGCAAGTGATGTGGTATACACTTTTCAAATCTTGTTTCTGTGGCATTGCTGCAGAGCATCCTTCAGAGCAGCAAGGACCAGGTCCACATTGGCTTTGGTGGAGTTATAGCCCATCAGTCCTATTCGTAGTACCTGGAATAGTAAAAGAAATGAAAAGGGTCTTAGCCCAAATACACTTTAAATAGTTTATACACATTTAATAGTGTCATTTTGATTTTGGCAATGTCACATACCCGCTGTACAATTATCAAAGAAGACGTGTGGCTTACGTTATTGATAATAGCCCCTGCTTGCCTAGCACCTGCATCTTCCATGGTTCTTCTTTTAGTTCTTAAAGGCTCAGCACCTGAACGCATGCCTTATTTCTGAATCTAATACTCATTCAAAAGGCTACTCAAGCTCACCTGTTAGTTTGCTGGTACTATTGTTTCACACTCTCTGGCTGCCTCCTAAGATTATTTTCTGTGCTGCATTTTATATTAACACATGGAATTCATTCTTTTTTTTTTTTTTTTTTATTATTTGTATATAATCGCTACGGATTTTTACAAAGAAAAAGGAACAAATGGTTGGTGTTGTAGGAAATTTCAAGGACAATGTCTAATGTTCAGGTAAATAGATGTTTCTCCATGTCGATGAAGGATGAACGAGGGTTGATCAAGGTGGTCCGGTGGGAACGACGAAGTCTCACCAAACGACACCATGAAGACGCGTTCTAAGGTTTTGGCGATTTCGCCAGTTTAGACCCATATGTAAGCAGTAGGTGGGCGGGGATCGAGGTTCGAAGCTTCTTAAGGAGGTGGCATGTTGATGATGTGCTGCATGATGTTAACCGTAGCTAGAGCCCAGCCAGGTTTCTCGCCTGCGATCAGCTTGTTCCAACAGTTTCCCTCGTCTAACGATACAAAGTCAGAGATGATGCTCTTCAAGTAAATGGCACGGATGTCACGTGTCTTTGGACAGTTCAAAAGGAGGTGGCGAATTGTCTCTTTTTCTGTGGTCGATTTGCAATACCGGCATCGATTAGTTTCCGATAGCCCTCTGATTGCCAAGATTTCGTTTGTCGCCAGAAGATTCAAACGTATTTTCAAAAAATATAGGCGCGCTCGTCTGCTTGGAAAAAGTTTGAGGTAAGTTTGCAGTGAGTGCAACTTGTTGAAAAAGGAGGGAAGGTGACTGGTGAGCTTATATTTGTTAGCGGTTTCTATGGTTTGTATCCAGTCCCACTCTTTAATTTTTTTCGAGGTTTTGGCAGGGTTGGTTATCAGCTCTTCTTTGCTACTTTCAGCCAGGTGTAGCAGATTGTGCATGTTTGATTCCCATTTCTGGAGTGAGTTACATGATTTCGATTCGAGTTCCTGGTTTATCAGTTGATAGGCGTAAGGCGACCCAGGCGTTATGCATTTCCTGTATAATTGGACTCTGTTCAGTGCGACAGAGGTTCCCAGAGATAGAAGGCCTAATTCCCTCCTAATCAAGGCTATTGGAGTTGATTTAGGGAGACCAAGAATTTTCCTCCAGAACAGGGCTTCCAATTTTGGCCATAACTCGGACGGAAGATTAAGCATGGCGTCAGTTCCATAAGTGACCGAGGGAATCACCTTCTTTTTGTAGAAGTCTCTTACGGGGATTAAGGAGTAGCGACCGAATTTGAGGTCGATTGCCTTTCCCTGTGTAGATAACTTCTTGACTTTGTCAATGAGGATTTCTTGCATGGCTTTGTCCTTTAAGGATGAATCTAGCGTGGCTCCCAGGTATTTAAAGCTAGAGACCATTTCGATTCGAGTAGAGCCAAGATAGAGGTGGAATTTTTCTGTTTTCTTAGGTGTTTTTTGAAACTTCATCATTTTAGTTTTGGACTCGTTGATTTCTAAGTTGTTTTCCGTCATGTACCTTTGGAGGCTGTTTAATTGCCGTTGGAGACCTATAGGGGTGTGGTCTAATAGAATGAGGTCGTCGGCGTACAGCAGGCGGCTGATCTGGGTACCTCCTAGCTTTGGAGGGAACGAACGGATTTGTTTTCCAAAGTCTTGGAAGTCGCCTAGATAAGTCCAGAATAATGCAGGAGCAAGTGGGCAACCTTGCTTAACGCCTCTAGCTGTTTTTATCTCTCCCGAAAGTGACCCTTGTTGGTTTAACCTCACCCTCATTGATGTGCAGGAGTGTAAAGCCTTGATTGGGTTCAGAATCTCGGGTGGGCATTTCCAGGTCGTTAGTTTCTGCCATAGTCTAGCGCGATCCACTTTGTCAAAGGCTTGAGTAAGGTCCACGAACGTGATGTAAAGTGTGGGTTTACCTTCAAGGATCTGGTTTTTCAGTGTGTTTAGTATCAAGATATTGGCGTTCGTGCCCAGGTTCTTCTTAAAACCTGTTTGGAGGTTATCGTGACAGGGGGCGTTGTTAGCCCACTTAGTGAAGTGTTGTAAGAGAAGGGATCCAAATAGTTTGCCTATTGAGTCCAGGAGGGCTATAGGGCGGTAGTTGGCTGGGTCGGCCCTATTTCCTTTTTTGTAAATTGGAACTATGTTCGCTTTGGTCCATGATGGAGGTATGGATCTGGATGCTGCACAACGGGCAAAGATGATACTCAGAAGCTGGGACCACGCTTCAGGATGGGTTTTTAGGTCTAGGTTTGTTATCCCATCTGGGCCAGGAGCGCGGGAGGGTTTTAGCTTCTTTATTTGTATTTGGATTTCTTCCTGGTCAGTAATGTCTATCCATGGGGAGTTGGTTTCGATTGTTTTGCCCTGAACGGGGTCTGTTTCTTTGAATAGGGCTTCGAAGTGGGTCTCCCAAACTGAGGCAGCAATCCCGTTTAGTTGGTCGGGGAGAGTGCCTGGGGTCGCGGAATGAATGAGGGCCCAAAAGTCTCTTGCGTGGTTGCCGTTTATTGCCGTGAGGATGTTTTCAGCGTCTTGTTGGTATAGGTTGTGTCGATGTCCTCTCAGCCAGTTTTTGTAGGCTTTAACAGCTATAGGGACGGCTGATTGCGTTGCGGGGTCTTTGCTTTTTAGGGCGAGTCTTTTGATTCTCCTTAACTCTTTCTTTTTTCCTTGGATTAGTTTGTCAAAGGTATGAGATCGTTGAGGGGGGTTCTGACTGGTCTTGCCACGTGGAACTCTATATACTGTCAACAGCGGAGTATAGTCGTTCGTCGACTGCTGGTTTCGTAAGGTGAGATCTTTGTAGGCAGTAGTTAAGGAGGTTATTGCTTTTTTGGTCATTTTTAATCTTGTGCCTTGCGTTGTTAACTCGAGGCTGGTTGGCATCGAGATGTTGTTTGGAGCTACCGAGACCCAGGTGGTTTCTAAAAGGTTGTGGTCACTCTCCTCTGTTCTTTGGACATTGAATGATGTTATTAAATTTAGCAGCGGCCGAGAGACGAAGATATAGTCAATAGTGGATTTTGAGTTGGCTCTCTCCCAGGATGGGTATCTCTTTGGATCGTGGAAGGTATGGTCAAGGTTTGAGAAAGCTCTGGATTCCATTAACTTCTGCCATTTGGACGCCCTTAGATCGGTGGAAGGGCCTTTCGGTTTGCCAGCAGGGGGATTTTCCGGGTTGTGACACTTAATGTTGAGGTCACCACATATAAGTATGTGGTCCACTTGGTGTTTTAGGAGGATCCAATCAATATCTTGTTCCATTTTTTTGATGAATTTTGTAGTGTTTGTCGTGGCCCGGTTCCAATATACTGTAATGATGATCATCGGCTTTGGTTTAGTTGGGAGGGTCTCTACAGTCGGGGAACAGTTTAGCTTCATCATTAACGTGTTGTCAGACTCTTTTAGTTTTTCTATGTTCGTTAGACCTCGGCAAGTTCGAATCGCTACAAGTAGGCCGGCAGTTGGTCTGCCTGTTGAGCCTTTCTTGGCCGCGACTATATTGGTCACGTACCCGTCTATAGTCGGTGGTTGAAGGAGCCAAGTCTCTTGAAGGCAGATAATATCGTATTCGTGCCAGTCTACGGAGCTCTGGGAGAATAAATGGTGAGAACCTCTTGTGTTCCATGACCACAACTTTATACGATCGCTCGTCAGGCTGTGCGTGTCTTTGGTGATATCTCGGTAGAACTTGGGTTTTGATGGCTATTTTATCCGCCGGGGTTTCAAGGCCTTAGGAAGCCATGACCACACTGTCTCGAGGGTGGAGGCTGGAGTGGGTTTGGCCACGTTAGAGTAGAGCTCATTTTGTACCGTCTTTTGGATTTTCGTTGGATCGACCGTTTGTCGTTGTTTAGACTTGTCTCTTTGAGGAGCGTGGAGGAGCTGCATATTTGAAGGATGGTCGCCTAACGTGGTCGAGTGGGCAATTTGTTTTATGGATGGCGTCAAGTGCACTTTATAGGTGGTCAGATTGGCTGGTTCTTCCCGTGAACGGTTATCTCGGACATTTTTTGTCAAATGATGTTGGTATTGACTAGGTTGCTTTGATTCAATTTCTCTCTTAGAGGAGTTTGCAATAAGCGTTGGTTCCTCGTTTATAAGTGTTTTTATTTTCCTTGTCGATTCGCTTAGGCTGTAGCCCAGTGTTAGCAGGTCTTCAGCCGCTGATCTTAGTAGTTTGTTCGTAGACGAAGAGGAGATGTACAGATGGGAAATCGCCTTGTGGTGAATGTGGCTTGGATCTACTATTCGGATGTCCGCAGATTTGACTGCGCGTAGTTTTGGGATGTAGCTGAAGAGGTCGATGACTCCTCTTCTATTCAGGGTTACTCTGTCTCGGTTTTCTTGGATTTGTGCTAGCTTAAGGATCCATCTAATTTGAGGTCTTTTTTGTGAAGGATCTCTGATTGTTCTGTTGTTTGTAGGAAGTCTATTTATGGATCTTTGCGGGTGGTTAGATAGTCGACCGGGATCAAGGGTAGAGCCTTTAGTGTCTTCGTGATGTTCTTTCGAATTGCTCGGACAGTTTGCACTTTTTCTAGCTTCTCTCTGTTGATGAGGGGATCTTTTCTTAGAGTTGTGGTTAGGGTAAGGAGAAGAATGCTTTTTCGTGTCTTCCTGTCTCCTGATGGCTGACTTTCTACGGTTCGCCAGGGTGAGAAATGGCGAATCGGAGTCAGAATCTACTGGGTTAAACCTCGTATGTTTGTGAGTAGATGACGTAGCTGGATCTGGTATGTAGATTTCATTCATTGAGTTGAGTGTCGACCTCTCTGTTAAGTGCTGTGTTAAGTTCATCAGGTCTTCTTGATCTAAAGGTGCCTGGGCCCCTCTTGGCGAGGGGTTGATAGGGTCACTTTCTTCGCGTGTCAGCCTTTGCTTTGCTTCAGGTTTGGGTGTTGGGGGTGGTTGAGTCTTCGGAAGTTTTAATGATGGTGAGAGTTTACCTCTGGTCGGGGCCTGAAATAGAAATACTGGTTTGAAAGTTGGGGCTGTCGTAGGTCGTGTAGTGCTCTTTGGAGGGTCTTTTGTAGGTTTTTCTGACCTGGTTAGTGGGTTGGACGTGATTGTTAGGTCGATTAATGCTGTTGTTTGGGTTGCTGTAGATTTTTGCAGGGTGTGATTTGGCCGCGAGGCCACTACTGTTGTGTTGTCCTTTCCTATGACTGTGGGTGATGTCGGTGGCTGAGATCTGGAGGCAACCTCCTGCTTTTGTTTCAGGTCTAGGGCGGTTATGTACCCTTCAAGGAAAGTCAGTTTGGTTGACATTGCCGCCTGTATTGAGATTTGGTCTTTCAAGGTGTCTCCAATTGTCTCGTAAAGTTTGGTAAAGGTGATTGTCAGAGCCGACATCAGGGTACACATGTCGTGTTTTTTAGGGGGGGGATCTTTTAAAGCTGTGGAACTTTGAGAAGAGGAACGATTTCGTGGAGGGAATAGTAGGCGGGTGGGGGTAGAATCTGTATTTATCGATCTGATAGGATGGTCAAGCGAGAGTCTTCTTTGAGTGTTGTAGTTGTTGAGGTTTGAGTAGAAAGAGTCTATGGTTCTCTCAAGTGGAGGATTTGGTTTAGGCGGTTGGGGAGTCATCTTGCTCCGAAGGCTGTCAATTGGTGATTTATTTGTTCTGTTGTGGGGGTCCCGTGCCTCAGGAAGGGACGTTTTCGCTGGTTCGTTCTTGTTGGTTAACTCCACGACTAAAGGGATGTGATTGTCTGTAGAAATAAGGTCCTGAGGTAGGGTTTGGGAAGCCATTGGACTTCCACCGGTGAGGACTACGCTATGACAAGCCGTAGAGTAGTTTGGGGATGTCTCGTGAAGCTCTCTTTCCGGTTCCGTAGAGTCTGGGAGGCAGATTCACTCTCGTTGCTGGACAGTATTTCACTATCTACCCGCTCTGGGACCGGGGCGTCCGTGGTAATGGCAGTGTTATTTGTGCGCCCAGGCGCTTTAACAGGCACTATGTCAGCTGCGTTGTTGGGAACTAGGCCCGTGGACTGTGGAGCAGTTGTTGGTGCAACGGTTGCAGCTGAGAGTATGTCTGCGCCTGGCCCCCTTTCCTTGGTTTGGGGTTGCGTGGGGCAGTCAGTTCCTTTAGGGTTGGACAGCAAAGAGGGTTGATGTTGCCGGCACAGTCTACGCTGTTTAGTAGGAGGGGTGCATTCGCTGGCCGCTTCTAGGATTTCCTCGTCGGTCAAATCTTGGCGTATTCCTTGGAGGACCTTTGGGTGTTTGAGAAAAAAGTCCGATAAAAGGCTCAATGGTTGTTGATGTTTCTTTGTTGTCTTTGTAGAGGTTTTTGTTAGAGCCAGTCTGCTTTTCTTATTTGTTTCACCACGGATAGTATTTGTAGCTTGCTTCGTCAATGGGGTTGATGTTTTCTTTTTCTGTTTTTGGACTGTGTTTTTTTTTGTAGTTGGAAAGGCACTAGCAAGTCGTGACCTTTTTTTCAGGTTTAGCGTTGTACCTTTGCCGTCTGGGATGGTGAGTAATGGAAATTTCCATACGGCAATGAGTAGAGGCTGTGAGTTAGCCTCTTGTATTGAGGCTTGCTTTGCACTTTTGTGAATCTGGGCTGTTACCGTTAGTACGGTGGGGGGAGGCGCTTGGAGCTGTGTTCCCTCCTGGGAAGCCATGTTGCGCGCAGCTTCGTGTAGCTGTGGTTCTGGAGGCGCGGTTTGAGGGCCCCTAATCATTGAGACCATCGCGACCGAGGCCCCACTCCCCTTCTGGACGGGGGTGGCCACTGTGGGCGTCTCGGCCTCGGCACCCGTACCGACGCGAGCGCCCATCAGTCCGTCCAGAGGTCTCGACGCCGTCTCCCCTCTGGGTGACGGTGGAGCTCCGGTCTCGACTGAAGGAGGCTGCGGGCGGGCAGGTGTCGCTGGTGGTTCCGAGCTTTGGCTTGAAGGCGGGTGGACGTCGTCGAGGAGCGAAACCTCAGTCATCGCCTCAGAGGGCGGAGGAATGGCCCCGGGCGAGGGCGAGGGACGACTGGAAGGTCGAACTGGTGTTTTCTTTTCTCGAGTAAGTGGAGTTTGTATTTTAAGTAGTGCAGAGGTTGTAGTCGCTGCACCTTTTAGGGAACGTTGGAGCGTGTTCTCAGAAGTGGAAGAAGTGCTGGACTGGTTCTGGACGGCGGAAAAGTCTGTGAAAACTGGTGCAGTGCTTCTTATGGTGGCCGTTGAGCTTCTCAAACAGCGGCCCAAGTCGACCTCTTGATTGACTGGTGTGGTTGGTGGAGTGGCGGTCCTTGCAGGCTCAGCCGGCTTGCCTGGCATGATTGCAGGACTGCCACTCACCGCCACTCCGCGTCCGCTCCGCGGAGATAATGAGTTTATGTAGTAAGTGGCTGGAAACACACCTCTCAGTAGGAATTAGCACTGTAGAAAGACTGAAGTGATGATAGCAAGCTGCAGGACTGCCACTCACCGCCATTCTTGACCTCTACTCAGCCAATCGGAATGTTCGGAATTCATTCAATAACTACTGGCGTTGACTGCATTCTAGACATTCTGATTGTAAGCATTTTTCTGCATTCAAGAAACAGCAATGCAATTTCGCAGTGAGATTTCTTTTCACTCTAACCTAATTTAGCACAATAACGTGAAAGCTGCATCATGGAGCAATGTTTCCACTTTAGTAAAGAAACACTGTTTACTTTGAAACTGCACCTAAAGAAAGCTCATGCTAATACCATTCCAGTTAAGACAAGTGTACAATTAAACTGCTTACTTTATGAAGAGAACCTACTTATTTGAATACCCCAAAATGGAACCATGTTTAATTTACTAGCATGTTTTGTTTACTTAACTCATTATTAAAGTAACATGTTTTACACCACCTCAACTAAAAACCTTTATTGCTACTATTACTCTGTGCGAATAGCCTTACAGAACTCGGGAGGGGTCATTATCGCTTGGGATAATTACCATTTGCTAACTTAGGCTATATACGTTTACTGTCTGGAGAGCTCAAGGCATTGACAAACTACATGCACAATTTCGTTATCGATGCATGGGTTCAAGCTTTCATGCCATTTTACAAATAATATTTGTATTCGATTTTTTCAAAGCAGTTTGAGGTTTGAACACAAACTGCATTGAAAACAAATTTAATACAAATATTATTTGTGAAATGTCTTGAAAGCCTGGACACATGCATCGATAATTAAGTTGTGCATGTACTTTCTCCATGTTTTGAATAATATGGTGCAAAAGGGAAGAGCCGGCTGCCACTTTGGTTTCTTTCGATACTTTCTCCCCAACTCGGTGAAACCGCCCCCTCCCCGGCCACAAAAAAATGGGGAAGATCCATTATGCATTATTGTGAAAGCTCAAGGCCCATTGTGGTGGCAAGAATCATTTTCAGGTAATTCCATATAAAAAATCCCTTTAGCTGATTCCATGTCTCGTCTTCCAAGCTGGTGCAGAAGATTTTGATACAAATTCAGCAAGGTTTTCCCTATGAAAATATCAAACTACATTTTAGTTAGTGCTTTGGAAGTTAGTTAACTGAAATCTAAGGGCGTGTCCTTTGTCACATTGCACTGGCTGTATGCTATGAGTCTGCCGAGGCTGGTTACATTTATTTAAACTGTGCATTCTGTTATGGAATCCCATTCCCTCTTCAAAGATGGGGAAGAAGCTTAAAACTGTGCATTCTGTTATGGAATCCCATTCTCTCTTCAAAGATGGGGAAGAAGCTTGCTAAGTGCGTTGTGGTAAATCGGCTGGCTAAATGTACCAGAGAGCATGCACCCAATGCGTCCACTGATCCCCTTTTTACTGTTAAGCAGGCACCCTGATATGTCTTGGGTTTGTAATCCCAGCGGATACTGAGGCCTCATGTCGGTGGGGCTGTAGAGGCATGTACACGGAATGAGAGGAGTCTATTGTCCTTGGACAAATGTTTCATAACTTGAGGTGTAAGTTAGTTTTGTAAATGTTAATTATGCATTTCCAATTAGCAGCCCAGTTCCAATGGTTTGAAAGCTAGTAACACTTTGCTGTATTTGGTTAGCAGGTTTATCTTAGTGCATTTCCGCTCACTTGTTAGTGTGCCGGTTTTGTTGAAATTCGATTAAATGAAAGCCCTGTTTCAGGGATTTCCCCAAACGATGTATTCACAGTTTTTAAGCTCGTATCGTTTCTTATGATGGTTCATATTGTCTGCTGAGATTACATGCCCAAATATTTTTTGTTGGAAACATATCAGCGGTGTATTATGGTATCGATTTCAGACTCCATGGGACACCACCTCCTCCCACAGTCCTTCTCGCTCCCCTTCATCAGTTCCATTATTTGTACCTTTCCTGCAGAGGGTCCTAAACCACCTGCGATCTCTATGTTGTAGTTCTTCATTAGAAAGTTTGCAATGTCCTTCCATTCATATCCCAGAGGTACTTCTACTGTGGTAACTGTGGGAAGTCTCACGGCCTAGAACACAGAGAAAACATAAACATAAAGTGCACATTCAATGTCAGAAGATTTCTAGATACAAAGATTCAGTCTAAAATATGTCATAAAGCATCTCTGATGCCAACTGTATCACAATTCTAACTGATAACGCAAATGCGCCCATATTCCTTTGTACTGTTAAATATCTCTACACTATTTGCAGATGCATTACAAATTAAATGTGGTTCACGATACAACATAAAAAACATAAACACGACAAATACACACGCATTTCACATACACAGGTAAGACAGAACACCTTTCATTTGTGATGCACCCCAAATATTGTGTATAAAGTATGGTTCACGATTCCTGGAAGAAAAAATCTGCATTTACAGACCAAAAAAGAACCCTAGGTGTTAGAAATGACATACGTTTTCAACCCAAATAATATTTGTAAACGAAATATGGTGAATCCGACTCTTCAAACTTCTCATTGAAACTATGGAACACAATCCCAAAGGGAATATGCACAATAGAGCAACACCTGACCTTTAGGAAAGCAGTAAAAACATAGCCCATTGATTTGCTGACCTAACTCACCAAACCATGGCCCATGGTCAAAGAGAAGCATGCAGCTTTAATGCAAAGAAGTGCAGCATGAAGTAGCAAGTCTTGATCTGGGGTTCACATGATCCAGGCGGATCAGCCTACCAGTGAAATAGAGATCTAACATTGTTAACCACTTAACTGCGGGCCTCAATGTTCTCAACAAACAACCTGTGCAACAATGGTTCAACCCAATACCCTGGTACGAGGATCATCCCATCTCCCACACTAACCATATTAAAACTCTGCACACTCCTGCAAACACACGAGAGCCGATGCGCAGGGACCATGGAGGAATGGATATGATAGAGGGATTATCCCATTGACACCAAGCAGACGGTGCATAAGGACACAGGATTGATGGGAACCAATTATGCCCAGATTTGAAAAAGGCACTCAGCCGAAACACGTATAATCAGAAGGGCACATGTACAGGACAAATACATGGTGAAACTACAAAATAAAGTCTGATGCTTGTCTTTAATGAGTATAAGCACAAAGATCTGATCTATCTGTATTTGGTTTTTCACTGATTTACTCTAAAAAGACGTGACAATTACCAACACAAACAATGCGCACCTTAGTCGCCGGGCACGTCGGGTACAAGAAAAAGTCAATCAAAAGCCCACTCCTGCAAACATATCACACTCTGACCAACTGCACCACCCACTCACTGCTAGCACAGCATCACACACCCACATTGACACAAAATCACAAACTTCCATATTTCTGCCAATAACATACAATCGCAGCATGGTCAATGCACCTCTACTCCATGCACACACAAGGACTCTCATACCTAGGTGTGTTTCTCTCTGGTATTTAAAATTGCATTGTGAAAGTATTTAAAATTGCATTGTGAAAGTATTTAAAAAATTGCATTGTGAAACCTAGGCCTTTTCCCCCTATACAGGACTCTCAGACCTAGGTGTGTTTCTCTCCAATATTTAAAATTGCATTGTGAATGTATTAAAAAATTGCATTGTGAAAACTAGGCCTTTTCACCCTCTACAGGACACTCAGACCTACGTGTGTTTTTCTCCGGTATTTAAAATTGCATTGTGAAAGTATTTAAAATTGCATTGTGAAATCTAGGCCTTTTTCCCCCTATACAGGAATCTCAGACTTAGGTGTGTTTATCCTTCCCATACTGCAAAACGACATTGCAAAAGTAGTGCCATTCTGGGGGTTGACTTCTTATCAAAGCATTCATCTAGCAAACTTTCTACCATTGTCTGAGCGCCTATCGTCTTGTCCAATTGTCTACTATTGTCTTGTCTCTCTATGTCTCGTCTGCTTGCGCCCCTCCCTGCATCCTTCCTAGTGCTCTCCCTTCCCTGCCCCCCCTTCCTCTTCTCTCCTCCCCCAGCCTACTCTATGGTGCTCTCTGTCTCATATTTTCCAACTGCTTCTCTATCGACTATCCTGCTCTCCTACTAATTCTGGTAGGAAGAAGTTTAAAAAGGACATCCTGGTCTCCAACCCAGGGAGCCCTATCGCTGACACCTATACCAGTGCCTCCTCTAGGCAAACCCTCCCGACATCCTCTTTGTCGTTCCCTCGCCAGACCTATGGACTCTTCATATGGTCTCTGTGCTTTCTCCTCTCTCTTCTTCTCCCATTAATGGTGGCACCCGGTGGGAGGCCCTCCTGGCCTCCTTCGACTCCTCTAAGATCATCAGTAATGTCTACCTGAATGGCACCGTCTTGGTCCAAGGCCCTCAGGCCAATTTTCTCCTCTTTGATAGACGCTTCCCATGCCACATCAACTTCCTTCCTTCTCCTGCTGTCCCCTAACTCCCCTCCAGGGCTTCCTTGCCTTCTCCTGCTGTCTCCTCCTTGGCTACCTTGCCCTCTCTTCCTTCCTCTTCTGCCCCCCCCCTCGGGCTTTTTCTACACCTCCGCAGGGCGTACCTCTGATTTGTACCCCTCCCGAGAAGTCTTTCAAGGATGGCAACCTTCTCCATATTGCCACTCTTAATTCTCGCTCAGCTGTCAAACACTCTTCTGACATTTGTTGCCTCCTAGAAGAACTTGACCTTGATGTCCTTGGTCTCACCGAGACATGGTTCATTGCCAGCTCTGTCACAAGCTATGACACTCTCCTCCCTGACGGCTACAAGATCCTCTATGCGCCCAGGTCCAACCGTTCCGGAGGGGGTGAAGCCCTGATCTTCCCTGAGTGGATTCCTGCCTCTGTCATTCTTATGCAGGCCTACTCCTCTTTCGAATGCCTCATCTGCAGGCTCTCTCTCTCTCTCCTAGACATTCCCTTACTGTGGCTACCATCTATCGGCCACATGGTCACATCTCCTCTTCCCTCCTGGTCTCGACCACACAACTCCTCCTTCTTGGAGACTTTAACATCCACCTGGATGCTTCCTGTCCTACCTCTGGACTCTTCTGCAACCTCTGTGACTCTCTCTCACTCTATATCCTACCCTCTGGCCCGAGACACTCTGCAGGGCACACTCTTGATGTTGTGATATCTACAGACCTTCCCCTCTCTATCCTCTCACCACTCCTCTCTCCTGGAGTGATCACTTTCCCCTTTCCTCGCAGCTCACTCTCTCCACCCCTCATGCCAAGCAAACTCCAGCACTGCCACCTACCTTCTCGGTTATCTGACCCATGAAGCGTGTGTAAGTTGAGGCTTTCGCTGCCACCTTCTCACCCCACTCCCCCTTTGGCTGACTCACACCCTGAAACAGCCCTCTCCATGCTCCACTCTGCTATATCTGATACCCTTAATGCTCTTGCGCCTGTCATGAGGATCCGCTTGAAGCCCAAAGCCAAGTGCAACTCCTGGTACAAATCAGACATCACCACCCTTAAACGCAAGTGCAGGGTGCCTGAGAGGAAATGGCATGCTTCGGGTACATCCTCTGACAAACTGGCCTGCCTCCTGCTCCAAAGGCAATACTGGCTCTCTGTCTGCACCAAGAAGAGAGCCCACATCCAAGACCGCGTCTCTGCGGCATCTAACAACTCAGCCGAACTCTTTCAAATCTGCAAGGGGCTGGCCAATCCTGCTGCAGTTTCTACCTCTCTGGTCCCCTCTCAGGCCCTCTGCATGCCCCTGGCTTCCCATTTCATCTAGGACATCCAGCCCTTTCCTCTTCCTTTGGCTACTTCTCCTCTCTCTGTCTCTGCCTTTCCCCTGTTCTCCCCAGATGAGGTTTCTAGACAAGTCCGATCTATGAAAGTCTTGTCAAAACAGGTTCACCCCTGTTCGTCCAAAACCATCAAGGACCACATTGACACCTTGGCACCTGCTCTGGCTGACTTCTGCAACCACTCCTTCACCACTGGAGACTTCCCTTCCCCCCTGTAGCACTCCCTTGTGCACCCCCTTCTTAAGAAATCATCAGCTGACCCGTCCTGCCCGGCCAACTATCACTCAATCTCCATCACTCCTTTCCTGGGCAAACTCCTGGAAAAGCTGGCCATCTCCCAGTTTAATCTTTACACTGAATCTGTTGGTAGTCTCCATGACCACCAGTCTGGCTTCAGAGCTGCCAGAAGCACGGAAACTGCTCTCCTGAACATCCGTGAAGACATGCTTTCCAACCTCGATTCCCACACCCACTGTGTCCTCATTTTACTCTCTTCTGCCTTTGAGACAGTCAACCATGCCATCCTGCTCAACCGTCTCCGTGATAACCTGGGTATCACTGATCAGGCCCTGGCTTGGCTGACCTCTTTCCTCTCTGATCGACCCTCCCAGGTCCAACTTGGGTCCTTCCTCTCCTCTATCTCTATCTCTACCTGTGGTGTTCCCCAGGGGTCTAACCTCTCTCCCTGGCTGTTCAACCAATACCTGGCACTTCTTGCCCACCGCATTGCTGCCCTCTGCCCTCTGCCCCAACTTTCAGTGCTATGCGGATGACAATCAACTCATCTTCAAGCTCTGTTCTGCCACTTCTTCTCCTTCCCTCATCTCTGACTGTCTGTCTTCTATCCAGGAGTGATGTGCTGCCAATGATCTTTGCCTTAATGCCAGTTAGACAGAGATTCTCCTAATTGGCACACCTGCTCCTTCCTTTCTTGTCACTCTCTGGCCAGCCTCTCTTGGCCCTCTTCCTGCTCACACCAGTGAGGCTAAAAACCTCAGGGGCATCATCGACTCCACACTTTCCTTTCCTCTCCTTCCCCCAGAAGCTCACTGTCTCCAGACCTCTGGTTCTCTCTAGGCTGGACTACTGCAAAACCATCTTTCTAAATCTGCCTGCTTCTACTCTCCTCCCTCTGCAACTCATCCAGAATAGGACTGCAAGACTTGTCATTGGCCTCAAGCCCAGGGATTGTATCTCTCCAGGACTGAAATCTCTGCATTGGCTGGTATTAAGTTCAAAACCCTCTGCATTGTCCACAAGTCCTTCTGGGGCCTGGGGCCTCAATACCTCCAACTCTCTCTTCCTAAATATCTTCCTTCTCGAGCTCTTCGCCTATCTGCCTCCAACTCCCTCCGGGTAAGTCGCTTCTCCAAGCAACGAGTTGGTGGTTGATCTCTTTCTTCGGCTGGGGCCTTCATCTGGAACAGCCACCCCGCCTCCCTGAAACTTGAGGAGGGCCATCTCTGGTTCCGTAAGCACCTCAAAACCTTCCTCTTTGCTTCTGCTTTCTCTCCTCCTCTTTCCTGCTGAACTCCTGGCCGTTACTGATACTGCGCTGGTCACCTGGCTACCCTCAGATCTCGGGCCAAGGTCCCCTACCCCACCAGTTGCACTCCTGCACTGCCTCCCTGGCAACCCCTGCGCTTGAGGACTGTTTTCTGTATCCCTACAGTCCCCTACCAGCACTTGACACCTGATGTCTGCACTTATCCTTGCACTTGCCACCAGCTGGCCACACCTTTTACTTATTGCCTTATTTATTCTATTTATTTTTACGGTCGATCCCATGTAATGCACTGCCCACTACCCCCTCCCCTCTACACTTTCCCCCTTCCCCTTCCCCTGCACTTGCGCGGTCTCAATGTCACCTGGCCTAATAAGATCGCTGTCTGTCTTGCCTCTGTTTCCCCTCCCTTGCCTCGACGCGCCTTGAAACACTTGTGTATAGGGGCGTTATAAATGCCATATCATATCATATATCATATATCATATCATATCATACACAATTGGCTGTTTTATGCTATTCATGCCGAAGCATTGGCAATCAAAGAACCACCACTGTCTCCAGCTCCTGCAGCGAAAGCAAAACCGTGAATGTCACTACATCTGCCCTTGACAGCCCCTAATGAAGTGACCTGGCCAAAACCTTTGAACCTGTCTAATTTGCTCTTATATTGTCTTTCTAATCTGGATTTTGTAGATTGGTGTCGGTATATAGAAAGAAAATGATCTTGGTTCACACATTTCATGATGCAGGTAAATGTGTTAAATATGATACCACACTGATGAGCTACTCAAATGATCTGTAGGAGGATAGATTTCTAAGAGGGGGTGGATATGGTGGCAGCAGCTGGAATGTGTGATATATACAAGGAAGAAGGGAAGCTGGAAATAAAAAAAATAATCATAATGACAGCTATTGCAATTTGGTAATCTATATACATTCAAAGAACTTAGCAGTAATGAACCGATCATTTGTAAACAAGTCCTATTTGCTTTGTCATCATCGGGATGGTGAGGGAGATCACACATGTTCTTTTATTCAACCTTCAGCATACCATACAATGAACATGTGCACATTTCAGAGCGTGACTAGAATAACTTCACAATCCATCTGGTATGATCAGGTTAGTGAGATAGATGTGTTGGGGTATAGATATACCATTGTCAATGCATTGTTGGGTATTGTGACTTTCTCAATTTATTTGATCAGCCTTTTACATGACATGCCAGTTTCCAAATTGCTCAAGAGGAACCACAATCAGATTAGCACAGCAGCAGCAAGTAGAAGGAGTAAATGTGTGATTTCCTAGGTGTGGGATGTAACAAGTACAGTCCTTATGGAGTGTAGTGTGTATAGTGTAACAAACTCATGGTGGCAACAGTAACGACAGACACAAGTGATCACAGATCAAGGGTGTTTATTGAACTATAAATGCAGGGTGGAAAAACACCCAACCTAAACCTAAATATAAGATGGGAGCAAGCTTCGACCATCAAATGAAATATAAGGCAGTCCTTGTGGCATTGTGTCAAAATAAAAAAGGCCTATACAAAAAAAAACTATTGCCAATTCCTTATAACTAATTACAGAAATATTGTGGGATAGGGTTTCAATAAAGAAAGAAGTGTGTGTAAATAATGAGTCAGGATGTGATTGCCAGAGGTCTCCCTTCCCCACGTTTTGAGCACAGGACAAAATGCATTTCCAGAGCGCAGCACACGCGTGAGCATTCTGTAGTGATGGTCTGTTCAGAATGCGGGGGCACGCGAGTCATTCTCCCTGTTATGCTTCAGAGCTTGGCTCGCGTGACCCCGCAGTGACCGTCGGAGCCGTGAAGGAGTGGACGGGCACGGCGGGCCCCTTACAATAAAACTTACCAAGTTCCCCTTCGTCACGCCTCCGCCTCAGTTCTTTCATTGGCTACGAGGACGGGGGGCCCGCCACGGCATCGGGCACAGCGGGCTGCAGTGAACGTAGCGCGGACTCGCTGGGGCTGCCGCAGCACCTTCCCAGCCTCTCCCTGCTCACAGGGCCTCGCCGACGGCTGGAGGCCCGGGTCTGGGCGAGGCCGCGCCGCAGCTGGTGACACGGGCCAGCATTCATGGGCACAGGGCCCAGTTGAGAGCTGACCTCCCTGGACGTCACATGAGGTGAGGAGGAGGGGAGGCAGGGGGCAGCAGATGACACAGTTGGACTGTGTCGACAAGGAACCCGGAGTGACACGCCCCTAAACAGAGGGAAAACAAGCCCTACAAGGCGAGAAACGAAAGCAAGCATAAACATTGAAAGCTTTCAAGGTGCACAGGGAACTGCTAAGGAGGCAGTTACACTAATAGTAGTGCACGAGTCTAGCCCTGAATCAAGGCAAGGTTAAAGCAGAAAGACGATTGTGCAGGATTTTAAGGGAATTCTTGACAAGTGTTAAGCCCTGACACAAAGTTAAAGCACCAAGAGGCCAGTGTGCAGAGAACCAGTACGGACAAACAGAATTTGACTAGCCGACTGCAGCAAGGGAAACACTGCAACCATTATGGCGGCAGCAAGCATGGCCCCGCCCCCACCTTTCCTACCTGAGCCAGGAGCACCACCCATAAGGTGGGACAGGTGGAAGAAGATCTTTGATACCTACCTGATAGCAATTGGAGGCGATACATTTGCAGCAGGAAGGAAAGAGGCGATACTTCTGCACAACCTGGGCACTGAGGGTCGCAGTGTATATGATGGTTTACCTCAGCCACCTTTGGAGGGCCAAGGCGATATGGACCAGTACACTATAGCTGAGTGGAAACTGGAAATCCATTTTGAAGCTAAGAAGAACACAACGTTTGAAAGGCACAAGTTTTTCCAAAGAGTTCAAGAGGCACAGGAGCCAGTAGAAAACTTTGTGGCAGCACTAAGGTCACTAAGTCACACATGTGAATTTGGAGGATTGATAGACTCATCGATATGAGATCAGCTGGTGCGTTGCACTAGCAATATGAAAATACAAGAAAGACTGTTAACTAAAGATGTAACTTTAGAGGTGGCAATTGAGATTGCAAGAGGAATGGAACAGACTCACAAGTACATGTCCACGATGAAGAGTGAGAAATCGGAGGGTGAAGTAGCAGCTGTGAGAGCATTTAAGAAAACGAATTTGAGCAGAGAAGTCAAATGCTACAAATGCGGAAGCAATCGCTACATATCTACAAGCACGTTTTGTCCAGCAAAGAACATTTTCTGTTTGAAGTGCAAGAAAAAAGGGCATTTCGCCAGGGTGTGCAGAGAATCGGGGCAAGTGCAGTGTATAGAGTCTGGTGCAAGAATTTCGGAGCAGGAAGAAAGAGCAGATGTGGCTCAAATGACCCAGACCAAACACGTGCTGGAAGTGTCAGAACCATCCGGCAAGCAAAGTGCTCCGACTGACGTGTTTATGATGAATGGAAGAGTAGTGGCATTGAAAGTGGATAGTTGCTCCCCATGGACACTGATTTCAAGGAAAACATATGAAGTCTGTTTGCAAAGGAAGATAGAGAAATTGGAGGAGCACGGCATAGAACCATATGCCTACGGAAACGTGAAGATAGACGTGCTAGGAAAATTCAAAGCAATGATTAAGTATAAAGGCAGAAGTTGTGAGTCGGACGTGTTTGTCACGAGAGAAGGATCGTCCTTGTTAGGCTGGGAGGAACAGCGTAAACTTCGAATAAGGATACAGGCAAGTGCGGAAGATCCTGTTTCTGTAGCTGAAGTACATGATAAATGGGAGGAAGAGTTCCCAGCAGTCTTTGAAGGAGAGTTGGGGATGGTGAGAGACTTTCAACATGAGATTCGTTTAAAGGAAGGAGCAGTTCCCAAGGTGCACAAGGTGAGGCCGATACCTCATGACCTAAGAGAGAGACTTAAGACTGAAATTGAATCTCTATTACAGAAGGGTATTATTGAAGAAAGTGAAAGTTCTGAATGGTTATCACCAGTCGTGTGGCGGCCAAAGCTAATGGTGACATAAGACTTTGCATTGATATGAGGGACATCAACAGGAACATTCCAGTGGACAGGCACCCTTTGCTGATAATAAGTGACAAGATGCCAACTTTTGGCAAGGCCCGACTATTTTCTGTGATTGATCTGTCTCAGGCTTATCACCAGATATCCTTGAAGGAGGAGTGCCAACATTTGACGGCGTTCATTACAGTTTCTGGAACTTTCAAATATCGAAGGATGCCATTCGGACTTGCCTCGGCAGCGGCTGTGTTTCAGAAGATAATGGACAAAGTGATGGAGGGTGTGAGGAATGTTGTGGTGTTCCAAGATGACATGCTAGCATTTGCAAATTCTAAGGAGGAACATGATGAAGTGTTGAGAGAAGTGTTGGGAAGGTTGTCGGAAGCTGGAATGACTTTGAGAAGAGACAAGTGTAAGATTGCTGTAAAGAGAGTAGAGTTTCTCGGACATGAGATCGATGAATTCGGTGTGAGACCAAAAAAATGTTTGGTAGAAGCTGTAGAAAAAGCTCCCGTACCGACAGATAAGGACCAAGTGAGGTCATTTTTAGGACTCGCAGAATATTACCATCATTTTGTGAAAGATTTTGCTACAGTGTCGGCCCCAATGAGGATGATTTTTAAGAAGGGGTCGAGATTTGAGTGGACTTCAGAATGTGGAAAGGCATTTGAAGGGATCAAGGAAGCAATCAGTAAAGCACCGTCTATTGGGAGGTTTAACCCCAGGGATAAGACTGTTCTAATTGTAGATGCAAGTTTGAAGGGGTTAGGAGCCACTTTGGTACAGTTGGATGTGGACAAGAAGGAGAGGGTGATTGCCTTTGCTTCAAGAGCGTTGAGGGGGGCTGAGTTCAAGTATTCAGTGATTGAAAGAGAGACTTTGGCCATGTTTTGGGCTGTGTTACATTTTAAATTTTTCTTGTGGGGCAGGCGATTTGTAGTTCGTTCTGATCACAAGCCACTAGTACAGTTGTTCGAGAGTGGTAGGTGGGCTTTGGGCTCGCCAAGGATAAGTAGGTGGGGTTTGGGTCTTCAAGGGTACAACTTTGATCTGAGTTATCTTCCTGGGAAGAAGAATTTGGTAGCAGATTGTCTATCGAGAATGCCCTTAAGAGAAATTGAGGAAGTGGAAGATGAGATAGTGGAGGAATCAGTGATAGCTGAAGTTAGTGGGGCTGTGGACCAAGAAAAGTGGTTACAGGGAGAGGAGTCCGATGAGGAACTTACGTTGATCAAAGAATGGACTGTGAAGGGATGGCCCCACAGGGAAGATTTGGATAAGAATTTTAACAATTGGTGGGAAGTTAAAGAAGAATTAAATGTAGGTGAAGGCAGATTGAGAAGAGGTCGCTGTGTGATACCTCTGCTGGCAGTCAGGCAGACCCTTTTGGAGCTGGCCCATGAGGGCCATCCAGGGGAAAGTGCTATGAAGAGGAAACTCAGGCAGAATTTCTGGTGGCCGCGTATAGATAAAATGGCAGAGAGGTGGGTGAAGGATTGCATGGAGTGCCAATTGAGTGACAAAACCAAGGTGATGAGAGAAACACCGTTGAGCTTTAACAGGGTGCCAGAGCAACCGTGGTCTAAGGTTGCGGTAGACATTGTGGGACCCATAATGGGGTTAGGTGATGGATTGAAATTTTTATTTGTGTTGGTGGATTTCCACACGAAATGGATCGAATGGGAAGCAGTAAGGGAGGTCACAGCTAGAGAGCTAATTGTGTTCTTAGAGAAGATTTTTCTGAGAGAAGGTGTGCCCACTGAACTAGTTTCAGATAACGGAGTTCAGTTTGTCTCGGTGGCAATGAAAAAATTCCTCAGTAGCTATGGGATCAGACATGTTAGGACTGCGTTATACCCCCCATGGGCCAATAGCCTGGTGGAAAGGGTAAACCGACTTTTGAAGGAAGGTTTGCAGTTAGCCATGAAGGCAAGGCAGCCATGGAAGCAGATGTTAGAGATAATGACATGGAATTATCTCACTACCCCGCATTCAGTGACAAAGGTGTCACCATTTGTTTCTCTAAAAAGAAGGGAACCTGGAACTAAACTGTGCCCAGGTTGGTTGGGAGTAGCGGGAGTAGTTCATGTAGATAGAAAACAGATAATGAGATGTATCAGGGAGAGCCAAGAAAGAAACAAATTGTGTTTTGATGCACGGGAGAAAGTGAAAGAGCATGAGTGGAAGGTAGGAGATATGATATATGTAAGGAATCCGAGAATAGTGAACAAATGTTTGGACAGCAAGTTCATGGGTCCAAAAAGGATTACCGCAGTGAAGAAGAGTGTGGTTATATTGGAAGGAGGAGAGGTCTGGTCCAAAGGGAGAATTGCTAAAGCATATTGTGAGGATAAGAGAGTGGAAAATAATGACAGAAAAAAGAAAAGAGATGAGGAGAGGGGAAGAGTTCAAGGCGGGGGTGAGAGCGTACAAAGAGGAAGTGCTCATGACAGTTCTGATGGTAGTGTTCAAGTTGAGAATGAGAATGTGGTTGAGAGAAATGGTGATGGAAATTCTGGTGGTTATCAGAGATTCAGGTCAAAACCTGTGTGGATGAAAGATTATGCTTCCTATTGATATATGGTGCATCAATATTGTTCTAATCGTATATGTAGAGATACAGATTTTTTCTAATTTAATATTTCGAAAGCTTAAAGTGATGTTGGCTCAACAGTTTTAAAAAATATATATAAATTTCATCTTTTTTAAATGTACTTGTAATGTTAGGTCTTTCGGACTTTCAGATTTTGTTGTTCTGTAAGGAGGGAGGTGTGTAGTGATGATCTGTTCGGAATGCGGGGGCACGCGAGTCATTCTCCCTGTTATGCTTCGGAGCTTGGCTCGCGTGACCCCGCAGTGACCGTTGGAGCCGTGAAGGAGTGGACGGGCACGGCGGGCCCCTTACAATAAAACTTACCAAGGCCGTGCCCCTTACAATAAAACTTACCAAGTTCCCCTTCGTCACGCCTCCGCCTCAGTTCTTTCACATTCCCAGCATGAGCCGGCAGTTCTGTATCAGCTATCAGGTTCTTCGCTGGCCAAGTCTCTTTTCAATAAAAAGACTCTTGCCTTTGAAGCCTGATGTATTCAACAAACAAACACAAAGTTCTGCTTCACGTATACTTTGGGTGATGGCTTCACCCCTGGGTCCCCCTCTTCCGGGTGTAGACCCTTCACAAATCGTATTCAATAAATCAACTAAACAGCTCTTTTCCAAATGAACTTTGGGTGATAACTTCTCACCCCTGGATCTCTCTCAGCCTGGCTCAGACCCAAATGACAAGGGGGACAATTCACTTCCCCATGTCTTCCAATAGTTCTTGCATTCACGTATCAATGTTTTTTTAAACAGTTCTCCAGGCTTTGCCCCTTTTTGGTGGCTTCCATCTGCCGGGTTCACTCTCGCCAACTTTTACAAACAGTTCACTGTGGAGACCCTTTGCTCGGGTTTACTTCGGGTTAACGCACTGTTCATAGGGACTTCAGGTCTCACCCCTTTACGTTAGCATCCCTCTGCCGGGTTCACACTTGCCAACGTTTACC
The DNA here is from genome assembly GCF_040938575.1 of Ambystoma mexicanum. Taxonomy (NCBI): domain Eukaryota; kingdom Metazoa; phylum Chordata; class Amphibia; order Caudata; family Ambystomatidae; genus Ambystoma; species Ambystoma mexicanum. The sequence continues at coordinate 555,254,773 of NC_090932.1, forward strand.
TTTCCATTAGCATCCCTCTGCCGGGTTCACTCTTGCCAACTTTTTCTGATACATTGTTCTTGCGCTTATTTCACCAAGCGAGCTTCAATTCCCTTAGCTTCGCAATCATCTGTAGGTCAAAGACTTTCGTCGGTACAGATGATTTTACAGGACCCGGGTATGACCACTTTGATCTCTTTTTGCCTCTTCCCAATGCCTCCTGGTTACAGTAGTTTCCACCTTAGGGTAATTGCCCAGAGTGTCCTTCGTGAGCACCCATGTGGTGCCGGACTCCTATGTTGCTGGTTTTCCCCCTCTTTTATCAATAGTTTCTTTATGCTTCTTCAAAAGTTCAAATTAGCCGTTGGCTATTTATTGTTCAACACAGTTTGGTTTCTGATCGGCTTGTCCCTCAATTTACCGGCTGTGATGAACTGTTTGGCTGTCTTCTCTTTCGAGTCAAGGTTGGTGCCTTAGAGACCTGTGTTTCTCCCTGGCTTGGTTATCAGCGGAGGAGGGTCTTGTGTTCCATAGACATCTGCTGCAACACACGCTGGCTCTTGTTTGCAGACTTATGATTCCCTCTGCGGAGGCTTCACAGGCCTTGGTCGGAAAGGGCAAGGTAGCTTCTCTTCTTGTCACCCTTTCGGTCTGTCTTTCTCCTTCTCTTGAACTGCAGTGCTGAGTTAGCTCTCCCGTTGTGCAGTCTGCCTTACTCGTCCTGTGCTCTTGTGCTCCACCTTTTATCCCTGTGGGGAAGGGAAAGGGCTGTCAGGTGTGTGTGATTCTGGTCAATTGCCTGACTTTGACTGACCCTTGTATTGGGACATGTCAGGTGAACACCTCCAGAATTAGTCTGTTATCTTTCATGTTGTGCAAAGGTGTTTGTGTTGGAATGGGGGACAGTTGGAATGTTTGAGTATCCTACAGGGTATAGAGAGTAAGAAGTGTTGTATGGGATTAAAGTTTTCCTGCTAGGGGTTTGGGTAACTTCAGAAGGATGAGATTTGTATGGTGTGTGGAACAAATGGGAATTATCAGGATTATTGTCGGAAAATTAACATGGGGGTTTGTGGGAACAGTAGTGTTTTGTCTGAGCAAGTTGGGAATGCAGGAAATGATAATCAGAGAGATGAGAAAGAGAATAACTGGGAGTATTCGGGTAGGACTGGGAAAAGCAGAAATTCTGACAGAGGTGGGCTCTGGATGTAACTGGGTTTGGGATACTAGGGGATTTGATATATTTGTTCAAGAGAGTTTTGGGGGGAGGAAGGGAGGTAGATGTATTAAACCCTACAAAGGCCTTGGGTATCTCGTCCTCCTCTCGTTCTTCAGTACAATACTGCAGCTCATCTGGGGCATTTCCCCAAACATACCCCCGGATCCTCCTACCTAGGTCATCCTCCCTCACTCGTCCACGCCATGGTTGGGATCTGAGGGCCCTGGCCACCTGAATAAGGGACTTCCGAGGTCTACTTGGGAGAATACCCTCAGGTTTCTCACAATAGGGGCCAGTCACTCAATGACAGATTATATCGGCTCAATTGAGCCACCTGGCGTGTTACTGAGGCACAGCTCATAAACATAGATGCAAATGTAGGTGAGCTATATATAATTTCAACTCTCAGCTCAACTACAAGGGAAGTTCCGACTCAGTTGATAAGGAAAACCACAGCTTCAACAAAAGCACTGGAGCTGGACTTTGCCTATACCGAGGTGCAAGATGTTCTAAACAGTCAACTCAAACATCAGGCTAGATACAATCTATCAAACCTGGCCACAGGAACTTGCTTAAGATGCTATGTAAGGAAGGCATGGTATCAAACAGTGAAGACAGACAAGTTCAAATTCAAAATCATCTTTTTATTTCTTGCATGTTTGCAGTGCTGCCCGCATTGCCTCTTATGCCCAAATACCTCTGTGGTGCCCTGAGGATAATTGTCCTGTACTTTGTGTGTTTCTCTATTGCCATCTCGCAGCAATTCCAACATGGCTGCCGCCTTTTACCACAATGTGTGCCCTGCCTGAGTGCTCACCCATTGGGTATTTCATTCTTCAAAGTATCCTATTTGGGACCGGCAGGCTTTAGCCGGCCCGCTCAACAAAGGCCTACTTGCTGGGCTGCACTCACTTGGCTGTGTCTTCCCATACCATCGTAGCTTGGACCATCTGCTCCCTCTCCAGCTCGATTGCATGCCTGGAGGTTGTGCCACAGGCAATGCTATTCCTGCACAGAGGTAGGAGTTAGACCAGGGAATCTATAGCAACATCTCTCTTTTTTCATTTAGAAAAATACGAGGAAAAAAGAAAAAAAAAGCATTTCAAAATTTTAATTCAAAATCATCTCATTTTTGCACGTTCGCCGTGCTGCCCACACTGCCTCTTGTGCCCAAATACCCCTCAGGTGCTGTGAGGAAAATTGTCCTGTACTTTGTGTGCTTCTCCATTGCCGTCTCGCAGCAATTCCAAGATGGCTGCCAACATTTACCATGATGTGTGCCCTGCCTGAGTGCTCACCCATTGGGTATTTCATTCTTCAAAGTATCCTATTGGTTACCGGCAGGCTTTAGCCAGCTCCCTCATCAAAGGCCCACTTCCTAAGGCCCCTGTCTGCTCCCTGTCTGCTGTCGGTTCCTTGCATGAGGTCTTCCTGCACCACTCGCATTGAGGATGGTGCTCCCACACTCTTCAGTGGAGCTTGAACTATTGTGACACTCTCACTTCATCAACCATGAGTTAGTCACCTCTACCTCGACATACTCCTACACTTCTGACTTTCCCAACCTCACTACATCTCACCTGGACTCCCACTCTTATTGCCTGTGACTGTTCTGTGTTTTCTAATAATGTTAATGTATCTGTGTTTTCACTTTGTGATAATAATTTGAATTTAGCTGTGTTTTCAGCTTCTGCTAATAATTTGAATTTAGCTGTGTTTTATCTTCTGCTAATTTGAATCTAGCTGTGTTTTCAGCTTCTGCTAATAATTTGAATTTAGCTGTGTTTTCATCTTATTCTAACAATTTGAATTTAGCTGTGTTTTCATCTTCTGCTAATAATTTTGAATTTAGCTGTGGCCTGTGGCTGTATTGTGTATTGACTTTGGCTGCACCCAGTGACTAGCTTGTGCTACCCTGTCCTGCTGTTCCTGTCTTTTCCCCCTTCTGCTCCCCCACCGCTCCGCTACTCTCTCTCTTCTCCAACCTCCACAACACCTATGGCACTCTCTGTCTCTCCCATTTTCTCTAACTGCTTCTCCATTGACCATTTCTCCCTTTTCACTAAGTCTGGTAGGAAGAAGTTCAAAAAGTATATCTTGGCCTCTAACCCTGGTCTCCCTATTGCTGACACCTCCATCGGCGATTCCTCCAGACACACCCTCACGACATCCTCTTTGTCATTCCTTCACCGGACCTGTGGACTCCTCATATGGTCTCTCTCCTCTCTCCCTTCTCTTCTTCACCCATTAATGGTGGCACCCGGTAGGAGGCCCTCCTGGACCACTTTTACTCCTCTAAGGTAATCATTAATGTCTACCGGAATGGCACCATCCTGGTCCAAAGCCCTCAGGCCAACCTTCTCCTCTTTGATAGATGCTTCCCATGCCTCATCAATTTCCTTTCTTCTCCTGCTGTCCCTTCCCTCCCTTCTTCAGCTTCCTTGCCTCCCCGTTCTGCTTCCTGCTTGGCTACCTTGCCCTCTCCTCCTTCCTCCTCAGCCCTCCCTCTGGCTCCTTCTACACCTCCGCAGGGCGTGCCTCTAATTTGTACCCCTCCCCAGAAGTCTTTCAAGGTTGGCAACCTTCTCCATATTGCCACTCTCAACTCTTGCTCAGCTGTCAAACACTCCTCTGACATCTGCCGCCTCCTGGAAGAATTCGACCTTGATGTCCTCAGTCTCACCGAGACATGGTTCACGGCCAGCTCTGTCACAAGCTTTGACACTCTCCTCCCTGATGACTACAAGATCCTCTCCCTGCCCAGACCCAACTGCCTGGGTGGAGGTGTAGCTTTGATCTTCCCGGCGTGGATTCCTACTCTGTAATCCCTATGCAGGCCTATTCCTCCTTTGAATGCCTTGTCTGTCGGCTTTCACTCTCTCCCAGCCACTCTCTCACCATTGCTACTATCTATCGGCCACATGGTCAGACTACCTCTTTCCTCTCCGAGTGGGCTGACCTCTCCTCCTCCCTCTTATCCTCGACCACTGAACTCCTCCTCCTTAGAGATCTCAATATCCACCTAGAGGCTTCCTGTCCCTCTTCTGTACTCTTTCACAACCTCTGTGACTCTCTCTCTCTCTCTCTCTGTCTATTCTTCCCTCTAGCCTGACTCACTCTGCAAGGCATACTCTGGATGTTCTCCTCTCCTCTGACTTCCCCCTCTCCAACCCTCTCACCACTCCTCTCTCCTGGAGCGATCACTGTCTCCTTTCCTCCCATCTCTCCCTCCCTATCCCGCAGGCCAAGCCTGCTCCAGCACTGCCATCTACCTTCTCGGTCATCCAGCTCATGAAGCGTGCGTCAGTTGAGGCTTTTGATTACACTTTCTCTCCTCCTCCTTCACCTCTGGCTGACTCTCATCCTGACACTGAACTTCTTCTGCAACTCTTGGTATGACTCTGACCTAGTCACCCTTAAACGCAAGTATGGGTGGCTGAGAGGAAATGGCAGGCATCTTACGCATCCTCTGACAAACTGGCCTGCCGCCTGTTCCAAAGGCAATACCAGCTCTCTGTCCGCACTAAGAAGAGAGCCCACATCCAAGCCCACGTCACAGCAGCATCTAATAACTCGGTCGAAATATTTAAAATCTGCAAGGAGCTGGCCAATCCTGCTGCAGTCTCTACTTCTCCTGCCCCTCCCAGGCCCTATGCACGGCCCTCCCCTCCTCTCCTCCTCTTCCCTCCTATTTATCCGTTACCCGCTGCCCCCCTGCAGCTGCCTCTCCTCCCTCTTTCTCTTCCTTTCCTCTGTTCTCCCCTGATGAGATTTCCAGACAAGTCCAATCTATTAAAATGTCTCATCAAAACAGGTTCTTCCCTGTTCATCTAATACCATCAAGGACCATATTGACACCCTCACTCCTGCCCTGTCTGACTTCTGCAACCACTCCTTCACCACTGGAGCCATCCCCTCCGCTATGAAGCACTCTCTTGTGCACTCTATTCAAAAGAAACCTATGGCTGACCCCTCCTGCCCGGCTAACTATCGTCCAATCTCTATCACTCCTGTCCTGGCAAACTCCTGGAGAAGCTGGCCATCTCCCAGCTTAATCTTCACACTGATTCTGTTGGTTGCCTCCATGACCATCAGTCTGGCTTCAGAGCAGCCAGAAGCACAGAAACTGCTCTCCTGAACATACGTGAAGATCTGCTCTCCAACCTTGATTCTAATCTCCCCTCTGTCCTCATCCTACTCGTTCTCTCTTCTTCCTTTGACACGGTCAACCATGCCATCCTGCTCAGCCGTCTCTGTGATAACCTGGGTATCACTGATCAGGCCCTGGCCTGGCTGACCTCCTTCCTCTCCAACCAACCCTCCCAGTTCCAACTTGGGTCCTTCCTTTCCTCCAGCGTGGGGTTCCCCAGGGGTCTAACCTCTCTCCCTGGCTTTTCAACCAATACCTGGCACCCCTCACCCACCGCATTGCTGCTCTCTGCTCCAATTTTCAGTGCTATGCGGATGACACTCAGCTCGTTTTTAGGCTCCTGTCTGCCACCTCTTCTCCCTCTCTCATCTCTGTCTGTCTGCAATCCAGGAGTGGTGAGGCTAAGAACCTTGGCGTCATCTTCAACTCCACGCTTTCATTTTCTCCACACATCTCTGAGGTCTCCAAGAAGTCAAACTACCAACTGCACCTGCTTCCTTTCTTCTGCTTCCAGCAGAATCCCACTGTCTATAAGAGCTCTGGTTCTCTCTAGGCTGGACTACTGCAACAGCCTCTTCCTAAATCTGCCTGCTACTACTCTCCGCCCTCTGCAACTCATCCAGAACAGGACTGCAAGACTTGTCCTTGGCCTCAAGCCCAGGGATCGTATCTCTCCAGCCCGGAAATCTCTTCTCTGGCTCCCAGTGGCTGCAAGGATTCAGTTCAAGATGCTTTGCATTGTCCACAAGGCCTTCTGGGGCCTGGGTCCGCAATACCTTCAACTCTCTCTTCAGAAATACCTTTCTATTTGAGCTCTTCGCTTCACCACCTCCAACTCCCTCAGAGTCTGTTGCTTCTCCAAGCAACGAGTTGGGGGTAGATCTCTTTCTATGGCTGGGGCCTCCCTCTGGAACAGCCTCCCTGCCTCTCTGAATCTTGAGGAGAACTATCCTTGGTTCCGGAAGCACCCCAAGAGCTTCCTCTTTGTTTCTGTCTTCTCTCTTCCTCTCCCCTGCTGATCTCTGTCTGTTTCAGCACTGGGCACCTGGCTACCCTCTGATTTTGAGCCCAGATGTCTGCCCACCCAGCCGCACACCCTTACCTCCTCCTGGCAACCCTACAGTCCCTTTCCTGCACTTATCAGACACCCGTTGTCTGTGCCTTATTCTTGAACTTGCCACCTGCTGGCAGCACTACCTGTTGTTGTTGATCACATGCTCAGCACTTTCCACTCCTCCTCTGCCCCTTGCACATTTTCCCCCCTCTCTCACCCTTGCACGTTCTCAATGTCATTGGGCCTAGTGAGATCGTTGTTTTGTTCCTCTCTTGTACCCCTCCCTGCCTCGTGGCGCCCTGAAACACTTGTGTATGGGCACAATATAAATAAAATATATCATATCAAAAGTGATCACAGTTCAAGGGTATTTATTGAACTTTACTAGGTTGGTTGAACGCCTATCTAAACCTAACTCTAAAGATGGGAGCAAGCTATGACCATCAAAAGAAAATAATGCAGTCCTAGTCAAGTCTGTTAAAATAAAAGAGCCTATACTAATAAACCTATTGGCAATCCTTACTTCTAAATACAAAATTGTGTGAGATAATAGTGTATGCAAACAGAAAAGTGTTCAAGAAATAATATGACAGGATAGTTGAGCAGTTGGCTTCCCTTCCCCACGTTTTCAGAACGGCGCAAGGCGGCACGTTCGAGCTTTGCACACACTCTGGCTTCTCTGCCACGAGGCTACAGTTCAAAGCAAAATGTATCAGAGCGTTTTTCCAAAGCTTCTTTTCCAATAGCAATCTCTTACTAATGAGGGCCTGTTGCAACAAATAAGCAGCAAAGTTCCTTTCTTATCAGGGCTTTCACATGTACACATTTTCGTTTTCAATATTCAGTATGGGTCTCTCTCCCTCAGGCTTGGACCCCTTTTTGCCACAATGTTCTCCCTTGTTTGGGCTTAAACCATGCAATCTCACTTTCTACTTTTTCAAATGTGGGCTGGATTTTGCTTAACCGTTGCAGGACCACTTTGATTCACTTCACACAATGTTTTTACTTTCGTTTTTGCCACCTCTTGGCTGGATACCTTTACAGAGACCTTCCATTGAGCACCCACGCTGAGTTGGACCACTCTGTCACTGGTATTGTATCTTTCCTTCTCAAAGTTCAACCATTCATCAGCAATTTAGCTTTACTCGCATCTTTCATCACATGCGTTTAACAATGTCTGTTCCTTCACACATTATACAATGTTGTTGCTTGATTTCAACACAGACCAGTCTTGCATCGGCCTCTCCAACTCACTGGCTGTGTTGATCTCTCTTGCGCTACTTTGTTCATGGAGCCAAAGATGATACCACAGCGGCCGCTGCTCCTCTCTGACTTGGTTTGCTATGCAGGACGGCCTCTGGTATCTCCAACACACAATGCAGGATTCTTTATCCTGGTTTCCTGGTCTTACGTTTTCTGATCTACAAGGGTTTTGAAAGTAACCGTTTCCTGTTGGAAAGGTCAACAGTATTCCTTCTTGGTTTCCCATCTTTCTCCCCTCGTTCAGCGGCCTTCTCAAAATTGCTGCTCCTTTGTGTGCTTTGCCTTGCTCAGAGTGTGCTCTCGTGCTCCGCCTTTTATCTGTGTGGGGAAGTTTAATGGAAGTCAGGTGTGAGTGACTGACAGTAATTGCCTGACTTCGCTTGACCATAGTAGCGGGACATGTCAGGTACACTGCTCAGGTGTGAGTCTGTTTCTCACTGAGCGGGCTGTCCATGTGTAAGTGTTTGTGAAAGGAAAGGGGGAGGGGTAAAGTTCCCCGGTATCCTTCCTGGTAGGATGGGTAAAGGTGTCACAAGGAGGAGGGATACTGCATCCCACCATTCAGTGTCCCACTCCCCGAAGACCCCAAGGTCTGGATCCAAAGGCGATACCCGTGTCTTGACCACCTGAGAGAGAGATCCTCAGGGACTAGCGGGTGAGGCACCTTCTGGTTTCTCACAGCCAGTAGAAGGTATTTGGCCACAGAGGAAGATGTGGAAGTTGGTTGTGCACCTTTCAGGCCAAAGGCTCAGTCGATAGTGTGTAGGTAACAACAAGTCAGATTGTCCTAGGCCCATAGGCGGACTTCAACTGTGACTGGGTAATCCATGTGAAGTATGGGAGGTGAACCTCTTTGAAGTTCGGCTTGATAGCTAATGACTGCCTGTCAGGAGGTTTTACAAATGTCCTATCTGTGATAAGACTTTCGAAACCCTACCTTGGATGAACAGGGGGACACCCCTTAGGTTTAGCCTGAACTACCCAAAGGTTCTGTATCTATGGCTAAGCAGCCAGGCATAGTCTAGGAGGTACAAGGGCTGCAGTGAGGCACACAGTACTCAGAGCATACACTTAGTTCAAGGAGACACTCATACACTAGCAGTTACAGAAAAATAAATATTTATTTAATATACACTAAAGCTTGTAACTTCTAAGTAAGTTAAGTAGTATCACACTGTAGCATTACACCCAGAATATATATGCAATATCAAAAGGGTAAAAGATACTTTAGAACACTTTTAAAGTAACACAAAATTGTTAGAAACTTCTCAAACAGGTATGCAAACTGTAGCAGTTAACCCCTGCTTAACCAAGTTTTAGGAAGTACAAGCCTATTCTAAGAGACTCTCACAGAGTCAAGGGGGTACTCAGGGTCCAGTGACCAAGCTCAAAAGAAGGACAGCAGGTAAGCAGCAAACAAAGCAGAGTCTATGAAGAGGTCTTCAGGGTTAAAGGTAAGTAGCACAAGATTTATTTGGTAGAGAGCACAATAGGTTGTCCACCCCAATGCAGCTCAATGTAGGCTTGGGAGGGGATGCAAGTAACAGCTTAACTGCAACCCTCCAAAGCATAGGAACAACCAAGCAGGCCCTGTGTAAGTACTAAGAGATGAACAGTTCCTTATCACTGAATAAGCTTATGCAACAGGACGGTCTGCAAGGAGAGTTGACAGAGTGGACAGCAGACCCCAGTTCGAGTTCTTGGTTGTGGCGACTGAAGAAAAGAACTTGCAATGGATCTGATGGTTGCTCTTGAGTACTTGGACGCCCAGCAGAAGATCACAGTGGCTTGTTGGCACCTTTTTCAAGACACAGTTGAAGGACTGTTGTTGTGCGGTGGACTTTGCTGCGGTTCTCGGTCCTCGTCTCAACCGAGGGGACTTTCAGGAATGGGATCCTGCCTCTGGAGGTCCAGGAGGATGCTGGCAAAGTTTCAAACAAAACCGCGCTTCGGTTGACGTTGCACCAGAAAGTGGCACAGGACCTTCGAGTATTGGTGAATTGCAGGCCTTTGAGGTCACAGTTTTTCCAGGAAGGGCACAAAATGAAGTTAATATTCACACTAGTTAGGCCCACCAATCCAAAGGAGGAAGTCCTATGCTTCAGGGCTTTCCTGTCACACAGAAATTGAAGTTCGGACTGAAGCGGTTACTCAGACGGCTCTGGTGGTTGCTGGAGGTGGCTGCGGACATCCTTCTTCATCTTCTTTGGATTTTCATTTCCAGTGGTCGATTCTGAGTTTCTGCTCCAGGACTGTCATATTTATGCAGGAACACTGGCTGAACACACCAATCACCAGACAAGCCTTCATGCAAATCTGGTGGTTGACTGTCCAAAGGGGAGATCCACCCTCCCACCACAGACTGGTTCCAGGTGGGCACACTGCAGAGCGGATACCAGGGGAGTTTTGGTCACCTCCCCCACTTCATGTCCTTTCAGGCACTCAGAGAGCCTTAGCTCGCTTTCCAAGAGAGACCCGCCAAAGACAAAAGACCCATTAGGACGTCACCTACCCAGGCAGGTAGAAAAAGGCTCAATAAAGAACAAGTCATCATGAACAGGGATTAAAAAAGTGTAGCCACCATTTTAGGCAATGTTGGCCCTAATGTCCCCTTTCAGAGCTGCTATTTCACCTTGCGACAAAAGATCAGCAATAAGTCATGCAAAAAGTCAACTGCCACAAGCCTGTCAGATGAACTTGTAACAGTAACTAAAAGTTACTGAAACCTTGGGAAAAGGGAAACTGCATTTTCCCTCAGCACTGCGGAAAAGGTGGGTGTGCTGATCTCACAAAATAAAATACAGGAGAGACACAAAGGTGGCCCTCTGCCCTGGTAACTTGTGTTAACACAGGTAAAGTATATACGGAAGCTCAAGGAGCTTCCAGCAACACTGCACAGAAAGTGCTTGGTGCTGCAATAATAAAATGTAGCTGCCAGAAAACATGGAGGAACGCATAACTCCATTAAAGAATATCAAGCACAGATAAAGAAGGGTTCCCAAGGTTAGAATAGAAGAATGAGTGAATGTGGAAAAAGGTTCCCACTCACTCAGTGGTCCAGTACTAATACTGGGGGGCTCACAAAGTGGGTGAAATTTTCACCCAAGAAGGAAAATCCTCATAATACTGTCCCAGAAACAACCCTGACCTTTGAATAGGAATAGACACAAATTGGTTATTATTGCCCCTTTAGACTTCACAGCTTTAATGATGTAGCAGGTTAGGTAGAGGTCAGGTCCTGCTAGGAGGAAACTAATGTGGTAATTCATGGAATCAAGCACCCTGCCCATGCCATGCTGGCAGCCCATCCACCCTGACCATGCCCCTCAGGCAGTCCATCCACCCTCCTGATGCCCCGTAGGCAGCCCATCCACCCTGACCATGCCCCGCAGGCAGCCCATCCACCCTGGCCATGACCCACAGGCAGACCATCCACCCTCCCCATGCCCCGCAGGCAGCCCATCACCCCTGACCATGTTCCGCAGGCAACCCATCCACCCTGGTCATGACCCACAGGCAGCCCACACCACAGGGGACCACCCAACACCCCTGGCCATGACCCGCAGGCAGCCTACATGGCTCCATACACATGCAAGCCCCGACTAATGTCCCGCCATCAGTGATGGGCACCTGCCAGCAGGCCCCGACTCATGTCCCCCCACCAGTGACGGGCACCTGCCAGCATGCCCGACTCATGTCCCCCCACCAGTGACAGGCCTCTGCCAGCAGGCCCCGACTCATGTCCACCCAACCAACACATTGTCACAACATACATGCATGTAGCAAATGTCCACCCAAATCCCACCCCACACTGCCCCCCCACAGTGCAACTCCACACCAATGCATTGTCCCCACTTCCCAGTACAGGCCCCATGGCATGTCATGCACAGAAGCACACATGCATGCACCCAAAGACATGCCCAACATGGCCACACAGCAGCGTCACATGACTGAGGCAATGACGACTGACACATGCACCAAACTAATGAGAGCAGACAACACAAATATGTGAACTGATGGAAATGTATTTTTTTAAAAATCAACCAAACAAAAAGAAACCATGCCAAGGAAAAATAAATTAATGTGAACATGACTGAAATGCAAAATCCATAAAAAGTGTGATCCTAAAAAAAACAAATCCTCAAAGTGGTCCATGTCCAGAAACAAAAAAACGGAATCCAAAGGGTAAATAAAAAAAAAAAACATTCCATCATGGGTGTGAAAGACATAAAAGAAAACAATCCGCGGTTACAGTGCTATTGACAATGAAACTTCTTAGGGTCCATGATCCCAAAACCAAATGAAACCTAATAAAAAGCCTACAAAATACAACTATGTACAAAAAGTGGAGCAATGTCCATTGACTCCAAAATAAAAATAAAACGAAAGCAAACCTAAGCCTAATAAACTATATACAATGGCGGTGGGCTAGTCCTACGGCTCACCATTCTTACCAAGAGTCTTGGCCAGGGCATCATCGAACTCCGAGTCCGATGCTGACTACCCCCGGGGCTGTCGTGGACGTGCCCTGCTGGAAGTTGCCTGCACATCCTCCATTGCCAGGGATACTGTTGCTTGGGTGACCACCTCTGCTGAACCTCCGACTCCTGACTGTGAGAGGGATGGGATCTCCACCAGCCTGGCCACGGTGGATGAGGCAGGTCCACAGGGTGCCCTGGTGGTATCTCGGCCGGACGACGGCATGGAGGACGAATATCGCATAGTGGGTGCAGAGGAGGAGACGGTCGCAAGAGCGGCCAGCACATGGAGGAACCCTGCGACAATGAGCCGTCCTAGGCAGTTCAAGATGGCACACAGCTGTTCGTGATGATGTGCATTGTCCTTCCTGGAATCACGCACATCATCATGAATCACGCGTGTGTGCATCGCGATACTAACTAGGACGGGCTCAACCCTGCCACAGATTGCCTCGTCCGCAGGTAGAGGAAGGTCAGTTGATGTGGACACATCCTCTACCTGCGGACGGGCCTGGAATGAGGCATCCCTGCTGGTGCACGGAGATGCAGTCGCAGAATCAGGAACAGGATTATGCACAAGCACCCCTGCGGCGACCTGTGCTGCCTCCTGCCCTGCCCCTAGACTGCACCACTTGCACCAGTGGAATCACCACCACCAGGCCCCATGTGTGAATCTAATGCGGCGTCCTCCTCTTCCTCACCCCCAACCGACCTGGATCCTCCGCACCGTCTTCTGCATTGCCCTGCCCCTGTGGGTTCTCACCTGCCCCTTCCGCTGCCGAGGAGCCCACTCCCAACCTCGGCCTCTTGGGCCTCCACTCGGCAGCTGCGGCTGTAGTGGCAGATGCGGCACCAGCCACTCACTCCTGGAAGATGCCAAAACCTGGGAGGGTGATTGGGCCTTGCGTCTCTGGCTGGTGGAGGCATCCCCGCCGCTCTGCTCCACAGCACCGTCTCCACCCTCTTCTTCACTCACCTCTGTGGAAAGGGAGAAATTGAACACAAGCATCAGGTTACTGAACGTAAGTCTGCTAGACACAAAGCAAATACATATGAGTGCACTGTCGTATGTCATAGCCATCATCACCTTCCACAACACACTGGTCCTTGCAAGCAACACACATGCACATACACCACCGCACAGTCATGCATCCATCCGTGTCCACCTCCCATCACAGTGCAATCATGGACAGCTAGGCCACAACAATCAATGCATGCATTGAGATGTGCATGTGTCATGCATCCATGCCGTTTCCCAGTCACACACTCACCACTCAGTAACACGCACATGTACACCATGCATGTCCATGAGGGTGACATCAGCATCCATGATTCACACAACAGACATGGCCAGGTACAGACACAGGCATGCAATCATGTGTGCGTCATCACATGCAGGTACACATCATGCATAGTAACACACACACCATTGTCGTTGCACACACTTCACCAGATTCACATGCTTCACTGTCATGTCCCTGCACACAGACATCCATAAATGGGGCATGCCAGACATACGTCCAAGGTGCATGCCCCTGACACACCTCAACATGCATTACGCTGGAGATGAACACATGGACACTTACCACTCAACTCCGGATGGGTCTGCATCTCGAGGACCTGGTGGTGAAGCGCTGGGTTAATGCAATCCAGGACTCTCATCTGGGTGTTGGTCAGCTTGTTCCGGCGCCCCACTTCTCCACGAGCATCAACGAGGCGCAAGGCCTTCCTGAGGGACCTGGACCTGAATTCCTCCCAGCGCTTCAGGACAAGGTCGTAGTCGTGGGATGCCACCACCTCCGCGTTGATGGCATCCATGATGTCCTTCCAAATCCTCCTCCGTCCATCCCTGTCGAGGTGCAAACTTGAGAAGAAGGCATCATAATTCCCCAGGACTCGCTCCACCAGGATGCCAACTTCATTTTCAGTGAAGCTGGCAGCCCTCTGCCTCTCTGACTGGGGGTTGCCACTGGCCCCAGATGATGTTGAGTCGTACATGGCAACCCCAGAGGGAGGTGTGGGTGGGCTACTTGGTCCTGGGGCTGGGCTGTGGAGCGATGGTACACCATTCGGGAGTCTTCTGGGTCAGCAGAGGTGGTCTCAGGTACAGGATCCCTGGCTATGGCTTCTGTGCAGGCACCAGGGCACGTTGGCAGCAGGCAAGCTGGCAGCAGCAGATGGCTCATAGGAGGCTGCTCAGGGCTCTGGGGGGCAGGAAAATGGCCTTCTGGGCAGGAGCGTGGTCTTCCGTGTGTTGTCACGTGGCCAGCTCAATGCAGAGTGATTTAGCACGTGAAAAAACAGCACATCAGTGTGTAATTTGAGGAAAGGGCCTTAGCGCGTAAGTGACGTGATGCGCGAAGGCGTTTCCCTCGGCACGGGCCAGCAGTTCGCTGTACGTGCTTTTCGTGGAGACCGATGCATGTGTTGCTACTTCTTGTTGTTTCACGCACCATCACTTCACAGCGGATCGAGGATGTACCTCTTTTTTGGTGGGGGTCTTGCCTACGTGTGTTTTTCTTTCCCACGCTAGTCAGACGGTGAGTCAAGCACACTATTTTTCCCACTGCGGGTCCCCATGTGTATCACGTACCCGTTTTTGAGGTCATAGTAGCCTGTGTGTGCCATGTGTATGAGTTTTTTGTGTCCATGGTTGCACCGCGTACTGCAGGAGGTTAATTCCACACACGTGGGCTACCGGGGGTTGCATGCACGTTTTTTTTTGCAGATTTGGGGTGCTTGAGCATTGCGTAATCTGTCATTTTCTCCCAGGGGTCACATACAGCCTTGCAGGAGCACAGGGGGTGCTGTCTACATCACGTACCCCGCACCCTTCACCCCAATTGCTCAGGACAATTGTTGTGTACACCTCCGATTGGCACTAGTACATCTGTGCCATGGTTGGGAGGCCACGAAAGGTGAGGCGTGGTCAGGGACGTGGCCGGGGTGACCAGGGAGTAGGGGGAGTCCAGGGTGACCAGGCTGGCTGCAGAGGGGGAAGAGGCAGGGGTGCGCCACTTGGGCAGGATGTTCTGCCACATGTTGGTGCAGTCATGCCACCACCCCCTGTGGCTCCAGGAGATGCAGCTCTTGCATCTTACACTGGCACCAATGTGACCCGGCAGTCAGTTTCATCTACTTTCACAGGCCCAACGGTAGTGGTAGCTGCAGGTGCAGATGTGGCGACCACCACCAAGGCACGGGGTCGGCCAGCGCATGATGCGTTGGCACCTGAGGACTCCCAGGCTGAATTACAGGTGGTCAGGAGGCACAAGCAATGTGCGCGCAGGGATGCTCTGACCGAGGCACATGTCACTGGGGCAGTGTTGTCATCTGCTGCCCCAAGCAGCTGGGTGTTGGCAACTGCATGGGAAGATGCAGCTCACACCACCTCGGCTGTGAGTCTGTCAGCCAGGACTGTGTCGGTCACAGACCTTGGCACAGCGGCTGTTGCTGCGCCAGGCCCGGTCAAGAGCACCCAGCAGCCACTGGCGCAAGTCAGGGCTTCCGTCCCAGTTCCACCTGCCACTCCCTTGGTCAAGGCCACCAGCGCCACTGCCCCTACTGATCAGGGTGGCATTTGCCAGTCACGGTCTGTACCACTGCCCAAGTGGAGGAAGGTTGCTCCTGCGCGAGAGGCTGGGACCCCAGACACAGCTCCGGCCTCCGGCACGTCGAGGAAGAAGCCTTTCAACAAGCAGGAACTGGACTTCCTTGTGGGCTACGTGTTGGAACACGAACACAACATACTAGTGGGCCCAAATTGCCATGCTACGCCTGCCCAGCATTGGGCACACTGGAAGCATGTTGCGGATGGTGTTAGTGCATTCGGATATGATGTGCACGCAGCTCAGGACTGCAAAAAGTGTTGGGATGACCTCCGACGCTGTGCTAAGCAAAAGCGTGCCTCCAATTATGCCATGACTCAGATGACTGGCAGTGGGCCTCCGCCTGAAGAGGAAGAATTCACTATGCACGAGGATATAGCTGTGGAGTTCATCCCGGCACAATTGGTCGAAGGAGTGGGATAGATGCACGATTATGATGCTCCGTCCGGTGAGTGTTGTTGCATGTTTGTCCAGCCCATGTGTTGTTTGCTTGTGTGATGTGTTGTGCTTGACTGTCACTACATGCTATGTGTACATGGTTCTCATGACATGAGTCATGCAATGCTTCACTAATGCGTGCCTGTTGTGATGCATGCTGGACATGTGAAGCAGACGGGGACTGTCCTCATCACCACACATGCATCCTACTCACATGCTAGTGACCTGGCTGCTCCTCTGGTCCACGTTCCAGCTCACTGACCTGTCTGCATGTAGCCTGTGGTGTCTTTCCACTCAGCACTCGGACTATGTCATTGCATAACTGACATGCATGTGTGTTCAGCCTGCATGCGAGTACTCCACGCAGGCATGCTTCCTTGCCCCTACACCCCCTGCACCTCAATTTCAACATGGCACTGGTGGGTAACATGTTGGACTATTGCAATGGCCTGTTCAGCGCTCCTGTGTACATGCACACTTCCCCCTGCGAACCTGCCAGACACATACTGTGGGGTACATCCTTTGTCCTTGATGCAGGGTGTCTCACTCAGACTGTGCAGATGGCAGATGCTCCCCGGGGACATGAGTGCCCATTCATGCTCCATGTGCATTCCATGCATGCCCCTATGTGTCCTTTGCAGGATGATCATTGTAGTATGTGTCCGGGATTACATACGTATCATGACATTTGGTCATTCATTCCATGCTCACTCTTACTCAGTCCTGCATCACACACATGTTTAGGGTGTCATTGTCTGTGTGGGGCACAGGCCTCCCCCTGTTGCAGGCCCCTGACTCTGTTCAACTGGTGTAGTGCCTTCTGCATGAATGGGTGTCCTACTGACAGTTCATCATGTGTACTGCTTACTGTCTCATTCTCATCTGTTGTGGTGTCAGTTGACTGAGATGATGCAAGTGACGCTAGCCAACACTGTCTGCCAATACACAGTTCTCTGGTCAATCTTTCATTGCCATGCAATGCCTCCCTGCATTTTCACTAAGTGGGAGGTTAACTGTAGCCATGCAACCCAGTGCATGCACATTGCACATGATGGCTGAACTTGCCCTTACATTGCAGTCATGCTAAGTGATTGACATCAAAACGTAGTTGTTGATGTAGATTGTTGGTAACGTACACATGTACTGCACTGCACCCACCCATTTCTGAGCCATGTTACACCGTTCTACATGCCTACTCATTGCTGCAATGTCAAAGTGACCTGGCATGTATGTTCAGATGTTCATCCCTTCACTGTTATGAAACACACTAGCACAGGTGCATCCTGTGACGCATGTACACTGTATTAGAACACCCTAGCGGGTGTTTAGCAAAGTTGATTGGTAAAACATGCGGGCTATACTAACTGGTACATCCCGCAGAATGATTAGAGCCCGCAAATCGGGTTGTAATTACCGTGGAGCTGCCTGCACGTGTGTATGTGTACACTTTCACATACATCAAAGCAAGCGCGTTGAAGCTGCTTGCTTTGCTGTATAGGATGCTGTTCATATACACCATATGGGTGTATATGAACACAGGTGTATTTGAACACTTTCACATACACATTTGCAAGCAGCTTCAACGTTGCGTAGTGCAACATTGCAGCTACTACGTGTATGTGAAAGTGTTTATTTACACGTGTTCTCAGCAGCATTTTTGTAAATAACTAATATGTTGTTATTTTTGTGGAAATGCTGCTGAGATTTCAGCATTGCGCCCGTTATGTTAAAGCAGCACAATCCTGTATGTGCACTGTCGTGCACTACGAGTACGCCCAGGCCCACTTAGTAATACTGGTGGAGCCTGGGCGTGGTGATTAGACAAACTGAACCATGTTTTTTGGCACATTCAATGCACAAAGTGCTGAAGGGTGTTCTATAAGCTTCATGGACTGGCAACTCGGACCGTACTGGGCGTTATGGTCCCTCATACCTCGTTGAAGGCCCTCGCTTTGCTGGGGACATTCACTATATCTTCAGGGCCCATGACGCCCGGCACGGGCCGAGCTGCAGATGGATTGAGCTATATTGGGGATGATGATTTAGTGATGCATGTGTACATGCATGTTACGTGTGTCATGGTGTGTTTTGATTCACTTGCAGCTGTGGCCATTAGGCTGTTCAAACATACTTATGCTACGTGCCATCTCTTTGTTGCCATCTGTCATTTCTGCCTGTGATATGTGCCTGCCAGAGGTGGTGTGTGATGGAGGTGATATACTACATTCAGTACATGTGTAGGCTTCGCAATTTACACGCATCCATTTCTGCTTTCGGGATGCCATTGCATATCAATGACACTGGATGCATCCGGAATTTGAGTTGTGTGACATGTCTGCTTCATGTTTTGGCTGTCGATGTAGTGATGTCTATGTGTGTGGGTTATGTGCTGCTGATGTGTGTGCTCATGTTTGTGTTGTTCACGTTACTGGTGATGATGCGATGGAGCCAGAGGATGGTGATGTCATTCCAGACACGGGGTTGCTTTTACATCAGCACCCGGCACAAGTGGGGGTCGTGGGGTGGTAGGCCACGAGAAGCCATTTGTGCTCCAGACCCTTGTGTCCAGAGCTGTGCCGGTGAGTGATCCTGATGTGGATGATCTTATGTCCGCAACACCTGCAATGATGGGCCAGGAAGTGTTGGAACGTCCGCCTGTGGCGGTTCTGGCTGCATGGTCACACTCCACTGCAGTTTCTGATGTGCCTGGGGCATCATGTCAACAGAGGGATGCAGTCCTGCAGCCATGGGCGGTGCCAATTCAGCAAGGACCAGGGCTCCTTGGGTCCCACAGGTGTAATGTCCGGCAAAGTGGTAGCCGTGCACCACCGAGGAATACTGAGTAGGAGCAATCCATGTATGCCAATTCACAGCAACAGAGGGCAGCTATTGATAAGATTGCTCAAGGCATGGAAAGTGTGGCTCAATCCATGCTCCCCCCTGATAGGCAGGTGGAGTTCCAGCAGCAGGCAGCGCAGTCCATGTGCCGCTCACTCAGGCTGGGCATGGCGGCCTCAAACAGGGCATGCCGGGCTGAAATGGTGTCTCTGCGCGAAGCAGTCAGAAGTGAAGTTGGAGCATCTTGAAAACACCATCTCGGCTGAGCTACGTGCATGCCGGGAGGTGCTCCAGATGTCATTTGAGGCCATGCAGGTAGAACTCTGTGTTACACATGCTACCTTGCAAGAGGAAGCACACGTATCACATGAGGTGCTGCATGCTGACCTACGTGCCATTGTCGCACAGGACCAGGCTTACAGACCCACAAACTTGCTGCTGTGGAGGGGCAAGCTGCGGATAGGGGTGGTCACGCAACTGTGCCACGTCCACCTTCTGATTTCCGTTCAGAGGGACGACGACTTATCTTCCACACAGGTCGGGCCGTGCAGGCTTTGAGCCCATGGAGTTTTTTTTTTATCTCAACATCATCGCATGTGGGTGTTGAGGTGTACCCTGTGCCTCCCCCCTCCTGGGTGCCCCCCTTACCGGGTCGTATGTGGCCATTTTAATTTTTTTTAAATTATAATGTTTGTCTATTGTGCCGGTGTGGTGCTTTGTGGCTTTTAAAAGCATCTATTGTGTGTTCCAGCTGGGCCCATACAAGTTTGTCTCGTGTATGTATTTGTAGCTTGGGGTCCTGACATGTATGCCATTCCTGCTTCCCCTTTCCATGGGCTTGCAAGGATGGTTCGGTGTGCGAGCAAATTACAGAGGGCCATTGGACTTTTGTCATATGTGTGGCCAGTCTGCAGTCCTACTTGTCTATACAGACCTAGTGGTGATTATGGATGTTTTCTCCACAGCATGTCTGCAATCAATTTTGGTGAGTACATTTTTGAACTGTGCTTTTATTGAAGTTGATTGTGATGTTTTTTCATTTCTTGCCTGTATACGTGCTTTTAGCCTGTAACCTTTAGCTGTCAAAGCCACACTGATCATGGGAGGGGGCCGTGTGGTGACAATGTGAAGTTGGTCCACTTGGGCTACAGTGATTGGTCACTTTCTGACATTGTCAATGTGGGGTACTATGTACATGCTGTGTTTTGCTGGTCAAAGTATTTTCCTGTGTTGGGTTTACTATTCAGGTGTCAGGGGATTGGTGTGGTCTATCACACTGTGGGGTCCACAAGGGCAATGCTCACATGTGATGTGCACAGGACACTGAGGGTCACTTCATTTCACATGCATGTATTGAATGCATGTCCCTATTGACACACACACTTACGCAACACACCACCACACATGCAGCCACCCATCCATGCCCACACCTGCACACAGATTGCCTTCTCTTCCATGCTGTGTCTCTGCAGCGCATGATAACTTACAATTTACGGATTGTGTACATGTCTCACAGGGTACTTTTTGTTGTTTGCCCATTTTTATATGATGCTCAAGGTGTATCACCAACACATTGGACGTTGTGCTGTGTGCTGAGCGATGTGTTGCAGGGAACACACACACACAGCACACGGTTTTGGTATTTGCGAACTTGGATTGCCCAATGTGCATGCCAACAGGCATTCTGCCTTTTGTTGATGGTACCATTGGTGGCATGCATTTGTTTACGACTTTTGTTTGGGAGGTTGTTGGTCACTCATTTCATCTGATTCCATGTTGGGTGTAATTTTCTCACACCTTTGCTTTGCTCTTTTGCTGTTGCATGCCATATCATGGTGTGGACGACAAGGGTCATGGGGGTTGGGAGGGTTTGGGTGACATACCAGTGATTTTCATGGCCTGTTTTGCAGGGGGGTGGTAGGATATGCACCTTGTATGTGTTCCTTTTGGTCACACCAGATTGGTTATGTTTAACTAGCTAGAGATGCAAACAATGTAGCACTTCCATGGAAACATTCTGAGGGTGGTAAGGTTGTGACAGTTGACTGTCTCTTTGTCATCATCGATTGTCACCTGGTATGTGCCAGGCCTGTGTGCACTCCACAGTGGTGGGAGTTTAGGTGAAAAATGTGGCCACAAGCTGGGTCCGGGCTGCCTTGCCATGTGCCCTTTCCCCTCCCATGCACAGCGCCTGTGCGTGTGGTTGGGGATGTGGGGGCACTACCATGTCCACCATACGCCCCGCCGTGTTGCAACATTGTGCAGGACACATGCTGCCACAATGATCCTGCACACTACTGGGGGTGCATATAGTAGCTGCCCGCCAGAGCGGTCAAGGGAGCGGAAGCGCAACTTGAGCACTCCGAATGTGCGATAAACTATGGGCCTGGTTGCAATATGGGCGGGTTGTGTCTTACCTGGGGTGGTGTGGTGGGGTTCCGTATTGGCGTCATCATGTAGGTGCTCAGAGGGTAGGCACTGTCCCATGGGGAGGTGATGATGGTTGTCATTAGTTGGGTTTGTGTATTTGTCTGTGTGTTACATGCATGCATGTCCACAGACATTTGTACTCACCAATGAGCCATGTGTTGCCATGCATCTCAGCTTCCAGGGCCCGGCTCAGGGCGGACATTCTGTATATGAAACTGTCCTGGGTAGACCCAGAATAGTTTGCATAAAAAGAGGTGACAATTCCATGGGCATCGCATGCAACCTGTACGTTGATGAAATGCCAGTGCTTGCGGTTGCGGTAGATGTTCTCAGTGGCCCTAGGTGGATGTAGGGCCACATGTGTGCAATCTATGGCACCAAGCTCTTTGGGGAAGTGTGCCACCCTGCAAAAGTCCTGGACCACGGCCTGTCTTTCTGCGGGTGTTCTGGGCATTTATATGTGCCTGCGGACTGAGGGGCGCTCAGTCATGATTGCCAACACCTGGTGTAGGCAGCATGACTGAGTGGCCTGTGAGATGCCCCCAACTATGGCAGTTGTCTGCTAAAATGACCCAGTGGCCAAATAATGCAGGGGGGGGTCAGTGCTTGGGAGCACAAGGTGGGTGATGTGAGGTCATCCTCCCACTCAGTGACCAGGTGTAGGATGATATGAGGTGGAAACCTATACCTGCCATCAGGCATTCCAAAAAGGCTAGTCATGGGCAAAATAATGCAGGGCCTGGCTATTCTCTTCCTCCTGCGGTGTCTCACGATCACTGCTGCGAGAAATGGGACATTCATCGTAGCTGCATATGTGTGTTGGTTGTTTGTGCGCACTTTTATACTGCGCGGGGGCCCTTCCGCCTGCTTTCGTGTGGTGGACGAGTTTACGCCTGTGCATGTCTTTTGGTGTGCGTGGCTTTTCCCTATTCGATTCCATGAATACGTGTTGTTCGCGAGCGTGTGGGCGTTGCATGTATTTCCCGCAGCACTTCCCCAGTTATGCCCTCATTTTCACGAGTTGTTCCCCATTCCGCGTGTTCCGCCCCCTTTTTGGTGTGTGCGCTACACGTTGTGCGCTTTCGCTGTGTGCGTCGTGCATGGCGTTTAGGATGTCGCAGTGATGTGTGAGGTAGGCACAGATTTGGCGCAGCTCCCAGGGACAACACGTGCACAGACTTCCATGAATAGCTTGATTTTTCACGCTTGCGCCACCGAATTCGGCATACAATTGTTCCATGAATCGGCTCCTAAATATATTAGGAGGGCTTACATATTATATAAAGAGGCTGCTACTCTTCAAGGTGTAGCTCTACTCTAGAAAAATTATTTAATTGTCATCAATTGGTGTTAATGTTTTACTCAGAAACAGCACCAGAAGACATACAGGGTAATTCATAGAATTTCGCAGAAAAGTGTCGCAAGCGGCTGGCGCAGAGTGTCCGCGTGCGATTGACTGCGCCAGGCACGTGCGATAAAACCGATTTCCGCGCACAGCGTATTCATGGATTTCATGCTCCCAAACCAGCCGTGGCGCAGAGTATCGCAGCGACCCTGCAGCAGCGCCAGTAACGCCCCCAAGAACGCCCTCGCGCAAGGAAAAGCCAGCAAAATCGCTAAATCATCGCAAAGGGCTGCGCTAACCCTGGACCAGTTTACAGGGCAGCCAAACAAGGAACGCAAAGCGGGTAACGTGCATATCAGGGGTACACGTGAAGTCATACACGCGATTAGCCAGGGTAAGTGTATTACAGGGGTACACGTGAAGTCATACACGCGATTAGCCAGGGTACGTGTATTACAGGGGTACGCGGGAAGTTTAACACGCGATTGGCCAGGGTACGTGTATTACAGGGGTACGCGGGAAGTTTAACACGCGATTGGCCAGGGTACGTGTATTACAGGGGTACGCGGGAAGTTCAACAAGCGATTAGCCAGGGTAAGTGTATTACAGGGGTACACGTGAAGTTATACACGCGATTAGCCAGGGTACGTGTATTACAGGGGTACGCGGGAAGTTTAACACGCGATTGGCCAGGGTACGTGTATTACAGGGGTACGCGGGAAGTTTAACACGCGATTGGCCAGGGTACGTGTATCAAAGGGGTACGCGGGAAGTTTAACACGCGATTAGCCAGTGTAAGTGTATTACAGGGGTACACGTGAAGTCATACACGCGATTAGCCAGGGTACGTGTATTACAGGGGTACGCGGGAAGTTTAACACGCGATTGGCCAGGGTACGTGTATTACAGGGGTACGCGGGAAGTTTAACACGCGATTAGCCAGGGTAAGTGTATTACAGGGGTACGCGGGAAGTTTAGCCAGGGTACGTGTATTACAGGGGTACGCGGGAAGTTTAACACGCGATTGGCCAGGGTACGTGTATTACAGGGGTACGCGGGAAGTTTAACACGCGATTGGCCAGGGTACGTGTATTACAGGGGTGTGCGGGAATTATCACACGCAATTAGGCTGGGTGGGTCCTCACAGGTGTTCCCTGTACACCCTCCACAGCCCCTGCAGGCAGCCCACAAAACAGGGGACTACCCTGCACACCTGCTCATGTCCCCCTGCACCCCCATCCCCCAGCAGTGCAGGGGAACCCTCCACCAGGCCCCCACTCATGTCTCCCACCACCCCCACCCCCCAGCCACCAGGGGCACCCTCCACCAGGCCCCCACTCATGTCCCCTATCACCCCCACCCCCCCGCCACCAGGGGCACCCTCCACCAGGCCCCCACATATGTCTCCCACCACCCACACCCCCCAGCAGTGCAGGGGCACCCTCCACCAGGCCCCCACTCATGTCTCCCACCACCCCCACCCCCCAGCCACCAGGGGCACCCTCCACCAGGCCCCCACTCATGTCTCCCACCACCCCCACCCCCCAGCAGTGCAGGGGCACCCTCCACCAGGCCCCCACTCATGTCTCCCACCACCCCCACCCCCCAGCCACCAGGGTCACCCTCCACCAGGCCCCCACTCATGTCTCCCACCACCCCCACCCCCCAGCAGTGCAGGGGCACCCTCCACCAGGCCCCCACTCATGTCTCCCACCACCCCCACCCCCCAGCAGTGCAGGGGCACCCTCCACCAGGCCCCCACTCATGTCTCCCACCACCCCCACCCCCCAGCCACCAGGGTCACCCTCCACCAGGCCCCCACTCATGTCTCCCACCACCCCCACCCCCCAGCAGTGCAGGGGCAGCCTCCACCAGGCCCCCACTCATGTCTCCCACCACCCCCACCCCCCAGCAGTGCAGGGGCAGCCTCCACCAGGCCCCCACTCATGTCCCCTATCACCCCCACCCCCCCGCCACCAGGGGCACCCTCCACCAGGCCCCCACATATGTCTCCCACCACCCACACCCCCCAGCAGTGCAGGGGCACCCTCCACCAGGCCCCCACTCATGTCTCCCACCACCCCCACCCCCCAGCCACCAGGGGCACCCTCCACCAGGCCCCCACTCATGTCTCCCACCACCCCCACCCCCCAGCAGTGCAGGGGCACCCTCCACCAGGCCCCCACTCATGTCTCCCACCACCCCCACCCCCCAGCCACCAGGGGCACCCTCCACCAGGCCCCCACTCATGTCTCCCACCACCCCCACCCCCCAGCAGTGCAGGGGCAGCCTCCACCAGGCCCCCACTCATGTCTCCCACCACCCCCACCCCCCAGCAGTGCAGGGGCAGCCTCCACCAGGCCCCCACTCATGTCCCCTATCACCCCCACCCCCCCGCCACCAGGGGCACCCTCCACCAGGCCCCCACATATGTCTCCCACCACCCACACCCCCCAGCAGTGCAGGGGCACCCTCCACCAGGCCCCCACTCATGTCTCCCACCACCCCCACCCCCCTGCCACCATGTGCAGCCCCCACCAGGCCCCCACTCATGTCTCCCACCACCCCCACCCCCCAGCAGTGCAGGGGCAGCCTCCACCAGGCCCCCACTCATGTCTCCCACCACCCCCACCCCCCAGCCACCAGGGTCACCCTCCACCAGGCCCCCACTCATGTCTCCCACCACCCCCACCCCCCAGCAGTGCAGGGGCACCCTCCACCAGGCCCCCACTCATGTCTCCCACCACCCCCACCCCCCTGCCACCATGTGCAGCCCCCACCAGGTCCTCACAATGTGCGTATTGGTCAGCCTCCACAGCCAAAAAGCCCTACCAAGTAACCCATTCACCCACATGGAAATGGAAATCACATGTTACACCCCCAATGTTCATGAAGCAAATGAACCCATGTCCGTCACACACATATTTTCCAATTGAATGGGAAAACACACAACATGACATGCATGAAACCAATGAGATGAAACCACACAGTGAACAATGTAAAAAAAAATGTATTAGAAAAAAATACGAATGCTAAAGAAAGAAAACTAACTACAATGTAAATGTGAAAAAAGAAGCTGCATGTCCGCATAAAAACACAAAACTAGAAAATCTAATCCAAAAAATGTTGTCCAAAGTGAAATGTCAAAACTCTCCGTGCAACAAAGAACTATGTACAAAAATAACAAGGGTCCATCATCACAACAGAACTAAGGAAACCTCCTAAAAAACCTACCTAAATATCAACTATATACAAAAAGTGGAGCAGTGTCCGTCGACTCCAAATCATAAGAAAAAACAAAGGAAACCTAAAACTAAAGAACTATATACAAAGGCGGCGGGCAAGTCCAGCGGCTCACTCTGTGGTGTTCCGGGCCAGGGCATCATCGAACTCCTGTTCGATGTCCCGGAGGCGGTCCAGTTCCATGGCCCCGAGGGTCCGCAGGGACGACGCCGTGTCCTCCTCCAACCCCCTGCGGATTGCCTCGAGGCACTCGGCCCGCCTCAGGGCCCTCCGCATGGAGTTCTCCGCCCTGACCATTGTGAGCCGCGCCTCTTCCGCCCGCCGCCGCTCCGCACCTATGGCGTGGCCCAACCGCTGCCACACGGAAGACACTCTCTGTCCTGGGTCCTCCTGCCCTCCGGCCGATGCCTGCCCCTCCGATGTCGAAGGCCCCGAGCCTTCATGGCTCCCACCATCTTGCTGCTGCTGCTGCTCTGCCTCTGCCCGTGCACTGCCTCCTGCTGCCTGCACATCCTCCGCCGGCTGGGGTGCAGTTGTTGATGTGGCCACCCCTGCTGGACGTCCGACTCCCGACTGTGGCAGAGATGCCTCCTCCACCAGCCTGGCCGCACTGTCAGAGGCAGCTCCACAGGGCACCCAGGTGACTGATGGGTGGGAAGATGGCACAGAGGACGACTGGCGCGTAGGGGGTCCAGTTGAGGAGGGGGTCGGAACAAGCCCCATCAGACGGAGGAATCCGGTCTGGGTGACCTGTCCCAGCAGGCTGACGTGGTCAACGAGCCATTCGAGATGACGTGCAGTCTCTCCATGAAAAGACTGCAGGTCACCTCGCATGGCCCGTTGACGCAACGCCACACCAGCCAGGACAGGCTCAACCCGGACCTGGATAGCCACGTCCGCAGGCAGAGGAAGGCCAGTTGACGTCAGCTCATCCCCTGCCTGAAAACGGGTCTGGACGTAGGCATCCCTGCTGGTGCAAGATGATGCAGGGACAGGATCGGGGACAGGATTGCACACAGGCACCTCCGCGGCCGCCTGTGCTGCCTCCTGTCCCTGGTCCTGGACTGCACCACTAGCACCAGTGGGATCCCCACCTCCAGACCCCGTCTCTGGTGCTTGCACGGCCTCCTCCTCCACCAGACCCCCCACCAACCTGGATGACTCTGTGCCATCTTCCCCTGTTGGGCCCTGTGGGGTCCCAGCTGCCCCTTCTGCTGCCGAGGAGTCCAACTGCAACCTCCGCCTCTTGGACCTCCCCCCGGCAGCTGCGGCCTGGGACGCGGCACCGGACTCCTCACTCCCCGACGAGATGACAACACGGGAGGGGAGCCGGGCCTTGCGTCTCCGGCTGGCGGTCGGATCCCCGCCGCTGTGCTCCACAGCACCTTCTCCGCCCTCTTCATCAGTTGACGCTGCAGACAGGGAGAAACAAAACACAGGCATCAGGGCACTGTACAATGGACACATACACGCATGACAGTTGCACATGAGTGGCATTGGCAAACCTCAGACATGTCATCACAATCCCCAACACACATGTCATTGCAACTGGCACACATGAGCCATACCACAGCCATATCGCAACTGCCACCACCATCCCCACACATACAACAGCATCAGCAGCCAAAGGGGAGCCATACATCACATGCAACACAGGAAGTGCACCACACATGTACACACACCACCACACTTGCATGCATGTCTACACCTCTGCCAAGTGTCGCACTGTTCAGACGGGCATCCATGTCACATCTGCCAATCAGGCTTCCACATACCGCTGTCACATGCATCCATGTAGCATCACTGTTGCACCTTTGACAAATACACACACATGCACATGTACACAGTGCTCATACATGCAGCCGAAAACAACATACATGCCTGACATCACGGACATGTCTACTTACATACACATTCATCCAAACATGTGTGCACGCACAACTGCATTTGCCATGCAAGCCCACACACACAAGCACCATCCATGTCTCACACATTACAGCCCTCGCATGTGTCAGCCCCACGGCCCTGTACACCCCCACCCATACTCCACCCCATACAAACAGATGTGCAACTGGCACAATGGGGAATGATCACCACACGCCCTGCTCACAACCAGGATGCATGTACACTCACCGCTCGACTCCAGACGGCTCTGCTTCTCTAGGACCTGGACGTGGAGCGCTGGGGATATGCGTTCCAGGACCCCCATCTGTTCTTCCGACAAGTGGCCCCGGCGCCCCTTGGCATCCGCTGCCTTCAAGAGGCGCCGGGCCTTGTTCAGGGTCCTGGACCTGAAGTCCTCCCAGCGCTTCCTGACATGTTGTAAGTCCCGGACTGCCACCCCCTCCGCGTTGATGGCAGTCACGATGTCTGTCCAGATCCGAGTCCGTCCTTCCTTGTCGGCGCGGGAACTTCCAAAGAGGGCATCATACTGCCCCAGGACTTGCTCCACCAGGACACCAACTTCGGTGGCACTGAAGCTGGGGCCCCTCTGCCTCTCTGGCCGGGGGTTGTCAGTGGTCACAGATGGTGTTAGCCCCGACATGACAACCCCAGAGGCAGGAGTGGGTGGGCAACTGGGTCCTGGGGCTGGGCTGTGGAGCGATGGAATTCCAGTCGGGAGTCTACTGTTCCAGCAGGGGTGGTCACAGCAACAGCACCCCTGGCTGATGTGCAGGCAGCAAATGGCAGTGCACGTGGGCAGCAGGCAGTCAGGCAGCAGCAGATAGCAGGTGGGAGCGTGCTCGGGGCTCTGGGGGGCAGTAATTCGGCCTTCTGGGCAGGAGCGTGGTCTCCCGTGTGCTCACGCGTGGCCAGCTTGGTACGGAGTGAATTGGCACGTGAAAATCCTGCACGTCAGCGTGAAAACCGAGGAAAGGCCCTTAGCGCGTAAGCGCGTCAGCACGCATACGCGATTCCATTGGACCAAAGGCCCTCAGCGCGTAAGCGCGTCTGTGACGTGACCCGCACGGGTGTTTCCCACACAGCACGTGATGACAGAGCACACGTGGAAAGACTGCACGTCAGAGTCTCATTGCGTGTGATTGGTGGAAATGGCCGTACACCGGGATACAGGTGCGCTGACGTACTTGCGTGTGTAAGTGTCCGCGCACACCTCATATACACGTACATAGGCCAATCGCGTGTACACGCACTTTTGTCCAATTACACGCGATGAGACTCTGACGTGCAGTCTTTCCACGTGTGCTCTGTCATCACGTGCTGTGTGGGAAACACCCGTGCTGGTCACGTCACAGACGCGCTTACGCGCTGAGGGCCTTTGGTCCAATGGAATCGCGTATGCGTGCTGACGCGCTTACGCGCTAAGGGCCTTTCCTCGGTTTTCACGCTGACGTGCAGGATTTTCACGTGCCAATTCACTCCGTACCAAGCTGGCCACGCGTGAGCACACGGGAGACCACGCTCCTGCCCAGAAGGCCGAATTACTGCCCCCCAGAGCCCCGAGCACGCTCCCACCTGCTATCTGCTGCTGCCTGACTGCCTGCTGCCCACGTGCACTGCCATTTGCTGCCTGCACATCAGCCAGGGGTGCTGTTGCTGTGACCACCCCTGCTGGAACAGAAGACTCCCGACTGGAATTCCATCGCTCCACAGCCCAGCCCCAGGACCCAGTTGCCCACCCACTCCTGCCTCTGGGGTTGTCATGTCGGGGCTAACACCATCTGTGACCACTGACAACCCCCGGCCAGAGAGGCAGAGGGGCCCCAGCTTCAGTGCCACCGAAGTTGGTGTCCTGGTGGAGCAAGTCCTGGGGCAGTATGATGCCCTCTTTGGAAGTTCCCGCGCCGACAAGGAAGGACGGACTCGGATCTGGACAGACATCGTGACTGCCATCAACGCGGAGGGGGTGGCAGTCCGGGACTTACAACATGTCAGGAAGCGCTGGGAGGACTTCAGGTCCAGGACCCTGAACAAGGCCCGGCGCCTCTTGAAGGCAGCGGATGCCAAGGGGCGCCGGGGCCACTTGTCGGAAGAACAGATGGGGGTCCTGGAACGCATATCCCCAGCGCTCCACGTCCAGGTCCTAGAGAAGCAGAGCCGTCTGGAGTCGAGCGGTGAGTGTACATGCATCCTGGTTGTGAGCAGGGCGTGTGGTGATCATTCCCCATTGTGCCAGTTGCACATCTGTTTGTATGGGGTGGAGTATGGGTGGGGGTGTACAGGGCCGTGGGGCTGACACATGCGAGGGCTGTAATGTGTGAGACATGGATGGTGCTTGTGTGTGTGGGCTTGCATGGCAAATGCAGTTGTGCGTGCACACATGTTTGGATGAATGTGTATGTAAGTAGACATGTCCGTGATGTCAGGCATGTATGTTGTTTTCGGCTGCATGTATGAGCACTGTGTACATGTGCATGTGTGTGTATTTGTCAAAGGTGCAACAGTGATGCTACATGGATGCATGTGACAGCGGTATGTGGAAGCCTGATTGGCAGATGTGACATGGATGCCCGTCTGAACAGTGCGACACTTGGCAGAGGTGTAGACATGCATGCAAGTGTGGTGGTGTGTGTACATGTGTGGTGCACTTCCTGTGTTGCATGTGATGTATGGCTCCCCTTTGGCTGCTGATGCTGTTGTATGTGTGGGGATGGTGGTGGCAGTTGCGATATGGCTGTGGTATGGCTCATGTGTGCCAGTTGCAATGACATGTGTGTTGGGGATTGTGATGACATGTCTGAGGTTTGCCAATGCCACTCATGTGCAACTGTCATGCGTGTATGTGTCCATTGTACAGTGCCCTGATGCCTGTGTTTTGTTTCTCCCTGTCTGCAGCGTCAACTGATGAAGAGGGCGGAGAAGGTGCTGTGGAGCACAGCGGCGGGGATCCGACCGCCAGCCGGAGACGCAAGGCCCGGCTCCCCTCCCGTGTTGTCATCTCGTCGGGGAGTGAGGAGTCCGGTGCCGCGTCCCAGGCCGCAGCTGCCGGGGGGAGGTCCAAGAGGCGGAGGTTGCAGTTGGACTCCTCGGCAGCAGAAGGGGCAGCTGGGACCCCACAGGGCCCAACAGGGGAAGATGGCACAGAGTCATCCAGGTTGGTGGGGGGTCTGGTGGAGGAGGGGGCCGCGCAAGCACCAGAGACAGGGTCTGGAGGTGGGGATCCCACTGGTGCTAGTGGTGCAGTGCAGGACCAGGGACAGGAGGCAGCACAGGCGGCCGCGGAGGTGCCTGTGTGCAATCCTGTCCCCGATCCTGTCCCTGCATCATCTTGCACCAGCAGGGATGCCTACGTCCAGACCCGTTTTCAGGCAGGGGATGAGCTGACGTCAACTGGCCTTCCTCTGCCTGCGGACGTGGCCATCCAGGACCGGGTTGAGCCTGTCCTGGCTGGTGTGGCGTTGCGTCAACGGGCCATGCGAGGTGACCTGCAGTCTTTTCATGGAGAGACTGCACGTCATCTCGAATGGCTCGTTGACCACGTCAGCCTGCTGGGACAGGTCACCCAGGCCGGATTCCGCTGTCTGATGGGGCTTGCTCCGACCCCCTCCTCAACTGGACCCCCTACGCGCCAGTCGTCCTCTGTGCCATCTTCCCACCCATCAGTCACCTGGGTGCCCTGTGGAGCTGCCTCTGACAGTGCGGCCAGGCTGGTGGAGGAGGCATCCCTGCCACAGTCGGGAGTCGGACGTCCAGCAGGGGTGGCCACATCAACAGGTGCACCCCAGCCGGCGGAGGATGTGCAGGCAGCAGGAGGCAGTGCACGGGCAGAGGCAGAGCAGCAGCAGCAGCAAGATGGTGGGAGCCATGAAGGCTCGGGGCCTTCGACATCGGAGGGGCAGGCATCGGCCGGAGGGCAGGAGGACCCAGGACAGAGAGTGTCTTCCGTGTGGCAGCGGTTGGGCCACGCCATAGGTGCGGAGCGGCGGCGGGCGGAAGAGGCGCGGCTCACAATGGTCAGGGCGGAGAACTCCATGCGGAGGGCCCTGAGGCGGGCCGAGTGCCTCGAGGCAATCCGCAGGGGGTTGGAGGAGGACACAGCGTCGTCCCTGCGGACCCTCGGGGCCATGGAACTGGACCGCCTCCGGGACATCGAACAGGAGTTGGATGATGCCCTGGCCCGGAACACCACAGAGTGAGCCGCTGGACTTGCCCGCCGCCTTTGTATATAGTTCTTTAGTTTTAGGTTTCCTTTCGTTCTTATTATTATTTGGAGTCGACGGACACTGCTCCACTTTTTGTATATAGTTGATATTTAGGTAGGTTTTTTAGGAGGTTTCCTTAGTTCAGTTGTGATGATGGACCCTTGTTATTTTTGTACATAGTTCTTTGTTGCATGGAGAGTTTTTACATTTCACTTTGGACATAATTTTTTTGATTTGATTTTCTAGTTTTGTGTTTTTATGCGGACATGCAGCTTATTTTTTCACATTTACATTGTAGTTAGTTTTCTTTCTTTGGCATTTGTATTTTTTTCAATACATTTTTTTTTCCATTGTTCACTGTGTGGTTTCATCTCATTGGTTTCATGCATGTCATGTTGTGTGTTTTCCCATTCAATTTGAAAATATGTGTGTGACGGACATGGGTTCATTTGCTTCATGTACATTGGGGGTGTAACATGTGATTTCCATTTCCATGTGGGTGAATGGGTTACTTGGTAGGTCTTTTTGGCTGTGGAGGCTGACCATTACGCACATGATTGGGGATTGTGAGGACCTGGTGGGGGCTGCACATGGTGGCAGGGGGGTGGGGGTGCAGGGGGACATGAGTGGGGGCCTGGTGGAGGTTGAGCCTGCACTGCTGGGGGGTGGGGGTGGTGGGAGACATGAGTGGGGGCCTGGTGGAGGGTGACCCTGCACTGCTGGGGTGTGGGGGTGATGGGAGACATGAGTGGGGGCCTGGTGGAGGGTGACCCTGGTGGCTGGGGGGTGGGGGTGATAGGGGACATGAGTGGGGGCCTGGTGGAGGGTGACCCTGGTGGCTGGGGGGTGGGGGTGGTGGTAGACATGAGTGGGGGCCTGGTGGAGGGTGACCCTGCACTGCTGGGGTGTGGGGGTGGTGGGAGACATGAATTGGACATGGGTGGGGGACTGCTGGCAGGTGCCCCACAGTGCTGGGGGGTGGGGGTGGTGGGGGACATGAGTTGGACATGGGTGGGGGACTGCTGGCAGGTGCCCCACAGTGCTGGGGGGTGGGGGTGGTGGGAGACATGAGTTGGACATGGGTGGGGGCCTACTGGCAGGTGCCCCACAGTGCTGGGGGGTGGGGGTGGTGGGAGACATGAGTGGGGCCCTGGTGGAGGGTGACCCTGGTGGCTGGGGGGTGGGGGTGGTGGGAGACATGAGTTGGACATGGGTGGGGGCCTACTGGCAGGTGCCCCACAGTGCTGGGGGGTGGGGGTGGTGGGGGACATGAGTTGGACATGGGTGGGGGCCTGCTGGCAGGTGCCCCACAGTGCTGGGGGGTGGGGGTGGTGGGAGACATGAGTGGGGCCCTGGTGGAGGGTGACCCTGCACTGCTGGGGGGTGGGGGTGGTGGGAGACATGAGTGGGGCCCTGGTGGAGGGTGACCCTGGTGGCTGGGGGGTGGGGGTGGTGGGAGACATGAGTTGGACATGGGTGGGGGCCTGCTGGCAGGTGCCCCACAGTGCTGGGGTGTGGGGGTGGTGGGAGACATGAGTTGGACATGGGTGGGGGCCTGCTGGCAGGTGCCCCACAGTGCTGGGGGGTGGGGGTGGTGGGAGACATGAGTTGGACATGGGTGGGGGCCTACTGGCAGGTGCCCCACAGTGCTGGGGGGTGGGGGTGGTGGGAGACATGAGTTGGACATGGGGGGGGGCCTGCTGGCAGGTGCCCCACAGTGCTGGGGGGTGGGGGTGGTCGGAGACATGAGTGGGGCCCTGGTGGAGGGTGACCCTGGTGGCTGGGGGGTGGGGGTGGTGGGAGACATGAGTGGGGGCCTGGTGGAGGCTGCCCCTGCACTGCTGGGGGGTGGGGGTGGTGGGAGACATGAGTGGGGGACTGGTGGAGGGTGCCCCTGGTGGCGGGGGGGTGGGGGTGATAGGGGACATGAGTGGGGGCCTGGTGGAGGCTGCCCCTGCACGGCTGGGGGGTGGGGGTGGTGGGAGACATGAGTTGGACATGGGTGGGGGCCTGCTGGCAGGTGCCCCACAGTGCTGGGGGGTGGGGGTGGTGGGAGACATGAGTGGGGCCCTGGTGGAGGGTGACCCTGGTGGCTGGGGGGTGGGGGTGGTGGGAGACATGAGTTGGACATGGGTGGGGGCCTACTGGCAGGTGCCCCACAGTGCTGGGGGGTGGGGGTGGTGGTTGACATGAGTTGGACATGGGTGGGGGCCTGCTGGCAGGTGCCCCACAGTGCTGGCGGGTGGGGGTGGTGGGAGACATGAGTTGGACATGGGTGGGGGACTGCTGGCATGTGCCCCACAGTGCTGGGGGGTGGGGGTGCAAGGGGACATGTGTTGGTGTTCATTAGTTCAAGGAGACATGTGCCTTTGCTGGGGGGCATGCCCATGTTGGGTGGGCTGCCTGCGGGACATGACCAGGGATGCAGGGTAGTCCCCTGTGGTGTGTGCTGCCTGCAGGGGCCGTGGAGGGTGTACAGGGTACACCTGGGAGGACCCACACTGTCAAATCACATGTGGGACTCCCCGGCACCCCTGAAATACACGTACCGTGCAGAAATCGCGTGGAAAACTTCCCGCGCACCGCTGAAATACACGCGCCCAGGCTATTCGCGTGTGGAACTTCCCGCGAACCCCTGAAATACACGCGCCCAGGCTATTCGCGTGTGGAACTTCCTGCGAACCCCTGTAATACACGTAGCCCGCTCCCCCAGGCCCGATCGCGTGTGGAACTTCCCGCGCACCCCTCAAATTCACGCGCCCAGGCTATTCGCGTGTGGAACTTCCCGCGAACCCCTGAAATACACGCGCCCAGGCTATTCGCGTGTGGAACTTCCCGCGCACCCCTGAAATACACGCGCCCAGGCTATTCGTGTGTGGAACTTCCCGCGCACCCCTGAAATACACGCGCCCAGGCTATTCGCGTGTGGAACTTCCCGCGAACCCCTGAAATACACGCGCCCAGGCTATTCGCGTGTGGAACTTCCCGCGAAACCCTGTAATACACGTAGCCCGCTCCCCCAGGCCCGATCGCGTGAGGAACTTCCCGCGCACCCCTTAAATTCACGCGCCCAGGCTATTCGCGTGTGGAACTTCCCGCGAACCCCTGAAATACACGCGCCCAGGCTATTCGTGTGTGGAACTTCCCGCGCACCCCTGAAATACACGCGCCCAGGCTATTCGCGTGTGGAACTTCCCGCGAACCCCTGAAATACACGCGCCCAGGCTATTCGCGTGTGGAACTTCCCGCGAACCCCTGTAATACACGTAGCCCGCTCCCCCAGGCCCGATCGCGTGTGGAACTTCCCGCGCACCCCTCAAATTCACGCGCCCAGGCTATTCGCGTGTGGAACTTCCCGCGAACCCCTGGAATACACGCGCCCAGGCTATTCGCGTGTGGAACTTCCCGCGCACCCCTGAAATACACGCGCCCAGGCTATTCGTGTGTGGAACTTCCCGCGCACCCCTGAAATACACGCGCCCAGGCTATTCGCGTGTGGAACTTCCCGCGAACCCCTGAAATACACATGCCCAGGCTATTCGCGTGTGGAACTTCCCGCGAACCCCTGTAATACACGTAGCCCGCTCCCCCAGGCCCGATCGCGTGAGGAACTTCCCGCGCACCCCTCAAATTCACGCGCCCAGGCTATTCGCGTGTGGAACTACCCGCGCACCCCTGAAATACACGCGCCCAGGCTATTCGCGTGTGGAACTTCCCGCGCACCCCTGAAATACACGCGCCCAGGCTATTCGCGTGTGGAACTTCCCGCGAACCCCTGAAATACACGCGCCCAGGCTATTCGCGTGTGGAACTTCCCGCGAACCCCTGTAATACACGTAGCCCGCTCCCCCAGGCCCGATCGCGTGAGGAACTTCCCGCGCACCCCTCAAATTCACGCGCCCAGGCTATTCGCGTGTGAAAATTCACGCGAACCCCTGAAATACACGTAGCACGCTCCCCCAGGCCCGATCGCGTGAGGAACTTCCCGCGAACCCCTGTAATACACGTAGCCCGCTCCCCCAGGCCCGATCGCGTGAGGAACTTCACGCGAACCCCTGTAATACACGTAGCCCGCTCCCCCAGGCCCGATCGCGTGAATGACTTCACGCGAACCCCTGTGATGCACGTACCCTGCAAATCGCGTGTGACACTTCCCGCGCACCCCGGTATACATGCACACGTATTTTTTGTCAGCGGGTGTCCGTGTTTGTGGGTACCCCTTTGCACGTCATTTTTCCTGGAGGCCCACAGTATGGGACATTCATCATGGCAGTATATAGGTGCTATTTGTTGGCGCACCTTTTGGCGCACATTTCTTACAGCCGCAGAGACGCTACCGCCTCCTTTCTTGTGGCGGTCGTGTTTGTGCCTGTGCGCTGGTTTGACCGTGCGCTTTTTTCACCTATTCTATTCCATGAATACGTGTTGTAGGCGAGCGTGTGGGCGTTCCGCGCACTTGTGCCCTGTACTTCCCCCGTGACGCCCACGTTTTGGCAAGTTGTTCCCCATTCCGAGTGTTACGCCCGCGTTCCGCCTACTTTTATTGCGTGCGCCGCGCTATGTGCGAATTTCGCTGTGGCCTGTGCGATTTTCGCTGTGACCTGGCGCACGCTGTTAGATGGCCTGTGCGCCAACGTGCGCCAACGTGCGCCGCGCACTTTTTTATCGCACATCCGCTGGTTTTCTCGCGCACGGCCTTCCATGAATCGACGTGCGCTGCTTTTCGTGCGATTTTCGCACTTGCACTGCGATTTTCGCTATTCCACTGCGATTCGCACGTTTTTGCCCACTTGCGCCGCGCTAATTATTCCATGAATCGGCCTCATAGTGTTCAGGCAAGCCGAACGAACCCAAACAGTAAGATTAAACCTAGAGTTTGTGCAGAATTGGACTAACTTGATCCCACATATGTTTGAGAACCTTCTAGAATTGCTAGCCCAGAAAAATAAAACCAAAGAGGTTAAAAAATACCTGCATGTATTAGAGGTTATATATAATTAAGTGGAACCAGGATTTCATATCACAAACCGGTATGCCACCTTACGACGAGTTATGTCTTTTCACCATAAGTGCCAAAGAAAACTCTTTAGCCACCACTGCCTTGCGTTTGATGCTGTTTTTCGATTCTTTTGACAAGAACATTGTTATGTTGCTGCAAGTGTAGAAGTAGTCGGAACGCTAGAACAGTTATTGCATCCAGACCGCCACCAGCTGCGGGTGGTACATTGTTTTAGTCCAGTATATTGTTTGATGATATATTGGATGAAGACAATGCAATAAAGGAGGAGATTGATACGTTAATTAATATTGAAATGTAGATTGTAGTTTAGGGGAGGATTAGAGGCTTGTCTGCATAGGCCCAGTTCACATGAAAGCAGCATTATTGTAACAGGACAAGGAACTACTTCTAAAATTTGAAATAAAGGGTTGGTTTTCTTCTGGTTATATTGGATAGCACTGAAGTGCAAAGTGGGTGGGTGTGGGTTAAAGGACAAATGAAATAAAGAAAGGAGTAAATAAATATATATGAGCACATGAAGAAAAATAAAATCTAGGCATACCCTAATCACATTGCGTTAGTGAAGGCCTTATGTGTCTTTCCTTCTAGAGGATATTGTGATGCTCCAATGTTTTATTAAAGTTGGCTAGCCATTGCATGTTTTCTTGACGGACCCCTGTGAATGCATATTAAGTAGAGATGGAAAAGTGCGATTTTGCAGAAACTTCAGCCAAAGAATTCAAGACCCATGCGACTGCATTAACTGGTTAGGTCCAGTACGGACAAAGGATCACTCAGAGGAGCACCAATGATGACATGATGGGAAGGGTGTAAACGACTCCTCAGCTGCATGCTTCCGAGAGTACTCATCATGTGACCTTGTATCCTGAAGTTGATATCGAGGAAGAATGTGAATCAAAAGGATGGATTGTGTTGGCATGAGACTGGCACTAGCAGAATGCCTAGTGATCAATTCCAGAACGTTCTTATGTTTTGAATCTGTCAAGTGACTACTAACCAATTAAAAGGTGAGGAGTCAGGAGGGCGGGCCAGGTTAGAGCAGTCAGTTCCCAATAGACTTATTATGCTTGTTATCTTGTCTTACAACATAACAATAAAGCTGTCTTCCGTTTGTCAGCACCCAAAATTGATATCTGATCTTGCTTTCTCTGACACATGGGATTCCCGAGACAGGTGCCCCCAACAATGCATTTTGCCAATGTTGATTACTTAAAAAGGGTTTCACAACGTATCATGCAATTTCATGAGGAAATTGCGGATTCAAAGTAGCAGATTATGCACACAAAGTAAGGAAGCCAGTCTCACTGCTGTTTACATAAACAGTATATTCCATGCACAGACATACCAGGTTTCACACATAGGCATCATGTTTTATGAACAACTTTCGTTAGTGTGTCTTGAGATTTTTTGGTAACATGCTGCTGCATGTACCAGCAAAAACTAAAGACACAGTAAGGAAAAACATTACAGTTTTAAGTAACTTGTAATCCTAACAGTGTAAACTGAAGGCACACGATTTACCGAGTTTTACACTGGTGTGTTCTAACATCTCTAATACCTGTGAGATGCCCCTCATCAATGGTTCATATTACCTCATCCTTAACATACAGCTTCAAACCCAGCTTCTCCAGGCCTTGGTAAAGGTAGTGTGCGTTCTCCTTGTGAAGTTTCCAGGAATTCTCCAGGCCCTGCAGAGATTTGGGGGAGAAGGGACAACAAGCGTGAGAGAGACTGACATGTTCAACTTCTCAAGCTGAGACAGTTAACAAGACAGTAAAGGAAAACACTAAAAAATGAACACTTTTCAAAGTCAAAGATGCCAGTTAACGAGAACCTCACAACACCACCTCCAAATTCACGCTTTCCCTAATTTCTACCATGTCTTCATTCTTATTCTCACATGACCCTCTTTTGTCCCTTAAGCTCATCTCTACCCGCCTCACTCGTCCAACTGTTGCATTCTGCTGTTCTTTCCTATTGTTGCTATTGTGCAAAGTTTTGTGCAGGTTTCTCCTTTAAGATTAAAAATAATTGCATCTTCAAAACATTCAATATTGCTAACTTAAATATTTCAATTTTTGCATCAGATGCCATGTCTATCTAAGCATTTCCATACCCACATTGTATGTCAGATACTGCCATAAAAGGCCATGCGCTCACACTACATGGGATATATGGCCTCTAATATGTGCACATTTGGATTTAAAAATAATTAAATATAACTTTAACATAAAATATTCAAACGTCTCCCTCATCAATACTCTAATCTTTGTTTCGTGCTCTATTTCACCTGTTCACGTCTTTGGGTGACCTTCTCTTTCTCTCTCTATCCCCTTGTACTCAATTATTCCAGAAGTATCTCACCTGCTCAGCTAGCATCGCCAAGCCCTCTCTCAGACCGAAGAAATTTGTGACAGGGCATGTGTGGTGATACCTGTAAAGGCAAACAGTGTAGTAAAAATGATAGAAAACATTGCCATTGACGGTTTACACTCTTAATACGTA
This sequence comes from Ambystoma mexicanum, assembly GCF_040938575.1. Taxonomy (NCBI): domain Eukaryota; kingdom Metazoa; phylum Chordata; class Amphibia; order Caudata; family Ambystomatidae; genus Ambystoma; species Ambystoma mexicanum. The sequence goes on from NC_090932.1 coordinate 555,294,447, forward strand.
ACTTCTTAGTCAGAATTGAAATGCTCATGGAGGTGAGTGTGGAGTGGATGTGATCTATGCATGCGTCATTCATAAGATGTAGGCCTCACAGGAGATTAATGAAGAGAGGGCATAGAAAGAGTGCCTCACTTGAAAGTGAATGTAAGTAGAAAGGAATTGAACTGTGTGCACAACGAAAGGAAGAAGGTCCCTCTAATGGTGAGTTTATGGTGTATGCACTCTTATGTGTGTGTGTATCAAGTATATGGAGAATGTTTCACCGGATGTGTTCACAATCTCTGTAGTCTGTATGTGTATGAGTCTATGTGTTTGCTGATGTGTGAAATCCTCACTAGATTTCTTTCCACCTCAAATAGAGGAAAACACATGGGTGCTAAGCAGGATAAGCCTCAGGTTTGGAAACCCTTTATATGGAAGCTCCAGAATGGGCGATCACATCGACACAGGCTAGTGGGAGATTTATTACACTGGGCTCTACAGTTAATTGGGGGCTACTATGGCAAATGTATTTTGATGACACTGAGGTTAATGCACATACTAAATTTAGGGTTGGGTGATTTCCTATACCCATTCAATCCTACAGGAGTGACCAAAGAGAAGGGTTGCAGTCCAGGGTATGTGGAAGTGTGGAAGGAGTATGATGGGGAAGGAGAGAAATCTTTGAGGGGGTATGGTGGGTTGTTTTGAACCTGCCTTGGTGCAGATCACCAACTGTCAACTGAATCGAGGTTATTTTTTCACTTTCTCCCTGTCCCGTAGGTGTGAAATAGGCCCACCATGAAAATAATTGGGATGGTGAGAGTCGTAATATGTTGGGTGGGGTGTTCAAGTTGTTTAAATGTTATTGGGTGTTATAGCAAGACACACCTTTCAACAGAGGAACCTGTGCAGGGATCTCGAACGAAGCATAATAACATTAGGTTTTTGGGACTTATCTCTAGGATAAAATGAATTAATGTTTGGGGAGTGTGGGTTGTTGGACACAACTTTGCTGTTAAGGGAGTTTAAATGGTGGGGATGGCAGGCTATTCCTGATCTAAGGGTGACTCCAACTGGGAGATCGCACCCAGAGACCCTGGAAGTGGTCAGAAGCCTTGACAATCTTAGCATGAGGTGCTGTAATGGAAGGTTTTCAAATGATCAACCAGCAAAACTCACCCATTACGGCCTTAAAGGCTAGTCTCAAATTGACTATGCCCTAGTTTTGGGTAAAGACTGGCATAGGGTTGTGGGCTTTGAGGTCCTGGACCGATTGGAAAGCCATCGTCGACCAATCATGCTCTCCCTTAAAAATCCTGCTGCAGCTTGCCCGTGGACGGCGGACCGAGGAACGGACATTACAGATTATGGCCATGCACAACGCTCGATAAAATGGTTGAATCTAAACTTGGAACTAGCGGGCCCAAAACTGTATGGAAATATCCTTGGACAAATTGAACTAATTTGCAATGTAAATACCTCCTCCAAAGACATATGCTTGAGTTTCGTAGAAATCCAGGAATCAACGGGGCACCTGCTATCGGCCCCAGTAAACCAAATTAGGCAAGGGGCTAAGAAGCGGATTGCCTGGTTTGAACGGGATTGTTTATTAGCCAAGAGGACGCTAATTGCATATATGAGAGGGGGAACGCACTGTACAGAGCCCTTCTCCAGTCGATGAGAAGTTCCTATAAGTCACTTTTAGGCACCACAAAGGCTTGGTACATGCAGGACCAGTGGCTTGCCATCCAGGAGTGTGCGGTGGTGAAGGGTGGCATAGGCTTCTGGAGGTTGATCACTGACTCTGACTTAAAGGGTGACGTCATGGTATCGCAAAGTATAAACCCGACTATGTGGCTTCCCCATTCTGAGAACCTTTATAGTGACCGACCCAGAGCTGACCACCTGTCCCCTCTGAGTGCTGTTCCATGGTCATATCCTTGTGAATAGATCCTGTAAGAAGCTAATCTTCTCAGTTGAAGAAGTGGATCGTGCCATTGGTGCACAGAAGGGGGGAAATGCACCTGGATCAGGCGGGGTCCCTGTGGACCTGTATAAGAGTAAAATAACTGTCTGGGCTCTGTCTGGGCTCCGTTGTTTACAAGGCTATTTAATGCAATCATTCTACAAGACTGGGTTCCTAAGACTTGGAAATCAGCAGTGATAGTCCCCATATTTAAGCAGGGGGACAGAGTAGATTCCAGTAATTGTCAACACATTGTGCTGCTGGATGTGGTGGGAAAAACGTGATCCAGCAGCATCTACTAGCATGGGTTGTGGAAACAAGACTAAGCCACCTTTAGGCGGGCTTCCAAGCAGGAAAATGCACTGTAGATCAATGCTTCAAATTCCATCTAACTATCCAAAAGCATTTTAGGATTACCAAGACCAATCTTTATGGGGTCTTCGTAGACCTGAAGGCTGCTTTCGACAATGTGCACAGAGAGACTCTTTAAGTGGTCCTGAAGAGCAAAAACATCCCTGAAGGACTACTTTGCCTGATCCAACTCCTGTATGAAAACAACAGGGCAGTTGTGAGGTGGGGTTTGGGGGGAGAATTGACTGATTACCTTTGGGTGGCCAGAGGGGTGCGCCAAGGATGCATTCTTGCACCTATCTTATTTTGTCTATTTATTAAATCAATAATAGAGAGGCTCCAGCAGGAGAATGCAGATCCCCCTAGGATGGGGAGTGAACACATCTCGGTTCTCTTTTTTGTGGATAACACTGTCCTCCTGTCCACTTCCTCGATGGGCCTGCAACGTGCCATAGCCACTTTTGAATCTGAGTTCGTAAAACTGAGCCTGGAAATCAATGCCTCAAAAACTATGGCTATGGTTTTCTCATCGAAGGTGGCCAGGCCAAAAATCTTGAATCCGCAGGCAAACGGCACCATCTTGGAACAGGTGGATCAGTGTGATTATTTTGGGATCCAGTTTTCAAGGGGTGGATGTTGGGAAAACCAAGTGACCAAGGCAACATTGTGTTAGAGAAAACTAGTGACGCTGTCAAAGTCTATTACGCCAAACACAACAGGGGGGCTTTTGGGCCGGCCCTCAGCATTTATCAGGCACAAGCCAAGGCGTCAGCCATCTATGGGATGAGGTATGAGGGCAAGCGGATGTATCAGCTATAAGAACAACAGAAAATACATTTCGAAAGACAATCCTGCTGCTCCCACAGAGCACCCCAACTAGTTCCTCTCTCATGGAGTGTAATCTTCCCCCGATGGATGAGGAAATATGCATCAGACCAGTTTTTTATTGGGTTAGGATCTGGGGCAGTCAGGACCTAGAGGCATATCGCCTGACACTCGAGTACATTCTATCCCTGATGGGTTGGCAGAAGATTCCTTGGCTAGTGCATGTAAAAATCTGGCTGGCCCAGTTGGGTCTTCCTGCCTACTTGCTAAACCCCCGGCAGATGGAGCATAATTCAAAAATCATAATGAAGAAAGCCTTTGGTATATATAAAGAGCTAAGAGCGAGGGGGCTGACACTCGCCTTGGCCACAGGCCCGTCCTATCTAACCATCAAAGAGTCCCAGGGATTTGAAAATTATTTGAATATCATCAAACCAGCCTTTGCAAGGGCATTGTACATGAGGCTGCATCTAGGATCTCTGCCCTTGCGAGATACAACGAAAAACTGGGCTGGTTCACTCAACATTACATGCCCGTTGTGTGAAAACAGGGAGGAAACAATGGGGCATTTTTTATTATTCTGTGATAAATTGAAAGACCTTAGAATTACTTACTTGAAACCCCTCTTCAGACTAAACACCATTTCAACTGTTAGTGGAGCTATTCATCTATGTAACAACTCCATAGATCTGTCAGCGGCTCATTTTGTCATTAATGCATTCACAGAGCCTGGCTAAAGAGGACCAAGGCCCTAGGGGGATTCCTGTGAAGCTCTGAAAAGGAACTACACCTCTAGCACATGGTTTGTTTGTAATACATGATTTTGAAACCTGCATCTTTATAGCATGTGATTTGTTTTTACGATGAGTTTTATTTTGCTTCCTGTGGATCCTACTGTGATAACTACTAGCTGTTTTAATGATGTTTTTTCTTTTATCTTGTGTTTTGTTTATTGCTGATTGTAAATATTTCGTTGTGCCTCTAATAAAACCTTACGTGGAGTCTACGAGATAATGAACCTGGAGGGGTGTCAAAAAGCAGAATGGCATTTGGGTGAAGATCCATTTATTCCTCAAACAAACAATGATCTAAACAATCAGTCTAGTCACCTGAGATCTAATATGTCATTAACTGGGAGATCATCATTAAGCACTTTAGGCAGAATCAATGGAGGGAGCGTGAGAATGGAGGAATAACTCAACCTAGTTACTGAGGGACCTGTGATAGTGTTGGACGAAAAACGAAAATCAGGATGTTATCATTGTGGATCAGGATGTTCCTGGGGACACCTGACGAAGACTAGGTACTCTCAAAAGGTACTGCAAAATGATACACAACAGTGCAAACAAAAAGACATACCTTGGGGCAAAGCTCACAAGAAATCCTCACTGACATTTCGGAGGAATTTGGTAAATTGACCCTCGGTCGCAGATGTCCAAGAGAACCACTCACGGGAGAAAAATGGACTGAGTCCACAATAAGGGGACTCCATAAGTAAAGTGTCTCCTGATCCAGTGCAAGCAAGCAATGGAAATGTTGCCATATTAAGAGCAACAGAGTCACACGCAGTGCAAACTGATTTTGAATCTATGGCTACGAGTGATTGGCATGGTTTGGGTGGTGAGCGGTTGAACAAAACCAGGGGTAAAGATCCAGACCCTGGTTCTCACCTCAATAGTGGTCTTGGCAGGACCTTAATAAATACAGTTACCTTAGTGGATACACCTATTATTCCTAATCATGATAGAACAATTAATTTGCCTCAAATATCATCAAAGTATAGTCCAGATGACAGACAAACTGAGATGGTTGGAACAAATGGTGCTCTAAGTGGTCAACCTTCTTCAATGACAAGCAACTGGAGTGTCCTATTCTCTACATCCCAAGTTCAAGACCCGCTTAATAATTCTGAAGTAACATCTAAGTGGGATTTTCTTTCATCTAATAACAGCAAGAACTATAGAGGAATGACGAGTATCTTAAAAATCTTTAAAGGTCCTGAGCAAATGCAGGAGTGGGAACATGGCCTGCAGGGAGTCATAGAGGCTTGGATGGACAGTTTACAAGAATCATGTATAGCACCTTTTCTGTGGCGAGGGATCTGGTCAAGATCCGGGTGGAAAGTTTATTACCAGAGAATCATAACATATTGTTGAACAGAGCGAATATCATGAGACTTATGTGTGAGGTCCCAAAGCTTTAGGATTTATCATCAGTAGACATCAACAGAGTGGATTTTATTGACCTGCATCGTACAGATTGTGGCATCAAGTATTTTAATTCCAAGTAGTTGCAGATATTATTTTGAAAGAACGTCACTCAATGCAACAATCAGGCTTTGATGTGTCACAGTACATGGAAAGGGACTATAGGCGGCTAGATTTGGGGAATGAAGAGGTTTCACTCTCGAGTGGCATTCTGGTTTCATCAGATTGTAATGGATCCGTTGGCAAAGGGGTTTCTTTTTCTATGCCAAATCAAGTTAATGTGGGATGGAATCAAGACTGGTCCTGGCTGACAGGGGCCTGCTTGCAGGATGGAAAGGAGCCTCAAATGTACCTTAAGACTAAAAATTCAGCAAAGAGGGACTTCACACTCCTGTCTTGGAACACCAGTGGACATTGTAACTTGTTAACCAACCAAGAACCGGGAATATTTTTTAAAACATGTCATTTAATATGTCCACAGGAAGTTTGTCTTGTGGACAACCCCCCTTTTGATAGCTACATTCCCATTTGCGAAGCAGCACAGAAGGGAGCATGGTGCAGTCCTTTGGGGGGCCTACTTACATTAATTAAATCCTTCTGAGGTTTAGAAATTGTATCTCAGACAGATGTCACAAGGGTTTTATTGGCCTCCCATATTATGGTGGATGAAGGAATGATAAGGTGTGACCTCTTGTTTATAAATGTATATTGGCATAGTGGGATTTCTGTGCTGGATGAAGCATTGGATAGGCTCACAACCTTTGTAAATGACTGGTGCAATTGAGTTAGGGTAGGTTCACCAATTATAATGGGAGATTTGAATGCTTACTGTATTGATGCTGAAATGAAGACAATAATCACAGGTTAGGTATAGCTAATGCGGGGGTGGGAAGTGGCCAAAAATGGCCAGGGGCATTGCATTTGCTAGGTTTACACATGTTTAATGGGTCAGTTTCAGGGGACATCCTTCACAAACACATGTGGTGCAATAATATACAATTCTCCACAATAGATTAAATATGTTCACCTGATTGGTTGATTAATAGATGTAAATCTTTTAATATCCAATCAACCAACCTAAGTGATCACTGCATGTTGTTTGCAGGGATTGACTTGGAGATAGTGTATAACGTGCTAGAGGGCCCAACGGGGATCTATGTCAACTAGGAGGGTAACAAAATATCATGGAACCCAGCTCATATCAAAAAGGTCAATGATGCAGTTAGCCTCTGTTTGGCCGATTCCTCCCTGGATTGGAACATTGACACCTTTTCGGTTGATTCATTCGAGTTATTTGTTGATGAACTTTGTGTTGCTGTTTTGGGACAATCTTGCAGGAATTTGGTGGTAAAGCGGAAAGACACTCATCTATTTGATAAAGAGGTGCATGACAGAAAATGCCTTATGAGAAATTCAATCAAAATATTAAAAAGGCAGAAGAGAGCTACCGCTGTCATCCACCATTCTTGTAATCAAAAAAGTTAAGCTTTACTACACAAATTGGCTTAAGAATCATAGATTGGCATTATTCCAAAAAGATGCAAAGATCATGTTGGCAGTGATACAAAATAAAAAATATTCAGTATTGTGGAGGATTAGAAATGATGATGCTAATGAGCAATCCAGCATGCAAATCAATCTGTGTCTGAGAAGGATTGGGTAGTGTATTATTCCAGTGTGTTCTCACATAATGATCATACCAAATTCCTATGCATCCGGAAATGGTAGAAAAAATACTTGTCAAAATAAGTCGTTTTCAAGCCCCTGGTTGTAACAAACTCTCAAATCCTCTGTTTAAAAGTACTAAAAAGGGAATGGTCGATTATTTTATCAATTTTATTTCAGCAGATTTTAGCATGAGCCAATCTACAAAAAGAGCCTTAGAAGTGACCCAAAGAATTCTAGACTGGTGTTTATATTGGACACGGATAGTAAAGATTTTGCATCTTTGATTCTTGTCCAATTCCAAAAGCTAATGAATCTGGTTGACTACAAAAGTGGCAGACAGGCTTCCGATGCAATTTGAATACCACCTTAAATGAATGATTTTTAAATGCATTCAATCATTGGTGTGGGAAAGCAAACATCAGTCTGTGTTTATCGCCATCATTGATCTATCTGCTGCCTTTGACGCTGTAGATTGAAACTTACTTTGGATAAAATTGCACAAATGGGGCTTGCCAGATGGTTTACTACGTTTAATTATTGGTCTCCATGAGTATTCATACCTCCAAGTTAGAATAAGTACAGAAGGAGGCTTGACTACCAAGATACCAACTTTTAAGGGAGTCAGACTATGTTCTTGCCTCCTGTCTTTTTAATGCATGTATGTCTGATATTGGTGAACATCTTATCCCCATAGCCTTAGCTTCTCCTAAACTGGATTAATTGAAAGTGACATGGATCAGTTATGCTGATTACTTTTTTATATTTTATTGTACAGAGATTGGATTAAAACGATATTTATCTGCTTTTAACAATTTTGTAACAGCACATTCTCTGAAAATTAACCCAACTAAAATGAAGGTTATGCACTGCACTTTAAAAAAGCACTTTTGAATGGTTTGTTCATGAAGTACGTTTGGAAAAGTATAGATAGTTTTATCTATCTTGGATTTCCAATTATTTCCAAGTCACACACATTTCAAATTAGGGATTAGCTACAGCGCCTTGATGCCTTCAGGTTTTCTGTGCTTTATAAATGAAAATAAATAAGGGTGTCAGCAGTGGCTAACCAAATAACTCGGCTAGATGCTCGATTTGGTCAATTTTCAATAGTTTGTGTATTAAACCTTTTTGAGGGTAAGGTCATACTAATGATTTTATACTGGATAGAGATTCACTTTTTCTGAGTGCTGGAACCCCTCCACACACTGGAGGGAAATTACTGGCGTCAAGTACTGAGTCTTGAGTCTTCAGAGTTCCGTGCCATTAGTGGCAATCCATTATGAGCTCAGCATTGATTCACTAACTATCAGAGCTAACTTGAGTCTTTTGAATTTGTACAGGAAGCATATTACTCTAGTTCCAGAGTCACTATGTAGTGACATGGACATGATGGCAATAGAAGGGAAACAGAAACCTCTAAATGAGTTGGCCAGTCATTGCATAAATCTGTCGACAGATTTGAATTTGACGGTTGAACATCTTACATTGAATCCAGACAAAGTAAAAGGTATATTTATTAAAGTGATTGGATTGCCACAATGGAGAAACTCCATGCATATAAATCATTAGAGCAACTGAGTACGGATCAGAAAAAATGTGGAATTATAGCTCCATACTTAATGATTTATCTGAGCCGGAGGGTTAGGAGACCATTTCTGAAATTACGCTGGAATCTACACTGCACTAGGCAAATAAGTACTAGATACGGTTGCTGTACAGCTGAACCCTTTAGCTGCAGATATTGTGCACCCCAAGAGGTGGAAGAAGACCTTAGACATTTGGTAACAGCATGTTCAGCACTCTCAGGGTTGCACAAATTATATTTTTGAAAATGTAATAATCTTGGGGTAGTGATTTATTGTGGAATTAATCTCTTGCAGGAAGAACTACGTCAATGGTCCTTGCAGTGGTAGGATTTGTAAAAGAACTGAAATAAGAGATGACTAATACATAAGCACTTTAGAATTGTTGTGTTTTAAAATGTGTTTCTGTTTTTTTTTCTCCTTTAGGAGGCTATGAGATTTGATTTAATTTTTGTACTTATTAACTTATTGTTAGAAAATAGATTGTATGGGATTTAGTATTATATGGATGAAAAGATGTCACAAATTGTATTGCATAGAAAAAGTGCCATGCCTTGACAATTTGACGGTCTGTTTAGTCAAGGGCATACTTTATTTCTTTTGAATTAGAGTGTTTTGAAAGGAATGTTTATAATCCTCATGTGTTGGCTTGCTGTTTGTTATCATATTTATTTTCTTGTCAAGTTGCTAAAGGAAACATTTGCCAAATAACAATACAAAACAAAAAATATGTCTCTTTGAAGTCCGTAAAACCTCCTTTACCTATGACTACTTCCGTTCTCATTCTCCTTCTTTTGACCTAATTAACCTTATTGAAACCTGGATCTCTTCCTTTAACTTTGCAACCCTTTCTGCCCTTCATGACCCTGCTTACACCTTCACTCATCTCCCCACCACACTGGCAGGGGTGGTGGTGTAGGACTGCTTTCATCCTACAAACTTCCTATTACTCCTACTCCCATATCTCCTGCTAATTCTTCCTCATTCAAATGCACTCCACAATCAGTGCCCCGTATGGAATACATATCATCTTTTTTCTAATGGCCACCTGGTCCAGTAGGTCAATTATTCAACCACCTCTGACAATTAATTGACTCTCTCCCTCCCAATCACCACCTCATTGCCATTGGTGACTTCAACCTCCCCTCTTTCTCTGCTGCTCTATCCATTGACTTTAACGCTCTTCTACTTAACCAATTACTCTCTTCCATCCACTCCCTGCCCACCTATTCAAATAGAAACTCCCTTGACCTTTTTCTCATCTCCTCATGACTCTAACTCGCTGCCTCTAATATTTCCACTGCACCTTCTCCCTCCGATCACTCTCTCATCTTTGCAACAATCTCCACTCCTGCTTCTTCCTCACTCACTCCACCTACTACAACTATTACTTAGCACAAGTGTCCCACCTCCAACCTCCCTGACTACCTGTCTGACCTACACCACTCTATCTCCTCCTATGTTGAACTCATCTTTCCATCCACCAAAGAAGCCTTCACTAACTTCAACACTGTTCTTTATGCTCTCTTTTCCTCTCACTATCCTCTTACTACACTCACTTCTAAATCCTCCCCTCAACGGCCCTGGATTACACCTATCATCCACAACCTGAAAACAACAATGCAGAAAAAGCTTTGCACTTGGAAAAGGTCAAGACACTCCTCTGATCTCTAACTGTATTTCACTGCTCTTCAAAACTATTCCTCTACTCTTGACTCTGCCAAATGTGACTTCTATCTGTCTCTCATTTCACCTCAATCCTCCCAACCTAGGTGCTTCCAAAAATCTTTGAACTCAAATCCCTCACCTACTAAAGCCTCCTCCATCCCCTCTACCATTTCTGTAAATGATGTTGCTCTCTACTTTGCATCTAATATTTCTATCATTCATAATACCCTTGCTAATTACCTTCTATCCACTCCTGTTTACTTTTATCCACCACTATGACCGTTATCCCCCACTACTATTCTGTTGCCCCTACACACCCTGATGAGATTATTGCCCTACTCCTCAAGCCTAACCCTTCCTGTGTCCCGGTACATTGTGAAGCACATAGCTCTCAGCGTTGCTCCACATTTTACTTCCCTCTTCAACTCCTCTCCTGACAACGCCACTTTCCCCCCATCCTATAAGACAGCTACTGTCATCCCGCTCCTCAAGAAACCTAGTCTAGATCCTTCCTGTCCTGCCAACCTTTACCCTGTCTCTCTTCTACCCCACTATTCCAAAATCATTGAGTGAGTAGTATTCAATTGACCTCCTTGATACTCACAACCTCTGGGACCCTCTTTGTTAGACCAGAAAAGTAACCCTATAGTCGAATGATATGTATAGTATGTTGGCCTGAAACCAATCATATCATGTGACAAACATTGCGACCTAAGAATCGTCAATGTAACCAAAGGGCATCCATTTTGTGTAATGTCGGCCATTTGCTTTTTTCCTTTCTGTCAAAAACGCTTTGCAAATATATTCTATGCTTCGAACTCACACACAGTGCGAGGCCACGGCCTGAATGCTGAAATACTAACACAGACAGGAATGTCAAACTGTGCAGAAATACATTGTTTTTCTCTCTCACTAAGGCCTTGAAGTCGAGCAGAAGCCGCATCTAATCAGCAGAACAGGTGCCGGGTTGTCTTGCAAACACTGTAGTAAAAGGCAGTTAAAACATGAATGATATTCTTCTAGCGGTGCTCCTTCGCAGAGAATGGTATTTTCTGCTTCAGAACTATCTGACCCTTAGCTCATGAACCAAGACACACAGATAACGTAGTAAGGAATGTTTCCCTGCTAAGAACATGATATCCTTGCCGAGAAAGAGCTCCATGTTCCCCATAACAGAAAGCTGTCTCTGCTGCCTTTGCTAGAATAACTATGTTTAGGCTGAATGAAGACTTGTCATAACATGTCATAATTGTCATAATTGTCAATCACTGAACCCTAGCCTGTATGACATGTATGTGGGTGGATCGAATTGCCTTCCCAAAGATTATGTCTAATGTATATATATTGCTGCTTGAGTGCTGCCCGCTCTCTCTCGCATCTCACTTTGTTTGGGAACACACGTCGTGAGGCGGTGTGACCCAGTCGGCCGACTGACAATACTTTGAAATAAACCAGACTTGCTTGGAAAACAAACCTCGTGTCTGATGTGTCACTTTAGTATATGGTTATTGTGCCTTAGTTTCCATATGCAGTCTTTATGGCCTAGCAAATATGGCGTCCGAACAGGGACCCTCCCACTAATGCTCCATCGTATACATTGAAGTTGAAGAAGGCAAAAATGAGTCGAGGATGAAGCTGTCGAGCCGGGATTGGAAGGTGTTTGGGGCGCCCCTGTAGAAGTGATGAGAGACTTCTCCGCAGATCTGCACACAGCCGATCCCTGATCGACGAGCAGCGCCCAGAGAGCATCAAGGCGAGGGTCCTGGAACGAGGCAGATTGAGCCAGACACACAGTCATGACGATTCTTGGTTGCATCTGTATACAGGCGAATTGCGTCCTGAGTGACGAATTGGTTGATCAGGTGAGTCGTGCCCCGATTCTTAAACGTTCTGATATTGGTTGAGTGTTGCTCTTGCAAGATCAAACGGTCAGGGTAAGAAAAGGGTAAGAGTTAAGCATGCCTGGGAAATTGTCTTCCTGTTTAGTGAGTTTTTATCAGTGCGGTAGACAATCTTTGGAAACTGGCCAGGTCGCGCCACCCGAAGGGTCGCCGGCACATGAAATGTATATCAAATACGGTATAGGGGTAATAGTGTTTAATGCAATTTGGCATAGGCAGACCAGACGTGTGTCAGACCTTCAGTGGCCTAATAGTGGGACCTTTCAATTAGCACGTATAGAACACCTAGAATCAGTATTGCTATGAAAGAAGGCCTGACCAGCAGCGGTCGACGTTGTAAGAGACTTGAGGAAGGAAGCTAATCTCTGTTTGAGAAGTTGGAGAAAGTGCATGACCAAAGTCAGCAGACAGAAGCCATTAGGAACATGGACAGGGCTTTTCAATTAGATGTACAGAAAATATATCCTCAGCAAGATTTGCATACATCAGATGAACTAATAAACAAAATATTAAATGAGCGAAGAAATGAACATCAAAGTACTGACCCAGTTGCACCTCCTCCTTATGTACCTCCCATTCCCGTTATTCCATCTGCACCTGCAGTAAGCAGTTCCTCTCCCCTTGTGCCTGAGACATAATTTCCTCCACCACGGCCAGAGCATGAGTTAGCTGCTTTAACAGGCAGTTCTACAGAGATAGGGCCTGCGCAAGGAAGCAGTAGACAGACTCGTAGCACGGTTAGCAAAGAAAGGAAAGAAGAACTGAAGGAATGTGCCGAAATGTATATTAATGACGACAATGAAGTGGCTGTGCAAAGTTCCATATCTGATCATAGAGGCCTTGGTGAACAGCAGGTATTGTTAGAATGCATGGGGAATTATCTTGTGAAAATGTGGAGTGATTTGCCCGATACAGTGTTATGGCAAGAGTTGTGTGATTTGGTTGTCCTTTCAAATTTGTGAGATAATGCGGCGAAAGTACGAGAACACGTAGGACGAATATTTGTGTTTAAGCGAGAACTTGATTGATTGCATAAAGAATTATTGAAAAAAGATAAACCACATATGTCGTATGTCCAGCAACATTTTTTTCTACTGTTGAAACCTGTTAGTGAAGAGATTAAAATTTGTACGCAAGATGCGCTTAGGTGGATTACAGATGCTGCCATTTCCCCAATTGAAGTGCACGATACATTTAGTCAGTATACACCAGAGATGCAGAGGAAGGTATTGCAGGTTATGGTAGAGTATTTACAGGATGAATGTATGAAGAACAAGATATGTTGTCCCGCTGATTTAATGACAATTTATAAAAGAGCATTTTTGCCTGAAACTGGAACAACTGTTTTTTCACTTGATTTAGCTTTGTTGCTTAATAGACGAACAAATGTAGAATCGCCTAGTTTGCAATTACCCATGAGGGAGGTGCCTCCCACGTTTGTCCCAAAAGTAGAAGTTGCTGTCTCTGGAGGAACTCCAGCGTGAACGATAGAAGCTCATTATATCGCACAGTTTGTACATGTCCCTTTTTCGAGGCAAGAGGTAAATACTATAAAGCAGACGATCCCTGATATTAGGAAGAACCCGTCAGGATTCTATAAGGGAATTGAATCTGTTCTCAATTCATCTGTTTTTACATTGAGTGATGTTGATTTAGACATATGGAACAGGTTAGAAATATAAGTGACACGCCGATCTTAGGTGATACATGGGAGAATTTGACTAGAATTGATAGTGAGAGAAAGGCTGGAGAGAAGCCACCGCAAGTAATGTTGGCTTTACCATCGCGAATAGTAGACAAATTGAAAACTTTGGTGCCCGAAAAGAGAATAGTTTGGGATAAATTGACTGCTTATTTGCAGGGCAAAGAGGAAGGAGCAACAGATTATTTTAATCAATTTGAAGAAGTATTTGCAGATTTTAGTGGTCAAGATCTAAGTACTGAACCCAGGAAGAGATTGTTTGTTGATACGTTTGTGCAAGAGTTGCTACCGAAAATTAAAAGTTTAATAATGACATCTGAAAATGCATGGCAAGCAAAAACACAAAGTGAAGTATTACATATGGCCCAGTATTATGAGAACAGAGTAAATTCAGAAAAGGATAAGGAACTGAGGGACAAAGGGAATTTGAAAACAAGAGTACTGTTACAGCAAGTAGAGAACAATAATAGAGGTGGTGAGAACGCACTGTCCAGAGTCCAAGTTCCATTAGCGTCCAACATGCAAGGAGGTCCAATAGGGATTAATCAATGTGCCTATTGTAGGCAAGAAGGCCATTTGCGAGCACAGTGCCCGCATATACAGAATAGAAATGGGACTTTTCTGAAAAGACAGAATAGAGGTCGTCCAGGAATACAACGACAGAATAGAAACCAAAGAGCGCCACAATTTCAGGATAACCAGGGTAAGCAGAATGAGAACCAGAACCAGAATCAACAACGAAACAATACAAATGGTGGGAATATTTTTGACAATCAGTCCAATGCATATTACTCTGGCGACTTTACATCTGATGATGTACTGTTCTACTAGGACAGCCCGAGACAGGGGTTGGAACCAGCATCTATTCCCGTAGACCAGAAAGGGCCCTACGTAGAAATGAAGGTTGGGAATAGGGAGCACATTTTCTTAGTGGACACAGGTGCATAAAAATGTTCAATTGACCATCAGCGGGTTCCAGAAATACCACTGTCAGGGCATAAGAATGTCTCAGCAGGGTTCTCAGGTATGCCAGTAATTAGTCCAGTGTAACACTAGGCCCATTCACTGAATCATGGCCATTTCTTTTGACAAAAAAATGCAGCGAAAATTTGTTGTGTTTACATTTTTTGAAGAAATTGAATGCAGTCATTTATTGTTCTCCTGATGGAGTGTATTTGACAATCTCGCCACAAAAGACTCCTGTATCGCAATTTGTATCTAAGCGACTACCTACTGAATTGAGTAAAGTACTGGCTTGTATATGGGCAGTGAACGATAATGATGTTGGTTGTTTAAAAGTAGAGCCAGTGAAAATTGTTCTGATGGAAGGTATTACATTGCCGTGTAGTCTGCAATAGAAAATTTCAGCTGAGGGAGAAAAAGCATTGAAATGCATTGTATCAGATTTGATTAAGAGAAACGTAATTGAAGAAACTTCTGGTAGTACTTGCAATAGTCTGATTCTTCCGGTTCACAAGAAAGTAGGTAATATTATACCTTACCGTTTTATAATTGATTTACGCAGAGTAAATAAAGGGGTTGATCTGCAATTTCCATTAGTCCCAGATGTGACTACGATTTTGACTATGATTCCAGCCTCTGCATCGTATTTCAGTGTAGTTGATTTGAAAAATGCATTTTTAAGTATCCCAGTGCATCCAGATAGCAGATATTTGTTTGCTTTTACTCTAGGAGGACGTACATTTACGTTCACACGAATTCCGCAGGGCTACACTGAAAGTCCAAGTATTTACAGTAGAGCTTTGAAGGAACAACTAGATATGCTTGAACTATCAGCAGGCTGCGTATTACTACAGTACATAGACGATCTGTTGCTAGCAGCAGACATGAAGATATGTGTAAAGAGAGTATAGTTGCATTATTGACACATTTAGCAGCACATGGACACAGAGCTTCGCTAAAATAATTCCAGTATTGTCGAAAGGAAGTGGCCTACTTGGGCTACCTCCTTTTGGAGGAGGGAAGAAGATTGAGACCAGAAAGAATAGAAAGCATCTCTGATATGCCTATTCCAAATACGCAGAAAGAAGTCAGGGCTTTAATTGGCATGGCTTTATATTGTAGGCAGTGGATCGCTACCTTTTTGATTATCGTGAAACCAATATTGGCATTGACAAGGAAGGATGTTACCTTACCTTTGCCATGGAACATGGAATGTCAAGAAGCATTTGACCTGCTCAAGGCTGCATTGTGTTCAGCTCCAGTTTTGGGCACGCCAAAATACGACAAGAGTTTTAAGTTATTTGTGCATGAAAATAATGGATGTGTTTTGGCTGTTTTGACCCAGTAACACCGGGGGAGCAATAGACCATGTGGCTACTTCTCTTCCACGTTGGATCCTGTTGCATGTGCTTTGCCACGTTGCTTGCGAGCTGTTGCTACAGCCGCTGCGTCTGTAAAACAATCTGAGGGAATGGTTTTAGGTCACGCTTTAACCATAATGGTACCTCACTCAGTGGACGTTCTTTTAAATAGAACGCAGATGCAACACCTTACATCAGCCAGATTAACAAGGTATGACATAGTTCTATTTGCACCATATATCCAGATTATGAGGTGTTGCGCTTTAAATCCGTCCGAGTTAATGCCCCCTCCACATGACAAAGGGGGTGAAAAACAATTCCCCCATGATTGCTAAATGGTTACTGAACAAGAGACAAAAGGAAGAATTGACCTAACTGATACCCCACAGAAAGAGCCAGATGGGGAACTGTTTTGTGACAGTTCTTGTTTTAAATTACCAGATGGCACATCAACTGCTGCTTATGCCATCACTACACTGAAAAGTATTATAGAAAGAAAAATAATCCCATATAACTCAGCACAGGCTGCAGAAATAATAGCGTTGACAAGAGCATATGAAATTTCTGCAAACCTCAATGTAAACATATATACTGAAAGTCAATGTGGCTTTGGGTGGTACACAATTTTGGTCGATTATGGACTGAAAGAGGTTTCCTGACATCACACAGGAACAAAATCCAACATGGCACTTTGATAGTGAAACTGTTGTCAGCACTTGTGCTTCCCAAGCGATTAGCGATAATGTAATGTGAAGCACATAAAAAAATAACATGTAATGTTGGAAAGGTTAAACACATTTGCAGACAAAATTGTGAAACAAACTGCCACTGATTTACACACAAAAATGTATGTCGAAAAAATAGAAGAAGTACCCTGCATGATAGAGAATGGAATTACAACAGTTAAGGAAATGCAAGCAGAAGCTACTGTAGATGAAATAAAAAACTGGTCTGAGGGTCCAGCAGAATTAGATTCTGAAGGTTGTTGGGTGGACAAGAAAAATTAAGCGATGGATGTTACCAAATGCCTATGTGATGGCTATGGTTACCATGGCCCAAAGTCCAACACACATATGTGCTAGGAAAATGATTCAACACCTGGATTCTGTATAACAGAATCCACACATTAGAAAAACTGCTGAAATATTGGTTCAGGATTGTATGACTTCTTTACAACATAACATTGGAAAGGGAACAGTGACACCAGTAAGAAGTTTTGGCACACCATCCATGCCATTTGAGGTCATCCATTTTGATTTCATAGAAATGGAGAGGTGCCAAAACTATAAGTATGTCCTTGTGGTGGTATGCACATTCAGTAAATGGGTAGAGGCCTATCCCCTGAAAGATTGTACAGCTATGTCCACAGCTAACGCCATTCTAAAAGAATATTTTTCCCGTTTCGGGCTACACCGTGTCATATGGTCAGATAACGGCCCGCACTTTATTGCGGCCGTGATATTGCAAATTTGTGCAGGTCTCCAGATTGATAAACGATTCCATTCGGCCAGACACCCGATGAGTGCCGGTTTAGTAGAACGCCAGAATGGTATCCTGAAAAACAAACTTAGCAAAATATGTGCAGGGAGCAATTTGAAATGGCCCGATGCATTACCACCAGCTTTACTTTGCATGCGAACAACTGTAGAGGTGAGGACTGTTCTCTCCCCTTACTAAATCGTGATGGGGAGACCAGCAAATGTTTGGAATGCCCCTCGGCCGAAATGGTTGAGTGATATAGAGTACCTATTACTTATTGACTACTGTAAACAGTTGACTCAAAACTTGCGTTTGATTCATCAGCAGGTGCAGAAGGCTCTTCCTGTCAGATATACCGGCCCAGGACATTGTCTGCAGCCTGGAGACTGGATGCTTGTGAACATTTTTGAAAGAAAGTCTGCACTTGCACCGCGCTGGACAGGACCCTTCCGGGTGCTACTGGCTACGCAGACTGCAGTCCGAGTGAGTGGACGAAAGCATTGGATCCACGCAACACACACAAAAAAAGTTCAGTTTCCGTTGCCACATGAGAAAGAGCTTGATGATCCTGAAATCGAAAGAAAGACAGCTGCACTTGATCACAAATATATCATCGCCAGTTCTCTGTCAGAAGTGCTTCCTAAGCCTGAGAAAGGGCCTGGGGAGATTGCTACAAAGATCGAAAAGCCAAAGGTGCCTCAACTTTGTCAGACTGCTGCCTTATCATCATCACGCAGTGTATCGCAAGCTGGCACTGATCCTGCATCTGGAAATGAGAGCGCATTGTTCATTGGCCATACTGTACCTGGAGCTGTGAGGTACAATCTACGTTCACAAAAACAGAAATGATCAGCTTTTGTTTCGCCTTTGTTCCTAGCTCACGGATAAAGCTGGGAACGGAGGCCTAGGGAAAAGGAGTGTATGAGCTGTATCAAGCTGTATCAAATTGAAAGCTCTGACACACGGTTTCCCGGTGCTACCATTGAAAAGTGAAGGACCATTGCAACCTAGCACGGGCAAGCGGGGGCATATGGTACCGACACAATCAAATTGATACTTGCTCCTGTCTTTTTGGAGCTCTGTGCAAATTCACATCAGCTTGCTATCATCAATAGACAGGCTAGCCTGGACTGGCCTGAACGATTTGTTGCTAATGTGTGTTGCTGTGGAGAACTTTCCCCAATGGACACTGAAAAACTTTTCCTGAGATAAACATTACAGACAATGCCTATATTCGTCCCTGCTCCCTCCTGAACCGATGTAGAGATAGAGATTAAGCCTAGTGCAAGAAAGACTTGGTTCAGAAAGAATAATATGCTAATGATTATGATACCGCTTTGCATTTTGATTACACTGGTCCCAATATTTTGGTATCTAGAAACTGTGCATCCTTTAAACTTTCTCTTGACTACTACCAATGCTCCTACTATGAGCAGCATACTATGACAGCATGTGCTGTCTTATACTCTCCCCTCACAAGAAGTAAAACATTGTAAAGGGTATGACAATAATACATTGCTACTGATTATGAATATGGCTCATGCTATCTTGAATAGGTCCAATTGTTGGGTCTGTTCCCATTTACCACAGCATGGGGAAAGAGGAATGGGTTGGTATGTACATCCTTTGCCACTTAATACCGCCTGTTACACATCATTAAGAGCGCTATTTTTCGTAAAATGCAATGATAGTGTCACTGGTCTGTTTGATGGAACAAACATAAATGAATTTGAAAGATTGATATTGGAACCGTTGGGTTGCTCCGTATTTACAAGCAGAAGCAAAGTAAACCCGGTAACAACGAGTCCAGTAGATAGGCTCGCTAGGCCTTACAAGTCCCTAATCACTTTTAAAATGGCTCCGGTAGGAAATAACAATGCTGTGCCTCCTTCTTAGACTATTAATCATAGTCCACGTTCTGTCCCATTTTGCTTACAGAAAAAGGGTGCCCACCGAGTGGGAACATTTACTAGATGCATGAACATTGCTGTGCTTGAACAAGAAGAACAACCATTATATATAGGAGGTTCTATCTATTTTATATGTGGAGATCAGGCCTATCCATGGTTACCTAGAACCTGGGAAGGGACCTGTTATTTAGGTATACTTTTACCTGATGTATTTCTTTCCAAAACATCTGAAATATCAAAACCGTCTAGATCTCGGCCACATCAAGATGATACCGCAGGACAGATCGTAGGGGTTACTGCGAAATCATTTATACCATTTTGGGGACAAGCAATACATTCATGGAATATAAGAAAACTGTCCAGGGTGTTAGAAAAAACAATAAATGGAACTACATATATACTCTATAATATGACATTGGAACAAAAAGCAATCAGATTAATTGCACTTCAGAATAGAATGGTGCTTGATATAATTTTGGCTGATCATGGAGGAGTATGCAAATTAGTGGGGTCAGATTGCTGTGTATTCGTAAGTGACTCCTCCCCCATGATATTTGAAGCAATACAAAAATTGCCTGTCCTAAGCTCTGAAATTCATGTTCTCACAGGTGGTTGGAATCTAAATATAAGTTCATGGTTTTGGGAACTGCTGCGAATAATAGGGATGGAATCTAATTGCAATTTTGGTTATGATATTTGGAATCCTCATGTTCTGCTGTTGTTGCATACAATGCCTGCCAGTCCTCTGCTCCCAAATTTCAAATGAGTGTGTACATGTGATTAGAACGAAACTTCCTTGCAGTAAAGGTGCACAACATGAAAGTGAAATAATTAAAGAATTTATGGCAATTAATATTTCTGATGACGATTACAGCAGGATGGGTAGTTCGGCATCAGACACGTGGTCCGATGAAGACGCGATGCATGGATGATGCTATTGGCTTACGGACAAAAGGAGGGTTTGTTAGACCAGAAAAGTAACCCTATAGTCGAATGGTATGTATAGTATGTTGGCCTGAAACCAATTGCATCATGTGACAAACATTGCGACCTAAGAATCGGCAATGTAACCAAAGGGTATCCATTTTGTGTAATGTCGGCCATTTGCTTTTTTCCTTTCTGTCAAAACGCTTTGCAAATATAGTCTATGCTTCGAACTCACAAACAGTGCGAGGCCACGGCCTAAATGCTGAAATATTAACACAGACGGGAATGTCAAACTGTGCAGAAATACATTGTTTTTCTCTCTCACTAAGTCCTTGAAGTCGAGCAGAAGCCTCATCTAATGAGCAGACCAGGTGCCGGGTTGTCTTGCAGACACTGTAGTAAAAGGCAGTTAAAACATTAATTATATTCTTCTAGCGGTGCTCCTTCACGGAGAATGGTATTTTCTGCTTCAGAACTATCTGACCCTTAGCTCATGAACCAAGACACACAGATAACGTAGTAAGGAATGTTTCCCTGCTAAGAACATGATATCTTTGCTGAGCCAGAGCTCCATGTTCCCCATATCAGAAAGCTGTCTCTGCTGCCTTTGCTAGAATAACTATGTTTAGGCTGAATGAAGACTTGTCATAACATGTCACAATTGTCATAATTGTCAATCATTGAACCCTAGCCTGTATGACATGTATGTGGGCGGATCGAATTCCCTTCACAAAGATTATGTCTAATGAAAATATATTGCTGCTTGAGAGCTGCTCGCTCTCTCTCGCATCTCACAGTGTTTGGGAACACACATCATGAGGCGGTGAGACCCAGTCAGCTGACTGAGAATACTTTGAAATAAACCAGACTTGTTTGGAAAACCTACCTCGTGTCTGACGTGTCACTTTAGTATATGGTCATTGTGCCTTAGTTTCCATATGCAGTCTTTATGGCCTAGCATCTTCAATTTGACTTCTAATCTCTGCATTCTGTTGAGAAAGCTCTCCTCAATGTCATCAACTTCATTTCTTCTGCTCTGCATGCAAACCTTTCATCAATTCTTATTCTCTTCTACCTCTTTGCTGCCTTCAATACTGTCCATAATTCTGACCTATTCTCTACATTATCTCTCCTTGGCATCAGAGATAAGGCCCACGCTTGGTTTGCTTCATACCTTGCCTCAGACACTTTCAGGTGTCCTTACTGTTTGAGTTCCCCAAGGGTGCTCTTGTTCCACTTCTCTCTCTCGCTTTACTTCAGCTCTTAGCACCCTGATCTCCTTCTACGGCTTCCCCTACCAACTCTTTGCTGACAACACTCAGATCTTCTTCTCCTTCAACTCCTTACCCAACAATCTGTTGTAAAAAATTTGAAATTATCTCTCCACCATTAAATATTGGATGGCATCTCACTCGCACATGCTCAGCTCCACTAAGACTGAAGTTCTCTAATCCTCAGCCAAACAGGCTATCTCTTCCTCTCCTCATCTTCTTCTCTTCTCTCCACTGTCCTCAAACTGCTTCCGCTCGAAAACCTTGGTGTTATCTTCGACCCATCACACAACTCCTCGCTCTTCATCTCCAAATCTGCTACTTCAGCCAGACTCAACCACCTCAATATCTGAAAAGTCCATGATCTACTTCCTTTAAAAAATCCTAAACAACTAATCTCTGTAGTCCTTTCTGTGGCAGTCTCCTCTATGGTGTTACCAACTATGCTATTTCACCTCAGGAAAAAGTAGTCAACTTTGCTGGTCTGCACACTTTTCAAACTTTCTTGCTTTACTTCTGCCTCCTCTGCCCATCGCCAGATTGGCTGGTTATCTATGAAACAAAGGGAAAGCCTGCAAATTCAAGGGTGCAGGAGTTTGGCAGCATCTGCTGCATTTTCAGCCTAGTAGGGTTTCAGTACCTGGAACCGCTGCTGGCCACGCCCCCAATGCTCATAACTCTGGGACTCAGCCCATCAGGGTGAAAGCATGCGGGTTCAAAGGCGCAGGTATTTGGCTCCTGCAGGGTGTTCAGCGCCCGGGGGGTCAGTAGATTCCCACAGAGACTATCTTGGAGGAGGAGCTACCCTGCCCCAGGAGCCCCCCGCAGCGACCCAGGGATCCAATGTTTCAGGGAATGAAGTTGGCTGCCACCTTCCCATTGCATCTATCTGGGGAAGAAGTATCAAGCACAGAGGCACCGGAGGAGGTGAGGAGTGTGACCAGGGGCGGGGGGTCCACCTAAATTTCCATCTGACATCACCCTGCTGGCCCGCTGTTGCCCGCTGTTGCTCATCGACCATCTGTGACTATCTGTGTCTGTTTCCTACATTGCCATGGGCTGTTTGACTGTTCCATTGACTGCCATTTTGCTTATCTGCCCCACTATGCCAACGATTGCCGTGGCCACTGATATTGTTACCTCATCACCCGAGCTGCCCTTCATTTTTCATCTGCCCCCCCTCTCTGTAACCAGCACTCTCTTTCATCTGTACCGCAAGACCAATTGGATCTTAAGCGTAAGCCCAAGCATAGGACCTTGGCGCTGAAACGAAGTTGAAGGGCTTGCCCACTGATTCCTGAGGGCGAATGTGCCACTGACAAGTGGTAAAGCCCAGTAGCATCTTCAACTTTTCTGGGGGGATTTATCCCCTGTCCAAAGAGGTTTACCAATTCCAGACCGCAAACCCTGCTCCCCCATTTGGAGCACACTTGGATTTAGTCTCCTCTGCCTTCACCCGTGCTCCCCTCTTGCTCCTACAGTGCTTGCATTGGCCCACCCCTACTTGCTGGATTTGCTAAACCTTGAGATGGAGAATCTGCATCCTATGTCCCCCTTTGAGAGCACCTGGCAGGTCCCTCCACCTGGGCTGGTTATCATCAACAACACATCTCTGTCCACCTTTGCAATGCTCCCTCAAATCCCTTTGGATTCAGTGGACATGGAGACAGTGACAGAGATCGCACCTGAAGACAAGTACACTCCCAGCTCCACCTGCAGTACCCAGAGTGATACCATCCTATCTACATTTTCAGGGATCAGTTATTTTCTCTGTTTAACTCCATTTAGGGCCCCTAAGTCACCCGCCCATGGCACCCAACCCTCCCCAGATATACTGAACGAGGAGCATTCCTTTACGGGATGCAGCTGTGAGCAGATATCGATAGAACTGGCAATTATCAAAAAACTGCTACTAGAGTTGATGGCCCCCCAGGGGAAAGGAGGAGGGGCTCCCCAGGGGGAGCCCCCATCATTCTGCCTGATGCTAAGGGGTCCCAATGTTTACCCCCAGAATGTCCTACTAAATTGGTAGAACAGGGCCCCTTGTTTCTTGAAGAGAGGGACACCGATCATAACCCAGTTTCTGAATGCAATCACTGTCATTGAACCGGCAATGGCCCCTGGAGGGGAGCATCTAATGCCCTTGGGCATGCAACACAGCCCATGGTTGAGTATCAATTGTGGCATATCACATCTAAGGGTCTTAGAAAATCCCCCAGTACTGGTGTTGAGCCAACTTCAATAGAGCCACATGAACACAGTGTATCAGGTACCCAAGGCAAAATTGAGAAAGCGATTAGAGCTCATAGCCAGCGTCATGGGGAGAGAGAGAGACAGTGGGATATTTGGATGGGGGGGCAAGTAACGCTACAGTGATTTTATTTGGGGTACCTAAATTGCAACCCAAATTGGGCCCAAGGGGTGCTCCTTTGAATAAATGCCTACACTGGCTACGCTCTGTCAAAGGTTGTGGTTTTGTGGCCATGGATGCCCTGTGGGATTGTAACCAGCCGGCATCCCCTTTTAGGAACTGTTGACTTTCCTGGAACCACACGAAATATTCATGTTTTATCCGGTGCAATCCTTACACCCCTGGGGTCAAAGTCAATTGAGAATCGCTGATGTGCTGGGCCTGTGGTATCCTGACTAGTGCTATTTGGGGGATTTATTTCACCTTTATTTCACCTTACTTATATTTCCTTTGCCCCATTTTGCGTTGCTGGTTAAGTTTATTTTGATGTACACCCAAATTATGTAATGGGGGAAAACCAAGCAAATATTTTGTAGCAGGATGTACCTTGCGGTAGGATGTCATTTGATAGCCTGATGGCCGAATAAAGTTATTTTTTGATTGATTGTATAAACTTCTTCTCATTCGCCTGAAAACTATTCATGGACTTGCCCTACCCTACCTGCTCATCTCACTGCCTATTCTCCTCCTCGCTTACTTAGCTCATCTTCGGCTCACCTCCTTGCCACCACTCAAGCTCCCTGTGCTTCCTCTCATTTCAGCTCTCTCGTCTCCCTAGTCTGGAATGCTCTTCCTTTCCCTCTATGTACTACACTAACTCCACAACAATTTTAATCCAACCTCAAAGCTCTCTTTTCTACTGAAGAACCTGTTTCCTAGCACTCTATGCTACTGCATCACCCTGTTTTCCTCTATCTCTACCCTTCATGGACAAACGTCCATCCTTAATTCACTTTCTCCACCATCCCATCCCTTTGTCATTCTATCCTGTCCTTGTCACGAGTTTATGTTTCCGCCTTCCCCTGCAACAGCTAATCTTCAACTCACATTCTCTCAGACTTCTTTACCCACTTACATGGGTAAACGACCCATGTCTTCTGCTATTGTTATCAACGGTAAATTCTGTAAGCGTTTTCTTGTGCCAAAAATGCATTGCTTTCCCTGTGATTTTTTAAAATAAATTAAATACATAAATAAATATGATACAACACTGTCCAAAGGTCTTGGATAAATCCAGAAGACCTCTACTGTAGTCCTGAAGTCCTCCCAAAGGTAGCAAGCCACTATGTCATCCCAGTTAATGCTGTCATTGCAGATGCAGCTGCTGTTGTGTTATATTGCTTTAGTGACTGACTTCAGTGGTTGTAATTGACTGTAATAGTTATAGATGCCATTAGTATTTTTGTTATTACTGTTCTGGTATTTGGTCCAGGTCCCTCTATTTTACAACCACATTAATGCACAGAGAAAACGTTTCAACAGAGCACATAGCAGTATCGCTGTTAACGTGTCCAGGCCTACCTATGAGAGACAGCTGCACACATGAAACTGTTTGGCCCACTTCAGTCCCTGCTGCATAAAGGCATTACAGCTGGGAACATGAGTGTTTGAACTGTTAAAATTGACCGTGGTGTATTTTCATCTTCTATGAAAATAATCTTTATAGTGTCTTTTGATAGCACCCTATCAGACCCATGCCATCAATGAGATGATGGCAAATGTCCAGAACTTTCCAAGTATGATGTTCAACCATTCTTACTAGGCTATCTTTTTCACCAAACATCAAATCCAACAACTCCATCAGTCAATGACTTAAAGCAAATACAAAAATGGATGTTTTTAAAACAACTTATGCTTCATCCCCAGCAAGATGGATGTCATGGTCTTTGTCACTCAACACATTCACCACCTTCCTTTTATATGGCCTGCTGAGCTATGTGCCCCTTCACCTTTTTCAGAAGCATGGAACCTGGGAGTCCTAATAGACACTGACCTATCCCTCAAATATACAAGACCTTGCCATAAAAAGAAACTTTCCCATACACATCCTCAGAAAGATACTCCCCTACTTGGAACTTCATCAAAAGATCACCACCAATGCCCCAGTAACCTCCAAACTTAAACTTAAATACTGCAATTCTTTCTGTATGGGTCTGTCCTCAGAAAACCTAAAATCACTCCAAGATGTGTAACAAACCTCAAGCCTCACAACAATATCACTTCAGCTCTAAAAACATTCAACTGGTTACTGTTACGCTTACCTGGTCTCTGCTGGGACATTGGGGCACGGTTGCAGCCCTCCCTGGAACCGACTCCCCTTGGTCAGGCTTCTTCCCCTGCTCCCGTGTTGTGGACTGCGATGGTTGTTGCTACTGCTCCTGTTTAATTATGATGGCGAGCTCTCCGTCCTGCTTCTTACTGCAGGGGCACTTTTAGGTAGACCGAGTTTCTTCACTGGTCCATGTGCGTGGCAGCCCAGACCAGCTGTGGCTGAACCACTTCAAAGGTAAGCATCCTTCGATAGTGATTATTGTCCGTATTCTTTTGTAATGTCTTTTTTCTTGATTATTGCCCCTATCTCTTGTAATGTCTTTCCTTCTTCCCAATAGGTGATATGAGGCCCAGCGGAATTGCGGTGCAAGAAGCAAACCACAATGGAGAAAAAGAGAGTTCACGATGTCCCAATAGGTGGTAAGTTTGGTTCTTAGGTCAAACGTGAGGATTGGTTTGAGCGCGACCTTAGCGTAATGTCTTTATAGTTTCTCGAACCTTGTTGTCCTTTTCTCTTGCAGGGATGGCCTAGCGAAATTCAGACTGGGATGCTGTTATCCGAAGATCTGCCTACAGGTGAAGAAGGCCTGGATCCGCGATGATGCTGGCTAAAGATGGACCCCCGAGTAAGTGTTGAGGCTGGAAGTCGGGATCAGGTAAGGATGTGCTCCGACTGTGGTTGCAGCTGGAATCAGGTAAGGATGCGCTCCGACTGTGGTTGCTGCTGGAATCAGGTAAGGATGTGCTCCGACTGCGGTTGCTGCTGGAATCAAGTAAGGATGCGCTCCGACTGCGGCTGCTGCTGGAATCAGGTAAGGATGCGCTTCAGGCGATGGTTATTGCTGGAATCAAGTCAGATGCGCTTTAGGCGGTGGTGAGCGTTACGCTGCTTGCATGCGGGCAGGGGCAGGCTTAAATAGCCTGGTGCCGGCCACGCCCATTTGTTCTGACTTGTGGCCCCACCCTGCCACTCCCAGAAGATGCTGCACGTGCAGCCCAATGCACTCCTATGGCCACGCCCGACCTGGAGGCACGTGGAGGCCCTGTAGGGGAGAAAATAGCATGTGCACCAGAATAAAAGTGTGCAGAGCCAAAGGCGCCAGGACTGGGTCCAACTTGACCCTTTATGTAGTGGAGCTTGTGGTTCTTGCCCTGTGGCCATGACAGTTACCCATCAAAACTAAAATAGAATTCAAAATCCTAAACATTACCCACAAGATCATCCACTTTTCTAAACTCTCATGCCTCCATTCATTCAGTAAGCTTGCCATCCCCTTGCAGATACAGTCATCAAATAAGAGTATGCATTGCTGGCGTGGTTATATTTCATTAGACAATATGACATAATCTCACTTCATGAAACTTGGATGTTGGAGGATCCTATGTTGGCTGGCTGCACCAGTTTTTCAATCTTGGCCAAAAAAGGCACCAAGGCCCACTCGAAGGGGGGCCTGGCAACATGGACCTGCTCATCATTACCTCTTAATTTTGTGAGGCTTGGGTTGATCACACCCATTTAATAATGGGCATTAGACTAAGGGGACGGGGCAAGGTACTAGCAATCTTCAACCAAAAAGTTGACTCGCTATCGACCGAGAGTTGCTGAGACCACTTGATCAGTTAATAGTACTGGACCCAAGGGAGCACATTGTTATTGTTAGGAAAGTTTTCTCTTTTTAGAAAATGTCTCTCCATTTCTATGGACCCCCGAAAGTGTTCCATTTGTTTTTTAACTCTGTCCTGACTTTTTCCAGTGTAGTGAAGCCTTCAGCTTCACTCCACTGCACTTGTGCTCATTGTTATGGGGAAACTGACCAGTTCTTAAGGCTGTTAGTACTGGGAAACTATGGGCCTCATTACACGGATGGCGGTAAGGATTTACCGGTACCGGTAAAATACCGGTACCGGTAAATCCTTACCACCTTACTACGAGGTCCGTTTGCGGTTTGGGGGATTTAATGCCTGCTTTTTGTAGGCGTTAAAAACCAACCCGCAAAGGGACCCAGGGAGCTAATTACGGTACCGCAATTTAAGGTACCGTAATTAGCGCCTTCCCCATTCCCATTGAGCCCTATGGGGCAAAAATGGGAATGGGGAAGGGCAATGGTGGAAGGGGGAATTACCGCCCCGCCAACCTTGGAATGGGGCGGTAATTCCCCTTTCCGCCAAGGCGGTGCCGGTATTTTACCGGCATGAACCATGGCGCTAATAGCGCCATGGTTCTCCGCCATCCGTGTAATGAGGCCCTATGTTTCCTTTTTTCTTTTTACACTTTATCTATAGTTTGGGTAACTTTTCATCACTGCGCAATGCATCTTACAAGGCAGTGCAATGGGGTTACATTTGTATGACCCTAGACTACACTCAAAGGGATTTTTGGTTACTTTAGATTTGCCTAAAGACAAGCTGGAGGCAGCAATTGCATTTTGACTATTTTTGCAATACTTTTCATTATCCTTACTGTGTTTACCGCATTTGGCTACTAACCGTGGCTAGTGTCCCAACATGTCTGTGCCACAAGATTTTTACTTGTTCTTTGGCCATCTTGTTCTGTGGCCTTCATCCTGCCCTGCCATGTCAGGAAAATCGTTTTGTGGTCATACATTGCCTTTGAAAGCCCTGGCTTTTGTGGGCTACCGCAGGGCCATGCGTATGTGTTCCCAGGAAGTGGGCTGGGACTGTCTGGTCCCAATCCACAAACTGTTTTCTGTATGTCTAGCATGTATGCATTAGTTTCACCATCAGTGGTCTTGCTGGGTGTGAGGGGCACATATTCCATTGGGTGAGCTCAGTATCTGTCTCGTCTGAGTTTCTTGATAAGAAGAGGAGTCCTGCAGCCATGCCTCAGAGCTACTAGAGAAATTCTGCAAGGAGCCCGGTATTCTGTCCAGCTCTGGAGACCATGGAAGACCGTGGACACGTCCTAAGAAAGCATGGTGATTAACTTGCAGTCCCAGTGGAGCCCTGTCTGACTGGTGATCTTCAGAAGGCATTCGGTGGTGCTTCGACCCTTGGAGTGGTGGGACCAACCATCCTGATGTCTGTTCAGTACCCAACCATCTGGGGTCTTCAGAAGCGATCCTGGAACCATCCTGTGGACTGACCAGCTCCAGTTTGGACTATCGAGTTACAGTTGTGGTGGTTCTGTTTATTTGGCTCAGAACTTTGGGGACCCTCAGTTTATGCTGCAAGAGTCCCACCTGTGAAATGTCAGCATTCCAGCTCCAATGAGACCCTGTCTGCGACAGCTGTGTCCCATTATGTCACCGTGCATGGGTGACAATCGTCAAAACCAGCTTCACTGCATCTGATCCACTGCCTAGAGGAGTGCTGCATTGGTGTGGGTTGACTGGTACAGGTTGCACCATCTTCTGTGTACAACCAGGGAATCTCTTGCACCTGCAACTTCAGGGCTCTGGTGACCGGAACCAATGACATGAAAAATTATCGCTGACAACCCTCTGACGACCTGCCAAGTCTGAAGAGAAACTGTAGTACAGGGGGTAATTTACAGCCATACTTACTTGCCCCCCCATCTCCATCTGTAAAAGTTTAGAAAACTTTTAAAAGTTTTATGTTTGTTTGGCTTTGGTAATACTCTCCAATAGCTGGGGACAGTTTTATTTACTAGAATAGATACTTACCAGAATTTTTGAACTGATTTCCCATCCACAAGACCCTCCACCTAACTTTTTGCTGGCTCACAAAACTACGGAAAACTTTGTGAATACGCATGAGGCCCAGTTAATGTAGGGTTTACTTCTAAAGTTAGGGTTGTACTCTTGTAGACTGCCATTGCAAATCTAACCATCCTTTCCTCTCAGTATTGGGGGGTGGGGTATCGTAGATTTATTGCACTGGCTACAGAGGCTGTATATATGTATTTTATTATTAGTTGGTGTGATAGCATTATTTGTTTATAGTCATTTCTATAGTGTTTGCTTGGCCATAAATAAATATTGTATTTTTGTGTTTTATTATTAGTTTGTGTGATAGTATTACTTGCTTATAGTAATTTTTATAGTGTTTGATTGACCCTAAATAAATATAGTATTTTTATAACTACTTGTCTAAGTGTAATCCTTAATTACTTACCTTGTGGACTCAACCCTTGACCCGGATCACCCTTTCCTGAGACTTAGCACTGACCACTCTCCATGATACCTTTACTGGTGTGGCTACATCTCCCAGAGTCGTCCCTGTTCACTAACTAGGTTGGTCTCCTATACCTCTGTCCATCAGGCCAGAGTATAAAAATCCAGTCTAACAGTTATAATGGGTGATCTCAATACCAAGGGAGGAAAGTAGACTTCTGGAAGAAGCATGTGGGATTCCGAGTTGTGCAATACTTAAGCCTAAGGCTGATGAACATGGACGACAGTGCATTCTATTTTAAGGGATAATGCCTTAATAGAACTTAACGGTGGGTTCCCTGATGACTGACCGCCGAGATCTACACAGGACAATCTCTGCATCAGACTCCTCATCAACAAGCAATGGCACCAGTCAATTGAGGAAATTGGATATGTAAGAATTTGAAGGGATTAGGTATTCTGCTCCTGATGCAAGCCTTAGAGAATCCATCCTACCTGATGCCCCACTGGGCTGGTAACTGCATAGGACAGGTTTATAGAAACCATCCACCAAAGGTGCAATCTCAAAAACGATCAAAAGCATGTATACACCAACCAAATATGGGATGCGCTGTGGTATGACAGAGAATACAGTTCAATAAAGACCTTAATCTTTAACCTAAGCAGGGACAGGAACACTCAGTCAGGAAGGGGTTGTACATGTTGCCCACCAGCAACTCAGTGATTCATTTCCTTGATGTTGAAATCTATAGCAAGGGTCTGAACCTGGAAACCAGAGTCTACACCAAAACTACAAATAGAAACAGCCTGCTCCTAGCAGCCAGTTTTCATCCTCAAAGAACTATTGACAGTGTACCATTAAGCCAATTCCTCAGCTACAGAAGAAACATTTCTGAGACCTCTGAATATGAACGTCAATCCTCACTACTACAGATAAAGTTTAAAGAAAGAGGCTACAATCCAATACTTATTTCTGAAGTGGCAGAGAAAGTAGGAGCTATAGACAGAAAGACAATCCTAACACCTAAGCCCCTGATGCTGGCTGAACCCCTGGTGTATGTGACCACACATTCAACCCAAAGTGGGAGAATCAAAAGGATAATACAAAAGAACTGGCCTATGCTGCAAATGGACCCCCAATTACAGCAACTATTCCAACAACCGCCAACATTTGCATACAGAAATAACAAAGCTTTGCACAACAGTCTAGTCAAAGCAGAGATCTTGACATGACAAACAAGAAGTGCATTCAAGGATACAATCCCATGTCGGAATTGCCAACACTGCGGTACTATAATAACTGGGAACAGTATCGCACATCCCCACTCGGGGAAACCGATATGGCTAATGCATTCATGCACTTGTGATTGGACCAATGTCATTTATGGACTTAAATGTGCATGTGATTTTTACTATGTGGGTATGACCATGAGGAAGGCCAAAATAAGATGGATGGAACCTAAGTCTAATATCCTTACCAAAAATGAGAAATCCCTGTGGCCATGCATTTTGCTGAGGCGAGACATACCATTGCGCAACTTAAATGTGTTATCCTTGAGCAGATTAAAGTAGGGACTAGGGGTGAAGATATCCATAAGAAGTTTCTACAAAGAGAAATCCTATGGGTGGATTTATTGGACTCACTCAGCCCGAGAGGGATGAATAGCGACTTTGATTTGATGTGTTTTATCTGAACCACTTAGGTTAAATGCTGATTGATTGGATTATATGGCTATCCACAACTGGCTGAATGGCCAATATATATCCAAAGGTTCTTTCATGTCTTATTCTGTACTATTAATTTTGGTTTGTTTATATAACCATCTATTTGCCAACTAAACCTTCATGTCTCTTGTGATGGATGTAGTCTATTATCTTGAGACTGTGAGCGGGAATTGGCCCGAGAGAAAAACCTTTGATGACTTACTACTTATATATGGACTACGCTATTTGACACACACCGTTCTCTTAATAGCCCATCATATGTTAGGCCCCAATACAATGTCACATGTTCCATATTGACTTTGAGGAAGGTGAGGGGCACCCTGCGACATCACCCGCGTTGTTGCCTCACTCCTGGCCCGTAGTAATCAAGCAGCCAAGGGACACCCCGGTCCTGCTCCTTGTCCTGCTATTCACTCCACATATTCATGCCTCTGCGGTACTCCTTAGTCATCACCCGAGAGGGGACCCTATGGTTATGAAGTTACTCCATCTGGGCCTCATCCAGCTATTATCGTATTTTCAACCTAAAGCACGATGGATTCACATTTTTTGGGAAGTGCCAATCATGTTGTCATACAAACATTTTTATAATGTCCCTCGACAATTATGCCACTCCACTTGTATGGATCTTCCTGATCGCGTAACAAGGCAAGCATATGGGTAATGTATGTAACAGTTCAGGTATATATTTGGTTGTAGTAACCTTCAAACCCAGTCAATAGTGGAGTTAGAAGGGTCATGCCTGTTGGGAGAAAGTTAACTTTGTAAGTAATATAGGACCACCTAACAGCGGTTGTAGAGACATTTTTAATCTTCTGAAACCGTGATGGAGTGAAGATTGATTAAACTTAGAACTCACCCAGCTGTGAATATGATAATTGTAGCAGCCGGACCGTGAGAGCAGGACAGTCATTGAGGCACTAGATTTGCTGATGTGCGTGAACGCAGTGGAAAGAAACAAAATAAGTAAGAGAAAATCGAGTTGGTATGAGTACATGAAGTACGGAGTGCTGGCTCCCTCCTGAATGGAGGTGTCACCAAGAGTAGGTGGATCTGAATATGATATCTATCCCGGATGGGGGTACATTTATTTGTTGATCTAGTAATTGGGTAAAAAGGTCTCAGTGGGTGATGTCAGTATACAGCGGGTCGTCTATATAGAATTTAATAATTCATCTGTGTATAAAGACAATGAAACAAACTCTTGCAGTAGCAATGTATCTATATGCGGGTATATCATATCACGTGTAGCATGCCTACGTGCGTCCGTAAGAATCGCCAGTGGCGTAAAGCTACTTGAGCGTTGATAACTATAGTTAAAGTCAAATTCTAATACAATTTCTTAAGTTGAGAAATTCAAGTGGTAACAGAAGATGTTAAATCGCTCACCGGAGAGATATGATATGGCATTTGGAGATGCAAGAGGAGATTCAGCCGACCGCCCATAGGACGCGTGGCTTGGAACCCCCATTGTTTATAACGTTGCTATGGCACCAGCGAGCATGTGTATCAGTGCCACATTGACACTCCTGGAGGATTGCCTGGGGAAACCCTTTTTACATATATGAAGACACTTGACACCTGGCGAAAAGCCAGGGGCAGTTTTGAAAGCCTTTTCATTAGGAGGGACCTAGACCAACTACAGTATAGGTATTCTGAGATAGCTTTGCAGCCTTTGGACCATTAGAACTACTGGTTTTAAGGGGGGCTTGACATATCCCATTACCAGGGCTAGAAATTGCCATTTTCCTATGGAAGGGTTAACCTTAGAATGCATCCTTAGGGACCACACAAATTGGGAGTCAAAGGATCCCTATAACAGAGAACACTTTGAAATTCTGAGGAGACTATGACACTGTTCATGCTCAGGCTGCAGAGGTAAGAGCTCTGGGGGCTGTACCAGCAGCATCTAGACTGGCATTAGCAGGGAACGAATGAGCCCTTCATTTCCAGTCCCTCAAAACCTTGTTGGGCACTTGTCCCACAAAGCAAGAGAAAATCCCTAAAGGGTATTCCACTAAATTGGGCCATCTTGATGCTGCCTACCCTCAAGTTACTCCTCAGCAGATGCAGAGGGCTTTAACAATGATAACCCCAGCAGGTTGTAATCCACCTATAGAACACTGTGATAACTGGGTTTCAGTGTATAGTTGGCTATACTATCATCTAAAATTGACACCTTTAATGATAGCATTAACCTCCATTCTGGGAGAGATGTTGAGTACCCAGGGAGCAGAAGCAGCAATCTGGTTAGGAGTAGCAATATCTGTGA
This sequence comes from Ambystoma mexicanum, assembly GCF_040938575.1. Taxonomy (NCBI): domain Eukaryota; kingdom Metazoa; phylum Chordata; class Amphibia; order Caudata; family Ambystomatidae; genus Ambystoma; species Ambystoma mexicanum. The sequence continues at coordinate 555,328,821 of NC_090932.1, forward strand.
GAAATTATCTCATGATAGAGGGAGTAATCATTCCACTAATAAAATGAGAATCAGTGAATCACCTTAGGTAATATCTGCTGTGGCTGTGGGCGATCAGTACCTAGGGCCACTAGCACAAAAGGCACGCCAGTTTTCTCAAAGACTTGGTAATCAATATCCTCTTCCTCAGATAGTCAGCCATCTCTTTCTCCTTCACCTCTCTCTCATCTGAATATAAATCCAGGCCCCACTACATAATTTTAATTGCTTTCACAGAAAGGACTAATACTATTAATTGTCTGCTTTGGCTAAACAAATAGATTCACTTGGAGTTCTCAGACATACAAAGAAAGGTGACTCAAACACAGGAAAGGTTCTCTGGTTCACACACAAACAGGAAGGTTCACAAACAAGCAGGTATGCAAAAGGGAACTTTTTAATATTTGTAAGTTTGTGGGGTAGAGGCAATTAAAGGAAAACAATGGAAGAAGTCACACAAGGACAAACACACAGCCAAATGAGATTAACAATACAAATTGGAAACAGGATATACTTTGGATGTTTTAAACATTTTGGCAAGTCACAAAGGGAAAGGACTATTAGAAGGGAAAGGCACAATGTTTTTTTAAATGTGGAAAAGCAAATGTAAGAAAGGAAAGATGACAATTGAGTGTCTAAAACACACAAACAGACAAAATTAGGCACGTGCGGATGAAAAGCATTTAAAACGAATGCAACTGGCAACCAAAGACTACCAAACTCCTCCAAAAGCAACATAAATACCCCAAAAACACAAGTTGTCTGGATGCCTGTACACTCCTGTATCAGCTTAGCAAATCTGTGAAGAGATGGTGTTTTTCGTCCTTTTTTGAGGGTTCATAAATTTCACAGAATACAACGAATCCTGGACAGGGGCTTGATAGCTCTGGGTGGCCAGCTGAACAGAACCCTGCCTGCCTGAACCCACCGGTAGGGTAGGCATGGGTACAGTTTTGGTCTGCCTCAGACTCCCACAAAATCTCTGGGACCCACTGAACCTCACCCTCAGGATTTTGTTCAACCAATGAGTAATGCTAGGCTGTGGTTCACCTGCTTTAGGTAACGGAACCGCTGGTAACAATGATACCCTTCTGCCTTTTCGAAAGTGAAGATATGAAATAGAGGAATGCAACATCTAGAGTTAAATAACTATGCCTTTTCTGGAAACTTGATACAGTAGGTGGAGTGGAAATAATAGATGGTTTAAGCCACCATATTTACACATTTAGATAACTAACCGGAATATACAAAATGTTTACTGGCAGGATCCAAGAAAAAGCAGAACCTGAGCAAGTATGGTCATTCTCTCTCGCACATGTTTTATGCCGACCAATTTTGAAATCACTTGAGCAATATTACGTATTGCTATAGCACTGGGTCCAGTTCAATCAACCAAAAGATGCTTAATATACATGCATTGCTTTGATTATTTTCAAGACTGAAACATTAAGGAGAATATACTGGAACAAAGGGATGGCTAAATACTGACCAGACATCATATAGTTTCTCTTTTTGAATTTCTTTGAGATTTTAGTCATGCTGTGGTAAAACTCAAAAACGCCATGAGAGTACTGATCCCAGGTTGCCCCCAAACTGGTGCATAACCGAAAATGAAGGGGTTTGCTAATTTGAAGGGCATGTGTAATGGCACAATTAAGATCTGCACAGAAGCAACAGAAGCAATGGCATTTTAACAGAAAATCTCAAAATAAGTAATTTGAAAGATAGGATTGTATCAGTGTTGGTAGGGAGTTTTATTTTCTTTTTATTGAACAATATAAAGCAGGAGGCTTATGGGTGATTAAATATGCAAGCAGAGGATACAATAGAGGATTTCTACAGGATATGAGAAAATAGAACAAGCATTTGTTTAATTTTCTGTTAATGGTATAATTACCATAAGTGTGTCATCTCACGACTAATTGATGATTTGTTATTATTTACAAACAATTTGATTAAAGTAAATGGCAGAGGCTATTTTTGAGAAATACAGGTGGACAGAAAGAGGTGCAACTGAATATGAAGGTAACTTAGAGAGGGCATTCCTCTGGCGGACAGGACACGCTTGGCAGTTATTAAAGGAAATTAAACACTCTAAGGGGAAATGCTCTATTGTGTTTAAGCAGAATGGGTTGACTAGATTTGCACTGGCAGCTAGTATGCCCTGCTTGCAGATGATCCAGCCTTGCTTGAAGAACTCTTTATGAAGATTGTATTTGGCTTTATTGTTTTAAAGAGCAATTGTTTTTTTCCTGAAATGTGCACCAGGGCCCTGGGAGACATGTGTGAAAGGGGGCATGAATGCGTACAACAAACAAAACCACGGAACAACAGGCTGATATAGCTCAAGCACAACACCCCTTAATTTTGGGGGCAGAACAATAATGTGAAATATACGTTGATAGCGGGGCCCGGCTGACTCTGCCTTTCATCCTCTCATGATTAATCAACTGGAATGGTGATACCAATTCTAACACATCTTAGAGACTGGAAGATACAAGTATGAAGGGCTATATAAAACAACAAACTAGTCTTATTAGAAACACAGGTGGAAAAAGGGCTGTGGGGCACCCATGCTGACAAGGATGGTAAATAAAAAACAATTTGATTAGGAGCTCATGAAGAGGAATGGGTCTGTGACTCAGTCTGTACACAGAAACCACCTCCATGCACTATTGAGGGTGCAGAGAGTGGCTGTGCAGAGAAATCACCATCAGACAGCCAATACTTGCGCCAGATCACATGCTAATGCTTTCTGTGGCCAGGATTGTGAAGTTCACACCATTGTGGCTTCAAGGACAAATTGAGTCCCAGATGGAATGGTGGGAGTGCGGTATTCTGTAGTATACTAATATTGTAGGTCTTATTACTGGGAACAAACCTGGTCAACAAACAGATTACTGAGTCAATTAGGAGGAGATAGCCATCTGCCAGGGAGCACAGATATTTAAAACCGGTTGCTCCATAACAGCTCCATAGACTGCTGTGAACCTCACTTAGACGTCCACTTCAAGGACCCCATCTGAGAGTTCATTTGTCCAGACCAAGGCGTGTGTTGGGTCAGATTCACCTGCTGGAAGACCGCAAAGCCCCACCATAGAAAGCTGTCGCAACAGCACCTGCTGTTCAGTCTCTACCAGCAACCCTAAAATGTCTTCTAGTGCTGGCTATGAGCTATGCTGGAATACTTACAGAGCCTGTGAGAAATTCCATTACAATCAAACCAGCAGCAGACGACAGAACCATAAGCCATACGCAGCACATTGTGACTATCCAAGGAGGGGAAAGCAAGGTGCCCTAAAATGGTGCACGACAAGATTGCAACATTCACATATTATTGGATAAAATTCCATGTAACATTGACAAATCTTGAACATTGACAAATCTTGACAAAGCAATTGTACAGGTGGCAAAGAAAATCAAGTCAGACGAGAAGAATATAAGATCAGACTATCAAAAATCCAAGCCTGCAGTAAATATAGTATATATTTGCTGCTGTTGGTGGATGTATGGGAAGAGCAAAAAACTGTGAGGCACATTACGGATAGATCTTTTTTACCTTGCACTTGCATTTATTGTGCCTGTGCTTCTATAACACCAATAATTGTTGCAGCTCATTCTTTATTGTCTGTTGGGTCAGAAGTGGCCCTGATACAGCCTAACCAGAGAGCAGTCAAAGGTGCGGATAATTCTTGCCTTGTGGATCAATTAATTGCCATTTAGTCAGAAAAATGTATAACTTGGTATTTTGAGATTACTCAGGTATAGCTAATGCTAATTTACTCTGAGATGCATTTAACAACATTGTGTTTCTTTTTGCTACCTCCTATAAGACCACAATGATCAAACTATAGGGCAACCCTAAGCAGATTTCATTTCAATGGAAATCATTTTAACTGAACATTGTTTTTATAAAGTAAATTATTTGAAGGACATGAGACAGCTTGCAACTAAATTAGAAAACATCCTGATAAATGCAGTGTCACTGCATACGTCTTCATATACACAGAAAGTATACAAAGAAGGAAATAGATCTGGCAGATTTCTGGCAAGGATGGTGAAAGATAAAGGTAAACAGAACCAAACACAGACCATTTGCGACCTCAGGTTGGGTTTGATAACAGTGGTTCAAAAACAAAGTTTTTCTTTATTATTAAGGTGTATATATAAAATAAATTAGTTTCCCTGAAGACGTAGCCATTAGATAATATTTGAGGTCAGTGGAATTTCTATTGCAAGTACCTCGAAAAACAGTATATGAGATTGTGGAATCGTTATTTCATTTTAGAATTGTAAATCTCTGGTGTAAGACTAATGCATTTTGTAAAGTTTTCTCAAATGCATTAATATCATTAATATCCTTATTCTCCTTGCTCTCATTATATCCATTTCCAGTTCCATATTTCCATTTATATCCAAGTTTTCTCAAATGCATTAATATCATTAATATCCTTATTCTCCTTGATCTCATTATATCCATTATATATTTCATTTTCAAATTGTAAATCTCTGGTGTAAGACTAATGCATTTTGTAAAGTTTTCTCAAATGCATTAATATCATTAATATCCTTATTCTCCTTGATCTCTCCGCAGCTTTTGACACTGTCGATCATCCCCTCCTTCTCCACACTCTTTCCTCCTTCAGGTTTAAAGGCCCTGTTCTCAAATGGCTATCCTCTTACCTCTCCTCCCGTTCCTTTGCTGTATCATGGGGTGGCTAGACCTCTCCTTCCTTCTCTCTTATTTACGGTGTTCCCCAAGGTTCTGTACTTGGTCCTTTCCTCTTCTCTCTTTACACCTCCCTTGTTGCTCCTATTATCTCCTCGTTTGGCATCTCCCACCATTTCTATGCTGACGACACTCAACTCTTTCTTTCTTTCTCCTCCTTCTTAACTGACCTTCACCTAAAACTCTCTTCCTGCCTTACTGCTATTAAGAACAGGATGTCTCAATCTTAACACCGAAAAAAACGAAGTCCTTTTCTTCCCCTCCAACTCTCTTCCCCCTTCCTCTCCTCCCCCTTTCATTTACTTTCCTCCCTCCAATCTCCCTATCTCTCCCCAAGCTTGTAATTTAGGTGTTCTCTTTGACTCCTCTCTCTCCTTCTCCCAACACATTTCACTCACCTCTCGCACCTGCCGATACCACCTCTACAATACACGTAAAATCTGTCCCTCCCTCACTTTCCGCACTACCAAACTCCTAATCTCCTCTCTCATCTTTTCCCGCCTCTTCTACTGCTCTTCTCTACTCTTTGGACTTGCCGCATCTCATCTTGCCCCCCTTAAATCCATCTACCACTCTGCTGTTCGTACCCTCTGTGTCCTTACCTCCCGCAACTCCATCTCTACCTCGCTCTATTACCTTGGATGGCTACCATTTCACTTACAGCTAACATTTTACTTTCTCTGCCTTGTCTTCAAATCCCTCCATGGTCTTGCTCCTCCTTATCTCTCCTCCCTTCTCTCCTTCTACTCTCCCTCCCGTTCCCTTTGTTCCGCTGACCATTTCCTTCTCACTGTACCTCCCTCCCCCTGTGCTTCCTCCTGTTTCCGCTCCTTCCAACTCCTTGCACCTCTGCACTGGAACTCACTCCCTCTCACAATCCGCTCTTCTACGACCTTCTCCTCATTTCGCACTTCCCTTAAATCCCTCCTCCTCCATTCTCCTCCTTGAAACCTCCCCCTCTGCCCTCTCTGCTTCCCCTCCCCCCTCATCCTTCCTTTTGATTTTCTCTCTCCCAACTCCTGCCCCTCCTCTATCTCCCTTCCATTTCCCTCTTCCAACTCCTCACCACCCATCCCCCCACCTAATCCCTCTCCCCTATTCCCCATCCCCTTCAGTTAATTGCTCTTTTCATTGTTTTGTCGAATGATTTATGATGTAATTTTGCTTCCACTGTTATTTTGTTGTTGTTGTCATGTATTATGTTGTTCCACTGTACAGCGCCTTAGTGTAAAGCGCTCTATAAATCAATCAATCAATCAATCAATCAATCAATCAATCAATCAATATCACATTTAGCCCAACTTTATAACGGAATGTTGTAAGAATGGACATGTCTAGTTTCATTCAATAGAGGGTCATTTATTTTTTGTTACTGTCTCATAATTCTGACAACTGAGTCTATAGCCATTTTCAGTCAGTAATTGATTTATTTTGGTTAAAAAAAATCAGCATATAAACATGACAATTCATCATTAAAATCAACAAACATCATAAAACGTAATATAGCAGTTTACAAAATTAATAAAACTTTAAAAAGAATGTGTATAGATCTTAGTATGTAAACTAGATCTCAAAAGCTTTCCTGTTCAACCACCAGGCTTTTTTAGATATTGCCTTTGCACCCTGTGAGAAACCTGAGGGTATGCTCACTCCTGAACCCCTTCTCTGCACAGGTGGCCAGGGAAATACCATTGCTATTGGATCCCGACCCTGGGGGGTTGAGAAGGAAGGGGGATCACCAGGGTGGAGTATCCCTGGGAGCTGGGGGAGGGGTGTCCTTGGGCAAGACATGGTATCCCCCTTTCCCTAGTGACAACCAACCAAACCCCTTCCCAACCTTTATGGACTGTTGCAAGCCAGCTCCCCTCATTTCTCCACAATTGACACTTGACAGTACTGGGACAAACAAGAACTAACTAAGAGCAATGAAGACTATGCTCTTTTACCACTCTAGTACTGGGAAGAGGAAGATGCTTGCTAGGAGTAGTGAAGGTCAGACATGTCCCTTTAATGGGAGTGAGCAGGACAGAATAATCATTCACACCTGCAGCCTGTCAAGGGGCTGCATGTGCATAAATGCAGCCCTACCGAGTGGCAGGAGGTATCGACAGGAGAAGGACCAGGAGGCTGGTGCATGCAACAGAGGATCATTCAGCATGGCGTGCGAATGAGGTTTCCCTAGAGCAGGCCAGGAAAGGTGAAGGTAGCCGTGCTGGAAGGCTGACCCATTCCTTTCTATTTAAAGTGCTTGTTCCCGTGTGGTTGAGGACTACCCCAGGAGTATCTGAGGGGCAGAAACTGGAACCCCGACACAAGAGGAAGAAGGCTGTGTGATCTGTGCTGCAGCCCATACATCCTAAGTGACCAGTGAGTTTCTGGGGCTTGAGAAACCCAGTACGCATGGGTGAACTTAAGCATTTGATGAAATACATTGTATCAGAGTGGTTGCGTGTGACAGGAAGCAGGTTTTTGAAGGTCTCTAAACAGTGAACAGCTCAATTAAAGTGGATTGAACATTTATACTTATTAAGTATACAAGCAAGGGGGAATACTTTGTATCAGAGTGGTTGCGTGTGGCAAGGAACACATTCTCTAAAGTCTCTGAACACTGAACTATCAAATTAAAGCAAAATGAGCAGTTGTTTTTGTCTACCACTAAACAAAAGGGAATACCTTGCATCGGAGTGGTTGCGTGTAATGAGAAACACTTTTTCTGAAGGACTCTGCAGAGTGAATTATGCATTTAAAGTGAAATGAACAATTACTGAACTCCATATGAAGGGGAAACAAACCCTAAGCCAGAGATTTAATTATTAAATACTGAAGTGAATTAATACTTTGCTTTTAAACAGAACCAAAGCTTTGAAGCCAAAAGGTGCTAAAAATAAGCAAACAAAGGACATTGCAGCCTGATACACAGTGACATTTTAAACCTGTGGGAAAGCTACAAAATTATCTGAACTGTGCATTTGAAAACAATATCAACCAAACTGTGTAAGATAAAGACATTATTGGGCCTCATTATAAGTGTGGCAGTCCGGAAATAATGATGCCGGTCACACCGGCCTTTCCAGATCGCCACACTCCAACTCTGCCTTCCTGGGCCGTTGCGCCCGACAGTTCTGACCTGCCGGGCGCAATGGCCCCAGTAGGCAGAGTTGTCACAGAAGCACCGGCACCGTTAGCAATGGTGCTGGCGCTTCTATGTGCCTGTTAGGCAGAATCATATTCAGTACCCTTTGGGAACACTACACACAATTAAGACTACAAGTGTTAAGTACAATTTCACCTTTGGTACAAGCCTGTACTAAACAGCAATGTGGTAGCAGTGGCTCAGCAGCCAGACTTATCTCAAGAGTAAAGTGAGCAGTACAACAGGTTACACAAAGGACCAGCAGTGATTCAAACAAACACTTACTTCAGGTTTCTTGGTAAACGAATATACATTTATTGACACAGTCATTTGGAAAACATTCCACTAGTAAGAGCAGCTCAATATCACAATCTAATATACTACAATACACAACCAATCAGTTTCTGAACAAGTTCAGCTCCCCTGAAGTTGGAGCAAAACGGCACTTCAGTTACTTTACAAAGGCGTAAAAAAAAAAGGTTATAAGAATCAACAGCACAAATACTTTCATAGGGAGGGCAAAGGATTTCAGTTCACTACAACCAGCAATTCAATTCAATAGGCCTGGGCCAAAGTCAATGGTTCAGAGTCTTGTATATGAGAGCACAGTTCTGGTAGTAAACGGTTAAGTCTTTGCCACGGTTCTTAGAAGAATTTGGTCAGATGAAAAGTTTGATGTTGGTTTAGGGGGATAAGCCTTCAAAGTCGGGAAAGTTTCATAACCTTTCACTGCGACCGAACAGATTTCTGCACCGCACTTGCACAGTACCTTATAAGTGAAGAAAAACTGTGGCTGAGGCAGTTGTTCCTGGCAGTTACTGCAGATCTCGCTGTTCCTGAGCTTCAGTCGTGGGGACAAGAAGGAGGATGTCAGGAGGTTCCTGCACTGCCCAGGGAAGAGGGCACAAGCTTGGCAAAATGTTGGTTTAGGGTGTCAGTGCCTTAAAGTTCACGAGCTGGTTAACTTCCCTCTGGCTATACGTTTTCAACAGGAATCTCAATAAAAATTCAACTAGGTTGGGGATGGTGTCTAGGTGTCTTACGAGTTGGTTGTTCCCACCAAACTCAAGCGAAGAAGTTAACCTTGAAGGGCTTCTCTGTCGATGGCGTTTCAGGCAATTCGGACCTGCAGCAGGGCTTCACTGGTGGACCAGGAGTTGCAGCAGTCGTCTTCCTTCAGCTCGTTTTCGGTTCTTTGTTCCAGTGGTCGACTCTCACAGCAGTGTGGCTGTCCTTGCCGGATAGCCAGCTGGCCAATCATGTCAGAGTGCATTCAAGTCTCCTAGGATACTAAGCACAGGGACTTTCGGGCACCTCCCTCACATCCTGTCCACCCCAGACACTCAGGCACCAGAGGAGGGCTTCAGCACTGAAGCCCGCCAAAGGCCAACAAACAAAGGGACCAAACCTGGTTTGGCACATAGAGACAAACACAAGAAGGACCTTTCCAAAAGAAATGGCGAAAAATGTTGACAAGAGTCTGTTTTACAGATAGGTCTTTGGTGCCATATTGGAAAAGATGGCTGACCCGATTTTTAACTACCGGTGTTCATGGCCGGGAAAAATCATGGCAGTTTGTTTAAAACCACTGCCACCAGCCATTTCAAGTGGGAAAGGGTAACATTTGACTGTTACATGAGTGTTTAGACTCAGGGGAAGCTAGGCAACCCCTCCAGCACTCTATAGGAATATAGTGTGTGCTGGGTCTGTAAATTTAAAAAGACTAGTAAAGTCAATTTAACTTTAAATGCTCTGGGAGACAGTAGTCAGTCCCACAGAAGGTATTTAAACCTTGGGGAGTCTGAAAGACACCCCTGTGCCGCTGTGATACACAGAAAAAGATGATGCCTATGGAGTTGTTTTAAAACTCCATATCCAAACAACACAAAAGTACAACACATATCAAAATACATGGAAGAGTGGGAAAAAAAGGCTCACACTCTTCCCAGGTAAAAATCAAATCCTAGGAATCCAGCAAAGTTGCTGGGGGTCTCAAAAGGTAAGGGAAATTAGCACATTCTTGAGAAATCTGCCTAACAGTGCCCATTCCCAGGAAATCCTATGGGAATCCATGGGAATGGGGATTTATACTTTTCACCGCCTGATGTCCTGGGCCTCCAGGACTTGTAATGTTCCGGTGGCACTGGGATCTCAGGTGACGGAAACGGGTTCAGCTGGAACCTGCCGGTAGCACCAGCGGGTTACCGCCAAACTCGTAATGAGGCCCCTTCTGTGTTTCTTTTGGAATGATGTAACTCGGAACTTTGGGAAGGGAATCCTGAGTCCTGACAAGAAAGTCTTTAATTTCAAGATCATTTTGTGTGATTTCGAACTTGGGGAAGGGAATCCCAAGTCCTAACTTGGGGAAGGTGAAACAAGAAAAGTGGCAGAGAGAGGACCCTAAAGGGTGCAGCGCATGGATGGCAAGTTTGTGTGCTTGCTAATGGGCTGCGATTGAGAGCGGTAGTGGGAACCTGCCAAATTACCCACAGAGTAAAAGATAAGGGAAGACTGGGTTTGCTCTCACACTGCGCACACAATATCAAATAGAAAGCACAATTTGCTGATTATATTGAGTGATTTTAATTAACAACGTTGCAGCCTGACATGTGTTTCGAGCTTCACGCTTTCTACTGAGGCTGCTTGGACATCATTTTGATAAAAATAATTATTACACAAAACCAAAATCAATAATAAAGGCAGAACAAAAACCCAGACCTGAAACACATGGAGCAGGTAGGGTGTACCAGCTAAATTAAAATCATAACAACCACAATGCTATAGCAATTGAATAGAAAGTTATCAGAAAATACATTTGAATTAAACATAGGGTAAAAAGCATATTACCAATGTAGTGGGGCATTGTTTGTCAAAGGATATCTGGTTGATAAAGAGAAATAGAAAAATAAATAAAAAAACATTAATTGAGGAAAGAGGATTGCAATGGTGATCAGCCAAAAAGTATATGGGTAAAGCCCAAATTGCATAGGGTTACCTTAATCTTGGTCAATCTGCAAATCTCGTGCTAATGGAAATAATTGTGCAATGAATTGAATTGAAAATAAGTCAAAAGATGGGTAGGAGTCCATAAAAAGCATGAAATGCGAAAAATACTTTGCCAAGAGTAAATGGCTTACCAGGTATTGAACCTTAAATAGAAATGAAAAGTAATACGTGGGCTTCCTATAAAACAAAAAAAAAATGTAAGAAAATTTTGAGCCAATTTGCTGGGATCATGAAGGTTTCACTCCCACAACGTGGAGGCAACCTGGTATTAAACCTCCGGCAATTAGAAGCCCGTTTAATTTGCCAATACCGTACTGTGGATTTTGGTCTAAACACTGACCATGAACTATCCGTCTTTTTGTGATTATATATGTTTTAGAACCCTATTGTATGTGTAGCTCATGGGTTTTTGCTATGTGCCATTAATTAAGGGTCTGCTTAAACCACTATATACTTGTAACAATGGAGATCAGTCAATCAATAAATGTGTTTGCACACTATTCTTTAACCTTTATTTTTTACCTGTTTATGTAATTATTAACCATCACAGATTCGGGGTAGTATTCGCTAATTGGCTCCTCCTCTTGCATGTTGGCTCCGGAGCCCGTCACTTGTAGCAAATGTCTTTAATCTAAATGTTCATAACACGGACCGGTCCCTTTTCCATATGTCCTAGCTGTCACTTTCATACGTGCATCCCACGGGCTTGTTTATATTCAGCCCTCAAATTATAACTTCCATATGCACATGATGCACTTAACTATTCATCCAGTCAAATGTTCTCCTCCATTGGCTGGTCGATTATACTTCTAAATATTACCAGTGGCTATTGCCAGATTCTCACACACCATCTTTTCCATGGCTTCTCTCTTGCACAATTGCAGAGTACAACACTAGTTTAACATGGCGGCCCCCCTGCCATACTCTTAATTCGTTGGCATACGGCCTTCTTCGCTGTTGCCGCCCCTCTCTGTTCCATTCAGTTATGGGCACAGAACCTCACGCGAGCGGCTCAACTCATTTCATTTAGCAGCGGACGCACTGGTAAGTCATCGCTCAGTTAGTTTGCAGATGAACCCTAGTCTATACGGGGACCTTAATCAATTCCGTGTTAGTCTAGACGACCGCCGGAGGCAACATCCAATTTGCTAATTGATGTCTCTTTTTTGCTCTTCTTTTTCATTACGGGGTGTTTAACACTTGGATTCCGGCCATATTTCAGCATTGCTCTATTTTACTAAAACGTTCTCCGTGCAACTGCAAGTTATTGATATGTTGCCTTTACTTTTTAATTTTAATTATGTGCTATTTTTGCTTGTCAGACCTGCTAACAGGCGCTCAATATTTTCTTAAAATGTTTTTTTGTTTTATAGGGAGCCCACGTATTACTTTTCATTTCTATTTAAGGTTCAATACCTGGTAAGCCGTTTACTCTTGGCAAAGTATTTTTCGCATTTCATGCTTTTTATGGACTCCTACCCACCTTTTGACTTATTTTCAATTCAATTCATTGCGCAATTATTTCCATTAGCACGAAATTTGCAGATTGACCAAGATTAAGATAACCCTATGCAATTTGGGCTTTACCCATGTACTTTTTGGCTGATCACCATTGCAATCCTCTTTCCTCAATTAATGTTTTTTTATTTATTTTTCTATTTCTCTTTATCAACCTGATATCTTTTGACAAACAATGCCGCACTCCATTGGTAATATGCTTTTTACCCTATGTTTAATTCAAATGTATTTTCTGATAACTTTCTATTCAATTGCTATGGCATTGTGGTTGTTATGATTTTAATTTGGCTGGTACACCCTACCTGCTCCATGTGTTTCGGGTCTGGGTTTTTGTTCTGCCTTTATTATTGATTTTGGTTTTGTGTGATAATTATTTTTATCAAAATTATGTCCAAGCAGCCTCAGTAGAAGAGCATGAAGCTTGAAACACGTGTCAGGCTGCAACATTGTTGATTAAAATCACTCAATATAATCAGCAAATTGTGCTTTCTATTTGATATTGTGTGCGCAGTGTGAGAGCAAACCCAGTCTTCCCCTAACTTGGGGAAGGAAACCCTGAGAGCTGAATATACATTTTGCTTTCTAATTGTAAATAAGGGGATTTTGAGACTTTACTTTCTTGAACTGTTTGTATACTTGGGTACGGGATCTGAAAGGAAGATGCAAGCTGGAAGAAACTCAGGATTTTTGTGTTGAATACTGTTTTCTTTTGGTTGCTGACAGCCCTACACACGGTATAGTTATAGTTGTGAGGGCAAGCATAGGATTTGGACACATACAGAGTCCTAAGTTAAACTCTTTGACTCAGACGCTCTGTTGTTTGATTTGGATAGGGAAATCACACCTTAGTATAGAGTAAGTTGGGCCTTTTTCCATCCTGACATTTAGGTTAATAAAAATGGATTGTTTGAATTTGGAATCTGTTGTCTGTGTCCTTCTTCATGATGCCTTCACAACCCATAATACTGAGTCATTTTGATTGCACAAGAAACATGAGATGACCTTTCACGTTATTCTGATGTTCTGGTTCCGACAAATAGGAAATAGCCACGTTTGCCTCTGCTTCATATAGAATGGGAATAATATTTAAAAGTGTTAAAGGTTATCTGACTATGTAGAAGATCTTCTGCACCTATCTGAATTGTCAGCATTCCACTTATTGCTAAAGGTAGCTAACTGTAAGATACCACGGAGGCTTTCAGGTAAAAGATGTTTGCTTCCCTTTCCTCAACAAAATGGGGGTATCACTCAAGACCATAGTATATTTTAACATCTAAACATCTTGCAATCACACCTGTAGAACAGATCATGGATACATTATTTCCATAATACTGGTATGTATACTTCTGAATTATTTGGCATCCAGATATTTAAGATTAGATCATTTGGGGATATGTTGCCTAGATGGAGAGTCAAGGTAGTACCTAGAGCTCTGATATTTCAAACCCATGTGAGATTACAAGAAGCATTTTTTCGAAGAAAATCCTCTAGAGCTACCCTGTGTAATGTCAGATAACTTGAGTTCATGATTCTATGCCAATAAATCAAAGGTTTAAGTTTGGCTTCACATGTCAAATCCCCAAATCTGGTCATAACGATAGCGATAGAGTACCTTTAGGTAATGTGAAGAGTTTCTTCAGAATACAGAATTATTTTCTCTCCAAAGGTTAAGATTTGGATGGTCCCAAAGCTCGGGACCGTATAAAGCTGCTGGATTTGCACTAGCTTTTAGAATCACCAGAGGCTGAGAGATCGCTTCACCTCAGAATCTCCTAGAGAAGTGTTCAACAGACTTGTTGACTTGTTTTTCCCACCTTCCTCTCTTGTCTATTTGAATCCCCAGGTAGTCCTAAAAATCCACTCTTTTGCCAATTAGGTATAGTGGGGTAACTGTTTTTTTTGTTTTTTGGCCATATTCAAAATTCAGTTTTAGAGAAAGGTATTTCCAGCACCATTTTACTACAGGATTTTGCAAACGTATTCAAAAACTTTTGGATTCCGCTGCAGTTATTACTGATCAGGATTATGTCATCTGAAAATAATAGTAAACCAGTTGTTCTGCCACTTTAAGAGAGGCACCTAACCTCCAATTTTTCAATTTCATTTGCCAATTTGTGTATATATAAACTGAATAGGGTTGTTGCTAAGACACAACACTGTTTTACGCCTCTGTTTACTGGGAAGGGTTTGGCGAGTTCATCCTCTAGACTAAAGCACACTTGAGCACAATTCCCAGGATGTAGGCCTCAAATAGCTGCTAACAAATGTTTACTTATTCCTATTTCTAACAGATGTTGCCATAGGTCATCTACTCTGGTTTACAAAAATAAATTAAGAGCAGATTTGTATTCCTTAATTTGGTGTAGTTATCGTGAAGTAGCAAGAGCCTAAAAAACTTACAGGGTAATTCATAGAATTTCGCAGAAAAGTGTCGCAAGCGGCTGGCGCAGAGTGTCTGCGTGCGATTGTCTGCGCCAGGCACGTGCGCTAAAACCGATTTCCGCGCACAGCGTATTCATGGATTTTAGGCTGCCAAACCAGCCGTGGCGCAGACAATCGCAGCGACCCTGCAGCAGCGCCAGTAACGCCCCCAAGAACGCCCTTGCGCAAGGAAAAGCCATCAAAATCGCTAAATCATCGCAAAGGGCTGCGCTAACCCTGGACCAGTTCACCGGGCTGGCAAACAGCAAACGCCAAGCGGGGAACGTGTATTTCAGGGGTGCGCGGGAAGTTCCACACGCGAATGGCTCCGTGCAAGCAGGGTACGTGTATTTCAGGGGTGCGCGGGAAGTTCCACACGCAAGTTCATCAGGGTACGTGTATTTAAGGGGCGCGCGGGAAGTTCCACACGCGATTGTCCCAGTGCGAGCAGGGTACGTGTATTCCATGGGTGCGCGGGAAGTCCCACACGCGATTACAGCAGGGTACGTGTATTTCAGGGGTGCGCGGGAAGTTCCACACGCGAATGGGCCAGTGCGAGCAGGGTACGTGTATTCCATGGGTGCGCGGGAAGTTCCACACGCGATTTCATCAGGGTACGTGTATTTCAGGGGTGCGCGGGAAGTTCCACACGCGATTGGCCCCGTGCAAGCAGGGTATGTGTATTTCAGGGGTTCTGGGGAGTACCACACGTGAATTGGCCGTGTGGGTCCTCCCAGGTGTACGCTCCACAACCACCACGGCCCCTGCAGGCAGCCCACACCACGGGGGACTACCCTGCACCCCTGCTCATGTCCCGCAGGCAGCCCATCCACCATGGGCATGCCCCCCAGCCAACCCACATGTCACCTTGCACTACTGATCAACAATGCAGTGCAGGGGCACCCTCCACCAGGCCCCCCCCCATGTCTCCCACCCCCCCCCACCCCCCAGCAGTGCAGGGGCACCCTCCACCAGGCCACCACCCATGTCTCCCACCACCCCCACCCCCCAGCAGTGCAGGGGCACCCTCCACCAGGCCCCCACCCATGTCTCCCACCACCCCCACCCCCCAGCAGTGCAGGGGCACCCTCCACCAGGCCCCCACTCATGTCTCACACCACCCCCACCCCCCAGCAGTGCAGGGGCAGCCTCCACCAGGCCCCCACCCATGTCCCCTATCACCACCACCCCCCAGCAGTGCAGGGGCACCCTCCACCAGGCCCCCACCCATGTCTCCCACCACCCCCACCCCCCAGCAGTGCAGGGGCACCCACCACCAGGCCCCCACCCATGTCTCCCACCACCCCCAGCCCCCAGCAGTGCAGGGGCAGCCTCCACCAGGCCCCCACCCATGTCCCCTATCACCACCACCCCCCAGCAGTGCAGGGGCACCCTCCACCAGGCCCCCACTCATGTCTCCCACCACCCCCACCCCCCAGCCACCAGGGGCAGCCTCCACCAGGCCCCCACTCATGTCTCCAACCACCCCCACCCCCCAGCCACCAGGGGCAGCCTCCACCAGGCCCCCACTCATGTCTCCCACCACCCCCACCCCCCAGCAGTGCAGGGGCACCCTCCACCAGGCCCCCACTCATGTCTCCCACCACCCCCACCCCCAGCCACCAGGGGCACCCACCACCAGGCCCCCACCCATGTCTCGCACCCCCCCACCCCCCAGCAGTGCAGGGGCACCCTCCACCAGGCCCCCACCCATGTCTCCCACCCACCCACCCCCCAGCAGTGCAGGGGCACCCTCCACCAGGCCCCCACTCATGTCTCCCACCCCCCAGCAGTGCAGGGGCACCCTCCACCAGGCCCCCACTCATGTCTCCCACCATCCCCACCCCCCAGCCAGCAGGGGCAGCCTCCACCAGGCCACCACTCATGTCTCCCACCACCCCCACCCCCCAGCCACCAGGGGCAGCCTCCACCTGGCCCCCACTCATGTCTCCCACCACCCCCACCCCCCAGCAGTGCAGGGGCACCCTCCACCAGGCCCCCACTCATGTCTCCCACCACCGCCACCCCCCAGCCACCAGGGGCACCCACCACCAGGCCCCCACCCATGTCTCCCACCACCCCCACCCCCCAGCAGTGCAGGGGCAGCCTCCACCAGGCCCCCACCCATGTCCCCTATCACCCCCCCCCCAGCAGTGCAGGGGCACCCTCCACCAGGCCACCACTCATTTCTCCCACCACCCCCACCCCCCAGCAGTGCAGGGGCACCCTCCACCAGGCCCCCACTCATGTCTCCCACCACCCCCACCCCCCAGCCACCAGGGGCACCCACCACCAGGCCCCCACCCATGTCTCCCACCACCCCCACCCCCAGCAGTGTAGGGGCAGTCTCCACCAGGCCCCCACCCATGTCCCCTATCACCACCCCCCCAGCAGTGCAGGGGCACCCTCCACCAGGCCACCACTCATGTCTCCCACCACCCCCACCCCCCAGCCACCAGGGGCACCCACCACCAGGCCCCCACCCATGTCTCCCACCACCCCCACCCCCCAGCAGTGCAGGGGCAGCCTCCACCAGGCCCCCACCCATGTCCCCTATCACCACCACCCCCAGCAGTGCAGGGGCACCCTCCACCAGGCCCCCACTCATGTCTCCCACCACCCCCACCCCCCAGCCAGCAGGGGCACCCTCCACCAGGCCCCCACTCATGTCTCCCACCACCCCCACCCCCCAGCCACCAGGGGCACCCACCACCAGGCCCCCACCCATGTCTCCCACCCCCCCACCCCCCAGCAGTGCAGGGGCACCCTCCACCAGGCCCCCACCCATGTCTCCCACCCCCCCACCCCCCAGCAGTGCAGGGGCACCCTCCACCAGGCCACCACTCATGTCTCCCACCACCCCCAGCCACCAGGGGCAGCCTCCACCAGGCCCCCACTCATGTCTCCCACCACCCCCACCCCCCAGCCACCAGGGGCAGCCTCCACCAGGCCCCCACTCATGTCTCCCACCACCCCCACCCCCCAGCAGTGCAGGGGCACCCTCCACCAGGCCCCCACTCATGTCTCCCACCACCCCCACCCCCCAGCCACCAGGGGCACCCACCACCAGGCCCCCACCCATGTCTCCCACCCCCCCACCCCCCAGCAGTGCAGGGGCACCCTCCACCAGGCCCACACCCATGTCTCCCACCCCCCCACCCCCCAGCAGTGCAGGGGCACCCTCCACCAGGCCCCCACTCATGTCTCCCACCACCCCCACCCCCCAGCCACCAGGGGCAGCCTCCACCAGGCCCCCACACATGTCTCCCACCACCCCCACCCCCCAGCCACCAGGGGCAGCCTCCACCAGGCCCCCGCTCATGTCCAACTCATGTCCCCCTGCACCCCCAGACCCCAGCAGTGCAGGGGCTCCCTCCACCAGGCCCCCACTCATGTCTCCCACCACCCCCACCCCCCAGCCAGCAGGGGCAGCCTCCACCAGGCCACCACTCATGTCTCCCACCACCCCCACCCCCCAGCCACCAGGGGCACCCATCACCAGGCCCCCACTCATGTCTCCCACCACCCCCCCCAGCCACCAGGGGCACCCACCACCAGGCCCCCACCCATGTCTCCCACCCCCCCACCCCCCAGCAGTGCAGGGGCACCCTCCACCAGGCCCCCACTCATGTCTCCCACCACCCCCACCCCCCAGCCACCAGGGGCAGCCTCCACCAGGCCCCCACTCATGTCTCCCACCACCCCCACCCCCCAGCCACCAGGGGCACCCACCACCAGGCCCCCACCCATGTCTCCCACCCCCCCACCCCCCAGCAGTGCAGGGGCACCCTCCACCAGGCCCCCACCCATGTCTCCCACCCCCCCACCCCCCAGCAGTGCAGGGGCACCCTCCACCAGGCCCCCACTCATTTCTCCCACCACCCCCACCCCCCAGCCACCAGGGGCAACCTCCACCAGGCCCCCACTCATGTCTCCCACCACCCCCACCCCCCAGCCACCAGGGGCAGCCTCCACCAGGCCCCCACTCATGTCTCCCACCACCCCCACCCCCCAGCCACCAGGGGCAGCCTCCACCAGGCCCCCACTCATGTCTCCCACCACCCCCACCCCCCAGCCACCAGGGGCACCCACCACCAGGCCCCCACCCATGTCTCCCACCACCCCCACCCCCCAGCAGTGCAGGGGCAGCCTCCACCAGGCCCCCACCCATGTCCCCTATTACCACCACCCCCCAGCAGTGCAGGGGCACCCTCCACCAGGCCCCCACTCATGTCTCCCACCACCCCCACCCCCCAGCCAGCAGGGGCACCCTCCACCAGGCCCCCACCCATGTCTCCCACCACCCCCACCCCCCAGCAGTGCAGGGGCAGCCTCCACCAGGCCCCCACTCATGTCCCCTATCACCACCCCCCCCAGCCACCAGGGGCAGCCTCCACCAGGCCCCCACTCATGTCTCCCACCACCCCCACCCCCCAGCCACCAGGGGCAGCCTCCACCAGGCCCCCACTCATGTCTCCCACCACCCCCACCCCCCAGCCACCAGGGGCAGCCTCCACCAGGCCCCCACTCATGTCTCCCACCACCCCCACCCCTCCAGCCACCAGGGGCAGCCTCCACCAGGCCCCCACTCATGTCTCCCACCACCCCCACCCCCCAGCCACCAGGGGCAGCCTCCACCAGGCCCCCACTCATGTCTCCCACCACCCCCACCCCCCAGCCACCAGGGGCAGCCTCCACCAGGCCCCCACTCATGTCTCCCACCACCCCCACCCCCCAGCAGTGCAGGGGCAGCCTCCACCAGGCCCCCTCCCATGTCCCCTATCACCACCACCACCCAGCAGTGCAGGGGCACCCTCCACCAGGCCCCCACTCATGTCTCCCACCACCCCCACCCCCCAGCCAGCAGGGGCACCCTCCACCAGGCCCCCACCCATGTCTCCCACCACCCCCACCCCCCAGCAGTGCAGGGGCAGCCTCCACCAGGCCCCCACTCATGTCCCCTATCACCACCCCCCCCAGACACCAGGGGCAGCCTCCACCAGGCCCCCACTCATGTCTCCCACCACCCCCACCCCCCAGCCACCAGGGGCAGCCTCCACCAGGCCCCCACTCATGTCTCCCACCACCCCCACCCCCAGCCACCAGGGGCAGCCTCCACCAGGCCCCCACTCATGTTTCCCACCACCCCCACCCCCCAGCCACCAGGGGCAGCCTCCACCAGGTCCTCACAATCCCCAATCATGTGCGTCATGGTCAGCCTCCACAGCCAAAAAGCCCAACCAAGTAACCCATTCACCCACATGGAAAAGGAAATTACATGTTACACCCCCAATGTTCATAAAGCTAATAAACCCATGTCCGTCACACACAATGGTTGCAATTGAATGGGAAAACACCCAAAATGACATGCATGAAAGCAATGAGATGATACGACACAGTGAAGTATGAAAACAAAATTCTATTAAAAAAATAAGAATGCAAATGAAATGAAACAAACTACAATGGGAATGAAAAAAAGATAAGATGCATGTCCGTGTAAAAAAATTAAAACACCAAATCCTAATCCAAAAAAATGTAGTCCAAAGTCAAATGAAAAATAAAATCAATCCAATGGAGAACTATGTACAAAACATCCAAGGGTCCATGAGCCCAACTGAACAAAGGAAACCTACAAAAAACCCTAACTAAAATGCAACTACATACAAAAAGTGGAGCAGTGTCCGTCGACTCCAAATCATAAGAACAAACAAAGGAAACCTAAAACTAAAGAACTATATACAAAGGCGGCGGGCAAGTCCAGCGGCTCACTCCGTGGTGTTCCGGGCCAGGGCATCATCGAACTCCTGTTCGATGTCCCGGAGGCAGTCCTGTTCCATGGCCCCGAGGGTCCGCAGGGACGACGCCGTGTCCTCCTCCAACCCCCTGCGGATTGCCTCGAGGCACTCGGCCCGCCTCAGGGCCCTCCGCATGGAGTTCTCCGCCCTGACCATTGTGAGCCGCGCCGCTTCCGCCCGCCGCCGCTCCGCACCTATGGCGTGGCCCAACCGCTGCCACACGGAAGACACTCTCTGTCCTGGGTCCTCCTGCCCTCCGGCCGATGCCTGCCCCTCCGATGTCGAAGGCCCCGAGCCTTCATGGCTCCCACCATGTTGCTGCTGCTGCTCTGCCTCTGCCCGTGCACTGCCTCCTGCTGCCTGCACATCCTCCGCCGGCTGGGGTGCAGTTGTTGATGTGGCCACCCCTGCTGGACGTCCGACTCCCGACTGTAGCAGGGATGCCTCCTCCACCAGCCTGGCCGCACCGTCAGAGGCAGCTCCACAGGGCACCTAGGTGACTGATGGGTGGGAAGATGGCACAGAGGATGACTGGCGCGTAGGGGGTCCAGTTGAGGAGGGGGTCGGAGCAAGCCCCATCAGACGGAGGAATCCGGCCTGGGTGACCTGTCCCCGCAGGCTGACGTGGTCAACGAGCCATTCGAGATGACGTGCAGTCTCTCCATGAAAAGACTGCAGGTCACCTCGCATAGCCCGTTGACGCAACGCCACACCAGCCAGGACAGGCTCAACCCGGACCTGGATAGCCACGTCCGCAGGCAGAGGAAGGCCAGTTGATGTCAGCCCATCCCCTGCCTGAAAACGGGTCTGGACGTAGGCATCCCTGCTGGTGCAAGATGATGCAGGGACAGGATCGGGGACAGGATTGCACACAGGCACCTCTGCGGCCGCCTGTGCTGCCTCCTGTCCCTGGTCCTGCACTGCACCACTAGCACCAGTGGGATCCCCACCTCCAGACCCCGTCTCTGGTGCTTGCACGGCCTCCTCCTCCACCAAACCCCCCACCAACCTGGATGACTCCGTGCCATCTTCCCCTGTTGGGCCCTGTGGGGTCCCAGCTGCCCCTTCTGCTGCCGAGTCCAACTCCAACCTCCGCCTCTTGGACCTCCCCCCGGCAGCTGCGGCCTGGGACACGGCACCGGACTCCTCACTCCCGTCGAGAGAACAACACGGGAGGGGAGCCGGGCCTTGCGTCTCCGGCTGGCGGTGAGATCCCCGCTGCTGTGCTCCACAGCACCTTCTCCGCCCTCTTCATCAGTTGACGCTGCAGACAGGGAGAAACAAAACACAGGCATCAGGGCACTGTACAATGGACACATACACACATGACAGTTGCACATGAGTGGCATTGGCAAACCTCAGACATGTCATCACAATCCCCAACACACATGTCATTACAACTCGCACACATGAGCCATACCACAGCCATATCGCAACTGCCACCACCATCCCTACACATACAACTGCATGAGCAGCCAAAGGGGAGCCAGACATCACATGCAACACAGGAAGTGCACCACACATGTACACACACCACCACACTTGCATGCATGTGTACACCTCGGCCAAGTGTCGCAGTGTTCAGACGGGCATCCATGTCACATCTGCCAATCAGGCTTCCACATACCGCTGTCACATGCATCCATGTTGCATCACTGTTGCACCCTTGTCAAATACACACACATGCACATGTACACAGTGCTCATACATGCAGCCGAAAACAACATACATGCGTGACATCACGGACATGTCTACTTACATACACATTCATCCAAACATGTGTGCACACACAACTGCATTTGGCATGCAAGCCTACACACACAAGCACCATCCATGTCTCACACATTACAGCCCTCGCATGTGTCAGCCCCACGGCCCTGTAGACCCCCACCCATACTCGACCCCATACAAACAGATGTGCAACCTGCACACTACCGAATAATCACCACACGCACTGCTCACAATCAGGATGCATGTACACTCACAGCTCGACTCCAGACGGGTCTGCTTCTCTAGGACCTGGACGTGGAGCGCTGGGGATATGCGTTCCAGGACCCTCATCTGTTCTTCCGACAAGTGGCCCCGGCGCCCCTTGGCATCCGCTGCCTTCAAGAGGCGCCGGGCCTTGTTCAGGGTCCTGGACCTGAAGTCCTCCCAGCGCTTCCTGACATGTTGTAAGTCCCGGACTGCCACCCCCTCCGCGTTGATGGCAGTCACGATGTCAGTCCAGATCTGAGTCCGTCCTTCCTTGTCGACGCGGGAACTTCCAAAGAGGGCATCATACTGCCCCAGGACTTGCACCACCAGTACACCAACTTCGGTGGCACTGAAGCTGGTGCCCCTCTGCCTCTCTGGCCGGGGGTTGTCAGTGGTCACAGATGGTGTTTGCCCCGACATGACAACCCCAGAGGCAGGAGTGGGTGGGCAACTGGGTCCTGGGGCTGGGCTGTGGAGCGATGGAATCCCAGTCGGGAGTCTTCAGTTCCAGCAGGGGTGGTCACAGCAACAGCACCCCTGGCTGATGTGCAGGCAGCAAATGGCAGTGCACGTGGGCAGCAGGCAGTCAGGCAGCAGCAGATGGCAGGTGGGAGCGTGCTCGGGGCTCTGGGGGGCAGTAGTTCGGCCTTCTGGGCAGGAGCGTGGTCTTCCATGTGCTTACGCGTGGCCAGCTTGATACGGAGTGATTTGGCACGTGAAAATCCTGCACGTCAGCGTGAAAATCGAGGAAAGGCCCTTAGCGCGTAAGCGCGTCAGCACGCATACGCGATTCTATTGGACCAAAGGCACTCAGCGCGTAAGCGCGTCAGCACGCATACGCGATTCTATTGGACCAAAGGCCCTCAGCGCGTAAGCGCGTCTGTGACGTGACCCGCACGGGTGTTTCCCACACAGCACGTGATGACAGAGCACACGTGGAAAGACTGCAGGTCAGAGTGTCATTGCGTGTAATTGGACAGCACGTCAGAGTGTCATCGCGTGTAATTGGACAAAAGTGCGCGTACACGCGATTGGCCTATGTACGTGTATATCAGGGGTGCGCGGGCACTTACACACGCAAGTACGTCATCGCACCTGTATCCCGGGGTGCGCGGGAATTTCCACACGCTATTGGACTGGGTACTGGATTTCAGGGGTGCGCGGGTCACACGCTCGCCTACAACACGCGCAACGCATAAATTAGCGCGCTAACAAAATAACAAGCTCAGACCCAGGATGAACATACCGTTCCTAGCAGCAGTGGGGGTGGGCTACCAAATGGAGGAGGAGGAGGATAGTCAGGGCCAGAATATTCACACCCAGAACCAGCCTTTTCGGGATGCCTGATGACCAGGTGTATGGGAGGTACAGGTTTCCACCACACATAATACTGGACCTGGTGAGTGAGTGGGAGGATGACCTCACATCACCCACCCTGTGCTCCCAAGCACTCAGCCCCCTGGAGAAGGTCCTCAATGTACTGCACTTCTTAGCCACTGGATCATTTCAGCGGACAAGTGCCATAGTGGGTGGGGTATCACAGGCCACCCAGTCACG
Source organism: Ambystoma mexicanum (assembly GCF_040938575.1). Lineage (NCBI taxonomy): Eukaryota > Metazoa > Chordata > Amphibia > Caudata > Ambystomatidae > Ambystoma > Ambystoma mexicanum. Next base: position 555,352,975 of record NC_090932.1, read on the forward strand.
CTGCCTACACCAGGTCTTGAACATCATTACTGCACGCCCATCAGTCCGCAGGCACATATACCTGCCCAGAACACCTGCAGAAAGGCATGCTGCCGCCCTGGATTTTTACGGTGTGGCACGATTCCCCAAAGTGCTAGGTGCCATCGACTGCACCCATGTGGCTCTACGTCCCCCCAGGGCATCAGAGCACATCTATAGGAACCGCAAGCACTGGCATTCCATCAACGTGCAGGTAGTATGTAATGCCAAGGGAATCATCAGCTCAGTATATGCCAACTATCCCGGCTCCACCCACGACAGCTTCATTTACCGAATGTCCACCCTAAGCCGGGACCTAGAAGCTGGGCGGCATGGCGATACATGGCTGCTTGGTGAGTATGAATGCCACTGTACATGCATGCATGTCAGATACTGAGCAAGGTCACAACCCCACCAATGATACCAATCACCACCTCCACAGGGGACAGTGCCTACCCTCTCAGCCCCCACATGATGACGCCAATTCGGAACCCCACCACGTCACCCCAGGTAAGATATAACACAGCCCACATTACAACCCGGGGCATAGTGGAGCGCACATTCGGAGTGCTAAAGTCACGCTTTCGCTCCCTTGACCGTTCAGGCGGGCAGCTGTTGTACGCTCCGCCAGTAGTGTGCAGGATCATAGTGGCAGCATGTGTCCTGCACAACGTTGCAACACGCCGGGGCCTGGCCGTGGACATGGTGGTGGCCCCACATCCCCAACCACATGCACAGCCGCTGCGCATGGGAGGGGAAAGGGCACGGGGGAGGCAGCCCGTACACAGCTAGTGGCAAATTACTTCACATAGTAATCACACCCCTGTGGAGTGCACACTGCCCTGGCACATTCCATCTGACAATCAATGATGACTCAACCTGACACTGATCCTGAATGTCTGGAGAATCAACCGTGTAAACCATATCAGCCTGAGATTGTTCACCTGGAAGTGTTACAATGTGTGCATCCCTACCCACACAGACACCACCAATGCAGTTTTGTGAAGAAACACATCCAAGCAGCTAAAATGAATACCCACTTGCAAATTGCAACAAGAGGACAGTGCCATGTCAGCCAACCCATCCCCAGCACCGCCACACGACACGCCATGCCATGTCATGCCATTTGCAGGTAAACAAAGTAATCCCCACAACATGACACTAGTGTCACAATGTACAGTGTCCCTATTTTAAACTTGCAACACCTGAAATGCTCACAGTAATGCAGGACCAACAACAAACTTGAGCAGGTACTACCATTAACATGACATCACAAATGTAATAAATTAGTAGTCTCACCACCTGGAAATGCCTGCACTCCCACCACTACCAACTGTGCAGTGTTGGCGCCATGTAGAGTAGTAGGTGCACTGCTGCCAACATGGACCCCATCTCCAAACTAGAGGGCCTTGTGTAGACATGAGGAAGGGACCTGCAAATTGGGAGGTAGACACAGATGATGAGTTACACATCAATGCAACATGCAGTGTACAACACAACAGCAATATGCACTAGGAATGTATACACAGTATTGACTAGACTACCCACACATGTAGTGGGAGTCCAATGTCACCATGTACGTCAATGTCACTTGGGCACACCCTTTGCAAGCCCATGGAAACGGGAAGCACGGGGGGTGTGTGTGACTCAAACCCAAGCATCTGAACCAAATACATGACAAGCCTGCATGTGCCCAGCCACAATGCAGCGTATGCCCACAGGAACCATGGAAGGCAACAAATTGTCCCAAAAAAATTGGGAAAAAAGAATTTAAAAATAAAAATTAAAATAAAAATAAAAATAAAAATAAAAATAAAAATCAAAATCAAAATCAAAAATCAAAAATCAAAATCAAAATAAAAATCAAAAATGGCCATTGATGGGCCCGGGGGGGTTTGGGAGGCCACCCAGGAGGTCCGAGGACAGGGTGCACACCAAAACCCACCTGTGTGGATCCTGGGAAAAAAAAACACCTCCGTGGGCTCATGGCCCACACAGCTACCCTATTGTGGGAGTATCACTGCTGTCGCTATTATCACCCTGTGCAGCTGCATCCGGAGGTGGTTGCACTATGGGAGGCAGCCCACACAAGGCCCTAGTCTGCTCCTCCATGGCTGCAAGCATGCGGGTGTGGTAGGTCTGGTTCTGGAGGATGAGTGTGCGGAGGTCCCCATGCAACAACTCACGGGATGCCCGGACCTCCGCCCTCGTTGCCTGCATCTCAGCTGAGAGCGTACGGGTGAGACGCTCCAGCTGCTGTTCTGTCCTTTGGTGTGTTGAAGCCTCAAGCTCAACAAGAGTCATCCTGAGGTGAAGGAGCTCCTGCCTCCGGGCTTCCCTGTGGCCCTGGGACTCTATGGAGATGGCCTCCTGCAGAGTCGCCAGTGCCGCCCGCCTGTCCCTGTTGGACGCCAACATGTCCTCCCTGTGTGACTGGCAGATGGAGTCGGTTGCCTGCTGTAGTCGCTCCATCAGCCTTTCAGGGGGGACAATGGAAGTGGCCACCCTATCCATGGCCTGAGCCATCATCTCGGATGATGCTGCCTGTTGGGTTGCCATACCGTAAATGGATTGCTCCCATGCGGTATTGCCAGGTGGCGTACGGCCACCACGTCGGCGGGCACCACACCTGTCTGGGGCAAGGCGAAGTGCGCCTTGCTGTGCCGGCACTGCCTGAGGCTGCAGGACTGCATTCCCCCTCTGATCTGCTGGCCCAGGAACAGGATCAGATGTCGCGGAGTGTGACCCTGCATCCGTAACCACCAAAGGCGTAGCTGCCAACACTGACATCCCCATTGAGGGTTCTGACCCTGGTGCAGGTGGGTGGGACAGAACAGAATCCCTCCCTGGAACACTCACCTGCGACGGCACGTAGGTCTCATCATCCGAATCAACACCTGAGTACAGCTCGGGGGAGGTGCAGCCAGAGACACCCCTTGAGAGCACGACCTGCAGCACTTGTGGGTTCTCACCCACCACCACACCACGTCCCTCACTGGTGGTTGGTCGGCCCTCGGACCCCTCCTGGGTCTGCACCATCTCCACAACCCCAGCAGTATCAGGTGCGTCTTCCCCTGCAAAGACATAAAAACAAAGAAATGGAAACAGGCATTAGCACCATGGCACACAATGAAGGGCTGAGAAGCAAGAGAACCAGTACTTGATTGACACATGTCCCACATGACTAAAACCCTCCCATGCATGCACCCTCACTGCATATGAAGGGCAGGCAAATGGCACACACTGATGACACCAAGATGGAAGATGAACACATTTTCTGCATGCTGCCTGGCAGTGGCATCACACATTGGCCTGTGATTGCCAGGTGAAACACACATGCCATCACACAGATGGCATGTACCATTGCTATTGAGTGAAGATGGAGAGGAGGGCAGCACCTATTCATTCAGTCCAGTTCCCGCATGTAATAGCTTTTCTAATTCAAACAGGTCAGATTTTTCACCTGGAGCTGCCAGTCCAGAATGGTCCAATTGCACAGGGACATGTGTGAACAAATGATATCCAGGTAACAAAGTCACTCCACTTTACCATAGCCATGTCAGACATGTGACTAGAGGACTGCGAAATGCCTAGTAAAAGTGGTGGAATGCAAACAATCTGCCTGAATGAACAGTGAAAAATAAGCAACAATGTTGTCGCAAGGTGACACTTCAAGGGCAACTGGCGTGCAGTTGGGCTAGATGTCTACTGTTGGCAGAAGGGATACTTCTATGGCCTAATGCAGCTGCACAGGATGTATTGCATGAAGCACATGGCTGACCCATACGACTCAGGCGCACACACTCTCACCTGGCACACAAACAGAAGCCCTCACACACACACCATGCACATGGATGACACACACATGCATGTGCACTCACCGGACAATGCCTCGTAATCAGGCAGATCTCCCACGCCTTGGATCTGTTCCTCCGTGACGTAGGTCCCAGCGACTGACTCATGTGGAGTGAGTTCCATGTCTACTACTGGTTGCACGCCACTTCCAATTGGACCCAGTCGGTACACGGGTGACCAACTGCCGTAAGAATCGGAGAGCTTCTTCACGCAAGGCCCACACAATATCAGGCGCAGCTCTCCCTGGATTTGGGGAGTCATCTTCACATTTATGGCCGCTGGCTGAACAAGCGCTCGGACATTTTCGAGAGGAACTTTGGCGTTCACATATTCGTTATCTGCAGGAACCTCTACTGGGACGTTGTCATCTAGTTTGTACAAATGGACCCAGCGTATAATTAAAGGAAGAGACGTACAGCCTTCTATTGCACGAATGAAGAATATACTTTTGTTACTCCTGATGAAGACGTCACTACACTAAAGTCTATACGTCGAAACCGGTTGAGTTTGGATTAAGATGAGGTCGTGGTCAGAAAAATTTGGGACCCATCTTAATTGCCTAGGCCACTGATGTTATCTGTTGTGGCCTGTCAAATATTCTTTCTATAAATTTTTCAGATGAATCAACTGTGATGAATTTTCTTATGGATTTTATATTCTACATTGAGTGGTGTTTAGTATGAGTGGTTTGTCTAATGGATGGATGAGGTTGTATGCTTGGATGATTAAATAAGTAGATTTTTATTATATAGATGTGTCTTTTTTAATGAAAGTTGTTTCCTGCTTGCTATGTAAATTGTTTCTACAAGTGCAGATTTAATCATGATTTGTTCGACAAATTAAATTAGTATCAGGTTTAATAAAATCCGTGATACCACCTTTTTCAAATTGTTTCCTTTGGATGTTTTTCCGTTATTCAAATACTACTGGAGACCCACCTCCAGTCACTAGAGTTGCGGCATGACTTGAGGCCAGCTTACTCTTTGCCCTGCGCTTTAGGTCATTCCAGCGCTTATAGCAATCATTGGCTGTGCGCCTCACGATTCCAAGGGCACTTACGATGTCCGCAACGGTCTGCCAGTGTGCCTGGCGTTGTGCAGGTGTGGTCTTGGATCCGGCAACAATGACCATCTCGTTATCATGTGCGGACACATACTCGACAAGTGCATTCAGTTCGTCATCCGTGAAGCTGGGCTTCCTGGACGGGCCGGACTGTGTAGCCGTGTCTGGGGCATCAGCCTGTGCCGGACGAGCACTCTTCCTCTTCCGCTTGGAAGGTGGTGGTGATCCTGAGTGTCCTGCGCCGCTCTGGACACTAGGGGCAGGAGCCCTGGTGGACTCTGTATTAGGAGTGTGGGATTGCACACTCAGCATGGGAGTTGGTGCAGGCATTGGCTCAAGTGTAATGGTGTCAGGGGGAATGTCAGCAGGATGGACTAGGACCGACACAGTCCTGACTGGGTGTGTGAGAGCTGGGGTGGATGGAGCCGCAGCTGCCCCTGCAGTCTCTCCGCCCTGCCTACTTGGGGCAGCAGATGACCTTGCTGCCCAGATGCACGTGGCATGATGACATCAACGTGCAGCAGCGCACGTGTCATAGGCCTGCTGACCTGGAAGTCAGCCATGGAGTCAGCCAGGTCTGGTGCCACAATGGGCTGGTCCAACAAGGGCTGAGCATGGATGGTGTCAGCCACATCAGCCTCAACGGGAGGGGGGGGGGATTATGGGTGCCCTTGACTGGTCCTCCACACATGGGGGGACAGGCTCACCCTGCAAGTAACGACCACGTCCCCTACCGGATCCACCACGGCCACCACTTGTGGCTCTTCCACCTTTGCCACCCTTACGGAATCCTCGCCTCCCAGCCATGGCACTGATGTTAATGTGCGTATGGGAGTGGCTGTAAACTATTGTCCTGGGCAATTGGGGGTCAAAGGGGTTGGGTACCAGATGGTAATTGTACCCTAGTGCTCTAGCAAGGCTGAATGTAACCCCTGGGGAAAGATGACGGGTCACGCTACGCACAGGAGCCCCAAAAAAGGGAGATGACGTGCACGCAACCCCTCCTAGACCACGTGTGCAGAAAGAAAAACCTGCACTACGCTGTGGCACCCAGTAACACAAGAATGAACGTATGCGTGTCACACGCAGCCTAGAATGACCTCTGAAGGGGTAGGCTACTCACAGGGCAAGCACAGATGTTAGATACGTGCGTGACTCACCGTCTGCCAGGTAAAAGAGCGTGAAAAAGGAGCGCGTTTGGTTGGCAACACCCCCGCCAAAAGAAGATTCGTACGCTGTCTGAGGAGACAGGACAACAGTAGAAGGGAACACTGTTTGAGGGAACAGGCCCAGGTAAACCAGTAAAAGAGAAAAAAGAGAAAAAGCTGTCAGAGGTAACAGGGAATACGAACTTGAAACGCCGTGAAGTAAATCGCGTGTGAAACGACAAGAAGTACAGAATTCACCCACTCGCTCTCCACGAAAAGCACGTACAAGGAAATGGTGTTCTACACGTACCTTTTATACAGGCCCACACGTCCAGCGTCACTTACGTGGCGTGTACGCGCTAGGGCCATTTCCACCAATTACACGCTTTGTCACTTCTGCGTGTAGGGCCATTTCCACCAATTACATGCTTTGTCACTTCTGCGTGTAGGGCCATTTCCACCAATTACACGCTTTGTCACTTCTGCGTGTAGGGCCATTTCCACCAATTACACGCTTTGTCACTTCTGCGTGTAGGGCCATTTCCACCAATTACACGCTTTGTCACTGCCGCGTGTACGCGCTAGGCCCATTCCCACCAATTACACGCTTTGACACTCGGACGTGTCTTTCATTTTTTTCACACGCAACATTTTCAAACGTGTGCCCAATTCAACATGCACGTGACTTCATAGACGCGCATACGCTGGCGACGCGTTTACGCGCTGAGTGCCTTTGGTCCAATAGAATCGCGTATGCGTGCTGACGCGCTTACGCGCTAAGGGCCTTTCCTCGATTTTCACGCTGACGTGCAGGATTTTCACGTGCCAAATCACTCCGTATCAAGCTGGCCACGCGTAAGCACACGGAAGACCACGCTCCTGCCCAGAAGGCCGAACTACTGCCCCCCAGAGCCCCGAGCACGCTCCCACCTGCCATCTGCTGCTGCCTGACTGCCTGCTGCCCAAGTGCACTGCCATTTGCTGCCTGCACATCAGCCAGGGGTGCTGTTGCTGTGACCACCCCTGCTGGAACTGAAGACTCCCGACTGGGATTCCATCGCTCCACAGCCCAGCCCCAGGACCCAGTTGCCCACCCACTCCTGCCTCTGGGGTTGTCATGTCGGGGCAAACACCATCTGTGACCACTGACAACCCCCAGCCAGAGAGGCAGAGGGGCACCAGCTTCAGTGCCACCGAATGTTGGTGTCCTGGTGGTGCAAGTCCTGGGGCAGTATGATGCCCTCTTTGGAAGTTCCCGCGCCGACAAGGAAGGACGGACTCGGATCTGGACTGACATCGTGACTGCCATCAACGCGGAGGGGGTGGCAGTCCGGGACTTACAACATGTCAGGAAGCGCTGGGAGGACTTCAGGTCCAGGACCCTGAACAAGGCCCGGCGCCTCTTGAAGGCAGCGGATGCCAAGGGGCGCCGGGCCACTTGTCGGAAGAACAGATGAGGGTCCTGGAACGCATATCCCCAGCGCTCCACGTCCAGGTCCTAGAGAAGCAGACCCGTCTGGAGTCGAGCGGTGAGTGTACATGCATCCTGATTGTGAGCAGTGCGTGTGGTGATTATTCGGTAGTGTGCAGGTTGCACATCTGTTTGTATGGGGTCGAGTATGGGTGGGGGTCTACAGGGCCGTGGGGCTGACACATGCAAGGGCTGTAATGTGTGAGACATGGATGGTGCTTGTGTGTGTAGGCTTGCATGCCAAATGCAGTTGTGTGTGCACACATGTTTGGTTGAATGTGTATGTAAGTAGACATGTCCGTGATGTCACGCATGTATGTTGTTTTCGGCTGCATGTATGAGCACTGTGTACATGTGCATGTGTGTGTATTTGACAAGGGTGCAACAGTGATGCAACATGGATGCATGTGACAGCGGTATGTGGAAGCCTGATTGGCAGATGTGACATGGATGCCCGTCTGAACACTGCGACACTTGGCCGAGGTGTACACATGCATGCAAGTGTGGTGGTGTGTGTACATGTGTGGTGCACTTCCAGTGTTGCATGTGATGTCTGGCTCCCCTTTGGCTGCTCATGCAGTTGTATGTGTAGGGATGGTGGTGGCAGTTGCGATATGGCTGTGGTATGGCTCATGTGTGCGAGTTGTAATGACATGTGTGTTGGGGATTGTGATGACATGTCTGAGGTTTGCCAATGCCACTCATGTGCAACTGTCATGTGTGTATGTGTCCATTGTACAGTGCCCTGATGCCTGTGTTTTGTTTCTCCCTGTCTGCAGCGTCAACTGATGAAGAGGGCGGAGAAGGTGCTGTGGAGCACAGTGGCGGGGATCCCACCGCCAGCCGGAGACGCAAGGCCCGGCTCCCTTCCCGTGTTGTCATCTCGTCGGGGAGTGAGGAGTCCGGTGCCGCGTCCCAGGCCGCAGCTGCCGGGGGGAGGTCCAAGAGGCGGAGGTTGGAGTTGGACTCCTCGGCAGCAGAAGGGGCAGCTGGGACCCCACAGGGCCCAACAGGGGAAGATGGCACGGAGTCATCCAGGTTGGTGGGGGGTTTGGTGGAGGAGGAGGCCGTGCAAGCACCAGAGACGGGGTCTGGAGGTGGGGATCCCACTGGTGCTAGTGGTGCAGTGCAGGACCAGGGACAGGAGGCAGCACAGGCGGCCGCGGAGGTGCCTGTGTGCAATCCTGTCCCCGATCCTGTCCCTGCATCATCTTGCACCAGCAGGGATGCCTACGTCCAGACCCGTTTTCAGGCAGGGGATGAGCTGACGTCAACTGGCCTTCCTCTGCCTGCGGACGTGGCTATCCAGGTCTGGGTTGAGCCTGTCCTGGCTGGTGTGGCGTTGCGTCAACGGGCCATGCGAGGTGACCTGCAGTCTTTTCATGGAGAGACTGCACGTCATCTCGAATGGCTCGTTGACCACGTCAGCCTGCTGGGACAGGTCACCCAGGCCGGATTCCTCCGTCTGATGGGGCATGCTCCGACCCCCTCCTCAACTGGACCCCCTACGCGCCAGTCGTCCTCTGTGCCATCTTCCCACCCATCAGTCACCTGGGTGCCCTGTGGAGCTGCCTCTGACGGTGCGGCCAGGCTGGTGGAGGAGGCATCCCTGCCACAGTCGGGAGTCGGACGTCCAGCAGGGGTGGCCACATCAACAACTGCACCCCAGCCGGCGGAGGATGTGCAGGCAGCAGGAGGCAGTGCACGGGCAGAGGCAGAGCAGCAGCAGCAACATGGTGGGAGCCATGAAGGCTCGGGGCCTTCGACATCGGAGGGGCAGGCATCGGCCGGAGGGCAGGAGGACCCAGGACAGAGAGTGTCTTCCGTGTGGCAGCGGTTGGGCCACGCCATAGGTGCGGAGCGGCGGCGGGCGGAAGAGGCGCGGCTCACAATGGTCAGGGCGGAGAACTCCATGCGGAGGGCCCTGAGGCGGGCCGAGTGCCTCGAGGCAATCCTCAGGGGGTTGGAGGAGGACACGGCGTCGTCCCTGCGGACCCTCGGGGCCATGGAACAGGACCGCCTCCGGGACATCGAACAGGAGTTCGATGATGCCCTGGCCCGGAACACCACGGAGTGAGCCGCTGGACTTGCCCGCCGCCTTTGTATATAGTTCTTTAGTTTTAGGTTTCCTTTGTTTGTTCTTATGATTTGGAGTCGACGGACACTGCTCCACTTTTTGTATATAGTTGCATTTTAGTTAGGGTTTTTTGTAGGTTTCCTTTGTTCAGTTGGGCTCATGGACCCTTGGATGTTTTGTACATAGTTCTTCATTGGATTGATTTTATTTTTCATTTGACTTTGGACTACATTTTTTTGGATTAGGATTTGGTGTTTTAATTTTTTTACACGGACATGCATCTTATCTTTTTTTCATTCCCATTGTAGTTTGTTTCATTTCATTTGCATTCTTATTTTTTTAATAGAATTTTGTTTTCATACTTCACTGTGTCGTATCATCTCATTGCTTTCATGCATGTCATTTTGGGTGTTTTCCCATTCAATTGCAACCATTGTGTGTGACGGACATGGGTTCATTAGCTTTATGAACATTGGGGGTGTAACATGTAATTTCCTTTTCCATGTGGGTGAATGGGTTACTTGGTTGGGCTTTTTGGCTGTGGAGGCTGACCATGACGCACATGATTTGGGATTGTGAGGACCTGGTGGAAGCTGCCCCTGGTGGCTGGGGGGTGGGGGTGGTGGGAGACATGGGTGGGGGCCTGGTGGAGGGTGCCCCTGGTGGCTGGGGGGTGGTGGGAGACATGAGTGGGGGCCTGGTGGAGGGTGCCCCTGCACTGCTGGTGGTGGGGGGGTGGGAGACATGAGTGGGGGCCTGGTGGAGGGTGCCCCTGCACTGCTGGGGGGTGGGGGTGGTGGGAGACATGAGTGGGGGCCTGGTGGAGGCTGCCCCTGGTGGCTGGGGGGTGGGGGGGGTGGGAGACATGAGTGGGGGCCTGGTGGAGGCTGCCCCTGGTGGCTGGGGGGTGGGGGTGGTGGGAGACATGAGTGGTGGCCTGGTGGAGGGTGCCCCTGCACTGCTGGGGGGTGGGGGGTGGGAGACATGGGTGGGGGCCTGGTGGAGGGTGCCCCTGCACTGCTGGCGGGTGGGGGGGTGGGAGACATGGGTGGGGGCCTGGTGGTGGGTGGCCCTGGTGGCTGGGGGGTGGGGGGGTGGGAGACATGAGTGGGGGCCTGGTGGAGGGTGCCCCTGCACTGCTGGGGGTGGTGGGAGACATGAGTGGTGGCCTGGTGGAGGCTGCCCCTGCTGGCTGGGGGGTGGGGGTGGTGGGAGACATGGGTGGGGGCCTGGTGGAGGGTGCCCCTGCACTGCATTGTTGATCAGTAGTGCAAGGTGACATGTGGGTTGGCTGGGGGGCATGCCCATGGTGGATGGGCTGCCTGCGGGACATGAGCAGGGGTGCAGGGTAGTCCCCCGTGGTGTGGGCTGCCTGCAGGGGCCGTGGAGGTTGTGGAGCGTACACCTGGGAGGACCCACACGGCCAATTCACGTGTAGTACTCCCCAGAACCCCTGAAATACACATACCCTGCTGAAATCGCGTGTGGAACTTCCCGCGCACCCCTGAAATACACGTACCCTGCTGAAATCGCGTGTGGAACTTCACGCGCACCCCTGGAATACACATACCCTGCTGAAATCGCGTGTGGAACTTCCCGCGCACCCCTGAAATACACGTACCCTGCTTGCACGGGGCCAATCGCGTGTGGAACTTCCCGCGCACCCCTGCAATCCACGTACCCTGACAAATCGCGTGTGGAACTTCCCGCGCACCCCTGTAATCCACGTACACGGCCAAATCGCGTGTGGAACTTCCCGCGCACCCCTGTAATCCACGTACACGGCCAAATCGCGTGTGGAACTTCCCGCAAACCCCTGTAATTCACGTACCCTGACAAATCGCGTGTGGAACTTCCCGTGCACCCCTGAAATCCACGTACCCGGCCAAATCGCGTGTGGAACTTCCCGCGCACCCCTGAAATCCACGTACCCGGCCAAATCGCGTGTGGAACTTCCCGCGCACCCCTGATATACACGTACCCGGCCAAATCGCGTGTGGAAATTCCCGCGCACCCCTGAAATCCACGTACACGGCCAAATCGCGTGTGAGACTTCCCGCGCACCCCGGTATACACGCACACGTATTTTTTGTCAGCGGGTGTCCGTGTTTGTGGGTACCCCTTTGCACGTCATTTGTCCTGGAGGGCCACAGTATAGGACATTCATCATGGCAGTATATAGGTGCTATTTGTTGGCGCACCTTTTGGCGCACATTTCTTACAGGCGCAGAGACGCTACCGCCTGCTTTCTTGTGGCGGTCGTGTTTGTGCCTGTGCGCTGGTTTGAGCGTGCGCTTTTTTGCCCTATTCTATTCCATGAATACGTGTTGTAGGCGAGCGTGTGGGCGTTCCGCGCACTTGTGCCCTGTACTTCCACCGTGACGCCCACATTTTGGCAAGTTGTTCCCCATTCCGAGTGTTACGCCCCGTGTTCCGCCTACTTTTGTTGCGTGCGCCGCGATTTTCGCTGTGGCCTGTGCGATTTTCGCTGTGACCTGGCGCACGCAGTTAGATGGCCTGTACGCCAACGTGCGCCGCGCACTTTTTTATCGCACATCCGATGGTTTTCGCGCGCACGGCCTTCCATGAATCGATGTGCGCTGCTTTTCGTGCGATTTTCGCACTTGCACTGCGATTTTCGCTATTCCACTGCGATTCGCACGTTTTTGGCCACTTGCGCCGCGCTAATTATTCCATGAATCGGCCTGTCAGTCTATCAGGTTGATTCCTATTCCTAAGCCAGCTTGTAGATCAGAAAGAGCTCCATTATGGAGAATTAAATGTTCAAGTTCCTTTAACAGTATTTTCCCATAAATGAGTGTTCTAACATCTATTAAGGAAATTTGCCGATAGTTCTGAGGGTCGCTTCTGCTTCCTTTCTTAAAAATAGGAACAATAAGTCCGCCTCTCCATGTCATGTTACTTTTCTACAGGGAAATTGCCATTTCTACTTCTTTAAATGCGATGTCTCGTTTATAGACACCAGGTATTTTAGATGAGATATTTGTAGTATCCAAATGAAGAGGATCATTAGAAGGATGACCATATAGTTTACTGGAATGTTGTTTCAATATATCTGGTGGGATATGTACTTCTACTTTCGACTGTGTGATGGAGGACCCAATAGAATATTCCTCCCACTCCTGAAGTTAATCATCTCTTTTTTCTTTTCGACTAAAGCCTTGTACTCACCCCTAGCTGCTCTAAATACTTGGAATTCTTTGATTTTATAATTCCAAGGGGAGTAGCTTTTTTTAGTTGTACACTCTATGTCATACCACCACTGGTTTTGGACGTTGTTTCATTGAGTTAAAGAACAGCTTTTCGCAAAGAATGGGGTTAGGATTTTGCTGATTTGATTAAATGAACGCCAAAGCCAATTAACTTTGGGTGTCAAGAGCTCACTAATAAGGTCAAACGATAGACCACGCAAATTAAACACTGATGTAGAATAACTCAATAAGAGCGAATTTCAATAGATTTCAGGATACAACATTAGAAAAAATGTGTTTAGTAAGCAATGTGTTCATTATAGAAAGGCACAGAAGTAAACTGATACAAAGGGCCAATGCATTTTGGATCATGAATCCATCGACAGGGCCAATCTGCAATTAATAGAAAAAGGGAAAAAAAACAAGAAAAAATTACAATAGTGATCCTTCTAAGCAGACACATTTGTCGAAACTAAGCACAATAGGACAGTCAGAAATATAGCTTTCCTTCATACTAGATATACAGGCCGATTCATGGAATTAATGTGATCCGAAAAAACGGCGCACGCGTGCGAAAACGTGCGATTCGCAGTGAAATAGCGAAAATCGCAGTGCAAGTGCGATTATCGCACAGAAAACATCGCACATCTATTCATGGAAGTCCGTGCACGCGCAAAATGTGGGATATGCGCTGAAAAAGTGCGTGGCGCACGCTGGCGCACAGGTCATCGAACGCTGTGCTATAAGGCCACAGCGAATTTGCACATAGCACGGCGCACATAACAAAGGTAGGCGTAACACGCAGAATGGGGAACAACTCGTGAAAATGTGGGCGTCACGGGGGAAGTACAGGAGGCAAGTGCGCAGAACGCCCACACGCTCGCCTACAACACGTATTCATGGAATCGAATAGGGAAAAACAGCGCACGGCCAAAGACGCGCACAGGCCTATACATGTCCGCCACACGAAAGCAGGCGGTAGCGTCCCTGCGCAGGAAAAAAATGTGCGCCAAAGTTCTAAACGCGTGAGAAGGCCCACACGCGATCTGGCCTGGGGGAGCGTGTGCGTGTATCTCAGAGGTGCGTGAGAAGTTTCACACGCGATCGGGCCTGGGGGAGCGTGTGCGTGTATTTCAGAGGTGCGCGAGAAGTTTCACACGCGATCGGGCCTGGGGGAGCGTGTGCGTGTATTCCAGAGGTGCGCAAGAAGTTTCTCACACGCGATTGGCCTGGGCGCGTGTATTTCAGGGGTGCGCGAGAAGTTCCACACGCGATTGGCCTGGGCGTGTGTATTTCAGAGGTGCGCGAGAAGTTCCACACGCGAATGGCCTGGGCGCGTGTATTCCAGGGGTGCGCGAGAAGTTCCACACGCGATTGGCCTGGGCGCGTGTACTTCAGAGGTGCGCGAGAAGTTCCACACACGATTGGGCCTGGGGGAGCATGTGCGTGTATTTCAGAGGTGCGCGTGAAGTTCCACACGTGATTGGCCTGGGCGCGTGTATTTCAGAGGTGCGCGTGAAGTTCCACACGCGATTGGCCTGGGCGCGTGTATTTCAGAGGTGCGCGAGAAGTTCCACACGTGATTGGCCTGGGCGCGTGTATTTCAGGGGCTCTCGGGTGGTTTTACAAGCAATCAGGCCTGGGGGAAGGGGTACGTGTATTTCTGGGGCTTGCGGGTGGTTTCACACGCGATCGGGCCTGGGGGAGCAGGGTACCACTCACCCGTCTGCCTTGCATGTAGAAGAACGCGTAGCCAACACCCACCTGCTGTGAAGTGATAGCGTGTTAACCCCAACACCTGCAAAACACATGCACCGCACCCCACGAAAAGCAACGCCCGTGCGCGATACGTCTCAGACGCGCATACGCGCTAAGGGCCTTTGGTCCAATGGAATCGCGTATGCGTGCTGACGCGCTTACGCGCTAAGGGCCTTTCCTCGAATTACACGCTGACGTGCAGAATTTTCACGTGCCAAATCACTCCGTATCAAGCTGGCCACGCGTAAGCACACGGAAGACCACACTCCTGCCAGAAGGCCGAACTACTGCCCCCCAGAGCCCCGAGCACGCTCCCACCTGCCATCTGCTGCTGCCTGACTGCCTGCTGCCCACGTGCCCTGCCATTGGCTACCTGCACATCAGCCAGGGGTGCTGTTGCTGTGACCAACCCTGCTGGAACCGAAGACTCCCGACTGGGATTCCATCGCTCCACAGGCCTGCCCCAGGACCCAGTTGCCCACCCACTCCTGCCTCTGGGGTTGTCATGTCGGGCACTGCAACATCTGGCACCACTGACAACCCCCGGCCAGAGAGGCAGAGGGGCACCAGCTTCAGTGCCACCGAAGTTGGTGTCCTGGTGGAGCAAGTCCTGGGCAGTATGATGCCCTCTTCGGAAGTTCCCGCGCCGACAAGGAAGGACGGACTCGGATCTGGATTGACATCGTGACTGCCATCAACGCGGAGGGGGTGGCAGTCCGCAACTTCCAACATGTCAAGAAGCGCTGGGAGGACTTCAGGTCGAGGACCCTGAACAAGGCCCAGCGCCTCTTGAAGGCAGCGGATGCCAAGGGGCGCCGGGGCCACTTGTCAGAAGATCAGATGAGGGTCCTGGAACTCATATCCCCAGCGCTCCACGTCCAGGTCCTTGAGAGGCAGACCCGTCTGGAGTCGAGCGGTAGGTGTACATGCATCCTGATTGTGAGCTGTGCGTGTGGTGATGTTTCAGTAGTGTGCAGGTTGCACATCTGTTTGTATGGGGTCGAGTATGGGTGGGGGTGTACAGGGCCGTGGGGCTAACACATGCGAGGGCTGTAATGTGTGAGACATGGATGGTGCTTGTGTGTGTAGGCTTGCATGCCAAATGCAGTTGTGTGGGCACACATGTTTGGATGAATGTGTATGTAAGTAGACATGTCCGTGATGTCACGCATGTATGTTTTTTTCAGCTGCATGTATCAGCACTGTGTACATGTACATTTGTGTGTATTTGACAAGGGTGCAACAGTGATGCAACATGGATGCATGTGACAGCGGGATGTGGAAGCCTGATTGGCAGATGTGACATGGATGCCCATCTGAACACTGCAACACTTGGCAGAGGTGTACACATGCATGCAAGTGTGGTGGTATGTGTACATGTGTGGTGCACTTCCTGTGTTGCATGTGATGTCTGGCTCAGCTTTGCCTGCTCATGCTGTTGTATGGGTATGGATGGTGCTGGCAGTTGCGATATGGCTGTGGTATGGCTCATGTGTGCGAGTTGAAATGACATGTGTGTTGGGGATTGTGATGGCATGTCTGAGGTTTGCCAATGCCACTCATGTACAACTGTCATGTGTGTATGTGTCCATTGTACAGTGCCCTGATGCCTGCGTTTTATTTCTCCCTGTCTGCAGCGTCAACTGATGAAGAGGGCGGAGAAGGTGCTGTGGAGCACAGCGGCGGGGATCCCACCACCAGCCGGAGACGCAAGGCCCGGCTCCCCTCCCATGTTGCCATCTCATCGGGGAGTGAGGAGTCCGGTGCCGCGTCCCAGGCCGCAGCTGCCGGGGGGAGGTCCAAGAGGCGGAGGTTGGAGTTGGACTCCTCGGCAGCAGAAGGGGCAGCTGGGAACCCACAGGGCCCAACGGGGGAAGATGGCACGGAGTCATCCAGGTTGGTGGGGGGTTTGGTGGAGGAGGAGGCCGTGCAAGCAACAGAGATGGGGTCTGGAGGTGGGGATCCCACTGGTGCTAGTGGTGCAGTGCAGGACCAGGGACAGGAGGCAGCATAGGCTGCCGCGGAGGTGCCTGTGTGCAATCCTGTCCCTGATCCTTTCCCTGCATCATCTTGCACCAGCAGGGATGCCTACGTCCAGACCCGTTTTCAGGCAGGGGATGAGCAAACGACAACTGGCCTTCCTCTGCCTGCAGACGTGGCTATCCGGGTCCGGGTTGAGCCTGTCCTGACTGGTGTGGCGTTGCGTCAACGGGCCATGCGAGGTGACCTGCAGTCTTTTCATGGAGAGCAGGAGGCAGTGCACGGGCAGAGGCACAGCAGCAGCAGCAACGTGGTGGGAGCCATGAAGGCTTGGGGCCTTCAACATCGGAGGGGCAGGCATCGGCCGGAGGGCAGGAGGACCCAGGACAGAGAGTGTCTTCCGTGTGGCAGCGGTTGGGCCACCCCATAGATGCGGAGCGGCAGCGGGCGGAAGAGGCACGGCTCACAATGGTCAGGGCGGAAAACTCCATGCGGAGGGCCCTGAGGCGGGCCGAGTGCCTCAAGGCAATCCGCAGGGGTTTGGAGGTGGACACGTCGACGGCCCTGCGGACCCTCGGGGCCATGGAGGAGGACCGCCTCCGGGACATTGAGCAGGAGTTTGATGATGCCCTGGGCCGGGACATCCAAAAGTGAGCCGTCAGACTAGCCCGCTGCCCTTGTACATAGTTATGTAGGTAGTGTTAGGTTTCCTTTGTTTTTTGATTTATTTTGGACCTTTTGGACATTGGCCACATTTTTGTATATAGTTTATTTTATTAGTTAGTGTTGTTAGATAGTTTTCATTTCTTTTGTTGGGATAATGGACCCTGGCTTGTTCGTCTGTACATAGCTCACTGTTGGATTTAATTTTTCTTTCACAATTTACCCATGGAGCAATGGCTTTCAATTATTATTTCCCATTGGATTTGCTTTTGTGGACAGTTACTTTGGACACCATTACTTTGGATTATGATTTTTGGTTTTGCTTTTTTTCACGGACATGCTTCTTTTCATTTTTGTACATTCCCATTTCTGTTTCTTTATTTTTCAATCTATTTATGTTTCCTTTAATACATATTTTTTTATCGAACTGCAATGTGTAGTATCATCTCATTGGTTTCATGCATATCATGATATGGGTTTTGAGAATCACTGACACCCATTGGGTGTATGTGAGGGACATGTGTTTGTTTCGAAACTTGCAATTGGTGTTCTGTCATGTAATTGCCATTTCTGAGTGGGTGGATGCAATACTCGGGTGGGTGTTTTGCATTTGGAGGCTGACCATAGGGACCAGGGATCTAGATTGTGATGACATGTTGGCTGGGGAACATGAGTTGGGGCCTGCTGGCAGGTGCCCCACAGTGCTGGGGGGTGGGGCTGATGGGGAACATGAGTTGGACATGGGTGGGGGCCTGCTGGCAGGTGCCCCACAGTGCTGGGGGGTGGGGGTGGTGGGGAACATGAGTTGGACATGGGTGGGGGCCTGCTGGCAGGTGCCCCACAGTGCTGGGGGGTGGGGGTGGTGGGGAACATGAGTTGGACATGGGTGGGGGCCTGCTGGCAGGTGCCCCACAGTGCTGGGGGGTGGGGGTGGTGGGGAACATGAGTTGGACATGGGTGGGGGCCTGCTGGCAGGTGCCCCACAGTGCTGGGGGGTGGGGGTGGTGGGGAACATGAGTTGGACATGGGTGGGGGCCTGCTGGCAGGTGCCCCACAGTGCTGGGGGGTGAGGGTGGTGGGGAACATGAGTTGGACATGGGTGGGGGCCTGCTGGCAGGTGCCCCACAGTGCTGGGGGGTGGGGGTGCAGGGGGACATGAGTGGGACATGAGTGGGGGCCTGCTGGCAGGTGCCCCGCAATGCTGGGGGTGGGGGTGCAAGGGGACATGAGTGGGACATGAGTGGGGGCCTGCTGGCAGGTGCCCCGCAATTCTGGGGTTGGGGGTGCAAGGGGACATGAGTTGGTGATCATTAGTGCAAGGAGACATGTGCCTTTGCTGGGGGGCATCCCCATGTTGGGTGGGCTGCCTGCGGGACATGACCAGGGATGCAGGGTAGTCCCATGTGGTGTGGGCTGCCTGCAGGGGCCGTGGAGGGTGTACAGGGAACACCTGGGAGGACCCACACTGCCAAATCACATGTAGCACTCCCCGGCACCCCTGAAATACACGTACCCTGCTGAAAGCGCGTGTTAAACTTTCCGCGCACTCCTGGAATACACGCACACGCTCCCCCAGGCCAGATCACGTGTGGAACTTCCCGCGCACCCCTGAAATACCCGCACGCAGCCCAATCGCGTGTGAAACTTCCCGCGCACCCCTGAGATACACGCGCCCAGGCAAATCGCGTGTGGAACTTCTCGCGCACCTCTGGAATACACGCGCCCAGGGCAATCGCGTGTGGAACTTCTCCCGCACCTCTGAAATACACGCGCCCAGGCCAATCGCGTGTGGAACTTCTCGCGCACCTCTGGAATACACGTGCCCAGGCCAATCACGTGTGGAACTTCTCGCGCACCCCTGAAATACACGCACCCAGGCCATTCGCGTGTAGAACTTCTCGCGCACCCCTGAAATACACGCGCCCAGGCAATCGCGTGTGGAACTTCTCACGCACCTCTGAAATACACGCGCCCAGGCCAATCGCGTGTGGAACTTCTCGCGCACCTCTGAAATACACGCGCCCAGGCCAATCGCGTGTGGAACTTCTCGCGCACCCCTGAAATACACGCGCCCAGGCCAATCGCGTGTGGAACTTCTCGCGCACCCCTGAAATACACGCACCCAGGCCATTCGCGTGTAGAACTTCTCGCGCACCCCTGAAATACACGCACACGCTCCCCCAGGCCAGATCGCGTGTGGAACTTCCCGCGCACCCCTGAAATACCCGCACGCAGCCCAATCGCGTGTGAAACTTCCCGCGCACCCCTGAGATACACGCGCCCAGGCAAATCGCGTGTGGAACTTCTCGCGCACCTCTGGAATACACGCGCCCAGGGCAATCGTGTGTGGAACTTCTTGCGCACCTCTGAAATACACGCGCCCAGGCCAATCGCGTGTGGAACTTCTCGCGCACCTCTGGAATACACACGCCCAGGCCAATCGCTTGTGGAAATTCTCGCGCACCCCTGAAATACACGCACCCAGGCCATTCGCGTGGAGAACTTCTCGCGCACCCCTGAAATACACGCGCCCAGGCCAATCGCGTGTGGAACTTCTCGTGCACCTCTGAAATACACGCGCCCAGGCCAATCGTGTGTGGAACTTCTCGCGCACCCCTCAAATACACGCGCCCAGGCCAATCGCGTGTGGAACTTCTCGCGCACCTCTGAAATACACGCACCCAGGCCATTTGCGTGTAGAACTTCTCGCGCACCCTGAAATAAACGCGCCCAGGCCAATCGCGTGTGGAACTTCTCGCGCACCTCTGAAATACACGCGCCCAGGCCAATCGCGTGTGGAACTTCTCGCGCACCCCTGAAATACATGCACATGCTCCCCCAGGCCAGATCGCGTGTGGAACTTCCCGTGCACCCCTGAAATACCCGCACGCAGCCCAATCGCGTGTGAAACTTCCCGCGCACCCCTGAGATACACGCGCCCAGGCAAATCGCGTGTGGAACTTCTCGCGCACCTCTGGAATACACGCGCCCAGGGCAATCGTGTGTGGAACTTCTTGCGCACCTCTGAAATACACGCGCCCAGGCCAATCGCGTGTGGAACTTCTCGCGCACCTCTGGAATACACACGCCCAGGCCAATCGCTTGTGGAACTTCTCGCGCACCCCTGAAATACACGCACCCAGGCCATTCGCGTGGAGAACTTCTCGCGCACCCCTGAAATACACGCGCCCAGGCCAATCGCGTGTGGAACTTCTCGCGCACCTCTGAAATACACGCGCCCAGGCCAATCGTGTGTGGAACTTCTTGCGCACCCCTCAAATACACGCGCCCAGGCCAATCGCGTGTGGAACTTCTCGCGCACCTCTGAAATACACGCACCCAGGCCATTTGTGTGTAGAACTTCTCGCGCACCCTGAAATACACGCGCCCAGGCCAATCGCGTGTGGAACTTCTCGCGCACCTCTGAAATACACGCGCCCAGGCCAATCGCGTGTGGAACTTCTCGCGCACCCCTGAAATACACGCGCCCAGGCCAATCGCGTGTGGAACTTCTCGCGCACCCCTGAAATACACGCACCCAGGCCATTCGCGTGTAGAACTTCTCGCGCACCCCTGAAATACACGCGCCCAGGCCATTCGCGTGTGGAACTTCTCGCGCACCCCTGAGATACACGCTCCCAGGCCATTCGCGTGTGGAACTTCTCGCGCACCCCTGAAATACACGCACCCAGGCCATTCGCGTGTAATACTTCTCGCGCACCCCTGAAATACATGCACACGCTCCCCCAGGCCAGATCGCGTGTGAAACTTCTCACGCACGCGTGTTCCCGACACCCGTAATACGCGTTCCCCGCTTTGCGTTTGCTGTTTGCCAGTCCGGAAAACTGGTACAGGGTTGGCGCAGCCCTTTGCGATGGTTTTGCGATCTTCATGGCTTTTCCTTGCGCGAGGGCGTTCTTGGGGGCGTAACTGGCGCTGCTGCAGGGTCGCTGCGCCACTCTGCGCCACGTCTGCTTTTGGAGGTGAGAATCCATGAATACGCTGTGCGTGGAAATTGATTTTATCGCACGCGGCTGGCGCAGACATTCGCACGGGCACGCTGTGCGCCAGCCGCGTGCGACACTTTTGAGAGGAATTACATGAATCGGCCTGATAATCTGTGTGTAGAAAAGGGAAAAATAATTGCCAAAAAGCCACACCCATGAGAGGGAATAAAGGGAAAAAGAATAGTTTAAGGTGTATATGTGCAGTTTGAACATAAGGAGGGTGGTCCCGATAATGGATGCTGGAAAAAATAAACAAGAAAATGGAGTAAAGGTAAACCAAAAAATGGTGGTCAGCATAAACTGTTAAAGATTAGAAACTGAAGATGACTTACCAGCACCGAATTATCAACTGGAGTAGATAGTTGAACGTTCATCCAGCGTGGATATGTAGCAAAGAACGTCATTCAAACATGTTAAATGACGTGCTAAGAGTGAAAAACTTAAGGAAGCAGCATCAATGCAATAGTAGCTCAAGGGAAGCAACCAATACTAAATAAAAAGCAAAAAGCAAAAAATATTAAACAAAACAATAAAATATGTCATAAACCATGCCAAGAGGCAGGTAACAAAAAGGGGCGGAGGGGGGGGGGGGGGACGAATCCAACAACTGAAATAAGGAGAAACATGAAAATAAAATAAAAAAAAGACCCACACTGCAAAAAGTGAGAATAGAAATACTAAATAAAGGAAAACTAATAAATAGAAATTAAAAAATATAAGGGAGAAAGGCAGACATAATATGAAGCCATATGCTGAAAAAGAAGCAGTAAAAACCTACCCTAAAGCTTAAATGTGGACATCATAGGAAAAAAGAAAGCCTGTCATGCAGTACTAAATGAAAGAAGATGAACCATAATGTTCAACTCATTAATAGAAATGCAACAAAAAACAACAACTCAAAATGCATATACAAGCGGGTATGGGTAATGTCAGAAAAGAACAGGAAAATATGGTAATACAAATTACAAAACAAGCAAGATTGCACTCTTCGTTCATCCCTTCGTCCAATCAATGAATCCAGTATGCTTCTCTGAAGTCAAGCAGTCGATGAGTGTCCTCGTGGGGTTTAGGTGTTTTAACTCCAAGTATATGAAATCGTATTTGGGATAGCGGATGACATTGCTCCAGGAAGTGTCTGGAGTTCATGTTGCAGTTCTTATTTTTGATCAATGTTCGTTTCACCATATCTTAGCAGATCATTTCAACTGCCCAAGGTAGTAAATACAGCAGGGGCACCTAATACAGTATACAATGCATGAGGTGTCACAGGTAGCAAAGTGTTTCAAAATTGTTCTCTTCCCGGACCATGGATTATAGACAATGTTCTCTGTAGTGACACTGGTACTGGTACTATATCAGTGTTTAATTAGCATTGCCTTTCGTTTGACCTCATTAGTGAGCTCATAGCACCCAAAGCTAATTGGCTATGGTCTTTATTTCATGTTATTTGTACCTGGCAGTGCAGGTGGGGTGTTCTATGGTGCTCCTATTTAACATCCTGCAAATATAACATTGTTTGCAATTACTAAATGTAAGAGTGGTGGCCTCTCCTTTGTATCCAGTTACTGGTTTCATCCCATAGTTTATTAGTGGATACAGGAGGCTGGTTTTAAACTATACTTCTAAAGATAGGAATTAGAGATTCATAAATATAAGTAATTGTATTTTTGGCTAAATCATGCCAAAAGACTCTTCCAATTGGATGATGGAATAATGGCATTTGGTTACTGAGACTTGGCAGCTAGCGGAGTTATAAAAGATATATGCATGGGCTCATGATCACTTTCCACTTTTTGGATCACCTAAAAATCGCAAATGTCACCAGCTATCAACTCTAGTTAGAATTTGATCAATAAGAGAGCAAAAGATTGGCTTAGCTAGGATATCTTACTTGAATCTAGCACATGTCCGATAGCCATTCACCATTAGTATATGAAGAAATGTATGCACAAAGTTGAGAAGTGGTGTACTTTCACTGTATTGGGAAGGTGGTACATCTCACAGTTTATTATGATATTTACAAAAAAATGTATACTGTGTGACAACTTCTAATTGGGTGTTAAAATCTCCAAATGAGAGGATATGCATTGTCTTACTTTCCTGGTTTTTTACAAGTAATTCAATGGTGTTTTCATCAATATCCTGCCTAACAGTTAGGCTATCGGTAGAGGAAGTAGAGAGACTCACTATTTTTCCAGATAAGTCGTTGTTAAACCATAAGATCAAACCTATACTTAGGTGGCCCCTGAAATCTTTTAAAAAAAAAAAATATATATATATATATATTTATACGATAGTCATACATTAAGCAAATTTAATTACAATATCATAATATTGGTACTAAGCACATTTATACTTTGAGCAACAACTTTTCAATTTACTTGAGAGAAATATCGGGATTCCCAGTACTTTCAGTTTCAAAGTTAGTCTCAGTTAAGTACAGTCTGAATGGAGCCCAGATGTCTCTAAGGCGGCATGTAAGGGATACAAATAACACAAATCTCTCATCACATTCGTTGACATGGGTTAATTTGCGTAGCCAGTCCTCGTAGCTAGGATTTCCAATGCTTTCAAATGTATCTCTTCACCACTACCCATGCAACATTAAAACATCTTCTCATTCTCTCTGAGGCTTTCCCTATTTCCCCAAGCAGGTATTTAAGTGGGGAAAGGGAAGGTGGGATATTCATCATATATGTGCGCGGCATGTGATTCTGGGCAGGTACAATCATCAGAAATGCAATTCTGGTGAGTAATGCATGTCTTTCTCTGCCTGTGCAGACTTGTATCATTCACAACTTCAAGGGCTCTGAATGACTTTTTTCCCCCTTGTTCCCTCCCTCCTTGAGCGCTTTGAAATACTTGCCTTAAACATTACCATACCATACACTACAGTCAGTGGCCTTGGAGGACTTGACTGATGAAACCAATAGATAAGGAAGGTGTTTAGTTCTTCTCCACAAAACGAGATGACACTTTGCACAGTTCTAATTTCCCCTATTTCCTTGGACAGCAAGCCCATCACAGTTCTCAAAACGTCAACCCAGCTAACCTGTTTTAAAGCTGTCATATTCCTTTCTACAGGCATTCATGGTAAAGTTAACCTGATTACGCATAATTCCATTCCGTTTTAATTGTTTTTATTTTTTATACCTAGCAATTGAAGCAAATTAAAACCTCTTTAGCCACAGAAATGAAATGCCTCTGCTTGCAATATATCATTTAACATCAAATTAAGTACTCTAGCTATTGATATTTATAATACTAAATGGAAAAAGTATACCATAATTACAATACTCGTTCTTTCTAAAATGTAATGGAAGTGTTTATTTTAAATTTGCAAGTTTCTCGTTTTATTTTTAACCTTCTGTTTTACATAATGCTTCTAATCTGACTAACCATTAGTAAAGCAGCAACTCCCTCTGCTGTCAATTTCAAATATTGCACTAAAAATTATTTTCCAGTAACACAAAGTACTCGTCTTTTGGTGAGTTCTGGCCAGCTCGGGGCACCGTTGGTTGAAATTGAAAAATGCCCTAGTTTCTTATTTGCAACTGTTTGAGGACCAGTGGCGGTTGCTTATGTAGGGCATGGGGGTGCCACCCCCCCTTCCCATGGCCCCCAGGAGTGCAAAGAAAACAGTGTACTGTCTTTGTGCATTCATGATTGATTTCAAAGGAAAGTATCTTACTAACATGCAATGTAATGTTTAAATAAATAAATAATTATCGTGTGATTCCAGTCGAGTCATGAGCTGGCTGGGGCTGACTCTGATTGACACAAGCAGAGGCCGGGGCGCGTCCCATTTCACGCATTTGCTGTACACTGCATGGAGCTCATAGGGCTCCATGCAGTTTACGTAATACATTTGTGTGAAGAGGTTGGCGGGGCGCTAGAGCGGTGGCCCCGCCAGTATTGATACATGCGCAAACAGCGCAGTGTCAGACACAGGAGGATCTGAACGGTAACAATGGGGTTAACCTTTTTTTATTGGCTGTTTGTCAGCCAATTAAATGTCTTTATTATGCTGAGTTGAGTGGGGCCAGGTGGGCCCAAGAGAGCCCGAAAGCTGAGCTTGTCACTGCTGTCTCAGCTCGGGAGTCCCTCGTTGGTTACTGGAAGTCAGCCAGGACGTGGTCAGTCAGCCTAGCTGCCTGAGCCAGAGAGTTGCAGAGTCGAGGCAGGGCACGTGCGTGGATTGCCAGGTGCCTTGACTTTAATTTTATGCCAGGTGCCTTAACTTTAATTTTATATCGTGGCATAGCTCTCAACCATTTGTGTCGCAAAGGCGGGTGAAATCACCCGATTTTGTTTTTGGCGGGTGAGACGCCCATTGGAATGAATGGGCGTGCAGGAGGCTTGGCGGGTGAGTCTGCCCTTGATGAGGTGGGTGACACCCGCCAAAAGCGTGTGAGTTGAGAGCTGTGTCGTGGACTCCTCGTCACGGACAAGGACCGGTAAGTAATGTGCCCCCAGGCCGCCCAAGCCTGTACCGTGGCTGAACTAATGGTCTGGACCTGGTCCATGCCATTCAATGGACGCATTAGTCCAGCCACAATAGGTCCAGGCCTCCATTCCCTGTCTGTAACTTTTCGTTGCTCTGCGTCTCCCTAGCCCCTCCTGTGAGGAGATGGTCCTGCTGGGACTGGAGAGGAAAGCTGCGAAATGAAGTCTTGACCGGGGACTTGTGCTTTTTGAGGCAATCTCCTGCCTAGGTTTGCGGTCCTGCCACTCTCCATGAAACTTGGGGTCCGCAGCCCTGCGTTTCAGTGGAGGGGACTGTGCTGCTCGGTTGACGCTGCTTGTTTCTCTGTCCTAGGATGGCAGGGACCTGCTGATGACTCAGTGAAAGTGGGGAATATATAACACACCCCGTGTAATCTGAAGGGTTCTTTCAGAAGGTAAGGAGGGGTTTATGAACTTTGAAAGCATAACCATAATACAGTTAGTGAGGTTTAGGGCCGGGGACTTTTATTGGTTCAGGAAAGGTTTGAAATGTGTATATAGTTATTGGCAAGAGCTGAGTGGGTCAGTAGCAGTGATCATATATTTAACACGTTGGGTGGATATGAATACTGATTTTTCTGTTACAATTTTTCAATGTAAAGGGGTTTTCGTATTTTGAACCATAATGCTTTATTTCGAAGGCTGCTTTTGTAATTAAGGTGCAGTGGGGCAGGAATTAACTTTTGAATTCTTCAGCAGCAAGGAGTTTGGTTAAGTCTTTTTAGTTTGGGCTACTAGGTGTGCTTGCGTTGCGACACCTATATGTCAAAGCTATTGTATTCGAGTTCAGCCAGTGAGAAATATCATTTAAGAAGGGACAACAAAGTGTGTAGGTACTGTTTGCTTATTTGCTCACACATTGACTGTCCATAATGGCCATGCTAATCACTATGGCAATCACAATCAGTTCCTGACTCTCCCTGCCCAAAAACTCCTCCTCATGGGAACTTGTTGAGCGTGTTTTAATCAAGCCTTACCATCAAACTTAGGACTTAAAGTGACCCCAGTGTTTTTTCAAAGCAGTCTTCTGAGAGTTAATGACATAATTGGAGCTATATACCCACTATACCCACTACTGGTGTAATTAAAATGTCTTAACCAGGTCTGCCTTCAGCTGCTCAATTTATATACACTCTGTATGCCCTTCACTGAACTCCTATTAAAAACAGCATTGGCAAAGCCAACAGCTTTGGCTTGTGTATACATATTAGGCGTTTGCTAAGCACTACTATTAGATGTCCAGGTACTCGCACCATTTTGCACCTGCTACAATGAATGGCCAGTTAATAGCACTACGACCGTTATGTTTTTTTTTGGCAAGTGTCTTTCCTACACAAAAGCCCAAACTGTTTGTGGGGATTTCTGGGGTGTCATGAGGGTGAGGGGTGGTGTGGCATGCTCGCAGCTAAGCGCATTCAGTGCAGGTTCGCAAGGGAGGCCAGGCACTGCATACCTTTTCTAGTGCTCAGTTGATTAAAAAAATGTTCCCAGGTAAGATGTGATTTTCCAAGCCTCTGCTTTGTTTCCATCTGTTCTGGTGTGAATGATTTACATATGGGAAGGACCTTCGTTGGCGTGTAAAGGAAAACGTATTTTGGGTTCTGATGCAAATGTAAGAGTAGTTCGTGCTGCACTGTAGCCTCACTGAGCATTGCACACCATCCGATGGTGTCTTTTACCTATCCGTTCCTGCAGAACTTTTTTTATAGAAGCTTTCTAGCCTCACCAAAAGGTTCTTACGTCTGGGTTTAGCATTTGGAGCGTATAACGTATATCCCAGTGTTGGTCGAAACAAGTGTGTTTCCAATAGTGGGCCTTGTACAAGGTAGTTGTGCAGGTGAGTATGCCACACTGTTTGTTCCTTGGGATATTTTCTCTGATGACTGGAAAGCGCAGCCTCGGAAGTGCCGAGAGTTAATGCATCTGGCCAGGCCTGGAACATTTGCGCACTTACAGCACTAGGCATTCTGAAACTGTCTGCACGTTTGTTTTCCCATAATGTCAGTACTTATTATGAGAAACAAACGTGCAGTTTCAGAATGCATAGTGCTGTAGCAATGGGCTTGACACTCACACAGGACGACTCAGGCTCATTGGCCACTACACTGTACTGCACTCTGTTGAGTTCATCGTCCAGGAATTAACAACATGTGTGTTTCGATTCCTTCCAACCTTCTCCTGACCATTTACCGGCTAATTACCGTGACTTTATTTATTTTTTTATGAAGGCGGACCCTTTTTGAAGTGTGTAATCTGCATGTTTTTAACATTAGTTTTTGATCATATTCGCTTTGGCTCCAGCAGACTGCCAATTCTTTGCCTTCCAAACCCCTCCTCCTTTGGATCTTTCAGGCAGTCCCAGACTGGAATATAGGGCAATGCTCAAAGGGTGGCCTGAAGCCTTTTGTTGGCCAAGTTTCTGGGCCATTTTGATGTCCTGTTGCACCATGTAGATGATCATTTTGGCTATTGCTATGGGCCCAATGTGCTTTAAAATAGGCCACTTGCACCATGTTCCTCAAATTCACCCCGTGGTACCTTTAAGTGGGTAGAGAGAAGTAATTAATTAGAATGTCTAAGTTTGGCCTCTTTGATTTTTGGAGTCCAGGTCTTTTTTTTTTTGTTCTGGCTTTTGCCTCGAATGTGTCTTTGAACATTCCTCTTTTATAGGCTCTACAGAAAGGCGCACACACATGTAGAAAGACCTAGGGCCTCATTACGAGGTTGGAGGTAGCCATGGAGCTATTACCGCCATGGCTGCCTCCAAATCCTTACCGACACCGCCATGGTGAATGGAGCTATTACCGCCCCATTCCAAGGTTGTTGGGGCTGGTAATTCCCCATTCACCAGGCCCTACCCCATTCTCATTTGAGCCCCCATAGGGCTCAATGGGAATGGGGAAGGCTCTAATAACGGTACCGCAAATTGCGGTACCGTTATTAGCTCTAAAGTCCCTTTGCGGGTCCTGTCCTTAACGTCTGGTAAAACCAGGCATTAAGGGAGGACCCGCAAAGGGAACTCGTAGTAGGGCAGTAAGGGATTACCGGCACTCGTAATGAGGCCCATAGTGTACCATCTGTTCTCAATAGAAGCTGCTGTGTAATACACCATCACACTTGCACCATAAGAATTAAGTGCCACCATTAATATCTAAAACCTAATGCTTTTAAAGTTATGTTTGCGTGGGCTTGGGAGTAAATTCCACATTTTGGAGGTCATTTTTCCAAAATGTTCATAGGGGGTAATGTGGGGGGGGGGGAGCCACCTCTGGGGGCCACCCCTGACGTGGGTCGGGCTCACTCGCTTACAATTTCGTCCCGCTAAATTTCCGCCCCACCACCTTTCAAAGTCACCAGCCACCACTGTTGAGGAACAGTCTGGAGGGCTCACTGATGTATCTGTTTCACCTTTAAAAAAATAAAAGTAGTAGGAAACGAACGTTCGTAAATCCGTTTAATCCGGTTTTCCTCTTGTTGTGTTTAAATACGTTGGCAGTTCTGGGAACCTTGCACTCGGGTGACTTTTTATGTATCTAAAAGTTAGCCAATAAATATCCTGGGGTGCAGCACTGGTTTCTGAAGGGACAGGAACTCTTTTCTAGCCCCAAACATAGAAAGTGATGTAATCTGCTCTCTGCATTGGCAGAAGCACTCATTGGCCATAGGAGTATTGCCCGGTGGACGTCTGCACCCCACAACTCACTGATGCTGTGTTGTATAAGGAGATTGTCCATTTTGCGTGGCATCATTTGTGCCCTCAGGACGCAAGAATTATTGAAGAATGGTTGTTTGCCATATTGCAGGTAATGGTCTAGTGTGCTCCAGTCTATGGGCAAAAGCTTTAGTTGACCATGTGTTGTGGGTTTTATTTTCGGCCTGGGATTCGAGTTCTGCGATTTCAAAGAGTCTTGCGTTTGTCTTTGCACTGTTCAGATGTCACTAACTATAAAGAGCTGGATCATTGTTGATGATACCTTATCGCTACACATTCGCAACACTGAAAACTACCTGGAATTCCGAAAGGTCCTAAAATCCTGGCTCTTCCCATAATAACCCCCTGAATCGTCCCCTCTGGAAACCACATGGCTAAACCCAACATTCTTTTACACCAACTACAATCACAGAGGCCGGCAGCATTTGCAGCGGCTCACCTGACATACTGTCGTCCCATGCACAACAACGTTCCTACCCAACAAATACACCAGGGAAGCCAGCAGCTTTCGCTGTGGCACACCACAATAAACTCACTCGCCCTCATCGCACAGACCCCCGCACCAGAGAGACCATGAATAATGAGACCACGCCATCCGCAGTGGACAAAGATCATTCCAGCCGAAGAACTTCGAAGCCTACAGTACGTATATCACGTCTGTGAACACAGGCAGCAGGCACCGGCAAAAGTCCATGCACCGTAGAATGCAGCTATGCTCATCCGGTCTAACAGCGCATATAGCCATCCACATTGAAATACCTGATGTACCTCAACACCTCTGCCACTAACATACAGCAAATACCAACGAAAAGAAATTTGGTACAGGTGGCCACACATCGACTCTCTCAACAATAGCAAACTATCGCAAACCACCAAAACCACCCACCCAGGTGCCTGACCTTTTTGGGCTGCTTAGTGAAACCTAGCCAGCCACCTGGACGGGCAAAAATGCACACATACATCTCCTAATCTAAAACTCTTAGAACTTCCAGCACATTCACTACGGTCACCGAGGGCGTTCCAACCACAAAGTAATTTGAGGCCATACAAGAGCGCTATATAAATAACCAAATACAATACAATACTATACAATACCATCTATAGCTTCGGCCACTTTGCCCCAAAATGTAACGACCAAGGGCATTTCCAATACATGTAGAAGGCGTCGGCATGTGGGCCCCCGCACTTCAAGCATTCACTTGTGTCATCTAGAGAAAACTTAGCCAATTTAGCAGGGGTTTCATGCAATTGGTTCAGCACTTTGAATTGAATCAGTCACAGCCCAGCATTTAGAGATAGTCTTAGTCAGTTGACAACATTTGCTCCATTTCTCATCACTTATTGGAAGTCCTACATGTTTTTCCCAAACTTCTCTAATAGTATAGTGGGAGGAAAGATGTGACTGTATCAGTCTATATAGGCTGGACACCCCACATCTTGTGCCATCTTTTGACAACATGGCGCTGATGCAACTATGCGTCTCTGGCTCGATTGGGAATGGGAGCAATTTTTGCAGAATGCGGTCTGCATTTGATGATATTGAAACACTCTCAGTTGCCTCCCCCCACCCCAAAGTATTGACAAATTAAATCTTCGGATACAAACTTCCCCATGTCGCCTATTTTCATTTGTCCTGATGGATCCCAGGTTTCCTTTAGCACCTTGCCAAATGTGTGGGAAATGCCTATATAATTCCACAGGGAAACTTCCTGATTGTAGGGAGCCTCTACCCCAATCTTCCTACATATTCTGGCCCAAGCATTAACATTTGTCCTAACGGGATCGAAGGTGCAGGAGTCAATGTACCTTTCACTGAATATGACCAACCAGAGCTCTGTGGGAATGTGCCTGGCCATGTCACCAGCATTGTACCAGTAGCAGGTGAATTGGGCCTGTGATGTCAAATAGTATAGTTCAAAATCTGGTGCTGCTAAGCCCCCATATTCATATGGTTCAGACTTTTTTTGCCAACTAATTCTTGCCACCCCAGTGCCCCAAACAAATGTAGAGGCCAACGACTTCAGTTTAGTGAAAAAGGCTAATTTGGGCCACATTGGGACATTGCTGAAGAAATACAATAGCTTCAGGAGCACCACCATCTTCAGCAGAGCTACCTGTTTGTAAAAAGAAATTGGTAGCTTCGCCCAAAGTACCAGTTTGGTGGTAAGTTGCAGCAAATAGGATTCATAATTGTCTGTGTATAGTGATTGCCTGGTGCCTAACATCTTGATTCCCAGGGACCTGAAGCACAATGGTGACCATTTAAAGTCCCCAGAGTCCATTGGTTGATCTGTGGATGGCGTAAGGGGAAATAGTTCAGACTTACTGTCATTTATTCTGTATCCAGAGTATCTTGATAACTCATGGACATCTTTCATTATTGGAGCTAGTTTGTGCTCAGGGTCTCGCACATAGAACGGTGTGTTGTCAGCGTATAAAGAGATTATCTGGGGTGGACCATTTATTCTTATACCCCTGTGTCCATATACCTTCCTGACCATCGCTGCTATCAGTTCAATAGTAAGAGCAAATAATAGGGGGGACAAGGGGCATCCCTACATAGTGCCTCTGCCCAGGGACAATAGGGCCGACAATGTTTGATTGGTGAGGACCCTTGCGCCTGTGCTAGAGTATAGCAGTTAGATACAGCTCAGAAAATAAGGACCAACTTCAAAACGACGTAGTACACAATTAATTGCTCTACCTACTGTTTTTATTGGTTCGATTCATGATTGTTTATTGCTTCTACTGTTATAATGTTCTATGTATTCTGTTGTTATAATGTAAAGCGCTTTGGATGAAAGCGCTATATAAACAAATAAATACAAATATAAATACAAATACAAATAAATATCGTCATGAAACCGAATTGAAAGACTTTTCGGCTTCTAAGGCGGCCACAACTGCTCTTGCCCGGGGATTTACCTGCACCATCACACAGAACAACCAAAGCAAATTCAGTGCCATATATCTTGTGGGTATGATGCCCGACTGGTCAGGGAGTACCAGTTGGGGAAAGATCGGGAGTGGCCCCGTAGCAAGAATTTTCGCAAAGGTCTTGGCGTCTGTATTGATTAGGGACAGTGATCTATATGAGGCCACGTCCTGGGGAGGTATATGAGTTTTAAGTACTGTAATAAAGGCTTGATACACAGATTGTGGGAGTGCCCCTCATTCCAAGGACTCTTCCCACACCTTTAGTAATCTGGGAGCCATCTCCTTTCCGAACTCCTTGTAAAGTTATATCCCCTATCCATCACACCCCCCAAGAGCCTTCCCTGTAGCTAATAACTTTATTGCACCCTCTATCTCATCCAGCGTGATGGGCTGTTCTAGGGTGAGAGCCGCCTCAGTCAATGGTGCAGGCAATTCTATAGTATATAGATATCGGGAAAGATCATCCTCTGTGACCTCATCATGATTAGAGTATAGACTAGAATAGAAACTGGAAAATGTTTCATTCATATCCTTCTCGCTTATCAACACAGTGTTATCCAGGCCCTGGACACTAGTAATAGGATGGCAATAGTTTTCCGTCTTCACCAATCTGGCTAACAACCTGACAGCTTTGTCCCCCTCACCCTATCTCCTTGCTCTAGTGGAAATGACCATATGTAGGACCTCTAGGTCTGCCAGTGTGTGAAACTCACACAATAACTCCTGTATCTGTGCCAGAATATCCTCCTCCTGAGATCTGCTATACTTATTTTCCAGTTCCCTGAGCTGGCCCTCCACCTGACCCACCTCCCGTCTAATGCCCTTAAGGGACACAGAGGATTTAGCCATAATAATGCCTCTTGCCCACACTTTGAATGTCTCCCATAATATTGAGTGGGTGCGGACAGAGTTCGCATTGATACTGAAAAATTCTATGATTTCAACATGTAAGGAGTCAGCCACAATGGCATCCCTAAGGAAGGAGGAAGGCATTCTACAACATGGAGTGTGTACCAGGTAGTCAGTAATCTCAAGGCTCAGGGACATCGGTGAATGGTCAGAAAGGGTGCATGGGGTCTTAGTGCAGCCCTGAACCATAGTGGATACATGTGAGGCCAACAACCAAAAGTCTTTGAGGGACTCTGAGTCATGGACAGAGGAATAGTATGTGAATTTCTTGCTTTGTGGGTGAAGTGCTGGCCAAATATCTGTGAGAGGGAGATGTAGCGATAATTGATGTAGTGTCTGGGCTGCTCTGGTAAGAACGTGTGAGGAACATGATGACCTATCTAGTTCCATGTCCAGGATCATGTTGAAGTCCCCGCCCCAGAATACCCAGGTCCCATCCAGGGGAGTTAACATTTTGGCAGTTTTATGCTACATTGGGGCCATATGTATTAACCAATATGGTTGGGTGACCAGCCACTTCACCCCACACTATTACATAGTGTCCCTGAGGATCCACACTACTCTTCGAAACCCCGAAATCCCAGTGAGGGGCGTATAAGGGTAAGAACACCCCGTGCTTGCAAGGAATAATCTGTGTAATACCTCAGTGGATCCCAGTTCCGTGCAAAGGATTCATTCACCTTTCCCAAAGCATGCGTCTCCTGAAGCATTAAGATCTTAGGCCGCCCCTGCCTTAACTGGATTGTTGAGCCCTCGCACATTCCAAGTCAACAATTTGATTAGCAGGCTACCCCCTGTGGTTCCGTCAGCTGTTATGCTTGGTAAACGCTATGGAAATATGTACCATGCTTGTACCCAAACTACATATGGTTGCTTTCAATATAACCATCACATTTTCAATTTTTAACATCCCTAACCCTCCCAATCCCACTCACTGTCCAGCCCAACTTGACAGTGACATCCAATGAAACATTTGCATCTTGCAGCTCTACCTCAACATTCCATTGTGCCCTCCTACCTCCACCCTCAGCATCTACCCCAACTTGATGATGCTTCCCCAAGTCAACTGTGGAACATTCCCGGGGGTCATTGTGAACACTCATTGCTCACAACGGCTAGTTATGCCACCATGTGCTCCGGCTTCAGTCAACACTTTAACCCGTCGTAATCAAAAATGCATTATTGAAAACACCTGTCTGATCCTCATTCTCAGTCCCCCACAGCATTACCGCTGATCTCCGCCTCGGGTCGAGGTTTTGATTATTTCCTCTGGCTTGTGGTGGTAGAGGGATCATTGCCTCAACATAGGCTGTGGCTGTTGAAGGATTTTCGAAAAAGTGTGCCCTGCTGTATGTGCAATTTCATGGTAAACGTAGGGGCATATGGGATGTGTCTGGCCCTAAGGTAGCTTTTTTACAGGGTCATACGAATGTCACAGGACCTGTACTCCAGATACAAAGTCTGGGTATATGTGGACATTGTTAGATTCATATCTGTGGTTCCCTTGTTCACTGGATAACTTCAGGATGCGGTCACTGTCTCCGTAATTTGGGTGGTCTCCTTCTTGAGCTTGGATTTCAAGGATCCAATCCTTGCCACAATATCATCAAGTTTTACGTTAATGGACATGAAGCCGCTTTGCATTTCTGGCATGAGTTGATCTTCGCATGCTTCACCCGGGATGTTGTTTGAGTTCTCTCCTTGCATCTGGCTCACTGATGGCGGGGCAGCCGGCTGGGTGCTAGTGAAGGAGTCTATCGGGCCTTTCTTTTTCCTAGCTCCTTTGGTCATGATCCCCTATGGGCCTCCGATCTATCTGTTGCTTTGTGGATTAATAAATGTCACCACGCAGAACCGCCAAGTTTGGCACAGATCCGTCTGCTGCGATGCTGCCCCCAGCTGATTGATTTTGCAGTGTTGTGCTGGGTTTGTAGTGCAAAGTTCCTGGCAGTAACCCTATTCATCAGTTAGATATGTCTAAGCATACGGATCAAGGTTATTTCTGGATAGCCTGCGGAGGGGAACCATATGGACTGGGTTCAAGTCTATTCCTAATGGACTGCAGTGGCTGATGCTGCAGACATCCAGCTCAATGAGTGTCACTTGAAGTTCAATGTCAGTATAGCATCCATCAGATAGGGGGGGTCCATGACGCTTGGGATTGAAGGATGTAGGCACTGAGGTACGTAATATGCCTCTAGTATAAGCCGGGGTGTATCAACTACGAGTTGCCCAGCTGGTAATAATCAGGCAGGTCTGTTGTTGTGACAAAGGGGGTTGATTATAAGATTTATATGTCCCAGGTAGTGTGTCAGACACAGTACTTCACCTACAGATACTGGATGAGTAGTCTGACTCAGTGTTTATCTTGTTGACGGCTGGGTCCGGATGGTAAGGTCATGCCTCCCCATCTAGCGAGAGATTGCTATACGCTGCCCTCTCTGTGGCCAACTGGTGGAAATGTGGCACCCTTTGCGGTACCACCGACAGTGAAAGGTTAGCCCAGATAGGTATTCAGCTAGCAGTAGGATAGAAAGGGGGTTACTGTGCTTGAATGGCTCAATCCCCAGAAAAAGAAAAACAGGCTGCTGCTGTAGTGAGAGCTCCATCCTGGGCGCCACTATGACATGTGTCACCACTCATCTATCGCGTCACGGAGTAGCTGTATTGGGGCAGGTCATCTCCCCCTGCCGGAGCGGGTCACAGGGTTACGGTCTCGCCTTCTGTAGGCTGGCATCACCAGATCAAACAAGCATCAGAGGGAATATAAGATTGCATCTCCACCTGGAGTGGATAAGATTCATGAGCTGCTCCAGTCAAAGCGAAACAGCTTTGTTAAGGAATGCAGTGTGGATTCAATGCATAGCCCAGGGCATGCCACCCTATTTTGCGCCGGCTGGCTATCCAGCCATCAGCAGGAGGGTCCCGCAGTGATCGTGTGGCCAGGTGGCCAGCTGAGAAGCAGCCGCGAGCGCATCCACAGTGTTGTCCAGAGCACTTGCGCTTCCCCAGCTCACCTCAACTCAAGTGCGTCTGGTTCCCCAGTCGTCTGGTGGCATCCACTGGGTCACTCAATCAGAAATTGACCTGGCCCCCCTCCAAAATCTGCCCTGGGCTCCCGCGATCATGGCTCAGACCAGAGCGGATTTCAGGCTTGCAGCTCCTCCCTTTGCCGGTCGGCATCGCTGAAGCCTTAGGTTCTTTCCTCTCAAGCACCTGTGGCTGTCTGTGACGGCATCGTTCAGACATATCTGTGTGGTCTGCTCTCGCTCCAGAGTTCATCGATTGGGACCAGACCTGAACCAGTATCACAATAGGGCATCAGCTCACTCTGTAGGTGGATTTGTGGTCGCAAATCCGACAAATAAAGGATATTTCTTCTTCAATGATTTTGCCGGGCCGGAGCTCTCTCTCAGACCTCCTTTCCCACTGGCTGCTCAACAGCGCCCCCGCCTCTGGTACCTTTTGTAACTGGGGTGAAGAAAGTGCTGTACCCCTGTTTATCTAGAACATATAATAATCAAGATTCTTGAACAAATACTGTTATGTTCATCCAAGGAACTTTGCCAATCTGTGTCATCTCACTTTCCTTTGACACCAGCAATATTCCATTAAATGAGTTTGAGTGGAAAGTCTTGCAGGCAATTTTGATCTCGGGGTGGTCGATATGTATCTTCCATCTCAGCAAAGTGTGTTCCATTGTTAGGGTGTCAATCTAGTTTGATCAGTTCTTCTTTTGATTAGTAAATTGATTTTATTGGGATGAAAGAAAGGGATGTCTTAGTTCAATGTTTTATCCTGGTGGAGGATACACAAGTGATTCCATGCCCAAAAGGCCATTGACGAAATGTTGTTTTGTCATTCTTTGTGTAATAGTGTCATACCAGGTATCTGTCCCTTTACAGTGTCTCTTAATCTCCAAGATATTGGGCCTCATTACGAGTATGGAGGTAGCCATGGTGCTATTAGCGCCAAGGCTGCCTCCATACCGCAATCCGGGCCTGGGTTCCTCGAATGAGGAATTACCGGGCCATCACAACCTTGGCGGACCCGGTAATTCCCCGTCCAAGGAACCCGGACCCGGTCCATCCCCATTCCCATTCGAGCCCCCATAGGGCTCAATGGGAATGGGGATGGAGCTAACAACGGGCCCGTTAATGACATGCCCGTTGTTAGCTCCCTGGTCCCCTCGCGGGACCCGGTAAGGACGCCTGGTTTTTGCAGGCGCCCATTGCGGGTCCCGCGAGGAGACCTCGTAATAGGGCAGAACAGGTTTATCAGCACCGGCATATTTACCGGTGACGGTAAACCCGTTCCGCCAACCTTATAGTGAGGGCCATTGTCACAAAGGATCGACTTACAACCCTTGGCTTGTCTAAGCCAACTGCAAATTTAGTTAATTAGAAAAGTGTAATTTTCCCCAAAATCTGTCTTCAGAGGTTGAACTCTAGTCATAAAGATTGAATGGATTTTGAGATGAGTGTTCAGCCACATATGTTTAGAAGAGCAGGCAATTAACTTGCATTGTAGACTATTTAAAGGAGGCCACATAATTGGGAAGTCTTGTGCCCGAAGAGAATTATGATTAGATGGTTTTGTGCACCAAGCAAGTCCTAGCACAATGTCATTTTTATGCAAAGTTCTCTGTTTTAAAAATACACAAGATTTCTCTCAGTCATTTGTCGAAGCCTGAGAATTTAAAATGTATAAATTGCGTTTTCATCTATCTTCCTTGTCTAAGAAAGAAGAGTGCATACGTATGGACGGTGAAGCTTCTTTCCTCACCCTGGATGGGTTTGAAATCACTTTTTCAGGTGGCTGGGAGACAACCTGAGCGGTGAGAGTATCAAGCCTATTTTTGATTGTGTAAAGATCAATTATAATTACTTTCAATAGAGACATTATTGGATCAAGAAAGGAAGGCCAAGATGTGCTATTTAAGTTTGAGGATCATTCATTTTGTCCCATTTGAATTAGAAAGAGAGCCATAGTTACAGGATTTTTGGTAGCTTTCAGTGTGTCTTCATTCAGTATTCGTTCCTATGGCCCCTTAAACTTGAAATTGCTCATCGGTTGGGGTTTGTCTCTTTCTTCATCTGGTGAGGGAGTTACGATCCCAAAGCTATTGGAGGTAGGGATTGCCTTTTTTATCTTGAAAATCTGGTTTGCGTTACAGCAGTTTGCCATAACAAAGTAGATGAATCAATCTTGTTTTAGTGGATACTAGTCTCTCCTGTACTACCTTGAGATGAATATTCATTTGAATCATCCATATTGATAAGGTTGTCTTCAGTGTTTGACACATGCTGTGATTTGAGTCTTTTATCACACCCTTCAGCTGTTTCTAGAGTAAGGAGTATGCAATCTGCTGTCTCACAAGGGTGATTTGAGGTCTGCACAGGGATAATATACATCTTTCCACCAAGTTTTCCTGATGGTCTGAGGTTTTTGCAGATCATTAGCAACATTGGACTTGTCCTTATGGTCCTTGTTTGTACTAGTAGTTGTGCCTGTGTTTACCAGGTTAGTGGGGTTCCCAACGAAGTTTGTATAACAATTTTAAAAACAATAAAATCTTTTTGAATAATTTAGGCACATTTATAGAACCCATGATAGGGACCATCATACAGGTTTTACTTCTGTGCGTTAAAGGTGTAGATTTAATGCTGCCAAGAGGGGCGCACCTACCAATTGCGTGACTGATGGGGAAGGGGAGAGGGAACACCTGGAGATAGGGACATCATTGACAGCTGCACAGTGTAACCCATGTGCTGTGTGTGCAGGTGCAGCTAAAGGGATCTGTGAGGAAGACCAGGGTTGGGGCACCAAGAGGGGCATGGGACAAAAAGGGGCACACTAGGGATATGTATAAGGGGCAGGGGTAGTGTGTAGATTAGGTAATGCAGCTTAATGTGAATAACATAACAAACATTGCAGAGCATAGGCCACAGATAAGTAAACCATTTGTCTCCCTGCAGCCACAAGCCTTGTGTCTTGAGCAGCCATGACTTTCTCGAGTGCTCTGCTACAGCGGTATGCTGGAGAAATGTTGCAAGTTGGCTGTTTCTATGAGACCTCAGTCACTGGGAAATGGGACCGCCCGACACTTTTGAGGCCAGCAAGCTAGGTACCTGGGAAGTGTAGTGAACCAATAAATAAATAAAGGCAAATAAGAAGTTAAACAATGGTGGGGAGAGCAGTTTAAAATCGCCCCTGGGCCGAGGGGCCTGGGAAGAAGACTGTGGGGTGAGGGGGTGAGCCAGGAGGGGACCAATCACAGGGAGAGCTTTGGTGTCCATAGGGTGCAACAGTGTTTTGTGTCCTTGCTAATGTCTGCGGCGCACCTCATTGGTCGGATGCCTTGTGAATGTCTCTCGTGTGCCAGACTCAGGTTGTTTTGTGTGTTCAATGGGAACTGTAAGAGATACAAGTGGTGACATTTCAACTAGGCCAAGAATTTCAATGACAACCTAGTCGCCTGTAGAAAGTGGATGTCAGTGCTCAGTTAGTGGTGGTGTGTTGTTCAGCATGTGCATGGCTTAGTGCTGATGTGAGACAGTTTTGTGAATTCATATTCATACAAACCAAAGAAAGGGTAGCTTAAATTGGTTTCATAGCATTACATAGCATAGCATAAGCATAGTGTACCATAGAACTGCATTGTAGAACAGGGTTTAATAGACACTAATCCCCACTAACCCCTAACAAACTAATAATTAACACCTAATCCCTAACACACTAGCATCCTAGTGATAAGAATGGGTGCAAACTAGGGTGTAAATGGGGCTGCCGGCAGAGACTCTGCAGTGCTGTTTAGAAATAAATGCAGGAATTAAACTGCTTTTGCGATGGGGACATGAAGGCTGCGCAAGGTATTTGCAGAAATAATTCTGTTTAAAACAGGCCTTTGTGCTTCAGTTGCTAGCGCAAGAAACTGGAAGGTGAATGTTGCAATTATTGATTCTGGGCCCATTGAACCAAATTCTGTTCAAGGATGAGGTGAAAAAGAGTAGAGACTTCTGGAAGTTTCCAAAAGGCTTGGTCATGCCAGAGGCAGTGTCTCATTAATGCATGACATCAATGAAAGAGGCGGGGAGATCATAAACTTTATGAGAGTTTTGATACTACTGACCAGGACTTGATCAAGGCACAAAAAGATAACCCCATTTTAAGGCTATCATATAACCATTTGCTAGATGCAGAGCAGAATCCTCTAACTGGAGAGGATTGCAAAGGGAAAGATGAACTAATGGTATTGTTAAAGAACAAAAAGAGAATTCGATTGCAAAATGGGCTGATGATTCGAGGGTCATTGTCAGGCCAAATTCAATGGGCGGTACCCTTGCCATTTCGGGGATTGATACTACAGAACTGCAGGTCACAGAGGTTCCAAGCAAACATTGGAAATCCTGAAAAAATATGTGTATTGGCTACAAATGTCCCAAGATGTCCCGGGAGGATAGCTCAGCGGCAACATGCTTGCCTTGGAAACAAGATGAAACGAAGCAACAAAGGTTCGATCCCCGGGTCCACGCTCAGAAACCTCTGGATATTAAGCGTGTTATAAATACGCAACTAAGACATAGGGCCTCATTACACGGACGGCGGTAAGGGTTAACGGTCACCGTTAATGGCAACGGTGACCGTTAACCCTTACCGCCGTACTACGAGGTCCCTTTGCGGGTTGGAGGATTTAACGCCTGCTTCTTGCAGGCGTTAAAATCCAACCCGCTAAGGGACCTCGGAGCTAATTACGGCACCGCAAAATTGCGGTGCCGTAATTAGCGCCTTCCCCATTTCCATAGAGCCCTATGGGGCAGAAATGGGAATGGGGAAGGGCAATGGCGGAAAGGGGATTTACCGCCCCTCCAACCTTGGAATGGGGCGGTAAATCCCCTTTCCGCCAAGGCGGTGCCGGTATTTTACCGGCATGAGCCATGGCGCTAATAGCGCCATGGCTCACCGCCTACCGTGTAATGAGGCCCATATTCCTGTAACAGCACCTCAATGCCCCTGGGCTGTGTGAGCGCTTTAAAAATGCAAATAACATTTTTTTTTATAAGAGGTAGCACTCTATACAAGGGGATGCTTGGTGTGTGCACAGTTTCAACCTACTTCCCCAACACATAGAGCGCAATTAATGAAGAGAGGTCTGACACTTCCATGGTCAGATGTGCAAATTGATTTTATTGGTCCTGTCCAAATATCAGCGCGGGGAAACAGATATATGCTGACAGCCACCTGCTTAATGTCCAAGTGGTTAGAGTTCATCCCAGCGCCTGACTGCAGTGCGCAAACAGCAGCAACATTGGTGGTGAATCATATTTTCTGTAGGTTTGGTTTACCCCCAAGAATTGTTCCATCATGGCTCTTGTTTCTCCAGTGCGACCCTCGCCGGCCAAGAGTCAGCCCTGCAGGCTTCCCCTAGCTAGTCCCACTTCCCACTCCATCCCATGGTTCCTGATTGGCTGAATGTATCGGTGGGTGCAACGAGGGCCTAACCCTCTGCACCCCACCGCCCTGTGCCATTTCCACTCTGGCAACTCAGGTGAGCTTTAATCTGGTGGTCCCTGCGCCCCCCATTGTTCCATCATGGTGCTTGTTTCTCCAGCGCGACCCTCGCGGGCCAAGAATCAGCATTGCAGGCTTCCCCTGGCTAGTCCCGCCTCCCACTCCATCCCATGGGCCCTGATTGCTCCACCCCCCCTTTATCCTTGACTTTCCCAGGGCAGCACTCTGCCCGGCAGCCCCTGCAGCGAAGGGCCCTAAGGCAAACAGCGGCTCCCACATTGGTGGCTCCAAGATGTGTCAGCAGGTGTCAGCAGGGGAAGCTAGTGAAGCCAGTGACCTGCCGTCAACCATCATCAACCACCAAAGTAAGTCAGCATGGGTGGGAATAGATCAATTACTCTACTCCAGAAAACCCTGCCATTCTACATTACCCTACCTCGTAACTGTGATTACTAGCATTTGCCTCACTTAGATAAGAATTGTGAATGTTAGCCCTAATGTCTAATTTCGTACTATTGCAAACACTACCCTGCATCGCATCTAGATGGGACTATGAGTGTTAGCAAGTCCCACACTCAAAACTGTGAATATCTGTATGTGCCGCTCTTGGTCAGAATTGTGAACATTTGCCAGCATCGCATCCGCTCTGCAGGAACCTCATATCTAGGTTTATCCTCTTTCTACTAGCCTCCATCTCTTTCTAATATATGTGTTTAGTCTTGTACCCTAATAGCATTGTCAGGTGTAGGCCTTTCTCCCATTATGCAGGACTCTCAAATCTAGCTGTGTTGAATTCTTTTACTCTAATTACATTGTCAGGTGTAGGCCGTTCTCCCTCTATGCAGGACTCCCAAATCTAGCTGTGTTTAGTCTTGTACCCAAATTGCACTGTTAGGTGTTGGTTCTAGCAGTGTTTTAGCCTTGTATTCAAATTGCACTGTAAGGTGTAGGTTCTAGCTGTTTTAGCCTTGTACTCAAATTGCATTATCAGGTGTAGGCCTTTTCCCACTATGTGGGACTCTCAAATCTAGCTGTGTTTAGTCTTGTACCCAACTTTCACTGTTAGGTGTAGGCCTTAACCCACTATGCAGAACTCTTCTATTCTAGCTGTGTTTAGTCTTGTACACCAATTGCATTGTTCGGTGTAGACTCTAGCTGTAACTAATCTTATACTCAAAT
The DNA here is from genome assembly GCF_040938575.1 of Ambystoma mexicanum. Classification (NCBI taxonomy): domain Eukaryota; kingdom Metazoa; phylum Chordata; class Amphibia; order Caudata; family Ambystomatidae; genus Ambystoma; species Ambystoma mexicanum. The sequence goes on from NC_090932.1 coordinate 555,395,980, forward strand.
TGCATCGCCAGGTGTAGTCCTTTCTCCCGCTGTGCAGGACTCTCAAATCTAGCTGTGTTGAATTTGTTTACTCTAATTACATTGCCAGGTATAGGCCTCTCTCCCACTATGCAGGACTCTCAAATCTGGCTGTGTTTAGTCTTGTACCTAAATTGCACTGTTAGATGCATGTTCTAGCTGTGTTTAGTCTCGTAGTCAAATTGCATTGTCAGGTATAGACCTTTCTCCCACTATGCAGGACTCTCAAACCTAGCTATGCCTAGTATTGTACTCAAACTGCACTGTTAGGTGTAGGCCTCTCTCCCACTATACAGGACTCTCGAATCTGGTTGTAGCCGCCATCTCTGCTTGGTATATGCGGATACCTGCTACATTATGAAATTTAGGCCCACTGGTATAGGCATCTCTATTCTAGAACTGGACATATATTTTCTGAGCCGAGCAAGCTTGCAGCCTTATGGTATGTACATCTCACACCACTAGTGTGGACACAGGCCACAGGCATGACCAAGCATCCATGCATGATAGAACATGCCTACGGCTAAGCGCATCCAGCCTAGTCCACAAATAGACGTTCAGCCTGAAACACCTGACGTACCTCAACACCTTTGGCACTAGCATGCAGAGACCACCACCCGAAAGGAATCTAGTATAGCTGGCCTCACATAGACTCTCTCAACAATAGCAATCTATCTCCAACCCTCAACAGCACCCACCCATGTGTCTGACCTCTCTTGGGCTGCTTAAGTCGAGACTTGCCAGCCACCCAAGTCCTAGAACAGCAACATGCACACACGCATCCCCTAAGCTAATGCCCCTAGAATTTTCCATCCACATTGACTACGGTTACCAAGGGTGTTCAACCAAGGAAAAAGCGCACTGAGGCCACACAAGTGGGGAAAGAGCGCTATATAAATAACAAAATACAATACAATACAGACCGTGAAAGTCATTTTACTAGTGCAGTGATGAAAAAGATGTGGCAAATTAAGTAAAAATGAAACTGCACATTTCCTATCAGTCTGCTTCTTTTGGGGGGGATGGAACATTGCAGTAGGTCAATCATTGATATTTTGAAAAAGTTTGTAGCTGAAGCAGGATCCAGTTGGGATTTGCAACTCACTCTGGTCCTAATGGCTATTAGGTCAACACCGTCAAAATCCAGAAACCTCAGTCCACACGAAATTATGACAGGTAGAAAAATGGTTTTGCCACAACATTTGCTATACCGGACAAATGAACAGGTCCTGGTAAATGCAGCCATGATTCATGAATACGTGGAAGAGCTGAGAAAGCATTTACAGCATGCATTTGCATTTGCCCAGCAGAATTTGGAAAAAGCGGCTGATAGTGAAAGTCATACTATGATAGAAAGACATCTGTGAGAGAGTATGAAGTAGGTGATCAAGTGTTTAATTTTGCAAAGGGTAAAAACAAGAATGCCACATTTCTAGCATCCTGGTGTGGTCCATAGAAAATTGTGGAAAACGTCTCACCTGGGGTTTACAGAATTATGGTAAAGGAAGGAGAGCTGAACGTGGTACTTTTTGTCCATGTCAACCAAATAAAGCCGTTTCACCTGAAGCATGAGGTGAAAAGGCTAGAGCAGGCTGGAGAAACCAGTAGGGAATGAAAGATATAGTTGTGTACCGAAACTAAAGCATATTTACTCCAAAGGGGTTCTCTGTAACAGGTAAGAAGATACACTGTAGCCAGGTAAGTAGGTGTGAATGAAATGTTTAAGATAAGGGGAGTAAAAAGGGGGATACATCAGGTAAGTAGATGTGCATGACAGTATGGATGTGAGGCATGAAAATAAGTAAAATAAATGTTTTTTTAGGAAGCATTAGCAAAAGCATTTAGGCTTGTAATATTGTATTTTTAGATGTATACATTTTTACATCCAAATAGGTGGAACAAATGGGGGATGTGTTTGAATTATATGTGTTCATTATGTTTAATCTATACATTTGTTTTCAGAAAGTTACAGAAGGAGCTGTTTATATGGTGTTTAAAACAGGCTTTTGTCCAGGAAAAGAATAATAATAATAATGTATATATATATATATATATATATATATATATATATATATATGAAATTGAAAGGTAAACACAGACCGCGAGGTCGAGTTCCTTTAGAAGTTGCACTCCCTTTTGGTAAACGAAATCCATTAATGTTCAGCAACAAGTGCACGCCGAAAAATAAATCACTGCACTGCCAAAAGTTTGTTTTTTTAAAAAAGTTATAAATTTTAATTAAAAAAATAATATGCAGTAGAAAAACGGCTTCCCAGTAGCAGAGAGAAGGCTACCTGACGCGTTTCGCCACACTCCTGTGGCTTGTTCACAGTAGCTCCACCCTGTTGTGGGAGCTCTCTTAACCCATGGCATACCTCATGAACATAGAAAAGGTGACTGACAAAGATGACGTTTTTACATTCGGCCATCTTGTACGATGCAAAATGCAATTCGAAAACCAAGTCTGCATATAGACAGTGTTACTCAAAGCCTGACAAATTATAGATTTTTCCAGATAGTCCCTGTATAGATATACATTCCATATTAATTTCAGAAATAATTCGGAAAATCTTATCAAGGTTTAGTACACCTAGTCAGATTCGAGCATTCAACATTAAATAAACATCATAGTGACGTTGTTAATGGGACACATACAGGTATGGTATGGTGTTTCAAGCTCTTTTACAAAAAGCTACATAACAGAAAGATTTGTTATACAGAATAATGGTGTGGCATTATGTAGGTTCATATGCATAAAAGACAATTTATGATTAAAGTGCAAGTGCATGGCAGCTTTTTAGTATTAAAGTGCTAGTGCATAGTGCAATCTTTTAGCAGCATACTTCGATGACCAGACATTGTCTTGTAACCATCAATTAAAGTGCAAGTGCTTTACTTAAAATCAATGCTCCTACATAGCACAACATACTCTTAATTCATAAATGCTCGGAAGACCTTATATGCCTGGAATCTAATCTATTTAACAGTCATGTATGGGCAGGTATTGTGTATCACAAAAAAATGCACCTCTATTTGATATTTCATTATAAACTATGTTCATGGGCGACATGTGAAAAAACATTGATAAAATATAAGTTAAAAAATCTACCCGCAAAAAACCTAAGGGGAAGAGAGGCATCTGAACGCAAAAAAGACATAGGAACATGGTCAGGAAACTAAAGCATGAGTACAATATTCAAAAGGAGGAAACCATTTAAGCGCTGACCGAGAGAAATACACAAAGTAAAGACAAATAGTCCATAGCCTGTTAGAGTTAGGCTACTTGAACAATATTGTGTACTACTAAAAAGGGAAAGGCTAATTAGCACATTTCAGGTTCCCAAGAAAGTGTACAGTTCTTCATCCACATTGTGACCCATCGGGGTTTTGCTCTCGAAGTCTATAATATGTCTGGTCTCCTCTTGTCGTAACAGTTTCTCATTATCACCCCCTCTTGGACCGCAAGTAACTTTATAGACACCAGAAAACCTCAGAGTGCTTGGATCTCCATTGTGGCACTCTATAAAATGTTTGGCCATGGGATAAGTGTGATCTTTATTGACAACAGCTTGGATATGTTGCAAAATACGTATTTTTAATTTGCACTTAGTGCTGCCAACATACCATTTGGAGCATTGACATTTCAGAACATATACTACCAGTTCCGACTCACAGGTAATTCTACTGGCTATTTGTATTTCAGTCCGGAGGATTGAATGAGTATAGCTTCTACAATTGAACGCATATTTACATGCTTTGCATTTGCAGCACTTAGAGAAGCCTTTTTGTCCCCCTATAAGCCAATTAGTTCCTGAGGATACATCTTCAGAGGCCATATAACTTTGAACCACCAGATCTTTGATGGCCAGACTTTTCCGGAAAGTGATATCTGGCCGTGCATTTAGCATACTACCTAGATCTTTATCCACCTTAAGGACTTTCCAATACTTGGTGATTATATTTTTTATGATAGTAGAGTGGCTCCCGAAGGTCAGTATTAGCCTGGTAGTATCTTTGTCTGTAGAGGTCCGAAGATCAGTGTGTGATGTTGTCAAGAGGGTTTGTCGATTCACATCTCTGACCTTTAGGTAAGATCTTTCAATTACCTGTTTGGGATATCGCTGTTTGAGGAAATTATGAGCTGTAACTTTACTTGCTGTATCATAGTCTTTCACATCACTGCAGTTTCTTCTAATTCGAATGAACTCTCCATATGGGATGCTCCATAAAAGACTTTTAGGGTGTGCGCTGTTTGCATGCAATGGAATATTAGCTCCAGTTGTCTTCCGATGCAATTCACACCCAAGTTTATGATCCTTAATTTTTACCTTCACATCCAAAAAGACGATAGATTGTTCACTATGTTGTTCAGTGAACTGTAGATTCATTTAATTGACATTGAGGAATTCGACAAACGCTTTCCAAGTTTGAGCTGTACCATTCCATACAATTAATAAGTCGTCTATGTAGGGTAGCCACAAAATGATTTTATTGGTGAAGTGCTCATTTCCTTCAGCCCATACCACAGTTTTCTCCCATTTCCCCATCAAAAGATTTGCATAAGATGGTGCAAAGGTGGTGCCCATTGCGGTTCCTTGAATTTGACGAAATAGTTCATCATTGAAAAGAAAGATGTTATTTTCTAAGCAGAGTCTTATCATTTCTAGGATCATTGTAGAATGGTCGAGGTAATTAAGAGAACGAGTTTTCAAAAAAGTTTCACATGCTTTAATGCCATCTTCATGTTGTATGGATGTGTATAAAGATACCACATCCATAGTGGCTAGCAGATACGTTGGTTCCCACAGCATATATATATATATATTCAGTGAAAAAACTTTGTTAAAAGGGACGTTATGGTTAAGTTGTGCTACTAAAAACCTATGAAATTCAATGAAAAAACTTTGTTAAAAGGGACGTTATGGTTCAAAGTAAAACTGAAAAACCCCTGAAATTCGGCAGTTTTGGTAAGATAAGCAACCATAATTTGCGCCACCGTGCACTGCTAACAGTAACACCCAGGACATCAAAGATGACATCACAAATGTCATTGATGACATCACTGATGACATCACATGTCTGGCTCCCTCTTTTTTCCTTTACTGACATATCTAGGCCAGTAAGAGTCAGGAACTAAGAAATCATAAACTCATTATTCATATTCAAGTACTATATTTGTAGAGTTATACTTCAATATGTTCTTACAGTAATTCACTTGGGTTTCACTCAAAGCATATGAAACATATACATAGGGGAAAACACAGATTTGGTTTGGAAAACAGCAATGCTTTGTGTGTATAAAGATAAGCAGTAAGGTTATCAACACTTTCTTATAGTTCTGCCTTTTTTAAATTACTTTACTTTCCTGGATATGCTCATATTTGTATGCATTGTATGCACACTACTCTCCTTAGGGTCCAGTCACATTATATGATATTTATACATAGCGAATTAGTAGGTTTGAAGCACAGCGATAATTTCTGTGTATAAAGTTAATCAGTTGGGGTATGAAGATTGGTTGCTAGTACTGTTGTTTACTTCATTTTCCCTGTATATGCTCATATTTGTATGTGTTGTTGTTATTTGTGTTTCGTTTTGAATAATGCAATTATGTAATAAGTGGGTTTCATTAGCTAGTTATTAAATGTAGCCCAGTAGACAAAATTATAATAAGAAGCATGTAGCATTTTACTATTCAACATGATAAGATGAATAATATTGCACATCCATCATGTATGTTGCACACAATGCCTATGTTTTTACATGATTAGCTTAGTATACTGGAAAGAACGTGATAATAGAATGGTATTCGTATCAATGCATTACTTAATGCACTACGTACCTCATGAAATGTATTCCTATAACCCATCACACTTTTTGATCAACATTACTATAAGTATCCCATCTACAGACTTTTTATTAAAATAAATGCACATGTGATGTCATCAGTGATGTCATCAATGACATTTGTGATGTCATCTTTGATGTCCTGGGTGTTAGTCTTAGCAGTTCACAGTGGTGGAGCGAGTTACGTTGTTTAGCTTACCATAACTGGCGAATTTCAAGGGTTTTTTGGTTTTACTTGGAACCATAATGTCCCATTAACAAAGTTTTTTTTACTGAATTTCACAGGTTTTTAGTAGCGCAACTTAACCATAACGTCCCTTTAACAAAGTTTTTTTACTGAATTTGATAGGTTTTTATTAGCGCAACTTAACCATAATGTCCCTTTAACAAAGTTTTTTTTACTGAAGTTCATAGGTTTCTAGTAGTGGCACGTAACCATAATGTACAGGAACATCTGACTTCATTCCACACCTTCCGGAGAATGCCACATGACCATGTGCTGGCGCACAGCATAGTGACGTGTCAGAGAACCTGTACACACTTAACAATAAGATGTATGCCTCATGGACAGTGTGGAACTACATTTTCTACTGATCTAGGAACTTGCACCTTCAACATTTCCCTTGCACAGCTCCAACACCTATTCGTACTCAGCCAATAACAGTCTAGTACACAGTACATACTTTTAACAAAACTGCTATTTATCTGAAAACGACCTCAGGTAAGGCCATCCGTCCTCCCCAAGAAACAGCACCACCGCTGTAATGAAGGTGTATGAGAAAAACTGGCCCTAGTTTATAAATAACACACCCACAACATTTCCCCCCGTCCACCTACCCCTCCATATTACTGTTTGGTGCCTCTTTGCTCATTTCCGTCCGCAACTTTCGTTCTTAGCTGTCCTTCAAAAAAAAAAGGCATCCGTAAACAAAATAAATGTTCCTTTACGAACCACCTTTCACAGTTAAAAAATATAACTAAAAAAAACCGCATAGACTCCATCTACTTTATATTTCTCAGTAAAGTACATAGACCCAATAAGATTTTCCAACATTTCCATTTGCAGTTTGTGTTATGCTAATGGGAATATTGTAGTGTTCATCCTTCGTTCCAGGGAGTGGAACGGTGAATAAATGGCCAGCAGTCCAAGTTATTTGCCCAATCAAAGCGAGAGTGCATAACGAGATCTCTGGATTATTACTCCCCTCCCACCACTAAAATGGGGGAAGAATGCCATTAACAATCTAGATTTCCAAAGCAGTAACCCGTGTTACTAAGAAAGAGGATTTTTCGTCCTTAACCGCGACGCCTGTGACGTCTCGGTTTAGGAAAGAAAATCCTTTTCCAAGATGGCCGCCATAGAAAGGGAAGGCGGGTGTTCCATACAGAGCACCTCTTCGCTTTCCATGGCAGCCTGCAAAAAGCAAAACGGAAACCCTGTTAACATATTACCACAAGCACTTTTTTCTTCCCTTTCAAATGTATCCTAATGTCGAACAACTTTACCACAAAGCCAGTCCCAGGTGGACATGGCCACTTTAATCCTATCTTTTGTCCCTTCTGGTCATGGGCAGTAGCCACATTGTGCGGATCATGACCTTATACCATGATCCCGACATTCTGCCCACTCCCCAGGGCTACAGCCTACCCCTCAGTCAATAAATGTGTACCGCTATTTTTTTTTCAAATACAAAAACACTCCCACATCTCCAACACCATGCTTTTCGGTCATTCCCAATCAGGCGAAGAATTACTGTGTCTGTGTTACAATGTATTTAAAATAATATTGCAGTCAGACTGGTGCCCTAGAGTTTGAAATCTGAGGCAGCCACCTGCACTGTTTGATGGAAACAGCGGGTCTGCAAGTGTATGGGAGTACCAGTTCTCATGAATGCATTGAAAAATGTTGTTGCAAAGTCAGAATGTATTTGCATTCAGAGTGAAGGTCACTTGGTTTGCTTTTTTGGTTGCGAGCTCAGTAGGCCCACTCATCTGACTGAACCCATAAGGGTCAATTGTTTTTCTACCTTGAGCGCAAGGGAAAATTCAGTAAGAATGCAGGGAGTGAAAGTTTGCAAAAAATACCATTTGATAAGGTTATGTATTCAAAACGTTTGTAAAGCACATGTAATATCAGTTCAAGAAGATTCTTTGGTGCAAGTACATTGCTGTCTGAGTTTCACAAAGACAATGGAGATCGTGAATATTGTGTAAGTTTACTTTTGACGACTCTACACCGGAACAAGATTTAATTTTTTATTACCTGAATATTAATTTTGGGAATGTAACTGAAGTACTATCTTTCTGTGTAGTTGTCATTTTTTTTTTGTTATTGAGAGTGCAGATTCTTGGCGTTTGTAGGCTATCACTAGATTCACCCATGTTCAACGCTAATATTTCTTTAAAATGTCATGTACGACCACATCGATTTGTGTATCAGTTTCCACATTCTTTTTGTCTTTTTTGAAATCACAAGATTACATTTTTTATTACGTGAACATTAATTTTGGCAATGTAACTGAAGTACTATCTTTCTGTGTAGTTGTAATTTTTTTTTAGGTTATGCAGAGTGCAGATTCTCTTCTCTGCGTTTGTAGGCTATCACTAGATTCACCCATGTTCACTGCTAATATTTTTTTTAAATGTAATGTATGACCACATCGATTTGTGTATCAGTTTCCACGTTCTTTTTGTCTTTTTTTAAATTGTTTGCTAAAGGTTGGGTATTGATACATATTTTCTGTTATGTTTTCCGAACAGCTTCATCCTGCCTTACTGTGATTGCCATGGATTCCAGATGCCAAGTGATGAATTTTTCGCACGCCAGATGCACGTACTCGTGACCGGCTATCTAACTGTGACTGTTTGTGGGACGATCACGCAGGACCCATTTGTCCGTATGCTGTAGTGGCCATTGGGAGTAAAATAACATCTTTTATGGTGGTCTAGGCCGACGTTCATGCCGACGATTTGGAATTCACTGTGCGACTGAATCGGTTGCTTTATCAAAAACGAATACTTTGTGTATGGGAAAAGATCAATGTGTGCCTCAGGATTAACATTTTCGATGACGACCGAAGGAACAAAGTTACTATTTGATTGAACATGGGAATAGTCTGAAGGTCTCTGACAGTTTATTGTGAAATATAAGTACTTTACAAATTGTAAAGTGTTAATGTTTTCTTTTAAAAAACAGTTTATTATTTCAAAATGTAAAGTGCTACGTTGTACGTTGCTGTGTGTTCATTTTCAGGTTCTGCGTCACGGCACGTAGGTGCTTATGGGCGCATTTGGCTGTGCTGGAGAGGAACGTCATCCAAAAAAGGAGTAGAATATCATTAGGGTTGGTTATGTGACGAGATGTGGGACTGTTTTCGTGTTTGACAAGTGTCGTAATGTAGTTAAAAAAAATAGCGGTATACCTTTACTGACTGAGGGGTAGGCTGTAGCCATGGGGAGTGGGCAGAATGTCGGAGTCATGGTATAAGGTCATGATCCGCACAATGTGGCTACTGCCCATGACCAGAAGGGAGAAAAGATAGGATTAAAGTGGCCATGTCCACCTGGGACTGGCTTTGTGGTAAAGTTGTTCGACATTAGGATACATTTGAAAAGGAAGAAAAAAGTGCTTGTGGTAATATGTTAACAGGGTTTCCTTTTTGCTTTTTGCAGGCTGCCATGGAAAGCGAAGAGGGGCCCTGTATGGAACACCCGCCTTCCCTTCTATGGTATCCATCTTGGAAAAGGATTTAGTTTTCTAATCCGGGACGCCACAGGCGTCCCAGATTAGGAAGAAAAATCCTCTTTTTTAGTAGCACGGGTTACTATTTTGGAAATCTAGATTGTTAGTGGCATTCATCCCCCATTTTAGGGATTGAAGGGGGGTAATGATCCAGAGATCGCGTTATGCACTCTCACTTCGATTGGGCTGATAACTTGGCCTGCTGGCCCTTTACTCACTTCATCATAATTAGTATTTTCATAATAAAGTGTCTTAAAAAACGGGCTATACCAGTCTAAAAATTGTCATTTATTCTAAGCATTGGGGCACGAAAACAGTATCACATATTCAATACAGAATCTAAGACATGTTTGGGCTCTGCTACATCAAACCAGTGTTGGCATCAATTATTTTACACATCTGGGCAACAATCCAATCAATTAGTCTCTATATGTTTTTTTAACGTCATAAAACCACTGGATATTATTAGATATCTACAATAGAAAAAGTGCAATGTGTATAAACCACAGGAAAGAAAAACAAATGTGTGATCAAAAAATTATAAAAACCAACACCTAAGAGAATAAACAACACACATATTCATAAAGATATTGAAAAAGATTAAAAAAAGACAATGGGCCTCATTATAAGGCTTGCGCTGACGGAATGAAGGGGGCTGGTACGGGACCGGCCCCCTTCATTCCGTCAGGGCTGATCATGAGGTTCCCTTCACGGGACCCGGATCGGACGCCTGGTCCCACGAGGGGAAGAGGGAGACAACAACGGGACACTACTCATAATGTGCCCGTTGTTACCTCCTTCCCCATTCCCATTGAGCCCTATGGGGGCTCAAATGGGAATGGGGAATGGTTCCTGCAAGGAGGACTTACCGGGTCCTCCTATGTCGGAGTAACCCGGCAAGTCCCCATTGCAGGAACGCGGTAAAAGAGGCCGTTTTGGAGGCAGCCATGGAGCTAATAGCTCCATGGCTGCCTCCAAACTCGTAATGAGTCCCAATATGTCTGAACACAACATCAGGTAAAACATCATCGTAGAAAAAACGAGGTGAGTCTGGCGGTCATGCCATATTATAGCCTGTTTCTCTGGCTATTGACCAAAGAAGGTGTATAACTCTTCATCAATGTTATGTCAATGTGGATATTTAGTCTCAAAATCAAGGATACACTGTGTCTCTTGTTGGCGGAGCATATGCTCTCTGTCCACTCCATGTGGTCCCGTTTTAACACCATGGATGCCAAAAAATGTAAAACTTTCCATATTCTTTTGATGAAAGTCTAGAAAGTGTTTTGCTATAGGGTAGCTAGCGTCTTGATGTATGATTGCTCTAACATTCTGTTGTATCCTAATCTTTAATTTACATTTGGTGCTTCCAATTTAGCATTTTTGGCACGCACAGCTTAAAGCATATACCACATGATCTGTGTCACATGTAATTCTGTCCTTGATTGCAATCATCTTACCAGTTATTATTATTGCTTGAAAGATCCGCAGTTTTTGGCATACTTGCACATATTACACTTCATGCACTTGGAGAAGCCCTTTCTTTGATTTCGTAGCCATGTTCCTATAGAATTAACTTCTTTTTTTGCCATAAAGCTCTGGACTAGTACGTCCTTAATTGACTTGTTCCTCCTGAAACTTATGTCCGGATTCTTGTTGAGGCTTGTGGCAAGATCTTTATCTGCAAGTAGAATCTTCCAATGTCTGTGTAGTATGTGTCTGATTTCAGTTGATTGATTATCAAAGGTAAGTATAAGACGAGTTGTCTCTGTTTCTGAGTTTTTCTTTTCTGTTTGTCTTTGTGGTTCTGTGAGGAGGTTTTGTCTATCTTGGTTTCTATCTTTTATGAATGCTCGTTCTATAACTTTTTTGGGGTAAGCCTGTTTTAGAAAGCCCATTGCGGTTATCTTACTGTGTTCATCATAGGCTTCCAAGGTGCTGTTTTTTCTTCTTAATAAATTCACCATACGGAACACTCCATACTGGACTTTTGGGATGTCCACTAGCCGCATGTAGGGGTGTGTTTGACCCTGTTGATTTACGATGCAGCTCACATGTTAGTGTGTTGTTCACAATTCTCACATGAACCTCAAATTATTGTCATTCCTATTTAGATGTTTCATAAAATTCAACCACCCCTCTTCAGATCCTTTCCAAATCACAAACAGGTCGTCAATATACCTGAGCCACAGAATCAAATTTTTGGTGCTCTCCTGATTTTCTTCAGACCATACTTCTTGTTCCTCCCAGGCACCCATTGTGAGATTTGCATAGTTGTGCCCATCGCAGTGCCTTGTACTTGTTTGAAAAAGTCTTGATTGAAGATGAAGAAGTTGTTTGTTAAACAAAGATCAATAATTTCTAAGACCATTTGTGTGTGCTCGAGATAGTTCAAAGATCTAGTGTTTAGGTAGTGCTGACATGCCTGTTTCCCATATGTGTGACCAATCGATGTATAGAGTGATACCAAATCCATAGTTGCCATCATATAGTCGGCTTCCCAGGGTATATCATTGATCTGTGTTAGGAAGTCCGTGGTGTCTCTGATATATGATGGTAATAATGAAACAAATGGGACGAGAAACTCGCCTATATATTTCGACATGTTCTCCAGAGCCAAACCTATTAGAGACACAATGGGCCTCTTTACGACCCTGGCGGTCCCGTAATGAAGGGTGCCGGTACGGAACCGGCACCCTTCATTACGGCAGCACCTATTACGAGGTTCCCTTTGCAGGACCCCGAACAGATGTCTGGTAAAACCAGATATCCTTCCCGGCCCCGCGAGGGGAACAGGGAGCTAATAATGGGCCGTTATTAACGTGCCCGTTATTAGCTCCCTTCCCATTCCCATTGAGCCCTATGGGGGCTCAAATGGGAATGGGGAATGGGGAATGGTTCCTTCAAGGAGGAATTACCGGGTCCTCCAAAGTCGGAATTACCCGGTTATTCCTCATTGAAGGAACCCGGTACTGGGACCCGGTATGGAGGCAGCCATGCCCTTATTAAGGGCATATCTACCTCCATACTCATAATGAGGCCCAATTGGTTTTATATATTACACGGCCTGTGGTAGCCATTTCCCTCTTCGCTCCATGGCCCGAAGTGTCATTGGCCTGCGGTACGCTGTGCTGTCTGCGGACAGTCGACGCAGCCAGTGGTTGGCTGGAGTAAAGTGTGCTGTGCTTCAAAGGTTTCGGGAAACGCTGCGATGGTGTATCAGAGGACAGTGTTGCAGTGTCTGTGGCAAGGGTCTACAGTACTGGGTGCATTGCTGGGCCTTTTGTACGTAGCAGTGTGCGTATATTCAAAATAGTCATATGTGGAACCCCTATGCCATCCTATTTCACTGTTCGCAGTGCGGCCAACAGTTTGCTTGCACTGCATTGTGCGGTGGCGGGATGTGTGAACAGTGTTCCATGCCGGTGGCCTGTTGTATCGGAAGACAATGCGGTGGGAAACGGATTTGAAAGTAACAGTGTACGGCATCTGGTGGTGGGAAGAAGGGATGGAAAGGGTGCGGGAGTGTGAGCCCCTTCACGTGACATGAGGCACATTTTCTGAAGGGGAGTGCATTGCATGACACATGACGATGTACACATAGCATGTGCTATGGTGTGCTGTGTGAGGTAAGTCCATAAGCGCTTGGCTACATGCCTGCAGCCGTTCTACAGAAAATGATACACAGTGATTTAAAAGGGAACTGCACTGGGTCAAAGTAGGTGCCACATTGTTGATTATTGTCTCATTTGGCTGCAGTACAAAAAATGTTGGTTGCATGTCATGTGCACTGGTTCAAAAGGGAAGTGCACTGGGTCAAAGTAGGTGCCACATTGCTGCTCTTTGTGTCTCATTTGGCTGCAGCGCGAACAATGTTGGTTGCATGTAGCATACATATGAAAGAGGTCCCGGTGCAAATGTTTCTTGTATATGCTTGTGTAGTGTCCATTGTGCAGATTACTAAGTGTTGCCACACAGTATGCACCATTGCTTCTATGCGCATACTGCAGTGGTGGAAGCAGGCTGAAAGCTGTGAAGACTGTCTTGTTTGGTTGGCATGCTTGTAATGGTTTCTGATTGGAAGTGGGTAGCGGGGCACTATACACTGGTATGTTGCAGCATTACAGTAAGTGTAACACTTGTAGTTGCGTCTCTGCTTTATGGTGCGCGGTTGGGTGGAAGTGCTGATGCGTATGTTGGCTTTGCGATATTTGGCACATGCGTAACTGGGTGCCTGCATGGCTCTGTTATGATGTGGCGAGTGTGGCCTATCAATCACAGCCTCCACATTATAATACAGCAATGCAGTTCTTACTGTGCATGCTTCTGGAGTTGGTGAGTAGCACACATAAGGCCCTTCCTTGGCGAAGCGTTTTCACCACATTGATCCACGAAAGGAAGCCATCAGAATGTTGGCAATTGCACAATGCACACAGCCACTCACATACCGGCATGCACAGGCAACACAATGGGCCTCATTACGAGGTTGGAGGTAGCCATGGCTGCCTCTAAACTCGTTCCGACTCCGCCCTGGTGAATGGAGCAATTACCGGTCCATTCCAAGGTTGGCGGGACCGGTAATTCCCCATTCACCAGGGCCCTCCCCATTCCCATTTCAGTCCCCATAGGACTCAATCGGAATGGGGAACGCGCTAACAACGGTACCGCAAATTGCGGTACCGTTATTATCTCTAGAGTCCATTCGTGGGTCCCGTCCTTAACGCCTGAAAAAACCAGGCGTTAAGGAAGGACCCGCAAAGGGAACTCGTAGTAGGGTTGTAAGGGATTACTGGCACTGCTGCCCTTAGTGGTGCTGGTAATCCCTTACCGCCCACCTCGTAATGAGGCCCAATGTAATTGAGCAACGCATGTACAGATGTGGCCAGAGTGAAAGTTGGCAGGGTCATTTGCAGATGGGGACTGCATTACAGATGAAATAAGAAGTACAACATAGGTTCCACTAGGGTGCTCAGTGTGTGGTGAGGCCTAGCGGTCAATGCTGGTACAGCAATGATAGAAGGGGAAAACAACGGAGAACACATGAAACGTGGAAACTACACTGCAATACGGTGTGCTGTGTTTGCTAAGCCTGTAGACCCGTCCATGCATGGGTGGCCACCTTGCACTGGCAAAATTGTGATGTGGGGTGAAGTTGGTTTTACAATTCTGTCCTCGATGTGTGGATTGTGATCAGTGCAAAAAATGTTGCTTTTACGGTTGTGGGGATTGGTTGCAATTATTACACTGTGTAGCGTATGCATGGACCTGATGGAGTGCGGACTCCTCCAATGTGTCCTGCGGGAGAACTGTTGAAGTAGTGCATGCTTAGAAGTGGTTAAGGGTGACCTGCATGTACCTGACTAGTTGCCTTTAGCACCAACCGTCATATGTTACATTTCTGGATTGTGGTAAGTGCAAAATGTTCTCTTTCATGAGCCCATTATGTTGTGCTGGATGTAGGTAAGGCCTACAGTATTGGGTATATGGCCAAGGGCTGTAGGCCATTGATTATGCACCCAAGAGCCTATCCCTTGACGACAGCTAGCATAACAGACTGCAGCCATGTACAGTTGCCTCTGTTTGTCTCTGAGGATGGTGACCTTTTAATAATGGGCATTGAGAGGATTTTACTCTTGGTGGAACAACCACAGTGAGGTGCTATGCGTCCGCAAGCACATGCTGTATATAATTGCATGTGCAGCACACTAGGCTGTAATTTGCCCACAGCTAAAGGTCGAGAGGTGTTTCATAAACAGAAGCATGTGTGCTGTGTCGGGATGTTCAGCACTGACTATGACAGCATTAAGGAGCAAGATTTGCACTGAGTGCAAGGAAATTGAATTTTTGTGCCCTCCATTTGCAATGCTGTTTTGTTTGACACCCTGCACGCAGCATTGCATACAATCCTGTAGAACTGTACGAGAAGAGTTGACCTTCTGTACGTACAAGTGTGAGGAGGCGAAGGGAACAGAAACACATCGAAAGACATAAACAACAAAAAAATGTGTAACTAGCATGTGCACAACAAAAACAGGACAAAAAGAAAGTAAAAAAAAAACATTTCTTTTTTGAGACAGTACTACAGACCCAACTCCTTATCCTGTTTTACAATTACCCCCAACCCATCCTCTCCCCCCTCCCGCCCTATCACCAAATGTCAGAGGTTTAAGCTGAACGTTACGCTTTCATGTGGCAAATCCAGCCATTTTCTGGATGGGACCCATGGAAAGGAAACTGGGGAGTGAAAGACACTGTTCATAAGGTTGGTGGGTCAGCTGTGTACTGAAAAAGTGTACCAGAAGGTTTCTTTGCACAAAGCAGTGCAGAAGGCTAAGGTGGAAGTGAGTAATGTAAGGAGCAGGAAGCCTGGGTGTATGCAGCAAATGTATGTATTTCTTTGGTAGCATGCTGGTGCGTGTGCCCAATATTTTTTGACAAGTGTGCAGTGAGGGGGGTAGTGCCAAAACCAATCTGCACCTTTGAAGTGCACACGGTAAGTGGCAGACATCCCACTGTTGTGCATGCATTGTGTGCATGATGCAATATGATGTGCAAATGTATGCTACAGAATTCGTAATGCACCTACACACAGCAAACCACAAGGAGGCAAAGGAAGGCACACAGAGGGGAGACAGAGACAATGAACCTACTAGCCTAGGTGTCACTTACATCCCCAAGAGCATGGGTGGAGGGAGGGGAAGGTAAAGTAGATGGGAAGAAGAAGAAATGACAACAAGTAAAATTGTAGGCAAATTCTGCTAAGTGTATGGATAAGTGCACACACGACTTGGTGGATACACTGTTAGGCATACAGGAAACAGTTGTCAAATGCAGGGTTTGCTAGAAAGCCAGTGTAGGGGTTTGCCTGGCAGGGGAAGGTGACATGGGTTCGACATCACAGAGTCGTCAGGTAAGTAATGCAGATTAACTTTACGTCATGCAGTTAGCTGGTGAAATGAGCAGAAACAGCAGACGCGAAGAGAAAGACTTTGAGGTACTTCCGGACCCGGCGATGTTTCCCCTCAAGTGGCAAGGAGACAGGGAGCATGTTGCAGAGGGAGGCCCCAGGTGAAAAAAGCACTTCTACCAACAATTGCTTTTTTGAAGAAGCGCATGACCCTGAGGGAGGTGTAAATGAATGAGGAAAGAGCTTGCGCACGGACCTATATAGAGAGTTAGATTTAAAGGTATTGTGGTCCCAGGGGCCAGAAGACCTTCTGCATAATGCATAGTCTTCTACCTTTACTGCTTGCAGCCACTGGGAGCAATTGGCGACATTTTAATGCAGGACAGATGCCATCCCAAGTCACGCACTCCCTTTCTGGATGCGTTTCAGAGGGCGGAGAGTGCAACGGCCCACATTTACCAAGAGCCTGTTGTAATAGTGCAGCCTACCCAAAAGTACAGCTGTGCAGACAATGGGCCTCATTACGAGTTTGGAGGTAACCACAGCGCTATTAGTGCCATGGCTGCCTCCAAACTCGTACCGACTCCGCACTGGTGAATGGAGCAATTACCGCCCCATTCCAAGGTTGGCGGGGGCGGTAATTCCCCATTCACCAGGGCCCTTTCCCATTCCCATTTGAGCCCCCATAGGGCTCAATGGGAATGGGGAAGGCGCTAATAACGGTACTGCAAATTGCAGCAGAACCAGGCGTTAAGGGAGGATCCGCAAAGGGAACTCGTAGTAGGGCAGTAAGGGATTACCGGTACCGGTGCCCTTACAGGTACCAGTAGTCCCTTACCGCCCAGGTCGTAATGAGGCCCAATGATCTTTTGGAAAGTTGCTTTCCCTGGGTGCGATACAATGTGCACTTTATGTAGGAGGTGGGTTACTGGGGAAAACATTTCGTACCAATGTGGGAAGGGAAAAAAGGAATTACTGTGTGGACAATACACTGTATGATATGGGTCAATGCGAACTTTGAAAGCACATATCACTAACGTGCTACTTCATGGTAGGGGATGGGAAAAAAATAGTATGCCTCTAAAGACCGTAATGGCGGCTCAGTGGCAGATACCGAGCGCAGAGGTACTTATAACACAGTAATACGCATAGTGCACAAACATTTTTGGTACCTTACATTTGTGGTAGTGGTTGCGCAGATGGATAAATGTGGAAGCACACATTTTGGAGTGTATTGCCGGCATTTGTAGTGAGCTTGCTGGCAAGTGACAGTACAGTAGCAGGCTGATTTTCTAACGGTACCTATGAAGTGTTGTGCAGCACAGCCAGTGGTAGATGGTAATTGATGTAATCGTGTGTGGCCATTTATGACGTATCCAATGAGGTGGTGCTGGACAAAAGGCAGAGGAAAGGGAAGAAGGACTGGTCCTTGTTTCCTGTGGTGCTGCCCTCGCGGTACTTTGGGAACCGCATGTCCGAGAATCTGTGCTTCTGACGTTTTTGTCCAATGAACATGGGAGTTTCGGCATTATCCAATCAGGTACTCTGGGTGTGGTTCGCTGCAAGGGGTGTTCACACTACTATACATTATTCTCTGCGTAGTGAGGCTGGTTGACATGGTGAAACCTATTGTGTTGTGAATAGGTGATGCCTTTCTACTACATCTGCATGAGTATGCCCTGGAAAGAAACTTTGCTCGGAATTCCGGATTAGAAGGAGTGGTCGCACGGCGTGTACGAGCGCAGTTTCGCCGACATGGATGCAATTTGCAAACACTTGGCAAATTTAGGTAGAGGCGATGTGATCGTCATCCACTATGGCAACATGCACATGGGTTTCGTGACTTGTGAGGCTTGTTCCATCGACTAAAGAGGTTGCTAAAGCTACTGAAGAGGCTTTTCCCCACTGCCAAGGTAATGTTTTCATTGCTAGTACCACGAAGAGTGTGGGCCACTGATCATGGGTGTTGTTCCGAGCCAGATGCAGGAAGGTGCCTCAACAACAGAAGCATGAATGCTTTTTTGTCCGCTGCTGGAATGTTCTTCTGCAACAAGGACCTCATTAGTGGTGGAAATGCAGATTTTTGTCAACCAAATGGCATTTCTTTGTCGTCCATTGGTAATGCTGTTTTGTTTGCCCATCTACAAAATGCAATGAAGAGTTTGCTTCACCAATGTCCGCACAAGGAAACAGATTTTTTTTTTTTTAAACGGAAAAGTAGCTCTTCCGCTAGAAGACTTTACAATACAAAAAATGTGAAAGCTCTTTTAAGAGCCGCCCCTTTCAACAAACTTCCCTAACCTGGTTGCACGTTGTGCACCCACGCTTGCACGCAGCACGAAAGCCACATCCGGACATTTTCAGGATGGTGCAATGGAAATGGGACTATGGAGCTATAGGCATTGCACAATAACATATCTAAGCGGCTTGTGTACGAAGAGGACTATTGTACAGAACTGCTACTGTTACATACAGACGTCTTCATTGTCATTGGTGGAAGCGTGTGGAACTTTTCAACAGTACGCAATGACGGCGTGCTGTAAAGAAGAAACTGGAAATGCTCCAAGAAATGTTTGTGCTACATTTGGGAAGGCCGTCACCGGACTTGGGTAAACGCACATGCGTATACTCCCTTTTCCTTGAACTTACCAATGACATTGCCCATTGGGGACTATTGCTGCTGCGGGTGTGGATGCCACCAAGGTCCGTTCATAATTTTCGCAACTACTGTGCGTACCTAGGCACAATCACATGGCTGGTACTAGTTGCAGATGCACTGTAGGTGAGCAGATGTGGTACCCCATTACTTGCAGGGCACACCTCTGAGCCACACTCCACTGCTCAGAAAAGGCGCAAACACATTACAAAGCACTTCTACGGTGTGCCTTTTGGGTGGATTGTTGTGGAGATTTCTTCATGGGGAATGTAGCTGTATATTGTTCGAAAACATGCATGCACGTGCAATGGAACATAGCGCTGTGTTTGTAAGCATGCCCCTTCCAAAAAATACTGTGCACATTGCTCAGACATATGCTTTGCCACTGTCGGAGAGTCTGGCTCTTGTATCGGAACTGAGTGCGCACGTACACTGTCGGTGTGGTCGCCTGTTGGCAATGGTGTCGTTACGCAGCTGGAAATGCACATTCAGCGACTTTGTGGATGGCGGCTATGGAAATGGGACTGTACAGGCACATGGAATGCAAACGTTTGTCATTGCGATGTGTACGCAGAGGGCTGTTGTATACTGTGACATGGAGAACTCTTGAATGTTATTTGTGGAAGAATGTGTTTTTTGAGTTTACTTTTTAATTACTTTTAAATAAGAACACAATGATGTACAAGAAATCGGTGAACTGAGAAAAGTACATCGAATTTGCAAAGAACATGTCAAAACCGAGTACAGCAGAGTCAATATGCATTATGTAAATCTAAGTCAATAATCATATGGGAATTGTGTAAAGGGGAGATGAAGCTGCGCCTCTCTAAGATGATGCCCAACAAGGCTGAAACACGTGTATGGGGTTGCTGTGGTACTCTTGTTCAGAGGAGTATTGCCTAGCATTTCGGTGCTGGACTGCCCCTGGGCAGGACAAAGACTGATATGCAGGGATATTTCTTCTCTGTGAAAAGAACAGTGAGCTAAAGACTTGGTTGAGACTCTCCCAGGGGCCATCCACCCAAGAACAAGTCAATGGGCTGTGTTTGTGCTGGTAGAGAGTTTCCCAGACCCCCTTGTTTTGCATGTCTTCAAAATGGTAGGTATGATTGTTGAAACGTTCACACCCCTACACATTTTTTGGCACAGAATGTTGGCATGTATGATTTTGGACAACTGTCCGCTGCACGCGTTTTGGGTGTACTGTGTTGTGTGCATCTGTCTGGGTGCACTATACCCACTGTTGCCAACACAGTAATAGTGCGCAACATGTGCACCGACCCTTTTGGGAAGATGCTGTCTACTTATAGGGTGCACCAGCTCGGATGCTTATATTTGCACACCTATCTGTAGGACGTGGGTGCACACCCGACCACATTAATGCTTCTTCGCATATTCTGCAGCGTGCTGATGTTACCAGGACACAGAGGCACATATACACATGCCTGCACTTGCACTATGCCCAAACATCTGTTCCCACATGCATTGCTAGGTGGTAGACAACATGCAGCCATGCAGAGCCTGCTGTCGTTGTACGGATGCGTCAATTGTGATTGTGGGTATTGTGTAGGACACTTATGTATTGCTTATTTGCAAGCATTCCAAGGAGGACTGTGTTCTAGTGAGACTGAGCGCAATTTCAGGAAAAAAAGTATATCACCCAAACATTTAGTAATACTATCATTATTAATGTTCACTTTTGCACATTCCTAAAACACATTAGGGAAGGGGTAGCAGAATTCTATACTTACTGTGGGGAAATGCAGATTTCCAGAACTTGGTTGTTAGAGAAGAAAGAGATTGCTGTGTCACCCTCATGTCTCCCATGACAAGATTTTTGAGGGGATGGTGGTCTGTGATTTGGGGAAGGAGTATACGTGCAGGTGTGCCACACCTATTCAATTTCGTCCAAAACATTTGTTTGAACACAACTTATCTTAAGGCTGCATATTACAATAAGTTAATAAACCAGCTACTGTATCTGTATATGAACAACAGATTTGTTATGTGGTAACCTCACAGATTGCACTAAATGCTTATATGAAATTAAATCACAGTGCTAAACTTATGAAGGCAAACTATTGCTCTTAACTATTTTTGTATTGCTTCATGAATAAAGTATGTGCTATGCAAAACATTGCTGAAGCCATGCTTTCTATTTTAAGTGGTTTCAGATAGGGTCAGCGCCATACCTGTTGGCCTCTAATTGAGCGGACTGCAAAAGGGGTAGTTGATTTCAGCTGTTCACTTTTCAGTTACGCACCTTGTAAGGGGGCACTATTGTTCTCCATTTCTTTCCCCTTTGCCTTCCAGACTCTTTTTTTTGCTATTTGACAATTTCTTTACTTTGCTATGCGCAAATGGTGTTGTGCAAGGATGGCGGATTCTACTGCCTTGCATTCCTTTGCTTTCCTTTCCAGTATGTTTTCTTACGGAAAACAGAATGTGCTTGCTGTACATGTAGGAATATATAGTACATAATGTACACTTCACACTACAGTTTATACCAATCGGGTTACTGTACAAAGTCATTCTGTTATGAGGGACATTTTTTTCCTGCAACTCGAAGGTCCTTGCCATTGCTGCGTTTCCAAAAACACATGTTACACATATGTACTATTGCATATTACAACGTCTGTGCAATCATTACAGACTGTTCTGCTTCTTTACTACATTGTACTGATGTTTTGCTGTAAACTCTTGCCACTTGTTACTCTGCCCCTTACATCTTTGTTCCCTTGTACAGTAGCAGTGCGGTGCGAATGGTTAAGGGAGACGTTAATTCTGTTGTTGATGCATTCCCTTATGGTGTCCTCCCAATGTTTTTCTTCTGTTTGCTTTGAACGTATACATTTTCGACACCTACTCCATTTTGTTTTGCAATTTTTTGCCATGCTGCTGTTTTCATACATTTTTGCAATTGGTGATTGGCACTACTATGTGTTAGGAAAGATTTCGTTATTGTAGGGAACTTTCCTTCCATGTGGCAACCCCTAAACTTTTTGCTATTGTTTTCAACCTGTTTTCTTGACTTTGCCAGAGAAGTGCAGCCTTCTGCTGTACTCCTCTGGGCTTTCGCTCCTTTCTTACGGGGAAACTGACATGCCCTTAAGACAGTCAGTACCGGGGAACGCTGTTTCCCGTAGTTTCTTTTATCGTGTCGCCATTTTAGTGCAACACGACACAAGAGGGCACTGTAAGCTAAGTTACAGCTCTCTTGGGTCTCTAGCCTTCTACAGACCCTAGACACTCTTATAGGATGGTTTTTGGATCGGTGCAAGTCATTCAGGGACTGGGCTGGTGGCAGCGATCATTTGGTTTATTTTGAGCTCCTTTTGCCGTTCTGAGCACCTTTTTGCCGCGAACACAAAAGGGTGGCCCGGCTACCCAAAATGGCCGGACCACGAGGCTCCTTTGTCTCGTCCACTGTCCGTCTTGCTCCCTTTACCTTCCCCCGGGTCAGGCGACCCGGGGCCTTCCTTATTTGGGCATGTAGTTTCCCGCGAAACACGGTTGCTTTCGCGGGCTTCTACATGTCGTTTGAGTGCCCCCAGGATGTGGGCTGGGCTGTCTGGTCCCAATACACATCCTGGGTGCCAGAGAGTCTAGGGTGGTGTGAATGCCTGGGACCACTGTGGTCCGTGATTGGTCCACGTATGGTATGGGTGTTGATGAGCGGATCTCCCATTGGCTCCCCTCCGTTTTGGCGCGAAGGGAACCGTGGATAAGAGGGAGCTGGAAACACCACTACCATGTCGATCTCCTGAGTTCTTACGAACCCAGGGATACAGGAGCCAAGTATCCTGCGAACACGAGGCTGGACCGAGGAATCGCTGGTGACCCCCTGAAGAACTTCTGCTCCTCATTGCTGTCGTCCGGTGAAGCCCTTTCCACCTAAGATCGAACAAGAAGGCCTGTACTGGCGCTTCGACCTATTGGAATAGCAGGACCAGCTATTCCCGGCACCTTCATCAACTCCTGCTGTAAGCCTTCGGAAGTGTCTCTGGGCCATCCAGTTGACTGACCAGCTTACTAAGGAGGCCTGCTCTGTAATCGCCGACAGGTTGGGTGGTATTCTGAGTCCGGGGCATGCTCACACGCTTCGTTTGCTCAGCAGTCCTAAGCTAGAGGTGAGCAGTGCTCGTTTGGCTTGAATACACCCGGCCGTTCCGTTGCCCTGCTGTGGCGACAAAACTGTGCTTGTTTCTTCGATCGGGACGTCTTTTTACTCTGCACGACGACGAGACGTTCCCTGCTCTTCAGAACCTGCCAGAAGCTGCATCTATCGAGGAGAAGCTCGGGCCTGCTTGCTTCGGGGACCGGTGAGTAGATTAGCTAGGATCTGGTCGCCCTCCTGCAGTGCCCCTTGTTTTTCCCCGCTGTAAATACAGCACCCCTTGTCCGTACTCGCGCCCTGCTTCTGCCTCACAGTGGAGGCTGCGCTAGAGTCGCGGACCGTGTTCTCCTTCATTAGAGCTCCCTACAGAGCTGTTCAACGTCCTCCGAAGAGCTTCACCTTCTGCCCATTGGCACCGGCGTGTGCAGGTACTTTTGAGCGCTAGGCTCCACTCTTCGTAGGGATTGGACTACCATCCAGTTAGGGGCCTCAGAAGGCGGACATATCACTCGCATTGGTTCACACTGCCTGTTTTCCTTCCCCTGCAGGTGGATAACATATTTCGTGCTGCTAATGCTGTGAAACTGTGTATTCTGTATATATATTGGGTGGATAGTGTATGTGTTGGTTTAATATCGTTGTATACCGCTGCTTTTACTGTGGTTATTAGTTTCAAGGCCTTATAATAAATGTGTATCTATTTTTGATATAAACAACTGTTTGGAGTAGTTTGTAAGCGCTCTTGCTTTGTGTGCTCATTGCGGGCTTTCAGTCACCCTCACCCCTCTTGAGACCTAGTCTTGACCGCCGCGATCGCTACCTTGATTGGTCTGGCTTGTCCAGAGGTTACCCTGTTCCAAGTAATTAGGTTGGCCTTCTGAACTTCTGCGCCACCAGGACAGAGTTCAGAAATCCGTCTTAACAAATTGGTGTACAGCGGTGGGATACGACTGAAGGTATCCAGTGTTGCGCACGAGCTAGGGCGTTTTCAGGTTATTCCAACCAGGACACGCAGTAAAGTATTGAATATAACGTTAAAAAGGCCATAGTCCTATCGACAGTATGGAAACGAATACTTTATTAACCTTAAATGCTTCGAAATCTGAAACATTGAAGAAGATGTGTGCGGAGAGAGGGGTTTCCTCTCAAGGCACTAAATTGGAAATGATCCAGAGAATCGTGGCGTGGCAAGAAGCGCAGCTTGACGCTATAACTTCCGAGGACAGTGCAGAAGGTGGTGGGGCTGCTCTCACTGGCAGAACCGACGGTTCTGCCGCTGCACTGATCCATCACGACCACGAGGACAGGGAGGATGTAATGTCTAACGTTTCCTCTGCCAGTGTTGATGGGGAGGCTATGCTTGAATTCAAGAAGCAAGAGCTGCGGTTTAGGCAGCAGGAGCTTGAATTCAGCATAGCCAAACTGAAAATCGACCAGGCAGAAAAACAAAAAGACAGGGATCACCAGTTGGAACTGGCCAAGCTTCAGTTCGCAAATGGGTCCAAGGGTCCTGGACATGGTTCTGGGGCTTCCTCTCATCCACGGTTTCCAAAAGATCTGCTCAGTGTGTATGAGGAACGAAATGACATTATGGACTGGTTAAATGCGTTTGAGTATGCATGCGAGGTTCAAGAGGTTGATAATGCGGATAAGATTGCATGGTTACTCAGCAGACTGCCCCATTCTGGTTGCAGTGCCATTATGGAAATGTCGAAGGCTGAGCGCGCTGATTTTGCAATGTTGAAGCAGACTCTCATTTTAAAGTTTGGGAAGACTCCGACCCAATATTTGAAAAGGTTTAGAGAGTATAAGAAAAAGGAAGGTGGTACTTGGGTGTCGTATGTAGCTGAGTCCCTGAAAAACTTGACTGGCTGGGTTGAAGGTTATAAGGTTTCTACCTTCGAAGGCATGATCAATCTGGTCATGCTGGAACACATTTTTGCTTCTTCTTCCCCGGAGCTTAAGCAGCATTTGGCCGATTCGAAGGAGATAGATCCTAAGAAGCTGGCCATTGCAGCAGATTTATGGGTGTCACATCGAGTGTCCCATAAGGACAAAACTCATCCTGGTAAGCAGGAGGAAGGGAAAAAGTCCAAAGATGTGGAGGGTGGGGAATCTGCTAAATCTTCTTCCCATAAGGGCCACAAAAAGAAAAATAAGGGTAAGCCATCCGAGAACTCACAGGGTAGTGGAGGTTCGCCTCCGAAACAGAACTCTGGTTATAATAAGCCTCCCTACGTAAACAGACCCAATGGGGCTTGTTTTTCTTGTGGAGCAACTGACCATGTGAAGGGGGATCCCCGTTGTAAGGTTAGACCTTTGGGGGTCCACTCCGCTAATCTGGCCTTCTCCTCCTACGAGGAAGAAGAGATTACAGGAGCATCCTTCTCCTCAGACTCATTTCCCAGCGGAATAGAGGCGGAGGTAGTTTTAGTGTCCCTGGGTTCCTGGGAGCCTAAAGTCGCAGAGGCGTATGCTAGGATTCCGGATAATACCAAGCACTACTTTAAAGACAGTGTGCTGATCAATGGAGTGGATACTCCAGCTCTTAGGGATAGTGGGTGCAGTCGAACTGTAGTGGATTCTACCTTGGTAGACTCAGAGGAAGTTGCCAGAGCTACTCTGATGCCCACTAAGTTGGCTGACGGCCCCCTCCGTATGTTTCCCGTGATCCCTGTTAATCTAACTTTAAATGGTACAGCAGTTAGGATTCCAGTGAGCATTCAGAGAAACGTCCCGGGAAAGGTCTTGTTGGGCAATGATCTCAGAGCTCTAGGGCTCGTAGGAGACACTGCCGAAAGACCCTACACACGGTCTCAAGCACGGGCAGCATTGGCCAAGTCCAATACGCCGCCCCAGCCGAAGGGGAAACCCAAGGCGAAAGGAGTCAACAAGTCCCGACGGGGGAAAGAGAATATTCCCCCGAACTCGCCTACCACTGCGGTGGAGGGAGTTGGTCAATCGCCCGAGCCTGACGAGGAGGTGGCGATGCCTGAAGTGTTCGACCCCAACGACCATCCTGAACTAAAAGACTTGTTAGTTGAAGGAGGTCCTGATAGGGACGACTTCAGTAAGGGCCAACGTGAGTGCCCATCTCTGGAAGGCCTAAGGAGACAGGCCTGCTCCCAGCTTGAGGGTGAACCTCCTGGGTTGCAAAGGATTTACCAGGAAGGTGGACTCCTGTATAGTGAGCCCACAGAGTCTACAGAAGGAGACCATAGGAGGTTGGTGGTTTCCCTTGCTGTTAGGCCCTTCCTCCTGCAGTTGGCGCATGTCGTTCACCTTGCTGGTCACCTTGGTATGAGGAGGACCAAGCAAAGGTTATCCATGCACTTCTACTGGCCCAAGATGGGGGTGCAAGTAGAAAGTCACTGCAGGAGTTGTGCCTCCTGCCAGTTGTCTGGTAAGGTTGGCGCGACAATCCAAGCTCCGTTGGTACCGCTCCCAGTTGTGGGGGTACCATTTGAAAGGGTAGGGATCGACATGGTTGGTCCCCTTGACCCGCAAACATCCTCAGGCAATAGGTTTATCCTGGTGCTGGTCGACCATGCAACCAGGTATCCTGAGGCCGTCCCATTTACAACTGTAACTGCCAAGCCAGTTGCAGAAGCTTTACTCGGCATGTTTACTAGGGTTGGCTTCCCTAAAGAAGTTGTGTCGGATCATGGCAGCAACTTTATGTCGAAGTATAGGCAGGCTATGTGGAAAGAATGTGGGGTCACCTACAGGTTCTCTTCTGCATACCGCCCCCAGACCGATGGTCTGGGGGGGCGTCTTAACAGGACGTTAAAAAGCATGATTGGGGCTCTGGAGGAGCCTCAGAGAAGAAAATGGGATCTTCTTGTTTCATGCTTACCGTTTGCCTACCGAGAGGTACCACAGGAGGGTGTTGGCTTCAGCCCCTTCGAACTTCTGTTCGGTCATCCCGTACGGGGACCCTTAGCCATTGTCAAGGAGGGATGGGAGATGCCCACTCCCCCTGTTACTACCAATGTAGTTGATTATGTGCTAGGGCTCAGAAAACGGATGGTACTTCTGATGGGCTTGGCCAGTGATAAATTGAAGGCAGGGCAAGCGCTGGTGAAACATTGGTACGACCAGAAAGCTTCCCTCATCAACTTTACACTTGGTCAGCAAGTCCTGATCATGAATCTCATAAGGCCTCGAGCTTTACAGGACAAATGGTCAGGCCCTTGCCCAGTGGTGGAGCCCCTGGGTGAGGTTAGCTATTCAGTGGACCTTGGAAGGCCTGGACAGGCTCTAAAAGTGTTTCACGTGAATAGGCTGAAGGCTTTCGGCCCAAGCGTCGAAATCGCAGCACTGCTACTGGCTTCAGACGTTGTGGGAGAGGAGTCTGAACCTCTCCCCGACCTGTTCCCAAGCAGTCCTTCAGTTAGCTCTTCTGAGGGTGTCCCAGTGGCCCCTCACCAAAATGGACAAGGCTCAGTGGTTTACCTTGGACATGAAGTAGGTGGAGGGAGGAGACAGCCTCTATCCAGTAAGGTACCAGCGGTACAAGACTGGCCTACCCCCACTACGCAAACCCAAGTGAGAGCCTTCTTAGGACTCACGGGTTATTACCGCAATTTTGTGGCAGACTATGGCACCATAGCTGCTCCTCTGACTGCCCTCACAACTCCGAAGAAACCCAAGAAGGTAACTTGGACTGACGAGTGTGAGAAGGCCTTCAATGGCTTGAAAGACTCCTTGTGCCAGGCCCCTGTGCTCAGGGCCCCTGATTATCAAAGACCTTTTATCGTGCAGACGGATGCCTCTGACACTGGGATAGGAGCTGTACTATCACAAGTAGATGAGAAGGGTAAGGAACACCCTATCGGTTTTATTAGTCGCCAGCTTAAGGACAGAGAGCTCAGATGGTCCACGGTAGAGAAAGAATGTTTCTCTGTTGTGTGGGCCCTAAGGAAGCTGCGGCCCTACCTCTATGGGACCCACTTCACTGTGCAGACTGACCATAAGCCGTTAAAGTGGCTAATGAACATGAAGGGGGAGAATCCAAAGTTGCTTAGGTGGTCCATAAGTCTACAAGGCTTCGACTTCACTATTGAGCATAGGCCAGGTGTCCAACATAGCAATGCTGATGGGTTGTCCAGAATGTTTTACCGACCTGAACAAGAGACTCATCCAGGGGTGGATTAGTTCCCCCTGTCCATAGTCTGGGAGGGGCGAGTGTTAGGAAAGATTTCGTTATTGTAGGGAACTTTCCTTCCATGTGGCAACCCCTAAACTTTTTGCTATTGTTTTCAACCTGTTTTCTTGACTTTGCCAGAGAAGTGCAGCCTTCTGCTGTACTCCTCTGGGCTTTCGCTCCTTTCTTACGGGGAAACTGACATGCCCTTAAGACAGTCAGTACCGGGGAACGCTGTTTCCCGTAGTTTCTTTTATCGTGTCGCCATTTTAGTGCAACACGACACAAGAGGGCACTGTAAGCTAAGTTACAGCTCTCTTGGGTCTCTAGCCTTCTACAGACCCTAGACACTCTTATAGGATGGTTTTTGGATCGGTGCAAGTCATTCAGGGACTGGGCTGGTGGCAGCGATCATTTGGTTTATTTTGAGCTCCTTTTGCCGTTCTGAGCACCTTTTTGCCGCGAACACAAAAGGGTGGCCCGGCTACCCAAAATGGCCGGACCACGAGGCTCCTTTGTCTCGTCCACTGTCCGTCTTGCTCCCTTTACCTTCCCCCGGGTCAGGCGACCCGGGGCCTTCCTTATTTGGGCATGTAGTTTCCCGCGAAACACGGTTGCTTTCGCGGGCTTCTACATGTCGTTTGAGTGCCCCCAGGATGTGGGCTGGGCTGTCTGGTCCCAATACACATCCTGGGTGCCAGAGAGTCTAGGGTGGTGTGAATGCCTGGGACCACTGTGGTCCGTGATTGGTCCACGTATGGTATGGGTGTTGATGAGCGGATCTCCCATTGGCTCCCCTCCGTTTTGGCGCGAAGGGAACCGTGGATAAGAGGGAGCTGGAAACACCACTACCATGTCGATCTCCTGAGTTCTTACGAACCCAGGGATACAGGAGCCAAGTATCCTGCGAACACGAGGCTGGACCGAGGAATCGCTGGTGACCCCCTGAAGAACTTCTGCTCCTCATTGCTGTCGTCCGGTGAAGCCCTTTCCACCTAAGATCGAACAAGAAGGCCTGTACTGGCGCTTCGACCTATTGGAATAGCAGGACCAGCTATTCCCGGCACCTTCATCAACTCCTGCTGTAAGCCTTCGGAAGTGTCTCTGGGCCATCCAGTTGACTGACCAGCTTACTAAGGAGGCCTGCTCTGTAATCGCCGACAGGTTGGGTGGTATTCTGAGTCCGGGGCATGCTCACACGCTTCGTTTGCTCAGCAGTCCTAAGCTAGAGGTGAGCAGTGCTCGTTTGGCTTGAATACACCCGGCCGTTCCGTTGCCCTGCTGTGGCGACAAAACTGTGCTTGTTTCTTCGATCGGGACGTCTTTTTACTCTGCACGACGACGAGACGTTCCCTGCTCTTCAGAACCTGCCAGAAGCTGCATCTATCGAGGAGAAGCTCGGGCCTGCTTGCTTCGGGGACCGGTGAGTAGATTAGCTAGGATCTGGTCGCCCTCCTGCAGTGCCCCTTGTTTTTCCCCGCTGTAAATACAGCACCCCTTGTCCGTACTCGCGCCCTGCTTCTGCCTCACAGTGGAGGCTGCGCTAGAGTCGCGGACCGTGTTCTCCTTCATTAGAGCTCCCTACAGAGCTGTTCAACGTCCTCCGAAGAGCTTCACCTTCTGCCCATTGGCACCGGCGTGTGCAGGTACTTTTGAGCGCTAGGCTCCACTCTTCGTAGGGATTGGACTACCATCCAGTTAGGGGCCTCAGAAGGCGGACATATCACTCGCATTGGTTCACACTGCCTGTTTTCCTTCCCCTGCAGGTGGATAACATATTTCGTGCTGCTAATGCTGTGAAACTGTGTATTCTGTATATATATTGGGTGGATAGTGTATGTGTTGGTTTAATATCGTTGTATACCGCTGCTTTTACTGTGGTTATTAGTTTCAAGGCCTTATAATAAATGTGTATCTATTTTTGATATAAACAACTGTTTGGAGTAGTTTGTAAGCGCTCTTGCTTTGTGTGCTCATTGCGGGCTTTCAGTCACCCTCACCCCTCTTGAGACCTAGTCTTGACCGCCGCGATCGCTACCTTGATTGGTCTGGCTTGTCCAGAGGTTACCCTGTTCCAAGTAATTAGGTTGGCCTTCTGAACTTCTGCGCCACCAGGACAGAGTTCAGAAATCCGTCTTAACACTATGTAAAAGAGCAGGTGCCTTCCTGAGCAGGTGGCATGCCACCCAATGTGCGCAACTAGACGCATAGTTACCATGCTGCCAGCAGTTTCACTATGTTGGAGAGTTCTTCTTTACAAATTTAGCATACCCTGCTAAAAACCAATGAAATTCACTGGCAAAAAATGTTGTTAAAGGAAAGTTATGGTTAAGTTGCACTACCAAAAACCTATGCAATTCAATGGACAACCGTTGTTACAGGGACGTTATGATTACAGGTAAAACCAAAACCCCCCGAAATTCACAAGATATGGTTAGCTAAGCATCCATAACTCGCGCTACCAGTGTGCACTGCAAGGACTAACACCCAGGACCTCAAAGATGCCATCACAAATCACTTTCATGACATCACTGATGACATCACATGTGCATTTCGTTTTCATGGGAAGCCTCCACACGGGATTGTTATTGTTATCGTGGCAAAAAACTATGCAACATCATTGGAAGAACTACCAAGAGAGAAGTAGGTCATTGAGCAATGCATAGCTATATGCACCATTGTATTACACACTTCTTTGCAGTACATGACCCAAGTCATGTGGAAATGAAGCCATTCTCTCCACCATGTCCAATTGAGGTGTACTATTGAAAATGGTCTCATGTCACATAGTGACATCATGAATGCTTTCGTTTTACAATTTTGGGTACTGTGAAAAATGTAATAAGTAGCTACCATTCTCTTAATAATTACATAATTGCACTACTGTACAGAATACATAAAGACACCACAATGCATACCAATATGAGCATATATAGGGAAATTAAATTAAGCAAAAAAGGACCACTATTATCAGTAACTGTTCATAACATAACTGATTACCTTCATCCACAGAAATGCTTCCTGTGTTTTACGCTTTCTTTTTCCCCTATATGTATATTCAGTAAAAAAACATTGTTAAAGGGACGTTATGGTTAAGTTGCGCTACTAAAAACCTATGAAATTCAGTAAAAAAACTTTCTTAAAGAGACATTATGGTTCCAAGTAAAACCGAAAAACCCAACCCCTGAAATTCACCAATTATGGCAAGCTAAGCAACCATAACTCACGCCACCACCGTGCACTGCTAAGACTAACACCCAGGACATCAAAGATGACATCACAAATGTCATTGATGACATCACTGATAACATCACATGTCTGACACTGTTTTTTTCCTTTAGTGATATATCTTAGACAGTAATAGTTAGGAACAAAAAAATCAAAAAGTACTATATTTGTAGACTTATACTTTAAATATGTTCTTACAATAATTCACTTAGGGTCCACTCACAGCATATAAAACATATACATAGGAAAAATACACATTCAGTATGGTTATGCTGTTTTTTTTATTACTGTACTTTCTCTGGATGTGCTCACATTTGTATTTGCATTTGTTTCTTTAGGGTGCAGTCACATCATGTGATATTTGTACATAGGGAAGTAGTAGGTTTGAAGCAGAGCAACCCTTTCTGTGCATGAAGATAATCAGTTAGGTTGTGAACACTTTCTGCTTCTACTGCTGCTTTTTTGCATACTTCACTCTCACTATATATATACTAATTCCTCATTCAAGGAACCCTTCCCCATTCCCATTGAGCCCCTACAGGGCTCAATGGGAATGGGGAGGGTGCTAAAAACTGGCCCGTTAATAACGGGCACGTTGTTAGCACCCTGGTCTGCTTGCGGGACCCGCTAAGGATGCCTGGTTTTACCAGGCGGCCTTAGCGTGTCCCGCAAGCAGAACTCGTAATGTGGCGGTAAGGGGTTGACGGCTCCGGCACCTTTACCGGCGCCATTAACCCCTTACCTCCACACTTGTAATGACCCCCATTATCTGCAGCATGCACCATAGGTCCAACATTCAACTTTTTGCCATGCTACACAGTATAATGATAAATGCTTTATTTTCACAGTTTGCATACTGTGAAACATGGAATAAGTACCTAATACCCCCTGAGAACGTATTTGTACTACTACACACAAACCATAAACAGATCTCAACGCACACACATATGCCTATATACCGGGAAAGTAAAGTAAGCAAAAAAGCAGCGGTATTACCAGAAAGTGTTCATACCCTACCTGATTATCTTCATGCACAGAAATGCTGTGTTTCAGGCCTGCTTCTTCCCCTATGTACATGTGTCACCTGATGTGAATGAACCGGTAGGAAGAGTTTAAGGACATATGAGACAGGTAAGGACTACAAATATAGTACCTTTGCATGTTCACTTCCTGCCTGTCAGTGAAGAAACCCACCTGCCCTACATATGTCAGTGAACAAAAAAAGAGCGAGCCAGACATGTGATGGCATCAGTGATGTCATCAATGACATTTGTGATGCCATCTTTGAGGTCATGGGTGTTAGTTCTTGCAGTGCACAGTGGTAGCGCGAGTGATGGTTGCGTACCTTACCATAACTGGCACATTTCTGGGGGTTTTCGGTTTTACCTGTAACCATAACGTCCATGTAGCAATGTTTTTCCATTGAATTTCATAGGTTTTTTAGTAGTGCAACGTAACCATAATGTCCCTTTAACAAGGTTTTTTGTTAGTGTATATATATACATACATTGTATAATACAAAAAAGAATTCTGGGATGTGAAATGGAACAATGTAGCAATGGTAATACAAAAAAAAGTATTTTACTTGATACTTAATCTGTCTATTTCTCTTCTGATTTAGATATTAATAGTTTTCTTCAGCCAGTGCTCCTTGAGCTGGGTTTCAACGGAGGAGGCCCTGGATAAACGGGAGCCCCCTGGACCAAAACCACACGGTCTGAAGCAGGGGGGAAAGATGAGCGACTAGTGAGTATGAAGAAAACCCCACATATATAGGACAAATACTTGCTTCCACGCCTAGGAAACCTGTGGCATGGACACAGGCATCCCTGGTGAATGGTCACTGTTAGGCAGAATCCAGTGCAGTTCCCTTAGGGAGCACTACACCAGATTAGGACTACAGGTGAGAGCAATAAATCCCCTTTGGTATCAGTCTGTACCAAAATAATTTAGTTGGTAGCTGTGGCTGAGTAGTCAGACATATCTCAAGAGGGAGATGAGCAGTATTCAGGGTTTACACAATAGGCCTACTGTACTATGGCACAAGGAAACACTGACCAAAGCTTTGTAGTTAAAAAGTATATATATATTTATTGTATACACTTCTAAGAAAGTACATGTATCACAAGTATCAAGCAAGTTAAATTAAGTCAATAGAAAAATATACAAACTCCCTACATAAATTGTAGACCAAGTGAACCAGAGTGAAAACTGAGCAAAACGGCACAGTGACAACTACACACAAGGGGACCTCTAACAGTTTCTCACAAGGGAGGGAAAACACAAGTTATCTAGAATAGGTTCTTATACACCCTAGCAACATTTCCCATCAGCTGTGAACCAGTTCAGCAAGACAGTGCATAAGTATAGGCAATACTTCAAATGAAAAGTGAGCAAAATGGCATTTCACAATGATTATGCAGTGGGAAGGAAGGGGTAGTTATAAGAAAGGGTTGCACCACACAGTTCGAATTGAGAATCAATTTCGAGAAGGCAGGTTTAACAAATGTGACCAGAGTCAGTAGGCCTGTGCCAGAGTTAGTGGTACAGGGCAAGGGCCCAGGAGCAAAATGTTCTTGTAGCTGCAGTCAAGTCTTTGGTTAACGATGTTGAGAAGGTCGATGCAGAAAGCGAAAGACAATGTTAAGAGAGGGGGGCGGCCAACCCAACAGGTAGGTAAAGGATTTAAAACACCTTTAACACTACTGCGAAGAAAGGGCGGCCTGGCGGAACACTGTACCTTAAAAATGAAGAAGTGGCTCCTGCGGTGGCGGTTGTTCCTGGTAGTCCCTGCAGTTCGGGTGATCCAGCAGAGGAAGAGAGGCTCTCGTCGTGGAGGAAGATTCGAGATACTGCACTACCCGGGGATGAAACCAACCGCGGGGCTGCCAAAGGAAGTTTAAAAGGTACGCTTCTTTTAATCGCGGTCTAGGTCGATAGCTGCGTGGATATCCAGTCTCCAAGTGCAGGGCACTGGTGATTCGACCACAGCAGGTTCGGGAAGGCGATGTGCAAACTGGTTGGCCCCTTCAGCTCAAGGGAAGAAGGCTCTTACAGATGAAGATCTCCTCTCGTCGTGTGGAGAAAAGTGGTGAGACGCTGCAGCAGGGCTTCACCGGTGGTGGTAGTCGTTGCAGATGTCTTTGGCTTCTCTCCTCTTTGGTTCCAAAGTTCCAGTGGCGATGTCTTGCTCTTCCAGTCCTCAGGACCCTGCTTTTATGCAAAAAGAGCCCCATTCATACAGCCTAGCTGTCACTCACACAGTGGAGTGGTCATCTTGGCGGGAGACTCTCCAGCCTATCAGGATAGAGTGCGACATGAGTTGCTGAGGCAACCCTGTCCAGGGGTCCTACTCCCCCTCCCACACAATGGACCCACCCCAGACTCAGTGGCTCCGAAAGGAGGGCTTCCTGGCAGAAGCCTGTCAAAAGGACGAACAAAGGATCCCCAACCTGGGTTAGGATTGTAGAGAAAGACGTGAAAAAGAAGTTATATTAAAGTTCTGGCAAATAAAACCTATTGGAGCAAAGTTAATATTAAAATGCACCAGCAGTATGTTAGAGGCTGTCAGAAAAAGTGGTAGCCTCGAACAATGGGAAAATTCCATAGAGAAATATTTGCGGTTGAATATTTTTGGTAGTAACCACTGCCACCAGCCAGAAACTTTAGAGAGAGGTACTGTAGGGTACACTCTCGAAAATGAACATAGGGGAAAAACTATTAACCCCTTCCAGTACCTCCATAGTAAGATGGGTAGTACTGGTTAAGCTCATAAAAATTGACTAGTGAAGTCAATGGGGACTTTACATGCCCTGGGAGACAGTAGTCAGTTCCAGGGTATGGAGTCTATGTTTGGGGGTCGCTACAACACCCCTGTGTCACTGCACTGAGGGTGCTGTGTAACACATGTGCATAAAGATGGTTCCTATGGGGTTGAGAAAATCCCATAAGCATTCAACACAAAACTAGCCTAGAACACACATAGCAAAAAAGCCTAAGAGTGGGACAAAGAGTCTCACTCTTAGCAGGTAAAAAGAAACAAACCCTTCAAATCCAGCAAAGCTGCTGGGGGACTCTATAGGTAAGGGAAATTAGCCATAGAATGAGAATTCTCCCTAGCAATCACATTGTGCAAGGCTGCTGAGCCAACTCTAGGCCTTCTGAGGTGTTTACCAGTGTTGGTTGATAGAACATTTACCGTTAATATCAAACCATAATTCCAGGTGAACCATTCTTTCAATTCTTATCTGTTCTTGAGTCATGAACACTCAATCTGAATTTACTTTGGGTGTGAACAACAATCTAGAGACATTGCTTTCAGTTTATTTCTAGCTGTTATTGCCATGAACATTTAACAGAAACATGGACAATTCCGTATTTAAGTTCTATTTTTATCAAAAGGACTCCAAGAAGCACTCAATAGTACTTGTGCATTGATATGTTATTAACTTGTGAGCCTGGATTGTATTTATTGCCAAAGTTCGACACTTGTTCTATTTTTTATAACAGAACTACATATGTCCTGGAAAACCATTCATACCTGACACATCAAATGCTATTTGTAGGTTGATGGGAGACCACAGTATTGCTGAAGGATGAGAGGTGTCTATAAGTAACACAAAACATGATTCATTGGCATATGCCACTAGTTAGGCTTGGATGGCTGGTCAGTACGTGCACATCAAATTTCACAGTGACCCACCTCAATCATGGTTCACTTCTTATCAAACCATTGCAATACAAAGTATTTGATATGACTGTCCGGTGACACAATGGTGACACTGTGGGGTTTAACATTATTCCATTTGGATGGAAACCTATTGGAAGGTAAAATAGAGAATATTGATTTATTCCAGAAAGATAATTTCCCCATTGATCCAATATTGAATATTTACTGAAACATAAAAATGTGCATACAGTTAAAATTAATATGAAAAGGGACAATATCACTATGAGTGATAAGTTTTTGTCAGAGGGAGATGCTTACATACGGGGAACATGGACAGAAAGGGGTTTGGTGACATGGGCTGTATTTATAGTAGCCATCTTGATATGGCTGATTGTACTTACAGTCAAACTATACATGGTAATGTTCACCATGTTGACAGTTGAAAAAATGAAGAGTCAGCTGAATGGGGTGCATGTGTTTTAAGGCTTGGGTTGGTCCAAATCTTATTTATACTTACAGGTTTGTTGTTTCTGCAGGCTCTTAGAATTTAGGCTCTACAGAAACAAAAGGGGGGGAGACATGTAAGAGATACAAGTGGTGTGAATTTTAACTAGGCTGAGAATTTCACCTGCAACCCAGTCTCCAGTAGAAAGTGGATGTCAGTGCGCAGTTAGTGCCGGAGTGTACTTCAGCATGTGTGTGGCTTAGTGCTGATGTGAGACAATGTTGTGAATTCATACAAACCAAAGAAAGGGTAGCTTGAATTGGTTACATAGCATTACATAGCATAGCATAAGCATGCTGCACCATAGGACTGCATTGTAGTATAGGGTCTAATACACACTAATCCCCACTAACCCCTAATCTACTAATAATTAATACCTAATCCCTAACAAACGAATATACTAGTGATTATAATGGGTGTACACCTAGGGTGCAAACTGGGGTGGAAGTGGGGCTGCAGGGATAGACTCTGAGGTGCTGTTTAGAAATAAATGCAGGAATTAAAATTACTTTTGCGATGGGGACACGAAGGGCGCGCAATGAATTTTCAGAAATCATTATGTTTAAAACAGGCCTTTGTGTTTGAGTTGCTTGCACAGGAAGCTGGAAGGCGAATGTTGCAATGATTGATTCTGGGCCCATTGAACTAAATTCTGTTCCAGGGTGAGGTGAAAAAGAATAGGGACTTCTGGAAGTTTCCAGAAGGCTTGCTCATGCGAGACGAGGTTTCTGATTGATGCATGACATCATTGAAAGAGGCAAAGAGATCATATACTTTATGTATAGAGATATATGTGAAATAGACTGGCAGAGAAAGGTATTTAAAAAGGCGCAAGGAGAAAGACATTTTTTTATTTCTGGCTGGGGCTTCTTGCTAAGAACACAGAGAGAGCGGCCGGAGAGTGCTTGCTGTGTTGGGCAGAACCAAGATTCCATGTGCGGGCTGGCAGAGGAGACGGAGAGAACTGCAGTTTCTCTGGACAGGCATGAGAGAGCTTGAGCAAGAGAGGGCTTGTGGACTTTCAAGAGGGTTTTCTGTCAGTTGGAAGAGACAAGGCTCTTTCAAATGTATGGTACGCATTAAGGAGCCAAATCATAGAATTCAGCGCAGAAGTAACGCATGCGCCTGGCTCAGAGAGGGAGCGTGCGCCAGGCGCAGCGCAAAACAGCATTTTGACACACCACATATTCATGGATTTCCCGAGCCATTTGCAGCCGTGGCGCAGCGAACATCCAGCAGCGCCAGTTACGCCCCCAAGAACGCTCCTTGCGCCAGAAAAAGCCATAGAAATCCCCAATTACGATGCAAAGGGCCGCGCTAACCCTGGACCAGCATACAGCCCCCCTACACCGTATTCGCGTGAAAAACAGTGTGTAGCCCACTCGCGCAAGCCAAAGCCGTGTCAGCAAAATCCTGTGAAAATCTCCTCGCGCACCCCCTTGAATACACGCACCCCGCTCGCGCCAGCAAAATTGCTTGAAAATCTTCTTGCGCACCCCCTTGAATACACGTACCCCCACTCGCACAATCCAAATTGCGTGGAAAGGGCCTACCGTAACCCTGAAAATACGCGTACCCCACTCGCGCCAGCCAAATTGCGTGAAAACTCCTCGCGCACCCCCTTGAATACGCGTATCCTGCTTGCGCCAGCCAAAACATGTTCAAATCTACCTGCGCACCCCCTTGAATACACCTACCCCGGTCGTAGAAGCCAAATCGTGTGAAAAGGGCCTACCATGACCCAGCGAATATGCGTACCCCGCTCGCACCAGCCAAATCGTGTGAAAACTCCTCACAGACCCCTTTGAATATGCGTACCCCGCTCGCACCAGCCAAAACATGTGAAAATCTACCCGCGCAACCCCTTGAATATGCATACCCCGCTCGCGCAAACGAAAACGTGTGAAAAGCACCTTGCGTACCCATGTGAACTTGCGTGCCCTGTTCGTGCTAGCCAAACCACGTGAAAAATGCCTCGCGTGCTGGCAGCAGCCGCAAACACACCCTGCAGGCAGCCGACACCACAGGGGACCCCCCATCACCCGTGACCATGGCTGCAGGCAGCCGACACCACAAGGGACCCCCCATCACCCGTGACCATGCCCGCAGACAGCCCACACCACAAGGGACCCCCATCACCTGTGACCATGCCTGCAGGCAGCCTACACCACAAGGATCCCCCATTACCCGTGACCATGCCTGCAGGCAGCCCACACCACAAGGGATCCCCCATCACCCGGGACCATGCCCGCAGGCAGCCCACACAAGGGACCCCCCATCACCTGTGACAATGCCTGCAGGCAGCCCAAACCACAACAGACCCCCATCACCCGTGACCATGCCCGCAGGAAGCCCTCACCACAAGGGACCCCCATCACCCGTGACCATTCCCGCAGGCAGCCCACACCACAAGGGACCCCCCATCACCCGTGACCATGCCTGCAGGCAGCCCACATGGCACCATACAGGGCATGCAGGCCCTGACTCATGTCCCCCACCAGTGGCGGGAACCTGCAAGCAGGGTCTGACTCATGTCCCCCCACCAGTGACGGGAACCTGCAAACAGGCCCTGACTCATGTCCCCCCACCCCATCAGTGATGGCAACCTGCAGGCAGGCCCGACTCATGTACCCCCACCAGTGACGGGAACCTGCAAGCAGGCCCCGACTCATGTGCCTCCACCCCACCAGTGACGGGAACCTGCAAGCAGGCCCGACTCATATACCCCACCACACCAGTGACGGCAACCTGTAGGCAGGCCCCGACTCATGTCCCCCCACCAGTGACAGGACCCTGCAGGCAGGCCCCGACTCATGTCCCCCCACCAGTGACGGGAACCTGCAAGAAGGCCCGACTCATGTCCCCCGAACAAACACATTGTCACAACATATAATCATGCAGCAAATGTCCACCCAAATGACACACCACACTGTCCCTCCACAGTGCAACTCCACACCCATCCATTGGCCCCACTTCCCAGTACAGGCCCCATGGCATGTTATTCACAAAAGCACACATGCATGCACCCAAAGACATGCCCGACATGGCCCCACAGCAGTGACATATGACTGAGCCAATGACGATTACCACATACCCCAAACAAATGAGAGCAGACAACACATAGATTGAATTGCATGCAAATGTATTAACAAAAGCAAAATACACCAAATGAAAATCAAACATGAGAATGAACATTAAAGGAATGCATAGAGAAATGAAATACAAATACAAATCCAAAAAGAAAATGCAAACCCCTGAAAATCCATAAAGTGGTCCTTGTCCAAAGTAATGTTTTCCGTTCCAAACATAAACCATAAAAAACCATTACTCCATGTGAACAAAAAAATCCAAAAATCAAACGAAGCCCAACTATATACAATGAAAGGATGAAGAGTCCATGATCCCAAAAGTCTGAATAATGCACGAAAAAACACCACAAAAAACAAACTATATACAACAAGTGGAGCAATGTCCATGGACTCCAAAGAAAAAAGAAAAAGAAAGGAAACCTAACACTAGAGAACTATCTACAATGGCGGCGGGCTAGTGCTACGGCTCACCATTGTTACCAAGAGTTTTGACCAGGGCATCATCGAACTCCGTGTCTATAGCACGGAGGCGGGACTGTGCTCTATCCTCGAGGGCTCGCAGGGACTCCGCCATGCTCTCCACCAACTCCCTGTGAGTCTCCTCGAGGAACTCCACCTGCCTCTCTGCCCACCGCATGGAGTTCTCCGCCCTGACTATGATGAGCTGTGCCCTCTCTGCCCGCCGCCGCTCTGCACCTATTTGCCAGCCCATCCGTTGCCACACAGAAGATACACTTTGTCCAGGGTCCTTCTGCCCTTTGGCCGATGCCTGCCCCCGTGATGTAGTTGGCCCCCGACTCCTACGTCGAGCCTGCTGCTGCCTTGATGCCATCTGCATGTGCCACCACAACGGCCTCCGGGACGATGCAAAACCCCGGGGCCATCGTGCACGTGCCCTGCTCGAAGGTCCCTGTACAACCTCATTTGCCAGGGGTCCTGTTGCTGGGGTGACCACCTCTTATGAACCTCCGACTCCCGACTGTGGAAGGGATGGGATCTCCACCAGACTGGCCGCGGTGGAGGAGACAGGTCCACAGGGGACCCTGTATGCATCTGGGCCGGAAGACGGCATGGAGGACGACTGGCTCATAGTGGGTGACGAGGAGGAGGGGGTCGCAAGAGTACCCAGCACATGGAGGAAACCCCCAACAATGAGCCGTCCTAGCCAGTTCAGGATGGCACACACCTGTTCGTGATGACGTGCGTGATCCTGCCAGGAAGCACGCACATCATCACGAATGACGCGTGTGCGCATCTCGACTCCGACTAGGACGGGCTAAACACTGTCATGGATTGCCTCGTCTGCAGGTAGAGGAAGGTCAGTTGACGTGGACTCCTCCTCTACCTGCAGAAGGGCCTGGACTGAGTCATCCGTGCCGGTGCACAGTGATGCAGTCAGAATATCAGGAACAGGATTAGGCACAAGCCCCTCCACGGCGACCTGTGCTGCCTCCTGGACTGCACCAATTGCACCGGTGCCATAACCCCCTCCAGGCCTCATGTGAAGGTCTGATGCGGCCTCCTCCTCCACCTCAACTGCCACCAACCTGGCTGCCTCCTCACCGTCTTCCACACTGGAATGCCCCTGTGGGGGCTCACCTGCCTCTTCCGCTGCCCAGGAGCCCACATCAAACCTCGCCCTCTTGGGCATCCCCTCGGCAGCTGCGCCCATAGTCGCTGACACAGCACCAGTCTCCTCGCTCACAGGAGATGTTGTAGCCTGGGAGGGTGACTGGGCCTTGCGTCTCCGCTTGGTTGAGGCATCCTGATGCTTTGCTCCACAGCGTCATCTACGCCCTCTTCCTCAATCGCCGCTGTAGATAGGGAGATATTGAACACAAGCATCAGGGTACTGAACAATAGTCTGCTAGACACAAAGCAAATGCACATGAGTGGCACTGTCAAACATCACAACCGTCATCACCGTCAACAACACAAGGATCAGTGCAAGCAACACACATGCACAAACAAGCATGGCATGTGCAACAGACATTTGCATCCATGTCCAAGGCACTATTTGAACATCAGAAGGGGGATGAACCTCACATGCATCATGGGACATGCCGATCACATGCACACACACCACCGTACAGTCATGCCTCTGGCCATGTCTACCTCCTGTCATAGAGCACTCATTGTCAACTGTGCCGCATCAGTCAATCAGGTATCGAGATGGCCATGTGTCATGCATCCATGGCATTTTACAGTCACACACTCACCACTCAGACACACGCACATGTACACCGTGCACGTCCATGAAGGTGACATAAGCATCACAGCCCAAACATGACCCAGTACAGATACAGGCATGCAAACATGTGTGCATCATCACATGCTGGTGCACATCATGCATTTCAACAGAGACACCATTGATGTGGAACACGCTTGACTGGACTCACATGCAGCACTGTCATGTCCCTGCACACAGAAATCCATACATGGGGCATGCCAGACATAAGGTCAAGGTGCATACTCCAGCCACCTCTCAACATGCACTACGCTGGGGAAGCACACATGGACACTTACCACTCGACTCCAGACGGGTCTGCAACAGTAGGACCTGGTGGTGAAGCACTGGGCAAATGCACTCCAGTACCCTCATCTGGTTGTTGCTCAACTGGGCCCGGCACCTCACTTCATCCTCAGTCTCCACGAGGCACCAGGCCTTGTAGAGGGTCCTGGATCCTGAAGTCCTCCCAGCGCTTCAGGACATGCTTGTAGTCACGGGGTGCCACCCCACCTCGTTGATGGCACCCACAATATCCTCCCAGATCCTCCTCCGTCCTTCCTTGTCGGTGTGCGATGTTGAGAAGAGGGCAACATAATGCCCCAGGACTTGATCCACAAGGATGCCAACTTCATTGGCAGTGAAGGTGGCAGCCCTCTGCCTCTTGCCGGGAGGTTGCCACTGGCCCCAGATGGTGTTTGGTCTGACATGGCAACCTCTGAGGCAGGTGTGGGTGGGCAACTGGGTCCTGGGGCTGGGCTGTGGAGTGATGGTACAGAAGTCAGGGGTCTTGTGTCTCAGCAGGGGTGGTCGCAGCAACAGGGTCCTTGGCAATGTCTTCTGTGAAGGTACCAAATTGCAGGGCACGTTGGCAGCAGGCACACTGAGTTGGTTGGCAGCAGCAGATGGCTCTTAGGAGGCATCTCGGGGTGTTGGGGGCAGGTAAATGGCCTTGTGGACAGGAGCGTCGTCTTCCGTGTGTTGTTGCGTGGCCAGCTTGATTCAGAGTGACTCTGGACGTGCAAAAACAGCGCGTTAGCGTGGAATTCGAGTTAAGGCCCTTAGCGCGTAAGTAGGCATTGTAGGCATTGCCTTCGGTACCTGTCAAAAGTGTGCGTAGGATGCTTTTAATGGGGACTGACACATGTGATTCTTCTTCTTCTTGTGGGTTCACATGCGATTACTTCACAACGGTTGCAGTGCGTACTTCTTGTTTACTGCGGCAGTGCTTACTTCTTCTTTTGGCAGGGGTGTTGCTGTGTTTTTTTGCTTCATTTTTTCCAGGCAGACGGTGAGTTGCGCACGTATTATTCTCGCTGTGGTTGCCCCTGTGTGTCACGTACCCCATTTTTGAAGTCATTTTGTGTTTCTGGGTGCCACAGCGTACTGCAGGATGTTAATTCCACACACGTGGGCTACCGAGGGGTGGTGTGCACGTTTGTTTTTGGGGTGCCTGAGCATCATGTGACCCGTCATTTTTACCCAGGGGTCACAGATAGCCTTGCAGGAGCACAGGGGTACCTATTCCATCTAGTACCCTGCCCCCATCACCCCAATTGCCCAGGGCAATTGTTTTCTGCACCTCCCATTCGCACAAGTACATCAGTGCCATGGTTGAGAGGCCACCAAGCGGTAAGGGAGGCAAAGCTGGGCGACCTCCCAGA
Source organism: Ambystoma mexicanum (assembly GCF_040938575.1). Taxonomy (NCBI): domain Eukaryota; kingdom Metazoa; phylum Chordata; class Amphibia; order Caudata; family Ambystomatidae; genus Ambystoma; species Ambystoma mexicanum. The sequence goes on from NC_090932.1 coordinate 555,439,795, forward strand.
GGTGTCCGTGGTAGGGGTCGTGGCCAGGGTGACCAGAGTGGCCAAGGTGGCAGCAGTGGGCAGGGTGGCCACGGTGGGTGACGTGGGCAGGATGGCCCACAAGGGCATTGTGTCCATGACCATTCAGGGACAGCTATGCCCCCCGCCCCAGCGGGTCAGGGAGATGCAGCTGACACCACCCCAGCTCAGGGCCTGCTAGCCCGGCCCGGATTGGTCACGGAACAGGCACGGGATGACTCACAGGCCAACTTCCGTGTCACAAAGTCCAAGCCATGTGTGGCGGTGAAAGTTGCTGTCACCAGGCCACATGGCCAGTCCACCTGCGCTTCAGCCCCTACTGACCGGAGTGGTGGAAGCCACTCAGGGCCCGCACCACCTCTCAAGAGGAAGAAGCGTGCTCCTGTGGAACAGGCTGGGACCCCAGACACGGCTCAGCCCTCCGGCACGTCAAGGAAGCAGAGTTTCAATAATGTGGAACTGGACGCACATGTAGGCTATGTTTTGGAACATGGCTGCGACATGCTGGTGATGGCAGGGTGCAAAACTATGCCTGCTCAGCGTAGGGCCCACTGGCAGTCCATCGCAGACCGCATTAGTGCCTTGGGATATGTAAAGCGCACCGCTCATGATTGCTTGAAGCATTGGAATGACCTCAAATGCCGAGCTAAAAACAAGCAGGGTTCTAATTCCGTCTCTACTCTGGTGACTGGCAGTGGGACACCACCAGAGGACGATGAACTCACAGAACATGAGGCGATCGCTGGAGCGTTCATCGCAGAGGATCAGATACAAGGCGTGGGAGACCTCCCGGATCTTGAGACAATGTCCGGTGAGTGTCCATGCATGTGTGTCCAGGTCAGGTGTATGTTGCTTGGGTGATGTGTTGTGAATGACTGTCAGTTCGGGCTATGTAGTCATGACTGGCATGTATGACCCATGCAATGCTTGACTGATACATGCTTGTTGTGATGGGTACTGCATGCAGGCCATGTGCTGCACACAGAGGCAATCCTCATCAACACACCTGCACCCTCCTTCCATGTCAATCACTTGCCAGCCTCTCTTGTCCATATTCTTCATCAATAACATGTTTGCGGATAGCCTGTGATGATCTTCCACTCAACACTCACCCTCTGTCGTCACATGACTGACGTCTCTGTGACGTCACCCTGCAAGCTGATCCTCCTCAGGGCCATCCTTCATTGCCACTCTATCCCCCAGCAGCTCACTGTCTCCATGGGACTGGTGATTCCCATGGCGGACTACTGCAATGGCCTGTGCCCAATTTTCTGTGAATATGCCCTCTTCCCTCTGCAACTCTGCCAGACCTGTACTGTGTAGAACATCCTTTGGCCTTGATGCAGGATCTGTCACTCAGACTGTGCTGATGGCACAGGCTAACAGTGCCCCTGAGTGTTCATTCATGGACCATCTGCATTCCAAGCAAGCCCCTTTGGGTACGGGGCAAGCCCCTCATTCGACTCCATCTCCAGTATTTACTCCTTCTCATGGTATTTCAACATCCCTTTCCTGCTCACTCAGGGTCAGTTGATCGTCATGACCATTTCTTTGGGGTTGTCATCTGTGTCGAGTGGATGCCTCCCTCTGGTACAGCCTCCCTGCCCCTATGCAACTGGTGTTGTGCGATTTTCAGGTCTGGGGGAACTTCTGATGCTTACTCATGTGTGGTGCTTTCTGTCCTCCTCTCCCCTGCTGTAGTCCCAGATGACTGTGAGTATGCAATTGACACCTGCCCACACTGTGTGCTACAGTGACCATTTTGACCCATGCACTGCCTCCAAGCCACCCCCCGGCCTTGGGTTTGGGGTTCACTGTATCCCAGCAAACCCACTACAAACAATTTGCACATGATGGCTGCACTTGCCCTTACACTGCCATCATGACACGACATTGTAATTACTGTTTTTGTCTTATTATTGACAGTTGATGCCCCACACATGTACTGCACAACACCCGCTCACTTCTGAGCCCTGTTTCAACCTTCAACATGCCTATTCACTTGTGTGATGTCAAAGTGACCTACCATTGATGTATCGATGTGCCTCCCGTCACTGTATTTCAACAAACTGGCGTTGTTGCATTGTGTGACACATGTGTGTTTTGTTGTAGTGATTTCCATTTACTGTCTGATGACATGCATTTTACATGGATGGCGGACAGTAGTGATTCACTCCCATCTGGGCCTGCTGTTCAGTTCTGCCATGGCTATGCTATGCGCCATCTGTGTGCTGGCATCTGTCATGTTTGTTGAAGGTCCATGCCAGGCACAGGCTTCTGTGTGATGCAGGTGCATTGCACCATGCAGCACATGTGTTGTTTTCCATTTTAAACTCACCCGTGTCTGCTTTCAGGGTCCCCTTCCACTTCATTGGCACTGTGTGCATGGCTCGGTTTGTACCAAGTGTGACATGTCTGATTAATGTGTTGGATGTCAACATTGTAATGCCTATGTGTGTGGCCTATGCTGTTAACATGTGTGCTCATGTGTTCTTTTTGATGTTGTGCAGGTGATGAGGCACTGAAGCAGTGGAGGAGGAGGAGATGGCGCATGGGGAGGAGTATTCAAAGCCCCAACCAGACACTAGTGGAGGACGTGGGGTGGTAGCGCACGAAAATCCATTGTTGCTACAAACCATCCTGTCCACGGGTGTCTCTGGGTACACCTCTGACGATCTCTATGCCTCTGGTGCAGAATCGGATATTGACCCATATGTGCAGTCGCAGGTGAATGATTCTGGCATGGATGCTGTTCTGTCCAACACACCTGCACTGGGGTAGACCCCTCAAGGGTCCATTCAGTGGTGGAATTGCCGCCTGTGACAGTTACAGATGCAGGGTCACGCTCCACAGTATTTGCTCCTGTTTCTGGGCCAGCAGATCAAAGGAGGAATGTAGTCCTGCAGCCACAGGCAGCGCCAGCACAGCAAGGTCCACATCTCCTTGGGCCTGACAGGTGTGGTGTCCGGCAACACAGTGGCCATGCGCCACCGGGTAATACTGTGTGGGAGATTTCCATTTATGCCATTGCACAGCAACAGGGGGCATCATGTGAGATAATGGCTCAGGCTGTGGAAAGGGTGGCCACTTCCATTCTCCCCCCGAAAGGCAGGTACAGCTCCAGCAGCAGGCAACGTGGGGATGAACTGGGGGCTCTGCTCACACTCTGTGCACAGCCATGGCTGCAGAGGCACAGGCCCACAGGGATGCCCTGAGGGAAGATAACACCTCCCTCAGAGCTACTCAGGGTGCACTTGAGATGGCCCAGAGCAAACGGGCGGAACAGCAGATGGCGCAGCTAACACACGACATCTCGGCTGAGCTTCAGGCAACCCGTGAGGAGATCTGTGTATCACGTGAGGGCTTGCAGGTGGAAGTCCGTGCTACACGTGAGGTGCTGCATAGGGACCTCCGGACCATCATCCTGCAGAACCAAACCTTTCAGACATGAATGCTTGCTGCCATGGAGGAGCATGCCAGGTCTATGCATGGTCAGCCTCCCGTACCACGCCCACCTTCTCATATTGCACCAGAGGGAGACGACAGCGACGGCCGTTCTCCCACTATAGGCAAGCCGTGCAGGCCAGCCATGAGCCCATGGAGGTTTTTTTTCTTTTTTTCTCAACATCCACGCATGTGGGTGTTGAGGTGCACGCTCCAGCTCCTCCCTCTCGGGTGGTCCCCCCCCACTCTGGTCAACCATGGCCATTTTTGTTTGTTTATTTTTATTTTTATTTTCATTTTTCATTTTTCACTTTTTTTGTCTATTGTGCATTCATGTAACACTGTATTGATTTGTATGGCATCCGAAGGCATCCACTGTGTGTTCCGGCTGCACACAATACAGGCTTGTATTGTGTTTGTGTTTGAGGCTTGGGGTCCAGACACATATGCCACTCATGCTTCCCCTTTCCATGGGCTTGCAAGAAGGGCACCGTGTGACAATAACTTACACAGAGGCATTGGCTTCCATCAGTTGTGTGGCCAGTCTGAAGTCCAAACTGTGTATACACCCCTAGTGTGGATTCATGATGGTTTCTCCAGTGCATGGTTGACATGTATCTTGGTTTTTCATATTGCTAATTGTGCATATTTACATGTTGCATCTTTATGTGTTATTTTGCCTGTCTCCATTGTTGATGCACTTCATGCTGTATGCGGTACCTTGCCACATTTAGCTACCAGCAACACACTAAAGATGGGAAGGGTCAATGTGGTGACTTTGTCACATTGGGACACTTGGGCTATTGTGATTGGTCACTGTCTGACGTTGCCACTGTTGGGTCCTGTGTTCATGATTTGTTTTGCTGGTAAGTATATGTTCATGTGTACGCTTTCATTTTGATGTGTCAGAAGAAATTGTCTCTGGCCTGTTTTCATTTGTCACGGTGCACTTTGTGACAGTTGTGTCATGTGTTGTGCATTTATTTGGTTGCTTTCACATTGCATGCCATGGCGTGTCGGGCGGGTGACATGGGGTTTGGGAGGGTTTAGGTGACATACCAGTATTTGGATGTGCTGTTTTGCAAGGGGGTAGTGGATTATGCACCATGAATGTGTGCCTTTTGGTCACACAGGATTGGGTTTGTTTAAGTATCTAGGGATGCACACAATATAGCACTTCCAGGGACACATTCTCAGGGTGGTAAGGTTGTGACAGTTGACTGGCCCTATCTCATCATCGATTGTCCCTTGGTATGTGCCAGGCCTGTGTGCACTCCGCTGTGGTGGGATTTTAGGTGAAAAATGTAGCCACAAGCTGGGTACGGGCTGCCTCGCCATGCGCCCTTTCCCTTCCCATGCGCAGCTGACGTGCATGTGGTTGGGGATGTGGGGGCACCACCCTGTCCACCGGTATGCCCCGCCGTGTTGCAACACTGTGCAGGAGACATGCTGCCACAATGATCCTGCACACTACTGGGGGTGCATAGAGTAGCTGTCCACAAGAGCGGTCAAGGGAGCGGAAACGTGACTTTAGCACTCTGAATGTGGGCTCCACTATTGCCCTGGTTGCAATATGGGCTGCGTTGTATCTTACCTGGGGTGGTGTGGTGGGGTTCCGTATTGGCGTCATCATGTAGGTGCTCAGAGGGTAGGCACTGTCCCCTGGGGAGGTGATCATGGTTGTGATTAGTTGGGTTTGTCTATTTGTCTGTGTGTGGCATGCAGCTTCCAGGACTCGGTTTAGGGGTGACATTCTGAATATGAAACTATCATGGGTGGACCCTGGATAGTTTGCGTAGACAGAGGAGATGATTCGCTTGGCATTGCATACCACCTGCACGTTGATGGAATGGCAGTGCTTGCGGTTGCGATAGATGTACTCAGGGGCCATAGGTGAACGTAGAGCAACGTGGGTGCAATCAATGGCACAAAGCACTTTGGGGAAGTGTGACACCCCGTAAAAGTCCTGGACCACGGCCTGCCTTTTTGCGGGTGTTCTGGGCATGTATATGTGCCTGCGGACTGAGGGGCATGCAGTCATGATTGCCAAAACCTGGTGTAGGCAGCGTGATTGCGTGGGCTGTGAGACGCCACCAACTATGGCAGTTGTCCGCTGAAATGACCCAGTGGCCACAAAATGCAGTATGTTGAGCACCTTTTCCAAGGGGCTCAGGGCTTGGGAGCACAGGGTGGGTGATGTGAGGTCATCCTCCCACACAGTGACCAGGTCTAGGATGATATGAGGTGGAAACCTATACCTGCGGTCATCAGGCATCCAAAAAAGGCTGGACCTGGGTAAAAAAATGCAGGGCCTGGCTATCCCCCTCCTCCTCCTGCGGTGTCCCACGATCACTGCTGCGAGGAATGGTACATTCATCATAGCTGTATGAGCTTGTTTGTTGTTTGTGGGTTCTTTTATGCTGCACGGGGCTGCTTATGCCAGCTTCCGCCTGGCATACATGTTTCCGGCTTTGCACGTCTTTGAGAGCGCATGGGTTCGCCTTGTTCGATTCCATGAATACGTGTTGTTAGCACGAGTGTGGGTGTTGCAAGGATTTTGCAGCTGTACTTCCCCTGTAATGCCCACATTTTCGCGTGTTGTTCCCCATTATGCGTGTTCCGACCCCTTTTTAGGTGTGTGTGCTGGACGGTGTGCGCCTTCACTGGGCGGCTCGCGCGCAGCCTTCGGGATGTCGCAATGACGTGGAGACACGCGCAGATTCTGCGCCGGTCCCAGGTAAGGCACATGCAGTGCCTTACATGAATTGGGAAATGTCCGTTTGCGTGGGTTTCGCATTTGTGCCCTGCGATTTTCACGCTTGCGCCCCAGTTTTCGGCGCACATTAATTCTATGAATTACCCTGTCAATGACAAGCAAAGAGAACTTCACACATTGTAAATAAACATGTACTGATTAGTGGGATGTCAAATTATGCTTTAGGAATGCCCTTTCTTCTTCATTTGCTGAAGCACAAAGGCGCTTTTCTATGTGAAGATAGCTCCTTGCAGAAAGAGGGGAGTTATTGCACTAAAAGCTGAAAGAGTTGCAGCTATTTTTTAAGGTCGTTTGCACAATCGTGCTCTGCCAAGTTTGGAAAAAGAGAGATAGAGGCCTGCGCTGCTGGTTGTGCAAGAGAGTTTCGCCTGCGATGAAAGAGGCAAGGAAAAGCTCTGAAATTGCTCATTTTGACAAATTGTGACACTAGCATGTGTAGATAAATGGGAATGTATTTCTGTTTTTCAATAATTTTTAATGTTACAATAGTTGTACATCGTGTGTATTTCCATGTGTTTTCATTCTGGTCTGCAGAAAATCTATAAAGTGTCTTATGAAATAACAAAGGACTGTTTACTTTATGGCATGTTAATTTTGCATGGTGTAAAGAGCAGTGCTCTTAACTGCACTCATACACTCATAACTGAAGAAGCAGGATATAAGACAGAGTGCCCTAAACAACACTAAACCCAGTGGTAACTTTAGACAGAGGTACATTTGGCAGGGAGATAATCTCTGCACTAGAACTCAGAGATGCATGAGACTGAAGTGGCCGGAGACAAAAACATCCTAACAGAACTGACCACTGGCAGATTAATATAGGTCTGGTGGTCAGCACAATCACGTAATGTTAATAAACATCACTGTGGGGTGGTGTGGGAAGGTGTATGACATCACGAGGAGTGGTGTTGCATATGGGGGACCTGGATGGCCTGAACCATACAATTTTGTGTATGCTAATTATGTGAGGAATGCATAAAAGGTATGCCCTCAGTGGCCCACGTCGACAGCTCTCTTCACTCAGTTCTGGCCCACCGTGCTGTTTGAACCGTGCCCTCCCAGGTGCATCTGGGCCGATAATAAACCTTGTTACTTCCTGCTTGGCGTACGCTCCTTTTTGAATTACTTTGGTGTTCCAGTTGTTACTTGCATTGGGAGGACCCCTGATACATTGGGATGCCCCAGTGAGATCTTCAATTCCCTTGGCCAGTTGATGGTAGGCGAGCACAGACCAGTCTTACGTGCACAACCGAGGAGGCCCTGCAGATGCTGAGTTCACAAAGGTCTGCCTGGTCTAGAGCGCTGCCCACGCTCAGGTGGAGGGGCGGGCCATAGGGAAGGCTTGGTGTTGGGAGGATTTGAGGATCTCCAGGACACATGAGTGTACCCTTGCATGAACGTGCAATACCGTGTTTGCATGATGCCCATGGAGGGGAGAGGGATCTTTTATGGTGTTTAGGATGCCGCCTACAGGGGGGAGGATGATCGGCCTTAGTAGTCTTCGATTTTCGTTCCACTCCTCTGATAAGGAGTGGATATGTGGCGGGCCCAACTGCGTTAGAGCAGAAGAGTGCATAGAAGGTTGTAGACCCTATTAGATGGCAGTTGCGCTTTGTGCAGGCGATTGTATAGTTGTGTAATGTTTTGGAATGGGGTGTTTATGATTTGTTGATTTGCTGAAGGAGGGGGTGCAATAAGATAGTATATTTGGGGTACATCTGTTGATTTGATTTTTGGTGTTTCATTGGTCTAATAGTGGTTGGAGTATTTGTTGGTTTATTTGTAGTCGGCCTAAGTGGAAGAGTTGCCACCAGATATAACATGTACATATTTGCTCTTGGCATAGTAGTGGTAGCCATGGGGCTGTGGCCAGGCATTTGTATACTAACCTGGAGTATTTAGGAAACAGGTGGGCCTGTGGAGAGGGTTATTATTGTACTAACACATAGTGAGCGGGCGCGCCTGAGGAGAAGACCGGTGTGCGTGATAGGTGTCAGTAGGTGGGCCTGTGGAGAGTGCCAGTGAATGTGGATAGGTTTTGAGCTGAAGGAATGGAAAGTATGGATGTGGGAGGAGAAGGTGGGGGTGCGTGAAAGGGTAGAGTGAGAAGTGGGGATTTGGGGAAGGTATGAAGGGCATAAGGGTAATTTAGATCATGGGGAAAGTTTAAAGTGAACAAAATGGAGTGAACTCAAGACTATCGTATAGTAGGAGTGCATATGGAGTGTAAATGGCTTTTAGAGTGGACACACACCTGGACCATTCATGTGATAAGTTGCCCCAATATCATGATAAAATATTAAATTACCACTTACAGTGGGTTGGGACACTGCAGGAGAGTGTTTTCGCGAATGGCCAGGAGAAGGAACGTTCGATAGCGGGATAATAGAACATATGTTCTCATACTTGTTAGCAACATATAAAGGATCAAAGCATAAGAGCAGGCAAATACTCTAGGGGTCTGGAAACTCTATGAGGAGAAAAGGGAGGAGATTGTGCAGGGGGGGTGGCCAGGAAAGTGACACAAAAGGACCACCTAATGCTCCACACCCTCCCTATGGGTTGTACCCAACCTCGAAACCTGCCATGGGGTACACCAACGCAAGGTGTGTGTCCCCAAGCAGGGGGGAATCAGAAAAGGGGAAAAAGAAGCACAAGGAGGGTGGTGCTAGGGAACAGAAGGAAAGGGGCAACTGAAAGTACTTGGCCGACAATAGAAAAGAGCATGCAACGACAGTTGGACACTATGTTCAAGGAGGCTGAGAAGGTGATAGAAAAGGAGGTGCGGAGACAGGAGAAGGAGCGGGGATAGCCAGAGGTAGAAATGGGCGGACATCAGGGAAGATAAAGTTCAAGTTGGACGAGGACTCTGATGAGGGGTGGCAGGGCAGAACTCGACTGAAGAAGAATCCATCTGTTCAGACGAGGACGGGGTGGCGTGCGCACCAAAGAGGAGGACCCTTGTGCTGCAGATAGGCAAAAGGAGAGGGGGCGGAAACAAAAGAAAAAGCCATCACAGTAGAAAGGCAAAAATAGCAGTGGCGAAGGCCCCAAGGGGTGTGGCATGCCCTTCGAACCATCCAAGTGCCCCAATTGCAGAAAGGTTGGGGACGTGCATTACATGCAGCGGCAGATGATGGACGGAGACAATTTGATTTACAGCTTGCTCTCCCTTATGGCAGGGGCGAGCAAGTAGATATATACGCTCTTGAGAAGGACACAGCAGGGGTCACTCTAGCACTTGGAGATATGAAATAATAGGGGAGCAAGGAGACAAAATATGGGAGCAAATGGGATACAATGGGGTAAAATTGAGTAGAAACATACACAATGGGGCACCCTTTAATAAATGTCACGCCCATGTGTGGAAAGTGTTTAGAAGCATGTATCCCGATACTTTGGACCTAGGGGCAGTATTGGCCCGTAAAATGAAAACAGACGAGGACCCAACAGAATATGTATGACAAATACAGGAGCTTTGTACGCTAGAGACATGAAAATAGTTTTTTTACCATATACTGGTTTGAGGGCTTCCCCCAGACATGCAAACCACCCTAGATAAAGTAGTGGGAGAATGAAGCAAAACGGTGACCAGAGATATAATCGACTATCATAAACTATTTCAAACGGAAGCAAGAAAGCGAGAGGGAGTAAGCAGATAATGCCACAAAGGCAGAGAACAAGTTAGTACAAAAGAAGCTAGCAAAGCTCTCAATGGAAGGGGCGGTGCTCCACTCAGGCCCTGTAGAAGTGGCTCCTGCCAACCAGGGGTGTTCCTCATGGGAGCTGGGCAACAAACAGGGGGGTACCTGAAGCCACAGTATGCCCATCAGGGGGTCCAGCAGCCCGGTTTTTACCCTCAAGTGCGGCATACCAATCAATGGGATGCTACCAGCAAGGGCAATAGTACCTGCAGAGGGGCCGGGGGTTCGGCTACAGGGTGGCAGGGCCATGGTTTTAGGGCAATGCTTCCTCTGTGGTCAACAGGGCCATTTTTTGCAAATGTGTCCATATGGGCAAAAGCTCTATTACAACCCCGGGGCCACACATTGGGGGCCAACTGAAACAGCAGCAGGCAACAACACTACAGCAGGGGCTGCCCACAAACACACAGCACCAGCAACCCCCACCACAACAAGTGCAGACAGTCGCCCAGGTGGGACTGGTAGGGGTCGCAGGGATGCCCACAAATGCATTGCAAGACCTCCCGTGCAAACACACCCACAGGGGTACAATAAACTGTTGGGCCAGAATGTAGTACCCCACTACACAGGAGTAACAGTTGTGGGAGGCATCCCTTTCCTGTTCCCACAGAATATGACACCCCAATAGGAGTGCCCACAGAGAGTGCATGCGTGTCCAGTAACTGAATAACCAGAAGAGGAACCCGAGGTAGCAGTGAAGATAAGACAGAAGGATTTCTCCTTCTTGAAAGATACAGGGGCCACCAGGTCATGCATAAATGAGGGTGGGTTTCCCCTATCAAATAAAGTTATGGACACAGAGAGTTTCTCTGGGGCTATTGTCACAGTTCCAGTCACACAGGATTTACCACTTACAATAAGGACAGAACAGCTTGTAGCGCCTCTCTTGTGTGAAAAAGATACTTCCATAAACATATTGGGAAGAGACTTGTTAAGCAAGCCAAGCGCAGCCATTTCATTCTCAGGAAAAGGTATGGTATGCTCAACTCCTGGCATGTACCCAGCAAGGGTTGCAACCATTATACCGGCCTACAATGCATACAGCACATTACGAGTGCAGCCCATACACCACAAGGTGTTCCTGTATGGTGTCCAAATACTATTGGGATGGATGGCAGGCGTGCAAGGAAAGACATTTTGACTATCCACAGAGTTTATTTTTTCGGCCGCGTGGCACAGGAAATTGACCCAGGTATGCGAACATTGTTGTACTTAGAGGAGATGATTACACAAAAAGACATGGTGATACTATGTGGGACAGATGAGGACGACATTGAATGGCATACAATTATCTGTATCGACCCCACATTGACTGACGTGACTGATGAGCAGCTTTTTTGCAGATGGGAAGGAGGACGAGAAGGGAGAAATAGTGTTTCAACTGCACATCCCATGTCCAATACGATGATAGAAAGGTTAGTGCAGCAACTGTCACAAACAGTGAAGAAGCAGGCGACTTACACTTGCAAAGAGATTCTATGGACCAAAGGGCCCCTTGATATGGGAGTGCTCAAAGGGGTAAGGGCAGTCAGCATAAAATTAAAAGATGGACATTGCTGCCCCGTGTAAAACAATACTCACTTTCCTGTGAGGCAGATTAGGGCATTTATGACACACTCCTCATGCTATGGCTGCGGGGTATAATACAAACATCAATTCCCCATGCAACACGGCCATATACCTGAATAAAAAAGCAAAGGCAGGGGCCTGTAGATTTATGCAGGATCTGTGCCCCCTGAATAATGTGGTAGAGGCCAAGATCCCATTTGTAACGAAACCTGCTACAACATTGAGTAACATTCCAACAAACACAAAATATTTCACAGTGATTGACCTTAAACATGCTTTCATTTCCATTCCATTACATCCTGACTACAGAGATATCACTGCTTTCAGATATCATGGGGTCTGATTTGAACACACAAGGTTACCACAGGGGTACTGTGACTCCCCCAGTGTGTTCAACAGGGTGATCCAGATGTATCTGTTAGGCAGAATTATATGCAGTACCCTTTGGGAACATTACACACAATTAGGACTACAAGTGGCAGCAAAATTAATCTTTGGTACAAGCCTCTACTACACAGTAAAGTGGTAGCAATGGCTGAGCAGCCAGACTTATCTCAAGAGCAAGTGAGCAGTATCAAATATTTACACAAACGACAGCAGTTACTATTATTCAAACAAACACTGACTCAAGGTTTCCAAGTAAAATAATATACATTTATTTACTATTCAGTTGTATAAAATGTCACCAAAGTGAAGCAGTTCAGAAAGCACACTCTTAATCACCACTCCCAATAGTTGACAGACAAGTTAATCTCACAAAATGAAGTGGGAGCAAAATGGTACTCTGTTAATTAAAAGGGGAGGGAAAGACAAAGTTAGGCAGAAAGAAGCAGTACCTGCAGGTAAGTAGTCAGGGCAATCTAGAAAGAGGAACTACAGTGATGGGATCAAGGAAAATAGACTTAGGGCCTAAATCAATAGGACAAAAGTCTTTTGCTCAAGATCACACAGTTCAGGGTAGTTCGCGGTTAAGCCTTTGCTAAGAGTTCAGAACGAAGTTGGTCGGCAGAAAAGTTAGCTCAAAGAGAAGAGAAGGACAAGCCCTCCGATTGGTGAAAGGTTTCACACTCTTCCACCGCGGCTGGACGAAACGAACAACCGGATGTTGAACGGTACCTTAAATGGAGAAGAAGCTGTGGCTGCGGCGGACATTCCTGGTAGTTCCAGCAGGCTCAGGGTTCCTGAAGCGACTGTTGGACTGACACGAAGTAGGAAGACTGGAGGGTCCTGCACTACCCAGGGAAGAAACCAGCAGCAGAGCAAAGCAACAAATAAAAGGTGTGCTCCATAAAATCCAAGCAGGGTTCAACCTTCCTGGCTATCCGGCCCATTGTAGCTCTGTACAGCGAATTCGACCAGAAGAGGGGGTCCTGGCTTGGAGTTTGAGTGAACTGGTTGGTCCCACCACTCCTTGGCATGGTTTGTCAGGGCTATTTGCCAATAGCCTGAAGTTAGGTCAAATGTACTGAGGTACTTGGATGAACCAAGTCTATCCACCAGCTCATCTGTCCTTGGCAAAGGATGGGCATCAGTCTTAGTGACTGCATTTAGAGCTCTATAGTCCACACATAATCTCAACTCCTTGGATCCTGCCTTTGGTACTAGAATAACTGGACTAGACCATGGATTTGTAGAGGGCTCTATAGCCCCGAGATCAAGCATCTTGTTGACCTCTCCTTTGATGTGGGATCTCACATGTTCTGACATTCTGTAACCTCTGCTTCTCACAGGTAAACGGTCACCAGTGAGAATATAATGTTGGCCCCAAGGGGTTAAGGCTGGTGAAAGTGAAAACAGGGAGGCAAACTGATTCAACAGAACTATGCATTCCTCCTGTTGTTCAGAAGTCAGCTGAGAAGAGCGATTGACTCCTTCTATTTTCTCATCCAAAGGTTGGCCTCTGAGGAGGTCAGGTAGAGGTTCACTCTCCTCTTCCTCTTGAACTGAAGCTAGAAGCAAAGCTCCCACTTCTGGTCTCAAGACATATGGCTTCAAACGGTTGGTGTGAAAGACTCTGGGAGCCTCCTTAGGTCTGCCTAAGTCCACCAAATAGTTCAGCTCTCTAAGTTTGCCCACAACCTTGAAGGGTCCTATCCATTTTTCCTGCAAGGCCCTCTGCCTTGTTGGCACCACAACTAATACAAGCTAGTCTTGAGTAAACTCAACCATGCTGGCCTTCTGGTCATGCCAATGTTTGACCAGAGCCTGACCTGATTTCAAGTTATCACTAGCTTCTGCCATCATGTGTGACATTCTTCTCCGGAGACTTATCATATAGTCAGTCACTCTGACTGTCTTGGTGGAAGGAGCACTCTCCAACCCCTTCTTAATCAGGTCCAAAGGACCCCTGACTGGATGGCCATAGATAAGCTTGAAAGGACTGTAACCAACTCCCTCCTGAGGGACTGCTCTATAAGCAAAGAAAAGGCATGGCAGTAGAAGGTCCCACTTTCTTCTAAGGGGTTCCTCTAAAGCACCTATCATGCTCTTCATGGTACGATTAAACCTCTCTACCAGTCCATTTGTCTGTGGATGGTAGGCTGTAGAGAACTTGTAAGTGACACCACAGTTTTTCCACATGGTTTGCATGTAGTGGGACATGAAATTGGATCCCCTGTCAGATATCACTTCCTTAGGAAACCCTACTCTGGTAAAAATACCAAGTAGAGCCTTAGCCACAGCCTGAGCCATAACAGTTGTCATAGGCATAGCTTCTGGGTATCTTGTAGCATGGTCCACTACAACCAGGATAAACCTGTTCCATGAAGTTGTGGGAGGGTCAATGGGACCAACAATGTCGATGCCCACCCTCTCAAAAAGAACTCCCACCACTGGGAGAGGCACCATGAGTGCCACATTCTTGGCTACACTCTTGCCAGAGGTTTAGCAAGTGTGACAGCTCCTACATAATTTGTCAACTTCTGCACCCATCTTAGGCCAGGAGAAGTAGAGGAAGAGACTTTACTTGGTCTTCTTGAAGCTCAAGTGACCAGCCAAATGTATTTTATGGGCTAACTGTAGGAACTGGAGTCTTTTGGCAAGGGGCACTACAATTCTTTTGCAGTCCCCAGGGATAGACTCAGTCGGTTCACTGTAGAAGAGGCCATCTTCCCAGCTTAACCTGTACTTTCTAACTTCGTGCCCATCAAGTTGGTTAGCAGCCTGTTGTCGAATACCTTCAAGAGTAGGACACTCTCTCTGTCCTCTGCTGAAGTCTGCCCTGTTGGGCCCACCTTCTGCCAGTAAAGACTGCAGCTCAGGATGGTCAACAGGGTCAAGATCTCCAACTAAGACGGTGTCTTCTTCCAGATCTGATTCTTCAGAAACTGGTTCGACCACACAAGGTTGCACCTCACACTCTGCCTCAGCAGGCTGAGGAGTCACAGGTGTGACTTTGGACAATCTTGGGGATGTTCTTGTTGGTAGCACAGAGGTGCTGTCTGATAGGGAAGAAACCAGCAACAGAGCAAAGCAACAAATAAAAGGTGCGCTCCTTAAAACCCAAGCAGGGTCCGACCTTCCTGGCTACCCGGCCCACTGTAGCTCTGTACAGTGAATTCAACCAGAAGAAGGGGTCCTTGCTTGGAGTTTGGGTGAACTGGTTGGTCCCACCAGCTCAAGGGAAGAAGATTCTGGAAGATCCTCTCTGTCGTTGGAGTCTGAAGATTCTGACATGTAGTAGGGCATCACCGGGTGGTTCAGTCATTGTAGGGGTCCTCTTCTGTCAGCTCCTCTTCGGTTCTCTCGTTCCAGTGGTGACTCTGCTCTTCCAGACCCAGAGACCTGCTTTTTATGCAGTTGTCTCCCATCCACCCAGCCTGGCTGTCAATCACACAGCAGGGTGGCTGTCCTGGCGGGGACAGTTACCCAGCCAATCAAACAGGAGTGCGACTTGGGTTACCAAGGGAACCCATGGCAGGGGTTCTAAAACCCCTCCCTTACATCCTGCCTACCCAGACTTTCAGGCGCCTAAAGGAGAGCTTCTATGCAGAAGCCCGCGAAAAGACGGTGAACAAAGGAACCAAACCTGGTTTGGCACGTAGAGACACACACGAGAAAGACTTTACCAAAAAGAAATGGCAACTAAACCCAGCCGGAGCAATATTAAAAACAATATGGTTAAGCGGATTTAAGTTCGAGGCTACCAAGATAGCCTAAAACAATACCATGGTTATTTAAGATAACCACAGTAGAAAAAATAGGGTAGTTACCACTGCCACCAACCAAGTCTTAATGGAAAGGGAGCAAAACAATGCTCCAAGTGAAACAGATAAAAAGGGATAAGTAGTAACTCTTTCCAGTACTCCATGTAAGATGTTTTGTACTGGGTCTGTGGTTTTAGAAGAGACTAGTAAAGTTAATGGCAACTTAACATGTTCTGGGTGACAGTAGTCAGCCCCAGAAAATGGAGTCTGAGTGGGAAGTCTAAAAGACACCCCTGTGTCACTGCACTGAAGGTGCTGTGTAACACACAGTAAAAAGATGATGCCTGTGGAGTAGGTGAGGCTCCACAGTCTATGAACACAAAAATGTTAAACATACACAGCACAACACATGTAAGAGTGGGGAAAAGGGCTCTCACTCTTACCAGGTGAAAAAATAAATCCTAGAAATCCAGCTAAGCGGTACCGTTATTGCCGTCTTCCCCCTTCCCATTGAGCCCTATGGGGGCTCATTTAGGAATGCGGAATGGCTCTGGTGAATGGGGAATTACCGGTCCCGCTGACCTCGGAATGGACCGGTAATTCCTCCATCCACCAGACCGGAGTCAGAAGGGTTTTGGAGGCAGCCATGGCGCTAATAGTGCCATGGCTACCTCCAACCTCGTAATGAGGCCCTATGTGTGTAGACTTGCACAGTTTGAACCAGAACATATTAGTAGAGAGACATCCCCTATCTAATATATCATAAACTCTAGCCACATTAGGTGAACCCAAGTGGTTTTCTGTAATTGATCTGTTGGCCGCGTACCACCAGGTTCCACTCTCTGAACAGTCTCAACACCTGACAGCTTTTATTACTCCTGAGGGGACATTCAAATTCAGTCGGATGCCATTTGGACTGGCATCGGCTGCATCCGTATTCCAAAAAGTTATGGAGGAAATATTGAGGGGTTTAGATAACGTAACAGTGTTTCAGGATGATATATTGGTGTTTGCGGAAGATGAGTGTGAGCATAACAGAGTATTAAGAGCTGTATTAAACAGACTTAAAGAGGCAGGTTTGACAGTTCAAAGAAGCAAGATAGCTGTCAAAGAGGTGGAGTATCTAGGTCACAAGATATCAAAGGATGGTATTTCACCCAAAAGATCGCTCATTGAGAGTATCAGTAATGCCCCTCAACCCAAAGATAAGGACCAGTTGCGTTCATTCATGGGTCTGGCAGAATATTACCACAAATTTGTGAATGGGTTTGCGGTAATATCATCTCTGTTGAGAGACCTACTTAAGAAAGGTGTGAAATATGAGTGGTCTGAAGAATGCGAAGAGGCTTTTCTGTCAATTAAGAAGGGAATTACATAAGCACCATCTCTGGGAGGATTCATTTCGGGCAGGAAAACTTTTTTATCAGTTGATGCTAGTATTTTAGGATTGGGTGCCACGCTAGTTCAATATGATTCTGGTAAGGTTGAACACATAATAGCCTTTGCATCAAGACCACTGAGAGGTACGGAAAGAAATTATTAGGTCATAGAGAGGGAGTCATTGGCAGTGTCATGGGCTATATCACATTTTAAGTTCTTCTTATGGGGTCAGACATTTCAGGTAAGAACGGGCCACAAACCATTAGTTCAGTTAATGGGCAGTGTTGATTGGGCCAAAGGATCCCCAAGAATATCTAGGTGGATGGTGGAGTTGTTGGGATATCATTTCAAAGTATTCTATATACCCGGCAAAGAAAACGTTGTGGCAGACTGTTTATCCAGGTTGCCGGTGGAAAGTTATGGAGACACTGAAATTACCGAAACTCAGAAGTTCAGTATATTTGAAATTGAGTGTAATGCTATTAACAAAAGTGAATGGGTAAGTGCAGACGCGGAAGATTTGGTATTGAATCAAATTAAATTGTAGACAAGAGAGGGGTGGCCTCACAAAAAGGAAATTGGGAGAGGTTATGAAAGATAATATGAAGTGAGAGAGGAACTGAACTTGTCAGAGGACAGACACAAACTCAGAAGGGGAAATAAATTAGTACCTCCATGTGGTGTCAGATTCCAATTAGTGAAAGTGGCTCATCAAGGGCATTTGGGAATGGGAGGTACCAAAAGGTATCTGAGGCAATCATTTTGGTGGCCTGGGTTAGACAATGATGTAGAGAAGAGTGTCAGGAACTGTAAGGAATGTGTGAAGAGTGATAAAGGTAAAACAGCGAGAGAAGTTCCATTAGTTCCAGTGAGTGTGCCCAGTGAACCTTGACAGAAAGTAGCTGTTGACTTAGTGGGACCCATTCAAGATCTTAGTGAAGGTTATAAGTACTTGGTGGTATTGTTAGACTACAATACAAAATGGATAGAGTGGAAAGCACTCACTGAGGCCACTACAGTAGAAATGATATCATTCTTGGAAGAAGTGTTTTACAGGGAAGGTTTTCCTTCAGTGGTGGTCACCGATAACCGTGTACAATTTTGCTCAGATAGAATGTTGACATTTCTGAGAAAATTCAGTATTAAACATGTGAGGACAGCTCTGTATCATCCTAGGGCCAATGGCCTAGTAGAAAGGGCCAACAGATTTGTGAACAGTGGGATACAACTGGCATTAGCTTCAGGATTGGAATGGTTGAAAGTACTTAAAGAATTAATCTGGAACTATTGTATCACACCACATTCGATCACGAGAATATCTCCATTTATGTCATTGAAGGGCAGACAGCCGGGTACAAAACTTTGTCCAGGTTGGCTGGACATGGCAAATAGTGTTGATATAGATCGTGAGAAAATCATATTACTCATTAGGGAGGCACAGAACATGTATAAACAAAGGTTTGATGAGGTTAACAAAACCAAGGAAACAAAATGGGAGAAAGGTGACTTAGTTCTCATCAAGAATCCCAGACTAAGTCTCAAATGTGCAGAGAGCAAATTTCTGGTACCAAAGAAGATAGCAGCTATGTGAGGAAATGTAGTGATATTAGAAGGGGGAGAATGTTGGTCAATGTCAAAATTGGTCAAGTGCTTATCCATTGTTGATGAAGGTGAGAATGTGAAGTACAACTATGATGTCATTGGTAAATCCACTAACAAGGAGAACAAGGAAGGGCAGCACTGTTAAAAAGAAGGAGCTGTGAGTGATTCTGATGTAAATGCAAATACAGGACTGAGCCTAGGTAGAGTAAGGGATAGGCCAACATGGCTCAAAGATTTCTATGTAGAATGAAATTCAATCAGCAATTGCCAAGGGAGGAGATGTGTTATGATTGGCATTTGTGTGAAAATATTAATCCATGTAATCAAAACAGATTTTAGTTCATATATACTGTTGACATGTTACTGTAAGTAATTAGTTATGTTAAATGCTTTACATGAAGGCAAGCTACATTGTGAGCTCATTTGGTTCCAATTGAGAATGTTTATCTACGCGGTTATATTCTAGAATTGGGTTTAGTCAGTTGGAGTTTGTAACTTGGCAGTGCCTGCTGTCGCGTATGATTGCTCCAATAAAACTGATGAAACTATTTAAAAGTATGAAGACTCACTCAACATCATGTTCCATCGCTTCCCGCGATATCACTTCGGGGTGGGGTCAAATAGCATCACTTCCTGTATTGTCATCAGAGGTCAAGGATCATGTGATGTCACTTCCACTACCCCAGGCATTTTGGTGAAATCACGTCCCTGTCTGTGTGTCGTCTGCATAGGAGTAACACCTGAAGCCATGGGAGTGAATGAGCCCCACCAGGGGTTGCATATATACATTGAAAATAATAGGGAACAGAGAAGAGTTCTGGGGAACTCCACAGGACAGAGAGACAGAAGCTGAATGAAAGGGAATAGGAATAATAATGTGTGCCCTATCTGATAAGAAAGTGGAAAACCATGCCAATACCAGGCCTGGGATGTCAGCTAAGGTCAGGCTATCCAAAAGGATAGAGTGGTCAACTGTGTCAAATGATGCAGATAAGTCTAACAAAATCAGCACCTCCACGCCACCCTGATCGGACAGCCACACCAGATCATCAATAGCTGAAACAAGAACGCTCTCGGTCCCACGACCCTGATGAAAGCCAGACTGGAAGGAGCTTAACAAACCAGATTCTTCCAGGAACTTGTTAAGTAAAGGTTAAATTAAAGACACAAGAAGCTTCATTGGGAAAGAAAGAAGAGAAATGGGCTGGAAGTTTGCAGGGATAGAAGGATCCAAGGAGGATTTTTTAGGAAGAAGAACCACCAACATTTGTTTCAATACCGTAGGAATGATACCAGTGATGCAAGAATCATTTACTGCTTGGGTAACACAGGGGGTCATTTTAGGCATAACTTCCTTCCACATATTCAAAGGGATTGGATGAGGAGAAGATGCCAATTTGAGTTTGGCAGTGGCCAACAAGATATCCTTTCTTGAACAACGGAGAAGGTAGACCAAGACCAAGCAGACGTTTCCAGATTAGAGGCATCCTCTGTATACACTGTGGCAGATATACTTGCCAGCATGTCAATGATTCTTTTAAAAGAAAAAGAGGAAAGAGAATCACAAAGGGCCTGCAAGGGAAACACAGTCAAAGAGGAATTTGAGTAAGATGAAAGTGAACGTACTAAGGAAAAGAGGTCCTACGGCTGATTTAAAGCATTTAGCCCTACAAATAGCGCTATGATACGCCATGGAGGCAGCTCAAAATGCCTGCCTATTACTACAAAGATAGCTCAGGTGCCATTTGGGCTCCGCTTGTCGACATTTAAGACGCAGGGCTTAAGGATCGTCCGAAAACCAAGGCTGCTTTGGACTTTTATGGGTTTTAACCAGATGGATAGGAGCCATGTCATCAGCACTTAAAGTAGATGCTGGTACAAGGGCAGATAGGCCAGTCTTCTGGACACTAGCACACTGTCCTGTGAGCTGTAAAACAATATCACCCTTGTTCACCAAACACCAATTACATTTAAGAACCTCTGCTGAAGCGAGTTCTGGTCAAGCCACAATTCCTAGGATGGTAAAAGGTACAACAAAGTGGTCTGACCATATGGTCTGAAACTCAGGATAAACCTCTTATAACAATGAAATAGAAAAAACGAGGTCAAGAGTATTGCTGCATTGATGAGTTGGCTCATGGACCAACCAAGTGAATCCGCAGTCCCCAATGCAGTAATAAAAACTGAGCTAAGAGTGGATCTGTCTGGCGATTAAAACTAAGATTAAGATCACCAACAATTAACAAGTTAGAATATTTAAAATGGAGATCAGCCACTAACTCCATAAGCAAGGCCCCAAAAAGCGGGTCGGATTGATGAGGACGATAAACAACTAATATATATAACATCATTGAAGAAGGTAAGGTGCAACAGACAAACAAGGCTTCCATTTTAATTGAATGCATCAACGGGAGGACAAGCAGCCTAAGCTGGGATTTATAAACAATTGCACTATCTCCCCTGGGATGGGAGGAGACCTGATCCAGGTGGACAATAAAATAATTGTCACGAAGAAGACGCAATAAGTCTGGACCATAAGCGTCCGTAAGCTAAGTTTCTGTGATGCATACAATATCAGGTGCATGATCACCAATGAGATCATGGCAAGATGCACCATGAGCCACTAATGAGCATGCATTTATGAGAAAGCAATGGAAGAAATTATCAAATAGAACAGAGGTAAATGGCTTAATTGGAGAAGGAGGAGCCATACCTAATTGCAGCACTGTGTCTGCAGAGGCAAAATTCAGTAGCTCATCACGCGAGAAGGAGTGGATCATTAGGCACACCCACTGCACTGTCTTGCCTGCTGGCACATTAATTCAGGTAGGAGAATCAAGTGACCGTGCTAAAAGCTGCAAGTGAAGAAGACTCCACCAAGCATGTATGTCTGCTGAATTCCCCCTCAGTACAAATAAAAGAATCACACATTGCTAAAACAAGGGAAATATAGGGAAGGGAATATTAAAAAAGAATTATCAGAGTGACTAGAAAATTAACAAAATATGTAAATAACAGGTTTAAAATACAAAATACAGCATGCAGCAGAGCGCTACACTACCTACTCTAGTAACTAAATTATTATATACAGCTAAGGAGAATGCCCAAAAATGAGGCTACCAAGCACATAATACTAGCACACATAACAGACAGTGCAAGGAACGGAGAGCAGTTGTTCATGAATCACAGTAGGGTGCACTGCAGAAATTTGTCAGGGCATGAAATTACATTGTTCAACAGAAGGCCATTGCTAAGGATACAGGGATCAGTGTTTCATGATGGGCAATGGGAGTGGGCAATGATGCAGTGAGCAGTAGAGGGATTAGTTGGGTTTGAGGGGATGTAGGAGCAACAATAAATGATTGTTGTAGCGCAGTATGGAACAAATATGTACATTATTTGATCTGGATAGATGAGAGACATGAACCGGTCCACATAATGCCTCATATGTGATGTTACTTATGTTTCAGGTCCACAGAGTCAACATATCTGGGGTCTAACACCAGCTGCACCAAGGTGATGAGCATTGCAGCACTGTAGAGTGGGACAGGAGCAGTGATGGATCATTCCTTAGCGTATGGGACCCAGGCATAAGCCCAGCCGCCTCCTGATAGGGGGGGACTGTGCTCCCTTGTCATGCTGCATAGCCCTGCCCTGGTAGTGCCCCAAGCAGACCTGATGCCCTTCAATAACCACCTGGTGGCATTAAAAAGAAAGATGATGGGGGAAGAAAAGGCCCAAGAAGGCTGGGAACACACATTGAACAAGAGAAGGTTCAGCAGTAATTACTGGTCAAGCGCATCCTCATAAAGTCTGGCTGCAAATCCATCACCATTTTGATTATTTTCAAAGGCTTCTGTCTTTTTGCATCTTTCCTACTCCCC
Organism: Ambystoma mexicanum; assembly: GCF_040938575.1. Lineage (NCBI taxonomy): Eukaryota > Metazoa > Chordata > Amphibia > Caudata > Ambystomatidae > Ambystoma > Ambystoma mexicanum. Next base: position 555,462,317 of record NC_090932.1, read on the forward strand.
GGGGTCCAAGCAAAGTGGCTCCAAGTGACTTGTCAATGTAACTACCAATGCCAGGAAGAGAGTCCACAACAACAATAGAGAAGCCCTACTGGAGTACAAAGAACATAGAATGGAGAAAAAAAGAAGTGAACAAATTGTTTTTGTCAACACATATAGTACTAATATGTCCAATATTTTCAAAAAAATCATTGGTAAGCATTGGAATATTATGGAAAAATGTGACCAGTCCTTTTCTAGACCTATCATCGCTTTCCAAAGAAGCAGGAACATTAAAGATCTGACTACCCGGAATGATATTAGCCTTGGACCTATTAAACAACCAACTTTACCCCAGCAATGGGGTTTAACTGATGTGGTTGGACACCACCTGTGCGGCACTGCCCATGCTGCTCAGGCTCCAAAAAGAGCCTCACAATAGATATAGGACTACCTAAAGTATGGCAACTGAAAACCTTCACCAATTGCAATTCACCAATGGTGATTTATGCAATTTGGTGCCCGTGTAAACATTTCTACATAGGCAAAACAGAATGGAAAATAAAAACAAGGATTAGCAAACATAAAAGTTTCTTAAAAAACTGCACGTGTAATGCACCTCTTGTTGATCATTGGACAGAATTCCAACATAGGATGGAAGACATCAGTTGGTCAGTTGTATACAAACTAAAACAGGGTGTAGACATCAATAAAGACAAAAATGTACTCTTGAAAAAAGAACAAGAAATAATTTTTCTAATAAAGAGCAAGCTGATGGGGCTCAACGAAAAAATTGAATGGAATACCTAGATGAGTCCCTTTTCAACCAAGATACTTTAGTATTTCGAGACACTGGTTGTATCAATCCTCCACACTGTATAACTAATGAAATTGTGCCCAACTAACCTTGTTCAAGTGAACTGGAGACACAGCGATAATCATGAGTGACGTTACAGACTACGAGATTAATCATGCGTTAACAGCAGTGGCACCTTAGTTCTTAGTTGCAACACGAAGCTCGTTCAACATGACTTCTGCTCAGCACACAATGAAAGGTAGTCATTAAAAGCGGACTAGCTACGAATTACCAAAGCCTAACGTTGTCATGGCAACTCAAGGCTCTAAGAAGGACTCGCTTGGCAGCACTGCACTGACGCCAGTGTGTATGTAACAGTGAAGTCCGGTGGAGAATCACGCATGAACAAACGGGGAGAACAAACACGCAAGGTAAGCTTATCCCGCGCTATCCCCAGTAGCCCTTGCAACTACTTCCCTGTAAACTTAGTGAACACATTGCGCTAATTCAGGAACGTGTATATTTTGCCGTCCTGATTACAGCCTTTGCCGTGCCAATTAACTCTGCTTTAAGACCGGAGGTGTGGTGATATTTCAACGAAGTTCCCCCTTTTGACTGCGCCGGCGGACCAACGAGTATTACTGGTACACAGCGGACATATAGCCCACAACGGTCTTCAAACATGAGTTGACCATGGAGGTAAGACCTCCGAGCACGTGAATAGTTTAAGATGCACCAATAACTTACAGTTACTGTAAGAATAAACCATCAACATTAAACAGGACGGTGCGGCACATTACATGCTTTCCTGTGTTCAAAGTAAACGGTAGGAATATTTGTACCATCTCTAGCACAGTCAAGACAAACTGTTATATATTATTGAAACTTGACCTAGCGGACTCCCTGTTTTGTTTCCCCAGGCTAACAGACTAACGGTTTATCTCAGACAGTTTCAGCCACGATCGACGTCAACGCTTGCCAGCCAGATGGTTACTGACTCGAGGTGCTACTGAGCGTGATACCTCTTTCAGATAGACTACAGTAACATAGTGTGCAATTTAAGAACAACGGACCCTTGCCATGTCAGGTATAACCGAATGAGCCAGCCTAACCAAACCAGCTGGTCTAACTGTATTTAGCAGAAAACTGCACTTCTAATCCTGATCACTTTCTTTCCCCATAGGCTGGTGTAATTTGAGAAAGAAACTTCGAGGAGCAGTTTTTTTATGCCTGCAGTAACTGACGTTACACCATCCAATCCAAGAGCTGATATTCAGCTTATTTTTCCCGCGGGAACCCCTGCCTGGTAAGATAACGTAATTACCCTTTTATGGGTTAGAAAGATGGTGGCAACTGAATATAATTTTGAAATTTTATAATTGTTGTGTTTTTCACTCGCCGTTTGAATTTATTTAAGATGTATTATAGAAAAACAAGCTTATGTATTTCGTTTGTCCTGTGCTTCTTGGAAGCTTTTAGATACTCATTAACTATTAAAAATATGTTTTTTTGAAATGTGTATCTGTACTAGTATTAAATGTGATGGTACAGTGCTGAATTTTGTTCTTCCCTTGAATGGCTAAACAGGCGTTTGTTGTATGCAAAAGTTAAGGTTGATAACCTTGCTGAAGGGTTGGCCTGTTGGTATTGCGTCCTTCAAACCTCCTTTGGTTGTTTTGTTCCATTATGAGGTACTACAACTGGCAAATCGACTGATTAGGGACTGTGGTGAGGGATGAGATTTGTGCAGTAAAACAGATGGCACTTCAAAATCGTCAAGTATTGGATATGTTAAAAGCAATGGAGGGTGCCGTTTGTCACAAAATAGGCAACAGCTACTGCACCTTAACTCCGGCCAATAATGCAGCTAATGGGACATTGACTGAATCGATATAGGAAATTTGCACACTCCATGAGACAACAGCGAGAGAAACGCAGGCAGTATTGTTGGGCAGTTGGTTTGACTCTTTGTTTGCATGGGTCCCCACGTGGTTGGTGAAAATTTTTAAAGTGACTGTCCCAGTGCTCGTTCTGGTGCTCATCGCCTTCTGCGTGGGCTAGCTGATATCGTGACACTGTAAATTTAAAAAAGGCAGGAAGAGCAATATAACATCCATGAATGTTGGTGGGGAAGAGGGTAAACCACAGGGTAAAAAAATGGGGTGCTACACAATCCGGAGTAAATGAGTGTGATGCACAAGCGGTACTTACAGTGCCGGCTGCAAACGTGGACAAGTATGATGGTTTTTTGGGTAGCATGCTCAGCCGATGGGCAGGAGAGTATGATAAAAGACTTGTCCCTGAGGGAATATGAGAAAGAAGGTGGGGGGGACATGAACAGGGTAAATGAGGTTGTGGATCCCCAAGATAGTAAGTAAGACAATGGTGGGCAAAATAGTGTCGATTGATAGATCGATCGAAGGAGGGAATGTGGTAAAGGTGCACATTCAGCGCCTCCCTACCAGTTGCATGACTGATAGGGAAGGGGCGGGGGCACTCCTGGAGATGGGGGCATAATTGACAGCAGCTCAGTGTAACCTATGTGCCATGTGCGCAGGTGCAGCTAGAGGGGTCTGCGAGGAAGAACAGGGTTGGGGGCCCCAAAAGGGGCATGGGACAAAAATGGGCACGCTGGGGATAGGCATATGGGGCAGGGGTAGTGTATAAATTAGGTAATACAGCTTAATGTGAATAACATAACAGTCATTGTGGAGCATAGGCCACAGGTAAGCAAACCATTTGTCAACCTGCATCCACAGGCCTTGTGTCTTGAGCAGAACATACTTTTGAATGGATTTTGTCCTCACACATATTCCTCATCTTATGATATGATATATTCCAGCTTCAGCTGCTCCAGATTCTTTTTTACGGCAGAGGGCGCTCTGCGTCTATGCAGTCGACTCAATGTCCCTTGAGGGCTTCCATCCAGGAGTCAACGTCAGTATAAAAAGAACATGCAGCACTTGGCTTCAGTTTTGTTTTTCGGTGATAGCTAACACTTCGAAGAATTACGGCGCACTTCCATTTTTTCGGTGATAAAACTTTGAGTATGATGGCTTCAATTTCCACACCTTCAACCCCGAAGACCATGTTCAAAAAGTGCTAAAACTGCAGCAGCAAGATGTCCCTCATGGTCCCCCATTGGGTGTGTCTTTGGTACCTTGGTGTCAAGCATAGTACAGCCAACTGTAAATCCTGTCAGTCTATGACCAGTAAGGCTCAGAAAGAGCGTAAAGGGAAACTAGCGGCGGGTAGGCCCCCTCTAAATCCCCTTCAATGACTCCATATAAAAAACAATCATCTTTTCCTCGAAGGAAAAGGTAAAAAAAACACTCATGCTCCGGGAGCGGGTCCCACCATTCCTCGCCATCTTCGAGGAAGTCGAAGAAAAGCCCTTATAAATCAATGTCTTTGAGTTCATCTGATTGCTCCCCGGAGAGAAGTATAACCTGTCCAACTAAATCCTCAACTTCAGCTGAGTGCGAACATTTCAGACAGAAAATGTTGAAAATCTTCAAGAAAGAGACTCCGACCCTCTTGAAGGAGAAGGTAAAAATTCATGCTCTTGTTGAGACACCTAAGGCAGACAAGGAAAGACCTAGGGCTACATCCTGCACACCTTCGAGCCCGGGATGTAAACTGTAGAACCCTCGACATCCTTCAAGATTTTGACACTTTTGAGTCAAGGGTCAAGCCCTTCAAGGGCTCTGGCGAAGACAAAATCGTTGGAAAAGTCATTGATACAGTTAGTGTCGAAATCATTGATGCCTTTGGCGAAATCATCAACACCTTTACCTTCTAAGTCTAAGGAAATTCAGAAATCTTACAAACCTCTACCAAAGAAAGATTTCTTTGTCTTATCTTCAATGTTGTTATAGAAGAATCCAGACTAAAGGATTTATATGAACATTTGCAATCAGCTAGTGGGGTTGACACTTCACCTGAGATGGAATTTGGCAAGCCAGATGCAGCAGACCATGCTGATGCCTCTTATAGGCACCTGATGACAAGAGTCATTGACTTTCTGGGATGGGGCAGACATGCTCCACCATTTGAGCAAGATGACCTAACAAATATTTTGGATAAAGGTCCACAAAAGGATCCCATAGTTCCCTTTCATGTATCTCTCCAGAAAAGAGTTATAGCGAATTGGGAGGTTTCTGAGTCGAGCCTGCAGTTAACAAAAACTTCACCAAGAAATACAGGCCATCTAGTAGCGACCCTAGCTATCTGTCAAAACACCCAATACCTGAAAGCCTAGTTGTTCAGGCAGCGATATCTAACTCAAAACAGACTGCATACCCTATTATCCCACCAGATAAGGATGATAAGCATTTTGACGCTTGGGCAAGAAAGGCCTTTTCGGCCAGAAGAATGGCACTCAAGTCTGCAAATGCCACTTGCGCTGTAGCAAAATTCACATTCACCCTGTGGGCGGATATTCTCGAAGGAGAGGAGAGAGACGGCTTCCTGGGCATTGTAAGAGATGGCAAGGAGGCTACGTGTCAGTCTCTACAATCAGGATTGGACTCAGCTGATAGCATCAGTAGAGCCATGGTGGCAAGCACAGTAATATGCAAATGTGTGTGGTTGAGAAAGTCATGTTTTCCACCGGACATGAAGTCCAGGCTCCTCAACATGCCCTTTGATGGCACCCAGCTGTTTGGAAGCAAAGCTGATGAAGCTTTAGAGAAGCTGCAGACCTCAAAGGCAGCAGCCAAATCCCTTGGAGCCGCCATCTGACAGCCACAACCCTCTCATCCCAGTGCATCATCTTGGAGGGGTAAGTCCTTTCACTTCTACTGCTTACTTGGAAGGGTGAGAGGACTGGCTAGTCAAAGGGGTCATAGAGGATTCCCTCGTGGTGGATGAGGGAGAAGTGCAAAGCATGCCCAGGCAATGGCTACTTTACCCTCAGCCGCTGCAACCACCTCCAAACCTCTCTGAAGCCTTAACCCACAAGACCCCAGCTGGAGGCAGACTCTCACTGTATTTGCAAGAATGGCAAGGCATTACTTCAGATGCATGGGCGTTGGAAACAGTAACCCAGTAACCCAGAGTTACTGCATGCCCTTTCTAAAGAGGCCTCAGAACCATCCACCGGAGAGCCACTGTTTCAGGGTTCCAGATCCATTCCTTATGCAGGAAATGTTGAGCCTGCTAGAGAAAGGTGCTATAAACCAGTATGAGTACTTGTGACGGAGTGGAACAAATGGTGGTACTCTCCTTATTTTCTAATCCCCAAGCAGGACAGAGGATTGAGACCTATTTCGGACTGGAGACGCATGAACAAGTTCCTCAGGAAGGACAGGTTCAAAATGGTCACACTTTCTCAGATCCTTTAGGCCCTCCAGCTCCAGGATTGGACGGTGTAATTGGACCTTCAGGGATCTTACTTTCATGTGCCAATCCATCGCAAACACAGAAAGTACCTGAGGTTCGCAGTTCCTGGTTCTCGTTATCAGTTTTTAGTTCATTCTTATCTCACCCAAGGGTTTTCATCAAGTTAATGGTGGTGGTGGTGGTGGCAGCGAGTATCAGGAGAGGGGGGATTCATGTCTACCCCTATCTGGATGATTGGATGATCAGGGCTTGTTCTCCCAAATAGGCCCTAGAACATTTTAGCATAACCTGCCACTCTCTCCACAGACTGGGCTTCTTCCTCAATTAAACAAAGTCCCACATGGTACCATCTCAAAGACTCCAATTCCTCTCAGCGGTGCTGGATGCGTCCTTGGCAAAACCCTTGCCACCTGAGGTGAGGGCTCAGAACATTCTGCAGATGGTCACCAAATTTCAGAGTGCCCAGCGTCTTACGACCTTCGACTTTTTGAGGTTGCTCAGCCTCTTGGCATCCTGCATTCTCTTGGTGCCACAGGCTCGCCTGAGAATGAGATCCCTTTAATGGGCCCTCAGGACGCTGTGGTCTCAATTCTCAGGCAACATTTCAGACTAACTTCAGGTTCCAAACAGGATCACACAGGATCTTCTATGGTGGACCTGCAAGCACAATATTCTGAAGGGAAAACCTTTTTGGCAGCCATGGCCGAAGATTACAGTAGCTACGGATGCCTCACTCACAGGGTGGGGAGCTCACGCCGATGATCTCACAGTCAGTGGTCATTGGTCTCCATCAGAGTCCAGACTACACATCAACCTTTTAGGGCTAAGGGCAATCTGACTAGAGCTGAAGGCCTTTCTGCCCTATGTACGCGGAAAGAATGTTCTGATAATGACAGACAAAAAACGATGGCCAAGTACTACCTCAACGAGAGAGGAGGCATAGGGTCACAACCATTGTGTAGAGAGGCAATGCAGCTCTGGTTCTGGGCAATTCAAGACAGAGTCTCCCTATCAGCAGTTCACCTAGCCGGAGAGGGGAACATGGTGGCAGATGCTCTGAACAGGCAGAGCACAGTCTCGCATGAGTGGGAACTAGCTCAGGAGGTCCTTCAAGAGATCTTCACCCTTTGGGGAATCCCTCAAGTGGATCTGTTCGCGACCAGTGTCAACAGGAAGTGAGCACTGTTCTGATCCAGGGAATTTCACCCAAGAGGAGGTCTAGGAGACCCATTCATAGTGGACTGGGAGTTTCCACTTCTATACGTGTTTCCTGCAGTCCGCATCATTCCTCACATGATCAGGAGGTTGAGAAAGTTTGGGAAACCCATAATCCTAATTGCTCCAGATTGGGCCAGGAGGATGTTTGTTTGTTTGTTTATTTATAGTGCACGGCTCACCCTTAGGTATCTGGGTGCACTCCAAGAAAATGCAGTTTCATAGTTACATACAGAGATAATAAAAAGACAGTACAGGATATATAATCTATGTACATGATATACATTAAGAAATAAAAAGAGTACGGTAGTCATTTACAGATAGAGATGCTAAACAGAGTTCAGAGGGAAGCGGGCTAGATAGGCTAATACGGAGCATCATTCGTGATGAGCCAGTTCTTCATATTTTTTCTGAAGCAGTGGAAGGATGTGGTATGTGGACCTTCTGAACATGTCCATCCTCTCTCCAATGCACCTTCCACAAAGAGAGGACCTTCTCTCGTGAGAGGAGGGTTGGGTTCTACATTTAGATGTCAAGACACTCAACCTTTATGCATGGTTTCTGAGAGGTTGAGAAGTAAGGATTGGGACCTCCAGGACGACATAATGGAGATTTTGTTTCAGCCAGAAGGCCAGCAACGAAATCCTAATACTGCTGCAGTTGGAACACATTCTGCAGTTGGTGTAGGGAAAAGGATGTTGACCCTTTTTTTCAATGCAATACACCTATGGTGTTGTTTTTTTTGTTACATTTGGCTAATCTGGGGCTCTAGATTGGGACCATTAAAGGATACTTGGCAGCACTTTCAATCTTCAAGTGCACCTCAGAAGAGATATATTTCAAAATACCATTGATCATACAATTTCTTAATGGGCTCACTAATCTGTTCCCTCCTACACCTTTACCGGTCCCAATTTGGGATCCTAATCTGGCATTAAAATGTCTTCTATTTTGTTATTTTGTTTATCTCTCTCTCAGAAACTCATTTTTCTCCTGATGAACCATTGTGATTATCAACGGGGAAACACATGTTGAGAAGATATTATCATGTTGAAGACATTTTATTGTTTTAAACTAAAGTTCTGAAGCTTTGAGAGAATATATTGGTCACTAATAGGTGAGATGATAACCCCTAGAGAAGCATTTTCAATACAAGACACATTTTTTGGTTGAATAATAAAAGATTGTTAACAAAGAAGACATTTTTGTCGTATTTTGACTCCCATATGGAAACTATATCATAAAGGTTGGCGCATTTGAGTTCATGTTTCCCACTTTTTTCAAATTCTGCCTATTTCAAAATGCACAGATTGGCCGGGTAAGATCCCCCAGAAGGCCTAAGAGCCGATTCCACAAGGGGCATAGCAACATCTTCGTCTCTTCAAAGAGGGGTGCCGATAAAAGACATTTGTGCAGCAGCCACTTGGTCTACCATCCGCACTTTTACAAAGCATTACTGTCTGAATTCATACTTAGCCAGGAACGAGGATTTGGGAAATCAATCTTATACTCAATCCATGACAAAGCTTGAAACTGAAAATTCTTACTCCCTCCTCCAAAACCTAACACTGCTTTGGGAGTCTATCATAAGATGAGGAATACGTGGGAGGATGCAATCCATTCGAAGAACAAGTTACTTACTTCTGGTAACGTTGTTTCGACTGGATGTTCCTCCCACGTATTCCTCATCGCCCCTCCCAGCCTACCCCGCTGTAGATATTCCAGGCATAACACTTTATGCTCTTTCAGAGTCTAGTACTGTATAGGACGCACTGAGGTTGGTTATTCTGCATGAGGAAGGCATGAAAACAGAACTGAAGCCAATCAGTGCTGCACATGCTATATATACCGATGATGATGTTGACTCTGGGATGGAAGCCCTCGAGGGACATCAAGTCAACTGTATCGATGCACACAGCGCCCTCCACCAAAACAAATGTTCCGAAGCAGCAGATGCTGGAAGATATCATATCATATCATAAGATAAGGAATACATGGGAGGAACATCCAGTCGAAATAACGTTACCAGGGATAAGTAACTTGTTCTTCTGAAGCACTCTCCTACAGTGGTGTGCTGGAGAAATGTTGCAAGTTGGCGTTCTCAAGAGACCTCATTCACTAGAAAATGAGACCAGCCGATACTTTCAGGGCCAGCGAGCTGGGCACCTGGGCACTCGCTGGGAAGTGTAGAGAACCGAAAATAAATGCAGACAAATAAGAAGTTAAACGATGGTGGGGGAAGCAGTTTCAAATCGCCACTTGGCAGAGGGGTCCGGGAAGAGAACTGTGGGGCAAGGGGGTGAGCCGGGAGGGGACCGAATACGGGGAGAGTTTCGGTGCCCCTATGGTGCAACAGTGTTTTGTGTCCTTGCTGATCTCCACGGACCACCTCATTGATCGGATGCTGTGCTAATGTCTCCTCTGTGCCAGAATCAGGTTATTTTGTGTGTTTGATGGGAACTGACCACTGGCAGATTAATAAAGCTCCAGTGGCCAGTATAATCATGCAATGTTAATAAACGTCACTGTGGAGCAGAGTGGGAAGGTTTGCGACATCACAAGGTGTGGTGTTGGATGATGGGGACGACGATGGCTTGAACCAATCAGTAATGGTGAATGTATGTTTAGCTATAGGGGATCAAAGTAGTCCAACCAATAAGCTTAGTAGGCTGATCCAACAACTGATACAATTTTGGGTATGCTAATTATGTGAGGAATGCATACCTTCAAGTCCTGATCACATTGAATACTTTGAACTTGGTGCCTCTGTTTTGCCAGAGTGTAAATAAAGAGTCCCAAAAACCTTAGGTAAGCAAGTGAAGCTGTTCATTGGGAGTGTAACATTTTAGTTTTTAGGGAAAAAGTAACATTGCAATCCTTGTGTGCTGGGGGGCACAGGAAAACAATTTTAATTGTGTCCCTTAGTAATACACATGCATTTCCTTTAATTCTGTTTTATGTCAAGTGCAATTTTGTATCTGTCAGACTCATGTGGTCTGTTTTAGTCTGAATCATCAGCAGTGAGGATGAAATAAATGTATTTCCAGCATCTCTGATGATTTACAAAATATTGCAACTTTGTTACCTTTAAAGCAAAGGCAATAATTCCTATGGTGGGTGCTTGGGTCTAGCTAAGGAATTGGAAAGGGATGTACCACTACTGTGATTAGAGGTATCCCCAAGGTGTCTGGATATGACCCTGCTTCCATGGTGGTCATTGGTGCTTGCAGATGTGCTTCTTAGACTTTTCAATGCCACAGTGCTGGGACCCAGTGGGTATGTTCTGGAGATCCCTGAGTACCTCCTCTTGGTCTAGCATTCACTAATTTAGCAGGTCTCCTGGGACTTCATCACATATCTCCTACTGTTCCTTGGACTCTCCTCTGGTAGATTAAAGGGGTAGCGGCTTAAATAGGGCACATTCACTTTTTTACCTGCCCGCCAATATACTAATGAAAATATGTGGCGTTGCATGGCAAATAACCACCACTTAATCCTTTTATTGGGAGGATGGTCAGTGAAAAAAGTGAACATTCGACCTGTTAAATAATGCCTAACATTGTCTAAGACACCTCAAATTGCCAAGCACTCTAACACCACCATGGCATAGTTTTTCTCTCTTGGTGTAACTTCCTGCTGAAGAATATGATTGGTTGTTCCACTTGATTTCTGTTTGGAGAGAGCACTGCTCTTGAACCTACTATGTTTGCGTCCATTTGCTATATGAAAGGCTTATTGAAGACTGACATTTTTAAGAGTGGTGGTTAGCATAGTGAGTGCTTCAATTCTCAAAAGCTTCTCACCCTACTGCCTTTTAGTATGCTTTGACCACTTCAGCTAGTCCGTGAGGAGTCCAGTATTGGTTGAGAAATTAGGAAAACACTGCAATAGTATCTGACAAGGCGCAGAAATGCTCGCAGTTCTCTCTTGGTTTAAGTGATGGGGATAGTCAGGATACAGTTGACCTTAGCCATTTGTGGGTGTTCTGTTTCTCTTTCCAGTTGCAACACCAGTTAGCAGAGTAAAATTAATTTTTGCACAACATTTCTTTTGGATTTCAGTGAATATGGTACTCCTGAGGATTCCAGCTAAAGCATATTGTTGGGTTATGTGAGTCAAAGGTCTGGTGGGGCTCAAAAATAGCTTATATGACCCTTTGGAAGGTGGTTGGTGCTCCATGCTGCTATGTCTTCTTCTGAACCTCGGACTCCAGTGGTATCTGCCTTTGGCTAAGTCGAATGTGGATAGGAAATTGGCTGGCCCAATCCACCCGATGACTTTGTCAATGCAATGCATTTAATTCTATTGAAGCATAAAATGTTGTTAATTTGCAAAAGTTAATATAGAACTTAAACATTCTGTTAGGTTTGGGACCACGTTTATTGGGGAGGCCTTTGGTACTGTGAAGGAATGATGATTCCCAAGTTCAGTATTTTCTGTAATTCCATCTCAACAGCTCTTTGGCTCATTTCTGGTTGGCGACAGTGCCGAACGTGGATTGCCTTCTCTGGATGTGTTTCACCTCATTGTAGAAATCCTTGAGTTCGCCCTGGATTTTTGATGAAAACATCATCAAACTGTGGGAGCAAGTCATCCTAATCCTGGGCTTGCTGGTGCCAGGTTATCCAGAATCGGCCCTTTCTAGTGAGACTGTAGTTGATGTTGTCTGTCCTTCAGCTGGCATGGTATGAGTGTTGGATCATCCGCCTTCCTCGTGATTTTAACAAATCGATATGGTATGAGCATTTGATATGGAAGAGCAGACTTTCTCTAATCTTCCTGCTTGATGTGGTAGCTGCAGTCACTGAGGACTTCTATCACTTTGTATGGTCCTTGCCACTTGGCTGTTAGTTTATTTGTGGAGGTCAGGGTAGGATTAAGGTTGTACACAGCAAATATTCTTAATTCGGCTCCCTGATTTTACAACCTCATTTTTTTCACTTTTCAGGTATTGATGTTCTAGGGAATACATCACCTCTCATTGGTGGCTTGAACACACTTACTAATCTCTTTCCTTGACTCCTCTTGTCCTTCTCAGACTTCTTTCAAGATGTCCAACACTTCTTAAGGCTTCGTTCTGTACATGAGCTCCGAGGATGAATATGGAGTTGGCCTGTGATATTGTCTTTGCAGTAACAAGTTTCAAGGTAGCAGGTCATCCTAATTCCAGACATCTTCATAGACCAGTGGTTTATTCAATAAGTTCTTTAAAGTTTGGCTAAAGGTCTCAACCAATCCATCAGAATGGTGGTGATGGATTGATGTGTAAAGGTATCTATTTTCATGGTGTTCCTCTGGTCTGCCTTGATTTAGTCCATGAAGGGAGACACCAATCTGTGAGGATCTGTTTTAGGAAACACAATTAGGAGAAGTAGGGAATGAGGTGTTGCAGAATATTCTTGTTTTTCTTTGGTTCTCATGGGGAAGTCCTTTGCATATCGTGTGACATAATTTATGCTTGCCAAGATGTTCAGATACATTGCCCTGGAGGGACTCATGGGCCCAATTACATATATTCCAATTTGTGAAAAGGGTACATTAGTAATGAGGAGAGGTAGTAATGGGGTCTTCGTAACATGGAGTAATGCTGTATTTCCTGATATTCCCATGGCCAAAAGGATTGGATCAGAACATGCTGGTCACCCCTTGATGCCCTACTGATAGGTGGGAGTGGGCTAAGTCTAGGATGGTTTTCCAGTATTTTACTTGTACCAAGAGTTGGCATCGGGTTTGACCTCCCTCCTGGACATCAATTGTGAACCGGGAAAGTAAGCCCAGGGTTCTGCGATCCAGTACTTGTGAAAATGCATGACCAAAGGTGGTCTTCACGCTGGCTTCTGCCGTTTAGCATTCCCAAACTCCTCCCTAATTTTGGTGCCTGGGGTCTTGTCAGATGGGAATGTGATTTAGGTCAGGGTGGGTACTGGAGGGCTGTTTATTCTGTATGTTATGCAGAAAACATAGACCCCATTCTGGAAGACACAAACCCAGAATCCCCCCTTTCTGACACTTCTAACCACAAAGTTCTCTTGTCTTCTATGTGGACATCAGCCTAAAAAATTAGCTGAGCGAATGCACCTCCTTCATTGATCTTAAAATTGTCAGTCCCATGGTTGAATAGAAGGACCTTCACTATACACTGGTGTCCAAGACAATCACCCTAGAACCACATGAAATCCAAATTTCATTGCCGGGCCTGCCCTGTGGGGCTATCTGTCTCTAAGTCCCCTCTGGAAGGTGATCCTCAGACTAGTGGAGATTAACATCCAAACCTTTGGGGGAATCACCAGGTGATAAATATTTAACTGGTACAGACCTTTTAAGCCTGGGGTTACAAGAGGAGGTGCACAGGCCATTGTGTCATGTGTGAATGGGAAGCAAAAAATGGGTGACACAAGAATGCTCTTCTCAACGAAATACCATTTATTTATACAAACAAAACAGATGAAGGATTCTCCAAGAACAACATTTGTGCAAAGAAAAGATCTCTTACAAAGTTCCCTGCTTGGTCTTTTCCTAGCTCTACTTTAATGTCCAATGGAACAGCCTGGTCTTTACCTTCAGTTAAGGGATATCAGGGTTCCCAAATGACTTCCGTCGAGTCTGGGGTAAAGGGCCATACAAAGGCCAACACATCAGAGTCTGGGCATAGCCTTACGTTGTCCTCAATACGTCTGAGACAGGGGTAGACCTTTCTCTGCACCGGTCGAAACACCCATAGTTTCAATGACAGGCTAGGGAACTTTGCTTTCAACAGTTTACCTCCCTATTCTAGGGACCTGGTCCCCTGGGGAACTCCTCTCCGTGATTCTCCTGTTGTAGCCCCCTTTCCCCTGGTGAGATTAAGTTGTCCAACCTCCTTCTCAGGCCTTATAGCAATCTCCTCCTCTATCTTTTCTTTGTCCTTCATGTTAAATAGTAATGGTTCCCCCTTCAACCTCCTCATCTCAACCTCTCTGGATGTTAGCAATTCTTCCTTCAACCTCAATTATCTCCCTTCAGATGGTAAAAGTTCTCATTCGTAGTATTGCTTGCTAGCCTCCAACACTCTCCTCCAAGGTCTCCTCTTAATAACTCTCTAGCTGGCCAATCTTATCCAAACACCTTGCTCGAGTTCTTTCTTATACACCCCACATTCTTTGACTGGGCAAACTGTCTTTTAGTCACTTTTCCCTTTAGGTGGTGGTTAGGGGTAGGGCTTGCATCTGTGTAGTGAGGGGAGGTCTGTGATAGGCCTATGTTTCTGTGATCAGGCAGTTAAAAAGGGTGCAGGCCTGTGTATATATCAAGGCTTGCCAGCATCCCGGATTTTAAAACCGTCTCTGGCCTTGTGTCTGGTCTCCTTCCATCGCCTGCAGAGTTTTACTAACATTTCCCATTTTGAACTTCGTCCTTTGTTTTCCTAGCTTTCGAATCAAAATTCAGAATAGCCTTTGGTAAGCAATGGAAGCTGTTTGGTGTGAATGTAAAGTTTTTGGCTCAGGGAAATTATAACTTTGTAATTTATGTGATGCTAGTAGAAAAAGGATAACAGTGTTTATTGTGTCCCTCATGGACTACGCACTTAGGTTCCGTTCATTCCGTTCGAAGATAAGATAAAAATGCAAAGTGCAACTTTGTAGCTGTGAGGCTAGCATGGACAGTGCTAGTGTGACTCGTGCTCATGAAATGTATTTCCACTCTTGTTGGTGAATTCAGATTATTCTAATGCTGCTCCCTTGAAGGGAATAACATACATTCCTATTCTGGGTGTTTGGGTCTGGTTAGCGAGTTGGACGATTAGGATTAGAGGGATCCTCAAGGAGTTTCTCCTTGACCCTCTTCCATGGTGGTCACTTGTATTTGTGGGTGATCTACTATTACTGCCCCTTGCTTGAGTGGGCAGAACAGAGGAGTGACCTGTGGATCCCATTTATAACTCCTATGGGTCCAGCATTCAGTAGCTCACGGTGGCTCTGGCCCTTTTGACAATCCCACTTTGGTCTCCAAGTTTAGGCATGAGACTTTCTCGCAACTGACTGATACTTTCTAAAAATTAGGCAATTTCTAAATTTGAAAGTGTCTTAGAGAAGGTGTATGGGGACTCCTAGATCTGTAAATGTACAGCTGGGTCAAAGCTAAACAGTAGTTTTAAAGGCTCATAATTCCGGAACAGAATCTATGATATAATAATATATATATATTTTATAGCGCACCTATACACAAGTGTTTCAAGGCGTGACGAGGCATGGGAAGAGAACAGGGGGGAACATAATAACGATCTTACTAGACCCAGTGACATTGAGATTGCACCAGTGCAGGGAGGAGAAAATGGGAGAAGTGCCAGGGCAAGGGAAGGGGGAGAAGTGCAGGACATATGATTGCCAAAACACAAACCAAATGAGAGAATAAAAAATAAAATAAAATAAAAAATAAATAAAAAATAAAATAAAAAATAAGAAGTAAGTGCGGCCAGCAAGTGGCAAGGACAGGGTTTTGTGCAGGCAGCAGGTAATTCCAAGTGCCGATAAGGGGACTGTAGATTAACAGATACAGCCCCAAAGTGCAGTGTTGCCAGGCGGCAGTGCAGGTGTGCAACTGGAGGCCAGGGACCTGAGTCCAAAGTTCTGAGGGTAGCCAGGTAACCAGTGCAGTGACAGAACGGAGATCAGCAAGGAAGAGGAAGAGAGAAGGCAGAAGCAAAAAGGAAAGTCTTGAGCAGCTTTCGGAACCTGAGATTGCTCTTCTCAAGTTTCAGAGAGGCAGGGAGGCTGTTCCAGAGGGAGGCACCAGCCGAAGAGAGAGATCTGCCTCCAGCACTTTGCTTGGAAAAGCGACTGACGCTCAAGGAGTTGAAGGTGGATGAGTGAAGAGCTTTTGTAGAAATTTACTTCAGAAAAAAAAGCTGGAGATATTTTGCTTGCAGGCCTCAGAAGGTGTCCAGACATTTGGTCGACCTAAAACTGGTCGAATGACATTTGGTCGACGCAATTTGGTCGAAAAGCAAATGGTCGAATTTTTTTTTTTAATTATATATTTATTTTTCGGGTTTTCGTTTTTTACAAAAATGGGTTTTTAGAAAAAAAAGGGGGTTGGGGGGGGGGGACCCCCCCCCCAAAAAAAAAAAGGTGAAAATAAAAAAAAAAAAAATTCGACCATTTGGTTTTCAACCAAATTGGTTCAACCATTTGTCTGGTCGACCAATTTTTTTCGACCAAATGTCTGGTAACCGCCTCAGAAGGCCTTGTGGACAATTCAAAGGGTCTTGAACGTGATCCTTGCAGGCAATGGTAGCCAATTAAGAGATTTCAGTGCTGGAGAGATACGATCCCTGGGCTTGAGGCCAAGGACAAGTCTCGCAGCCCTGTTCTGGATGAGTTGGAAAGGACAGAGAGTGGAAGCAGGCAGATTTAAAAAGAGGCTGTTACAATATTCAAGCCTAGAGAGGTCCAGAGGTCTAGAGACAGTGAGCTTCTGGGGGAAGGAGAGGAAGGGAACAAAACCTCTGAGGAGGTAAAGTTGGTAGTTTGACTTCTTAGAGACATCAGAGATGTGAGGAGAGAAGGAGAGAGTGGAGTCGAAGATAACCCAGAGGTTCTTACCCTCAAAGGTAGGAGCAGGAAGAGGGCCAAGGGAGGCCAGCCAAAGAGTGCAGGGAAAGAGAGGTGTTGGTGCGCTGATGAGGAGAATCTCCGTCTTACTGGCATTCAGTAAGAGATCATTGGCGGCACACCATTCTTGGACTGCAGACAGACAGTCAGGGATGAGAGAACGAGAGGAGGCTGCAGAGGGGAGCCTAAAGACAAGCAGGGTGTCGTCCGCATATAATTGGAAGTTGGAGCAGAGTGCAGCGATGCAGTGGGGGAGAGGTGCCAAGTAATGGTTGAACAACCAGGGAGAGAGTTTAGACCCCTGGCAAACACCCCAGGTGGAGAGAGAGATAGAGGAGAGGAAGGACCCAAGTTGGACCTGGGAGGGTCGGTCAGAGAGGAAAGAAGTTAGCCAGGCCAGAGCCTGATCAGTAATACCCAGGTACGATGTAAGTAACTGAAAGAAAATGACCTGTTGAGAACTCTTAATGGGCTCTTGTTAACATTGCACAGCACCAAAGTTGAAAAAATAGAATATTTAATGTAATTGGCATGATGTATGAGGTTTGGCGATAGATTCAAATACATTTTAAGATTGATGACATGCAACATTTCACTCCTTTATGGGATGACCCAGAATTCCCTATTGCTTTGACAAGAGTTAAAAAAGCTTTGGCAAGAGCTAGGGACTGCTTTCATCAAACATTTTTTTTTCTCCCAGGGAGGGATCATCAAGTCCTTTACAGACTTCTATTGATCTTATGATCCCAATTTTACATTACATTATTTAAAATATATGCAGCTGTGAGATTTTGTGGGGAAAAATGTGAAAAACGAACAAGATTATAAACAAGTTCGGGATTCTTTACTTTTGGATAAGAGTTTGATGGGTTTTATATCAGCGGGGAATAACTGAATATATTCAGGACAGGGGTAATTAAACGGAAATGGTGTCAAGACTGCCTTGTTCATTACATAAATGGAATGATCAACGTTGTAAAAAATGTTTCACATTATCCCTAAAAAATCCAATCCTTAGGGCATCGAACCTTCATAGAATACAGTATTTTTAAAATACACGGGCTGTACCTGACATCTGTCTGGATTAATTCCTTTTGTAAAAAGCATGGGATATGTGCCCCGTTTCAGTATATAAACTGGTGATTGGAACCATTTGTTCTGGTGTTTTTGTAAATTGTATCCATTCTAGAGAAACATCATTGAATCAATAAATGATATGATATGGTATTTATAATGCGCCTGTACACAAGTGTTTCTAGGCGCCACAAGACAAGGGGGGGAGAATGAGAGGACAAGACAAGGGAACCTACTAGGCCTTGTGACATTCGGATTGTGCAAGGGCGACAATAATAAAACATTAAACAATGAAATCCAACCGGACCGATATTAATCCACATTGGGGCTAACGAAGCAAACTGTACACAAAGATGTGGAAAAACGTTGTTTATTTTTACAAGTTCATTATTGTTCAGATCATTAATTACCTCCAATTGCAAATGGGCAGAATCTCAGGTTAGGTGAATGCTAGTTTAAGATGTAAAAGAATACGAACTTGGAAAAAGGGTATTATGGAGAGAGATGTGTAAGAGTATAGGAAAAAATTTTATCCAGGTAGAATCCGAAGGGTGAAATGGGGATAACATGGAATAATGTTTATAGTTACAATAGAAAGCAGCACTCACATTTTCGGTAGTACAATACTATTTAAAGACTTTGGCCCTGTTGCACTTTGACGTTTAGGCAACCTTTACTCATTTAGATAATGAAATTGTAGAAATGATAATGGATGGGGCGTGACCTGGCGTGCAATGCAGTAGCATGGCCTCCCGAGTGCTCCTTTAACGAAGTGGGGATACTGCCTGCAAAATACCATATGCCGGCCATGAACTGTCTCCTGATATACGGCAGACTTGAGTGAAACCGCCCTGAGTCCAGGGCCTGAGTTTCAGCAGATGGCATACGGAGAATGAGCTCACCATGCATAACTGTGCTGCAGGGCCTTCCGCCTGAGCCGTGCTTGGTCTGATACGCCTGAGGACTGGCTAATCGAGGCATCTGACGAAATGCGGACTCCTAAGGGCTGGCGACAGTGAAAGGCAGCACTTGGTTCTCCTTAAGAGGTCGATCTGACACTGCGTGTCCCTTATCTTGGGTGCTCTGGAGCCTGCGGCCGGCCTGAGGCTACATTCTGGCGGAGCGAACACGAACTGGCGGGTCTCCATCGGCAGACCACTGCACTGCCTGATGCACAATGTGAGGGTTGTCCTTAGCCCCTGCCTCCCCCTGGCAGCCACTGCACTGTGGGATGGACCGGTCCTTGCTTGGAGGCTGATGTGGGATACTGCGGGCTTGGATATCTGTGGTGCCTGTACCACCTGCAGGCATCCACGACGGCAAGCTGATTTCTGTTTTGCTATGCCTAGGGTCGAGCCCCTTCCTTGCTTGGTGGAGTGTGCGTGCGCCGCCGGGAGGCCTGGTGGGGAAAATCTCCACCATTTACCATCTGGGCTACAGCTGGCAAAGGAGGGCGGAAGCTCCATCATGGAAGCAGATCTCAAGCACCTACTAAGGCGGGGGTGCGTCCTGCTGCGCACCCGTCTGGGGCATGCTTAACCAGTATGGGGGGACTTACTAGGAATGAAGCGAATGGAAAGAGGACCCATAAATAGGGACCCTCCCGTCCCCTGCACACTATTTCCAGATGCCACAAAGGGCGTTCAAACATATAGGCATAACAATGCTGTTTAAATTGAAAGATAGCAATTTATTTGACCAGATGGAAAATGTGTGCCTAAAGGCACTTCCAAATAAAAAGAATAATTGTAACATATAACATATTAAAATGCGAAAGGAGTTACAAATGATGCACAAAGCGATGTCCAATTGTGCAGTGGCCAACGCGTTTCGAGGTATCCCTCTTCTTCAAAAGGGCCAAATTGGACTCACAGTACGGTAAAGTGGTCTACGTCTAGGCACTACTGTGGATGTCCGTGAGTACGGACGTAGTAACTTAGTCAGGATGTCATCCCAAGGCAACGAATGCTCAATAGAGGGTAGTATGGATGCATAGTTCAAAAATCATGTCGAGAATCGAAAAATTCAAACGGTCCTGACAAAGATAGGATTCCTTGAGCCGTAAATAAGGATGAGACAAACTGGGAAACCGCAGCGCCCGCGTGGACAGCTAATGCAGGGCGGTTGCAAAGATGTGGTGCATGAAGTCTGCTTTGAACATGATTAACTGCCCCCTATTAAAGTCATGGATCACGGTGATCGAAAACTAAGAGAGGCGAACTGAAGCTCAGCGTGGTCGTTGCCTGGGGAATGCACCACACCTTACTGGGAAAGCACAGAAAGCTGGTGCATAGCAGCGGGGACCTCTTTGAGCATGACTCGCAGTATTGACATCTTAGCAGCTGGGGACTGCCTGGATGGGACTTCCTTTCTTCGCCTTGTGAGGGATCCTGATGGTCAGTTTGGCCTATGATGGTCCTCTGAGGGTGTGACCGCTGTCATTGCATGCCCGGCCACCTGCTGGCTACCCCTGCATCCTCATCTTAGTCTGCTGAGTTGGTCCTCACCCGGCAGGGGTCTGGGCCTAATTGGAATTCAGAGGTGTGGGGTCACCTGATGCCTGCCACCTTGGGCCCCCAGGCTTACTCCAGGGGGCCACACACCGCAATCCTGCCTATACCTTGCAGCCCGAAGGCTACTCTTGTGCCATGGAAAAATCAGGTAAATACCCCAAATCCTCAGACATCACATCCCTGCTGCAGATCCAGGACCGGGGCAGGAAAGAGAGCACGATGGTGGCTCAGGTCCATGGAGAAGAGGCAGCCATGACTGCCGACCCGCAACTGGCCACAAAAGATCACCTACTGCAATGGCTAACTGAGATTGGTAAGGATATGGAGGTGCAGGTGGTAACAAGCAGGGTAGTGACTACCAATCATTAGTCAAAAGTAGCAATTTATCGCGAAAAGCCTATGGCCAATATTAATAGACAAGGCGTCCAGAAAGGTTTTCAGGCTCTGCGAACTGCTGAAAAAATTCCAAGGACCTAATTTCTCGAGGATTGCTGTTCCAAAACTTCAGACCATAGACAGCAAACCTTCTGTCACCCCTGGTGACACACCGAATTTGGGGGGGGGGGATGGTGGCCGTTCTGGGGACAATTGTGCAGACTCAGAGAATCGCTCACTACATAACAATATTCGAATTAGGGGAGTTCCCTCCCAGGTACCTGAACGTGGGGTGGAGGCCTACATTACTGATCTCTTTCACCAGATTCTGCAGATGATCTGATCGAGCTGGACAGGACACATTGAGTCCGGCGGATGGGCCCAGACTGACGCAACTTTACTCCTGATGTCTTCACGAGAGTTCGCTTTTATAAAGTTAAGGAGAAGATTTGAACCCGAGCCAGGCAGGCAGATGAGATTTGCTTACGCGGATCCACCCTGGCCCCCTAGCAAGATCTAGTGGGCATTACCTATTTAAGTGTAAAGAACTCTGACCAGTAACAGAATGACTCAGCGAGGAAGACGTGTGTTGCAGATAGGGATTTCCCACGGCCCTCCACTTCACCTACCAGAACAGCTCCTGGTCTGTCTTAACAATGAAGAAGGCTGAATATCGTCTTTCCCCGGACACAACTTTATTTTTATTTTATTTTATTTTACATTTATATCAGTGCACAAAGCCGTCGTGCATCTAGGCGTTAGTTACAGAAAGTGCATGATACATATGGGTACAGATATATAGAGGTATGATTACACGGACTGGCAAAGCCTCACCTAAAATTATGGAGGGCTACATTAGGGATGCATACATCAAAAAGGACAAAGTAGGTGTAAGTAAGCAGACTGGCAAAGCCTCACCTCAGGTTACGGGAGCTTCATCACGGATGTATACATCAAAAAGGACAAGGTAGGTGCAGTATGCAGATTGTCAGTGTGTAACCTTGTGGTCCACAGCATAGCAGCAGAGGTGCTAGATGAACTGGTTTGAAAACAATGGCTCGATTCCATTTCATAGCAAGGCACAGGAGGACAGCAGAAATCAGAGCATTCAACCTAATACACCAACAATTGTACAAGACCAGGGGGCCAGTAACATAGCAGTTATGGTCGATGTTGTAATAGGGTAGACGTTCACAAACAGCACGCGGCTGGATGAAAAGTTCGGAGGCAGCAAACGGCTGCGTACAGGGTCAGTGATTGTAGTGGTTACACAGTGAAGGAATCAGAGGCAGCATATAAAAAGTGTCAGAGACGGTCGTCACAGAGATATGAGTCAGCATG
Organism: Ambystoma mexicanum; assembly: GCF_040938575.1. Classification (NCBI taxonomy): domain Eukaryota; kingdom Metazoa; phylum Chordata; class Amphibia; order Caudata; family Ambystomatidae; genus Ambystoma; species Ambystoma mexicanum. The sequence goes on from NC_090932.1 coordinate 555,484,540, forward strand.
TGCAGCACAAGAGGATTCCAAGGGCTTCAGCGAGTCTTGTTGGACATAAACGAAGGGTAGTGTTAGGGGGGAATCAGAGGTACTGGAGGACATTGTTATGCGATATGGTAAATCTGCAGGACTGGAGCACACCTTACCTCTGTCGGATCGGCATCACGGCAAGACAGTGAAAGAAAGGGGCTGCAGTCTTAGATCCGGGCCTTCATACTGGGTCCAGTACAACAAATGGTCTGCCACCAGAAGTGGACCGGGATCCGTTTCCCAGGGCTGGAGCCAGGGTGAGCCCTTGGACCAAAGAAGGAAAAGGCTGGGGGAAGAAAAAGGAATTGAGAGTCCCCGGATGACTACGCATGGCCTGGAGAAGGGCAGCTCTAAGCCTCTGGCCGCTCCAGCCAATCTACATCTGTTATTGGTGGTGACACTGCTGCCCTCTTGGAAGTAGGGCTGACTGCTCTTAGTTAGGGGAGGTATTCTTTAAAGTTTGATGCTCAAATATGGTTTCCTTGGTCACTTAACTGATAGATAGATGTTAGATTGGGTTTTTGTTGGGGGAGAACGGGTACTTGGGGTGGGACAAAATCTGACACAAGGGGCAGACAGCACAATTGCAACTTTTCAGGAACATTGCATAGCAGATAGATGTGTGGCTCACCTAAAGATCCGGATGACTAACACTGCTTTTGACTCACAGGTAATACACTGTCCATGCTCACTTGGAATGTACAAGGCCTAAACTTGCCTGTCAAGTGCAGACTTTATTGACAAAGTTGGGTGACCTATCCCCTTGGTGGTCATCCCACAGGAGACCCACCTTTTGAAAGCTGATGAAGGGAGACTCTCACATGCCCGCTTCTCACCTGGGTTTTTCGTGACTAGTGTAGTGAAGTCGAGAGGAGTAGCTAAACTATACAACAAAGCCACTCTCTTCATCCGAACTGGGACTCTGTGAGACGCGAACGGGAGTTTTCTAGCAGTTAAGGGCACCTGATGGGGTAACACCTTCACGTTCATTGCTGGATACTTCCCAATGGTCGACAGGACCTGTTCTTGCAGGGCCTTTTGAACAAACTGCTAGTATGTGCTGAATGCACCCTGGTCATAGGGGAGGATTTTAACATGCTCCCAGACCCTGACACCGATAAAACTCTCTCAGCCTTTCAGGTGGACTATAGGAATTTGCTGGCTCTCATGTGGCTTCTGCGCAAGCTGTGGCTGGTGGACATCTGGAGGCTGCAGAATTCAACTGCTAGAAACTACACACATTACTCACATGTTCACTTGGATTACTCTCCTATCGACATGCTACTGGTCTCAACTTCCTTGACCAACTTGATCCTGAGAGTATCATTCATATGGTCTCCATTTAGGATCACGCACCAGTTTCACTCTTCCTCCCCCAGCCCGTAGACCTTGAAAGTTCTATAACCCGATTCTCAGAGACCCGAAGGTCCAACAGGAGATTGGGGCAGCTATCATCACTTACTTCGCACGCAGCCTCATGGGTAACGCGGCCTTAGCCGCGGCATGGGACACCATGAAGGCGACTATTAGGGGAGAGATAATAAATCTCACCACTTCCTACACACATGCTAGAATTCATGGTGAGATTTGGAGGACGAGGTTCAGCGACAGGAGACCGCACATAAGTTCTCGGGCTCCCTCAGGGATAGGGAACTCATAAACGTAACCAGGTCTAAACTTAATGCCCACCTAGCGGAACACACATCCAAGGCCCTTCTTAAGGTCAAACAATATTACTACACCAAGGGGAATAAAGTCAACAAGATATTATTCCGTAAACATTGGGCCAGCAACAATGTCCAGGCCTTATTAGATGACGAAGAGGGGGCTCTTCCTCACGGAGGAGGATACACAAAATTGGGTCCCTAATTACCATATGGCTGTTGGATCAGCCTCCCCGCTGAGCACCAACATCCTGAGGAATTTTCTAGGGCCTGTCAATTTCCCAACCCTTGCTCCCACTCTGGTCACGCAACTTGAACAGCCAATATCAGTCGTGGAAGTCACAGCGGCCATCAAATCCCTGAAAGATATAGCCCCTGGGCCGAATGGATTTACCTATGATTTCTATAAGGCCTACTATGATATTCTTTCTCCTCCGTTGACTCAACTCTTCAATTCTTTTTCTGAAGCCTGTACACTTATACCCACAATGCTTGAAACCTCCACCATTCTGATTCTGAAACCGCATCAAGACCCCTGTCTGCTCGATTCCCATCGCCCAATCTACCTCACTAATTTAGACACTGTTAGGAGGTGCTCTGTGCCTACTCAGTCCTCACTATTCATCTATTGCTGACATTCTTCCTGCATTATGTTTCCTAGTTACAAAGGAACCCTCCTTGTTATTTCCCAGCAAGGGTTCTAGATTCTAGGAGAAGGAGTTGAAGGGAAGGACAGAGGTGGACATTGTGGTCCATTGCTGGGGGCCGTTTCTCCTGATTTAACCTGTTTACAAGAAAAAACCTTCAACTCAAGAAATGTCTGTGAAGTGATCAATGCTGTTTAACATTGGCGACGAGGATTGGCCAGAGAGACGGCCCCCGGCAGACAGCAATGCTTCATTACTAGCCTGGACCTCTCCCGGTGCATGGAGACACAGAAAGCGCCTCAAAAGAAGTTGGAGGTCGCATACTATTGAGTCACTCACACCAGAGCGGAGTGTTGGTGCCGGGAGTGACACCCTTTTGGATTTTGAAAGCGGGCATCTAAGGATTACGAGGATTGTGCTGGACATGAATATGTGAGCATTGAATGATCGCGGAACTTTGTTTTACATGCTAATTTTCAACTTCATAGATGACTGTGTAACGCTTATACCTTGCAGTTGTGTCCGTTCTCCATATGTTGCAAGTTGAAAAGCTCTGACACTAGGAAGAAGGTATTTGCATGTGATTTTGAGATAGTATTGCCCGGATTGGAACATGGCTAATATACCTGCCCCAGTATTTTTCCTACCAACACCAGGTGAACCTAGAGTGCGTTGGTTGGACTGGAAGGAGGTTTTTTATGAATATGTCTTGGCAGCATTTGGGCCTAACTTCTCCAACAAGCGCAAAGAGGCACTACTTTTTCATTGTTTGGGTGCTGCAGGGCAAGAGGTGTTAAAAAAACTCCCAGAACCTCCAGATATTCCTAATGGGGGTCCATTTGAAAAGACTTTGGCAAAGTTAGATAAACATTATTGTATTGAGGAAAACATAATACTGGAAAGGTACAAGTTTGCCACAAGGGCCCAGAAGAGTGGGGAGAGTATTTAAGAGTTTATAACTGCTCTTAGGGGTTTGGCTATTAAGTGCAGATTTGACCACTGTCGGAATGAGCACATATTGGATCAATTGGTGATAAAATGTTTGAATGACAATATCAGAAAGGAATTGTGGAAGGAAAGGAACCCTTCTCTTGACAGGGCAATTGAAATTGCGAAGATGATAGAACATACAGATAAATGCATAAAAGTTCTTCAACTAGACAATCTATCCATTGATAGACCCAAGACAGATGACAGTGAGGCTGCAATACAGAAAGTTTCTAAGGTGGTGCAGAGAAATGCAGCAGGGACTTCACGTCGTTCTTCGCAAAGGAGACCTGGGGGTCGTCAAGGTCCCACCACCAGGGCATGGGGTCAACAGTGGTCATCCATGAAGGTGACCAAAGGACTGCCCAATGAAACTAATGTATTTAGGGGTGGCAGAGACCCTGGTTACCCTAGGTTTGCTCCAACAAGGAGGTGTTTCAGATGTGGGAGTTTGTCTCAAATAGGATCTGACAAAGAGTGTTATGCAACACACATTGTATGTTTGTTTGTTTTGTTTGTTTGTTTTATTATTTATAATGCGCGAGCGTACCCGGGGTTATCAGGGCGCAGACTTTACAAGAATTTTCGAAGCTTGGTTACACTACACGAGGAAAATACATAATACAAATATAGGTGCACAAATGTTATATACAATATATACAAATCAACAGTAGGCCAGCAGGCCGTAATATGATATACAGATAAGCAAGAGGCACACGTGGTTACGATGTGTGCGTGTAGCGCTGGACACTACCTGGTTTTAGTGGGTCTCCAGTTTCAGCCAGGAGATTAACTTGGAACGGAAGTTCTGATAAGGCAAGTCTGCTCTGAGGTTTGGAGGCAGGGAGTTCCAGAACTTGGCAGCTTTTACCGGGAAGCTGTTGCCTCCTATAGTGGCCCGTTTGTAGTGGGGGACAGATAAGCAATCTTTGTATGCGGTTCTGATGGGTCTTGAGGAGGATAGTTTGTGGAACCTGTTGATCAGGTAGGTTGGGGCTGCGTTGTTGAGAGACTTGTGGGTGAGGGATGCCGTTTTTAAGAGAATTTTATCTCTGGTGGGGAGCCAATTGTTCTGTTGGCTGAATCCTGTAATGTGTTCTCTTCTGGAGATGCCCAGAGCTGCTCTGAGAGCGTTGTTCTGAAGGGTTTGCAGTTTATTGGTGATGGCCTTGGTGGATCCTAGGTAGAGGGCGTTACAATAGTCAAGGCGAGACAGTATGAGGGCTCTGGCGAGTGTCAGACAACTAGTGTCGGACAGGAAAGGTTTGGCTGCACGGATTAATTTGCACGTGTAAGCCGTGGAGGATGCAAGGGAGCTCACTTGTCTTTTGAGGGAAAAATTGGAGTCTAGATAGAATCCCAATGTTTTGACCTCCAGTCCGACTTTGATGTTGTTCCCGTCAATCATGAAGGATTTATAAGCCGGGCCATTTTATGATTGTGGGGTTAGGGGACATTTAGCCAGATGTTGTAGAAATTTCAATGCCACCTCAGGTCAATTACATGAGGCCAATGTGGAGCATGATTATGATACAGTTGATGATGCTGGTAAGGAAGTGGTTTTTTCAGTCAATGCCATTTATGGAAGCGTCAAGATAAAGAAACCATATGCAACAGTGTTAATTGGAGGTGTGTCTTTATCAATGCTCATGGACAGTGGAGCGGATTATACGTTGATAAGTGTGCAGGTGTGGAGAGAGAACTTTGGATGTTGTACATTGTGGGAGAACACTGTGAGAGCGAATGCTTATGGAGATGTGCCTATAGAAATAATAGGATGTTTTGAAGCCAAGTTGCAATTCAAGGACAGGAAGTCAACAGGGACTTTCCTTGTGGCCAATAGAGGTGGAGAACTTCTGTCCTGGAGTGATCAGGCAGAACTGAAAATACGGCTTGAAGCAAGTCACCCAGATCAGGTGTTGATTGTCGAGAGTGGAAATTCTGTTCCTAGTACTGTAAAAGGCGATGTGGGAGTGCAAACTGATGCCACAAATCACAAGTTAGGGTGCTTGAAAGGATTGTGCTTAAGATTAGGATGAGAAGAGACGCTATTCCGAAGATTGCCAAGCTGCGCACCATTCCACTGGCCCTTAGGGAAGATGTGGAAAGTGAATTGAAAAGAATGGAAGGTGAAGGGGTGATAGAGAAAATTGATTCCTCAGAGTGGGTCAGCCCCAAAGTAATAGTGAAAAAGAGTAATGGATCTTTACGGATATGCATTGCTCTCAGACATCTCAATAAAATGATAGTAGCTGATAGATTCCCATTACCTAGGATAGATGATTTATTGGCAGGTGTGTCTGGTTCCAGGGTGTTCTCCCTTATTGATCTAAAGTCTGCTTACCATCAAGTAGAGCTACATCCTGACTCCAGAGACCTTACAGCATTTATCACTCCAATTGGTCTTTTCAGATGTGTACGCGGAGATGAGAGGGGTGTCATGTGCTACCAGATTGATGTGCTTGTTTGTGGAAAGGATGAAATAGAACATGATAAGAGGCTAGAGAGAGTGTTAAACATATTTAAAGAAGCAGGCCTTACGGTATCTCTAGAGAAATGTATATTTAAAGCTGACAAAGTTGAATATCTGGGTCATGAAATCACGGGGGAAGGTGTCAAACCCAAAGAAAAGGCCATAGAAGCCATTTGTAGGATGGACGCACCTAAATCTAAAGCAAATGTGTTGTCGTTTCTTGGCTTAGTTGAATTTTATGGCAAGTTTATTAGAGGTCTGTCAAATATGTCAAGAAATATGAGGATGTTGACTCGGAAAGGTGTTACTTTTAAGTGGAATGATGCATGTGAGGAGGAGTTCCATAGGATTAAGGATGCCATTGCCAATGCACCTATTTTGAGAATGTTTGAAGAAGGTAAACGCTCATTACTGTTTGTGGATGCCAGTGACTATGGTATTTGAGCGGTCTTAATGCAGGAAGATCAGGAAGGTCTGCATACCATTGCATTTGCATCTTGATCGCTCAAAGGACCTGAGAACAGATACTCAGTTGTAGAAAAGGAAGCATTGGCTTGTGTCTGGGGGTGGAAAAATTCAAAAGGTATCTGTGGGATAGGAACTTCACATTGTGCATGGACCATAAGCCCTTAATAGGGATATTTACCAAGTGTGGCCTGGAGGGTGTTTCCAGGCGCATCATGAAGTGGGTGACTTTGTTACAGGGATTACAATTTGACATGCTTCACATCAGTCGTGAAACCAATGTAGTCGCTGATGCCCTATCCAGATCGGTACTGAGAGAAACTATGACCGAGGAAAGTTGTGAGAAGGGTGTTGAAATATTTCAGGTTGATGAATCGGTAAAGAAAAATGAATGGGACAATGCATGTTCCGAGGATGATCTATATCAAAGAGTGTTGACTTTGGTAATGGAAGGTAAGATGAGGAGTTATCTTGGTGATTTAGGAGGTTTTGCTAAGGTTAGAGAAGAACTCTGGATTGATAAAGGGTATTTGCATAGTGGTCATCAGATGGTGGTACCTCTCAAGATGAGGAAGTTAATAATAGATCTAGCTCACGTTGGGTATTTAGGGCTGGCCAGAACCAAAGGGCTGGTTAGGTCAGAGTTCTGGTGGCCTAGTGTGGACAGAGACACAGAGGAACTAGTCAATGGCTGTAGTGATTGCATTGAAGGGAACAAGGGACTTAGAGTACAGAAGGTGCCTATGACCGTGAGGAAGTCACCTATGGTTCTGTGGGATGAAGTTGCCTTGGATGTATTAGGTCCTTTTAATATCAGAGGTGGGAGAGATACTTATGTTTTGGTTGTCATGGATTTACTCTCAAAATGGCCTGAAGTATTTATACTCAAAGATATTTCCAGTAGTGGCATCATTAAATATTTAGAGCAATTGTTTTGGAGAGAAGGATTCCCCAGGAAGTGTTTGTCGGACAATGGATCTCAATTGGTGTCCAGGGAGTTCAAAGAGTTTTTGTACAGCCACGGAATAGAACAAGTGAATACCTCATTGTATCATCCCCAAACCAATGGGATTGTAGAACGTTTCAAGCGTACCGTCATGGATGGCTTCAGAATTGCTGTGGCCACTTGGGGTGATTGGATAAGGTCTATAATGGAGAGGACACTTCAGTACAGGCTAGCTCCGCATAGTGTAACGGGGCTGTCCCCGTTCGAGGTGCTAAGAGGAAGGAAGGCTAACTCTCTCATGTGTCCTGGTTGGATGGGAAAATCCAAATTGGTGAGAGTAGATTTGGAAAGTGTGAGAGGGAGAATATTTGAATCTGGTCTCAAATCCAAGGAGCGGTATGACCAAAAGAATGCCTGTAGAGAGTTTAAACTGGAGGAAGGTGACTGGATTAAGATTAAATTACCCACCAAAGTACGCAAATGTGCTTCATTATTTTCTCAATGCAAACAGGTTGTAAAATATTTAGGTTCTTCTGTTCTAGTCAAAGGAGGTGGTATCTGGAACAAAGAGAGGATCGCATTGTGCAGGAATGTTAAAGACCCAATGTGAGTTAAAATGACTACCTCATGAGATATTTTCATTTTGACTAGTGGTTATATCCATTCATTTATATTGATCTTCACTTGTTGTAATGTTTCATTAGTGTATTTTTTTTTGTTGTTTTGTTTTTGTTTTTTGTCTTGCGTTTTTGTTTGCTTCTTGTTTTATTTTTGGAGAAGGAAGGGAGGTGTTAGGAGGTGCTCTGTGCCTACTTAGTCCTCACTATTCATCTATTGCTGACATTCTTCCTGCATTATGTTTCCTAGTTACAAAGGAACCCTCCTTGTTACTTCCCAGCAAGGGTTCTAGATTCTAGGAGAAGGAGTTGAAGGGGAAGGACAGAGGTGGACATTGTGGTCCATTGCTTGGGGGCCATTTCATCTGATTGAACCTGTTTACAAGAATAAACCTTCAACTCAAGAAATGTCTGTGGAGTGATCATTGCTGTTTAACAGACACCAAATTGTACTTCAAAGTCCTTGCCATGAGGTTGATGATGGCTTCCCAACTCTGAACCATTCGGACCAGACTGGCTTTATCACCGCCAATTCAACCAAGATAAAATTTGAAAGGCCCTCAATTTGGTTGAGATAGCAGACAGGGTGTATACTAAGGCAGGCCTCTTAGCCTTTGATGCCCACAAGGCTTTCGATGAGCTGGACTGGTCCTACCTCACGGCTGCCCTCCAAAAGTCAGGCCTGGGACAGAAATTCCAACAGTAGGTTTTGGCTATATACTCAGCCCGATGACCCAGATCCTAGTAAACGGCAAGACCATCCCCCTAATAAAAGTCTGCTGAGGCACGAGACAGAGATGCCCCCTAATGTTCACCCTCTCAATGGAGCCCCTTGTATTCCATGTGCGTAATCACCCGGATATTTAGGGTATTACTTACCAGGGGGGTCGGGAGCACGAATATCCTTATACATGGACAACGTTTTGCTTTCCTTGACAGAAGTGCAGCACTCGATTTCGGCCCTGATGGCCAAACCGGCAGACTTTGGCTGTGCTTCTGGGTTTGCAGTCAATTACACAAAATACCTTGGCCTGGCGATCGCATTAGTATCGAGAACATTGACACACTGGTGGACATCTGCCTGATTAAATGGAAGCAAGACCAAATTGAACATTTGGGTATGAACATCTTCAGCTCCATTAAATGACTATACTCTGCCAATTTTCCTTCTCTATTCATGGGGGTGGAATCGGACTTGAAATGGTGGCATAAGCAAAAAACCTTGTGGCTTGAGCGCATCACGGCTGTTAAAATGACCATTGTTCCGAGGCTTCTCTACCACTTTTTGGCCCTCCCTACCACTGTCCCAATTCAAAAACTTCATGAGCTATGGGGGAAAATCCTGGCTTACATTTGGCAATACTGCAGGCCGAGGGTAGCTAAAAGAATCCTACTGCTTAAGGAGCATGTGTGGGGACTGGGGGTCCCCGACATATACCGATATTACCTTGCCTCCCACCTTTTGCACAACTTTACATGGGGCCCCACGATGGGCACAGATTGAACGGTCAGCAATCCCAGCTGCCGTTTGTTAAGCTGAGCGACAGCTTGATCAGACCTGCACCCCTATCCTCGACAATTCACACACTCACATGCTGGAATCTGGCAACGAAAAGATTAAATGCTCCCACGGGCTTAGGCCCACTATCACCTGTGGTCAGCAATCCTGAGTTTATCCCGGTCAAACACACAGTGACATTTGCGGCCTGGACCGCCAGGGCCCTGATGGAATTTAGACCGTTTTTTAATGATGGTCCCTTCTCACTTTCGAGGAGTTTAAGGAGTTGTTTTCATTGCAGGAGGGGAAAGGTTTTCAGTACCTTCAACTACTCCACTGGGGGTGTCACACGATGGTTCGACAGAGAGGCACTAGAGCCCTGAATGTATTAGAACTCACTTGCTTGGCGGGCAGATCCAAGGGAAGAGTATCATAGCTTTACAACCTGCTAGATCACTTCCACCCACAAGAACGATTGCCATATGTGTTGGGTTGGGAAAGAGATCTGGGGGTTGCGATTGGAGAGGACTCTTGGAGCCACATATGGGAACGGAATCACAGAGCCTCTAGGTGTACCAGGGACAAGGAGTGGCAGCTTAAACATTGCCACTGATGATACTACGCCCCAGACAGACTCCATTGCATTGCCTCCTCGTACTCTGAAAACTGCTGGGGAGGACGTCAAGAAAGTGGAACCTACTTCCACATGTGGTGGCTATGCCCTAAGGCCCAATATTACTGGAAGGAGGTTCCCTCATACATCAGAACTATGCTGGCATTTGACCTGCCTCTGATCATTTGGTGGGGGGCTGCAGGGATGGGATTTATCCTCTGACAGTCTGTGAGGCTAGGCTGCTCACTCACCTTATTGCAGCTAAAATCACCCTAGCCCGGCACTTGAAACCTGCAGATGGGCCGGTGCATGGTATGTGTTGGGGAAAGCTATGGGAGATGCTGGCAGAAGGGAGGTGCTCCTCTTATGTGGAAACCTGGCTTTCCTTTATAGACTACACACAAGAGACCTATCACGGTGCGCATAAGCCAAAGCTATATAAATACCTAGCTCTCTAGGTCTGGGAATGGAATGCCATCAGGTAACATGTTCAAGTCAGTGTACAACAATCCTGTGCATACATGTTCATCCCCTATGTACTTTTGTTGTCTATGATCCCCTATGTACTTTTGTTGTCTATGATTCATGATATCCACTTAGGTCTGCATATGTTATTAGTGCTGTCACCCATGTCCCACAACAATTAATAGAGGTTAAAAAAAAATGGATAATGACGAATGCATTTCAGATCATTATTCATGGTAAGATTAATGTGTTGGTTGAAGATTTTGATACTCATTATAGTTCTGTGATTTGTGTATTTCATGTTTAAATGCATATTAGTACCAGGCGAGGGGTGTGCGAGGGCCTCACAGCCAATCAGGGGCTTAGAACAGGGACTTTACGACAAAGTAAAACCCCTGCTCCAAGCCTCCTCAGAGCTGTAGGCACCATCTTCCCTCGCCGAAATTCAGGTAAGTGCATTTCCCTGTGCTACTCTCTTCTGCCCCCATCGTACCCGCATTTTTCACATCTCCAATCCCCTCACCTTAGCTGCCACTGTCGTGTCCCTTGACCTAGAATTGGCCTTTGACACCGTGCTGAGGGACTCTTTGTGGTCTGTTCTGGAGGAGATGGGCATTCCCTCATCTCTGTGCAATGGTATAAAATCTTTATACTCTGGAAACTCGGCACGGATACAGTGGGGATGTAAGGATAGCTTTCCCATATAGTATCTATTGGAATAGGGGTTAGGCAGGGCTGCATTACGGCACCATTGTTATTTCTATTATACATTAATAGCATAGTGCCCACACTTTTAGAAGCTGCTAGGGATGCCCCAAGTTTAAGAAACATAAAATGGAGTCTATTGTTGTTCACGGATTGCGCAGTTTTACTGTCAAAAACCCAGGTACACCTGTAGAATCAGCTGGATGTTTTTAACAAATTGAGTGTTGTAAAAGGCCTTCACGTTAACTTTTCTAAAACCATGTGGTGTGCTTGTGCTGGGAAAAAGACACAATAACGGGCAAACTTTTATCTAAAAAACCAGCTGCTGGATACCATAAATTTCTACACGTACTTGGGGTTGATCTTTTCAAACAAATTGAAATGGCATAATCAGGTAGAAAAGGGCTGGCTATCGAATTTGCACCAGTGCAGGCTTTTTTAGGAACCTAGTAACACACCTAGATGGGGAGGTTCTTACTGTACCCCTTAAGATCTATCAGGCTCAGACAATCTTATGGGTCCGAGTTGTGGGGTAGCTGAAAATAAATTTCTGAAATCTTTGCTTGGTTTGCCCTCGAGTCCCCCGTCAGCGCTGGTGGCATGTGAATTTGGTTTCATAGAGATCCGATATGCCATTATGATACAGCCAGTGTTATCTGGCTGCGGATCTGGAATAATAAAGTTTTTTCCCCGTTTAGGGAAAGTTTGGAGGAGCTGCTATCATTACCAGGTGGTAGGAAGCTGTTTTGGTTTAGGCATGTAAGAATTATGCTCTTTAACATTGGGTTAGGGGATTTATGGGGTGACCCCACGTGCTTAGGCAGAGGTTATAAAGCAGTGGTCAAGAATAAATATAGCGAATGGGCATGGAGTAGGATGATTGATAATTGCCTGTCGGGGGAAAAAAAGCTAGGGCTTATCTACAGCTGAAGGATGGCTGGGGTTCCAGAGGTATATTTTGACATTGAAATGTCTGTGAAATTAAAAAGTTCTGGGCACACTCTCATTGGCTTACTTGTCCGCCAAGTGGAAGAATGGGTCTTGTTACACAATTTTATGTCCTTTTTTAGGGCATGAAGATGATGCGCATCATTTCTTTTTCTGTCAGTTAGACTCACCCACAATGTTGTCTGTCCTTCGAGCTTTAAAAGGTTGCACCACTCCTACATCTGTGTTAGCAGTTTCATCCTTTTTAAGATCTGTTTTGATAAGAGAATGTTATTGTCTAGATACATTTTTAGCCCGTCTGTGTGTTGGGGAAAGCTTCTGGTTAAGGATTTTGTTATTCACTGTTTTAAGATGTATGATGTTTACAATTATAGTTGTCTTATTTTGTATTGTTTACCTTTTATGGCAGTAATGCCAAAATAAAGGGATTGATTGAAGTAGTACTCTTCTGCCCGATCCATGGTGGCCATCTTGATGTGTAGCTTTTTCTCAAGTTGAGAAACCACAAACACACCATTTCTCAGCATGAGACAAACACTATCAGTATGCCGGTGCAACGTGCCAGGGTACTAATAGCAAGATAATCTTTGCAGGGTGGGCATTACCAGTCAGCTAATGGCCTAGGGCAAACATTAAAGCCCTCACTTTGCTCAGGCTTCTATCTTATGCCCCCCACTCGGTTATATTACGTAATTGTTAGGGAGAATTCTCAGAAATGTGCCAATTCCTTCTACCTTAGAGACCCCCAGCAACATTGCTGGAGTTTGAGGACTTGATTTTTTTAACCTGGAGAGAGTGAGACCCTTTTTCCCACTCACTCGTGTATTTTAATGTGATTTTGTACTCTGTGTTTCTATTGGTTGTGGAGTCTGACAAACTCCATAGGCATCATCTTTTACATTGTGTCACACAGCACCTTCAGTGCAGTAACACAGGGAAGTCTTTCAGATTTCCCAAGGTTTAAATACCTTCTCTGGGATAAACTACTGTTTCCCAGAGCAGTAAAGTGAAATTGACTTTACTTACATTACTTTCTAGACCCAGCACACACTATCTTACGGTGGTCAGTCAAAATGTCGAAAATAAAATGTAGAACGACAATAATGTCGAAAAATAAATGTAGAAAAAAAAAATGTCGAATTCCCTTTTTTTTAATTATATATTTATTTTGGGGTCCGGGAATAAAAAAATAGGTAAAACAAAAAAAAAAGAAAAAAAAGGGGAGTTGGGGGGGGACCCCCCCATTTCGAATAAAAAACGTCATAAAATAAAATTCAACATTTTTTTTCATCTACATTTATTTTTCGACATTTTGACTTTCTACATTTTGTCTTTCTACATTATCACTATAAACCCTATTTTACAATAGGATGCAGGAGGGGTTACTTAGTGTCTCCTTTGTCTAGCTTCTCATGTAACATTTTTATGTTACTCTTTCCTTGATGAATGGCTGGTGGCAGTGGTTTACTTTTTACTGCCATTATGGGATTTTACCACGGGCTGCGTTGGGAGCCACGGTAAAGCACCCATGAGTGCCATTTTTGTCAAAATGCCCTGGTCTTCTTTTTTCAGCATTTCTTTGTGCAAAGGTCCGTCTTGAGATTTACCAGGTTTGGTCCCTTTGTTTGTTTTGTCTTTGGCGGGCTTCACAAGTGAAACCTGCCTCTGGCTCCAGGGTGTCTGGTGGGGGCAGGAAGCGAGGGAGGGGGCCGAAACTCCCTGTTCTTAGTCTCCTAGCAGACAGAAATGCACTCTTAGGTGATTGTCTGGATGGATTCAAGGAAAAAACTGCATTTTCAACCCCCGGAGGCCTCTACCAGTTTAAGGTTATACCTTTTGGACTAAATAATGCACCTGCTACATTCCAAAGGATGGTAAATCAAGTTCTGAATTGGATGGAGGACCTCTGCATGGCATACTTGGATGACATTGCAGTGTTCAGCCCTACTTGGAAGGAACATATTGACCACTTAGAATATGTATTGCAGGCTCCTGAGCAAGCCAATCTGACCATAGAGGCAAGTAAATGTCAAATTGGTCAGAGTAAAGTGGTCTATCTTGGAAATGAGGTAGGAGGAGGTGAAATAAGGCCATTGCCTAGCAAGGTACAAGCTTTACAGGACTGGGCTACCCCTACTACTCAAACCCAAGTGAAAGCCTTTCAAGGTCACAAATGTTACTATAGGAATTTAATTGAGAACTATGGGACCATAGCTTCTCCCTTGAATGTGATCTCCTCACCAAAATTCCCCAAGAAGGTCAGATGGAATGAGGAGTGCACTAAGGCATTTGAAGGACTTAAGAAAGCCCTTTGTCAAGCTCCAGTCTTGAGATTCATGACTACAACCAATCCTTTATTGTATAGACAGATAGTGCCAATACAGGTATAGGTGCAGTTCTGAGTCAGCTGGATGAGAAAGGAAGGGAACACCCAATCTGCTTCATCAGTAGAAAACTGAAGGAACCTGAAACAAGGTGAGCAACCATATAATGTGAATATTTTGCCATTGTGTGGTCTTTGAAGAAGTTTAGACCATACTTGTATGGATCTACTTTTGTAATTCAAACAGACCACCAACCCTTGAGATGGTTAATGCAGAAGAATGAGGAGAATTCTAAATTGTTAAGATGGGCAATCAGCCTACAGGGATTTGATTTTACAATAGAACACAGGTCAGGGTCAGGTCAGGGTGTAATTACCGAAATGCGCATGGTGGCTGACAGCTAGGCTGGAATGAATGGGAGCAAGCTGCATAAAAGGTGAGGCTTTTTGGCTTATTGATACTGATATTTTATTTCTATCACTCTCGTACACAAATGTTTCAGAGCGCGTCAAGGCAAGGGAAGGGGAACAGGGGAGAACAAAACAGCAATCTTACTTAGTGCATGGAAGGGGGGAGAAGTGGAAAGTGCGAAGCAGAGAAGAAACAGATAAATAACAATAAATAAATATTAAAGGCAACAAACAGTGGTAGCGGACCCAGCAATTTGCAAGTGCTAGGTTTAAGGCAGCAGACAGGATAGGTCTGATAAGTGCAGGGAGAAAAAGGGGGTTTGTATGGGTACAGATACAGACCCCAGTGCAAGGGGTGGCCCGGAGGCAGTGCGGGAGGGTGGCAGGGTGAGCAGGTACCTGGGCCTGGAGGACAGAGGGTGGTCAGGTGTGCGATGCCAAGAAAGAACAGATCAGCAGGGGAGAGGGGGAGCAAAGGCAGAAGAAAAAAGGAAGGTCTTGAGGTGCTTCCGGAACCAGAAATGGTTCTCCTCAAGTTTTAGAGTGGCAGGGAGGCTGTTCCAGAGGGAGGCTCCAGCTGAAGACAGAGATCAGGTGGGGGTAGGAGGAGGGCGAAGGGAGGCTGGCCAGAGAGTGAGGGGAAGGCAGAGTCGACCACTGGACGAAGGAATCTGAAGAGAACTTGAAGAAGTCGCCTGCAGCAACTCCTGGACCGTTGGTTTGCCCGGTGAAGCCATGCTGCTGTCCTGAAACTCCACTTTTCGTATCGACAGAGTAGCTCCTGCAAGGACGACTTCTCCCTTTGAGTTGGTGGGACCAATCAACTCCAAAGTAAGCCACCTGGACCTCGTCTTGGAGCTGGTTGAATTTCCACAGAGTTGCTGCTGGAAACCAAATTACCAGGGAGAGAAACACCAGTTTCTGTGTGCTGATTTTAAGCTGGCCAAGAGCTACAGGAAGATCCTCCAGACTCTCAGGAAGCAGGACTGACCGAGCCTGAGCCTCCTCAACAGAGTTCAGGACCCCAATGTCAAGAATCGGGCTGCCCTTGTCAAGAAACGTGCTGTCACACGGAGGGGAAGACATGTCAGGGTGTTGACCAAGACCAGCATTAAGGATGCTCCGGTGATTAGGGGTTTCCGTACTTTCAAACACCGCTCTGCGGTAAGGCCAACAAGCATTCAGTCCCGGGATTTTGTCACGGGTCGTTCTCGGCTCGTAGAGCGTTGGAGCTTGCAATGGAGACTGGTTTCCTTGCGACGTCTTCCAATCACACGGCACGTTTATAATGTGTCATACGGCAGCCTCCTCCTATGAAGCCGCTCCGGCTTTCTAACCTGGTGCTTCTGATAGTGTGTTTCGAAGTTACGTTGGCCCTGTATCCTGTTTTCTGTCTTGATTCCTCGGTTGCCGACATCCTTCCTCTACCTGGTTTGCTTACGGATTGCCCTTGATTTCTTTACACCACTTACAATTTTGACTTCTGCTATGAAATTGGACTGTCTTGCCGTTGGGATTACCCGCAAACATTTTGGACCTGCTGTAACGCTCCTGACCTGGCTCCTGCATCCACGGCTTGTTTTGGTTCTGATTTTGCTCCTGGTCTGTCCGCTCGTTGCCAAACCTGTTTTTCTGCATTTGGATTGCTTTTGGTACTTCCCCTTTTTGGCAGTGTGTGACTGGGCGCTGCTACAGGAATTTTTCCTACTGTAACTGCCTCCACCCCACTCCAATTCGGTTATACGCGCATGGACTAGAGACTGCCTACAGTGCGTTAGTATATCCAATTTAGGCGTCCTCATGCCGTCGGTCGCGGTGGTCCCAATTGGAACTAGAGACTCGACCACCTTAGAATTAGGCATCCACGTGCCGGCAGGGTAGCCCTTTCCGTTTTCTGTGCACCACTGGGAAATTCCTGGATCAACTCACTCCTCACTCATCCTATGGTAAGACTATTGTCCGTGTGTCTGTCTTTGCCTTTTGTTTACGTTGTTGCTGTGGTCTTAGGTATTCCTGCTCTTTATTTCAGGTACGCTATTGCGCAGACTGAGAACCAGTATTTCCACTACCTGCTTCCATAGACCATTAGTAAGTCTGGTTACTTCCTGTTTGGTTCTGCCATTGATCAAGTACCTTTCTGAGTTTATCTGATGTGCTCTGTCTCCTTCCTACAGCCTCCAGACTGCGTTCTGGTGTTTCATCTTCCCGCTAATTGACTCCTCTGAGTGTTTTGTCACCCAGAGGGGTACATTGGTCAGAAGAACCCCTCGGCTACTCTATGAGCTCAACAGCTGAAGGGTTGATGGGTTCTGACACCCAGAAGCAAGGAAAGCCCATCTCGACAGCTAGGAACCGCAGTGTTGCTATTTGCGGTAGTCGCGAGCAGCTGTGACACCGAAGTGCCACTTGCTTGAAGTTTGCCGTTGGGAGCGGTGACCATCCCATTGCAGTGCAGGAGTCCCCAGAAGTCCGCCCTCTTGTCCTCACGACTGAGGCCCAGAAACAGTGAGACCTGCAGAGCTGCACAGGAACAAAAGTCATCTGCTGCACTTTTTCTTCAATCCAAAGGTACAGTAAAGTCTGAGAGAACCTACCTCTTGCTGTAGAGTTGCTTGAATGTTCTACTGCTCACAAGTCTAACAGGTTTTAGCCCTACCTTGATTCTTCTTTTTCTTCAAAGACTTCTAAAAACATTGTGCAAAAACTTTTCTTACTTACCTGCTAAGAAGTGCTTCAGCTCATATAGACTTTTGCCCATTGACTTTGGCTTAGCCTGTTCCACTGAATAACTCTTGTTGGGGGATCCAAAAGTATTTGCCTGGTTGAGAATATTAGTTATCTCTTGTATTTTCTAATAACCTTTTCCCTTTAACCTAATTCCTAAATTCTTCTAAATGCAACAGTGATACATTAATGTTACCAGCACCCTAGCTATTGAAGTCTCCTGAGGATGTAGGTCGTGTCTGTGGGCCATCCCAAAAGGGTACTTACTGATTTAGAAACTTAAGAGTGTGTGTTTTGAAATATATTTGTGTGGTGTTTTATATTGCTCCCTTCTGAAGAAGGCTTATTCTAACTGACTGATAAATAAATGAATAATTGTTTTATCAAGAAACCTTCGGTGTAAGAGTTTATTTGAATACTTGCCACTCTGAATCTCTGTGTAACTCACCTACAGCTCACATTGACCCCTCTTGAAATAAGCCTGGCTGCTCCATACGCTACCAACCTGTGTAGTGCAGACTTATACCAAAGGTTGGGTTTCTATTGCCAGGAGGTCAGGGTTGTTGTAGTGCACCCAAAGGGTACTGCAGACAATCTTGCATACAATCTTGCCTAACACTGGTGGCAGGCGGTGAGGATCTATTGTAGAGTTGTTACACTAAGATTTTGCTTTGCTTTTTTTCAACTAAAAACCTTCACAAGGCTAAGCTCCACTAGAAAAGCAATTGTTTACCATGCCAAATATGGATAACTTCAGTCAGGAAGCCCTGGTTTAACAACTGAACGAAATGTGTAAGGCCAGGAGTCTCCCTGTTAACGGAAAGAAAAATGAACTAATTGCAATATTGTTGAATCATCAAAGTCTGGGTAGTAGGCCTGTCACACCTACTAACCCAGGAAATGTGGATAATGATAATGAGGATGATAGTTCAGAGTCTAACTCTAATATTGTTGAAGAGTCAGAAGAGGAAGAGGATTCTCAGGAGGAGAGCCCCTCTTTACCTCAACAGGCCCTTTTGCCTCAATCTTTAGGCACTGGGACCCCACAAGGTCCATCACTGAATCCAGAATTTGTGTCTCTTGAGAAAATGTGACTTGAGTTAGAATTCAAAAGATTACAAATCCAAGCTGAAACCAAACATCAGGACATCAAACTAAGGGAAATAGAAATGCAACATGCTCTTGAAATGAAGAAATTGGGCCTCATTACGGGTCGGGCGGTCCGGAAATAACAGTGGCGGTAAACCCGCCGCCACTGTTAATTCCGGACCGCCCGATCTCGAGTCCAGCAGGCGGGAGGTGGCGCTCCTGCCAGGTCTGACCTGGCGGGTTTAACACCGCCCGCCTGCAGGCGGACGTGGAAACACTGGCACCATCACGAGATGGTGCCGGTGTTTCCATGGTCCCCATTCCCATTGAGTCCTATGGGTCCTATGGGACTCAATGGGAATGGGTATTTACACAATTCCGCCTCTGGAATTCCCGGATCACCGGGGTTGTAATGCCCCAGTAATTCCGGGAATCACGGAGGCAGAATGGTAAAACGAGTCCGGCGGTAACCGAGCCTGAAAAACCGTCAGGTTACCGCAGGACTCGTAATGAGGCCCATTGTCTCTTGAAAATGTTTCTATCCCAGAGTCTTCTATGTCTTCCAGTTCAAAGAGACCTTGCATGCCTAAAGAAGAAGTGAGTATGTATGATGCAAAGCTTGAGATATTGGATTGGTTGCGTGCTTTTGAATATAACCATGGGATTCAGCGTTACACAGGGAATCAGTTGATTCCTTGGCTTCTGTCTAGGCTCCCCCAGGTTGCAACAGATGCTGTAATGGAGGTGGGGGAACTTGAAAGATTGGAGTATGAACATGTGAAGCTAGCTTTGATAGCTAGATTTGGGAAAACTCCTTCCCAATACCTTAAGAGGTTTAGGATCCTAAAAAAGACTGATGGTACCCCTTGGGCTACCTGATTGTGTGAATGTTTCAAAAACCTAGATGGTTGGGTTGAGGGTTACAGAGTAAATACTTTTGAAGGAATGAGAAATCTGTTTTTGTTGGAATCTATTTCTGATGCCTGCTCTCCTGAGCTGAGACAGCACTTGGCTGACTCAAAAGAGATTGATCCCAAGAAGCTAGCAAAAGCTGCTGATTTGTGGGTTGCCAACAGGGCCACTGACAAGGATTCAGGGGCCACTCACAAGAAGGATGAGGGGAAACAACACAAGAAAGATGACTACGAGAACTCTAAAACCTCCCATCCAAAAGAGGGCCACAAACAGAAAAAGGGTAAATACCATGGGAAACCAAGCCAGTCTAGTGAAACCTATGGTGCCAAACCAGAGGGAGGTCAGCAGAAACCCCCATTCCAGAAAACATTTGGTAAATGTTATGCTTGTGGGTCTACTGGCCATGTGAAAGTGGATCCCATATGCAAGGGTAAACCTTCAGGGGTCCACACTGCCTCCTTTGCTTTTCTCCCTGAGGGAGAAGTACATATGGCAAGTGGAAACTTTCATTTATCGGCTCAAGATCCCATTGGAGTCTCAGCCAGTGTTTCTTTAGTGTCCCTGGGTCTGTGGGAACAGCAGAATAACTATATACCAGATAATACAAATGAATACTACAATGACAGTGAACTTGTAAATGGTCAGGAGACCCCTGCCATTAGAGACACTGGGGCTAGCATCACAGTGGTGGCTGAAACCTTTTTCAAACCTGAGGATGTTGCCAAGGCACCCAGAGGCCCCACTAAGCTTGCTAGAGGCCCTATTTAGATGGTTCCAATACTACCAGGCCTCACACGGTGCAACAATATGACTGTAAAAACACCTGTCAGTGTTCAGAGTGAGGCGCCTGGGAGAATCCTGCTGGGGAATGACTTAAAAACTCTTGGAGTTGTATGAAGCAACCCCAGGATTCCCAGTAAAAGGAAGCAGGAACAAACTAAGAAGGCCAGAGAGCTCACCTTGGATAACTCTCAGTGGGTTGTTGCAGAATAACCTATAACACCCAGTCCACAGGAAGGACAGACTTCTACTTCCAGGAAGAAAGAAAGAGACAAAGGGGAAACCCAAGGTCTCAGGAAACAAGAAGAGTAGAACTCATGTTCACAAAACCAGGACATCCCCGAGAGGCAGTCCCAAGTCATACCTGTGACACCTCCACCATCTGAGGCTGAGTGTGAAGCCCAACCAAAAGAGGCTGAATCAGCTACTTATGACACAGAGCTGGAAGACGAACTTCCCCCTGTTGGTGATCTGGATCCTAAAGACCATGCTGAGCTGCAGACTTTGCTTGCAGAAGGTGGCTCCTGTAGGGTAGACTTCAGCAGAGGTCAAAGAGATTGTCCTACTCTTGAAGGCCTTCGCCAACAGGCAGCTTCCCAGCTGGAATGGCAAGAGCCAGGGAAGCACAGGTTACACTGGAAGGATGGCATCCTCTTCAGTGAACCTATTGAGTCTACTTCAGGGGACTACAGAAGACTTGTAGTGCCTCAGGAGGTGAGACCTCAGTTTCTACAGCTAGCCCATGAGATTCCTTTTGCTGGTCACTTAAGTTTTAAGAAGACCAAGGAAAGGATTTCTCTTTATTTCTACTGGCCCAAGATGGGGTCTGATGTAGATACGTTCTGTAGAAGCTGCCAAACTTGTCAGACTTCTGGCAAGAGTGGAGCCAAAATGTAGCACCTTTGGTGCCCCTCCCAGTGGTGGGAGTCCCTTTTGAGAGGGTATGAATCAACATTGTTTGTTTCTTAGACCCTCCCACATCTTCGGGCAACCGATTTATATTGGTTGTGGTAGACCATGCTACCAGGTATCCTGAAGCTATACCTATGAGGACTGTTTCTGCTCAGGCAGTGGCTAAGGCCCTACTTGGCATTTTTACCAGAGTAGGTTTTCCTAAGGAGGTTATCTCAGACAGAGGTACCAATTTTATCTCCTACTACATGGAAGCCATGTGGAAAAACAGTGGAGTGACACCAAAATATCACTAGACAAGAAAGAGAAGCCCTCTGCGAATGATCTAAGCAACCAGAACTCATTATCAAACCTGCGGACAAGGGGGGAGGGATCGTGTTTATGAAATCGGATCAATATCATCGTATGATAATGGAACTTCTGAATGACTCAGAGAGTTATAAATTGCTCAAAAAAGACCCTACCAAAGATTTAAAAACAGAAATTACTGCTATGGTCATATTTGCACTAGAAAGGGATTGGATATCAGAGAAAGAATCGGAATTTCTCCAGACATCACAGGGCAGAACACCCTGTATATATGCCCTACCTAAAATCCACAAAGACTCGATTAACCCCCCTGGAAGACCAATTGTGTCAGGTTGCGGGTCCATACTCGAACCCCTATGTAAATTTGTTGATCATTTTTTAAAACCCATCAGCAGTAAAACAGAAACATACATCAGGGACACAATGTATACTATCCAGTTATTTGAAAACCTAGACTTTGACCAACAAAAACAGCTACTGGTTACTCTTGACATAAAGGCACTATACACAAGCATTCCCCAACAGGCGGCAATTGACTGTGTATATGAATATCTGACTGCAACAAACACTCAGACGAAAACTCCTCCAGAATTCATTATTGAAATTATGACATTGGCCTTATGTAAAAACTTTTTTGAATTTAGCCAACAGTTTTATTTACAAACAAAAGGCACCGCCATGGGGGCAGCATTTTCCCCCAGTTTGGCTATTTTATTTATGGCCAATTTTGAACACAAATTTGTCCTCAACCAAGTTAACAGATGGAGAGATCACATTAAACAATGGCGTCGATATATAGACAACATGATATGCCTATGGGAAGGCACAGAGGAGGCTCTACTAGAGTTTTTTAAGACTAAATACATGCAGCCAAGATATTCAATTTACATTTGAATACAGTTATTCTTCCATTCACTTTCTAGACTTAAGAATTGAACACGACCAAGGCAAACTAATATGCACTCATTTTCGCAAAACCACAGACCGCAATGCATTGTTACACTTTCAAAGCGATCACCCCCAACACATCAAAGACAATTTCCCATATGGGCAATTCTTAAGACTGCGCAGAAATTGCACGTCCTTGGATAACTTCGATCATGATGCCAGCCTTTTAAGTGACAGACTAAGACAACGAGGCTACCCTAAAAAACTGGTGGCAAGATCACTCAAAAGAGCACGATTCACATGCCGTGATTCACTTCTAACACCAAAAACGCAGAATGTAGAGAACAATCAAATCACATGTGCCATCACTCACGGCCAACACGCCTTTCAGATTAAAAACATCATCCATAAATACTGGCCCATAGTCGAACTCTGCCTACCAGACCAGGAAAAACACAGATTTGCATTTAAAAGGGGACGCAATTTGAGAGAACATTTGGTTCACTCTATGTACAATAAAAAATCCCCCCAGACAAATATCTGGAACCCGCAACCACTTAAAGGGCACTATCCATGCGGAACCTGCTCAGTATGCCAATTTACCACAAAATTACAACAATTTCAAATCGGAGCAAAAACATGGACATTAAATGACGTTTCAAATTGCAAAACAAACCAAGTGGTTTATTGCATTGAGTGTCCATGCCATTTGCGCTACGTCAGACAAACCATGCGGAATGTTGGCACACGGATATCTGAACATCGTTCAAGAATCTGCTGCAAAAATATGACATCTCCATTAGTACAGCACTATATGGAGAAAAACCACAATACTCACGACATTAAATGGTGGGTCATCGAACGGGTACGAAGTGGACCAAACATTCAGGGCCGTCTGCTAGACCTAGAATGCAGATGGATACACAGAATGGACTCTGTGACCCACGGCCTCAAAGAACAACAACTCTTTCCACAAAGTTAATTAGTGGTTACAGAAAACTCAGTTGTTTCCTTCTACCCCTTATCCTTCTCCTTAGATTCAAGATCCAGAACTTTCGAACACACAGCGCTCAAGTGGCACTAACGCGATCCTAGATGACCATTAAGATCGCACCAGGACAGTTTTCAATCATTCTTCTTTTTCGTTACACTTAATATACCACACTCCCAAATGTGAGTCATGTCCACATAAAACCCGTTTAAATTTAATTATGTTAGCACCCATGATATAGCCAGAGACTGTGGATGCAAGAGAGTTCTTGTTAAAAGGATTCACACCATGATACACAATCTGTTTTGCACTCAGAATGCGCTATCCACATTGTTCTTGGATCCGACACCTGCAGCAGTATGACTATTGATCACGTGATCACTTGAAACATACAATTAAGGGGCGAGTTAGATCACGCAACCTCCATACTGCAAAGAAAAGCAGTTACATGCACAATCATTCCCATTTTTAACATTACCTTCGAACTATGTCGTTGATAAGATCTTTAGATGTGCAAGCAATCTAACTCAGAACACTTTTCTCAGCACGGAGACACAGGCAACACTGGTATTATTCTGTTCCGCATTGCAAACACTATAGCCAATCAGAACTCTGAACTTAGCAGCATCCTGATTGACTCCCAGTCGAGTATGACGGCGTGATATTCAAAGGGCTAAACAAAGTAGCCGCCCGCACCACCATTCGCATTTTTTCAACAATACTTTACGATTGCATCCACCCTTTAGTTCGTGGATGTTCAAGTTATCCAACTGAGAACATTTTTCTAAACACGGAGACAAAGATAACAACATAGTTGTCCACTTCCGCATTATTCGTAACACAGCCAATCGGGACTCCGAACCTTTCGGTATCCCGATTGGCTGTAAGACACACACACCCACCTTCACCTCCGGCTCGCTCTCTCATTCATTACAGCAGCGGCAAGCCAGCTCTGCAGACGCTGACCGCACTCTTCTCGGCAGCAGGCAGGACACACGGATCAATTTCCACACACGGCGCAGACTAACGGACAAGTAACGGATTGATATTAATACACACACGACCTCTCAGGAGGCGAGTGTCCATTGGGAAGTATACCTTGCACAAGAGTAAGACTCACATGTGAGTCAAGCCACATATAGACATACAAACTGCTGGCTAATTTCAGCATATTAAGTTAGAAAGAAATTTTCCTTTCAATTGTTTCCACTACAGAAACGCATTACAAGGGACTCACTGTAAATCATCAACGGAGCTCTCTTAGATTCGGTTCCTCACCCTAGAAGAACGCACGGACTGCCATAAAAAATCTTTAAACCCAGGTATTATATTCACTCATTCTACTTTGGGAGAGAATACTTTATGTATATTCGTAATTGACATATATGCTAGTAACTCAAGACCACAAATGTCTGGAATTTGTCCAGACACTTTCCACCAGGCACAACCCTTATCAGTACCTCTGTAACTGCTTTATACCAACAGAGTTTCATCACTAAAACTTCCGGAGTATTACCAACATACTTCGGACCCAGGAGGGCGACATTGCATCGTCCTTCATCGTATCAAGCACAGCAACTAGCCCTGCATCCCACTAAACCCATACCGGGGAGCCTGAAATATCAAGAGCGTGCCCACAAGGTTTTTGTGGTGAGATATTTTATTTCATACATCCACTACAATTAACTAGAGATAGGAGTTTATAAGTAATTCACTCCATCTCTACTATCAGGTCTCCCTCTTCTTTTACTTTTTAGCATTTATCTACAGGGAATTATTTCCCCTCAGGTTCTGATTTTTTCCACCTCTGTTTGCTAATATACCCAGAAAAGTCCAGTAGGGAAATACCACTACACCAGGAGAAAAATTGATCTTCGTTTCTCTCTTGGTTTCTCCATTACAGGGGTCACTCAATCGCCCTGAAGAAGGTGGCTTTCACGCCCCTCAAATTTTGTTACAAGGTGGACGCCACGGCTGCCGAAACGTCATTTTTGAAGCAAGGGGCACTTAAGAACCAACTTATTGTGGTTCAGTGAGACAATAACCCCCTGTGACGTTGGCATACAGCTAGTTGGGCTCACTTGGTCCCAATAGAATTTACCAGCACAGACATTTGTTCATTGGTACCCAGATAGAATCTACCCAACTAGATAGTCCCAAGACTACTGGAACAACTCAGGAATTCTTTTTTCACAAAAATACTTCTAAAGAATACAAGCTGTCGACTAATATAGATATGTGCTATATTCCTAGCACACTTTAAATACCTCTTTGTTTTTTCTTTGCTTGTTTCTTATTACATGTTTTATTTCAGGATCTTTCTCTACAACACTTGGTTTAAGCTGCATTGTTTATTTGTAAATATTTTGATTTGTCGTTGTTTACAATCAGAAAAGTGAAAAATGTTTTGTATATATTTATAAGTATGTGTTTTCAATACAAGACATTTGTTTTCACAGCCCTTGTAGTAGATGTTGGTTTTTTCCTCTGGATATTTTCTTTGGGTCCATTTATTCAAGATATAATCTATTAGTAAACAAAGTTACGGTTCCTTGATATTATAAATTGGTCATGCTTTATTTAATGACAAATAATCAGGATGAACCTCTCTCAGTAGCAGCACTACTTTCTTTGTACTAGTGTTTTTTGTGCCCAAGTCTGCTACTTCTCACCACGGGTACACCGAATATTTGGGTGCAGTTTTTAGAATCTTAGACAACCATAGGTTGTCATTTCGGCAAGGTGAGCACAGGGATTAGGTGACTAGGTTTCTATACTTTGAGAATTTTTCCCACCCACATATGCACTAGAGAAGAAGAAACCCTGTCTAGTGCCCTAATGTTGGACCTTAATGAACCTTAGTATTCAAAATGTATACAATCCCTCTTGAATGGGCAGACTTTACCGTACGGCTTGCGGATCAGGGCAAGGCTGCACATAAATTTTGGCAGAAAATGCCACTTTAAGTTACACCGAAGAACAGACATTAGATCTACTTTCGGGACCCTCTTTTTTGATCCCCTAGGACCGAATACACCTGTGTCTTCAACGAATACGGAAGACCACATCTTAAAACTTAAGAAAAAAGTCTTTAGGACAGAGTTACATGGACACTTTTTGAAAGAATATTTAAGAGCAAGCATCATCCCCACTGGCTTGATCATTCGAAATGAACCCTGTCTCTTCCTAGAAGACAAAGAATATACCACAAATTTCAGTTACATTGCTACAAAATGTAGCAGAGACCTCATGGTCCTTACAGTAACAACTGCACAGAGGATTAGCTCAGAACTCCAAAAATTCTTAGAAGATGAAGAGAGGAAATTCACAAACAATACACTTATCACCGATGCCAAAAATCAAATAGAAGCAATTAATACACAATTTGCCATTTTTAAAACTAACACCCTAACCAGGAAAACCAATAAACTACAGAAGGATATTAAAGAGTTCAAAACAGAACTAGTTTAACCCTATACAACTGAAGAATATTCTAAAAATATCTAACAGACGGGTAACTCTCAATCGGGACAACAAAGACCTAGGAGGAGACTTGTCACCTTCTCAGGGTCAAGCAGCAGCACATCAAGTGGTAACTCCAATTGGGGCTATAACCCATTTCAACAGAACCAAATCGGCCCCCCACAACCACAAAATTACCCATCACCTCCTCTATAACCTTTTTTAGGCCGAGGAGAGATAGGTGGGGGATGGGGTCCCCCACCATGGAACCCAGCCTTTCCAGGCCAACGCAGACGGACGAGACGCAGGAGAAGAAAAACTTAGAGCTAGATCAAGAATTACCTATTTTCAACTTGGCAAAGGCTCAACTTACGACTACACAAATTTCAGTACTCTCGAAGGGTGTATCATTCCTACCAACCAGTAATATGGATTAGTATAACAGTGAGATGGAAATCCGGAGGTTCTTACGTACTGTAAGATTACACGCATTTTTTCATGAACATGAAGAGACAGAAACCATCCAAGACACAGGTTTACATCCCAGATCTACCTTTACGCCCTCAGATAATCAAGTTCCAGAAGACCTCCTCACATTTGAAAGATGTGTCCTGCGGGACCTCAGAGTACTGAGTAAGAGAAACAGCCCCCCGGACACCAAAATATCACTAGACAAGAAAAAGAAGCCCTCTCCGAATTATCTAAGCAACCAGAACTCATTATCAAACCTGTGGACAAGGGGGGAGGGATCGTGATTATGAAATCGGATCAATATCATCGTATGATAATGGAACTTCTGAATGACTCAGAGAGTTATAAATTGCTCAAAAAAGACCCTACCAAAGATTTAAAAACAGAAATTACTGCTATGGTCTTATTTGCACTAGAAAGGTATTGGATATCAGAGAAAGAATCGGAATTTCTCCAGACATCAGAGGGCAGAACACCCTGTCTGTATGCCCTACCTAAAATCCACAACGACTCGATTAACCCCCCCGGAAGACCAATTGTGTCAGGCTGCGGGTCCATACTCGAACCCCTATGTCAATTTGTTGATCATTTTTTAAAACCCATCAGCAGTAAAACAGAAACATACATCAGGGACACGATGCATACTATCCAGTTATTTGAAAACCTAGACTTTGACCAACAAAAACAGCTGCTGGTTACTCTTGACATTAAGGCACTATACACAATCATTCCCCAACAGGCGGCAATTGACTGTGTATATGAATATCTGACTGCAACAAACACTCAGCCGAAAACTCCTCCAGAATTCATTATTGAAATTATGACATTGGCCTTATGTAAAAACTTTTTTGAATTTAACCAACAGTTTTATTTACAAACAAAAGGCACCGCCATGGGGGCAGCATTTGCCCCCAGTTTGGCTATTTTATTTATGGCCAATTTTGAACACAAATTTGTTCTCAACCAAGTTAACAGATGGAGAGATCACATTAAACAATGGCGTCGATATACAGACGACGTGATATGCCTATGGGAAAGCACAGAGGAGGCTTTACTAGAGTTCTGCTCTTGGCTAAATACATGCAGCCAAGATATTCAATTTACATTTGAATACAGTGATTGTTCCATTTACTTTCTAGACTTAAGAATTGAACACGACCAAGGCAAACTAATATGCACTAATTTTCGCAAAACCACAGACCGCAATACCTTGTTTCACTTTCAAAGCGATCACCCCGAACACATCAAAGAAAATTTGCCATATGGGGAATTCTTAAGACTGCGCAGAAATTGCACATCCTTGGATAACTTCTTTCAGGATGCCAGCTTTTTAAGTGACAGACTAAGACAACGAGGCTACCCTAAAAAACTGGTGGCAAGATCACTCAAAAGAGCCCGATTCACATGCCGTGATTCACTTCTAACACCAAAAACGCAGAATGTAGAGAACAATCAAAGGACATGTGCTATCACTCACGGCCAGCACGCTTTTCAGATTAAAAAAATCATCCATAAATACTGGCCCATAGTCGGACTCTGCCTACCAGACTAGGAAAAACACAGATTTGCTTTAAAAAGGGGACGCAATTTGAGAGAACATTTGGTTCACTCTATGTACAATAAAAAATCCCCCCAGACAAATATCTGGAACCTGCGACCACTTAAAGGGCACTATCCATGCGGAACCTGCTCAGTATGCCAATTTACCACAAAATTACAACAATTTCAAATCGGAGCAAAAACATGGACCTTAAATGACGTTTCAAATTGCAAATCAAACCAAGTGGTTTATTGCATTGAGTGTCCATGCCATTTGCGCTACGTCGGACAAACCATGCGGAATGTTGGCACACAGATATCTGAACATCGTTCAAGAATCCGCTGCAAAAATATGACACTCCATTAGTACAGCACTATATGGAGAAAAAACACAATACTCACGACATTAAATGGTGTGTCATCGAACGGGTACGAAGTGGACCAAACATTCAGGGCCGTCTGCTAGACCTAGAATGCAGATGGATACACAGAATGGACTCTGTGACCCACGGCCTCAATGAACAACAACTCTTTCCACAAAGATAATAAGTGGTTACAGAAAACTCAGTTGCTTCCTTCTACCCCTTATCCTCTCCTTATATTCAAGATCCAGAACTTTCGAACACACAGCGCTCAAGTGGCCTAACGCGATCCTAGATGACCAATTAGATCGCACCAGGACAGTTTTCAATCATTCTTCTTTTTCGTTGCACTTAATATACCACACTCCCAAATGTGAGTCATGTCCGCATAAGACCCGTTTAAATTTAATTATGTTAGCACCCATGATATAGCCAGAGAATGTGGATGCAAGAGAGTTCTTGTTAAAAGGAGTCACACCATGATACACAATCTGTTTTGCACTCAGAATGCACTATCCACATTGTTCTTGGATCCGACACCTGCAGCAGTATGACTATTGATCACGTGATCACTTCGAACTATGTCATTGATAAGATCTTTAGATGTGCAAGCAATCTAACTCAGAACACTTTTCTCAGCACGGAGACACAAGCAACACTGGTATTATTCTGTTCCGCATTGCAAACACTATAGCCAATCAGAACTCTGAACTCAGCAGCATCATGATTGGCTCCCAGTCGAGTATGACTGCGTGATATTCAAACGGCTAAACAAAGTAGCCGCCCGCACCACCATTCGCATTTTTTCAACAATACTTTACGATTGCATCCACCGTTTAGTTCGTGGATGTTCAAGTTATCCAACTGAGAACATTTTTCTAAACACGGAGACAAAGATAACAACGTAGTTGTCCACTTCCGCATTATTCGTAACACAGCCAATCGGGATTCCGAACCTTTCGGTATCCCGATTGGCTGTAAGACACACACACCCACCTTCACCTCCGGCTCGCTCTCTCATTCATTACAGCAGCAGCAAGCCAGCTCTTCAGACGCTGACCGCACTCTTCTCAGCAGCAGGCAGGACACACGGATCAATTTCCACACACGGCGCAGACTAACGGACAGGTAACGGATTGATATTAATACACACACGACCTCTCAGGAGGCGGGTGTCCATTGCGACGTATACCTTGCACAAGAGTAAGATTCACATGTGAGTCAAGCCACATATAGACATACAAACTGCTAGCTAATTTCAGCATATTAAGTTAGAAACAAATTTTCCTTTCAACTGTTTCCACTACAGAAACGCATTACAAGGGACTCACTGTAAATCATCAACGGAGCTCTCTTAGATTCTGTTCCTCACCCTAGAAGAACGCACGGACTGCCATAAAAAATCTCTAAACCCAGGTATTCTATTCACTCATTCTACTTTGGCAGAGAATACCTTATGTATATTCGTAATTGACATATATGCTAGTAACTCAAGACCACACATGTCTGGAATTTGTCCAGACACTTTCCACCAGGCACAACCCTTATCAGTACCTCTGTAACTGCTTTATACCAACAGAGTTTCATCACTAAAACTTCCGGAGTATTGCCAACACACTTCGGACCCAGGAGGGCGACATTGCATCGTCCTACATCGTTTCAAGCACAGCAACCAGCCCTGCATCCCGCTAAGCCCATACCAGGGAGCCTGCAATATCAAGAGCTGGCCCACAAGGTTTTTGTGGTGAGATATTTTATTTCATCCATCCACTACAATTAACTAGAGATAGGAGTTTATAAGTAATTCACTCCATCTCTACTATCAGGTCCCCCTCTTCTTTTACTTTTTAGCATTTATCTACAGGGAATTATTTCCCCTCAGGTTCTGATTTTTTTCCACCTCTGTTTACTAATATACCCAGAAAATTCCAGTAGGGAAATACCACTACACCAGGAGAAAAATTGATCTTCGTGTTTCTCTTGGTTTCTCCATTACAGGGGTCACTCAATCGCCCTGAAGAAGGTGGCTTTCACGTCCCTCAAATTTGGTTACGAGATGGACGCCACGGCCGCTGAAACGTCATTTTTGAAGCAAGGGGGACTTAAGAACCAATTTATTGTGGTTCAGTGAGTCAATAACCCCCTGCAACGTTGGCATACAGCTAGTTGGGCTCACTTGGTCCCAATAGAACTTACCAGCACAGACATTTGTTCATTGGTACCCAGATAGAATCTTCCCAACTAGATAGTCCCAAAACTACTGGAACAACTCAGGAATTATTTTTTTCACAAAATTACTTCTAAAGAATAAAAGCTGTCGACTAATATAGATATGTGCTATATTCCTAGCACACTCTAAACACCGCTTTGTTTTTTCTTTGCTTGTTTCTTATTACATGTTTTATTTCAGGATCTTACTCTACAACACTTTGTTTAAGCTGCATTGCTTATTTGTAAATATTTTGATTTGTTGTTGTTTACAATCAAAAAAGGTAAAAATGTTTTGTACATATTTATAAGTATGTGTTTTCAATACAAGACATTTGTTTTCACAGCCCTTGTAGTAGATGTTGGTTTTTTCCTCTGGACATTTTCTTTGGGTCAATTTATTCAATATATAATCTATTAGTAAACATAGTTAAGGTTCCTTGATATTATAAATTGGTCATGCTTTATTCAATGACAAATAATCAGGACAAACCTCTCTCAGTAGCAGTACTTTCTTTGTACTAGTGTATTTTGTGCCCGAGTCTGCTACTTCTCACCACAGGTAATCCGAATATTTGGGTGCACTACAAGTTCTCAATAGCCTACCATCCCCAAACCAATGGATTGGTAGAGAGGTTGGGGACCATCTACTGCCATGCCTTCTCTTTGTTTATAGAGAAGTCCCTCAAGAAGGGGTTGGATTCAGTCCCTTTGAGCTACTTTATGGTCATCCGATTAGAGGTCTATTGGCCCTAATCAAGGAGGGGTTGGAGAGTGCTCCTTCCCACAAGCCAGTCAGAGTCACTGACTATGTGTTAGGTCTCCAAAGTAGAATGACACACATGATGACAGAAGCTTCTGATAACTTGAATGCAGGTCAGGCTCTGGTAAAGCATTGGCATGACCAGAAGGCCAACATAGCTGAGTTTACTCAAGACCAGCTAGTTAGGGTTATGGTACCTACAAGGCAGAGGGCCTTACAGGAAAAATGGATTGTACCCTTCAAGGATGTGAGAAACCTTGGAGAAGTCAATTATTTGGTAGACTTAGGCAATCCTAAGGAGGCCCCCACGGTCTTTCACACCAACCGCCTAAAGGCCAATGTCTCTATACCACAACTGGGAGCTTTGCTTCTAGCATAAGCTCAGGAGGTGGAGAAGAGTGAGCCTCTACCTGACCTCCTCGGGGGACTTTAGATGGAAAGATAGAAGGAGCTAATATCTCTTCTGATCTGACACTGGAACAACAGGAGGATTGCAAAGCTCTGTTAAATCAGTTTTCCCCTCTGTTTTCACTAACACCAGGCTTGACCCCTTGGGGACAGGGTGAGATTCTCACTGGTTACTGTTTACCTGTTAAAAGCAGAGGTTACAGGATGTCAGACCATCTAAGAACCCACATAAAGGAAGAGGTCAAGAAGATGCTTGATCTTGGGGTAAGTCCATGGGCTAGTCTAGTTGTACTAGTGCCAAAGGCAGGATCCAAGGAATTGAGATTCTGTCTGGACTATAGCGCTCTTAATGCAGTCACCATGACTGATGCCCATCCTTTACCTAGGACAGATGAGCTGGTGAACAAACTTGGTTCAGCCAAGTACCTCAGTACATTTGACCTAACATCAGGTTATTGGCAAATTGTTCTGACAGACCCTGCCAAGGAGAAACCTACATTTTCAACCCCAGGAGGCCTCTACCAGTGTAAGGTTATGCCTTTTGGACTAAATATTGCACCTGCTACATTCCAAAGGATGGTAAATCATGTTCTGAATGGGATGGAGGACCTCTGGATGGCATACTTGGATGACATTGCAGTGTTCAGCCCTACTTGGAAGGAACATATTGACCACTTAGGATATGTATTGCAGGCACCTGAGCAGGCCAATCTGACCATAAAGGCAAGTACATGTCAAATTGGTCAGAGAAAAGTAGTCTACCTTGGAAATGATGTAGGAGGAGGTGAAATAAGGCCATTTCCTAGCAAGGTTCAAGCTTTACAGGACTGGGCTACCCCTACTACTCACACCCAAGTGAGATCCTTTCAAGGTCTTACAGGTTACTATAGGAACTTCATTGAGAACTATGAGACCATAGCTTCTCCCTGGAATTTGATCTCCTCACCAAAATTCCCCAAGAAGGTCAGGTGGAATGAGGAGTGCACTAAGGCATTTGAAGGATTTAAGAAAGCTGTTTGTCAAGCTCCAGTATTGAGAGCTCCTGGCTACAACCAACTCTTTATTGTACAGACAGAAGCTTCCAATACAGGTATAGGTGCAGTTCTGAGTCAGCTGGATGAGAAAGGCAGGGAACACCCAATCTGCTCATCAGTAGAAAACTGAAGGAACCTGAAACAGGTGGGCAACCATAGAATGTGAATGTTTTGCCATTGTGTGGTCTTTGGAGAAGTTTAGACCATACTCTGTATGGATCTACTTTTGTAATTCAAACAGACCACCAGCCCTTGAGATGGTTTATGCCAAAGAAGGGGGAGAATTCTAAATTGATAAGATGGGCAATCAGCCCACAGGGATTTGATTTTACAATAGAACACAGGTCAGGGTGTAATCACTGAAATGCTGATGGTCTCTCCAGAAAGTATGATCGACTGGAGTAAGGAGATTCATCCATGGGTGGATTAAATCCTTCTGTGCCTTAGTCTGGCAGGGTGGGGGGGCGAGTGTTAGGGAGAATTCTCAGAAAGGTGCCAATTCCCTGTACCTTACAGACCCCCAGCAACTTTGCTGGAGTTTCAGGACTTGATTTTTTTTAACCTGGAGAGAGTAAGACCCTTTTTCCCACACTCTCATGTAGTTAAAAGTGATTTTGTACTCTGTGTTTCTTTTGGTTGTGGAGTCTGACAAACTCCACAGGCATCATCTTTTACATTGTGTCACACAGTACCTTCAGTGCAGTGACACATGGAAGTCTTTCAGATTTCCCAAGGTTTAAATACCTTCTCTAGGATAAACTACTGTTTCCCAGAGCAGTAAAGTGATATTGACTTTACTTACATTTGTAACTTTCTAGACATAGCACATAGGGTGCTGGAGGAGTTACTTAGTATCCCCTTTGTCTAGCTTCTTATGTAACATTTTTATGTTACCCTTTCATCGATGAATGGCTGGTGGCAGTGGTTTACTTTTTACTACCATTATGGGATTTTACCACGGGCTGCGTCCACAGCCATGGTAAAGCGCCCATGGGTGTCATTTTTGGCAAAATGGCCCTGGTCTTCTTTTTTCGCCATTTCTTTGTGGAAATGTCCTTCTTGCGAATTGCTCTGCGCGACAAACCAGGTTTGGTCCCTTTGTTCATTTTGTCTTTGGTGGGCTTCACAAGTGAAACCCGCCTCTGGCTCCACGGTGTCTGGCAAGGGCAGGGAGCGAGGGAGGTGCCTGAAACTCCCTGTGCTTAGTCTCCTAGGAGACAGGAATGCACTCATGAGTGATTGGCCAGCTGGCTGTCCGGCAAGGACAGCCACCCTGCTGGGTGACTGACAGCTAGGCTGGAATGAATGGGAACAAGCTGCATAAATGGTGAGGCTTTTTGGCTTGGAAGGAAGAGTCGACCACTGGACGGAGGAATCCGAAGAGAACTTAAAGTAGACGCCTGCTGCAACACCTGGACCATTGGTTTGCCCGAAGAAGCCCTGCTGCTGTGCTCAAACTCCACTTTTGTATCGACAGAGAAGCTCCTGCAAGGACAACTTCGCCCTTTGAGTTGGTGGGACCAATCAACTCCAAAGTAAGTCTGGACATCCTCTCGGAGCTGGTTGCATTTCAACAGAGTTGCTGCTGGAAACCGAATAGCCAGGGAGAGGAGCACCAGTTTGTGTGCTTTGCTTTTAAGCTGGCCAAGAGCTCTGGGAAGATCCTCTGGACTCCCAGGAAGCAGGACTGACCGAGCCTGAGCCCCCTCAACAGAGTGTGGGACCCAGAAGCAAGGAAAGCCCTTCTCAAGAGCCACAAACTGCGATGTTGCTATTTGCGGTACACGCGAGGAGCTGAAACACTGAAGTGCCACTTGTTTGAAGTTTGCCAGTTGCGAGCGTCCCATTGCAGTGCAGGAGCCCCCAGGAATCCTCCCTCTTGTCCCCACAACTGAGGCCCAGGAACAGTGAAATCTGAAGCACTGCACAGGATCAGAAGTCATCTGCTGCACTTTTTCTTCAATCCAAACGTACTGTAAAGTCTGAGAGAAACTACCTCTTGCTGTAGAGTTGCTTGCATCTTCCACTACTTACAAGTCTAGCAGCTTGTGGCCAACATTTATTCTTCTTTTTCTTCAAAGACTTCTAAAAACATTGTGCATAGACTTTTCTTACTTACCTGCAAAGAATTGCTTCAGCTCATATAGACTTTTGCTCATTGAATTTGGCTTAGCCTGTTCCACTGAATAACTCTTGTTGGGGGATCCAAAAGTATTTGCTTGGTTGAGAATATTTGTGATCTAGGTTCTAACAACCTTTACCCTTTAACCTAATTCCTAAATTCTTCTAAATGCAACAGTGATATATTAATGTCCCCAGCACCCTTGCTATTGAAGTCACCCGAGGGTGTAGGTTGTGTCTGTGGGCCATCCCAAAAGGTTACTTACTGATTTAAAAACTTAGGAGTGAGTGTTTTGAAATATATTTGTGTGGTGTATATATTGCTCCCTTCTGAAGAAGGCTTATTTTTACTGATAAATTAATCATTGTTTTATCAAGAAACCTTGGGTGTGTTTATTTTAATACGTGCCACTGTGAATCTCTGTGTAACTCCCCTACAGTTCACATTGAACCTTCTTGAGATAAGCCTGGCTGCTCCACACACTACCAACCTGTGTAGTGCAGACCTATACCAAAGGTTGGGTTTCTATTGCCAGGAGGTCAGGGTTGTTGTAGTGCACCCAAAGGGTACTGCATACAACCTTGCCTAACAGTAATTATTTTGACATTCCCAATGCTACAATAAAATGTGTTCTAGTCATAAAAAGCCATATCTGGTTCAAATGGAGTTTAGGCTAAAACATCAAAATCATCAGAGTTTAACCTTTAAGTGGAAACTAAGGCATAATTTAAGGATTGCAGTATTATTTATGAATTGTTAATGAAGTATTTGTTAATGAAAGTAACTGAAATATTGAGTGCACACTCTCATATTGGGGGTATGGGGGGGTAGAAGAAAAGAATTGCATAAGCAAAACTGCTCACATTCTTGGCTTTCCATCACAGCCCCAGTAGTTAGCCAACCATTCCATGTCGACATAGAGGGAGAGTGGCTTTTTCTTTCTGTTGAAAATCTTCTTCCTGGGAAAGTAAAACGAGTTAATGTACGAATCAGATAGTTATGTTAGCAAAATCCCAATTTTAGCTGCACAAGTGTAATATTGTACATGTGTAATAAAAAGCCACTGTGAAAACTTGTAAACACTCATGCAACGTATATCCACCCGTTAGTTAATCAATACATAATCTGCTCATACATTATGTCAACAGCAGCCTCTGTTCACCCACTTATCAATCTATCCGTCCAATGCAAGGGCACTTTTACAGTATTACTTACTGGGCTTTCTCACTGAATGAAATTGGTGCAGTTCCAGGGGGAGCATTTAGTACTTTCTGAGATCCCGAGTATAAGATATCTATACCTGTGTAAAAAAGAAAAGATAAATCAAGGTTAAAAACAATAAACCCACAGTTAAACAAGCCTTTCACTATATAATTTAGCTAAGGCTAGATGTGCTAGGTGGAGGACAGTTTTGCTATATCAAATCTTCCACATATACAGATACAGATATTATGGCTAAAAATTCGTTTGGCAAATCATTTTCGTAGTAGGTCCCATGTTTTCTTATTTAGTATGTGTGCTTTTATGAACTCACTGAATTAATTTATTCATTGAGGGATTTCAATGCCGGCTATGATTTTCCCTCATGGGCTCTTCAAAGCTCTAAATATGATGCTGTCTCAAGCAATGTCCATTGTACAGGAAACAGTAGTTTTAAGTTCCTACAAGGCCAGCGCAAACTTATAAAGATTTCCCAGAGAGTGAAGTTGTAGCAGAAGATAAAATGTTTCATTTGGACCATCAGTGGTAGATGATGGGTGTTCAAGAATCCGTTTGAAAACAGTAACTCTGACACATCCGCCTCTACTATTCTTCAGTTTAAACTTGACTTTGCTGTTACAGAGAAAATAGCCAAGTCGAGTTAATTTCCTCATGTAGGCCTTATGTATGTTCAGCACTCGTATGACTTTGATTGTGTATTACGCTGGTAGCCAATTACAAGATATTGGGACCCTTCCCGTTATCCACACTGGTGTTGTAGGTCTGTTTCTATTCAAGGCAACACTCGGAATTGTAGCTTCATTGTTCTTTGTGTCGGGAATGGTACAAAGCCCAAGAAGGCAAACTGTGCCACAGATTTGTTCTTGCCCTTTAATCACAAGAGACTCCCCTTTATTGAAAAGTAAATGTGGTTCAGGTACTCATATGTTACACATGAGCTCAAGATTGTCAGAGGTTCAGGATAGCAGCTATCATCTACATGCATCTGGAAATGTAGGAAAAGTGAAGAGTCAAGTCAGTTCGGAAGGATTTCGTTTTCATCCTGCCTGTTATGCTTTTTGATTGATTGATATTTTATTTCTATTGCGCTCATACACAAGTGTTCCAGAGCGCGACAAGGCAAGGGAGGGGAACATGGGAGAACAAAACAGCGATCTTACTAGGCCCAGTGACATTGAGAACGTGCAAGTGCATGGGAGAGGGGGGAGGGGAAAAGTGCATGGAAGGGGGGAGAGGTGGAAAGTGTGAAGCAGAGGAGAAACAGATAAATAACAATAAATAAATAATAAAGGCAACAAACAGTGGTAATGCAGCCAGCAATCTGCAAGTGCTAGGTTTAAGGCAGCAGACAGGGTAGGTCTGATAAATGCAGGAAGAAAAAGGGGGGGGGCTGTATGGGTACAGATACAGACCGCAGTGCAAGGGGTGGCCCGGAGGCAGTGCGGGAGGGTGGCAGGATGAGCAAGTACCTGGACCCAAAGGACAGAGGGTGGCCAGGTGCACGGTGCCAAGAGAGAACAGATCAGCAGGGGAGAGGGGGAGCAAAGGTAGAAGAAAAGAGGAAGGTCTTGAGGTGCTTCCGGAACCGGAGATGGTTCTCCTCAAGTTTTAGAGTGGCAGGGAGGCTGTTCCAGAGGGAGGCCCCAGTCGAAGACAGAGATCTACCACCAGCTCATTTCTTAGAAAAACGACTGACCCTGAGGGAGTTGGAGGTAGAGGAGCGAAGAGCTCGAGAGGGGAGGTATTTGCATAGGCATAGCTGAAGGTATTTTGGACCCAGGCCCCAGAAAGCCTTGTGGACAATGCAGAAGGTTTTGAATTTAAACCTTACATCCACTGGGAGCCAGTGGAGAGATTTCAGAGCTGAAGAGATACGATCCCAGGGCTTGAGACCAAGGACAAGGCTCGCAGTCCTGTTCTGGATTAGTTGCAGAGGGCGGAGAGTAGAGGCAGGTAGATTTAGAAAGAAGCTGTTACAATAGTCCAAGCTAGAGAGAACCAGAGCTTGGGATACCATGAGCTTCTGGGGGAAGGAGAGGAAAGGCAGAGTACCTCTGAGGAGGTGCATTTGGATTTTTGACTTTTTAGAGACCTCAGAGATGTGGGCGGAGAAGGAAAGGGTGGAGTCAAAGATGACCCAGAGGTTCTTAGCCTCGCAGGTGGGGGTAGGAGGAGGGCCAAGGGAGGCCGGCCGGAGAGTGAGGGGAAAGGATGGTGAAGGTGTGCCGATGAGGAGGATCTCCGTCTTGCTGGCATTCAGACAAAGATCATTGGCGGCACACCAATCTTGAATGGTGTTAGGCAATCAGAGATGAGAGAGGGAGAGGAGGTGGCAGAGGGCAGCCTGAAAATGAGTTGAGTGTCGTCAGCGTAGCACTGGAAATTTGAGCAGAAAATGGCAATGCAGTGGGCGAGAGTTGCCAGGTACTGGTTGAAAAGCCAGGGCGAGAGGTTAGACCCCTGGGGAACACCAAAGGTAGAGAGGAAGATAGATGAAAGGAAGGACCCAAGTTGGACCTGGGAGGGGCGATCTGAGAGGAAAGAGGTCAGCCAGGCCAAAGCCTGATTAGTGATACCCAGATTTTCATGGAGACGGTTGAGCAGGATGGTATGGTTGACTGTGTCGAAGGCAGAAGAGAGATCAAGGAGGATCTATTGATATTTGTTCTCACGTAGGCAATCTGGCAGGTAGCAATTAATGGTAAATAGATTGTGAGGGCAAGTTCAAATCCAGTGACGCTCATGCGCAAAGTTCCAAATATTTGTGAGAAGTGCTAAACCTGCATCTGGGCCACTCTGTGACCTCGGTCCAGGGCCCAGCCACTCTCCACTTGCACTGCCTCCCTGGCTCCTCCTGCACTGTGGGACTGTCACTGCATCCCTACAGCCCCCTTCCCAGCACTTGCTCTGCACTTACCTCGCACTTGCCACCAGCTGGCCCTTTTATTTATTATTTATTATTTATTATTTTATTACGCTACTTACCTTGTACTGCACTTTCCCCCCCACCTCCTCCCCCTGCACTTTCTCCTTTTCCCCTTACCTCTGCACTTGCACGATCTGAATGACACCTGGCCTAGTAGGATCGTTTGTCTGTCTTCCCCCTGTTTCCCTCCCTCCCTGCCTCGTCGCGCCTTGAAACACTTGTGTATAGGCGCGTTACAAATACCATATCATATCATATCATAATGTTTGTGATGTTAACATTGGGCAATCATCAAATTTGAATGCCAAATCACTCCCAAAGCTCGGAGTGCCTTTTTTCAATATCATTTTTATTGTTGTTTTCACTTGCATAGAACCAACCATGTACCACAAAAACACTGGCTCCAGAAAATTGACGAAAAGTTCACATCTTAGTATCTTCTGTTTTTCTACTCCCCTTTCCTTTACCTAAATTTGCTTCATATCTCCAGCAAACAAGTACAGGTATTTTGAACAAGGAACTATCCAGACCATCGCACCTTTACTGCATGCACTTTGTAGAACAAAACAAACATTTAAAAGAACACTCTGTCGACCTAACTCATTACACTTTCTTAATTTAGGGCCTTTAAACTTCTGATTATTCCTTTTGACTATTTAATTCATCAGGCGTTGCATATATCTCCACCACTTTTCTAACCAGTTTGGTAGACTATTTCTCTAAAAAGGGAACCATTCTTCTTCAATATGTGTACTAAAATCGTCTAACAGATGTGCCATCCTCCACATTTGGTATATTTAGAACTTTGGGAAATTTCGTCCACTGCAGCCTGGGATGGCATGTTGGGTGCTGAATTCCAAAGCTTGAAGATTGTCGTGCCGCCGAGGATGCAGGCCATGTACATGCCCGAGGTGAGTGTTTAGCAAGCCTGTATGTCATTGCGGATCTCCATGGTCTTTTAATCCCGGTTCCTGGAGTTCATAATTGGTTGTTTTCCAAGAGTGCTGCACCATTTTGCTCGAATAATTAGCCTCTGTTTTAAACATGTTAGCAACAAGAGAGACTGCGAGACACTCTCAGACACTATTAATCTTTGATGAGAGCCAGGTGTCTGTCTCACCACAAATCATGCACTAGTGGGAACACTGTGCAGGAAAAAGAAGAGATATTACTATAGAAGCATTTGGAGAAATTACAGAAAAAGGAGATTTCTAAATCGTGGGAGGAGTCATCATTACAAAACCTTTTGGATGTTGAAAGGATACAAATTATGTATACTCTGTCATTTAATGAAAAATATCGATCAATGCTCCAAGAGTGGGGGCAAGCAACTAGTGGTGGTTCTGCAACATTTTTTGACAATATTAGCTACATAATTCAAATTGTGGAAATTGAGGACAAGCACAAGAATGTACAATCCACTGAGGCGGGCAATAAATTGCATGCAAACATTGATGCAAATTTGGTTTCTTATGAAGAGGACATCAAACCACGAACAAAACATACATTTTATGAGATAAATTGGATTATGAGTCGGGGCGTGTGTTTACATTTGCTAAGAGATTTGATGTGTTGAGGAAAGAAGTTAGGGATGGCCAGCAGAGTGCCACCTCCACTAATGACCCCCCCCATCAACCTCATC
Organism: Ambystoma mexicanum; assembly: GCF_040938575.1. Taxonomy (NCBI): domain Eukaryota; kingdom Metazoa; phylum Chordata; class Amphibia; order Caudata; family Ambystomatidae; genus Ambystoma; species Ambystoma mexicanum. The sequence goes on from NC_090932.1 coordinate 555,526,089, forward strand.
AGTGGAATCAGACGTTTGGAACAGTGACATTGAACAACCACCTAGTCGCCTTAATTCTTTTAGAGGAGATGCAGATCCTATCCAGGGATTGGAAAAACCAACAAACGAGTAAGAGGCAGCGGAAGAGGTTGAGGGAAATGTATAAATCAAACACGGACAGACAGGACAACATGCTTTGGAGGATGATGTAGGAGGCAGTTCCCTCACAATCTAAGCAAATTATGAATTTCCTCAGATACGTCCTGACTAAAGAACAGCCTGATTTTCTTCGATTGGGTTTTTTGTCAATCAATGGCCTTAAATTATACTCAAACTAGGTTTGATTTTGACCAATTCATGAAACTAAAATAATTATTTTCAATGAACCCATCAGAAAAAATTAAACCACCCGCACAAACTGGGGGAACTGACCTAACCATTGTCAATGTACCTATTATGCATGCAATGACAGACCTGACTCAAATTTCAGAGTGAAGACCATTTTTTGAGTTGATCTGATTTTGGCATTAATAATGAATGAACTAAGGGAATACAATTACTACCTCAGTCTAGATGTAATCCTCCTATAACTGGAGGTAGTAGTTTGCAAGCTTTTCAAGATCTGGTGGTAGCTGATCTGAAAATGTTAAGACTTAATAAGACCCCTGATGTGCAAAACCTGACAGTTAAGCAGGAACGGATATTGGCTAAGCTTCAAGATCTATCCAAGGTGGTGATAAAACCATTAGTTAAGAGCTGTAATATAGTCCTTCTGAGCTGTGTGGATTTTGAAGCTGAAGCCAATAGGCAATTACATGATCATTCAGGGGAAGGTGACTTGTTCCTTTTCCCTTTCCTCTGTCTATGTTGGATACATTCTTTAAAAGGAAGTTTCAGCTCTTTTTTGACACTGTGTTTTTATCCTCCTAAGTAGACATCTCCCTCTTGTTGCTGGTATGCTGCGAAGAAGAGGAAGTCTACCGCTCTATGTGCTTTATTTTTTCAGTGCATTTGCCCAAAGCTGTGCCAACCAGAATGCTCACAGCCACACGCCTCAGGTTGCCTAGCAATCTTCCAACACCATTTTATACTGGCATTCCTGGCGTGCATGCATCACTCCCCACATCCCTGCAATTGGGGTTGGCACCTTAGAATCCATGTCGATCCAATGATTCTGGGTCCAGGACATGGAAGCTCAAGTACCTGAAGATGCTTAACTTAAAAGACAGTGGTCTGAACATAGACATAGGTTTTATGACACTCTATGGCCAAATTACAACCCAGTGTCCAGCAATGCGATCACATCAAAAAAGTCAGAAGACAATCATTGAGTACCATCTCTCACCAACAGCTATTGGACACTACTGTTCAGGACTATTAACGAGTGAGCACACAGGACATCGACAATAGAAATCTCGGGCATCAAAGATCAAATAGGGGGCACGCAGTTGGGTTTAGATGCGCTAAAATAACTGCCAACACAGCAATGTTCAGAAATCTGTAACATATTTTTCATGTACCATACTGTATGAAAGCTAGGAAACCATTTTGAAGCTTGAGACATACTAAGGCAACATTGGAGACTGCACTAGTTAATCCATGAGAGCATATTTTGCAGTGCCACATTGCATAGCCATTAATCCTTAGCAGCTCCTTTGAGATCACTACAATGTCCTGACATACATAGAAGCTGCAAAACAGTTTTTTGACTCTGTGAGGAAAATTAAACTGACACAGTGTACTAATTATGGTTTTAATCCCTCTCACTTCACACACCTTTTAAATAACACGTCATTTTACGAAATTACAAGGGCCCATTTGAAGACTGTCTGAGTTTAACTTAACAGCCACATGTGAAAAGGATTTTGTTTGCTTTTTGTTTTTTAAATGTAACTATCCGCCAGAAATGCCTACAGCAATGAACGCCTAGCAGTTGCATTGAAATCATTACAATGTCCTGACACTACACAAAGCCTGCAACACGGATTTTTAGATTTTTAGGATTTTTCCAATTATGTGCTTTTAAAACCTTCACTTCAATACGCTTTTTAAAATAACACCAGGGCCTAACAGGGCCAGTTATATGTGAAAAGTATTTTTAAAGTTAAATTATCACCCACAAATTTGTACTTTTGTCAAACTGTTATGTGAGCACTGCTTCTAAGAGTCTTTCGGGTAAGACAGCAATTCCAGACCCATATTACATGCATACTTTTCCTTCAGCTATTGAAGTTTAAAATGCTATCTTTTTCTTTCTTTTGAAAGTGGACTGTTCTGTAGCTTTCTCTTTATTAATCATTTCACTTTGCACCATCTATGAAGAAACCTGTGGGCTTCGAAAGATACCTCCTTTCTGCATATTATGATCAGTTAGTCCAATAAAAGGTATCAGAACGTGCATCACTTTAAAACTGGATAAACATGGCATGGTCTTTTTTTTACACTTTAACAAACAGATACATACTGTTGGAGACACCCTTATGTAACAGAGCCATTGGGCCTCATTACGACCCTGGCGGAAATCGAAAAACGATGGCGGAAATGCAATACCGCCATCGAATAGCGCTCGGTGCGATTATGACCCGTCACCGCAAAGTACGATGCCATTAGCGACACCGTAGTGAACGCCAACGCTAACTGCACCAAGTACGCGCGCGCGCGCCATGCCAAACCGTAAATACCACCATGGCGCAACGGTACGCGAATTCTGACCCTAGCGGACATGCACCTAACGCCATCAAGCACGGCGGAAAGTACCATTCCGCCATGGTGAGAAGTACGGCATCGCGAATCAACCGTAAACGGCCCCACTGAGTGCCTGTACACCGCTCCCTGGCCACATTATACAACTCCCCGTAGGTGCAATGAAGTCACAATGCAACCAGTGAAATGTACAAGTCACCCATGCATGCCAACGAACAAAAGAATCTCAAGGGGGGCCAATGGGAGCTGCAGGGCACAGATGGCACGAATACAGAAGCTATTCCAATGGACATGACCTCAGTCTCCCACCAAGAAACGCACGCAAACACAGGCACCTGTGACCAGCAACATTCAGAAAATCACATCATTCCACCAATCCACCTGGCTGACCGGCATCTGTTACACAAAACCTAATCCCCCGCCCCTGAGCATGACATCATTCAAACAGTCATATTGGCAGCCCTTATCCCTGACCTCACTGGGCTTCGTAGGCAAACGCGCCCAGCACAGTACCACGCAACTATACTCCGAAGCTGGAACCCAATGCAGATCTCCCCACAATACATCGCTCCCCAAATAGGAATATGCCACATCACTTGCAAAGAAGAACGCTACACGGCCCATATCAGAATAGAAATTTAATGCACAACAAATTCACCAAGCCCATACAGCCATTAGGCCATGAACTCCAAAACACATTTCACCATTGTGGGCTGCATCCGCAATAAATGACCAGCTACTTCTTGTGTGACGCCCTGTTCCTTCATGGTACACAGGGCCACATTCTCGTACGAAAAGGCAACATGGAAGCGCCCAGAACCGCAGGGCCGACCCAATGGGGAGGCACTAGTCCAGCTGAAAGGCCGAAATGTTGCTCCGAGCCACTAGTACTGCGTAAGGGCATGTGGCCCATTGGCGATCGTCCCATAAGATCGTAATGCTGCTCCACTGATTAACACGAAGCAGCAGGTGTCGGGAGTAAAATCCATCTGCAGGAGTGGCATACAGATGGCAGTGGCAAAAGGGGAGGAGATACCTGTCAACCAAATGAAATGAAAAAGAATAGAATGGCCATCAGAACTACATTTGATTTACTCACTTCAATGATCACACCAAATCCACAGCCATATGCATGCTAGCCCACTCCAAAGGATCATCACCACCCAAAAACCACTTGCGACTCATAACTATCTATATCGAGGTGAAAACACCATCACAAACGAGTGTACCTGTGCATGCGTCTGTTAAAACAGAATCCATCAGATGGGATTGGTAACGTGCATGGACACAAGTGTCTGAAGGCGCGTCGAGACAGGGAGGGCTCAACAAGGCCAGATAGACGATGGTCCCACTATGGCAGCCCTGCATCACATAGCGCAGGGGAGGCGGACAGATCCCAAGAAGCCCTGTACATGGCAAACTCTGTATCAAATCATCTGTCCATGCATCCATTCATCATTCCCTCATCCCGTAATGATAACGCCTGTTCCCATACTCACATAACATGTGAAAATTCCATTGAGTCTGTGCGTCATGCAGCCTGCATAATCCACTGTGCCCCAGCCCGTAATTCCAGTGTTGTGAAGTAACATGTATTTGGGAACGTACGGCCTCATCGTCCACTTCGCTATTGCGCATCCCAAACTATTCATATCAATCATTGCATCCCCGCCATGGCCCCTGTCCCAAGGACATTGAACAATAGAACGTTATATTTGCAGTCAGACCTGTGGGCATCTCCTCGCCGCTAGCTGAAGACCGAAAGCGCCGCCCTTCGAATTCCTCATTTGCAACATCACGTCGAAAAGGCATCTGTGGCCGCTTGAAATCACAAATTAATCCATCTAGTGCGGCTGTGTGTGTAAATGGCAACTGCCTTCACTCACAAATGGGACGCCCCGCCCGTCGTTGAAACTCGGTACAGTGATGCATGAGGGTCCACCGTTACTCGAGTACTACGTTCCACTGACCCTTCACAAGTCTGTTCGCGACTGCTAAGATAGTATGTGAAACAATGGGACCATAGCCGAATGAACATATCAACCAATGTTACACTGCCATCGGGTACAAATACATGATTGTAATAGCAAGATGCCATTCCTCGAATTGCAGCGTTGTGTGCGGGACGTGCTCGCCCAAAGGGGAGAGCAGCTTGCACAGGTGGAATGAATCACCACAGGTGGAGGCCATACAGCCTGAAAACACATAAATAGCACACCCAGTCTCCTCCCACAACCACACCCACTCCGAAATGCTACCGGCAGGACTCGCGATGTTGGCCCTGGGGGACCTGATAGCACTGCAAGTACTCCAACTCCAAGAAGAAGACGAACACCAACCACAACCGGCCGCACGGAGGAGACGCAGGAGGAGGAGGAGGGCAAGGCAGGGCCAGCAAGGGCTGCCAGCACAGCCACTACCACCACGCAGGCAGCCCGCAATCCCACGCCTCCGAGCACATCCGTTCAACCTCACTGATGAGCAGATCCACACCCTCTACCGTTTGGACCGGGACACCATAGCCGCCATTGTGGACATGACACAGGCTGACCTTGTCAGCATGATAGATAGCCCAACCGCCATCCCACCCCTACTGAAGGTGGTGTCTGTACTCCACTTCCTGGCCACAGGCACCTACCAGCACACAGTCGGACAGTTGCATGGCATCTCACAGCCACTGTTCTCACGGACACTATTGCAAGTGCTGGATGCCCTCCTGAAGCACGCAGACGACTACATCTCTCTACCACGCTCGGAGCAGGAAATTACAAACACAAAAGTGGGATTCCATGCACTTGCCGGCATACCGGGTTGCATTGGTGCCATCGACTGCACCCATGTGGAATTGGTCGTCCCACATGCCATGGAGGCCCAGTACCGCAACCGAAAACAATTTCATTCACAGGATCATTACACATTGTTGTGCCCGATTCCCTGGATCAACCCATGATTCTATGATCTTGAGGAACTCTACAATACCACGCTACATGGAGCGACACGCAGGGAACAGATCCTGGCTACTCGGTGAGTCACATTTCATGCATGCTGATGTGGGGTATGTGATGCGGCAATGACCTGGCAGGAAGGGGGGGGGGTGCGTACGTAGCAATGGCATTCCACATTATTCGTTTATCGTCCACATACAGGTGATGCCGGATATCCACTGAAGAGATGGCTCCTCACACCAGTCCGGAACCCACGGGACCAGCATGAGGAGGACTACAACCATGCCCACTCACGTACCCGTGTAGTCATTGAACAGGCATTCGGCCTACTGAAGACTCGTTTCCGGTGCCTCAGCAGGTCTGGCGGGGCACTCCTGTACCGCCATGTGAAGGTTGCAAAGATGGTGATGGCATGTGTCATGCTACACAACATGTGCGTACGTAGAAATGTGCCCATGCCCCCTGACACAGAACTGCAAGCACCTGAAGATGGTCATGATGAGGGTGGGGATGTAGCAGCACCTCAAGGAGTCTGCGAGGCACAGGAGGGCCGTGACATTCGTCAGCATCTCATAGATGCATGCTTCTAGCACTCACGCCTGGTGGCTGATACATGGACACGGGACTCGTGGCACTGTGTGTGTCTGGTACATGCACAATATGGACTGTACGCCTATGATGGCCTCGTACACAAAGATCAATGTCCACACATCTCATTGGTTGATCGTGCATTGTTTATGGCATATGTGATATCATGTTGAACACCCTATCGACCCGCCACCCAAGTGAGCCCAACACCCCCCCTCCACCCTCCTACCTCCCCCCCGAACACCAGTGTCCAGAGATGCTCATTGCCAGTGGGCAGTCGCTATTGCAAGCCCCCTCTGCGGGTATCAGGGGCACCCCTGCCTGTGGAGTGCAGGTTCCTCCCAGATCTACGTTGGGGGCTGCCCTGGACGGAACTTGCAACGGATGATGTCTCTGCCTGCTCACGTCCATGCATGTCCCTAAGGGTTTGTGAGAGCTCAGTGAGCACACGGCGCACTGCGGCAAGTTCGGCACATACGTCTTTGGACGTCGCATGCAGTTCCCCCCTCAGGCTCTCGGTGCTTCTCTCCATTTGGACTCTCAGGCTCTCGGTGCTTCTCTCCATTTGGACTCTCAGGCTCTCGGTGCTACTCTCCATTTGTGCCCTTAGTGTCTCTGTACTTCTCTCCATTTCTGCCCTAAGTGTCTCAGTTGATGTTTCTATGTCTGCCTTAGTGCCCCCACATTCATCGGCATGGTCCTTGAGGAGCGTGGCCAGTTGCTGCTGTTGCACGATTAACTGGTCGAGGGACTGTTGCCTCTGCTGGGCCATGGCCATTTGCGGTGGTGTCACAGAGTGGCTGTTCGACTCATGTTGCCCTGCCACAGGGCTTGTGGGGGATGGCCAGTCGTCGTCTTGTGGGTGCCCCTGCGTGGTATCCTCATGGTGTACGGGATGGAACAGACAGGGGGATTGGGACAGGTCATGGATGGATCTGACTTCGACATCCCCGTTTTCTGTGTCGGAGCATGCTGCCATTAATGCAGTGTCACCTATGGTGCTGCTGCCACCAGAAGCAGTGCCTACTGTGGCATCCATTGGGGGGACCTGTGGTGGTGGTGGTGTGGGCATGCTGGCTGCTGGGGTGCCTGTTGGAGTTCCCTCCTCTGTGCTGCCACTTGATTTGTGCTGCTGCCGTGTCATGATGCGTGCAGCTGAGGTGGAGGGTCTTTGGCCGTTGGTCTTGGCCCTCTTTGCAGGTGTGCTGGTAGGGGTGTCCTGAAGCTCGTCGTTTGGATCGGACCCTGTGGTGGAGTAAAGGAGGGCGAGCGTTATTAATGGGTCTGTGGGAATTGGAATGGCAATGTATCACATGCATTGGGGTGGTACCTGAGGGTGATTTGGGTCGGGGCCTTGGAGGTGCTTTCTTTTGTGTGTGGAGTGAGGGTGCAGTTGTTTGGCAGCCTGCAGTTAGGGTGTGCCTGCTGCACGTGTAGAGGGTGTTTTTGGGTTTTTTAATTATTTATGTATTTATTGTGCGTTTTAAAGTGCGCTGTCAGGCCAATGTGTGTGGACGTTCTCCTGGACATGTGTTACTGTTGCGCTATGTGGACACATGGTGATTCACATGATTGGACATTGTGGATTTGGCATGGTTTTATTTGGCCCACCTACCGGATTCTTCGGATGTCTGCACTCCTTTCTCCATCCCTCCGACTCCCTCTATACTCTCCATTCCAATGGTGGAGGCACAGATTTCTTCCCAGGGGGTCAACTTGATGGGTGATTCCGATCCTCCCCCGGTGGCTGTGGCAATGTTGCGGTTGGCAGAAAGTATGCTACGGACGCGTATCCGCAGGTCGTCCCATCGCTTTCTGCATTGCTGTGGGTTGCGGGGTGCGGTCCCCACCGCACTTACCCGCTGTGCCACCAGGGCCCATATGGCCTTCTTGTTCGCAAGTGCCGTCCTGGTCATTTGCATGGAGAAGACGGCGGCAGCATTCTCCTGGAGGGTCTCTGTGAGTACGGTGAGTTCCTCACGGGAGAAGTGGACCTGCCGCTTGCGGTCGCATGCTTTCTTCGCTACTTTTCCCATTTTTCTTGGTTACACTAGGGTGGATGACGGGTTGGGATGTGTCTCAGGGTAGTGTTTTTAGTGGTTGTGTGGATTTTGTGGTTTTATAGGTGTACGGCGTGATGTTTCCCGTTCCGGGACCATGTTTTTACTTCCGTTTCCGTATATTTACGGTCACCGTACTTTCCGGTTGGCGCTCAGTGCGGTGTCCGCTAAGATGGGTGGCGGTATTGCACCTAGGGCGCCGTACGGCGGCGGTGTGGGCCGTTTTGGGGTCATTTCCGCCATCGCGGACTTTGCACTTCCGCCATGGCGTGGTGCTCGTGCCCGATGGGTCGGAATGGGCCGCACTTTGCTCCATCGTGCAATGGCGGAAACGCTATTTACGCTGTGGCGGTCCGGTCAGTCACTTTCCGCCAGGGTCGTAATGAGGGCCATTGAGTTTTATTAAGGCAAATGTATCCAATTCCACTGTAGCCCTCTCAATACTTCAAATCCTCCATGCACAATTTCTATCATATCTGAACTCAGAAAACCTTTTCTTCTCCCCTTAAATTGGTTTTATTTATTTACCAACTTTATGTTTCCCCTTACAAATTCACATACACTCTTTCCACCTGAGCTGTTCAACTTATATCTTTGTATACCATCTTTTATGGCTCTCATTAGGGGGTGTTCACTTTTCTAAATGTTTTCGATCCCAACACTTTCATCAACTGACCTCCACCTGTGGTATATTGTGTTCAATACCTTCCTGCAGTATGCTCTGATTATTTTCTTAATCTGACAAATGGTATTCTGTGCCGCTATATTTGTAGGTCAACAGAAAGGGAAGACCCAATGTTATCTTATATCTTTTTCAGTTAACCAAGATGTAAATAGTCTACATTCTTTCTGTTTAATGAAAATCTTATTTTTAGTTCCTCCATATTCCAATATACCTATTTTCCTGGCTTTCGCCAGTATATCCATTGTGTCTTTACAGTGATGGCACTTAGCAACTATTGACATGGGTCCTTTTGGTGGGCATCTCCCTCATTGTACTCTCTCAAATGTCACTTATTTTACAAACCGATCTTTGTAAATTAGTGTTACTATATCTTTCATCTTCCTTTCCGCTTCGATATTGGCCTCTCTATCCTTCTCAAGAATTCCCCACAGCCTATTGTTATTGCGTCTTTCGCAGTTTTCTACATTATCTACCTTCAGCCGCATGTTCTTTTTTTATTATTCTCTAATGACTTTAAGTGCTTGTTTAAATTCACTTCCAATGCCTCTGCTGGCAGTTGGTTACTTTCCACCACCTCCACTCTATCTTCTACTGTGAACATTCTTTGTTTCAATTATTTCGTGGTTAGTTGCATTTCTGAACGTACAACCTTAATTTCCTTCAGTAAAAACTCTACATCTTGTTTGATGGATGGTTCTGTTGATCTGATCGCTTCTCCTGTTACTTTGTTGAAACCTTCAAACTTCTGAAATTTCTGAATTGCCTGCAATCCTGGTGATGATTATTTGTATTGTGTTTTTCCTATCCAGCCATCCAGTCCTTTCACACCTCTCACAACCTCCAATGAATGGGCTTCACAGTTTAGGCTTGTACCACCTATTTCCACGCTGGGGCAATGTATGACCACAGAGCCGGTCCTGTTTCTGTTTTTTAAACATGTTTTTAAAAGTGTTCACTGTGAAAGTCACTTCTTTCACATTTCATCCTATTATGTATTTTCATGTGTGCTTTCCCACCACTTACCTTCCTCATTGCAGGTGCATCTTGCTTATCTATACTCCCAATTAAAACCTCTCAATGGGTTTATCATTACCCCCTGCTGTCAGCCATTTCCTTTCTTGCAGTGAGGCTGGCTGTATATTTTTGCTCTCCCCATCTTAATTCTCACAAACCAGCCTATCCCCCTCAAGTATGCAGTTTGGATAACCTTAACTAATATTTGCCATCTGAGGACACATGATCAGGGAAAGTGGTTTCTCAATTATCATAAATGGCACCTCCGCTTTCCCAGCAATAGCCAATATACAGATCTTCTTCTCCAGGCGTACACCTACTCCTCATGCTGCTGTGTCGGTTGTATACGAATTGTTCGTTTTACAACTGTTCGAATTACAATTGACCTTTTCACAATTGACCGAATTGTGAAGGTCAATTGTAACATATATGTGGGGGGAAACCCCCCACAACCCCTCACCCAGCGCCAAACCCCCAAAATCCCTTATATATATATATATTACCAAACCGATATATATATATACAGTAAATTGTGGAAAGGTCAATTGTGACCCTTTAAATTTGGTCAATTGTTAATTCGAACAATTGTAAACGAACAATTTGGGTAATATCGCTGTGTCTCCTTCTTAGTTGATGCAGATTAGTTGCCACAGAGACACCCCATGCTCACCTTTTCAGTTGGTAATCTCCTCCATTTATCCCTGAATGGGCTTTCACACTACATCCACCTCATATCCTTTCCTTCAATATCAGCAGTCTCCCTGACTTGCTCATCCATGCCAATCCACCCTCTCCACTCTCAGTTACCATTCGGTCTCTGCCAATACCATTGTAGAGGAGGAGTGAAATGCCTCTACAGGTAGTCCCACCCCCTGCTACCTGTGTGCTGGAAACCAGAGGTTGTGCCAAGTTTGATACCAGTAACTGTGACAATTCCGAGGAAGGTCTTTGAAACAAGGTATCCATTAAGAAGACCTTATATGACATACCCCCGAAGAAATGATGATCAAATGGAAGCAGCTCTCGAAGGAATATGAGAATAAGGAAGAAAAAGTCTGATGATGTCACAAGAGGCGGCAGTGATGCACTAAGAAGAATGGTCGAAGGAGAAGATGTGTAGACTATCTATAAACTAATGTCGAAATAAAGAATTGAGTAAGCTTTTATGCGCAGAGTGAAGATTGTACGAGTGAAAAGCACTTCAGAAAACACAAGTCGTTTTACAATTGTACAGATGCTGCAATGCAAGTAGACTAAGTATTCTTAAGGCTGGCTATATGTAGTATGTAGACTGCAGGCAGTGCCTCCAAACATATATGTATATAGACTTCTGGATATTCGATGATACAATTTAGTAAGTGAGTCTCTGTAGAAGAAGAGTTGAAGGCTATGTGTGTCACAGCAAAGAAAAGGTTCAAACTCGAAGCAAGACCGAAGAGGTTGCCTGGCTTGGTTTCAAGGACTGAAAGCAGCCAAGAACTGGTTGTCATCTGCGAAGAACAGTAGGCGTGAGAAGCCGAGGCATCCCTTGTTAAGTTGAAAAGAAAGAACATCATGGGTGCCAAGTTTTTTCATTAAAGACTATTAAATGCTAGAATAGGGGCAAATGCACGGTCTCTGATCACGTGAGCGGAGGATGAAAATAGATGAAGAGCATGGGGAGCCACATTGAAGATACGAGTGCCTATATTCCCCTTTATTCCCAGAGGCGAGAAGCTACTTCAAGACCGAGTTCAAAGGCAGAATTAATGGCAGATGGCATGAGTGATGAGAGATACTGGGCTAATTGGGTGGGGAGACGTGGTCAGGCTCACCCACCAACACCTGGGGTACCAGCTTACATGCTGCTAGAGCATTGAATATTCCAAAAGGGTACACGCATGCCAACCAATTGTAGAAGGCCGTATAACCAAGAGCCTTATAGTTTGAGAGCCAAAGAAATGTGTTTCTAGTAGCCATCAAGGATGACTTGCACTATGGCTTGCACTTGGGGAGGGCTACTAGACTATAAAGGGCTACCTGACTATAAAGGCCCCAATCACAATCCTATCCCATATAAAAAGTATACTTAGATGTTCCCCCTTGAGCCAACCACAGTCCCACATAGGTTTTTTAGCTTGCCATGTAGTATGACGTCACAAATGATACATTTTTAGTATAAAAGTGTGATTTTCATAAACTGTTGAGATTATGCTGTGTGACATCCGTTGATTTCCATTGTGCTCCCTTTTTAGACAACTGACATTAAAACAGAGTCCTTTGCCAACTTCCTGAGTGGGTCTTGTTATTTAGTCTGAAAAGTCATTCTCTGTCCGATCCATAGTATGGCATGTTTCCTTTAGTTAAAGAGCCCGCCCGGGGTTCACGTGGTAGCATGTCGGATTGTTGAAAACAAGACCCATCAATCTTAGACTTCAGCACTTCGGACAATCAAGTGCCCTCGCCATCTAGCCGGAAGATCACAAGGTTTCCTGTGAAGAGCGGCCGATATAGAAAACTTGCAAGAAAATCAATGCAGGTGGAACGGGTCCCTCTTTCACAAAATCCCTCCTAGTTTCTACAAGCGCCGAGCGGACGGAAGGTGAAAGTGGCAGATTGGAAGAGGGGATTCGATACCGAAGGTCTTGAGCTGAAAGAGCGAATGGTGAGTAGACTGAGGGGAATGGCAAACTGAAGGGATGGGATTGTGTTAGTTAAGAAAAGTAACAGGGTTTGTTTTTAAGTGTAAACGCAGCCCGTATAAGAGATAAAAGCACGAAAAATCCTGGCTCAAGGGAGTCAGTAGAAGCCATTATACACTCCAGTTGGAGGAAAGTAGGTGCCACAGAGGACAGGTCCCTGTTAGATAATGTCTTACACCTTGTGATCAAGGTATATTTAGGGGCAGAGATAAGCAAGGAGCGCTGGGGATTAATGTAAAGAGTCGCATAGTTTGTCTGTTTGTTATATGTCTGTTTTTGAGGTGTCAAAGTGTGACGATATTGTAAAGAGAATTGAGAAAAGTTGAGAAAATATAGCATCTGTCCAAGGTAAATTGTCGGTACCGATTTAAGGTCAGATTGAGACTATTGAAAAATAGAGGCTTTGAGCGGCGATTTGTTAGAGCGCGCTCATATTTGTTGTTTTTCTAAAAATGTGTTCTTTTGTAAAACACCGGTAAATATTGACAGTCAATTGAGACTTGTCACAATGGAAGATGTTACTCCTTTGATGCACCTGTGTAAATACCTGCCAAAGCACATGTCCAAGCTCAAACAGTATAGTGCAGAATGGGTCAAAGGCACGGCAGATAAGATGTTCATGCCATGGCCACAAGGTGGATCTTTGGCAAAAGTGGTACTGCAGCACATGACCACATACTTGCACGCTGCGTACACGGAGAAAATATCGGAGAAGAGGTTAGCTATTTTAGAGCTCTGGAAAATGTATCAGGAAGAGAGAGAGGATCCGCCACCTAAGGATTGGATGCTTAATCAGTGTAAGGATGAAGGTGTCGAGCCTTCTGCTCCCCTTGGCTCACTTGAAGCAAAAAGTGTTGATACAGAAAGCGCAGGGTTGTACCCAATGAAGGAATTAAAAGCTGCAACAGGGTACTGTAATCCAATATACGAACCGCCTGCTTATAGCAGTGATGACAAGCCAGAGGAGACTAAGAGAAAAGAGGAGATCTTTAAGGTCTTACAAAAGAGGGAAGGGAAAGGTGAGTGACGAAATATAATGACAGAGATTGAACGAGAAATTAAGAGATGGAAAGGAGAAAAGGCAAAAAATGATGAGGTCACGCTCATACAGAATGAATGGATGGGAGGGCAGATACTGCTTGAATTAGATGGGAAAAGTATTGAGGAAGTTAGGCAAAAGGAAGATTGAGATGAACAAGATAAGAAAGACAGAGAACGAGAAAGAGATTAAAAGAAGATGAGCAGAAAAGGAACAGCCGACAGCGTTGAGAACAGCTGTATCAGGAGGGACAACAGAAGAAAGAAGAAAGGGCAGAAGAATAAAGGAAATATGACAACAGGCAGAGGGTGTCATGAACCATCGAACTCGCCCCTTCTGGGCCTCCTGGTCCCTGACACGTCGGGGTCTACACTCCATAATACTACCAACATGGCGGCAAACCCAGAACGCCGCTCACCAGTCTTCGCGTTCTACACAGCGTGCTCTATAAAGAGGCCACACCCCCGCAGACCCGCTCGTCTCAATGCTGCTACTAGCTGTGACCGGACGTGTGCTCCGTACTCATCCTTGTACTACTCTGTTGTTTCCTGGTTCCAGGAAACCCTTCTTCCAATCTACCTTTCCTCCTTCTTATCCAGCCTTCCCGGAATCCTTGCACCGCCTCTGTGTGTTTCTTTTCCCTTTCTTGAGTCTCCTGGAGTTTTCCCTTTATCCCGGACATCGAAGCTGAACGAACACTGGAAGCCGAGGACGGCCGAGCGGGCTTGTACAAGACCCGAACCATACGAAAGAAGACTCCTCCTAAAGAAGTCATCAGGCAACGAAAACAGGTGAGAAGGGGGAAACCTGTGACAGATTGAGACGCCACCTGACCAAAGTCGATACAGACATGGAGGCGGCCATCCAGGATCTTATGCGTGGCATGCAAGAACTAACCACCGAAGTACAAAACCTGAAAGCTGAGAACGCCGCGTTAAAACAATTGGTACTATCCCGCGACTCTGCCACAAAGGACAGTGTGCTATTGGGCGGCATTGTCGACAAATATGATGGCTCTGTAAAAACCCTCCGCGGATTTCTGGATTCTTGTTTGGTCCACTTTACCTTTAAACCTTATTATTTTTCTACACCCAGGGCTAAAGTGGGCTTTATCATTTCACACCTTTCCGGGAACGCATTAGCCTGGGCCACACATTAGTTAATTCCGGAGATGCCCTTTTGGATGATTATGACAGATTCATCCAAGCACTTAAAACCATGTTTGACCGCCCAGAACAGGTCTTTAGTGCTCAAGAACGTTTACTTGATTTCCGGCAAGGCTCTCAGGACATGCTCACATATGTGACTCGATTCAAACAACTGGCTAAAGAAGCGGGTTGCCTTCTGAAGCTTGCTTCACTCTCTTTCGAAGAGGGCTAAATGAAGATATCAAGGATGAATTAGCCAGGGTGGCACGTCCTAGTTCTTTTCAGGCACTTATGGATCTTGTTCTACAGATTGATTTTCGCATCCAAAAAAGGTAGGCAGAGAAAAGGAAGACCAAGTCACCCCTCCAGAAGCACCCCTTAGAGACCTCTTTGAAATCCGAAGATCCTTCTGTCCCCTCAAACGAACCCGAACCCATGCAACTAGGGGCCTTCCGTGGACCCATATCCCCACAAGAAAGGGTGCGAAGGATCCATACTGGCTTATGCATGTACTGTGCCTCGGACAAGCATTTAGTCAGGGAATGTCCAATATCCCCTCCGAGGCATTCGGGAAACGCCAGCTCACGATCCTAGATGGAGCTCAGTTTCGGGAGAGAGATGTAGGCTCCACATCTACACCATCTTTGAACTCTCCTGGACAAAACTCTGGTAATTTTACAGACCTTTCTATCACCATCCAAAAAGGAAATCTACCCCATTCTGGCATTAGTGGACTGTGAGGCTATGGGAATATTCATAGATCAAGAATGGGTCCTTAAACACCATATTCCCTACGAATCCCGGACAATCCTGCAACCCGCAGAAGCAATTGATGGCAAGCCTCTCTCTTCTGGACCTATAACTCTTCAGACCAAGGAAATCGAGCTTACAATAAACCATCATCGAGAGAAGATAAAGTTTGACATCATAAAATCTGCCCATTACCCAAGGGTATTGGGAATGCCCTGGCTACAAAAACACAATCCATTCATCAATTGGACAGCAGGTTCCTTGTTCCTAGGTTCCGAATTTTGCATGTCTCATTGTCTACTCCTGGATCCTTCTCCAACACCATCGGAGGGACGTTCAACAACCCTGCAAGGTCCTCTCACGGTTTCCAACATTGTCCAGGTTCCTAAAGCCTACCAGGAGTACAGCGATGTGTTCTCTTCTGCTATTGTTCAAGCCTTACCACCCCATAGGCCAGAAGACTGTGCTATTGAAACCGAACCTTCAGCTGTGATCCCCTTCGGAAGGATGTTTATTCTGTCTGAACCCGAGAAAAGGGCCCTTCGTGAATACCTAGATACTAACCTAGAAAACTGAACCATACGCCCATCCAAATCTCCAGCCGGAGCTTCACTATTCTTTGTTCCTAAGAAAGATACCAAAGAACTCATACCTTGTCTTGATTATCGAGGTCTAAATAAGTGCACCCTTAAGGATCGTTATCCGTTACCCTTGATCTCAGACATTCTGGAAGCCGTAAGAGGAGTCGTAATATTCACCAAATTGGATCTCAGGGGTGCCTACCATCTGATCCGTATTAGGGAAGGAGACGAATGGAAGACAGCCTTCAGAACACCCTTTGGTCATTATGAATACTTGGTCATGCCCTTTGGACTCGCTAATGCTCCGGCGATCTTCCAACGCTTTATGATTCGGGTGTTTTCGGATATGCTGTTTCTCTTCGTCATCGTATAGCTGGACAATATTCTGGTATTCTCTAAGGACCCTCTCAAGCATGAAGGACATGTTAAGGCAGTACTACAACGACTATGTGAGCACAAGCTTCTAGCAAAACCCGAGAAGTGCCTTTTTCATGTTTCCACCGTTCACTATCTAGGATTTGTCCTTAGCCCAGATGGCATAGGAATGGATCAATCTAAGGTTAAAGCCATACTATCCTGGCCAACTCCGACCACTGTAAAACAGATCCAGTCTTTCCTGGGCCTAGCTAATTTCTATCGAAAGTTCATACCATCCTTCTCTGAAATTGTTCACCCGATAATTGCCTTGTTGAAGAAGGATACTCCCTTTCATTGGACATCAGCCCAGGAGAAGGCCTTCCATCGCTTGAAAACAGAGTTTACACAAGCCCTCATCCTGGCTCAACCTGATATAAATCGACCCTTCCTAGTGGAAACAGATGCCCCTAACTATGCCATCGGAGCAGTTCTGAAACAGGAACTCGATGACGGACTAGAACACCCTATTGCCTACCTTTCACGGACATTGACCCCCAGTGAAAATCATTACTCGGTTTTAGAAAAGGAACTGCTAGCCACCCGTCAAGCCTTCACCGAGTGGCGTCATTTACTTCTAGGAGCTAAACATCCTGTCCAGGTTTACACGGACCATCGAAATCTCCACGTATTACAGGCCCTGGAATGCAGGAACAGCCATCAGGCCAGGTGGGCCTTCTTTGCCCAATACCAATTCCAAATTCACCATGTTCCTGGAACACAAAATATAATCGCTGACGCCCTGTCTCTGCGTCCTGACTATGAACCTCCTGAAGACCAAACGTTTCCCAAGATGTTTCCCCATACAATATTTGTAGCTCAGGCAACCAGTATCCTAGATGAAGTCCGCATGAAAACTCAATCCTCTGATTTCTGGAAGGACATCTCGGGCAAGAACCAGTGGAATTTGAAGACTAAGCATGGATACTTGTTCAAAGATAACGCCTTGGTTATTCCAACACAAACACTACAACAAAGGATAATAAACCTCTGTCACAATACCCTTTACTCCGGACATCGTGGTATTACCAATAGCCTCCGACTAATACAAAGGCAATTTTGGTGGCCCGGAATGAAAGCTGACGTACAACTGTACGTTCAGGCATGCTCTGTCTGTAATCAAAACAAACACGACAGCAAAAGACCGGCGTGTCTACTACAGCAACCTCCACTACCAACAAGGCCTTGGGAATTCATAGCAACAGACTTCATTGTGGAATTACCGCCTTCCAGGGGATACACAACCATCATGGTCACCATTGACTTGTTTACTCATATGGCTCATTTTACACCCCAGTATAAATTGCCATCCTCGTCAGAACTTGCTGGAATTTTCCTAGAACACATATTCCGACTACATGGACTCCCTTCCAAGATCATATCGGACAGAGGGCCTCAATATATCTCTCAGTTCTGGAAGCACCTTTGTCGGATACTAGGAATTCAACGTGCCCTCTCCTCAGGCTACCATCCCCAAACCAATGGAGCTACTGAGCGAGTAAACCAAACCCTGGAACAATATCTTTGTTGCTTCTCTACCAAGGTCCAGGACGATTGGTCCCTTTTAATACCAGTGGCTGAATTCGCTTATAACAACTCGGATCATTCGGCCGTTAAGACCAGCCCTTTTTTCTGTAGCCATGGATTCCATCCTTCAGTTCTACCTACTGTCCTTCCACATCCTACACCAGTTCCCACAGTCGACTCCTGGATTGAAACACTCATTAATGTACAAAGAGAAGCCAAAGAGCAATTAGACGAGGCCAGGACCCAGACCAACCTGTATGCGGACTCCAAATGAAGACCGAGCCCTTACTACTCAATAGGGGATAAAGTATGGCTACCCTCAAAGCTGCTGCCACGGCATCTGTGACCAAATAAATTGGCTCCCCGGTATTATGGGCCATTCCCTATAAAGGAAATCATCAACCCAGTGGCCTTTTGACTCAAATTACCAGACTCCTGGAAGAAAATCTACCCAGTCTTTCATACATCCTTAATGAAGCCCTACGTCCAGACCTCTCGAACTAACCTCCGGCCTAACCCAGTACTGACCAACTGGAGTATGAGGTCTCCAGAATTTGTGATTCCAGATATAGACGTGGCCAACTCCAGTACCTGGTGGAATGGAAGTGATATCCCCCCAGTGAACGCACTTGGGAACCTCTTGGGGTCTCAAACTTAAATACCCCCAGGTTACTCAGAAGGTTCCATCTCATACACCCGGGCAAACCCGGCGGGACGGGTTTTCAGAGGAGGCATGCTGTCATGAACCATCGAACTTGCCCCTTCTGGGCCTCCTGGTCCCTGACACGTCGGGGTCTACACTCCATGATACTACCAACATTGCGGTAAACCCAGAATGCCGCTCACCAGTCTTTGCATTCTACACAGCGTGCTCTATAAAGAGGCCACACCCCGACGGCCCCGTGCATCTCAACGCTGCTACTAGCTGTGACCGGACGTGTGCTCCGTACTCTTCCTTGTACAACTCTGTTGTTTCCTGGTTCCAGGAAACCCTTCTTCCAATCTACCTTTCCTCCTTCTTATCCAGCCTTCCCGGAATCCTTGCACCGCCTCTGTGTGCTTCTTTTCCCTTTCTTGAGTCTCCTGGAGTTTTCCCTTGATCCCGGACATCGAAGCTGAACGAACACTGGAAGCCGAGGACGGCCGAGCGGGCTTGTACAAGACCCGAACCATACGAAAGAAGACTCCTCCTAAAGAAGTCATCAGGCAACGAAAACATGTGAGAAGGGGGAAACCTGTGACAGAGGGCAATGGAAGAATGGGATAGAAGGATAGAAAGAGAGAAGAAGAGGAGGCAGAGAAATTGAGAGACAAAAGGATACAGAGATGAAAGGAAAAAGAAGAAAAAAGAATGGGAGAAAGGAGAGAAGAAATGAGAAAAGAAGAAAAGAGAGTTAGATGAAGAAATAGAACGAAAAAGGAGACTGCAAGATTGAGTTTATTCAGAATGAATTAATGGAACCAAGTCCAGTGATACAATGGAGCAATATAGGGAGCAATGTCAGGTCCATCAAAAATTACATCAGATGAGAACTTCAATATAGGGAGCATTGGAGATAGAAACGATAAAGCTTATCAGGATTTGAGAGAAAGAGGCGAATCGGGAAGCCGAGGAAAAGATGATCGATCCATAATCTTCCAATCACGAGGCAAAGAAGGAAACCCACCTGGTCCTGAGCATAGAGCTCTGTTTTTAAGCAGGTTAACCGTAGACAAGGGTGAAAGAGAAGAGAGCCACACTAGTTGGGGACTAGATATGTCAGGCAAAGAGAGGCAATCCTTCTGTGGGGAAGAGGAAGGAGGTGCATGCGGTCCCGAGGAATGTTTGCAGACAGACAAGGAAGCAAGATTGTCTGATTTAGACCAACCTAAGGTTAGGACGTCAGATCCTATAGCATGTCCAGAGCACCTTAAGGGAGGATCGTATAGTGAGAGGGGGGAATCGCCGCCATATATAAGTTGGTTAAGGTCCCTACCAGGAAGAAGGCAATTGGGAACCATTGTCCACACTGTGGATAGGCAGACGATGGGAGAGGATTGGGGTGTAGGATTTACGCAGTTTCCCCTACTGGAGAAGGGAGGGGCGACACCACAATATATTCCATGGCCACAAATGGACAAGGATACTTTGAGGTGCAAACTCCCCACTTTAACGGCGGGTGTGGGAAAATGGATTTGTGAGTTGGAGAAAATGACCAGAGGAAATACTCTGGCAATAGGGGACATTAAGGGGTAATTCATAGATTTCAGCGCAGAGGCCATGCACGCAAGTAGCGCAGAGAAGTGCAGAGAGGAAGCGTGCGCCAGCGTGTGCCAGCCGTGAGCACAAAACAGCATTCTGGCGCACCGCGTATTCATGGAATATCAAAGCCATTCTGAACGTTGGCGCAGAGAACATCCTGCAGCACCAGTTACGCCCCCAAGAACGCCCCTTGCGCAAGGATAAGGCATTGAAATCCCCAATGCAGCGCAAAGGGCAGCGCTAACCCTGCACCAGTCCACAGAGCCGGTACAGTGCATTTGGGGGGTGTGCGGGAAGTTTTACATGCGATAGGCCATTTGCGAGCGGGGTACGTGCATTCTGAGGGGTGCGTGGGACATATTACACGTGATTTTGCTAGGTGAGCAGGATACGTGTATTCTGAGGGGTGCGTGGGGAGAATCACAAGCGATCGGCCCAGGGAGAGTGGGTACGTGTATTCCGAGGAGTGCGCGGGTCATTTTACACGAGATACGCCTTGTGAGAGCAGCGTACGTGTATTTCGGTGGTGCGCGAGAAGTATCAAACACGATAGGCCTTGTGCGAGCGGGGTACGTTATTTCGGGGGTGCGCGAGAAGTATCATACGCGATAGGCCTTGTGCGAGTGGGTACGTGTATTCTGAGGGGTACGCGGGACCTTTTACACGCAATAGGCCTTGGGTGAGTGGGTACGTGTATTCTGAGGGGTGTGCGGGACCTTCTACATGCGATAGGCCTTGGGTGAGCGGGTACGTGTATTCTGAGGGGTGCGCAGGATCTTTTACACGCAATAGGCCTTGTGTGAGCGGGCTATGTGTTTTTCGGGGGTGCGTGAGAAGTATCACATGTGATAGGCCTTGTGCGAGTGGGGTACGTGTATTTCGGGGGTGCGCGAGATGTATCACACGCGATAGACCTTGTGTGAGCGGGTATGTGTATTTCGGGGGTGCGCGGGACCTTTTATATGCGATAGGCCTTGTGCGAATGCAGTACGTGTATTTCAGGGGTGCGCGAGAAGTATCACACGCGATAGGCCTTGTGCGAGCGGGTACGTGTATATCGGGGGTGCGCGTGAAGTTTCACACGGGATAGTGCTTGGCCGAGCAGGTACGTGTATTCTGAGGGGTGCGCGGGGAGAATCACACGCGATCGGCCCTGGGAGAGTGGGTACGTGTATTCTGAGGGGTGCGCGGGACCTTTTATACGCAATAGGCCTTGGGGGAGCGGGTACGTGTATTCTAAAAGGCTGCGCGGGACCTTTTATATGCGATAGGCCTTGGGCGAGCGGGTACATGTATTTTGAGGGGTGCGCAGGACCTTTTACACGCGATAGGCCTTGACGAGCGGGGTACATGTATTTCGGGGGTGCCCCAACGTGAATTGGAAGTGTGTGTCCTCCCAGGTGTGCCCTCCCCCCCTCCCCAGGGCCTTCAGGCAACCTACAACACAGGGGAATACCCTGCACCCCTGGCCATGCCCCGCAGGCAGCCCATAGGTCACCATGCACAAGTGAGCACCAACACATGTCCCCCCACCCACTCACCCACCCAGCAGTGACAGGCACCTGCCAGCAGGACCCAACTCATGTCCCCCCACCCACTCACCCACCCAGCAGTGACAAGCACCTGCCAGCAGGCCCCGACTCATGTCCCTCCACCCCCACATCATGACGATCCACAATCATGGGCCTTATGGCCACCCACATCACACCCCACGCCACCCCAGTCCAAACACACAACCAGGTAATTACATCCACCCCACAATGAAATCCCCATCACATGACACATCCCAAATGGCAAGTATGCACATCAACACAGTTCTGTCACACCCACACAATGGGTGCATGTGATTGAGAAAACACACATCCTGACATGCATGAAACCAAAGAGAGAATACCACACATTGAATCAGGAAATAAAAATGTATTGAGCACAAAAGCAAGTTAATCAAAAGAAACACACAAAAATGGAAAAAAATAATGAAAAACTGCATGTCCAAAACATAAACTAAAAATCCATGAAAGCAGAATCGAAATCAAAGCAAAAGCATGTGTCCAAAGTTTCGGTCAGCCAAAAAAAATCCAAGGTGCAAAAACTATAAAAAACCATTGATCCATGGGGAAAAAAATAATAAGAAGCACAATCCACTGTCGAACTATTTACAAAGAACAAATCCAGGGTCCATGAGCCCAACCTTTGAACTGAAAAGTATAAAAAACCCTATCTACTGAAGAACTATATACAAAAACGTGGGGCATTGTCCAAGCGCCCCAAAATAAATTAAAACAGAAAGGAAACCTAACTCTATCTAACTATATACAATGGCGGCGGGCAAGTCCTGCGGCTCACTCTGTGATGTCCCGGCCAGGGCATCATCGAACTCCATGTCGATGTCCCGGAGGCGGGCCTCTGCCCTGGCCCGAGGTCTTGCAGGGATGCACTCATGGCCTGTTCCAACTCCCTGTGAGTTGCCTCGAGGCACTGAGCCTGCCTCAACACCCGGCGCATGGAGAACTCCGCCCTGACCATGGTGAGATGCGTCTCTTCTGCCCGCCGCCGCTCTGCATCTATCCGGTAGCCCAACCGCTGCCACAAGGAAGACACTACCATTCCAGGGTCATCCTGCCCTCCGGCCGATGCCTGCCCCTCTGATGTTGATGGCCCGAGCCATCATTGCTCCCACCTTGAGCCTGCTGCTGCTGTCCATGTGCCCTGCCTGATGATGCCGGCACATCCTCCATCTGCTGGTCTCCAGTTGTTGGGGTGTCCACCCCTGCTGGACCTCCGACTCCCGACTGTGGCGGGGTTGGGATCTCCACCAAGCTGGTTGCGTTGGTCGGGCCAGGTCCACAGGGGGCCCTGGTGGAATCTGGACCGGAAGACGGCAGGGAGAACGACTGGGGCGTAGTCTCCACAGAGGAAGAGAGGGCCGCCAGAGTGCTCGACACATGTAGGAATCCTCTGACCATGGCCCCTCCCAACTGTGCCACCTTGCCACGCAGCTCTTCGTGATGGCGTGCGTGGTCCCCCCAGGAAGCACGCACGTCATCATGAATGACACGCGTGCGCAACGTGAGACCAATCAGGACGAAGCCATACGGTAAGCGGTCTCCTCGTCCACAGGTAGTGGAGTGCCAGATGACGTGGGCCTCCCCCCTACCTGCAGACGTGCCTGGGATGGGGCATCCCTGCTGGTGCATGGTGGTGCAGTCACAGGGTCATGGACAGTGACATGCACAGGCACCTCCGCGGTGACCTGTGGTGCCTCCTGCTCCTGGCCCTGGACTGCACCACTTGCACCAGTGATACTATCCCCACCAGGCCCCATGTGCGGCTCAGTCGCGGCCTCCTCCTCCTCTGTGGAGACCACCAACCTGGATGGCTCCGCACTGTCATCTGCCATCGCAAGCCCCTGTGGGGGCTCACCTGGCCCTTCCGCTGTAGCCGTAGTGGCAGACGCCGCACCAGTCCCCTCGCTCCCGGATGATGGTAATTTCTGGGAGGGTGGCTGAGCCTTGCATCGCTGCCCGGTGGAGGCATCCCCGCCGCTTTGCTCCACAGCACCGCCTCCGCCCTCTTCTTCACTGGACGCTGTGTAGAGGGAGACATAGAACACAAGCATCAGGGTACTGTACAATAGTCCCCTAGACAGGAAGCAATGGCACATGAGTGGCACTGTCAAACGTCACTTCCATCATGTCCCTCCACAACACATGGATCATTGCAGGCAACACACATGCCGAAACAGGCACGTCGCATGCAATCAACATCAGCATCCATTAACAAGGGCCTCTATTGACATAAATGTTGGCTTCAAAATCACATGCATCATGGCTCATACTGATCCCATGCACACGCATCACCGGAGGGTCATGCGTCAGGGCTCGTGCCCCACAGACACAGTGGATACAAGGATGACTATACTGCATAGGTGAATCAACACATCGTCACAGACATGTGTCATGCATCCATGGTGTATCAAAGTGACACACACGCTACTCAGACACACAGACATGTACACCATACATGTCCATGACCGCAGCACCCATCCCTCACACCACATCCGTGTCCAAGAACAGAGACAGGCATGCATTCATGTATGCATTCCGCATGCTGCTCCCCATGTTGCATTGTAACATCCATGTGGTTCTTGCATGACTGGTCTCACATGCAGCACCATGATTTCCCTGCACACACACATCCATACATGGCCCATGTCACACATACAGGTAATTAGCTGACTACCAGCACACTGCAACATGCCCTGTTTCACACAGCAATGCATGGCCACTTACCGCTCAACTCCAGACGGGTCTGCCTCTCAAGGATCTGGACGTGGTGCGCTGGGCTAATGCGTTCCAGGACCCTCATCTGGATGTTGCTCAGGCTGACCCGGCACCCCTCTGCATCCTCTGCCTTCATGAGGTGCCGGGCCTTGCTGAGGGTCCTGGACCTGAAGTCCTCCCAGTGCTTCCAGATGTCCTTGATGTTGCGGGTTGCCACCCCCTCCATGTTGATGGCAACCACTACATCCTCCCAGATCCTCTCCCGTCCTTATTTGTTGGCGCACGATGGTGTGAAGAGGGCATCATAATTCCCCAGAACTTGCTCCACCAGGATACCAACTTCCTTGTTGCTGAAGCTGATAGCCCTCTGCCTCTCTGGCTGGGGGTCGCCAGTGTCTCGGATAGTGTTTGCCCCGACATGGCGAACCCCGAGGCAGGTGTGGGTGGGCAACTGGGTCCTGGGGCTGGGCTATGGAGCGATGGTATCCCAGTCGGGAGTCTTCTGTTCCAGCAGGGGTGGACACAGGAACTGGACCCCTGCAGATGGCTGACGTGCAGGCACCAAATAGCAGGGCACGTGGGCAGCAGGCTGGCAGGCAGCAGCAGATGGCAGGTGGGAACGTGCTCAGGGCTCTGTGCGGCAGGAAAATGGCCTTTTGGGCAGGAGCATGGTCTTCCGTGTGTTGTCGCGTGGCCAGCTTGATACGGAGTGATTTGGCATGTGAAAAAAATGCACGTCAGCATGTAATTCGAGGAAAGGTAAGCGCGTCTGTGACGTAATGCGCACGGGCGTTCCCCTCGTGACGGGTGCATAGCGAAACAGCACGTGAGAAAACAGCATGTCCGCGTGTTAATGCGTGTAATCCGAGGAAAGGGCCTAGGCGTGTATGTGATGTGACACGGGCTGGCGTTTCCCTCAGCACGGGTTAAAGGTGAGCGGGGCCAGCAGTTCGCTGTACGTGCCTTTCGTGGAGACTGACGTGTGTGTTGCTACTTCCTGTTGTTTCACGCGCCATCACAACTTCACAGCGGATCAAGGACGTATCTCTTCTTTTGGCGGGGGTATTGGCTACGTGTGTTTTTCATTATCACGCTAGTCTGACGGTGAGTCTTGCACACTATTTTTCCCACTGCGGGTGCCCCTGTGTATCGCGTACTCATTTTCGAGGTCATAGTAGCCTGCGTGTCCCACGTGTACATATTTTTCGTGTTCCTGGGTGCCACCGCGTACTGCAGGAGGTTAATTCCACGCACGTAGGCTGCAGGGGTTGCGTGCACGGTTTTACAGCAGTTTTGGGGTGCCAGAGCATTGCGTGACCCATCACTTAATCACCGGGGTGACATACAGTCTTGCAGGTGCAGGGGTGCTGTTAACATCTTGCATCCCACCCCCGCCACCCCAATTGCCCAGGACAATTGCCATGTACACCTCCCATTGACACCACTACATCTGTGCCGGCACTACTCCATCTGTGCCATGGTTGGGAGGCCATGTAAGGTGAGGGGCGCCTCAGCTGGGTGTACTCCACGTGGTGGGCGTGGTCAGGGACATGGCCGGGGTGACCAGGGAGTAGGGGGACTCCAGGGTGTCCAGGGTGGCTGCAGAGGGGAAGAGGCAGGGGTGCACCAGTTCAGCACAATGTTGTGCCACATGTTGGTGCAGTCATGCCACCACCCCTGCGGCTCATGAAGATGCAGTTCTTGCATCTGACACTGGCACCCATGTGACCCGGCAGTCCGTTTCATCGACTGCCGCGGGCCCGAGGGAAATGGTAGCTGCAGGTGCAGCTGTGGACACCACACTTGTCTCTGGGGCAGCTATGTCATCTGCTGCCCCAACCAGCCGGGTGTTGGCAAGTTCCGGGGCAGATGCAGCTGACACGAACCCGGTTGTGAGTCTACCAACCAGGACAGTTCCGGTCAATGACCCTGGCACAGCAGATGTTGCTGCGCAGGGTCCATTCCAGGGCACCCAGCAGCCACTGACGCAAGTCAGGGCTTCACTCAATGTTCCACCTGCCACTCCCTCGGCTCATTCCACCAGCGCCACTGCCCATACTGATCAGGGCGCCATTTGCCAGCCAGGGTCCGGACCAGCGTCCAAGAGGTGGAAGGTTGCACCAGCAGTAGAGGCTGGGACCCCAGACACAACTACAGCCTCCAGCACATCGAGGAAGAAGCCGTTCTGCAAGCAGGAACTGGACTTCCTTGTGGACTATGTGCGGGAACACAACCATGACATGCTAGTGGGGCCGAATTGTCAAACTACGGCTGCTCATCGGAATACCCGCGGGAAGCAAGTTGCGGATCATCTGAGTGTATTCGGCCATGAGGTGCGCACAGCGCAAGAGTGCAAAACGCGTTGGAATTACCTCAAACGCAGCACTAAGGCAAAGCGTGCCTCAAATTACAACATGACTCTGGTGACTGGCGGTGGGTCACCACCTGAAGAGGACAACATCACTCCGCACAAGGCACTCGTTGCGGAGTTCATACCAACTGAATTGGTCGAAGGAGTGGGAGAGATGCCTGACTTTGATGCACAGTCCAGTGAGTGTTCATGCCTGTTGGTCGATGACATGTGTGTGTTGCATGTGTGATGTGTTGTGCTTGATTGCCACAGCATCTCCAGTTCACATGGTTCTCATGTGCAAGTAATTGAATGCTTGTATGATACGTGCCTGCTGTGCAGGATGGTGGACATGTAGAGAAGACGTGGACTGTCCTCACCACCACACTTGCACCCTCATCACATGCTAGTCACCCAGCTGCCCCTACAGTCCATGTTTCAGCTCTATGGCCCTTCTGCATGTAACCTGGGGTGTGCTTCCTCTTGGCACTGGGACTGTGTCATTGCATGCCTGACGTGCATGTGTCCTCTGCATGCATGCGGCCACTCCACATAGGCATGCTTCCTTGCCCCTCCACCAACCCTGTGCCCCAATTTCGTCATTGCACAGGTGTGCATCACGTTGGTGTACTGCAATGGCATGTTCAAGACTCCTGTGTACATGCAAACTTCCACCAGCCAACCTGCCAGACACATGCAGTGGTGTACATCCTCTGCACTTCATGCAGGTTGTTTCACTTGGACTGTGCAGCTGGCAGATGCTCCGCTGGAACATGATTTCATGTGCATGCTCCATGTGTATTCCATGCATCCCTCTATGTGACCTTGACTGGATGATCATTGTAGTACGTGTCCAGGATGACGTACATTTCTTTGATTTTGATCATCCATTCCATGCCCACTATGGATCAGTCCCGCACCACACACATGTTTTGGGTGTCACAGTCTGTGCAGGGCACAGGCCTCACCACGTTTTAGGGCCACTGACTCTGTTCAACTGGTGTAGGGGCTTCTGCACACATGTGTGTACTACTGAGGAGTCATCATATGTCCTGCTTTATGTTTCTTCATCATCTGCTGTGTTGTCAGTTGAGTCAGATGATGCATTTAATGTTAGACAGCACCGTCTGCCAATGCACATGTCTTTGCTCGCCCTTTCGCTGACAAGCAATGCATTGCAGATTTTTCACTTGGGGGAGTTTTCTTGCAGCCATGCAACACATTGCATGCACATTGCATGTGATGCCTGAACTTGCCCTTGCACTGCCTTCAAGTCAATAGATACACATCATGATGTACATATTCATGTAGATACCGGACAATGTACGCATGTCCTGCAGTGCATCAAATCACTCCACAGCCGTCTTACAACTTTCTCCAAGCCTAGTCCCTGATGCTATGTCAAAGTGAACTGCAATGCATGCAAGGGTCACATTTGTGTGCAACATGTGTGAATCATGTGTTTGCTGTCAGTGTGATATCTATGTCTGTGTGTGTTATCTGCTTCTGACATGTGTACTAATGATACATTTTTCTACACTTTCCAGATGATGACGCAATGGAGCCAGAGGGTGGTGTTGTCATGCCAGACACAGGTTTGCTATCACACCAGCAACCCGGCACAAGTGGGGGTTGTGGGCTGGTAGGCCAATGAGAACCGACATGTGTTACAGACCATCTTGTCTGTGGCTGGCAATGAGTCAAGCCCGGACGATCACTCTGACAACCATGTCGAGTTGGGTGTGCATCAGGTCCATTCGTCTGGGGTGAGTGATTCTGATGTGGATGCTCCTCTGTCCGCGACACCTGCACTGAGGGGCCAGATGGTGATGGGACCTCTGCCTGTGGTGGATCGGGACGCAGGGTCACCCTCCACACCAGTTTCTGATGTGCCTGGGGCATCACTTAGACAGGGGAATGTAGTCCTGCAGCCACGGGCGCTGCCAACCCAACAAGGATGTCAGTGCCTTGGGCCAAAAAGGTGTCAAGCCCAGCAACGCGGGGGCCGCGCGCAACCGAGGTATACTGAGTGGGAGCAAGACATGACTGCCAATTCAGAACGCCAGGGGGCAGCAATGGAAAACATTGCTGTGAGCATGGAGCGTGTGGCCCAATCCGTGCTCCCCCCTGCTAGGCAGGTGCTTCTCCAGCAGCGGGCAGCACAGTCCACGGCCCGCTTGCTCAGGCTGGGCATGGCGGCCTCAGACAGGGCACGCCAGGCTGAAATGTTGTCTTTGCATCAAGCAATTGCTGCTCATGCAGAGGCACACATGGAGGCCCTGAGGGAGGAGTATGCTTCCCTCAGATCCACTCTGGGTGTCCTCCTGATGTCCTAGAGGTAGCGGTCAGAGGAGAGGTTTGCGCAGCTTGAGTGTACCATCTCGGTTGAGCTACGTGCTTGCCGGGAGGTGCATCAGTTGTCCAGCCAGGCCACGCAGAAGAACTCTGTGTTACACGTGCTACCTTGCAAGAGGAAGCACGCGTATCACGAGAGGTTCTGCATGCTGACCTACGTGTCATCGCCGCACAGAACCAGGCTCACCCGTCTGGCAGACTTGCTGCCGACGAGGGGCAAGCTGCGCCTAGGCATGGTTAGGCTCCTGTACCACGTCTACCTTTTCAGGAGGAGGCTGACTCGGACGACGAGATATCTCCCACACAGGTCGAGATTTGCAGGCGTTGAGGCCATGGAGTTTTTTTTTTTCCTCAGCATCATCACATTTGGGTGTTGAGCAGCACCCTGTACCTCCCCCCTCCTGCCTGCCCCCCCCGGGTCGTATGTGGCCATTTTTGAATTTTATTTTAGTTTAGTTAGTTAACATTCTGTTTGATAGTTAGTTTAAATAGGTAAGGTAGGTTTTTCATAGTTAGTGTAATTAGTTAATATAGTTTAAATTTGCTTGTCTATTGTGCTTTCATGTGACGGTGTGGCTTTTGAAAACATCCACTGCCTATTCCAGCTGGGCCCTTCAAGCTTGTCTCGTGTAGGTGTTTGCAGCTTGGAGTCCTGACTCACATAAGCCACTCCTGCTTCCCTTATCCATGGGCTCGCGAGGATGGTTCGGTGTTACAGCCTATTTCACAATGGCCTTGGACTGTCATATCTGTGGCGTGTCTGCTGCTGTACTACTTGTGTTAACACCCCTATTGGGGATTATAGGGGTCTTATCGACCGCATTTATTCATTTGAGAGAAGGGTGGTTGCATGATTCATGTGTACATTAATTGCTATACATTGTGTAGTATGTTTATTATCTTTACTGTACATGTGCTTAATGCAATTCATGCTGTAGACAGTGGCCACCACACTTTGCCTGTCAAAGTCACACTAATGGTGTGGTGAATCTTGATGCACATCTCTGACATGGTCCAGTCATAACCTGCATGAAGAGACACACACAGGGGAATTTCCAGCATTAATTATGTATTTTGTGCCCTTTCTGCAGGGAAATGAGCCTCCAGACCACCTTTGCCAACAGACATGGGCCATTGGACATCTGGCAGCTGGACACGTTCGGTGGTGCAGACATGCGCATGTGTGCGCAAGAAGAGCCACAGGGATTGCGCTCATACATCCCAAAGAAGCAGACGTGTTTCCAGGCACTCCAGGCAAGGCGAGCAGCACAAGTGGGCCACACCACAGCCAACCTTCCACCAGGCCAGTTGCACATGCATGCTAAGTAGCGCCACTGACGGTGAGCTTGGACAGATATTGGTGTTGAAGCACACAGTACAGCTAAGATGCGTTGGTGGACTAATGGCAAGTTGATGTCAAAGTTGTCAGGGGCACACGCAGGGGCAGTTGCACATAACCTCTGGTCCACCATGCTCCATTGAGGCAGATGTATTAGCCCTGTACCGTTCAGAGCCAGGGAAAGAAGCATCACACAGGGATACCCAGCGAGGGACAGACTTGTGTGCAGTGCATGTCATTTGCATGTTGAAATTGACACATGCAGTACCTACTTTATTTGGGGGATGCCGGAACATGACTTGTACTGAAGTCGTACCTCGCTAAATGCGTCTAGCTGCTTACCCAGGGAACATTGCATGTTGTGTCAATCTTGACACATTGGTCTTCCATTTGCAACGCACCCACGTGAGCCTGACTTACTGCATTGACTGTGTATGAACCATCATGGGGGGAATCTTACGTATGGGTACAAAGCAGCACACAAGATTGTTTGTTTGTGGAGGAGTTGGTTACTTTGGGGCATGTATGGTGGTGTGTGTGTTATGGGCACACACTGATTAGTAACTCTGACTCTCTTTGCAGCATTGAACTGCTCCTGTTACCGGACCTGAGAGTGCGCAGGCAGGAGGCCAGCACTCACCCCAGAGATAAGTTTCTCTTTGACTTCCATTTGAGTCATTTGGTACTATGTGCATGATGAACACGTTTTGTCTGATTGTGTATGTGTTAATGTGAATAGTAGAATTTTGTACATTCCCTACTTTCCCTTGACAATCCAACTCCCCTCTCCTGACCCTCTTTCCGGTTATCCAGAATACCAATGCCTGTCCAGATAACATATCCCTGACCCTCCTTCCCCACCGGGGTCTCAGAGGCTTGTGTAAGTTTGACCTTGTAGGCACCCAGACCACGGTGGGGCTGGTTGGTTCGTGCCACTCCTGACCCTGTACACCAGAGCTGTGACACTACACATCAGTTCATGGTGCATCATTGTATTATTATGTACCAAACATGGTACACATCCTGTTGTGGCATTGTTTCACTGTGCTACCTTGGTTGTTCCATCATTGTGCTAGTACTTGTGCTTTGTGATTTACTGCTTCTTCAAGTCATCTACTGGAGACTCTTCTGGTGTATTTTGCTGCCTACAGCCATTTTGCTTGGCTTGTGTGTTTGGCTCCTTTGAGTTCTCTTCGATTTGGTATATTTGCCAGTCAAGGTGGCCTCTGAGGGTGCTGGACACTTTCTACATGCAAGGTGGAAGATGGAGACAAATGGGAAGGGTGATACTGTGGCCAAGTAGACTTCAAGGAAGACGGCTACATACCCCAGGCACAGTTGTTCAGTGGGTCATGGTGATATGTGAGGGAGGGGGGTATTTGGTTGTTGGACAGTTGGCTTGGCCTAGAGGTGATGGGCACCCTGACATTGTAATTGTAGTGTCCTATGGACATGATGTGTTCTGCTGGTCAATGCCTGTTCATGTGTTGTGTTTAACTTTCAGGTGTCAGTCGATTGGTGTGTTTTGACATGCTGGGGTGTCCACATGGGCAATGTTCACATGTGATGTGTAGAGGACACTGGTGGTCACTTCATTGCACATGCATGTATTGAGTGCATGTCCCTACTGACACACACACTCGCACTATGATCCACAACATGTACAACCACCCTTCCATGTCCACATGTGCACTCAGTTAGCCTTCTGGGGACCACTGTGTCCCTGCAGCACATGATCTATAACTATTTGTGGATCCTGTACATGCGTCAATTGTTTTTTTATTTAGTTTGTCCTTTTCATGTGATGCTCAAGGTGTGCGTCATACACAATGGCTGGTGACTATGCTGTGTACTGAGCAGTATGTTGCAGGAGATGGACAAAGCACACAGATTCTGCAGTGGGAATTTTACTGTGCCCAATGTGCATGTAAACAGGTATTCATTGTTATGTTCATGCTACAACTGTTGGTATGCATTTGAGTATGACTTGTTTTGTGTGGGAGGTTGTTGGTCAGTCATTTCATCTGATTCCATGACAGGCATCATTGTCTGACGCCACTTTCCATTTTTCACATGTCAATTCGTACATTATTGGTACTGTGTTGGGGTTTGGATATTGCTTGCCATGGCATGGTGTGGCAGGCAAGGGTGATGTGGTTTTGGAGGGTTTGGGTGACATACCAGTGATTGTCATGGCCTGTTTTGCGGGGGTGTGTGATACACACTTTGCAGGTGTTCCTTTCGGTCACACAGGATTGGTTAGGTTTGAGTAGCTAGGGATGCACACAATGTGGCACTTCCATGGCAACATTCTCAGGGTGGTAAGGTTATGACAGTTGACTGTCTCTTTGTCATCATCGAATGTCACCTGGTATGTGCCAGGCCTTTGTGCACTCCGCAGGGGTGGGAGTTTAGGTGAAAAATGTGGCCACAAGCTGGGTCCGGGCTGCCTCGCCACGTGCCCTATCCCCTCCCATGGGCACCGCCTGTGCCTGTGGTTGGGGATGTGGGGGCACCACCATGTCCTTCGGTACGCCCTGCCGTGTTGCAACATTGTGCAGGACACATGCTGCCACAATGATCCTGCACACTACTGGGGGTGCATAGAGTAGCTGCCCGCCACAGCGGTCAAGGGAGCGGAAGCATGACTTGAGCACTCCGAATGTGCGCTCCACTATGCCCCTGGTTGCAATATGGGCAGCATTGTATCTTACCTGGGGTGGTGGGGTGGGGTTCCGGATTGGCGTCATCATGTGGTTGCTCAGAGGGTAGGCACTGTCCCCTGGAGAGGTGATAATGGTTGTGGTTATTGGGGTTTGTGTATTTGTCTGTGTGTGACATGCATGCATGTGCACGGGCATTTGTACTCACCTAGGAGCCATGTGTCGCCATGCTGCCCAGCTTCCAGGGCCCGTCTCAGGGCGGACATTCTGTATATGAAACTGTCATGGGTGGAGCCAGGGCAGTTTGCATAGACAGAGGTGATGATTCCCTTTGCATCGCATACCACCTGCACATTGATGGAATGTCAGTGCTTGTGGTTTTGATAGATGTGCTCAGTGGCCCTAGGTGGACGTAGGGCCACATGGGTGCAATCTATGGTACCGAGCACTTTGGGCAAGTGTGCCACCCTGTAAAAGTCCTAGACAACGGCCTGCCTTTCTGCAGGTGTTCTGGGCATGTATATGTGCCTGCAGACAGAGGGGCGCGCATTCATGATTGCCAATACCTGGTGTAGGCAGCGTGACTGTGTGGCCTGTGAGACCCCCCCCACTATGGCAGTAGTCAGCTGAAATGACCCAGTGGCCAAAAATTGCAGGACATTGAGCACCTTCTCCAAGGGGCTCAATGCTTGTGAGCAGAGGGTGGGGGATGTAAGGTCATCTTCCCACTCCCTGACCCGGTCCAGGATGATATGAGGTGGAAACCTATACCTGCCGTAGACCTGGTCGTCAGGCATCCCAAAAAGGCTAGTCCGGGGGGAAGAAATGCGGTCCCTGGCTATTCTCCTCCTCCTGCAGTGTCCCACGATCAGTGCTGCGACAAATGGGGCATTCATCGTAGCAGTATATACGTGTTTGTTGTTAGCGCGCACTTTTATACTGTGCGCGGGGACGCTTCCGCCTGCCTTCCTGTGGCAGATGTGTTGACGCCAGTGCACGGCTTTTAGCGTGCGCTTGTTTCCCGTATTTGAATCTATGAATGCGAGTTTTTCGCGTGCGTGTGGGCGTTCCGTGTATTTCCCTGCAGTACTTCTCCAGTTATGCCTTCTTTTTCACGCGTTGCTCCCCATTCCGCGTGTTACGCCCACGTGTCCCGCCCCCTTTTTTGTGTGTGCGCCGAGGTTGTGCGCTTTCCCTGTGAGCGGCACGCATGGTGTTCGGGTTGTTACAATGACGTGTGCGCCAGTGTGCGCCACGCACGGATTTAGCGCACAACCAGTCGAAAACACGCGCAGGCCATTTCTTGAATCGCACACGTGCGCTTGCTTTTTCACGCTTGCGCCACCTTGAGCCAGCTTGCGCTAAGATTTTCGGCGCACATTTGTTTCATGAATTGGCCCCTCAGGGTCTTCTAGCAGCTATTCTTGGGGAGAGAGCAGATGACATATGGAGGAGAGCAGGCTATTCGAGTGTCATGGAACAGAACACGACGCACAATGGAGCGCCATTTAATAACTGTAGGGCAGATGTTGGGAGAGCCCTTAGAGTACAATATCCTGACGTGTCAGATATGGACGCAATTATGAGACAGAAGATGAAAGATGATGAAGTTCTGCTTGCTTATATTCAAGGCATTCAAGAGCGCTGGTCTCTTGAAAAGCGCGAGCCGTGCAGTCAAACAGTGGCAGCATTTTACCACATTTTGTGTCAGGGACTGCCTGAGCCAGCACAAAGGCAGCTTAAGAAATTAGTGGGAATGGAAGCAAAACCATGGCTTGAAATACATTTGACTATAGTACATCATTGTCGACTGCTGCAGCAAAAAATAAAAAGAAAGACAATGCTAGAATAATTGAGGAAGCTAAGTTAGTGCAGAAGAAACTGTCAGAATAAGTCATAGAATGAGCCGTATTGACAAGCGGAGAAGGGACACATCGCAGGTGAATAACCAACATTCAAGGAACCAAGGACGAAGTGGGTTTATACCACTAAGCAGAGGAATGGGCTACAGAGGAAGGGGTGGTTTTCAGAAAAATCAAGGTCATTTTCAGAATATGCAGGATGAAAATCAGAATGCGCAAGGAGGATTTAATCAAGGAGGGCTAATTAGACAAAACCCTCCTATATGATGGACGTGTGGAATGACAGGGCACATTGCGCATACATGTGGGAGCCAAGGGTATATACGGAATGGCCAATACTCAAGAGGGGGGACAGCCTATCCCCCAGCAGATAGCTCACAGGCTAGGGATGGGTTCGCCCTTGATCAGACAGTTTATCAGCCACAAGCACCACAAGCACAACAAATGCAGGAACCACAGCAGTCACAGAAAGCACCATTGAATATACCACAAGGGCAGTCACAGCATGCCCCTATGCAGACACAGCAGAATGCAAACAGAGGACAGCTACTGACACCTAGAATAGAGGGTGTCACTGTGGTAGGAGGGAATCCTTTCACAGGAACAGGCATATGTATGTATCCACAATAGGACAGCTCACAGGGCGTCTTGATGTGTTCAGTACTATCTGTGACACCAGACCCCCAAGAGGAACCAAGGGTCGATGTGACAATAGGAGGCAAATCTTTTTCATTTTTAGTTGACCCTGGGGCTACTCGTTCATGTATATGAGAAGGAAAATATCCAATGTCAGGAAATGCCATGAATGCTCAAGGATTCTCTGGAGCTACAAGTCGGGTTCCTTTTATTGATGAGTTACCAGTCTCTATAAGGGAATGCAATATGTCTGTTCCGCTATTGTATTCACGGCAGACATCAGTTAATATTCTGGCAAGAGACTTAATGATGAAACAGAATATGACAATTTCTTTCACTGATGAAGGTATAGTGTGCTCCACTCCTGGGATACATTATATGAATGTGGGCAAATTTATATTGGCATTTACAGGGCAAATGGCTCTGCGAGGTGTGCCGATGGAACCAGAAGTTTTTCTTTATGGGTTAAGCATTTTTGTTAACAGGGCTACCTGGTTTAGTGGGAAGGACTATGAGAATACCTAATGAGTTTTTGTTCAGACCGCAGATATCTTTGAGTGAAGACGGGGAGCAGACAATCCCCATAGAATCAGATGCAGCCATTGTATGATGGGACATGGTAATGCTGGAAGGCACAGATGCTGCGTGTAGGCCATGGAGAACAATAATTGCCACTGGGGAAGAGTGTAGGTTCACTGGTGTTACTGATGATGATATGTTTAGAGATGATCCAACAAATGATGAAGTCATATTTGAAATGAGCATTACGTATTGGATCAGATTAGAGGAAAGGGAGGTCCCACAGCACATCGCCATAATGTGACAGCGTCCAGAATTATTTGATGAAGACTTGGAAAAAGTGCCAAGTGTTTCATGGACTACAGGCCCTTATTATGTAGGCCTATTAAAGGGAGTGGGAGAGGTTAAGATAAAGCTGAAAGCAGGGGCAATTTTACCTCGAGTGAAACAATACCCAATGTCTCGAGAAGCAGATGATGGGTTTTTCAAGACTATTTCAGCATTGATGGATCAAGGTATTCTAGTGCCATCAGAGTCATTGTGTAATACCGCAGTGTATCATATTAAAAAATTAAAGGGAGGGTTGTGGAGATTTATACAAGATATGAGACCAATTAACC
This sequence comes from Ambystoma mexicanum, assembly GCF_040938575.1. Lineage (NCBI taxonomy): Eukaryota > Metazoa > Chordata > Amphibia > Caudata > Ambystomatidae > Ambystoma > Ambystoma mexicanum. The sequence goes on from NC_090932.1 coordinate 555,563,072, forward strand.
AGATTGTAGAGGCCGAGTTTCCTTTAGTTCCAAATCTGGCAGCAATACTATGTATACTAAGTATGTAGTATCCCAGGTGGAAGTGCAATATTTCATGTTGATGTGTTTTTCTCAATCCCGTTGCACAAAGATTCGCAAGACTTAAGTTCATTTTTGTTTCATCCGATTCGACTGAAACACAAAAGGCTGCCTCAAGGGTATTGTGAGTCTCCATCAGTCTTTAATAGGGTCCTCTAGATGGACCGTGGCAATATTGATTCGAAAAGAACCGTAATACAGTATGTAGATTACATTCTGATTTGTAGAATAACAGAAGATGAGTGTAGACAAGATTCGATTCAGTTAATGACTTATCCTTGCAGACAAGGGATACAAGGTAGACAAGTAGAAGCTACAGTATTGCCAGAAAGATGTGTTGTACATCGGCCAGTTGTTCTTATATGATGGAAAGAAGGTGACACCATAAAGGGCTGAGGCAATTATGAAAACTGCAAAACCGCACAAGGTAAAGCAGATGGAACGATTGTTGGGACTATGTAATTATGTAAGAGCTTGGTGTTTGACTACAGTTCATACACAAGACCCCTTTTGCAGGCTTTGAAGAAAGCACAGATGAATAAACAAAAAATAGAATGGTCTGAGGAAGGAGAGGAAGGATTCGAAGAGCTAAAAAAGGCAATTTGCACGGCTCCAGCTTTAGGGATTCCCAGCTATGCTGACAAATTCTTTTTATTTTCACATACTGATGGGACAGTTATAACAGCAGTGCTGGCACAGAGAACTACATTGGGGTACACACCCATGGCATATTACAGTGGGATATTAGACCCAGTAATGAAAGTGCATTTGCTGTGCGTACAGTCATTTGCAGCCGCCGCGATCGCAATTGAGAAATCTGCAAACACCGTAATGGGCTGTTCCATGACACTTTCTGTAGAGCATGCTTTGTTTGCCATTTTGCAGAAACCTAAGGGTACATTGACATCTCAGAGGGCTTCCATGTATGAAGTTATTATATCTAATCTGTCGATTAAAATTGTCAGATCTAAAATAGTGAACCCTGCCACATTTGTAGCTGAGGCAGTGGCAGAGGGCGAGTATGTGAATGATTGCGCTAGCTATGAGGAATTTTATGATGACGTCCCACGCATTAAAGAAAATGTGCTGCCAGGGGGCGAGATTCTCTTTATTGATGATTCTCCAAAAATGTATCAAACAAATGGGAATAGGCATTCAGGTGCTGCTGTAGTGAGGCATAGAGCAAACAGTGAATTCGAGATTGTAGCAAGTGCAAGACTACCATCTCACTTTTCAGCACAAGCAGCAGAATTAGTAGCACTTATTGTGGTGCTTGAAAAACAGGAAGGACAGGAAGTGACGATATACAATGTCTCCGCCTATGTGACGTCAACTGTTCACGCAGGGTTAGCATGTTGGAATGGAGGGGCTACCTCCGAGCGGATGGCACTCCAGTGCAGCACGCGTCAATATTGGACAGGCTCATGAAGGCCCTACAACTTCCAGTAGCCATAGCAATAGTTAAATGCTCGGCATATACTAAGTAAACCAATTTTATTTCTTGTGGGAACGAAGCTGCAGACACAGAAGCCAAAAGGGTTGTATATTCACCAGATATTTCAAGCTTTGATGTTCTGAATGTCAGGGAGAAGGTGGTTAAAATGATGGTGGTACTAGAAGGTTTTTTCCATTTATCAAGAGCTCAGTTAATGGAAATTCAAGGCAGTGCACCACAGGAAGAGCAAGAATTGCGGAAATGAAGGGGGTGTTCTTTATCCCTCACAGAAGCACCGTGGCGACAGGACAGTACCGGAAAGCCGGTGATGCCAGTAGCATTATTAAGGGTAGTGCTTGAACAGCTGCACTAACCAGAGCATGTACAGAAGACTGGTTCGTACAGAACCTGTCAGAACATGTTGCATTTTATGTAGTAAATTGCACTGTATGTCAAATGTTTACTGCTGGGCATACACTGCAAACAATCAGAGGAGTGATTTCTCGACCGAATGGTCCTTTTCAGCATTTACATATTAATTATGCTGATATGCTGCAAGTATGTAGTGGATACAGGTATTTGATAGTGGTGGTGTGTCCCTTTTCTAGGTGGATCGAAGCAGTTCCTTGTACACATCCTGATGCCGCTTGTGCAGTGAAGTATTTAGTATGTGAAGTCTTTCCAAGATGGGGATTCTGTGAAGTGCTGATATCCGATAATGGGCCAAATTTTGTTGATGAAGTATTTGAACAAATAGCGCTTCTTTTGAATATAAAACACGTTTTCTTCTGATTATAACCCACAAGCAAATGAAGTATGTGAGACACTTAACGGGCTCCTAAAAGAGAGAGTCTCCAAGCATAAATTGACACTGAAGAAGGGATAGCTATATTGCCTGCCCTTAGCACTATATGCCGTAAAGAATCAGCCTGGTTCTGACCATCATCTTGCGCCCCATGAACTCGAAACAGGGAGATGAATGAGAATGCCTTTGACTCCTCCATAGAGGAGCAGAAGGGATGCCCAGAATACTGCAGAACTGTTAGGAAATGAATTAAATGAGTACTTAACATGTATGACCGCTAGTATCTCTGTCATTTCAGATCAACTCAAGGGCATGGGGTGTCGGTCTCTGCACACAAATGAACACCATTCAGCAACCAGAATTAATGAACTACTATTGGCACCAAAGCTATTCATTGGTGATTTAGTATTAATTCAAAATATCACCAGGAAGTGGGGTGAGCCCAGATTCGTAGGCCCCTTTGTTATGAAAAACCTTACTCTCTCTGTAGTAAAAGTTCAGGGTAAAAGAGCGTGGATCCAGCTTGGTGACGTAAAGGTTTGCATTGGAGAGGCCGACATACCCCCAATGATCATTTCGGAAGCAAGACAAGAAGAAGAATTTCAGCCTGTGCAGACTCGATCGATGACGAGGAAGAAGGACGATAAACCAGTGGATTGATTAAAAGGTGCATATTTGCACTTGGGCTGTGGCTCTCCTGGACACTCTTTATCGATATAATAGCACGAGTGCAATCTCAGTTCTTGAGCCACAGAGTATTTTTGGAATTAACTCTCGAAAGATTGTTGACACATTGTGAAGTATGTTTAAACAACAGCATCTAATATGTGGCCGGAAGCGTGAGCAGTATTGGCGTTGGTGTATAATATATGCATATTCAGCATTTATCCTTATCTTACTGGTTCTGCTGATTAATAAACTTTATGTCACAAGTTAAAAAAAGGCAGACATTCCTTTGATTCTTACTACTCCAGGAACTACTGTTGATGTGCCAATTAATAAAGAAGCAAGACCTTTTGTGTTATCCTCGAGAGCAAGGTTGCTTTAGAATTGTTTCCATGGGCAGCAACCACATCGTTAGGAAGGGGCAAAAGGAGTGCAGAGGAAGATAATAAGGGGATAAATCATTATCTGGACAGCACACCACATTTGGGTTATAACATGTGATACCAGCAGTAGGAGCGCGAACATCCAGTAGGAGAGAGAACATCCAAAGTGGGTTGCTACATTGGTGCTCTCATACCATGTGCCATGAGTGCTGCCTGTACTTTCATTGCCAGGGAAATTCCAGAGTATGATGCCGGATGTCTTGTTCACTTTGCTGCATGTATGACTCTGGGACAGTTCCAAGGAAATTGGGCTACTTTGTGATGGAGATCGAAATGGTCATTTCCGTTTCAAGATGATTATAAAGACTACACATATGGAAAAGGAGCCTGCATGGAAAAGCAAGATGATCACGTATCCTATGGCAGGACAAGATCAAGTGGTCATAAAAAAGATGAGGAAGATGGACTGTCCTGATAAAATAGAGATACCTTGGTCCCCTGGATGTTGGGGATGGTCTCAGATGCTAGTCTATGGATGAGAGAAAACCAAGACGGGATGGGAAGAAAGGCTGATGTCCTGTGCAGCTCATTTGTTAAAGTCAGACTACGTACAAGAAGTACAAAAGGTGAATGATGAATGTTTAAAGTCATGGGATGAACACACCAAGCTGCTGACATGGATAGAAGATGAATCAGGTCCATGATTGTGCTCCCATTGACAAATGCGACACTGTGCTTGCGAAGAGAGGGAAAGAGACATGTGGGAACTAACATAGGTTGCAAGACTACAGTTGATGTCTCCAAAATGGGAGCAGGAACGGCTGACTTGATGGATCAATACTGGGCCTGTGGACCCATAGTTTACATGAAGCTGCCTAAGGATTGGGGAGGAACCTGTTCCTTAGTGATTATTCATGTTCCAGCATTAGTGATTCCTCAAAGTGTCCTGAACATTGGTGAATTTCCAAAATCGGACACCCATCTAAGAAAGAGAAGATCACTTGAGTTACTTAATCGAACAAGGAGAGAGAACTACTTCTCAGCTAAATCAATAGAAGCCTTTGATGCTATTCTGTAGGAGCACAGACTGTTCAGAAAAACTGTCAATCTTCACGGTTATCTTCATGCCTGGGATCCAGATGATGGTGAATTTGAAGTGGTTGCATATCACTCACTGGGTGCTCCAGCAGACAATCAATAATACCATAAAGGTATCCAATTCTATCAGAGAAGAATTGACAGCCATTAGACTGATGACTTCCAGAACAGGTATGTCCTTGATATGATCACTGCGATGGAAAGAGGAGTTTGCACCAAAACCGGGCCATCATGTTGCACGTTCATACTTTCTCACGATGATGAAAATGGGACCTTGACGGAGGCTATAACGTTGTTGACAAACCTGCACAAAAAGATGGAAAAAGAGATAGATGATATTTCAGATGACAGTTGGCTTGCATCAATCTTCTCATGGATTGCACATTGGATAGCAACCATATTTAAGTTTCTTGGAGCAATATTGGTGATGATCATGTTTGGATTCTGTATAATAAAGATAATAATCACACAATGCAAGAAGGCAACAAAGAAGGCAGTAGGAATGAAGATCATGATCAATGTTGAATCAGGACTCAAACCTAAGGAGTTGACAGATGAAGAAATCAGAGACTACATAAAGGCCAGTATTGTAGCACCAGAGGGAACAAAGTTCCTGCATCCAAGATACCACAAAAAGTGTGTGGGACGATGGGTCTATTGCAGTCTGAATGGCCAGTGCAACTACATGACCTGGAGCAAATCAGCAGGATCCCTGAAAGGAGAAGTAAAGATCTGGACCCCCCACTTTTTCAAGAGAGGATGCCTAGATATGGAGACCGATGAATGTGTGCTTGATGCATCAACTAGTGGGGAGAGTGTAGAGGAGGAGCCAAATGCCTCTACAGGAAGTTCTGCCCCTCTTCTACCTGTGTGCTGGAAACCAGCTGTCGTGCCAAGTTTGATACCAGTAACTGTGACAATTCTGAGGAGGGTCTTTGAAACAAGGTATCCATTAAGAAGATCTTATATGACGCACCCCAGAAGAAATGATGATCTAATGGAAGCTGCTCCCGAAGGAATATGAGAATAAGGAAGAAAAAGGCTGATGATGTCACAAGAGGCAAAAGTGATGCACTAAGAAGAATGGTCAAAGGAGAAGATGTCTAGACTACATATAAACTAATGTCAAAATGAAGAATCGAGTAAGCTTTTATGTGCAGAATGAAGATTGCACGTGTGAAAAGCACTTCAGAAAACACAAGTCATTTTACAATTGTACAGACGCTGCGACGCAAGTAGACTAAGTATTCTTAAGGCTGGCTATGTGAAGTATGTAGACTGCAGGTGGTTCCGCCAAACATATATGTATATAAAGTTCTGCATATTCGATGATACAATTTAGCAAGTGAGTCTCCTTAGAAGAAGACGAGTTGAAGGCTATGTGTGTCTCTGCAAAGAAAAGGTTTAAACTCGAAGCAAGACAGATGAGGTTGCTTGGCTTGGTGTCAAGGACTGAAAGCAGCCAATAACTGGTTATCAGCTGCGAAGAACAGTAGACATGAGAAGCTGAGGCATCCCTTGTTAAGGTGCAAAGAGAGAACATTGTGAGTGCCAAATTTTTCATTAATGACTATTAAATACTAGAATATGAGCAAATTCATGTACTCTGATCACGTAAGCTGAGGATGAAAATAGACGAAGAGCATGGTGAGCCAGATTGAAGATAGCGAGTGCCTATACTCCCTTTTATTCCCAGAGGCGAGAAGCTGCTACAAGGCTGAGTTCAAAGGCAGAATGAATGGCAGACAGCATGAGTGATGAGAGATACTGGGCTAATTGGGTGGGGATACGTGGCCAGGCTCACCCACCAACACCTGGGGTACCAGCTTACGTGCTTCTAGAGAATCGAATATTCCAGAAGGGTACAAGCATGCCAACCATTTTAGAAGGCCATTATAACGAAGAGCCTTATACTTTAAGAGCCAATGAAATGTTGTGTTTCTAGTAGCCAGCACGGATGACTTGCACTATGACTTGCACTTGGGGAAGGCAAGAGTGCCCACCTCATTATAGAGGTCCGATCATGATCCCAGGGGTGTTGCTTGGTCTGAAAAAGACCCGGGGCTATGCTAATGTTGAGACTGCCGGGACGCTAGCCTTTTGGTTGTAGCTCCTGAGATTATATCCGGGGCTACAACCAAAAGACCAGGGGCTATAGCCCCCTTAGCCCCCACTAGCAATGCCTCTGCATGATCCTATCCCATATAGAAAGCAGGTTTTTTGGTGTGCCACGTAGTATGACATCCCAAAAGATGAATATGTTGTATAAAAGTGTAATTTTCATAAACTGTGTTAAGATTATGCTGTGCGACATCCGTTGATGTCCGTTGTACTCCCTGTTTTAGACAATTTACATTAAAACAGAGTCCTTTGCCAACTTCTTGAGTCGGTCTTGTTATTTAGTCTGAGAAGTCATTCTCTGTCCCATCCATAGTACGACATGTTACCTTGAGTAAAAGAGCCCCCTGGGTTCACCAATTTTCTGGGGGGACTGATCTTTACATCTATAAATAGGCAATTAACTAGCTTCCACTGACTTGTTGTCGACCTATTTGTTCAAAATTTGTTGAAGCTTGAAGGCTAGATGGACTTTCTGCCTGTGCCTTCTGATGGTCTCCCAGCACCCTACATTTTGTTGACATAATGTATAACTACAAACTGCACACACATAAGAAAAAATTAAGAGAATGTGATTTTTCTTGATACTCAAGAGTTAACAGACATCTCAAGTTCATTTCCACGTTTCATTTGGGAATAGGACATGTAACTATGCCTAGTTTCCATCTGTTTCCTGCAGGTTACATTTAGAATGGAAAAGCAAAACTAAAAGTACGAGGATGAAGAGAAACAGCAGAGGATGTGCCACGCCTCTCTGGTACCAGAAGTTCGGCCTTTAAACGATGTAAGCATTATTGCTTGTACATTGGTAGTCACCACCAGAAGCAGATACCAAAGTAGTGCAAGCTTTAGTCATTTGCATAAGGAAAGAACAACATTTTCCACAAAAGCACTTGGCACGGCTTCTGGCAAATTATTATCTGTATTATTTGAGTGAGTATGGATGCGTGATCTAAGGATACAAAGGAGGTAATTACAACCCTGGCGGTAGGGGGTTAACGGGTCCGGTAGAGCTGCCGGCCCTAATAACCCCCTACAGCCCCATTACAAGTTCCATTCGCGGGACCCGCTAAGGACGCCCGCTTTTACCAGGCGTCCTTAGCGGGTCCCGCGAGCGGTCAAGCATGCTAACAACGGGCCCGTTATTAACGGGCCAGTTGTTTGCATGTTCCCCATTCCCTTTGAGCCCTATGGGGGATCGAATTGGAATGCGGATGGGTTCCTGGAATGGGGAAATACCAGGCCCTCCAAGGTCGGAATGGCCCTGTATTTCCCCATTCCAGGAACCCGGACCCGGTACCCGGAATGGGGGTAGCCATGCCGCAAATAGCGGCATGGCTACCTCCAGGGTCGTAATGACACCCATAGAAAGCGATGGAGAAAGACCAGTGAATTACTGCTTGCCGGTAATAACTGCGTTCTTCCCATATTCTATCAATTTTGAGTCTCAGCATGTCCATCTCAGCCTTTCATCCTTCCGATGTTGACAGTTTAATAATGTTGATATCTGCTATTTTCCGTACTACAAAATGAAAAATCGTAAGCAAGCGCTGTATATAACAGGAAAATAAATCATGCTTGTTTTACCCAACACATTCCGATAAACATTTTTAATATATTCAGGTTGATTTAAAGTGTGGTTTGGTGCTTTCGAAATCTGCTTTATTACAAACAAAAACGTTTCTGCTCATGTATGCTGGTGTAAAACTAAAAATGGGATGGCAGGATACTTTGTCTTCGGAGTCGCTTGGAGTCAAGGAAACAGGTACATCCTAAAAACTAGCTTCGACACATGACCAAATTATGAGAATTTGGGCTTCCTCATTTGGCCTTATTTTCCTTAAGTACTCGAATTGAGATTTACATGAAGTGATTCAGTTCAATTTGCACTAATAAAAAACAAACAACCATTTACCCATTGACTGCACCTTGCAAAACCCGCCCAACCTAAACTCACTCTTCTCACCTCCACTATCGGTCTATTCCAGGCTCCTTTTGAAACTCTTTAAACCGAGGTGGTAGGTTTTAAATCAGCCACTGATGATTGGCACAGATGGGCAAAATAGTCTACACTCAACATATGATGAGGACACTTCTCGGGTGAGGCTGCACCTTACATATGATGACTGCAATGGCATGATAGGATTTAACTGGCATACAATGGCAGTACTTGGGTAAATGGAACTAGCATATGATTACAGCTAAAAACTAGATTTTGTGTGATTTAGTACTGCTTGTCATTTTATTATTCTTACACTTATTGGAGTTTTAAAAAATGAGGATGCCACGAGGGCCAAAGGACATATGATTTGTCATGTGTGATGTCATCAGTGTCAAAGAGGTCAGGCGTTTATTGTTCCCTGTGATGTCATCAAGTGTGTCATGTCACTTCTGCTTGGAGAATTGACGTCCCTGACTTTTAGTCATGCATTTATAATGTGAAAATTATACTATGTGTTCTATAAGAAATGAAAACAATATGAGCCAAAAACACAAAAGGCCTCATTAGGACCCTGCTGGTCCTGTAAAAAAGTGCATGTATTTACCTATACCAGTACTTTACCAGATGGCTCGTCCCCACTAACTCACTCCCCCACCCCTTTCCTTTTCAGATCCGCCAGAGCGCCAGGGGACCACTCCAGCGTGATAGTGCACGATACAAATATCCTTTAACAGAACATGTATGTGAATGGTCACTAATATTATTATTATTATAAAACGGGAAAAACCTTTAGTCTGTTAAACTTTGATTGAATTTTTGTTTCAAAAGGTGTACACCATCAAATGAAGCTGGTGAAGCTGGAATTTTAGCCATTATGTAATTCAGGCACTTGCCTGACACCGTCTCAATTCTGTTTGGTAAAATATACATTAAACCCACCACACTAATATGGCTTTCACGCCACCAGCACAAGCCATGCTCGCGAGGGCCTCTGCGAGGGCTGTGGGTCATTACCTGCCATGTCCTTCCACCCGGTAGGGCGTGAAAGCCATTCGAATCCTGGGTTTCTTCTGGGGTGCAAATGGCTTTCTTTTTTTTCACCGGAGACTGGCTGACATAAGCGACGCCAATCTCCAAAGGAAAAAAAGTATGAATCCAAGATTACCACCGCCATAGGGAAAAGGGACTAAGTCCCTTTTTCATTTCTTTGGCGGCCAGAGTGGGAGGTGCGGCGGACTGGACCATAAAGCTCTGTTTCTGTGGGTAAGTGGAGAGTTAGGGAGGGGGTTGTTACACTGTCTCTTTAAGAGACAGAAGTCGAGTCACGTGGGCCGGCCACGTGAAGCGGGACGTTGCGTGGGAGGATCGCCCCACGGCAGTTAGAAGTTGTATTTAAATAAAGCAAGACGTGTTTCCTAACCTCGGTGTGCCTGTCCTTATTGCAGAGGCCTCCAGGGCCTAACAACTGGCGACGAGGCGTTTTCCAGGGCCGCCGAGTCCTCCTCCTCCTCCTCCTCCTCGCCGCCCACGGCGCCATCCGAGCTCCGCAGTGCGCGTCGGGTGCCGACAAGCCCAGCCTGCGAGCGCCCGCCTCCTCCTCCACTCCGGATCTCACGAGACGCCAATCCCGGCTCACCAGCAACCCACCCCGAGGTGCCCACGACACACAGGAAGGGCGCGGGTGCGGTCCACACAAAAAAAAAAAAAAAAAAAAAAATAAATTTTTTTTTTGTGTGTTGTAAATTCAAAACGAACTCTCCACGTGCGCCACAGAGACAAGCCTGACCCCAGGCCCAACTCCACGGGGGCTCCAGCGGCTAACCTGATCCCAGGCCCAGCCCAGCAGCAGACCCAGGCCCAGGCACCCACCAGCACGCCTAACCCAGGCCCGGCCCCCACAGCCGGAGACCGACGTCGAGGATACGTCCACCTGCCCGCCAAGCCAGACAGACTCCGGAGACCGCCGCCAGGACCCCGGTGAAAGGTGGGTGTCACCCTGCGCTGCTCGCCAGCCCTCAGCACCTGCCACCAGGGCAACAGTCCCCCTCAGGGACAGACACACACAAGTGAACGGCACTGCTCGCTGCTACTATGAGCGCTCCCCAAGATCAGCAGGCCCCGGGCCCCCCCGCCCCAGCGGGGAACACAGCAACCACAGCATGGCGCATGCCACCCCCCTTCTCCATGATGCCACAGGCGGACAAAGGCCCAAGGTGGGTCGAGTGGCTGGAAGATTTCAACACTTTCATTGACGCCGCGGGCGAAGAGAAATCCCCGAGACTACGCAGCATGTTTCTGAACCTCGCAGGGAATGACATTAAAATACTTCTGAAAACCATCCCGCAGGCAGAGCAAGCTGACTTCCCAGCCCTCATTGCAGCTCTGAACAAAAGACTGGTGATCGAACCCAACAGGGACTATGAAAGATACATTTTCAATCAGTGTAAACAGAGGGCAGATGAAACGGTCGACGAGTTCATCACCCGCCTACGGATAAAAGGTGCGAACTGCCAGTTCCACGCATTCTCCCTAGATGAGGCCATTAGATTGCGAGTGATTGAAGGGTGCGTATCCCAAACGCTAAAGAAGCAACTCTTAAAAGCCCCCGTCACGATTGACGAAGTCAGCCACATGGCAAGGATCCTCGAGAGAGTCGAAAAGCAAGTGACGCAAATAACTGGCACCGCCCCCTCCAAGCATGATAACAACGAGGTGATCGCGGCCATGCAGGCCAATAATGCCAGGACAACAGAGAGAGGACCCAACCTCACCTACTCAACTGTTCCGAGAATGCAACGCCAGTGCTACCGTTGTGGAATGCCGTATCCCCATGCAGGGACATGCCCCGCATTGTCCCAGAAATGCGGCAACTGCGGGAGAGAGGGACACTTCCAATCGGTCTGCAGAGAGGGCAAACCGTTCCCAACCCAAAGACCACCGGTCGCCCCACAGTTCAAAATACCTTACAGGAATCCACAAAGCCAAGGCTATTCGTCGCGTCCGTTCCAACAAAGCCCAAGAAGGTATGTCAGGGTAGTTGAAGACGTCTACCCCTCGGAAGAACCCCAAGGCGACGGACAGTATGAACAAATATCCCACATTAGAGATGAATACGACGGGCCCCCAGCGCCCGTATCTCATTATGAGGTGGACCAACACCTACAGCACCCTGAAGTGGAAGAGTATCAGTTTGATCACTATCGACAAGATGAATATGTCAACCTCATCATGGACGAAGGACAAGCACGCGAGGCACCCAAGATACCAATGGAAATAGGAGGCCACCAATTCTGCTTCCTGATCGACTCAGGAGCAACGGTCAACATAATGGGAGAAAAGGAGTTTCACCAGATTCCCAAGAAACCTCCCTTAGTACCATCTGAGTCCAAGATATATCAATGGGGCGCCGACACTCCACTACAATCAATTGGCTTCTTCACCCGCCACCTCATTCACGGCAACCATGCCACGATGACAAGCATACACGTAATTCGCAGCCCAACTAAAGGAAGGTGCCTCCTCAGCTACAGGACGGCCTCCTCCCTGGGACTCATAGACATACACGTCCAAGACGGGGACATGATCCACTCATCAGAACCAACTCAAGTAACGACAGAAAGCGTGTCAAACGTCCAAGCGGAAACCAGAGAGATGGACGTGATATCAAAAGACGCCATCGTGAAGGAATTCCCCCTCATATGCAAAGGCCTAGGAAAACTGAAAGGACCCTCAATTAAACTGCACATTGATCCCGCAGTCCGCCCAGTTCCCCAACACCCGAGGAGAGTCGGGTTCCACCTCCAAGCCGCCGTGTCAGCTGAGCTCCAACAGCTCCTAGAAAATGACATTATTGAACCAGCAGTGGGCCCGACCCCGTGGGTCTCCCCACTAGTCATAGTGCCAAAAGAAGGGGGACAGCTCAGACTCTGCGTCGACATGCGCGTCGCCAACACCGCAATCCAGCGAGAGCGACACCCCGGCCCCCGCATCGAGGACATGATCGTCCAGATAAACAAGTCCACCCTCTTCTCGAAACTGGACCTTAACCAGGGTTACCACCAACTGGTACTTCATCCAGAATCCAGAGGCATAACAACATTCGCCACGCACGACGGCTTATTCCGGTACAAGCGCCTCAACTTCGGCATTTCATCTGCCGCAGAGATCTTCCACGAAACCATCAGGCAAATCATTCGCCCAATCAAAGGAGCACTTAACTACAGCGATGACATCCTAGTATTTGGCAAGTCGAAGGAGGAACACGATGTAGCTCTCCGCGCCACCTGCAGAGCCATTCAAGACGCTGGACTCACACTCAACGTCGACAAATGTCGATTCAGCAAATCCAAGCTGAAGTTCTTTGGCCACATATTCTCCGCAGATGGAATGACACCGGACCCCGACAAAGTGGCGACGATCTTCGGCCTACAGGAACCAAGGCAAATAGCGGACGTGCGATCATTTCTGGGGATGGCAGGTTACTGCGCGAGATACATACCCCATTATGCCACAATCACGGAACCACTCAGGAAACTCCTTCAAAAAGAGATGCTCTTCGCCTGGACGGCCGATTGCCAAGATGCGTTCGACTCAATCAAGCAACACCTAGCAGAAGCCAGAAAACTTGCCTACTTCGACCCCACCTGGCACACGGAAATCGTGGTCGATGCAAGTCCAGTCGGTCTGGGTGCCATCCTCGCTCAAACAAACGGGACAGACACCTACCCGAGACATGTGGTGGCCTACGCCAGCAGAGCCCTCTCGAAACCCGAGTCCGCATATTCGCAGGCAGAAAAGGAAAGCCTGGCGGCAGTCTGGGCATGCGAACATTTCCACAACTTTGTCATAGGAAAAAAGTTTACCCTAATAACGGACCATCAAGCCCTCCTATCACTGTTCGGCAACCCTCGAACGAAGATGCCGCCACGTATTGAACGGTGGGGTATCCGCCTGCAAGAATATGACTATCACATCATTCATCGTCCGGGTGGGGAACACAACCCAGCAGACTACTTGTCGAGACACCCCACAGGAAAAGCCACACAGCGAAAGGGAGATGTAGAATACATCAGCTACGTCACCACAAACGCTCTTCCCCCGGCAATTTCACTCGAGACAGTTGCCGAGGCGTCAGCTGCTGACCCATCCATAGCACTGGCTATCAAACTCACAGAACACAACAGATGGAAATCATACAAGAAACTCCTAACGGAACACCCGGAAGCGAATCGAGATGAACTGGAAAGGTTGGCAAAAGTTCATACCGAACTAGCCGTCAAGGACAAGTCCATACTCCTTCGAGGGTGCAGAATAATAATCCCAGCGGCCCCTACGATCGGACATCATAAAGACAGCCCATGAAGGCCATCGCGGGGCAGACAATACCAAACGGCAACTGCGGTGCCATGTATGGTTCCCATTTCTTGACGCTCTAGTAGATCGATGGGTACGAAACTGCATGGCATGTCAATGCACAGCCAGGGCCGAAGCCCCCGCACCACTACAGTCACTGCAGATCCCCGATCACCCATGGGAAAGAGTGGCAATAGACTTCTATGGGCCCCTTGAGTCTGGCGAATACCTACTACTGTTCATTGATGAGCACTCTCGCTTCCCAATAGTGAAAAAGTCACCGTCTACAGCCTTCGCCCACATAGCAGCCGTCTTCGACGAGGTCGTGAGCGAGTGGGGCATACCAGAAGTCATCAAGTCGGATAACGGCCCGCCGTTCTGTGGTCACGACTTCGCAACCTTCGCCAAGCATCTAGGCTTCAGACACCAGAAAATAACACCAAGGTGGCCACAAGCCAACGGGATGGCCGAAAGATTCATGTCGTCGATCAAGAAGACCCTACAAAGAGCCAGGCTAGAAAATGTTGACCCTCACCAGGCTCTGTGCAGAATGCTTCGGGACTATCGAAACACGCCGCACGAGGCCACAAACAGGACGCCGGCCGAGATGATGGTAAAATACCAAGTTCGCACTCGCATCATAAGACACCCCAACAACAAGCCGGAAGCAGATCCGGAAGTTCTAACGCGAGATGCGGAACGGAAGGAACGGGCCCGCATTCGAACCGATGAAAAAAGAGGCGCTCGCCCGAAAGAGATCCAAGTGGGAGACGAAGTACTGGTCCAACAGACGATGATCAGAAAGACCGACCCAAGGTTCTCCCCACAGCCGCTTCTCGTGACGGCTACCAAAGGAACCATGGTAACAGCTGAAAATGAAGAACGAGAAATAACTCGGAACTGCTCGCAGTTCAAACTCACCGCCGGTCAGGGCCTGCAGGAGCGAGATCCCCCAGATCCGGAACCATTACCAACGGACCCGAGAGACTCGCTGTGGTCACCCCCGAGATTCTTGGCTCGCCCAGGAGGGAGGATAGTGCAAGAGCTGGAAGATGATCCAGGAGAAGCCGCAAACGGTCGACCCCATCGGGTCGTGAAGAAACCGATGCGCCTAGTTGAAGAATGTTAATGTTGTTGTTGTTGTAAGGACATTTGTCCGGGGGTGTTGTTACACTGTCTCTTTAAGAGACAGAAGTCGAGTCACGTGGGCCGGCCACGTGAAGCGGGACGTTGCGTGGGAGGATCGCCCCACGGCAGTTAGAAGTTGTATTTAAATAAAGCAAGACGTGTTTCCTAACCTCGGTGTGCCTGTCCTTATTGCAGAGGCCTCCAGGGCCTAACAGGGGTGGGGAAGGGATTAGGATTATTTTGGAGTGTTGGGGAGATGGGGAGAAAACATGGAGAGGCTCCCTGTTGCCTCCGCACATTACAAAAAAGAAAAAAAAGTTGGCGGCTCTCGGGTAAGGGCCTCAGGTGGTTGGAACAGCGGGAGACAAATGTGTATCCTCGCCCGCTGTTCCAGCCACCTGATTGGCTAAGTGCCCTTCCCTGGATGCGAATATATACATTCATGCAGAAATATGTTAAGCAAGAAGAAAATAATTGTAGCTTTATATTGAAGATTCTGAATAAATGCAAAGCAAGGTAAGCCTAATCGTTTGCATCTTGGTTCTGTAACTTACTTGAAGCCTTAAAGACACACAACCTGCACCTTGTAATTATGCACACTGTAGAGAAAAGGTGAAATTCTCCAAAAAAACCAACAGAAAAGCAAACCCTTTTTTTGAGTGGCTTGCTGCCATTCACCATTGATAAAGAGCTCCCACTTCAAATGTGCAAAGACGTGTTAATGGCATATGCATGGCTATAATGGCAGGTGATGGGGAACTTGCCTTAGGGACACAGCATCCTCCTAATCACAGTTCTGGAGATGAGTTGGGCCTTTGAGGCCCCCAGGAGAGGGAGGCCTTGGGCAGGGTTACAGGTGGACCATGCCTTGCACCGTTCCGGGTTGTGAGGAAAAATCAAAAGTGTTATATTGAAGCACAGTGTGCAGTCTTCATGCATTGACTCAATGGTGCCTGCGGATAGGGTCCGGAGGCTTTCAATATCTCCATCGTTCTCCCCCCATGTTTGGCAACCAACTGCTCCACCTCTTTAATAAGTCTCTTTATTTCTCTTTCACTCTCTCATATACGTGTATCATGTGCTTCACTTTCACCTTCAAACACTGGATACATAGTGAGTTACTATTACAGTGCTTGTGTACGATATTCCTTTAATCAGTCTAAGATTGGACATTGCTTTAATCAGTCTTTTACTGTCTCCTTAAATTATAGGTTTTTGATGGATTTCTCGGAATGCCCTTCCTCTCCCAGGGTAGAACACATTGTATACTATAAATGCATATTGGCTCTATTTAATTTCGCAGCATGCATTTGTGTTTCTTCAATTGTTGATAGACTTAAAGGACATTATTTACACGCATGCCCCACTTTGCATTGCTTCAGTGAATGTTAGACTTAGAATAAACTACTTGTTTGGCATTACGCTTCATACTTCATTCCTTAGATAAATGCAAGACATATGAGAGATGTTGTTTCCCAGCGTTCCAACGATATCCGTTCCTTTACTTTTGGACATATGACTTCCTGTCCCTACCGGGATCAGTTTTTTCACTCAATGTTTATTAGACTAGACCTAGACTTTCCTACACAGTATTTCAAATACTTCTCTTTACGTTAGAACATAGGACTGCACATCCTTAGTTAAATCAGCTTTTTCACTTCAGGCAGCTGTTATTTAAATCCCATTGTTGCATGATTATGGGTACTAGGGTTCGTTTTCCACAGGTTCTTTTGGTTTATTTTCTGAGCAGGTCTTGTTACATTATTTTAGTTTAGTTTATTTATTTATATAGCGCTGATGTGGCCTGTGGGCATTAGGGTGCTACACAAAACAATACACACAGTCACAAACACACATAACACCAAATTAAATACATTTTCAGGGTGGAGCCAAAGTAGTAAAATCCAGCGAATAAAACATAACATTAATTGATTAAGCACAATCCTTAAATTAGAGGTGGGTAGCCTGTTGGTCAGATTTTTACATAAACTCAGAAATGAAGGAAGGCTGCTCTGACCACAGCCTATGATAATACAAGCTGTATTGTTGCTGGTGCACCATTCCTTAATATGCATCCTTCACCCGTCCTCTAACAGCCATGACCCACTTTAGTGTGTAGCAAAGACAAGACCTTATTTCTGAGTGCCTCTCTGGTTTCCACGCTGTTAAGACGGATTTCTGAACTCTGTCCTGGTGGCGCAGAAGTTCAGAAGGCCAACCTAATTACTTGGAACAGGGTAACCTCTGGACAAGCCAGACCAATCAAGGTAGCGATCGCGGCGGTCAAGACTAGGTCTCAAGAGGGGTGAGGGTGACTGAAAGCCCGCAATGAGCACACAAAGCAAGAGCGCTTACAAACTACTCCAAACAGTTGTTATATTAAAAATAGATACACATTTATTTTAAGGCCTTTAAAATAATGACCGTAGCGAGAAAATCACACTATCACAATATTAAACCAACACATACCATATCAACACAATATATATACAAATGCACAGTCGTAAGCGTTTAAAGCACGAAATATGTAGTCCACCTGAAAGGAAAGGAAAACAGGCAGTGCGATAACGCTTTAGACTCAGTTCGCCTTCAGAGGCACCTAACTAGATGGAAGTCCGAGCCCTGCGAAGAGTGGAGCCTTGTGCTCAAAGTACCTGCCACGCCGGTGCCAACGGGCAAAAGGGGAAGCTCTTCGGAGGAAGTCAGGCAGTTCGGGTTAGTGCACAGCAGAAGGAGAACAGGTTCCGCAACTCAAGCGCAGCCTCCACAGCGGGCAGAAGCAGAGCGCGAGTACGGCCAAAAGGGTGCTGTTTTTACACAGCAGGGAAAAGCAATGGGATACTGCAAGAGGGCGACCAGATCCTAGCTAAACTACTCACCGGTCCCCGAAGCAAGCAGACCCAGGCTTCTCCACGTTAGTTTCAGCAGCTGGCAGGTTCAGAAGAGCAGGGAACGCCTCGTAGTCGTGTAGAGCAAAAAGACGTCCCAATCGACGAAACCAGCACAGTTTGTTGCCGCAGCAGGACAACGGAGCGGCCGTGTGTATTCGAGCCAAATGTACACTCCTCCCTTCAGACTTGGGAACACCAAGTGTACGAAGCGTGGGAGAGTGACAAGGACTCGAAATACAACACAACCTGGCGGCAGTTACAGAGCAGGACTCCCTTGTAAGCTGGTCAGTCAACTGGATGGCCCAGAGACACTTCCGAAGGCTTACTTGGCAGGAGTTGATGAAGTCGCCGGGAATAGCTGTTCCTGCTATTCCAAAGGTCGAAGCACCAGTACAGGCCTTCTGGTTCGATCAAAGGAGGAAAGGGTTTCACAGGACGACAGCAGTGCAAAGGAGGATTCCTTCAGCGGGTCACCAGCGATTCCTCGGTCCAGCCTCTTGGTTGCAGGATACTTGGCTCCTGTATTCCTTCGTTCGTGAGAACTCAGGAGATCGACATGGTAGTGGTGTTTCCAGCTCCCTCTTATCCACGGTTCCCTTCGCGCCAAAACGGAGGGGAGCCAATGGGAGATCCGCTCATCAACACACACACCATACGTGGACCAATCACGGACCACGGTGGTCCCAGGCATTCACACCACCCTAGACTCTCTGGCACCCAGGATGTGTATTGGGACCAGACATCCCAGCCCACACCCTGGAGGCACACAAACGACATGTAGAAGCCCGCGAAAGCAACCACGTTTCGCGGGAAAGTACATGCCCAAATAAGGAAGGCCCCGGGTCGCTCGACCTGGGGAAGGTGAAGGGAGCAAGACGGTCAGTGGACAAGACAAAGGAGCCTCGTGGTCTGGCCATTTTGGGAGCCAGGCCACCATTTTGGGTTCAGTGCAAAAAACGTGCTCAGAACGCCAAAAGGAGCTCAAAATAAACAAAACGATCGCTGCCACCATTCGAGTCCCTGAATGACTTGCACCGATCAAATACCATCCTAAAAGAGTATCTAGGGTCTGTAGAAGGCTAGAGACCCAAGAGAGCTGTAACTTAGCTTCCAGTGCCCTCTTGTGTCATGTTGCACTAAAGCCGCAACACGATAAAAGAAACTACGGGAAACAGCGTTCCCCGGTACTGACTGTCTTAAGGGCATGTCAGTTTCCCCATAAGAAAAGGAGCGAAAGCCCAGAGGAGTGCGGCAGAAGGCTGCACTTCTCTGGCAAAGTCAAGAACAAGGTGAAAAACAACAGCAAAAAGTTTAGGGGTTGCCACATGGAAGGAAAGTTACCTACAATTATGAAATCTTTCCTAACACTCGCCCCTCCCAGACTATGGACAGGGGGAACTAATCCACCCCTGGATGAGTCTCTTGTTCAGGTCGGTTAAACATTCTGGACAACCCATCAGCATTGCTATGTTGGACACCTGGCCTATGCTCAATAGTGAAGTCGAAGCCTTGTAGACTTATGGACCACCTAAGCAACTTTGGATTCTCCCCCTTCATGTTCATTAGCCACTTTAACGGCTTATGGTCAGTCTGCACAGTGAAGTGGGTCCCATAGAGGTAGGGCCTCAGCTTCCTTAGGGCCCACACAACAGAGAAACATTCTTTCTCTACCGTGGACCATCTGAGCTCTCTGTCCTTAAGCTGGCGACTAATAAAACCGATAGGGTGTTCCTTACCCTTCTCATCTACTTGTGATAGTACAGCTCCTATCCCAGTGTCAGAGGCGTCCGTCTGCACGATAAAAGGTCTTTGATAATCAGGGGCCCTGAGGACAGGGGCCTGGCACAAGGAGTCTTTTAAGCCATTGAAGGCCTTCTCACACTCGTCGGTCCAAGTTACCTTCTTGGGTTTCTTCGGAGTTTTGAGGGCAGTCAGAGGAGCAGCTATGGTGCCATAGTCTGCCATAAAATTGCGGTAATACCCTGTGAGTCCTAAGAAGGCTCTCACTTGGGTTTGCGTAGTGGGGGTAGGCCAGTCTTGTACTGCTTGTACTTTACTGGGTAGAGGCTGTATCCTCCCTCCACCTACTTCATGTCCAAGGTAAACCACTGAGCCTTGTCCATTTTGGTGAGGGGCCACTCGGACACCCTCAAAAGAGCTACCTGAAGGACTGCTTGGGAACAGGTCGGGGAGAGGTTCAGACTCCTCTCCCGCAACGTCTGAAGCCAGTAGCAGTGCTGCGATTTCGACGCTTGGGCCGAAAGCCTTCAGCCTATTCATGTGAAACACTTTTAGAGCCTGTCCAGGCCTTCCAAGGTCCACTGAATAGCTAACCTCACCCAGGGGCTCCACCACTGGGTAAGGGCCTGACCATTTGTCCTGTAAAGCTCTAGGCCTTATGGGATTCATGATCAGGACTTGCTGACCAAGTGTAAAGTTGATGAGGGAAGCTTTCTGGTCGTACCAATGTTTCACCAGCGCTTGCCCTGCCTTCAATTTATCACTAGCCAAGCCCATCAGAAGTACCATCCGTTTTCTGAGCCCTAGCACATAATCAACTACATTGGTAGTAACAGGGGGAGTGGGCATCTCCCATCCCTCTTTGACGATGGCTAAGGGTCCCCGCACGGGATGACCGAACAGAAGTTCGAAGGGGCTGAAGCCAACACCCTCCTGTGGTACCTCTCGGTAGGCAAACAGTAAGCATGAAACAAGAAGATCCCATTTTCTTCTCTGAGGCTCCTCCAGAGCCCCAATCACGCTCTTTAACGTCCTGCTGAAATGCCCCCCCAGACCATTGGTCTGGGGGTGGTATGCAGAAGAGAACCCGTAGGTGACCCCACATTCTTTCCACATAGCCTGCCTATACTTCGACATAAAGTTGCTGCCATGAT
Source organism: Ambystoma mexicanum (assembly GCF_040938575.1). NCBI lineage: Eukaryota > Metazoa > Chordata > Amphibia > Caudata > Ambystomatidae > Ambystoma > Ambystoma mexicanum. The sequence goes on from NC_090932.1 coordinate 555,583,862, forward strand.
CCGACACAACTTCTTTAGGGAAGCCAACCCTAGTAAATATGCCGAGTAAAGCTTCTGCAACTGACTTGGCAGTTACAGTTTTCCATGGGATGGCCTCAGGATACCTGGTTGCATGGTCGACCAGCACCAGGATAAACCTATTGCCTGAGGATGTTTGCGGGTCAAGGGGACCAACCATGTCGATCCCTACCCTTTCAAATGGTACCCCCACAACTGGGAGCGGTACCAACGGAGCTTGGATTGTCGCGCCAACCTTACCAGACAACTGGCAGGCGGCACAACTCCTGCAGTGACTTTCTACTTGCTCCCCCATCTTGGGCCAGTAGAAGTGCATGGATAACCTTTGCTTGGTCTTCCTCATACCGAGGTGACCAGCAAGGGGAACTTCATGCGCCAACTGCAGGAGGAAGGGCCTAACAGCAAGGGGAACCACCAACCTCCTATGGTCTCCTTCTGTAGACTCTGTGGGCTCACTATACAGGAGTCCACCTTCCTGGTAAATCCTATGCATCCCAGGAGGTTCACCCTCAAGCTGGGAGCAGGCCTGTCTCCTTAGGCCTTCCAGAGATGGGCACTCACGTTGGCCTTTACTGAATTCGTCCCTATCAGGACCTCCTTCAACTAACAAGTCTTTTAGTGCAGGATGATCGTTGGGGTCGAATACTTCAGGCATCGCCACCTCCTCGTCAGGCCCGGGCGATTGACCAACTTCCTCCACCGCAGTGGTAGGCGAGCTCGGGGGAATATTCTCTTTCCCTCGTTTTGACTTGTAGACTCCTTTCGCCTTGGGTTTCCCCTTCGGCTGGGGCGGCGTATTGGACTTGGCCAATGCTGCCCGTGCTTGAGACCGTGTGTAGGGTCTTTCGGCAGTGTCTCCTACGAGCCCTAAAGCTCTGAGATCATTACCCAACAAGACCTTTCCCGGGACGTTTCTCTGAATGCTCACTGGAATCCTGACTGCTGTACCATTTAAAGTAAGATTTACAGGTATTACTGGAAACAAATGGAGGGGGCCGTCAGCCAACTTAGTGGGCATCAGAGTAGCTCTGGCAACTTCCTCTGAGTCTACCAAGGTAGAATCCACTACAGTGCGACTGCACCCACTATCCCTAAGAGCTGGAGTATCCACTCCATTGATCAGCACACTGTCTTTAAAGTAGCGCTTGGTATTATCCGGAATCCTAGCATAAGCCTCTCCGACTTTAGGCTCCCAGGAACCCAGGGACACTAAAACTACCTCAGCCTCTATCCCGCTGGGAAATGAGTCTGAGGAGAAGGATGCTCCTGTAATCTCTTCTTCCTCGTAGGAGGAGAAGGCCAGATTAGCGGAGTGGACCCCCAAAGGTCTAACCTTACAACGGGGATCCCCCTTCACGTGGTCAGTTGCTCCACAAGAAAAACAAGCCCCAGTGGGTCTGTTTACGTAGGGAGGCTTATTGTAACCAGAGTTCTGTTTTGGAGGCTGACCTCCACTACCCTGTGAGTTCTCTTGTGTCTTACCCTTGTTTTTCTTTTTGTGGCCCTTATGGGAAGAAGATTTAGCAGATTCCCCACCCTCCATATCTTTGGACTTTTTCCCTTCCTCCTGCTTACCAGGATGAGTTTTGTCCTTATGGGACACTCGATGTGACACCCATAAGTCTGCTGCAATGGCCAGCTTCTTAGGATCTATCTCCTTCGAATCGGCTAAATGCTGCTTAAGCTCCGGGGAAGAAGAAGCAAAAATGTGATCCAGCATGACAAGATTTATCATGCCTTCGAAGGTAGAAACCTTATAACCTTCGACCCAGCCAGTTAAGTTTTTCAAGGATTCAGCGACATAAGATACCCAAGTACCACCTTCCTTTTTCTTATACTCTCGAAAACGCTTTAAATATTGGGCCGGAGTCTTCCCAAACTTTAAAATGAGAGTTTGCTTTAACATTGCGAAATCAGCTCGTTCAGCCTTCGACATTTCCATAATGGCACTACAGCCAGAATGGGGCAGTCTACTGAGCAACCATGCAATCTTATCAGCATTGTCAACTTCTTGAACCTCGCATGCATACTCAAACGCATTCAGCCAGCCCATAATGTCATTCCTTTCTTCATACACACTGAGTAGATCTTTCGGAAACCGTGGATGAGAGGAAGCCCCAGACCCATGTCCAGGACCCTTGGACCCATTTGCAACCTGAAGCTTGGCCAGTTCCAACTGGTGATCCCTGTCTTTTTGTTTTTCTGCCTGTTCGATTTTTAGTTTGGCTATGCTGAATTCAAGCTCCTGCTGCCTAAACCGCAGCTCTTGCTTCTTGAATTCAAGCATAGCATCCCCATCAACACTGGCAGAGGAAACATTAGACATCTCGTCCTCCCTGTCCTCGTGGTCGCGATGGATCAGTGCAGCGGCAGAACCGTCGGTTCTACCAGTGAGAGCAGCCCCACCACCTTCTGCACTGTCCTCAGAAGTTATAGCGTCAAGCTGCGCTTCTTGCCACGCCACGATTCTTTGGATCATTTCCAATTTAGTGCCTTGAGAGGAAACACCTCTCTCCGCACACATCTTCTTCAATGTTTCTGATTTGGAAGCATTTAAAGTTAACAAGGTATTTGTTTCCATACTGTTTGATAGGACTATGGCCTTTTTAAAGTTATACTACAACAATTCACTACGTGTACTGGTTGGAATAACCTGAAATGCCTTAGTTCATGCGCAACACTGGATACCTTCAGTCGTATCCCACCGCTGTACACCAATTTGTTAAGACGGATTTCTGAACTCTGTCCTGGTGGCGCAGAAGTTCAGAAGGCCAACCTAATTACTTGGAACAGGGTAACCTCTGGACAAGCCAGACCAATCAAGGTAGCGATCGCGGCGGTCAAGACTAGGTCTCAAGAGGGGTGAGGGTGACTGAAAGCCCGCAATGAGCACACAAAGCAAGAGCGCTTACAAACTACTCCAAACAGTTGTTATATCAAAAATAGATACACATTTATTTTAAGGCCTTTAAAATAATGACCGTAGCGAGAAAATCACACTATCACAATATTAAACCAACACATACCATATCAACACAATATATATACAAATGCACAGTCACAAGCGTTTAAAGCACGAAATATGTAGTCCAGCTGAAAGGAAAGGAAAACAGGCAGTGCGATAACGCTTTAGACTCAGTTCGCCTTCAGAGGCACCTAACTAGATGGAAGTCCGAGCCCTGCGAAGAGTGGAGCCTTGTGCTCAAAGTACCTGCCACGCCGGTGCCAACGGGCAAAAGGGGAAGCTCTTCGGAGGAAGTCAGGCAGTTCGGGTTAGTGCACAGCAGAAGGAGAACAGGTTCCGCAACTCAAGCGCAGCCTCCACAGCGGGCAGAAGCAGAGCGCGAGTACGGCCAAAAGGGTGCTGTTTTTACACAGCAGGGAAAAGCAATGGGATACTGCAGGAGGGCGACCAGATCCTAGCTAAACTACTCACCGGTCCCCGAAGCAAGCAGACCCAGGCTTCTCCACGTTAGTTTCAGCAGCTGGCAGGTTCAGAAGAGCAGGGAACGCCTCGTAGTCATGTAGAGCAAAAAGACGTCCCAATCGACGAAACCAGCACAGTTTGTTGCTGCAGCAGGACAACGGAGCGGCCGTGTGTATTCGAGCCAAATGTACACTCCTCCCTTCAGACTTGGGAACGCCAAGTGTACGAAGCGTGGGAGAGTGACAAGGACTCGAAATACAACACAACCTGGCGGCAGTTACAGAGCAGGACTCCCTTGTAAGCTGGTCAGTCAACTGGATGGCCCAGAGACACTTCCGAAGGCTTACTTGGCAGGAGTTGATGAAGTCGCCGGGAATAGCTGTTCCTGCTATTCCAAAGGTCGAAGCACCAGTACAGGCCTTCTGGTTCGATCAAAGGAGGAAAGGGTTTCACAGGACGACAGCAGTGCAAAGGAGGATTCCTTCAGCGGGTCACCAGCGATTCCTCGGTCCAGCCTCTTGGTTGCAGGATACTTGGCTCCTGTATTCCTTCGTTCGTGAGAACTCAGAAGATCGACATGGTAGTGGTGTTTCCAGCTCCCTCTTATCCACGGTTCCCTTCGCGCCAAAACGGAGAGGAGCCAATGGAAGATCCGCTCATCAACACACACACCATACGTGGACCAATCACGGACCACGGTGGTCCCAGGCATTCACACCACCCTAGACTCTCTGGCACCCAGGATGTGTATTGGGACCAGACATCCCAGCCCACACCCTGGAGGCACACAAACGACATGTAGAAGCCCACGAAAGCAACCACGTTTCGCGGGAAAGTACATGCCCAAATAAGGAAGGCCCCGGGTCGCTCGACCTGGGGAAGGTGAAGGGAGCAAGACGGTCAGTGGACAAGACAAAGGAGCCTCGTGGTCTGGCCATTTTGGGAGCCAGGCCACCATTTTGGGTTCAGTGCAAAAAACGTGCTCAGAACGCCAAAAGGAGCTCAAAATAAACAAAACGATCGCTGCCACCATTCGAGTCCCTGAATGACTTGCACCGATCAAATACCATCCTAAAAGAGTATCTAGGGTCTGTAGAAGGCTAGAGACCCAAGAGAGCTGTAACTTAGCTTCCAGTGCCCTCTTGTGTCATGTTGCACTAAAGCCGCAACACGATAAAAGAAACTACGGGAAACAGCGTTCCCCGGTACTGACTGTCTTAAGGGCATGTCAGTTTCCCCATAAGAAAAGGAGCGAAAGCCCAGAGGAGTGCGACAGAAGGCTGCACTTCTCTGGCAAAGTCAAGAACAAGGTGAAAAACAACAGCAAAAAGTTTAGGGGTTGCCACATGGAAGGAAAGTTACCTACAATTATGAAATCTTTCCTAACACACGCTCTCCGGCTTCTCTACATTGGTGATAACAATGTTCCTATGATCCATAATAAACTCTCTTTGAGAATTATCAGTTATCACAGGAATCCCTGACTTCTTGACAAGAATATTCCTTCCATGAGACGTCATAACCAGTCTGGGTAAGGGATTAGCCAGCTTTCTAGTCTTTTGTGAGGGTACAAAGCCCCCTCCCACTGCTCCTGCAACAGCAGAGCTCACGTCAGGGCACTTACTGTCAGAATGAGATACGCTAATCTCTTTTGCAATGTTTGCCCCACTGGTACTTATAGTCATGTAGGTTTGGCATGCTATATTCATCCTATTGGCCTGTAGCTCACTCAGGTCACATTGAAATGCTTTATCCACCCTATCCATGGGGGCATGTGAGGTGATCTCATCAAAGGAATCCACACGGTCGCAAAAGTCCCGATGAGGTTTACACTGATTTAGAGCATAGATGATCTTGTTCTTAATATATTGCCAGTTTACAGTTCCACTAGGCTCCTTATTTTCAGGGCAGGACTCTGCCATAGCTTCAGCAATCACAGCGTCCATGCTTTTCAATGGGGACTGCAATGCCTCCCTCACAACGGATGGCATTTGGGCAGAATTTCCAAATTGAATAGGGCCAGCAACTTTGTTAAACAGATCAACACGATCCTTCTGAACTGTGACTGCTTCCATCTCCGCTGCTAGGTTTGTCACTGGGATATCTACAGCAACAACCCCCGCATTTGGGCAGAATTTCCAAATTGAATAGGGCCAGCAACTTTGTTAAACAGATCAACACGATCCTTCTGAACTGTGACTGCTTCCATCTCCGCTGCTAGGTTTGTCACTGGGATATCTACAGCAACAACCCCCGTTTCCTCTCCTGGGTCCGAACTCTTTTTACGAAGATGCTCTCATCTCAGGGCACACCTTGCAACAGCCTCCAGCACATGGTTGTTGCTCATAACTGCACACGTAGGAGAAACTCCCCTTTCAACAATACCAAATTCAGTTAATGGACAAGACTTATTTTTTAAAGCATGCACTCTAGTAGTGGGGATTATTGATATTGATATTGAGATTTTATTTCTATCGCGCTTGTACACAAGTGTTTCAGAGCGTGACAAGGCAAGGGAGGGGAACAGGGGAGAACAAAACAACGATATTACTAGGCTCTCATACAAGCTCTGGGTCAATTACAGCCCAAGAAGGCAGAAGACAGCCAGCATGTCTGGCATAAGAAAACTAACAAATCTATCCCAAATGACTAGACATCCAAAACTGGGTATCCGCTTGCTCGATGCTTGATTGCTCCGACTGTTCTGACTCTGCCCATTGGTCCATCTCTCTGGCTTCCCCTTCTTAGCATGCATTTATTTCTCTGTCCTTGATTCAGTGTGTCTCCGACATTGGCAAATTTCTTGTTTGTATTTCTGTCTCCTCTGCTTCTGGAACACTTCCTGTCAGAGTCCATTCCGGGCCTCACATCCTTGATTGACTTTTTACATCCTCTTCTCAGCCCTTTCCACCAACACTAGTGGCTTCTTGTGAGCTTTGGCATCACTTGATCTGTCAGTGTGTTAATCTGCAGGAGTTCCCTACACAGTCAGGAACTCGCTTTTAGAGTTGCAAGTTGGATTCAACAGCTTACAGCTCTGGTACAGATCTCCCTGTAAGTGTTTTTTTTCTCACTCTGGTGAGTGTCCCTCTGCTTTCATCATCTAGTGCTCCCTTGTCTGTGTCCCCATTTCCTTGCTTTGAATGGTCCACTTCTCTGCGTGTCTGGATGTACTGAATTAACAAAAACAATAGACTTCTCATGTTGCCAACAGTGCTTCACGCATGTAAGGGCTGACCTCAGATCTCTGCACCATAAAATAGCCCACCTCTCAAGAAGTGAATGCACATTGTTATTAAACCAGGTTTATTTTATAAAGGCCACTGAGAGAGAGGCTAGACAATTCCTTGGAGATTGAACTAACCTGAGTTTCTCTGAACCACAGAACAGATACAGTATATATACATTACCAGAACAGTTCACACACTCCCACCTCTACTCATGCTCCCTTATAAAGTCATCAACCAAAATACAAATGGGTTTCCCCTATACAAGGAAATCTCATCCCCACAATCTCATTGGCTTCCTTCAACTGTGGTACCATCCCCTTAAACATACAATTTCATGATATTGCAAATACAAGCTAAACCCTCTTCTTGGGTTTCTTTCTGCAAAACACACAAACCTAACATGGGATTTCACTTGGTCACAGACCTGCAATGCTAAATCTGACGTGCATGGTTTATTTATGGACACTTTATGAGGCTATAGAGAGCTAACAAAAGGCTCATTTGATTGGACACTAACTCTTTGTTTCTCCAAACCCCCTGGCACCCTGGATACTTATTCTTGGCATCCTCTTGCGCTTTTCAATTATTCAACCACCATTTCAATCCATCTGGCCTCTTCCCATTATACCCTTTTCATTGCTAATCTATTTGACCTTCTCATGGCCTGTGGTCATCGTTGCTTCCAGTCACCCTTTTACAAATTTAGCCACTAACCCCAGACTGACACTGCCAGGTGCACTTGAACAAGAATTTTCAAGCTGAAAACCTCGGGCCAGTATATTTCAGCTCAAAAAAGTTGCTTCCATGTAGTTGCAGCTGTCACTCTGCCAATTGATACTTTCCCCTTTAGCCAGCCAGTTTTCAGAACAAGCTAGAAATCAGCTTCGCAAACCCCAGCCTCATTTTACATGTGCTCAAAAGTACCAAAACCCCTCATAATTGGTTTCCCCACTAGCTTCTTCCAGCAGTCAACCCTCCTACCCCTCTGCACACTCCATCTCTCACCCACCTGCCTCGTCTCACCTCATCTTCTGTACTCTGCTACCTCGAACCCCGCTTTGGGCACCACCAGCCCCATACGGAGGACTCAATAAGGTATTCCAGTATCTTGCACACAATGAGAATCCTGACAGTGGGCCGGGTATTGCACTCATATGGACACGGAGGGTGGGCAATGCATTGCACTTAAACTGCACCTAAGGGAAACACTTGGGTTATCCGGGAGGGCAATCGGGCCTACCGGATGCCCCTCTGTAGCAGGCACTGTATGCAACCGTAAAGCACATGAAGGTGGGCAATGCTTCCATAGGAAAACATGATAGAGGGTCTTGTTCACACTAGAAGCAACTAGGGATGGCATTTTATCACTCCAAGATCCTCTCTGAGGATGAGTATTATGTATTAATGTAACACTTAGTTTGTCTGTGATATGTAGCACTGCTCTTTGTACATAGATGGAACCCTGGATGTAAACATTGTTGTTTGCAGCTAACCCATTTCTCCCCTTGCACACCACACTTTCAAAATGTAGTGGAAGGCATGGGCTCATCTCACACACCATGCACTCCCACATAACACAAACACTATTGCACAACACCCCTGCCATAAGACTGTAGCTACCTTGAACGACAAAAATTCAAACTAGCTTCTCACATAATTCTCTGTCTCCTTAAACACAATCCACCCCTGTTTAGTTCATAGTTTACCTCCACTGTGCCCATCCACACACTCTTCAAACATGGGTGACTATCAGGGTCCTGGCCACCCTCACATAGCTTTAATGGCTGACATGCACACACGCATAATAGAACCTTTCAATTCTCCCAAATGTGGACGCCGGTCCTTTTGAGGGCATTCAACCAAGAGCGCGTTGGGACTATAATTATGGTGAAAGGCACTGTGCAAATCACACATTTTATGAATTAGTTCAAAAGCCTTGTTCCACTTTGTATGTGGCATTGTGCTTTAAATCTCACTGCGCTACGTTGCACAATGTGCTCCCAATGTGTTCACTCAATCTTCATTATGTTGCTACATGTATGCAAATCTAAATATATCATACTAGACACAAAGTAATACTAAAAGAAACCTTTAACAAACCTTAACGAACTATTCTAAACATATGCAAAACTGCAACATTGTAACAATATCTCATACATTCATGTCCCATCATAACATTAAAATGGTACGTGCAATGTGAAGCTCTCCTTTATTGAGATAAAATCCATCTACCTCAATGTTCCCCATTTTAGTTAATACATTAACTAATACATGTCCTGTACGCAGATCTGAATCCCCAATTAGTTCCCAATTTACAGTTTTAGTACCCACATGGCATGAAATGGCAGTGGCCCTAGCTTTGGCAGACATTATATGAGCAGTTCTTGGCATGTTAAAGGAACAGCATCTAGAAAAAATGTGACAAAGACAAAAACATACCAGTATACAAATGATGATTGTCATCAGGATCTTCATTGCAAGGCTTTCCATGACGGAATCCACGCAAACCAAGTAAATCCACAAATCTGATTTAAGGCAGTCTCACTTCCCATAGCATGTTTCAGTTTGTGCAATGCAGTAATAGTCTGTGCAAGGGTCTCATTCTGACCATCTTACGAAGATACAAAGGGGCAGCAGGAATTACCAATTTTGTTACACACCCATCCCTCCATAGCAGTGAGGAGGTCGAGGACATAGTGATTCTGTAATGTCATAAGTCTCAAAGCATGCATTTCTTCCTTGATGGCACTAAACGCTAACTCTGAAGAGTTTACCAACAAAAGCAGTTTGACTCGTGTAATCTGGAGCCATTTGCATTTGCTACGGGGCAGATTTGGACCAAATAAGAACCAACTTGGGCACAAAGTGTTGCCTTCAATTTGCACTGGGACAGCGTGAATGAACACACATTAATGGGCAACTTGGTTGACTGAAACAGCTGACACACACACACGCACTTGATATTCCTGTTAAATTTATTAGCATATTTTCAGGAAAGTGGAAAGGTATATGCTAAAAAGTAAGCGTTTGCCGATTACTCAGGCAGTGACATTAATGGCAGGGTGAATGGATGAATGATAGAGCACGCCACCTACTGGATGGAGGTGAAATGTGCCCTTTGACAGCTTGATTCAACTCATGTTCACACACAACCTGATTGAGCACAACAGCACATACACAAAAGCACTTGCAATTTTTAAAATATTTATTAGCTACTTTGAAGGAAGAGGAAAAGCTTTTGAGCTGCATGGAAAAAAATGCAGGGTCTCCTCAAACACTCAGGCAGTACCACAACTGGAAGGGTTATTTGGTGTTTGGCTCAACATACTTCCTGACTGGACAGAGGAGGAATTTAGCCTTGGGGAGAGGGGAGGGCTTGTTTGACTGTAGGCTATAACTTGGCTTGTTTAAGCCCAACAGCTGACACCAATGAGCACTTGCATTTCATGTTAAATGTATTAACACATTTTGAGGGTATTGGAAATAATGTTATGGGTGCACTGAGAAATAATAATTTGTGGACATTGGCTGATTACTCAGGCAGTGGTATTAGCAGCCGGGTGACTGTGTGAGGGATGCGACATGCCACCTGCATGAAGGAAGGAAGAATTTGTAGGGTCAGAGCTTAATTGAATGAGCACTCATACACACATTGGTTGAATGCAATAGTAGACACACACAGGCATTTGAATTTCTTGTAACATTTCTTAGCATGTTTTGTGGAATGGGGACGAGTGTTTGAGAAAGTGCTTTTGTTAAGAATGAATTCTGAACTCTGTCCTGGCGGCGCAGAAGTTCAGAAGGCCAACCTAATTACTTGGAACAGGGTAACACAGCGGGGAAAAGCTATGGGCTCCTGCAGGAGGGCGACCAGTTCCTAGCTATGCTACTCACCGCTCCCCGATGCAAGCAGACCCAGGCTTTTCCGCGTCAGTTTCAGTGCTGGCAGGTTCAGGGGAGCAGGGGACGTCTCGTCGTCGTGTAGATTCTGCAGCAGCAGAGTTGAGTTAAAGATGTCCCAAACGAAGTGAACCCGCACAGTTTGTTACCACAGCAGGGCAACGGAGAGGCCGTGTGTATCTCAGCCAAATGTAAACTACTCACTTCAGACCTGGGAATGCCAAGTGTACGAATCGTGTGAGAGTGACAAGGACTCGAAATACAACACAACCTGACGGCGGTTACAGAGCAAGACTCCTGGGTAAGCTGGTCAGTCTGCTGGATGGCCCAGAGACACTTCCGAAGGCTTACGTGCAGGAGATGGTGAAGATGCCGAGAATAGCTGTCCCCGCTATTCCAAGGGTCGAAGTACCAGTACAGGCCTTCTGGTTCGATCAGAGGTAGAAAGGGTTTCACAAAGCGACAGCAGTGCAGAGGAGCAGTCCTTCAGCGGGTCACCAGCGATTCCTCGGTTCAGCCTCGTGGTTGCAGGATACTTGGCTCCTGTATTCCTTTGTTCGTGAGAACTCAGAAGATCGACATGGTAGTGGCGTTTCCAGCCCCCTCCTATCCACGGTTCCCTTTGCGCCAAAACGGAGGGGACCCAATGGGAGATCCGCTCATAAAACACTCACACCATACGTGGACCTATCACGGACCACGGTGGTCCCAGGCATTCACACCACTCTAGACTCTCTGGCACCCAGGATGTGTATTGGGACCAGACATCCCAGCCCACATCCTGGAAGCACACACAAGGGCTGTAGAAGCCCGCGAAAGCATCTGTGTTTCGCGGGAAAGTACATGCCCAAATAAGGAAGGCCCCGGGTCTGCTTGACCTGGGGAAGGTGAAGGGGGCAAGACGGTCAGCGGACAGGACAAAGGAGCCTCATGGTCTGGCCATTTTGGGAGCCAGGCCACCATTTTGGGCTAAGCGCGAGAAACGCGCTTAAAACGCCAAAAGGAGCTCAAAAACACAAGAAACGATCGCTGCCACCATTCCCGTCCGTGATTCACTTGCACCGATAAGTTACAATCCAAAAAGAGTATCTAGGGCCTGTAGAAGGCTAGAGACCCAAGAGAGCAGTAACTTAGCTTACAGTGCCCTCTTGTGTATGTTGCACGAAAGCTGCAACATGATAAAGAAACTACGGAAAACAGCGCTTCCCGGTACTGACTGTCTTAAGGGCATGTCAGTTTCCCCGTAAGAATGGAGCGAAAGCCCAGAGGAGTGCGGCAGAAGGCTGCACTTCTCTGGCAAAGTCTAGATCCTGGTGAAAACAACAGCAAAAAGTTTAGGGGTTGCCACATGGAAGGAAAATTACCCACAATTAAGAAATCTTTCCTAACACTCTCCCTTCCCAGACTATGGACAGGGGGAACTAATCCACCCCTGGATGAGTCTCTTGTTCCGGTCGGTTAAACATTCTGGACAACCCATCAGCATTGCTATGTTGGACACCTGGCCTATGCTCAATAGTGAAGTCGAAGCCTTGTAGACTTATGGACCACCTAAGCAACTTTGGATTCTCTCCCTTCATGTTCATTAGCCACTTTAAGGGCTTATGGTCAGTTTGCACAGAGAAGGGGGTCCCATAGAGGTAGGGCCTCAGCTTCCGTAGGGCCCACACAACAGAGAAACATTCTTTCTCCACTGTGGACCATCTGAGCTCTCTGTCCTTAAACTGGCGACTAATAAAACCAATAGGGTGTTCCTTACCCTTCTCATCTACTTGCGATAGTACAGCTCCTATCCCAGTGTCAGAGGTGTCCGTCTGCACAATAAAAGGTCTTTGATAATCAGGGGCCCTGAGGACAGGGGCCTGGCACAAGGAGTCTTTTAAGCCGTTGAAGGCCTTCTCACACTCGTCGGTCCAAGTTACCTTCTTGGGTTTCTTCGGAGTGGTGAGGGCAGTCAGAGGGGCAGCTATGGTGCCATAGTCTGCCACGAAGTTGCGGTAATACCCCGTGAGTCCTAAGAAGGTTCTCACTTGGGTCTGTGTAGTGGGGGTAGGCCAGTCTTGTACTGCTTGTACTTTACTGGGAAGAGGCTGTATCCTCCCTCCACCTACTTCATGTCCAAGGTAAACCACTGAGCCTTGTCCAATCTGGAATTTACTAGCCTTTATGGTAAAGTGTGCTTTCTGAAGAGCCTGGAGCACAATCCCGAGGTGTTTCACATGGTCTTCCCAGGTGGCACTGAAAACTGCTATATCGTCCAGATATGCAAGACAGAATTCGTCCAACCCATTCAACACATGATTCACAAGCCTCTGGAAAGTGGCAGGTGCATTCTTCAAACCGAACGGCATTACCCTGAATTGGTAAAGGCCGTCTGGAGTAGAAAACGCTGTCTTCTCCTTGGCATGTTCTGCTAAAGCTATTTGCCAATAGCCAGCAGTGAGGTCAAATGTGCTGAGGTACTTGGAGGCACCCAAAGTATCCACCAGCTCATCTGTTCGAGGCAAGGGGTGTGCATCTGTCTTGGTGACAGCATTCAGAGCCCTATAATCCACGCAGAACCTCAATTCAGAAGTGCCTGCCTTTGGAACCAAAACCACTGGGCTGGACCAAGGACTACTAGAGGGTTCAATCACCCCAAGGTCTAACATCTTGTTGACCTCGGTCTTAATATAAGACCGTACTTTGTCTGACATCCTGTATCCCCTACTTTTGGTAGGTACACTGTCTCCTGTGTCTATGTTATGTTTGCACCAATGTGTCAAACCAGGCGACTGTGAAAACAGGGGGGAAAACTGCCTAAGCAAACTTTTCACCTCAGCCTGCTAATTAGAAGTCAGGTGAGGGGCCACTCGGACACCCTCAAAGGAGCTATCTGAAGGACCGCTTTGGAACAGGTCGGGGAGAGGTTCAGACTCCTCTTCGTCAACATCTGAAGCCAGTAGCAGTGCTGCGATTTCGACTCTTGGGACGAAAGCCTTCAGCCTATTTACGTGAAACACTTTTGGAGCCTGTCCAGGCCTTCCAAGGTCCACTAAATAGTTAACCTCATCCAGGGGCTCAACTACTGTGTAAGGGCCTGACCATGTGTCCTGTAAAGCTCGAGGCCTTATGGGATTCATGATCAGGACTTGCTGACCAGGTGTAAAGTTGATGAGGGAAGCTTTCTGGTCGTACCAATGTTTCACCAGCGCTTGTCCTGCCTTCAATTTATCACTAGACAAGCCCATCAGAAGTACCATCCGTTTTCTGAGCCCCAGCACATAATCTACTACGTTGGTAGTAACAGGGGGAGTGGGCATCTCCCATCCCTCTTTGACTATGGCTAAGGGTCCCCGTACAGGATGACCGAACAGAAGTTTGAAGGGGCTGAAGCCAACACCCTCCTGTGGTACCTCGCGGTAGGCAAACAGTAAGCATGGTAAAAGAAGATCCCATTTTCTTCTCTGAGGTTCTTCCAGAGCCCCAATCATGCTCTTTAACGTTCTGTTGAAACGTTCCACCAGTCCATTGGTCTGGGGGTGGTATGCAGAAGAGAACTTGTAGGTACCCCACATTCTTTCCACATAGCCTGCATATACTTCGACATAAAGTTGCTGCCACGATCCGACACAACTTCTTTAGGGAAGCCAACCCTAGTAAATAATCCAAGTAACGCTTTTGCAACTGACTTGGCAGTTACAGTTTTCAATGGGATGACCTCAGGATATCTGGTCGCATGGTCGACCAGCACCAGGATAAACCTATTGCCTGAGGATGTTTGCGGGTCAAGGGGACCAACGATGTCGATCCCTACCCTTTCAAATGGTATTCCCACAACTGGGAGTGGTACCAATGGAGCTTGGATTGTCGAGCCAACCTTCCCAGATAACTGGCAGGAGGCACATCTCCTGCAGTTACTTTCTACTTGCACCCCCATCTTGGGCCAGTAGAAGTGCATGGATAACCTTTGCTTGGTCCTCTTAATAGCAAGGTGACCAGTAAGGGGCACTTCATGCGCCAACTGCAGGAGGAAGGGTTTTACAGCAATGGGAACCACCAACCTCCTATGGTCTCCTTCTGTAGACTCTGTGGGCTCACTATACAGGAGTCCACCTTCCCAATAAATCCGATGCGTCCCAGGAGGTTCACCCTCAAGCTGGGAGCAGGCCTGTCTCCTTAGGCCTTCCAGAGATGGGCACTCACGTTGGTCTTTACTGAATTCTTCCCTATCAGGACCACCTTCTACTAACAAGTCTTTTAGTTCAGGATGGTCGTTGGGGTCAAATACTTCAGGCATCGCCACCTCCTCGTCAGGCCCGGGCGATTGACCAACTTCCTCCACCGCAGTGGTAGGCGAGCTCGGGGGAATGTTCTCTTTCCCTCGTCTTGACTTGTTTACTCCTTTCGCCTTGGGTTTCCCCTTCGGCTGGGGTGGCGTATTGGTCTTGGCCAATGCTGCCCGTGCTTGAGACCGTGTGTAGGGTCTGTCGGCAGTGTCTCCTACGAGCCCTAAAGCTCTGAGATAATTGCCTAACAAGACCTTTCCTGGGACGTTTCTCTGAATGCTCACTGGAATCCTGACTGCTGTACCATTTAAAGTAAGATTTACAGGTATTACTGGGAACATGCGGAGGGGGACGTCAGCCAACTTAGTGGGCATCAGAGTAGCTCTGGCAACTTCCTCTGAGTCTACCAAGGTAGAATCCACTACAGTTCGACTGCACCCACTATACCTAAGAGCTGGAGTATCCACTCCATTGATCAGCACACTGTCTTTAAAGTAGTGCTTGGTATTATCTGGAATCCTAGCATAAGCCTCTGTGACTTTAGGCTCCCAGGAACCCAGGGAAACTAAAACTATCTCAGCTTCTATCCCACTGGGGAAGGAGTCTGAGGAGAAGGATGCTCCTGTAATCTCTTCTTCCTCCTAGGAGGAGAAGGCCAGATTAGCGGAGTGGACCCCCAAAGGTTTAACCTTACACCGGGGATCCCCCTTCACGTGGTCAGTTGCTCCACAAGCAAAACAAGATCCATTGGGTCTGCTTACATAGGGAGGCTTATTGTAACCAGAGTTCTGTTTCGGAGGCTGACCTCCACTACCCTGTGAGTTCTCTTGTGTCTTACCCTTATTTTTCTTTTTGTGGCCCTTTTGAGAAGAAGATTTATCAGATTCTCCACCCTCCTTATCTTTGGACTTTTTCCCTTCCTCCTGCTTACCAGGATGAGTTTTGTCCTTATGGGACACTCGATGTGACACCCATAAGTCTGCTGCATTGGCCAGCTTCTTAGGATCTATCTCCTTCAAATCGGCCAAATGCTGCTTAAGCTCCGGGGAAGAAGATGCAAAAATGTGTTGCAGCATGACAAGATTTATCATGCCTTCAAAGGTAGAAACCTTATAACCTTCGACCCAGCCAGTCAAGTTTTTTAAGTTTAGTTTAGTTTAGTTTAGTTTATTATTTGTATAGCGCCGCCTGGCCCTAGGGCATCCAGGCGCTTGCGATGAATACAACAGAATAATACAACAGAAATGTACAAACCGATTACATATTTACAAATTTACAGTCTTGGTGCATGCTAGTAAGGTAGGGCTAGGCAGTTTACGTTTCTTTGGATAGAAGCCAAGTTTTGGTGTTGTGTCTAAATCTGTGAAAGGAAGGTTCTGATCTCAGCTCGAGAGGAAGTGAATTCCAAAGTTTGGAGGCAAGCACGGGGAAGCTGGAGCCCCCTGCTTTTTGGAGCTTAAATCTTGGGATATTTAAGCAATGTGTTTGAGCTGATCTGGTAGGGCGCGCTGGGGTGTGGTGATTGAGATTGTCGGATAGGTATCTGGGTGCTTGGTTAGCTAGGCATTTGTGTGTGAGTGAGATGGTTTTATATTCAATTCTTTGTGGTATGGATAGCCAATGGCAGGTGCGTCTGGCGTCCGAAATGTGTTCGTGTTTGGGTATGTTCAGGGCTGCTCGCAAGGCGTTGTTTTGTATGACTTGTAGTTTGTTGATGTTTTTCTGACTGGTTCCCAAGTATAACGCATTGCAGTAGTCAACTTTGGAAAGGACTAGCGCTCTGGCTAAGGTGATGCAGTTGGATGGTGAGAGGTAAGGTCTGCTGGCATTGATGAGTTTACAGGTGTAAGCAGTGGCTGATGAGATGGAATTGATCTGTCTTGTCAGTGTGAGGGAGGAGTCGAGGTAGATTCCTAGGGTTTTGACGCTGTTAGAGACGATGATGTTATTGCCGTCTATAGTGAATGCTTGATAGAGTTTGTCGAGTTTATTAAGTCTGGGTTGGGAACCTAGGAGAAGAAGTTCGGTCTTGTCGTCATTGAGGCATAGGCCATGCTTGGCCATCCATTCTTGGATAATGGAATAAATGTTGTTGAGAGCAGTGAGGTCGGTGGAGTAGTCGCCTGTTAAAGGGATCAGTATTTGGGTGTCATCTGCGTAGTTGGTGTAGGTGACACCCAGGCGGTCCAATATGTCAAAGAGGGGTTTCGTGAACACATTATATAGAGTGGGGGAGACGCAGGAGCCCTGGGGGACACCGCAAGTGACTGGGGCTGGGGTGGCAGAGGCTGTGGGTGCGTAGACTCTCATGGATCTGTTGCTAAGGAAGGAATGGATCCATGCGTTGGCGTTATCTGAAAATTTGGCTGCTGAGGATAGATGTTTGCAGAGAATGTCGTGGTTGACCAGGTCGAAGGCGGCCGATAAGTCAAGAAGGAGAAGGATGGCTAGTTTACCATTGTCTTTAATGTTGTCCATCTGTATTTTAAGGTCAATCAGGGCGGTCTCAGTGCCGTGTTTGGGGCGGAATCCTGATTGTCTGAGTCCTAGTAAGTTATTTTTCTCAAGGTGGTTCTGTATCTGAAGATAGGCAGCTCTGTCGAGGATTTTTAGTAGGAAGGGTACGGTCGTAATGGGTCTGTAGTTGGTGGGGACATTAGGGTCAAGGGTGGGCTTCTTAAGTAAGGGAAGAACCCAGGAGTCCTTGAGGTTGTTGGGCACTATGTTGGAGGTGAAAGATGAGTTGATGAGGGAAGTGATGAAGGGAGCAAGTTGTTTGGCTGCATCTTTAATGACTGGGGCTGGGCAGGTATCGCCTTGGCATTTGGACGGTTTAAGAGAGTAGATTATTTCTTCAACCTCTTTGATGGTTATGGTGGAAAACTCAAAGAGGTTATTGTCATCATTTTGGGGGGTGGTGTGGGTGTGTGTAGAGGGGGTGATGTTATCAGTGAGGGTGAGGCTTTCTTTCTTTGTCAGGATTTTGGCTTGTAGTGTGGCAATTTTGCCTAGGAGTGCTTCCTGGATGCTCGTGCACCAGTGGATGTCTTTGTTACAGGTGTCTGGAGTGTCATCATTTTGGGGGGTGGTGTGGGTGTGTGTAGAGGGGGTGATGTTATCAGTGAGGGTGAGGCTTTCTTTCTTTGTCAGGATTTTGGCTTGTAGTGTGGCAATTTTGCCTAGGAGTGCTTCCTGGATGCTCGTGCACCAGTGGATGTCTTTGTTACAGGTGTCTGGAGTGGGGGAGGGTGATTCGAGTTCTCTCAGGATATTGAAGAGCTCTTTGGTATTAGATTTGGCGTTGCTGATTCTTTCATTGTACATGTTTTTTTTAGCCTGGATGATGGCTGATTTATAGATGTTCGATGCCAGTGCGTAAGATGTCTTATTAATAGTGGATGGTGACTGTTTCCATGCTAATTCAGCTTGTCTTTTGGATTTGCGGAGTGTTTTTAGTTTGGGGGTGAACCAAGAATTGAGGTGTGCTCGTGGTTTGGCTTTCCGAAGCTTGAGTGGTGCTATGGTGTTTATGGCCTTAAGGATAGTTGTGTTGTATAACTCTACTAGTTCAGTAGGGTTGGTCATGGTGGGTGAGAAGTCGATGATGGGTTGGAGTAACGGGAGGAGTTTCTCTAGAGTGATATTTTTGTTGTTTCTTGTGAGTGTGGGTGGGGCATTGGAGGAAGGCCCTGGTGTTTGAGTGCCTTTGTTGATGGTGAAGGTAATAAGGTGGTGATCAGTCCAAGCGCATGGAGTGTTGGAAAGGATGGTAGTGTTGCAGTTGAGGTCAGCTATCCAGTCAAGGATGCGGCCTTTGTTGTGTGTGGGTTGTGTGATATGGTGGGTGAGTCCTAATTCTGAAATTGTGTTGGCGACAGTGTGAGCTTTGTCATCTTTCTCATCATTGAGACCTAGATTAAAGTCTCCTAGGATGAGTAGTCGAGAGTTAGGTTTGATATTGTTAGAGAGTAAAAGGGCTATGTCGTCATTAAAGGATAGTATAGGGCCTGGCGGTCTGTAAATGAGGTGGATGGTGATAGTGCTTGTGTGCGTTGTGTGTAGTTTGAGGGTGAGTAGTTCCGCTGATGGCAGTGATTGGTTTTGTATGTGTCTTATGTTGATGGAGCTTTTTGCAATAATGGCTACTCCTCCACCTTTAGCTGTTTGTCTGTCTGCACGGTAGATGGTATAGTCATTGGGTATAGCAAGTGATAGAGAGGGGCCAGACGCTGGGTGGAGCCAGGTCTCTGTAATAGCTATGAAGTCGAGATCATTGAAGGAAATAATGTCGGCTATGTCTAGGGCATGGGCGACTATAGATCTCGCATTGATGAGTGCACCTTTGATGGTTTCGGTGGTGATGCATGATTTTTTGATGTGGGTGCGGGGGGAGGGTGCGTTCAGGCCGTGTGATATCTGGTCTGGCGGAAGTGTAGGGCGTGTGCAGGGAGGGGCAGATTTGGTTAAGGTTATATTTTGTTTGTTGCCTAGATTGAGGAAGGATACGGGTGTGTGTGTTCTGGATCTGAGTCGGGTGAGTCTCGATAAGCCTGAGCAGGGATAGGATTTGCTGGTAGTGAGGTTCGTGATAGTGGATTGGCCGATGGGATTAGTTTGTGATGCTTCTTGGGGGCTGGAGGTGTCTGCTGTGCGATGAGAGTCGATGGAGGAGGTAGGCTGGAAGGGTTTGATGTTGGGTAGGAAGGGGGTGGGGCAGGGTATGGGATAGTGTCTGGGGCAGGCTAGTCTGCTGAGGCCATTGGGGTGTAAGCGAAAGTGTGGCCCTGTACAAGGGGTGTCATGGGGGACTAGGCAGAATGGGAACATAATGAGGAAGGTCCAGGTTATCATATCTGAATTTAGAGGGAACTGGCGCACAAAATCATCAGAGAGAAGCTAGTACGCAATGTTAGTGCACAATGGTGCTGCAGTGAGGGTACTAACGCAGAGAATCAGAGAAATGCTAGTACACAGTGCTAATACGCAGTGCTAATACACAGTGCTAATGCACAGTGTACTCTAAGCGACCATAAGGCACTACACAATGTCACAGTGGTCTCTAAGCGACCCTAAGGTACTACACAGTGTCACAGTGGTCTCTAAGCGACCCTAAGGCACTACACAATGTCACAGTGGTCTCTAAGCGACCATAAGGCACAACACTATGTCACAGTGGTCTCTAAGCGACCCTAAGGCATAACACTATGTCACAGTGGTCTCTAAGCGACCATAAGGCACAACACAATGTCACAGTGGTCTCTAAGCGACCATAAGGCACAACACTATGTCACAGTGGTCTCTAAGCGACCCTAAGGCATAACACTATGTCACAGTGGTCTCTAAGCGACCCTAAGGCACTACACAATGTCACAGTGGTCTCTAAGCGACCATAAGGCACAACACTATGTCATCACAGTGGTCTCTAAGCGACCCTAAGGCATAACACTATGTCACAGTGGTCTCTAAGCGACCATAAGGCACAACACAATGTCACAGTGGTCTCTAAGCGACCATAAGGCACAACACAATGTGAAAGTAGTTTGTGTTAGACCGTACTGCAAAAATAGGGTTCAGTGAAGGCGTGAAGCAGTTCAGGTTGCTGGCTGGAGCAGTGGAAAAAGGTTGCTGTAAGGGGCAGTATGCTTGCCCCAGAGGAGATGGGCAGGGGATCTAGCCCTATGCTCGATGGCGTATACAGGCTAGAGATAGGCACCGTGTACAGTGCCTTCGAGGTGGGCCGGTTCGAAGCCTGCTGGCTTGTGGTTGGCTCCCAGTAGAGGAGAGGGGCCCATCACGATGTTTGCGGGGTTGCGGGGCCGGGTGGAGGGTTGAAGATGCGACGGTCAGCCATCTTTAAATGGTGTGGACCTAGGGCTTCAATTGGTGGCTGGATGCACACTGAGTGCAATAATGGGGCAGATCCTGGCTGGAGAAGGCCACACGCTTGAGCGGCGCAGATATTATTAAATAATCCGCCGTGTGTTGCCTTCAGGACGCACGCTCGTGCTGCGGCTAGGGACTCGTGACATACCTGGTGTCAGGCAGGGCTGGCTACTGCTCCAGCAGTAGATGGGAGGAGCTCCTGCTCATGGTGGCTCTGGAATGGTAGGGGCAGAGATCCTGGTCCCTGGCTCCGAACAGGCACCCAACAGGCCTTAGTGTGGCCTTTGTGAGGGCCGGCGAATCCGCCTGCCGGCGGATGCTCGTTCGAGCTAAGAGGCGGTCTCAGCCTCGTTTTGGCGCCGCGTTGCGCCCGGCATGGAGAGGTCAGGCAGGCCTCTCAGACCTAGTCAGGCGGTCTCTGTGGGCCTCGTCTGTGCTGCTGGCTGCTTCGGGGCGGGGGAGAGGGCCCTAAGGATTCGGTTACATAAGATACCCAAGTAACACCTTCTTTTTTCTTGTACTCTCGGAATCGTTTTAAATATTGGGCAGGAGTCTTTCCAAACTTTAAAATGAGAGTTTGCTTTAACATTGCGAAATCAGCTTGCTCAGCCTTCGACATTTCCATAATGTTACTCCAGCCAGAATGGGGCAGTCTGCTGAGTAACCAGGCAATCTTATCAGCATTGTCAACTTGTTGAACTTCACATGCATACTCAAACGCATTCAGCCAGTCCATAATGTCATTCCTTTCCTCATACACACTGAGCAGATCTTTCGGAAACCGTGGATGAGAGGAGGCCCCAGACCCATGTCCAGGACCCTTGGACCCATTTGCAACCTGAAGCTTGGCCAGTTCCAACTGGTGATCCCTGTCTTTCTGTTTTTCTGCCTGTTCGATTTGTAGTTTGGCTATGCTGAACTCAAGCTCCTTCTGCCTAAACCGCAGCTCTTGCTTCTTGAATTCAAGCATAGCCTCTCCATCAACTCTGGCAGAGGAAACATTAGACATCTCATCCTCCCTGTCCTCGTGGTCGCGGTGGATCAGTGCAGCGGCAGAACCGTCGGTTCTACCAGTGAGAGCAGCCCCACCTCCTTCCGCACTGTCCTCAGAAGTTATAGCGTCAAGCTGCGCTTCTTGACACGCCACGATTCTTTGGATCATATCCAATTTGGTGCCTTGAGAGGAAACACCTCTCTCTGCACACATCTTTTTCAATGTTTCGGATTTGGAAGCATTTAAAGTTAACAAGGTATTTGTTTCCATACTGTTAGATAGGACTATGGCCTTTTTAAAGCTATACTACAACAATTCACTACGTGTCCTGGTAGGAATAACTTGAAATGCCTTAGTTCGTGCGCAACACTGGATACCTTCAGTCGTATCCCACTTCTGCCACCAATTTGTTAAGACGGATTTCTGAACTCTGTCCTGGCGGCGCAGAAGTTCAGAAGGCCAACCTAATTACTTGGAACAGGGTAACCTCTGGACAAGCCAGACCAATCAGGGTAGCGATCGCGGCGGTCAAGACTAGGTCTCAAGAGGCGTGAGGGTGACTGAAAGCCCGCAATGAGCACACAAAGCAAGGACACTTACAAATTACTCCAAACAGGTGTTTTATTAAAAATATATACACATTTATTCCAAGGCCTTTAAAACAATGACCGTAGCGAGAAATCACAATAAAATTCTAGTAAAGCGTTAGATGCACGAAATGTGCAGTCCACCTAGAAGGGGAGGAAAACAGGCAGTGCGAAATAATGATTAGACCCAGTCCGCCTTCAGAGGCACTTAACTAAAAGGAAGTTCAAGCCCTACGAAGAGTGGAGCCTTGTGCTCAAAAGTACCTGCACACGCTGGTGCCAACGGGCAAAAAGGGGAGTCTCTTCGAGGGAGTCAGGCAGTTCAGTTCGGTGCACAAATGAAGAAGAACAGAGTTCCGCGACTCAAGCGCAGCCTCCACTGTGGGCAGAAGCAGAGCGCGAGTACGGAAAGGCGTGCTGTTTGACACAGCGGGGAAAAGCTATGGGCTCCTGCAGGAGGGCGACCAGTTCCTAGCTATGCTACTCACCGGTCCCCGATGCAAGCAGACCCAGGCTTCTCCGCGTCAGTTTCAGTGCTGGCAGGTTCAGGGGAGCAGGGGACGTCTCGTCGTCGTGTAGATTCTGCAGCAGCAGAGTTGAGTTAAAGATGTCCCAAACAAAGTGAACACGCACAGTTTGTTACCACAGCAGGGCAACGGAGCGGCCGTGTGTATCTCAGCCAAATGTACACTACTCACTTCAGACCTGGGAATGCCAAGTGTACGAATCATGTGAGAGTGACAAGGACTCGAAATACAACACAACCTGACGGCGATTACAGAGCAAGACTCTTGGGTAGGTTGGTCAGTCTGCTGGATGGCCCAGAGACACTTCCGAAGGCTTACGTGCAGGAGATGGTGAAGATGCCGGGAATAGCTGTCCCCGCTATTCCAAGGGTCGAAGTACCAGTACAGGCCTTCTGGTTCGATCAGAGGTAGAAAGGGTTTCATAAAGCGACAGCAGTGCAGAGGAGCAGTCCTTCAGCGGGTCACCAGCGATTCCTCGGTTCAGCCTCGTGGTTGCAGGATACTTGGCTCCTGTATTCCTTTGTTCGTGAGAACTCAGGAGATCGACATGGTAGTGGCGTTTCCAGCCCCCTCTTATCCACGGTTCCCTTCGCGCCAAAACGGAGGGGACCCAATGGGAGATCCGCTCATAAAACACTCACACCATACGTGGACCTATCACGGACCACGGTGGTCCCAGGCATTCACACCACCCTAGACTCTCTGGCACCCAGGATGTGTATTGGGACCAGACATCCCAGCCTACATCCTGGAGGCACACACAAGGCCTGTAGAAGCCTGCGAAAGCATCTGTGTTTCGCGGGAAAGTACATGCCCAAATAAGGAAGGCCTCGGGTCTGCTCGACCTGGGGAAGGTGAAGGGGGCAAGACGGTCAGCAGACAGGACAAAGGAGCCTCGTGGTCGGGCCATTTTGGGAGCCAGGCCACCATTTTGGGCTAAGCGCGAGAAACAGGCTTAAAACGCCAAAAGGAGCTCAAAAACACAAGAAACGATCGCTGCCACCATTCCCGTCCGTGATTCACTTGCACCGATCAGTTACAATCCAATAAGAGTATCTAGGGCCTGTAGAAGGCTAGAGACCCAAGAGAGCAGTAACTTAGCTTACAGTGCCCTCTTGTGTCATGTTGCACGAAAGCTGCAACATGATAAAGAAACTACGGAAAACAGCGTTTTTCCGGTACTGACTGTCTTAAGGACATGTCAGTTTCCCCGTAAGAATGGAGCGAAAGCCCAGAGGAGTGCGGCAGAAGGCTGCACTTCTCTGGCAAAGTCTAGATCCTGGTGAAAACAACAGCAAAAAGTTTAGGGGTTGCCACATGGAAGGAAAATTACCCACAATTAAGAAATCTTTCCTAACAGCTTTTATGGTTTAGCTGATCACACAGGCAGTGGAAATTGTGCTGGGGTGGTTTAATTTAATGTTCACTCACACAATACTTGAGTTCCTTGTAACATGTATTAGCATACCCTGAGGTAAAGGGAATGTTTTTGGAGCCTGCTGGGAATTCTTTTTTGCAGGGACTTATTTCTATGTCAAGACCGGAGGCGAGCATTATGCTTCAACTTCTTTATCCTAAACTCTTAGGCAGTGACAAAAATATTAACTCTGAAAACAGAATGTATCTTTTTTTTTTATTACAGTCCCCAACAGTCTCTCTTAATCAAGTAGTTCCTTAGGCTGACTTCCTGTCCTTTCCACCATCACCACACTTCTTTCCTATGTCCCTTCCTCTTCTTTATCTGCTATTCAGTAAGGCACTATCTCTCCTGCTGCGCTTACTATGTATCTCTGAGCAGTCTACCGTATTTCTTTATGTAATGTGTTCCTCTTTATGACTATTTAGAAGAGCGCACAGGAATTTTCATGCGCATCATGCCTTATGTTTTATATCAGCTCGGGATGCCGGGGTCCCCAAGCGCTCAGAGCACACGAGAGATCACATGCGTTTCACTCGCAGCGATCGTCAAGCAGATGTGGCAGCAGGCAACGTGCTTCATTGTCGTATGGGTTGAGCGGAACCCGTGCTCATATCAAAGCACGCTTGGGGAGCCGCTCGGCTTCACATGGTGCGAAAGCACTCTGGGATCATTAAAGAGCAGAGCCCGCTCCTGATTAGCATCACTGCGCATGCTCATGACCCTCAGAGCGAGCGAGGCAATCACAGGCAAAGGAAGTAATGTAGTGAACATGAGGAAGCCTGTGCGCTCCAGACCGTGTGTGTTAAAAAATCACACACAGCTAATTTGTATTACTATTGAGAGCTTACATTGATAGGTCGCCCAACTATTGCAGTATTTTGACACTGCTGGTGTCATTTCAGCCATCTTCAGCCCCCAAAGAGACTGAAGTGGATGGGATACTCAGCCTGCTGGTCCAGGCACAGGCACACAGCACCTGCATTCCCTACACACTCCTCATTCTGACCATGTCAGACTATGATTGCAGTGAGGAGAGCCAGGGGAGCCTGGAAGAAGTCACAGAGATCAACCTAGCACTCAATTTTAAGAAGGTGCTAGGCAGTTACTTGGTAGAGGCTGTGGCAGAAGGGGTTAGGCCCCTGCAGGAAAGACTGTCCACCCTCGAGAGTTTCCTGGGGAAACATGTCAAAGGCACTCAGAAGAGAACAAAGCAAAGCACATCTGCAAAGACCCCCTCGGATGAGAGGAGTACCGAAACCTGGAAGAGGGAAGTCTCTTCGACTCCCCTGTGTCAAAAGTACAGGGACAAAGACCCAGGGGTGGCTGGCACCTTTGTAATACTCAGAGATGTGTTTCTACAGTGCACAGCTGTGCCGAGCCTCCATCCCCCATCCCAGGGGAAGATGAAATGGGCAACATCCAGGGGAACACCAATAACGATACCCCAGATACTGATGTATCCTCATATGATGGGGACCAAAGCCCTAAAGGGGGAACTGCAGCCCATACCTTGATCAAGAAGATTTTCCCGGGCAGAGTTTTTGCTGGGAACGGTCGATATAGATTTCACTCGACCAGTCGATACTCCTCATCTCGAAGACCTCAAAGTCCCAGAGTCCAATATTGTAAATCCCGGCCGCAGGATTCTTTCTTTCCAGCTTGGTGAAGCAGCTACAGATGGTGCAGAGGGAGAAATTCCAATAGATGATAAGGTGAATCGGAACCCCACTGTGTACCGCCCAGTGAGAGGGAGGACAAATAAATTCTTGCCAAGCTGGTGTGAGCTATCCAGTGATGTGTAGGTCCAACAGAAAGTTGAAGGGTTTCACTTAGATTTTATAGAAGCGCCCGCACAGACACAAGTTTCCGCCCCCATACACATGTCTCATGTAGAACAGGATCTACTAGACAGCGAGCTGGATCAGTTCCACTCAAAGAGAGCCATAGATCCATTCACTGGCCACTGCCCAGACATCTTGAGCAATATGTTCCTGGCTCACAGGAAAGAGAAGGTCCACCAAGTCATAAACCTAAAAGACCTGAATGACTGGGTCACTTACAGACACTTCAAGATAGAGGGCATCCACCTCCTAAGAGACATCCTCAGAAAAGAAGACTGGCTATCCTGAAAAGATCTGAAGGACGTGCACCTGTCCATACCAATAGGACAAGAATATTGATGCTTCCTGTGCTTCGAATGGGCAGGCCAGGTCTGGCAGTTCAAGACAATGCCTTTCAGTCTCTCATCAACCTCATGGGCTTTTCCAAAACTAATGAGAACAGTGGCAGCTGCCATCATAGTGAAGGGCATCTGGATAATGATCTATCTTGACGATATATTGCTGCTTGCAGGCAACCGGGACACAGTAGTGTCCCAGACAAAGTGGGTGAAAGACATGGTATGGCATTTATAACGTGCCTATACACAAGTGTTTCAAGGCGCGACGAGGCAAGGGAGGGGGAACAGAGGGAAGAAAGACAATGATCTTACTAGGGCAGGTGTCATTCAGATTGCGCAAGTGCATGGGAAGGGGGAACTGCAAGAGGGAAGGGGGGGAGTGCAGTACTTGGGATACTAGAATAAATAAGATAAATAAAGAAAACGGCCAGCTGGTGGCAAGTGCAAGGTAAGTGCAGACATGAGTGCTGGTAGAGGGACTGAAAGGGATACAGAAACGGTCCCCTGGTGTAAGGGTTGCCAGGGAGGCAGTGCAGGTGTGTAACTGGCGGGGCCTGGGCCTGATATCAGAAGGGTGGCCAGGTAGCCAGCGCAGCTTCAGCCAGGAATTCAGCAGGGGAGAAAGGGAGAGAAAGCAGAAGCAAAGAGGAAGGTTTTAAGCTGCTTTCTGAACCGGAGATGGTTCTCCTCAAGTTTCATGGAAGCAGGGAGGCTGTTTCAAAGGGAGGCCCCAGCCGAAGAGAGAGATCTACCACCAACTTGGTGCTTGGATAAGCGACTGACCCTGAAGGAGTTGGAGGTGGATGAGTGAAAAGCTCGAGAAGGAAGATATTTAGGAACAGGGAGTTGGTGGTATTGAGGCCCTAGAAGGATTTGTCGACAATGCAGAGGTTTTTGAACTTAACCCTTGCAGCCACTGGGAGCCAGTGCACAGATTTCAGTCCTGGAGAGCTATGATCCCAGGGCTTGAGGCCAAGGACAAGTCTTGCAGTCCTGTTTTGGATGAGTTGCAGAGGGCGGAGAGGAGAAGCAGACATATTTAGAAAGAGGCTGTTGCAATAGACCAGCCTAGAAAGAACCAGACTTCTGGAGACAGTGAGCTTCTGAGGGAAGGAGAGGAAAGGAAGAATACCTCTGAGAAGGTGCAGCTGGTGGTGTGACTTCTTGGAGACGTTAGAGATGTGAGGAGAGAAGGAGAGCGTGGAGTCGAAGATGACCCCAACGTTTTTGGTCTTGCAGGTGGGAGCAGGAAGAGGGCCAAGAGAATCAGGCCAGACAGTGGCAGGAAAGGAGGGGACCGGTGTGCCGATGAGGAGAATCTCAGTCTTACGGGCATTAAGGCAGAGATCATTGGCGGCACACCACTCTGAATGGCAGACAGACAGTCAGAGATGAGTGAAGGAGAAGAGGTGGCTGCAGGTAGCCTGAAAATGAGCTGAGTGTCATCTGCATAGCACTGGAAGTTGGGGCAGAGGGCAGCAATGCAGTGGGCAAGAAGTGCCACGTATTGGTTGAACAACCAGGGAGAGAGGTTAGCCCCCTGGGGAACACCACAAGTAGAGATAGAGATAGAGCAGAGGAAGGACTCAAGTTGGACCTGGGAGGGGCAATCAGAGAGGAAAGAAGCCAGACATGCCAGGGCCTGACCGGTGATACCCAGGTTATACTGGAGAAGGTTGAGCAGGATTGCATGGTTGACTGTGTCGAAGGCAGAGGAGTGATCAAGCAACATGAGGACACAGAGGGTGTTGAACCTCCTAATATCTCTGTTTGCCTCCAGACTGAATGCACAAACTCCCAACTTCTTCAGCTGGAGGCTGGATCCAACCATGCCTGAGACAGATGTGTTTCTGCAGAGCTGGAGCAGAGCCTTGCAATATGTGTTTTCCCCATTCATAACACTGAGCAGAGTATTAGCGAAGATTTGCAGGGAGAAAACGGAAGTGGTAGTGGTGGCGCCCGTGTGGAAGTCACAGGCCTAGTTTCCAGTTCTGATGGAATTTTCTGTGGATTTTCTGTGGATTCTTCCCCGAGAACGAGACTTGCTCATGGACCCATCTATGATATGTCACCCTCTGAGAGTGAATGGCACTTTCAGAGGCATGCAGGGTGTCCAGAGTAGATGGGCTGTGCCTGGCATTTTGAACCAAGCTTATCAAAGCTTCATAAGCACCCTCCATCCACAGGAGCTATAACGCTGCATGGAGAAAGTGGGAGGACTGGTGTAGGAGACAAAGTCTTCATCCCGCTTCTGCGCCTATTGTGATTATTTTCAATTTCCTAGCCTCTCCCTCGGATGGAAGGTAAGCTTTCAGGACACTGGGTGAATATAGATCAGTGATATACACGGTGCATGCTGCAATAGAGGGCGCCCTGGTAGACTCATGAATGGTGTTAAGTTTAGAGCTCTGCCCTGTCCAAAATACTTATACCCGTGGGATGTTAATATTGTCTCAGACTTTTTGGTGAATTGGCCATAAAATAAAATCTATTGGTCACACAATGTTCTCGGAAACTGGCGATGCTGCTTTGTCTCATGCAGGAGAGTATCTGACGGTAAGGCTTTGGAGATCGATAGGAAGATATATGGTCGGGAAGGGATTACCTTTACCATGGCTAAAAGAACGAATATGAATTCAACTTCAATTTCATACCCTTACTTGCCAAATCAACCTCAGTTATGCGTAGGATCCTGCATTAGGGAGTATGACCTCAGGACAGCTGATACTAGGGCGCCAGGAGTGACGCAGCTCCTCATACCATGTGTGAAACTTTTCAAAGCGGTAGCATCAGACACAATTGCTAGATGGGTGCACAAGATTATGGACCAGGTGGGTATCGATCTGTCCAAATTTGGTGCACACTCAGTTAGAGGCAGGAAGTGAGGTGACAGTGCCGAGGCCTGGAAGTCATCCCTATGAACTACTGGATTAGGAGAGACTGTTGGGGATATATAGTTTTTCCGAAAACACAAAAGAACATTCTGTTTTCAAAGTTGATATTGTTGAAACTGCTGAAGAGTTTAAGATAAAGTAGTTGAAGCATAATGCTCTCCTCCACGTCTTTAATAGAATTAAGACTCCCTGTGCTGTGTGGGTAATCTTCATTACTTTGTCAGTGGCATTATTGGTGTTAATGTGGCTAAAGAAAGAGCAGGCAACAGGCAAAGGTTCATTAACAGAGGTTTCTTGCAAGAATATAGACATCCCATCCTAACCCCAAAACCCAACTAAACCGCTCAACCCCCCAGCTCTACTCCCCTAGTGCCTCTCAAGACGCTCAACATCTTATCTTCGAAGAGTCCTACGTAGGCCTTCTGGCATGCAGTTCCCGCCTACTACAGAACAAATACACTAATTGTATTGTCCAAAAGTCTGTCCTCTACCCATGGCTCTCCAGTAGCATGTAAACGAATTTGACACTATCTGTTTTCGTCCTTCCCAGGCAAGGGGTGTAGGTTCTTCACCCCCTGACTCACCCCCGCCTCCCCATATATGGGGCTCATTGACATTTCTGGTTTAAACTGATACAGTCTAAAAAATGGAAAGGTGATGGCATTTACCTATTAACCCTGAGCTTGTAGGAAAGTCCTGAGCTCAGCTGCTTCTGGGGCACACATGCCTAGGTCTTATCATCATGTCTAAGCATTACCTTCAGCAAACAGAACGGGAAAACCCTCAACAAAGTTTGCTGTGATTTAAAGATAAATAACAAACACTAGGGCTAATGGCAAGTAGATGTGACAAAGGCATCGAAAGGGTAGAGAATTTTAAAAGGAAAGAAATGCTTGGACAGCATTCCCGCTATTTTCATCAGCCTCCAAACACTGCTCGTATCCCACCATGCCATCACAGTACTCCTGTTATAATGTCAAAGGTGGGGGTCCACACACTCACAGTGGCAGTGGGATTGTATGAGTGATACAACATGCCACCTGCCTGGATTGTGGAGGAATTTGCACTCGTGCAGCTTGATTAAAGCACACTCATGTTTGCCTAGTTTGAGCACAGTAACTGACTGACACAACCACTTCAGTACTCTATAAAATGTACAAGCACACTTTTTGGGCCTAGAAAAGGTCTTTAGGCATGCTGGGATAAATAATGCTATAATTATAGTTTGTACCTTCAATTATGTTGCTGATCAGGCAGTTACATTTGTGGCTTGATGATTGGTTGTGGGACATAATGTGCCTCATTACGAGGCTGGCGGCTGCGGAATGAATGGCCACCACATTACGAGGTCCTGCTCTGGACGCCTGGCCAGACCAGACTTGTAGAGTGGGACCCGCTAGGAATCCAGGATGCTAACAACGGGCCCGTCATTAACAGAACTGTTGTTAGCATCCTCCCCATTCCCATTGAGCCCTATGAGGGCTCAAATGGGAATGGGGACGTACCGGGTCCAGGTCCCGCAAAAGGGAATTACCGGGCCCTCCAAGGTCAGAATGGCCGGTTAGTCCCCTTTTGCGGGACCCGGACCCGGTTTGGGGGTAGCCATGCCGCTAAAAACGGCATGGCTACCTCCAAACTTGTAATGAGGCCCAATGTATCACCTACCTAGATGGAGGAATTTGGCACTGGGGTAGCTTAATTAAATCCATACACACACGTCTTGATTGTGCGTTATAGATGACACGCACAAGCATTTTGATTTTTTGTAAAATATATTAGCACAGTTTAAGGTAAGGTGAAAAGTCTATTCGGAGTGCTGGGAAACAGCTGTTCACATGGTCATACTGATCCATCAGGCAGTGGTTTTGTACAGGAGAAGGAGTGACCCCTGACCGGCCCATAGAGTCAGAGCTCGCTCTCAAGTACTTTAAGACGAGATAGCTGCTCCTTGAGGTGGATGGGGTGTAGGATTTCTTACTCCAACAGCAATCAATAAGGGCAACTCAATGGTTTGGCAAAGGGGAATCCGTTTAATGACAAGTACAAAAAACGGGGAAACATGGAAATCAACAGTGATGCGATAGCCCGCCTCCCTTCAACTCTCAACAAATTCATGCAAACGGTAACAGTTATGCCCAAAATTTGTCATCATTGACGTGTAACACTCAAAAGTTTATCATGCAGTTCTATTGGTTGGAAAAGGTAACTTTACTATAGGTACTATATCTGTATATGGTAACGGAGTGTGAGGATTGGATAACCCTTATCAGGTGGGCGTCTATGCCCTTCCCTCTAACATTACTCATGTAGACGTCACTAAAAGTATGGCGTCTCATTGTTTCTACTATCTATAGGACCCTAGATTATTTGGCCCATTCTGATTGGGTTGGCTACAACCCCATGCATAAATCTCCACTTGAATTAGCAGCACTCATAATGGTCACCCAGATGCGGGATGTCCCAGCCTCCCTTTCAGCAATCAGTACCATAGTGCTATGTGTCAATAAGTTGGCCGTAGTCGGCCTCGAAACTGTAGCTTCTTGTCAGGAAAAGTTATGGTATCTTCTTTTGGGAGACAGCCAGACGTAGGTGCCTCTTCTCGCTCGGCTGGCCACGTGCTAGCACACAGTGAATCTGCTTAGTTTTCCTTCTATTTGTGCATTTAATTCTCATTTTGGCTTGCCACCTGCCCGGGCCTCCTTATCTTGACCTTCACGGGGCAGGCTGCTTTGCTCTTAAGTTTTGATTCTCCGAAGCTACTGTCCGCCTCCCTCTCTTGGTTTGACCTCGATTTCCCAGGCACCAGCTGCTTCTTGCTGAGTTTCGATTCTGCCGTCTCTTTTCTTGTTTTAGCTGAAATACGAATCCTGTCCTGTTTGACCCTTAGTAACCTGGGCTAATTCTGCTTGCGTATAAAGTGGACTCGCACTTATATAGTGTAATTCTTTGAGCGAGATATATAGTTGGTGCTTGCCGCTCTATTCTTCTACTAGGCATAGCAAGCCACACTGTTTTCTTAGCTTCTTGCAGTTACAGCATATGTACAGGCGTTAGCTGGTTGAATAGCTTCATCCTGCTTTACAGTTTAAGTTTCTTTATATTTCAACATTGTCTCTCCTTCTAAGTTCATGATATCCTTATTCATGGCGTTACATCTCTGTGTGTCATCTTTTGGTTGTCGTTTCTTTCATCTGTGAGTCTGTCCAGGCCCTTGTGACATCATCATTCGTCTTCAATTAAGGCCTGTTGAGTTTCTTCTGGGACGGTGTTTAAGTAATCTTCATTTCGTGTTATTTGCTGGTAGGATTTTCTCAATGGATACCTTACTGTCCATGGTTGTGTGGTTATTGGTACTTCAATGGGTATTGCTCTTCTAATGGGCACTGGGCAAAGCCCTAACGCGGCTCTCTGCTGGTTTATTTGCTCTGCTCATCATACGTCACATATCTCGGTGTGAACGTTCTTGGTACTTCAAAATGGGTGGCTGGAGTGCAGGCTATAATTAGGACCTCCTCTACACTGCCCCCTCTGGCCGGTTCATCGACCATATCCGCTTCTTCTTTTGGATTCATCTTACTAGGTTCTTCTGTATCCATCTCTTCTTCCTCTTCTGGTTTTGTACATGATGGTTTGAAAGAGTGTCTCTTTGGAGTCCATATTTTTATCACTTCTTTCAGGCTCCCTGCTGTTTTTACATGTTCATCCTATTTCCATGTCATTAGCTGACATTGTCCATTTGGGCTGTAATAGATCCATTTTCCTTCATAATTTCTGTGTTTCCTGGGGTAAAGAAACTTTGTACCCTCTGGCGCATACTCGCTTGCCTTCACAAAGTCTCTTATTTTATCATCAGTTAGATCTCTGGGCTTCCATCCTTGTTTGACATCAATCATGATCTTCATCCCTATGGCTTTCTTCACAGTTTTCTGGCATTGCGAGATTATTATCTTAATAACGCAAACTCCTAGTAATATCATTACTAGCAGGGCTCCCAAGAACTTGAATGCATCTGCCATCCATTGTGGAACCCATGAAAACAGTGATCCAAACCAGCTATCATCATCAACTTTGTCGGTTTCATTGATCATCTGGTTCTGCAGGTTTGTCAGCATAGCTATGGCTTCTGTTAAAGTTCAATTTTCTTCGTCATGAGAAGGTATAAATGTGCAACATGATTCTCCAATTTTTGCACAAACTCCTCCATCTATAGCTGTGATTATGTCATGTACATATCTGTTCTGGAGAGTCATCAGTCGGATGGCTCTTAACTCTTCCTTGATCGCGTTGAATCCTTTTATCGTTGAGTTGATAGTTTGCAGTAACTCCCATCTGGTTATCTGCAACCATTTAGTATTTGCTCCAACTTGGAATCTTGGCATGAGGATTGTTGCGAACAATGATGAGGTAAGGCTGAACAGCCTGTGTTCATATGGGATTGCATGAAATGCTTCTTCTGATTTGGCAGAGAAATAATGTTCTCTCTTCACTCGAGTTGTCAGTTCCACAGATCTCTTCTTCCTCAGGTGAGCATCTTCTTTCGGGAAACTGTCAATATTCAGGTCACCTTTCGGGATCACTAGTGCTAGAACGTGGACATTCACTATTGTGCATATGCCTCCCCAGTTTTTTGACAGTCTGATGTATGCTTTGGATCCACACCCCCAATAATGATCCATGATTACTGCAGTCCCATGAGTCATTCATGGAGCTTCAAAAATGTGTCCACAGTTCTGATTCTCTCCCATCTTCCTTGTGCCATTGTTCCTGAAGCACAATTTCGGGCTTTCCAGAGGCACTATCTGCAAGGGTCCTCCTCCGTCTTCGACCCATGTCAGTAATCTTGTAAGCTTTGGCTATAGTGGTTTGCACAATCTCTGTGAATTTTCTATGGCTTCTTTGCAGGCTCCAAGGACCATCCATGCTCGACAGATCACTACTCCTTCTTCCCATCCGTTTGGTGAAAGCACTGTTCCCCAAATCTGCATTTGTCCTCTGTTTTTCCAAATTTGAGCTTCTTCTGGAGTTTTTCTTTGGACGTTCAGTCTTGGGTTTATTTCCCATCTTATCCCTGCTCCTTTAACTTCAGGTTTCTCGTACCTGATCACCTGATTCCTAGTATGGGCTCTATTTCTCGTCTTAATGTTCTGAACATAATCGTCTTCATCAGGATAATCTGTTTCAGTTGCCCATATCAATGAGGCATCACTTCCCATGAATTGGCCTCTGGTGTTGCACATTGCTACGTGTGACAGACAGTGTATTGTCGGGACATCGATTTCTACAGCCACAAATATCTTGGATTTCCCCATGCTGTATGGTAGAAGTGCACAAACGAAGCATTCTCCTTCTGAATTTTGTCTACCAACTTCTTTCATGTGACGGTACCAAATGTTGTTCCCTAGATGTGCTGTGCTGTCCAGGTAATCGTTTAGTTCATTATTATCTTCATGTAAGGTTCTCTCGATTCTTAGTGTTTTCCTGTAGTTTGCTATAACTACATCTCTGAATGCCTCTGTATGGCTTTCTCTTGCTGGAGGGTTCTCAGGAATCCTGGCCCATGGTGCAGGATTCTTCATCTGCGCCATTTGGGTGGAAAAGAGTCTGGCAGCTCTTTCCTGGTCCTCATGCATCTTTTCTCTGCTGCGTGCAAGTGCCCATGCCTACCAGCCTGACACTGGTCCAGTATATGGTTGTATTGTAGGCCTGGTACTTGTTCCGTGTGTTGGAATATGCATGCTGGATAATACAGCCTCTGACGTTTTGTTCTTCAGTTCCTCTCTTTATTTTAACGCTCTGGTCAGGTGTGGAAATAGAAGTCCACTAACATTTGTGTCCTTGCGGAGTGTTTTTCTGCGGCTGCTTCTGTTTTCTTGAGGGCTTCTGATAAGACTGCTTCTGTTGGCTTTCCTCTTAATTCTTCTAGTTTTTTCTCACTATATCCTGTTAAAGTTTTTGCGGTAGGCAGTCTCATCTTCTCTGCTGCTTTCGTTTGAGGTTCTGTGGTCATTGACACTTTTCCTGGTTCGTGTGCATTCAGTGTCTGTGTGCGTGTAGTTGTCAGTGCTTTTTCTTCATTCATTTCATGCTGACCCTGTCTCCAGCCTTTCTCTTTATTCGTTACCTCAAGTGTGTGTGTATCACTGCTAATCACATTAATTTCGAGTTAATTTGCTCCACCGTCAGATCTTCTAGGGACTGTAATGACTATATAAGGTCTGGGTGCTTTTGTGGGTTTTATGCGTACATCATCAGGTGGGTGCACTGAAATTGGAACGCTTCGTGCACCAATGAAAAATGCAGTTCTGATCATTAATGATAGTAAAATAATGATAAATACAATGCATAAATACATTATAGTTCGATATGTAAGGCGACAGCATTTTCTTCCAGAAAAGCGGGGGTGCCTCTCTGTTTGTGGGAGGACCAAGTTACTGCTCTGGGCCCCCATTTCGATCATTCGACAAATGTCAATGTTATTGTTCCCCCATTCAATATCTTGTGAGTGACGATTGTCTCTTAATACAGGATACAGGTCCATTGCTAAACTATGAGAAAAATAGATTAGAATAACACTTCGATGAGCCACCTTTACTGCGCCTGTTCAAAGTGTGTGAGTTCCCAGTCCACTCCTCGAATCTGCTTCAGTCCTGAGGACATGTTAGACACTGGTCAGTATGAAGAAATAGGGAAAAATGACAACAATTATAACAAGTAAGGTTCTTGACTCTGCTCTCTCGATCTGTCCCTCGGTGAAAGTCTCTTTAGAATCTCCTCAGATAATCTCTCTGATGGTTGGAAAGTTCTACTTGGAGTGTTATTCCATGCAGGAGCATTCCCATTTGTGCAATATTGGCTGGATCTCTGATGAAGGTGAGGACATCAACCTCACCAGGCCTCCCCACCAATTGCGGAAATTCGGTAACTAGGCAAAAAATGACATTGTGCGCTAATCTGCTGTCTTCTGGTGACAGGGACATTTGTCCAGTCTTTGTTGAGATTTCAGGATTATATGTTCATTCCTTGACGTAAACAATGTTTGCACTGTCCAGTCGTGTGGAGTGCGACCAAAATACTGATCTTATTTAAAAAGTGGCTCAAATGTTCAGTGTTTGCTGGATCTTGAAGGAATGTCAATGTATCAGTTGTTCTCCCAACAAGAGATGGACAGTCTTTGATTGTGCGAAAGAAAAGTGTATTGATGAGTTAATCTATTTCTGCCTGTGGTGGAAGGATTTGCTTTCTTCTCACTGTACTCAGGGAGTACGATACACTGTTCAGCAATGACACTAAGCAGTTGTCTTATTATTTTTTCATTTTCAGGATCTTGGAGAAAGTCTGTGACACTGGTGAGCCTCCCTGCCAGTGACGGGTAAGATCTTAACACTAGGTTGAAGTATATAACCACGTCCTTTGTGATGTCTCTACTGTGGGACACCATAAGTGCTTCCAAACAAAGTCTTGGTTTTAGATGAATCGGGATGCTGTATCTGTTTCCAATGTACGTATCCTTGATCAAAGTTTGTCATAGTCTTTTTCTCCTCAAAGCTTGAGAGTGTCTTCGTTCAAATGTTCAAGTCAACAAAACATGTTGTAGCTTATACGTGCAATTTTCTTCTTCACCCTGCAACTAGGATGCACAGAGTGTCCATTTTTATGTCCTTATCCCCTTTTTTGCTTAGAGGAAGTGTCCAGGTTAAGCCACAACTTGCAAAAATTCTTTGTCTTTACTTTACTGGTCATGCGTCCTTCTTCCTCACCATGGATCTCTTCTGCACGTGCTGTGGTTCTTCCCCATTGTCTGTAGTCTCTTCACAGTGGGGTACAGGCAGGGTTGTTCCTCCGATGTATGGCTTGATATCACCCACGAAGATCCAAGCTCTTCTTCCTTGTAGCTTGACTGCGGATGGAGTAACGTCTTCAACTGTGAATGGTCTGTTGAACCTTGGCTCATTCCACTTTTTCCTCGTGTGGTTCCTCGCCAAGACGGTGTCTCCAGGGAAGACGAGTGGAACACGTAGACCTTGAACTGAGTCTGGTGTAGTGTGTCTTTCTGTGTTCTGCGCTACCTTGCACACTGTTCGTCGTCGCTGCAGCTGGTCTGAAATTACAGTAAGGCAAGATGTCATGCAGTTCAGATAATTTTGCATTTCAGATCCTAGGACCTCTCTTGTCGACTGGTAGTCACATTTAGCTCTATCTCAGGGTTTGAGGGGAGTTCTCATTCTTCTTACTGTGACTATCTCGTGTGGCGTAAGATGATGGTCAGAGCCAGGTTAGTTCTGAAGAGCATGCAATCCCAGTGGAAGGCAATGCAACAATCCCTTCTTTAGAGTAAGCTTCAACTTGGCTATCCTTTCCTTTAACAAGCTGTTGAGCCTCTCACAGATCCCATTACCTTCTGGATGATACTCCAATGAGAACTTGTGCTTTATACAAAGCAGCAAGCTAATCTGCTCAAAGACTGCATTTACAAAATGAGCCCTATTATCTGATCTTATCACTTCACACCCCCCCACCTGTGGAACACTTCCCTCACTAAAAATGTGGCCGCATAGGTAGAGTTTGGGTGTGTACATGGACCTGCTTCTATCCATCTAGAGAATGGACACACCACGACAATTAAATATCTGTACCCGTTGCATACTTGAATCATGTCGACGTAATCGACATGCAAGTGCTGAAAAGGCCCATTTGGCCTGGGAATGACTCCTCTCATTACTTTTAATGTGTGCCCAGCGGTGAATTTCTGGCAGAGTATGCAGTTCACCATAAAGAATGCAACATGCTCAGCTAAATTCGGTGTGAACCGGTCTTCCGCGAGCGTTGCTGCTAGATTCTCCTTTGTCATGTGCGTCGGGTAATACAATTGTTCCAACGCTATTTTTAGTAGGGCTACAGGCATTACTGGTTTACCAGTGCTGTCTTGTCGACACAAGCTGTCAGAGGGGTTTAAAGAACACCCTCGATGTTTCCACAAGTTTTTCTCTTCCTGTGGTGCCTCCCCTTGGAGCTCCATTAGTTGCGTTTGCCCAAGATTGTTATGGGCTCCTGGTGTGGTTCGTGCTACCACCATTTCATTATGGGTGCACACCACTTCCACTTCCATAACCGTCTCATTTTTGGATGCCATATGCTTGGCTTCTGTGTCTGCTGTGTGATTTCCGTGTGAGACAAAATCTGTCCCTTTCGTGTGTGGGGCGCATTTCACGACCGCTATGCCCACTGGAAAC
This sequence comes from Ambystoma mexicanum, assembly GCF_040938575.1. Classification (NCBI taxonomy): domain Eukaryota; kingdom Metazoa; phylum Chordata; class Amphibia; order Caudata; family Ambystomatidae; genus Ambystoma; species Ambystoma mexicanum. Next base: position 555,622,419 of record NC_090932.1, read on the forward strand.
TGTAGTGCCTTTATTAGCCTGTCCAATAAGGCTGTGTGCTGCACTGGTGTGCCGTCCGCTCGGAAGTAGCCCCTCCTTTTCCAGCGCGCTAAGCCTGCGTGCACTGTGGACGTCATATAGGCGGAGTTACTATACACCGTTACTTCCTGGTGTGCGTGATTCTCAATGGCGAGTATGAACGCTAATAATTCTGCAGCCTGTGCTGAGTAGTGAGATTGTATTCGCGCACTAACAAGTACTCGAAATTCTCCATTTGCTATGTGTTTCATCACAGCGACGCCTGTGTATCTTTGCCCATCACTTTGGTCGATCCTCGAAGAACTGTCAATAAAGACAATCTCTTCTCCTGCCAAGGCATTTTCTTTTACCCTCGAGATTTCCTCATAGAATTCTTCATAATTTGTGCAGTCATACATCGGCTCTCCTTCAGTGCTATAAACATAGCTGGGTTCACTGTCTTACATCGGACTATTCAAATCGATGGTTTGATATGATCACTTCATAGGCCGAAGCTCTCTGAGATGTCAATGTGCCCTTTGGTTTCTCTAGAATGGCAAATAATGAGTGCTCGACATATAACGTCATTGAGCATCCCGTAACAATGGTTGTCGCCTTTTCTATGGCAAACACTGCGGCAGCTAAGCTTTGTTCGCATGGGAAGTGGCCATTTATTACTAGGTCCAAATTCCCACTGTAATATGCTAAGGGCTTGTACCCCAGCAAGGTTCTTTGGGCGAGCACTGCCGTCATAACGTTACCATCTGTGTGCGAAAACAGGTAAAATTCCTCTGCATAATTGGGAATTCCGAGAACTGGAGTTGTGCAAATCACTCTCTATTTTCAGTAAACCCTTTCTCCATTGTCTCAGACCATTCAATCTGCTCCTTTGTCACCTGGGCCTTCTTTAGAGCCTGAAGTAACGGCTTAGTATAAGAGCTGTCATCGAAAACCCATGCCCTAACATAGTTGCACAGGCCTAAAAAGCTCTGCATTTGCTTTATCGTGTGTGGCTTAGCCGTGTTCAATATGGCTTCAGCCCTTTCTGGGGTCACCTTCTTTCCTTCATGTGAGATCAGCTGGCCTATTTACAGCACTTCCTGTTAACAATATTGTAACTTTTCCTTGTCAACCTTATAACCTTTCACAGCCAGTATAGTCAGTAGCTAGACAGAATGGTGCCTGCATTACTCTTCTGTGGTGCTGCAGATTAGGATGTCATCCAAATACTGCAAGACGGTACTTTCTAATGCAATGTTGCTTAAGTCCATCTGCAGGACTCTGTTAAAAATAGACAGAGACTCACAGTACCCTACGTTTCCCTGGTTATTCTGCTTTGGATTAGCCACCTGATGCATGCTCTGTTCAGCAGCGTTAGTTAGCATGGCTCCCTCAAGAGCATACTTTGATAATTTCTTTTGCACCAGCTTCGCTTCCTCACCCTTTAGAGTTGCCTCCTTTTTGCGATTCTTTTCTTGCAATCGTCTACAGTAATGTGCGATAGTCAGTTGTATTTCAGCCCAAGGCTTAACCGCAACTCCTACCAATTTCTTGAGTTGTTTCTGCACTGGTTTTGGCAACCCTTGGCACAATACATGGTGAAACATAGGTATTGATTTCGTCCAAGATTCATGAGCTTCGAGCACCCACGCGCCTTGGAAATTCTGGATATAAATTAACAGATCTTCTGACTCCTTCATTTTTCGAGTCATTATAGCTCCCATATCGGAAGTATCTGGGTAAAGCACTCGTAGCGCTTTCCAGACTGCTGCTCTGCAATTGTTAAATGGCGCTCCGTCATGTGCAGTGTTAATTGTGGTCACATCAGGTTACCCTGCACCTGCCCGTGTCCACACATCGTCTGCTCTCTCACCAAGTATGGCAATCAGGAGACCTTTAATGTCCCCTATAGCTAGCGTGTTTCCCCCTGTCATTTTCTCTAACTCATGTATCCATTTTCCGGCTCCCGATGTCAGCATTGGAAGCTTGTTTTTCAAGTTTTCTTTTCATGTGTGGCCATGGAATATATTGTGGTTTTGCACCACCCTTTTCTAGTAGTGGAAATTGGAATGCACATTCCTCTTTCTCTTCTCTCATAGTTCTCCTGTCTATCGCAGGGGTAATATTCCCGCATCGCCGTCTACCTGGAAATGTCCTTAGTCTGTCTACATAGGGCGGTGACTACACCCCACTCTGACCATGAGGTACTCCTTCATGCCGGTCAGACTGTACGGCTGACTCTGATGCCCTTGGTGCAGACTCACTAGTGTCTGACCATTGTATCCCTCTTTCCCTTGGGTTTCGTCTTTCACACCGTCTCCCTTCCTCGTGTGCCTCGCGCTCCTCCCCTTCGGAGTCGGGCATAGTTTGTTTCCAATTCATGCAACTCCTTGTGTCTTCATCGTTTCTACTGATTTCTAATCTGTCCAGGGACAGTTTCCTACTTCCACTACATCGGGTGACAACCTCAGTGTCATACAGCTGAGTGCTTTACAAGCGCTCGTCCTCCTCCTCTCCTTGGGGTATTTGTTCTAGCCCCATTTCACCATATATTCTATTGATCGTCTCTCTGATGCTTCTGGTGCGAAGTCATCTTCAATATTTGCCCTAGACGTGCTGGTACTGAATCGTACGCAGGGAAGAGTTCTTTAATGTCTTCCCAGTCTACAACTGGATCGGGTTTTTTAACTTACCTCTCCAAATATCCGAGATTGCGCGCCCTCTGTCTTCGGTTATGTTCGATATCGTCATCAAATTCTTTGCGCTTCGTCGCCTCTTCTCTGACCCTATCTTCTTCCCTTCTTTTTTCATTTCTACGTTCATCTGCCCTTCAAATTTCCTCATCTCTTTGTCTCCTTATCCTTTTTTCACGTACCCTTTGCTCTTCTTCTCACCTTTGCTGTTTCTGTCTGTCTCGATTATAAGCGGCTCTCAGGTTGCGATCAAGCTGTTTTTCTTGCTCTTCGGGATATAGCTGTTCTCGCCTTAGTCTATCTTTCCTTCTTATCCTTTTGTCTCTTAACTCCTTCTCTTTCTCTTTTCTCTGTGCCTCATCTAACCTCTCTTTTGGTCTCACTTCATCACTTCCTTTCCCATCGAGTTTCAATAAGATTTGTCCTCCCATCCATTCGTCTTTTGCGAATGCTACCTCATCAGTTCTGTCTTCACTTTCTTTCCATTTCTTTCCCTCTCTCCCCTTGTTGAGAGATTCACATGTCTGAGCCTGATCCTTTCTTTCATCATCGCGTCTCCCCTTGTCCCTTGGGACTGTGGAGGTAAGATTCTTGTCCTTATCCTTGCCCTGATTTTCGTCACTACTATATGTAGGTGACTCATATGCGGGATTGCTGTATCCCGTGGCTGCTTTAAGCGCCCTCAACTGGTATAATCCCTCGTCCTAACTATCTTTGGTTCTTGTTTCGGGCGGGGCAGGTGGTGCGGTAGGCATCTCACCCCCCTCTGTGCATACATTTAGTATCCAATCTGCTGGCGGCTCTTCCTCCTTCGTCTGTTCATACATCTTCCACAGTTCTAGAACAGCAAGGCGTTTTTCCAGCTTCTTGCCTGAATATGTGGCATGCAAATATGTCGTCATATGTTGCAAGACGGCTTTAGATAAAGACCCATTTTGTGGCCATGGCATAAACATCTTGTGGGCGGTACCTTTAACCCACTTTGTGCTATACTACTTTAGCTTGGGTGCATGTTTTGGCAACTGCTTGCAAGTGTGCTAATCGAGTTATGTCTTCCATGTTTAAATCTGTTCCCTTTCCTCTTACATGACACTTGTGAATGCTTTCGTGTGGTTCAAACACCTTGTGACAATATGAGCGAGCACCAAACACCGCAAGCTCCAATCCAAAATTTCCACCAAAAATTGTATATTACCAATTTGCTCAAAAACATCAATTCATGTGCGATTCTGTCTCAGCTTTGAATCACGCATCTTTTTCAATCAGTTCTCTTAACAAAATGTTTTCACATATGATGTCACAACACAAGATGTAAGAGAGACATTTGACAGACTAGACGGACACCAGCTGGACACAGATATCTCTGCCTCTAATCTTAACCCCTTCATGGAGTTTAAACAAACCCCTTACACAACGTCTTTAAACGTGGTGGTAGCCTAATTGTTCCCCATTACGTGGGACTCCGGGTACACGTTTCTTCTGACCACTATATTAAAGCGCAGGAATAAGGCGTATCCTCTCACTTCTCAGGTGTCCGCCCTGGTAACCTCTCTCTGCTCGGGTGTCCACCCCGGTAACCTCTATTTATTCAATAATTCTCGAGTCATTATCCCCATATATGTATATATACATATATATATATGTATATATATATATATATATATATACATACATATACCGTCTTCTCTACGTCTGACTATTGTGTTTTTCCTCCTCCCTCCGTTACCTTTTCCCTTTACTTGTTCTTAAGGCGTACACTGTTTGCCAAAGCACTCAATTTTTTCTTCACTCACCGTTCTCATTGTTCGTCTCTGGAACCTCAGGGTTCGCCGCCTTCGTTACCGCCTCCTTCAGATTTTCGCCCGATAGCCTGCTCGTAGGAATGGGAAGGGATTTGTTTGGAAAACGGGTCTCTTCAGGCCCCGACTGCAGTCTTGGGTTAAACTACCATTGTTTACGGGAAGCTTCTATGGCAAAGAACTTGTGATATTGCCGAAGACGTAGAGTTATTTCATGTCGATGGTCAATAGGTGTCTTATTTTAATCAATAATCAATAATCGATGGTTACTAACCATCCTCTGCTACCAAGTGTACAGGAGAGGGTGTGACCCCTGACCGGCCCATAGACTCAGAGCTCGCTCTCAAGTACTTTAAGATGAGATAGCTGCACCTTGAGGTGGATGGGGTGTAGGATTTCTTACTCAAACACCAATGAATAAGGACAACTCAATGGTTTGGCAAAGGGGAGTCCGTTTAATGACAAGTACAAAAAAAACGGGGAAACATGGAAATTAACAGTGATGATATAGCCGTCTCGCTTCAACTCCCAACAACTTCATGCAAACAGTAACATATATACCCAAAATTCATCATCATTGACGTGTAACACTCAAAAGTTTATCATGCAGTTCTATTGGTTGGAAAAGGTAACTTTAGTATAGGTACTATATCTTTATATGGTAACAAAGTGTGAGGATTGGATAACCCTTATCAGGTGGCCGTCTAGGCCCTTCCCTCTAACATTACTCATGTAGACGTCAGTAAAAGTATGACGTCTCATTGGTTCTACTATCTATAGGACCCTAGATTATTTGGCCCATTGGCATTGGGTTAGCTACAACCCCATGCATAAATCTACACTTTAATTAGCAACACACAGAATGGTCACCCAGATGCAGGATGCCCCAAGATTCACCCAGCCTCCCTTCCATCAATCAGTACTTTAGTGCTATGTGTCAATTAGTTGGCTGTGGTCGGCCTCGAAACTGTAGCTTCTTGTCAGGAAAAGTTATGGTATCTTCTGTTTGGGAGACAGCCAGGCGTAGGTGCCTCTTCTCGCTCGGCTAGTCACATGCTAGCACACCGTGAATCTGCTTAGTTTTCCTTCTATTTGTGCATTTAATTCTCATTTCGGCTTGCCACCTGCCTGGGCCTCCTTATATTGACCTTCACGGGGTAGGCTGCTCTGTTCTTAAATTTCGATTCTCCGAAGCTACTGTCCGCCTCCCTCTCTTAGTTTGACCTCGATTTCCCAGGCACGAGCTGCTTCTTGCTGAGTTTCGATTCTGCCGTCTCTTTTCTTGTTTTAGCTGGAATACGAATCCTGTCCTGTTTGACCCTTAGTAACCTGGGCTAATTCTCCTTGTGCATAAAGGTGCGAGTGGACTCGCACTTATATAGTGTGCTTCTTTGAGGTAGATAGATAGTTGGCGCTTGCCGCTCTATCCCTCTACTACGTATAGCAAGCCGCACTGTTTTCTTAGCTTCTTGCGGTTACAGCATATGTACAGGCGTTAGCTGGTTGAATAGCTTCATCCTGCTTTACAGTTTAAGTTTCTTTATATTTCAACATCGTCTCTCCTTCTAAGTTCATGATATCCTTATTCATGGCTTTTCCTCTCTGTGTGTCATCTTTTGGTTGTCATTTCTTTCATCTGTGAGTCTGGCCAGGCCCTCGTGACGTCACCATTCGTCTTCAATTAAGGCCTGTTGAGTTTCTTCTGGGACGGTGTTTAAGTAATCTTAATTTCGTGTTATTTGCTGGTAGGGTTTTCTCAATGGATACCTTACTGTCCATTGTTGTCTGGTTATTGGTACTTCAATAGGTATTGCTCTTCTGATGGGCACTGGGCAAAGCCCTAACGCGGCTCTCTGCTGGTTTATTTGCCCATCATACGTCACATATCTCCGTGTGAATGTTCTTGGTACTTCAAAATGGGCGGCTGGAGTGCAGACTATTTTTGGGACCTCCTCTAAAGTATTATTGGCAGGGTGATTCGGCATGTGAGACAATATGTCACCTGCTTGGATAGAGAAGGGATGTGACATGGTTAGCAATTCCTGAAACATGCAAGCACTTGATTTTCTTGTAAAATGGATTAGCACACATTGGGGGAAGAGAAAAGGTCTTTTAGGTCTGCTGGGAAAAATTATTTTGCATGGGCTTGCTAACCAGTCAGGTAATGGCAATAGTGGCTGGGTAATTGCATGTGTGATGCAACATGTCACCTGCATGGACAGAGTAGGAATTTGGAGTGAGGAAGTTTGATTCCACAAGGCTCACACACAACTTAGTTGAACACAATCAGCAATCACTTATATTTCTTGTTCAATTTACTAGCATACTTTCAGCTAAAGGAAAACGTGTGGGGAATGCTGGGAAATGTTTGTTTTCTAGGGCTTGGTGATAACTCAGGCAGTGTTAGGGTGATTGGGTGTGTGACGACAACGTGGCGCCTGCCATCAAGAAGAAGGAATTTCCTCTGGTGTAATTTGATCGAATGCATGCTCATACTTGATTTTGTTGAGCGCAAAAGGTGATACACACGAGCACTTGAATTTCTTTCAAATGTATTACCATGCTTTGAGATAAGGGAGGCATGATTTGAAAAAAAATGTTAATGGCAGGGTGATTTGTTGTGTGAGGCAACATGCCACATGTCTAAACCATGGCAGAATTTAAGCAGGAGGGCTTTATTCATGGCATGTTCACACACGCCTTGGTTGACCTAATTAGCTGACACACATAAACACTTGAATTGTTTGTTAAGTTTATTAGTACACTTTCAGGGAAGGAAACACGTTTTTTGGCTTGCTTGATAAAATGGTTTGCTGATCAGACAGTGGCATTAGTTACAGTGTGATTGATTATGTGCCGCAACTAGCCACCTCCTTGGACAAAGGAGGAATTGCTCTGGAGCAGCGTGATAGAAAGTCTGTGGTACACACGACTTGATTTAGCACAATAGCAGACACACACAAACCCTTGAATTTCTTGCAAAATGTGTTAGCATTATTGAATGGAAGCTGAAAATCCTTCGGAGTGCACTGGGAGAGAAATGTGTTTGCAGGTTCTTCCTAAACCCTTATGCAGTTGAACCGGTGGTAGGGTTATTGGGTGTGAGTTGCAATACACCACTTGCAAGGCTGGATGAGGATTTGTGCTGAGGTGGCTTGATTGAATGCACGCTATAAGATTAATTGAATGAGTGCAACAGCTGACACACACATGCACTTGCGTTTACTTTAAAATGTATTCGCATATTTTGAGAGAAGGGGAAACAAAGTTGGGGACTACTGGGAAGAAAGTGCTTACAGGAAGTTTCTGATCACTCAGGCAGTGTCCTTGGTGTCAGAATGATTTGGTGTGTAATGCAACATGCCACCTGCCAGGACAGAGGCAGAATGTGCGCTGAGTCCTCTTGATGAATGCACGCTCACACATGGCGTGGTTGAGCGAGACTCAAGCACTTCACTTTCTTGGAAGATAGATCAGCATATCACACATTAAGAAAACTTGTAAAGTCTTTGGGACGTGTTGGGAAAATATTGTTTGCAGTATCGTGCTCACCGCTCAGGCAGACGCATCAGTGGCAGGGTGATTAGTTGAGTGAGGTAGGACACCACCTGCATGTACATGAATTTGTGCTGGTGTGGAGTGATTGAATAGACATCCACAATCGAATTGGGTGAACTCAATAGCAGAAACAAACAAGAAATTGAATTTATTGCTAAATTTATTAGCACATTTTGATAGAAGGGGAAAAGACTTTGGGGCATCCCGTGAAAGAAAATGTTTTCATGGTCTTGCTGATTTCACAGATTGTGTTATGCGGCAGACTGATTGGGTATGTGACACAACATGCCACCTGAACGGGCAGAGGAGGAATTTGTGCTGGGGTAACTTTATTAAATGTGCACTCTGTCCCAACTCGAATCAGCGCAATAGCTGACACAAATAGTATGCAGTGATAAAATCGCTGCAAAAATGTCACCTGTACAAAAATGCTGTGGTTTGACCCGTTACAGGTGTACCCCATTACACCATTTAAAGGGAGCATGGTTGCGTTGGGTGTCCCCCGCATCCTTTACCTGGATTGCGGCGGCAAAACCACAGCCTTTTTGCCGTGATATTTTGTATCCACTGCCATTTTTGCTGCGATTTTAACACATGGAACCACACAAACATCCACTTGAATTCCTGTAAGATGTATTAGTACACGTTCAGGGAAGGGGAAATATTTTATTAGTAGATGTTGAGGGAAGGGGAAATATTTTAGGGTGTGTCAGGAAAAAATAGCTTGCAGGGTCTTGCTAACTAAGACAGATACATTAGTGGCAGCGTGTGTGGCACAACACGCCACCTCCCTGCACGGGTGAGTAATTTGTGGTCAGGCAGCTTAATTGAAATCACTCTCGTCATCTTGGTTGAATTCTACAGCAGACAAAGCTCTTGAATTTCTCGTTAAATGTATTAGCATAATTTCAGGATAGGGAGGAACTGAGTCCTCCATGCAATAACTTTAGGCAGATACCATAAGAATCAACGTATTCCAAGAGGCCTGTGCATACAATTACGTCCCAGACTCTGTAAAGAGAGTAAAGAATTTGTGGGGAAATGGGAGGCCATTTTAAATAAGTGCTCTCTGGATCTGATTCTTTTAACAATACAGGAATTAGCCAAAAACCTCAATTCTCTTAAAATCGAAATCCAGGAAATCAAAAAAGAATGAGTTGCTACTCTTAGTAAAGAAGAGGTGGATGCAATATTGGAAGATATCAATACAAAACTAACTAGCTACAAAACAGACTTGGAGGCTAAGAAGATAAGAAAGTTCTGAAGGGACACGTGTAATTATTTAAATTAAGATGGACAAATATGGTCCACCAATGAGAAGACCGAGACATAACAACACCAGCAACACCTCAAGTTCAGAAGCAGAAACCAACATAGACACTGTGAATCCTCATAACGACAACACACCGGAAACTTCATGAGCTGAAAGAACAACTACATCCAACAGAGGAAGGCCTTTTTTAGGAAGCGGCTGAGAAGAACAAGGAAGGGGAAAAGAAAAACTGTGAGGAGAACCATTAACAAGAAAACAACAAAGGAGGACTTAATGATCAACCTGTCATCAAGGGTACTCTCAGAGAAGAGAAAAAGACACTACAAAAAGGACTCTGTTTTGTGCCAATTTATAACAGCACACTGTTTGATACGAAAATAGAACTGTACAAATTTGTAAGGAAAAGCTTTTCGACAAATCGGAAGAGAGTACAACTACACAAACAGATGACTCGCCCTTTAAGGAGTTCAGATGCAAAAGTAATTTCATACCACCGATCAGCATCCCCTCTGTAGAAATCTTTCAGAAGCAGGTCACAAAGGACCTAGAGAAGGTCAGTTTTAAACACTCTGGACATGAAAAAACATGAAACCACTTGAGCTGAAACTGATTAAGAATCTATATGGAGACGAAAGTGTGACTATCGATCAGCAGATAAGGGAGGTGCATTGGTAATACTTGACACAGTGGATTATGATGAAGAGTGTGAAAGACAATTGAGTGACATCAACACATATGCCAAACTAGATATGGATTCGACTGGTCGAATCAAAAAGAATTTAGATGAACTTTTAGCTAAAGCTTAAGAACTATGTTGGATTAATCATCATACCAGGAAATTTCTAAATAACAGTCACCCATGTATACCACATTTCTATACTCTGCCTAAAGTACATAAAGACCCTAATCAACCAACCTGGGAGACCAATTGTGGCTGGAATTAACAGTGTACTACACCGTTAGGAAAATATATAGATTACTTTCTCCAACCACTGGTATAAAAGACAGGCACATATATCAAAGACTCAACACATTTTAACGGAGTTCAGTTTAATGCTAACAACATATTGTTCACAGTAGATGTCAGAAGCTTGTACACCTCAATCCCTCATGATTTGGGCAGAGAAGCAGTGGAGTGCTTACTGTTAAAAGAAGGAGACAAACCGGCACAAAAGTAATTCGTCTTGGCACTCCTAGAATTTATAGGAGAGAACTCTTATTTTCGATACAAAAAACAATTCTATCTACAGGTGGCAGGTACCTCCATGGGTGCCATCATGGCACCTGCATATGTCAATATGTTCATGCACAGGTTTGAAATGGATCATGTTGTTACACATCCAACTTGGCAAAATCACATAGGAATATGGATCTGCTACATAGATGACATCTTGGGCATATGGACAGACACAGAACGCTTTCCAAGAATTTTTTGAATATATCAACTGAGTAGATCAAAGAATACAGTTTATGTATGAACATTCCAATAAAACAATACATTTTCTGGATGTGAAGATCACAGTGACAGACACAGGATTCAAAACTAACATATACCGAAAAGCCACAGACAGAAATAATTTCCTCCACCAACTCAGCTTCTACCAGCCCAGCCTGATTAAAAACCTACCCTACAGCCAAATGTTGGGTGTAAAAAGGATCATTAGTGATCCCAAAGATTATATACAGGAAGCATCAGAGGTGGGTAACAAGTTTATCAATCGAGGATGTACTGCAGAAGAGGTTGAGATAGCTGGGACTCGCATAGAGAGTCAGAAGAGAGAGGATTTACTTACAAAGAGCAAACACTGAACCACTGCTGGTTTTTGTATTAAAGAACTCCAAGCAAAGCAACAGAATAAACAACATCATCAAGAAAAATTGAAGAATGATCACATGTGATCAACGAGTTGAACATTTGTTCAGAGATTTTTCCACTTTTGCTTATCAGAGAAGCAGAAATTTCAGGTATAGACTGTTGAAAACTAAACCTACAATAGAAAGAGGGAGAACTGAACGAATTGGGACATCTCCTTGTCTCCACTGCATAAACTGGGGTATGTATTGAAGGGAGAAACAATCAACCATCCACATACAGGAGAGCAAGTCAAATTACACAACTATGCAACTTGTGACACGCAGAACATCATTTACACAATTAAATGCCCATGTGGACTTTATTTTGTGGGGCAATCAAAAAGATCAGCGAAGGTGCGATGGAATGAACACAGGTTGTGTATTAGGAACCAAAATAAGAACTCGGCTGCAACCAGACATTAGCTGGAAAAGAAACAGAATCTGGCACAAATTCGGTTCCAGATCCTTGAAGTTGTTGAGAACAGAGACCCACATGAAAATATCCAAAATAGATTGGACCAAAGAGATGCTTTTTGAATTGACAGACTGGACACACACTGAGGGGTCTTAATGAAGAACATTACTTCGTGTATTTTGTTTGAATGAATCACACTGAAAAATTATGGGTTACCATGTTTGATTTTTGACACTAGCTAGAATATTCACAGAATTGTTGATAACCATGTAACTTTTTGTTACCAGTGAGAACATTGATACATTACGGATGTTTTCCGATGAGAATGAAACAGTGATTGTAAATATGAAACTATACCCCTTCAGATTAAGGGTTGGACAACACTACAGAGGGAGTCGTGAATACAAATTTGCTTTAACTGATGATATGGAATGATCAGCACAATTTAGAGTAGGCAGGAGTGAGAATTGCTTCTAAATTCCTCTCTGATTAAATAGCTATAGCATAGCATGCTTACATTATGACTAGTTGCTGTACACTGACAACATACGGGCAGTCTGCCCTAAAAGATACAAGTGAGAATGGACTTTAAGTTACTCTCTGATTAAACAGCTACAGCATAACAGATTGGGGTTATATAGAGATTTACGGGAGAACGCAATAGCATGCATACAGTATGACAAGTTGCTACATTCTGCGCTGCAAGATATATTTTCTAGCAGGCAGTTTATTGAGTATAATGAGGATTCCTGGTGTGAAGTTAAACAAAATCTTAAGTAATTCAGCATACCGCCGTACTGAGGAATAGAAATCTACATGCAGTAATGCAATATAACACCATCATTTAGTACGCAGTCGGATCAGCAGTACGATTTGACTTTCTTTCACACCGACGTTAGTATTAGACTAGACTGATTCCAGTTAACGAAATGTATCTGAATCCAGCTTGGCAGGCCTGATGACGTTGCCAGGTAATGCTTCTTTACACATAGAACTAGAGTCCCGCCCCCCGTTTCTATGGGAGGGTGGCTTGAGTCAAGACACGTGGGTGCGCACTGATTACCAGGAAGTTCTCTGTGAAATCGCAGTGCAGCACCATTAAAGGCGATGTAGTTTGTGCTTTCACATACATCGGAAACGTATAGGTATGATTGATTCCATGCCATTATGATGAGCTTCAGTAAAGGTGGTTTGTCTGGACAGATACGTTGCTATGGCAATATGGAGACCTAGTCCTGCCCCCCGTTTCCATGGGAGGCTGGGACACGAGGCATGGGCATGGCAGCACTTTGCTGCTGGAGTGCGACGCCATTTGGGGTCTTCATAGAAACATATAAATGGCTCGGAGAACCGAGCGTCCATGCGGTTTTCCTCTGCGTTTGTAGTTGCTGTTTCTTGCCGCTGCAGGTAAGAAACTGGAAGCAATGACACTATCTTTTTTAACATTTTTAATTATATATTACTTGTGTGTAATCGCGTTGCGATTTTTACAAGGTAGAAGCTGCTTGTTGCGTTGGTCAGTAAAATTTGACAAGACAGTAGGGTGGAGATCTATGAGGCGAGAGGACGAGCAGTCATATGGCCAGAGACGATCAGTTCAATCCGTTTTCCGGTGAGTTAATCTTTTGGAAGGCACTGTCTAATAGTTTTGCCGCGGCAATGGACCATTTGATATTTTCACCGGACATCAGCCTATTCCACCATACTGATTCTTCAGCGCCTGCAAGGTCTACGCATAAGCTGTTCAGGTAAGTGGCTTTTTCCTGTCTCAGTTTAGTACACTGCAAAAGGAGGTGCCTTAGGGTTTCAGTTTGGTCTGACTGGGTGCATAGTCTGCACTCTTTGTTGTTTGTCTGCAACCTGATTGCTAGAATTTCACGGGTAGGGAGCAGATTCAAACGTGCCCTCATAAAGGTTTTCCTTAACCGTTTATCAGGGAATTTGATGCAGTAGGCCAGCGGGATTTTCATTTTTTTAAAGTTGGAAGACAGGTGCTATACAAGTTTGTTGGCTTGGGCTTTATCAATGGTTTCAATCCAATCTTGGCATTCCATTTTATACTTAACTCTCAATGGGTTAGTTATTAAGTAATCTTCTGTGCATGCAATCTCGGACAGCTCTGCCTTTTGCTTTTCTACCCAGACATTTAAAACGGTTAAGGGCCGACTTGCTATTTCTGTCGCAATGATCTTGTATATTGGGAGGTTGTCCGGAAGAAGTGTATTGCTGAATAGTTGCATCAAGTTTTGATGAACTGTTGCTTCCAAAGACAACAATCCCAGGTCTCTCCTTATGGTGGCAATCGAGACCGAGTTGGGCAGGCCTAAAACAGATTTCCATAGGTACCCTTCGAGTTTGGGCCAGATTGAGGCTGGCATGTTCAGAGTCGCGCCCATGCCGTACGACAGCGTTGGTACTACTTTTCCTTTGTAGAACTGAATCACTGGCACTAATGAGAATTGGCCATATTTTCTGTGAATTGTCCTCATTTGTGCCGCAAGGTTCTTTGCTTTTTCCCATAATGTCTCCTGCATTTTTGATTCTTTCATGGAGTGATCAATAAGAACTCCCAGATATTTAAAGTGTGGAACTACTTTGATGTTCACATTATCCAGGAACCATTTTTGGTTACGCTTGTTTTTTGTATGACGCTTTTCAAGGATGATTATCTTTGTTTTTGATTTTATTTGCAAGTTGTTTCTTTCCATGCAGTGAGCCAGGTTGCTAAGTTGGCGCTGTAGGCCGATTTGGGTCTGGTCCAACAGGATCATATCGTCAGCATATAATATGCGCGACATGTTGACATTACCCAACTTGGGGGGAAAGGATCTAATGGCTAATTCAGCTTCTTTGTAGTCACCCAAGAAAGCGATGAATAACGCTGGTGCTAGGGGACACACCTGCTTTCCCCATGTTCAGATGGAATTTCATTTGATAGTAATCCTTGACACATTTAAACTGACTCTTAGTTTGGTGTTCGTATGGAGAGCCATCACTGGATCAAGCACCTCACTCAGGCATTTCAATTTCTTTTTAATTTGGTCCACAGGATTTTTCTGTCCACTTTATCAAAAGCCTGTGAAAGGTCTACGAATGCCAGAAAAACTGTTGGAGCTCCTTGCTTGCCCTTTGATTTTATTAGGTTCCACAGTAAGATATTTACTGTGGTGCTTCTGTTTTTTAAGAACTCCATTTAAAACGGGTCGTTGGCTGGTGATGTTCTGGCCCAGATCCGGAAGTGACCTAGTAGCAGGGTGGGAAAGATTTTTCCTATGATATTCAGTGACGCAATCGGACGATAATTGTCCGGCTCTTCTCTGTTACCGCGCTTAAATAGGGGTACCACCACTGACTGAGTCCATGAAATCGGGATTGATCTTGTTACTCTACATTGATCAAATAGGAGACTGATAAAATTAGTCCATTCCTCTAGATTCTGTTTCAGGTCAATATTGGTTAGGCCGTCAGGACCCGGAGCTCTTGAGTTTTTGAGTTTTCTAATGACGTCCTTTATGTCATCTTTTGGGGCTAAATTGATCCAAGGGGTCGCTAGCTCAGTTTGAACACCTGGGTTAAGATCTGGCGGGATCGCAAACAGATTTTCAAAGAATTTGACCCATTCCTCTTCAGTAACCGAGTTGGAGAGTTGGTTATCCATGGACTTCTCTGGTTTTTTGATGAGGGCCCAGAAGTCACTCGTTTTTTGGTACTGAGCGTCCGGAGCATTGCCTCTGCGTCCTTTTCGTACATCGTATGTCTGTGGGATCGTAACCATGACTTATAGCCTTTGACTTCAATTTGCCATTTTCTCCATGCCATTTCGGTGTTGTCTGTTGTAGCTAGTCTTTTGAATTGTCTCACCAGTCTTCTTTTTTCGACCAGAGTTCTATCATACTCATGGAGGGTCTTGCGACTGGATGATTTCCCGCCCTTCGGCATCACCCTGTACTGTAGTAGAAACGGTAGGCATTCTGGATGTCCTTCCTTTTTTCGGGGTCGGAATTTTTCAGTGTGTACCTACTGTATTTATCAGTGATACTTTTGATGTTGTCTGCGGTCAAGCGTAACCGGGTTTGTTGATTATTTGCCTCCACCGATTGGTCATATCTTTTACCCAACAGACGAGCCGTTGTCCACTCTATTGCAAGAAGGTTTTGGTCACTCTCTTTGGTTCTCATGACTGAGAAGGATTCTATGTATGTTAATAGGCTGTGAGATACAAAGAAATAATCGAGGGTTGCGCTGGATTTGCCTCTTTGCCATGTCGGGATAATACCCTCCCATGCCTTCAACCAGGCCACGTTGTGTAGATTGCTAGAATTCGTTAGAACCATCCATGTGATTTCTCTTTCTTCCACCGAACTTTGTGTGCTCTTGGTGTTTATCTTGTCCTCAGTAGAGTGGCAATTTGTATTCAAACCTCTGCATATAATTATGTGTGTCGTTGTTTGTTCCACAGAGATGTCGTCAATAACGTCTGCTACCTATTTGTAGAAATTTGCTGTGGAGGTTTTTTGGGGGTTCCAGTATACATTTATGATGGCTAGCTGCGACGTTAGGCCGCCTCTGAGCCCAGGATCTTGGTGGGACCATGAAGTTAGCACTGCTAGGATGCCATACGCCTCTGTTATTTTTTAGTGATCTTGATTCCAGAACCCAACCATATTGCCACTAGGAGACCAGATGACGGCCACCCAAACAGGCCTTTTGACGCCGGAGAAAGTTCAATCTCAAAGCCGTCCAGAGAAGGTTTATCCACTAAGTAGGTTTCCTGGAGGCATAAGATGTCAAAAGCCCCCAGGTCCTGGTTATTTGGGTTTGTTAGATGGCTATGGCCTCTCGTATTCCACGAGGCCATTGTTACAAATTTAATAGCAGGGACTTATTGGGAGCACTTCGGGGGTGTCCATTCTGTGCTCGGGTCGGGTAGTAGTTGCTATCTGCCCTGGTTTGGATATAATGCCGCTTTCAGCCATTTCCATGGGCCTCTGGGGGTCCTTGTTTCCGTGTTGTCTGAAGATTTTGTTCCCCCCTGCCAATGACACTATCACTTAGCGATCTTATGGACATTGATCACTTTTAAACATACAGCAATCTAATATAGAAATATGTTACAGGTCACCACAGTCACTAGAAAGTGATTCGTGCAAAGGAATTTGCAGAATCTTATGAGAAAGACTCTCGTATTAAGGTATGAGTGGAATCACTGACATTTACTTTAGGAATGCTAATGTTATTGAGAGCAGGATATTCATGGTGATTTTTTCTTATGTTTTCTTTTGCATATCTGAATACGCTCAACACGCTACAGTATACTATACATAAATGTATTGAATGTTTTGTTAATATGAATATTAAGCATGTATTGCCCTGAAGATGGCATTTAATACTGAATGCATTGGCACTTTGCAACATTTAGACCAAGGAGTCTTTTTCTGCTAAAACCGATACCCTAATTGGCTTATGTAAATATTGGAATAAATACTTCTTTCAAGTTTTTATAAAGAGCTTTGTCATTAATGAAGAAAATAACATGCTCAACAAACAATGGAAGTAATCGAGTTGTAAAAGAAAAAGAATTACTGAGTCAAAGAGAGATATGAATGTTAAGCTCAGACCATGAGCAAGTGAGAGCCTCAGATACTACTGGGCGGTCCCGCCTTGTTATTTTTGGTTATAGTTTTCATTTGATCCTTGTCTCATGGGATCAGTTTAATCTGATAGCTCCTGGTATGATTTATAAAACTTTGACAACCAGAAAAATTTAAGTTTAAGGAATTGTTCTAATGGTGCCGACCTCTACCTTTTCTCCAGGAACTGAGCCCCGGGCATGGATAGAGTGTAAAGCGCAATGTAAGCAGACCTCACACCACAGCAATCAAAAGCTTCCTTCTCCTTTGAGGGAAACCTATTACCCCTGCTGGCATCCAGGAGCTCTTGTATTCTTGGCTGGACTGTAAACATACTTCTGTGAAGCTAACCTTTGAATTTGAACACAACTCCAGGCAGCGTGGCACTGATGCATATACTTTCTTTCTGCTCTGTGGTCACAAGAAGAAGGAAAAAATGCAGCAGAGTACCACTACAAATGCACTTCAGGATCGAAGGCACGTGGGTGAAAGTATGTTGCTACGTCTAGACGCTGCTTACTTTTTCTCAATGAGAAAGACATATACATGCTTATCAAATGGTATGACTCGAAACCTGTTTCCTGCACTCGGAATCACCAGGGGCTCCACACAGCGCACCAAGAAGAGGGTCACCGTGGATTTCAAAATACATTGAAATACAAAATGGTGTACAGACCTCCTGACACCTCTGGCCCAATCTCTAAACTCAAAGGTGCCTGTCAGGCTTTTAATCAGTCCCATTCCTTTCCACATCATTGGCCCTAGGTGCAAACTGTTCACCCAAGGCCCACACAGGTGCACTAGTCTGGGCTCTATATCCTCCAAACATCTTAGTCTGTCATTGTGGCGAGTTTGAGAAAGGAGTTTGGCAGTGAGTGAAGAACAAGAGGGATTTGGAGGAAATTTTAGGTTGATTGGAGAGAGTCTTTATCATCTAGGGAGGAATGTTGAGGAGGTTGGAGCGAGAGAGAGTTATTGAGCAGGTGGTAGAGACAGCATTATTGAGTAGAGTTTGGGAGAGGGAGATATTAGCATCTGGACAGCAATATTGAGGTGGGTGGAGGGACAACATTATGTCACCATCTGGAGTGGAGGGACAGATGCAGACACCTACTTTTTTGCTGCACCACCCAGAGAAGGGTGGCACACATAATTGAGTCACAGTTCCAGAGTGGGACGGGTATGCCCAGATGTGGGTCCCGAGTCTGCCGGGCCTAGAGACCCAAGGTACTCCTTACTGATGATGCCCAACAAGGCTGAAACATGTCTGGGGATGCTTGTGGTCGCGTGCAGAAGGGATGTGACCTAGCAGTTCGGCTGGACTGCTCCTTTTGGGGTAGAACTAAGCCTGATTTGCATATGGTTTTTCCCCTTCTGTAATGGCTTGGCAGGCTAAAAAACGATGGTCTGGAGGGTTGCCCTGAGCTGTGCCTGTGGTTATGATTAATTCAAAACCTTCCAGCCATCACCTTTTCGTTTTGCTAAAGTCACCCTGAGTGGGACTGGGATGCCCAGACGTGGGTCCCGAGTCTGCCGGGCCTAGAGACCCAAGCTACTAACCACTGATGACGCCCAACAAGGCTGAAACATGTCTGGGGATGCTTGTGGTCTCGTGCAGAAGGGATGTGACCCAGAAGTTCGGGTTGGACTGCCCCTTTGGGGTAGGACCAAGCCTGATTTGCATATGGTTTTTCCAGTTCTGTAATGGCTTGGCAGGCTGAAAAACGGTGGTTATGGAGGGTTGACCTGAGCTGTGCCTGTGATTATGATTAATCACAACCTTCCAGCCATCACCTTTTTGTTTTGCTATAGTCACCCCGACTGGGACGGGTATGCCTAGACGTGGGTCCCGAGTCTGGCGCGCCTAGAGACCCAAGCTGCTCCTCACTGATGATGCCCAACAAGGCTGAAACATGTCTGGGGGTGCTTGTGGTCTCGTGCAGAAGGGATGTGACCTAGCAGGTCGGACTGGACTGTCCCTTTTGGGGTAGGACCAAGCCTGATTTGCATATGGTTTTTCCCCTACTGCAATGGCTTGGTAGGCTGAAAAACAATGGTCTGGAGGGTTGCCCTGAGCTGTACCTGTGGTTATGATTAATTCAAAACCTTTCAGCGATCACCTTTTTGTTTTGCTACAGTTCCACAGGGAAGAGACCTGCACACAATTTCTGCGGCATGCCTTCAGAAAAGTGGAAGCATAACTCAGTTTTGCTAAGTCCACTGGAAAAAGGGCCCTCAGACATTTTTCCGAATGCACACAATGTTTTCCATACTACTATTGGGAAGGTGGTACATACTTAATTTTTGCTGCACTCTGTGGCGATGGGTGTGCACATCTACTTTTTCAGATTCTGCCAGAGATAAAGGGGTGAAAAGACAATGTTTGCCCCACCCATACAGGGAAGAATACAGGGAAGCAGGTGCACACCTATTTTTCTCTGCTGCACTATCACATTGGGAGTCATTACGACCCAGGCGGTAACCATGGCGCTAGTAGCGCCATGGTTGCCGCCGGTATTTTACCGATTGCGCCATGGTGAATGGCGGAATTACCGCCCCATTCCAAGGTAGGCGGGGCGGTAATTCCCCATTCACCATTGGCCCTCCCCCATTCCCATTTTTACCCCAAAGGGCTTAATGGAAATGGGGAAGGCAGTAGTTACGGTACCGCAAATTGCGGTACCGTAAATACCTCCAAGGTCCCGTTGCAGGTCCAATCCTTAACGGCTGGTAAAAACCAGCCGTTAAGGTAGGGACCCGCAAAGGGACCTCGTAATTAGGCGGTAAGGGCATAACGACGCCGCCACCTTTTATGGCGCCATTAACCCCTTACCGCCTGGGTCGCAATGAGGCCCATTGTGTTCGACATAAAAACAACAAATGCTAAATTGCCAAAGGGAAGGGGACATACACATTTTTTGCTGGAATCCTGCAAGGAAGGGTGCACACACCAGCATTTTGCCACACTTCCGCAGGGAAGGGAGCGCACACACAATTTTATTTCACAGAAGAAGTGGCACAACCTGATTTTTGCCACATTAGTACAGGGAAGTGGGCACATGCATTCTTTGTGACACACTCTTGCAGGGAATGGGGTGCACACACAACTAATTCTGCACTCTCACTGGGAAGGGGACATGCACACCTTTTGATGCACTCTCGCAGGGAAGGAGGGCACATTTGTAATTTAATATGCACTCCCACTGGGAACACACACACACACACACACATACACTCACACACAAACACACACACACACAATTTTGAATGGAGATAGGACTTTCTTGATGAAGCAAGGCTGAGCTCAGTACCTTCACATCGTGGGCCTAATTTCAAAACATCATTGCCAAATCCCAGCAAGGCATATTACACTTTTGCTGGCGGTTACAGTCACATAAAAAGCAACTGTTTTAAGACAACACTTGAACAGTTACTCTTGTTCCCCACTGTTATAGGTCAATATCGTCATCGTATTTTTCCTCTGTGACACTGACATTGTGATCAACATCCCTGGGTTTGGGATGGGAGGAAGGAGTGAAGCTGACATACAGTTCTCTCAAACCACAGCTTATGATGTTGATCGTCATTTTCCTTCCAGATTCCTGCAACAATAGCCTACCCTGTCAATGGCATTGGGCCATAATGCACAGGGCTTGGGGGATGAAAGAATAATAGTTCTGTACTAGCGAACCTTAATGACTATAGCAAGTGCATGTGTGCCTGAGAGTGCACATCTTCACTGACCGCTACAATTATTATTTTTAATATTGGTGTTTATATAGGGCTGAATACCAGTCTCCTCCAGCGCCTGAACGGGGGATCACTATCTTCTCGGCCTGTGCAATTGTCTGCATTCCACTCCCAAAACAGAAATAAGATTTCATTCTTATTAGTCTGTTTTTTTGTTTGGGAAGATGACTGTTGATAATTACAGGGTGCTACCTTAGAAATGCGTCTGGGTCGCCACTAATCTAAAGTGTATAGATTAACTACAAAAAACCTCATTGCGAGATTGCTTCCCGATTCCTGAAGCAGGAAACCTTCCTGCCCTTTACATTTCTAACCGCACCTGAATCTTTATTTTTCAACACCGAAAGCATTACATCAAAACACATTGAAAAAAGCTTAACGTGGACTTCTGGGCTATTTTCATTTTGACAATTTGTGTACGTTTTCTTACATTTTTTTTAAGGTGTGGCAAGTAGAGTACCAAAAGACATAAAGACCAACCCCCCCAAACAAAACTAAATATATTGTGAGGAATCTTACTGCCAATACCAGCACAAGAACACCACCAGCATTTTCAAATGCTGTTGGAGGTGGTGCTTCAAAAATGCTGAAGCTCACTCGCCAATTTTCACCCCACCCCAATTCTGCCTAACTAGTAATTTGCCTGCATACTAGGCAGCCAAGCTTCCGGGCCCTGTTGTCCATGTCCCGGCTCTCTTGGGCTCAAGAATCCACACACCCTGGGAAACTGCCTGCATAGGGTATGGGCCTTTGTGTGTAAGTACCATACCATTGCTGCAGGAACAGGACTTATTCACTGGAGGGACATACTTTTGCTTACTACGGTGATGCCATTTCACAGTGTCAGGTGTGAGGGGTCAGCCTTATCACTTGCTTGGATGAGGGACAATGCCATACACTTCCCTGTGCCAGTGTCACAGGTGGTTCAGAAGGGCAACTGTACCAGTGCATGGCCGTCAAACATCTTACTCCTTCTGATGTACACCATCACAGGATGCACACATTGGTTTGAGACTCTGCTGTGGCTCAAACCCCATCCCCATCCCCATGACCTTGTGGGCCATCTGAAGTAATCCAGCCAAGAGGGGGACCATCAACAAGTTGTGGGTTACACACAGTAGAGCCCCTAGCACAATTATGGCACCAGAGACCTTGAGGAATTGGACCTGGCTGGCTGACTACTAGCTCATAGCGCCTCAAATTTAAATGAAGCACTACTATTGGGGCGATGGTCAAACAGCCCCTGTCAAACCAAGTATTGTGAGGAACAAAGGAAGCTAAAGGAAACACTGAAGAAGGAATATGTTGTGGCGAGAAACATTATTTGTTTGGCATCAAAGAAGTGCAGAACCACTTCACATTATGGGGATAAGGATGTCTTTGCCTGTTACTCTGTTCAACAAATCTTCCTCACAGCTGGTCCTCACCATGAGTATTCAAAATGTTAAGGTGGACAACAGGTACTCCCTTAGAGTATTGCTCAAGAAATGAAGATGCCTCACTGGTGCCCCAAATGATAATAGCTTAGGAGGATTATATGATCCTGAGGTGTCCTATTGCTTAGGAGCCCGATATGCGTTGTGGATTACATATTCTTATACATTAATTGAAGACTATTGCTAGCGTACAACCGCTGGTTTGGACCAGCTAGGCAGTAGGTGCTTAAAGAGTTTGTAGACAGTCCTTTAGACTATGGTTCTACTCTTCCGAGATGTAGCGTCCCGGTTATGGGGCCTGGCAGCATAACGGCAGAGGCAGAAGTACATGTCCCAGTAACAGGTAATACCTCTGCGAAGGTTTGCTTCAACCATAGCTACGATCTTTACTAACATAGGGGTAAAGCAGGGTTGCGTAAACGGCCCCTATGCTGTACAACTTCTATATTGCAGACTTGCAAGTGTGTATGGTTTTAAAATCCAACTGTCCACCTAAATTGGGTGATACTCCTATCTTTGGCATGCTCTATTCCGATGATTTAATCTTATTTGATCGCACACTAATGGGCATAAAGAGCATGCTAAATGAGCTGGCAGTCTATGCTTCCCAGTTAGGTCTGATTATCAACCTGGAGAAGACCAAAACAATGCTGATGGCTAGAAAAGGCCATAGTCGCTCCGGTATTGACACCGATTTGGGACCATTGCTGTGGTAGATTCTTATCCATATCTAGGGTTGGACTTTAAAGCCCTGGCTAATTATGAAGACATAATTTGGCATAAAAAACGTTGAGCCAAGCTGCTCACATTACAAGCATGTAAATCTGGGAAGGTATCGGCTGGCTTTAGTATGGCAGGAATCTTAAAACTTTACCAACAGTATTTTGTCCCTGCCATCCTTTATGGTTTGGAGGCACTGGCCATGCAGGATCTGAAGTGGCTGAATATTTTGGAGGGTCACTACTGACGTACTGTGCTAGGATTAGGTCCCTCCTGCTCGGTACAGTTTTTGCGCCTGGAGTTGGGCCTTATCTCGCTGAAAGTCATGGCCCAACGCGCGAGAGGTGCTTTTTATCTTAAAGTGCGCGCAGACCCCAAGTGCAAATTACTGAGGCTGGCGGGGTCTAACTATGAGGCAGAGAAACACCCTCAAGCCCTCAACTATAATGAGCTAAATGAGTCCCTGTTTAAGGAGATTGAGTGGTCGTTGGAGAACAGATTGCGTCTGCCTCATATCCACCAGAAAAAATCCTTGGAGGAAAAATTGAACAGATGGGAGTGGAGTATGAACGTTATCCATCTGGCCAAGCTGAGTGGGTATGAGGCAGTATCTCATGTAACATATAAATATCAAAAACCTCAGCCCTACTTGCTATTGTGCCCGGCACCAGAGGTGAGGAATTTCCTATTAAGGCTTCAAACTAACCAGCTCCCGGTTTTGGCAATCATTGGGGCCCGTATGAAGGTACCGATTGAGGCTAGACATTGGGCCTAATTACGAGTCCGCCGTGCTGTAATCCGGTGATTCCGTGACGACGGTGACTCCGCTTCCGCGACCTTAAGGTTGCGGAAAGAAGGGCCGATTACGGCACGGGGGTCGCGTGCAACACAGCAAGGTGGAAACGGAGTCACCGCCGCCATGTAAACACCCACGCACATGGACTTTACACCACAGAAAACGGTGCAAAACCCGTGTCCGCCCGCGCCGACACGGAAACACCGGAAGCGGAAATACCATGACCGCGGGGAAAAAAACAGAAACAGAGAGGCGGCCATTATATAAAACACAATCCACTGCCCTCCTCAGACACCACAGGTCAGATCACCTCCCTGAGACTGGCAACTCATCTAACACCATCATGGCATCCAGGATCCCAGCATGCAGACAGCATAAGCAGTGCTTCAGTGAGGCTGAGCTCACAGTTCTGGTGGAGCACATTGTTGAGCATGCGAAAATGCTCTTTAGTGCAGACCAGTGGCACGCTACTCAGCAACGCCGCAAGGAGGTGTGGGCGGAGGCAGCACGCAAGTGCACAGCGGTCAGTGTGACCACACACTCTGGTAAGGACTGCCATAAGAGGTGGGATGACCTCAAGCTCCGGGTGCGCAGCCTCATCACTGCACACCGCCAACACAGCACTGGCACTGGTGGAGGCCCTGCATCCCCTCTGAAGTTGCAATCGTGGGAGGAGCGCTGCAGCAGTGTCATGAACCTCGAAGGCATCCACAGCATAGGAGAGGCAGAGGCAGGAGTGAGCCCACCTGCAGATGCTGGTAAGTGTACAGAGTACAAAGCCATAAGTGTGAATGGGAGTGGCCCAATGGACCCACTCACAATGCCCCCCCCCAAACAGGGCAGGAGTGACCCAATTGACCCACTGACTGGCCAGATGACAAGTACCACATCCCCAAAGCATGACCCCTGGAATGAGACAAAGTGCGTGCCTGACTGGAAGCAGAGACACACACACCTGAGTGTATCAATAGTCACAAGTGTGTACATGCAAGTGGCCATGGATTGTTATGTTCGATGCATGTGATGGACACATTAAGTAACATCACACAACTAACAGCATGCCCTCTGTATCCCCACAGTCGTGATAAGTGACAGCGACGACGGCCAAGAGTCAATGCAGCGGCCACCTGCACGCACCCAACGCAGCACTCCTGCCCCAGAGGATGATGCTAGCTGCTCCGGCACACAAGCACCGGCTGCATCAGGCACACCGGCTGCATCAGGCACACCAGCAGACGCCACCATCCCCATGCAGGCACCCACCCTGGCCCCGGATGATGATTCGCAGCCCATCTGCACAGCTGAGGAGGCTGCATCGAGTGATGGAAGTATCCCGGCCATGCAGGCCGAAGCAGTACAACAGGGTGAGGGGGACCACATGGATGAGCTGTCACCCATCCATGGCCTACAGTTCAGCCCCCAGTAACTGCACAGCCCCATGCGCTCCCCAACTCCCTCCATGGCAGAGCTCAGTACACGCTTGCAGCACATCGAGCAACAACAGGCCACCCTGATGCAGCTGGTGGAAAGACAGCTGGAGGAGGCCAGGCTGCAGTGTGAGGAGGCCATGCATCAGCGGGAGGAGGCCAGGCTGCAGCGTGAGAGCAATGCTACATCGGTGCATCGGCTCTCCAGGTCGATTGGACGATTTGCATCCACCATTGTCACCCTGGCACGCCATGTCAGGGAAGGGAACAGTGTGCAATCCAGCATTGCTGAGTCAATGTTGGTAGCCCAGCAGGCGTTTAAGGATGCTTGCCCATAGTCACACCGACAGTCACCTTAGCCAGCACCACCCCATCCAGCTCTGCCACTGGCAGCCCACAGAGGCGTTCTAGTCGGCTGACTGGACCCGCCAGCAAGGACACGCCTGCGCATAAGTGCCCCCGCAAATAGTGGCATGTGGGGATGCCAGTCAACATGACATTTGGGGACACCATGGGTGTAGGGGGGTGGGTACGTTTGGGTGGTGGGAGAGGTCCATTAGGGGGTTCGTTGTTTGGGGCCTGGTTGGGGTTGGGTACGTTTGGGTGGTGGGGGAGGTCCATTAGGGGGTTAGTTGTTTGGGGCCTGGTTGGGGGTGGGTACTTTTGGGTGGTGGGTGGGTACTTGTGGGTGGTGGGTGGGCACGGGTGTACAGCTTCCCTACCCAATGCACTTTCTTTCCTGGTTTATTGATAATACAACACCTTTGAAAACTACCATTATGAGTGGACATATGTCATTTCATTAGCAGACAAAATACATTTATTCACCGGCATCATCATATCCATGCTTTGCTGTCAATGTGCAGTCTCTCAAAAGTAAATGCGAATGAGTGTATCCCGTGCTTGTTTGCCATCTTGCGCACCCCCGGGAGGGTGTGGAGCCACACCATCCCCATCCCCATCTCCATCCCCATCTCCATGCCCATCTCCATTCCCATCTTCATCCTCTGCGTCTGGGGGCAGCGGAATGTTCCTGCGCAAGCACAGATTGTGCAGCATGGCACACACAAGCACAATTTTACCCGTCTTCACTGGGTTGTAGAGCAGTGATCCTCCAGATCTGCTCAAGCAGAGGAACCTGGCCTTCAGTAGGCCAAATGTCCTCTCAATCATGCCACGTGTGCGGACGTGTGCCCTGTTGTACGCCTCCTCATGCCTGTTCCTTGGCCTCCGTACAGACGTCATCAGCCATGGCGTGAGTGCATATCCAGCATCACCTGCATGGGATGGAAATGTGTGGGACATGTCAGTGTTTGTGGTATCATCTCTTGATCTGATGCAGTACAATCTTGTGTCATCATTCATTCATCCATATGGGCCAAGCAGTGGTCGGACTGGTGGGTGATTGCCATTCATGGTTACTTGTTGTAGATGGTGGCATTCGGACATTGACCAATTACTTGCTGTGCATATGAAGTGGACCTTGTGGACAATAGTTGTTGGTAAGTATGGCACTGTGGAATGATGTGCACACATGGAGGTGTCAATCTATGGGCTGTGATGATTTGGCTGTTGCAGGATGTCTCATGTGCAGCCGTCATGTTGCATTGGGGGGGCAGTGGTGCTAAGTGTGGGTGGCTGGATTGAGTGGATCAACTTGTATGGCCTTGTGGGAGCGTTGGTCGTATGTCTATTAAGGCAGGGTGTGTACTGTGCCAACCTGTCATGTGTAGCTTTGTGATGTGTGGGTTATGCTGACCGTACATTACATGGGCCAGGGGGTGATCCATGTGCAAGTGTCGCAGCCCACTCACACAGGTCACTGGCCTGGGCACACAACACACTTCCCCAGGGCCTGTGCATTGGCAGTTGTACTCACCCAATAGCCATGTGCTTTGTCCAGCGTAGCGTTCCATGTAGTGTGGCAATATGGAATTCCGCAGGACCATTGAGTCATGGGTTGAGCCTGGGAAACGTGCGTAGCAATGTGTAATCACCAGTCCAGCATCACATACCATCTGTACATTCAGTGAGTGGTACTGTTTCCTATTGGGGTACACCATCTCCATTGCACATGGTACTGTCAGCTCTATGTGGGTGCAGTCTACTGCACCTATGCAATTTGGCATGCCTGCAATGGCATGGAAGGCCAACTTGGGGGAAATGACCTCTGCAAGTGTACGGGGTAGGGCGATGTGTTCCGACACATGGCGCAGCAGGGCATCCAGTACCTGTTCCAATATTTTTGAGAAACAGGGTTGTGAGAGCCTGTGCAGCTCACCAACTGTGTGCTGATAAGTTCCGGTGCCTAGTAAATACAGTACTGACACCACCTTCAGGAGGGGGGGATTGTGGTCGAAATGGCAATGTGGCTGCTGATGTCCTCTATCATGGCGGTGATGTACATGATTGTTGGACGGTCAGCCGGTATAATGTGTGGATCTGTCCTGGCGTCAGGTTCCAGGGTGAGGCCGTGATGCGGGGTATTGCAGGCTGCCTGCGGGTTCGTGCCAGCTGCACAATTGGGTTTGGCATGGGTGCAGGGCTTGTTAACTGCCGCCTGCACCTCCTCCGCCTCCGCCTCATCCTCCTCTGCACCATTACTGCCACCATGTGCACTGCTGCCTGTAGGTTCAATAGTCGAAGTCCCAATGCTGCTGCAGCTTCTGCCTGCATAGTTGTGTTTGGAGTTGGCCTGGGTGCGGGTGTGGCTCTTTTGTGGCCTCCCAGTGACCTGCTGGGTCCAGCTGGGCTCATTTGGGGCACCTGTGGCCTGATTCATCTCACCTGGTACTTTTTAACGTCATGTTTGCGGTGACGCCAATACCGCCTCCGTGGCCACGATTTTTCCACCATTTTTATGGCAGAGTTTCGATGTCCGTGGTACTCGTGATGCTCATGGTGTTTCGTGCTGCTGGAACTGGGGAGTTTCGCCGTCGACGCATTTTACATATCCCTTAACTGCGCAGCAGCGGTTTGTGGTGGTGGTTTTTCCGGGATCGTGGGTCGTGATTACACGGTCATGGAAACGGCGCCGGTATGGTTTTACCGGTGGCGTTAAGTCCCGGTCGGCGGACTCGTAATGAGGCCCATTGTCTGATATGCCAGGCGTTGGGAGTACTGGAAACTACCAGAGATGTCTTAACACTGTGCCCAAAAGTAGGACCAACATATATGTGCGCATTTGGGAAATGGGTACATCATTATGAGGCCATAACTGTAAGAGGATTCAATTCAAGACTACAGCTAAGTCAACGCCTAGTCTATAATACTGAATGAAAACCCTTTTTGATATATCTTTAGGTCCAGTTCATGCGTTCTGGATGACTACCCCTATATAACACCCCTCTCTTGGAATCCCCCTGACCCCACTGAGCCAAGAAGTAGTTCTGTTTTGCAAGTTAAAAGGGTTTATTTGATAATTTAAACAATAGATATATATATATGACACTTTATAATAAATTAATAATTGAATAGCACACTTAATCCGATATGATAAAGATCAACAACGGAGAATCTGGCACTAGCACACTTCTTTATAATTACTAAGGAGTTGAGATGAAATGGATACGGTAGCACACTGGTAAATAGGTACAGAAGTATAATGTGGTAGAAAATGCTTTATAAGGTTCAAGGAAATGCAAGGTTGAATGAATGAAATGCAGTATAGAAAATACTCAATATGATTTCAACAAAACAATGTAATCACTTTTCTCTGGCTATTCACTCCCCCCCTCTTTATGCAATGCAAGGGAATGGGAGGAAAGCACACAGTTCTCAGAAATGCAATCAATGTAATCAGTTCAATCCCCCCCCAAGCTTAGACTACAGAAGTTTGAAAACACAGGCCCAAATTGCTTTGATATGTGCTGGCAATGAATTAAAAAATATGCTAAAATGCTTTTAATTCCCTTTTCAGAGGTTCAGGGTGAGTGGTATCTAGTTAATATTAGTCCAGGCTCACACTAGCAATGATGCAGGGATAGTTAGCAGGTTAAACGAATTTCTGGCAAATGGAAGGCAAGCAGCAGCAGTTTTACACGTGAAGAAATTTGCAAATCGCGGTAAAATTCGCGGATGCGCCGAGCGCTATTACAGAGGAACCACAAGGACTATCTCTATCGTTTTGGGGTCCTAGGAAAGCCTAGGATCTCATCTTCCAAATGAAAGTTACTGCAAGTCTCTAGCACAAACGGTCGCGGAGATATGAGCGATTAAATAAAGGTCATTTTTGGTTTTGCAAATTTTAAAGTTCAAAATGACAAGTGCAGCTTTTGCAGCTAAAATGACAGGTGACAGTTAGGAGGCAGTTCTACTTAGATTAAATAGATTGAATTATATTATTTTAGCTAGGAGATTGGTTCTGCACAGTTTTCTAGGTACTCACACTATATTCTTGAATTAAATGGGCCTCGTCACGGATCTGGTCAGGGTTTTAAACTGGACTCTGGTCTGGTCTGGTCTGGCCTCTGCACTTCACAGTGATCTGGGTCAGCTCTCTCTGCTGGTCTGGGTCTCTCTGGGTACAGCACTGCTTTCTCTCTGGTCTGGTCTCTTAGTTCTGGATAGATTGAAGTCTCTAGTTTGGCTCTCTGGAGGTTTGATGGAGGTAAGTATGGATTTTTCCGGCAGAGCGTCCCGCTGCAGATGGAATTGACAAGTCCCTCTCTGTCCTGTCTGTCTGCTTTTATGTGTTTAGAATGTGGGTGTGTTCTAGCATCACTGACCCTACCTCTCTCTCAGCTTCTAATTGGTCAAACTTCCATTTATCATTTGATTGGGGAATGAACTGTGAGTCAGAGTGCGCTGCTTGGCCTGGTTCCTTTGGAAGTTGTATAGATAGACCCGGTCCCCCACCTGATATTCCTTCCTGGAAGTTTTCAGGTCATAGTGGGTCTTCATGCTATCAGCTGATCTTTCTAGATTCCGCTGAGCATAAGCAAAAGCATGTTGGAGGTGTTTCCTTAAATTCTCTACATACTCATGAGTAGTGGAGGCATTTATCAGTGTCTGCTCTTGGGTCCTATAGAGCAAATACTGAGGAAGCACCATCTTGCGCCCAGTCATCAACTCAAATGGTGACATTTTGGTTGCAGATGAAGGGGTAGATCTGATGGCCATTAGGACCAGAGGTAATCGGATATCCCAACTTGGCCCAGAATCTGCCACAAACTTCTTTAATATGTTCACAATTGTCCGGTTATATCTCTCTACTGCCCCAGAAGAAGCTGGTCTATAAGCAATATGCAGCTTTCTCTTGACCCCCAGTATCTCCCACATCTTTGTCATTACTTCACTGGTGAAGTGGCTACCTCTGTCTGACTCAATCCTTTGAGGTAGACCAAAACGGGAAAAGATGTGGTTAATCATCAAGGCAGCTGCGGTTTCTGCCTTGCAATTTGGGGCTGGGAGACATTCCACCCACTTGGTAAACAAGCATGTCACAGTCAACATGTACTTATTCCCCCTAGCCGAGCGAATCACAGGGCCTACAAAGTCGATTTGTAAATCTGACCATGGCAGTGTCATTCCCCTCTTTTGTAAAAGCGCCCGTTGCGTGAGGGATGATGGCTGAAATTGTGCACACACAAGACACCCCTTCAAGTATTGGTCGAGGTCCTGCCCCATGTGTGGCCAGTATGCAACCTCTCTTAGGATTTCCAATGTTGTGTGAAACCCCCTATGACCGGCGGTGGCCGCATCATGGGCGTGACTTAACATCAGGCTTCGGAATGAGGTAGGAACCACCCACTGATCGTGGCCAGCTTTGGATTTCCTTACCAACAAACCGTCTTGGATTCTGAACATTTTTGGACATTTCATCAACACTCTTAGGTCCTCTTTCCCAGTGTAATCGGTATCCGTCAGGGGAAAGTTCTCAGGGTCCTCAAGGTGCTGGTAAAATTTACCAATTATTGGATCCCCCTTCTGAGCGGTAATCAAATCAGCATCAGGGGTCTCCTTGCTCCATTGTGCAATTGAAAGGTCGTTGTGAGCATTTGTCTGGGACCTAGTGATAGCAGTGACCTGGATTTCCCCCAACAGGGACTCAATCTCAATTAGATCCCCTTGGATGGCCCCGGTTTTGGCCAGCTGATCAGCTAAGTCATTTCCAGT
Source organism: Ambystoma mexicanum (assembly GCF_040938575.1). Lineage (NCBI taxonomy): Eukaryota > Metazoa > Chordata > Amphibia > Caudata > Ambystomatidae > Ambystoma > Ambystoma mexicanum. Next base: position 555,653,884 of record NC_090932.1, read on the forward strand.
TTTGTCTGGTCCCTCTACTTTGGAATGACCCTTGATCTTTTTCCAATAGATGGTCATCTCATTCGAGGTGACCAGATCATCAATGTTTTGGATCAACTTCCCATGTTTCAAGGGTTTGTTGTTAGCACATAACATGCCTCTGGTTTTCCAATTAACCAGGTGCTCCACGAACCCGTTCCGTACATAATCCGAATCTGTGATTATGACCAGTTCGTGGAGTTGATGCTGGACAGCAGTGAGGATGGCCTGATGCACAGCCATCAATTCTGCCACCTGACTACTTCGGGGACCAATTTTGTATCCAGCGGAGGGTTCTGGGGACTCATTCACCCATGCATTCCCTACGCCAGCCACCAGTTCTTTCTCCCCGTTGTTGTCAACATGGTAAGAGCATCCATCCACATACACAGTGGGCATTCCCTCACACTTGTCTTCTTCAAAGACTTTGTGGGGGGAATTAAGGTATGCCTCCATGTTGTCCTTGATTTTTAGACTTTCGTCCTCGAGACAGTTTTCTCTGGCACAATCATGCAAGTCAGCCAGACCTTGCGCGAGGGGACTCTTCTTGTTTTGGCCATATCTGACCTCCACAGGAAAGCCTTGCATTGACAGAATCCAGGAAGTAATTCGGGAATTACTCACATTTCCGGCCCGGATTCTGTCACTTTGGAGATATTGCAGAGGCTGGTGTGGAGTCTCCACTATGATGTGTTCCCCCTGGATAAACGGGCGGTAATTCTTCAATGCCCACACCGTTGCCAGGAGTGCCTTCTCACAATCGTTGAATTTTTCCTCCACAGAGGATAAAGTTTTGCTCGCATAGGAGATTACTTTATTGACCTTGTCATGCTTTTGATATAATACTGCCGTCAAGCACGTATTAGAGAACCCTGTCTCCAGGAAGAACTCCTTGTTTCTGACAGGGTAAGCTAGGCAAGGCGCTTGTGAGAGGCTTCTCTTGAGTTGTCTTACTGCCTCGGCTTGTTCTGGACCCCATTCCCACTTTACCCCCCCCTTTAGGAGATGAATCAGGGGTCTGGTGATCTCTGCGTAGCCCTCAATGAACTTTCTGCTGTAATTAGTCAGTCCAAGGAGGCTCCTTAGTTCCTGCAGAGTTGTGGGGTCTTTCAGTTTCTGAAGTGCTTCCACTTTCTTTTCCTGGGGACAAAGACCCTGAGGAGTAATCTCATGCCCCAAGAAGTTAACACGGGTTTTACACCACTGTGCTTTCTGAAGGGAAAGTTTTGCTCCGGCGGCCCTCAACTGTGTCAGAACATAACGGATCTCCGCTATGTGTTCCTCAACAGTTGAGCTTTTGATGAGGACATCATCTACGTAAGCCAGGTTACCCCTTGCACCCAAGTCGGGCATGGCCTTGTGTAGAAAAATGTTGAATTCATTGCCGGAGTTGAGGTATCCGAAGGGAGTCCGGGTCCATGTGTACTGCTGGCCCCCAAAGGTAAAAGCCAGCTTGTATTGGTCCTCCCTACTGACAGGCACGGTCCAGTATCCATTGGTCAGGTCTATTGCAGTGAATACCTGTGACCCCTGAATCTGGGCCAGCCCTTGGTCAATGTAGGGAAGAGGCCATCGGGAAGTATGGACCCGTTTGTTGAGCTCCCTGAGGTCGGCGCAGAGTCTCCACTGGCCGTTCGGCTTCAATATTCCCAGCACCGGATTATTGAAGGTGCTGTGGACTGGACGGATTATTCCCCTGGACTCAAGGTTCTTAATTATTTCAGTAAGGGACTCCATTGATGCGAGAGGCAAGCGATATTGCTTCACAAACACAGGAGTCATGCCAGGGTCCGTGGGGATTGTTGTTGTGTGGATGTCAGTGCGACCACAGTCATATGAGTCTACCGCAAAGAGATCTTGGAAATCCAAGAAAACTTGTTTCAACTTTTGCTTTTGTTCCAGAGTCACACAGGCATCAGCTAGGTTGACTCTCTCTTCCACCATCTGCCTGAAGCCTGGAAAGACTTCTGGTTTGGCTATTTCAGCGGCCTCCTCCAGCTGGGTGGAGAAGTCCCTGGTCAGAGTGCTGATTTGGACTGGAGGCTTCAGGTGGGAAAGGCAGCCCTCATGGACCTGGTAAATCACCTCATCCCTCCTGAAATCACAAGTCACATCTTCCTTACCATAGGGGCAGGAAGTGTACACCAGGAAGTTCCCCCCATGCCGGGTAAAAATCCTGTCTGGTGTTGTATTGTCCTCACTGTCACTGTCAAAACAGTCCTTGGGGATTGGTCCTAACAGTTCATTTACTAAGTCGATGGAAAAATGTCGGTCATCAACCGCCATTCCAATAATGGTGCCTGCGGCTAGAGTAATACTCTTTAAGTCGCTGTTATCCACCTCTATTAGAATGGTGTCATGTTCTATGTTGACTAATGGAGTTGGGTTTACCCCCAACCCTTGCTGTTGGAGAGAAGCATTTAGATGTATGTAAGCATCAGGGTTTTTCAACTCTTGTCCCCTTTTAACTTTCACTTCCAGGGAGAATTGTCGGGTCCTTTCTGGGATGGTGACTTCCTCTTTAATCTGAATTTCAACTGCATAAGGTAGCAATTGAGCTGACCTAAATGCTTTTTCTGGATCATCAAAGCCCATGGGATTATCCGCTAATCGGGACCAAGCTTTGAAGTTTATTAGGTCCAAACTAATGGCAAAGCGATTGAGAATGTCACTGCCTAAGTAAAAGGCGGCAGGGACGTCTCGCACGACCCAACAATTGTGGACTATGCTCTTGTTGCCAATGGAGATTTTGAGCATACACCTGCTTGGCAGGAGATGTTTGGAATTAGGCGCTTCCAGGTCCATTTCCCATTTGTCTATCAGTTTGAATGTGGGAATGGCTGGATCTTTTGGGAGTTGGCGAAACATGGCTTCGCTGATGAAGCTCTTACCGTTGTTCACACACACTCGAGCGAGAACAGAGTCCTTCCCATCATTTAACTGAACAGGGATGAACAACTGCTCTCCAATTTGCTGAATATCAGCCAGGCTCTGAGCTGATTTCACATCTTTCTGGACTATAGGAGTGGGAGTTTCAGATTGTGGATTGGTATAGAATTTCAGAGTGTTTCCTTCCAGCGTGGAATACCACCTTAAACTGGAAGGAAGGTTGATTTTCAGAAATAGAGAGGACCCCCCATCACTAGTCTGTTGTCCTACTGCTATTACTGTCACGTCTGGAATCTGGTTGTTCTGGAAGTGAAATTCTACTTGGTCAGATTTTTGTTCAACCATGTGGCAGGTGCCGTTTAAACTAACATGGTTGACACTCTGTTTTAATTTTATCGGTCGGCTAGTCTGGGTCCAGAGGACCTTGTTTACGCAATCTATTAGGGGTGACAACCTTCTCAGGAGGTCATTCCCTAGTAAACAAGGGGTGCCCTCTGGGGTCACAACTATGACCGGGTGTTTCAACTTATGTCGCCCAATTTTAATGTCCAAGTCTGCAGTCCCCTCAACGGGAATTTCCTTCCCGTCAAAGTTCTGTAGTTGTCCAGGAAGAGAGGTGAGAGGAATTTGGTAATCCTCTCCCCTTCCTGCATTCAGTTCATCAAAGGCCCTTCTGGACAGAAGGGTAGCTTGAGATCCAGTGTCCACCAGTGCCGAGATTGTACCCTGCCCCTGTACTTGTACCGGGGCATAATATCTTCCCTCCTTCTCCTCAAGGGGGCACAGGTAATGTACATTTTTGGACAACTGGTGGGCTAATTTTCTGGTTTTGGACATCGATAGCGAAGAGATTTGGGCAGAATTCTGTGGAGAGTCTTGGGAATCTGAAAGAAAAATTTGGCAACTGGAGATCAGAGCCATTGTGGGTTCCCCTGGCTCCGGTTCCGGGCCGCCCCCCCCTTTTTGGAGGCAGTCACCAGGATGGGTTTGAACCAGGGGATTTTCTTGCTGTTGGTTCTGGGATGAGATGGTGGGCGGCGGTAGCTCATTCTCCACATCTCCCCAGTCTTGATTTGCATCCCTAGGGACCCATTTTTCTTTGGGAGGAGTCCCCCCCTCTCTGAAGGAGAAGATCCTTTTCCCGGGATCCTCTGAGGATCCCTCTCCCTCAAATTGGAAGATCTGTACCTCCTCCTCAAACTGAGTCTGTTTGGGTCTTTTGTTTCTCCTACCCCCCCTCTGCTCCTTAGGAGGCAGACTTTCAGGGGCAAGAGATTTTGTTTCCGGTTCCTGGGTTTCCAGGGGCTGTTTACAAGTGAGGAAGGAAGCTTCCTCCAAGGCTTTACACCCCCCTTCTCTTTGTGCCTCCTCCCTGGGAACCGGTGAGTTATCGGGGTGCTGCCCCCGTCATTGTTCTGGAGCACCAGGTCCAGAGTTGGGTGCGTTCTGCGCCGGCACGCCCATCTGAGGGTTCTGCTGAGCCCTCAGTATGTGACCCAGATCCCGTGCCATGTTTTGAACCTGGCGCTCTAACTGGGAAACCCGCTCAGGCTGATACGGGGCCCTGTTTTCTCCCCTGGGCTGATCCCGGGAAGGGTAGCTGTCCCTCCTCTGGTAATACCCCGGGTTGGGAAGATTTGGGTACCCCTCCACCCTTGGCCTCCCCTCTCCCGGATTCAGTGGTCTGGGCTCAGGGAATTGGGGAAAGAAGGATGGATGGTTTTGGGGCTGGAAGTCGGGTGGATATCTGGGGAAAAAGTTCTGCCCAGGGTTTGGTAAATTTCTGCCCTCCTGTGGGAAGTTTGGAGGGAAGTTCCCTGGGTTAGGTGCTTGTCTGGATCCCCCCCCTTGGGCTGGAGGAGTCCACACATAACCCAGGATGGGTCGATTTCCCTTGTAACGGGGACTTACATAATCAGGAGAACGAGGGACCCCATTTGTGGGGCTGCCTCCTTGGCTCCCTGTCTGTGACTGACCCGAGGACCTCCTGGGCCTAGCATTATTAGGTGCAGGCAGGTTTTTAGGCCCCCCCATCTCCAAATCCAAAACGGGGGTAACCTTTACCTCTGCCACCTTGGCAGCAGCAGGGGTGCTGTTGGCTTTGGGGTTTTTCTGGGCATTACTTTTGCTATCTACCGGTTTCTGCACCTCATAGATCCGGGTAGCCTGTTCAATGACCCAGTCTAAAGATCTTTTCTCGTGAAAATCCCTCACGAGCTGGGTCATGATATATTTGGGCAAGGCATGGAAAAACGTATTTATAAATTCCCTGCTATCCGTGCGCACCCTTCTTGTGGTCTGTGCAAAAGCACGCTTTAACTCCTGCACAAATTCTTGTGGGGCCTGATCCTCCCCACATTGCAAATTGTAGGCTGCCTTGCGAGCCTCTTGAGGATTTCTGTGAACAGAAAAATGTTTCAGGATGGCCGCCTTATATGTGGACCATCTTAAATGATTTTGGTCCTCCAGCCCCGCAAAGAAACTGGAGTATTCCGGGGAGAATGTCCACTTTACATATTGAATACAGCTTTGGCTGTCCTTCAAATGGAAAGTCTCCATCATTTGTTCAAACAACTCTAAGTGCTCCCAAACAGAATACTTAGCGTTCTTATGGTAAGGCGTGATGACGCTCCTGATCGCCTTAATCTGCTTTAAGGGGTCCTTAAGCAAGGCCCTTTTTGCCTTATTGGCCTTTTTGGTTCGGGTAACCCTTGTCCATTCTTCCTCGGACTCAGAGGCACTGCTCCCAGAGGTTCCCGTCTGTTCTTCCAGGTTTTCCCGGATTCTGCGAGCCTGGGAATGGCTGGCAGAATGTGGGGACCTGGTCTCCTGTGTCCTGCGCAGTTCAGAGGAGTCTTCAGATTCCTCCTTGCTGCCAGGATTTGATGGGTACCCCCTCCACTGACCTAACTGGGCAGAGGTTTTCAGGATGCCCTTAATGGGCCTACTCTCCTGGGGTTCCCCATTGAACTGTACTGTACTTGGGTGCCCATACCCGGATGCCCACCCCTCCATTCCTGAGTGGTACTGGCCTATGAGCCCCATACTCTTAGCTGGATAGTAATCTGCCATCCCTGCAGCCCTGTGCTTATGTGCGCCAGGGGACATGGGGGTGGCAGAGTCCAGGGACTGAGAGGTATGAGGGCCTCTGGTACTAGTGCTCCTGAGGTTATGCTCCGGAGTTTCCCTTTCCCAGTGAACCTCATCTCTATCCGCCCCTGCTCCCTGTTGCAATGCAAGAGCCTGCATTTGTGCTTTCAGTTCCTCTGTTAAGGCCTTACTCGACTCTATCAGTCTCTCCTGCATCGCTACCTGTTGTTGGAGCCTATCATTGTGTTGACAGAGGGCCTCATTTTCCCTCTGTGCTTCCTGGTTGGTCCTGGAGAACTGGGCCAGTCTTTGCTGCAGGAGGGTTACCTCCTGAGCTGTGTCCCTATTGGCCTGCTCCTTTCTTGCTAGAGCATCCTCCACCCTCCTGGTGTGCTCTAGCAAGTTCTGGTGTTCTTTTTGGAGGTCACTCAGTCCCTGGTGGGCCAGGTGATTTTCTTCCATTTTTATTTTTAAATGGCAGACTTCCTGGCCTAAGGTATCCCTTTCCTGACTAAGAGCCTGCATCTGTGCCGCCAGGTCGTCCCTTTGCCTTTGGAAGGCACCAGCATTCTGGCGCTCCTGATCAAACTCTGCCTGGGTATCCAGGTCTTTCAGAATTAGTTTGTTGCTCTCCGCCTTCACTCTATCTAGGTGGCCTTGCAGGGTGACTACCTGCTCAGCACATACCCTGTTGAAGTCCAGTTGTGTCTCCAGCTTTTTCTGGTTTTGCAGTAGGGAGTCCAAACCTTCTTGGTATTCCTTCTGCAAGGCCAGAAATCTGGTATCCTGTTCTGACTTTTCCTTTTGCAGCACATCCATATCCTCCTTTATTTTAGTGATGTACAGTCTGCTGTCATTTTCTGACTCCTGGCTCCTCTGCAGCCTCTGCTCAGAAGAGACCAGGTCAGATTGGACCTTCTCTAACACCATCTGTTGCCTATTTGCCAGATTTTGGCTTTCAGCACATCTATCCTGCATGTCTCCCATATATAGGTACAGGTATGCTGCTATCCTTGCAATCTTATTGTGTTCCTCTTTGGCTTTAGGAGCCATATATAGTTCACTCAGGGCCACATGTAAGGGACCCTGATCTCTATATATATCTGACCCTGTTTCAGTGACCTGTCGCGTGATGGCCTGCAACCAGGCATCCTGGCCCTGTTCGGTCCATTCACCTCTCACAAATAGCTTATGCAAGAGGTGCTCTCTGGCTATTTTCATGTCTACTAAGGTCGTCATTCTAGAGATTGGTCTCTGTCCTGACTTACAGAAGTTTGTATTTTATTTTTGCAGAACAGAACTTTTCTTGGAGTGTCCCTTTTGAGGAATGCTTCACAGCGTAATGCAGCGTGGTGATCCGACCGGATGTATGTATCCCGTCAGTTAGCACACTGTATTAAGCTGCACAAGTGGTATTCTAACCCAAACGTCCGGCTCGAGCCCCCAATTTGTAAGAGGATTCAATTCAAGACTACAGCTAAGTCAACGCCTAGTCTATAATACTGAATGAAAACCCTTTTTGATATATCTTTAGGTCCAGTTCATGCGTTCTGGATAACTACCCCTATATAACACCCCTCTCTTGGAATCCCCCTGACCCCACTGAGCCAAGAAGTAGTTCTGTTTTGCAAGTTAAAAGGGTTTATTTGATAATTTAAACAATAGATATATATATATGACACTTTATAATAAATTAATAATTGAATAGCACACTTAATCCGATATGATAAAGATCAACAACGGAGAATCTGGCACTAGCACACTTCTTTATAATTACTAAGGAGTTGAGATGAAATGGATACGGTAGCACACTGGTAAATAGGTACAGAAGTATAATGTGGTAGAAAATGCTTTATAGGGTTCAAGGAAATGCAAGGTTGAATGAATGAAATGCAGTATAGAAAATACTCAATATGATTTCAACAAAACAATGTAATCACTTTTCTCTGGCTATTCACTCCCCCCCTCTTTATGCAATGCAAGGGAATGGGAGGAAAGCACACAGTTCTCAGAAATGCAATCAATGTAATCAGTTCAATCCCCCCCCAAGCTTAGACTACAGAAGTTTGAAAACACAGGCCCAAATTGCTTTGATATGTGCTGGCAATGAATTAAAAAATATGCTAAAATGCTTTTAATTCCCTTTTCAGAGGTTCAGGGTGAGTGGTATCTAGTTAATATTAGTCCAGGCTCACACTAGCAATGATTCAGGAATGATTAGCAGGTTAAACGAATTTCTGGCAAATGGAAGGCAAGCAGCAGCAGTTTTACACGTGAAGAAATTTGCAAATCGCGGTAAAATTCGCGGATGCGCCGAGCGCTATTACAGAGGAACCACAAGGACTATCTCTATCGTTTTGGGGTCCTAGGAAAGCCTAGGATCTCATCTTCCAAATGAAAGTTACTGCAAGTCTCTAGCACAAACGGTCGCGGAGATATGAGCGATTAAATAAAGGTCGTTTTTGGTTTTGCAAATTTTAAAGTTCAAAATGACAAGTGCAGCTTTTGCAGCTAAAATGACAGGTGACAGTTAGGAGGCAGTTCTACTTAGATTAAATAGATTGAATTATATTATTTTAGCTAGGAGATTGGTTCTGCACAGTTTTCTAGGTACTCACACTATATTCTTGAATTAAATGGGCCTCGTCACGGATCTGGTCAGGGTTTTAAACTGGACTCTGGTCTGGTCTGGCCTCTGCACTTCACAGTGATCTGGGTCAGCTCTCTCTGCTGGTCTGGGTCTCTCTGGGTACAGCACTGCTTTCTCTCTGGTCTGGTCTCTTAGTTCTGGATAGATTGAAGTCTCTAGTTTGGCTCTCTGGAGGTTTGATGGAGGTAAGTATGGATTTTTCCGGCAGAGCGTCCCGCTGCAGATGGAATTGACAAGTCCCTCTCTGTCCTGTCTGTCTGCTTTTATGTGTTTAGAATGTGGGTGTGTTCTAGCATCACTGACCCTACCTCTCTCTCAGCTTCTAATTGGTCAAACTTCCATTTATCATTTGATTGGGGAATGAACTGTGAGTCAGAGTGATGTCATTTTACAGCCTGCAGAAAGTCCACTCCTCCTGTCAACTTACACACAAATCTAGATTTGAAACAAATACATATTTGCAGAGGTACATATTGTTTTAAAATCATATGCACCCATCATGCATTACAGGAGGTATACCCTGTTCAAACTCTGCTCTTCCTGGGAGCTTGCATTCAGAAATGGCACATATTTCACTTTTTAACTGATTTTGCAATTTCTGACATTGACCCAACTTTACATACATGTGTGCAGGGAGTAGGGACATTAACTGATGAAGTTTCAGATTTTTAACATGCATACATTTAGAGTAATATCCACTTTTCCGCTGACACCCCCCTGAACATGCCACCGGTTCTAAAAACCTCTTAAACTGTGGGCAGAAAAATCACAAGAATTATGGTATCATTTATAAAATTTTCACATGTCCGCTCTATGAGTTATTCATCTTTTTAAAGTTATGTTCTGGCTCCAAAGGGGTGTGGTTTACCCTCAGCACAAGGTTGAATTTCTGGTTCTTTCCAGTTCTGCCAAGCCAGCTTGCTCTCACAGGCAGTGCCCCTCCCAGCTCCTGCCAAGAGGAAGCTACATTTTACGACTGCGGTAATAAAAACCTTTGCCTGAGTGAAGAGGGCTTTGTTCACTCTCCTGCAGAGCACAGGTAATTCAATTATCAGATAGATGGCATATCCTTAGTGTGGGCAGCAAAAGGAAGGTTGGCCTGGGAACACAGTGGTGACTCAAGTTTCCCTCCTGATGGGGGTAGTTGCCAGGCAGAATTCAGTTCCTTAAGCCGGGTTTCAGATAAAATGTCACTTTTTGTTCCCCAGTTTCTGCATTCAAATAAAACTAAACATTTTCACATATGCAGCTAGAAGGCTGATTCTAAGTTTAAAACTATGACATTTAAACAGTTACAAAGGCATGTGACACCAAACATAGGTCACTTATTTAATCTAAACATTTTCGATTTTAGTGTCTTTAAATCCAGTGCAACTTAAACTGCTGACTCCATAGCTCAGCCAGTTTTGTTATAAGCATTGTTCTGGGCTCTTCATTTCCCAGATTTTGTAGGCACACAAAACTCCATTCTACCAAATGTCTGCTGGTGTTCAGTGAATATTTTGCACATATTGCAATGTTTGAAATAGGCACTTTGGCTTGCCTTCAGAGAAACACAGGGTGGTTTTAAACTGCCGGCTTTTGGATAGTGGTGAGTACTGGTACTACACCCATTTTTGGGATTTAAGAAAATGAATTCCCAACAGTTATGGGTTTGCTTTTGGCAATCAGCATTGCCACTCCCAATGGTTTCAGACTACTGTGCGGGTAGTCCAATGGTGGTTTTAGGCAGTGTCCTTCTGTGCCCATAACATCGGCAAAAATGGGTGGCAGCCTATTCTTCCTGCATTTCCCTGTGCATTTTCTGGGAAGCTCTGGCCATCATGATGTTTTCATGTCAGTACTGCACAGTTTTGAGGTAGGGCTCGGATGCATGGGTAAATACATCCCACATAACGTAGGAAGCCTTTTGGGATAGCTGCCTTAACCCCAAGTCTGTGGGTCTCCAACTTGCTCTTTTTAGGGTGTGGTTACAAGTTAAAACCCTACTACGGGACGCATCATGATTACGATAGGGCAGGTTCATTCTTTATGCACCTCAGCGCTCATATATTGTATTTTACTGTATTTATACTTTTTACTTACGCTTTATTTTTATTTGTATATATTGAATTTAATCTTGTTTTTGTTTGGTGTATTTTTACAAATGGCATTGCATTGTATTGTATTACGATGCATTATTAGACTTGTTGGGGTAGTATCCGATGTTCATGATCGCTATTTATGTTTTATCTTTTATGTTCTGTATTTTTTGTATGGTCTATGAGATACATACATTTGTGTAAAATCCTAAATTTAGGATTAAATCACAATAAAATATAAATATTATTAGTAAAGGGACATAGCAGTAACGTCATCATGCACCCAACAGTTAACCCAATAAGGTGCTTAACACAACAGCCCCTAAATGTGAAAATAAAGGTCTGCATTACAGGATGCCACTCTCCTCAAAAGGCCTTCTTGCCCAAATGTAGCATTTTCCTGTCTAAATCTGTGAGTCTGGATTTTTGCCTTTTGGGATTTTGTTTTTGGACTGCTCTGGATATCTACCATGATTTATGGATACAGGACCCCTTTAGTCATCTGTCCTTGTGCTGCTGGGTCAGGTTACTGTGCTGATCTCTACCAGGCCGGTTTTCTCACCTATGGACTTGATACTGCTTGGCTGCTTTGAGTTCCATCTAGGTTCACTGTCCTCTAGTCTGCGCTTCAAAGGTAGAAATAGGTACAATGAGGGGGTGTGAGCAGACCCTTGTGTTCGTATTGATTGTTAATCCTTTCTCCTTCTTTCTTCCCTTTAGCCTTGTAGTGAGCGGTGCGGCTCACCCTACGCCTTTTCACCTGATCTATGCCCTCTGTGCCTTTATTCCATCCTGTTCATGGGGGTGCCGGGGAAAGTCTATGGGCCTCATTACACGGATGGCGGTAGGGATTTACCGGTACCGGTAAAATACCGGTACCGGTAAATCCCTACCGCCTTACTACGAGGTCCCTTTGCGGGTTGGGGGATTTAACGCCTGCTTTTTGCAGGCGTTAAAATCCAACCCGCCAAGGGACCTCGGAGCTAATTACGGCACCGCAAAATTGCGGTGCCGTAATTAGCGCCTTCCCCATTCCCATAGAGCCCTATGGGGCAGAAATGGGAATGGGGAAGGGCAATGGCGGAAAGGGGATTTACCGCCCCTCCAACCTTAAAATGGGGCGGTAAATCCCCTTTCCGCCAAGGCGGTGCCGATATTTTACCGGCATGAGCCATGGCGCTAATAGCGCCATGGCTCACCGCCTACCGGGTAATGAGGCCCTATGACCCACCGGGATACACCCAGTCTGATCCTGAAGGTATTTGACAGAATGAGTATGAGATGATATGATATGGCATATATATCGCGCCTATACACAAGTGTTTCAAGGTACGACGAGGCAAGGAAGGGGAACAAAGGGAGGACGGACAACAATCCTACTAGGCTAGGTGTCATTCAGATCACGCAAGTGCGTGGGAAGGGGGCAGGGACAGTGCAGTACATGGGAATAGATAATAACAATAAGTAATTGACAGCAGCAGGTGGCAAGTGCATGGGTAAGTGCAGACATCCGGTGTCAAGAGCTGGTAGGGGGACTGTAGGGATACAGAAACAGTCCACAAGTGCGGGGGTTGGCAGGCGGGCAGTGCAGGTGTGATGCTGCTGGTGGAGGGACCTGGGCCTGAGATCAGAGGGTGCCCAGGTGGCCAGTGCAGTTCCGGTTACAGCCAGGAGGTCAGCAGGGGAGAGGAGAAAAAGCAGAAGCAAAGAGAAAGGTTTTGAGGTGCTTCCGGAACCGGAGATGGTTCTCATCAAGCTTAAGGGAGGCAGGGAGGCTGTTCCAGAGGGAGGCACCAGCCGAAGAAAGAGATCTACCACCAACTCGTTGCTTGGTGAAGCGACTGACCCTGAGGGAGTTGGAGGCGATGAGCGAAGAGCTCAAGAAGGAAGATATTTAGGAAGAGAGAGTTGAAGGTATTGAGGCCCCAGACCCCAGATGGCCTTGAGGACGATGCAGAGGGTTTTGAACTAAAACCTCACAGCCACTGGGAGCGAGTGCAGAGATTTCAGTCTTGGAGAGATACGATCCCTGGACTTGAGGCCAAGGACAAGTCTCCCAGTCCTGTTCTGGATAAGTTGCAGAGGGCGTAGAGTAGAAGCAGGCAGATTTAGGAAGAGGCGGTTGCAATAGTCCGGCCTAGAGAGAACCAGAGCTCTGGAGACTGTGAGCTTCTGGGGGAAGGAGAGGAAAGGAAGAATACCTCTGAGGAGGTGCAGCTGGTAGTGTGACTTCTTAGAGACATCAGAGATGTGAGGAGAGAAGGAGAGTGTGGAGTCGAAGATGACTATGAGGTTTTTATCCTCGCGGGTGGGAGCAGGAAGAGGGCCAAGAGAGGCCTGCCAGAGAGCTACAGGAAAGGAGGGAACGGGTGTACCGATGAGGAGAATCTCAGTCTTTCTGGCATTAAGGCAGAGGTCATTGGCGGCACACCACTCCTGGATAGCAGACAGACAGTCAGAGATGAGAGAAGTAGAGGAGGGGGCCGAGGGTAGCCTGAAAATGAGCTGGGTATCATCTGCATAGCACTAAAAGTTGGGGCAGAGAGCAGCGATGTGGTGGGCAAGGAGTGCCAGGTATTGGTTGAACAGCCAGGGAGAGAGTTTAGACCCCTGGGGGACACCACAGGTAGAGAACAAGATAGGGTCGGTTAGAGAGGAAAGAAGTCAGCCAAGCTGGAGCCTGACCAGTGATACCCAGGTTATCACAGAGACGGTTGAGCAGAAAGGCATGTTGACAGTGTCAAAGGCAGAAGAGAGATCAAGCAGGATGATGACGCAGGGGGTGTTAGAGTCAAGGTTGGAGAGTAGGTCTTCACGGATGTTCAGTAGAGCAGTTTCCGTGCTTCTGGCAGCTCTGAAGCCATACTGATGATCATGAAGACAACCAACAGATTCAGTGTGGAGATTAAGCTGGGAGATGGCCAGTTTCTCCAGGAGCTTGCCCAGGAAGACAGTGATGGAAATTGGGTGATAGCCGGGCAGGAGGGGTCGCAGAGGGTTTCTGAGGAGTAGTCTATACATACCCTCTTATCATGGAGGCAGATCCCACACACGATTCAGTGAGTGTCCTTATTCAGGGAGTCAGCACCTTGCGAGTGGACATGACATTGGAACAGACCTCTCTCAATCATAGAATAGACGCACTACAGAGCCATCAGCATGCTCTGCCCAAGGCTCAGTGAGTGACAGAGCAGCGGCACCTGGTGCAGCAGCCAGGCTGCTCCACTTCCTCTGGTTTTCCCTCACCCATTCCCGTTGGCTACACCTGAAACGTTCTGTGGGCATCCTATTGCATATAGGATTTTTGTGAATCAGTGCAAATTGCAAATCTTGCGTAGGCCATCGTCTTCCCAAATTCCACTACTTAGGCAATATTTATTCTGTCCCATCTAAGGGCATTGGTGCCACTTAGGCCAATCCCCTATTGGAAAAAGACCCAGTATTGCACGGCTATGAATCCTTGTTTTCGATGCTTTGTTGAAATGCCAGGATGTGGCTCTGCTGGATTTGTCCCATGGTCAACAATGTTCTTTTGTAAGTTGCACAGTTCAACCAAATTTCTGGAGAAACCTTGTGTTCAGACAGAAAGTAAGAAGTGGTTTTCTTTAAAGGCCTTTATGAAAATCTTAACGTTGCCTTACCAGTGTTTCTCTAGCTTCCTACTTAGCCCAAATTACTGGACCTAGTCCTTCAGGTATACACACTCATCTCAGAAAGAAGAGGCTTGTGATGGCAACTCTTCTTTAGGTTCCCACAAAAAAAGGAATCATTGTCCACAACTGAATCAGTGGATGCTCCCAAATCCATGCAAATTGGGTCTCTAAGAGGTGCTCTCACACAGGATGAGAGTGAAAGCTGATGAGGGTTGCATCTTTGTTTTAAATGCAGAAAAAGTGGGCATTACATTCATGCTTGTCCAGTCAAGCCTCCAAAAAAAGGTAGACAACCAGAAGACTTGTTCGTAGACTGTGCCTCTTGGGAGAGTCCTGCACACACTGTCCGATTATTCCTTTTGTGGCACATTAACAACAATATGTCTCCATGCTCACCTAAGAATCCCAGGTCCAATGTCAGCCAGGTCCTGTTTGATAAGACTTTTGGCTTCCTGGCTCGTCCTATCTCCGTCTGCTGAGATTCATTTGTGCAATTAAAACTTGCTTTTAACTGTAACACACTGAAGTGAGGCATTTATGTTCAGCACTGCTTTATAACGTATACTGGAAACATCCATCTTTTATCTGTTCATATGCATCCATATATATATATATATATATATATACTAACAAAACATGTTCTTAAAGGGACGTTATGGTTAAGTTGCACTACTAAAAAACCAGTGAAATTCAATAGAAAACGTTGTTACAGGAACGTTATGGTTAACGGTAAAAGCGAAAGCCCCCCGAAATTCAACAGTTATGGTAAGCTAAGCAACCATAACTCGTGCCACCTTTGTGCACTGCAAGGACTAACTCCCATAACATCAAAGATGCCATCACAAATCTCATTCATGACATCACTGATGACATCACATGTGCATTTAGTTTCAATAGGAAGCCTCCACAACGGATTGTTATTGTAATGCTGGGAGAAAACTCAAAGAATATTGGACGAACTGTAATGCGAGAAGTAGGTCATGGAGGAATGCATTGCTATACACGCCATTATATTACACACTTCTTCACTGCACATGAAGGAACTCATGTGCAAACATAGCCAATGGGCCTCATTACACGGTAGGAGCTAACCATGGCGCTATTAGCGCCATGGCTACCCCCTTACCGCATTCCCGGTCCGTGTTCCCGGAATAGGGACTTACCGGGTCATTTCGACCTTGGAGGACCCGGTAAATCCCCATTCCGGGAACCATTCCCCATTCCCATTCGAGCCCCCATAGGGCTCAATGGGAATGGGGATGGAGCTAATAACGGTACCACAATTTGCGGTACCGTTCTTAGCTCTAAAGTCCCTTAACGGGTCCCGTCCTTAACACCTGGTAAAACCAGGCGTTAAGGAAGGGACCCGCTAAGGGACCTTGTAGTAGGGTGATAAGGGATTACCGGCACCGGTGCCCTTACCGGTGCCGGTAATCCCTTAACGCCTCTGCACCATGCCTCATGGAAGTGTAACCTTCAAAATCTTTCCATGTTACACAATCAAATCATGAATACATTAGTTTTAGTGTCGGGTACTGTGAAACATGTAAGAAGTAGCTACCATTGCCTTTATAACTACATATTTGCTCTACTGCACAGGACACCTAAAGGCAGCATAATGCATACAAACATGACAAATCGAGATAGCTGGCACAGTAAGATGAACGTTGTAGGTAGGAAAAAGTATTCGTGCTGTGAAACGTCATAATGCCATGGGCAAAGTATGCCATTGGCACATGACAAAGAAATGCACAAATACACTTCTTTGCAATGTACCGCGCTGTCTCCATTGACAGAGCAAATAGAAAATGTTGCTGCCACAACGGTAGCTTCATACTGTGATAGAAACGTATGCAAGAGATCGGAAAGAAACGCATGAACTGGGCAAGTGCCTCCTTCATCGCAAACAGCACTGAAACTTGTGTAACATGCTGTGCAATGTTCCCTGCACAATGAACTACAATAATGTTGTCATGATTGTGTATCACACACACAAAACAAAATCGGGAACTTCATTGTACCTAGTCCATAGCACTACACATGTACATCATAGATTGGTAAATGAGTAGCGAGTGCACAGTGTTTTGCATTCACTTTCACTGAATGTATGTTGGCCTAAAATCTGCATGCTGTGCCTCATAAAACACACACCCATAACGGCACCCTCTGCATTTCTGTGAACAAATACACAGTGTAGTTCTGTCGGTCCGTACACACCACACTCACAAACTTTATTGCCCAATCCCGCAGCCTCTGCAGGCCCATTTCAATGGGCGTCATCTGCAAAAGGGGCGTTTGTACCACGTGCCACCATGCAACTATTGTGATATTCGCGGACTTTTCGTGCTGCCCATGCACGGGAGTAGGGGAATAACTTTGTACCAGGGGAGCGCACGTCATTGGTTGTGGTGGCTCTTAGAAGAACCTTACTTTTTTGTGTGCGTTTTTTTTTTAAAGGTGCTTCCCTAGAAACACTTTCTTTGCGGTTTTCATATGTGAATCTGTGTTTTCAACTTCAGCGCAAATTCTTACAGTAGGGTCTTCAGTGCAGTCTGTAGATTATGTACGAACATTTCATTGTCACTGGCCAACAAAGACATGCCATTTCCCTTGAAAAGTTGTATGCATCGGGAACCAATGTTCTCATTCTCACAGGAGAACATCCCAGCAACACTCAAAAAGTCACACATGCTTCTGTTGATGAGACCCCTTCCGACCTCTAGCTGGCGACAGGAAGCATTGGAATAATGTAAGGCGATTCTCTGCAGTATAATTGAGAAAAGCACCTCGGCAGTAGGAAAAAGGCACTGCACTGCTTTCATCAAAATCTTCAGTTGACTGAACACACAGGAGCAAGGCATGGAACCGAAGTGCATGACCACAACATGTACAGTTGCCGAAGAGGCCATGCGTCGACATTCTAGAAGCAGTCTGCTGAAACAGCTCGATTCCATACCACTCCACAAAACCTAAATTGCTAGATATGTCTTCTTGGAGGGCATAGACGCACAGATCTTCCACAAAGTAATCACCCATGATGAAAACTGTGCGTCTTTCCATGTTTGCCAGCCGCAGTACACAAAGTTCTGGAAAAATGAATGCCTCCTTTTCCTGGGACGCACACCCAGAGCACCTGATTGGCTAAAGACCATAGTCCCATTTCCATTGGCCAACATGGTGAGAAGGGCAAAATGTGGCACGTGCCTTTCCCCAATCACTGCGAGGGAGGTGCCCCGGTGAAGCAGGAGGACTCCTTCTCCCTATTGGTGCTCTTTTCTGTAACATATACCCTGACCACCTCATTGGCCAAAGGGCATAGTTCCATTTCTCTTGGCCAGCATGCTCACAAACGCAGAATGTGGCACGTGACTTTCCCCAAGTACCGCCAGGGCCGCACCCCAGTGAAGCCAGAGGAGGCCTTCTTCCTATTGGCACGCTTTCCTCTGACGCATACCCTGAGCAGCACATGATAGGGCAATCACTACAGTCCCATTTTCATAGGCCAGCATGGTGAGGAGCATCGAATGTGGCACATGCGGGTCCCCAAGTACGTCGAGGGCCGGTCCCCAGTGCAGCAGGAGTCCCTCTTCCTATTGCCGCACATCGTAAGCAACTCATTGGACAATCCCCACAGTTCCATTTTCGTGGCCGCCACCCACAAAATCCCATAGTATGGGGCGACTCTTAAAAGAGTCTGTTTTTTTTGTGTAGATCCTTCTACAAAAACCTTTTTTTGTCTGCTTTCAGTAGCTTTTGTGTTTTCTTCTACACACATTACTTCAGTAAACTCTTCACCGCATCCTGTAGAAGAGCAAACAAAACTGCTTCGCCAATGGATGACAACAAAATGACATTTTCTTGGAAACACTCTGCATGTCCACAAGTAATAAGGTCATTGTGGCGAAAGACCATTCCAAGAGCGGACAAAGAAGTGTACATGCTTCTGTTGATGAGACGCCTTCCTTCTTCTGGCTTGGAACATGAGCAGTAGGCCATACTCTTCGCGGTGTTGTAGATGAGAAAAGTACATGGGTGGTGGGAAAAGCATCCTCACGACATCCAGCACCCTCCTCAGTCTGCGGGACAAATGTAAGCAAGATAGGTCCCCCATATGCATGCTGCCGTAATAAATTACGATAACATCTACTACTGGAAACTTGGCGAGGTTTTTGCAAAGTGCATGTGTATCAATGAAATGGCACTCATGCACAGCATTCCACAATGAGTCCACTCCTTCCAAACCAAAATGGCCGTCAAAGTTTCTTTGCAGAGCACACTTGTGCACATCTATTACAAAGGGATCACCTACAGGCAACACAATACATTTCACCATGTCAGCCACCCTCAGTATGCAGAGTATAATCTGCAACCATTTCAAGACCCCTTCCTGTTAACCACACCCACTCTATTTGATTGGCTAATCCCTGAACTGTCATAGCAATTGGGCAAGGTGGTGTAAAGGGAAGATTTTACCACGTGCACCTCCCAAAGTAGTGCGTGGGTTGCGTCCCTGTAAAACTGGAACAGTCCTTCTTCCCTTTGCATTATCTTCTATGTAGCTCTACTTCATTAGGTTACTGATAAATAGGCTCACACGCCTCCACCAATCGCATTAAAGCCGCCATCATCGAACACTGTCACTGCTGTGCAACACTTGAAATGTACTGTTACACATTTACAGTACAAATGTCATGCCATTCCAAAGCACGTCCACTACAAAGTTACATTTTTCTCCATCTGCATAAATCCACATAGCCACTCAGGATGTGGCACGTGCCATCCTGAAAGTACAGCGTAAACCACTACCTTTTTGTGACAAGGGAGGGGGGTGGGTGTTAAACAATATGAAACTAGGCAGGGGATTCAGTCTTCCAGCGCATATGTTTAAAGTTTATTTTTTGTATTTTATCTTTATATGCGTTTCTGTTTGCCTGTCCTCACATTTTTGAAACATTCTGGTCAATGCTTCTTGCACAGTGTGAAAGAAAATGGCATTGCCAATGGCGCTCAAATAAATGCCATTTCTACAGAACCACTGCATATTTTGCGACCTAATGATCTCTTAGTGGGTGGAGAACATGCCAGCAGTTTGCATAAACTGATGCATAAATCTGTTTATAACACACCTTCCGACCGCTAGCTGGGGACAAATGACACCGTCATGGACCCACACTGCTCTTGGTGTTATGCATGAGAAAACCACTTTGGCGGTAGGGAAAATATGCATCACTGCGGCCAGCAACCTCATCAGTAGACAGATTAATCGTCCACATGACATGTAACCCAAATGTGCACTTCCATAGTGCACCACGACACAGTCCACGTTCATGACGGACGCCACATATCTGTAAAGGCGGACCATCCCACCGAAACTGCAGTCACCCTGACAGGCCCAGAAAGCGTCCACTCCTTCCAACCCAAAATTACCAGCAACGCCTCTTTGCACGCAACACCTGTGCAGATGGCGCACAAAGGTATCACCGACGATGTGCAATGTGCGTCTCTCCA
The DNA here is from genome assembly GCF_040938575.1 of Ambystoma mexicanum. Taxonomy (NCBI): domain Eukaryota; kingdom Metazoa; phylum Chordata; class Amphibia; order Caudata; family Ambystomatidae; genus Ambystoma; species Ambystoma mexicanum. The sequence goes on from NC_090932.1 coordinate 555,673,773, forward strand.
TGTCGACCACCCTCACGACACAGTATTGTGACGAAATGGTAACACCCCTTCCTATGAACCACGCCCTAAACTCCTAATTGCCTATTTCCCACAATTCCATTTCCATTTTCACCCTACTCATAATGGGAGGAAGTGCACGTGCGCTTTCCCATCTACAGTGAGGGCCACGGCCCAGTAAAGCTCTGACAATACTTCTTCCCTTTGCACAGTCACTTTTTGCAGCACTCCCCAAATTGGGTGCTGTCACATTTCAAAACATGCATGCACCAATCGCATTCAAAACCTCTACATTGCACACTGTTATTTCTATACACCACTCCTTTTTTACCATTAAACACTCTCAGTACACGTTCTATTTGATTGCAAAGCCCATCCACCAGAAATTTCTGCTAAAGAAGGCCATATTGCAGCATCCACAAACATCCTAACATGCCCCCAGCACACCTTTAGGTATGCACACAACATTACAACCCTTTCCACACCCACCGCAACACTACACATCCAAGAAAGCGACCATGTGCACCTAACATTATGCACAAACGTTACATACATAACGCCAGTTCTACCCATCTCCCCCAAACCATAAAACACCCATTCACGAAAATGTGTCACACTTAGCAGAAGCCACAAACATAGCGCAGCCTACACGCACCACCCCTCTGCACTACCATTCACATGCTATTGTGTCACTGCCAACCTATGGACACCACCTTCACAACATGGGCCCTACTTCAATAAATGTTCACGCAGCAGAGTAACCAACCGCATATAAGCTGCCCTTTACCCATACCCACTTCCATACTCACATTACGTACTCACTGCACTCTGTGGCCACACTACCCAACTTCTCACTGCACCATCTCCTGCCGCACACCAAATACTGTGGCCTGTTCCAACTATCACCACAACCATAGAATGCACAGTTGCTTTGTAACTCACTTGTCCCTGCTGTAGCATGTCGTCAATGTGCTCCACACATATTCTCCAAAGATCACCACCATGTGCCGCATGCACTGCCAAACCTGCATTGCTCCAGTGGGTCTGCTCCTTGCACACATTCTCCCCACCATAATTGAACAATACATGTCAGCATATTGCCAACTACCACTATGCACATATGCACCACTGGCACCAGCACTCCTAACCAACCTCAACACCACCATGGACATACACATCATTATGTATAACTGTTACCATAACGTATAAACATTACACTGTCTCCTGCACCACTACGCCCTTTGTTGCACATTCTATTCTCTTACACACTTCCACTCAGAAAGGATTGTTTCAGTGGCAACGTAAAAACAACATGTTTAGAACATTGCCCATACTGCAAGAATTGTGCACAAAGCACACTATCCAAGCACATATAAGCTGCCCTTCAACCATACCCTGTAACATACTGACAGTATACAAGCATTGCACCCAGTACCCACACAGCGTGACTTTTCACTGCAGCATCTTCAACCACAGAGCAACGCCATAGAGGTATGCAGTAACGAATTGCAACAGTTACCATAATGTACAAAGAAGACACTCTCTCCTGCATCCCTGTGCACTTTTAATCACATATTATGGGTGTACCCACTACCATTTACAAAGTAGTGTACCACTGCCAACCTACCCACAATCTATTTGCAACAATGGCCTATAACGGCTTAAATGGGCTCCACACCCATTCCTTACATGTCACCACTCTCTAACCCAGAGATCCCCAATGTGTAGCTTGGGAGCAACATGCTGCTAGCTGCACCCTAAATTGTTGCTCGCCAGTTCCTCTGGGCCATGGTGTGGAGGCATAGAAGGAGGTGCTGAAGGAATGAGAGCTCAGTAGTACTGTAGCCAGGACATAGTCCTGGACTGTGTAATAATGTTGGCCAATGAGCCTGCTATGGTTCCAGCTGGCTTATTTTTATACATGAGAGTTGTTTGTTGCCACCATGCAAATCAATTTTCAGTAAATGTCCTTACTTATTATAGTAGTGTCATTGTTGAAACCCTGTTATCTTACGTTACTTTGCCCGGCTAACAAATGTATTAATGAGTAAAATAATTGAACCATGTTTGTGTCCTGGAGAAAATAGTCATATTCTGTTCCTTGGCATAGCTAGCAGGTGCATAATGGACAAATAGGTGGCATGCATACCCAATCTTTCCTTTATTAAATAATTAGCATTCACTGCTTTTTGTACAAGTGAGGTTTGCGTTTGATGCCACCATGCATATCTATCTGTAATATTAATTTTGATGTCACCTATATTTATTATTACATAGTGTGCTAGTGGAAACATTTTCATTGTTTGATACTCTGCCCATCTGAGACATGGGTAATGGGCAGATAAGGTAAATGCATGCCACATTTTTCCTAATTAATTTGCCCTATATTCAAATCCAATTAAGTTACTATTAATACTTTTATACTAACAAGCCAATGAATTAATCCAAATACTTAGTTAACACCACCAAACAAGTCTATGAAGTGGTCATCACATGCTCAAAGTTTTGACCAATGTTTGCCACTAAGTCTTGTGTAAAATCCCTTTTGGGCAGAGAAAAGAAAAAGGAAAAGAAAGGTATTCTTTTTATTCCTAACCAGTTCACCAATGTGACATCCCACCAGAGCTTTAGAACGCACCATTTGCTATAACATTCCCAAATAATTTGTAGGCGTTAACCTCCAAAGCCCCATTGAAGTGTTGTTGAAAGCCTACCATGTAATGACCTGTAGTACTCAATTAATATTTAATCGTATTTCTCCATTAAGTTAGCAATATTTAAAAACATGCATCATATTTTTCATACAATTCACACAGAACAAGCACAAAATAAAAAAGCAACTTTAACATATTCAAACATGCTATACATAAAAGCTTGATCATTATAATTAATTATACAAATCATAGCTCCCATGCATTCCACGATTATGCAAAACAGAGAAACGTCAAATTAACAAAAAAATGAACCAAATTTTCGACTCCTTTTATGCAAGCACATTTTGTGCCTCCTCCTGCACACCTTCTTAATTTATGAAGGAGTGGGTACATTTAAACGTAGCATTACCACCAGCCTCCTGCCTTCTGGGGACCATAATTCATAGACTTCTTCTTGCAATCTTATATGTGTACGCAAGTCTGTATATAAGGCTAAGGAGGGCAACATATGTATATTTTGGACATCTACTCTTTTTTCCATTGGACAAGCTCTTGCTTTTGCAGCTTTTTTGAGATGACCTAATGTGCCATATTTAGTTATATCCCATCCCTATCCAAATGGACAGTGCTTTGCAACCGCCCATAACCTTAAGCAGCTTTCTTTACCAGAGAAGGCTCCAATCGCACTAGCACTGAAATTCCCTTCATGATTAGCAGACAATCCCAGATGTGCTTTTAAAAAATAAGTAATACATCTTAACTGGCAGAACACTTTTAAATTGAACACCCCCAATTCAGCTCATTAGATGCTACTAGGTGCATCTGCAGGGGTGCCTGCTATTTGGCACAGGAATTTATTTTGCAACTCATCCAGGACATGACAGTTTGAACCACCCTAGATTTTGCTGCCATAAAAATCATGGAACAGACCATTGACTTATATACCTCCAGGCATTTCTCCAATCAAAATGCCCCAAACTTGAAATAACAATGTAAAAAGCCCTTTAATCCTTAATGATGCCTTTTCAACTGTCTTCTTAAAATGATTGACGCAAGCACCACTCTTTGACAAATAAAAATGCGACTGCCCCCTCATCTCTACATTCATTTAAAAACTAGCTACAAGGTTTCCCCCTTTTCCTGAACACCATCATTTTTATTTTCATCATATTTAATTTCAAACTATACTTCCCAAAATAGTAACTTGTGTTTAGCAGGCCCTATTGGAGACTTGCCGGGGCAAGTTCAAAATAGCTGTGTCTTCTGCATAAGGAAGTATGCTATAAAATGCACCCTTCAGAGAGGGGGGATTAACTTTCCTAAGAGAAGTACTAGTATCAACATTCAAAAGGAATAAATCGGGGCCAGCTGACATCCCTGCTTTTCACCTTTATTGGTGGTGGAAAACAATGTATAATTCCCCGATCTTCTATATCGGACAGATGCTGAGATGTCTGCGTATCACCGTTGGATAAGACTTAATAAACCATTAGGGACCTGTAAGGGTGTAGAAGTAGGACTCAGACACAGTGGGCTCTTGTTGATTGGCATACACATTTATTGAAAGTAAAAGGGTGGGAGATTTGGGAAACTCCTGCCTTTCCATAAAGCTGAGAGAGGTTTCTCTATCTCAACCACATCTAAGAACACTGTCAGGATGTTTTTGTCTAAAGTAAATAGTTCACTCCAAAGCCTATTTCCATCCCTCACTAAACTATAAAAAACCAAAAAGGTCTTCTTAAATCAGAAGAATAAGTACATCCAATCAAAGTGTTCCAAAACCAAAGTTCCTAAATGGAAAACAAAGTTCCATAAAGTTCTTAGATATTTCTCTGTTACACAAACTTTGCAACACCCAGGGGCAATGACTCCCTTGCCCTGGTTCCTTCTCTTGTAGCTTCCAGATCTCTGCTTCTCTCCCTCTCCCTTTGGGCCAACTTAGTTCACTTCCCAGCCAAGTATGGTCTTTATTAAATTGCTCTGAGGTTTCCCTCCTTCTCATGGGATTGGGTCCCAGACCACTCATTTTTATGGTCAGGAACTGGGAGCCCTCGTCTCCCAAGTACTACCACGAGGAAGAGGACTTGTGTGGTTCTCGTGTAGTGGCTCCCAGACACCTCTTATTTGTATGCAGGCACTTGGAGCCCTTTCCTCCCAAGTACTGCCGCAAGGAGAAGGACTCATATTGCTTTTGTTTGGTGGGTACCAGACACTTAAGGTTCTCTTGTTGCGGAACAGACCTGGTCCACGTGCCTGCCAGGACCAGTGACTATGAAGATGCTGACTGCACCTTCTTAGTTTCCCACCAGCCAGCCTGAGCACTCCCCTACCTCTACGGAGACTTGTAGTGGGCTCTGGTCCACCCGGGAACACTGCAGTGTCAATCTTTCCATGGGCAGCATGGTCTTCCCTTCACACACTTCCCAGTCTTCAGAAACACCGGAAGCTTCTCTCTGCCAGCTCGCCTTCTGGTCCTTCCACTCTGTACTGGCCCTTGTCCTTCCAGCTCCCCTCTTGGCATCCTGGTGTGCTTTCTTGCACCTTCCTGTACCTTGCTGGCTCCTGCAGCTCCTACGTAAAGGACTAGACAACTTCTTCCTGCGTCTCTCCTCCTTTTGTACTCTACAGTGACCAATGAGCAGCCAGCAACAACTAGAGTGCTCATTGTGTTTCTTAGGAGTACTCTTACTGCCTTCTCTCCTGCTCTTCGTCCCAGTAATTATTCCAAGTTGTCTAGAATACTCATGTTGGTTATGCAGGGCACTCTAAATTCCTCCATGCATCTTCTTCGTCTCAGTGGTTGTAATAGTATATCTTTCAACTCTTTCCCATTCTTCCTCATCTCAGTAATTCTACCCGTGATCTCCCATGGGTCAGTTTTGCTCCTCATAGACCCACTACCTTCTAGGGAAATGTCAGGGTGACTATAAGTCATGAGCCTATTATGGAAGGGGTTGTTCTTAGGGTTATAGGACGGGGGCTACGGTCTGGTGATCGGCGGGGATACCGCATTCTCAAGGGTGGGTCATCCCTAGTCCCATGAGGTCTTCTCTCATGTGATCCTCTCCCTGTGCACCAACCCCAGGGGAACTATTGTACCGAGGATGCACAGCCATGGCCCCATGGGAATGGTCTCCCCCTAGGGGAGAAGGGGCAACATCCACAGAATCGTCACAGACCCCAATAAAATGAAAATTATGCCACACTATGTTTCTATCAATCAAATACTGCCAAAATCCATCCTGGAGTCCTATGGACTGCATTAGTGGGGACTGACACTGCCAAACAACCAGTTGGAATCCAGCTGTGATATCACCAGGCCAAGTGTCGATAGCGGTACCGTTGAACTCATAATAAGCCCCAATGTCCACATTTCTAATTTGTGTTGCAATCATTTGTCCGCTAACTGTGCGCTGATATGTTCCGTCGAAAAATTGATGTTGCTCACCATTTTATTTCATATGCCAATTTTGCTCATTGCGCACAAAAGGTTGTGGATCACTGCTCTAACCCATACACATTGAAAAATGCATTAATGGCGTGCGTGTCCTCAAGGCCTAGGCTCTTGAATGCATGGCCTACGGCTTACGGCTTACGGCCTACAGCCTTTGGCCATGCATCCAATAGTCTAGGTCTTGAACGTAATGCCACCATACATGTCTTCATATCAGCATCTGCGACAATCCACATATACACTACTGCCACCAACACTCCTACCCAACCTTTACACCACCATGGCGCTACGCAGCAACAAATGGCAACAGTTAACATAATGGGCATGTGGGCAGCTACCATTTTGCACAAACGTGCCACACGTAGGTAGCAGCACTTCACCTCAACTCGCCCACACCATAAAACACCCAATCACAAACACAGGTCACACTTACCAGAATGCACAGACATACCACATCCTCCACCACCTCTACCCACAACCATTCACAAACTATTGTGTCACTAACCACAACATTCTCACAACATTCGGCCTACTTCAACAATTCTGCACACAGCATAGTCCTTCAACACACCTACAGCAATGTAATGCTGCCATGCAATTCACCATTTCACCAACTACAACCATTGACATACACACCACTGCCACCAGCAGTGCACCACCACCTGTGCTCCCACCCAACCTATCTCATGTGCAATTCACTCCCCATCTGCAAATGACATGCAAACAGGTCACGGCAGAAGCTTAGGGACCGTTACGACAGCTGCCTCCAATCACCACAGAAAATATTAGCCTACATATGTCACATATAAACCACTTCTCACTCCCCCAGCCATTCCATCCTTTATGGCCACCAACACAATGCGTACGGTACATTTTCCAGACCCTGCCGCCGCCGCACTGTCCTCCGATACACCATGGCAGCTTTCCCCAAAAATGTTGATGCACAGCACGCTTCCCTCCAGCCAACCACAGGTCGTGTCCAAACTTCTTTGACACCACCCCATACCACGATCCAATGACACTTCGGTCCGCGGAGCGAACAGGAAAATGGGTCAGCAGAGTGGACCCAGATATCACTAATTTTTTGGGATGCACATTTCAGTGTTTTGTAACAAATTTACTGGTCCGGTTTCCACCGAACACACAAAAGCACGCTTTCCGGCCCAAGCCCCCGCTTCTGGCGCAAATTTGGTGAAAATTTGTCCAGCCGTTCGACCTGTAGCTGTGCGCAAAGGTGTTCCCCATTCAGTCTATGGAGAAAAAAAAATGTGGGTCCCGCTATAACTTCCCCCCACACGAAAACTCACCCACCTTGGCAAAAAACTTCAGAGCCGCTCATATACTTTTTTTTGCAAAGTTTGGTGAGGATTCATCCAGGGGGAGCGAAGTTATAAGCCACCGAAAAAGTGCTCTTTCTATGGGTTTAGCAACTTAACTATAACTACACGCCCGCTACCGCGGGCCGTGTAATGTATTGGCGCCTGCCGCGATCTATCTATTATAAGATTAGAGCTAGCTTCATGATCACTTTGCTGCTTGCATTTCCTCTGCATCTGTACATGTGTAAAATGATATGATATCTTCATCTGTTTCTGCGGCATAAGCGTCTGTCTGAAGAATTGCTTCTTTGGGATCCATATCTTTATGACTCCCTTCAGACATCCTGCTGATTTCACATGCTCATCCTTGTTCCATGTCATGAGCATGCACTCTCCACTTGGATTGCAATAGATCCATCTTCCCACATCTTTCTTATGGTTCTTCGGGTACAGGAACTTCGTTCCTTCAGGTGCATGAATACTGGCCTTCACAAAGTCTATGATCTCTTCATCTGTCAGATCCTTGGCCTTCCATCCTGGTTCAACATCAATCATAATCTTCATCCCTATAGCCTTCTTTGCTGTCTTCCTGCATTGTGAAATTATTTTCTTGATCACTCAAAATCCATGCAATACCAACACGATCAGGGCTCCAAGAAACTTGAACATATCTGACATCCATTGTGGAACCCAAGAGAAGAGTGATCCAAACCAACTGTCATCAGCAATGTCTTCTACTTCTTCTATCATCTGGCCATGGAGTTTCGTCAGCATGTCTATGGCCTCTGTCAAGGTTCCATTCTCGTCATCATGAGAATGTATGAACGTGCAACATGATTCTCCAATTTTTGCACAAACACCCCCATCCATAGCTGTGATCATGTCTAAGACATACCTATTCTGGAGAGTCATCAGTCTCATGTCTCTCATCTCTTCTATGATTGCATTGAATCCCTTTATGGTAGTGTTGATTTGTCTGCAGCAATTCCCATCTGGTTATCTGTAGCCACTTGGTATTTGCTCCAACTTGGATTCTTGGCATGAAGCTCAATGTGAACACTGAAGAAGTTTGGCTGAACAGTCTGTGTTCATATGGGATAGTATCAAAGGCTTCTATTGATTTGGCTGAAAAGTAGTTCTCTCTCTTTATTCATTTTATCAGCTCCACAGATCTCTTCTTCCTCGGGTGAGCATCTGCTTTTGGAAAACTGTCAAGATTCAGGTCACTTTTTGGAATCACTAATGCTGGAACATGGACTAATGTGCATATTCCTCCCCAGTCTTTAGGTAGCCTGAAGTAGGCCTTAGATCCACACGCCCAATAATGATCCATAATCACTGATGTTCCATGCATCATTCCTAATGTATCAAAGATGCGATTGCATTTTTGATTTTCTCCAACTTTTCTGGTACCATTAGTTCTGAAGCACAGTTTTGAGCTCCCCAAAGGCACTATTTGCAGGGGTCCTCCTCTGTCTTCGACCCATGTCAATAATTTAGAAAGTCTTGGTCACAATGATTTGCATACCTCTTGTACATTTACAATAGTTGATTCAGGACGATTAGTTACCATCTAGGCTCTGCAGATCACTACTCCTTTTTCCCATCCGTCTGGTGATAGCACTGATCCCCAGATATGCATCTGGCCTCTGTTCTTCCAAATTCGAATTTCATCTGCAGTTTTTCCTACGATCTCCAATTTCTTGTTCACTTCTCTTCTAATTTCTGCTCCTTTTACTCCAGATTTCTCGTATCTGATCACCAGTCTTCTCGTCTTTGCATTGTTTCTTGTCTTTATATCTTGGATGTAGTCATCTTCATCTGGATCTGTCTTTTTAGTTGCCTATTTGAGAGAGGCATCTTGACCCATGAACTGGCCTCTTGTTTTGCAAGGTGCCACATGTGACAGACAATGTGCTGTTTGGACATCTATTTCAACAGCTATGAAGATTTTTGACTTCCCCATGCTCTATGGCAGGAGTGCACATACAAAGAATTTCTCCTTTGAAGTTCTTCTCCCAACTTTCTTCGTGTGTTGGTATCATAGGTTATTTCCCAAGTGTGCTGTGCTGTCTAGGTAATCATTTAATTCATGATTATCTTCCTGTGTGCTTCTTTTAGGTCTCATTCTTTTCATATGAGCTTTCATAATCATATCACAAAGTGTACCCATGTAGCTTCTTCTCACTGAATTAGTCACAGGAACATCCGTCCGGGTTCCCTGTATTGGAGAAAGTTCAGACTGTCTCATCTGTTCAGCAGCCCATTTAGGCATGAAAATGTCTCTCGTAATCTCCATCTGGGACTTTCTTTTAGGACTTGTTTTTGGGTCAATTGTCAATGGACCAGGTGTATTTGCATTTGTCTCTCGTGTATGCTCAACTTTTACGACCCCTTTACATTTCCTGGTTTTCCCAGCCTGTCTCTGGTGTCTAGAAACAGTCTCTAAGACACGTTTTATATGTGAATTATTACTAATGACATCCATTTCTAGTTCAGGCAATTTGCTATCTTTCATTGGTACAGGAATAACTACATAGGGTCTAGGCCTCCTAGTAGTTGCCACATGTACAGTTTCCTTCTGCACAGAAATGTGCACAGGAGTGTTAGCTCCATGTCCACCAATATAAAAGTTAACCTACAACATCTACTTCTTGTACAACGTGCGCGCCTTTCTTCATGCGGCAGAATAATGTTGCGATTCAGATTACCCATCTTGACCACCTAAGGAAGAAAAAACGTAATCTTTAATGTTTCAGCATGGTGAACTGCTTCTCGAAGCTACCGTCTTGATCCAGCAAGTTGTTCTTGATCAATTGTCTGCTTACTGGATGACGAAAACACTGTCTCTGTATCTCTGGAATTAGTCTTTCACCAGTTAAAATGCAGACGCCTCTTTAGAAGAAAAACAACCTCAGTAAATCTTATACAATCTGTATGACATAGATTATCTCCCAATCTGTGCCTCGAATCTGCTTCAGTCTAGACGACATATCGAATTTCTTTCAGTAGGAACTAAAAGTCTTTTCTTTATCAGCAACTTCGATCTGTCACTCTGTGGAAAGTTTGTACACGACCTGTGATTTCTTTCAGAATAGATGCTCACTTGGATAATGATAGCTTCCAGGATCACATTCAGATTTGCAGTGTTTCTTGGATCTCTGAGAAAGGTACGCACATACTTGTCTTCCAACAAGGTGTGTATATTCTTCAATTAGACGAAAGAACACCACACTCACTAGTCTATGGGCTGCTTCGTTTGATAGAGAAATGTGTACTCTCCTCACTGTATTCAAGTAATTGCACGAACTGTTCAGTGATGACTATGAGCAATCTTTTTATAACTTCTTCATTCTTAGGATTTTTTTAAAAGGCTGGAATGCGGATGGTTCTCCCCACCAGCGAAGGACAATTGTGCAGTACTAACTCAAAATAGGTGAGAATGTTTCTAGTAAGGTCATCACTGGGTAACACCATAAGTAAATCCAAACAGGAACTTTGTGTTAAACGAATCTGGGTATTGTACCCTTTTCCAATGGCTGTGTCCACGATCAAAATCTGGCATAACCTGCTTCTTATCAAGGCTTAAGCATGCCTCAGTCCAAAGTCAATTAGCTACTGTGGCATTAAGAACAAAAGGATCTTCCCTTAACCCTGCAACTGAGATGCACAGAGTGTTTGAATTTGTATTTCTTGTCCCTTTTATAAATGACTTACAAGGAGAGTCCCAAACCAAGCCACAGTCCACAGTCCACTGGGTTCTTTGTCCTTCTACTTGTCAGCTTCTGCGTCCTTCTTCCTTGTCATAAATCTTGTCTGCACCTCCTGTGGTTCTTTCCCGATGCTTGTACTTGGCTTGTCGTGTAGGGGTGTAGTCTTTCCAGCAAAGATTTTCACATCTCCCAGAAAAATCCAGGCACGCCTACGATGCACTTTGACAGCAGATGGCTTGATATCTTCCACAATAAAAAGACCACAAAAGCGGGGCTTGTCCTACTTTTAGAACCGCATCTCCTGGGAATAGCTTGGGAACAGAAAGTTCTTTAGATTGGTTTGTTGAAGCATCTCCTTCTGTGTTCTGTACTGCTCTACACCCTTGTCTCTGCAGCTGTCCTGAAAAGACAGAGATGCTGGAAATCATACAGTTCAAATAATCACGTTATTCCAATCCTAACAGTTCTGATGTTGGCTGAGCATCACTTCTAACTCTGGATGGCGGCATTAGGGGTGTTCTCGTTCGTCTCTTGTCACAATTTCGTGGGGCGTGAGATGGTGGTCAGAACCTGGTTGGTTCCTCAAAGCATATAGTGCCAGTGGTAGGCAATACAACCACCCCTTCTTCAAGGTATGCTTCAACTTGGGTATTCTTTCTTTAAGCAAGCCATTGAGCTTCTCACAAATTCCATTTCCTTGCGGAGGATAAGCCGAAGAAAACCTGTGCTTAATACCAAGTAACAAACTAATGTTCTGAGTGTGTACATAACCCTGCTTCTATCCATCTTGAGAAAGGACACACTATAATGATCAGGTATCTATAACCATTACATACTTGTATTATGTTGACATAGTCGATATGCAAGTGCTGAAATGGACCATTAGGTCTCGGAATGACTCCCCTACCTGTGCGCATTGTATGCCGAGACGTGAATTGCTGACACACCATAAAGTTCACTATCCAAAATACAACATGCTCCATCAAATTTGGCACAAACCATTGCTCAGCAATAGTTGCAGCAAGATTCTCCCTAGTTGTATGCTCAGGGTAGTGTAGCTGTTCTAACGCCACCCTTAATAAGGCTACAGGCATCACCGGTTTACCAGTGCTGTCCTGTTTCCACAATGCTTCAGAGGGGTTTAAAGAACACCCTATTCGTGACCACAAATTATTTTCCTCTTGAGGTGCTTCCCCCTGGATTTCCACTAACTGCATTTTAGACAAATGGTTATATTCTTCAGATACAGTCATCATTACAGTAATTCTTTAATTTACATCACAAGTTTGAACATTCATCATCCCTATATCCGTAGTTGGTATGCGTTTGGCCTCAGCGTCTGCTGCTTGATTTCCATGTGAGATAAAATCTGCCCCTTTAGTATGGGCTGCACATTTGATGACTGCAATGCCTACTGGGAGTTGTAGTGCCTTAATAAGCCTATCAAATAAGACGGCGTGTTGTACTGGCGTGCCGTCTGCTTGGAGGTAGCCCCTCCTTTTCCAAAGTGCTAGCCCTGCGTGCACTGTTGACATCACATAGGCAGAGTCGCTGTACACTGTTACTTCCTGGTCTGCGTGACTTTCGATCGTAAGTATTAATGCCAATAATTCTTCAGCTTGTGCTGAATAATGAGACGGCAATCGAGTACTACTAAGCACCTGAAATTCCCCATTAGTTGTGTGCTTTACCACAGCGGCACCTGTATACCTTTGTCCATCATTATGATCGATCCTTGTAGAACCATCAATAAAAACAATCTCTCCTACTGCTAATGCATTCTCCTTTATTCTAGGGAGTTCATTGCAGAACTCTTCATAGATCGCGTACAGGCTCTCCCTCTGTCATTGGTTTAGCTATAAACATGTCTGGATTCAATATTTTACATCAGACTATTTTGATCACAGGGTTTGATATAACTACCTCAAAGGCAGAAGCCCTTTTATTTTTCTAAGATGGCCAATAGTGCCTGCTCAACAAATAACGTCATGGGGCATCCCATCACTATGCTTGCAGCTTTCTCTATGGCGAACGCAGCGGCTGCTAAACTTTGTTCGCATGGAAAATGACCCCTCATTACTGGGTCTAAGATTCTGCTGTAATATGCAAGGGGCTTGTACCGCAATGTGGTTCTCTGCGTAAGCACTGCTGTCATAACAGTGCCATCTGTATGTGAGAATAAAAAGAATTCCTCCGCATAATTGGTAATCCCTAAAACTGGAGCCGTGCAAATTGCTTTTTTCAGTTCGTCAAACCCGTTTTCCATCTCCTCAGTCCACACGATTTTCTCTTGCGTTGCCTCTGCTATCTTTAGGGCCTGCAATAAGGGCCTAATATATGAGCTGTAGTCAAATACCATGCTCTGACATAGTTACATAGTCCCAAAAATCTCTGCATGTGCTTTATCGTGTGTGGCTTGGCTGTTTTCAAAATAGCCTCAGCTCTTTCAGCTGCAACCTTTTTCCTTTCATGCGAAATCAATTGGCCTATGTACAACACTTCCTGTTGACAATATTGTAACTTTTATTTGTCAACCTTATATCATTTGTCAGCGAGTATAATCATCAGCTGGACAGAATCATGTCTGCACTTTTCCTCTGAGATGCTACAAACTAGAATATCGTATATCTATTGTAACACAATGCTTTCTAAAGCAATATTGCTTAGGTCCATCTGAAGGACTCTATTGAAAATTGATGGGGATTCACAGTACCCCTGGGGTAATCGAGCGCTTTTCAGGCGACTTTGTCTGAACGTAAATGTCATCAGATCCTGCGAGTCTTTATGCAATGGGATTGAGAAAAATGCGTTTTTCAAGTCAATCACCATGAAATATCATGCGTCAACAGATATATTACATAGGATTGTACATGGGTTCGGTACTAGAGGGAACTCGGCCTCTACAATTTGGTTTATCGGCCTAAGATCTTGTGTTAGTCTCCTAGACTCCCTTCCTTTTTCTCACAGGATAAATCAGAGTAGCACCTGGCGACTCTGACGTCACCAAGATACCCTGGTCCATCGTAATGGAAATTGTCTTAAAAATACCTTATTCTGCCTCTCGAGACATGGGATATTGGCACGTAAAATTGCTCCTGGTTTCAATTTAATCTTTATAACTCCAACCACCTTCAATAGGCCTACTTCATAGGGGTTTGTGGTCCATAATGAAACTGGCACCTTCGCCATATCTTCGTTGAAATATTCAGGACGCTTTTTGTGCTAGCCTCCTTTTCTGAGGAACTTCTCTTTCAATTCCTCTTACCCAATAAGTAATGTTCATCTCAAATATCACCTCATCGTCAGATGGGTGATCCCCAAACAGGTCTTCATCAGTGACGTCAGTCAATCTGTAACCTTCTCCAATGGCGATTACTGCGCGCCACTGTCTTCCCTCATCATCATTGCCAGCAAGCAAAGCCATTTCCCAGTGCACTATGTCTGCTTGTATCCTTAAGGGAAAGACTCGTCCCTTTTCCTCGAACATAGGTATCCTTGGCCTAAACAAAAATTAATTGGGAGTTCTCATCGTTCTGTCTGCCAGTCCTGGCAACCATGACATTAGAATGCGGACCCCATACTGAAAGATCTCTGGTTCTAATGGAATTGCTCTTATAGCTATTTGTCCTGCAGATGCCATGATAATTTCGCACATGTTTACATAATGCATACCTGACATTGAACACACTATACCTTTGTTAGTAAACAAGATTTTCAGATTTTCATATTTGATTTTGTCATTAAATCTAGTTACATTATATTAACAGGTGTTTGCCTCGAATATAGCAGTGGCACCTCCATGTCACATTCTCCCATAGTAACTGGTAATTCTTCCGTAAAAGGAACTCGACTTGTAGCTCCTGTGAATCCCTGAGTATTCATGGCATTGCCAGACATTGCAAAGTTTCCTTCTCGTATAAATGAGTGCGTTGCACCTGTGTCTACTAGAAACAAACATTTTTGACTCCTATATTGACGTCCACCCTTGGTTCCTCATCGGGGTTTGGCATCACGGATAGTATGGAACACATCAGGTCTCCAAAGTGAGCTGTCCTATTGTGGCTACAGCCTTGTCCCATCATTCGTAAAAGTATTCCCTCCATCAATAGTGACACCCCCTATTCTAGGAGTTAATGACTGCCCTGTGTTTGTGTTCTGCTGAAGGTGCATAGGTGATTGCTGCGACTGTCCTTGTGGCGGGTTACCTGCTACCTGCTGTGGTTGCAAGCCTTGCTGCATTCTCGCCGCTTGTTGCTGCACTGTTTGATTCTGCACAAATCCATCTCCATTCTGCTGTGAATATGCAGGTGGATTTGACATCCCCCCCTTGAAAAGTGTCCATTTTGCATGAACCCTTGACTTTTAAACGTGCGAAACAAATGCCCTGTCATTCCACATGTCCAACATGCAGACTGTGGTCTCCCGATGTGCCCATTTTGCATACTCAGAGAACCATTCTGCATATTTTGAAACCCACCTTGGTTATTCCGAATGTTTCCTTGATTACTCTGCCAATTCCCTTTATAACCTTGCCAACCTCATCCTCGAAAATCCCCTTCCTCGTGGAGTAAATCCACTATTGTTTTGATCAAACTGTCTTTGATTATTCACCTGCGGCATGTTTACTGCATGCTGTGAGTTCGACCCGTCTACGGTGGTCAACATTGCCCCTTCAACGGTGTACTTGGATAGTTGTTTCTGCACCAACTTCACCAACTCGCCTTTGCAAGCATCGTCTTTTTTGCGATTCTTTTCTTGTAGGAGTCTGCATTAATGCACAATGGTCAGCTGAATTTCCGACCATGGTTTAGCCTCTATCCCCACTTGAGCTGTTTCTGTACTGGCTCTGGCAGCCCTTGGCATAATATATGGCAGAATACTGGTATAGATTTCCCCCAAGATTCATGCATTTCCAACGGCCAAGATTCCTGAAAATGTTGAATGTAAACCAACGGACCATCTCCTTCCTTCATCTGTTTTGTCATTATAGCTCCCATATCGGACATGTCCGGATATAATACTCGAAGTGCTTTCCAGACTGCCGCTCTACAGTTATTGAACGGTGCTCCATCGTGAGCGGTGTTGACTGTAGTCACAGCAGGGTACCCTGCCCTTGTCCACATGTTGTTAGAGGATTCAATTCAACACTACAGCTAAGTCAACGCCTAGTCTATAATACTGAATGAAAACCCTTATTGATATATCTTTATGTCCAGTTCATGCGTTCTGGATGACTACCCCTATATAACACCCCTCTCTTGGAATCCCCCTGACCCCACTGAGCCAAGAATGAGTTCTGTTTTGCAAATTAAAAGGTTTATTTGATAATTTAAACAATATATATTATATCACGCTTTATAATAAATTAATAATTGAATATCACACTTAATCTGATATGATAAAGATTAACAACGGAGAATCTGGCACTAACACGCTTCTCTATAATCAATAAGGAGTTGACATGAAATGGATAAGGTAGCACAGTGGTAAATAGGTACAGAAGTATAATGTGGTAGAGAATGCTTTACAGGGTTCAAGGAAATGCAAGGTTGAATGAATGAAATGCAGTATAGAAAATACTCAATATGATTTCAACAAAACAATGTAATCACTTTTCTCTGGCAATCCCCTCCCCCCCTTGATACAATGCAAGGAAATGGAAGGAAGCACACAGTTCTCAGAAATGCGATCAACTGTAATTCAGTTCACCCCAGCAAGCTTAGACTACAGAAGTTTGAAAACACAGGCCCAAATTGCTTTGATATGTGCTGGCAATGAATTAAAAAAATATGCTAAAATGCTTTTAATTCCCTTTCAGAGGTTCAGGGTGAATGGTATCTAGTTAATATTAGCTCAGGCTCACTCTTGCAATGATTCAGGAATGATTAGCAGGTTAAACGAATTTCTGGCAAATGGAAGGCAAGCAGCAGCTGTTTTTACACGAGGAGAAATTTGCAAATCGCGGTAAAATTCGCGGATGCGTGTTCCACGATTGCGGTAAAACTATAGGGGGAATGCGGTTCTAGGTTCGTAGGAAAGCCACGATTTTAAGCTTTCAGATGAAAGTTATTGCAAGTCTCTAAGACAAACGGTCGCGGAGATATGAGCGATTTTGTGAAGGTCGTTTTTCAGATTTGAAATTTTAAAAGCTCAAAATGACAAGTGACAGATTTTACTAGAAAATGACAAGTGACAGCTATGCAAATGACAGGTGACAGTTAGGAGGCAGTTCTACTTAGATTAAAATAGCTTGGATTATATTATTTTAACTAAGAGATTTGTTCTGCACAGTTTTCTAGGTACTCACACTATATTCTTGAGTGAAATGGGCCTCGCCATGGATCTGGTCAGGTTTTAAACTCGCCTCTGGTCTCTGCACTTCACAGTGATCTGGGTCTGCTCTCTCTCTGGATTCTGAAGATTGAGGGATTTAAAGTCTGGATCTTTCTGCACAGCTTTCTCTGGAGATTGATGGAGGTAAAGTATGGATTTTCCCGGCAGAGCTTCCAGCTGCAAATGGATTTGAAAAATCTCCACCTAAGTTTCAGTGGTCCATTTATATGTTCTGCAAGTGGGTGTGTGTGTTGGTCATAACTAAACTTGCCCCTCTCCCTTGTCATTGGTCCAGCTTTCATTCCTCACTTGATTGGGGAAGGAACTGTGAGTCAGAGTGATGTCATCCATTTATGATCTCTTGAAAAACCTCCCCTGTCATCTGTGCACCCAAATCTATATATGATCAAAATACATATTTCAGAGTTACACAGTTGTTTGAAATTACATATACATGGTGTGGCTGAATTTAGCCATGTCTCTGTCCAAATCTGCTGTTTCTAAGAGCTTGCATTCAGAAATGGCACATAATTGACTTTTTAACTGATTTTTCAATTTCTGACATTGACCCAACTTTACATACATGTGCGCAGGGAGTATGGACATTAACTGATGAAGTTTCATATTTTTAACATGCATACATTTAGAGTAATATCCACTTTTCCGCTAACACCCCCCTGAACATACCACCGGTTCTAAAAACCTCTTAAACTGTGGGCAGAAAAATCACAAGAATTATGGTATCATTTATAAAATGTTCACATGTCCGCACCATGAGTTATTCATCTTTTTCTAAACAATATTCTGGCTACAAAGGGGTGTGGTTTCCCAGGTCACATGGTGGAAATACTGGTTTATCCAGTTCTGCCAAGCCAGCTTGCTCTCACAGGCAGTGCCCCTCCCAGCTTCTGCCAAGAGGAAGCTACATTTTACGACCGCTGTAATAAAACCTTTGCCTGAGTCAAGACAGGCTTTGTTCAGAGCTCCTGTAGAGCACAGGTAATTCAATTATCAGATAGATGGCATATCCTTAGTGTGGCCAGCAAAAGGCAGATGGGCCTGGGAACACAGTTGTGACTCAAGTTTCACTCCTGATGGGGGTAGTTGCCAGGCAGAATCAAGTTCCTTAAGCCAGACTTTCAGCTAACTGTCATGTTTTTTGTTGCTTTTTAAATTAACTTGCAATTTTACACATGCAGCTAGAATGCTGATTCTAAGTGCAAAACTATGACATTTCAACAGTTACAAAGGCATGTGACACCAAACATAGGTCACTCATTTAATCTAAACATTTTCGATTTTAGTGTCTTTAAATCCAGTGCAACTTAAACTGCTGACTCCATAGCAGTTTTGTTATAAGCATTGTTTTGGGCTCTTCATTTCCCCGATTTTGTAAGCACACAAAACCTCATTCTGCCAAATGTCTGCTGGTGTTCAGTGAATATTTTGCACATGTTGCAATGTTTGAAAATAGGCATTTTGAGCCTGCCTTCAGAGAAACACAGGGTGGTTTTAAAACGCCGGCTTTTGGATAGTGGTGAGTACTGGTACTGCACCCATTTTTGGGATTTAAGAAATGAATTCCCCACAATTCTAGGTTGCATTTGGCAATCAGCATTGCCATTCCCAATGGTTTCAGACTACTGTGCGGGTAGTCCAATGGTGGTTTTAAAGCGCTTTGAAGCTAACCGGCGCTACTGTTTTTCCTTTGGCAACCCATTTCCCTCATGGCAACCCGGCCTTTCATTCTCGCACTGGTGGGTGACAAGTGAGGCAACCATTTTGGTGTGCGCACAAACTGCACAGCTTTCCTGGATTTCGGCGCACATGTGGGTTTTCCGCCATCTTGAATTTTCTAAGCCCACAGCACCAAATGTTGTGGCATGATAGCTTAAACGTGGGTCAGGACACCCAACAAGCCCCCCACGCGACTGCACTTTGAATTTGAGTCGATGGGGAGTCGCGTGGCCAAGGGTTTTGACCCACGCACCGGTCTGTCCGCATAATCTTCTTCCTACTCTGTAGATGGCACAGTTCAGCATCTTCTTCTCCATCCGGTACTGATCGATCGGTCCTCCTCACCGGTCCTGATGGGAATATTGGGCGGTCCACTGGGCCCATTGGATCTTCGTTCCCGGTCTCCGGATCGTCCTCCTTGGCCCGTCTCCAGGTTTTCTTTCTCCTAGGACGACAAAGGAAGAGCGGCAATACCTACTCATAGACGTTTTTCCACCACTGTTGAGATGGTGGGACAGCATATGCATTTCATCATGACGAAACATTACATTCTTATTTTGATAAAAAACAGTATAACTAAGAGACAGTTTCATGCAAATCACAATATTTTAGAGACTAGATGTGGTATGTTTTATGATTGGAACAGAATTAGTCTGAGACAGTACCCGCTAGGATTCCAGAGGATTCCTCCAGTTGTTGCAGAGTGTGCCTGGGATGGCAACATTTCAACTGGTTTATGTGGACCCACTTGTCTTCCCCCTCTGCCGAAGGACCTTTGGGGATGTGGATTTTGTAGGCCACAGGGGAGATCTTGTCGATGATCTCAAAGGGTCCCTTCCATGTAGGCAAAAATTTGCGCTGCTTGGCCTGGTTCCTTTGGAAGTTGTATAGATAGACCCGGTCTCCCACCTGATATTCCTTCCTGGAAGTTTTCAGGTCATAATGGGTCTTCATGCTATCAGCCGATCTTTCTAGATTCCGCTGAGCATAAGCAAAAGCATGTTGGAGGTGTTTCCTTAAATTCTCCACATACTCATGAGTAGTGGAGGCATTTATTAGTGTCTGCTCTTGGGTCCTGTAGAGCAAATGCTGAGGAAGCACCATCTTGCGCCCAGTTATCAACTCAAATGGTGACATTTTGGTTGCAGATGAAGGGGTAGATCTGATGGCCATTAGGACCAGAGGTAATCGGATATCCCAACTTGGCCCAGAATCTGCCACAAACTTCTTTAATATGCTCACAATTGTCCGGTTATATCTCTCTACTGCCCCAGAAGAAGCTGGTCTATAAGCAATATGCAGCTTTCTCTTGACCCCCAGTATCTCCCACATCTTTGTCATTACTTCACTGGTGAAGTGGCTACCTCTGTCTGACTCAATCCTTTGAGGTAGACCAAAACGGGAAAAGATGTGGTTAATCATCAAGGCAGCTGCAGTTTCTGCCTTGCAATTTGGGGCTGGGAGACATTCCACCCACTTGGTAAACAAGCATGTCACAGTCAACATTTACTTATTCCCCCTAGCCGAGCGAATCACAGGGCCTACAAAGTCGATTTGTAAATCTGACCATGGCAGTGTCATTCCCCTCTTTTGTAAAGGCGCCCGGTGTGTGAGGGATGTCGGCTGAAATTGTGCACACACAAGACAACCCTTCAAATATTGGTTGAGGTCCTGCCCCATGTGTGGCCAGTATGCAACCTCTCTTAAGATTTCCAATGTTGTGTGAAACCCCCTATGACCGGCGGTGGCCGCATCATGGGCGTGACTTAACATCAGGCTTCGGAATGAGGTAGGAACCACCCACTGATCGTGGCCAGCTTTGGATTTCCTTACCAACAAACCGTCTTGGATCCGGAAAATTTTTGGACATTTCATCAACACTCTTAGGTCCTCTTTCCCAATGTAATCGGTATCCGTCAGGGGAAAGTTCTCAGGGTCCTCAAGGTGCTGGTAAAATTTACCAATTATTGGATCCCCCTTCTGAGCGGTAATCAAATCAGCATCAGGGGTCTCCTTACTCCATTGTGCAATTGAAAGGTCGTTGTGAGCATTTGTCTGGGACCTAGTGATAGCTGTGACCTGGATTTCCCCCAACAGTGACTCAATATCAATTAGATCCCCTTGGATGGCCCCGGTTTTGGCCAGCTGATCAGCTAAGTCATTTCCAGTTTTGTCTGGTCCCTCTACTTTGGAATGACCCTTGATCTTTTTCCAATAGATGGTCATCTCATTCGAGGTGACCAGATCGTCAATGTTTTGGATCAACTTCCCATGTTTCAAGGGTTTGTTGTTAGCACATAACATGCCTCTGGTTTTCCAATTAACCAGGTGCTCCACGAACCCGTTCCGTACATAATCCGAATCTGTGATTATGACCAGTTCGTGGAGTTGATGCTGGACAGCAGTGAGGATGGCCTGATGCACAGCCATCAATTCTGCCACCTGACTACTTCGGGGACCAATTTTGTATCCATCAGAGGGTTCTGGGGACTCATTCACCCATGCATTCCCTACGCCGGCCACCAGTTCTTTCTCCCCGTTGTTGTCAACATGGTAAGAGCATCCATCCACATAGACAGTGGGCATTCCCTCACACTTGTCTTCTTCAAAGACTTTGTGGGGGGAATTAAGGTATGCCTCCATGTTGTCCTTGATTTTTAGACTTTCGTCCTCGAGACAGTTTTCTCTGGCACAATCATGCAAGTCAGCCAGACCTTGCGCGAGGGGACTCTTCTTGTTTTGGCCATATCTGACCTCCACAGGAAAGCCTTGCATTGACAGAATCCAGGAAGTAATTCGGGAATTACTCACATTTCCGGCCCGGATTCGGTCACTTTGGAGATATTGCAGAGGCTGGTGTGGAGTCTCCACTATGATGTGTTCCCCCTGGATAAACGGGCGGTAATTCTTCAATGCCCACACCGTTGCCAGGAGTGCCTTCTCACAATCGTTGAATTTTTCCTCCACAGAGGATAAAGTTTTGCTCGCATAGGAGATTACTTTATTGACCTTGTCATGCTTTTGGTATAATACTGCCGTCAAGCACGTATTAGAGAACCCCGTCTCCAGGAAGAACTCCTTGTTTCTGACAGGGTAAGCTAGGCAAGGCGCTTGTGAGAGGCTTCTTTTGAGTTGTTTTACCGCCTCGGCTTGTTCTGGACCCCATTCCCACTTGACCCCCCCCTTCAGGAGATGAATCAGGGGTCTGGTGATCTCTGCGTAGCCCTCAATGAACTTTCTGCTGTAATTAGTCAGTCCAAGGAGGCTCCTTAGTTCCCGCAGAGTTGTGGGGTCTTTCAGTTTCTGAAGTGCTTCCACTTTCTTTTCCTGGGGACAGAGACCCTGAGGAGTAATCTCATGCCCCAAGAAATTAACACGGGTTCTACACCACTGTGCTTTTTGAAAGGAAAGTTTTGCTCCGGCGGCCCTCAACTGCGTCAGAACATAACGGATCTCCGCTATGTGTTCCTCCACAGATGAACTTTTGATGAGGACATCATCTACATAAGCCAGGTTACCCCTCGCACCCAAGTCGGGCATGGCCTTGTGTAGAAAAATGTTGAATTCATTGCCGGAGTTGAGGTATCTGAAGGGAGTCCGGGTCCATGTATACTGCTGGCCCCCAAAGGTAAAAGCCAGTTTGTATTGGTCCTCCCTCCTGACAGGCACGGTCCAGTATCCATTGGTCAGGTCTATTGCAGTGAATACCTGTGACCCCTGAATCTGGGCCAGCCCTTGGTCAATGTAGGGCAGAGGCCATCGGGAAGTATGGACCCGTTTGTTGAGCTCCCTAAGGTCAGCACAGAGTCTCCACTGGCCGTTTGGCTTCAATATTCCCAGCACCGGATTATTGAAGGTGCTGTGGACTGGACGGATTATTCCCCGGGACTCAAGGTTCTTAATTATTTCAGTAAGGGACTCCATTGATGCGAGAGGCAAGCGATATTGCTTCACAAACACTGGAGTCATGCCAGGGTCCGTGGGGATTGTTGTTGTGTGGATGTCAGTGCGACCACAGTCATATGAGTCTACCGCAAAGAGATCTTGGAAATCCAAGAAAACTTGTTTCAACTTTTGCTTTTGTTCCAGAGTCACACAGGCCTCAGCTAGGTTGACTCTCTCTTCCACCATCTGCCTGAAGCCTGGAAAGACTTCTGGTTTGGCTATCTCCGCGGCCTCCTCCAGCTGGGTGGAGAAGTCCCTGGTCAGAGTGCTGATTTGGACCGGAGGCTTCAGGTGGGAAAGGCAGCCCTCATGCACCTGGAAAATCACCTCATCCCTCCTGAAGTCACAAGTCACATCTTCCTTACCATAAGGGCAGGAAGTGTACACCAGGAAGTTCCCCCCATGCCGGGTAAAAATCCTGTCTGGTATTGTATTGTCATCACTGTCACTGTCAACGCAGTCCTTGGGGATCGGCCCTAACAGTTCGTTACCTAAATCAATGGAAAAATGTCGGTCATCAACCGCCATTCCAATAATGGTGCCTGCGGCTAGAGTAATACTCTTTAAGTTGCTGTTATCCACCTCTATTAGAATGGTGTCATGTTCTATGTTGACTAATGGAGTTGGGTTTACCCCCAACCCTTGCTGTTGGAGAGAAGCATTTAGATGTATGTAAGCATCAGGGTTTTTCAACTCTTGTCCCCTTTTAACTTTCACTTCCAGGGAGAATTGTCGGGTCCTTTCTGGGATGGTGACTTCCTCTTTAACCTGAATTTCAACTGCATAAGGTAGCAATTGAGCTGACCTAAATGCTTTTTCTGGATCATCAAAGCCCATGGGATTATCCGCTAATCGGGACCAAGCTTTGAAGTTTATTAGGTCCAAACTAATGGCGAAGCGATTGAGAATGTCACCGCCTAAGTAAAAGGCGGCAGGGACGTCTCGCACGACCCAACAATTGTGGACTATGCTCTTGTTGCCAATGGAGATTTTGAGCATACACCTGCTTGGCAGGAGATGTTTGGAATCAGGTGCTTCCAGGTCCATTTCCCATTTGTCTATCAGTTTGAAGGTGGGAATGGCTGGATCTTTTGGGAGTTGGCGGAACATGGCTTCGCTGATGAAGCTCTTACCGTTGTTCACACACACTCGAGCGAGAACAGAGTCCTTCCCATCATTTAACTGAACAGGGATGAACAACTGCTCTCCAATTTGCTGAATATCAGCCAGGCTCTGAGCTGATTTCACATCTTTCTGGACTATAGGAGTGGGAGTTTCTGATTGTGGATTAGTATAGAATTTCAGAGTGTTTCCTTCCAGTGTGGAATACCACCTTAAACTGGAAGGAAGGTTGATTTTCAGAAATAGAGAGGACCCCCCATCACCAGTCTGTTGTCCTACTGCTATTACTGTCACATCTGGAATCTGGTTGTTCTGGAAGTGAAATTCTACTTGGTCAGATTTTTGTTCAACCATGTGGCATGTGCCGTTTAAACTAACATGGTTGACACTCTGTTTTAATTTTATTGGTCGGCTAGTCTGGGTCCAGAGGACCTTGTTTACGCAATCTATTAGGGGTGACAACCTTCTTAGGAGGTCATTCCCTAGTAAACAAGGGGTGCCCTCTGGGGTCACAACTATGACCGGGTGTTTCAACTTGTGTCGCCCGATCTTAATGTCCAAGTCTGCAGTCCCCTCAACGGGAATTTCCTTCCCGTCAAAGTTCTGTAGTTGTCCAGGAAGAGAGTTGAGAGGAATTTGGTAATTCTCTCCCCTTCCTGCATTCAGTTCGTCAAAAGCCCTTCTGGACAGAAGGGTAGCTTGAGATCCAGTGTCCACCAGTGCCAAGATTGTACCCTGCCCCTGTACTTGTACCGGGGCATAATATCTTCCCTCCTTCTCCTCAAGGGGGCACAGATAATGTACATTTTTGGACAACTGGTGGGCTAATTTTCTGGTTTTGGACATCGCTAGCGAAGAGATTTGGGCAGAATTCTGTGGAGAGCCTTGGGAATCTGAAAGAAAAATTTGCCAACTGGAGATCAGAGCCATTGTGGGTTCCCCTGGCTCCGGTTCTGGGCCGCCCCCCCCTTTTTGGAGGCAGTCACCAGGATGGGTTTGAACCAGGGGATTTTCTTGCTGTTGGTTCTGGGATGAGATGGTGGGCGGCGGTAGCTCAGTCTCCACATCTCCCCAGTTTGGATTTGCATCCATAGGGACCCATTTTTCTTTGGGAGGAGTTCCCCCCTCTCTGAAGGAGAAGATCCTTTTCCCAGGATCCTCTGAGGATCCCTCTCCCTCAAATTGGAAGATCTGTACCTCCTCCTCAAACTGAGTCTGTTTGGGTCTTTTGTTTCTCCTACCCCCCCTCTGCTCCTTAGGAGGCAGACTTTCAGGGGCAAGAGATTTTGTTTCCGGTTCCTGGGTTTCCAGGGGCTGTTTACAAGTGAGGAAGGAAGCTTCCTCCAAGGCTTTACACCCCCCTTCCCTTTGTGCCTCCTCCCTGGGAACCGGTGAGTTATCGGGGTGCTGCCCCCGTCATTGTTCTGGAGCACCAGGTCCAGAGTTGGGTGCGTTCTGCGCCGGCACGCCCATCTGAGGGTTCTGCTGAGCCCTCAGTATGTGACCCAGATCCCGTGCCATGTTTTGAACCTGGCGCTCTAACTGGGAAACCCGCTCAGGCTGATACGGGGCCCTGTTTTCTCCCCTGGGCTGATCCCGGGAAGGGTAGCTGTCCCTCCTCTGGTAATACCCCGGGTTGGGAAGATTTGGGTACCCCTCCACCCTTGGCCTCCCCTCTCCCGGATTCAGTGGTCTGGGCTCAGGGAATTGGGGAAAGAAGGATGGATGGTTTTGGGGCTGAAAGTCGGGTGGATATCTGGGGAAAAAGTTCTGCCCAGGGTTTGGTAAATTTCTGCCCTCCTGTGGGAAGTTTGGAGGGAAGTTCCCTGGGTTAGGTGCTTGGCTGGATCCCCCCCCTTGGGCTGGAGGAGTCCACACATAACCCAGGATGGGTCGATTTCCCTTGTAACGGGGACTTACATAATCAGGAGAGCGAGGGACCCCATTTGTGGGGCTGCCTCCTTGGCTCCCTGTCTGTGACTGACCCGAGGACCTCCTGGGCCTAGCATTATTAGGTGCAGGTAGGTTTTTAGGCCCCCCCATCTCCAAATCCAAAACGGGGGTGACCTTTACCTCTGCCACCTTGGCAGCAGCAGGGGTGCTGTTGGCTTTGGGGTTTTTCTGGGCATTACTTTTGCTATCTACCGGTTTCTGCACCTCATAGATCCGGGTAGCCTATTCAATGACCCAGTCTAAAGATCTTTTCTCGTGAAAATCCCTCACGAGCTGGGTCATGATATATTTGGGCAAGGCATGGAAAAACGTATTAATAAATTCCCTGCTATCCGTGCGCACCCTTCTTGTGGTCTGTGCAAAAGCACGCTTTAACTCCTGCACAAATTCTTGTGGGGCCTGATCCTCCCCACATTGCAAATTGTAGGCTGCCTTGCGAGCCTCTTGAGGATTTCTGTGAACAGAAAAATGTTTCAAGATGGCCGCCTTATAGGTGGACCATCTTAAATGATTTTGGTCCTCCAGCCCCGCAAAGAAACTGGAGTATTCCGGGGAGAAGGTCCACTTTACATATTGAATACAGCTTTGGCTGTCCTTCAAATGGAAAGTCTCCATCATTTGTTCAAACAACTCTAAGTGCTCCCAAACAGAATACTTAGCGTTCTTATAGTAAGGCGTGATGACGCTCCTGATCGCCTTAATCTGCCTTAAGGGGTCCTTAAGCAAGGCCCTTTTTGCCTTATTGGCCTTTTTGGTTCGGGTAACCCTTGTCCATTCGTCCTCGGACTCAGAGGCACTACTCCCAGAGGTTCCCGTCTGTTCTTCCAGGTTTTCCCGGATTCTGCGAGCCTGGGAATGGCTGGCAGAATGTGGGGACCTGGTCTCCTGTGTCCTGCGCAGTTCAGAGGAGTCTTCAGATTCCTCCTTGCTGCCAGGATTTGATGGGTACCCCCTCCACTGACCTAATTGGGCAGAGGTTTTCAGGATGCCCTTAATGGGCCTACTCTCCTGGGGTTCCCCACTGAACTGTACTGTACTTGGGTGCCCATACCCGGATGCCCACCCCTCCATTCCTGGGTGGTAATGGCCTATGAGCCCCATGCTTCTGGCTGGATAGTAATCTGCCATCCCTGTGGTCCTGTGCTCACGTGCGCCAGGGGACATGGGGGTGGCAGAGTCCAGGGACTGAGAGGTATGAGGGCCTCTGGTACTAGGGCTCCTGAGGTTATGCTCCGGAGTTTCCATTTCCCAGCGAACCTCATCTCTATCCGCCCCTGCTCCCTGTTGCAATGCAAGAGCCTGCATTTGTGCCTTCAGTTCCTCAGTTAAGGCCTTACTGGACTCTATCAGTCTCTCCTGCATCGCTACCTGTTGCTGGAGCCTCTCATTGTGCTGGCAGAGAGCCTCATTTTCCCTCTGTGCTTCCTGGTTGGTCCTGGAGAACTGGGCCAGTCTTTGCTGCAGGAGGTTTACCTCCTGAGCTGTGCCCCTATTGGCCTGCTCCTTTCTTGCCAGAGCATCCTCCACCCTCCTGGTGTGCTCTAACAAGTTCTGGTGTTCTTTTTGGAGGTCACCCAGTCCCTGGTGGGCCAGGTGATTTTCTTCCATTTTTCTTTTTAAATGGCAGACTTCCTGGCCTAAGGCGTCTCTTTCCTGACTAAGAGCCTGCATTTGTGCCGCCAGGTCGTCCCTCTGCCTTTGGAAGGCACCAGCTTTCTGGCGCTCCTGATCAAACTCTGCCTGGGTATCCAGGTCTTTCAGAATCAGTTTATTGCTCTCCTCTTTCTCTCTGTCTAGCTGGCTTTGCAGGGTGACTACCTGCTCCGCGCATGCCCTGTTGAAATTGATCTGTTGCTCCAACTTTTTCTGGTTCTGCAGTAAGGAGTCCAAACTGTCTTGGTGCTCCTTCTGCAGGGCCAGAAATCTGGTATCCTGGTCTGTCTTTTCCTGTTGTAGGATGCCCATATCCTCTTTTATTTTAATGATGTACTGCCTGCTGTCATTTTCTGACTCCTGGCTCCCCTGCAGCCTCTGCTCAGAAGAGACCAGGTCAGATTGGACCTTCTCTAACACCACCTGTTGCCTATTTGCCAGATTTTGGCTTTCAGCACATCTATCCTGCATGTCTCCCATATATAGGTACAGGTATGCTGCTATCCTGGCAATCTCATTGTGTTCCTCTTTGGCTTTAGGAGCCATATATAGTTCACTCAGGGCCACATGTAATGGACCCTGATCTCTCCATAAGTCTGACCCTGTTTCAGTGACCTGTCGCGTGATGGCCTGCAACCAGGCATCCTGGCCCTGCTCAGCCCATTCACCTCTCACAAATAGTTTATGTAAGAAGTGCTCTCTGGCTATTTTCATATCTACCAAGGTCGTCATTCTAGAGATTGGTCTCTGTCCTGACTTACAGAAGTTAGTATTTTATTTTTGCAGAACAGAACTTTTCTTGGAGTGTCCCTTTTGAGGAATGCTTCACAGCGTAATGCAGCGTGGTGATCCGACCGGATGTATGTATCCCGTCAGTTAGCACACTGTATTAAGCTGCACAAGTGGTATTCTAACCCAAACGTCCGGCCGAGCCCCCAGTTTGTCAGAGGATTCAATTCAACACTACAGCTAAGTCAACGCCTAGTCTATAATACTGAATGAAAACCCTTATTGATATATCTTTATGTCCAGTTCATGCGTTCTGGATGACTACCCCTATATAACACCCCTCTCTTGGAATCCCCCTGACCCCACTGAGCCAAGAAGTAGTTCTGTTTTGCAAATTAAAAGGTTTATTTGATAATTTAAACAATATATATTATATCACGCTTTATAATAAATTAATAATTGAATATCACACTTAATCTGATATGATAAAGATTAACAACGGAGAATCTGGCACTAACACGCTTCTCTATAATCAATAAGGAGTTGACATGAAATGGATAAGGTAGCACAGTGGTAAATAGGTACAGAAGTATAATGTGGTAGAGAATGCTTTACAGGGTTCAAGGAAATGCAAGGTTGAATGAATGAAATGCAGTATAGAAAATACTCAATATGATTTCAACAAAACAATGTAATCACTTTTCTCTGGCAATCCCCTCCCCCCCTTGATACAATGCAAGGAAATGGAAGGAAGCACACAGTTCTCAGAAATGCGATCAACTGTAATTCAGTTCACCCCAGCAAGCTTAGACTACAGAAGTTTGAAAACACAGGCCCAAATTGCTTTGATATGTGCTGGCAATGAATTAAAAAAATATGCTAAAATGCTTTTAATTCCCTTTCAGAGGTTCAGGGTGAATGGTATCTAGTTAATATTAGCTCAGGCTCACTCTTGCAATGATTCAGGAATGATTAGCAGGTTAAACGAATTTCTGGCAAATGGAAGGCAAGCAGCAGCTGTTTTTACACGAGGAGAAATTTGCAAATCGCGGTAAAATTCGCGGATGCGTGTTCCACGATTGCGGTAAAACTATAGGGGGAATGCGGTTCTAGGTTCGTAGGAAAGCCACGATTCTAAGCTTTCAGATGAAAGTTATTGCAAGTCTCTAAGACAAACGGTCGCGGAGATATGAGCGATTTTGTGAAGGTCGTTTTTCAGATTTGAAATTTTAAAAGCTCAAAATGACAAGTGACAGATTTTACTAGAAAATGACAAGTGACAGCTATGCAAATGACAGGTGACAGTTAGGAGGCAGTTCTACTTAGATTAAAATAGCTTGGATTATATTATTTTAACTAAGAGATTTGTTCTGCACAGTTTTCTAGGTACTCACACTATATTCTTGAGTGAAATGGGCCTCGCCATGGATCTGGTCAGGTTTTAAACTCGCCTCTGGTCTCTGCACTTCACAGTGATCTGGGTCTGCTCTCTCTCTGGATTCTGAAGATTGAGGGATTTAAAGTCTGGATCTTTCTGCACAGCTTTCTCTGGAGATTGATGGAGGTAAAGTATGGATTTTCCCGGCAGAGCTTCCAGCTGCAAATGGATTTGAAAAATCTCCACCTAAGTTTCAGTGGTCCATTTATATGTTCTGCAAGTGGGTGTGTGTGTTGGTCATAACTAAACTTGCCCCTCTCCCTTGTCATTGGTCCAGCTTTCATTCCTCACTTGATTGGGGAAGGAACTGTGAGTCAGAGTGATGTCATCCATTTATGATCTCTTGAAAAACCTCCCCTGTCATCTGTGCACCCAAATCTATATATGATCAAAATACATATTTCAGAGTTACACAGTTGTTTGAAATT
The DNA here is from genome assembly GCF_040938575.1 of Ambystoma mexicanum. Classification (NCBI taxonomy): domain Eukaryota; kingdom Metazoa; phylum Chordata; class Amphibia; order Caudata; family Ambystomatidae; genus Ambystoma; species Ambystoma mexicanum. The sequence continues at coordinate 555,704,248 of NC_090932.1, forward strand.
ACATATACATGGTGTGGCTGAATTTAGCCATGTCTCTGTCCAAATCTGCTGTTTCTAAGAGCTTGCATTCAGAAATGGCACATAATTGACTTTTTAACTGATTTTTCAATTTCTGACATTGACCCAACTTTACATACATGTGCGCAGGGAGTATGGACATTAACTGATGAAGTTTCATATTTTTAACATGCATACATTTAGAGTAATATCCACTTTTCCGCTAACACCCCCCTGAACATACCACCGGTTCTAAAAACCTCTTAAACTGTGGGCAGAAAAATCACAAGAATTATGGTATCATTTATAAAATGTTCACATGTCCGCACCATGAGTTATTCATCTTTTTCTAAACAATATTCTGGCTACAAAGGGGTGTGGTTTCCCAGGTCACATGGTGGAAATACTGGTTTATCCAGTTCTGCCAAGCCAGCTTGCTCTCACAGGCAGTGCCCCTCCCAGCTTCTGCCAAGAGGAAGCTACATTTTACGACCGCTGTAATAAAACCTTTGCCTGAGTCAAGACAGGCTTTGTTCAGAGCTCCTGTAGAGCACAGGTAATTCAATTATCAGATAGATGGCATATCCTTAGTGTGGCCAGCAAAAGGCAGATGGGCCTGGGAACACAGTTGTGACTCAAGTTTCACTCCTGATGGGGGTAGTTGCCAGGCAGAATCAAGTTCCTTAAGCCAGACTTTCAGCTAACTGTCATGTTTTTTGTTGCTTTTTAAATTAACTTGCAATTTTACACATGCAGCTAGAATGCTGATTCTAAGTGCAAAACTATGACATTTCAACAGTTACAAAGGCATGTGACACCAAACATAGGTCACTCATTTAATCTAAACATTTTCGATTTTAGTGTCTTTAAATCCAGTGCAACTTAAACTGCTGACTCCATAGCAGTTTTGTTATAAGCATTGTTTTGGGCTCTTCATTTCCCCGATTTTGTAAGCACACAAAACCTCATTCTGCCAAATGTCTGCTGGTGTTCAGTGAATATTTTGCACATGTTGCAATGTTTGAAAATAGGCATTTTGAGCCTGCCTTCAGAGAAACACAGGGTGGTTTTAAAACGCCGGCTTTTGGATAGTGGTGAGTACTGGTACTGCACCCATTTTTGGGATTTAAGAAATGAATTCCCCACAATTCTAGGTTGCATTTGGCAATCAGCATTGCCATTCCCAATGGTTTCAGACTACTGTGCGGGTAGTCCAATGGTGGTTTTAAAGCGCTTTGAAGCTAACCGGCGCTACTGTTTTTCCTTTGGCAACCCATTTCCCTCATGGCAACCCGGCCTTTCATTCTCGCACTGGTGGGTGACAAGTGAGGCAACCATTTTGGTGTGCGCACAAACTGCACAGCTTTCCTGGATTTCGGCGCACATGTGGGTTTTCCGCCATCTTGAATTTTCTAAGCCCACAGCACCAAATGTTGTGGTATGATAGCTTAAACGTGGGTCAGGACACCCAACAATGTCATCAGCTCTCTCACCAAATATGGCGATTAAAAGACCTTTTATGTCCCCTATGGCCAACGTGTTTCCTCTCGTCATTTTCTCTAATTCGTGTATCCATTTCCCAGCATCAGCAGTTAAAATTGGGAGTTTACACCTTAGATTATCTTTGTCCATCTGTGGCCACGGTATATACTGTGGTCTGGGCCCTCCGTTTTCTAACAAAAGAAACTGTGATGCCCCAAACTCATTCTCATCTCTCATCATTTGTCTGTCCACTGTAGGGACAATATTGCCAGATCGCTGTCTACCTGGCAATGATCTTATCGAGCTTACATAAGGCGGCGACTCCCCCCTCTGACCGTGTAGTTGCCCCCTAGGTCAGTCTGACTGTGTCAAGGGCTCTGTTGCTTTAGACACAGGCACGTTTAAAGCCGACCATCTTACTTCCTTATCCATAGAAAAGCATTCCTCAGACTCACATACGTTATCTCTCTCTTACCCAAGGAAGGCTTCCCTTTCTTCGTCTGACATTTCTGGTGCCCAACTTGTGCAACTTCTCTCGTCTTCGTGTCTATTTAGAGTCAGTCTGTCTAAAGACAGCTCCTTATGTCTCGCGCTTCATGATGCTTCCGCCATGTCAGACAACTGAGTGCCCTCGAGAAGGTAATTTTTTCCCTTCCCCTTTGGCTCTTTCTGAGCGCTCATGTCATGGTATACTTTATCGATCGCTTCCCCAATGCTCTTCTGTTAGGGAGAATTCTCTGTTTAGGCTGAATTTCCTAACCTAGTGAGTCCCCCAGCAGCTTTGCTGGATTTTTGGGGTTTATTTTTTTCTCCTGCCAAGAGTGAGACTCTTTTACCCTCACTCTTGGGCATGATTTGAGTGTGTTTAATGAATCTAGATGTGTTTAATGGGCTATGGGGTCTTTTACTCCATAGGGCTTCATGTGTTTTTGTGATGTGTGTTACACAGCACCCTCAGTGCAGTGACACAGGGGGTGTCATAGTGACCCCCAGTATAGACTCCATACCCTGGGACTGACTACTGTCTCCCAGGGCATGTAAAGTCACCATTGACTTTACTAGTCTTAAATTCTGAACAGAACCAGTACAAACCATCATATTGTGGACGTACTGGCTGGGGCAATTCAATTGCCCCGGGGTCTGTTAGTCGAGGGGGCACGTCTCCGTCTCCCCTGATCGAGTTTTGGCTGGTGGCAGTGGATACTACTTTTTATATTCTACCGCAAATATTTTCCTATGGGATTTCCCATTGTTTTAGGCTACTACCTTTATTTAATTATTTACGGTAGCCTCGAACATACCGCCGGTTTATTTAATTAATATTAATTCTCCGGTTGGTATTTTTTGCTAAAACTTGATTCTAAAATGGCGTTTGTGTTCTCTTCTGTGACTCCAACCCAAGTCGAGCCCTTTGTTCCACTTTTTGGCGGGCTTCTCCACAGAAGCCCTCCAAAGTGGTGCCACTCTGTCTGGGGTACTTAGGAGGGGTGGAGGGAAATTTAGGCACCCTGGACTGAGTTGCCTAGGCAACTCAAGTCGCACTCCATCCTGATTGGCCCAAGTGGTGAGCCGGCCGGCTCACCACTTAGCATGTTTGAGTGACAGCTAGGCTGGGTGAATGGGGGTTTGCTGCATAAAAGCAGGGCTTTGGGGACTGGAACTTCAGAAGTCTCGACAGGACCTCGGAACCCGACGAGGGAGAAGCTGAGCCGACCTGCCACGACACCACCACCGGTGGAGCCCTGCTGGACTGCCTCACCACGTTTCCCAACGACAGAGAAGATCTCCGGCCGGAGAGTCTTCTTCCTTTGACTGGTGGGGATAACCAGTTTCACCGTCTTTTCGCTTTCCCGACGTAGCTCGTGGCCACCTTGCCTGTGCCAAGCACCCCGGCAACCGGGATACCACGTTTTACCACGACCGCGAAACAAAGGTACCACCTTTAACCGGAAAACTCTGCGGCTGGTTTCTGCCCTGGTAGTGCAACGACCTTCATATTTCCTCCAAGTCGAGATCTTCTCTTCCCCTGGACGATGACGCAACTTGCACTCACTACCCGGAACAACTGCCACCGCTGGAGGATCCTTCCCACTTAAGGTACTGTGTCCCGCCTGGCTTCCCTTGCTACCGACTGTACGGGGTAGATTTAGCCCCTGGCTTTCGAACCTAGGTTAGTCTGGGACACCCTGGCTAAACTTTCCTAAAGCCTCTCTAAACTCTTTTTGAACCCTCTGCAAGACTTTCTAAGCCTAGTGTAACTGTGTGATCTTGGGCGCATTTGTGCTCTGCTCTATCTAAGAGTGGGCCCAGCCTTTGGACTTTGGCTCACCAGTGACTTTTGCTCTTCTGCCTTGCTTACAGTGTTCCTGAATCTTAGAGTGGTGTACCTTTCCATATTCTGTCTTTTTCCCTCCCTTTCTCACAAACTTATTAGAGTGCAATCTAGTTAAGCGCTCACCTCTGTATGAAAATAAGTGGTGTTTTACTGTGACTTATCTGATAAGGAAAAAGGGGTGTATATATTACAATAGTAACTGGGCCTCATTACGACCCTGGCGGTAAGGGGTTTACGCCAGCGTTAGCTGCGCCGACCCCTTACCGCCAATTACGAGGTCCCTTAGCGCCATGGCGCTTTTAACACCTGCTTTTAGCAGGTGTTAAAATCCATGGCGCTAAGGGACCATGGAGTTAATTACGCCACCGTAATTTACGGTGGCGTAATTAACGCCTTCCCCACTCCCATTATGCCCTATGGGGCAAAAATGGGAATGGGGAAGGGTAAATGGGGATTGGGGACTTACCGCCCCGCCGACCTCGGAATGGGGCGGTAAGTTCGCCAACCACCATGGCGTAAACGTAGTTTACGCCATGGTGGTAAAGTCACGGCCCAGGCGGTAACTTACCGCCTGGGTCGTAATGAGGCCCACTGTGTTTAGAATATTTTACAATAAGAGTGCTGGAGTGTTTCAACTGTGTGTTTTTAAATAAATAATTATATACTTTGATACCAAAGCTCTGGTCAGTGTTTGCTTGTATTATTGTATCTGAGTGCCTATTGTGTATACTTTGCATACTGCCTAACTCTTCTTGAGGGAAGTCTGACACCTCAGCCACAGCTACCAGGTAAATCTGGGTGGTGCGGACTGCTACCAAGTGGGTTTACTGCCAACACCTGTAGTCTTAAATCTTTTGCAGTGGTCCCTAAGAGAACTGCACAGGTTTCTGCCTAACATCTTCGAGTTAACCTCGTCTTCTATATTTGCTCTAGACAGTCCTGGTAATGACTTGTATTCTGGGAAAAAATCCTCTATATCTTCCCATGCTACCTTTGGATTAGGATCTCTTACTTCTTTCTCCAAATACTCAAGATCGCGTGCTCTTTGCCTTCTTTTACGCTCCATTTCATCATCAAATTCCCTTTGCTTTCTAGCTTCCTCTCTCACTCTGTCTTCCCCTTTCTTTTTCATATCCCTTCTTTCATTGGCCTTTCGTATCTCCTCATCCCTTCTTCTTTGCATCCTTTTATCCCTTAACCTTTATTCCTCTTCTTCTATTGTTTTTCTTTCAAACCTCTCCTGTTCATCAACTGTTCTTTGTTTATTGTCACGTTTTCTTTGCTCTTCTGCTCCCCCCTGTTTTTTAGCTTGCTCGTCTTGATAGAACTGCTCTTGTCTCTGTCTATATTTTCTTTTTGCACCTTTGCCTTTTAATCGTTCTTCTCTTTATTATCTCTTTTATCTTGCTCGTCTTGATCTCCCCTTTGTCTTACATCCTCAATGCCTTTACCATCGAGCTTAAGCAAAATATCACCTCCCATCTATTTGTTCTGTAAGAGCGCTATCTCATCAGTTTTATCTCTTTCTCCCTTCCATCTCTTTATTTCTCTTCCTATATCTAGAGAAGTGCTTGTTTGATCACTTCTCTCCTTATCGCGTCTCTCCTTGTCTCTCTGAACCTAGGAGATTATATCTTTTGCACTGTTTTACTCTGGGCCGTTGTCACTACTTTGCATAGGTGACCCTGCCGCTGCTTTAAGTTCCCTTAATGGGTATAACCCATCTTCTTTGTTATTCTCGACTTCTAATTCAGATGGGTCAGGTGGATCTGAGAGCTTTACGCCCGCCTCTCGGCATACATTAAGTATCCAATCTAAAGGCGGCTCCTCATCTTTCTCTTGTTGATACATTTTCCAAAGCTCTAAGCTCGCTAGGCGCTTGCCTAGCTTCTTTCCAGTATAAGCAACATGCAGATATGTCATCGTATGCCGCAGGACTGCCTTCGATAGTGATCCGCCTTGTGGCCACGGCATAAACATTTTGTCTTCGGTTCCTTTAACCCATTCTGCACTGTACTGTTTAAGCTTAGGTGCATGTTTCGGCAACTGCTTGCAGAGGTGCAAAGTGGAGAAACATCCTCCATTCTTAACCCTTCACTTTTATCTTGTCAACACTCGTTTGCTTTAATCACAGGTTTAAAAAACACGTTTCAAGAAAACAACACAATATGAGCGAGCACCAATCGTCGTAATCTCCAATCCCGTTTATCCACAATTTTACTTTAATCTTGCTAAAAAACAACCATTGAGTGTAATTTAAAACAATCACTTTCTTTTCCTCAACTTCACACTCCTCTCATTTACCATACATTTTTCCTTTGGCTATGACGTCATTGTGCTTTCAAAACCACATAAAACAAACAGACAAACTTGACTGATCGATAAAGTTTTCTACGATCTTTCTTCTTGAGACTCGTCTTACCCTCTAAAAAATGCTCCTCGCAGAACTTAAATCTATCTCCTTCGGACTGCCATTAATCAGCGCCTGTATTCTACGTCATCCACAAACAGGATTTTAGATAAGATTTCTTCTAACGTTCTTTAAAACTTGTATAGGGTGTATCCTCTTTATCGTGGCCTCTCACATGATTTTATTTATTATATTGCTCAGCCACGCTCAAGTCAACATCTCATTCCCCATATGTATTTATATATATATTAATTTTTTCACTCTTACTCTTTCATTACGTTTATCCCGCCTCACTCCGTTACTCTCCTTTCTTTTACTACGCATGCATCAATTTGCCACACTCCTCAGTTTCTACTCAGCATGCGCATATTTTTTTCTTCTTCAGACCCTCGGGATTGCCACCTCTGTTACTGCCTCTTCAAACCGTGGTCCGTTCCGCTCTTTGTAGCAGTGGGAGGGGATTTTTATGGAAAATAAAGGGACCCGTCACATGTTCTTTGCAAGGATTTTTCGGTCTTTTACACTCACCACTATCTACGGGGAGCTTCACGTCCTGTCAGCCTATGGCAAAGGTTGTGCGATATTACTGAGACTCTAAAGTTTATTTATATCGATGGTCGGTGGACTTTTAAAGAACCATCCTCTCTCTGCTTCCAAGTGAACTGGGTTACCCAGCCCTCTTAGATAAGTAGCAATACCCTGGAGATGGATGGGGATGCAGATTTTATTCATACATTAATAATCAAAATAACTCAGGTAGTTTGGAAAAAGGGGAGTCTGTTTTAATAACAAGCATATAAAACAGGGAGTACAACGAACATCAGCAGTCTTTCGATCCTCTTACTTAATGTATCTTAGTAGAAACTCAGATTATATTGCATAAAATCGTCACCATTGACGTTGACCTGCGTCACTACCTACGTGGCAAACTACAAAAACCTATCGGAGGGTGTGATTGGTTGGAACAAGTTACTTACCTGTAACTGTTGTTCTCCAGCATGGGTCTGGCATGGATTCACATGCTCATGAATATTCCCCGTCGTCAGGCTGAGAATCCTCGGTAAAGAAATAATCAGTATCAGTGTCGTTTCTGATCTGTCTTTCTTAGTAGTAACCAATCACTGATCTCTGGGTCATACTGCCCCCAGCCAATGACTACCCTCTCCCTAAGCCCCGCCTCTGGCAGCCATCCTCAGATTTGGTAGCACGCCAAGTGGCAGTATGACCAAGTGAAGAGCCGCAGAGGGGTAGGTGGGAGGGTTTGCATGTGAATCCATGCCAGACCCATGCTGGTGAACAACAGTTACAGGTAAGTAACTTGTTCCTTCTCCAGCATGGATTCACATGCTCATGAATAAAAGAATACATAGCAGTATACACATGCACAACCACGGGAGGTGGCAACAGGCTCAACATTAAGCAATACAACAACTCAACATTAAGCATCTCTTACCTCCTCACCAGGCTCACCTTAAGCAAACAGGTTGCGCAGCACTGCTTGGCCGACCCTGGACTCCTCCCTGGAGTCCCGATCGACGCAGTAGAATCTTGTGAAGGTGTGCGTCGACCTCCATGTAGCAGCCCTGCAGATGTCCAGCAGGGGAACACCAGACAGGAATTCCGTGGTAGCAGCAATCGCTCTGGTCGAATGGGCTCTCGGGCAGCCGAGCAGCGGTCGGTTTGCCAACCGGTGACAATGCATGATGCAGCCGGAGAGCCATCTGGAAATGGAAGTCTTCGAGAGAGCCTTCCCTTGATTCACAGACCCAAAGTTCACGAATAGCTGTGACGTCTTCCGAAAACTCTTTGTGCGGTCCACGTAGAACTTCAGCGCTCTAGCTTCATCCAGCGAGTGCAAAGTCCTCTCGACCGGCGTCGAAGGCAACGGGAAGAAAACTGCTAACACCAAGGGCTCGTTGAGGTGGAAGTCCGAAGGCACTTTGGGCATTAAGGAGGGGTGACAGGAACTTCAAGGGCGCCGAATGCATAGGCTCGAATGGGGCTCCCATGAGCCTGGTCAGCACCACATTAAGTTCCCACGCCGGGGCAGGAGCCTTCACCGGCGGGAATGATCGGAATAGTCCCTTCATAAATTCCTTTACCAGGCGATGAGACCACAAGGACGCCCCCGTCCCGTAGTCCTGGTATATTGGGAGATGGCAGCCAGATGTATTTTTATGGAGGCATGAGCCAGTCCAGCTTTGGCCAGCGACAGTAAGTACGGCAGCACTTGAGGGGCCGTAATCCGCAGAGGGTTAATCTTCTGTGCACGGCACTAGACAGAGAACCTCTTCCATTTATGACTGTAACACTTGAGAGTTGAGGACGCCCTGGCCTTTGCAAGAACCTCTCTGCAATCAGCCGGGATATCGTACCCTCCAAACTCTAGCACTGCAGGAGCCAGGCCTGCAAGTTCAGTGACTGTGGGTCGTGGTGTAGAATGGCGCCTCCTTCTCTGGAGAGAAGATCCGCGTCCGCCGGCAGCCTGACTGGGGTGGGCGTTGACAAGTCCAGAAGGTCTGGGAACCAGACCTGCCTCGGCCACGTCGGTGCGACGAGGATCATCCTGCACCTGGACTTCTTGAGCTGGCTGATGAGGCGGAGCAGCAACGGCAATGGAGGGAACGCGTATAGAAACAGGCCGTCCCAAGGGAACGAGAAAGCCTCGCCCATGCTCCTCAGCTGTGGGAACCTGCTGGCGAACCTCTGGCACTTGGAGTTCGTCGCCGTCGCGAACAGGTCGATCTGGGCTTTGCCCCATCATTGGAAGAGTCGATCCACTTGATCCTGGTGCAGTTCCCACTCGTGGCACGAGCGCAACTCCCTGCTGAGTGAGTCGGTGATGGTGTTTTTTATTCCTGCCAGGTGGAAGGGAACCAGAAACATCCCCTGGGCGACGGCCCAGTGCCACAGATCCTGGGCCTCCTGGATAGGGCTGGGGATCTTGTGCCTCCCTGGTTCTGTATGTAGAACATCATGGTGGTGTTGTCGGTGAAGATCCTCACCACTTTGTCCTTGAGGGATGGGAGGAACGACTTGAGCCCCCAGAACACTGCACGGAGCTCCAAGATGTTGATGTGAAGAGACCTCTCCTCCGGGAGCCAAAGGCCTCTTGCGTGGAGATCTCCGGTGTGGGCCCCCCAACCCTCCAGAGAGGCGTCCGTAGTCACCGTCTCCTGAAACGCCGGGGTTTGAAAGTCCGTGCCCGTTGTGAGGTGAGCCCGGGTGCCCCACCATAGGATCGCCCGATGGAACTCCTCGTCGAGGGGGATCCTGTCCACGAAGCAGCCCCCCGCCTGAAACCAGCGGGTGTCGAGGAACTCCTGTCGCGGACGCATCCGAAGTCTGCAAAGGGGTACAAGGTAGATGCATGAGGACATCATCCCGAGAAGGGACTTGATGGACCTCACCCTGGCCACGTCCGTGGCTAACAGTCGCCGTACCTTGCCCAGGATGGTTTTGGTCCTCTCCTCTGAAGGGGAGGCCAATTGCTCCACTGTATCAAGCTTCGCCCCCAAAAACTGTGCTACTTGCGACAGAACCAGGTGGGATTTGGGGTAGTTGATGGAGAATCCCAGCTCCGTGAGCAACCGGACGGTCCTCGCCGTATGATCGACAGCGAGTTCCCTTGACCTTGCCCGGATTAGCCAGTCGTCCAGGTAGGGGTATACATGGATCCCCTGCAGGCGCAGCCATGCTGCCACTGGTGCCAGGCACTTGGTGAAAACCCTGGGTGCTGACTTTAATCCGAACGGTAGGGCTCTGAATTGGTAGTGGCGTCCTTGAACCACGAACCTGAGGAACTTCCTGTGCCTTTTTAGAATGGGGATGTGGAAGTAAGCATCATCCAGGTCCAGCGACGATAGGAAGTCGCCTTCCTCCAGCTGTCCCAGTATGTGCTGGAGGGTGACCATCCTGAATATCTGCGCCTTGAGGTATTTGTTTAACCGACGCAGGTCTAAGATGGGGCGCCAACTGCCTGTCTTCTTCCTGACGAGGAAGTACCTTGAGTATACTCCGGAGCCCCGGAGCCTCCTGGGGACGAGCTCGATGGCACCTTTCTTGAGCATCGCCTTTACCTCCAACAGCAGTTGAGGGACGTCATTCTCCTTCCTGGCCACAGGAGGAATGCGAGGGCAGTTCTTTAGGAATTCCAGCGAGTGCCCATTGGCCATGGTGTCCAACACCCAACGATCGGTGGAGATGGACTCCCACACCCTGACGAACTTCGTCAGTCGGCCTCCCACTGGTGTGCTTCAGTGGGGGCCCGACCACCCGGCCAGGTCAGTCTTGCTTGGAAGCGGCCTTGCCGCCTTGGCCTCCTTGGCGACGACGGCGGGAACCCCCTTGCTTGCTTGTCGCGACCTCTGTAGGCCTCCTGGGAAGAGGAGCGGGCCGCCTGGCGGTAGGTGGAGGAGCCACCGCTGGATCCTTTGGAGGCACCCTGTCTGCCTCCAGAGCTCCGAAAGGGCCGTCGCTGCTGAAGCACCCCAAGGGCCTGGGCTGTCTCCGAGTCGGTCTTGATGGCCTGTAGAAACTCATCCACCGCCTTACCAAAGAGGTTGTTGCTGTCGAACGGCATGTCCTTCACTCTGGTCTGGACGTCCTGGCGAAAGTCTGTCGCCTTGAGCCATCCTCGTCGTCGGAGGCAAACTCTGTTGCCCAGTTGGCGAAATCCAGTATCAGCAATGTCCATTGCCACCGTAATGGCGTGATCCGACGCCACCTCGCCCTCCTGCAGAATTTCTAGGGCCTCTTCCCTTTTGTCATCAGGCAGGAAATCTAGTAGGGGAGCTATCCTGAACCAGAGCTCCCCATCGTAGCGGGCCACGATCGCTAAGGCATTGGCCGCCTTAATCGTCGTCGCCGGCGACGAGATGACTCGTCGTTCCATAGAGTCCAACTTCTTACCCTCGCTGTCCGGCGGGGAAGTGGAAGTTGAAGCCACCGTGCCCGCTGCCTTCTTCTTAGCCGCTGCCGAGATGACCGAGTCCGGCGTGGGATGGGCCCTGAGGCACAAGGGGGCGGCATCAGGGACTCGGTACTTCTTCTCGTACCTGTCCCTCTTGGTGGGTGTCGTGGCAGGGTTCTTGAGGACAGCAAGCCCCTGGTCCCAGATGTCGTCGAGTAAAGGCACCGTGAGGACCGTCTTCCTCTTAGCCTCTCGTCGTTGGTACAGAAACCCCTCCTTTTTCTGTTCTTCAGGGCAGAGCTGGAAGAGCTTGGATGCCCTGCTTATCATGGCGTGGAAAGAGCCAACCTCGTCGGCTGGGGACGCCCGCGGGGGGGTGACGACGGGATGTCTGCTGTGTCATTGCCGCCGACATCGTCCATCCCCGTCGCCGTATCCGTCACCGTATCCTCTCCCGGCGAGGGGGATGAGGGGTCCACCGGCCTCCTGGGCACAAAGGGTGGAGAGGGGTGGACTCTCCTCCGCTTGTTCGGAGGGTTTCCCGACGGGCCTGGTTCTGGATCCTCCGTCGGGGTCCGTGGTAATCTTGTCCTTATATCGGTACATAAGGATTGGATTGCCAACAAAATGGCCGCCGAGCTATCCTGGGGCGCGGGCAATGGCTGCGACGGACGGGATGGCCGCTCCTCTGGGCCCTGTTCGTCGTCCTCGTCGCTATCTTCGATCACGTCAGCAGGGACCGTCCCCTGGGATCGAACCTTCTCGAACCTCTCGTTGAGGTTTATGAACCTCTCATTGAGGCCTATGGACCTTTCGTTGAGGCCCCTCTCGGTCTCCACCAGTTCCTCCTCAGAGGCTGATTCCAAGTCTGTAACGGCCACCGGACCCCCCCCCTCTTTTTCAGCCGGGGGCTTCACGGAGGTCTTAGCGATGGGCTGGAAAGAGGATTCCCTCTGCAGCGGCAGGGATACTCTGGGCCCAGAGGCCGTTTCCATTGGCGTAGTCTCAGCCGGCTCCGCCAGGGTCGCAGAGACCACTTCGGTAGAGGCCTTAGCCGGGTGGATCAAGGCCCTCACTACCTTAGGTGCGTCCTGGGCCTTCGCCTTGGGGGGAGGGTCAACGCCTCGCTCCCCCTTCCAGATTGACCGGGTCCGCTCCAGCGGCCTACCCGGGTTCTCGGACTTCCTCTTCCCCGAACCAGAGCGCTGGCTCGTGGTCGAACGTGCCGCGGAAGTAGCGCCCTGCTTGGCAACCGAGGAGCCCGACCTTTCGGCGCTCCCAGAGCCCGTGGACTCGCGGTGCTTGTCCTTCTGTTGGGCCCCCGTCGCCGGGGCGCACTCAAAGGACTTAGAAGCCCGCTCAGAATTCTTCTTCGCCTTCTCACTTGCTGTGCCCTTCTCCAGCCAGGTGGCGAGGCGGGAACGACGATCTTGTTTGGTCCGTTTGAAAGGTTCTTGCAGAACGCACAGTCCTTCTCCACGTGCGTCTTCTCCCCATGGAGGCAGTAGAGACATTGCAAATGCTCGTCCTTGAAAACGTTATATAATCTGCATCCAGGGTAGTTCCTGAACAGCTTGGATCCGGGCGTCGAGCTCCCTTTGTCCTGGGCCATGTCCGTTGAGGTAGGCCGCAGATCTTCCGGAATCCTCCAAGAAGTGCAAACTCGACGAAAACTTCACTCTTGAGGGGCGTAGAAGAATACCAAAACAGGTCCCCGTTATCGGAAGTAGAAACGGTGGAGCTTGAGGCTCGATTAAACCGAAAAAATGAGAAACTCTCCTGAAAAAATGTGAAAACGCAGTAAAAAACTCAAGAGCTAAACACGAGGACTCCCAACTCTTGAGCGTGCGGTAAAAATCTGAGGATGGCTGCCAGAGGCCGGGTTTAGGGAGAGGGCAGTCATTGGCTGGGGGCAGTATGACCCAGAGATCAGTGATTGGTTACTACTAAGAAAGACAGATCAGAAATGAAACTGATACTGATTTTTTCTTTACCGAGGATTCCCAGCCTGACGACGGGGAATATTCATGAGCATGTGAATCCATGCCAGACCCCATGCAGGAGAACTACGTGAAGGTCTAAGCATAAGTTCCATATCAGTATAAAACCGTGAAGGAAAGTGATAGGGTGCTTAACATCAGGTGGGGTAACTAAGCCCTCCCTAAGCATGGCCACTATGAACATCACTAAATACATAACGTTCCATTGGCTACACAAACTATACAACCCTTGATTAAATAGTCCTCTACAATTGGTTGGCTTCCGCCCCCCCATCAGTTCTTTTCCACCTACGTTTAGCAGCATCCAGACTGAACATCCAGGTGCTAGTGGGCTCATCTAGAAACCAGCTTCCCACCAATTATTATATCAGTCCATCATCACCTCAACAGTCCAGTGTCAATTAGTGCTTTGAAGTTTGGCCTTGGGTTTGTTCTTTGCTCTGAGAATTTTAAGGAGTATAGGCACAGCCGGCCTTCATGCGTAGGTGTGACAACCTCGATCATCAAATTTCTTCCTTCTACGTGACTGGACACCATGAAATTGGGCTTTTCGTGTATTTAATATTATTTTTTAATAGTCCTGACGGATTTTGTTTTGCTCAAGCTTCCTGAATAGGAGCCCCTTGTTCCTTCACACAATTTGTATCCAATGTCAGCCAAGTCCTGTTTGTTAAGACTTTTGGCTTCCTGGCTCATCCTATCTCTTCTGCTGAGATTCATTTGTGCAATTAAAACTTGCTTTAACTGTAACACACTGAAGTGAGGCCTTTATGTTCAGCACTGCTTTATAATGTATATTGGAAACATCCATCTTTTATTTGTCTATATGAATCTATAGAGGTATATATGTATATGTATTGGCGCTTGCTGCGGTCTATCTATCATAAGCTTCGAGCTAGCTTCACAATCACTTTGCTGCTTACGTTTCCTCTGCATCTGTACACGTGTAAAATTATTTGATATCTTCATCTGTTTCTGCGGCATAAGCTTCTTCATTCTGAGCCCAAGATGTCACTTATCCTTGTTGCTTTCTTGATGCCTTATAGAATATCTGCATTCTCGGGTCTCTGTATCTCTTCTGTGTGCGCCATCTCTTTCTGCGTGACGTCACCATTTGTCCTTGCCTTTCATCTGCTCTGCTTCTTCGGGAATCTCATTCAGATGGCTATCATTTTGTCTTAGGTGTAGGTACGGTTTTCTCAATGGGTACTTTGCCTCCCAGATTCTCTTAGGTATTGGTACTTTTATGGACACTGCACAGAGTCCACGCTCTGCTCTTTGCTAGTTCAACTGTTCCGCATACATCACATACTTTGGTTGCCATTCTATAGGTAATATGGGCGAGGCAGTTGGAGGGAGAGTACTTGGCTCCTCCTCTATAGTGGCAGGACCCCAGTGTTAGCATTGATTGTTAACCCTTTCTTCTTCTTTCTTCTCGTTTTCCTTTTAGTGAGCTGTGCAGCTCAACCCCATCTTTTCACCTGATTTCTCCCATGTAGGCGTTTTTTCTATCCCGTTCATGGCAGTGCCACCCGGGAAAAATCCACAACCCACTAGGGTATTCTCATTCTGATCCTGAAGGTACGTGGCATCTTTTTTAAAAATGTGCCTGTCTCTCTCCTCACATACCTTCTCTCTCATTTTCTTTCCCAACCCTCTCCCTCTGAAGCTCCCCCTTCCGTTCCCTTCCGACACTATTTGCCTAGAGACAATTACATTTTTGGTGTGCCATCTATATGCATCTAAATGAATAAATAAAACAAATTCATAAATAAAAGATCTTAAATTGATCTAGATCCAATGTACATATATTACATACATAAACATGAATTGGAAGACCAACCTGATAAATTATTAAAACTAAAAGAAATGTGGGCTTCATTTTGTAAAGTATTTGGCAATTGCATGAAGGGGACTAACAACGTTGGCACTTACATGCCATTGGGTTCCCTGCATGCAACCTTTGAACTTTGGCAAAATGAAGGTAAAAAGTAAGAGTAAAAACATGCGAAATCACCATAACACTTTCATTTTACTCTTTATTTTGTGAAAGATTTAAATGCTGCCTGTAAATTACACTTTGCACACGCCATTTACAATGCATTTCTACAGAGGAATCCACTTGTTTGATGCCTGCATGAAAATCACTTGCATGCATGAAACAAAGTGTCCTTAAATGATGGAGGAGAAAAGGATCATCTTCAGAGGGAAGTAAAATGTCCCTGAGCCACCTGTAATCGTCGCCATTTGACGAGGCTCTGGCTGCCCTGGGGTGACAACTACCTCGCTCCGAGCCTGGAACTCTATGAAGGAATAATTCAGCCTAAGCACTGCTGGTGACGCACGGCGGTAGGAACTCTCAGAAGACCGAACACAGTGAGTCGGGGCATTTTGCCTTCTGCTTCATGGCTGGCACACATGGTAATGAGCTCACAGTCAGGTCTCCTAGCATAGGCAGGAAGTTAACAATTGCGACATGTTGCATGTGGATCTGTTGGGAAGAAGTGGACTAGATGCCAGTGAGATAAAGGGTTTCTTCTGCCACCCATGCCTCGAGCGCTGTGGTAGCCGGAAGCAGAGGCAATCAGAGGAATGCTGCAGGTCGGAGGTGGCTCCCCTCGGTGTAGTAGCAAGGAGCTCCTTGTACATTAGCAGAACTTACTGCGACAGTGACCAACAGCATCTACTGGATTTTTATCCACGTTAGCAAGTGCCCCATGATTGATAATTCGGAGGTGGGGTCTCCCTATGCTCGAAGAGGCACATCCCTTTCAAGGGAGGAAGTACCCATAGTGAATATATATGGCTCTTCTTATTGCAGACCAGAGGGCTGGAGTCGTGGAAGAGGAAACCTTCATCCCTGCATACACTGGAGCTAAATGTGGAGAGGAGAAAGGGGCTTACTTGATGAGATGCTTGTCGGGGAAAGAGAGGAGTCCTATTCTATACTCCCCATGCCATAACAAGAAGCTACTCTATAAACTTGATAGTTGAGCTATTGTGTAAGAGCACCCTCTGTGAAATGTGTGGTGATACTCTATTAACCATAATGTGGAAATCTCATTTATGGCCGCACATAGTTTCTCCCAAAAAAAAAAACGTATCTATGCATTTTGATGCGCTGAATGAGCTTGCTCCCAGGAAATGGAGCGACCTGAAACGGGAAGTGGTTTTCTGCAAAATTCTGGGCATTTGGCAACCTCATCGCTTACCAAAAAGGGCCTGCAAGAATGCTTAGCAACATTAAAGAATGAGTTGGCTCATTTGTTGAAACTGGAAATTCAATATGTGCTGCTGAGATATGCAAGGTGCTGTGGGATCTCTAATGGGACCCTGGGACCATTGATTCCCCACGTGGGAGATGCTACAACTTCTGGCCAGTCTCTTCAGAAAGAGGTGATCCATTCACAGGGAGAATTGGCTGACATCAAACAAGGCATAAAGCTGCTAATTGACACTATTGAGAATTTGGAAAACCAGCATTGCTGTGAGAATGTGAGCAAAAATGACATAACATATCCCAATGAAGGCTCCAATCTTAAGAGTTGGAGACTTGCAACGTTTGAATGAGCCTTTCATGAGGTTGTATAGAAGGGTATAACACTTGATACAATACATATGGTGGACCCATTTCGTTCAGGTCCCAGAGCGCGGCTGTATGATATTATTATGCAATGTCAAGCCTATATTATGAAGGAAGATCTTTAATGTGCATCCAGGGAGATATGAACTATCACCCATCAATGACAATCACTGCTTATTTTTCCAGACATCAGAACTCTAACATAGCAAAAGAGACAATACTTCAAACTAGTTACTGAAAAAGTCAGCCATTCGGACATTAAATACAAGTGGACTCTGTGATTGGCCACCTTTTTACTTATGAAGACAGGCAGGCGTGATGTACCACTCTTGAGGAGGCTGCTTCGGTAATGGTCCTGAATTTGTAACTGGAAAGGGAAACCATGCAAGCGCAGAATAAAGTAAATACAAATCTGCAGAAAATTGCACTATCTGGATCTAGCAGCTCTACCTGAATGGCTGAACAGTGTTGCACGCGTGCATCTAGGCGCTGACTGAAAGAATTGGAGCGGAGCTGCGAGCCTGAGGTGCGAGCCAGTCTGCAGCAGTCCACATTGTTGTGCAGGAAGTGCCTACTAAAGCCGTTTGTTACTGCGGAGCGGTGAGCGGAGCTGCGAGCCTGAGGTGCGAGCGAGTCTGCAGCAGTCTACATCGTTGTGCAGGAAGTGCCTACTAAAGCCGTTTGTCACCGCGGAGCGGTGAGCGGAGCTGCGAACCTGAGGTGCGAGCCAGTCTGCAGTAGTCCGCTGCAGATGCGTAGCCGAAGCCGCATGGAGCCAGAGGTCCGACCTCTGAAAGTTTTGAAAAGTGTGAAAACCTTCCCGAAGGACTCACCGTCGACAAAATCAGCAAGGTCGGGGGGGACAATGAGCCCGGGTACAAGGAGGAGGAGTAAGTCTGATTCGGCACCAAGACCGACTGCGACGCCCTCGATCCGAGACTTTCTATCTACAACCCCTGGGCATAATCGTGTACCGGACCCACCACACGGACTCGTCCATGGACTCGTCCACAAAAACAGAGCAGAAAATACCAGCCTACCTGATCCCCAAGGGCAAGTGCGAGAGCCCGCTTCCTCGACGGCGTTCCAGTCCACGTCCCCGTTACCGATGGAGGAACGAGCAGACGAGCGGCTCAATCCGACCGCTCTTGGAGGCCACGGGACGTAGGCCTCCTCCCGCTCCCCAGGGCCAAACAACCAGTCTGGCACAACGAAATGGATCGCCGCCGGGCGCGGTCGGAGGAAGGTGCCCGCCCGATCCTAATCGTCAGTCATGCAACGGGATTGAAGAAGGCCTGGAACTGGAGCGAAATGAGGACCGGATTGAAGTCATTTCCCCGGCTAAACCAGAGAGCAATACCGAAGTTTATCGAAGTTGCCCCCCGTAACCCGGACAAGAGGGGTTTACAGGGGTTAAAAGAGCCAGGTGAGGGATTAGAGACAAACGAAGTAACCGAAATAACTGACCTATCGCCCCACCATCCAACAAGTAAGGGGGAGAGAAGAAACCCTAGCGCTGAAGGGGAAGTGGGGATGAAGCCCTCAGTTACAACAGAAAAAGGCGAATCTGAGTCCAATGTGATCCGCATTCAAGCATTGCTCCACGACACTTATCGTGACTGCGACAAAATCACGCAAGGGCTGGGCAATAGTTTGGCAAGGGCCCCCAAGTCCTTTAGAGAGACCAGTGACAGAGTGATAGACGCCGACCTGGACAAAGGCACGGAATCGGATGAAGATGGCTTGGAGAGTGAAAATCAAATGGAGGGAGAGCCGGAGGACTCGAACAAGGAAACTGACGGCGAGCAACTCAAAACTGGATCGGGTGAAAAAAAGGAAAAAGAGAAACAAAACCAACACCCTGGCTAAAGCCAGGCCACAAGGATAAAAAAAGACGGCGAACACGAGAGTGTTAAAGAAAACTCTAGTGGTGGAACAAAAAGCAAGGAAAAGCACCAGACACGGACCAATGCCAAAAGGGTTGCCCAATCCACTTTTGTCATGCCCGCTAAAGGTTTTCTTCACACAACAACACAAAAGAAAACAGAGTATAGAGACGGAAATATCCGACGCCGAAATGCTTGAAATAGCAATCGAACCTCAGCCCGCCCAAAAACAGAGGAGAACTGACTCATCTACAACATTAAGAGACAAACAAGGGCAGATTGAGGCCACCCCTCAGGAGAAAGCTACGACACCCACAAAGGAACCGTGCACGGATACAGAAAACCCAAATGTGGTTGAGAGTCCAGCTACCTTCCCATCAAACTCAAAGGGCCACCCAAGAGGTAGGATCCCCATCGCCCAGACCCAAAGTGCCCCAAAAGGGGTTCCAGCGACCATAGAGGAGATAGTCGTTCTGGAGGATGAGCAGGAAGAAGAGGGGGTGAAGGTGGTCCAATTAGATAGGGACCCGAACCGAATGTCCCAGGTACAGCAGGATAGAGATCACCGTCTGGCCGGGACAAAGCACCATCTGTCCATGGGTCAGTCCAATTCAAGCTTTATGACAATAGGGGACCTGTCCAAACCGCACAAGGAAAATCCGCATATGAAATTTGGATCCCCGAGAAACTCGGTAAACACCGATAGGAATCCAAGATCACCAGTGGAATGCCTGGTCCTGGACTCATCAGCACCATTGAGAAGATCCGATAAAACCCAAGTCTCGCCTAAAAAGAGACGACTGAGTGACATTGCAGTGGCATTACAAAATGAATCACCAAACAAGAAACCGGACATGATTGCAATCATGTCGGCCATGACCATCGTGTTAGCACCTTTCTGTAAACTGTATGAAGCGATCAAAGAAAACGTACATGACAACACAGCAATCTTATCAAATATGATGGAGAAATTAGTCCAGATGGAAAGCCTCATACCAGCAACTGCAGATAAAGTTCAAAATCAGAAAATCCAGTGGGAAAGAAAAATCGAAGCCCTGGAGAAAAAGACCAAGAACATGGAAACCCTGATCAGAACTCCACTATTAAGAACATCACGTCCCGAGGTAACAGATAAAGCTCAAAATCAAAAAACCCAGTGGGAAAGAAAAATCGAAGCTTTGGAAAAAAAGTTCGAGACCATGGAAATCTTGACCAGAAATTCACTAGTAAAAACATCTGCCCCCGAAGAAGCAGTGGAAGAGGCCGCAGTGCGGTCAAAGGGAAAAGAAAAAAGCCTTTTGATACTGACATTAGAGAAAATCGAACGGGGTCAACATGCCAAATTACAAAAGACACAGCCGCCTATAACCCTCAAGACGGAAAGGAAGTTAAACCCCAAGATGGATACCAAAATGTTGGCGAAATCTGATGTGAGGGAGTCTAGCCAGGGCAAATTACGAACAAAGGATAATCGACTAGAGCCAAGGCAACGGCCGGAGGAGATCGGCTCACCGAGTTCACCAAGAACCGTGGATGAATTCCTAGGCTGCTCAGACTTAATGAACTTATCCACACACTCAGAGAAGGGATGTAATGAGTCAAGGGAGCCACGCACAGAAGGTGGTGAAAAAATAAGCGGCATAGAACGGGACGAAAACCCCACAGTCAGGCCCAAGACGGACAAGGAGGGATCCGTCCGGAGTGATAAGAGAGCAACAATCCCGCCGGATTCACACAAAGCAACATCCCAATCGAGTGCAGAGGACGAGAAGGTCAAAAGTCATGAATCCAGAACAAGAAGAAGTCCTTCTAAATCCTGATTTGCACGAGAGGAGGCCGACAACCGAAGAAGCCCACGGAAGTACCGCGCAGAAAAAGGCGAATTTGAAAATAGAAAAAAGACAAAAGAAGAAATACAAGTCTTCAAGCTTGAACAAATGGAAGTAGATAAAAACTTTCTAATTCTAAATATATCGACAATACTCCAAATAACAAAGAAAATGAAAACTCTGAAAAAGATTAGAACGGCGGATCTCGTGCTTGTGGAACCCTATCACAGGGAAAAGAAGGCTAAAGCATTTCTACATCTGAAATCAGCCGGCATCAAATACATCGATGAGTCAGCCTATGAAGAACTCGAACAAATGGGCTTTCGCTTGACGGAACTAAACAGGAAGATGGGCAGACAAGATCGTGAAGAGGAAAAGGTGGGAAAGCCAAAACTCCAGTACCACTATCGATCAAAAACTGAGGATCTATACCACTGAAGTCGATGGTATAAGCCCCAGGAGCCTCAGGAACCATATAGACGACCACAGCATCATGGTAGGGCAGTGAAATGGCCCACTGAGCCGATGGAGAGAGATGACACTAACCCGAGACAATGTCAAAGTACAAAGGACCAGTTCAACCTGAGTTGGAAACCTACCAGATCCAATAGAGAGGAGCAGCAGCAGGCCGTCTCTCGCAGAAATCCAGGGAGGGAACAGTCAGAGGACAAGTTAAATAGCCATGTAAATCATCAAGCAAATAGTGAAGAAGAAAGACAACCAAAAGGACCGTGGAAGTGGCTTATGTCAAGTTGGAATAAAAACACTGGAAAATAGCAACGACCAGGGTCAGCTTGCCTCGACGACAACATCCGTGAAAGAAGGTGCGAGCGACCCATAAAGGAAACATACAATCTGGGCTCACGGAATACGAGAGGCCATATTCATCTCACGATATCTGGAGACGTCGATCTGGGTCACTACGATATCCTTTGCCTGCAAGAAACCTGGCTGGTAAACCAACCCGCACTGGACGGGTTCTCAGTGGTGATCTCTCCTGCAGTTAAAGGCCTGCTAGGCAGACCGTCGTCGGGCCTGCTAACCGCAATTAAAACAGGAACGGGTCTAAGTGAACCAAGAAAGTGGAAACAGTCATACGAAACGCTGGTCACCCTGACCTCTCAAACCCACTGTAAGGACAAGACGAAAAATGGGCTCCAGAATCCCCTGGCCATTGTGAACTGTTATTGGAACCCGCAGCGAATGTCAATAAAGACCTTCTGCTCCAACATGTGTGCTATGATTGATCAACTATACGTCGAATTTGACAAAATCGAGCTTATCATCTGTGGTGATTTTAACGCCAAATGCACGGAGGCTTTGGACTACTGACAACGACCCATCCATCAACGGGGAGGTGTTGACTCTACCATCGAGAGAGGAAAGGCATGGAATGAATCTATCAGCTCAAGAAATATACAAAATGTTGCCTCACTGTTCCCTAACCAAACGAATATCCCGACGTGGGAACGTTATGGATCCAAAGCAACGCTTGGTTACATCTTTGTTTCAAATGGACTTACACACGATCTGACTGGTTTCAAGGTCCAAAAAACCGTGCACAGTGATCACAATCTACTGTGCTGCACGTGGCAAACATCAAGTCCGAAATCAAGAACTTATGATTGGGCGATTGAAACAAATCTCCAACAGACTAGTCTAAGGCTAACTGAATAAGACATTGTGAAAATCAAACGGACCTGGGAGAACAGAGTTACCGATCATGCCCGGAATGATAGGAAACAAAGACCGAACTACTTGCCTCTATTATTATCATTCCAAGTAAAGGGGACAAAAAAAACGAAGAAACCTGACCATATCAACCATACTTATGACAAGGATTTGGTGTCAAAAAGAAAAGTGGGCCGTAGATTGCTAAGAATAGCAAAGAAATCTAATGCTGTGGACGACTGGAAGAACTGGAAACAGGAAGTAAAAAGCTACAAAAACTGGCGCAAACAGCATAGAGCCATTCAATTTCAAAATGACGCCGAAGAAATGATGCACAAACTACAAACAAAAGCATTTCCGAGCATGGGGAGAAGACAGCCAGTCTAAAGATCAATTACAAACGGGTTTTCAAAAAAATGGGTGTACCTCAATCAACCTAATGTTAATAAACATCTTGAAAGCCAAGGTCAAGGAGGGTGCACCAAAGGTCTATCTGACCTTCGTGGACCTCTCAAAGGCGTTCGATAAGATCGACCGGCCCAGACTGTGGTCGAAGCTGCAAGGTTGGAAATGTCCAAACAAAATACTGGATCCCATAAAAGCCCTCCATTCGCATACCAAAATTAGAGTTAAATTAAACCATCAGGGCGCCTTATTGGAGGAGATCATCGTGAATCGAGGGGTTAAGCAGGGTTGTCCCCTGGCGCCGGAACTGTTTATAGCATTTCTAGGTGACTACCAACTCTCAGAAAGCAAAATCCGATCTTTCCCCCCGAAAATCGGGAAAACAGAGATCCCACGCCTATTGTACGCGGATGACGTCATTTTGATCGATCAGACGAAAGTGGGCCTACAAAGAAAATTACGTAACTTGGAGAACTACACTGCTGAAAACCACCTGGAGCTAAACAAAACAAAGACAAAAATTCTGGTGATGGAGAAAGTTCCCAGTAAATCGACAAAAAAACCAAATTTGTTCCTCGACAACACCAGAATCGAAATAGTAAAAACATTCTAATATCTAGGGATTCAAATGGACAGTTCCAGAACAGAAAAGAGTCTCCAAAACCAACTATGGGAAAAAGCGAAATGCCTGCCCGCCCAAATAAGAGCAGTTGATCGCAAGTTCGGAAAATTCTCACTGATACCGGCAATAACCTTTTACAAAGCCAAAGTGGTTCCTGCTTTGGCTTATGGAATGGAGGCCTTGCTATACTTCCCAAGTAACACCTGGAGCAAATTAGAAGGCTATGTTTGGAAAACAGTGTTGGCCCTTCCTAAATCAACTGCAATGCCGGCTATCAGGAGAGAGATGGGGCTTCTGTCATTAGGGTCCATGGTAGATCAAAGTGCGATGCGTCTGTATAGAAGAATAATCATGTCGGACACGCTCCCCATCTTTAACATCATAAAGCATGAAATGGAAACAGGCAAATGTGAGGCTCTGAAAAAATGGGTAAAAGCTAGAAAGGATGATCTGGCAAAAATTGAATGTACTGAAAAAGAGCTGAAAGAAAATCCAGATCGAATTAAAAGAAGAAGAAACAGACTGGATTCTGACAACAGAGAAAGTGGTGGGGAATAAACTTCTAAACCACCTGCCTCCAACATTCAATAAGGAGAAAAAAACACTGAATTACTGTGCCAAGTTCCCGGACAAGAACCTGAGAATCTGTATTATGAGAGCAAGACTCAACCTACTGCCAACCAGAGAGATCATAACAATCAGAGGAGCTTCAACCAACAAGCGATGCCGCCTTTGCAAAAAGGAATCTTCCATCGAAACATTGAAGCACCTTGTGATAGAGTGCGTAAAAATGAACGAAAACAGAAACATCTACCTCCCCTCGCTGGCGGAAAACCTCGGGATATTCCAAACGAACGATCTGTGGAACAGATTAATTTCTGGCGAGAACACAAGATGGACCACAGCTTTGGCCAAACTTATTGAACTTGCTTTTGATCAGATTAACCGTCTACAGCCCGACGGCTGCACTTTGCAGGGCTCAGACCCAGGACAAAGAAATTAAGAATCAGGAATTTAAGCAAGCTTAAGTGGCTTGGCTAGCTTTGGGGAGGTTTCTGCAGTTTCTCAGAGAACAAGATCCTGAAGACGTGGAAGTTTTGACAAAACTTAGTTGTAACTGAGTAAAGTTCAAATAAATAAAAATAAAAAAATGTCGTATCAGACAGATTACTCTTCGTGCTAAGTAGCCCGGCCTAGGTGACTTCTGGCTATAGGTACTTGACTGGCCTACATAAAGCAGGATTAAGATGCTGAATTTACAGTGGGGTGGATGCTCGATAGTTGGATATTTTGAGAACCAAATGGTGTCTATGAAAGGTTTTTTCTCTGTGATGATAATAATCCTAAAAAAGTGGGTGTGTACTGTTGTCCATTTATTTTAGGATTAACACTTAAGGGAGGCATTGTCTTTGGGCTTGGCTGGATTGTTATTGGAGCTCATAGTATCTCTGGGAGGGTGGCACCCTTTCCTACCTGAGTCTTCACGTCCCTTCAGTATCACCTTTAAGCATAGGTTGTATTTACCATGTTATCTTTTCCCTCTGTTCTACGTTGTGATTGTCTCATTTGGGGAGGAGTAATTATCCGTTTTCAGTGTATGTTGCTTTCCTTACACAATCAGCCAATTAAATATGCTTTTATACCAATACCTGTTCCATTGGCAGCAGGGGATATTGGGTGAGATGCTCTCATTCTTCAGAATCAGAATTCAAGCTCCATAGATATAATGTGAATGGGTTAAATTCCCCTTACTAAAGAGTGCAATTGCTTCAGAAACTGAACGACATGCATGTGAATGTGGTATGCCACCAGGAGAAACATATCCAACTGTATGATACTATAAGGCTAAGATCTAGATTCTTTCCTATTCAGGCTTACTCCTCTTCAACTATGAGGAAAGATGGATTGGCATTCCTATTGGCCATACTACGAGCTTTTCACTTGAGTGCACCAACAAAGATAAGGAGGTCTAATACATCCATCGGGTCGATGGCTTCTAGACTGAATGAGAGGCAGAATGGTTTAGTATCTTGTGAAATACGGAATTGATTTAATTTGCAAAAGGCTACATAAAACTGGGCTGGATACATGAATCGTGCAATGGAGCTTAACTGTGATGTTACAAAAGGCTTAAATGGAGACTCAATCAGGCATCTAAGGATCCATTGAAGGCACTTGAATATTCAAGCATGTTAGACTCCAGGGTTGCATAAACATCCAGAGGAGAGGGAGTTCACATTGTATTGCCATTGCAATTGCTTTAGAAAATATTCTATTTTAGCTGTGCATAACCTTCAAATTATGCACAGTGCCAGTTTAGGAGATGTAGTATTTTCAGTCCATGCCTCTCTGTGTCTGTGAATCAAGATTTCCCAAGGCAAAAAAGAGGCTACGTTCTTGGACACTAAATCAGAGTTTGCTTAAAGACTAAATGGAGAGGAGATAGATGGGGGCAGACATATCGATTTTTTTCTGATAATCCCAAGGAACAACCAGATAACGTGCTTAGATGGGATACCTTTAAAACCTTCCTGAGGAGCTTCTTAATAAACAAAGGTATGCCACTCAATAAGATGAGACAACATGAGTTTAATATATTACCTGAAAAGCTTTGTGAGCACAAAATGAAGAATAGATCTACATGCTTGTGTAAAGCTTTTTCAGAGCTCCAGCAAATTGTGTGCAAATACATATAGTGAATAGCAATATGGCAGGGAATGCTATTTTGCCAACCAAGCAAATATTATTTAATTCGGGAATAAGACAGATGATATGGTGGCTTGCAGGCTAAATAAAAAGATCTCATCAGTGCCAATATTCGTGATCAGAAGCAAACAAGATACCTAGATAGGGTGTGATTCAGCTAAAGTAGAGGACTTTAGTGAGTACTAAAGTACATACTATGCATCCGAAATGCTCATAAAATATGATATTGAAGGATTTTTCAATAAATGTTGTTTCCCTGACCTTTCTGATGAACAAAAAGAAGCCCATAACAGCAAATTCTCAAGAGAGGTGATATTGTCCAGTGCAAGCTCTCTAAGAAATTAAAATACACCCGCACTTGATGGTTTCCCTGACCCTTTCTAAATGTCCTTTTGTATAACAGATCTTGACCAGTTGCATTAATTGTTTAACAACATCTGGGAGCAAGGCTGCTCCTCTGTTGCCACAGGGGAAGTTAGGAATAGGGTTATCCTTAAGCAGTTGTACAACCCAAGATAAATCTCTTCCTTCAGACATATCGATGTCACGAATAATGAGATTAAGATATATGCAAACGTACTGGCAATTAGACCAGGGAAGGTTCTGCTGGCGATTATCAATATTGAGCAACCCAGTTTTGTGACCAGCACACAGCATCAGAGAATGTTAGAAAGATTGTTAACTTGATGAATATTGACCATAGAAATAAAATATACCAGCTGTTATAGTAACCCTTGACGAAGAAATAGATTTTGACTGCATCAAGCAGCCATTATTAAGAGCAGTATTGCCTACTTTTGATCATGTGAGCATTTTAATAAGGGAGTATTCTCATATAAACTCTTCCAGAGCAGTGTCTGTAAATGGATCCCTTTCTGATATGTTTGAGCTAACCCACTAGGGGAATTCGTCCTTGACCTCAAGCCCAGGGATCGTATCTCTCCAGCTCTGAAATCCCTTTACTGCCTCCCAGTGGCAGCAAGCATCAAGTTCAAGACCCTCTCCATTGTCCACATGGCTTTCTGGGCATGGGTCCGCACTACCTCCAACTCTCTCTTCCTAAGTATCTCCCTTCTCGAGCTCTTTCCTTATCCACCTCCAACTCTCTGAGGGTCAGTCGCTTTGCCAAGCAGAGAGTTGGGGGAAGATCTCTTTCTTCGGCTGGGAACTCCCTCTGAAACTGCCTCCCTGCCTCTCTCAAGCTTGAGCAGAACCATCTTCAGTTCCAGAAGCGGGGGAAAGCCACAGGCTCCTGCAGGAGGGAGACCGGTTCAGGGTATTGACTACGCACTGGTCCCCGATGCAGGCAGACCCAGGCTTCTCCGGGTTATGTTCTTCGCTGGAAGGTTCAGATGCGATCAGAGGGACGTCTTGGCACCGTGTAGATTCTGCGGCAGCAGAAGTCAGGGTCGAGGGTGTCCCAAATGCAGCGAACATGCACAGATGGTTACCTCAGCAGGGCAACTCGGCAGCAGCTTGTAGTCCAGAGCCAATGTACACGTCTCAATTCAGACCTGGGAACGCCAAGTGTATGAATCGTGTGAGAGTGTCGAGGGCTCAGAATTTAGCAGTAGCCAGACGGCGGTGATAGAGCAAGGTTCCTGTGTAGGCTGGTCAGTCCACTGGATTGCCCAGGGATGCTTCCGAAGGCTTACGTACAGGAGTTGGTGAAGATGCCGAGAATAGTTGTTCCCACTATTCTAAACAGTCGAAGCACCAGTACAGGCCTTCTCGTTCGATCAGAGGCACAGGGGTCTCACAGGACGACAGCAGTGCAGTGTGCCAAACCTTCAGTGGGTCACCGGGGATTCATCGACTCAGCTTCTTAGTTGCAGGATACTTGGCTCCTTATCCTTTGTTCGTGAGAACTCAGGAGATCGACATAGTAGTGGTGTTTCCTGCCTCCTCTTATCCAGAGTTCCCTTCGCGCCAAAACGGAGAGGACCCAATAGGAGATCTGCTCACAAAACACTCACATCATACGTGGACCTATCACGGACCACGGTGGTCCCAGGCATTCAAGACACTCTGGACTCTCTGGCACCCAGGATGTGTATTGGGAACAGACATCCCAGCCCACATCCTGGATACACACACAAGGCATGCAGAAGCCCGGGAAAGCGTTGTGTTTTGCGGGAAAGTGCATAACCAAATAAGGACTGCCCCGGGTCGGCTCGACCTGGGGGAAGGTGAAGGTCAGCGGACAGGACAAAGGACCTCGTGGCATGGCCATTTTGGAGGCCAGGCCACCCATTTGGACCAAACGCGGGAAGTGCGGTTAACATGGCAAAAAGGGGTTCAAAAACACAAAGAAACGATAGCTGCCACCAGTCCCGTCCGTGACACACTTGCACATTTCATGATAAGTCCAACAAGAGTTTCTAGGGCCATTGGAATGACTAGAGACCTAAGAGCGCGGTAATGTAAGTTACGGTGCACTCTTGTTTCATGTTGCTCAAAAGCTGCAACATGAGGAAAGGACTAAGGGAAACGAGTCTCCCGGTACTGACTGTCTTAAGGGCATGTCAGTTTCCCCATAAGAATGGAGTGAAAGCACAGAGGAGTGCGGCGGAAGACTGCGCTTCTCTGGCAAAGTCTGGATCGGGGTGTGAAACAACAGCAAAAAGTTTGGGGGTTGCCACATAGAAGGAAAATGACCTACAATTATGAAATCTTTCCTAACAATGATCCGTCTGTTCCACGCACCTGGTTACCTGGCCACCCTATGAAATTGGAACCAGGTCCCTGCCTGTCCAGTTGCACCTTGCACTGCCTCTTGGCCCCCTAGCACTTGTGGTCTGTATCTGCCCACTCTCTGCACTTATTAGCCACCTGCTGGCTGCAACCTCTGATTAACGGCACTTAGCCACCTGTTGGCTGCACTCTGTTACCTGCACTTCTCCCTTTCCCTCCCTTTTGCACTTCTCCATCCCGCCCTCACTCTTTTGCACTTCTTCCCTCCCCCTTCCCTGTGCAATCTGAATGACACAAGGCGTAGTAAGAGCGTTATTTTGTCCTCCCTTTGTTTCTGTCACGATCCTTCATCATGTGGTCCCCAAGGCACTCCCCCATCCCCCGTCTCGCCCTTCCCTCTCTTCCCCCCTTCCCCGGGACTCACGTGGACTCTCGCACGTCTTGCGAGCGCACCCGCGCCTGGTCCGTAACAGGACGGCTGTCAAGTTACGGCCGTTCCTACATTGGCAATTGCCTTGGTGCCTAGGATCGCGAAGGGCTAGCCCTGAGCTTCAGCGTCGCGGGACTGTAAGGTCACGTGATGCTCTTGCCCGATCACGTGACCCAGCCGCGCATCACGTGACCAGAAGTGCGAGTACTTAAACTTGGAAACCCGGGTACTCGTTGCTTCACAGCTGTGCTCTGCATTCTGTCTGGCGTTACGAACCTTGAATCACCTTTGGATCACTCACAGAAACGACCTGGCTTGCTTTACTGGACTCTTCTTGGATTTGCCCCTTTGGATTCATTTGCACAGTGATACACGGCTCTCGACCACGGACTGTTATTGGACTGCCTCCTGGATCACCCTCTTGTACCTTGGCTCTTTGGACTTCTTGCCTCACAGCTCCACAGCTCCTGCTAACAGGTGAACTACTGAGAATTACTCCTCTTGGGGTACCTCCGTCCACGTGGGTCCCGGACCTCTCCACTAGGTTCACTACCTCTTCCTTGACCCTGATTGGTAAGACCTTTCCATTTTTCTTAAACACTGTGGTTACTGTTTCTTGCTTGGTACTTAATCCGCATTTTCTTGCAGCAGTGTGGGGTCCCAGAGGTTCGCGGTCCCGGACTTGAACATCTTCGCCTGTGGCCTCAACGGCTGCACAGAGAGTGGCTTTAAGTTCTCTCTGTGCGGCATTTGGGGACGGAGGCCTCTTCTGCCTATACGACACTCAAGTCACAACAGACTGTGAAGCCTATTGTCGTGTAGGCAATGGAGGGGAACGCTGAAGACCCCATGACTGCTATAGTCCAAGCCATTACAGTGCTACGAGCCGATATGGCAGCGGCCAACACGGCTATTCATCAACGTCTCGACAACATACAAAGTGTCAGACACCCTTTACCCCCAGATGCAGAATTCGGAGACACACCCTCTGTTTCCAAACCCGCTCCACCTCCGATTCTCCCACCTCAGAACCCCGTTCCCGTGGTACTACCTACTCCTTTCCCATTGGCGGCCCCTGAGAGATACCATGGGGATCCCAAGAGATTCAGGACCTTCCTAAACCAATGCAAGTTGCATTTCCTGTGGCGACCTCAGGCTTTCCCAGATTCCACCACGAAAGCAGCATTCACCCTTTCTCATTTGGCTGGGATAGCCGCTGCATGGGCCAACCCCTTGTTGGAGAAGGACAACCCGGCCTTATATGACTTCGATCTCCTCGTCACCGAGATGTCCAGGGTTTTTGATACTAGACATAAGGTCCAGTCTCGAGATCTGGAACTTCTGGATTTGTGCCAGGGTAGGGGTTCCCTCATTGAATACATAACCCGTTTTAACCAGCTCTCCGCTGAAACTTCTTGGCCCGAGGTCAAGAAAGCAGTAGTCTTCTATAGGGGTCTCAGTAATCCCATGAAGGTCGCCTTATCAGTAGTACCCTCATTACCCACTGCATTCCAGGATCTGGTTGACTTGTCACTCCAGGTGGACGCATGTAGATCCGAAAGAAGAGCGGAAGCAGGTTTCGCTCAGTCCTCCACATCTCACACGGCAGTTCCTTCCTCTGACTACTCCCAAGAACCCATGCAGATCGGGGGCGTCAGGAGCCCGATATCTCCTCTAGAAAGGGAACGTAGGAGGGTAGATAACGCTTGCTACTACTGTGGCACCTTAGGTCACTTTGTTAAGGAATGCCCACGCCCTCAAAACACAAGCCACAGGGTTTTCAGATAGCTCGATCATAGTACCGGGGACGGGATCGAGCTATACCACGTACACCCCGAACCCAACACCCTCTTTCGGGCGTATCCGGCCCATTCATGTACAAGCCACTCTACAGCCCACAGCGTCCATTTCGCATCCTGTTACTCTGATAATCGACTCAGGGGCAACGGGTAACTTTATCGACATTTCCTTGGCCCGTTTGTTAAACCTGCCCCTCTTGACCAAGACCAGGCCTGAACCGGTACAGGCTGTAGATGGCTCTTCTTTGATTTCGGGCCCAGTAAAACAACAAACAGCCCCTTTGCTATTGACCATACAATCCAGACACAGGGAGACCATAAGTTTTGATCTTATCACCATGCCACAGTTTGGGCTCATTCTGGGGATCCCTTGGCTTCAGGAACATAACCCCCTCATTGATTGGAAATCGGGTTTGGTTCACTTTGAGTCGGACGTCTGCCAACATTTCTGTCTTCCCACAGACGCACCCAGCGACAATCCTGCCCAGGCTATAGCTCGTTTTACAGTGCAGGACCCGCAAGAAATACCATCAGAACACATAGTTGGGTTAGTGGTGCAAGATGTTCCCCAGGTATACCAAGATTTTGCAACTGTGTTTGATCGTGGTTCCTCTGAAACACTGCCTCCACATCGTCCGTACGATTGCCCCATCGATCTACTCCCTGACACAGTGATTCCCACAGGGCGGATCTATTCCCTCTCACCATCCGAGGAAACGACTCTCAAGGAGTACATTAGGAAGGCCTTGAGCCTAGGGCACATACGACCATCCACCTCGCCTGCAGCAAGCCCTATCTTTTTTGTGCCGAAAAAGGAAGGCGATCTACGCCCATGTGTTGATTATAGACGCCTGAATGCCATCACGAGGAAGGATCGGTACCCTATTCCCCTCATCACGCCCTTGCTGGACCGACTCACACACGCTACCATTTTCACCAAACTGGACCTCCGCGGAGCCTACAACCTGGTCCGCGTCCGTTCCGGGGACGAATGGAAAACCGCTTTCTGTACCCGGTACGGCTTATATGAATATACTGTCATGCCTTTTGAGTTGTGTAATGCCCCGGCGACCTTCCAGAGGTTTATGAATGACATCCTGAGTGATATCTTAGATGTCTACATCATGGTTTACCTCAACGACATCTTAATCTTTTCTCAGTCTCTGGAAGAGCATGTGCGACACGTTCGTGAGATATTATCACGCTTACACAAACACTCGCTATATGCCAAACCGGAAAAGTGCCTGTTCCATGTTGATAACGTTGATTTCCTCGGGTTCTGTATCACTCCCGGGGGGTTGTCCATGAACCACTCCAAAGTTAAAGCGGTTTTGGATTGGCCTATTCCTACGAACCTGAAAGCTCTTCAGTCCTTTTTGGGTTTTGCGAATTTCTACAGGAGATTCATCTCTGGTTTCTCTTCTATCGTGTCTCCCCTCACCGCATTAACCAGTCCTAAAGTTCCCTTTCTTTGGTCTGATACACAACAGAAGGCCTTTGATTCGCTGAAGACTGCTTTCACCACAGCCCCTGTCCTTCAGCATCCCGACTCAGAACTCCCTTTTATCGTGGAAGCTGACGCCTCCTCCTTCGCTCTTGGTGCCGTCTTGTCTCAAGCTTGTCAGGCCACGGGTCGTCTGCACCCGGTTGCATTTCATTCCCGCAAATTTACCACCCCCGAGTCACACTACACCGTGACCGAGAAGGAGTTATTAGCGGTTATGGACGCATTCCGCGTGTGGCGACACCACCTCTTGGGCGCCAAGCATCGAGTCACGGTGTTCACTGATCACCAAAATCTGCAGGATTTGGCGTCCCTGAAATGTCTTAACAGCCGACAGGTGAGGTGGCACCTTTTCTTCGCAGCATTCGACTTCCAAATCCGACATCGGGCTGGTTCCGCACACGGCAAAGCCGATGCGTTGTCCCGCTCTCCCGGGCCGGTATTCCCTGACACAATGCTAGACGACACTAAGGTTATTTGTCTATGTACCCCCTCAGTGCCCTTAGTGGACGCGGTACGCAAGTGGGTGTCCTTGCATCCCAACCAGCTATCAGAGTGGGATCCGGTATTCCAGGATGGTCTCCCGTTTGTACTGAATCGCCTATTCTTGCCCACTGCCTATACACGCAATATGGCCATGGAATGGTCGCACGATGCCCCTGTGAATGGTCATCCTGGCCAACGCCGTACGTTATCCCTCCTGAAGCGCTGGTGTTGGTGGCCGGGCATGAAGAGGGATGTGGATTGCTACGTCAATACATGCACCATATGTACACAATGCAAAACCCGTAGGGGACGTCCATTAGGCCTGCTTCTCCCTTTACCAGTACCCCCGAAACCATGGCATACAGTAACCATAGATTTTGTTACAGAACTTCCTCGGGTACAGGGTTACGACACTATTTGGGTGGTGGTAGATTCCTTCTCAAAAATGGCACGCTTCATCCCCTGTAAGGGTATCCCCTCTGCTTCCGTCCTGGCCACCCTGTTCTTTGATACTGTCTTTTGTTTCTTTGGGTTGCCCTCTGTTCTTATTTCAGATCGGGGTTCTCAATTCACTTCTCGCTTCTGGCGCGCTCTGACCAGATTGATGGGTATTGATGTCCGGTTCTCTTCAGCCTACCACCCGGAGACGGATGGTCAGACCGAAAGGACGAATCAGACGATGGAGCAATATCTCTGCTGTTTGATCCTGCAACAGCAGTGTTCTTGGTTGCGTGCTCTCCGACACGCTGAATTTGCTTACAACAATGCGGTTCATGCATCCACTGGGTTCTCCCCCTTCTATGTACTCTATGGCCAACATCCCCGCACGCTACCGGTCCCAGACCTTGCGGCCTCCACTAATCCGGCCGCTAGTGCCTGTCTTAGGGATCTGTCCTCTATCCACGCCCAGACAGCATTACATCTCCGTGAGGCCCAGTCATCCATGAAGGTCCAGGCTGATAAGAAGCGGCTGTTGGCTCCGACTTTCTCGGTGGGTTCCCGGGTGTGGCTTTCTACCCGTCACTTGAGGTTAGTGGGTTGCAGGAAACTGTTGCCCCGTTTTGTGGGTCCCTATGTGGTCTCCCGGGTTATCAATCCTGTCACGTACCGCCTGGTTCTCCCGGGTTCTTGGAGGGTTCACCCTGTGTTTCATGTCTCCCTTCTCAAGCCATGTCCGGCCCCTTCCCGCTTGCGCGCCTCTGCTGCCCCGGTGTCCTTGGCATCCCCAGACATGTATGAGGTGTCCTCCATCCTGGGCTCCCGGGTCTGAAGGGGGCGCTTGCAATACCTGGTTGATTGGGTCGGTTATGGCCCGGAGGAGCGCTCTTGGGTTCCTGCTATTGATGTCCACGCTCCCCGGTTGGTGGCTCGCTTCCACCGGGATCACCCTTCCTGCCCACGGGGTCGTGGGCCCTTGGGGGAGGGTTCTGTCACGATCCCTCATCATGTGGTCCCCAAGGCACGCCCCCATCCCCCGTCTCGCCCTTCCCTCTCTTCCCCCCTTCCCCGGGACTCACGTGGACTCTCGCACGTCTTGCGAGCGCACCCGCGCCTGGTCCGTAACAGGACGGCTGTTAAGTTACGGCCGTTCCTACATTGGCAATTGCCTTGGCGCCTAGGATCGCGAAGGGCTAGCCCTGAGCTTCCGCGTCGCGGGACTGTAAGGTCACGTGATGCTCTTGCCCGATCACGTGACCCAGCCGCGCATCACGTGACCAGAAGTGCGAGTACTTAAACTTGGAAACCCGGGTACTCGTTGCTTCACAGCTGTGCTCTGCATTCTGTCTGGCGTTACGAACCTTGAATCACCTTTGGATCACTCACGGAAACGACCTGGCTTGCTTTACTGGACTCTTCTTGGATTTACCCCTTTGGATTCGTTTGCACAGTGATACACGGCTCTCGACCACGGACTGTTATTGGACTGCCTCCTGGATCACCCTCTTGTACCTTGGCTCTTTGGACTTCTTGCCTCACAGCTCCACAGCTCCTGCTAACAGGTGAACTACTGAGAATTACTCCTCTTGGGGTACCTCCGTCCACGTGGGTCCCGGACCTCTCCACTAGGTTCACTACCTCTTCCTTGACCCTGATTGGTAAGACCTTTCCGTTTTTCTTAAACACTGTGGTTACTGTTTCTTGCTTGGTACTTAATCCGCATTTTCTTGCAGCAGTGTGGGGTCCCAGAGGTTCGCTGTCCCGGACTTGAACATCTTCGCCTGTGGCCTCAACGGCTGCACAGAGAGTGGCTTTAAGTTCTCTCTGTGCGGCATTTGGGGACGGAGGCCTCTTCTGCCTACACGACACTCAAGTCACAACAGTTTCCCCCTCCTTGTCTTGTTGCGCCTAGAAACATTTGTGTACAGGCACGTTATAAATGCCATATCATATCATAACGAGGTAGGAGGTGCCCATTGTCCCCTCTATTGTTTGCTCTAGCAATAACGTCATATGAAATCAGGATTAGAGCAGACAATACAAGATATTAACTAAGCAGAATCCTCCCACAAAAATCACTATGTTTGCAGACAATATTATACTCCCTTTGAGCTCTCCGTATGCTTAATTTCCTCCTTCACTCAGACTGTTGGCTTCTTTAAGATGTACTTCAGGGGACAAGGTTAATCTGAATAAAAGTGAGGTATAACATTTTAATTTAGACAATAAACATGTACAGTTACTATCTGAGACTACTCACCTTTGTTGGGCAGAGAGGAAGGTAACATATTTGGGGAAAACCCTTACCTCTAGCATCTGTTCCCTTTAGCAAGCCAAATACCCTAAATCATTGCAAGATATCAGAAAAGATCTTAACACATGAAGGAATTATGCCATATCATGGTTTGGTAGGATATTTTCTGTAAACATTAATATATATTGCAATGACTTGTATATTTCCTTCAAACATTTCCCATCCTGATATCCAAAATAGTTCTCAATAGATTCCAACAAGTTAGTCTGGATTTTGTTAGGAAAGCCTTTACATAAAATCACTGCTACTATACTTTTTATTTCTAGCAATAAGGCTGGGTTTGGCCTCTCAAATTCAAGTATTGCCCAGCTGCTTAGCTAAGAGTCTTTAGGGACTGGATTGACACTCGCTCTCTAAAGAGCAGGAAATGGATTGGAAGAAGTAGCAGTGGAGAGGCCTTTTAAATATATGTTCTGACTGCTGAGGAAAGACAGGCCAAGGGCTGTGCCTAAGCTACTCTCCATTAGGACATGTATGCAGACAGGGGATGGAATATCAAACAGAGTGAAATCAGCTGCATTCCTTGGCCCACTCACCCCTATTCATTTCAACCTTAATTCATGCCAGTATATGAAAGGCATGGGGCTGGGGGGGGGGGGGGGTGAGGAGAGTGGCTGTGAATTCCTTTTCCACTGATTTGATGAAAGGCCTTTTGATGCATGTAAAGATACCTTTGGGATTCCTCAAATAGAACACCTTTGATATTGTCAATTAAGACTGTCGGCCACATTACAAGGTTGGTGGTATCTCAGCAGTATATCTGCTGAGATACCATCAATCCATGGGGATTTTGACAGAATTACCACCAGTGGTAATTAAACTCGTGGTCATTCCACCAAAATTGCTGATTTTTGGTGGTAAAGTGGCGGAATTACCTCCCACATGTTGATGGAGGTTTTTCCTCTGTCTTACCTCCTTAACTCCGTTACCAGTGCTTTACCATCGTTTTTGGCCACACCACAAAACTCATAATGAAGCCCATTGTTTCCTACATAGGAATTAAAAAGCAGAAACCATATGACACACAGGCCCTCATTACGACCCTGGCGGAATTCGGAAAACGATGGCGGAAATGCAATACCGCCATCGAATAGCGCTCGGTGCGACTATGACCCGTCACCGCAAAGTACGAAGCCATTAGCGACACCGTAGTGAACGCCAACGCTAACTGCACCAAGCACGCGCGCGCGCGCCATGCCAAACCTTAAACACCACCATGGCGCAAGGGTACGCTAATTCCGACCCTAGCGGACATGTACCTAACGCCATCAAGCATGGTGGAATGAACCATTCCGCCATGGTGAGAAGTACGGCATCGCGAATCAACCGTAAACGGCCCCACTGAGTGCCTGTACACCGCTCCCTGCCCACAAAGTACAACTCCCCGTAGGTGCAATGAAGTCACAATGCAACCATTGAAATGTACAAGTCACCCATGCATGCCAACGAACAAATGAAACACAAGAGGGGCCAATGGGAGCCGCAGGGCACAGATGGCACGAATACAGAAGCCATCCCAATGGACATGACCACAGTCCCCCACCAAGAAACGCACGCAAACACAGGCACCTGTGACCAGCAATATTCCGAAAATCACATCATTCCACCAGTCCACCTGGCTGACCGGCATCTGTTACACAAAACCCAATCCCCCGCCCCTGAGCATGACAACATTCAAACAGTCATATTGGCAGCCCCCATCCCTGACCTCACGGGCTTCGTAGGCAAACGCGTCCAGTACAGTACCACGCAACTAAACTCCGAAGCTGGAACCCAATGCAGATCTCCTCACAATACATCGCTCCCCAAATAGGAATATGCCACATCACTTGCAAAGAAGAACGCTACACGGGCCAAATCAGAATAGAAATTTAATGCACAACAAAATCACCAAGCCCATACAGCCATCAGGCCATGAACTCCAAAACACATTTCACCATTGTGGGCTGCATCCGCAAGAAATGACCAGCCACTACTTGTGTGACGCCCTGTTCCATCATGGTACACAGAGCCACATTCACGTACGAAAAGGCAACATGGAAGCGCACAGAACCGCAGGGCCGTCCCAATGGGGAGGCACTAGTCCAGCTGAAAGGCCGAAATGTTGCTCCGAGCCACCAGTACTGCGTAAGGGCATGTGGCCCATTGGCGATCGTCCCATAAGATCGTAATGCTGCTCCACTGATTAACACGAAGCAGCAGGTGTCGGGAGTAAAACCCATCTGCAGGAGTGGCATACAGATGGCAGTGGCAAAAGGGGAGGAGATACCTGTCAACCAAAAGAAAAGAAAAAGAACAGAATGGCCATCAGAACTACATTCGAACAACTCACTTCAATGATCACACTAAATCCACAGCCATATGCATGCTAGCCCACTCCAAAGGATCATCACCACCCAAAAACCACTTGCGACTCATAACTATCTATATCGAGGTGTAAACACCATCACAAACGAGTGTACCTGTGCATGCGTCTGTCAAAACAGAATCCATCAGATGGGATTGGTAACGTGCATGGACACAAGTGTCTGAGGGCGCGTCGAGACAGGGAGGGCTCAACAAGGCCAGATAGACGATGGTCCCACTATGGCAGCCCTGCATCACATAGCGTAGGGGAGGCGTATAGATTCCAAGAAGCCCTGTACATGGCAAACTCTGTATCAAATCACCTGCCCATGCATCCATTCATCATTCCCTCATCCCGGGATTAAAACGCCAGAATATTTACTCACATAACATTAGAAATATCCATTGAGTCTGTGCGTTATGCAGCCTGCAAAATCCACAGTGCCCCAGCCCGTAATGCCAGTGTTGTGAAGTAACATGTATTTGGGAACGTCCGGCCTCGTCGCCCACGTCGCTATTGCGCATCCCAAACCATTCATATCAATCATTGCATCCTCGCCATGGCCCCTGTCCCAAGGACATTGAACAATAGTACGTTATATTTGCAGTCAGACCTGTGGGCATTTCCTCGCCGCTAGCTGAAAACCGAAAGCGCCGCCCTTCGAATTCCTCATTTGCAACATCACGTCGAAGAAGCATCTGTGGCCGTTTGAAATCACTAATTAATCCATCTAGTGCGGCTGTGTGTGAAAATGGCAACTGCCTTCACCCACAAATGGGACGCCCCGCCCGTCGTTGCAACTCGGTACAGTGATGCATGAGGGCCCACCGTTACTCGAGTACTACGTACCACTGACCCTTCACAAGTCTGTTCGCGACTGCACAGATAGTATGTGAAACAATGGGACCATAGCAGAATGAACATATCAACCAATGTTACACGGCCATCGGGTACA
Source organism: Ambystoma mexicanum (assembly GCF_040938575.1). NCBI lineage: Eukaryota > Metazoa > Chordata > Amphibia > Caudata > Ambystomatidae > Ambystoma > Ambystoma mexicanum. Next base: position 555,743,053 of record NC_090932.1, read on the forward strand.
AATACATGATTGCAATAGCAAGATGCCATTCCCCGAATTGCAGCGTTGTGTGCGGGACGTGCTCGGCCAAAGGGGAGAGCAGTTTGCACAGGTGGAATGAATCACCACATGTGGAGGCCATACAGCCTGAAAACACATAAATTGCACAGCCAGTCTCCTCCCACAACCACACCGAAATGCTACCGGCAGGACTCGCGATGTTGGCCCTGGGGGACCTGATAGCACTACAAGTACTCCAACTCCAGGAAGAAGACGAACACCAACTACAACCGGCCGCACGGAGGAGACGCAGGAGGAGGAGGAGGGCAAGGCAGGGCCAGCAAGGGCCGCCAGCACAGCCACTACCACCACGCAGGCAGCCCGCAATCCCACGCCTCCGAGCACATCCGTTCAACCTCACTGATGAGCAGATCCACACCCTCTACCGTCTGGACCGGGACACTATAGCCGCCATTGTGGACATGACACAGGCTGACCTTGTCAGCATGATAGATAGCCCAACCGCCATCCCACCCCTACTGAAGGTGGTGTCTGTACTCCACTTCCTGGCCACAGGCACCTACCAGCACACAGTCGGACAGTTGCATGGCATTTCTCAGCCACTGTTCTCACGGACACTATTGCAAGTGCTCGATGCCCTCCTGCAGCACGCAGACGACTACATCTCCCTACCACGCTCGGAGCAGGAAATTACCAACACAAAAGTGGGATTCCATGCACTTGCCGGCATACCGGGTTGCATTGGTGCCATCGACTGCACCCATGTGGAATTGGTCGTCCCACATGCCATGGAGGCCCAGTACCGCAACCGAAAACAATTTCATTCTCTGAATGTACAAATGGTGTGTGACTCCAACAGGATCATTACACATTGTTGTGCCAGATTCCCTGGATCAACCCATGATTCTATGGTCTTGAGGAACTCTACAATACCACGCTACATGGAGCGACACGCAGGGAACAGATCCTGGCTACTCGGTGAGTCTCATTACATGCATGATAATGTGGGGTATGTGATTCGGCAATGACCTGGCAGGAAGGGGGGGGGGGGTGTGCGTACGTAGCAATGGCATTCCACATCATACGTTTCTCGTCCACATACAGGTGATGCTGGATATCCACTGAAGAGATGGCTCCTCACACCAGTCCGGAACCCACGGGACCAGCATGAGGAGGACTACAACCATGCCCACTCACGTACCCGTGTAGTCATTGAACAGGCATTCGGCCTACTGAAGGGTCGTTTCCGCTGCCTCAGCAGGTCTGGCGGGGCACTCCTGTACCGCCATGAGAAGGTTGCAAAGATGGTGATGGCATGTGTCATGCTCCACAACATGTGCGTACGTAGAAATGTGCCCATGCCCCCTGACGCAGAACTGCAAGCACCTGATGATGGTCATGATGAGGGCGGGGATGTGGCAGCACCTCAAGGAGTCTGCGAGGCACCGGAGGGCCGTGACATTCGTCAGCATCTCATTGATGTATGCTTCTAGCACTCACGCCTGGTGGCTGATACATGGACACGGGACTCGTGGCACTGTGTGTGTCTGGGACATGCACAATATGGACTGTACGCCTATGATGGCCTAGTACACAAAGATCAATGTCCACACATCTCATTGGTTGATCGTGCACTGTTTATGGCATATGTGATATCATGTTGTACACCCTATCGACCCGCCACCCAAGTGAGCCCAACACACCCCCTCCACTCTCCTACCTCCCCCCCGAACACCAGTGTCCACAGATGCTCGTTGTCAGTGGGCAGTCGCTATTGCAAGCCCCCTCTGCGGGTATCAGGGGCACCCCTGCCTGTGGAGCGCAGGTTCCTCCCAGATCTACATTGGGGGCTGCCCTGGACGGAACTTGCAACGGATGATGTCTCTGCCTGCTCACGTCCATGCATGTCCCTAAGGGTTTGCGAGAGCTCAGTGAGCACACGGCGCACTGCGGCAAGTTCGGCACATACGTCCTTGGACGTCGCATGCAGTTCCCCCCTCAGGCTCTCGGTGCTTCTCTCCATTTGGACTCCCAGGCTCTCGGTGCTACTCTCCATTTGTGCCCTTAGTGTCTCTGTACCTCTCTCCATTTCTGCCCTAAGTGTCTCAGTTGATGTTTCTATGTCTGCCTTAGTGCCCCCACATTCATCGGCATGGTCCTTGAGGAGCGTGGCCAGTTGCTGCTGTTGCACGATTAACTGGTCGAGGGACTGTTGCCTCTGCTGGGCCATGGCCATTTGCGGGGGTGTCACAGAGGGGCTGTTGACCTCATGTTGCCTTGCCACAGGGCTTGTGGGGGATGGCCAGTCGTCGTCTTGTGGGTGCCCCTGCGTGGTATCCTCATGTTGTATGGGATGGGACAGACAGGGGGATTGGGACAGGTCATGGATGGATCTGTCTTCGACATCCCCGTCTTCTGTGTCGGAGCATGCTGCCATCAATGGGGTGTCACCTATGGTGCTGCTGCCACCAGAGGCAGTGCCTTCTGTGGCATCCGTTGGGGGGACCTGTGGTGGTGGTGGTGTGGGCATGCTGGCTGCTGGGGTGCCTGTTGATGTTCCCTCCTCTGTGCTGCCACCTGATTTGTGCTGCTGCCGTGTCTTGATGCGTGCAGCTGAGGTGGAGGGTCTTTGGCCGTTGGTCTTGGCCCTCTTTGCAGGTGTGCTGGTAGGGGTGTCCTGAAGCTCGACGTTTGGATCGGACCCTGTGGTGGAGTAAAGGAGGGCGAGGGTTATTGATGGGTCTGTGGGAATTGGAATGGCATTGTATCACATGCATTGGGGTGGTACCTGAGGATGATTTGGGTCGGGGCCTTGGAGGTGCTTTCATTTGTGTGTGGAGTGAGGGTGCAGTTGTTTGGCAGCCTGCAGTTAGGGTGTGCCTGCTGCACGTGTAGTGCGTGTTTTAGGGGTTTTTAATTATTTATGTATTTATTGTGGGTTTTAACGTGCGCTATCAGGCCGATGTGTGTGGACGTTCTCCTGGACATGTGTTTCTGTTGCACTATGTGGACACATGGTACTTCACATGGTTGGACTTTGTGGATTTGGCATTGTTTTATCTGGCCCACCTACCTGAATCTTCGGATGTCTGCACTCCTTTCTCCATCCCTCCGACTCCCTCTATGCTCTCCATTCCGATGGTGGAGGCACAGATTTCTTCCCAGGGGGTCAACTTGATGGGTGATTCAGGACCTCCCCCGGTGGCTGTGGCAATGTTGCGGTTGGCAGAGAGTATGCTGCAGACGCGTATCCGCAGGTCGTCCCATCGCTTTCGGCATTGCTGTGGGGTGCGGGGTGCGGTCCCCACCGCACTTACCCGCTGTGCCACCAGAGCCCATATGGCCTTCTTGTTTGCAAGTGCCGTCCTGGTCATTTGTGTGCAGAAGACGACGGCAGCATTCTCCTGGAGGGTCTCTGTTAGCACGGTGAGTTCCTCACGGGAGAAGTGGACCTGCCTCTTGCGGTCGCTCGCTTTCTTCGCTACTTTTCCCATTTTTCTTGGTTTCGCTAGGATGGATGACGGGTTGGGGTGTGTCTCAGGGTAGTGTTTTTAGTGGTTGTGTGGTTTTAGTGGTTTTATAGGTGTACGGCGGGATGTTTCCCGTTCCGGGCCCATGTTTTAACTTCCGTTTCCATATATTTCCGGTCACCGTACTTTCCGGTAGGCGCACACTGCGGTGTCCGCTGTGATGGGTGGCGGTATTGCACCTAGGGCGCCGTACGGCGGCGGTGTGGGCCGTTTTGGGGTCATTTCCGCCATCGCGGACTTTGCACTTCCGCCATGCCGTGGTGCTCGTGCCCGATGGGTCGGAATGGGCCGCACTTTGCTCCTTCGTGCAATGGCGGAAACGCTATTTACGCTGTGGCGGTCCGGTCAGTCACTTTCCGCCAGGGTCGTAATGAGGTCCACAGTCTTTGAAGCACTTTTAGAATCTACACATTTGACAGGTTTGGTTTCTAAGCTTTATATGTGTTTAAACGTAGCTATTTAAGGTTTCCCCTTCCTCATACATAGGGTCCTGGCACAAACAATTAGCAAATGCACTCTCACATAAAATGTGGGGAAAGTTTGGCAAAATAACTAAGACACTTCTGTCAGTACCCAATATGCAGAACTAGGCTATACATTTATATCCAGGAGGTGCTTAAAACCAGGTATGACAAAGCAAATGAGGCCTGGGGGAGACTGGCCTCTGGTGGCTAGGATGTGAAGGTACTTGTCTTATTTACAAGTGTGGTGTCATTGTCCCAAGCTCAAGAGATATTGGACAAATGTCATGGGAATTTTGAGATCCTGACAGGTTGTGACCTACCCTGTATGTTAGAAATGTGTTTATTGAGACTGATTGAGGATAGGGGACATTTGCAAGAAGCAAGTGCTACTGCAAATTCTACTGATATATCATATATGATGATGTAAATTAATTTCTCGAAAGATGGGAATGCTTTATAAATGATGTAAAGCGCTCCAATCTAGATTACATTTACGGTGTTATTTCTGCTGAATTGTACATAGCTATCGATTATTGTTAAGGGACTTTCGAACTAATTTGTGTAGGAACTGATGTACAAGGCAACAAAGCAATAATTAGTTGTGTGTCCTCAATGATTTGGAACATGGCGTGATAATTCATTTTCTTCCTATTTGATATTACTTAATGGCACCTGAGGATTGGCTAGAGGCAGGTTTCAGGAAGGGGGCTTCCCTTTTCGTTCTTGTGTTTCGAATCTATGTGATCACTGTGTCGCCCGTATCTGCGCCGATGAAAATGTCGACGCCAATTACAGCGTGGCACAGTAATCATATAGACCATTTCACCCGCATCCCCGAGGCGCAATCCCCTTCCCAACCCCCCCACCACCCCACTTACCTTTAAGGCTGCACACTTCTGTGTGCCGCCTACACTCCTCTATCCCTGCGGTGCCAGCTCCTCCCGCTATTGTGGGTCAGAGCTGACGCTACAGGGTGCTTTTCTTTTTTCTTTTTTCTTTTCACTTTCTTGTCTCCTGCGTACCGCAGTGGTAAGTGGGGGACACCTCTACAACTCCCGACTCCAGTTACTGCACTCAAGGAGACCAGGGGACACCACCGCAACCTCTGCTCTGCTTGGGCGCTGTAGTGGGAGTCAGTATTTTGTGCACCCCCAAAGTCGCAGTGAATGCTGGAGCGCACAAAAAAAGGCAAAAGTTTGCTGCATTTCTCGTGTTTCTGGTTGATATCCTTGAAGCAGGGCTTTTATCACTTGAGCATTAACATGAGGGTTGTATGTGATTGTTTATTTTGAAAAACAAATACAAAATATCTGAATACAAAAACGTCACGGAGCAGTAAATCAAGGCATGACCGTTTTGCACCTAGTTTGTACGTCTTAGTTTACCGCTCTGGCACTTATAAAATGACATCCTCTGTGTTATTATCCTAAGTATTGTTCATTACTGAGGTTTAAAAATGTTGTGAAACTTTCATAAGGGCAGAGTGGTTGACCTGTTGGAGTCACTATATTAAGGTCTGCCCTCCCATGTGTGTAGATGGAGGCATTTCTTTTGAAATGTAAGTACGTTGGTTCTGAGATGTTGGGGAGACTTTTACGAACTTTACCAACAGGAACGCTGATTCTCTCATGTCCAGTAGTGCTTTTTAAGCTGTTTGTTCTTAAAGGGGTTACACATCACTACAGGGGCAGCATTCCACTGATAACATACTGGAAGGAGATTGTGAGTCCTGAGCAAGCGATTAATATGAGTGATGATGAGACATTTACATCTTACCTTGCTGGTCCATGTATATCGGAACCCCCCCCAAAGAGGCCACAGAGTCCACAAGGAGCAAACAGTTATACCTAACAAGATGAAGAGAAATGGTAAAGATTAGGTTGGTGCCAAAGTTAGAAGTTGCAGTGACCAACATCACTCTTGCATATGGTCAATATTCTCTTTCATGTTGCCACCATTTTAACTGTATCTATCAGGTAAAGGAATGAAACATACAGACTACACTAAACTAATTGGGCAAGCACATCCAATATCCCCATTTGTACCAGTGCACCTAAAAATGCAGAGCAATCCAGCAAAGGTAAATGTCTTTTGATTGTTTATTCAGGGCTCTCTATTGAATTGTGTATTGATAACAGAACCAACAGTCTTTCCTAACAGTGAAAGAGCAAATGTAGAATGAACATGCCAGCTATTTCAGTAAACCACCTTCTTCAAGTTAATCCAGAGTTCCTACATTGGGAACAACAACATAATTTAGTTTTCCACGAAGTGCGAAGTCCTAAGGTATACATGCTAAAATGAGGTGTGAGTGAGCCCGCGAAAACGAGAGCAAAGTGACCCTATTGCTTTTTTGGTTCAGTTTGTAGTCAGTGTTACAGTTTGAAGAGTATTAGATGCAGCCTTCAAATATGATTGTGTTTTCCTCCAGTACATTCTACAAGAGCACTATCTACAAACTGTTACTTTGCATTTACTCTCCCACCTATCAATCAATGCTCTGAAACAGAGTGTGAGTTTTTGTGCCTCGATCGATTACATTGTGAGATGGACTGTCGTCGGTGCTTGACAACTGTTTAATACTGAGTAACCTACTGTATCTTTGTGAATTATTTATTTAGTTGTATATTGTTCACACAATATAGTCTCCGTCCTTTGCAGAAAAACCTTACATTAATCATTGATCTTTATCTGTGCCACTTCCAGTCCCCTCCCTACAGGGGTATAGGAGACACACAAAATCTGAGGGAGGAGGGGGTGCAGGAGACCCTTTGCGGACTTTGCTACTGACACAACACAATCTAATCCGTCATAGGGCTGAAGCATTAAAACCTCTATAAACATTTTTGCTGTTGGATTTATTTTAAGAAAAAATACCAAATAATGGCAGTTTTAAAAACACAGTTACGCTTCAAATAAGTTGTAGATTACCCTTCTATGGCACAATATTTAAAGCTGATTGTAAAAATATTTTGATCAAAACAGTTAGAAATAAAGTATTTGTGCACTGCTATAGCAAACCTTCAAACATTTGACATCTTACAACAGGGATTTTAAGGATACAAAGTTCTCTTAATCTCTTTGAAGATCTCAACTTGTTCAACTGATTTTTTTGGTCTTGAAGCATGTTTAATAGAGGCAGAAATATATGGTTGTCTTTTATGCAAAAAAAGATAAAAATCAATATTTGCATGAGGTCCCCCAAATGAGGAAATAAAGTTCAGAGATATGTTTCTGCATGGCTGGACACCTGTAACATTGGGCAAAGGAGGGAGAAGCTTATCGTTGATCCAAAAAAATGTTGGATTCAACAATCAAATAATCCGTGCGTGTTATTAACATGTACCTTCAGTGCAATCAAAACAAAATGTACTTTGGAGCCTTATGTTACTGACAATCGATTGGTGGAGAAAGCCACAGTGCAGGTGTCCTATAGCACTAAGGTGGCATATCACAGTGTGCTTTTTGATATGCCACTGCTGGGGGATGTTCAGAGTACACAGCCCCAGAGCACTAACAGAACACTACTGGTGGAAGCACACTGAAAATGCTGGTGATAGCACATGGTTAGTCAGAGGAGATCAAGAAAGACCACATACCATTCACATGCATACACTGCTGACATTGTCACACAACATTCACGGGCACCATTAAGAGTGTGGTGTGCGCTGATCTGGTTAGTGATCAAACATCTCACCTATCCATAAACAATACCATGGACCACAAAATATGTTTTGTTTCATAATATATATTTTGTTTTCATACCGATGTACTACATAACACACAATAGGTTATTTACAAAGATAGTGTAGAGAAGGAGCCAAGTACCTCTACCGGAAGTCCCACCCCCATTTTACCTATTATGTTGGCAACTGGAAATTGCGACATATACAAAGCCAATAATGGTACCGATAACACAAAGAGTCCTTGAAACAAGGTATCCATTGAGAAAACCCTATATGTATACACAGAGAAATGACGGTCTTCTGAAGGAAATTCTGGAAGAAGTGTGAAAATGAATGAAAGAAAAGACTGGTGACATCACATGATGCAGAATTGACGCACCCATAAGATATGCCATTAATGAAAGAAGATAGACCTTATCGAATCTGATGACGAAGTAGTGAATTAAGCAACATTTCGGGAGCAAAATTAAGATTGAATGTGCGAATTGCGAAGAAGAACTGAAGAAAATACAAAGTCATTTCAGAAATGTACAGATGCAGTAACGCAAGTAGACAAAGTAATCATAAGGCTGGCTATGTAGTGAACAGATTGCAGACAATGCGCCAATGTGTATATATAGGAATGTATAGAATCTGGATGTTCCCCAGCACATTTTAGCAAACTTGGACCCCATGAATGAAGGGGGTGTGTCACACTCACCTGTGTCTCTGCAGGAGCGATGGACGAGCCTCCCTTGACCCCGAGTCTTCACTTCCCCTGTTTCACCCGGAGGAATACCTGTCAAATACAAGGTGAACACTCAGACTTGAATTCACCCGATTCCCCTGGGCCCTTCACTTCTCTTTACTGTGTGCTGTGATGTCCCCCCTATGGGTTTACCTTGATCTTTAGTAGGGTGTGGACTCCATCCTGCATTTGCAGGGGCCTGATTCACTCATGTGATTGGTGCCAATGTCTGTAGGCTGAGTTCAGATGCCAAATGCTGTTTTATGCCTTCACAGCGAGGCAGAGAGTTCAAGGCACCCTTTTCTTCACTGGCTAGAAAGACCCTCCCACAAGTGAATGTTGCGCTGAGAATGTTGAGTGTCCAAAATTGTCCGTATTGTCTTTGTTTGCTGGTATTTTTGTGGGTGAGTAGTGCTGCGTGTAGAAGCTAGCTGCTGGTAGGTTAGCGCAGCGCCTTCAATTCGAGCACGCCTGGTAATGTCTCTCCCTTTCCCTTGCAGGAGAAATTATGTGGTATTAGCGCCTTCAGTCCAGGTTCAGCGCTACTGGATACTTGGTGGTTAGGTAAGTTTTCACAGAGGCTTTTGGTAAGTATGCACCGCGTAGAGAGAGAGAGCGCAGTGAAATAAGTGTCTGCGTTATTGGAGCGAGCGCAATGAATAATGTCTCTTTTTTCTTACAGGGGTTTGTGCGCTCGTGCAACTAACCTGGATTCCAGCGTTGCCGGGAACATTTGGTGAGTATGCGCAGCGTTACTGAAGTGCGCGTGTGAATGCTGTTCTTCTTTGTTCTTACAGGTGCCGGTGTAGAAGTCCCTTCTTCACTGGAGATAGCTGCGGCGTGGAGTAAGAACCAGGTAAGCTGAAGCTGAATGATCCGGAGCTGGTAAGCAGAAGTAGGATGATCCGGAGCAGGTAAGCAGAAGCAGGATGATCCGGAGCAGGTAAGAAGAAGGAGGATGATCCAGAGAAGGTAAGCAGAAACAGGATGATCCGGAGCAGGTAAGCAGATGCTGGCTGATCCAGAGCACGGCAAGTGTGTTGCTGATACAGCTCAAACACTAGAGAGCTCATGAGTTATCATGCACTTCCTGTTTGGCAACAGGAAGTGGTAACCAGGAAGTTACTACAAACAATAGGAAGGAATGAAAGGAGGGATTTGTTATGGGTTCTTTGTGTGCCTATGCCAGGCCTGCCCAGACTCCACCCAGCTTGCCCCAACTACCTGCCTAATACCTGTGACAGGGTGGAAGTGTGGTTCAGCAGAATAAGAATAGCTGATGGGGAAGGAAGATTTGAGAAGGCTTGCCTGGATCAGTGTCAAGAGTCAGGGCCGCCGAGAGCCTGGTTATCTACTTGAGAAGATCCAATGAACGTGAAAAGTAAACTGAGCTCCTGTTTGAGGTGTAATGGAAAAACACTACAAGTGCCAACATTTCTTCATTTAGTAGTATTAAAGTCAACGAAGGAGCTCAAAATGTGGTCTCTAGTCACATGGTCAGATGAAAATAGACTTTGGGGTGAGCTACACCGAGACCAGAAGATAAGACCATGCCTTCACTCCCTTTAATTCCCAGGCACAGTGAGCCTTCACAAGGCCAAGATCAAACACATTAATTGAATGGTAGACCGCAGGAGTGGTGATGGATGTTGGGCTAATTGGGTGGGCAGGCATGACCAGGCCAACCCCCAGCACCTGCGATACCAGCTTGCGTGTTGCTAGCGAGTGGAATATTCCAGAAGGGTACAAGTGTGCCAACCAATTGTAGAGGGCCACATAGCAAGGAACTCTATAGTTTGAGAAGCCAATAGAACATCGAGTATTTTCCTGACACAGAAGATGACTTGCCCTTGGGGTGGGCTTAGTTGTACACCTGACCTTAGAGACCCAATCACGATCCCCGCCAATACAGAAAATATACTTAGATGTTCCCGTTAAGCCTATCACATCCCATAGTAGGTTTTCTTATTATGCCACATAGTATGACGTCCCTTATGATGAATTTTCTGTATAAAATAGTGTTTTAATTAAATGATTTCGAGAACTCGTTGAGCGAGCTGTGCTGCGTCTGTTGATGTCCGTTGTACTCCCTGTTTTAAAGAATTGTTATTAAACCAGTTCATGTTTGCCAACTTCCTGAGTCGGTCTGATTATTGATTTATGAGTAATATCTGCATTCCCCATCCATCTCAGATAATGGTAACGCATCTTAAAGAACCCTTGTTGCATTCAATTTCAACAAACATAAGTCAGAAATACAATCATAAACTAAACACAATATGAGAAATAGGATAAACATGAAATTACATCTAGACAGATCAGCCCCATCTCTCTTCGTAGACTACCGTTTCATTCTCCTTCACTATCCCGCTGTGGAGGAATATCCATAGAGTAAAAAGGGCCAAGTATTTCATAGTCAGTGATCATGAAAAAGTTTTCATTTTGTTTTTTGTGATGTCTAGTATCCATGAGAAATTCTTTTGCCATTGCTCATATTATTACCAGTGCCATGTTATCTTTATGTATATTGTACACAGCAATATGCTTCAGTCTTTTCTGAGTCATAGTTGAATGTAGCATGGTTTTCAGTTGTTGAAAGCACTGCAGCTTTCCTCAGCCTCATGGGAACAAGCTGGAATGGTTAAGACGATCAGCACTGGCTTTGCCTGTGCAAAGAAAGCTCTTTCTGTGGGAACAAACATTTACAAAAAGTCTACCAGTTGTGTGACTGAGGAATACTTGTGGAGGCTTGATTAGGTTCTTAGTTGTGCAGAGAGAAGGAAATATAAACAACTATACATGGCATGATAACGACAATGAATGTGCTACAGCTTACAAACACTCACCGGCTTACTACATAGCTGGTGAATGATATTATCCCTGTACAGATATTCCTTCGTGAAAGGCAGCAACAGCATATATGGGTGTTTTTATCGGGCATGACCAGAAACATGACGGCCCATCATGTGTTGGCGGCACAAAGAAAGGACTATTCACTGTGGAGTAACTGGGAGACCAAAGTCTCTCCTACCTGCCATCTTTGCCAAGGTAATGTAGGTATCACAGTTATGAAGGAACCAAATTACTTTAACTGTCTAAGATTCACAATTAATTCTATCATGCCGTGAGATGCATGTTTGTAGATGTGAGTTATAAACCGCATGCCACACTCATGAAAATGCTGGTGAACTTCCTCTGCCATAGCATATCAATGGTTGTAATGATGTGGCAAGCCGGGTTCTTCCGGTATCAACTGTTCTGTGTATCGAGGAAATTATGTGTGCCTAGTTAGTGACACAAAGTATTTTTCTGCATAAGAGGCGAATAGGACATATACATGTCCATTGTTTTTTTGTAACATATTTTATTGGTTTTATTCAACAAACATTACAAAACAAGACATAGATCGTTTAACCCTTTAACTGCCATGGGTTTTCCCCCCAGTGCCAAGGCCTTTTTTGGTGATTTCGGTATGTGGCCATTCAATTTGGCTCCTTTTTCTCCCACAAGTAGGCGGTCGTAACGCCACCCAGGAATCCTAGGTTGCTGTAGGGGGGTGAGAGAAAATAAGCAAAAAGCGCAAAAATTTGGGGTTTTTTCAAAAAATGCCAATAAAATGATGTACAAAGAAGCCTGTGTTTTTTTCCTTGTAAGAGCTAGGACAAATGGTTTGCTGTGCTGAATTCCCTAATTTCCTGGCTTTCAAGTACAGGTTGAGTGGAAAAGAAAAAAAAATATTTTGATGTGGTTATCAACTGTTTTGCGAAAGGTAGGCTATTTTGGCCATTTTTGCCAATTGGACATGCATGGACGGAATGGAAGAAAAGGGTAGGAAAGCCGAATTGGAGGACAGAAAGGCATATATTTCTGAAAAGTAGACAAAATTCCAAGTTTAGGAAGGGGTGATTTGCATAGGTCAGGCAACAACTAGGTAGGGGAAAATGCCATAGATTGGGGGAAAAGCGGGAAAATGACTGAAAAAAAGGTATGTGTTGGACATGGTTGGCTTAGTACGACAATGGCTTCTATAAATTTTGAGAAAAGCAATGCTCCGCTACATTCCCCCAACTCTTGCAGTTAGGAAAGCACAATTTTTTGTAGTGTTTTACAAAACAAGCAATACCACAAGCCAAACACTGAGCCATTGTACACAGGAGTTTTATGCTCACGGCCTGAACAGACGCACTTAGCATGTGTAAATCGGGAAAACCAATGTGGTGAGGAATGGCAAGCATACATTTTTGGAAAAAGCACAGACAGACCTTTTCAAGGGTAGGTGACTTGTGCAGGTTACAAAAGTGTATGGTGCGTAAAGCAGCGACTAAATGTAGGTCATATTTGGGAAATTAAAGAGTTGTGTGACAAAGGGCACCAGAAAATGGGTCAAAACGTTATGAAAACCACACAAACACAACAAATGTTATACCTTCCAGCATTCCCACAGGTATCCCGATGAAAACGGTATCTCACATTTGTGGGTTCTCCTACCTGGGCGCCAAGGGGAAAGCCTAAAACACAAGTAATCCCAGGTCTGTTTTCACACCTGACTTTCACACTGTCTGCAGACGGGCATATCATACAGATATGGGCCTCGGTTGTCCAAGCCACCAAGGAAAACAGGGAACCCCATGCATTCCTGAAAAGAGGACACCGATGGGAATCCACAGAGGTATGATTTGCGCAAATTGGCCCAGAATGTATTACCCAGACACCGCCGCAAAGTCCGAAATGTGGGGGAAAAAAACGCATTTTCCGCACATTTAACTCGGCTCACCCATCGAAACACGCCGCCAACAACACATGGCCTACCGTCCTGTGTTCCCATAGGTGTCCCGATGAAAATGGTACCTCACATGTGTGGGTGCACCTACCTGGACGCCAAGGGGAAAGCCTAAAACACAAGAAACCCCAAGTCTGTTTTCACACCTCAATTTCACACGCTCTGCAGACGAGAACATCATACAGATATGGGCCTCGGGTGTCCAAGCCACCAAGGAAAACAGGGAACCCCATGTATTTCTGAAAAGAGGACACCCGTGGGAACGCACAGAGGTATGATTTGTGCAAATCGGCCCAGAATTTATTACCCAGACACCCCCGCAAAATCCAAAAGGTGGGGAAGAAAAACGCATTTTCCGCACATTTCACTCGGCTCACCCATCGAAACACGCCGCCAACAACACAAGGTCTACCGTCCCGCGTTCCTATTGGTGTCCCGGTGAAAACGGTACCTCACATGTGCGGGTGCACTTACATGGACGCCAAGGGGAAAGCCTAAAACACAAGTAACCCCAAGTCTGTTTTAACACCTGAAGTTCAACCTCTCTGCAGACGGGCACATCATACAGATATGGGCCTCGGGTGTCCAAGCCACCACGGAAAACAGGGAACCCCATGCATTTCCGAAAAAGAGGACACCCGTGGGAATCCGCAGAGGTATGATTTGCGCAAATCGGCCCAGAATGTATTACCCAGACACCCCTGCAAAGTCCAAAATGTGGGGGAAAAAAACACATTTTCTGCACATTTCACTCGGCTCACCCATTGAAACACGCTGCCAACAGCACATGGCCTACCATCCCGCGTTCCCACTGGTGTCCCGATGAAAACGGTACCTCGCATGTGTGGGTGCACTGTTAGGCAGAAACCTGTACAGTTCCCTTAGGGACCACTGCAAAAGATTTAGGACTACAGGTGATTGGCAGTAAACCCAATTGGTAGCAGTCTGTACCACCCAGATTTACCTGGTAGCTGTGGCTGAGCAGTCAGACTTCTCTCAAGATGAGTTAGGCAGTATGCAGAGTATACACAATAGGTACAGAGACACAGTAGTACAAGCAAACACTGACCAGAGCTTTGGTGTAAAAGTATATAATTGTTTATTTAAAGACACACTTGTAATTTACACTAGCACAAAAAGAGGTAAGTAAATTCAACACACAGTCACTATTACTAGATGTACATCCCTTATTCCTTATTAGACAAGTCTTAGTTAACACACCTTATTTCCAGACAGAGGTGAGCGCTTAATTAAAGATGGCACTCCAATAAGTTAAGAAAAAGGGAGGGAAAAGGCAGAAATTAGGAAAAGCACACAACACAATACTTTAGAAGCACCCAGCAAGGCAGGAAAGTCAAGTATACTTGTGAGCAAAAAGTTCAGCGGCCAGGCTCCCTCTTTGAGAGAACAGAGCACCACTGCACCCAAGATCACACAGTTTTAAAAGTCTTGAAAAGTCTTGCAGGGTGTTCAGAAAAGAATTAAGTCAGCTCAGAAAAGTTCAGTTAGCCACCCTAGGGCCAACCCAAGTGGTAAGTGGAAGCTTTAAGAGTCACCCCACACAGACCGTTGCGAGGGAGGCCAGGCGGACACAGTACCTTCAAAGTGGAGAGGATCCTCCAGCGGGGGCAGTTGTTCCTGGCAGCAGGTGCAAGTCACGGCGTCGTTCAGAGGAGTGGTGAGACGGTTCAGCAGGGCTCCACCGGTGGTGGCGTTGTTGCAGGTCGGCTCAGCTTCCCCCTCTTCGGATTCTTTAGGTCCTGTGGCAACTTCTGAAGTTCCAGTCCCCAAAGCCCTGCTTTTATGCAGCAAACCCCCATTCATTCAGCCTAGCTGTCAATCAAACATGCTAAGTGTTGAGCTGGGCGGCTCACCACTTGGGTCAATCACACAAGAGTGTGACTTGAGTTGCCAAGGCAACTCAGTCCAGGGTGCCTAAACCCCCTCCCACACCCCCTGTGGTACCCAGACAGAGTGGCACCATTTTTGGAGGCTTCTGTGGAGAAGCCCGCCAAAAAAGTGGAACAAAGGGCCTGACTTGGGTTGGAGTCACAGAAGCGAACACAAACGCCATTTTGGAACCAAGTTTTGGCAAAAATTACCAACCGGTGATTTTATATTAATTTAATAAACCGGCGGTATGTTCGAGGCTATATTAAAAAGTGGTAGCCTCGAACAATGGGAAAATCCCATAGGAAAATATTTGTGGTCGAATATAAAAAGTAGTATCCACTGCCACCAGCCAAAACTCGATCAGTGGGGATGGAGACGTGCCCCCTCGAACAACAGACCCCGGGGCAATCGAATTGCCCCGACCAGTACGTCCACAATATGATGGTTTGTACTGGTTTCTTTTCATAATTTGGGACTAGTAAAGCCAATGGTGACTTTACATGCCCTGGGAGACAGTAGTCAGTCCCAGGGTATGGAGTCTATGTTTGGGGGTCACTATGACACCCCTGGGTTACTGCACGGAGGGTGCTGTGTAACCCACATGCCAAAAACATATGAAGCCCTATGGGGTAAAGGACCCCTTAGCCCATAAAACACATTAAAAGTCAAAGGAACACCTCAAATCATGTCTAAGAGTGGGAGGAAAAGAGTCTCACTCTTAGCAGGAGAGAAAAAAATAAACCCCGAAAATCCAGCAAAGCTGCTGGGGGACTCACTAGGTTTGGGAAATTAGCCTTAACAGAGAATTCTCCCTAACATGCACCTACCTGGGCGCCAAGGGGAAAGCCTAAAACACAAGTAACCCCAAGTGTGTTTTCACACCTGAATTTCACACTCTCTGCAGACGGGCACATCATACAGATATGGGCCTCGGGTGTCCAAGCCACCAAGGAAAACAGGGAACCCCATGCATACACGAAAAAGAGGACACCTGTGGGAATCCACAGAGGTATGATTTGTGCAAATCGGCCCAGAATTTATTACCCAGACACGCCCGCAAAGTCCGAAATGTGGGGAAAGAAACGCATTTTCCGCCCATTTCACTCGGCTCACCCATCGAAACACGCCGTCAACAACACAAGGCCTACCGTCCCGCGTTCCCACAGGTGTCCCGATGAAAACGATACCACACATGTGTGGGTGCACCTACCTGAGCGCCAAGGGGAAAGCCTAAAACACAAGTAACCCCAAGTGTGTTTTCACACCTGAAGTTCACACTCTCTGCAGACGGCACATCATACAGATATGGGCCTCGGGTGACCAAGCCACCAAGGAAAACAGGGAACCCCATGCATTTCCAAAAAGAGGACACCCGTGGGAATCTGCAGAGGTATGTTTTCCCAAATCGGCCCAGAATTTATTACCCAGACACCCCTGCAAAGTCCGAAATGTGGGGGGAAAAAAGCATTTTCCGCACATTTCACTCGGCTCACCCATCGAAACACGCCGCCAACAACACAAGGTCTATTTTCCCGCCTTCCCACATGTTTCCCGATGAAAACGGTACCTCACATGTGTGGGTGCACTTACCTGGGCGCCAAGGGGAAAGCCTAAAACACAAGTAACCCCAAGTGTGTTTTAACACCTGAAGTTCACACTCTCTGCAGACGGGCACATCATACAGATATGGGCCTCGGGTGTCCAAGCCACCAAGGAAAACAGGGAACCCCATGCATACACGAAAAAGAGGACACCTGTGGGAATCCACAGAGGTATGATTTGTGCAAATCGTCCCAGAATTTATTACCCAGACACGCCCGCAAAGTCTGAAATGTGGAGAAAAAAACACATTTTCAGCGCATTTCACTCGGCTCACCCATCGAAACACGCCATCAACAACACAAGGCCTACCGACCCGTGTTCCCACAGGTGTCCCGATGAAAACGATACCACACATGTGTGGGTGCACCTACCTGGGCGCCAAGGGGAAAGCCTAAAACACAAGTAACCCCAAGTGTGTTTTCACACCTGAAGTTCACACTCTCTGCAGACGGCACATCATACAGATATGGGCCTCGGGTGTCCAAGCCACCAAGGAAAACAGGGAACCCCATGCATTTCCAAAAAGAGGACACCCGTGGGAATCTGCAGAGGTATGTTTTCCCAAATCGGCCTAGAATTTATTACCCAGACACCCTTGCAAAGTCCGAAATGTGGGGGGAAAAAAGCATTTTCCACACATTTTACTCGGCTTACCCATCGAAACACGCCGCCAACAACACAAGGTCTATTGTCCCGCCTTCCCACAGGTGTCCCAACGAAAACGGTACCTCACATGTGTGGGTGCACTTACCTGGGCGCCAAGGGGAAAGCCTAAAACACAAGTAACCCCAAGTCTGTTTTAACACCTGAAGTTCACACTCTCTGCAGACGGGCACATCATACAGATATGGGCCTCGGGTGTCCAAGCCACCAAGGAAAACAGGGAACCCCATGCATTTCTGAAAAAGAGGACACCCGGGGGAATCCGCAGAGGTATGATTTGCGCCAATCGGCCCAGAATGTATTACCCAGACACCCCTGCAAAGTCCGAAATGTGGGGGGAAAAATGCATTTTCTGCACATTTCACTCGGCTCACCGATCGAAACACGCCGCCAACAACACAAGGCCTACCGTCCCATGTTCCCACAGGTGTCCCAATGAAAACGGTACCTCACATGTGTGGGTGCACCTACCTGGGCGCCAAGGGGAAAGCCTAAAACACAGGTATCCCCAATTCTGTTTTCACACCTCAATTTCACACTCTCTGCAGACGGGCACATCATACAGATATGGGCCTCGGGTGTCCAAGCCACCAAGGAAAACAGGGAACCCCATGCATTTCCAAAAAGAGGACACCCGTGGGAATCGGCAGAGCTATGTTTTCCCAAATCGGCCCACAATGTATTACCCAGACAACCCTGCAAAGTCCTAAATGTGGGTAAAAAAATGCATTTTCTGCAAATTTCACTCGACTCACCCATCGAAACACGCTGCCAACAACACATGGCCTACCGTCCCACGTTACCACAGGTGTCCCAATGAAAACGGTACCTCACATGTGTGGGTGCACCTACCTGCGTGCCAAGTGGAAAGCCTAAAACAAAAGTAACCCCAAGTCTGTTTTCACACCTGAATTTCACACTCTCTGCAGACGGGCACATCATACAGATATGGGCTTCCGGTGTCCAAGCCACCAAGGAAAACAGGGAACCCCATGCATTTCCCAAAAGAGGACACCCATGGGAATCCGCACAGGTATGATTTGCGCAAATCGGCCCAGAATTTATTACCCAGACACTCCCGCAAAGTCCGAAATGTGGTGGGAAAAAAAGCATTTTCCGCACATTTCACTCGGCTCACCCATCGAAACACGCCGCCAACACAAGGTCTACTGTCCCGCGTTCCCACAGGTGTCCCGATGAAAACGGTACCTCACATGTGTGGGTGCACTTACCTGGGCGCCAAGGGGAAAGCCTAAAACACAAGTTACCCCAAGTCTGTTTTTACACCTGAAGTTCACACTCTCTGCAGACGGGCACATCATACAGATATGGGCCTCGGGTGTCCAAGCCACCAAGGAAAACAGGGAACCCCATGCATTTCTGAAAAAGAGGACACCCGTGGGAATCCGCAGAGGTATGATTTGCGCAAATCGGCCCAGAATGTATTACCCAGAAACCCCTGCAAAGTCCAAAATATGGGGAAAAAATACGCATTTTCTGCACATTTCACTCGGCTCACCGATCGAAACACGCCGCCAACAACACAAGGCCTACCGTCCCACGTTCCCACAGGTGTCCCAATGAAAACAGTACCTCACATGTGTGGGTGCACCTACCTGGGCGCCAAGTGGAAAGCCTAAAACACAAGTATCCCCAATTCTGTTTTCACACCTCAATTTCACACTCTATGCAGACGGGCACATCATACAGATATGGGCCTCGGGTGTCCAAGCCACCAAGGAAAACAGGGAACCCCATTCATTTCCAAAAAGAGGACACCCGTGGGAATCTGCGGAGCTATTTTTTCCCAAATCGGCCCAAAATGTATTACCAGACACCCCTGCAAAGTCCTAAATGTGGGAAAAAATGCATTTTCCGCACATTTCACTCGAATCACCCATCGAAACACGCTTCCAACAACACATGGCCTACCGTCCCGCTTTCCCACAGGTATCCCAATGAAAACGGTACCTCACATGTGTGAGTGCAACTACCTGCGCGCCAAGTGGAAAGTCTAAAACAAAAGTATCCCAAGTCTGTTTTCACACCTGAATTTCACACTCTCTGCAGATGGGCACATCATACAGATATGGGCCTCGGGTGTCCAAGCAACCAAAGAAAACAGGGAACCCCATGCATTTCCCAAAAGAAGACACCCATGGGAATCCGCAGAGGTATGATTTGCGCAAATCGGCCCAGAATTTATTACCCAGACACTCCCGCAAAGTCCGAAATGTGGTGGGAAAAAAAGCATTTTCCGCACATTTCACTCGGCTCAGCCATCGAAACACGCCGCCAACAACACAAGGTCTACTGTCCCGCGTTCCCACAGGTGTCCCGATGAAAAGGGTACCTCACATGTGTGTGTGCACTTACCTGGGCGCCAAGGGGAAAGCCTAAAACACAAGTAACCCCAAGTCTGTTTTCACACCTGAAGTTCACATTCTCTGCAGACTGGCACATCATACAGATATGGGCCTCGGGTGTCCAAGCCACCAAGGAAAATTGGGAACCCCTTGTATTATTGAAAAGAGGACACCCGTGGGAACCCACAAAGGTATGATTTGTGCAAATCGGCCCAGAATTTATTACCCAGACACCCCCGCAAAATCCAAAATGTGGGGAAGAAAAACGCATTTTTCGCACATTTCACTCGGCTCACCCATCGAAACACGGTGCCAACAACACATGGCCTACTGTCCTTCGTTCCCATAGGTGTCCCGATGAAAACGGTACCTCACATTTGTGGGTGCACCTACCTGGGCGCCAAGTGGAAAGGCTAAAACACAAGTAATCCCAAGTCTGTTTTCACACCTGGATTTCACACTCTCTGCAGATGGGCACATCATACCAATATGGGCCTCGGGTGTCCAAGCCACCAAGGAAAACCGGGAACCCCAGGCATTTTCGAAAAGAAGACATCCGTGGGAATCCGCAGAGGTATGATTTGCGCAAATCGGCCCAGAATGTATTACCCAGACACACACGCAAAGTCCGAAATGTGGGGAAGAAAAACACATTTTAAGCACATTTCACTCGGCTCACCCATCGAAACACGCCGCCAACAACACAAGGCCTACCGTCCCACCTTCCCACAGGTTTCCCAATGAAAACGGTACCTCACATGTGTGGGTGCACCTACCTGGGCACCACAGGAAAGCCTAAAACACAAGTATCCCCAATTCTGTTTTCACACCTCAATTCCACACTCTCTGCAGACGGGCACATCATACAGTTATGGGCCTCGGGTGTCCAAGCCACCAAAGAAAACAGGAAACCCCATGCATTTCCCAAAAGAGGACACCCATGGGAATCCGCAGAGGTATGATTTGCGCAAATCGGCCCAGAATTTATTACCCAGACACCCCCGCAAAGTCCAAAATGTGGGGGAAAAGAACATTTTCCGCACATTTCACTCGGCTCACCCATCGAAACATGGCGCCAACAACACAAGGCCTACCATCCCACGTTCCCACAGGTGTCCTGATGAAAACGGTACCTCACATGTGTGGGTGCACTTACCTGGGCGCCAAGTGGAAAGCCTAAAACACAAGTAATCCCAAGTCTGTTTTCACACCTGAAGTTCACACTCTCTGCAGACGGGCACATCATACAGATAAGGGCCTCGGGTGTCCAAGCCACCAAGGAAAACAGGGAACCCCATGCATTTCCAAAAAAGAGGACACCAGTGGGAATCCGCAGAGGTATGATTTGTGCAAATCGGCCCAGAATGTATTACCCAGACACCCCTGCAAAGTCCGAAATGTGGGGAAAAAAATGCATTTTCTGCACATTTCACTCAGCTCACCCATCAAAACACATCGCCAACAACACATGGTCTACTGTCCCGCGTTCCCACAGGTGTCCCGATGAAAATGGTACCTCACATGCATGGGTGCATATACCTGGGCGCCAAAGGAAAAGCCTAAAACACAAGTAACCCCAAGTCTGTTTTCGCACCTGAATTTCACACTCTCTGCAGACGGGCACATCATACAGATATGGGCCTCGGGTGTCCAAGCCACCAAGGAAAACAGGGAACCCCATGCATTTCCAAAAAGAGGACACCCGTGGGAATCGGCAGAGCTATGTTTTCCCAAATCGGCCCACAATGTATTACCCAGACAACCCTGCAAAGTCCTAAATGTGGGTAAAAAAATGCATTTTCTGCAAATTTCACTCGACTCACCCATCGAAACACGCTGCCAACAACACATGGCCTACCGTCCCACGTTCCCACAGGTGTCCCAATGAAAACGGTACCTCACATGTGTGGGTGCACCTACCTGCGTGCCAAGTGGAAAGCCTAAAACAAAAGTAACCCCAAGTCTGTTTTCACACCTGAATTTCACACTCTCTGCAGACGGGCACATCATACAGATATGGGCTTCCGGTGTCCAAGCCACCAAGGAAAACAGGGAACCCCATGCATTTCCCAAAAGAGGACACCCATGGGAATCCGCACAGGTATGATTTGCGCAAATCGGCCCAGAATTTATTACCCAGACACTCCCGCAAAGTCCGAAATGTGGTGGGAAAAAAAGCATTTTCCGCACATTTCACGCGGCTCACCCATCGAAACACGCCGCCAACACAAGGTCTACTGTCCCGCGTTCCCACAGGTGTCCCGATGAAAACGGTACCTCACATGTGTGGGTGCACTTACCTGGGCGCCAAGGGGAAAGCCTAAAACACAAGTTACCCCAAGTCTGTTTTTACACCTGAAGTTCACACTCTCTGCAGACGGGCACATCATACAGATATGGGCCTCGGGTGTCCAAGCCACCAAGGAAAACAGGGAACCCCATGCATTTCTGAAAAAGAGGACACCCGTGGGAATCCGCAGAGGTATGATTTGCGCAAATCGGCCCAGAATGTATTACCCAGAAACCCCTGCAAAGTCCAAAATATGGGGAAAAAATACGCATTTTCTGCACATTTCACTCGGCTCACCGATCGAAACACGCCGCCAACAACACAAGGCCTACCGTCCCACGTTCCCACAGGTGTCCCAATGAAAACAGTACCTCACATGTGTGGGTGCACCTACCTGGGCGCCAAGTGGAAAGCCTAAAACACAAGTATCCCCAATTCTGTTTTCACACCTCAATTTCACACTCTATGCAGACGGGCACATCATACAGATATGGGCCTCGGGTGTCCAAGCCACCAAGGAAAACAGGGAACCCCATTCATTTCCAAAAAGAGGACACCCGTGGGAATCTGCGGAGCTATTTTTTCCCAAATCGGCCCAAAATGTATTACCAGACACCCCTGCAAAGTCCTAAATGTGGGAAAAAATGCATTTTCCGCACATTTCACTCGACTCACCCATCGAAACACGCTTCCAACAACACATGGCCTACCGTCCCGCTTTCCCACAGGTATCCCAATGAAAACGGTACCTCACATGTGTGAGTGCAACTACCTGCGCGCCAAGTGGAAAGTCTAAAACAAAAGTATCCCAAGTCTGTTTTCACACCTGAATTTCACACTCTCTGCAGATGGGCACATCATACAGATATGGGCCTCGGGTGTCCAAGCAACCAAAGAAAACAGGGAACCCCATGCATTTCCCAAAAGAAGACACCCATGGGAATCCGCAGAGGTATGATTTGCGCAAATCGGCCCAGAATTTATTACCCAGACACTCCCGCAAAGTCCGAAATGTGGTGGGAAAAAAAGCATTTTCCGCACATTTCACTCGGCTCAGCCATCGAAACACGCCGCCAACAACACAAGGTCTACTGTCCCGCGTTCCCACAGGTGTCCCGATGAAAAGGGTACCTCACATGTGTGTGTGCACTTACCTGGGCGCCAAGGGGAAAGCCTAAAACACAAGTAACCCCAAGTCTGTTTTCACACCTGAAGTTCACATTCTCTGCAGACTGGCACATCATACAGATATGGGCCTCGGGTGTCCAAGCCACCAAGGAAAATTGGGAACCCCTTGTATTATTGAAAAGAGGACACCCGTGGGAACCCACAAAGGTATGATTTGTGCAAATCGGCCCAGAATTTATTACCCAGACACCCCCGCAAAATCCAAAATGTGGGGAAGAAAAACGCATTTTTCGCACATTTCACTCGGCTCACCCATCGAAACACGGTGCCAACAACACATGGCCTACTGTCCTTCGTTCCCATAGGTGTCCCGATGAAAACGGTACCTCACATTTGTGGGTGCACCTACCTGGGCGCCAAGTGGAAAGGCTAAAACACAAGTAATCCCAAGTCTGTTTTCACACCTGGATTTCACACTCTCTGCAGATGGGCACATCATACCGATATGGGCCTCGGGTGTCCAAGCCACCAAGGAAAACCGGGAACCCCAGGCATTTTCGAAAAGAAGACATCCGTGGGAATCCGCAGAGGTATGATTTGCGCAAATCGGCCCAGAATGTATTACCTAGACACACACGCAAAGTCCGAAATGTGGGGAAGAAAAACACATTTTAAGCACATTTCACTCGGCTCACCCATCGAAACACGCCGCCAACAACACAAGGCCTACCGTCCCACCTTCCCACAGGTGTCCCAATGAAAACGGTACCTCACATGTGTGGGTGCACCTACCTGGGCACCACAGGAAAGCCTAAAACACAAGTATCCCCAATTCTGTTTTCACACCTCAATTCCACACTCTCTGCAGACGGGCACATCATACAGTTATGGGCCTCGGGTGTCCAAGCCACCAAAGAAAACAGGAAACCCCATGCATTTCCCAAAAGAGGACACCCATGGGAATCCGCAGAGGTATGATTTGCGCAAATCGGCCCAGAATTTATTACCCAGACACCCCCGCAAAGTCCAAAATGTGGGGGAAAAGAACATTTTCCGCACATTTCACTCGGCTCACCCATCGAAACATGGCGCCAACAACACAAGGCCTACCATCCCACGTTCCCACAGGTGTCCTGATGAAAACGGTACCTCAAATGTGTGGGTGCACTTACCTGGGCGCCAAGTGGAAAGCCTAAAACACAAGTAATCCCAAGTCTGTTTTCACACCTGAAGTTCACACTCTCTGCAGACGGGCACATCATACAGATATGGGCCTCGGGTGTCCAAGCCACCAAGGAAAACAGGGAACCCCATGCATTTCCAAAAAAGAGGACACCAGTGGGAATCCGCAGAGGTATGATTTGTGCAAATCGGCCCAGAATGTATTACCCAGACACCCCTGCAAAGTCCGAAATGTGCGGAAAAAAATGCATTTTCTGCACATTTCACTCAGCTCACCCATCAAAACACATCGCCAACAACACATGGTCTACTGTCCCGCGTTCCCACAGGTGTCCCGATGAAAATGGTACCTCACATGCATGGGTGCATATACCTGGGCGCCAAAGGAAAAGCCTAAAACACAAGTAACCCCAAGTCTGTTTTCGCACCTGAATTTCACACTCTCTGCAGACGGGCACATCATACAGATATGGGCCTCGGGTGTCCAAGCCACCAAGGAAAACAGGGAACCCCATGGATTTCCGAAAAGAGAATAACTGTGGGAATCCACAGAGGTATGATTTGCGCAAATCGGCCAACAATTTATTACCCAGTCATCCCTGCAAATTCCGAAATGTGGGGAAAAAATGCATTTTCTGCACATTTCACTCGGCTCACCCGTCAAAACACATCGTCAACAACACATGGTCTACTGTCCCGCGTTCCCACAGGTGTCCCGATGAAAATGGTACCTCACATGCATGGGTGCACCTACCTGGTCGCCAAAGGGAAAGCCTAAAACACAAGTAACCCCAAGTCTGTTTTCGCACCTGAATTTCACACTCTCTGCAGACGGGGACATCATACAGATATGGGCCTCAGGTGTCCAAGCCACCAAGGAAAACAGGGAACCCCATGCATTTCCGAAAAGAGAACAACAGTGGGAATCTGCAGAGGTAAGATTTGCGCAAAGCGGCCCAGAATTTATTACCCAGTGTTAGGCAGAAACCTGTGCAGTTCCCTTAGGGACCACTGCAAAAGGTTTAGGACTACAGGTGGTTGGCAGTAAACCCAATCGGTAGCAGTCTGTACTTACCTGATTTACCTGGTAGCTGTGGCTGAGCAGGCAGACTTCTCTCAAGATGAGTTAGGCAGTATATAGAGTATACACAATAGGTACAGGGATAGAGTAGCACAAGCAAACACTGACCATAGCTTTGGTGTAAAAGTATATAATTATTTATTTAAAGACACACTTGTAAATTACACTAGCACAAAAAGAGGTAAGTAAATTCAACACACAGTCACTATTATATATATACAACCCTAATTACTTATTAGACAAGTCTTAGTGAGAAACACCACTTATTTTCAGACAGAGTTGAGTGCATAACATAAGATGGCACTCTAATAAGTTATAGAAAAAGGGAGGGAAAAGGCAAAGTTATGGAAGCACACAATTTCAATACCTTTCAAAGAACCACAGTGAGGCAGGTTAGGCAAAGTCTACTGGAGAGCAAGGAAGTTCAAACGCCAGGCCCACTCTTAGAGAGAGCAAGCGAAATGTGTCCAGGATCACACAGTGGGGTTATGCCCAAAGAGTCTTTTTAGATAGTTCACAAAAGATTGAGATCAAGTCAGGAAAAGTTAGTTAACAGGCCCCAGGCTAACCCAGGTTAGAAAGTCGAGGATTTACTGTCACCCCGAAATATCTGTCGCAAGGGAAGCCAGGCGGGACACAGTACCTGAACGCTCCAGCGGGGGCAGTTGTTCCTGGTAGTGGGTGCAAGTTGGTGTTTCGTCCAGAGGAAGAGGAGTTCTCAACGTGGAGGAAAGATGAAGGTCGTTGCACTGCCAGGGAAGAAACCAGCCGTGGAGTTTCCCGGTTACAAGGCACTACCCTCTTCTTCGCGGTGGTGGTAAACCATGGTATTCCGGTTGCCGGGGTGCTGGCCTGGGCAAGGCGGCCACGAGATGGTCCAGGAAGGTGAAAAGACAGGCCAACTGGTTATCCCCACCAGTCAAAGGAAGAAGACTCTCCGGACCGGAGATCTCCTCTGTCGTCGGGAAAAGTGGTGAGACGGTTCAGCAGGGCTCCACCGGTGGTGTCGTCGTTGCAGGTCGGCTCGGCTTCTCCCTCCTCGGATTCTTTAGATCCTGTGGCGATGTCTGAAGTTCCAGTCCCCAGAGCCCTGCTTTTAGGCAGAAAACCCCCATTCATTCAGCCTAACTGTCACTCACCACTTGGCAACTCAGTCCAGGGTGCCTAAACCCCCTCCCACACCCCCTGTGGTACCCAGACAGAGTGGCACCACGTTTGGAGGCTTCTGTGGAGAAGCCCGCCAAAAAGTGGAACAAAGGGCTCGACTTGGGTTGGAGTCACAGAAGCGAACACAAACGCCATTTTGGAACCAAGTTTTGGCAAAAAATACCAACCGGTGAATTAATATTAATTTTATAAACCGGCGGTATGTTCGAGGCTATTTTAAAAAGTGGTAGCCTCAAACAATGGGAAAATCCCATAGGAATATGTTCACGGTCGAATATAAAAAGTAGTATCCACTGCCACCAGCCAAAACTCGGTCAGGGGGTACTGGACAGTGCCCCCTCAAACAACAGACACCGGGGCAATCGAATTGCCCTGACCAGTACGTCCACAATATGATGGTTTGTACTGGTTCTGTTCACAATTTGAGACTAGTAAAGCCAATGGTGACTTTACATGCCCTTGGAGACAGTAGTCAGTCCCAGGGTATGGAGTCTATGTTTGGGGGTCGCTACGACACCCCTGGGTAACTGCACGGAGGGTGTTGTGTAACCCACATATCAAAAAGCACATGAAGCCCTATGGGGTAAAGGACCCCATAGCCCATAGAACACATACAAAGTCCAAGGAACACCTCAAATCGTGTCTAAGAGTGGGAGAAAACAAGTCTCACTCTTAGCAGGAGAAACAAATAAACCCCAAAAATCCAGCAAAGCTGCTGGGGGACTCACTAGGTTTGGGAAATTAGCCTTTACAGAGAATTCTCCCTAACACTCGCCCCCCCCCCCCCCAGACTAAGGGACAGGAGGATTTAATCCACTCCTGGATGAATCTCATACCTCTAGTCGATGACATACATCCTAGAGAGACCATCAGCATTTTGGTGGTGACACCCTGACCTGTGCTCAATGGTGAAATCAAGCCCTTGCAGGCAGATTGACCATCTCAATAGTTTCGGATTTTCCCCTTTCATTTGCATCAACCATCTCAAGGGTTGGTGGTCAGTCTGAATGACAAAAGTAGAACCATACAAGTATGGCCTAAACTTCTTCAGTGCCCACACAATAGCAAAACATTATCTTTCAATAATTGCCCACCTTGTCTCAGGATCCTTCAGCTTTCTGCTGATGAAGCAAATGGGGTGCTCCTTACCTTTTTCATCCAGTTGGCTAAGGACTGCACCTATACATACATTAGAAGCATCTGTCTGCACAATGAAAGTTTGGTGATAGTCAGGAGCTCTCAATACTGGTGCTTGGCAAAGAGCTTTCTTCAGGTTTTCAAAGGCCTGATTGCATTCCTCATTCCATTTGACCTTCTTAGGGAATCTTGGAGAGGAGATTCCATTCAGTGGAGAAGCTATGGTCCCATAGTTCTCTATGAAATTCCTGTAATACCTAGTGAGGCCTAGGAAGGCTCTCACCTGGGTTTGTGTAGTAGGTGTTGTCCAATTTTGCACAGCTTCAATCTTACTGAGCAAAGGCCTTATTTCTCCACCTCCTACCTCATACCCAAGGTAGACAACCTTACTCTGACCAATTTGGCATTTACTTGCCTTTATGGTCAGATTGGCCTGTCCAAGAGCCTGCAGAACATGTCCTAGGTGGTTAACATGCTCTTCCCAGGATTGGCTGAATACTGCAATGTCATCCACATATGCCATGCAGAAATCCTCCATCCCAGCCAGAACCTGATTTACCATCCTTTGGAATGTTGCAGGTGCATTTTCCAATCCAAAAGGCATAACCTTAAATTGGTATAAGCCAGTTGGGGTAGAAAATGCAGTCTTCCCCTTGGCATGGTCTGTCAGGGCAATTTGCCAATAGCCTGACGTAAGGTCAAATGTGCTGAGGAACTTGGCTGAACCAAGTCTATCCACCAACTCATCTGTCCTTGGCAAAGGGTGGGCATCAGTCCTAGTGACTGCATTAAGAGCTCTATAGTCCACACAGGATCTCAATTCTTTTGATCCTGCCTTTGGTACTAACACAACTGGGCTAGACCATGGACTAGTAGAGGGCTCTATTACCCCGAGATCAAGCATCTTCTTGACATCCCCTTTTATGTGGGTCCTTACATTTTCTGACATTCTATATCCTCTGCTTTTGACTGGCAGACAGTCACCAGTGAGTAAATCATGCTGACCCCAAGGGGTCAAGCCTGGTGAAAGCGAGAAGAGAGAGGCAAACTGATTTAACATGGCTTTGCACTCTTCTTGTTGCTCAGGTGTCAGATTTGAAGAGAGATTTACTCCTTCAATCTTTTCCTCCAAGGGTAAGCCTCTGAGGAGATCAGGGAGAGCTTCACTCTCTTCTTCCTCTTCTGTTGAAGCTAGAAGCAAGTCTCCTACTTCAGGCCTGGAGACATACGCCTTTAGTCGGTTGGTGTGGAAGACTCTGGGAGCCTCCTTGGGATTGCCCAAGTCCACCAGATAGTTCACCTCTCCAAGTTTAACCACAACCTTGAAGGGTCCCATCCATTTATCTTGCAAGGCCCTCTGCCTTGTTGGGATCATAACTAGAACTAGCTGGTCTTGAGTGAACTCAACCATGTTAGCCTTTTGGTCATGCCAATGCTTGACCAAAGCCTGTCCAGCTTTCAGGTTATCACTAGCTTCTTCCATCATTTGTGACATTCTCCTCCGGAGACCTATCACAAAGTCAGTCACTGTGACTGGCTTGGGGGAAGGAGCACTCTCCAACCCCTCCTTAATCAGGGCCAAGAGGCCTCTGACTGGATGGCCATAAAGAAGTTCAAAGGGAGAATAACCTACTCCATCCTGAGGGACTTCTCTATAAGCAAAGAGAAGGCATGGCAATAGAAGGTCCCACTTTCTGTTAAGGGGATCTTCTAAAGCACCTATCATGCTCTTCATGGTTCTGTTGAACCTTTCTACCAACCCATTTGTCTGAGGGTGGTAGGCGGTAGAGAACTTGTAAGTAACTCCACAGGTTTTCCACATGGCTTTCATGTAGTGGGACATAAAATTTGACCCCCTGTCAGAGATTACTTCCTTAGGAAACCCAACGCTTGTACAAATACCAAGGAGGGCCTTAGCCACAGCCTGAGCTGTAACAGTCCTTATAGGAATTGCCTCAGGGTACCTAGTAGCATGGTCTACTACAACAAGGATAAACCTGTTGCCTGAGGAGGTTGTGTCATCAAGGGGACCAACAATGCCAATCCCTACGCTCTCAAATGGGACTCCCACAACTGGGAGAGGCACTAAAGGTGCCACATTCTTGGAACCCACCTTACCAGAAGTCTGTCAGGTGTGGCGGCTCTTGCAAAACTTATCTACCTCAGCCCCCATCTTTGGCCAATAAAGGTAGAGTGAGAGCCTTTCCTTGGTCTTCTTGAAACTCAAGTGACCAGCCAAAGGAATCTCATGGGCCAGTTGCAAGAACTGTTGTCTGTTTTCTTGAGGTACTACAAGCCGCTTGTAGTCTCCAGGTGCAGACTCAGTTGGTTCACTGTAGAAGAGGCCATCTTCCCAGTGCAACCTATACTTTCCAGGCTCTTGCCCATCAGCCTGCGAAGCTGCCTGTTGGCGAAGACCTTCCAGAGTTGGACCTTCTCTCTGTCCCTTACTGAAGTGTGCCCTGTTGAGTCCATCCTCTGCCAGTAAAGACTGCAGCTCAGGATGGTCAACAGGATCCAGATCTCCAATGAGTTCTTTGCCTTCCACTAGCTCTTCTTCAGAGTCTAGCTCCACCATACAGGGTTGTACCTCCCTCTCAGCCTCAGCTGGAGGTGGAGTTACAGGTGTAACTTTGGACAAATTAGGAGAAGTCCTTGTTGGAAGCACTGGAGTGCTTGCTGTTAGCTGTTTCTTGGAAGTCTTGGGTTTCCCCTTTGCTTTTTTTTGTTCAGTGATAGCAAGTAGTAACTCCAGTGGAGTAGGAGTGATATCTTTCTTCATCATCTTCTTGGGAGTACTTCTCAGGGTTCTCTCCCTTGCAGGTCTGGTGAGCTCCTGTAACCTTTTACTAGGAGGTCTGGGGGTATGTGACACTACTCCAAGAGTCTTCAGATCATTACCCAATAGAACCCTTCTTGGTACCTCACTTTGTATGCTGACAGGTATCTTCACAGTCATGTCATTACACTGGATGAGAACTGGTAATTGGGGAAGCATCTGCACAGGCCCTCCAGCTAACTTGGTGAGGCATTCGGGTGCCTTAGCAACATCCTCAGCCTGAAAAAAAGATGTATCCACCACAGATATGCTGGCCCCAGTGTCCCTAATGGCAGGAGTCTCCTGACCATTCACCTGGACACTCTCCTTATAATACTCTTTAGTATTATCTGGGATAGAGTTATAGACATCTAAATTCTGTTGTTCCCACAGACCCAGAGACACTAAAGAAACACTGGCTGAGACTCCAATGGGTTCATCGGCCAGCAGTAGAAAGTTTCCACTTGCCATTTGTACTTCCTCTTCTGGAGCGAAGGCTAAGGAGACAAGATGGACCCCTGAAGGTTTACCCTTACATCTGGGATCTTCTTTCACATGGTCAGGCGAGCCACAAACATAGCATTTACCAAATGCTTTCTGGAATGGTGGCTTGCTCTGACCTCCTTCTGGATTTCCACCAGAGGGTACACTACCCTGATTTGGTTTCCCTTGTGGCTTACCCTTATTGTTTTGTTTGGGGCCCTCTTTGGGATTGGGATTATAAGAATTCTCTTTGGAGTCCTTTTTTGGCTGTTTCCCCTCATCTTTTTTCTGAGTTACCCCAGATTCCTTGTGAGTAGCCCTGTTGGCAACCCACAAGTCAGCAGCCTTAGCTAGTTTACTGGAATATAATTCCTTTGAATCAGCAATCTAAGTTCTTCAAACTTTCACTCACCCAGGTAGTCCAAGGGGTACCATCATGCTTTTTGAGGGTCCTAAACCTCTTAAGGTAATGGGAAGGGGTCTTCCCAAATCTAGCTATCAAAGCTAGCTTCACACATTCATAATCCTTCTTATCTTCCCCCCCAAATCCATTACCACATCAGTTGCAACAGGGGGGAGCCTAGAGAACAACCACGAAAGTAACTCATTTCCTGTAATGTTCTGGAGCCCATGATTATATTCAAACAAACTCAACCAATCCAACACATCCAACTTAGGCTCATACATACCCACCAACTCCTTAGGCATCCAGGGTCTTTTGGGACTGGAACTCCTAGAGGATTCGGAGAGAGAAGCTCTTTCCAGAGACAATTTTTTCATTTCTAGCTCATGGTTGAGCTCCATTTCTCTGAGCCTTAGTTCTTGGTGCCGTTGTTCTATTTGAGCACTAATTCTTTTGAATTCTAATTCAAGCTTCATTTGTTCTAGTTCCATATATTGGGGATTAAGGATTAAGTGTGGGACCTGGTAAAGATCCTGTAGGTACAGCTGGCAGGGCAGGTAGAGGCCCAGCGGAGACAACTCTAGCATCTTCACCCTCCTCTTCTGCTTCTGACTCAAAGTTATCAATACTAACATTCATATCAATATCATTGCTGTTATCTACAATTGCTGGAGTGGTAGGTTCCTCTGAACCACCATCCAGACTTTGATTTGCTAACAACCTTTCTATAAGCTCCATTTTCTTGCCTTTAGTCAGGAGATTCTTATGCTTACAGAGAACTCTTAAACAATCAGTAGTTTTTGTAGCAAGGGACTCTTGACTATAACTTTCCATAGTTGACAGGTTTAGAAAGTAACTTCTTTAGTGCTAAGCTTTGTGTTTAGTTGCACTAAGGTATCTATAAGCACACTAAAATGTATACTCAATACAAATCCCACCGCTGTACACCAGTGTTAGGCAGAAACCTGTGCAGTTCCCTTAGGGACCACTGCAAAAGATTTATGACTACAGGTGGTTGGCAGTAAACCCAATCGGTAGCAGTCTGTACCACCCAGATTTACCTGGTAGCTGTGGCTGAGTAACCAGACCTCTCTCAAGATGAGTTAGGCAGTATATAGAGTATACACAATAGATACAAAGACACAGTAAGACAAGCAAACACTGACCAGAGCTTTGTTGTAAAAGTATATAATTATTTATTTAAAGACACACTTGTAAATTACACTAGCACCAAAAGAGGTAAGTAAATTCAACACACAGTCACTATTATATATATACAACCCTGATTACTTATTAGACAAGTCTTAGTGAGAAACACCACTTATTTTCAGACAGAGGTGAGCGCTTAACCTAAAATGGCACTATAAAAGTTATATAAAAAGGGGGGAAAAAGGCATACTTCTGAAAGCACACAGATCTTAATACTTTTCAAAGAACCACAGTGAGGCAGGTTAGGCAAAGTCTACTGGAGAGCAAGGAAGTTCAAATGCCAGGCCCACCCTTACAGAGAGCAAGCGAAATGTGTCCAGGATCACCCAGTGGGGTATGCCCAAAGAGTCTTTGTAAATAGTTCACAAAAGATTGCGATCAAGTCAGGAAAAGTTAGTTAACAGGTCCCAAGCTAACCCAGGTTAGAAAGTCGAGGATTTACTGTAACCCCGAACGATCTGTCGCAAGGGAAGCCATGTGGGACACAGTACCTGAAAATGGGAAGAACGCTCCAGCGGGGGCAGTTGCTCCTGGCAGCGGGTGCAAGTCAGTGTTTCGTCCAGAGGAAGAGGAGGTCTCAACGTGGAGGAAAGCTGGAGGTCGTTGCACTGCCAGGGTAGAAACCAGCCGCGGAGTTTCCCAGTTACAAGGTACCACCCTTTTCTTTGCGGTAGTGGTAACCCGTGGTATTCCGGTTGCGGGGTGCTTGGCACGGGCAAGGCGGCCACGAGATGGTCCAGGAAGGCGAAAAGACGGGCAAACTGGTTATCCCCACCAGTCAAAGGAAGAAGACTCTCCGGGCTGGAGATCTCTGTCGTCGTGGAAAGTGGTGAGACGGTTCAGCAGGGCTCCACCGGTGGTGTTGTCGTTGCAGGTCGGCTTGGCTTCTCCCTCCTCAGATTCATTAGGTCCTGTGGCAACTTCTGCTTTTATTCAGAAAACCCCCATTTATTCAGCCTATCTGTCACTCAAACATGCTAAGTGGTGAGCCGGGCGGCTCACAACTTGAGTCAATCACATAAGAGTGTGACTTGCGTTGCTGAGGCAACTCAGTCCAGGGTGCCTAAACCCCCTCCCACACCCCCTGTGGTACCCAGACAGAGTGGCACCACTTTTGGAGGCTTCTGTGGAGAAGCCTGCCAGAAAGTGGAACAAAGGGCTCGACTTGGGTTGGAGTCACAGAAGCGAACACAAACGCCATTTTGGAACCAAGTTTCGGCAAAAAATACCAACCGTTGAATTTATATTAATGTAATAAACCGGCGGTATGTTCAAGGCTATTTTAAAAAGTGGTAGCCTCGAACAATGGGAAAATCCCATAGGAATATATTCGCGGTCGAATATAAAAAGTAGTATCCACTGCCACCAGCCAAAACTCGGTCGGGGGGACTGGACAGTGCCCCCTCGAACAACAGACCCCGGGGCAATCGAATTGCCCCGACCAGTATGTCCACAATGTGATGGTTTGTACTGGTTCTGTTCACAATTTAAGACTAGTAAAGCCAATGGTGACTTTACATGCCCTGGGTGACAGTAGTCAGTCCCAGGGTATGGAGTCTATGTTTGGGGGTCGCTACGACACCCCTGGGTTACTGCACGGAGGGTGCTGTGTAACCCACATATCAAAAACACATGAAGCCCTATAGGGTAAAGGACCACATAGCCCATAGAACACATACAAAGTCAAAGGAACACCTCAAATCATGTCTAATAGTGGGAGAAAAAGAGTCTCACTCTTAGCAGGAGAAAAAAATAAACCCCAAAAATCCAGCAAAGCTGCTGGAGGACTCACTAGGTTTGGGAAATTAGCCTTTACAGAGAATTCTCCCTAACATGATGCATGTGTACATGCATATTACGTGTGTTATTGTGTGTTTGGATTCACTTGCAGCTGTGGCCATTTTGCAGTTCAGACATGCTTATGGTATGTGCCATCTCTTTGTTGCCATCTGTCTTTTCTGCCTGTGACATGTGCCTGACAGAGGTGGTGTGGGATGGAGGTGATATACTACATTCTGTACATGTGTAGGCTTTGCTATTTAGACACATCCATTTCTGCTTTTGGGATGTGTTTGCATATCAATGCCACTGGATGCATGCCAGAATTTCAGTTGTGTCTGACATGTCTGCTTCATGTGTTGGCTGTCAATGTGATGTTTATGTGTGTGTGAGTTATGTGCTTCTGACATGTGTACTCATGATTGTTTTTCCACATTGCAGATGATGACGCAATGGAGCCAGAGGATGGGATTGTCAATCCAGACACAGGGTTGCTATTACACCAGCAACCCAGCACAAGTGGGGGTTGTGGGGTGGTAGGCCACGAGAACCCGCTTGTTCTCCAGACCATCGTATCTAGGGCTGGCAACGAGTCTAGCCCAGATGATCACTCTAACGTCAATGTTGAGTTGGATGCGCGTCATGTCCATTCGTCGACAGTGAGTGATTCTGTTCCGGATGATTTTCTGTCCGCGACACCTGCACTGAGGGGCCAGACGGTGTTGGAACCTCCGCCTGTGGTGGATCGGGACGCACGGACACACTCCACACAAGTTGATGATGTGGCTGGGGCATCACATCAATGGAGGGATGTAGTCCTGCAGCCGCGTGCGGTGCCAACCCAGCGAGGACCATGGCTCCTTCGGCCCCGCAGGTGTCAAGCCCGGCAACACAGTGGGCGTGCGCCACCAGGTATACTGAGTGGGAGCGATCCATGTGTGCCAATTCAGAACAACAGGGGGCAGTAATTGATAGGATTGCTCAGAGCATGGAACTTGTGGCCCAATCTGTGCTCCCCCCTGCCAGGCAGGTGGAGCTCCAGCAGTTGGCAGCACAGTCCACAGCCCGCTCACTCAGGCTGGGCATGGCGGCCTCAGACAGGGCATGCCAGGCTGAAATGGTGTCTCTGTGTCAAGCACTTGTTGCTCACGCAGCGGCACACAGGGAGGCCCTGCGGGATGACCATCAATCCCTCAGCTCTACTCTGGGAGTGCTCAACATGACCCAGAGGCAGCGGACAGAGGAGAGGTCTGAGCAGCTTGAGAATACCATCTTGGCTGAGCTACGTGCATGCAGGGAGGTGCTCCAGATGTCATGTCAGGCCATGCAGGAAGAACTCTGTGTTACACGTGCTACCTTGCAAATGGAAGCACCCGTATCATGTGAGGTTCTGCATGCTGACCTATGTGTCATCGCCGCACAGAACCAGGCTCACCAGTCCCGCAGACTTGCTGCTAACGAGGGGCAAGCTGCTCATAGGCGTGGTCAGGGTACTGTGCCACGTCAACCTTTTGAGTCAGAGGGTGAGCAAGACGACGACTTATCTCCCACATAGGTCGGGCTGTCCAGGCGTTGAGCCCATGGAGGTTTTTTTTTAATCTCAACATCATCGCATGTGGATGTTGAGGTGCACCATGTACCTCCCCCTCCTGGGTGCCTCCCTCCCGCGGGTCGTATGTGGCCATTTTATATTTTTATAGTTAGTTTAATAAGTTAATATAGTTTGAAATGGTTTGTCTATTGTGCATTCATGTGACGGTGTGGTGCTTTGTGGCTTTTGAAAGCATCCACTGTCTATTCCAGCTGGGCCCATTCAAGCTTGTCTCATGTATGTGTTTGCAGCTTGTGGTCCTGACTCACATATGCCACTCCTGCTTCACCTATCCATGGGCTCGCAAGGATGGTTCGGTGTTACAACCATTTACACAAGGGCATTGGACTTTCGTCATATCTGTGGCCTGTCTGCTTCTGTACTACTTGTGTTAACACCCAAGGTGCAAGGACACGGAATTGGTGAACAGGGTTTATCTTATCATCCAGGCATTGATGGCCACCCATGGCCTCTGCCGGAATGATGATAAGACTGAGCTGATAATCCTGGGCACTCATACCAACATTAAAAAACTAGGCCAAGAATTTTCCTCATTTATATTGACGGGAATATCATTCAAGTCTCCAAGGAAGTAAAAACCCTTGGTTTCTAACTTGATTCTACTTTGTCATTTGATAAACAGGTAAAATCCTTGGCCTCTACAACGGCCTACACTTGCAAGCTGATAAGAGCCGGTAAGCCATTCCTCTCCAATGACAGCTGCATGATCCTGGCTAGAGCCTTAATACTCTCTAGAATTGACTATTGTAATGCCCTATACAGTGGCGCTAATAAAACCACCATCCAGAGGTTACAAATATTACAAAATAATGCCTTGAGAGCAGCACTCGGCATAAACAAAAGAACCAATATCTCCCCCATCAAACGCCAATATAAATGGCTATCTACTGATAACAAAACACAGTTAAAGATGCTATCTCTGACCCACAAAGCCCTAAACAATGCTGCCCCTAGTTACCTCACAGACAAACTCCACAGGAAAATCTCCCCCAGACCATCCAGAGCTGGCAACGCTAACTGTCTGGCAATACATAGATACAGGCTTGCAACGATCGGTGGACATAGCTTCCCAGTGAAGGCAGCCAAAATCTGGAACCTACTGCCACAAGACCTGAGAGTTGATCAACCCTACCTACACTTCAGAAAAAGGGCAACCAAACATATCATCTCCACTGACCCCTAGTCGCTCACCACCTGACGCTCCCCACCCCCAATTGTCCTGGTGTCATTGCTTAGATGACTTTGGGCCTCATTACACAGTAGGAGGTAACCATGGTGCTATTAGCGCCATGGCTACCCCCTTACCGCATTCCGGGTCCCAGAATTGGGACTTACCGGGTCATTCCTGGTAAAACCAGGCGTTAAGGAAGGGACCCACTAAGGGACCTCGTAGTAGGGTGGTAAGGGATTACCGGCACCGGTGCCCTTACCAGTGCCCGTAAACCCTTACCGCCTACCGTGTAATGAGGCCCTATGTGTTACCTAATTTTGGGTAATACTAACGTGCTGTATATATCTAGTGTAATACCTGGTAAATTGTACTCTTGTATATTGGATATTTTGTATCTTTGTGAGATTTATATATGTATATTAGTTATTGTATAACTGTATTATTCTGGTACTTGTAAACTGTGCATTTTTCTTATCGCTGCGCCCTGTTACCCACAGGTCTGGTGCGCATAAAAAGTGAATAAACAAACAAACAAACAAACAAACAAACAAACCTCTAGTGGGGATTATGGATGTTTTCTCCACGGCATGTCTGCAATCAATTTTGGTGAGTACATTATTGAACTGTCAATTTATTGATGTTGATTGGGATGTATGTTCATTTCTTGCCTGTATACATGCTTGATGCACTTCATGCTGTTGACGGTAGCCTGCACCCTTTAGCTGTCAAACTCACACTGATGGTGGGAGGGGGACGGGTGGTGACAATGTAGAGTTGGTACGTGTTGAGTGCAGCCCCAGGGGATTGTGGCAAAGGAGGATGCATTAGGAATGTTACCCAAGAGGCACAAGTCACGGTCCATTCCTCACCTGAGATGTCCGCCTACACTACTACTACACTCCGTTCCGTTTGGACGCACATTGTGTATGTCTTCCCTCTTGGACTTTGATGCTGCCTGAGGGTGGGGTTTTCCTACTGGACTACTGCTCTTTTACTTGTTTCTCACACTCTGGTGCCTTTAGTCCCTGTTCTTCTTCCTGCTACTGTCCTTGTTGCAGATCTGTCCGACCGTCTCTCAGGCTGTTATTTCCACATACTCTTACACTGCCTCGGTTTGCTTCTGTACACTTCTGTTCAACAGCATCTTTCTGTCGCTCCTCCTGTCTTTCATCTATTACAACCATGACTTTATGTTGGCTGTTGGCTTTTACCAATGCTATTCAACTGTTGTGGCTCTTAACTTGCTCTCAGCTGTTTACGGCTATCTCGCATTCTCTGTGGCTTTCAAGACTTCTGCTGTCTCTGCCTTTCTTTGTTCATGCCATCAAGGATTGATTGGGTTTCAGCTCAACCATCCAGTTGTGCCAGCCTCCTTGGTTATTTTCAACTCAGGTTCCAGCTCTACCTGTCAGGGTACAGAACCTGGGGTTGTGTGGGAGGAGGTCAGATGTAGGTCTCAGACATGGCCCAGTGACAAGCAGCATAAAGACACACACACAGGACACTTTCCAGCCTTATTAAAAGCTTTTATGCCCTTTCTGCAGGAAAATGAGCCTCCAGACTACCTTTCCCAGCAGACATAAGGCCAAGAACTACAAAACCCTGGCCACGTTGGGTGGTGCTCAGATGTCCGACAGAAGCAGACGTGTTTCCAGGAGCTCCAAGCAAGGTGAGCAGCACGAGGGGCCACGTCCCAGCTGACCTTCCTCCAGGCCCCTCGCACATGCAAGCTAAGTAGTGCCAGTTCTGTTGAATTTAGCCAGGCATTGGGGAAGATGCTCACAGTACAGCTAAACCACGCTGAGGAGCAAATGCCAGGAAGCTTTCACAGTTGTCAGGGGCACAGGCAGGGGGCGTTGGTCATATCCTCAAGTCCCCCCTGATCCATAGCAGCTAAGTTATTAGCGCAGTAGCGTTCCTAGCCACAAATTAATAAAGCTCAAGGTAAGGTAGGGCACCCAGTGTTAGGGAGAATTCTCTCTTTAGGCTGAATTTCCTAACCTAGTGAGTCCCCCAGCAGCTTTGCTGGATTTCTGGAGTTTGTTTTTTTCTCCTGCCAAGGCCAAGAGTGAGACTCTTTTTCTCCCACTCTTGGACATGATTTATGGTATTCCTTTGACTGGTAATGTGTTTTATGGGCTATGAGGTCCTTTACTCCATAGGGTCTCATGTGTTTTTACTATGTGTGTTACACAGCACCCTCTGTGCAGTAACACAGGGGTGTCATAGTGACACCCCACCATAGACTCCATACCCTGGGACTGACTACTGTCTCCCAGGGCATGTAAAGTCACCATTGGCTTTACTAGTCCCAAATTATTAACAGAAACCAGTAAAAACCATCATATTGTGGATGTACTGGTCGGGGCAATTCGATTGCCCCGGGGTCTGTTAGTCGAGGGGGCACGTCTCCGTCCCCCCTGAACAAGTTTTGGCTGGTGGCAGTGGAAACTACTTTTTATATTCGACCGCGAATATTTCCCTATGGGATTTTCCCATTGTTCGAGGCTACCAACTTTAATTATTTAATTCTCCTAGCCTCGAACATACCGCTGGTTTATTTAATTAATATTAATTCTCCGGTTGGTATTTTTTGCCAAGACTCGATTCAAAAATGGCATTTGTGTTCTCTTCTGTGACTCCAACCCAAGTCGAGCCCTTTGTTCCACTTTTTGGCAGGCTTCTCCACAGAAGCCTCCAAAAGTGGTGCCACTCTGTCTGGGTACCACAGGGGGTGTGGGAGGAGGTTTAGGCACCCTGGACTGAGTTACCTTGGTAACTCAAGTCGCACTCTTGTGTGATTGGCCCAAGTGGTTAGCATGTTTGATTGACAGCTAGGCTGAGTGAATGGGGGTATGCTGCATAAAAGCAGGGCTTTGGGGACTGGAACTTTAGAAGTCGCCACAGGACCTGAGAATCCAACGAGGGAGAAGCTGAGCCGACCTACCAC
This sequence comes from Ambystoma mexicanum, assembly GCF_040938575.1. Lineage (NCBI taxonomy): Eukaryota > Metazoa > Chordata > Amphibia > Caudata > Ambystomatidae > Ambystoma > Ambystoma mexicanum. Next base: position 555,783,174 of record NC_090932.1, read on the forward strand.
GACGACACCACCGGTGGAGCCCTGCAGAACCGACTCACCACTTCCTGACGACAGAGAAGATCTCCCGGCTGGAGAGGCTTCTTCCCCTGACTGGTGGGCACAACCAGTTTACCTTTCTTTCTTCGCACCCCAGCCCGGTTTGTGGTCGAACTGCCCGTGCCAAGCACCCCGGCAGCCGGATAGCCACTCACCACTGAACCGCGAATCAACGGACCGCTCCTTGTACCTGAATAACTCCACGGCTGGTTTCTTCCCTGGCAGTGCAACGGACTCCTGTCTTCCTCCACGACGATATCCTCTCTTCCCCCGGACGAAGCACCGACTTGCACCCGCTGCCAGGAACAACTGCCCCCGCTGGAGTGTTCTCCCCACTTTAAGGTACCGTGTCCGCCAGGCCTCCCTTTCTAAAGATTGCTACAAGGTAATAATAACTCCTTAACCTTCTGGACTGGGCTGGCCGCCTTGACCCTCTAACTGGTCCCTTTCTTTGATCCAACTCCTTTTTGAACCCTTACAAGACTCTTGTGCACTGCAACCGTGTGACCTTGGACACATTTCGTTTTGATCCTCTTAAAGCGGATCCGGCCTACTGACTCTGAATTCACGGTGTTACTTTGCCTTCCCCTCTTGTTCTGTTCTTGAAAAAGTGTTGGGATCTGTTTCAATTTGTTCTCTGCTTTTTTCTCCCTTTTTAAAACAAACTATTAGAGTGCCATCCACGTTAAGCGCTCACCGCTGTCTGAAAATAAGTGGGGCTTACTTAAGACTTGTCTAATATTTTTTTAAGGGAGTGTATATCTTTTAGTGACCGTGTTTTTGAATTGCTTACTATTAGTGCCTGTGTGTTTTTCTAGATGTGGTTTTAAATAAATAATTATATCTCTTTTACACCAAGCCCTGGTCAGTGTTTACTTGTTGTATTGTGTGCTCTTGACCTATTGTGAATACTCTGTATACTGCCTAACTCTTCTTGAGGGAAGTCTGACTGATCAGCCACAGGTACCAAGTGAATCTGTATGGTACAGACTGCTACCAAGTGGGTTTACTGCCAAAGACCTGTAGTCTTTAATCTTTTGCAGTGGTCCCAGAGGGAACTGCACAGGTTTCTGCCTAACACCCAGCGACGCACAAACTCGAGTGCAGTGCATATCATTAGCATATGTAATTAGCCACGTGCGCTGACTATAGAAAGTCGTGGGTGGCAGACCGCTACTTGTATTGAAGTCACACCTCGCCACACGCATCTAGCAGCACATCCAAGGCACATTCTATCATGTGTGATTCTTAACACATGGTCTTCCGTTTAACTCGGGGCCACGTGCGGCTACCTTACCGCATTAACAGTGTATGAACCATCACGGGGGGCAAGCAAAACTATACGAACAAAGCAGCAGACAAGAGTGCTTGTTTGGGGAGGAGTCACTAAGTTCGAGATATGAATGGTGTTATGTGTGTGTGGGAAAAACACACACAGAATAGTAACTCACGCTCTCTTTGCAGCATTGAACTGCTCCTGTTACCGGACCTGAGTGCGCGCAGGCATGAGGTCAGCACTCACCCCAGAGATAAGTCTCTCTTTTGCTTGCCTTTGAGCCATATTGTAGAATGTGCATGAAGTACATGGTTTCTCTTATTGAGTATGTGTAATTGTCAATAGTTGTATTTTGTATTTTCACTACTTTCCCTTGCCCATCCACCTCCCCTCTTCTGAGCCTCTTTCCGGTTATCCTATATACTGATGCCTATCCAACCAATCGATTCCTAACCCTTTTTCCCTGCCGGGGTCTCGGAGGCCTGTGTAAGTTTTACCTTGCAGGCGCCCAGACCGCAGAGGGGGTGGTTGGTTCGTGCCACTCCTGCGCCTGGAGACTGGAGCTGTGACACTACCCATCAGTTGTTGCATCCTCATTGATTATTGTGTACTGAAATTGATACCCATCCTGTTGAACCATTGTTCAGCTGTGCTACCTTGGTAGTTATTCTATCATTCTGCTTGGACATGTGCTTGGCCATGTTCAGCGACTTCAAGTCATCTACTGGAGACTCTTCCAGGGTTTTTTGGTGCCTACAGGCTTTTCCCCTGGTTTGGTGGTTTGGCTCCTTGGAGTTCACTGCGATTTTGGTATTTTTACCAGTCAAGGTGGCCTCTGAGGGGCTGGACCCTATTTACATGAAAGGTAGAAAAAGAAAACCAAGGGGTAGGGGGATCCTGAAGCCAGGTAGACTAGAAGGAAGAAGTCAACGGACCCCAGACAAAGTTCTTATGAAGGTCATGGTGATGAGTAAATGAGAGAGGGCCTTTTGTTGTCGGACAGTACGCTTGCGCTACAGTGTTTGGGCACTCTCCGACATTCTCTTTGTGGGGTACTATGTACGTGATGTGTTCTGCTGGTCAATGGCTGTTCCTGTGTTGGGTTTACTTTTCAGGTGTCAGGGGATTGTTGTGGTTTGACATACTGTGGTGTACACATGGCCAATGTTCACATGTGATGTGTACAGGACACTGAGGGTCACTTCATTTCACATGGATGTATTCAGTGCATGTCTTTACTGACCCACACACTTACATAATGCTCCACCACATATACAACCACCCTTCTATGCCCACACGTGCACACAGATTGCCTTCTCTGGCATTCTGTGTCGCTGCAGCGCATGATCACTTACCATTTGGGGATCGTGTACATGCATCAGTAGGTTTTTTTTGTTGCTTGTCCTTTTTATATGATGCTCAAGGTGTATCCCCAACACAATGGCTGCTCACTGTGCTGTGTGCTGAGCGGTGTGTTGCAGGAGACACACACAGCACACAGGTTAGGGATTTGCAGATTTGGATTGGCCAATGTGCATGCCAACAGGCATTCTGTCTTTTGTTGATGGTACCGCTGGTGGCATGCATTTGTGTGTGACTTTGTATGTGTGGGAGGTTGTTGGTCAGTCATTTCATCTGATTCCATGTCAGGTGTGATTGTCTCAGGCCTATTTCCATTTATCACGTGTCACTTCGTATGTAATTGGTCATGTGTTGTGCTTTTGGTTTCCTCTTTTGCTGTTGTATGCCATGTCATGGTGTGGCCAACAAGGGTGATGTAGTTTGGGAGGTTTTGGGTGACATACCACTGATTGTCATGGCCTGTTTTGCAGGGGGGTGGTGCGATTTACACCTTGCATGTGTTCCTTTTGGTCACACAGGATTGGTTATGTTTAAGTAGCTAAGGATACACACAATGTGGCACTACCGTGGCAACATTCTCAGGGTGGTAAGGTTGTGACAGTTGACTGTCTCTTTGTCATCATCGATTGTCACCTGGTATGTGCCAGGCCTGTGTGCACTCCACAGGCGGGGGAGTCTAGGTGAAAAATGTGGCTACAATCTGGGTCCGGGCTGTCTCGCCACGTGCCCTTTCCCCTCCCATGAGCAGCGCCTGTGCCTGTGGTTGGGGATGTGGGGGCACCACCATGTCCACCGGTATGCCCCGCCGTGTTGCAACATTGTGCAGGACACATGCTGTCACAATGATCCTGCACACTACTGGGGATGCATATAGTAGCTGGCCGCCAGAGCGAAAGCATGACTTCAGCACTCTGAATGTGCACTCCACTATGCCCCTGGTTGCCCTATGGGCAGCGTTGTATCTTACCTGGGGTGGGTGTTAGGCAGAAACCTGTACAGTTCCCTGAGGGACCACTGCAAAAGGCTTAAGACTACAGGTGTTGGCATTAAACCCAATTGGTAGCAGTCTGTACCACCCAGATTTACCTGGTAGCTGTGGCTGAGCAGCCAGACTTCTCTCAAGAATAGTTAGACAGTATATAGAGTATACAAGATAGGTACCAAAATACAGTAGCACAAGCAAACACTGACCAGAGCTTTGGTATCAAGTATATAATTATTTATTTAAAGACACACTTAGAAAACACTCTAGCACTATTATTATAAGTAAGTTCAAAAACACAGTCACTATTATTATATATACATCCCTTATTCCTTATTGGACAAGTCTTAGTTAACACCACTTATTTCCAGACAGAGGTGAGCGCTTAACTACAGATGGCACTCCAATAAGTTTAAGAAAAAGGGTGGGAAAAGGCAGAAATTAGGAACAGCACACAACACAATCCTTTAGAAGCACTTAGCAAGGCAGGAAAGTCAAAGTCTACTTGTGAGAAAAAAGTTCAGAGGCCAGGCTCCCTCTTGGAGAGAGTAGAACACCAATGCGCCCAAGATCACACAGTTTAAAAGGCTTAGTTCAGTTTAGAAAAGTTCAGTTAGCCAGCCTAGGGCCAACCCAAGTGGTAAATTGAGGCTTTAAGAGTCACCCCACACAGACAGTTGCGAGGGAGGCCAGGCGGACACAGTACCTTAAAAGTGGAGAGAATCCTCCAGCGGGGGCAGTTGTTCCTGGCAGCAGGTGCAAGTCACGGCGTCATCCAGAGGAAGAGATGGTCTCGACGTGGAGGAAATCTGAAGGTCGCTGCACTGCCAGGGAAGAAACCAGCCGCGGAGTTCTCCGGTAAAAAGGTACTACCCTTTTATTCGCGGTAGTGGAAAAACATGGTATCCCGGTTGCCGGGGTGCTTGGCACAGGCAAGGCAGCCACGAGATGATCCGGGAAGGCGAAAAGGCGGGCAAACTGGTTATCCCCACCAGTCAAAGGAAGAAGACTCTTCGGGATGAAGATCTCCTCTGTCGTTGGAAGAAGTGGTGAGTCGGTTCAGCAGGGCTCCACCGGTGGTGTCGTCGTTGCAGGTCGGCTCAGCTTCTCCCTCTTCGGATTCTTTGGTCTTGTGGCGACGTCTGAAGTCCCAGTCCCCAAAGGCCTGCTTTTATGCAGAAAACCCACATTCATCAGTCCTAGCTGTCAATCAAACATGCTAAGTGGTGAGCCAGGCGGCTCATCACTTGGCCAATCACACAAGAGTGCGACTTGAGTTGCCGAGGCAACTCAGTCCAGGGTGCCTAAACCACCTCCCACACCCCCTGTGGTACCCAGACAGAGTGGCACCACTTTTGGAGGCTTCTGTGGAGAAGCCTGCCAAAAAGTGGAACAAAGGGCTCGACTTGGGTTGGAGTCACAGAAGCGAACACAAACGCCATTTTGGAACCGAGTCCTGGCAAAAAATACCAACCGGTGAATTAATATTAAATAAATAAACCGGCGGTATGTTTGAGGCTATGTTAAAAAGTATTAGCCTCGAACAATGGGAAAATCCCATAGGAATATATTTGCGGTCGAATATAAAAAGTAGTATCCACTGCCACCAGCCAAAACTTGCTCAGGGGGGACTGGACAGTGCCCCCTCGAACAACAGACCCAGGGGCAATCAAATTGCCCCTACCAGTACATCCACAATATGATGGTTTGTACTGGTTCTGTTCACAATTTAGGACTAGTAAAGCCAATGGTGACTTTACATGCCCTGGGAGACAGTAGTCAGTCCCAGGGTACGGAGTCTATGTTTGGGGGTCACTATGGCACCCCTGTGTTACGGCACGGAGGGTGCTGTGTAACACACATATGAAAAACACATGAAGCACTATGGAGTAAAAGACCCCATAGCCAATAAAACACATTACAAAGTCAAAGGATATCTCAAATCATGTGTAAGAGTGGGAGAAAAAGAGTCTCACTCTTAGCAGGAGAAAAAAATAAACCCCGAGAATCCAGCAAAGCTGCTGGGGGACTCACTAGGTTTGGGAAATTAGCCTTAACAGAGAATTCTCTCTAACAGTGGGGTTCCGTATTGGCGTCATCATGTGGTTGCTCAGAGGGTAGGCACTGTCCCCTGGGGAGGTCATAATGGTTGTGATTAGTTGGGTTTGTGTATTTGTCTGTGTGTGACATGCATGCATGTGCACAGACATTTGTACTCACCAACGAGCCATGTGTCGCCGTGCTTCCCAGCTTCCAGGTCCCGGCTTAGGGTGGACATTCTGTATATGAAACTGTCATGGGTAGACCTAGGATCGTTTGCATAGACAGAGGTGATGATTCCATGGGCATCGCAAACAACCTGTACATTGATGGAATGCCAGTGCTTGCGGTTTTCGATAGATGTGCTCAGTGGCCCTACGTGGACGTAGGGCCACATGGGTGCAATCTATGGCACCAAGCACTTTGGGGAAGTGTGCCACCCTGTCAAAGTCCTGGACCACGGCATGCCTTTCTGCGGGTGTTCTGGGCATGTATATGTGCCTGCGGACTGAGGAGCGCGCAGTCATGATTGCCAACACCTGGTGTAGGCAGCGTGACTGCGTGGCCTGTGAAACACCCCTAACTATGGCAGTTGTCCGCTGAAATGACCCAGTGGCCAAAAAATGCAGGACATTGAGCACCTTTTCCAAGGGGCTCAGTGCTTGGGAGCACAAGGTGGGTGATGTAAGGTAATCCTCCCACTCCCTGACCAGGTCTAGGATGGTATGGGGTGGAAACCTGTACCTGGCATAGACCTGGTCATCAGACATCCCAAAAAGGCTGGTCCTGGGCAAAGAAATGCGGGCTCTGGCTATTCTCTTCCTCTTGCGGTCTCCCACGATCAGTGCTGCGAGAAATGGGACATTCATCGTAGCTGTATATACATGTTTGTTGTTTGTGCGCACTTTTATACTGCGCAGGGATGCTTCCGCCTGCCTTTGTGTGGCGGACGTTTTTCCGCCTGTGCGTGTCTTTTGGCGTGCACGGGTTTCCCGTATTCGATTCCATGAATACCTATTGTTCGCGTGCGTGTGGGCGTTCTGTGTATTTCCCAGCAGTATTTCCTCAGTTTACCCTTCTTTTTCACGTTTTTTTCCCCATTCCGCGTGTTCCACCCACTTTTTGCTGTGTGCGCTACAGGTTGTGCGCTTTCGCTGTGCGCGTCGCACACGGCGTGACGTGTGTGTCCGTGTGCGCCACACGCGGATTTGGCGCACATCCCGGGGAAAACACGCACAGGGCCTTCCATGAATCGCACGCTTGAGCCACAAATCTCGGCGCACATTTGTTCCATGAATCAGCCCCATGCTCTACTGCTATGATGCAGCACTGACCTGTTCAATGCATGCAAAAGAGAGGTTAAAAGGTTTGGTGAGAGTGTCAAAGGCTTTGAACATGGTTAAACTGGTTTGGTGATGGTTCAAAGTGTGTGAAAACAGGAGTTCTGCTTCTTTGGGCTTCTCAGGGTGAGTCCATTTACTCTTCTGTGGCAGTCCAGGGGCTAGCTGGCACTGGGAGGAACTGGATACCGGTGCAACGGGCAGTGTGCAGGCCTTGGTCCAACAGCTAGTCATCCAATCTGCTCCCTGAAGGTGGTTAGGGGACAGAGTTTGCCTCTGCCTTGGAACACTCTGTCTTCGCCACATTGGCAGATGCCATTGGAATGGACAGCACTTCCAATAGAAGTCCAATTAATTCTTCTGTTCTTCTGGAAAGGACGAAAGGAATCAAAGAAATCAAAGAAGGAGTGGGTGACCCCTTCCTTATGAAGTTAAATGAAGTTAAATGGAAACAGGGTATTTGATAAAGGCATGCCTTTATTATGGGATCCAATCCCTGCCTGACTCTTCTAACTTCACCCATTGCCAAGCCTGAAGCTTGAAAGTCCTCTCGGTAAGCAGCACTTTTGTGTGAGGCTGATCCTATTGTTATGGGTGTGCCTCTTTGAAGCATGGTTCTCTGGAGACCTCCTTCTGAGAGTTTCCTGGGACAGAGAGGGGCTATCCAACCACAAAAGAGATTGAAGAGATAGCTTTCCTAACTATTGTCCTACTAGCAGCAGAGACATGCCCTATGAGAGGAATCTGCATAGCCTTTCAATACCTTGGGATACAGGGTTGACATGAGTATGTTACAAATCTAATGTGGCCTTTAATAATTGTGTGGGCTAACAGGCACCATACCAAAACCAATCATATTCTTAGAGATTACCCAACCACCAGATGGATAGCCTACACAATCAGTATGGTTTTGGAGCAGACGTGCAGATTCAACTGCAACCTCTGCCTGCAGTGACTTTTGTGTTCCAGCACCTTTCAAACAGGGCATATTTAACCTTTGAGCCTGGTCTGTGACAGTGAAGAGCAGGAGCTGCTGATCAGGAAACTGATGGAACAGGGCACGTGTGTTCACTATGCAGCACAGAGCTTTCTGAGTGGTAGAGAACCCTTTCTGAGAAAGAATAACCTGCACCATTTTATTACTTAACAAAAAAAGAAATAGAGCTTTCACATCATCACAAGATGACAATTCATCACACCAAGGCCATGGGATTATTTATCTAAGATTACCCCACCGTCTTTGTGCTGGTAGCAGTTCCAACGGTGCATGTGCCTTAGTTCCCACTGCTTGATCCAGTTCTTAACTACACCCTGATGTTTTTCTGCAGGATATTCCAAAACGCATGTGCCCATAGTGGGTTAATTCCTGGATGTTCCCACTTTTATCTGCAAAAATGGTAACACCTTCCCCCATCCACTGTAATGTAGATCCATTGTTATTTCCTGCTCGGAGTTCCTACTTGTTTTTACTTCTGGATGTTTTTCGCCAATGCTTTGTTTCACTGTGAGTTACTCCCCCTCCTGGCAGCTAAAAGGTATTACCAGCGTTATCTTTTATTATTATAATAATTATTATTATTATTAGAGAATTTATTGAGCTCAGACCTTGCTTTGAGAAGCAACAAAGCACTTTAGAATCATAGGGAGAAGAACATGGTAAGGGGAGCAGAGAAACAGGAGAGTGGGGAGCTAACAACGGGGGAGGGGGAAGGTGGGTAATTTGTCAACCAGTGGAGGAAACAGTGGGGATCAGATCACCCAGGTTTGGTGGGGAGTGTAGGGTGTGTTGAAGAAGCCATTCCTCAACAAGGATGGTCTTGAGCTACTTCATGAACTGTAGAAGTGAGGGGGGGGGAGTCTTATGTTGATTGGGTGGGGGTTCCAGAGTTTTGGAGTGTAGACAGAGAAGACATGTCTTCTGGTTATTTCTTTCATGCACTGGTGCCATTCAAGTCTGCACCTGTCCTTAATTATTGCTTCTCCCTTCTTATTTCTATCCTACTTTAATGTGCCCTCAATTTGGTCTGCTCCTGGATGCCTTACCTTGTTTTGCTCCATTGTTATTTAGTCTCCATGTCTCCATTGTGACCTGAACCACTTTTTGTGTCTGCTTTTGGATGTTTTTTCTTGTTTTTTGCACTACTGTAATTCAGAAGGCGTTACATGCTGTCTGCTACCAGGATTACCAGCCCTTTCCAGGGTGCTCTGGAATTCTCACAATGACAATCTCCTGCGGTGCCCTATTGCCAGACCAGCAACAAAGCTATAACAAAGAGGATATACCAAATACTCTTCAGGGTCTCCAAAGGTTGCTTCCCACACTAACATGCACACATTCTACAATCCACCTCATAATGCACATATCAAAAGCACCCACATATAGCTATTCTATAACTCATCAAACACCACAACTCTACAACTCTCTCAATATCTTGTTTATTTTTTAAATTTTATTGGGTTTTTATAATGCGCCTATACACAATGTGTTTCAAGGCGCAATCTTGTGTAAAATAGTATTGGTAAACACATCCTTGCGTTCCAGGCACATGAGTCTTCTGTGCAGATACAGATACCCCAGGTGCTCTTGACACAAACCACCTAGATACAGTCCTGCTTGCAGAACCAGGTTATTTCAGATCTGAATCCACCAACATAACAGAACCGCCATGTTTCATTTGTCTGCTGTTCCACTAATCATTCACAAACCCCCTCTTTTTCAGGTCCCGTAGAAGTAAGAGACCATACCGATAGCAGCAGAGCACAGTATAAAACCTAATAGCATAACTCTATTGTATAATTTCGTAATTTTAAGATCCACAGTGTTTGGACCTCCTCCAAATTGAACAAATTATATGAAAGGCAAAACCGGTTGATCTAAAAAAAAAAATGAATATAAAGAAAACAACTAGATTAACTGGGTGTATACTAACCTGTGGCAGATTTCACCAAGGCCGTCCATTGGCTGTGCTACCCCGCTGGAGGACTCCCCTTGGGTGATGAAGAAGAGCACAGGTTTATACTGTGTTAGACCCTGCAACAAGATGGATTTGGTGAATAAAGGAGAGTAGCAAACTGAGTTCAGGGCAAAATGTGGTGGGGTGGGAGGACCACAGCAAACACAGGGACTGGGTGAGAGACAGACCAAGCAAAACAGAGGGAGTTTTGTACAGCAACTGCCTAGAAGCCAGAGACACAGAACATTTTTCTCAATGCATTGGCATACTATTTACCCCTTTTAACATCGGTTTGCAAAGAGCTTTAGGAATCAGTCAGAACTAATGGAGCTGATAAGGATAACAAATCATCAAAATACCAGGCATAGTGGAAGTGCTATCACATGCCTGATGGCATTGTAGGTAGTGATGTCACACAACCTTTTGCCCATAGGACATCACATGATCTTTAATACTGATGACATCATGTGGAGTGACATCACAGAAGTTAAACCAATAAGAGTGTAAGATTCATACGATAATCTCTATAGCAAAGAACATTATATTTTAGTTAGCACTGTAAGGCAAGTCCTGCCCCATGTAATAAAATCAATCCAAAAGTGCCCAAAAATGAATGCACAGTGTGCCATTGAAATTATGCCTCTTACATGCTTTCCCACTGACCTAAGCGATTGGCACCGTCTAATCATTCTCACCATTGTGGACTACACATTGTCAGTTCACTTTGCAACTTTTCGTTGGAAACATGACTTGCATGTCCTTCCTTTCCTCATGAGTGTATCTATCCTGCCTCCGACCCTATGTGCTGGGTCTTAGCTTCTTGCAAACTGCATTCTCTTGCATTGACGCGAATACTTATATGTGTTATATGTATGTGTTGTATATGGCCTGTGATTTCATGCTGTGGGAGATATGGGTGAGCTTCTGTAAAAAATGACTGATTCCTAATCGATTCTACATCCTGGGTAATGGTAGGGCTGTCACAACGTGTGGTGAGGGCCGGGGCAAAACGTTTGGTGAGGCCCCCATATCATTTTTTGCACTGGGCCAGCGTTGCCGCCGCAAACAGAAGACGCAAGAAATCTCCCATTGAGTTTGTGTGGAGCAACCCAAATATGGTTCATTATTATGACAGCAAATCAACTACAGCAGTTATGTTTCTGTACTGAAGACAAGTTCCCCCCAGAATAACAATTTTGCCATATGCATAAATATATATAGGATGGCATGACGGCGGGTGGTGCGTGATGCCAGCTTTAGGGAGGAGCGCCCTGCCCCTTTGAGTGCATTATAACACACATCATACACAGTGACAGGTAGATGATGTTCAGTGGCAGCTGATGAATTTTTGAACTGGAGAAGCTTAAATTATGTGGGACTGACAGAGCACAGTGAGGGAGCCCAAACAAGGGGTGCTTGAGAAGGTTTCCCGCCCCCAAAATTGTTTTGAAGCAAATTAAAATGGTGCATTTTACAGCACTTTGTTTATGAATTAGGGTGAAAAGCCATAGAGTTTGCAATTGGTTTTGTATGGTAGCCCACGGACAAACCCAGTAGATGTAAGTCACAAAATATGCACAGGAGCATTTTCCATTGCATTTAATGCTGCCTTTGCCCACATCATGTGCCAGTTTGAAAACATGTTCATGATGGCTGTTCCCATACATGTCCATGCAGGCTGCATCAATATATTTTATTTATTTATTTGGCATTTGTAAAGCGCACCGAACCCAAAGGCATCTGGGCCAGCATTACCATATAAGGACTCACAGCCAGTAAAAAGAAAAACATGCCACGGAACATATATACAGACCAACTGTGCACCATAAGTGTTATTGCTGGCTAGACTGGCAAACATTCAATGTAGGCCAGTCTAGCCACCTGATAACACTTAAGTTTTCTTTACCTAGGCCTGGCTGAAGAGGAGTTGGGGCCCATTTCAACATGACGGTTGGGGGCTCCCCATTGCTTAGAGCGGAAAACAGTCTCAGGCCACCGTTGGGTGCATACATTATAATGGAGACAAAGAAAAACAGCCAGGAGTTAATAGCCACTGATTATCACAAGACGGCCAGCCAGCACGGAGCTGAAACACTAAATGCCCACTGAAAATCTTAAAATCCCACTTTGTCAGAAGTTGGCTGATTTGGGGGAACCAGTGTTAAAAGGCAATGTGGTGATAACAATTCTGTATACCTGAGGGAAGTGACCGCTGAAAGGGCTCCAGCAAATGCAGCTGTAAAACGAGCATTTGAAAGCGCTCATTTTAAGCCCCAGAACAAAAGGAATATAGAAAGGAATATATTGCCATGTTACAAAACTACTGACTGGCAACATGAGGCATTTGCTGGGGTCCCCCGAAGCCACTTTCAACTGAAAGAGCTGAAAAGCCCTGGCGAGACAGCCAGCTAGCAGGGAGCTGAAACACTAAATGCCCACTGAAAATCTTTGTCAGTAAGTGGGTGTTGAGGAGGAACTCGTGTCAAAAGGCAACAAGGTTATAACACTTCTATGTACCCCAGGGAAGTGAAGGCCGGCAGCGGTCCATCAATTGCAGCTTGATGGAGCACACCTAGATATGCTGTTTGTTTATTTTCCAAGATAGGAATGCCTAAAAGTGAGCCTTGTAGGCTCTGAGTGGTGGTTTTCAGCTGGCATCGAATCATCTGTGCATGTGGCGGATCCACACAATTGTACATATAAGCCCTCGGAGAAAGGGCGAGACTTTGCTGTTGTGTTGTCTTCAGCTGTGCGTGAGAGAAGAGCAATACGGGTCGGTGAGATCATCTCCATTACTTCATATTACCACAATATCCAGAGGTGCGTGTGCCTTTAACAAGACATCGAGTCAGCCATGTCAGCTGACTATTTAAAGGCTGCCTCAACGCCCTTGCGGCATAAGCCCTTGGAGAAAGGGCAAGACTTTGCTGTTGTGCTGTTTTGCGGTGGCGAGGCAAAGCTTTTAAACATCTGTTTGAACTGCAAACCAACATTATGATTACTACGAATACTACGCTGCCTTCCCCACGGGCTCGAGCGCAAATAAAGCGATGCATTAGGAATGAGGACGTCACGGCAGAGCGATCTAGACAGTCCCGACCCAGTCGCTACCATTCCTGCGCCTCAGACCCAGAAGTGCCGCGCATACAGGTACACTAGCACAATACTTCAGCCTCTAACTTGATTCATGTTATTACTTGTGATACTGACACTGACACAAATGTTTTCCATGAAACGAGCACAGACATTACATCTATTGGAATTACTTGACTTACCATGGGAGGTGGTGTGGGAACTGAGTTGAGTGTGTCCCGGCCGCCGTTGGAGCTTGGTCTTGTTTTTTGGGGAACTCTGCAGGCGGCTGTGCAGTCTCGCATGATGTTTCCGGTAGAGGGGGCGGAGGAGCGGCGCCGGATTCTCTGCGGGTTTTGGCTGCGTGGATGGCTGCCTGTAATGGTGGGTTTGTGGTTGCCGGCCCTAGAGGGGTGGGCCCTGCACTGGGGGTGCCCACTGGTGCCAACGGTTCGTCTGGGTGGTCTGCAGTGTCCGATGATGGGTGCGAGCTGCACCGTCCAGACTTGGTCTGTGACTTGTCAGAGGGCGGCGATGTGTGGGACAGCAGAGAGGCTGTTCGTTTGGCTGGTGGAGCTGTCGTTCTCGCTGCTTGCGGTGGGGGCGACGCGTCATTTGATTCTGGAGGTCGGAATGGGGCGGCGAGCTGTGCCTCGTCGCCGAGGAGCCAGGTGCTTGTTGCCTGTGACGACCAGGGACCTCAAGAGGAAGCTTCTGGTAATGCTTCTATGCAGGATTACCATAATTTACCTTGTAATAGCTCACTCAGATCTCCTAATGGTGCTGTTACAGACTTTGATGCTGATGTGATGCAGGGCCGTACAGCTGCAGTTGAAGCAAGTTCAGATTGAAGAAACTCTCTAGATGTGGTAAATAAGGTATTACAGAACTTGCTTCTAATAAACAAAGCCCGTACACCGAACCAACTTCACAATCTAATTCCAGGAAATTAGCCCGTCTCCAGAACCCCTTTAAAGAGAAACAGCACCAAACTCTCAAATTTTAATGAGGATATTTGGGCAAGTGTTACATACAAACGTCCGAGACTAAGTGAAGGCGAGGGCAATCTTGAGTCAGCTCCGACCTATTTATCGACTGTGCTTGATCCACAAAAAAGATCTAACAGCTATTTGAGCACTCAACTACAAAATCATCACAGGGTAATAAATTCATCATATGTGAGACCTAGTGGTGATTCGACCTCAGAGATCAAATATGGCCACTTTTCAACATAAACAGCCCACTAAAGCCTCAGCTCACAGTCTAGGGGCTCTAGTGCCTCCATGCGACCATGTGCCTTTTAATGAACTGCAAGCACTTTTGACTTCTTCAATGGCTATTTCAATGGTGCCGTTTACAAAATGATACGAGTGCATTAATGAGAGCACTTAAGACTTAACAACTCTGGTAGCCCTAATGAACTCTAAATTAGTACATCTGGAAGAGTTGCAGTTAAGACAAACAAACAAGATGAGGTTACTCACAAGTTAACATTACTTTCATCTGTGAATAATCAAAAACAAAATGACGCCCTTGACAAAAAGCTACTTGCTGAAGTCGCAAAAAAGGCTTTGGCTTTATTCCGAAATAATTACAGGGATGTACCATTGCGACTACATCCTCTTTGTCCAATTGCCACAGATATAGACCTTCATGAACCAACCCAGCCTCTGACAGTATGTCCGCACTCTGTAGGAACTGATTGGGGCTTGGAGTCTGATGCCTCAAATCTTAACCCCGTTTTGCTTGCACTCTGCCAGGTGCCAAATGATGTTATCAGATTGATGCAACCGACTGCAGAAGTACTAACCCTATCCGTGGGGAGCAATAAGGAAAAGAGCAAACTTTCTGTTGATTGCTCTATGCTCATGAGTAATGGCTGCATTGCCCTTGACACCACAAGTGGTAATGTCTCGCCGGGAAATGTGGCTGAGACTTCTTTTAACAGCGCTTTTCTTCAGGCAAGAAGCTCCGCCAATCTGGCACAACTCAACAACCAAGTAGCGGGATCTTCAGTACTTCACAGTCCTGTGTCAAGAGATATGATTGAGGAAGTGGGGGATGTGTCCGTCAATCTTAAGACCGCTGGGGCTTGAAAATTTCTAAGAAACATTAAAGTGATTCAGATTGTTGAGAAGGTGGCCACGAACCACAAATGCCCCTTAACGTTGGCGCCTGAGAACAAGATAACAACGATTGTTCCACTAATAAAACCATCTGAGAATTAAAGTCATACAGATGGATGACGTTGAACAGGATACTTCAGACGCTCTCTTGGACTTGTCTGTTTATAACGATTCTGAATGTGATGACATGGAGAGGATGACTGCCGTACCTATTGAGAATAACATGTCACAAGTGTCGAAACCTCTTGAAAGTATGAGAAATGATACTTCTACGACGTCACCTGACAGTATTGATGAGCGTCCTATGACAAACTTGTCTCCTTCCTCGGAAGGGTCGAGAAACGACAGAGTGGTATGTAACAGTGATAGATCCTGCTCAATTATTGCTGAGATCCATGCTGATTCGACAACTGACTGAGCGCTTTTGAGTCCTGTGTTCCTCACCTTACAAGAAAAAAGGGACTTGGTAAGGGTAAGCCACAAAGCACCTTTTCTTCTACTATCAAGACTTACCATCTGGTATCTGTGGCTGCACGCGCTGAGCACGAGAAGATTCATGTAAATGATTCGATATCATCATCAAAGCATCCATCGCAACGGAATAAGGACAAACATCTCATGGAGTCAGCTGATACCTCTAATGAAACAACAAAGACTTACAAAGCTAAACTTCAGGAAGATAACAACTGTGCACCTAAGATCTTATTAGAGAGAATTGACTCCTGTGATAATCTGATCCTGAATTGCACTCACGCGATAAAACTATTATATCATATTCCCTACTTACGAGCATTGGTTTCTCAGGATGTAAAAATCGTAGAATTTCCTGACGAAACGCAGAATGACAAAGTGATTCTGCATTTAGCTTCAAACATAATTGCAGGAACAATTTTAGAGGCATCAGACACCTTAGTGTCATTGGGATTTTTTATCTATAGGTTTAAGGAGCCCTCTCGCAAACAGCCTAATGAGATTACGGCATCTGATCGACACGCTCACACGAGCCAAGACACGTCTCTTTCTCTGTCCTCGAAAGAGCATACGGATTGCTCAATTAACATCAAGATGGCAGCTTTCACCCAGAATTCTGACTGTCAGAAACGACATGGAATATTAAAACCTGGTCTGCTGAAAGTCTCGTTCGCTGATATCCAACCCGAGGGGCTAAGATCAACAATATGGATAACATCAGAATGACTATAAATGGCAGAAATAGCCGTGATACTGCGGTGAACATACCTTCAAATAGCCCCGTCATCAAGGATCAAATGGGCAACTGGAACTTGCTCGTAAAATCGTTGAATAACAACAGATGAACATAATGCCAGACTGATGACAGTAACCTGCCATGTACATTTATATCATGGAATATGAGAGACTTTATACATCTGCTTAACTCGAATTGGCTACAGGGAATCCACATTGCTTGCCTGCAAGAAACCTGGATGAGTAATCTACCGGTGGTTTCTCAATTCGAATGTGCTCTTAACCCTGCCATTACATTGGAGAAGCGTTGCCCCATGGCAGGTCTGGCAGCGCTTATTAGGCGATCCTCGGGCTACCGCCTACTAAAGTCGACAAATCACTCACCCTATATTCAGGTGTCAGAGATTGAGAAACTTGACCCCTTAAAGGATTATTTGGACTGTGTATATATATATAATAAATATATATTGGAACCATGAGAGGGCAGGTACATTTTCCTTCATAGACCAAATATTAACAATCATTGATGATCTGATTGAATGTACACGACCTGTAAATATAATAATTTGTGGTGATATCAACATAGACTACTTTAAGCCCTTAACATCACAAAAAGCAAGAGTGGCTTGAAGAATTAAAAGTACGGGACTTCCTGATGCTAAATGGATGCACCCAAGGAGATATTCCACCTGGCATAACATGGCAACGTAGCGACCAAATATCCACCATTGATTACATTTTTACATCGGACGCCCTCCATTCACGAGTTAAATCTCTAAAGGTCATTCAAATGCACAATAGCGATCATGAGATGGTAAAAATGGAGCTCCTATCGACTACGTACAACCCTGGTCTAATGTGGTCATCGCAGGTCAATGTGGAAGCAAGTAGAATCAGATTGCGATTAGATGCAACCGAGGTTGCGTATCTATCCGAACAATTCCACGTGGGAGCTTCGACAGTAGAATATGCACAACTATTGTCTGTGTTCAAAGCAAAAAATATAGGGCTTAAAAATCAGTCCTTTAAAAAGACTTACTGCTTTGACTTAGAAGTGCTGAAGAGGAAGCGTCTAGTGCGATCAATGATCCGTAAAAATGAAATGCTGCCGGTTAAAGTAAGAGCAGCCAGAAATCGGCTGGTGAAACAAAATTACAAGAACTGGTTCAAAAGATATAAACACCTTTTGATACAGCACGATTTTGAAGAGATGCTAATTTGTCTAAAAAATAAAAATAGTGGAGCGTTTTGGCGTACAATTAACAACTTTGAAGCACCTCAAATGGAACTTCAGGCCTGTATGGTGACGGAAGCAGAATTGCAGACACATTTTGAAACCTTATATAGCAAACCTAATGTCACCCCAAATCCACCTGCCTTAAGTGAATCAGCTTGGGACACATTAACTTGAAAGGAAGACATCTTGGCAATAAAAAGAAAATCAAACAACTCCAGGGCACCTGGACCAGATGGCCTAATCAACTTTATAATCAAACAACATCCCGATCTCTGGGCCTATGTGTGCCTGGAGTTGTTTGAAAGGATAAGGTTACAACATCAGACACCTATGTCCTGGAAATCGGCGATAATTGTACCCATTTTCAAGAAGGGAAATAGAGCTTGTCCCAAAAATTATTGCCTTGTGGCACTGTTAGATGTTCTTGGCAAAATGTATGCAACAGTGCTACAAAGAAAATTGACTGAATGGTCCATAAAGGCAAACCGGGTAGACACAAGACAAGCTGGGTTTGTTAAAAATGTTGGATGCTCGCTGAATCTCCTTATCCTAAACTTGATGAAGATGGAGGCCATACGAACCAACACAAAAGTTTACCTTGCTTTTATTGACTTCTCCCATGCGTTTGATACTATCAACCGTGAAATCCTTTGGAATAAGCTGCGATTATGGGGCTGTCCAGCCGGTCTGTTAAATCCAATTAGAGATCTACATATGGAAACCTCGATCTGTATTCGATTAGACCAAGCAGCTATGCTTTCAAAGGAGATTAAGACGCATAAGTTAGTGAAGCAGGAATGTCCATTGGCTGCTGCAATCTTTAGCCTCTTCATATCAGACATTGGGGATGCCATAAACTCTGTGCGATCATTTGCACCTAAGCTTCACAAGTCCCACATTAGTTGGTTGTTATATGCAGATGACTTGATTATATTAGATGTAACAACTAACGGCCTTCAGACAAAGTTAGACACAGTGCAAAAATATGTGACCACGAACCAATTAGAGATTAATACCTCCAACTGTGAAATCATGATGGTAAACAACTTGAGAACAGTGCGAAATAAAAACAAAAGTAAAGCTTCATGGAAGTTAGGTCAAGAATCCTTAGGCCTGTCAAGTAATGTAAAATATCTAGGTATGCAAATAAGTTCTAGCATAAACAACGGCCCATGGATCACTGAAACCAAGAGGAAATGTCATCAACTTGCCAATCAAGCACTTATTTTGAATGAAAGATTTGGAAGGTTTTCTCTAATCCCAGTACAACATTTTTACCAACAAAAAGTCTCACCAATATTAACATACGGAGCAGAAAACGCACTGGGTTGTCCTTACTCGTTGTGGTCCACATTGGAGAACATGTTTTGGTCTAAAGCATTGAGCCTACCAAAGGGAGTATCCACGGCATGTATAAGGTATGAACTGGCTTTAACCTCCTTGCATGCTAGAATTTGCTGGAACCTCCTATCTTTGTACCGTAAAACACGAATACGTGAGAAAATTCTGCAATTTCAAATTTTACATGATGCATCCTTTGATGAAAACAACATGATCTCAATGTGGGTTAAATTCTGTGAAGACCTTCTCGTGGAGTATTATATGAATTTGGACACATTGCATGACAATCCTGATGCTGCAAAGCTAAAAATTTGGGTTGTTGATTGGGAGGCCACCTGCGCACAAAGAACGGCTAATACTCTGATGATTGATGTACCGAGTGAAGCGAGGGGGTTTAACAAACTTCAAAGGTATACAGGACTGTTTTCGAGTGCGAATGCAAGGAGAATGTTCATGCCGTTTAGATTGAACGCCTTTAAAACTAAAGAGCGGCTCAAAGCTTGGGAAAGTAACGCATTCTTAGACAGAGCTTGTAGACTATGCTCATGCAATGTGGAGACCCTCAAGCATCTGGTCCTGTTCTGTGGCAATTTGAGGGACATGCAATCAATTCATCTGGGCCCATGGGCTGAGAAACACCCTTCATTGTGTGCTGATGAATGGTGGAAGAAAATGTTTAATGGGATTGATATGAAGTTGATACTCCCATTAACGTCTTTTCTAACAGAGATTGAAAGCTTGTTGAAAGCAGACTTAATTCAAGCTTAACAATGGATTTATGGAAAAGACGTAAGAGTCGAACAGGGCCCGGAAGGAATGAGTAGAATCAATGAGTTATATTGTGACGGGATTGATGATGTTTGTATAAATGTTCTCTTTTTTAAAGGTTTGATTTGAAACCAATAAAAGTTATAATAAAAAAAAAATTGTACATATTATGAGAAAAGTGAATTTAATGATCTTACACTCGATAAACTGAAAGAGGTGTTAAATGCAAGCAAAATCTAGTACATGCCAACCCAATGTGTTCGAAAAACAGAAGGCTGCATTGGCGTTATAATAGCTCTCAACTTGCACGCTTTTGCAGGGTGTCACCCTCCCCTATACGCCCATTCACTTCATTGGGCTCTCACCCCGTCCAAAAAAAGAAATCTGGTGTTTTCACCCACCTTGGTAAGGTTGAGGGCTATGTAACTATCAGCTGGAAGTTTTGGACAACGAATATGCATACCTACCCTTGTGTTGCATTCTGGGACTTATAGTTTACATGCTGACGGTGCTGACCACACACACACAGGTTGCCATTGAATCAGTCACCAAATTCAGATACCTGACCTTCTGCTTTAGCCTATAGGCCCCTGCAGGCGCTGCTATGATCATCCAAGGACCCATGGACCAGGCCACAATGAAATCTAACACAAGTGCTGCGCAAGCGCTGGAGTCCAGGCACTGAAGTAATTTCATTTAACTACTTCATCTCTGACTCCAATGCCTGCGTCATCTGCAAAATGCAAGGTTATCAAACCACGTGAAATGATGGTGGGCTCGGGCACCAAACTGTTACATTGTACAGTGCCACCGGTGCCACCTGCCCAAGGCCCACTATATCCCCCCTGGGCCATGGGCCGCCCTGCCCCGCATGCTGTGTGTGGCGAGTAACTTTATTTTTAAATGCTTTTTTAAAAAAAAATCTTAATGACACCTCGCAGCTCGCAAGATGAAATCTCACGCAGGCGGCCACGAGGTCCCCCCTGAGCGCGAGGCCTGGGGCAGTTTGCCCCCCCTGCAACCCTCTTGTGATGGCCCTGGGTAATGGTGCATTACATGACTTCTTTCTCAGCAATTGAAGCTCTGTTGGCGTGATTCATCCTACAGAGGGCAGTGTTGTGCTATGATTATTTTGTCTTCACAATCATACTTCTTCACTTCTTGTTGTTCATGTCCTGCCAACTTGTGAGCTTCATCATGATACATTTCGATGTTCTGCCTAGGAACATAAATTGTTGTATCTCTCTTGAACATGGGCTTGGAAACCCAGCTAAGCTGATGTGTTTTGACCAATCGGTATGCAGTGTCTTGTCCTTTAGCCCCGGGTCCGATTTCTCTTTTTGTTGCCCTTTAATGACGTTACTATCGCAAATCAGGCCTTGGAAGATGCTCCCCCTTGCCTTGACCAATCACTGCGTGACATTATGCTTTTGGCTTTGGAAAGTTGAGCTTGGAATGTGTGTGCCTCTCTGCAAGAGTCCGGCTGATGTTGTTTTCTGCTGGGGAGTTCATGCTTTAGGGTTAGCTAACTAGATCTAAAGACCTACATGCACTGTGTATTCAGTTAATGGAAATGGCTGTGGTCATTCATTATTCTTATGAATACGTCTATGTTTCCGTATCTAATGTTGAATGATGCTGTATCTGTAAAAGGACACACAGTTATGTTCATCTATAAGGTGTATGCATTATGGCTTACTAACGCATGGCTACTAGTGCCTTGTCTGTCCTGTGCAGGAAAGCCTTCTTTATATGGGACTGCTTGCTTCTACACTGTGTGCCTTTTCATAGTGACTTTCACAGCTTGTATTTTCATACACGTTTAGGGTGTTGGATGTTTTCGCCAACATTTTTCGTACTCCCCAACAGCACCAACCATATTTTAACCAGATATCAGCCTTGATATGCCATGGGTGCAGTCTTGATAAGGCAGGGGTACACTCAGTAGGGATCTATGTGATTACTGCGCCGCCCATTACTGCGACAGCCGAAATGCCGACGCCAGTTATGGTGTGGCGCAGTGATCATATAGATCACTGTGCCCACTCCCCAGCCTGATTTTTCCCTTCCTACCCCTCACCCCCACCCCCCAATTTACCGTTCACGGTGGCACCCTGCTATCCCTGCGGCATCAGCTCCTCCCACTAACGCGGGTTAGAGCTGACGCCGAAGGGTGCTTTTCTTTTTTTTCTCTTTATTGTCCCCCGCAACCTCTGGCTCCCGTTACGGCACCCAAGCAGAACGGGGGACACCGCCGCAACCCCACACTGCTTGGGCGCAGTAAATGTTGCCTTCATTTTGTGTGCCCCCAAAGTCACAGTAGCTGCAGGGGCGCACAAATGAGGGTGACATTTTTGTACGATTCCCTCAGTAGAACCAACATAGGCCAGGACACTGCGTTGATACACTACTAAAGACTTATATAGCCTGTCACTGACCTCTTTACTAAGATAGAGCATCTCATGGCTGGTATTGTCACCATACAGCCTCAAACGGCTTAGTGGTACCATAATGTGCAAAGGACTGCATCCTAAGTGCAGGTGCTGCAATCTTAGGACAGTAAATGCCTCACATGCCAGGTATTAACAAAACACGTAAGGTATAACCTCACATCGCCAGGTCACTCCATCACATGGTTTGTGCAGATTCAAATGCCTAGTAGTGTTGCATAATGCCAATTAATGTGTCATATACCTTGTATGATCCCCATATTTTATTTGTATTTGTATTTTTTTAAATCAATTATAAGACACTTTATACAACAGAATTGTGTTTCAAAGTGCCACAAGGCTAAATGGGTGGGGAACAGGGGAGATAATCCCTCCTGTGCTTCCTCCTCACCTGTATCTTCAAAAGTGCTGTCCTGGGCTTCCGAGTCCTTCTTTTTCTGAGGTTTCCGGGGGTTCTTCACCTTCTCTTCCTTCTTTTGGTGAAAATAAGGGCACCCCCCCCTCGGAATCCACCTTTGCCGGAAATAGAACCAGGCCCAGTGGGACCCCAAGGGGCAAGCCTCCAGAATAACAGAGAAAAAGCCTTCTTGGTAGAAAAAACTCTCATGGATGAAGTTGGCAGCTTCAGTAGGACGGATCCTTGTTTCCAAAGAACTTAAGGTACTGGTATAATAGACAGGAACTGAGTACCACTTTTCCAATTCACCCATTGTTCCACAGATAGCAAGCACAATAAGCGCCTCCAACGCTCACGGGGAGGCCTGAAGTAAGAGAAATCCTAATGGACCCTACAAAGGTGAAATCCCCAAGCAAAGGGAAAGCAGAACAAGAGAGAGAAGCTCGAGCGGAAGGTATGGACTGGAGCTTCACAGCGAGAGCTGAAAGATCAATAACTAAAGAATGGACCAAGCAGTGAGAGAGGTGCTCCTTATCAAGAAAGTAATTACTCAAACAGATGCAGAATAATGAGCCGAGCAGTGAGAGAGGTGCTCTAATGCAAGAAAGATAAACAACGTGAACAGGAACCTATATGGAAGAATAAGCTGAGAGGAGAGGGAAGAGGCGTGCAACAGCGAAGGGATGTGTAAACACGGCAGAGTGAACACCGCAGAACGCAGTGAGAGAGGCTAGAGAAAGAATAGTCAGAAAGCCGTTCGAGACGGATTACAAAGGCAACACACAGGGGTATGCTGAGACGCCAAAGTCACGAACAGAGGCGGAATGAAAGAAAGAGCAAACGCTCGAAGACAGAAAGAAAACAAGTAGAAAGGGAAAACAGGCTAAACAGTGAAACCGAAGGAAGTACAGAGAATGAAACAGAAGCGAAGGATACGGGCCAAAGACCCGGGCTGTAGAGGGCACGAAAAAGGCTAGAGAAAGGCAAGGAGTAGATGGCTCCGCCCACCATTATAGAGGTGGTGGCCATCTTGGGAGAAGACTAGAGAGCAGAATGAGAATGGACCCTACGTGAACTTCCATCGTTGACAGCACCTCCAGGGTTGGCGCATGACACTAAGAGCCTGTGGGGGTTAATGAAGATCAGTCCACTAGTCACAGCGGCAGTGAGGTGATTAGCAAGGAAGAGCAAGAGGTAGAGAAGAGCAGAGTTTTGAGCAGTTTACGGAACTTAAGGAAGTCTGGCTCAAATCTGAGAGGGGCAGAGGCGGTGTTTCATAAGGAGGCACGATTCGCGGAGAGAGATCTGCCCCCACTCTCTGCTTAGAGAAACGTTTGTCAGTCAGATAGTAGGAATTAGAGGAGTGTAGGTATCTAGCAGGGGAGTATTTAGGGAGGGGAAGTTGGAGATAGCGTGGGCCCAGACCCCAGAAGGCTTTGTGGAAGATGCAGAGGGTATTGAATTTGATCCTTGCATCCGCCCGGAGCCAGTGGAGAGATGTTAGGGCTGGAGTGATACAGTCACTCGGCTTGAGGCCAAAGATAAGTCTTGCAGCCTTATTCTGGAATTAGCTAGAGGGGCGAAGGCAGGAGAGAGGGAGGTTGAGAAAGAGGCAGTTGCAGTATTTCAGCCTAGAAAAGACCAGAGCTCTGGAGACATTAAGATTATGGGGGAAGGTGAGAAAAGGAAGAATGCCTCTGAGGAGGTTGAGCTGGAAGTGGGACTTTTTGGATGCTGGGGTTAGAGGGCCCAAAGAGGGTGTCCCAAGGGTATATATGTAATGTACAGCTATACCATCCCGGGTGATGCTGTATCATATTCATGTGTAGACACTAAAGCTTCAGGACTGACAAATAAAGCCTCCAGGGATAGTCATCAAATGCAAGGTACAGCATCTCTTGCACTAAGGGCACCCGCAAGTATCCAAATACATCCATTTTATATCAAGTAAACTATCCTATGGGAGGTAAAGCACCACATGTCCAGGTGCTACCATCAAATGCTTAATCTAGCCATCATATGCCCGGTGCAGCATTACATACCTCAAAACTGACATCTAAGGCCAAGTAATGCTTCCTAGGATAGTAACAGCCACCATACCATGCATTTGTCCTTCCATCAAATGCGAAGTACAGCTTAAATACCCCAGCACTGCCATATTATCCCAAGTTAAACCTCCAATGATGGCATAGGCCTCCATATTAAGGTGCTGCCATCATATACCCATAGTATTACCATCATATGCCAAGTGAAGCCCTTTATATGAGGTATACCCCTATCGGACAACATATTCCAACTGCAAACTCAAATACTGCAGTACTCCCATATTATGCCAAATAAAGCCTCTGATGCCAGGTATAGCTCCACATGTTTTGATGGTGCCAACACATGTCAAGGGCACTCCTTCACCAGCAGCAGGGCTAGCAGTGCTGGGAAGGTGAACAGATTCTAGTGTTGCTGCTCACTCGCACCATAGCCCCTGCACTCAAATATCCTTCTTGGGGATACTGAATTCTCTTCAGTGCTTTCACACAGAGTAAACGTTGGGTAAATAGGGACAGTATGGCTCTGGGATTAAAGCTCCAAGTAGCATCCATGTCCGGACACGGGGCCTGACGGGGAATGGAGATGAGGAAGGTCTTTTCCACCATGCAGAGTTCTAATGGTGGTTGAGAGGGTGGGGCTTCTATTCTTCCACTGACCTCCCTGCCATGCTGGTCTTTTCCTCCCTCTGATTTGTGCGAAGGTTACAACAGATCCAAATCCTTGCCCTACCCATACACCCTCAGCAGCGCTTTACTGGATGATGGGAAGTGAGGTTTGGGGGAAATGGTGGGAAGGTCAGAAAGTAGACAAACTCCGTTTGCTTTATTTTCCTGGAACTGCTCCTGTGTCCTGTGTGTCACTGGCTACCACAAAAGAACCTCCATGTCCTGATATGAAATGATACGTTCTGCAAATTATACCAGTGAGGTTGATGAATGATTTACACACAAACAGCTGGATCCATGCCCTTCCTTCCACAACTGCTGCCATTAAAGGTTGACCCATCAATGGTGGAGTGTGACAACAAAACAGATCAGGGACGCTTGCATGCGAGAATGGTAGTATTACAAGGGGCCATGCACAAAACCAATATTGTACATTCTATCATGAGCAATCAAAACGTGAAATGTGGGTGATGTCATCTTATGTTGCAGGGTTATGATTAGGTCTCTGAATGGAACAAGACGTTCCCCATACTTGCCGTATGGGGAAAGGTTTCTACACCTCTTCGAAAGGCTACTGTTAACAGTTAGTTACCTAGCCAATTATCACATATGGACTAGTTAGGTCTTAAAGGGTGAACTATTCATTAAGGTCCTTGAAGAAAGATTATGGACATTGTATAGAAACCACAAAGAGGAATATTGGCAGACAAATTGGCAACGAAGACAGAGAAAGTGAGGGCAGGTTATCAAGGCTTTTGGAAAAGTCCTCGATAAAAGATGTGCTGATGTCCCCACCTAGTTTAGTAATAAAGAAATCAGTTGATTATCGCAATAGAGAGTGTTTCATTATAAAAATTATTGATCAAGATGACTGCATTATTTTTCCCCAAGCTTTATATACCTGAAAGCTTATGCAGTCTGCAAGCAATGAGCAAAGATGATGCAGTCTGATTAAATATGCTTGCCGCCTCCTCACACTGCATGTGGCTAATTTCTACCAGCGGAGCATGCAATTAAGAAGCAGCATTTACATACACGAAACAATGCTGACGGGCTGCCCAGCGGCAAGGGCTATGTATGAAACATTCAGTACATTCTTAGAAGGGGGCCCCGGGGGGAACGCAAAGCGTTTCCCCCCGGGGAAGTTTTTGGCGCTGCACACGGCCAGCGAGTGGCCGTGGGGGGCAGAGCGCCTCCCCAGGGTATTTAAGGGGCCAGGGAAGGTTCGGGAGGCAGGCGACAGTTGGACTTGGTGATTGTGGCGACAGTTGGACTTAGTGATTGTCCCGTTGCCTGCTCCCGAGCCTTCCCTGAGTGAGTGGGGCCCAGGTCGTGGTAGAGCAGGTGAGGTCGGGTAGTGGGGGTAGTTAGAGTGGGTGAGGGTTGATATAGTGTCAGGAATAAAAAAAAAAAAAGAAAAAATAATAATAATAATAATAAGAAGGTGGGGGAGTTCTGGCTAGTTGGGGGTAGCGTAGATAAGTTACCCCCCCACCTCCTTACCTGATCCTCCGCCGGGGTTTAACTGCGTCTTGTTGGGCGGCGTGGGTTCGGGAGGCTTTCGTCCTGGTTAGGCGCCGGCCTTCGGGGATCCGGGTTGTCTGTGTGGGAGCGGGGTTGGTGGTGCAGGACGCGTCGCTTTTGCGGGGCCTGCGCGTGTGTCGGGTCCTGCGCCCGTTAGTGAGGGGAGTGCAAGCCCAGGCTGGGGGGCGGGCTCGGGCAGTGTAATAAGGGCAGGGAGCCCGGGGACACTTCCCGCCCAGCAGCACACGGCCGCGGGGCTGTGCGGCACTGCACGGCCCCTCCGGGTGCTGGGGGGGTCGCCTGTA
The DNA here is from genome assembly GCF_040938575.1 of Ambystoma mexicanum. NCBI lineage: Eukaryota > Metazoa > Chordata > Amphibia > Caudata > Ambystomatidae > Ambystoma > Ambystoma mexicanum. The sequence goes on from NC_090932.1 coordinate 555,810,301, forward strand.
AGAGGTAGCAAGACCAGTGGGCCCCATATCGGGTGCGTGGCTCGGGGTGCGGTGGCAGCCGCCGGCCAGAGAGGGCAGAGCGAGCTCTTAAAGGGGCCACTCCATTTGTCTGGTGTTTTCTGTCGGGTGCGGGAATATAGTGTGCCACTAGGGGGCAGGGCGGGCTGTGGATTGGGTGATTGTGTCATCGGGCTGCACAGGGTTGTTAATGTTGATTATTAGCATTTGGGGGGGGCTTGTGGGTGGCCTGCTAGTACTGTAGGGAGAGGGGCAGTGAGGAGAGGGGGTTGCGGGTAGGGGGGGTAGTTTTTAGGTGGGGGGGCAAATATAAAAAAAAAAAGCTAGATAAATAAATAAAATAAATAGAATATAGGTATAAGGTTGGTTGCAAAGCGGGAGTTATTTAACTCCCTGTGTTATTATTGGTTAGTGCAATTTCTTTTGGGTTTCCCCGCTACTAGGGGTCCTTCTTTCCACGGGTAGGCCCGGCTCGGGGGCTTAGATAGCGGGTGAGCGACAAGGGGCATATTTTAGTGCGCCATTCAGTGTGGGTGCACTATGGGGGGCCAAGGTGCGGGCAGGAAGGGGTTGGTTGATGCGAGGGCTCTGAGGGAAGCCCTGGCAATAATTGGCAGGGCAAATAAGGCCCAGCTGGGGGGTGGCGGTGGGAGAGGTCACGGGTGAGAGGGAGACAAGTGGGGGTAGGCCGCAGCGTAGAGCGGCAGCGGATGGGGCTCTCGCGGCAGTGGTGGCTTGCAACCCCGCGGCGGGGAGAGGGGCGGTGTGGGAATACAGGGGTAGGAGTATGAGGAGGGAGATAGACAGGAGGGCGTCCGGGGAAGAGATGATTTCGGGTGGGCAGCCATGTGGGGAGGGAATGAAAGATAGCACTAAGGAAGCAGGGAGTGCTCAAATGGAGGAGGATCAAAGGAACCACGGCGGGGCTAGAGATGGGGCACAAAAGGGGGTGCAAGGGCAGCGGGGAAGAGGGGGGAAATACCTGCCTAAGAGTGCGGGTGGGAGGAGGAGGGAGAGGTCCCCACCAATTGAGGTGGATAGGGCGGGGTGAGGAATGCCCCCCCCGGGTAGGAGGAGTGGGGACGGAGGGCGCTGCGCAGTGCCCGCTGGTCAGGTGGAGGAAGGGAGGAAGAGGGTTTGAGAACGGCCCCTCCTCGGTCAGCTTACGGAGTGCCTAGAGGGTGCAGCACGGCCCCTAGCAATGAAGACTCCAGGGTGGAGGTCGGAGCGCCTCGCCCGAGTGAAGAGGACCAGGCAGGGGTTTCCACGGCCCCGCCGAGAAGACGTCAAAGGAGTGGCGGGGTGGACACCCCGGGCTCGCAAGAAGAAGATCAACTCGACTGGGGCACGGGCTCGCAGCCACAATGGTATTGGACGGGTGATGAAGTTGGTTTTGAGGATTATGTGGGGCAGTGGGAGGTGGATGGTTATAGGACTGTGGGTGAAAGGGGGTAGGAGAGAGGAAGTTGGTATTGGGAGCGGGAAAGGCAGGCGCAGGGTGGTCGGGGGGCAAGAAGGCGGGGGAACAGTTGGTTGGGTGAGTCTGCTGACATGTTTTGTCCCCGCAGTAGGAGCCCTATAAGGAAGGAGATGAGGAGCATTGGTGTGGACGCGAGACAGCAGACGGCAGGTGCAGAAAGAGGTGAGCGGGAAAGGGAATGGGCATCTGCATGGCAGAGAGGGGTCCCAAGAGGGGGAACGGGAAATGAAGGGTCTGGTTTGCAAGGGCTGAGGAAAGAAGTTGGTGTACAGGCAATTGGAGCCTTGGGGGTTGAGAAGAGCATTTGCTCGGTGGAGATTGAGACGGACAAGGTGGTGGAGCCATTGGGGCTCGAGGTGCAAGGGGGAAAAGAAAAGGAGGTTGAAATGAAAGGAAAGGAGAGAAAATTGCCATACATGGGGATAACAAAACCGTTGGGGGTGCACTTGATGGCGGCGACCAGGGAAAAGATTCAGGCGGGGGAATTTGTAGATGTTTTTAAATTGCTCCATAGGGAAGTGAGAGCTAAGGAGGGGTCTAAAGAAGAGGAGAGGGAACTGGCTGCGCGACCAAGGGTACCGGTGACTATTGAGAACTGGACGTCGGCATTTATCATTTATGCCAGTGTATATTGTGAAAAATTCCCAGAGCGTTGCGTGGCCCTGCTTAAATATATGGATGTAATTAGGAGGGCGTTCACAAGTTTTGGGGGTTTTGCCTGGGTACGCTATGATGAGGAATTCAGAGCGAGAATGGCGGAGGACAGTCAGGCGGTCTGGGGGGAGATAGACATGGATCTTTGGCTGCAATGGATGGCTCCAACGAGGCCTGCCCCGACATTGCACACAGCAAGTGGGCTGCCTGTGCCTTACCGGCCCTTTCTTGGTCGCCCCGCCCATGAGAGGGCGGGGGGAGGAGGCGGAGGTCAGCCCTCGACAGCATGTTGGGCGTTCAATAAAGAAGGCTGCACGAGGTGGATGTGCAAATTTAAACACGAGTGCAGCAGGTGTGCGGGTCGGCATCCGGTTACGGATTGTTTTCAGGCAGGGGACAGTGGGTCAGGGCGAGGAGCGGGGCAAGGAGGTGGGGGGGAAGGACCGCATGCCAGGTAAATTGGGGTGTGCTGGTAGGTCGGGTTCAGTTTAGCGTAAAAGGTGGGGAGGAACAAGGTTTGATGAAAGGTTTTGGGGGCGATTTAAAGTGGGTAGGAGAGAGGTGAGGAGGAAGAATAGTAGGTAGGGGAGGGCCGTAGGGGGGTGTAGTTGTGGAAATTGTTAAGGGGTGGTGGCCGTCGTTTGGGGGGCATGGTTGATGGTGGCGAAGCCCTCACGCTTGCCGCACGACAGGGTGAGTAAGCTTCAGGCTGCATGGACGGAGGGCGGGAGCGCCTCTGGTGCAGCAGGGGGAAGTGAGGAGAAGGGTCTGCATGGACGGGGGTGCACTAGGGCCCCTGGTGCAGCCGGGGGAAAAAATTGGAGCAACGAAGCAAGGTGCCGGAAGAGGAATTTACGAGGAACGGTCTGCATGGACGGGGGCGCAGGTTTGGCCCCTGGTGCAGCGGTGGAGAGGAGTAAGGAAGAAAAGGGGCTGCATGGACGGGGGTGCACTAGGGCCCCTGGTGCAGGTGGGAAACAGGTGGTATGGGACGCAAGGAGCTTGAATATGGTTATATGGAAGGGACTGCATGAACGGGGGTGCAGGTTTGGCCCCTGGTGCAGTGGCGAGAGGAGTAATAAAGCAAAGGACCTGCATGGACGGGGGTGCACGTGGGCCCCCGGTGCAGGGGGGGCAAGGCAGGGCCAAATTAATAAGGTGATGGAAGGTGGGGGGCAAGGGGAGCAGGAGGGTAATAGTTTAGGGGAAATAGGGGGGGCAAGTGGGTTTAGGTGTATTGTTTAAAGGTTAGGTGAAAGGGGCGGAATATAGGGGGACAGGTAGGAGAGGACCTTGGGTGTTTCCGGAGAGGGTTAAGGAGATGGCCAGAGAGGATAGGGTACGGAGGAAGGTGTTACTAGTGGTGTGGGAAGGGTTAGGAGGTTGGAACTCATTCACTTAGGAGGGGTGCAGCATCTGAAGGTAGCAGGCTGGACTGTTCAGAGGAGTAGGGGAATAGGTTTGGACGCTGGGAGTAAGGGAGATGCAAAGGGTATGCCAGGGACCGGGTCAAACGGAAGGTCGTTATAAAATGTTTGCAGTAGGTAGCAGGAGTGTTGCATTTATTAGGATGTTGTTGATTTGCAAGTGATTTTGTAATTTCTTTTTCAGATGCTGTCAGGAGGTACGGTCAGATGTCAAAAATCTGGTTTTTGGGACATTCTAGGGTTAAGTGGGCGGGGAAAGAAGCTGAGGAAAGGGTTGTTGACAGGCAACTGGGTTGCAACTATAAAGATGTGGTGGTAAGATGGTCCGGTTTTGGGGGGCTGGGCTGGGATCAGTTGCTTCCTACGTGGGCTGAGTTGAGGGAAAACTAGGGGCCTCCAGTTGGGGGGGGGGGATTAGTCTTGGTGGGGAAAAGGATTTGGTACGGGATACGGGTGTGGCTCTTTTCAGAAAAATAATAAGGGTTTTTGTTATGGGTCTGACAAGTGTGGCCTCAAGCAACTGTAGGGGGGATTAAGTGTTTGCCACAGAGAGTTGGGAGGGGAGCGAGAAATGAGGGTCCGATAGAGCGGGCAAGGAAGGGGAAAACTGAGAGATGGTAGAATTTTCGTACATCGGTGTCAGTACAGGTTTTGGAACGTAAGGAGATGGTTTAGAAAGGATTGATGAGAGTAGAGAGGATGGGTAAACTTTCCGGTTTGGGGAACAATCATTATCTGGCGGACTTGAGCTCTTGGCGGGGAGATTGGTTGAAGAGTTGGAGGTAGGAGAATTGGTGAGGGGGGGCTGGGGCAGAAAGAACACCTCGGGGAGGGTTTTTCTGGTGCCGGGGGCATGGCCCCTTTTGATGTGGGGGGAGGGAAGCACAATGGGGGAATGACACAGGAAAGGATGGGGTGGTGCTGTTTGCACAAGCGGGCCACCACGGGGGAACAGGTATTGAGCCTGGAGGGGGATGGCCCCGGGGAGAAAGCGGGACGCCTGGAAAAGGGGTAAGGAGACGGTAGGGTTCAAGGGATAGTTAGGGAGGAAATGGCTTTATTTAATTATTTAATTGTTGGGTAAAAATGAGAATGTTTAATTATTTAATTGGTTGTTTAAAATATGTCTTTAGTTTGTAAGGCCATGGAGCCAGGTAAGCGTTTAATTGTAAGCTTTGTCCTGTCACATTAGAGCGACCTTTTCCACTTTTAAATGAGTCTGTGTTTTTGTGCAGTAAGCCAAAAGGGGGGCACCGGGGGGAACGCGAAGCGTTTCCCCCCGGGGAAGTTTTTGGCGCTGCACACGGCCAGCGAGTGGCCGTGGGGGGAAGAGCGCCTCCCCAGGGTATTTAAGGGGCCAGGGAAGGTTCGGGAGGTAGGCGACAGTTGGACTTGGTGATTGTCCCGCCCTCCCAACCCCTTCATTTTGGGTTAGGTCTGGTATCTGGTTTTAGGAAAGGGGGATGGGGGACCATTGTACCTGGTTTCGGCGGGGATTATTACGTCCCATGTCAAGGTCTTACGGGGTTTTTTGGTCTGTTAAGGAGCTATTATAGGGTAGTTTTGTGTGACAGGTCGGGGCATCAGTGAAGTTGTAAGGTGCAATTTTGTTGGTGATGTGGCAGGTCAGACTGGCTGCAGGTCATAGGATGGGGGAGATTGGTGTAGAGGGGAGTATGAGGTGTGTATTGAAGTGGTCCTGGGCTCCGGGGGCATGGCCCCTTTTGATGTGGGGGGAGGGAAGCACAATGGGGGAATGACACGGGAAAGGATGGAGTGGCGCTGTTTGCACAAGCGGGCCACCACGGGGACACAGGTATTGAGCCTGGAGGGGCATGGCCCCAGGGAGAAAGCGGGACGCCTGGAAAAGGGGTAAGGAGACGGTAGGGTCCAAGGGATAGTTAGGGAGGAAATGGCTTTATTTAATTTTTTAATTGTTGGGTAAAAATGAGAATGTTTAATTATTTAATTGGTTGTTTAAAATATGTCTTTAGTTTGTAAGGCCATGGAGCCAGGTAAGCGTTTAATTGTAAGCTTTGACCTGTCACATTAAAGCGACCTTTTCCACTTTTAAATGAGTCTGGGTTTTTGTGCAGTAAGCCAAAATGGATTTTCAACAGGGGGTTTGTATTTGAGCAAGTTTGCTACCAGGATAGCTTCCTGCTGGTTATATAGGTGTCGAAAGCTGAGGAATTCATACTGTTAATGACAGAATATGAGCCTTGTACATACTGCATGCTCGGTCTGTCTTAATTTTATGTTGCAATTTTCAATCATGCTGAATTATTTTACCCGACTCAACTTATTTACTCCGCTTTCATAAGCGGGTTTCAGTTTGAAAAATACATTTCTGTTTTTTTTTCTCCAGATGAGCACCCCATGAATGAAAACTACTATAGAAAATGAAAACAGACCAACTGAGCAGCACAACAAAAGAAAGGCCACAATCTCCCAGCATATTTAAATTATTAGCCAATAACAATACATCAGATGACTTGAGAAGCAGGGAACCATGCAAAGCAAAAGAGCTGCTAGGCATCGGGGATCACCACAAACAAACATACTTTGTCAATTGCACGACATACTTTGCGAAAGCAAGAGTCACAGAAACGGATATGTCAGAATCATAGTGCTTGCATGTTTTATGTCATTATAATTGGTCTTCCCAGTGTGAGACACTTGACGAAATGGCAACAAGAACACTGATAACAAGATTTGATCCGAAATAGGTGAAAGGTAGTATAATAAACTTCAGCAATGTAATCGTATGCCCCACCCACCTTATCAAACATGAAAATAAGGTACAACGCAGAGCTTGAGGTTAAATACACGTTGGTATCGTTTACAGGTTGGATACAGGAATGGTGAATTTATCACACGTGGAACCGATTGCCTACTGTCATTAGCTCACAGCAATAGAAAAGTCTCTACCTTAATTTATTGCATAGGTATTGATCTACCTCTGTAAATGATTTAGGCTTGCTAAGTCGCCATAAACAAAAGAAAATACATGCTTTTACTCTGCAGTTGGTCTCAGGACATCTCAGACACGGAAAAACACTAACACTTACCCTTAAAGAATGCCCATGAAATAAATAGCAAAGACATATGTTGTGACTGTAAATCAGCTCATGAACTACGTATATGGAAAGGATTCTCAACAGCTAAGTTGAATTGAATTGCACTAGTCAATTTTACTAATATGAAAAAATGGTGAAGTGATAACATGAATATTTACAATTATGGTCAATGAGATGTATTTGAAAGGATAGCTCAAGAGTAAGGTGTTCACCTTGGGAACAGGACAATGTTGTATGTCATGGGATAGTTACTCCAGCCGGGCCATCTCACCTCCATGTGGCCCCAACTGCCCATGCAATAAACCGTGTGGGTAATAACGATGGTAATGAGCAACATCAGCTGACAAGTACTCTAAAACTTGATTTCTGATGATAATGGCGCTATATAAAACATACATATTACAAATATTAAAAATAAAGAAACAATGGTGTTGGAGATACACCGTGATGCGTGTTAAATGCACACGAGGTAATAATTGTAGTTTCAATGCATTTCAGCAGTAAAATGTTTATATTTATGTGAATACAAATGTATCAAATCAATCCTTTTAAAGTAAAAAGGGATTCAATGAGATATACTAGTCTGCACTAAGGGGATGGGCAGTCTATTTACAAGTATATACATCCTGGTATAGACTGCTCCCACATTTATGAAAAAAGCATTGGAGAGGTACCAGGCTCCTCCCCTTTTCCATTTTTAAGCGAGTGATGAAACAGACAGTCGTAGTAACAGCAAATTACATATGTAAATCATCATTACTCATAGTCGACGCATCTCGTCATAGTGTTAATTAATTAATGGCAACAACTTTCCAGACACAAATAACCAAAGAAAGATATTTTTTCAAAATGTTTGCAAATGTGCTATGGTCCAAAAAATGAAGCAGAAGTCCTGTCCCTCCTAGTTCCCGTTCTGTGTTTTTTCCTTTTAGGCAAGGACGACTGATGTACCCATGGCAGGAAAAGGAGACTGGGACGTAAAGTCTTTAACAAGATGGATGAGCAGAGAGTCGAGATAATTGCCAAATTTAACCAGCCCCTACTTCCAATACTCACTTTCAAGTCACAGTCCTTTTATAAATATGGATCCATGGTGTTTTGCCGCAGTCAACGTTTGCCGGAGCCAGCTTTCCTGGTCCCTGCTTTCACCCTGTGGAAATACAACAGGGACCGTTTAGCCCCCCCCCCACCTCCTGTGAGCAATTCAATCATCTATACAGGGAGTGTGCGCTCACCTGGGCTTTATTTTTTTTTGGTAATAAAAATAAATGATGGGAGATCAACCTCTGAAAATGTGTGAGGCCAATCTGCCCACATTTTCCCTGCTCACCGCACAAAATGCATAGTCACGTGTATTCAGGGAGGACACTGCCTACAGGCACTGTCCTCCCCTGTAATGTTCAGCTGGAATGTGAGAGCCACGGGTACATCAAAGCATCTCAGGAAGGGGGAAGGCACTCTTTCCTCTGGCCATGGGCAGCCTAATTAAAATATCAAAGGCCCCATGGATCTGCCTCCCTCTTGTCTAGTTCGGCTGGTGGCAGTGCACACTAATGAGAAATAATTAAGGCCAACCTGCGAAGGGGCTTGGTCGCAGGACAGACAAGAGGAAAGCAGAATTAACACATCTTTGGAATGTTATGTGTCAACTTGAAGCTAGTTCCCACACCTCTGTATAAATGGCAGTGAATGGCATGTCGGGCCCGCTGTATACCGTAGGCAACCCCTGAAGAGCGTACCCCTTTCAAAGAGAGAAGTATGTGATTTAAGAGAGACAGGCAGTCTATTCTCATCACAGACTTCAAGGGAGACATGCGCTTTGATCAAGAGTCACAGAGGGCTCAGTTAACCAGAGAGACACTTTGATCTACAACAGACAGGAAAATGGTTGGACTTAGGAATATATGTTGTCACCCTGTACTCTGAGACCCCCGGCCGGCCCATTGAGCTGAGGTTTGCTCAGAGGTACTTTAAGTCGACATAGCTGCACCCTTGAGATGTATGGGGTGCAGATTCACTACTCCAACATCAATCAATAAGGACAACTCAATGGTTTGGCAAAGGGAGTCCGTTTAATGACTAGTACAGAAAACAGGGAGTCAGGATGAGTGATTAGATCGTCCTTCTCATTTCAAACTCCAACAAACTTCATGCAAGTTGTAACATTTATACTCAAAACTCGTCATCGCTGATGTGTAACACTCAAAAGTTAATGCATTTCTATTGGTTAGGAAAAGGTAACTTTACTATAGGTACTATATCTGTATAAGGTAACGGAGTGAGGGGATTGGGTAAACACTGTCAGGTGGGCATCTAAGCCCTTCCTTCAAAATGATTACTGTAGACGTCACTAAAAGTACGATGTCCCATTGGTTCTACTAACTATAGGACCCTAGATTATTTGGTCCTTTGTGATTGGGTTGGCACCAACCCCAGGCATAATTTTCTACTTTTCTTAGCAGCATGCAGAATGGTCAGCAAGGTGCGGGGTGCCCCTTAGTTACCAGGCCTTCCTCCGATTATGGTTACAATCAATCATTACTTTAGTAGCCATGTGTCAATTAGTTCTCTGCGGCTGGCCTCGAAACTGCATCTTCTGTCTGGAAAAGTTTTGATATGTCTACTTGGTCCGGTGCCAAGCGTAGATGTGAACCCTTGATTCTTCTTGCTCGGCTGGTCACGTGATTCCCACACTGTGGATTTGTCTTGTTTCTCTCAATGTGATTCTTATTTAGCCCACCACCTGCCTACGTCTTCTTATCTCGACCTTTCAGAGGCAGGATATTCTGCTCTCGGTTTCAATTAGATGTAGCTACTGTTTGTTCCTTCTATTGGTATGACCTTGGCTCTCCTGGCACAAGTTGCATCTGCTGAGTTTCGTTTCAGCCGTCCCTTCTCGTTTTGCTAGAATATGAATCTTTTCTTGTTTGGCCTCTAGTAACCTGGGTTGATTCTGCTTTTTGTGCAAAGTGGAAATATTCTTATAATACTGTGTTTCGTTGAGGTAGATTATGTATAATGGCGCTTGCCGCACTATTCTTCTACTAAGCATAGCAACCCGCACGGTTTTCAAGTGTTAACTGGTCGAATATCTTCATCTTGCTTACAGCTTGAACTTCTTTGCATTTCAACATCGTTCTTTCACTTTAGGTTAACAATATCTTTATTAATGGCGTTTCGTCTCTGTGTGTCATTCTCTGGTTGTCATTTCTTCTATCTGCAAGACAGTCCAGGCCCTCGTGACGTCACCATTAGTCTTCCATTAAGGCCTTTTTTGTTTTCTTCAGGGACTGTACTCAGACAATCTTCATTTCTTTTCATTTGTTGGTAAGGTTTTCTCAATGGTACCTTACTGCCCATGGTTTTCTTGGTATTGGTACTTCCATAGGTGTTGTTCCTCTGATAGGCACTGGGCAGAGCTCTACTGCGGCTCTCTGCTGCTTTATTTGCTCATCATACATCACATATCTCGATGTGAACGTTCCTGGAACTTCAAAATGGATGATTGGAGTGCAGGCTTTATTTGGGACCTCCTCTACACTCCCCCCCTCTGGGCGATTCATCGCCCACTTTCACTTTCGTCTTTGCATTCATCTTACTTGGTTCTTCTGCATTCATCTTCACTTCATTGCCTGGGTTCATTCCTTCTTCATCTTCTGGATCTATACATGATGGTCTGAATAAGTGTCTCTTTGGAGTCCATATTTTTATCACTCCTTTCAGGCTTCCTGCTGTCCTTACATGTTCGTCTTTATTCCATGTCATCATTTGACATTGTCCATTTGGGCTGCAGTAAACCCATCTTCCCACATAGTTTTGATGTTTCCTGGGGTAGGGAAACTTTGTTCCCTTTGGTGTGTGAATGCTGGCCTTCACAAAGTCTCTTATTTCTTCATCAGTCAGGTCTTTGGGCTTCCATCCCGGCTTGACATCAATCATGATCTTCACCCCTATGGCTTTTTTCGCAGTCTTCTGGCATTGAGAGATTATTATCTTGCTAACACAAAAGCCTAGCCGTATCATCACTAGCAGGGCTCCTAGGAACTTGAATACATCTGCCATCCATTGTGGGACCCATGAGAATAGTGATCCAAACCAACTGTCATCATCAACTTCGTCAGTTTCATCAATCATCTGGTTCTGCAGTTTTGTCAACATACCTATGGCTTCTGTTAAAGTTCCATTTTCCTCATCGTGAGAAGGTATACATGTGCAACATGATTCTCCGATTTTTGCACAAACTCCTCCATCCATGGCTGTGATCATGTCAAGCACATATCTATTCTGGAGAGTCATCAGTCAGATGTCTCTTAACTCTTCCTTGATTGCATTGAATTCTTATATTGATGTGTTGATGGTCTGCAGTAACTCCCATCTGGTTATCTGCAACTATTTAGTATTTGCTCCAACTTGGAATCTTGGCATGAGGATTGTCGCGAACACTGATGAGGTGAGGCTAAACAGTCTGTTTTCATATGGGATTGCATGAAAGGCTTTTTCAGATTTGGCAGAGAAGTAATTTTCCTTTCCAATCGAGTCATCAGTTCCACAGATCTCCTTTTCCTCAGGTGAGCATCTGCTTTCGGAAAACTGTCAATATTCAAATTGCCTTTCGGGATTACCAAAGCTGGAACATGGACATTTACCATGGTGCATATCCATCCCCAGTTTCTCAGCAGTCTGATGTATGCTTTGGATCCACATGCCCAATAGTGATCCTTACTTACTGCAGTTCTGTGCTCCATACCTGGGGCATCAAAAACTCAATCACAGTTCTGATTCTCTCCCATCTTTCCTGTGCCATTGCTCCTGAAGCAGAATTTTGGGCTTTCCAGTGGCACTATCTGCAAGGGTCCTCCTCTGTATTCGACCCATGTCAGCAGTTTTGCAAGCCTTGGCCACAATGGCTTGCATCCATTCTGTACTATGTCAATGATGCCTTGGTAACGACCAGTGACCATCCAGGCTCTACAAATCACTACTCTTTTTTCCATCCATCTGGTGAAAGCACTGTTCCCCAAATCTGCATTTGGCCTCGGTTCTTCCAACTTTGAGCCTCTTCTGGAGTTTTTCCTTGGACATTTAGCTTCTGGTTTACTTCCCATCTGATTTCTGCTCCTTTCACTCCAGGTTTCTCGTATCGGATTACATGGTTCCTTGTATGAGCTCTGTTTCTTGTCTTTATGTCTTGAACATAATCATCTTCATCGGGATAGGCTGTTTCAGTTGCCCATATCAGTGAGGCATCACTACCCATGAACTGGCCTCTGGTCTTGCACATCGCTACGTGCGAAAGACAGTGTGCTGTCTGGACATCAATTTCTACAACTACGAAGATCTTGGACTTCGCCATGCTGTATGGTAGGAGTGCACAAACAAAGCATTCCCCTTCTGAATTTCGTCTTCCATTTTCTTTCATGTGCTGGTACCAAATGTTGTTTCCTAAATGTGCTGTGCTGTCCAGGTAATCGTTTAGTTGCTGTCGTCTCCATGCATACTTCTCTTAATTCTTAAGGTTTTCATGTAGTTTGATATCACTACATCCCTGCATGCATCTGTATGGCTCCTTCTTGCTGGAGGGTTCTCAGGTATCCTGGTACATGGTGCAGGCCTCCTCATCTGCACCATTTGAGTGGAGGAAAGTCTGGCATTTCTTTCTATTTCCTCTTGCCTCTTCCTGGCTCTGGCTAATGACGGCCAGATGGATTCTGCTGTCAGCTGTGCTCGTGAGATCTTCTTTGGGTTTGTCCTTGTCTCCATCAGTGTCGTCTCAGGGGTGTTCATTACTGTAATTTCTGTTGGTTTCTTCTCCAACTCCTCTAGTTTTTCCACTATGTATGCTTTCTTCATTTGGCTCTTCACTTTACTTGGAGTGATATTTCTCATAGTAGGCAGTCTCTTTTTCTGTGAGGCTTTGAATTGTGGTTCTGCAGTCATCGACACTAGGCCTGTTGCATGTGCATTCTGTGTTTGCATGCGTGTGGTTGTCAGTAACCTTGTCACATTCATGCTTTGCCTACCCTGTCTCCGGCTTTTCCATTGATTTGTCACGACAAGTGTGTGAATGTGTCATTGCTAATCACATCCATCTCAAGTTCATTAATTCCACCACCAAATCTTTTAGGGACTGGAATGACTATATAAGGTCTGGGTACTTTCGTGGGGTTCATGCGTAAATCATCAGGTGGGTGCACTGGAATTGGAACGCTTTGTGCACCAATGAAAAATGCAGTTCTGATCGTTAATGACAATAAAACAATGATAAATATAATACACAAATACATTATGCCCCTGTATGTCAGGCGGCAGCATTTACTTCCAGAGAAACGTGGCCTTCTTTGTTCCTGCGAGAGGACAAGGTTGCTGCTTTGGATCCCCATCTCGATCCTTCGCCAAATGTTCGTTTTTTCGATACTTCTTTAAACACTGTTGCCTGTCGGATTCTTTGTTGTGAGTTTCAGGTGTTACACAATTGTCCCCCGTTTTGTGAATAATGAATTGTCTATTTTCTTAGGATCCAATTCTTTTACTCAAATATGGGAAGTGTCAAAATTAAGTGATAACTCAGCAAATCTCTTTACTGTGCATGTTCAAAGTATGTCAGCTCCCAGTCCGTGCCCCTGATTTGCTTCAGTCCCGAAGACATGTTGCCTTTGTTAATGAGAAATAAGAAAGGAAATCTCTGGCAATGCTCTCTCGATCTGTCCCTCGGCGGAAAGCTTTTAGAATCTCCTCAGATAGTTCTGCTGATGGTTAGAAAGTTCCACTTGCAGTATTATTCCATGCAAGAGCCTGCCCATTTGTGCAATATTGGCTGGTCTCTGATGAATGTGAGGACGTCAACATCGATCGGTCTCCCCACTAGCTCTGGAAAATCAGTGACCAAACGAAAGAGAACGTTGTGGGACAATCTACTGTCTTCTGGTGACAGGGACATTTGTCCCGTTTTGCTGATGTTCAGGACTGTATGCTTTCACTTCAATGTAAACAATGTCTGCAGTGTCCATTTGCGTGGAGTGCAACTAAGATCACAATTTTATTTAGGAGTTGGCTTAGATGTTCTGTATTCGCTGGATCTCGAAGAAACGTGACTGTGTCCGTCGTTCTTCCGACAAGATTTGGACAGTCTTCGATTATGCGAAAGAACAATGTATTGATAAGCTCATTTATTTCCTTCTCTGCTTGAGACATTTGGCTTCTCCTCGCTGTATTCAGAAAGTAGAAGAAATTGTTTGGCAATTACAGTAAGCAATCTTCTTATTGTCTTTTCGTTTTCAGGATCTTGAAGAAAGTCAGTGACACTGGTGAGTCTCCCCACCAATGACGGGTACGATCTTAGCACTAGATTAGAATATATCACCACATCTTTAGTGATGTTGCTACTGTGGGACACCATAAGTGATTCCGAATAGGGCCTCGGTGTGGAATGAGTCTAGATACCATATTTTCTTCCAATTTATGTGTCCTCGATCAAAATTTGGCATGTTGTTTCCTCATCACAGTTTTAATGTGTCTCGATCCAAAGTTGAAGTTCACCTGACTATATTTTGGCTTATAAGTGCAATTCTCTTCTTTACCCTGCAACTAGGATGCACAGAGTGTCCTTTGTTTATGTCCTCTCCCCTTTTTTGCTTAAAGGACGTGTCCAATTTAAGCCACAATTTGCAAAAGTTCCTTGTCTTTGTCTGGCTGGTCAAGCGTCCTTTTTCTTCGTCATGTATCTCATCTGCATGTGCTGTGGTTCGTCCCCGTCGCTCGTAGTCTCCTTGCGCTGGGGTGCAGGCAGGGGGACTTCTCCGATGTAGGGTTTGAGATCGCCCAGGAAAATCCAAGCTCTCCTGCCTTATAGTTTCACTGCAGAGGGAGTTCAGTCCTCCACTGTAAAGGGACTGTTAAATCTTGGCTCGTCCCACCATTTCCTCGTATGGTCCCTAACAAGGACGGTATCTCCAGGGAAAACGGATGGTACACAAACTCCTTGAGCTGTGTCTGTAGTAGTATCTCCTTCTGTGTTCCGTGCTGCCCTGCACCCCTTTCGTCATCGCTGCAGCTGGTCTGAAATTACAGTAAGGCAAGATGTCATGCAATTCAGGTAATTGTGCATTTCAGACCCTAAGATTTCTCCTGTGGACTGGGCATCAAATCTAGCTCTATATCTCGGGGTGTCAGGGGAGTGCGCATTCTTCTTCCTGTGACTATCTCGTGTGGCGTAAGATGATGGTCAGAACCGGGTTGGTTCCTGAGTGCATACAGTGCCAAGGGTAGGCAGTGCAACCATCCCTTTCTTAGAGTAAGCTTCAATTTGGTTATCCTTTCCTTTAATAAGCCGTTGTGCTTCTCACAGAGCCCGTTACCTTGCAGATGATACGCTGACAGGAACTTGTGCTTTATACCAAGCAGCAAGCTAATCTGTTCGAATGTCTTGTTTACAAAGTGAGCTCCATTGTCTGATCTCATTACTTCACACAACCACCACCTGGGGAACACCTCTCTCACTAAAAATGTGGCCGCACAGGTAGAATGTGGGTGTGTACATGGACCTGCTTCTATCCTTCTAGAGAATGGACACACCACAACAATTAAGTATCTGTAACCAGTATATACTTGAATCATGTCGACGTAATCGACATGCAAGTGCTGAAAAGGCCTATTTGGCCTTGGGGTGACTCCTCTCCTTACTTTTAATGTGTGCCCAGCTGTGAATTGTTGGCCGATTATACAGTTCACTATCAAAAATGCAATGTGCTCGGTCAAGTTCGGTCTTCTGCGAGTGTTGCTGCTAGATTCTCTTTGGCCATGTGTGCCGGATAATGTAACTGCTCTAGCGTTATTTTTAACAGGGCTATAGGCATCACCAGTTTACCAGTGCTGACTTGTCGCCACAAGCCTTCAGAGGAGTTTAAAGAACACCCTTGGCATGTCCAGAGATTTTTCTCTTGCTGTGGTGCCTCCCCTTGGAGTTCCATCAACTGTGTTTGCCCTAGACTGTTATAGCTTTGAGGTGTAGTTCGTGCAACCATCATTCTCTCATTGGCATGGGGGACTTCCACTTCCATGATCATCTCATTCTTGGATGCCATACGTTTGGCTTCCGTGTCTGCTGCTTAGTTTCCACGTGAGATAAAATCTGTCCCTTTCATGTGGGCGGCGCCTTTCACGACTGCTATGCCCACTGGGAGCGGTAGTGCCTTGATCAGCCTGTCCAATAAGGCTGCGTGCTGCACTGGCGTGTCGTCTGCTCGGAGGTAGCCCCTCCTTTTCCAGCGCACTAAACCTGCGTGCACTGTACACGTCACATAGGCGGAGTCACTGTACACTGTTACTTCCTGGTCTGCGTGATTCTCAATGACGAGTATCAACGCCAATAATTCTGCAGCCTGTGCTGAATAGTGAGATGGTATTTGCGCACTTATGAGTACTCGAAATTCTCCATTTGCTTTGTGCTTCATCACAGCGACGCCTGTATATCTTTGCCCATCATTTTGATCGATTCTTGAAGAACCGTCAATAAAGACACTTTCTCCTTCTGCCAAAGCATTCTCTTTAACCAAGGGAATTTCATCATAGAATTCTTCATAGTTTGCACAGTCATTGGCTCTCCGTCAGTGACTGGCTCTGCTATAAACATAGCTGGGTTCACTATTTTACATTGGACTACTTTAATCGATGGATTCAATATGATTTCTTCATAAGCAGAAGCTTTCTGAGATGTCAATGTGCCCTTTGGTTTCTCTAGGATAGCAAATAGTGAGTGCTTGACGTACAACATCATTGAACAACCCATCACAATGGTTGTAGCCTTCTCTAGGGCGAATGCTGCAGCAGCTAAACTCTGTTCGCACAAGAAATGGCCTCTCATTACTGGATCCAAATTTCCACTATAATATGCCAGGGGCTTGTACCCCAATGTGGTTCACTGGGTGAGCACTGCTGGCAGGATGCTGCCATTCGTGTGTGAAAACAGGTAAAATGCCTCTGCATAATTGGGAATCCCTAGAACTGGTGCTGTGCAAATAGCTTTCTTGAGTTCAGCAAATCCTTCCTCAATGGTCTCGGACCATTCAATTTTTCCTTTCGTCACTTGGGCCTGCTTTAGGGCCTGAAGCAAAGGCTTAGTGTAAGAGCTATAGTCAAAGACCCATGCCCTAACATAGTTGCACAGGCCTAAGAAGCTCTGCATCTGTTTTATTGGGTGTGGCTTAGCCGTGTTCAATATGGCTTCAGCCCTTTCTGGGGTCACTCTTTTTCCCTCATGTGAGATCAGCTGGCCTATGTGCAGCACGTCTTGTTGACAATATTGTAACTTTTCCTTTGGCAACCTTATATCCTTTCTCAGCCAGTATAGTCAATAGCTGAACAGAATTGCGCCTGCATTGCTCCTCTGTCGTGCTACAGATTAAGATGTCATCCACGTATTGTAGGACAACTCTTTCCAATGCAATATTGCTTAGGTCCATTTGCAGGACTCTGTTAAAAATAGAAGGAGACTCACAGTACCCCTGGGGTAGCCTCGTGCTTTTCAGACGCATCTGTCTGAATGTGAATGCCGTCAGATCTTGTGAGCTGTTGAGGCAAAATATTTCACAGTGATTGACTTGAAAAATGCATTTTTCACAATCCCGTTGCACAACAAGAGACACTGTACATAAGCCGATGGGACGTCACATGCACAGTTAAAAGGGTGGTCAAATGTGGGACATCATAGTATACAAAATCAGTTTTGCAAAGCCGGAGATGAGTTACTCCCAGTCACATTCTCATCCAGATTGTTGAGGTAGCTATTAAAGGCAGACGATATGTTCCTAGGACGAGAGTGAGCTGGGAGCATGTTGAGAAATTCTTCTTCACAATTTCGGGCCCAGGTAAGTACGCTAAGTCACTTTTGAAAGGTCAGGGCGGAAGGGTTCTTCCAGCGTTCTAGAATGCACTTCCTGGCTACCATGCAGCCAATGTTCAGAAATGTAGCCATATGTCTAGCCTCATCGCCATTCCACACCCCAAACAGTACCCCCAGCGGGTCAGGGTCAATCACTGTTCCAGTGATGTCGGCAAGGGCCCCCAAAACCTCATTCCAGAACTTTCCCAATATGTGGCACATCCAAAACATGTGTAAGTGATCAGCACTCTCTGACTTGCAGCGAGCGCAGGTGTGTGAATCAGCGCGAGCAAACCTAGAAATCTTTAGGGGGGTGTAATACAACCTGTTTAGTAATTTAAACTGCATGACTCGGTGCCGGGAATTGAGGGAGACTCGATTAGTGTGTGGGCACATCTTTCCCCGTAAGTAATCGGTGACCTCTAGACCTAACTCATCAGCCCATTCGGAGCGTGCTTTGGATGGCTGGGGTGGAGAGGTCCGGAGTAGTATTTTATACAAAGAGGAGACAACACTACGGGTGCCACCTGAGTTGGAGATATAAGCGATTTCTGGGGTGTCAGGAGGCTCCATTGGGTAGGGTGGGCCATTGAGCACAGAAGGCGACTCGAAGCCTGTAGTATTGTAACAATTCTAGTGCGGATCCGGTGTGACCTTGCCTCCATGTCTGTAGGTCAATGAAGCTTCCATTGGGGAAAAGGTCGGTTAGCGCTAGGTATCCCAACGCTCCCCATCAGTGGGCCAGTGCCGCGTCGTGTGTAGGCTCCAGTCCAGGGAATCGCCATATGGGAAGCCATTTGTATTAAGGGTAAGCTGTGTCTGTTGCCATCAGCAACCAGCCCCAGGCTGACAGGGTGGCCGCCACAGGGTCAATGGGGGAATCCGGCACATAGCCGTGATGGAGTACAAGTGTCATAATATTGACTTTAGCCGCCACCAGGGTTTCCAATTTTACATGCCGCTGAGTCGAGGAGCCAGGGTACCAATACGTGGCGAATTGGGCTTGTGCAGCCATCCAGGACCATAGTAAGTCAGGGGCTGCGAAGCCACCATTCTCATATGAGAGCATCATGTCCAGACATTTCTTGCGTGCCGCCCCTGAGTGCCATAGGAACTGGGCACACGATTTGTGCAATTGTGTAAAGTATTGCTTCCCAGGCCAGATGGGTTCGTTGCTAAAAATGTAGAGTAGTTTAGGGACTAGGACCATCTTAATGAGGGAGAGTTTACCAGCCAGTGATAGTGGGAGATGGTGCCACCGTGTCATTTTCGATTCAACAATTTGTGCCACAGCCAGGTAATTATCTGATAGCAGGGTAGATTTCGATAGGGACACCCCAACACCCAAGTATTTGATACCGCCGGGGGACCAGCAGAGCGGATGTTCAGAGTGGGGTTGCTGAGTGGAAACAGTAAGCAGGATGATCTCAGATTTTGAATAATTAATTGTAAAGCCTGAGTGGGTACCCATGCGTGTGATATCCTGTAATATTGGGTCCAGGTTGGTGGCGAGATCTCTAATGTACAGTAATACATCATCAGCATACAGGGAGATTATCTCAGGGGAGTCTTTCAGACATATACCATTACGGGAATGGCATGCTCTGATGTAGTCAGCCATTGGTTCTATGACTAATGCAAAAAGGATTGGGGAGAAAGGGCAGCCTTGCCGAGTACCTCTAGAGAGCGTGAATAGTGTAGATGTCAGGGAATTGACACTATTGCCATCGGGGTAGTGTACAGTAATTTGATGTATCCACTCATGTTGGGGACAATCCCCATCGTCTCTAGGACCAGCCACATATATTTCCACAAGACCATATCGAATGCCTTTTGAGCGTCTAGCATGAGCGCAACAGCTTTTGCATCCTGGTCGATTCTGGCCATGACATTAAAGAGACGTCTGATGTTATGTAAAGTAGATCTCCCGGGTACAAAGCCCCCTTGGTTTTCGTGGACCAGGTAAGGCATGATCGGGAGGCAGCGATTTGCTATAACCTTAGTGAAGATCTTGGTATCAATGTTCATGAGGGAGAGGGGCCTATAGGAGCCACACTCGTCACTAGGTTTGTCGGGCTTGAGTAATAGTATTATAGCAGCCTCACGGAGGGAGGGGGGAGAGTGGATGACCGCAACGACTCCTCCCAGATCTCCAATAGCTTGGGAGCAAGAATGGCCACGTGCTCCTGATAGAACTCAGGGGTGAGCCCATCGGGGCCAGGCACCTTGCCCTTTGGGAGGTCTGAAATGGCTTTAACTATTTTGTCCAACTGGATCGGGGATTCCAGTTGGTCATGCGTAACGGAGGAGACATATGTCATAGGAATTTGTTCAAGAAGGTCTCTCATATGCTGTTCACTCTGTTCAGGGGGCAAGGCATACAACTTGGAATAGAACTCAGTGAAGATGTCCAATATCTGCTGGTCCGACCACTGTGGAACCCCCTGCGCATCCTTGACCAACACTATTTTTTTTTAATTTGTTTATTTGTTTTGGTTTGTAATAAACCTTTACAAAAAGATAGAAAGATCAACAACAAATGTACAGAATACACATAGGCCCTCATTACAACCCAGGCGTTAAGGGGTTAACGGCGCTGTAAAAGGTGGCGGCACCATTAAACCCTTAACGCCTGATTACGAGGTCCCTTCGCGGGTGGCACTTTAACGCCTGCTTTTAGCAGGCGTTAAAAAACCAACCCGCAAAGGGACCTTGGTGCTAAGTACGGTGCCGCAATTTGCGGCACCGTACTTAGCACCTTCCCCATTCCCATTGAGCCCTATGGGGCAAAAATGGGAATGGGGAAGGGCCATGGCGGCATGGGGAATTACCGCCCCGCCAACCTCGGAATGGGGCGGTAATTCCCCATTCCGCCATGGCGGAGTCGGTAAGTTACCGGCATGGACCATGGTGCTATTAGCACCATGGTCCAACGCCTGGGTCGTAATGAGGGCCAAAGTCAGAAACACAGAGCAACACTATACAGGGAGGAAAGATGTTAACTTAAGTAGATTTAAAACGCAATTAATTTGATTTCGGAAAGAATTAAGTAAAATGCATATTCATATTTGGTGAAGGATCAGTAAGATAGCTAAATAAACAATACAGTAACAACTAAAGAATTAATACAGTTCATACAAAAGGTCACAATTGAGTTTTAACCTTTACATAATTCGGCTTTCCTTCACTTGGTATAAGACCTAAAAAAGTTTCACACTAAAACTATAAAAAACCAAAAAGATGACAAAATTGCACTTTATCACCATACTAACATAAGTCACAAACATTTCTCAAAAACAAAGTGACTCAAATGTTCAATATTGGTGAATTCTCATGTAACATTCTGTGCCATATAAAATCTGTTTACCTCATAAATTGAGAGTACAAATTGAGCAAAATAACTTATTCTGTAAGGCAAAAGTCCAGGACACACCAACAAAATGTGTTGTAGCGTTTCTACAACTCCTTCCTTTTCACAGAAACGACACCATTTCTAGTACCCTAAAATGCAGTTTCTAATGCATTTAATTTGGTTGGTTTGAATTACGTTAAATCGGAAACGCATGTAATTGTTCCGCATTTGTTTACTGGGAAATTTCTTAAGGTAGCCTTCCCTAGCCGGGAACCATTTCCAAATGGAACAAGGATATTTGTATAGTTTGGTTTCTGAAATTTTGCTTTTGGTTACCTTAACCCAAAAGACTGGTTTTAACTTTCTTGAGTTTGTTGCAAAGTGAAACTACAGACATACCAATCCTAACTAAACAATGCATCGTCTCCTCATTTAACAATTTGAAAAAGGGGTTGGCAGGATCCTTAGCAGCACATACGTATAGAGTATCCTCAGCCGCCATGTGGCATTTACGCCACAAGTGCATATGTTTCCACGTAACATAGGTGGCAAGAGAAGTAAGTCCAAATTCATATTTGATCAATTCTAGTGGCAGACATTTAGGTAGAAAAAAGAGTACAGACCTCCAGATGTTACCTTCTATATGGGTCAAAATACATGTAAATCATCAGAAAACCGTTCCAGGCCATAGATAAGATGGGGTATAACTTTTTTAACATAAAACTCTCTTAGCGGAGTCGCAGAGAACTTCCCAAATTTTGTTTCGATCGCACGCATTTGCCTAATCGCAATCTCAGCTTTTAGTTTCAGCTAACTTTTGATTAGTGTATTAGACCCTGTCCCAGAAAAATGAAAGCCCAAATACTTGAAGGCAGATTGGGCTTTGATGGTTTTATTGCCACAGAGCCATGTAAAAGCATTTTCCTTCTTATTGGGTCTACCAAAGCGTACAATGACTGTCTTGGATGGATTGACTTTGAGCCGTAAATCGAGGATAAACCTCTCAAAGGCCTTAAGCAGTCGTTGAAGGCCGACCTTAGTATTATCCATGAGCAGTAAATCGTTGACATACGCCATCCAAGATAAACAAGTGCCATTCAATTTGGGACTGACCAAGCCCTTATTATTCAACGCTTTATTGGCACCACTCACGTAAAGATTGAAAATAGTGGGTGCTAGCATGCATCCTTGTCTCAGGCCATTTGGAATAACAAGTTCTCTGGAGAGGAGACCTTCTGTGTTTAATCGTACTCTTATCCTAGTATCAGAGTAAAGGGCCATAATCATTTTGAACAAATGATTTGGGATTTCAAGATCTTTAAGTAGTTGCCATAGAATTTTCCTGTCAACAAGATCAAAGGCAGAACTGAGATCCATTGAGGCCACAAATGTGGATGGTTTACCCCCCCTTTATAGATCTGGAAGTTAAGGATTTTAATAATAGGGCTCCGCAGTCAGTACCAATATTTTTTTTTAAACCAATCTCTTTTGGGTCGAGAATATGCTTATCGGTAATCCATTTTTCCAAGTCTTGTAAAACCAAGGAAGCAAATAATTTGGATTTAGGGTCTGCAATTGCGATAGGTCTGTAACTTGATGGGGCTAACCGAGATCCCTTTTTAAATATAGGGATTACAATGGAAACCCTCCAGGATATGGGATATGTTTACATAAAAGAATATTTTCAAACAGCGAGAACAAAATGTGGGCCCAGTTTACTGGATTGAGCTTGAGCAATTTGTTGGAGAGATTATTGGGACCAGGAGCACCCGATTTCTTGGATTTGACTATAAGATTCTTAATATCCTCTTTAGTATATTTTAGGGTCCAATACGGTCTCCAATTTACCTTGATAGGTGCAATACTATTATTAAGGGTATACAGATTAGCAAAATGATCTAGCAATACTTCGTCATTGATGGTATTCATATTGGCCAGCTTTTGAGGTCTCTCTAATTCATTAATTAAGGACCAAAGGTTGGAACAGTTGGAACCCTTCATAGCTTGTAGCATTGCTTCACCATCCATTTGCGAACGTAGGCCTCTATGATGGATCAACCAATTTTTGTAGCTTTGTTTAATTTTCTTAGTCTTTTGCATAATATCTGACTGGGGAAGGACAGATTTATAAAGATGTCTTAGTTCTTTCCTATATGCACACCTGTGTTTGTGGACTTTGCTATTAGTATTAAGATTCTGCTGATTTTTTGGTTTGTAATTTTTAACTAGTTGTTTCTCTATTTTATTAGTGGTGGAATGAATATATGCAGTAAAATTCACAGCAGAATAACATTCTTCCCGTTGATAGGAGTTCATGGTCTCAAAGTCTGTCACCATGGTAGAGGTGAACCTGACGTTTTTGCCATGAGTCCATTTTATTCTATTACATTGCACACTAGGAGTCAGAGCATGTTTATACGTATGTACCTTAGTACTTTGGACATTAACAGTTGATTCAAACATCAAAAAACAGTGATCGCTACAGCTGGTTTCTTTGGTCTCAAATTTTCACATACATGTTGACAGGCCGATAGACAGAAAAATGTAATCAATAGTAGAAGTATCCTTGACCGACACTATTTGGGCTTGTCCCCCTTCCCCTCTTATTAATTTCGCCAGTGTTCTGCCTGATCTTTCACCCTCCCCGTATCTACGAGCCGCCTGAGGGCGGCTAAAGTACAGAACCTCCCTGGTGGCGTGTGTTTGGAACACATCAAGTTCCTCACTGATCCAAGCAAGATTGGTGGGGTCGGTCCCTGACGAACAATCCTGATCCAACTCACGCAGTTTGGATTCGGAGTTATTAAGGTCATTTCGTATGGTCTTTAACACCCCTGCCTCCCTTGAGATGGACATCCCCCTGATGGACATCCCCCTGATGTATACCTTAAAAGCGTCCCAGAGGACCCCTGCAGTGGTAGCCTGTAGGGAGTTGCATTCAAAGAAGGTCTCGATGTCAGCTAAAATGTCAGCTTTAAAGACAATGTCAAGAAGGGCAGTGGACTTGAATTCAGGTTGAGCTGCCAACAGCATAGGAGGTGTTACTTTACACTGAGTACTGCTCCTTCCAGTAGAACACCAAAACAAATTAGAGTACTTCAAACCATCAACAGAAGCTGATACTGAACTACTCAGACTTCTGAAACAAATGAAAATGCTCCTAATAGATGAAGTGAACATGGTCTTCAACCTAATGTTGACTTTAATTCACCTCAGATTACAAGAAATCCTTAAAACGGATTACAAAGATTTCTTTGGACGAAAACACGTTATTGTTTTTGGAGATCTCCTACAATTAACACCAGTGAAAGGTGAACCTATTTTTAAAACCTTAGGATACAAACAATGCCACAACACACTTGGCAGAATAGGAAATGTAAATCCTTGGCAACATTTCAAACGCAGAGAACTAACTCAAAACATGCGTCAGTCTGTAGACCACACCTATGCTGATATTTTAAAAAGCATTAGGACTGGTCTTCTTTCTAAAGACACACAATCTATCTTGAGTAGGAGACTCATCCATGAGCTACATGGGCATGACACATCTGCTCCCGATGTCATGGATCAATTAGCACAAAAACATTTAAGATGTATGTCCTTAATGCCAACCCTAGCAAGCTGTATGCAATTCAATCAGACAATATAAAAATGCAACCAATAGTGCATATAAGCTCCACAGACAAACTGGAAGTGCACAGCATGACACTCCCTTTGTGCCAACAAGCAACAGCATGACTAAATAGCTTAGAAAACGGTATCTCCAACACAGCTGGTCTGGAGAAAATGTTAACGTTGTGTTTAAACTGCAGAGTAATTCTGAAACGTAAACTTGACTTGGAGCAAGTTTTAGTCAATGGAGCAATTGGTACAGTTTTTGGCTTCCAGACATATCCACATGACAACAACATTCAGTTTGTCAACATCCACTTTGACAAACTTTCAGAAGTTGAAAGCATAGGATGCTCAACAGCATGATTCCTTCTTTTCAAAGACAAATAAGTACGCAGAGAACAATTCTCTCTGTCTTTTGCACATGCAGTCACTATTCATAAATCGCAAGGTCTTACCCTAGATCAGGCATTGGTTGACATTGGCAGCACAGTTTTTAAAGGGTGTATGAGGTATGTAGCACTGTCACATCTATGTACACTCGAAGGACTATTTCTAGTCAATTTTGATGCAAACAAAGTCACGGCTGACATTCCTTGCATCATAGAGTACAACAGACTACATGCACTCTAGATACCCCATCTTGATATGTACCCTGTTCCTCAAAAACGTTAAACTTTTTAAAGAAAAGTAATGCAAACAGAACTTATAAGATATCTGCCAACAGTACCACCAAAGAAACAAAAAACAACTGCTACTCCATCAAGTAGCACAACCACAAAGCTATCTAGTACAAATGCAAGTGCACATCCAACAGCAGAAACAAAGAGAAATACGTCTTCTAAAAAAAAAGTGGCAGTCCAGCAAATGACACAGAGACAGAACTCTCTGGTCCATTTACATTTTCAAACACAAATGGCGTGAATTGCTGTGCAATTGTAGCAATCAATATTCTGTCCACTTACGACCAATTGTTCAAAACAATTACTTCAATGGTTCAGACCAGTTGTGTTTGCAAATGCTAGTCCTTGATAGAAATGAAACAAATAATCCTGACAATACTTACAGTGTCTCAGGAAGGGTAAGATTCACCATGAACACGCAGGAAGATCCACATAAATTGCCAATGTACTTACTGCAAGTACTAGAAAGCAAAAATATACCTATAAATGAAATCTTCCAGATGTCATACATGTGGGAGCATACATGCACTCTCTGCAACCATGTTGCACAGCAGCAGGTCCCTAATGAACAATTTGTATATGAATCAGTACCTAATTGTGAATCCATTCCATTTTATCAGCTGGTAAAAAATGCAAATCATGGCATTTTATGCACTGTTTGCAATTCAGACAATCGTTCGACCTTACACATAAACTCACAAAGCCAATATGTAATAATAATGCTTTTAAGGTACAACGTAGATGGTACCAAAAACAGCTGCAACCTTACTAGCTCTAGCAAGTATCTCAAGAAAACCTTCATAACAGTAGGCATAATCTACCACACTGGTGCCACAACCACTGCCTGTTACTATACTGCATACATTAAAAAAAGATGTGGTTGGTTTGAATACAATGACACTTCCATTACTCTAAAACATAGATTACCAGCAAAACACATGCCTACTTAATATTCCTTAAACCTAAATTTAGTCACTGACCTGTAAAACTATCATAGGTTAGTGCACTTTAGACACCACAAGGGATCTAAGTGCTTCAGAAAATAGCTTTCTCAACTGTAAAACTATAAATATTTAGAATACACCAATTGGTATCTAACTACATGCATAGTGCTATAATGCTGTTTGTGAAATGGAAAACAGTTTCAATATGCCAACAGATGTACATTTAGTAAATTTTTGATAATGCTATATAGATT
Source organism: Ambystoma mexicanum (assembly GCF_040938575.1). NCBI lineage: Eukaryota > Metazoa > Chordata > Amphibia > Caudata > Ambystomatidae > Ambystoma > Ambystoma mexicanum. The sequence continues at coordinate 555,836,681 of NC_090932.1, forward strand.
TTCCCCCAATGACACCATGATTATGCGAACAGAAACAACTATGCAAAATACACACTAATGTTGTTTCACACATAGTTCTTACATTGTACTGATTATGAGGGTCTACAAAGTTTGTTTGTTTGTTTGTTTGTTACCTGTAAAACTATCAACAGTTAGAATATGCCAACTAGTATCTAACTGCACCCATAATACTGCAATGTTTGTTTCCAATAGTGAAATAATTAAAATCCACCAACAGGAATGAAAGTGCCTCAAAACATACCCTTAATAACTATAAAAATGATCAATGGTTAGACTGCGCCAACTGGTATCTAACTGCACCCATAATACTGCAATATTGCTTTCCAATAGTGAAAGAGTTAAAATCCACCAACAGGAATGACATTGCTTCAAAACATACTCTTCAAAACTGTAAAACTATCAATAGTTAGAATACGCCAACTGTTATCTAACTGAACACATACTACTGCAATATTAGTTTCCAATAGTACAATACTTAGAATCCACCAACAGGAATCAAGCTGCATCAAAGCATACTCTTCAAAACTGCAAAACAATAAACAGATAGAATACACCAACTAGTGTCTAACTACAGCCATACCACCAGCACTTTCGAAAAGCAAAACACGTACACCATCACAAATCTTCTGACTGCATCACTCCTTGTAACAACAAATACACTTATTTATGCACCTTAAACATTCTTTTAAGTACTCCACACTTCAAACACACTTCAAACAAACCTAGTGTGAGATGTAACGTCAAATAAATGTAGTTTTTTTTAATCCTACATGGATTATTTTGTTCCATAGACCCAATGATTAGGCAGCCAAACACAACAACTGTGCAAAATGCACAGTAATGTTGTTTAAAGCACAGTACTTGGAATGTAGTAATTATGAGGGTCTAAAAGGTACATGAATATGTGAGATTGTATGCAATGTGACATTGTGAAGTACCTTACCTGACATATTATGCTATACTTTTTTCACAGAGAAAGAAGCATGGATTTCTCCGGCATTACCATCTACAACAAGTCAACCTGTACCACCAATGCTACATCAATGAAAAGTACAATTTCCACTCTAATGGTATTGTTTCACTATGTTCCAAAAACTATACACTGCCTATACAGTATGCATAATGACTATACAGATATTATTGGAATGGTTCTTTCCAATGGCTGAATTCTATTTTTGTACACATATTATTACAATGCTCGTGGCCAGTGGCCAGATTCTTGGGTGCATGGCCGCATTATGATGTGGTGGTTGTGGCCAGTGCCTAGATTCTTGGGTGCATGGCGGTCATGCACCCAAGAATCTATACACTGGCCACAACCACCACAGCATAATACGGCCATGCACCCAAGAATCTGGCCACTGGTCACAACCAACAAACTACAGCTTGCCTTTAACTTCCCAACTCAAACCCCATCTGCAGACATCAAAATAGACCGCAAACCCTATTTTTCACCAATGGCAATATCGCCATATCATCTAGATTCCACTCCCCTACTCTAACAAGCCCTCTTGTTATCATCAAATAACCCCAAAAGTGTTTCTCCACTGCCCACCAAACACTTACTATCACAATGGTTGTGGACAGATTCTTGGTTGCATGGCCGTATTATACTGTGGTAGTTGTGCCAGTGCCTAGATTCTTGGGTGCATGGCCTATTTTTAACCTATGCAAATATCCTCATATCATCGACGTTCCACTCCTCTGCCCTAACAAATCCTGCCTGCAGTCTCCAGATAAGCTGCCCACCTAAGACCCTGTCCGTGGACTACTGCTGTGTCGGCGGACTGCCGCATCCCACATGCTCCTCCTCTACCTAAACAAATAGCCCCATATCATTTTTCTTTCACTCCCCCACCCCTCCCAGCCCCTCTTTCCAACCCTGTTCCATACCGCAGTGGCGGGAGTTTCGGAAAAATATGACGCACATCATGCTTTTCACCAACCAATCAGCAGGTGCGTCAGATGTCTGTGAACACCACGATGGCCCCTGGGCCAACCGGAAGCCTTGAGCAAACAGGGAAGTGAGTTTGCGGACCTGACCTAGATATCGCAATAATTTTTTTACCTACATTTCACCCGTTTTACTGAAAACTACTGGACAGATTTACATGAATACAAAAGCACAGTTTCGAGACGAAGATGCTGCTCCTGCTGCAAATTTGGTGAAAATCCACCCACGGTTTGGACAAAAGACATGAGCAAAAAAATGTTTACATTGCGTCTATGGCAAAAACATATTTTGGGACCTCCCCTATAACTTTGCCACCCTTGAAGAAACCTCACCAAATGTACTAAAAAAAATCATAGCGGGGAATATATTTTTTTTGCAAAGTTTCTGTGTGGATTTGTCCAGGGCGATAAATTTATAAGCCACCCAAAAAGTGCTCTTCCTATGAGTTGAGCAACGTAACCATAACTACGGGGCTGCGATCGCAGGCCCTGTTTATATATATACACATTTCTGGGGGTTTTCGGTAGTACCTGTAACCATAACATCCCTGTAGAAACGTTTTTCCTATGAATTTCATAGGTTTTTAGTAGTGCAACTTAACCATAATGCCCCTTTAACAACGTTTTTTGTTAGTGAATTTCATAGGTTTTTAGTAGGGCACAGTAACCGGAACGGTGTATGTATCCATTTGTGCTACCCCTTCCATTTCCTAATAGTGTTGGTGCATCTAAGCAATTACAGATGTACATGGTAAGTGGAGGTGAGTGTTTGCGTGGTTTCTCTTTTTGTGCTAACATTGCATGCTGCATCTGCGCCGCACAGTACTGGCAGAGATGACTGCAGATAAGGAATATGGGCATTTCCTAAGGAGACTGCACATGGCCGGCGTATGTGCAATCACACTGCAAGTATCCATAGGACTCCATTAGTGGCCGCATGTCCGCATCTTCGAAAGCACTTTTAAATATTTGTGGGAGCGCACGTATATCCGTTGCACAGCTATACCAATGCTTAGGGCATTCTCTGTGTGCTCGTAACACCGGTCCTGTCGCCAGCCCTACAGATTCATACGGTATGTGACCCCATTTGAAGTACTCCTGCCGACTACATGGGTAGCTCTGCAAATGTACCAAGGTATTGTTGCAGCACGCCTGGCTGTATGATGCCCACTGGTAAACAAGGAACAGCAACCTGCAGTGTAACAGGCGCATGTTAAATGTGGAATTTATTTGCTTTAGATGCTGCTTGCCTTTCCATGACCTGTGAAACAGACACACTGGTTCTGCACTGAACACTGTGATGGAAAGTGTCAAGAGATCCCCTGCGGGTCGTACAGTTGTAGAAAACATGTTACTGCCGGTGGGACAGTTTGTAGTGAGTCTTCAAAATGACTAAGGGGGAGCGGCTTGGTCATGCACATACTAGTGCAATTAAAGGCAAGGAAGCAAAGAACAGAATGTTCAGAACGCAAACAATGTCAGTGGTGGTTAGGAAAGAACTTTTGCCACCTGGGTCGCGCTGACTAATTGTTTTCCTGCTCCACGTAATGAAGCTGCGTAGCGCATTGTTGTAAACATTATTGTATGTCAGAATGTATGCTTCTCCGTGAATGCTACTCCTATGGCTGAGGGCACAGCATAAAGTGTTTGTAGTGCATGTGACGACAACTGAAATGGAAGCACAAGGGACGAGTGGGCTGTCTACCACATTTCCAACAATGCAGTAGGGTAATTTCATGTGCAGCATTTTCCACATCAGCTGCGGCCAACAACAGGGGCTCTCCTATAGGGCAGCAGAGTGCTAAAACATCCTTGCAGACCATATGCTGCAGTACAGATCATTACCCGGCAAAGGGCATTGTATTGTTCATGTACAGCAATGCGCTACTCTACAGATGGAAGGTACTTGGAAGTGTGTGGGAAGGGTCCTTCCGGGTGCATGACAATGACTGGCGCCTATGTAGGGGAGGGCATCCCAATGATTCCACCTCTCGGGACGTCCCTTATGATATCCATTCAGGTGCAGCCCCTTCCATACTGGGCCTTTCCTGACGTTCCTTCTGTGGCGTATGTTAGAAGACCAAAATAAACGAAAAGAACTGGGAAACGAAAAAAGGGAAATAAAGAAAGCTCCTTTCGGAGATGAACAATGGAATTGCCAATGACGACGGGAGGCGTGGCTCTGTGCAAAACACTGTAGTTGAATCGGGTGGAAAGGTGGTCGCTGTAGAAAGTGGTTTCTTGATGTGTTGCAGAGTGTTATGAAAGGTTTCAGTGCGCAACACTTGCTACACTTACTACAAAAAGTCAAGAACTTTCAAGAACTTTCGAGAAGGGCACCGAGGCAATTTGGATGGAGTGTTCACAAATCGGGATGGCATGAATTGTAAAATGAACGTTATTGCTGGGGGAAAGTGTTTGTGCAGTGAAATGTCATATTCCTATGTGTGAGGTACGCCATTGGCACATGTTGTAGAAAGGCACAAATAGATTTCTTTGCAATGTACCGTACGTTTTGCATTTGCGGACCAAATGAAAAATAACGTAGCCACATCAGTGTCTGCATAATGTGATAAAAAGTTATGCAGGAGATCGGAATCAGACGCATGACCTGGGCAAGTGCCTCCTTCATCGCAAGCGGCACTGAAACTCATGTAACATGCTGTACAATGTCGGCATGATTGCACGTCACCACAGTGTCACACAGGCAAACCAAAATCAGGCACTTTATTGGACGTACGCCATAGCACTACACACCCACATGATAGAATTCAAAATGAGCAGCTACTGCACAGTGTTGTCCAATGACTTTCAATCAATGTATTTCGAACTCCCCGAAAACCCACACGCTGTGCCTCGTGAAACACAGCCATAACCAAACCCTCTGCATTTCTGTCGACAACTACACCATGTGCCACAATCTGTCTGCTCACACCACACCCAGAAACCTTATGCCCAATCCCATACCCTCTACAGGCCCATTTCTATGGCCGTCATCTGCAAAAGGGCATATCTCACGCATGCCACCCTGCAAGTATCGCAATATCTGTGAACTTTTTGTGCTGTGCATGTGCAGGAGTGGGGGAATAACTTGCAACCAGGGCAGGGGACGTTGATAGTTGTGGTGGCTCTGAAAAGAGCCTGTTTTTTAAAATTCTTTTTAAAGGTACTTGCGTAGAAACACGTTTTTTTTGCAATTTTTATAAGTATTTTTGTATTTTGTACATCATCTTACATTCTTACAATAGAGTCTTCAGTGCAGCCTGTAGATTGTGAAACAAAATGTCATTGCCACGGGTCGACAAAGACATTCCATTTGCTTCGAAAAGGTGTATATATCGAGAACCAATGTTCTGTTATCATTCTCACAGGAGAACATCTCAGCAGCATTCAAGAAGTCACACATGCTTCTGTTGATGAGACCCCTTACGACCTCTGGCTGGCGACAGGAATCATTTTAATAGTCCCATATGATTCTTGTTGGAATACATGAGAAAACCACCTTGGCAGTGGTGAAAATGCACCTCACTGCTTTCATCACCTTCTTCAGTTCACAGTACACACGGGAACAAGCCATGGAACCCAAATGGAACGCTCCATAGTGGACCACCACACCATGTACGCTAGCTGAAGTAGCCACTAGTCGACATACTGCAAGCACAGAGCCGAAACTGCTCACATCGCCACAGCACCACAAAGCGTCCACTCCCTCCAAATCGAAATTGCCATGAAAGTCTTTTTCAATGGCATAATGGAACAGATCTTCCACAAAGGCATCACTGACTATCAAGACAGTGCGTCTCGCCATCTCTGCCGCTACCCTCACTACACAGAGTAATGAAAAACAAATATAGCCACCTTTTCATGTGACGCACAACCTGTGCACCTGATTGGACAATCCCTACACTGCCATTTCCATTGGCCAGCATGGTGAGAAGCGCAGATTGTGGCATGTGCGCTTTCCCAAGTATTGCAAGGGCCGCACCCCAGTAAAGCAGGAGTAGTCCTTTTTCCTATTGGTGTGCTTTCCTGTGACGCACACCCTGAGCACCTGATAGGACAATCCCTACAGTTCCATTTCCATAGGCCAGCATGGTGAGAACCGCAGAATGTGGCAATTGCGCTTCCTCAAGTACCGCGAGGGCAGGGCCCGAGTAAAGCAGGAGTCCTTCTTCCTATTGCTGCATACACTAATCACCTGATTGGACAATCCCCACAGTCCCATTTCCATGGCCACCATCCACAAAATCCCTGGATGTAGCTTTCGTGCTCTGTGCGGGTGTGGGGGAATAACTTGCAACCCGAGTAGGGGGAGTTCGTAATAAGGGGCGGCTCTTAAAAGAGACTTTTATTTTTAGATGCTTCTAGAGAAACACCTTTTTCGTGTTTTTATTTGCTTTTGTGTTTTATTGTGCTCACATTATTACAGGAAACTCTTCACTGCATCCTGTAGATGGGCAAACAAAACTGCATTTCCAACGCGTGACAACAAAATGTTTTTTCCTGGAAAAACTCAGCATTTCCACAACTGATGAGGTAATTGTTGCAGAAGAACATGCTACGAGTGGACAAAAAAGTATACATGTTTCTGTTGATGAGACACCTTCCTGCGGCTTGCTCGGAACAACATCCATGAGCAATGGTCCATACTCTTCATAGTATTATGGATGAGAAAAGCACCTTTGCAGTGTGAAAAAACCTCTTGACGACATCCAGCAATATCCTCAGTTGACGGAACAAATCTAAGCAAGCCACATAACCCATATGCATGCTGCCGTAGTGGATGACGATAACATCTACTTTTGCAAAAGTGTCCAGGTCTTCGCAAGTTCGTTCATATCAGCAAAATTGCACTCATACACTGCGTTGCACAATGCATCCACTCCTTCCAAACCAAAATTGCTGTCAAAGTGTCTTTCCAGGGCATAGTTGTGCAGATCTATGACAAAGGGATACCTACAGTGAACACAATGCGTTTCACCATGTCATCCACCCTCAGTACGCAGAGTATAATGTACAACATGTTCACCGCCCCTTCCTGCAAACCACACCCACAGTACCTAATTGGGTATTCTCCACAGTGCCATGTCAATTGGCCAACATGGTGCGAAGGGCAGATTGTGGCACGTGCACTTCCCAAAGTACTGCGAGGGCCGCGCCCCAGTAAAGCAGGAGTAGTCCTTTTTCCTATTGGTGCACTTTCCTGTGACGCACACCCTGAGCACCTGATAGGACAATCCCTACAGTTCCATTTCCATAGGCCAGCATGGTGAGAACCGCAGAATGTGGCAATTGCGCTTCCTCAAGTACCGCGAGGGCAGGGCCCGAGTAAAGCAGGAGTCCTTCTTCCTATTGCTGCATACCCTAATCACCTGATTGGACAATCCCCACAGTCCCATTTCCATGGCCACCATCCACAAAATCCCTGGATGTAGCTTTCGTGCTGTGTGCGGGCGTGGGGGAATGGGGGAATAACTTGCAACCTGAGTAGGGGGAGTTCGTAATAAGGGGCGGCTCTTAAAAGAGACTTTTTTTTAGATGCTTCTAGAGAAACACCTTTTTGGCGTTTTTATTTGCTTTTGTGTTTTCTTGTGCTCACATTATTACAGTAAACTCTTCACTGCATCCTGTAGATGGGCAAACAAAACTGCATTGCCAATGGGTGACAACAAAATGCTATTTTCTTGGAAAAACTCAGCATTTCCACAAGTGATGAGGTAATTGTTGCAGAAGAACATGCCACGAGTGGACACAAAAGTATACATGCTTCTGTTGATGAGACACTTTCCTGCGGCTGGCTAGGAACAACTTCCATGAGCAATGGTCCATACTCTTCATAGTATTATGGATGAGAAAAGCACCTTTGCAGAGTGAAAAAACCTCTTGACGGCATCCAGCAATCTCCTCAGTTGACGGAACAAATCTAAGCAAGCCACATAACCCATATGCATGCTGCCGTAGTGGATGACGATAACATCTACTTTTGCAAAAGTGTCTAGGTCTTTGCAAGTTCGTTCATATCGGCGAAATTGCACTCATACACTGCGTTCCACAATGCGTCCACTCCTTCCAAACCAAAATTGCTGTCAAAGTGTCTTTCCAGGGCATAGTTGTGCAGATCTATGACAAAGGGATTACCTACAGTGAACACAATGCGTTTCACCATGTCATCCACCCTCAGTACGCAGAGTATAATGTACAACATGTTCACCGCCCCTTCCTGCAAACCACACCCACAGTACCTGATTGGGTATTCTCCACAGTGCCATGTCAATTGGCCAACATGGTGCAAAGGGCTGATTGTGGCACGTGCACTTCCCAAAGTACTGCGAGGGCCGCGCCCCTGAAAAGCTGGAGCAGTCCTTCTTCCCTTTGCACTCTTCTTCTCATTGGGTTACGTGTAAATAGGCACACACGCATCCACCAATCGCATCAAAGCCAGCATTATCCAGCACTGGCACTCCTGTACAACACTTCAAATGTACCATTACACATTTACAGTACAAGTGTCGCGCCATTCCAAAGCATGTCCACTACAAAGTTCAGTAAAAGTATGCACGATTTCTCCATCCGCATACATCCACATGGCCACCCAGGATGTGGCACGTGTAATCCTGAAAGTACAGCAGAATCCGCTACCTTTTTGTGATAGTTAGGTAGGGGTGTGGCTGGGGAAGCAATATCAAAGTGGATAGGGGATTGGGTCTTCCATCATAGATGTATAAAGGTTGTTTTTTTTACGTGCATGTGAGCAACTTTTTTTGTGTTTTCTCTTAATATGCGTTTCTGTTTGCCTCTCCCCACATTTTTACCACATTCTGGTCAATGTTTCTTGCACAGTGTAAAAGAAAATGGCATTACCAATGGTGCTCAAATAAATGCCATTTTTACAGAACCACTGCATATTTTGCGACCTCATGATCTCATAGTGGTTGGAGAACATGCCAGCATTCTGCATAAATTCACACATGATTCTAATTATAACACACCTTCCGACCTCTGGCTGGGGACAAATTACACCGGCATGGGCCCATACTCCTCTTGGTGTTATGCATGAGAAAACGACCTTGACAGTAGGAAAATTCTGCATCGCTGCATTCAGCAACCTCTTCAGGTGACGGATTAAACGTCCACACGCATGTAACCCAAATGTAGACTTCCACAGTGCACCACGACGAAGTCAACGTTCGTGACAGCCCCAGAAAGCATCCACTCCTTCCAACCCGAAATTACCAGCAACGCCTCTTTCCACACAACACCTGTGCAGATGGCGCACAAAGGTATGACCGACGATAAGCACTGTGCGTCTCTCCATCTCGACCAACCTCATGACACAGTAGGGAAATGGGTCAGCAGAGCGGACCGAGATAGCACACATTTTTTGGGACATGCATTTCAGTTCTTTGCAACAAAAGTACTGGTTGGATTTCCACCAAACACACAAAAGCATTCTTTCTGACCCAAGCCTCCGCTCCTGCCGCAAATCAGGTGCAAAAACCAACCAGCCGTTTGGCCTGTAGCCATGCGCAAAGGTTTTCCCCATTCAGTCTATGGAAAAAAAAATGTTGGGACCCCCCCTATAACTTTGCCCTCCCCGCACGAAACCTATATTACATATTACACTGCCCGCAGTAGCGGGCGTGTAGTTATGGTTAAGTTGCTAAACCCATAGGAAGACCACTTTTTCGGTGGCTTATAACTTCGTTCCCCCTGGACGAATCGGAACCAAACATTGATAAAAAAGTATATGGCCGGCTCTGAATTTTTTCGGCAAGTTTGTTGATGTTTCGTGCAGATGGGGGGAGTTATAGGGGGTCCCAAAAATATATATATTTTTTCCATAGACTGAATAGGCAAAAACTTGCATGACTGCTGCCCTATTGGCTGGACAGATCTGCCCCAAATTTGTGGCAGGAGTGGGGGCTTGGGTGAGAAAGCGTGCTTTTGTGTGTTTGGTGGGGATCCGATCAGTACTTTTGTTGAAAACAACTAAAATGTACGTCTCTAAAAATTAGTGATATCTGGGTCGGCTGGTGGTTGGCTGGAGGGAAGCCTGCTGTGCGTCAACATTTTTTGGCTAACGCCACCATGGTGTATCGGAGGACAGTGCACCGGCGGAAGGGTCTGGAAAATATACTTTACGCCATGAGTTGGCAGCAAGGAGGGAGCAAAAGGGTGGGGGGCTGAAAAGTGGTTCATGTGACATATGGAAATAGGTGGAAGAAGACGGAGGAGTACCTGCAGTGTTCGTGCATACTGTGTCATTTCACAGGTACCTAAACAGGCGACTACTTTGTGTGGTGATTGGAGGCAGCTGTCATAACGGCCCAATAGCTTGTGCTGCAAGCTGTTTGTGGGCATCTCTTTCCGTGGTGAGTGGTGGCGGGTGAATTTCAGAAGGGGAGTGAATTGCACATGACATAGGTTGGGTGGGAACGTGGGAGGTTTTGCTCTGCGGATGGAAAGCGGTAGTTGGGCACATGGCGGCCTGCATGGGTGCACGAAGTAGCGGAGGGTCTGTTGAAGGATTAGACTATTGGGTGCATGGTCGAAGGCCATAGGCCGAAGGGCTTGTACTGAAGAGCCTAGGGCTTGAGCACACCCACCACAGCAATGGATGTCTGATTCTGCATCCGATGGAGGGTGGTGCTCGCATAGTGTGGTGTGTGCAGATTGGTTGGAGGAGGGCCAATGTTGCGAACAGTATGTGGGTAGGTTGGCAGTGACACAGTACCTTGTGAATGGAAGTGGGTACGCCCATAGTATGTGAATGGAAGTGCACAGGGGTGCAGGAGACAGTGTTTTCTTTCTACAATATGGTAACTGTTGCAATTTCTTGCTGCATAGTGCCATGGCAGTGTACAGGTTGGGTAGGAGTTCTGGTGGCAGTGGTGTGTATGTGGATTGTAGTAGTGGCTGACATGGTGACATGCATGGTGGCATTACGTTGATGTGGGTGTGTTCAAGGCCTAGACTATTGGGTGCATGGCTGAAGGCCGTAGGCCGTAGGCCATGCACTCAAGAGCCTAGGCATTAAGGACACCCACGCTAGTAATGCATTTTTGAATGTGCATCAGTTAGAGGGTGGAGCACATTTCAGCTGTTACAGGCCAGTGTTGGAAACAGAATGTGGGTAGGTTGGCAGTGGCATACAATACTTTGTGAATGGAAGTGGGTACACCCATAGTATGTGATTGAAAGTGCTCAGGGATGCAGGAGAAAGTGTTTTGTTTGTACATTGTGGTAACTGTTGCAATTTGTTGCTGCATAGCTCCATGGCGGTGCGCTGTGGTTGGAGATGCTGCAGTGAAAAGTCATGCAGTGTGGGCACTGGGTGCAGTGTTTGCATACTGTCAGTATGGAAGAGGGTATGGTTGAAGGGCAGCTTATATGTACTTGGACAGTGTGCTGTGTGCACAATACTTGCAGGATGGGCAATGTTGTAAACATTTTGTGGTTAAGTTGGCACTGACACAGTACTTTCTGAGTGGAAGTGGGTAAGACAATAGTATGTGAATGAATAGGTGTAGGGGTGCCGGAGACAGTGTAATGTTTATACATTAAGGTAACTGTTGCATGTAACGCTGTGCATGTGCAGTGTGGTGTGGAGGTTGGTTAGGAGTGCTGGTGCCAGTGGTGCTATGTGCATAGTGGTAGTTGGTGACATGCTGACATGCATGGCTGCATTACGGTGGGGGGAATGTGTGCAAGGAGCACACCCCCTGGAGGAATGCAGGTTTGACAGTGCATGAGGCACAGGGTGGTGATCTTTGGAGAATGAGTGTGGAGTAGATTGTCGGCATGCTACAGCACCACAAGTGAGTTGCAACGCATGTATTGTGCATTCCATGGTTGTGGTGATAGTTGAAATATGGTACAGTGTTTGGTGTGCAGCAGGAGATGGTGCAGTGAGAAGTTGTGCAGTGTGGCCACGGGGTGCAGTGTGTACATATTGTGAGTATGAAGTGGGTATGGTTGAAGTGCAGCTTATATGTGATTGGTTACTCTGCTGTGTGCAGATTTATTGAAGTAGGCCCAATGTTGTGAAGCTGGTGTGCATAAGTTGCCAGTGACACAATAGTTTGTAAATGGCAGTGCATAGGGGTGGTGCAGGCTGTGGTATGTTTGTGGATTCTGCTAAGTGTGACACGTTTTCCTGAATGGGTGTTTTATGGTGTGGGGGGAGTTGGGTAGAAGTGCTGCTACATATGTTACGTTTGAAGAAGTATTGTCTGAGCTTTACTGGGCTGTGGCCCTCACTGTAGATGGGAAAGCGCACATGCACATCCTGCCATTATATGCAGGGTAGAAAGGGAAATGGAATTGTGGGAAATAGGCAATTAGGAGTTTAGCGCGTGGTTCACAGGAAGGGACGGTACCATTTTGTCCCAATACTGTGTCGTGAGGGTGGTCGAGATGGAGAGACGCACAATGCTTATCGTCGGTGATACCTTTGTGCGCCATCTGCACAGGTTTTGAGTGCAAAGAAGCGTTATGATATGATATGATATGATATGATATCATATCATATGATAGTTTATTTATATAGCGCCTATACACAATGTGTTTCAAAGTGCTTCAAGGCAATGTAGGGAACAAGGGAAAATACAATGACATTCTTACAGGCCATGAACAGTAAGGATGTGAAATTAACTATCATACTCGGCATGATGACATTTCAGATAGTGCAAGAGCTAAGGGAGGGGGAGAGTGGGAAGGAAATAGAAACAGACAGGCAACTACCATACTAAGCCTGATGACATTTCTGGTAGAGCCGGAGAAAAACAACAAGGTGAGGGAGAGGGGTGCAGAAAGGTAGGGGAGGAACAAAACAAGTGACTATCATACTAGGCTTGACAAGATTTCAGATAGTGCTGGCGGTGGAGGGGGGGATATTGTGGGAGAGGAAAAAACCAGTAAGGTTGCTGGTAATTTCGGGTTGGAAGGAGTGGACGCTTTCTGGGCCTTTCAGGTTGACGGCAGTTTCGGCGGGATTGTTCGCCTTTGCAGATTTGTGGCATCCGTCACGAACGTGGACTTTATCGTGGTACACTATAGAAGTCTACATTTGGGTTATATGTCATGTGGATGATTAATCTGTCACCTGAAGAGGTTGCTGACCGCAGTGGCGTGTATTTTTTCCTACTGCCAAGGTCGTTTTCTCATGCATAACACCAAGAGGAGTGTGGGTCCTTGACGGGGTAATTTGTCCCAAGCCACAGGTCAGAAGGTGTGCTTTTAACAGAATAATGCGTGGCTTTATGCAGACCGCTGACATATTCTCCACCTACTATGAGATTATGAGGTCACAACATATGCAGTGGTTCCGTAGAAATGGCATTTATTTGGGCACCATTGGCAATGCCGTTTTCTTTTACACTGTGCAAGAAGCATTGACCATAATGTGGTAAAAGGAGAGGCAAACAGAAATGCATATGAAGAGAAAAAACAAAAAAGGTTGCTCGCACGCACGTTAAAAAAACCTTTATACATCTGTGCTGGAAGACTGAATCCCCTACCCAGTTTGATATTGTATACTCACGCTCCTCACTATCACGAAAAGGTAGTAGATTACGCAGTACTTTCAGGATTACATGTGCCACATCCTGGGTGGCTATATGAATGTATGCAGATGGCGAAATCTTGCATACTTTCATTGAACTTTGTAGTGGACGTGCTTTGGAATGGCACAACGTTTGTACTGTAAATGTGTAATGGTACTTTTCAAGTGTTGTACAGGAGTGTCTGTGTTTGATGATAGTGGCTTCGATGTGATTGGTGGATGGGTTTGTGCCTAGTTAGGCGTAACCCAATGAAGCAGACCTGCAGAGAAGATAGTGCAAAGGGAAGAACTGCTCCAGCTTTATGGGGGTGCAGCCCTTGTGCTACTTTGGGAGTGCTAAAATCTGCCATTTACACCACCTTGCCCAATTGCCATGGAAGTGTGGGGATTAGCCAATCAGGTACTGTGGGTGTGGTTAACAGAAAGGGGAGGTGAAACTGTTGTACATTATACTCTGCGTACTGAGGGTGGCTGACATGGCGAAACACATTGTGTTGACTGTAGGTGATCCCTTTGTGATAGAACTCCACAACTATGCACTGCAAAGACACTATGATGGCAATTTTGGTTTGGAATGAGTGGACACATTATGGAACGCTGTGTATGAGTACAATTTCACTGATATGCATGCACTTTGCAAAGACCTTGCCACTTTTCCAGTAGTAGATGTTATCGTCATCCATTACGGCAGCATGCATATGGGTTACCTGCCTTGCTTAGATTTGTTCCGTAAACTGAGGAGATTGCTGAATGTAGTGAGGATGCTTTTTCCCACCACCAAGGTGCTTTTCTCATCTATAATACCACGAAGAGTATGGCACAGTGCTCATGGATGTTGTTCCGAGCCAGACGCAGGAAGGTGCCTCATCAACAGAAGCATGTATACTTTTTTGTACGCTTGTGGAATGTTCTTCTGCAACAATGACAGCTGCAAGCTTACTAGCTTCACACACTGGCAAGTATCTCTTGGAAAGAAAACCTTCATAACAGTAGGCATAATCTACCACACTGGTGTTACAACCACTGCAGGTCACTATACTGCATACATAAAAAAAGATGAGGTTGGTTTGAATACACTTCCATTACTTCCATTACTCTTCCTTTAGTCTAAAACATAGATTACCAGCAAATCTAACACATGCCTACTTAATATTCCTTAAACCTAAATTTAATCACTGACCTGTAAAACTATCGTAGGTTAGTGCACTTTAGACACCACAAGGGATCTAAGTGCTTCAGAAAATACCTTTCTGAACTGTAAAACTATAAATAGTTAGAATACACCAATTGGTATCTAACTACATGCATAGTGCTATAATGTTGTCTGTGAAATGGAAAACAGTTTCAATATGCCAACAGATGTACATTTAGTACATTTTTGATAAGGCTATATAGATTTTTCCCCAATGACTCAATGATTATGCAAACAGAAACAACTATGCAAAATACACACTAATGTTGTTTCACACATAGTTTTTACATTGTACTGATTATGAGGGTCTACAAAGTTTGGTCACTAACCTGTTAAACTATCAACAGTTAGAATATGCCAACTGGTATCTAACTGCACCCATAATACTGCAATATTAGTTTCCAATAGTGAATGAATTTAAATCCACCAACAGGAATGAAAGTGCTTCAAAACATACCCTTCAAAACTATAAAATGATCAACAGTTAGACTACACCAACTGGTATCTAACTGAACCCCTAATACTGCAATATTACTTTCCTATAGTGAAAAAGTTAAAATCCACCAACAGGAATGAAAGTGCTTCAAAACATACCCTGCACAACTGTAAAACTATCAACAGTTAGAATACGCCAACTGGTATCTAACTGCACCCATAATACTGCAATATTAGTTTCCAATAGTGAAATAGTTCAAATTCACCAACAAGAATGAAAGTGTTTCAAAACATACTCTTCAAAACTGTAAAACTATCAACAGTTAGAACACACCAACTTGTATCTAACTACACACATAATACTGCAATATTACTTTCCAATAGTGAAAGAGTTAAGATCCACCAACAGGAATGAAATTGCTTCAAAACATACTCTTCAAAACTGTAAAACTATCAACAGTTAGAATACACCAACTAGTGTCTAACTACAGCCATACCACCAGCACTTTCAAAAAGCAAAACACGTACACCATCACAATTCTTCTGACTGCATCACTGCTTGTAACAACAAATACACTTATTTATGCACCTTAAACATTTTATTAAGTACTCCACACTTCAAACAAACATGGTGTGAGATGTAATGTCAAATAAATGTAGTTTTTTTTAATCCTACACTGATTATTTTTTTTCATAGACCCAATGATTATGCAGCCAAACACAGCAACTGTGCAAAATGCATGGTAATGTTGTTTAAAGAATAGTACGTGGAATGTAGTAATTATGAGGGTCTAAAAGGTACATGAATATGTGAGATTGTATGCAATGTGACATTGTGAAGTACCTTACCTGACATATTATGCTATACTTTTTTCTCAGAGAAAGAAGCAAGGATTTCTCCTGCATTACCATCTACAACAAAGTCAACCTGTACCACCAATGCTACATCAATCAAAGGTACCATTTCCACTCTAATGGTAGTGCATCACTATGTTCCAAAAACTATACACTGCCTATACAGTATGCATAATGACTATACACATATTATTGTAATGGTTCTTTCCAATGGCTGAATTCTATTTCTGTACACATATTATTAGAATGCTTGTGGCCAGTGGCCAGATTCTTGGGTGCATGGCCGTATTATGATGTGGTGGTTGTGGCCAGTGCCTAGATTCTTGGGTGCATGGCGGTCATGCACCCAAGAATCTATGCACTGGCCACAACCACCGCAGCATAATACGGCCATGTACCCAAGAATCTGGCCACTGGTCACAACCAACAAACTACAACTTGCCTTTAACTTCCCATCTCAAACACCATATGCAGACATCAAAATGAACTGCAAACCCTATTTTTCACCAATGGCAATATCGCCATATCATCTAGATTCCACTCCCCTACTCTAACAAGCCCTCTCGTTATAATCAAATAACCCCAAACGTGTTTCTCCACTGCCCACCAAATACTTACTATCACAATGGTTGTGGACAGATTCTTGGTTGCATGGCCATATTATACTGTGGTAGTTGTGCCAGTGCCTAGATTCTCGGGTGCATGGCCTATTTTTAACCAATGCAAATATCCTCATATCATCAACATTCCACTCCCCTGCCCTAACAAATCCTGCCTGTGGTCACCAGATAAGCTGCCCACCTAAAACCCTGTCCGCGGACTACCGCTGTGTTTGCGGACTGATGCATCCCACATGCTCTTCCTCCACCTAAACAAATAGCCCCATATCATTTTTCTTTCACTCCCCCACCCCTCCTAGCCCCTCTTTCCAACCCTGTTCCATACCGCAGTGGCGGGAGTTTTGGAAAAATATGACGCACATCATGCTTTTCACCAACCAATCAGCGGGAGCGTCATATGCCTGCGGACACCACAATGGCCCCTGGGCCAACCGGAAGCCTGGAGCAACAGGGAAGTGAGTTTGCGGACCTGACCCAGATATCGCAATACTTTTGTTACCTACATTTCACCCATTTTACTGAAAACTACTGGACAGATTTACACGAATACAAAGCACACTTTGGGAGACCAAGATGCCGCTCCTGCTGCAAATTTGGTGAAAATCCATCCAGTGGTTTGGGCAGAAGACATGAGCAAAAAAATGTTTCCATTGCGTCTATGGCAAAAACATATTTTGGGACCCCGCTATAACTTTGCTCCCCATTGACGAAACCTCACGAAATGTACTAAAAAAAATCAGAGCGGGGAATATACTTTTTTTTGCAAAGTTTGGTGTGGATTCGTCCAGGGCGAGAAAGTTATAAGCCGCCCAAAAAGTGCTCTTCCTATGAGTTGAGCAACTTAACCATAACTACAGGGCTGTGATCGCAGGCCCTGTTTTATATATATATATATATATATATATATATATATATATATATATATATATATATATATATATATATATATACATATATATATATATATATTCAATGAAAAAACTTAGTTAGGGGATGTTGAGGTCATGGGTGTTAGTCCTTGTAGTGCACAGTGGTAGCGTGAGTTATGGTTGCGTACCTTACCATAACTGGCACATTTCTGGGGGTTTTTGGTTGTACCTGTAACCATAACATCCATGTAGGAATGTTTTTTCCAATGAATTTCATAAGTTTTTTAGAAGTGCAACTTAACCATAACGTCCCTGTAACAACATTTTTTGTTAGTGAATTTCATAGCTTTTTAGTAGCACAGTAACCGGAACGGTGTATGTATCCATTTGTGCTACCCCTTCCATTTCCTAATAGTGTTGGTGTATCTAACCAATTGCAGATGTACATGGTAAGTGGAGGTGAGTATTTGTGTGGTTTCTCTTTTTGTGCTAACATTGCATGCTGCATCTGCACCAGACAGTACTGGCCGAGATGACTGCAGATGAGGAATATGGACGTTTCCTACGGAGACTCCACATGGCCGGCATATGTGCAATCACACTGCAAGTATCCATAGGACTCCATTAGTGGCCGCATGTCCGCATCTTCAAAAGCACTTTTAAATAGTTGTGGGAGCACACGTATATCCGTTGCACAGCTATACCAATGCATAGGGCATTCTCTGTGTGCTCGTAACACCGGCCCTGTCGCCAGCCCTACGGATTCATATGGTATGTGACCCCATTTGAAGTACTCCTGCCGACTATGTGGGTAGCTCTGCAAATGTACCAAGGTATTGCTGCAGCACACCTGGCTGTATGAGGCCCACTGGTAAACAAGGAACAGCAACCTGCAGTGTAACAGGGGCGTGTTAAATGTGGAATTTATTTGCTTGAGGTGCTGCTTGCCTTTCCATGACCCATGAAACAGACACACCGGCTCTGCACTGAACACTGTGATGGAAAGTGTCAAGAGATCACCTGCGGGTCGTACAGTTGAAGAAAACATGTTACTGCCGGTGGGACAGTTTGTAGTGAGTCTTCAAAATGGCTAAGGTGGAGCGGCTTGGTCATGCACATACTACTACAATTAAAGGCAAGGAAGCAAAGAACAGAATGTGCAGAATGCAAACTATGTCAGTGGTGGTTAGGAAAGAACTTTTTCCACATGGGTGACGCTGACTAATTGTTTTCCTGCTCCACGTAATGAAGCTGCGTAGCGCATTGTTGTAAACATTCTTGTATGTCAGAATGTATGAATCTCCGTGAATGCTACTCCTACGGCTGATGGCATAGCATGAAGTGTTTGTAGTGCATGTGACGACAACTGAAATGGAAGCACAAGGGGACCAGTGGGCAGTCTACCACCTTTCCAACAATGCAATAGGGTAATTTCATGTACAGCAATTTCCGCATCAGCTGCGCCCAACAACAGGGGCACTCCTATAGGGCAGCAGAGTGCTAAAACATCCTTGCAGACCATATGCCGCACTACAGATAGTTACCCGGCAAAGGGCATTGTATTGTGCATGTACAGCAACGCGCCCCTCTAAAGATGGAAGGTACTTGGAAGTGCGTGGGAAGGGTCCTTCCGGGTGCATGACAATGACTTGCGCCTATGTAGGTGAGGGCGAACCAATTAATCCCTCTCTCAGCACGTCCATTATGGTATCCATGCAGGTTCAGCCCCTTCCGTACTGGGCCTTTCCTGATGTTCCTTCTGTGGCGTGTGTTAGAAGACCAAAATATATGAAAAGAACTGGGAAAGGAAAAAGGGAAATAAAGAAAGCTCCTTTCAGAGATGAACAATGGAATTGCCAATGAACAGCGGCACGACGGGAGGCGTGGCACTGTGCAAAACACTGTAGTTGAATCGGGTTGAAAGGTGCTGGCTGTAGAAAGTGGTTTCTTGATGTATTGCAGAGTGTTATGAAAAGTTTCAGTGCGCAACACTTACTACAAAAAGTCAAGAACTTTCAAGAAAGACACCAAGGCGATTTGGATGGAGTGTTCAAAATCGGGATGGCATGAATAGTAAGATGAACGTTATTGCTGGGGTAAAGTGTTCGTGCAGTGAAACGTCATATTCGTATGTGTGAAGTGCGCCATTCGCACATGTTGTAGAAAGGCACAAATAGATTTCTTCGCAATGTACCGTGCGTTCTGCATTTGCGGACCAAATGAAAAATAACATAGTCACATCAGTGTCTGCGTAATGCGATAAAAAGTTATGCAGGAGATTGGAATCAGATGCATGACCTGGGCAAGTGCCTCCTTCATCGCAAGCAGCACTGAAACTCATGTAATATGCTGTGCAATTTTCCCTACACAATGAAGAACAGTAATGTCGACATGATTGCACGTCACCACAGTGTCACACAGGCAAACCAAAATCAGGCACTTTATTGTACGTACCCTATAGCACTACACATCCACATGATAGGATTCACAATGAGCAGCTACTGCACAGTGTTGTCCAATAACTTTCAATGTATTTCGAACTCCCCCAAAACCCACACGCTGTGGCTCGTGAAACACACAGCCATAACCGCACCCGCTGCATTTCTGTCGACAACTACACCATGTGCCACAATCTGTGCGCACACACCACACCCAGAAACCTTATGCCCAATCCCGTACCCTCTACAGGCCCATTTCTATGGCCGTCATCTGCAAAACGGCATATCTCACACATGCTACCCTGCAAGTATTGCAATATCGGTCAACTTTTCGTGCTGTGCGTGTGCAGGAGTGGGGGAATAACTTGCAACCAGGGCAGGGGACGTCGTTAGTTGTGGCGGCTCTGAAAAGAGCCTGTTTTTTTGTTAAAATTCTTTTTAAAGGTGCTTGCTTAGAAACACCATTTTTTGCAATTTTTATAAGTATTTTTGTATTTTGTACATCATCCTTCTTACTTTTCCAGTAGTAGATGTTATCGTCATCCATTACGTCAGCATGCATATGGGTTACCTGCCTTGCTTAGATTTGTTCCGTAAACTGAGGAGATTGCTGAATGTCGTGAGGATGCTTTTTCCCACCGCCAAGGTGCTTTTCTCATCTATAATACCACGAAGAGTATGGCACAGTGCTCATTAATGTTGTTCCGAGCCAGACGCAGGAAAGTGCTTCTTCAACAGAAGCATGTATACTTTTTTTTGTTCGGTTGTGGAATGTTCTTCTGCAACAATGAACTCATTAGTTGTGGAAATGCTGAGATTTTCCAAGAAAATGGCATTTTGTTTTCACCCATTGGCAATGCAGTTTTGTTTGCTCGTCTATAGGATGCGGTGAAGAGTTTACTGTACTAATATGAGCACAAAAAAACACAAAAGCTAATAAGACTTGTCTGGCAATTTCGGTTTGGAGGGAGTGGACGCTTTGTGGTGTAGTGTCGAAGCGTGCTGTTTCGGTGGACTGCCCGTAGAATGTTAATGCATGGCCTCTTCGGCAACTCGGCAACTCTACATGTTGTGATTGTGCACTTTGGAGCCTTCTTTATGGGTTACATGCCTTGTTCCCGTGTGTTCCGTCAACTGAAGATTATGATGAAAGCAGTGCAGCACATTTTTCCTACTGCCATGGTGCTTTTCTCATGAATACCCCCGAGAATAGTGTGGAAGTATTCCAATGATTCCTGTCGCCAGCCAGAGGTCGGAAGGGGTCTCATCAGCAGAAGCATGTGTGACTTCTTGAGTGCTGCTGGGATTTTCTCCTGTGAGAATGAGAACAGCGATACATACAACTTTTCACAGCAAATGGCATGTCTTTGTCGCACAGTGGCAATGAAATGTTGTTTCAGAATCCACACACTGCACTGAAGACCCTATTGTAAGAATGTGAGCTGACGGAGGGCGGTGAGAGCTTTCTGAGGCCGCATCCAGACGCGGCTCGGTTTCTCGGGCACCCGGGTCGCGGCGGAGCAACATCAGCCCCCCGGACCTCTCCTCCGGTGCTCTCCCTGGGGCGACCCTTGCTTTCTACACTACCAGCCCGAGCCTGCACTGCCCGACGAGGGACGGCACGGACGATGCCCTTCAGGTAGGAGCTGCTGGGGGTGAGGATCGCTGAGGCCACGCAGGGAAATCCCTCCACAGCGCCTGAGGTGGGGGCCGCGCCGGCCTCAGCGTCGATCTCCCAAGATGGCGGCCGTGCTCGTCTCCCGGCC
The DNA here is from genome assembly GCF_040938575.1 of Ambystoma mexicanum. Classification (NCBI taxonomy): domain Eukaryota; kingdom Metazoa; phylum Chordata; class Amphibia; order Caudata; family Ambystomatidae; genus Ambystoma; species Ambystoma mexicanum. The sequence goes on from NC_090932.1 coordinate 555,858,393, forward strand.
CTGGAGGGCGGTGAGAGCTTTCTGAGGCCGCATCCAGACGCGGCTCGATTTCTCGGGCACCCGGGTCGCGGCGGAGCAACATCAGCCCTCCGGACCTCTCCTCCGGTGCTCTCCCTGGGGCGACCCTTGCTTCCTACACTACCAGCCCGAGCCTGCACTGCCCGACGAGGGACGGCACGGACGGTGCCCTTCAGGTAGGAGCTGCTGGGGGTGAGGATCGCTGAGGCCACGCAGGGAAATCCCTCCACAGCGCCTGAGGTGGGGGCCGCGCCATCACCGCCCCCCCCCCCCTCCGCCCTCCAGCACACACTCCTGGGGCGCCCCGGCCCACACCACCATCTGGAGCCCCCGTTCGGACCTGGGACCCCTCCCACTATCATCCCCACCAGGCGTTTCAAGCCTGGGTCCTCGGAGGAGGAGCGGCCCTAGCTGGGTCACATCGAGGGACCCACAGCTGCAAGCCCCGAGAAGGGCCTGACCAACGCCGCCCACCTGAAGCCTCGACCTGGCCACACTCTCATCCCGGGCTGCCCCTGACGGGTGGGCCCCCTCGGCCTCGGAGGTGACCTGACTGCCTACTTCTTGGGGCGACCCGCTCTGCTCTCTCTGGCCTAGTCTCAAGGGGGCGCACGTTATTCAATCCCCCCACCGGAACTTACGCCCCACATACTTGCCCACCATCAAGATTTGGAGAGTTCACCCCCTCACTCGAATCCTCTATACACCGGCCAAGCTTGGAATCAGCTTTCCCTTTTCTCAATCAAGAGCCTCGACGCTCATCCACAGGGTGGGCCGCATAAACCATCTCCCCACCCACGACTCACCAACATGTCGAGACAGTCGAAAGCTATTAAAAATGTAGACATAGCCACCATGCTCACCGCTCCTGATAAGGGAAAGAAACCGGACTCAGTCACTCCCACCCCAGGGCTCTCCCAGGAGGGGGGTGACTCCCCAGCCACTAGAGGTGATCTGTTGGCGTTTATGGCAGACATCAAAGCCGAGTTTCGGTCCTGCATGTCGGAACTTACCTCCAAATTGGAACAAACAGACCATAGGGTGACCGAAGTGGAGCAGAGACTGAGTGAGATCGAGGATCGCTCCCAAGACCAAACAGCCGCCATGGGAGATATCCAGCAATCAGTAAGAGCCCTCCAGGACAAGTGCGAAATCCTCGAATACAAACAAGAGGACCTGGAAAACAGAGCTCGTCGGAATAACCTCCGTATTAGGGGAGTTCCGTCCTCAGTCCCCGACCAAAATCTTGCAGGATACATAGGAGACCTCTTTCAAATTCTCCTCCCGCATCTAGATAAATCCCAACTGCTGCTGGATCGGACCCACAGACTTCGTCCGCGACGAGGAGTAGACTCCGACCAGCCCCCAGATGTCATAACGAGAGTACACTATTTCTCCACTAAAGAAGCTATCTCCGCCATCAGTCGGTCCGGAGATGAACTCTCCTTTCAAGGTCACCCTCTCCAAATTTATCAGGATCTCTCCCTCTCAACCCTACAGAAAAGAAGGGCTCTCCGACCTTTAACCCTCTTCCTCCAAGAGCGTAAAGTCAAATACAGATGGCTTTTTCCCACAGCCCTCCAATTTTCGTATAATGGCTCCCTCCGGAGAATATCCCACTTAGAAGATGCCGCTAAAATCATGCAGATATCCTCCCCCCCTGAAGGAACCACCTCCCCAGACTTGGAAGCCTCGGGAAGCCCTACGTCAGCCCTCCCCCCCCAACCCAGACGTCCTCCATGGTCCAAGGCCTCCCGAAACAGGAGAAGATAACCCGAGTCCGAGCGGCCCCGGATGCCCCCCGCACCTCCGGCGTCCCGGACGCCCAACGTCCTTTCAGCTAAATTCAGAAATAGTAACTCCGGCCCAACACAATCCCACGTCCGCCCAGCGCGGCGGGCTTCCTCCACGGCTTATGCCCCCCCTCCAAGATCCGCTCCATCTTAGAGCCCTTGGATGCAAACGTTATTTTGCCAGACACAAATGGCCCTGTTGGCCTGGGGTGGGGTTACACCCACAATGTTTCCCACCCCGCTAGTTAAAAAGTTGGCCTCCCGTTGGGGGCCTCGGTTAAAACTGCAAGTGCGGTACAGTTCACCTCTCCACCCTCTTCACGATGGCAGCTGATGAACAACCTGGAGTCCCCCCTCCATCCCCTACGCATGGAACCCCTAGCTCCCCGATCCCGGAACACCGGACGCTCAGATGCCTTTCCTGGAACGTTAACGGTCTCAACTCCCCCCCCAAGCGAAAATCGATTCTCCAGAAGCTACAAGATGAGGAGGCCGATGTGGTGTTCCTCCAAGAGACTCATCTCCTCCCGGCAGACTTTGGCCGGCTTCGATCCAGCATATATCCACACCAGTTCTTCGCCTCGGGGAACTCCAAAAAAGGGGGCACAGCGATTATGTTCCGGAAAGACCTGCGCCCCCAGACCCTGGACTCCATGATGTGCCCCGAGGGCCGCTTTGTGGCCATCAAGTGCCTCCTGTTGGGGGACCTCTACACCTTGGTATCGGCATACGCACCCAACTCAGGACAGGCAACCTTCTATGACTCCTTGGGCTCCTCCCTCTCAAGCTTTGTGGAAGGCCAGACAATAATCGGTGGGGACTTCAATGGGGTCCCAGACCCCACTAAGGACAAATCTAACCCCCCCGCCCTTGGCGAATTCGGCCAGGCCCTCAGTCTGCTGCGGCTCTTCAGAACCTTAGAGGTGGTGGATACATGGCGGGTGCTTCACCCCACCGAGAAAGATTACTCCTTCTTTTCAGGCGTACACCGAACGTTCTCCAGAATCGACCTCCTTCTGGCTTCCCCTCAAACTCTCGCCCTCGCCAATGAGGTATCGATAGGCCAGCGAATCCTATCGGACCATGCCCCGATAATAATGGATCTGAGCATTCAGAACACCCACGCCAAGGCAACACGCAGATGGGCGCTCTACGACCCGATCCTCAATGATATGTCAATCAGAGACAACATAACCACCACCATCAAGAACTTCTTTGAGGAGAACCTAGCCGCGGACACCTCCCTGGCCAATAACTGGGATGCAATGAAAGCTGTAATTCGGGGAACGTTGATAGCCCAAGGCGTGGCATACCACCGAAACCGGAAACAAATCCGTCTATCCCTGGAGGAGGACCTGCGAGCAGCTGAGGAAGCCCAGAAGAGGAGTGGCTGGTCCCCCAGAACACAGAGAGCGCTCCGCTCGGCCAGGAAGAAACTAGAGGCCCACTACGCAGAACACACTGCGCAACTCCTGGCGAAGACCAGACAATTCTACTATGCCAAAAGCAACAAGGCCAATAAGCTGCTGGTGGCCAAGCTAGCTAAAACAAGACGGACCAACACCATTATAGGGCTTAAGGACCCACAGGGGGTGATACACCACTCTGAACAGACGAAACTACAACTAGCCTCAGACCACCTAATCCAGGTCATGACAGCGCCCCCCCGGGATCGATCAAAGCAGGAGGCATACCTACGGAACGCGGCCTTGACGCGTCTCCCAGACTCCACACGGGAGCAGTTGGAAGCCCCAATAACAGCTGAAGAAGTTGACGAAGCCATCAAGGCCCTCAAATCACGGGCCCCGGGCCCAGACGGATTCCCCCCGAGGTTCTATAAGATTTTTAAGCTCCAGCTCATCCCTCACATAGTGGCCCTGTTCAACTCTTTTAAGGTCTCAGGATCCGTGACCGCCACAATGCAGGAGTCGGTGACGGTTCTCCTTCCTAAGCCGGGGAAAGACCCGAGAGATCCGGCGTCATACAGACCCATCGCCCTGCTGAATATCGACGCCAACCTGTACTCGAAGATTTTAGCTAACCGCCTGGCACTCATCCTCCCGGATATAATCCACCCCGACCAAACAGGCTTCATTCTTCACCGAGCGGCAGGGGACAACATCCGGCGGACTCTGAACCTAGTGAACATCGCCCACCGCAACTCCCAAGGCCTGGCCCTAATGGCCCTGGACGCAACCAAAGCCTTCGACAGAGTCGATTGGTCCTATCTGGAATGCACTCTGGAAGCATTTGGGTTCGGCCCCATAGCCCGAGCCATGATCCTGGCGAACTATAAGCACCCTCGAACCATCCTCAGGATCAATGGCATCCACTCAGCCCCGATACCTCTGTCTTGTGGGACGAGACAGGGCTGCCCGCTGTCTCCCCTACTCTTCGCCCTCACAATGGAACCCTTCGCCCAGAGGATCAGGTGCAATGAGTCCATTAAGGGTCTTCAGGTGGGCTCCTCCCACCACAAGATCGCTCTCTACGCGGACGATGTTCTATTGACACTCACCGAACCCAACACCTCAGCGAAACATGCTCTGGCCGAAATAAAGGAACTGGGGGAGGTCACCGGCTTCACTGTCAACTTCACCAAATCAGTGGCTTTAGGAGTCGGCCTTCGCCCAGAGGACAAGGAGGCGTTAACGGCTCTGTGCCCGATCGAATGGCGGGACCACTCGATCCCCTACCTAGGAGTTCTCATCCCAGCGAACCCAAAGGAGACCTATCAGGCGAACTTTCCCAAACTGATCAAGGAGCTGGAGGGGGACTTGAAACGCTGGTCCACGCAGGAGATCTCATTAATGGGCCGGATCACGGCCGTCAAGATGAACCTGCTTCCTAGGTTCCTCTATGCCTGCTCATCTCTATCGGTGCCCTTCCCAGCCCAGGCTCTCCATGACTTACAGAGGAAGATATCCAAATTCATATGGAAAGGCAAGAAGGCCAGGATCCCCCACAAAACCCTGATTGGCAACGCCAGGCTGGGAGGCCTAGGGGTCCCGGACCTGCAGGCCTATAGGACAGCGGCGCAACTGTCACATCTACACGCCTGGCAGACGAGCACAGCCCGCCCCAGATGGGTGGAACTGGAGCAGGCCCAGCTCCCGCTTCCCCTCCGGTTCCTCCCTCACATCCAACCCTCCCTCAGGGCACGCTGGAAGGACATCCTACTAACAACAAAGCAGACCCTAAGCTCCTGGGATTGGGCTCTAAAGCAGAAGGGAATCCCGAGGGGCCGAAGCCCCCTTTCACCGATCTTTCACAACCCCGACTTCTCCCCGGGATCTCTCCCTCGCAACTTCCAGAGTTGGATAGGCGGAGGCCTGGAAACCCTGGGGCAGATGTACTCCGAAAACAGACCCCGGACCTTCGAGCAGTGCAAGGAGACTTTTCGGCTTCAAGAAAGGGACAGATTCACATACTGCCAGCTCCGCCACTGGTGTTCGCACCCTCAGACCCTCCAGGCGGCAACTCGCCCCCCGACTCCATTGGAGCTAACTCTTGCGGACCTGCCGGCTAGAGGAAGAATCTCGGCTATATATAGACGTTTCCTGGGGGACTTCTTGGCGACAAAAACTCGATCTATGGCTCAGTGGGAGGCGGACCTAGGCCATCCGATCGATGACCAAGCTTGGGTAGACATATGGTCCCGCACCCACTCTTCCTCCACCTGTGTCACCAACAAGGAATGTGCATATAAACTCACCCTACGCTGGTACTACCCCCCTCTCAGACTCCACCACATGAACCCACAAGTGGACCCCGCCTGCTGGAGAGGCTGCAGTCAACCAGGCTCCTACTTTCACATGTGGTGGACATGCCCCAAGATCCAGCAATTTTGGGCCAGGTGTCTCTCCACCATCGAACAAATCACCGGCTCCGCCCTCCCACTGGACCCTGAGACAATTCTGCTGGGGATCCCGGTCCCTGGAATTTACCCCCGCTCCGGCAACAGGGCTAAGCTCCTCACACAGTGCCTCCTGGCGGGCAAGACGGTTCTGGCCCGCTTCTGGAAGTCGCGAGACGGCCCCTGCCTGGCCCACTGGTGGGGAAAATTGTGGGACATCTTAATAGCGGAAAAGGTCACCGCTGCGAGAGCGGGGTCTCTGCACCGCTTCCAGAATGTGTGGGCCCCAGTGCTGGACTATGATCAGCGATATCCCGCAATGACGTTCAAGCCAATCAACGCCCGTTGGGCCCTGAGAGACAAGGAGAATACGCATCAAGCGGGGGAGCTAAACTGAATCTCTGGCCCGGGAAAACCGGAATGAGGGGGGGAAAGGGACTCAAAACTAGAATTTTTTCTTTGCAATATTATACTGCCACCCGATACTGTTTGTAACCTTTACTGCCTTGCTATAAATAAACATATTTAAAAAAAAAGAATGTGAGCTGACATTGAAAACACAGATTTACGTATGAAAACCACTTTCTACGGAATTACCTTTAATTAAAAAAAAAACAAAGGTTCTTTTTAGAGCCACCACAACTAACGACGTCCGCTGCCCTGGTTGAAAGTTATTCCCCCACCCTTGCGCGTGCCCTGCACGAAAAGTCTGCAAATATTGCGATAGTTGCAGGATGCCACGTGTTACATGCGCCAATTTTGCAGATGACGCCTATAGAAATGGGCCTGAAGAGGCTATGGGATTGGGCAATAAAGTTTGTGGGTATGGACAGAATGTGCTACAATGTGTATTTGTCAACAGAAATGCAGAGGATGCGGTTATGGCTTTGTGTTTCACAAGGCACAGTGTGCAGGTTTTAGGGGATTCTGACATACATTGACTGAAAGTGAATGGAAAACACTATGGCTGCTCATTTTCTAATCCATCATGTGCATGTGTAGTGCTATGGAGTAGCTACTATGAAGTTCCTGATTTTGGTTTCTCTGTGCGACACTTTGGTGACATGCAATCATGCCGATATTATTGTTGTTCTTTGTGCAGGCAAAATTGCACAGCATGTTACATGAGTTTCAGTGCCGTTTGTGATGAATGAGGCACTTGCCCAGTTCATACGTTTGTTTCTGATCGCTTGCATAAGTTTCTAACACATTATGCAGCCACCGATGAGGCAGCAGCATTTTGTATTTGGTCCGTGAATGCAGACAGCACGGTACATTGCAAAGAACTGTATTTGTGTCTTTGTTCAACATGTGCCAATGGCATACTTCGCCCATGGGAAAATTACGTTTCACAGCATGAATATTTTTCCCCAGCTTTAACGTTCATCTTACTATGCCAGCCATCCCGAATTTTACACACCCCATCTAAATTGCCTTGGTGCTGTTCTTGAAAGTAGTGATTTTTTTGTAGTTAGTGTTGCGCTGTGACTCCCTTGAAAACGCTCTGCAACATGTAAAAAAATCTCTTTGTACAGCGACCCCCTTTCTAACCGATTGAACTACAGTGTTTACCAACCTGCCACACCTCCCGCCCTGCCCTAGATGCATGCATTGGAAATTCTGTTGTTGATCTGTGAAAGGTGCTTTCATTCTTTGCCTTTTTTTCCTTTCCCAGTTCATTTTAATTTATTATGGTGTTCTCACGCACGCCACAGAAGGAACGGCAGGAAAGGTCTGGTACCTGCCGGGATACTATAGGGGACGTGCTGGGAGATGGAATTATTGGGTGGCCCACCCCTACATAGGCGCCAGTCATTGTAATGCACCTGTAAGGACCATTCCCATGCACTTCCAAGTACAATCCCTCTGTACATTTGCACGGTGCAGTACATGCACAATACAATGCTCTGTGCAAGGTAAGGGTCTGTAGCGCAGGATATAGTTTGCAAAGGTTGTTTTACAGCTCCGCTGCCCTACAGGAGGGCCCCTCTTGTTGCCCGCAGCAGAAGTGGGAAATGCTGTACCTGAAAGTACCCTACGTAATTGTTGGAAGGCCGGTAGGCTGCCGACTGGTCCCTTGTGCTTTCATTTTAGTTGTCGTCACATGAAGTAAAAACAGTTTATGCTACACCATTAGCATGAGGAGTAGCATTCACAAATATACATTGTGGAAAATAAGAATGTTTACAACAACACGAAACACAGCTTCATTACGTGCAGCAGGAAGCCCTTTATTCTGTGTGACCCATGCAGCTACAGTGCTTTTCCAACTACCACTACGGTTGTTTGCGCTCTGTATTTTCTGCTGTTTCCTTCCTTGCCTTTACATGCACTAGTATGTGCGTGAGGAAGGTGCACCAGCTTTGCCATTTTGCAGACTTAGTACCAACTGTCCCACCTGCAGTTACATGTTTTCTTGAACTGTACGACCGGCAGGCAACCTCTTGATACTTTCCGTCACACTTCTCAGAGCAGACACAATGCATCTGTTTCACGGGACATGGAAAGGCAAGCAGCAGATAAATCAAAGTAATGCAACATTTAACACACCCACGTGACACTGCAGGTTGCTGTTCCTTGTTTACCAATGCCCGTTATACAGTTAGGAGTACTTTAGCCACACATTGGTAGGTTTGCAGAGCCACCCACAAAGTCGGCAGCAGTACTTTAAATGTGGTAGCCTACTGCATGAATCCGTAGGTCTGGCAACAGGGGCGGTGTTACCAGCATACAGTGGATGTGGGAGCATGGGTCTAGGTATGTAACAGAAACATGTGCGCTTCCACAACTACTTAAAAGTGCATTCGAAGATGCGGACATGCGGCCACTAATGGAGTCCTACGGATAGTTGCAGTGTGATTGTACAAACGCCAAACAGGTGCAGTGTCCCTAGGAAACATCCATATTGCTCATCTGTAGTAATCTCAGCCAGTAGTGTGCGGCACAGATTTATCATGCACTGTTAACACAGAACGAGAGCCTCCTGAACACTAAACAACATTTACTATGTACATCTGTAATTGGTACAATACACCAACACTATTCGGAAAAGTAATGTCATGAATGAGATTTGATGGCATCTTTGATGTCATGGGTGTTAGTCCTTGAGGTGCACACTGGTGGCACAAGTTATGGTTGCTTAGCTTACGGGCACCTGAGACCTATGCCTAATGTCTCTTCTAACTGTATTTCTACCACCGTGCTTTGATGCATTGGTATGTTTTACTGAATAACAAGCTGCCTGTTGAAAATACAAATTGTTTATGTTTTTTGTAATACTTTTTCCTTAATAAAATATTGGGCAACAGAGACCTATGACTAATGTCTCTTCCAACTGTGTTTCTATCTTAGTGTTTTGATGCATTGGCACGTTTTATTGAATAACAAGCTGCCGGTTGAAAATACAAATGATGTATGTTTTTTGAAATACTTTCACTAAAAAATATTTTGAATTAAACCTAAGCTGAAAACTTTACATATGAGTAAGATATATGTGCTTTTCACCAACAAAGTTGTTGTTTCTAACAATGGCTGCCCCAACTGTATGGGCACCCAAAAGGGTCTAAATACCATTTTGCACCTAAATCATTGATGCAATTTTTTTTTAACTATAGAGGGACGACAACCCCCTAGTCACAGTGCTTAGCTTACCATAGCTGTCGAATTTCATTTTTTTTCCGGTTTTACCTGTAACCATAACATCCCTGTAACAACATTTTTCATTGAATTTCATAGGTTTTTGCTATATATATTACACGGCCACGGTAGTGGCCGTGTAGTTATGGTTAAGTTGCTTTTTCCATAGGAAGAGCACTTTTTGGGCGGCTTATAACTCCGCTCCCCCTGATCGAATACTCACCAAAATTTGCAAAAAAATTATATGGGACACTCTGAATTTGCAAAGTTTGGTCCAGGGGGGGCAAAGTTATAGGGGGGGTCCCAAAACGTCTTTTTTTCCCATAGACTGAATGGGGGAAAAACTTTGTGCACGGCTACAGGTCAAACCGCTGGACGGATTTTCATGAAATCTGCGGCAGGTGCGGGGGCTTGGTCCAGAAAGGGTGCTTTTGTAATTTTGGTGACCTTTCATGCAGTGCTTTTTATTAAAATAACCAAAAAGTAGGTCTGAAAAAATTAGTGATATCTATGTCCGCTCTGCTGTCACACTTCCCTGTTCAGTCCACGGACAAGATACTGATTGGCTAAGGGGCTGGCGTCATGAGCTTGGACATGCAACGTCTCTGTCGATTGGCTGCTGCGAGACGTGTTGTGCATCAAATTGCTTGGATGCGCCCGACATCTTGGATCCGCCGATAGCGGAGCAACAACCAGCGTACACAGCAACAACAAGCGAACACATGCTATATTCATTAAAGTCTTTTGCTGTGTCACAGAGCGTTGGGAAAGCTTCAGACAGTAAGACATGGGTGATCAATGCATTTGTTATGGGGGTCGGTCTTCATAATGTATTTTCTACGGCCTCCTTGTACGCACAGAAAATGAGGGGTGTAATAACGGTAGCATTTCAGTCCATGCAGTGCACAGGAAACTTGTGTAACTGTTGTAAGGACACGTATAGTGGTAGCGAACATTGAAATTGACAACATGCAATAATTGAATTACTTTTTCCTATGGGTATTATTATATTCATTACTACGCCGCCATGGGTGTGACATGCTACAGTGGTTGTGGCCAGGGCCTAGAGTCTTGGATGCATGGCCGTCGGCCAAATGCCAAAGGCCTTACTTCCAAGACTGTAGGCCCTGGCCACAACCACCGCAGCATGTCACACCCATGGATACACCCGTAGTATTGCGTATCCATTATCTAGTTGTGGGGAGTGTGTGCAGTGTTAGGTGCATGGCCAAAGGCCATGCACCCAAGAACAAAGTTGTAAGTACTGGATGTGCAAGCCACTGCACACCCATCCCATGTAATATCTATGGACATACAGCTAGGAGTGAAGCCTCTGGCCAGGAGCACTGAAGGATACCACACCTATAGAAAAACCCCTACTACCACACATCACACAGAGGTGGTTGTGGGGAGACCCTGCACTCTTGGGTGCATTGTAGTGGTAGCGAACATTGAAAATGACAGCATGCCATTATTGCATTACTTTTTCCGATGGGTATTATTATATTCATTAGTACGCCACCATGGGCGTTACATGCTACAGTGGTTGTGGCCAGGGCCTAGAGTCTTGGATGCATGGCCGTCGGCCGAAGGCCTTACTTCCAAGACTGTAGGCCCTGGCCACAACCACCGCAGCATGTCACACCCATGGATACACCCGTAGTATTGTGTATCGATTGCCTGGATGTGGGGAGGGGCCGCAATCATGAGTGCATGGCCGAAGGCCATGCCCCCAAAAGTACATTTGTTCGTAGTGTACTTATATGCCACAATGGATGGCATATGGTGTGGTAGTAGTGGTCAGGATGCAGAGTATTTGAACAAAGTAATAAGCACTGCAGTTGTAAGTAACTATGCATTTTAAATACTGTATACCCATACATTCATAATGCTATGGCCTCAAACTCACCTTTGTAGCCTGTGGCTACAAACTACGGCACCATATCACAGCTATTGGTACACTTGTACTATGCAAAATCATTAAGATGGTTGTGGGGAGGGCGTAGCGTTTTGGGAGCATGGCCAAAGGCCATGCTCCCAAAACCAATTGTGTACATAGTAAATTGACAAGGCACAATGGTTCCGATATGCTGTGGTGTTTCTGGACAGCACCCAGACTCTTGACTGCATGACCAAAGGCCTTGCACCCAAGACTGAAGTCATAAGCAGTGGAGTTACAAGTGAATATGGTTGTGGTGTAATGCACTAGTTGTGTGGATGCCCTAGTGTCTTGCCTGCATGGCTGCAGACGATGGTCTGAAAAGTAAATTTATAAGTAGCTAATTTACAAGAACCATGGTTTTGATATGCAGCGATGGTTGTGGCTAGGAAGTATACTCCTTGTACCTTGGTCGTAAGGCGTAGGTGGTAGGTTACACACCGAAGATGCAAGGGCCAGCCTACAGGCACTGCAGCATATTAGTACCATAGATTAGACGTGTAGATTTGCATGTGTAGAAAATGACTACCAATATACTTACTCCTTAGTTTCTTCAGAATCCACATACAATTTTTAAATGGTTATCGTACTTGGCAGAAGTATCCCTTTTTCCATTTCTGTGATAAAAGAAACAGGTATGTTAGTCTTTAAATTTTTTTGACAATTTACTACATTGCTTAATAGACAGTTTACCTTTTTTTACCCTTATATTTAGTTTACAAACCAGTGTACTGTGCCTTGTGCTCAGTTTCTGTGTTTGCTTTTCTAATCCTTGGGTCTGGGGAAAAAAAATCCTTGTCGGATTAAAAAACAAAAACTTAATTTACTATGGTACTAACTACTTCCTTGTTTCCTTTGAGTGTTTCCTTCATCTTTCTGATTAATGTTATGTTTGTTGCCTTCCTGCCGATTGTTACCAACAGTTAGATACCTGTAGGCATATTCTTACTGTGCATTTGTTCCTACAGCTTTGTGATATTCATTCATTTGTGTGGTTGTTATATCTTGTTTCCTTCATCTTTCCCATTAATGTTATGTTTGTTGCCTTCCTGACGATTTTTAACAACAGTTAGATACCTGTAGGCGTATTCTACCTGTGCATTTGTTCCCAACGATCTGTGATATTCATTTATTTGTGTCATTCTTACATCCTCTTGGGTAGTTAGATACCTGTTGACCTATTCTAACTGTTCGTAGTTTTTCGCATACATTTTTTTTTTAAAACTTCAAGTACACATTATTTCGTACATTTTGGCTTTAAGAACATTAAATACGCATTTGTAAGATTAGTTGGCAATCTCTGCTTTAGAGTAATGGTGCTATCATTACATTGGAACCATCCACAATTCTTTTTAATGTATGCAGTGTAGTGTCCTGCAATTGGTTGTAGCTCCTGCATGGTAGATTATACCTACTGTTGTAAATGTTTTCTTTCCAAGTGACACTTGACCGTGTGTGAATCCAGTCAGTTTTCAGTTGTTTTTGGTGCCATCTGCATTATAACGGAGAAGCATAAGTATTATGTAGGCACTATGTGATTGTATCAGTAAGGTGGAGCGATTGTCTGAATTGCAAATAGTACATAATCTGCCATGGTTTCCATTTTGTACAAGTTGCTAAAATGGAATGCTCTCACAATTTGATATGGAAACATACACAAATCGCTCATTTGGGATTTCTTTCTGTATCACTTTGCTACAGAGAGTGCATGTATGTTTCCACATGTACGATATCTGGAAGATTTCATTTACAGGTATGCTTTTATTTTCCAATACTAATATTATGTACATAAGACATTCTTGTGGATCTTCTTGTGAGTTCATAGTGAATCTTACCATTCCAGCACAGGCGTCCAATTGTTCCCTTACTCCATGAACACTGTATGTGTTGTCAGGATTGCTTGTTGCATTTCTATGCAGCACTAACATTTGCAAACACAATTGGTCTGTACTGTGCAGGTAAATATTGTTAACAATTGGTGGCAATTGAAATAGAATATTTATTGCTACATTTGCATAGCAATTTACCCCCTTTCATTTGCAAATTTGAATGGTCCAGCAAGTTCCGTATCTGAGTGCATTTGTCGGAATTTCTGTTGCTTCTTTGCCGACATCCCTGGTTTACATTCCCTAATAGGTTCTTCTATGTTTGCGGTAATTGATGAAACGTTACCTTCTTTTTTTCTGGAATTTGCTGTTGGATTCTGTTGCATTTCTGTTTCATTTAGTTTTCTTTTACCACGTTTTACTTTATCTGGAACAGGGTATTGTTTCAGATGAGGGGTGTACAGTGAACGCAGTCTATTGTATTCTAGAATGCAAGGAATATCAGCTTTGACTTTACTTGCATCAAAGTTCATTAGCAATAGACCATCAAGTGTACGTAAGCTATGTAGCTCATACGTTCCTTAAAGACTGTGTTTCCTATATCTATCAATGCTTTGTCTAGGGTAAGACCTTGGGATTTATGAATGGCAACTGCATATGCAAGAGTTAGAGAAAAATGCTCTCTACGTACATACATGTCTTTGAAGAGAAGGAATCGAGCAATTGAGCGCCCTATCCTTTTAACTTCTGAAACCTTATCGAAGCGAATATTGACAAACTGAATGTTGCTATCACGTCGGTATGATTGAAAGCAAACAACTGTGCCCAGTGCTCCATTAACTAGCCCTTGCTCTACGTCAAGTTTACGTTTAAGCATTACTCTACAATTTAAGGATAATTTCAATATTTTTTCCAACTCAGCTGTGTTGGAGATTGAATTTTCTAAACTATTTAGTCTTGTTGTGGCTTGCTCACACATGGGTACTGTCATACCATGTACGTCTAGTTTGTCTGTGGCGCTAATTTCCAGTATTGGTTGCATTTCTTTATTTAACATTGTTTCATTGAATTTGAAACAGCATGCAAGAGTTGGCATTAAGGCCATACAATTGACATTTTTGTGCGCTATTTGTTCCATAACATCAGTTGCAAATGCATTGTCACCATAAAGTGCATGTATGTGCCAGTTTTTCAATACAACTTGTGCTTCTTGCGATAATACACCAACTCTAATACTTTTTAAGATGTTGGCATAAGTGAGATCTGCAGATTACTGCATGATCTCAGTTAATTCTCTATATTGGAAATGTTGCCAAAGGTTTACATTACCTATTCTACCAACAGTTTTCCGGCAGAGTTTGTGGCCTAAGATTTTAAAAATCGGTTCACCTTTCACTGGTGTCAATTGTAGAAGATCTCTGAAAACGATAATGTGTTTCCCTGCAAAGAGTTCTTCGTTGTTACTTTTAAGTACTTCTTGCAATCTGAGATGAATCAAAGCCAACATTAGGTTGGAGACCATGCTCACTTCATCTACTAGTAGCATTTTCATTTGTTTCAATACTCTGTGTAATTCCATTGCAGCTTCTGCAGAAAGTTTGTAGTAGCCTAATTTATTTTGATGCTCTAATGGCAGCAGTAATAATCGGTGTAAAGTAACACCGCCTATGTAGGCATCTAAACTTGTGGGGGCCGTTACAGCAGCTGACAGTTTGTTGTCTGTCAATTGTTGAAGGAACTTGCTGATGATTTTGATTTAGAATGTTTTCCCTGAACCAGCTTCACCACTGACGTACAGCAGTATAGGTTTGTAATTTTGGCAGGTACATTCTTTATTTTGGTGTTGTACACCATGTACAATTTGTTTTGTTACATCTTCAAAAATGGTGCGCTGATCGTTGTTAAGTTTTTCTTGTTGTACAGTTACGTCTTCTGTATCTTCTTGATACTGATACATGGTGTTTTCTAATTCTGCCATAGCTACTTCAGCCTGATTTGCTATTAGTGGTTGTCCTAGTGGTTCTTGACTTCCTGTTACAGAAGGTTGACTACTTTCAGAAGAGTCCTTATCTAGTTGGGCCTGAAGTTCTTCTTCCTGTTGCTGCTCATTGTGTAACATTGTTTTGTACTGCGTAAAGTTGACATCAGTGATATCGCTTTCATTTGCTTTGAAAGTATCTTCATAGCAGTCATAGTTATCTAGTATGTCTTCCTCTTTTCTCCATGGTTTGAAAAGTTGTAACAGAGACATGTAATATAGTTCTTTCTGTTGAGGAGTTTTTAATGACAATTTTACATGATTAATTAAGCTTCATTTGGTAAGTTTCACTAAGCTCCCTTCGCAATCGGTCACTCTATATCTACGTTTGCTTTCATCCGGTTTTACATTATTTTTGTATGCAAAGTTTTGAGCTATGTGGTATAGACACATGCTTTCCAGAGTGCTACTCCTGTTCAGATAGTATGTGTCCAGACAATTGTTTTTTAGAATGTCTTGGCTGTTGGGATCATTTCTGGCAATTGTTTCTATGTCCTCATATGATTTTAGCACTCTTTTTCTAAATTTTGAAGGACCAAGACTGAGCCATACTATGTTGTCTGATTTGCCAAACAAAGCAGTACTGGTTAAACAATCTGCTGCTTCATAGGCGCCACATTCTCTATGAGAGAACATTTTTATGTCTAGGCTGTACAATTTCTGTGATAATGTTTTCTCTGATGTTAGGTCATCCCAGAGGTCTTGAAGCTCTGTTTTTTCTGTTTTTGTTAAATAGGCTGTAACATATCATGCAACAGCAGTTGAATTGTCTGCAATGTACTGCACATCTATGTTTGCATTCCATAAGAGGGCAATGATTGCATTGTAATCATTGATATATTTTGATTCCTCCCTTCTTTTTATGTAATACATGTTCTTAGGTGATTTACCTTTAACACTATGTCGAACTGAAGACATGAAGTTGTTTACTTCTCCTGTTTCTGTAACTGGTCTAGGGAAACCAAAGCAGCATTTGGAGTAGTATTTACCTTTGTTTTTGTATTTGCTGCGACAAAATGTGCCACATTTGTGTCTTTGAAATTGTAAAATCTGCCCATGCAGCTCACTATGTGTCTGTTGAGAAGGGATTTCACAAGTGATATATTTTGGGATAAACTGCAAAACAGTGCTGTCACTGTCGTGAGCAAATTTAGGTGCACCTTTGATCCATAACAGCATGTGAATATATGGTGCTCCTCTAGCTTGATATTCTTTTCTCCAAAAGAAGTGTTGCACTTCTCCAAGGGGAGGGACAGTCTTATTGCAAATAAAGTGTAGCATGGCAATGAAACCATGATGGAAATATCTTGACACATTAACTGGAACTAGAGAGCAAAGTTCTCCAGGTGTAAATATATCTATGTTGTTTTTGTTGCTGTTTGCTATGCGTAGGAGCTCATGTAATCTTCCCATGCATATTCGGCACAACTTAGCGTAACAAACCAAGTTGATGGTCCAAGGTTTCTGATCATACAACGCACGTCTCTGTGCCGTCGGAACCAGTATTCCTTTGTACCACGCATGTTTGCAAACAAATTTCTTATACTTGATTGTAAAACCTCATCTTTTTCCTGTACTTTTTGTATTAACTGCGTAGCTGACATATTTTGAAAGTGGGTACCAGATTTAAGAATTTGTGCAACTCCGTAACATAGTGTTGCTAATTCACTTTCATAGATGTTAGGCGGAAACCTGTGCAGTTCCCTCTGGGACCACTGCAAAAGATTTAGGACTACAGGTGTTGCGATGAACCCACTTGGTAGCAGTCTGCACCACACAGATTCAATTGGTAGCTGTGGCTGAGCAGTCAGACTTCTCTCAAGAAAAGTTGGTCAGTATAGGGAGCATACAATATAGGGTAATTCTTCGCAGCAAAACGAGTAAACACGCAACCAGGCTTTAGTATAAAGATAGTAAGTTATTTATTGATAACAGAACGTCTACGAAAAATACTAAAGCGAATCACGGCAAATAACTCAAAATACAATTACTCTGCAAAATGGAATAAGCTCAATCCCCCGAAACACACTATCGACAACTCTAGGTTCTACGGCACCACTTATTTTCAGACAGAGGTGTATACCTCAACCCAGATGACACTCGAATATTTAGTGAGGAAGGGAGAGAAGAGAAAGGCAGGTAATGAAGTCAACACGGTTCGTACTGAAGCGGGTAAAAATGCAAGGCAAGAAAGCATTAATCACACTAGATCATACAGTTCGGCGGCCAGGCCCACTCGGTGAGAGGCAAGGCACGATGTCCTGGAAAGTCTCTACGGATGATGCATTCAAGTCTTGTTTAGCAAATTGGTTAGCGTCAGGTTGAACCAGTTCAGAACAAAGAGTGAATAAAGCTTGGAGGCAACCCAACGGAACGGGGAGGAATCAGATACCTCACACGAACCGATCGAAAAGGGAAGCCAGGCGGGTACGGTACCTTGTTGTGGAAGACAGCTCCGACGGGGGCAGTTGTTCCTGGTGGTGGATGCACGACGGGTCTTGGCCAAGAGAAGAGATGCTCTTGTCGTCGAAGAGAAGATGTCCGGTGCACCACCAGGGAAGAAACCAGCCGCGGAGTGCTCCGTCACAAGGCACCACCTTTCGATCACGGTGCAGGAGTAGTGGCTATCCGGTTGCCGGGTGCTCTGCACGGGCAATTCGACCACTGCGTCCTGGGCGACCAAAAAGCACAAAGAAGAAGAAGACTGGTTGTTCCCACCAGCCAGGGAAAGAGCCTCTCCGGCAGGGAGATCTCTTCTGTCGTCGGGAGATTGTGAGACGATTCCGCAGGGCTCCACCGGAGGTGTCGTCGTGCAGGTCGAGTCAGCGTTACCCTCGTCGGATTCTTTAGGTCCAGTGGCGACTTCCTGAAGATCCAGTCCCAAAGGCCCTGCTTTTATGCAGACGTCCCCCATTCATTCAGCCTAGCTTGTCAATCAACACATGCTAAGTGGTGAGCGGGAAGGCTCACCACCTGGGCCAATCACTTCCGAGTGCGACCTGAGTTGGCAAGGCAACTCGGTCCAGGGTGTCTAAACCCCCTCCCACACCCCTGAGGTAACCCAGACAGAATGGCGCCACCTTCGCGGGTCTCTGTCCAGAGGCCCGCCAAAAGTGGAACAAAGGGCTCAACCTTTGGTTTAGGAGTCACAGAGAAAAACACAGACGCCATTTTCCAACCCGAGTTCTGGCAGAAAATACCACTCGATAAACCTATTTAAGATAAGTAGATCGGTGGTACGTTGGAGATTAACGAAAAACAGTATCAATCTTCAACAATGGGACGGATCCCATAGGGTTATGCTCGGGGTCGAACATAACAAGTAGTTTCCACTGCCACCAGCCAAAACTCGACGAGGAGGGACGGGACAGTGCCCCCTCGAGTAACAGATCCAGGAGTAATCGTATTACCCCTACTAGCACGTCCACAATAAGATGGTTGGTACTAGTTCTGTTAGCAAATTTAGGTCTAGTAAAGCCAATGGTGACTTTACATGCCCGGGGAGACAGTAGTCAGTCCCCGGGTATGGAGTCTATGGTGGGGGGACCTGCTAGGGTGCCCCCGTGTCACGACACGTAGGGTGCAGAGTGACACACATAGAAAAAACTTATGAGACCCTATGGAGTAAAAGACCCCATAGCCCATCGAACACATTGACATCTCAAAAGAATTACACACATACATGTCCAAGAGTGAGAGGAAAAGGGTCACACTCTTGGCAGGATGGGAAAAACAAACTCCAGAAATCCAGCAAAGCTGCTGGGGGACTCACTAGGTTAGGAAATTCAGCCTAAACAGAGAATTCTCCCTAACACTCGCCCCCCCCAGACTAAGGGACAGGAGGATTTAATCCACTCCTGGATGAATCTCATACCTCTAGTCGATGATATACATCCTAGAGAGACCATCAGCATTTTGGTGGTGACACCCTGACCTGTGCTCAATGGTGAAATCGAACCCTTGCAGGCAGATTGACCATCTCAGTAGTTTTGGGTTTTCCCCTTTCATTTGCATTAACCATCTCAAGGGTTGGTGGTCAGTCTGAATAATAAAAGTAGAACCATACAAGTACGGTCTAAACTTCTTCAGAGCCCACACGATAGCAAAGCATTCTCTTTCGATTGTTGCCCACCTTGTTTCAGGATCCTTCAGCTTGCGGCTGATGTAGCAAACGGGGTGCTCCCTACCTTTCCCATCCAGTTGACTGAGTACGGCACCTATCCCTACATTGGAAGCGTCTGTCTGCACAATGAAGTGTTGGCGGTAATCAGGAGCTCGGAGTACTGGGGTTTGGCAAAGAGCCTTTTTCAGGTTTTCAAAAGCCTGATTGCACTCCTCGTTCCATTTAACCTTTTTAGGGAATTTGGGTGAGGAGATGACATTCAGTGGAGAAGCTATGGTCCCATAGTTCTCTATGAAATTCCTGTAATACCCGGTGAGGCCTAGGAAGGCTCTCACCTGAGTCTGAGTAGTCGGTGTTGTCCAATTTTGCACAGCTTCAATCTTACTGAGCAAAGGCCTTATTTCGCCACCGCCTACCTCATGCCCAAGGTAGACTACCTTACTCTGTCCAATTTGGCATTTACTCGCCTTTATGGTCAGATTGGCTCGTCTAATCTAAGAGCCTGCAAAACATCTCTCAGGTGGGTTACATGTTCGTCCCAGGAATTGCTGAACACTGCTATGTCATCCAAGTATGCCATGCAGAAGTCCTCCATCCCGGTTAGAACCTGGTTTACCATCCGTTGAAACGTAGCAGGTGCATTTTTTAGTCCGAAAGGCATTACCGTAAACTGGTATAACCCAACGGGGGTAGAAAATGCAGTTTTCTCCTTGGCATGGTTAGTCAGGGCTATTTGCCAATAGCCTGACGTCAAGTCAAATGTGCTGAGGAACTTGGCGGCGCCAAGTTTATCCACCAACTCATCTGTTCTTGGCAAAGGGTGGGCATCGGTCGTGGTGACTGCGTTAAGAGCTCTATAATCCACGCAGAATCTAAGTTCTTTAGATCCGGCCTTTGGTACTAACACAACTGGGCTAGACCATGGACTAGTAGAGGGCTCTATTACCCCGAGATCAAGCATCTTGCTGACCTCACCTTTGATGTGGGTTCTTAGGTTTTCTGACATGCGATATCCTCTGCTTTTGACAGGCAGACAGTCACCAGTGAGTATCTCGTGCTGGCCCCAAGGGGTCAAGCCTGGTGAGAGCGAGAACAGAGAGGCAAACTGATTCAACATAGACTTGCACTCTTCTTGTTGCTCGGGTGTCAGATTGGAGGAGAGATTTACTCCTTCAATGTTTTCATCTAAAGGTAAGCCTCTGAGGAGATCCGGAAGAGCTTCACTCTCTTCTTCTTCCTCGGCCGATGCTAGAAGCAACGCTCCTACATCAGGTCGTGAGACATACGCTTTAAGTCGGTTGGTGTGAAAGACTGTCGGAGCCTCCTTGGGGTTGCCCAAGTCCACCAGATAGTTAACCTCACCGAGCTTACCCACTACTCGGTAGGGTCCCATCCATTTATCTTGCAAGGCCCTCTGCCTTGTGGGGATCATAACGAGAACAAGCTGGTTTTGAGCGAACTCAACCATGTTAGCCTTTTGATCGTGCCAGTGCTTTACCAATGCTTGTCCAGCTTTCAAGTTATTGCTTGCTTCTGTCATCAGGTGCGACATTCTCCTCCTGAGACCTATCACGTAGTCAGTCACTCTGACTGGCTTGGGGGAAGGAGCACTCTCCAACCCCTCCTTAATCAGGGCCAACGGACCTCTGACGGGATGACCATAGAGTAGTTCGAAGGGAGAGTAGCCTACTCCCTCCTGAGGGACTTCTCTATAAGCAAAAAGAAGGCATGGCAATAGAAGGTCCCACTTACGCTTAAGGGGTTCTTCTAGAGCACCTATCATGCTCTTCATGGTTCGGTTGAACCGTTCTACCAACCCATTGGTTTGTGGGTGGTAAGCCGTTGAGAACTTGTAAGTTACCCCGCAGGTTTTCCACATGGCTTTCATGTAGTGGGACATAAAATTTGACCCCCTGTCAGAGATAACTTCCTTAGGAAATCCGACCCTAGTAAAAATACCAAGGAGGGCCTTAGCCACAGCCGGAGCTGTAACAGTCCTCATAGGAATTGCCTCAGGATACCTAGTAGCATGGTCTACTACAACAAGTATAAACATGTTGCCTGAGGAGGTTGGAGGATCAAGGGGACCAACGATATCAATCCCTACTCTCTCAAATGGGACTCCCACAATGGGAAGAGGCACTAATGGTGCCACATTCTTGGACCCAACCTTACCAGAGATTTGGCAGGTATGGCAGCTTCTGCAGTGTTTTTCTACTTCGGCCCCCATTTTTGGCCAATAGAAGTAGAGTGAGAGCCTTTCCTTAGTCTTCTTGAAACTCAAGTGACCAGCCAAAGGAATCTCGTGGGCTAACTGAAAGAACTGTGGTCTGTTCTCTTGGGGTACTACAAGGCGTTTGTAGTCTCCAGGTGCAGACTCGGTTGGTTCACTATAGAAGAGGCCATCTTCCCAGTGCAACCTATGTTTCCCAGGCTCTTGCCCTTCAGCCTGAGTTTCTGCCTGACGGCGAAGACCTTCCAGAGTTGGACATTCTCTCTGTCCCTTACTGAAGTCTGCCCTGCTGGGTCCACCTTCTGCCAGTAACGACTGCAGCTCAGGATGGTCAACAGGATCCAGATCTCCAATGAGTTCCTGGCCTTCCATTAGCTCTTCTTCAGAGTCTAATTCTACCATACAGGGTTGTATTTCCCCCTCAGCCTCAGCTGGAGGTGGAGTTACGGGTGTGACGTTGGACAACCGCGGGGAAGTCCGTGTCGGCTGCATCGGAATGTGGGCTGTTGGTTTCGGTTTAGAAGTTTTAGGTTTCCCTTTTACTTCTGTGTTCCTAGAGACAGCGGCCGCCATTTCCAATGGAGCAGGAGTGATTTCATTCTTCATCATCTCCCCGAGAGTACCGGGCAGGGTCCTCTCTCTTGCAGGTCTGGTTAGCTCCTGTAACCGTTTACTAGGAGGTCTGGGAGTATGCGATACAACTCCGAGAGTTTTCAAATCGTTACCCAACAGTACGCGTCCTGGTACCTCACTCTGTATGCTGACAGGTATCTTTACAGTCATGTCGTTACACTGGATGAGAACTGGTAATTGGGGAAGCATCTGCACAGGCCCTCCAGCTAACTTGGTGAGGCGTTTGGGTGCCTTAGCAACATCCTCAGCCTGAAAAAACGATTTAT
This sequence comes from Ambystoma mexicanum, assembly GCF_040938575.1. Taxonomy (NCBI): domain Eukaryota; kingdom Metazoa; phylum Chordata; class Amphibia; order Caudata; family Ambystomatidae; genus Ambystoma; species Ambystoma mexicanum. The sequence goes on from NC_090932.1 coordinate 555,880,754, forward strand.
CCACCACAGTTATGCTGGCCCCAGTGTCCCTAATGGCAGGCGTCTCCTGACCATTCACCTGGACACTGTCCTTATAATACTCTTTAGTATTATCGGGGATAGAATTATAGACATCTAAATTCTGTTGTTCCCACAACCCCAGAGATACTAAAGAAACGCTGGCTGAGACTCCAATGGGTTCGTCAGCTAGCAGTAGAAAGTTTCCACTTGCCATTTGGACTTCCTCCTCTGGAGCGAAGGCTAAGGAGACAAGCTGGACCCCTGAAGGTTTACCCTTACATCTGGGATCTCCTTTCACGTGATCAGTCGAGCCACAAACAAAGCATTTCCCGAATGCTTTCTGGAATGGTGGCTTGTTCTGACCTCCTTCCGGTTTGGCACCAGAAGACACACTATTCTGCTGTGGTTTTCCCGGTGGCTTACCCTTCTGGTTTTGTTTGGGGCCCTCTTTGGAATGTGAGTTATTCGAATTCTCTTTTGAGTCTTTTTTAGGCTGTTTTCCCTCGTCCTTTTTCTGAGTTGCCCCAGAATCCTTGTGAGTAGCCCTGTTGGCAACCCACAAGTCAGCAGCCTTAGCTAGAGCCCTGGAATCTAATTCCTTCGAATCAGCCAAGTGCTGTCTGAGTTCAGGAGAACAGGCATCATAAATTGACTCCAACATAAAAAGATTTCGCATACCCTCGTAAGTGTCAACTTTGTAACCCTTAATCCATCCCTCTAAGTTTTTCAACCCTTCACTCACCCAGGTAGCCCAAGGGGTACCATCATGCTTTTTGAGGGTTCTAAACCTCTTAAGATACTGGGAAGGGGTCTTCCCGAATCTAGCTATCAAAGCTAGTTTCACACTTTCGTAATCCGTCTTATCCACCTCCCCCAATTCCATTACCACATCAGTCGCAACAGGAGGAAGCCTAGAGAACAACCAGGGAAGCAACGCATTCCCGGTGATGTCCTGGAGCCCATGATTGTATTCAAACAGTTTCAACCAATCCAACACATCCAATCTCGGTTCGTACATACCCACTAATTCCTTCGGCATCCGGGGTCTTTTGGGACTGGAGCTCCTAGAGGAACCAGAGGAGAGAGAAGCATTTTCCATAGACAACTTTTTCATTTGTAACTCATGATTAAGCTCTATTTCCCTGAGTCTTAACTCAGCTTGTTTCTGCTCAGCCTGGGCATTCATTCGTCTGAACTCGAGCTCTTGGTTTCGTTCAGCTTGAGCCAAGAACCGTTTATATTCTAATTCGAGCTTCATTTTTTCAAGTTCAAAATAAGCAGGGTTACTTGTGGGACCTGGTATGGGCCCCGTAGGCACAGTTGGTAAGGCCGGTAGAGGAGCGGGGGAGACAGTCTCGCTAGTCTTGCCGTCCTCGTCAGCCTCTTCATCGCTATCATCAGAATTACGATTCAGATCAACACCATTACTGTTATCTACAGTTGCTGGAGAGTTTGGTTCCTCTGAACCAGTACCCAGACTTTGGTTCGCCAGCAATCTCTCTATCAGTTCTAACTTCTTGCCTTTTACAGGAAGATTCTCTTGTCTACAGAGAGCTCGCAGACTCTCAGTATTTTTATCCGACAAAGACTTTTGGCTGTAAATTTCCATTGTAGACATGTTTTTTGAAAGTTGCTTTTGTAACGTTTTGTGGTTAGTCGTCCTACAGCGTCGAAAAACACTCTAAACTGTATCCTCGATACTAATCCCACCGCTGCCACCAGTGTTAGGCGGAAACCTGTGCAGTTCCCTCTGGGACCACTGCAAAAGATTTAGGACTACAGGTGTTGCGATGAACCCACTTGGTAGCAGTCTGCACCACACAGATTCAATTGGTAGCTGTGGCTGAGCAGTCAGACTTCTCTCAAGAAAAGTTGGTCAGTATAGGGAGCATACAATATAGGGTAATTCTTCGCAGCAAAACAAGTAAACACGCAACCAGGCTTTAGTATAAAGATAGTAAGTTATTTATTGATAACAGAACGTCTACGAAAAATACTAAAGCGAATCACGGCAAATAACTCAAAATACAATTACTCTGCAAAATGGAATAAGCTCAATCCCCCGAAACACACTATCGACAACTCTAGGTTCTACGGCACCACTTATTTTCAGACAGAGGTGTATACCTCAACCCAGATGACACTCGAATATTTAGTGAGGAAGGGAGAGAAGAGAAAGGCAGGTAATGAAGTCAACACGGTTCGTACTGAAGCGGGTAAAAATGCAAGGCAAGAAAGCATTAATCACACTAGATCATACAGTTCGGCGGCCAGGCCCACTCGGTGAGAGGCAAGGCACGATGTCCTGGAAAGTCTCTACGGATGATGCATTCAAGTCTTGTTTAGCAAATTGGTTAGCGTCAGGTTGAACCAGTTCAGAACAAAGAGTGAATAAAGCTTGGAGGCAACCCAACGGAACGGGGAGGAATCAGATACCTCACACGAACCGATCGAAAAGGGAAGCCAGGCGGGTACGGTACCTTGTTGTGGAAGACAGCTCCGACGGGGGCAGTTGTTCCTGGTGGTGGATGCACGACGGGTCTTGGCCAAGAGAAGAGATGCTCTCGTCGTCGAAGAGAAGATGTCCGGTACACCACCAGGGAAGAAACCAGCCGCGGAGTGCTCCGCCACAAGGCACCACCTTTCGATCACGGTGCAGGAGTAGTGGCTATCCGGTTGCCGGGTGCTCTGCACGGGCAATTCGACCACTGCGTCCTGGGCGACCAAAAAGCACAAAGAAGAAGAAGACTGGTTGTTCCCACCAGCCAGGGAAAGAGCCTCTCCGGCAGGGAGATCTCTTCTGTCGTCGGGAGATTGTGAGACGATTCCGCAGGGCTCCACCGGAGGTGTCGTCGTGCAGGTCGAGTCAGCGTTACCCTCGTCGGATTCTTTAGGTCCAGTGGCGACTTCCTGAAGATCCAGTCCCAAAGGCCCTGCTTTTATGCAGACGTCCCCCATTCATTCAGCCTAGCTTGTCAATCAACACATGCTAAGTGGTGAGCGGGAAGGCTCACCACCTGGGCCAATCACTTCCGAGTGCGACCTGAGTTGGCAAGGCAACTCGGTCCAGGGTGTCTAAACCCCCTCCCACACCCCTGAGGTAACCCAGACAGAATGGCGCCACCTTCGCGGGTCTCTGTCCAGAGGCCCGCCAAAAGTGGAACAAAGGGCTCAACCTTTGGTTTAGGAGTCACAGAGAAAAACACAGACGCCATTTTACAACCCGAGTTCTGGCAGAAAATACCACTCGATAAACCTATTTAAGATAAGTAGATCGGTGGTACGTTGGAGATTAACGAAAAACAGTATCAATCTTCAACAATGGGACGGATCCCACAGGGTTATGCTCGGGGTCGAACATAACAAGTAGTTTCCACTGCCACCAGCCAAAACTCGACGAGGAGGGACGGGACAGTGCCCCCTCGAGTAACAGATCCAGGAGTAATCGTATTACCCCTACTAGCACGTCCACAATAAGATGGTTGGTACTAGTTCTGTTAGCAAATTTAGGTCTAGTAAAGCCAATGGTGACTTTACTTGCCCGGGGAGACAGTAGTCAGTCCCCGGGTATGGAGTCTATGGTGGGGGGACCTGCTAGGGCGCCCCCGTGTCACGACACATAGGGTGCAGAGTGACACACATAGAAAAAACTTATGAGACCCTATGGAGTAAAAGACCCCATAGCCCATTGAACACATTGACATCTCAAAAGAATTACACACATACATGTCCAAGAGTGAGAGGAAAAGGGTCACACTCTTGGCAGGATGGGAAAAACAAACTCCAGAAATCCAGCAAAGCTGCTGGGGGACTCACTAGGTTAGGAAATTCAGCCTAAACAGAGAATTCTCCCTAACAATAGAGTAGGTGGAATATGTATCCACATTTTTGCTAAATCTGGGATCTTGCTAATACATTTGTAATGAACGGTATTCTGATGCCCCAATCTGAGTGGGTCTATCATCGTATCTTCCACCTTTGCCAGAAGGAAATAGCAACGGAAAAGCATGTGCTTCTATACTTTTTTCCCATATACTCATTGGTGACCCTTTGGTTTGTCGCATTTGGTAAGTTTCTAGTGCATCATCTATGCTTTCATTGGAATGCAATGGATGAATTGTGTAATGGTCCAAAAGAGTGGATACTGTAGCAGGATCCAGAAGTTCGAATTTTCCAGTTTCTGATGGCTCTTGAATTATTTCAGTTGTTTCCCTTAAGCTTTCATCAATATTTATTTCCTTGTCGTACTCATTATTGTCTTTTAGATATTGCAATGCTTGTCTAACTTTGTGTAAGTCCACTAATTGCTGCCAAATTTTTTTGTCCTTTGTTGGTACTCCATTTACCAAGACTATTAAAGAATGCTTTATTGAACGTTCCACTCCTAGAGTGTGTACATTTTCCGTTAGATCTAATGGTAAATAAACTACTTTGCCACAAATGCCTTTAACCAATTCAGAGGAAGGTAATTTTGCTGTTTTTGGATGAAGGTGTATTATTGCTTGAAATGGGTGAACTGTTTGAATTATTATGCTTGCATACAAATTGAGCTGTTGCAGGATTTTTGGTAATGGAAACAATTCCAAATTATTTGTAATAGCACGTGACGGAGTGTGGTTGTTGTCTAATTTTGTAGTACAGTAACTGCAACATATTAGGCGTTCAGTTATTTCATATTTGTTTTCTGCTAAAAGGTAGAGAGCTAATTCAAACCATTTAGAATCTTCATTGTCTTCTATTTTGTATGCTATGTCCACATTTTTTGTGTTCCTTTTGTAAAACGTTCTGCGGCAACACACACACACATGGTTTGGTACTTCAGCCGATGACCTTTTAAATGTTTCTATTTCATTTCTGTATGTGTGTAATAGAAGGTTGCTATGTGCAGAATTGTTGCTACTATGCTTTAAAACGGTTGCATTTTGTAAGTGGCTCTCACTTCCAAAATACCTTCGCTGAATATAGACAGTATTTGGTTGTACCATGCAGAAGAGTGGTATTTAAGTAGCCTAATTCTGAAGCTGGACTTTTTGCATAGTATATTTTATACACTAGATTTCTTACATTGGAATTTTGTTTTGATATCCTTTTGATATCATGGAAGGTGCTTTTGCAAATAGGCACAAAAATGCAGGCTAATGAATGTCCTTTTAGTCCTTTGTATTTCCGCACTGGACAAATATCCATATTTTGCAGCACTTTCATTTTACTTTTGTCTTTACCTTTTACATATTGATTGAGGAACTGACGTAAAGATTTGAACACTTAGTTTGGAATGGTACATATTGATGTGCACAGCCATTTGTATACTGGACGGTTGGACGGTGTGGTTCTGCTGAATCGAGAGGTAATTCTGAGTTTTCAGGGAATACATTTGTAAACTGTGATTCTTGTTCCATGATGGTAGTATTGATTTTCTCATACCCTCGTCCACTGCTATGGATGGCAATTGTGTTTGTTTGACTTTGTTTGTATGCTTCTTCATTAAAATATGGTTCTGTAGTTGTTGTGTGACTCCATTCACCACCACAAACATGTAAGAAATTATTTTTGTTCACATTCCGTTTATTGCTGAGTTTCTTTTGTAGTTTAGTACTTAGTTTTGTTAGTGCTTTCATTTTATTTAACACTAATATAAAAACTTCCTTTTGAGAAGGATTGCACTGTCCACGAGAGCTTGTAGGATTAATTTTCTACGGTAGGTTTTAAGTGGTGAGGATGATTTCGGTCCTCTTCTTAGTAGATTCTGAAGGACTCTGTGGTGAAACATTTTTGATAAAATACTTTTTTTACTATGCATTCTTGTTACACTATCAGGATTATTAGGAGCATTGTTAGCTGTACTGGTAGTCGTTTGTTTGACAACATTTTTGTGTTTTGTGACACATTTTGATGGAGGAGATAAAGTTTCGGTAGTTGAGACTCCCTTTGTTTTGCTACCCAACTGCATTAGCTAGTTTGTTCCAACATTCTCTACAAACTGTTCAACAGGTGGATGCTTACATTGCACACTTTTATTTTTATTTGCTCTACTTTTGCGTTCCTTTCTACAGAGTTGCTTTTTGGTAGACATTCTTTGGTGTCTGTTGAAAAAAAGGAATACTTTTGTCTGTTGTCCAATGTATGTCTGCTGTGTGCATGTGTGCATGAGTCTGATGGGGAAGCTCTTTGTCATGGTGTGTCAATGTGCATTGGACTCTTGCAATTATTTGGTAAGGCTACTTTACTATTTGTATACTACTACAATGTGCTTCAGATGAGAGTACAAAGTGGCCTCCAGAACCATTATTAACAAACAAAATGCCATAAACTGGCAACAGCAACTTATTTTCTAAATCTAACCTTCTGAGGATTACGTATGTTATTTGAGTTGCAAACACACAGGGATTTGTGAGCCATTCTGCCTGTTATTCTTTGTTCAATAAATGGATATTTGTAGGTAGAATGGTTTAGAAATCAATGTTTTCTTTGGTGCCCAAATTAAACAAATAACGCACACAGCCTCTTTGAGGAGTACTTACAATATAAAGGTAGTACTGTACTTACTTTTTTTTGCAAAATAACCAGGTTTCTTCGGATATGTCATCTGCAGTGTAGATGCTGTTGATTCTCAGGAGAGTAGTCTTCACTGCGGTGCAAAAAACAAAATGAAATACTTTGTGTGTTTACAGCAGTGATGATACTGCACACATTAATTGTGCTTCTTTCGTCACAGCATTCTATTTTCATTTTTCAACCCACTGCATGTGTGTATTTCACTTCACTCTTTAAAGTCTTTGCATGGTATTTGCAATATGGTACTTGAAAATCCTTCAAAACTGATAACAATTTTAAGTTTATGGAAATGCCTTGTTTTTTACACAGTGTTTTATGTATAGGAGAGAGGTTTGTAAGCGCTAGGGCACAGTAGTAGATGGGCAAAAATGTTCTACTTGCAAATTAAAAGCATGATGCCGAGAAATCGGAAGACCCTCAGAGGGAGATGTCACCACAGCAATCGGGAGTGCTTACTTTTCTCATACGATTACATTGCAAGTAGCATTATTGTACGCCGTACACAGTACACAACTGCAATATTTTCACATACAAAATTGAGTTCCGCCCTAAATAGGCATGCTTGCAACGTGTGTATAGGTTATGCGGAAGACAGTAAGCAGTCGTGCGATTTGCCAATGATAAATCGGACATCTTGCACTTAAAAGGGGGAGCGTTGGTATGTATTCCCTATGCACATTTAGCGCCATTAATTTGTCTAAATTAAATCATAAGTGTTGCACCTGTTCTCTCATTACAATACACATACCTGTATTCTATACTCATGCATGTGCGCATGCATGAAGCTATATGTAGAAATTCGCAATACTTGCACAGTAGCTTGTGAAGTAGGTGCTTTGCAATGATATGCGACTTCCATTCAGAATCATGGACAGTAATTTTGAAGTGCGCAGTGTTGATGACAGAGTTAGAATTGGCGATATTCAATGTGATTGGTGGATGGTTGTGTGACTGCTTAGTTGTGTGCAATGAGGGACTCGATTTGCTACCGATGTGGAAAGGGTAGAAGGACTGGGTAAGAGTTACGTGCCGCACGTACACAACGCTTGTCCGCGGGTATGGCATGTCACATACGGGTTTCTACAAATCCTGCATGGATAGGGGACTGTAGGCATCAGCCAATCAGATGTTCACATTACTCTTTTGTGTCAAAAGACGGTGCGTACACTGAAGATGGCAGGGGTGGAGAGGGTCAGGGTTTTGGTGCTTGGAGACATTTTTGTGCATGGCTTACAACACTATGCCGAGAGTAGGTCTGTGGCACACCATTTCAATGTGAGAGGAGTGGAGGTGGTGTGGAGCGCTGACACTGATGCCAATGATGCGGCAATTCTGCTAGTTTGCAGAGACATGCGTACTATGACCATTCCTCATGTGGTCATTTTGCACTACGGTGCTTCCCATTTGGGATATGTGAGTTCACGTACTTTGTTGGCAGATTTGACACAGTTGGTTGAAGCACTCATGACCATCTTCCCAACAACGAAAGTAATTTTTTCTGCTTTACTCCCTAGAGTAAAATGGGACAACATTTCTGTTTTTTGTCCAGATCAAACTATTGGGAGGTGTATCATCAATCGCGGCATGCGTGCATTCATGTTATGAGCTGGTATGTTTTTCTGAAGCCACGATAACATTGCTTCAAGCAATGCAGATTATTTTGAAGCAGATGGTGTTGCGCTATCTTCCTTGGGAAATGCAATGTTCTTTTGGAACGTAAGGCTTGCTTTAGAGAAGGTTCTGTAATGGTTGTAGGAGGAAAGCAAGAACAAAAAATACAAAAAAATAAATAAAATAACAGATGTCTGAACGGTATCTGGCCAAAAGTTTTAAAAAAACGGCTCATTCAGAGCCCACCTTAAAGGGGAAAAGGGGAATAACACTTGAATGTGCCGTCATCACGCTCTGATCCTATACATGTCCGCGAACATGGCGGTACTTTGCAGCCAGCGCATATCACCAACGGGGACTCAGGGGTGGAGACGCATGCAAATGAGAATGAGCAGAGCTAGGGATTGGTCCATAAAGTTCAGTAGGTGTGTTCTGAACGTGTAATGCCCACCTGGTTCCCACGGGGGCGCTGATCTAGTCTGGATTACTGTGGCCTCTTCTAGCGTGATGCGCAGGACCCGGAACACCGATTGGACAGGACCTCCAAATCGTGCTTCCTTGGCCCGTAGGAATATCCTTCTGCAGATGAGAAAGGGGATTAACAGTCTGCAGAATGGTGTGCTAGCTCCCTCCTTCCCCCCTCCGTTCCTCTCCAAACCCGGTTTAAGCTCACCTTATGGTTTGGAAGGTTGAACTCTCCATCCTGCTTCTGGTGCAGGGGCGCGTTCGTCCAGTTACTTCACTGGTTTTCAGAATGGCGCTGGCAAAATCCACTTGACTTTCCTGAGCGATGCGCCGTAAGTATGAAAGTTCAAAGTTCAAGTGAGGCCCCCTTTATGCTGTCTTTCTCACCTGTGATCTGTCCTTTATTTCAGGTGCAGAATGAAGGCGATGCGTCGAGGGGTTAACCTGCCGAGGTGAGTAGTAATGAGGGCGATCCCTCTAGATCTAGAAACGTCCTTATCATTCCTCTGAAATGTCTCTAGTCCTTTCCCCATAGGGGCCGGGGGAACGGTACCTGCCAACGGGGCGGCGCCGACCCGAAATGTGTAAGAAAAGCCGGTAAGTATTATGGCTGTTAATCAGGCTTTCCTTCTGTGTGTCCTTCTGCTCACCTTTTGTTTCTTCCTCTCTCCCCTAGGTGCAGAGATGTGGCATCCGATGTTGACAGCCGCGATGGAGCCGGGAGGTGTCGCGAGGACAGGACAGGTGAGTGAAGCGTGGCGCTGCATCGAGCAACGCGATGCTTTTAAATTGAAGTCTTCCTTCAGGGATGCTGGCGAGAAGATTCCGGATGCAGGTAAGAAGCTTGAAATAATCCTTGGTTTTCACCTTTCTCTTCTCTTCCTTCCTTGCAGGTCTTCCAGGTTCAAGACGGGCGTGGCTGTAGTCCAGGAGCAGACACGGTGAGCGTTAAGCTGCAGGAAGCAGAACAACGCGAAGCATGAGCTGCTGTCTGGGCGTGGCTTAAATAGCCTCCAAAGAAGTCCCAGGTATGTATCCTTCCCCAACTAGGTATGTATCCTTCCCTGGCCACGCCCGAGTGAAAAAATAGTCCCTTTCAGGTCTCAGGGAGGCCTGAAGCGTGCAGCATGGTCTGCAATAGGTAAGTGCACAAAACACCTCCCTTTATGAGCCTGGCGCCTTTGGCGCCAGGACTGATGTCCAACATGAGCCTGGCGCCTTTGGCGCCAGGACTGAGTCCAAAGAGTCCCTATAAGGGGCCGCTGGGCTTTTACCCGAGGGCATGATGCCTGCTTCCGGGGGTGCTGGGCCTAGCCTGATGCTCCGGGGGTAGGCATCATGACAGCACTCCCCCCCAAGGCCCCTCCCAAGGTCGTTCCTTCTGGAGGTTTCGGTTTGTTTGGGAAATTCCGATGGAACCTTTTTACCAGCCGAGGTGCATGTACGTGATCACTGGGTTCCCAAGACCTTTCCTGAGGCCCGTACCCTTTCCAATCAATTAGATAGAAAAGCTTTGATTTTAAGATTTTGGAATCCAAAATGTTCTTTACTTCGAATTCTGGCTCTCCATCTATCAGGATTGGGTCTGGTGGCTTTATTAATCTGGTTCCTGGTTGTACTGGTTTCAAAAGAGACACATGAAATACGGGGTGAATCCGCATGTTGGCTGGTAGATCGAGCTTGACTGCTACTGGGTTAATTATAGCTTTGATTGAGTAAGGGCCTAAATACCTTGGATTAAAAGTTCGAGGTCCCTTGAGCGATAAGTGTTTGGTAGCCAACCATACTTGATCCCCAATTTGGTACGGAGGCGCCTCCTTTCGATGTAGATCCGCATTCTTTTTGTATTTCTCTTTCGCATGTTGCAAATGTGCAGTTGCATCCTTGAAGGCTTGAGTTATCGTAGAATGCAAATGATCCACTGCGGGCATTTCAAGGCTCGAAGGTGAGTCCAAGTCTGAAGTACGAGGGTGATATCCATATAGGGTAAAAAAGGGGCTTTGACCCGTTCCAGAGTGTATCGAGTTATTATAAGCATATCCAGCCACCCACAGAATATCCTTCCAATTACCCTCCGATTGGTGCAACATACATCGTAGAATATGTTCAAGGGTCTGGTTCGTTCTCTCCGTCTGACCATCGGTCTGTGGGTGGTGGCTGGTCGAGAGTCTTACGTCGATTTGTGCCAGCTGACAACACTTTTTCCAAAAATGAGAAATAAACTGGCTTCCCCGATCGGAGACTAGTATGGACGGGAATCCATGCAAACGGATGATATTCTCGAGGAATTCCTTGGCAAGAACAAAGGCTGAAGGTAATCCTTTCAACGGAATAAAGTGGGCCATTTTGGAAAATAAATCCACCACGACCAGAATAGTATTGTAACCATTACAAGAGGGCAGGTCAGTGATAAAATCTAGTGACAGGGTGTGCCAAGGTGCTGGTGGAATGTCTAAGGGCTGAAGAAGACCGACAGGTCTTGTCTTTTGACCTTTGTTTTGGGCACAAACTCCACAGGACATCACGAAAGATTTAATATCCTTTCGCCAGGAAGGCCACCAGAATTGTCGTCTAACCTTTTCCTCAGTTTTGGCAATGCCAGGATGTCCTTCCATCAGGGTGTCATGATGACGGGAAATAACCAGTTCTTGCAATTCCTTTTCTGGCAAAAATAAGCGTCCTTGGAAGTAAGGTAAGCCATCCTTGACTGAAAAGTTAGACCCCTTTTTGATCCAATCCTGCAAGGCTGAAGAGTCCAGGACTTGTTTTACTCGTGCTTGAATGTCTTCAAGGGTTTGTAAAGTGGTTATTCCCAAAATTCTTTGTTCGGGAATTATCGGCACAGGTTCTGAGTTTGTGTCTATTTCTTCCATTCCAATTCGGGATAGAGCGTCCGCCTTACCATTCTTAGAACCGGGGCGGTAGGTGATTACAAAATCGAACTCAGCAAAGAACAAAGCCCATCGGAGCTGTCGAGACGATTGGGCCTTGGCAGTTTTTAAATATTGTAAATTTCGGTGATCAGTGATCACGGTGATGGTATGCCGGGCGCCGAGGAGATAATGCCGCCAAGCCTTAAAGGCGGACTTAATGGCTAATAGTTCCTTATCGGTAATCGCATAATTTATCTCCGGCGGTGACAACTTTCTGGACCAAAATGCTACGGGGTGCAGTTGGTTGGTTTCAGGGTCTCTCTGAGACAGGACAGCTCCCATGGCTAATCTGGAAACGTCGGTTTCGACTATATATGGGAGATCAGGACGCGGGTGCTTCAAAATAGGTGCGGACGTGAACTTAGCTTTCAACTCCTGAAAGGCCTGTTCGGCTTCCTCGGTCCATTCAAAACGTTTATTTTTTCGCAAGAGTGCAGTGATGGGTTGCACCACACGTGAAAACTCTGGGATAAACCTGCGATAAAAGTTGGCAAAACCAAGCATGCTTTGGACACCTTTCACTGAACTAGGTGATGGCCATTTGAGGATGGCATCCACTTTCCGTGAATCCATTCGGACCCCTTTAGGTGTCAGGATGAATCCGAGAAACTCAACCTCGGTGGTATGGAAAACACATTTTTCCAGCTTGGCAAACAGTTTGTGCTGGCGCAGTTTCTCTAGGACGGCCCTGACATGTTTTCTGTGATCAGATTCCGAAGAGGAGTACACAAGAATGTCATCGATATACACGATAACACAGACATCGATGAGTTCCCGAAGGACATCATTCATGAACAATTGGAAGGCAGCAGGCGCGTTGCACAACCCGAAAGGCATCACCTGGTATTCGAATAGTCCATATTTTGTACAGAAGGCCGTTTTCCATTCGTCGCCTTCTTTTACTCGTACCAGATGATAAGCCCCCCGGAGATCTAACTTGGTGTATACACAAGCGTCCTTCACCTGGTCAAGGAGTTCAGGGATCAGAGGCAGAGGGTAACGATTTTTAACAGTTATCTGGTTCAATGCGCGGTAATCGATACAAGTCCTAAGGTCGCCCTCTTTTTTAGGCACGAAGAACAAAGCTGAAGATGCCGGGGACTTTGACGGGCGAATGAAACCATTGGCGAGGTATTGATCTAAATATTGTCTCAAATGCAGATTCTCAGGTTCAGTAAGGGCATAAATCCTGCTACAAGGGGGTTGTGCACCGGGCACCAGATCGATTTGGCAATCGTACGATCTGTGGGGAGGTAACGTGTTGGCCTGTTCCTTTTGGAAGACGTCCTGAAAGTCTAGGTACTCTGGAGGTAGTTGCATGGGGACAGAGGTTACTGATGCTAGATTAATCTTTGGATTTTCTGGGTAGCAGGTTTGTGCACAATCCGGGAAGGTTATTCTCTTCGCTCGCCAATCAATTCGAGGATTATGTGTCTCTAACCAAGGGACTCCGAGAATAAGCTGAAACTGTGGAGCCTTAATCACATCAAACACAACTGCCTCCCGATGGCCATCCGGACCTTCAAGTGTCACCTCAGCTGTGGAATGTGTTACCGGTCCAGAGGCAATTTCGGTTCCATCTACAGTGGTGATGACATCTTTGCTGGTTTTAGGATGCAGAGGGAGGTTTATCCTAGAGACCAATTCTCGATCCACATAGTTTCCTATAGCCCCGCTATCGATGTATGCCTTTATAGCATGCAACCGTTTTGGCTGTTCCAGATCTATGAGGACCATTGGCACAATGAAATGCGAGGTCTGAGAGTTAGTTTTCAAGCTCGGCAAGCGGACCCCTACACTTGCCGGGGGTGGTCGTTTCCTGATACAGAGTTTCCATGGATTTTATCAGCGGCTCCTACCACCTTCTTGGGCGGCTTAACCGGGCAATATCGTAGAAAGTGTCCTGAGGACCCACAATAAAGGCATAATTGCATCTGTCGTCTTCTTTCCCGTTCTTTTTGAGTTAGGGGTCCTTTAACTCCTCCGATTTGCATAGACTCCGAGGCATCAGCCCCCTTGGGGTTAGCGTGTGTTTTGGCCCACACCCGGGTTTCAAACTTGGACCGATCTGCTTTTCTGTTTTGCAGCCTGTGATCCAACTGGAACACTAAGTCTATATATTCAGTGCATTCTTTGGGCGGATTTACAACTTGTGCCAGGACATCTTTAAGTTCTCCGCGTAGACCTCGATAGAATAACGTGATTCTTTTATCCTCTGGCCAACCAGTTTCCACAATTAGTCTATTGAAGGTTGCAATGTAGGATAGAAGGTCTTGATTGCCCTGTCGCAGAGATAGAAGTTTGTCATCCAGAGCCTGTCCCTGGGAATGTCGAGCAAATAACCTTTCCATGCTTGTTTGAAATCCTTGAAAATCACGAAGAATCGGGTCATCTTGAGTTACCAGTGGGACTGACCAATCGGCAGCACAGCCGCTGAGATATGACAACACAAAGGCTACCTTGGTCTGATCATTAGGGAAGGCCCCGGGTCTGCATAGGAAGTGCAAACGACACTGATTCATGAATACGGCGAATCGTTTGGGGTCCCCAGCAAAGCGTTCGGGTGGGGCCAGCAGCATGTTTGCAGGTAGATTAATCAGCACAGGGTTACTGGAAACCACAGGAGTGGGGTTCCCCCCGGAACCGGGTAAAGGAGTTTGTCCAGCTTGACCTTGCAAAAGCTGTCTAGCCAGGTCATCAGTCCTTTCCCTTGTTACAATCACTTCTCTTCTGAGGGCATTAGTCTCTTGACGAGCGGCGTGTACCTCGGCCAGTAATTCCCCCAGTAGTTGGGCCAGTTGGTCAGTCTCAGAAGTTTCCATAGCGCCTGGGTGGGAATTTGTAGGGAGGCTTCGCATTCTGTAACACCCACCTGGTTCCCACGGGGGCGCTGATCTAGTTTGGATTACTGCGGCCTCTTCTAGCGTGATGCACAGGACCCGGAACACCGATTGGACAGGACCTCCAAATCGTGCTTCCTTGGCCCGTAGGAATATCCTTCTGCAGATGAGAAAGGGGATTAACAGTCTGCAGAATGGTGTGCTAGCTCCCCCCTTCCCCCCTCCGTTCCTCTCCAAACCCGGTTTAAGCTCACCTTATGGTTTGGAAGGTTGAACTCTCCATCCTGCTTCTGGTGCAGGGGCGCGCGTTCGTCCAGTTACTTCACTGGTTTTCAGAATGGCGCTGGCAAAATCCACTTGACTTTCCTGAGCGATGTGCCGTAAGTATGAAAGTTCAAAGTTCAAGTGAGGCCCCCTTTATGCTGTCTTTCTCACCTGTGATCTGTCCTTTATTTCAGGTGCAGAATGAAGGCGATGCGTCGAGGGGTTAACCTGCCGAGGTGAGTAGTAATGAGGGCGATCCCTCTAGATGTCCTTATCATTCCTCTGAAATGTCTCTAGTCCTTTCCCCATAGGGGCCGGGGTACGGTACCTGCCAACAGGGCGGCGCCGACCCGAAATGTGTAAGAAAAGCCGGTAAGTATTATGGCTGTTAATCAGGCTTTCCTTCTGTGTGTCCTTCTGCTCACCTTTTGTTTCTTCCTCTCTCCCCTAGGTGCAGAGATGTGGCATCCGATGTTGACAGCCGCGATGGAGCCGGGAGATGTCTCGAGGACAGGACAGGTGAGTGAATCGTGGCGCTGCAGCGAGCAACGCGATGCTTTTAAATTGAAGTCTTCCTTCAGGGATGCTGGCGAGAAGATTCCGGATGCAGGTAAGAAGCTTGAAATAATCCTTGGTTTTCACCTTTCTCTTCTCTTCCTTCCTTGCAGGTCTTCCAGGTTCAAGACGGGCGTGGCTGTAGTCCAGGAGAAGACACGGTGAGCGTTAAGCTGCAGGAAGCAGAACAACGCGAAGCATGAGCTGCTGTCTGGGCGTGGCTTAAATAGCCTCCAAAGAAGTCCCAGGTATGTATCCTTCCCCAACTAGGTATGTATCCTTCCCTGGCCACGCCCGAGTGAAAAAATAGTCCCTATGAAAAAATAGTCCCTTTCAGGTCTCAGGGAGGCCTGAAGCGTGCAGCATGGTCTGCAATAGGTAAGTGCACAAAACACCTCCCTTTATGAGCCTGGCGCCTATGGCGCCAGGACTGATGTCCAACATGAGCCTGGCGCTAAAGGCGCCAGGACTGAGTCCAAAGAGTCCCTATAAGGGGCAGCTGGGCTTTTACCCGAGGGCATGATGCCTGCTTCCGGGGGTGCTGGGCCTGGCCTGATGCTCTGGGGGTAGGCATCATGACAGAACGGCGCACTTTAGTAAGACCGTCTTCTCCTTGACAGGAGACCACACAGCCATGGCTTTCCATGCTTGAAAACAGATTATCTGGATCTTGGGAGACTCATGGATACATTGTTTAAAAGGTGCATGCAGAAATCTGCAGTTGATCAACAGATCTCGGTTTTCCTGATGTGGAAGTGCACTGTCACGGCATGCGTGGCATGAGGTGGCTGTACTTGGTACCTCTCTGTGTTACTTTACTGACAGAGCGTCCTCCAGATATACTTATCATTCATTGCGGAGGAAACAGTCTAGGCCATGTCTCTGGAATTTCTTTGCAATTTGCAATGAAGGAAGGACTTGCGAAGCTAATGGACATGTTTCCAAATCGTCAAATACTTTTTCCCCGTATTGCACAAAGACAAATATGGCTGCGTTCTTCTGCTTTTGGTCCACAAATGGAGAAAGCGAGATGCAATGTGAATAAGGCTGTTTGTGCCTTTTTAAGAGATGTTGGCATGTCCTCCTTCCACAATGAAAACATTTTGTTTCTAAGCTCTTTCATTTTCTGCAGAGATGGAGTCCACCTCACATATGCTGCCAATCAGATTTTTCTTCGTAATGTACAAAATGCATTGCGCCCTCTTTTGAATTCACACTACCCTATCTGACAATCCGTTTTCTCCAATCCACAGTTTTTGACCCACACAACACACCACCGAAAGGCTCTTTTCAGAGCCACCACTTACTCCCAGCGTACACTTTGTTGTGTTTGCTCCGCTTGCACCCTCCCTTTTTTCCCCTACGAAACTCTGCGGGGGTCTACGACCGTCACTTCATAGTTCTATCTTAAAACTGAGAAAGGCGGCGCTGAAAAGAGCCTTTTCTGTAATTTTTGTCTTTTCATGTTACTTGCTTCACAACACACGACACACTAGGAGAAGAGGCCAAAGGAGGGTAAGGAAGGGACACCAGCCACGGGGATAAGAAAGGGCAAGTGAACAGAGAAAGATATAGGTGAGCTTCATTTAGGTAAGGATCAGATCTTCTGGTGCTCTGTGACCGTAGCCTCAAAAGCACTTCGAAAACTCTCCCCCCTGCAGAGTGCTGCATCACAATACGTACACACTTTTGTCACCTTTGAAAGGTAAGGGTCAACAGCATTGCGAATGGCTTGTGAGGCAGCTGGAAGGAGGTGCTCCCCTACAGGAGTCTCTCTTGTGGTGGGAGGATCGGACACGGAAGATGCTGTGGAGGAACTCAATCGACTACGCTCTTCACATAGCACCACCTTGCGAATGTCCGCAGTGTGGAACGAAGTGAGGTGTTGCTTCATGGTTGTCGTACCAAAGCTGTACGAACCAAGTTTCCCGCGACTCAGCACCACCTCGCACTGGTTACACTTCACCAGATTTGCACGTGCTTTTGGTACGTTCCCATAAACGGAAAACAACCGTCACACCCACGACTCCCGGCGAGTGCTCCTAGCACCGAGTTCCTCCACTTCATTCTCTTCCTCCTTTTCTTCCTCACTCTCTACATCCTCACTCCCTTCCTGGGCAAGCTCCTGGAGAAACTGGCCATCTCCCAGCTTAACCTCCACGCTGAATCTGTTGGTAGTCTTCATGACCATCAATCTGGCTTCAGAGCTGCCAGAAGCACGGAAACTGCTCTCCTGAACATCCGTGAGGAATTGCTCTCGAACCTCGATTCCAACACTCCGTGTGTTCTCATTCTACTCGATCTCTCCTCTGCCTTTGACACTGTCAACCATGCCATCCTGCTCAACCGTCTCCGTGATAACCTGGGTATCACTGGTCAGGCTCTGGCGTGGCTGATCTCTTTCCTTTCCAATCGACCCTCCCAGGTCCAACTGGGGTCCTTCCTCTCTGACATCTTTTTCTCCTCCTGTGGTGTTCCCCAGGGATCTAACCTCTATCCCTGGCTTTTCAACCAGTATCTGGCACTCCTTGCCCTCCGCATCGCCGCTCTCTGCCCCAACTTCCAGTGCTATGCGGACGATACCCAGCTCATTTTCAGGCTACCCTCGGCCTCCTCCTCTCCTTCCCTCATCTCTGACTGTCTGTCTGCTATCCAGGAATGGTGTGCCGCCAATGACCTTTGCCTTAATGCTAGTAAGACTGAGATTCTACTTATCGGCACACCCACTCCCTCCTTCCCTGCAGCTCTCTGGCCGGCCTCCCTTGGCCCCCTTCCTGCTCCTACCTGCAAGGCAAAAAACCTCGGGGTCATCTTCGACTCCACACTCTCCTTCTCTCCTCATATATCAGACGTCTCTAAGAAGTCACACTACTAGCTGCACCTCCTCAGAGGTATTCTTCCCTTCCTCTCCTTCCCCCAGAAGCTCACTGTCTCCCGAGCCCTGGTTCTCTCAAAGCTGGACTACTGTAACAGCCTCTATCTTAATCTGCCTGCCTCCACTCTCCGCCCTCTGCAACTCATCCAGAACAGAACTGCGAGACTTGTCCTTGGCCTCATGCCCAGGGACCGTATCTCTCCAGGACTGAAATCTCTACACTGGCTCCCAGTGGCTGCGAGGATTAAGTTCAAAACCCTCTGTGTGAGGTAGTGAACCCTCCTGTGTGTATTGCCCCTTTAAGGGGATGTGTCCCTTCCCCTTACATTGCCCTTTTAAGAGGGGCCATGACTGCGTCATGGCCCAAGCTAATAAAAGGGAGCCCTGCAGGCACGTGCGATAGAACGGCTGCAGACTCCGTGGAAGGTTGGTCTGAGTCCGTGTCTCCTTTACTGATGTAGGCCGGAGGCCTACACGGGGCGGCACAGGCCTGCAGGCCCTGTTGCCATGGGACCCTCGTGCCAGGACGGTGGCAGAGGTCCGCATGGTCAGGAGCCTGGCAGGCTGTGTCCCCCACCCCGATGGCGCTGACGTCCCCTAGTGCCACGGGGCCTGCCGAATGGACATGGCAGGCCCCAAACTCCCACAGGCGCTGGGCCTGTTTGGTGCTGTGAGGAAGCAGCACCCCGGGGGCGCCTGCCGGATGGACATGGCAGGCGACCCCCAACAATGGCAACGAGGGCTGGAGCCCATAGCGGCGCCTGAGGTATGGAGGAGCTGGGGTGGCCCAGGGCCCTGGATGCGTGGGCCTGGGCCGTCTGGTGCCCCGGTTCGCAGTGCGGTGCTAGCCGCACGCAAGGAGAAGCGGCGTCGGCCGCCACATCGAGGAGATGGTGCTCCCCTCCCGTCGGAGGGAGGTGAGCGGCCCGCCCCCCCCGTTGAGGGCGGCATCCGCCGCATGGGGAGGAGGGTGAGCAGCCCCTCCCCACCCAGAGGCTGCACAACGTGGGGCGGCTCGGTGCACGCAGCACCAGCCGCAGTGGAAACTTGGAAGCGGCCTCGGGTGGAGAACACATTGCCTGCCCTACACGTGGCCTCAACACCATGCCGATAGTGTCCCCTATGGTATCGTCTGATGACCAGGGAGAAAGTGGCCCTGACTACCTGCCAACGATTACACCCTGGCTTCTTGCCACTAACTTCCCCGCAGGTCATCCTGTCGAAGGACCAGGCCAACGTGGGCTTGGGGGGGTACCTACCGGCCCCCTGAATTCAACATGTAGCTGTGATCTGACCCACGAACATGGGCGTCTCTGTCACCCGCCGCAAGGGTCAAGTAAGGGTTGCAGCTCCCCCGGAGTGCTTGTGCGCCCTCACGTGCCACTGGAGGACAGCACGTCGCGGACTGGAGGGCCATTGCCAAGGAGGGGGGTGAGTAATGTCCCACTGTCCATACCCCGTAAGCAGGACGTCGAGCAGCCTGAGCGCCCAGTGAGCTGCGCCTCGCTGCACTGCCCTAAAGTCAAAGGACTAGGCCGATGTGGCCCCTGGCGCGTGCCAGGTGCGGCTTTGGTGGTAGTTGAACTGCACCATCAATTGACCTGGATCCTGTGAGGAGATTCCTGCACAGACGGCCCTCAACATCAAGGGACCTGGACTGGGGGGAGTAGTGACTCCTGCACAGACTGCCCACACCATCAAGGGCCTATGCCGATGTGGCCCCTGGCATCACCCGCCAGGTGTGGCTTTGCCGGTTTTGAACTGTACCATCAACGGACCTGGTTCTGGGGAAGTGACTCCGGAGTGGACACTGAGAACAGTTGGACTGGTCTTCTGCAGTCCTGCCGTTGCTTAAAGTGGACTCAGTAAACATGCATCTTGATGGGGGAATCTGCATGGCATTTACAGGCTGAAAGTGGTCTCAATAAAGGACAGTGATATGAAGCTGTGCTCCTGCAGTTAGTGGGGGTGCTCTATATGGTACCAGTGGTGGTCCGTGAGCGTCATGCAGTGGTGGCTGGTCCGTAACCCAGGTTAATAAAGGGTTGTAGCGTGCGGTCCAAATGCCAACCATCCACCAGGGACGTACCCCTGTGACCGTCACCTGAGGGTAATGGGTTGGTAGGTGATGTGTATATAAGAATGTGAGACCATATGGGTGTCATGAGCATATCCTGTGGGTAGCTCGTCCCCTGACTTTGAAGTTGTAGTGTTCTGTAACGGGAGAGGGGAAAATCAGTTACAGTGTTATATAGTTTGTTTGGTTTTATGGAAAAGGAGGGATGTGAGGTGGTGAACCCTCCTGTGTGTATTGCCCCTTTAAGGGGATGTGTCCCTTCCCCTTACATTGCCCAAGCTAATAAAAGGGAGCCTTGCAGGCAAGTGCGATAGAACGGCTGCAGACTCTGTGGAAGGTTCCGTGGTCTGAGTCCGTGTCTCCTTTACTGATGTAGGCCGGAGGCCTACACGGGGCGGCACAGGCCTGCAGGCCCTGTTGCCATGGGACCCTCGTGCCAGGACGGTGGCAGAGGTCCGCATGGTCAGGAGCCTGGCAGGCTGTGTCCCCCACCCCGATGGCGCTGACGTCCCCTAGTGCCACGGGGCCTGCCGGATGGACATGGCAGGCCCCAAACTCCCACAGGCGCTGGGCCTGTTTGGTGCTGTGAGGAAGCAGCACCCCGGGGGCGCCTGCCGGATGGACATGGCAGGCGACCCCCAACACTCTGCATTGTCCACAAGGCCTTCTGGGGCCTGGGGCCCAAATACCTTCAACTCTCTCTTCCTAAATATCTTCCTTCCCGAGCCCTTCGCTCATCCGTCTCCAACTCCCTCAGGGTCAGCCGCTTCTCGAAGCAACGAGCTGGGGGTAGATCTCTCTCTGTAGCAGGGGCCTCCCTCTGGAACAGCCTTCCTGCCTCCCTGAAACTTGAGGAGAACCACCTCCGGTACCGGAAGCACATCAAAACCTTCCTCTTTGCTTCTGCTTTCTCTCTCCCTCTCCCCTGCTGAACAGCTTTAATTCTTCACTGAATCTGTTCTGAATCTGCAACTGGGCCACTCTCAGTGACCTCGGTCCAGGGCCCAGTCACTCTCCACTTGCACTGCCTCCCTGGCACCCCCCTGCACTGCGGGACTGTCACTGTATCCTTACAGCCCCCCCTTCCCAGCACTTGTTCTGCATCTACCTTGCACTTGCCACCAGCTGGCCTTATTTATTATTTTTTACGCTACTTACCTTGTACTGTACTCCCCCCCCCCTTCCCCTTGCACTTTTCCCTTCCCCCCACCCCTGCACTTGCGCGATCTGAATGACACCTGGCCTAGTAGGATCGTTGTCTGTCTTCCCCTTGTTCCCCCCCCCTGCCTCGTCGCGCCTTGAAACACTTGTGTATAGGCGCGTTACAAATGCCATATCATGTCATATATCATATCATATATCTCTCTGCAGGCCCTTGAGGAGGTGGTGGTGGTGGCAGGTTTGGGGGTGGTGCAGAGGCTAATGAACCAACAGCAGCCATGGAAGCCATACCGATGAGTTTCCTTTTGGTCACTACAGCAGTAAAGGCAGTACACCTCAATCTGCTATAGCTAGAAGGACAATGAAGGTGCGCTCGGGGTGTGGCCATTTGTAGGGGTTGAGGGGTGCGCCTCGTGACCATCTTCATCACTGCAAAGTGGTACAAAACTTTTACACACTAAGTCCTCAGGTCAGCTATTATCTGGGATATGTGAAATTATATTTTTACACTCTACAATACTTTGCCTTGTGTCTACAAGTTCTTTTGGACTGTTGCGGAAGCACACAAACTGCGCAAATTAGTCCACACGCTCAGCGTGGGTGCGGTCACATGATGACGTCCTGAACACATCCGCGCCAGAAATGGGAGTCCGCTTGACAGCAAATGCAGAGTACCAAACGTGAGCATGCGCGCAAGTTTCCTACGGACAGTGTTCGGGTTCTCAAACTAATTCAAAGTGCGACACAAGCGAGACAGACAGTTAGGGGCAGGCTCGATGTTCGCTATACTTACGGTTGCACTGCGCATGTGCATACATGATATGTTCACTGTACGGACAGTTCCAGTGTCCTTAGGACAACTCCATTTTGTTTGCCTACGAACTTGCCGGCCACTGCCCCTATCCTACGGACGCCACCATTTTGGCTGCGCCCGATACGGACAGGTATACTGTCCTTCACACACTCCCAGCCATCCCGGACAACTGGTGTGTTCTACGAACATGTTTCATCACGTTTACAAGCGGTACGGCGAGGTATAATGTCCTTAGGACGCTCCTTTCTGTTTATGTACACACAACTTCAACAGATGGTGCGGTCAAACATCAAGTCCATCTTACTTGACATTAGTAAGGGTAGGTGTACTGCCTTTACAGCACCCACCTTCCATTCCTTACGGACAGGTTGAACAGGCGCGCTGTTCGTGAACATTTTAAGTCTTTTTTAAAAAACATTTTTTACTCACACTCTTTCACTACAACTACTGTATAAAAACATTCCAAACACACACACACACACACTTCAATCCAAAGAAATAGTGGGAGAAGCGGACACTGATGCAAATATGGGGGAATTAGGATTCAACACGGGCTGGTTATGAGGAGAAGATTTGTGAGGGGAAGAAGGGATGGATATTTTGTCAAAATGTCTATTTTCCTTCTCAGGGTTTGGGGAAGGTTCACTACGGAATGGAGAAGTGGGGCAGGTACAGGTGGGGCAATGGTAACAAACTTTTCCTCTCACACAGTCCTCCACAAACTCCCGTAAACTTTTAAAATTCTCGTTCAATATGTCAATTTTCTGCTCAATCCTTTCTATCCTATCTTCTTCTGTCTCGTTTGTTGACCTTACTTCTTTTCTTTCCTGGTCTGTTAAAAAAAATATACATATGTTAAATGCCTATAAAATACTGGTCATTATTTTGCATATGCAGAGCAATGTGTACCATTATTGTCGCTGTCTTCAGTCATTTCCCCATGCGGAAAATGCTCCTCCAGCCACTCCAAAGTACTAGCCATTTCTGAGTCAAAACAACAGAAAGAAATTATTATTTCTACACCACATACCAACAAAAAAAACACACATACAAAACAAATGCCCTCCACTCACTCTTTTCCTGTAATTTCCCTTCGTCCTACTGTGTCCGTCCACTGTCGTTCCAGGCTGCCGAGTTTCTGTGAGGTGATTACCATGGAGGCATCCTTTTTTTTGATGGTACCATCCATTTCATTCTACATGGTTATTAAATGTGTCCTTTTCTTTTCACATCTTCAGGTTTCCATATTTACTTGTTACTACTTATAATATATTTATGTCCTTCTTCTACATGGTACACTTTTTGTGTAAGACAATAGTACATTTTCACATATCCCCGCCTCTTTGGGTAATGTTGATCCTGTCCGCCCCCGTCCGCAAACAGGCGCTCAGTCCGTCCCTTTCTATTATCAATAGGGAGGGGGTTCTATATGTTCTACGTTAAATGTATATCAAGTACGTAGATTATACTACATATCTCCCAAAATCACATCATCACAGTGTATATTCCACACAACACCTTCATTGGCACACTGTCATGATTAAGTTCCCCTTCCACAAATCTGTACAATTCACTACAAAAAAACGTTGTTAAGGGGAGGTTATGGTTAAGTTGCCCTCCAAAAAACCTGTAAAATTCACTACAAAAAAAAACTTTGTTGAGGGGACGTTATGGTTAAGTTGCCCTCCCAAAAATCTGTAAAATTCACCACAAAAAAAACTTTATTGAGTGGACGTTATGGTTAAGTTGCCATACCAAAAACCTGTGCAGTTCACTAAAAAAATAATTTCAACCTTCCCTTTATGGTTCACATTAAAACTGAAAAACCCCTGAAATTCGACAGTTATGGTAACCTAAGCCCCCAAACCTGCCACCACCCCTGTGCACTGCTAACACTAACACCCAGACCATGAAAGATGTCATCTCAAATGTCACTGATGACATCACTGACGACATCCCATGTTTAGTCCCTTTGTTTTTGTTCCCTCCCATATATATATATATGTACATTCAGTAAAAAAACTTTGTTGAAGGAATGTTATACTTCACAGTGAAACCAAAAAACACTGCTCATTCCCCCATTATGGTAAGCTAAGCAACCATAACTCGCACCATCTACGCGCATTGCTAAGACTAACACCCAGGACATCAAAGATGACATCACAAACATCATTGATGACATCACTGATGACATTACATGTGAAAAGAATGTTGATAAAAAGTCCCTACCTACAAGGGGTTCTTTCTATTTTGTTGGTAGCAAGATGTCAGGGGTGATTGTGTAATGTTAAACATGTAATAACTAGCTAATAAATCATGACTTAATACACACTTGTGCTAGTACAAACAATACATACGAAGACCCAATGCATATAAATGAGAAGCACATAAAGGGAAACAGAATTAAGGAAGAAAGAAACAGCATCATCAGAATGTTCATCTTCCTGTAAACAAATTAATTATGTGTTTGATGCCTGCTATTGCCCCGTGCGTGTGAATCATGAGCTCATATTAGACCCTAAGGAAAGTACTTTAAGAACATACCACAAGGTCATCAATGATATTTGTGATGTCATCTTTGATGTCCTGGGTGTTAGTCTTAGCAGTGCACGGTGGTGGTGCGAGTTATGGTTGCTTAGCTTACCATAACTGGCGAATTTCAAGGGTTTTTCGGTTTTACTTGGAACCATAACTTCCCTTTAACAAAGTTTTTTCACTGAATTTCATAGGTTTTTAGTAGCGCAACTTAACCATAATGTCCCTTTAAAAAAGTTTTTTCACTGAATTTCATAGGTTTTTAGTAGTGCAACTTAACCATAACGTCCCTTTAACAAAGTTTTTTCATTGAATTTCATAGGTTTTTATTAGTGCAACTTAACCATAACGTCCCTTTAACAAAGTGTTTTCATTGAATTTCATAGGTTTTTATTAGTGCAACTTAACCATAACGTCCCTTTAACACATTTTTTTTAAACTGAATTTCATAGGTTTTTGTTAGTGCAACGTAACCATAACGTCATTTTCAATAGATGAAGACCACTAGCATCCTAAAGATGGCCACCATGGAAAGGGAAGGCGGAGTTTATAAAGAGAACACAACAGGGCATCAGCGGGGGCGTGGGGAACAAGAGGTCAACAAGGGGCATCATAGGAGGGGGGACAAGAGGAAGACACAGGGCTTGAGCGGGGGGAACAGGAGGAAGACACGGGGCATGAGCGGGGGGTGGGGGGAACAGGAAAGAGACACAGGGCATGAGTGGGGGTGGGGGGACAGGAGGGAGACACAGGGCATGAGGGGGGGGTGGGGGAGTACACGAGGGAGACATGGGGCAAGACCAGGGGGTGGAGGGTACACGAGGGAGACACGGGGCATGACCGGGGGGTGGGGGGAACAGGAGGGAGACACGGGGCATGAGCAGGGGTGGGGGGGAGCAGGGCCGACACAGGGCATGAGCGGGGGGTGGGGGGGACAGGAGGGAAACACGGGGCATGAGTGGGGGGTGGGGGGTAGAGGAGGGAGGCACGGGGCATGAGCGGGGGTGGGGGGACAGGAGGGAGACACGGGGCATGAGTGGGGGATGGGGGGGGTAAAGGAGGGAGACACGGGGCATGAGCGGGGGGTGGGGGAACAGGAGGGAGACACGGGGCATGAGCGGGGTGGGGGGGAAAAGGAGGGAGACACGGGGCATGAGCGGGGGTTGGGGTGAACAGGGGAGAGACACAGGGCATGGGCGGGGGTGGGGGGAACAGGGGAGACACAGGGCATGAGCGGGGGGTGGGGGAGCAGGGGAGAGACATGGGACATGTGCAGGGATGGGGGGAACAGGGCAGACACGGGGCATGAGCGGGGGTGGGGGGTAACACGAGGGAGAAACGGGGCATGAGCGGGGGGTGGGGGGAACACAAGGGAGACACGGGGCATGAGCAGGGGATGGGGGGTACAGGAGGGAGACACAGGGCATGAGCGGAGGATGGGGGAACAGGGCAGACACAGGGCATGAGGGGGGTGGGGGGTAACATGAGGGAGACACGGGGCATGAGTGGGGTAGGGGGTACAGGAGGGAGACACGGGGCATGAGCGGGGGGTGGGGGAACAGGAGGGAGACACGGGGCATGAGCGGGGTGGGGGGGAAAAGGAGGGAGACACGGGGCATGAGCGGGGGGTGGGGGGAACAGGGCAGATACGGGGCATGAGACGGGGGGTGGGGGGGAAGAAGGGAGACACGGGGCATGAGCGGGGGGTGGGGGAACAGGGGAGACACAGGGCATGAGCGGGGGTGGGTGGAAAAGGAGGGAGGCAGACACGGGGCATGAGCGGGGGGCGAGGGGGACAGGAGGGAGACACGGGGCATGAGCAGGGGGTGGGGGACAGGAGGGAGACACGGGGCATGAGCAGAGGGTGGGGATACAGGAGGAGACACGGAGCATGAGCGGGGGTGCGGGGTACAGGAGGGAGACACGGGGCATGAGTAGGGGGTGGGGGGTAAAGGAGGGAGACATGGGGCATGAGCGGGGGATGGGGGTACAGGAGGGAGACACGGGGCATGAGTGGGGAGTGGAGGGTACAGGAGTGAGACACGGGGCATGAGTGGGGAGGTGGGGAACAGGGCAGACACGGGGCATGAACAGGGGGTGGGAGGAAGAAGAGAGACACGGGGCATGAGCGGGGGATGGGGGGAAAGAAGGGAGATACGGGGCATGAGCGGGGGGAAGAAGGGAGACACGGGGCATGAGCGGGGGCTGGGGGGAAAGAAGGGAGACACGGGGCATGAGCGGGGGGTGGGGGGAAGAAGGAGACACGGGGCATGAGCGGGGGGTGGGGGGAAAGAAGGGAGACATGGGGCATGAGCCGGGGGTGGGGGGGAAAGAAGGGAGACATGGGGCATGAGCGGGGGTGGGGGGAAAGAAGGGAGACACGGGGCATGAGCGGGGGGTGGGGAGGGAAAGAAGGGAGACATGGGGCATGAGTGGGGGTGGGGGCAAGAAGGGAGACACGGGGCATGAGCGGGGGAAAGAAGGGAGACACGGGCCATGAGCGGGGGGTGGGGGGAAGAAGGGAGACACGGGGCATGAGCAGGGGGTGTGGGGGGAAAGAAGGGAGACACGGGGCATGAGCGGGGGGTGGGGGGAGAGAAGGGAGATACGGGGCATGAGCGGGGGTAGGGGGGAAAGAAGGGAGACATGGTGCATGAGCGGGGGGTGGGGGGGATAGAAGGGAGACACGGGGCATGAGCGGGGGTGGGGGGAAAGAAGGGAGACACGAGGTATGAGCGGGGGGTGGGGGGAAAGAAGGGAGACACATGGCATGGCGGGGGCGGGGGGAAAGAAGGGAGACACAGGGCATGAGCAGAGGGTGGGGGGAAGAAGGAAGACACGGGGCATGAGCTGGGGGTGGGGGGAAAGAAGGGAGACACGGGGCATGAGCAGGGGGTGGGGGGGAAGAAGGGAGACACGGGGCATGAGTGGGTGGTGGGGGGTAAAGAAGGAAGACATGGGGAATGAGCGGGGGTGGGGAGGGAAAGAAGGGAGACACGGGGCATGAGCGGGGGCGTGGGGGGGTGGAAAGAAGGGGGACACGGGGCATGAGCGGGGGTAGGGGGGAAAGAAGGGAGACATGGGGCATGAGCGGGGGGTGGGGTGGATAGAAGGGAGAGACGGGGCATGAGCGGGGGTGGGGGGAAAGAAGGGAGACACGAGGCATGAGCGGGGGTGGGGGGAAAGATGGGAGACAGATGGCATGGCGGGGGTGGGGGGAAGAAGGGAGACACAGGGCATGAGCGGGGGGTGGGGGGAAGAAGGGAGACACGTGCCATGAGCGGGGGGTGGGGGGAAAGAAGGGAGACACGGGGCATGAGCGGGGGGTGGGGGGGAAGAAGGGAGACACGGGGCATGAGCGGGTGGTGGGGGGTAAAGAAGGGAGACACGGGGAATGAGCGGGGGTGGGGAGGGAAAGAAGGGAGACACGGGGCATGAGCGGGGGGTGGGGGGGTGGAAAGAAGGGAGACACGGGGCATGAGCGGGTGGTTGGGGGGAAAGAAGGGAGACACGGGGCATGAGCGGGGGGTGGAGGTGAACAGGGAAGACACGGGCCAGGAGTGGGGGGGTGGGGGGAAAAGGAGGGAGATAGACACGGAGTATGAGCGTGGGTGGGAGTGAACAGGGGAGACACGGGGCATGAGCGGGGGGTGGGGGGAAACACGAGGGAGACACGGGGCATGAGTGGGGGGTGGGGGGTAACACGACAGAGACACGGGGCATGAGCGGGGGCTGGGGGGAACAGGGCAGACACGGGTCATGAGCGGGGGTGGGGGACACGGTGCATGAGCGGGGGGTGGGAGGGTACACAAGGGAGAGAGACACGGGGCATGATCGGGGGGTGGGGGGTACACGAGGGAGGCACGGGGCATAAACGGGGGTGGGGGGAACAGGAGAGAGACACGGGGCATGAACGGGGGGTGGGGGGTAACACGAGGGATACACTGGGCATGAGCGGGGGGTGGGGGGAACAGGGCAGACACGGGGCATGAGCGGGGGATGGGGGTAACACAAGGGAGACACGGGGCATGAGCGGGGGTTGGAGGGAACACGAGGGAGCCACAGGGCATGAGCGGGGGGTGGGGGGTACAGGAGGGAGACATGGAGCATGAGCGGGGGTGGGTGGAACAGGGAAGACACGGGGCATGAGCGGGGGGGAGAGAAATAAGGGAGACACGGGGCATGAGCGGGGGGCGGAGGGGGGACAGGGGAGACACAGGGCATGAGGGGGGTGGGGGTGAACAGGGGAGACACGGGGCATGAGCGGGGGGTGGGGAGGACAGGAGGGAGACACAGGGCATGAGCGGGGGGTACAGTAGGGAGACACGGGGCATGAGCGGGGGGTACAGGAGGGAGACACGGGGCATGAGCGGGGGGTGGAGGGGAAGGGGGGAAAGAAGGGAGACACGGGGCATGAGCGGGGGGTAGAGGGGGGAAAGAAGGGAGACACGGGGCATGAGCAGGGGGTGGGGAGGGTAAAGAAGGGAGACACGGGGCATGAGCAGGGGGTGGGGGGGAAGGAAGGGAGACACCGGGCATGAGCGTGGGGCGGGGGAAGAAGGGAGACATGGGGCATGAGCGGGGGTGGGGGGAAGAAGGGAGACACTGGGCATGAGCGGGGGGTGGGGGGAAAGAAGGGAGACACGGGGCATGAGCGGGGGGTGGGGGTTAAGAAGGGAGACACGGGGCATGAGCAGGGGTTGGGAGGGAAAAGAAGGGAGACACGGGGCATGAGCAGGGGGTGGGGGAAGAAGGGGACACGGGGCATGAGCGGGGGAAAGAAGGGAGACACGGGGCATGAGCGGGGGGTGGGGTGGATAGAAGGGAGAGACGGGGCATGAGCGGGGGTGGGGGGAAAGAAGGGAGACACGAGGCATGAGCGGGGGTGGGGGGAAAGATGGGAGACAGATGGCATGGCGGGGGTGGGGGGAAGAAGGGAGACACAGGGCATGAGCGGGGGGTGGGGGGAAGAAGGGAGACACGTGCCATGAGCGGGGGGTGGGGGGAAAGAAGGGAGACACGGGGCATGAGCGGGGGTAGGGGGGAAAGAAGGGAGACATGGGGCATGAGCGGGGGGTGGGGTGGATAGAAGGGAGAGACGGGGCATGAGCGGGGGTGGGGGGAAAGAAGGGAGACACGAGGCATGAGCGGGGGTGGGGGGAAAGAAGGGAGACAGATGGCATGGCGGGGGTGGGGGGAAGAAGGGAGACACAGGGCATGAGCGGGGGATGGGGGGAAGAAGGGAGACACGTGCCATGAGCGGGGGGTGGGGGGAAAGAAGGGAGACACGGGGCATGAGCGGGGGGTGGGGGGGAAGAAGGGAGACACGGGGCATGAGCGGGTGGTGGGGGGTAAAGAAGGGAGACACAGGGAATGAGCGGGGGGTGGGGAGGGAAAGAAGGGAGACACAGGGCATGAGCGGGGGGTGGGGGGGTGGAAAGAAGGGAGACACGGGGCATGAGCGGGTGGTTGGGGGGAAAGAAGGGAGACACGGGGCATGAGCGGGGGGTGGAGGTGAACAGGGAAGACACGGGCCATGAGTGGGGGGGTGGGGGGAAAAGGAGGGAGATAGACACGGAGTATGAGCGTGGGTGGGAGTGAACAGGGGAGACACGGGGCATGAGCGGGGGGTGGGGGGGAACACGAGGGAGACACGGGGCATGAGTGGGGGGTGGGGGGTAACACGACAGAGACACGGGGCATGAGCGGGGGCTGGGGGGAACAGGGCAGACACGGGTCATGAGCGGGGGTGGGGGACACGGTGCATGACCGGGGGGTGGGAGGGTACACAAGGGAGAGAGACACGGGGCATGATCGGGGGGTGGGGGGTACACGAGGGAGGCACGGGGCATAAACGGGGGTGGGGGGAACAGGAGAGAGACACGGGGCATGAACGGGGGGTGGGGGGTAACACGAGGGATACACTGGGCATGAGCGGGGGGTGGGGGGAACAGGGCAGACGCGGGGCATGAGCGGGGGATGGGGGTAACACAAGGGAGACACGGGCCATGAGCGGGGGTTGGAGGGAACACGAGGGAGCCACAGGGCATGAGCGGGGGGTGGGGGGTACAGGAGGGAGACATGGAGCATGAGCGGGGGTGGGTGGAACAGGGAAGACACAGGGCATGAGCGGGGGGGAGAGAAATAAGGGAGACACGGGGCATGAGCGGGGGGCGGAGGGGGGACAGGGGAGACACAGGGCATGAGGGGGGTGGGGGTGAACAGGGGAGACACGGGGCATGAGCGGGGGGTGGGGAGGACAGGAGGGAGACACAGGGCATGAGCGGGGGGTACAGTAGGGAGACACGGGGCATGAGCGGGGGGTACAGGAGGGAGACACGGGGCATGAGCGGGGGGTGGGGGGAAGGGGGGAAAGAAGGGAGACACGGGGCATGAGCGGGGGGTAGAGGGGGGAAAGAAGGGAGACACGGGGCATGAGCAGGGGGTGGGGAGGGTAAAGAAGGGAGACACGGGGCATGAGCAGGGGGTGGGGGGGAAGGAAGGGAGACACCGGGCATGAGCGTGGGGCGGGGGGAAGAAGGGAGACATGGGGCATGAGCGGGGCTGGGGGGAAGAAGGGAGACACTGGGCATGAGCGGGGGGTGGGGGGAAAGAAGGGAGACACGGGGCATGAGCGGGGGGTGGGGGTTAAGAAGGGAGACACGGGGCATGAGCAGGGGTTGGGAGGGAAAAGAAGGGAGACACGGGGCATGAGCAGGGGGTGGGGG
The DNA here is from genome assembly GCF_040938575.1 of Ambystoma mexicanum. Lineage (NCBI taxonomy): Eukaryota > Metazoa > Chordata > Amphibia > Caudata > Ambystomatidae > Ambystoma > Ambystoma mexicanum. The sequence continues at coordinate 555,912,167 of NC_090932.1, forward strand.
AAGAAGGGGACACGGGGCATGAGCGGGGGAAAGAAGGGAGACACGGGGCATGAGCAGGGGGGTGCAAGGGAAAGAAGGGAGACACGGGGCATGAGCGGGGGGAAAGAAGGGAGACACGGGGCATGAGCGGGGAAGAAAGGAGACACGGGGCATGAGCGGTGGGGTGGGGGGAAGAAGGGAGACACGGGGTGTTAGGGAGAATTCTCTGTTTAGGCTGAATTTCCTAACCTAGTGAGTCCCCCAGCAGCTTTGCTGGATTTTTGGGGTTTATTTTTTTCTCCTGCCAAGAGTGAGACTCTTTTACCCTCACACTTGGGCATGATTTGAGTTTGTTTCTTTGAATCTAGATGTGTTTAATGGGCTATGGGGTCTTTTACTCCATAGGGCTTCATGTGTTTTTGTAATGTGTGTTACACAGCACCCTCAGTGCAGTGACACAGGGGTGTCATAGTGACCCTCCAGTATAGACTCCATACCCTGGGACTGACTACTGTCTCCCAGGGCATGTAAAGTCACCATTGACTTTACTAGTCTTACATTCTGAACAGAACCAGTACAAACCATCATATTGTGGACGTACTGGCTGGGGCAATTCAATTGCCCCAGGGTCTGTTAGTCGAGGGGGCACGTCTCCGTCCCCCCTGATCGAGGTTTTGGCTGGTGGCAGTGGATACTACTTTTTACATTCAACCGCAAATATTTTCCTATGGGATTTCCCATTGTTTTAGGCTACTATCTTTATTTAATTATTTACGGTAGCCTCGAACATACCGCCGGTTTATTTAATTAATATTAATTCTCCGGTATTTTTGCCAAAACTTGATTCTAAAATGGCGTTTGTGTTCTCTTCTGTGACTCCAACCCAAGTCGAGCCCTTTGTTCCACTTTTTGGGGGGCTTCTCCACAGAAGCCCTCCAAAGTGGTGCCACTCTGTCTGGGGTACTTAGGAGGGGTGGAGGGGGATTTAGGCACCCTGGACTGAGTCGCCTAGGCAACTCAAGTCGCACTCCGTCCTGATTGGCCCAAGTGGTGAGCCGGCCGGCTCACCACTTAGCATGTTTGAGAGACAGCTAGGCTGAGTGAATGGGGGTTTTCTGCATAAAAGCAGGGCTTTGGGGACTGGAACTTCAGAAGTCGCCACAGGACCTAAGAATCCAATGAGGGAGAAGCTGGGCCGACCTGCCACGACACCACCACCGGTGGAGCCCTGCTGGACCGCCTCACCACTTTTCCCAACGACAGAGGAGATCTCCCGCCGGAGAGTCTTCTTCCTTTGACTGGTGGGGATAACCAGTTTCACCGTCTTTTCGCCTTCCCGACGTACCTCGTGGCCGCCTTGCCTGTGCCAAGCACCCCGGCAACCGGGATACCACGTTTTTACCACGACCGCGAAACATAGGTACCACCTTTAACCGAAAAACTCTGCGGCTGGTTTCTTCCCTGGTAGTGCAACAACCTTCATCTTACCTCCAAGTCGAGAGCTTCTCTTCCCCTGGACGATGACACAACTTGCACCCACTGCCAGGAACAAGTGCCACCGCTGGAGGATCCTTCCCACTTAAGGTACCGTGTCCCGCCTGGCTTCCCTTGCTATCGACTGTACGGGGTAGATTTAGCCCCCGGCTTTCGAACTTGGGTTAGCCTGGGACACCCTGGCTAAACTTTCCTAAGCCTCTCTAAACTTTTTTTGAACTCTCTGCAAGACTTTCTAAACCTAGAGTAACTTTGTGATCTTGGGCGCATTTGTGCTCTGCTCTCTCTAAGAGTGGGCCCAGCCTTTGGACTTTGGCTCACCAGTGACTTTTGCTCTTCTGCCTTGCTAACAGTGTTCCTGAACCTAAGAGTGGTGTACCTTTCGATATTCTGTCTTTTTCCCTCCCTTTCTCACAAACTTATTGGAGTGCCATCTAGTTAAGCGCTCACCTCTGTATGAAAATAAGTGGTGTTTACTGTGACTTATCTGATAAGGAAAAAGGGGTGTACATATGACAATAGTAACTGTGTTTGGAATATTTTACAACAAGAGTTCTGGAGTGTTTCAAACCGTGTGTTTTTAAATAAATAATTATATACTTTGATACCAAAGATCTGGTCAGTGTTTGCTTGTATTATTGTATCTGAGTGCCTATTGTGTATACTTTGCATACTGTCTAACTCTTCTTGAGGGAAGTCTGACTGCTCAGCCACAGCTACCAGGTAAATCTGGGTGGTACAGACTGCTACCAAGTGGGTTTACTGCCAACACCTGTAGTCTTAAATCTTTTGCAGTGTTCCCTAAGGGAACTGCACAGGTTTCTGCCTAACACGGGGCATGAGCGGGGGGTGGGAGAGACAGATGGGAGACACGTGGCATGACCAGGGGGTGGGGGTGAAAGACAGGAGACACGGGGCATGAGCGGGGGGTGGGGGGAAAGAAAGGAGACACAGGGCATGAGCGGGGGTGGACCGGAAAGAAGGGAGACACGGGGCATGAGCAGGGGGTGGGGGTGAACAGGGGAAACACGGGCCATGAGCTGGGGGTGGGGGAAAAGGAGGGAGATAGACACGGAGCATGAGCAGGGGGTGGGGGTGAACAGGGAAGACACAGGGCATGAGCGGGGGGTGGGAGGGAAAAAGAGGGAGACACGGGGCATGAGCGGTGGGTGGGGGGGAACAGGGCAGAAACAGGGCATGAGCAGGGGGGTGGGGGGTAACATGACGGAGACACGGGCATGAGCGGGGGGTGGGGGGAACAGGGAAGACACGGGGCATGAGCGGGGGGGACACGGGGCATGAGCGGGGAGTGGGGTGGACACAGGGCATGAGCGGGGAGTGGGGTATACATGGGGCATGTGCGGGGGGTGGGGGGTCCACGAGGGAGACACAGGGCATAAGCGGAGGGATTGGGGAACAGGAGGGAGACACGGGGCATGAACAGGGGTTGGGGGGTAACACGAGGGAGACACGGGGCATGAACGGGGGTTGGGGGGACAGGGCAGACACGGGGCATGAGCGGGGGTGGGGGGTACTGGTGGGCGACACTGGGCATGAGCGGGGTGTGGGGGGAACAGGGCAGACACAGGGCATGAGCGGGGGTGGGGGGTGTTAGGGAGAATTCTCTGTTTAGGCTGAATTTCCTAACCCAGTGAGTCCCCCAGCAGCTTTGCTGGATTTTTGGGGTTTATTTTTTTCTCCTGCCAAGAGTGAGACTCTTTTACCCTCACTCTTGGGCATGATTTGAGTGTGTTTCTTTGACTCTAGATGTGTTTAATGGGCTATGGGGTCTTTTACTCCATAGGGCTTCATGTGTTTTTGTGATGTGTGTTACACAGCACCCTCAGTGCAGTAACACAGGGGTGTCATAGTGACCCCCCAGTATAGACTCCATACCCTGGGACTGACTACTGTCTCCCAGGGCATGTAAAGTCACCATTGACTTTTCTAGTCTTGAATTCTGAACAGAACCAGTACAAACCATCATATTGTGGACGTACTGGCTGGGGTAATTCGATTGCCCCCGGGTCTGTTGGTCGAGGGGGCACGTCTCCGTCCCCCCTGATCGAGTTTTGGCTGGTGGCAGTGGATACTACTTTTTATATTCAACCGTGAATATTTCTCTAAGGATTTTCCCATTGTTCGAGGCTACTATCTTTATTTATTTAATTACGATAGCCTCGAACATACCGCCGGTTTATTTAATTTTTATTAATTCTCCGGTTGGTATTTTTTTGCAAAAACTCGGTTCTAAAATGGCGTTTGTGTTCTCTTCTGTGACTCCAACCCAAGTCGAGCCCTTTGTTCCACTTTTTTGGCGGCTTCTCCACAGAAGCCCTCCAAAGTGGTGCCACTCTGTCTGGGGTACTTAGGAGGGGTGGAGGGGGATTTAGGCACCCTGGACTGAGTTGCCTAGGCAACTCAAGTCGTACTCCATCCTGATTGGCCCAAGTGGTGAGCCGGCCGGCTCACCACTTAGCATGTTTGAATAACAGCTAGGCTGAGTGAAAGGAGGTTTTCTGCATAAAAGCAGGGCTTTGGGGACTGGAACTTCTGAAGTCACCACAGGACCTAAGAATCCGACGAGGGAGAAGCTGAGCTGACCTGCCACGACGACAACACCGGTGGAGCCCTGCTGGACCGTCTCACCTCTTTTCCCAACGACAGAGGAGATCTCCCGCCGGAGAGTCTTCTTCCTTTGACTGGTGTGGATAACCAGTTTCATCGTCTTTTCACCTTCCCGATGCATCTCGTGGCCGCCTTGCCTGTGCCAAGCACCCCGGCAACCGGAATACCACGTTTTACCACGACCGCGAAATAAAGGGTAATACTTTTAACCGGAAACCTCCGTGGCTTGTTTCTTCCCTGGCAGTGCAACGACCTTCATCTTTCCTCCAAGTCGAGATCTTCTCTTCCCCTGGACGACGACGAGACCTGCACCAGCTGCCAGGAACAACTGCCACCGCTGGAAGATCCTTCCCACTTAAGGTATCGTGTCCCGCCTGGCTTCCCTTGCCACCGACTGTATGGGGTAGATTTAGCCCCCGGCTTTCGAACCTGGGTTAGCCTGGGACACCCTGGCTAAACTTTTCTGAGCCTCTCTAAACTCTTTTCGAACTCTCTGCAAGACTTTCTAAGCCTAGTGTAACTGTGTGATCTTGGGCGCATTTGTGCTCTGCTCTCTCTAAGAGTGGGCGCAGCCTATGGACTTTGGCTCACAAGGACTTTTGCTCTTCTGCCTTGCTAATAGTGTTCCTAAATCTTAGAGTGGTGTACCTTTCCATATTCTGTCTTTTTCCCTCCCTTCTTCATAAACTTATTGGAGTGCCATCTATAGTTAAGCGCTCACCTCTGTATGGAAATAAGTGGTGTTAACTAAGACTTATCTGATAAGGAATAAGGGTTGTATATATTATAATAGTAACTGTGTTTAGGGTATTTTACAATAAGAGTGCTAGAGTGTTTCAAACAGTGTGTTTTTAAATAAATAATTATATACTTTGATACCAAAGCTCTGGTCAGTGCTTGCTTGTATTATTGTGTCTAAGTGCCTATTGTGTATACTTTGCATACTGCCTAACTCTTCTTGAGGGAAGTCTGACTGCTCAGCCACAGCTACCAGGTAAATCTGGGTGGTACAGACTGCTACCAAGTGGGTTTACTGCTAACACCTGTAGTCCTAAATCTTTTGCAGTGTTCCCAAAGGGAACTGCACAGGTTTCTGCCTAACACTGGTGTACAGCGGTGGGATTTGTATTGAGTATACATTTTAGAGTGCTTTAAGAGACCTTAGTGCAACTAACCACAAAGCTTAGCACTGAAAAAGTAATCTTTCTAACATGTCAACTATGGAAAATTATAGTCAAGAGTCCCTTGCTACACAAACTGCTGATTGTTGAGTTCTCTGTAAGCATAAGAATCTCCTGACTAAAGGCAAGAAAATTGAATTGATAGAAAGGTTGTTAGCTAACCAAAGTCTGGATGATGGTTCAGAGGAACCTACCATGCCAGAAACTGTAGATAACAGTATAGAGATTGATGTTGATCAAAATGTTGATAATCTTGAGGAAGAATCAGAAGAGGAGGGTGAGGCTGCTGTGACTGTCCCCCCCCTAGGCCTCTGTCTGCTCTGCCAGCTGTACCTACTGGACCTTTGCCAGGTCCCACACTTAGTCCTCAATATCTTGTGCTAGAAAAAATGAAACTTGAACTAGAGTTCAAGAGACTGAATACTCAGGCTGAACAAAGACACCAGGAACTGAATCAAGAACTAAGGCTAAGGGAAATGGAGCTCAAGCATGAGCTAGAAATGAAGAAATTGTCTGTTGAAAATGCTTCTCTCTCTGGCTCCTCTAGAAGTTCCAGTCCTAAAAGACCCCGGATGCCTAAAGAATTGGTTGGTATGTATGAGCCTAAATTGGATGTGTTGGATTGGTTGTCTCTGTTTGAATATAATCATGGGCTCCAGAACATCACAGGAAATGACTTACTCACCTGGTTGTTCTCTAGGCTTCCCCCTGTTGCAACTGATGTGGTAATGGAGTTGGGGGAGGAGGATAGGAAAGAGTATGAATGTGTGAAACTAGCTCTGATAGCTAGGTTTGGGAAGACCCCTTCCCAGTATCTTAAGAGGTTTAGAACCCTCAAAAAGTATGATGGTACCCCTTGGGCTACCTGGTTGAGTGAAGGGTTGAAAAACTTAGAGGGATGGATTAAGGGTTACAAAGTGAACACTTATGAAAGTATGAAGAATCTTTTTATGTTGGAGTCAATTTATGATGCCTGCTCTCCTGAGCTCAGACAGCACTTGGCTGATTCAAAGGAATTAGATTCCCGAAAGCCAGCTAAGGCTGCTGACTTGTGGGTTGCCAACAGGGCCACTCACAAGGATTCTGGGGTAACTCAGAAAAAGGATGAGGGGAAACAGCCTAAAAAGGACTCCAAAGAGAATTCTAATACTGCAAACTCCAAAGAGGGCCCCAAACAAAACCATAAGGGTAAGCCACGAGGGAAACCACAGCAGAATAGTGTACCCTCTGGTGCCAAACCAGACGGAGGCCAGAGCAAGCCACCATTCCAGAAGGCATTCGGTAAATGCTTTGTTTGTGGCTCTACTGACCATGTGAAAGGAGATCCCAGATGCAAGGATAAACCTTCAGGGATCCAACTTGCCTCCTTAGCCTTCGCTCCAGAAGAGGAAGTCCCAATGGCAAGTGGAAACTTTCTACTGCTGGCTGATGAACCCATTGGTGTCTCAGCCAGTGTTTCTTTAGTCTCTCTGGGGTTGTGGGAACAACAGAATTTAGATGTGTATAATTCTATCCCACATAATACTAAAGAGTATTATAAAGACAGTGTCCAGGTGAATGGTCAGGAGACTCCTGCCATTAGGGACACTGGGGCCAGCATAACTGTGGTGGATGAATCATTTTTCAAGGCAGATGATGTTTCTAAGGCACCCAAATGCCTCACCAAGTTAGCTGGAGGGCCTGTGCAGATGTGTCCCCAGTTACCAGTTCTCATCCAGTGTAATGATATGGCTGTAAAGTTACCTGTCAGTATACAATGCGAAGTACCAGGTAGGGTTCTGTTGGGTAATGACCTGAAGGCTCTTGGAGTTGTGTCACATACCCCCAGACCTCCTAGTAAAAGGTTACAGGAGCTCACAAAACCTGCAAGAGAGAAAACCCTGTGAGGGTTATCTAAGGAGATGATGACAGAGATCACTCCTTTACCACTGGAGCAACTCACTGCAGTAACTACCAGATCAGGAGCAAAGGGGCAACCCAAGACTCCTAGGAAAAAGCCAGCAGCAATCACTCCAGTGCTTCCAACAAGGACTTCCCCTCGGTTGTCCACAGTTACACCTGTAACTCCACCTCCAGCTGAGGCTGAGAGGGAGATACAGCCCTGTTTGGTTGAACTAGACTCTGAAGAAGAGCTAGTGGGAGGCCAAGAACTTATTGGAGATCTGGACCCTGAGGACCATCCTGAGCTGCAGTCTTTACTGGCAGAAGGTGGGCCCAGCAGGGCAGCTTTTCGTAAGGGACAAAGAGAATGTCCAACTCTGGAAGGTCTCCGCCACCAGGCAGCTGCTCAGGCTGATGGGCAAGAGCCTGGGAAGTATAGGTTGCACTGGGAAGATGGCCTATTCTACAGTGAACCAACTGAGTCTGAACCTGGAGACTACAAGCGCCTTGTAGTACCTCAAGAAAACAGACAACAGTTCTTGTACTTAGCCCACGAGATTCCTTTGGCTGGTCACTTGAGTTTCAAGAAGACCGAGGAAAGGCTCTCACTCTACTTCTATTGGCCAAAAATGGGGGCGGAAGTAGATAAGTTTTGCAAGAGCTGCCATACCTGCCAAACTTCTGGTAAGGTTGGCTCCAAGAATGTGGCACCTTTAGTGCCTCTCCCAGTTGTAAGAGTCCAATTTGAGAGGGTAGGGATTGACATTGTTGGTCCCCCAACCTCCTCAGGCAACAGGTTTATCCTTGTTGTAGTAGACCATGCTACTAGGTACCCTGAGGCAATTCCTATGAGGACTGTTACACCTCTGGCTGTAGCTAAGGCCCTTCTTGGTATTTTTACCAGGGTTGGGTTTCCTAAGGAGGTAATATGCGACAGGGGGTCAAACTTTATGTCCCACTACATGAAAGCCATGTGGAAAACCTGTGGAGTTACTTACAAGTTCTCAACTGCATACCACCCCCAGACAAATGGGTTGGTAGAAAGGTTTAGCAGAACCATGAAGAGCATGATAGGTGCTTTAGAGGAACCTCTGAAAAGAAAGTGGGACCTTCTACTGCCATGCCTTCTCTTTGCTTATAGAGAAGACCCTCAGGAGGGAGTAGGCTATTCTCCCTTTGAACTTCTCCATGGCCAACCAGTCAGAGGTCCGTTGGCCCTGATTAAGGAGGGATTGGAAGGTGCTCCTCCCCTCAAGCCAGTCAGAGTGACTGACTATGTGATAGGTCTCCGAAGGAGAATGTCACACATGATGGCAGAAGCTAGTGATAACCTGAAAGCTGGACAAGCTTTGGTCAAGCATTGGCATGACCAAAAGGCTAACATGGTTGAGTTCATTCAAGACCAGCTAGTTCTCGTTATGCTCCCAACAAGGCAGAAGGCCTTGCAAGACAAATGGATGGGACCCTTCAAAGTTGTGGGAAAACTTGGGGAGGTCGACTATCTGGTAGATCTGGGCAGACCCAGGGAAGCTCCTAGAGTCTTCCACACCAACCGACTGAAAGCGTACGTCTCCAGACCTGAAGTAGGAGCCTTGCTTCTAGCTTCAGCAGCAGAGGAAGAAGAGAGTGAATCTCTCCCCGATCTCCTCAAAGGTGTACCTTTAGATGAGAAAATTGAAGGAGTCAATCTCTCTTCAGGTCTGACACCTTAGCAACAAGAAGAGTGCAAATCAATGTTAAATCAGTTTGCCTCCCTGTTCTCACTCTCACCAGGCTTGACCCCTCGGGGACAGCATGAGATACTCACTGGTGACTGTCTGCCAGTCAAAAGCAGAGGATACAGAATGTCAGAAAATGTGAGAACCCATATCAAAGGGGAGGTCAAGAAGATGCTTGATCTCGGGGTAATAAAGCCCTCTACTAGTCCATGGTCTAGCCCAGTTGTGTTAGTACCAAAGGCAGGATCCAAAGACTTGAGATTCTGTGTGGACTATAGAGCTCTTAATGCAGTCACGAAGACTGATGCCCACCCTTTGCCAAGGACAGATGAGTTGTTGGATAAACTTGGTGCAGCCAAGTACCTCAGCACATTTGACCTTACGTCAGGCTATTGGCAAATAGCCTTGACAGACCATGCCAAGGAGAAAACTATATTTTCAACCCCAGTTGGCTTGTACCAGTTTAGGGTCATGCCTTTTGGATTAAAAAATGCACCTGCTACATTCCAAAGGATGGTGAATCAAGTTCTAGCTGGGATGGAGGACTTCTGCATGGCATACTTTGATGACATTGCAGTCTTCAGCCACTCCTGGGAGGAACATGTGAACCACCTAGGACATGTTTTGCAGGCTCTTGAGCAGGCCAATTTGACTATCAAGGCAAGTAAATGCCAGATAGGTCAAAGTAAAGTGGTCTACCTTGCGCATGAGGTAGTAGGTGGAGAAATAAGGCCTTTGCTCAGCAAAATTGAAGCTGTGCAAAATTGGACAACACCTACTACTCAAACCCAGGTGAGAGCCTTCCTAGGCCTCACTGGGTATTACAGGAATTTCATTGAGAACTATGGGACCATAGCTTCTCCACTGAATGTAATCCTCTCCAAAATTCCCTAAAAAGGTCAAATGGAATGAGGAGTGCAATCAGGCCTTTAAAAAACTGAAGAAAGCTCTTTGCCAAGCTCCAGTACTGAGAGCTCCTGACTACCACCAAACTTTCATTGTACAAACTGATGCTTCCAATGTAGGTATAGGTGCAGTTCTAAGCCAACTGGATGAGAAGGGTAGGGAGCACCCCATCTGCTTCATCAGCCGTAAGCTGAAGGATCCTGAGACAAGGGGGGCAACAATCGAAAGAGAATGCTTTGCTATTGTGTGGGCACTGAAGAAGTTTAGGCCATACTTGTATGGTTCTACTTTTGTCATTCAGACTGACCACCAACCCTTGAGATGATTAATGCAAATGAAGGGAGAAAATCCAAAACTATTGAGATGGTCAATCTGCCTGCAAGGGTTTGATTTCACCATTGAGCACAGGTCAGGGTGTCACCATCAAAATGCTGATGGACTCTCTAGGATGTATGTAATCGACTAGAGGTATGAGGTTCATCCAGGAGTGGATTAAATCCTCCTGTCCCTTAGTCTGGGGGGGGGGGCGAGTGTTAGGGAGAATTCTCAGTTTAGGCTGAATTTCCTAACCTAGTGAGTCCCCCAGCAGCTTTGCTGGATTTTTGGGGTTTATTTTTTTCTCCTGTCAAGAGTGAGACTCTTTTACCCTCACTCTTGGGCATGATTTGAGTGTGTTTCTTTGACTCTAGATGTGTTTAATGGGTTATGGGGTCTTTTATTCCATAGGGCTTCATGTGTTTTGTGATGTGTGTTACACAGCACCCTCAGTGCAGTAACACAGGGGTGTCATAGTGACCCCCCAGGATAGACTCCATACCCTGGGACTGACTACTGTCTCCCAGGGCTTGTAAAGTCACCATTGACTTTACTAGTCTAGAATTCTGAACAGAACCAGTACAAACCATCATATTTTGGATGTACTGGCTGGGGCAATTCGATTGCCCCGGGGTCTGTTAGTCGAGGGGGCACGTCTCCGTCCCCCCTGATCGAGTTTTGGCTGGTGGCAGTGGATACTACTTTTTATATTCAACCGCAAATATTTCTCTATGGGATTTTCCCATTGTTCGAGGCTACTATCTTTATTTATTTAATTACGATAGCCTCGAACATACCGCAGGTTTATTTAATTATTATTAATTCTCCGGGTGGTATTTTTTGAAAAAACTCGGTTCTAAAATGGCGTTTGTGTTCTGTTCTGTGACTCCAACCCAAGTCGAGCCCTTTGTTCCACTTTTTTGGCGGGCTTCTCCACAGAAGCCCTCCAAAGTGGTGCCACTCTGTCTGGGGTACGTAGGAGGGGTGGAGGGGGATTTAGGCACCCTGGATTGAGTTGCCTAGGCAACTCAAGTCGCACTCCGTCCTGATTGGCCCAAGTGGTGAGCCGGCCGGCTCACCACTTAGCATGTTTGAGTGACAGCTAGGCTGAGTGAATGGGGGTTTTCTGCATAAAAGCAGGGCTTTGGGGACTGGAACTTCAGAAGCGGCCACAGGACCTAAGAATCCGACGAGGGAGAAGTTGAGCCGACCTGCCACGACGACAACACCGGTGGAGCCCTGCTGGACCGTCTCACCACTTTTCCCAACGACAGAGGAGATGTCCCGCCGGAGAGTCTTCTTCCTTTTACTGGCAGGGATAACCAGTTTCACCGTCTTTTCGCCTTCCTGATGCATCTCGTGGCCGCCTTGCCTGTGCCAAAGACCCCGGCAACCAGAATACCACGTTTTACCACGACTGCGAAATAAAGGGTAATACCTTTAACCAGAAAACTCTGCAGCTGGTTTCTTCCCTGGCAGTGCAACGACCTTCATCTTTCCTCCAAGTCGAGATCTTCTCTTCCCCTGGACGACGACGAGACTTGCACCCGCTGCCAGGAACAACTGCCACCGCTTGAGGATCCTTCCCACTTAAGGTACCGTGTCCCGCCTGGCTTCATTTGCCACCGACTGTACGGGGTAGATTTAGCCCCCGGTTTTCGAACCTGGGTTAGCCTGGGACACCCTGGCTAAACTTTTCTGAGCCTCTCTAAACTCTTTTCAAACTCTCTGCAAGACTTTCTAAGCCTAGTGTAACTGTGTGATCTTGGGCGCATTTGTGCTCTGCTCTCTCTAAGAGTGGGCCCAACCTATGGACTTTGGCTCACAAGTGTCTTTTGCTCTTCTCCCTTGCTAATAGTGTTCCTAAATCTTAGAGTAGTGTACCTTTCCATATTCTGTCTTTTTCCCTCCCTTCTTCATAAACTTATTGGAGTGCCATCGATAGTTAAAAACTCACCTCTGTGTGGAAATAAGTCGTGTTAACTAAGACTTATCTGATAAGGAATAAGGGTTGTATATGTTATAATAGTAACTGTGTTTAGAGTGTTTTACAATAAGAGTGCTAGAGTGTTTCAAACAGTGTGTTTTTAAATAAATAATTATATACTTTGATACCAAAGCTCTGGTCAGTGTTTGCTTGTATTATTGTGTCTAAGTGCCTATTGTGTATACTTTGCATACTGCCTAACTCTTCTTGAGGGAAGTCTTATTGCTCAGCCACATCTACCATGTAAATCTGGGTGGTACAGACTGCTACCAAGTGGGTTTACTGCTAACACCTGTAGTCTTAAATCTTTTGCAGTGTTCCCAAAGGGAACTGCACAGGTTTCTGCCTAACAGGGGGGAACATGAGGGAGACATGGGGCATGAGCAGGGGCTGGGGGGTACAGGTGGGAGACACGGGGCATGCAGGGGCGTAGGGGGTACAGTGCAGACACGGGGCATGAGCGGCGGGGTCGGGGGAAAGTAGGGAGACACGGGGCATGAGCAGGGGGGGAGGGGATACACGGGGCATGAGCGGGGGTGAACAGGAGAGACATGGGGCATGAGCGGGGGTGGGGGGGACAGGAGGGAGACACGGGGCATGAGCGGGTGGTGGGGGGTACAGGAGGGAGACACGAGGCATGAGCGGGGGGTGGGGGGTACAGGAGGGAGACGGGTCATGAGCGGGGGGTGGGGGGGAAGAAGGGAGACACAGGGCATGAGCGGGGGTGGGGGGGGAGAAGGGAGATACGGGGCATGAGCAGGGGGTGGGGGGAAAGAAGGGAGACACGGGGAATGAGCGGGGGTGGGGGGAAAGAAGGGAGACACGGGTCATGAGCAGGCGGTAGGGGAAAGAAGGGAGACACGGGGCATGAGCGGGGGTGGGGGGAAAGAAGGGAGACATGGGGCATGAGCGGGGGTGGGGGGGAGAAGGGAGACACAGGGCATGAACGGGGAGTTGAGGGGGAAAGAAGGGAGACTCAGGGCATGAGCAGGGGTGGGGGGGAAAGAAGGGAGACATGGGGCATGAGCGGGGGTGAGAGGGAAGAAGGGAGACAGACACGGAGCATGAGCGGGGGGTGGGGGTGAACGGTGAACAGGGGAGACAGGGGGCATGAGCGGGGTGTGGGGGTGAACAGGGGAGACACGGGCCATGAGCGGGGGTGGGGGGAAAGGAGTGGGACAGACACGGAGCATGTGCGGGGGTGAACCGGGGATACACGGGCCATGAGCGGGGGGAACGTGAGGAAGACAGGGGGCATGAGCGGGGGTGGGGGGGACAGGAGAGAGACACGGGGCATGAGCGGGTGGCGGGGGGTACAGGAGGGAGACATGGGGCATGAGTGGGGGTGGGGGGTACAGGAGGGAGACACGGGGCATGAGCGGGAGTCTGGGGGGTGGAAAGAAGGGAGACACGGGGCATGAGCGGGGTGGGGAGGGAAAGAAGGGAGAAACGGGGCATGAGCGGGTGGTTGGGGGAAAGAAGGGAGACAGACACGGAGCATGAGCAGGGGGTGGGGGTGAACAGGGGAGACACAGGGCATGAGCGGGGGGTGGGGGGGAACACGAGGTAGACACGGGGCATGAGCGGTGGGTGGGGGGGAACAGGGCAGACACGGGGCATGAGCGAGGGGTGAGGGGTAACATGACGGAGACACGGGCATGAGCGGGGGGTGGGGGGAACAGGGAAGACACGGGGCATGAGCGGGGGTGGGGGGGACACCGGGCATGAGCGGGGAGTGGGGTGGACACGGGGCATGAGCAGGGGGTGGGGGGTACACGAGGGAGACATGGGGCATGAGCGGGGGGATTGGGGAACAGGAGGGAGACACGGGGCATGAACAGGGGTTGGGGGGTAACACGAGGGAGAAACGGGGCATGAGTGGGTGGTCGGGGGAACAGGGCAGACACGGGGCATGAGCGGGGGTGGGGGGGTACTGGTGGGCGACACTGGGCATGAGTGGGGGGTTGGGGGAACAGGGCAGACACAGGGCATGAGCGGGGGTGGGGTTTAACACGAGGGAGACACGGGGCATGAGCGGGGGGTGGGGGGAACATGAGGGAGACATGGGGCATGAGCGGGGGTGGGGGGTACAGGAGGGAGACACGGGGCATGAGGGGGTGTGGGGGGAACAGTGCAGACACGGGGCATAAGCGGCGGGGTGGGGGGAAGAAGGGAGACACGGGGCATGAGCGGGGGGTGGGGGGACAGGGGAGACACGGAGCATGAGCGGGGGTGCGGTTGAACAGGGGAGACACGGGGCATGAGCGGGGGGTGGGGGGGACAGGAGGGAGACACGGGGCATGAACGGGTGGTGGGGGGTACAGGAGGGAGACACGAGGCATGAGCGGGGGGTGGGGGGTACAGTAGGGAGACACGGGTCATGAGCGGGGGGTGGGGGAGAAGAAGGGAGACACGGGGCATGAGCAGGGTGTGGGGGGAAAGAAGGGAAACATGGGGCATGAGCCGGGGGTGGGGGGAGAAGGGAGACACGGGGCATGAGCGGGGGGTGGGGGGAAAGAAGGGAGACACAGGGCATGAGTGGGGGTGGTGGGAAAGAAGGGAGACACGGGTCATGAGCAGTGGGTGGGGGGGAAAGAAAGGAGACACAGGGCATGAGCGGGGGGTGGGGGGAAGAAGGGAGACACGGGGCATGAGCGGGGGTGGGGGGGAAAGAAGGGAGACACGGGGCATGAGCGGGGGTGGGGGGGAGAAGGGAGACACAGGGCATGAGCGGGAGGTTGAGGGGGAAAGAAGGAAGACTCAGGGCATGAGTGAGGGGTGGGGGGGAAAGAAGGGAGACACGGGGCATAAGCGGGGGTGAGGGGGAAGAAGGGGGATAGACACAGATCATGAGCTAGGGGTTAGGGTGAACAGGGGAGACACGGGGCATGAGTGGGGGGTGGGGGTGAACAGGGGAGACACGGGCCATGAGCGGGGGTGGGGTGAAAGGAGGGGGACAGACACGGAGCATGAGCAGGGGTGAAAAGGGGAGACACGGGCCATGAGCGGGGGGAACGTGAGGAAGACACGGTGCATGAGCGGGGGTGGGGGGGACAGGAGGGAGACACGGGGCATGAGGGGGTAGCAGGGGGTATAGGAGGGAGACACGGGGCATGAGTGGGGGTGGGGGTACAGGAGGGAGGCACGGGACATGAGTGGGGGTGGGGGGTACAGGAGGGAGACACGGGACATGAGCGGGGATCTGGCGGGGTGGAAAGAAGGGAGACACTGGGCATGAGCTGGGGTGGGGAGGGAAAGAAGGGAGACACGGGGCATGAGCGGGGGTGGGGGGGAAAGAAGGGAGACACGGGTCATGAGCAGGGGGTGGGGGGAAAGAAGGGAGACATGGGGCATGAGCGGGGGTGGGGCGGGAAGAAGAGAGACACGAGGCATGAGCGGGGGGTGGGGGGAAAGAAGGGAGACACGGGGCATGAGCAGGGGGTGGGGGGAAAGAAGGGAGACACGGGCATGAGCGGGGGTGGGGGAAAGAAGGGAGACACGGGGCTTGAGCGGGGGTGAGGGGGAAGAAGGGAGACAGACACAGAGCATGAGCGGGGGTGGGGGTGAACAGGGGAGACACAGGGCATGAGCAGGGGGTGGGGGTGAACAGGGGAGACACGGGCCATGAGCGGGGGTGGGGGAAAGGAGGGGGACAGACATGGAGCATGAGCGGGGGGTGGGGGTGAACAGGGGAGACACGGGCGATGAGCGGCGGGAACTTGAGGCAGACACGGTGCATGAGCGGGGTGAGGGGAACGGGAGGAAGACACAGGGCCTGAGCTAACTGTGCAGGCAGCAGATCCAGCTCCTCGGCCCTCCGCAGGCCACCGTGTGCCGATGACGTGAGCGGGGGGTGGAGGAACCAAAGAGAGACACGGGGCATGAGGGGAGCTGGGGGAGACAGGAGGAAGATATGGGGCCTGAGCTTACTATGCAGGCAGCAGATCCCGCTCCTCAAACGATAAACAAATATGGCGGGCGTCTCTCAAAATACAACGCACTGCACGCTTCACCGCAGCCAATGAGAGGGCACGTCAGATGTCCGCGGACATCACGCAAGCCCCTTGCCCAATCCCCATCCTGTCCGCGGAGCTAACAGGGAAGTTTTCTGACCTACTTTTTGGTCATTTTAAAAAAAACTACTGGACAGATTTTCACCAAATTTGCAAAAGCACGCTTTCGGGACCAAGCCGTTGCTCCTGGTCCAAATTTGGTGAAAATCTGTCCAGCTGTTTGGGCTGTAGGCGTGAGCAAAGTTTTTTTCCAATTCAGTCTATGGGAAAAAACATTTTTTTGGGACCCCCCCTATAACTTTGCCCCCCGGATCAAACCTCACCGAACTTTGCAAAATTTCAGAGTGGGCCATACTTTTTTTGCAAAGGTTGGTGTGGATTCGTCCAGGGGGAGCGAAGTTATAAGCCACCCATAAAGTGCTCTTCCTATGGAAACAGCAACTTAACCATAACTACATGGCCACTACCATATTTGGGTCACTCTGAATTTTTTTGCAAAGTTTGGTGAGGATTCGTCCAGGGTGGGCAAAGTTATAGGGGGGGTCCCAAAACTTTTTTTTTCCCCATAGACTGAATGGAAAAAAAATGTTGCTTGCGTCTACAGGCCAAACCGCTGGACGGATTTTCACCAAATTTGGACCAGGAGCAGCGGCTTGGTCTCGAAAGCATACTTTTGCAAATTTGGTGAAAATCCATCCAGTAGTTTTTTTTTAAATGACCAAAAAGTAGGTAAAAAAAAAATAGGCGTGGAGCGTGAAGCGCGTCAGATTTTCGGTAGCGACGGCCATCTTGGAGTCGCGGTCGTCCGCAGACAGCGCAGTGAAACTTTGTTCTAAATTTGTATTTAGTAGAGTGTGTTGGTGTGTAGGAGTGTTTGGGGAGGGTGGGAGTGTATGAGATAGGATGAAAGTTGTGTTTTTTATGTGTTAGACGTTCTTTTTGTGTTCGATTTGTCTGCGGACATCACAGGTGTTCTGAAATGTTCTAAATAAACTGAAAGGGGGGTGTTCTGAGGACTCAATATGTGTCCGTTTTGTTCACAAGCAAACTGAAACTGTTCTAAGAACACTCGCAGTGTCCTGAAATGTTCGCAAATATACAAAATGGGGGTGTCCTGAGGACGCTGTCCGTATTGTTCGTTGTCAAGTTGAATATGTTCTAAAAACACTCGCGGTGTCCTGAATTGTTCGCAAATACACAAAATGGGGGTGTTCTGAAGACGTTGTCGAACACTTGCTGTGTCCGAAATGTTCGCAAATATGAATGGGGTTGTGGCTGACAAGTTGAATGTGTTCTAAGAACACTTGCGGTGTCCTGAAATGTTCGCAAATAAACAAAATGGGGGTGTCCTGAGGACGCTGTCCGTATTGTTCTCTGTCAAGTTGAATGTGTTCTAAGAACACTCGCGGTGTCCTGAAATGTTCGCAAATAAACAAAATGGGGGTGTCCTGAGGACACTGTCCATATTGTTCTCTGTCAAGTTGAATGTGTTCTTAGAACACTCATGGTCTCCTGAAATGTTCGCAAATAAACGAAATGGGGGTGTTCTGAGGACACTGTCCGTATTGTTCGTTGTCAAGTTGAATGTGTTCTAAGAACACTCGCGGTGTCCTGAAATGTATGCAAATAAACAAGATGGTCGTGTTCTGAAGACGCTTCTAAGAACACTCGCGGTGTCCGGGGAATGTTCGTAGGGGGTGTCCTGTGGATGCTGTCTGTATTGTTCTCTGTCAAATTGAATGTGTTCTAAGAACACTCGCGGTGTCCTGAAATGTTCTCAAATAAACAAAATGGAGGTGTTCTGAAGACGTTTCTAAGAACACTCCCGGTGTCCTGGAATGTTCATAGGGGGTGTCCTGAAGGCGTAGTCTGTATTGTTCGCTGGCAAGTTGAATCTGTTCTAAGAACACTCGCAGTGTCCTGAAATGTTCGCAAATAAACAAAATGGGGGTGTCCTGACGACGCTGTCCGTATTGTTGTCTGTCAAGTTGAATGTGTTCTTAGAACACTCATGGTGTCCTGAAATGTTCGCAAATAAACGAAATGGGGGTGTTCTGAGGACACTGTCCGTATTGTTAGTTGTCAAGTTGAATGTGTTCTAAGAACACTCGCGGTGTCCTGAAATGTTCGCAAATAAACAAGATGGTGGTGTTCTGAAGACGCTTCTAAGAACACTCGCGGTGTCCGGGGAATGTTCGTAGGGGGTGTCCTGAGGACGCTGTCCGTATTGTTCCCTGTCAAGTTGAATGTGTTCTTAAAACACTTGCGGTGTCCTGAAATGTTCGCAAATAAACAAAATGGAGGTGTTCTGAAGACGTTTCTAAGAGCACTCCCGGTGTCCTGGAATGTTCGTAGGGGGTGTCCTCAAGGCGTAGAATGTATTGTTCGCTGGCAAGTTGAATGTGTTCTAAGAACACTCGCAGTGTCCTGAAATGTTCGCAAATAAACAAAATGGGGGTGTCCTGAGGACACTGTCCGTATTGTTCGTTGTCAAGTGGAAAGTGTTCTAAGAACACTCATAATGTCCGCGGACATTAAAAGTTTCCATAGACCATAGTTGAAATGTTTGACTCTATGGATGTGATATGCTGCGATGGTTGTTGCCAGGGCATAGAGTCTTGGGTGCATGGCCATTTGGCCATGCACCCAAGACTGTATGCCCTGGCAACAACCACCGCAGCATATCAAATTCATATTTGCTTATAAATTTGGGTGAAAAACAAATGTATAAGGAACAAAGGTATTAGATACTATGGATGTGATATGCTGCTATGGTTCTCCTTATTATTGTATACTTACTGTTTGGTCTAGTAACGGGAGTCCATGTTTTTCTTGTTAATTTCTGTGATAAAAGAAAATAGCATTTTAGTATTAGTATTTTGTAATGACATTACATTGTATAATCAATATACTTTTTTTTTTTTGGACCCTTATATTTAGTAGATTACAAATCAGAGTACTGTGCAATTTGCTCAGTTTCTGTATTTGTTGCTAAAATCATTGGGTCTGTGGGAGAAAAAAAAATCCATGTTGGATTAAAAAAAAAACATTTTCTGTTATGCTACAGTTTATTTGTTTGTTTTCAGTGGTCACTTGTTTCTGGCTAATGCTTAATACTTTGGCTTGTTGTATTTTTTTGGAGCAGTAACATATTATTTATTTGTTTTGATATTATAAAATTTTGGAGCAGTTAGATACCAATGGGCGTATTCTAACTGTCTATTTTTTTTATATATTCTAGTGGTATTGATTTATCTATTTGGATATTGTTACATTTTGGGACAGTTAGATACCAATTGGCGTATTCTAACTGTATATTCTTTGGTCTAATTTAGTGGTATTCATTTATCTGATTACTTGTTGTAGAATCTTTGAGCAGTTAGATAGCTTTTGGAGTATTCTAACAGTTTATATTTTTTAACACAAGTTTACTTAGGGTTTAAATACAGTTTAGTTATCAAATTTTGGTTTTAAGAACATCAAATAAGCGTTTGTAAGATTTCCTGGTAATCTCTGCTTTAGAGTAATGGTACTATCATTACATTCAAACCATCCACATTTCTTTTTTATATATGCAGTGTAGTGCCCTGAATTGGTTGTGGTTCCTGCGTGGTAGATTATACCTATTGTTGTGAAGGTTTTCTTACCAAGTGATATTTGACCATGTGTGAATCCAGTCAGCTTGCAGTTGTTTTTGGTACCATCTGCATTGTAACATAGAAGCATTAGTGTTATGTATTGGAGCGATTATCTGAATTGCAGGTAGAGCATAATCTACCATGGTTTGCATTTTGTACAAGTCGCTGAAATGGAATGGATTCACAATTTGGTATTGATATATATATGAAGCGTTCATTGGGGATGTCTTCTTGTGTCACATTGTTGCAGAGAGTGCATGTATGTTTCCACATGTATGAAATCTGAAAGATTTCATTTATAGGTATGTTTTTGTTTTCCAGTACTTGTAGTAAGTACATTAGAAATTCTTGTGGATCTTCCTGTGAATTTATAGTGAATTTCACCATTCCAGCACAGTAGTCCAATTGTTGTCTTATTCCAAAAACACTATACGTGTTGTCAGGATTGTTTGCTGCATTTCTGTGAAGTACTAACATTTGCAAACACAATGGGTCTGTACTGTGTAAGTAAATGTTGTCAACAATTGGTGGTAATTGAAATAGAATATTAATTGCTACATTTGTGTAGCAACTTACACCAACTATATTTGAGAATTTAAATGGTCCAGGTAGTTCTGTATCTAACTGCTTTTTTTGGAGTTTGTCTTCCTTCTTTAAAGAAGTACTTGGTTTACTTTCCCTAATTGATTCTTTTTTGCTTGTGGTACTTGATGAAGTATTAGTTTCTTTTACTCTCTTTGGAGGATTTGCAGTGACATCCTGTTGCATTTCTGTTTGATTTATTTTTCTTTTATAACGTTTTACTTTTTGTGGAACAGAATATGTGTTTAGGTGGGGGGTGTATAGTGAGCGAAGTCTATTGTATTCTAAAATGCAAGGAATATCAGCGTTTATTTTCCTTGCATCAAAGTTGATTAGAAATAGACCGTCAAGTGCACGTAAGCGTGATAGTGCTACATAGCTCATGCCTTCTTTAAAGACTGTGTTACCAATATCTATCATTGCTTTGTCTAGGGTAAGACCTTGTGATTTATGAATCGTGACTGCGTATGCAAGAGTTAGAGAAAATTGTTCTCTGCGTACATACATATCTTTGAAGAGAAGGAATCTAGCTGTTGAGCGTCATATCCTTTTTACTTCTGAAAGTTTGTCAAAGAGTATATTGACAAACTGAATTTTGTTGTTGCGTGGGTATGTTTGAAAGCCAACAACTGTACCCAGTGCTCCATTAACTAGTCCTTGGTCCACATCAAGGTGACGTTTAAGCATTACTCTGCAATTTAAGGATAATTTTAATATCTTTTCCAAGCCTGCTGTGTTTGAGATTGATTTTTCTAAACTATTTAGTCTTGTTGTGGCTTGGTCACACATGGGTAGTGTCATACCATGTACATCTAGTTTGCCTGTGGCGCTAATTTCCATGATTGGTTGCATTTCTTTACTTAGCATGATTTCATTGAATTTGAAACAGCTTGCAAGAGTTGGCATTAAGGCCATACAATTGACATTTTTGTGGGCTAATTGTTCCATAACATCTGTAGCACATGCATTATCGCCATAAAGTGCATTAATGTGGCGGGCTTTCAATATTCTTTCTGCTTCTTTAGAAAGTATACCAACTGTGATACTTTTTAAAATGTTGGCATAAGTGAGATCTGCAGATTGCCTCATGTTTTCTGTTAATTCTCTGTATTGGAAATGTTGCCAAAGGTGGACATTTCCAATGCTGCCCACAGTTTTACGGTAGAGTTTGTGTCCTAATGTTTTAAAAATAGGCTCACCTTTTACTGGTGTTAATTGAAGCAGATCTCCAAAAACAATAATGTGTTTTCCTGCAAAGAGCTCTTCATAGTCTGTTTTGAGTACTTCTTGTAATCTGAGGTGAATCGAAGCTAACATCAGGTTGGAGACCATGCTCACTTCATCTATTAGAAGCATTTTCATTTGTTTCAATACTCTGCGTAATTCCATTGCAGCTTCTGCAGAAAGTTTGTAATAGTCTAATTTGTTCTGATGTTCTACTGGTAATAGTAGTAATCGGTGTAATGTAACACCACCTATGTTGTAGGCAGCTAAACCTGTGGGGGCAGTGACAACAACTGACAGTTTGTTGTTTGTCAATTGTTGAAGGAACTTACTAATGATTTTGATTAGGAATGTTTTGCCAGAACCAGCTTCACCACTGACGTACAGTAGTATAGGTTTATAATTATGGCAGGAACATTCTTTATTTTCATGTTTTACACCATGTGCAATTTGTTTTGTTACTTCTTGAAAAATGCTACTTTGCTCATTGTTTAGTTTTGATTGTAGTATAGTTAAGTCTTCCTTATCTTCATACTGACACATGGTGTTTTCTACTTCTATCATAGCTAATTCTGCCTCATTTATTATTAGTGGTTCTCCCAGTGGTTCTTGGCTTCCTGTTACAGAAGGTTGACTACTGTCAGGAGTGTCCTTATCTAGTTGGGCTTGGAGTTCTTCTTCGTGTTGCTGTTCATTGTGCAACATTGTTTTGTACTGTGTAAAGTTTACATCAGTTATAGTGCTTTCATTTGCTTTGAAAGCATCATCATATGAGTCATAGTTATCTAGTAATTGTTCTTCTTTTCTCCATGGTTTGAAGAGTTGTAGCAGGGACATGTAATATACTTCTTTATGTTGAGGAGTCTTTAATGACAATTTGATATGATTAATTAAATTTGGTTTAGTGAGTTTAACTAAGCTGCCTTCACAGTTTGTCACTCTATATTTACCTTTTTTTTCATCAGGTTTCATATTATTTTTGTATGTGCAGTTTTGGGCTATTTGGTATAGGCACATGTTTTCCAAAGTATTACTTCTGTCTGGGTAGTATGTGTCCAATAGATTGTTTTTTAAAATGTCTTGGCTGTTGGGATTATGTTTGGCTATTGTTTCTATATCTTCATATGATTTTAGAACTCTTTTTCTAGATTTAGCTGGACCAAGACTTAGCCATGCTATATTTTCAGATTTACCATACAATGCAGTACCAGTTAAACAATCAGCTGCTTCATATGATCCACATTCTCTATGGCTGAGCATTTTTATGCCCAAGCTGTATAATTTCTGAGATACTGTTTTATCTGATGACAGGTCATTCCAGAGGTCTTGGAGCTCTGTATTTTCTGCTTTAGTTAAGTATGCTGTGACATATCTTGCAACTGCAGTAGAATTGTCTGCAATGTACTGCACATCTATGTTTGCATTCCATAAGTGGGCAATGATTGCATTATAATCATTGATATATTTTTCTTCTTCTTTTCTTTTTATGTAATATGTATTTTTAGGTGACTTACCTTTAACACTATGTCTAACTGAAGACATGAGGTTGTTCACTTGACCTGCATTTGTAACTGGTCTAGGGAAACCAAATAGGCATTTGGTGTAGTATTTCCCTTTGTTTTTGTATTTACGACGACAATATTTTCCACATTTGTGTCTTTGAAATTGTAAAATTTGTGCATGAAGATCACTATTTGTGGCTTCTGATGGAATTTCACAAGTGACATATTTTTCAATAAACTGTAAAACAGTGGCATCACTGTCTTGACCAAATTTAGGAGCATCTTTAATCCATAAAAGCATGTGGATATGTGGTGCTCCTCTGGCTTGGTATTCTTTTCTCCAAAAAATGTGTTGCACTTCTCCAAGGGGAGGAACAGTTTTATTACAAATAAAATGTAGGATAGCAATGAAGCGATGGTGAAAATATCTTGAAACATTAACAGGATCCAAAGAACAAAGTTCTCCAGGTGTTAGTATATCTATGTTTGTTTTGTTTTTATTTGATATGCGTAGGAAATCATGTAAATCTTCCCATGCATACTCTGCACAACTTAATGTAACAAACCAAGTGGGTGGGCCAAGGTTTCTGATCATACAACGTACATCTCCATGACGTCGAAACCAGTACTCTTTAGTACCACACATATTTGCTAATAGATTTGTAATATTTGATTGTAAAACCTCATCCTTTTGTTGCACTTTTTCTAATAATTGTGTAGCTTTCATATTTTGAAAGTGTGATCCTGATTTTAATATATGTGCAACTCCGTGACATAAAGTTGCTAGTTCACTTTCAAAGAGTAGGTGGAATATGTATTCCACATTTTGTCTAAATCTGGGATCTTCAGAATACATCTGTAATGAGCGGTATTCACAAGCTGATATTTGAATAGGTCTATCATCATACCTTCCTCCTTTGCCAGTAGGAAAGAGTAGAGGAAAAGCACGTGCTTCTATACTTTTTTCCCATATGCTGTTTGGCGATCCTTTTGTTTGACGCATTTGGTAAGTTTCCAGTGCATCTTCTACGGTGTCATTACAGTGCAAAGGATGAATTGTATAATGGTCTAAAGTATTTGATATTGTAGCAGGATCTAGTAGCTCAAATTGACCAGCTTCTTGTGTTTCTTGAATTATTTCAGTTGTATCTTTCAAGTTTTCTTCAATATTAATTTCTTTGTAATATTCATTATTCTCTTTAAGATATTGGAAGGCTTGTCTAACTTTATATCAATCTACCAGCTGTTGCCATATTTTTTTGTCTTTTGTAGGTACTCCATTTACTAAGATAATTAAAGATTGCTGCATTGGACGTTGCACTCCTAGAGTATGCACATTTTCTTTTAGATCTAATGGTAAATAAATTACTTTTCCACGAATGCCTTTTACCAATTCAGAAGGAGGTAATTTTGCTGTTTTTGGTTGAAGGCGTATTATTGCTTGAAATGGGTGTACTGTTTGAATTATGATGCTCTCATATAAATTAAGTTGTTGTAGGGGTTTTGGTACTGGGTATAATTCCAAATTATTTGTGATAGCACGTGAAGGAGTTTGGTTGTTGTCAAGTTTTGTAGTGCAGTAACTGCAAAGTATTAAGGGCTCAGTTATTTCGTTTTTGTTTTCTGCTGCAAGGTAGAGAGCTAATTCAAACCATTTAGAATCTTCATTGTCTTCTATTTTGTATGATAGGTCTACAGTTTTTGTGTTACTTTTATAAAAAGTTCTACGGCAACATACACATACATGGTTTGGTACTTCAGCTGATGTACTTTTAAATTTTAGTATTTCTTTTTTGTATGTGTTTAGCAAAAAGTTGCCATGTGTAGAATTGTTGCTTAATTGGTTTAAAGCTATTTCATTTTGTAAATGGCTTTCACTTCCAAAATATTTTTTCTGGATATAGTGAATTTCTTCAAGTAGGTCTTTTGCTGTACCATCTAGAAGGATGTTATTTAACTTTGCTAGTGCTAAAGCAGGACTTTTAGCATAGTACAGTTTATAGACTAGATTTCTTATAGTTGAATGATGTGTTGATATCCTTTTGATATCATGGAAAGTGGTTTTACAAGTAGGTCCTGTAATGCAGGCCAATGAATGTCCTTGTAGTCCTGTGTACTTGCGCACTGGACAGGTATCCAAATTTTGCAGTAATTTAATTTTGATTTTGTCTTTGCTTTTTGCATATTTATTGAGGAATTGGCGTAAAGATTTGAAACATTGTTTGGGAATGTTACACATTGACGTGCATGGCCATTTGTACACTAGATGTTCAGATTCAGTTGAATGGAGGGGTAACTCTAAGTTTTCAGGGCATATTTTTGTAAGGAGTACTTCTTGTTCCATTATGGTATTATTCACTTTTTCATAACCTCGACCACTGCTATGTATGGCAATTGTATTTGTTTGCTTTTGTTTGAACGTTTCTTCATTAAAATATGGTTCTGTGCTCGTAGTGTGATTCCATTCACCTCCGCAGATACTTAAGAAGTTCTTTCTGTTGACATTTCGCTTATTGAGAAGTCTTTTTTGTAATTTAGTTATTAGTTTTGTTAGTGGTTTCATTTTGTTTAACAGTAAAATAAATAACTTTCTTTTCAGAAGAATTGCACTGTCCATCAACGCTTCTAAGATTAATTTCCTACGATAGGTTTTAAGCATTGAACCTGATTTCTCTCCTGTTTTTATAAGATTTTGAAGGACTTTGTGACAGTACATTTTGGCTAAAATACTTTTCTTGGTATGCTTACTTTGCACTATATTAAAATTTTAAGAAGTAGTTTTATCTGTAGTGATAGCTGATTTTCTGTTAATTGTTTTTTGGTTTGTTTTACATTTTGATAGAGGAGACAAAGTTTTTGTACATGAAACTTCTTGTGTTTCACTAAATGACTGTATTAGCTGTTTTGTTTCAACTTTTTTTACAAATTCTGCTAGAGATGGATGCTTATGTTGGACACTTTTATTTTCATTTGCTCTACTTTTGCGTTGTTTTCTACGGACTTGACTTTTGGTAGGCATTCTTTAGGGTCTGTTGAAAAAAATAAAGAAGACATGGGTTGGGGTGTTCTGGAATGTATGTGTGCTGTGTGCATGAGTGTTTGAGTAAGATGATAAAGATGTATGTAATGGTGTGTGATTGTGCATTGGGAACTACAACTAGTAGGGATAGGTATTCTTGAATTTATGTGTTACTAAACTGGGGTTCAGATGACAAAAAAAGGAAGCTACTGGTGTGGAAAAGTACAAATAGTAAATCTAACGTATACAATTAAAACAGTTGTTTGTTCGATAATATGAAAATTGTAGCGGTTCAGTTGGGTAATTTGTGTGTCCAAAAATAGGAATTTGTGGGCCATTCTGGCTGTAAATTGCTGTTTAAGACATGGAGATTTTTGGACAAAATGGTACACAATCTCTATTTTTAGGCACCAAAATATCTTGTATTAATGTTATAATATGTTTGATTAATAATACAAATATTATGGTGATATTCTACTCACTTTTTTTGTTAAATTAACAGGTAACTTCTTAGTTCATCTTTGTTCTTCGAATTCGGCTGCTTCTTTTCAGTAGACTGGTCTTCACTGCAATTGTAAAAGCTTCAAATTAGTAACTTTGTTTGTGTATAGCACTGTTTTTAATTTAGATATTGATTTTTTTAATTGAATTCCTCAGTGCCTTCTTTAAAACCATTAAACTAATTTATTTACATAAGATACATTGCATCAGTTCAGTACATATGATGTGTTCTTAATGAACAAATTGTATTGAATGACTAACTGTAGCAAAAAAAATATCTTTACTATGTCTTGTGAAATTTATAATATACCAGTGAATACTACTATTTCTGTAAGTAAGCTGTTCTAGGTAATAGTGCCTCAATGTCATGTATTTTTTTTAAGATTTAAACATAGATTGTGCTTGCATGCAATTTTGTTTGAATATATGTAGTCTATATATTTCATTTAAAAAATGTTAGTTTAACATGATTTGAGTGTGTGTGTATAAAGAAAGTAAATAGTATAAAGGTTTATAAGTGATAGTTGATTTTAGGATATTGAAAAAAATACAGTAAATTCATTTTACAGATTACACAAGCTAAAAGTCTGTTTGAAAAAGTGTTCATCTACTGTACAGAAAATATGCATACCTGAAGTTTGTGTTCATGCATATGGATATGCATGGAGCTGCAAGTAGAAATCTTGGAGACTTGTACAGTATTTCTGGTAGATGGTGCTTGCCAATGATCTGACACTTGTACTCAGAGAGATTCACAGTACATTTGCAGTGCTGATCTATGATGATGCAGTTAGATCTAGAGGTCTTGAATGTGATTGATGCATGGTCATGTGATTTCTTAGCTACATCCAATGAGGGAATGGCAGAGAGAGTGAAGTGGAAATGGTAGAAGGGCTGTTCATGTTACGATATGTCCGCGGACATGGCGGTAGTTCGCGGATATCGGGAGTTACATCCGGGGATTTTTGGGTTCAGAAGTCATGCAAATGAGAATTAGCACTGAAAGGGATTGGTCAGGAAAGTTTAGTGGGTGTGTTGTGCTATGAGAGAGTTTCTCAGATACTCTTTTTGCTGAGAGAACAAAAGATAGCTATGGCTGTGTGTTTCAGAAAACAGATTGTTTGGATTTTGGGAGATTTGTGGATACATTGGTTAAAGGTGCATGCAGAAAGCTGTGGAGTAGCTGTAGATCTTGGATTCCCACATGTGGAAGTACACTGGCATGGAGTACGTGGAATGAAGTGGTTGGACTTGCTACCTCTCTGTACTACTTTGGAGACAGAGCAACATCCAGACATAATTGTAATTCATTGTGGAGGGAACAGTTTAGGACATGTGACTGGAATTTTTTTGTAATTTGCTATGAAAGAAGGATTTGGGAAGGTTATGGACATGTTTCCTAATTCTCAAGTGATATTTTCACGGATTGTGCAGAGACAAATGTGGCTTCGTTCTTCTTCATTTGGTCCACAAATGGAAAAAGCAAGGCGCAATGTAAATAAGGCTGTTTGTGCCTTTCTAAGAGATTTTGGCATGTCCTCTTTTCACAATGAAAATATTATGTTTCGTAGTACATACATTTTTCGCAGAGATGGAGTCCATCTTACTTATGCTGGCAATCAGATTTTTCTGAGAAATGTACAAAATGCATTGCAACCTTTTTTGGAATTACAACAACCATTTTGAAGTAGGTGTTAAGCATTTATAATTTTTGACTTACAAACACCACCCAAAGGCTCTTTTCAGAGCCACCACTTCTTCCCAGAGAAAATTGCAATGTTTGTGATGTGTTAGCAACCCAATTTTTTAAATGTTCGCGAACTGTCCGCAGACTTCTAAAAAACACAAAGGGCCCTTCTTCATTTATTTTCACTTCTATTTTTTAACTGTGAAAGGCGGCTCTGAAAAGAGCCTTATTTTTTTTTTGATTTTTGATATTTTGTATTTTTTTTGGTTTTTTATACACGACACACTAGGAGAGGAGGGGAAAGGAAGGTAAAGGGAGGGGGACCAACCACAGGGATAAGAAAGGGCAAGCTGAGAGAGGAAGATGTAGAGTGGGTTTTATTTGGGTAGTGAGCAGATCTTCTCGTGCTCTGAGACGATAGCCTCAAAAGCACTACGAAGTCGCTCCCCCCTGCAGAGTACTGTGTCACAGTACATACATACAACTGTGACCCTCGAAAGGTAAGGGTCATCAGCATTCTGTATGGCCTGTGAGGCAGCTTGAGGAAGACGCTGTCCCACAGAGGTGGTCCTTGTGGTGACAGGATCAGAAACAGAGGATGAAGTAGAGGAAATCAACCTGCTACGTTCTTCGCAAGGTACAACCCTGTGAATAGCCCCAGAGTGAAATGACCTCAGGTGTCGCCTCATAGTAGTGGTCCCAAAGCAAACATTTGTGATGTCATCTTTGATGTCCTGGGTGTTAGTCTTAGCAGTGCACGGTGGTGGCGTGAGTTATGGTTGCTTAGCTTACCATAACTGGCGAATTTCAAGGGTTTTTCGGTTTTACTTGGAACCATAACATCCCTTTGACAATGTTTTTTCACTGAATTTCATAGGTTTTTAGTAGCGCAACTTAACCATAACGTCCCTTTAACAAAGTTTTTTCACTGAATATATATATATACATATATGTATGTTATGGCAAATAGAACAGCCCTTTGTAGCCACTGTCTCAAAGCTAATGCTTAAGAACGGTATCTGGAGCACCCATCTCTCTTTCAAATTACTTGAATTGTTTCCCTGCCCACAGCATCTCCCCCACTCACTCTACTCCTCTGTACCCACCCCCTGGGCCCCTTCTAAATTCAAACCCCTGACACTCTTTGTTGTCCCTGGGCTCCATTTAACTCCGGTCCTCTGTGTGAGATGCTTAGATTTTCCACACATTTCTCTGCACTTTGTAATGTGATTTGGTGTTGGTGTGGAGGATTGAATGGATTATGGTGATAGGCATAGCTCTACGTGCTGTCACAGAGAGCGACATATTAATATACTGTACCAAGTTACCTAATTTATTTGAATGCATGACTATGCAACCTGTGTTACACCAAATGTCATCTATGCTATGAAATGCCCATGTGGTCTGTTATACATTGGTCAAACAACTAGAAAAGCAAGAGAACAGTGGATTGAACATACGTCTAATGTGACAGCACATAATTTTAATTCTGCAGCAGCTAAACATTTTACAGAGCTGGGGCACAATGTGGCACAGATGCATTTCATTGTTTTGGAAGTGGTACACAATCAATGAGGGGTGGGGACATGGCCAAAAAAATGCTTCAAAGCCAAGCCGATTGGACTGATAAACTTGACACTCAAACCCTGATGGGTATGAATGAGGACTTTGGTCTGAACTGTTTTCTTTAGGAATTATTGTCAAAGCCTTTGTGAACATCTTACAATATATTTGTACCATTCTGATTGGGACAATGAGTTATGGGTCATTATTATACTGTTGTAATGGAAACCTGCGTGTTTACTCTTGGCCAGGGTTCCACATTCTTTTCGGTTGGAAGGGGCTTTGTGGCTGGGCAGCCTTGGGTCAGTTTTCCAAGGAGTAAACTTTGTTGTTTCTCTTACCTGCCTTATATGCGCATACTTCACTAGCAACGAGATTGCAGGAAGCAGACCTACAGACCCACATGTGTGTTTTTGTGCTGCCGTACACCATCCATGATGCCCAGCAGATCGCAACAACATCCCCGGAAGCTCAATGTCTCTAGAGCTCTGGTACTCTCTAGGCTGGACTATTCCAATAGCATCTTCCTTAATTTACCCTATTTCTCTCACCATCCCCTCCAGCTTGGCCAGAATAGGGCTGCAAGACTTATCCTTGGCCTCAAGCCCAGGGAACGTAACTATCCAGCCCTAAAATCCCTCCACTGGCTCGCGGATATTGCAAGGATCAAATGCAAATCCTCCTGCATCATCCATAAGACTGTCTGGGGCCGAAGACCAACCTATCTACAACTTGCTCTCACCAAATACTCTCCTTCCAGATCTTTACGCTCCTCCGGCTCCAAGTCTCTGCGTGTCAGGTGCCTCTTTTCTAAGCAGAGAGCTGGTGGCAGATCTGTCTCCTCAGCTGGATCCCTCCTCTGGAACAGCCTCCTTCTTCCTCTCTGTCTTGAGCCAGATCTCCTCAAATTCCGTAACCTCCTCAAGACTTTCCTCTTCACCTCCTCCTGCCCCCTCTCACTCCCATGCTAATACCCCACAGTCGCTGAGATTGGTGGCCTGGGCCCTTATGTGTCCTTCTGAGTCCTGGCCTTCCCCCAATCACCCTCAGCCTTTCTCCTCATCCCAGCACTACCTAAGGTACCCACTGGCTTGTGTTCTCACAGGCCTGCACTTATTATATTGGCAGGTGACTGCTCTGTACCATAGCGATATCTGTCTGGCACTTATCACTGCACACAACTGACCCCTGGCACTTCCCTCTATGGAACTCCTAGCACTTACCCCTTTTCCCTCTCCCCTCTCTCTCTCCCTGCATGTGCACATTGTGAATGCTCACAAGGCCTAGTAGGACCACCCCTTTCATGTTTCACCAGTTTATTCTATTGCCTTTTTGCTTGCACATGCCCTCCACTTTATTGACCCGAGGGCACTTTGAAACAACATTTCTTGATGAATAAGCGCCTTACAAATGCACAATAAAATAAAATAAACAATAAAATGATGAAAAAAAGCAATAAGAGAGAGCTTGTGGATTGACAGGGATCCCCCCTTGGACAAAGTAATCACGAGTGCAAGGGCCATTGAAGTGTCCCGTGCCAGTGTACATGTGGTCCCAGAGAAAGCCTATAGGATGTCACAAGGAGAGTCTGTGCAGGTAATGTTAGTAACAAATAAAAGTAGCATAGAGACAACATCTAGGGTTGAAAAGGTGTATTACCACACAAACAAGAACACTAGAGGACCATTCGGTGCCGGAGGAAGACAAGGGTGTAGGAGATGTGGATGGATGATGGGCGAAACCTTGGGGTATTATCACATGTAACCCCCTAGGATCCTCTATTCAGGTGGCCAGGGGAGGGCCATTACTCTTGGATCCCAACCCTGGGGGTGGATGAGGAGGGAGGCTCACCTGGGTAGGAGAGTCCGGGGTTGTGATCGTGAGTACCCCAGGTGTGACGCGGTATGCACATGGAACAACAGGCGAGGCAGAAGAAGGCCCTGAAGCCTTCATAGGATATGCAGGCTCCATTGTCCCTGACCCAAGAGTGGGGCAGAATAGGATGTCAGGGGTAGGTGGTGATCTACCCAATTGGGGAGTAACCCCATTGTATAAAAACAGGGCTAGGGGATCCCTTTCTTTTCCCTGTCAATCACCTACAAATATTTTAATGTTTCGAAATGGTTTTTAATCCCAAACCATTGCACCCTCCCCATTTCTCACTAATACTGGGAAGAAGAAGAGGCAACTAAGAGTAGTGAGGATAACCTATGAGCAACACCTTGAGACAGAGAGAGAAGACTGCCACCTATTACCATTAGGTTTTTCCCATTAATAGAGTCAGGCAAGTTCAGGCATTTAACACTGACCACTCACACCTGATTCCACTTGACTCTCTTTTCAGGACTGAAGGACAGGCATGTCCTGTTAATTGGAGTATTGGAGGTCAGGCAAACCCAGCCCAGACCACACACCTGCACCCCATGAATATGACACAGGTGTATAGAAGGAGACTGCTGAGAGAGCAGGGAGAGAAGCAGTTGGGAGAGCCAAAGGGAGGCTGTTGGCTGAGTCGAGCACAGGATCCCTTCTCAGTCCTAAGCCAGGTTTTGCAAAATGAGAGGAGCGAGCTGAGAATCCTGAAGGAAGCTGAGAAGCCAAGAGCAGGGATCTGAAGGGAGAGGAGCCTGGAGGATCCAGAAGAGAGCAGCCTGCCGCAATGCTGGCCCAGTGCTTGTGAGGGGCTGCAGCTTGCAGTGGAGTAACTTTGCTGAAAATGTTGGGGTGGGGGACGGGGGGACATGACATCTGAAGACACGGTGCCCCAGCCAAATGAATGGGGACAAAATGGTGTGCCATGAAAGTTGGGGGGACAAACATCCCTGTCCCCCCTAAAATTACGGCCCTGGCCGCTTGGCTAGGGAGCCGTGTCTCCAGGGAGCCAGATTGAGGCAGCCCTTATCCTTCTGGCCCTGTGTGGAGGAGTGCTTGTTCCCTTGGACATGTGCCGGTCCGAAGGGGGTCTGAGGGGCAGCTGGTGAGACACTGACCTCGATGGCATCTGCCCTGAGAAGACTGCTCACCAGCGCAAAGCTATCCGGTGAGTTTCAAAGGGGAAAGTGAGAGAATCTTGGGAGTATGCGGCTAGCTGGAGCGGTAAAGGATAAAAGACAGAATGTGCAAGCGGCATAGAGCAAAAATCAACAAAGATAGCAGAAAGTAAAAGGAAAGCAAGAGAGAGGTGCTGAGAGAGTGGAAAGGAAGAAAAGGCTTGAAGATAAATGAGAAGGGTGCGAGTGACCCAAAAGTGAAGGAAAGTTGCAAGTGAGCACCGTAAAGCGAAATCAAGTAAAATAAAGGAAACACGAAGGGTGCGTGTGACCCAAAAGTGAAGTGAAGATGCAAGTGAGCACCAGTGAGTGAAACAAGTGTGCAAGAGACACGGAAAGGAAAAGGACAGGTACAAGGTTGCACAAATGCAAAGAAATGAATCTGCAAGAGGCACAGTGAAGAGAAAGTGAACCCAAAGGGAAATTGCCAAGGGAATGGCAAGCCGAGATAAAGCAAGACTAAGAAGGTGCAAGTGAGCACAACAAAGTGGAAGATAACAAAAGGGTGCAGGGACACCTGGAAGAGGAAAGGAAAGAAGAGAAGCAAGTACAGGAAACACAGAGAGGGGCCAAAGATCAGAGTGGTCGTGCTTAAGTGAGCCAAGGACCTAGGGCCTCATTACGACCCTGGCGGAACGGGTTAACGGCACCCGCTAAAGGAGGCGGACCCGTTAAACCCATTCCGCCACATTAAGAGTTCCCCTTGCGGGACCCGGTAAGGACGCCTGATAAAAACCATGCTTCGTTACCGGGTCCCGCGAGGGGAAGACGGAGCAAACAATGGGCCACTCGTAATGAGCCCGTTGTTTGCCCCCTCTCCCATTCCCATTCAGCCCATGGGGGCTGAAATGAGAATGGGAAGGTCCGGGCCCGGGTTCCTAGAGGGAGGAATTACCGGGCCCTCCGAACTCGAATGGCCCGGTAATTCCTCATTCTGGGAACCCGGACACAATTTCGGCAGCAGCCATGCCGCCAATAGCGGCATGGCTACCGCCGAGGTCGTAAGGAGGCTCCTAGTTTCTAATATTACCCCATGAGAAGGTTGTATATGGAAGGAACTGTATACAAGAGAAAGGCACATCTTGACAAGTTGAACTTTTTATTTAAAACTGAAGAGGCGTAAGATTGGGGAAGGGAACCATGAGAGGCCTAAGAGGCGAGGTTGGAGGTAGCCTTGCCGGTAAAACCGGCAAGACAACCGCCAAACTCACATCCGGGTCCGGCACCTGCGAATGGGCAATTACTGCACTATTCCGGCCCAGCCGGACCTGGTAATCGGCCTTTCGCGGGTGCTGGGCCTGGTACATCCCCATTAGAGCCCCATAGAGCTCAATGGGAATGGGGATGTCGGATGCACCGGCACCGTTTACAACGGTGCCGGTGCATATGACTTGCTGTGCTCGCAGGTGCCGCTCTGCCTGCCAGGTCAGACCTGGAGGGCTGACAGGCACCTGCGAGCACAGCTCGTAGTATGGCGGTACAGTAGCAACGGTGCTGGTAGCGCTACAGGCACCGTTGTTGCCTTACCGCCATACTTATAATGAGGCCCACTGTGTTTTTAAACTGAACTTGTGTTTGAAACTGAAGGATCCGACAGGGATGGTGCATGCTGCTTGTGGCGAATGCCTTACCACCATACTTATAATGAGGCCCACTGTGTTGTTAAACTGAACTTGTGTTTGAAACTGAAGGATCCGACAGGGATGGTGCATGCTGCTTGTGGCGCACATGTTGGGGAAGAAGGCATGAAGCCTCTGCTGCCTTAAGAAGATAACTACATCTGCCATGCATACGAAGCTGCAGGGTGTCGCATTAAACATAGCCCTGCCTGGTGAAGCGCATTTGACTGCCTAGAGACCTTGAGACCAAAGTGTCACCTATGCTAGCAGAGCACCATCAAGGGACCTGGACAGCTGCCTCCCCAACACCACCAAGGAACTGTTTGCCAAACCTTTTTTTTTTTTTACAACTGACAATCAGATCTCCATGGGGCAGATGTGGCAACGGTGAGGCTGGATGCGGTTTTGCCTGCACGTGCAGAAGAGCCTCTTCCCTCTGTTCAACCAACAAAGAACTACCCCCAAGTGTTGGTAGTCCAGAAAACATTGATGTACTTTTGAAGCTGCGTTCCTGTATATGGGTGGCACACTTAAAGTGGACACAGTAAAGTGTCATCCTGAAACTATGATCCTTTGAACTGCAAGTAAGCTTAATTTGGACTCATAAAAATGCACATTAGCGGTGCACCATCCTCCTGGACTAATAAAGCATGTCTTCTGTGTGAATTGCCTAGTGCACACTGGCTGGGGATGTTTTCCAAATATATGTATTTTGTTTTATCTGCCCAATCCTACATGTGATCAATGGAAAAGGGCCCAATGATAAATGTTGAGTGCTATGTCTCATTTGCGTATTGTCATTTCATTTTAATATAATTGGGATGAGAAGCCGACATGCCAGCATTCTGGAACCCCTGAGAGGGAGATTCCAGCACCGAAATCAGGAGAATGTATTTTTCTCATAGGATTGCATTGGGGTTGTAAATATTTTAGTTGGGAGATAATAAAAAATAGCAGTATTTTCAACAGTAAAATCGAGACTCTCCTGCCTAAATCCGGAGGGTTGGCATGTATGGGTGATGTCTGAAACACTAACCCATGCCTCATGGAGTGTCACGTGTTGTACATGTGGCACACACCATGTGATAAAACGGATAAAAGGGCCACACGTCTCCCTGTGCGGCAGGTTGAACACCAACTCACTGACTCCTGCGTAATATGTCCAGCAAGTATGCAGCAGGGGGCCTGGCCTTTCCCGGTGCCCAATAACAGTAGCGATTAATTACGGTTTTTGGCTACAATATTGCACTGGACACATCCCTTGAGGGAAGTACACGATCAATAGCTGTCCTTTCTTTCTGTTTTTAAGCTGACATTGATCAGCTGACCGTGTGATGCAACCCGCTCAACGGCATACCACTCCTCCCGACAGCGGTCGATTTAAAACACTAGAGTTTGACAGCTGGTTCACTTTGACCTTGCATCAGTTTGCTATTATCAAGGAGAACGGCACGACAGTTGTGTTAGCAGTTAAAGATATCGAGTGAGCAGATAGCAGATAGAGTGAAACACTCATGGAATAACGGAGAGCGTTCTCCTAATTGTGCTTTTTCTATGCTTTTCTTACACTTTACAGTGTCAAATGGTGATATGTATATCAAGTATTCTTTTACTTTTTTTTGCGCACACTGTGTGCGAGTGTAGTTCTAGTCTTTTAATGTAATAACACTTATTTTGTTCCTTTCTCTTTTTTGTATCTAGTAGTGTTTCAAATTAGTGGATTTTTTATTTCTGGAATATCACCAATGCACCCCCTTTTTCTTTGTGCAAGGCATTGGTATCACACAGTTTAAATTGACACTTTGGTGTTTTTCTTTTTGTAGAAGGACAGGGGATGTTTCTGTGGTGGGCCTCGTCCTGGTGAGGCCCAGTATACACAAATAGACACGGATGCAGAAGTGCTTACTACGGGTCGCGTGCTTCAACTGGCGCATGCCCAACAGGGACCCACCTTTATTTATTACCGCCACACGTGACCTCCTTGTCACGCTAGCCCTTAAAGGGGCACATCACACTCCTCCTTTTTCATATTTCGAATGAACACCAAATAGAACAAATAGAACACATGCTATATTTTGTCACACAACATAACTGTATAACTCAAACAAATAAGTTCAATAACACCACCTTAACACCACAAGTGTACCTGCACCACCAGGTGCTGTCAGAGATCAGGGGAGATCTACTTCAAAGGCACGCAGGTAGATGGGCTGCCTGCGGCACTCGGCGAGTGTGAGGCACCTCTCCCAACCCAGATCAACCTATGCAGAGTTCATCTGTCAGGCCCCCTTCCCTGCACCCGGGTGTTGTCGCTCCCGGGTTGGTATCTTTCTCACCAGACTCGGCCACCTCGGCGGATACATAGGCCTTGAGCGTCGCTCGGGACTCGACTCTGGTGACAGTCCCACCTTTCGGAAAAAACAGGAGTTCCTCGTCACGGTCGTGCTCCCATCCGATGCAGTCACCATCGACCCCTTGGTATCCATCACTCTGAGTGGGGTTTGTTAATGGGGCAAAGACAGTTTTCCTCTTACATTTCTGGTTCTCACTAACACTCAGTCATATCTCCAGATGCTCCAGTCGCAACCTCCTCTGACCACTTTCCCTTTCGTTGGCTCTCCTTCTTTCCTCAAACAAAGCATCACTGTCAATGACTCCCGGGGATCGTGGTGAGAATTCTGGCAAAACCCCTCATGGGTATTGTTGGAATAGTGCTTTTGCAGGGAACACCCCAGTAGAACAATGAGGGGCTGTTCGATGTTCAGACAGGAACTGATACAGGGCCCATTTCTCATATTTTCCCTGTCCATGGTCTATCCTGAAGACTTTATTCAGTGTCCGCATCAGTCTTTTTGCCTCTCCATTTGCCCTTGGCCACAGCAGCATGATCCTTTGGTGTGTGATACCACGGCCTCACAACTATTCCGCAAACCCTCTGTGCTGGAATGGGGGCTCATTATCAGAGCATATTTCAACTGGAAGGCCATGAGTGGTAAATGCCTTCGCCAATGC
Organism: Ambystoma mexicanum; assembly: GCF_040938575.1. NCBI lineage: Eukaryota > Metazoa > Chordata > Amphibia > Caudata > Ambystomatidae > Ambystoma > Ambystoma mexicanum. The sequence goes on from NC_090932.1 coordinate 555,949,666, forward strand.
TGGTATAACATCCTCCAGAGACGTGGAGCTGACAAACTCAACCTCAGGGTACCTTGATCACTGGTAGACCAGGACTACAAAGTGATTGTCCCGGAAAGTCGATCAGAAGTCCATGTGCACTGTCCCCATGGCACACAACTCCTCTCCATCAATTCGATGGGTGTCTCTCATTGGTGTGGCAGCACCGCCTGGCACCACATGCACCTGCGGACAAAGTCCTCCACCCGCTCCTCCAAGCCTAGGAACCATACCTTTAGTCGGAGACGTGCCTTGGTCTTGGCAACTCCTTGGTGACCTTTGTGCACTAGTTCCAAAGACTTTTACATGAGGCTGGCAAGGATCACCATCTTTGAGCCCCTTAACACCAAACTGCCTTCCATGAACGTGAGCTCTTCTCTCACTCCCACATCTGCTCCAACACCTTCCTCGCCTCCATTGTATATTTGTCCAGTTTTCTCAAGTACTCTCTCACACTCTCCTTTGGTCCCAGCTGTGTGAAGCATCTTGAAACACTTGTCCTTGGCTGAAGCCTTCCTAATGTCATCAATGGCCATGGAGACAGGGTCGCCGACTCCGCCAGATTATGGAGATATTCTTCTGTTTCCACCTCTTGCGTACTCCTTTTTCCTTGACTAGAGTGGTGTGATAGATAGTCGGCTGCGTTGGTGTTCCCCGGGTGGAATGTTAACTCAATGTCATACTCCTGCAAGGCGAGTAGCCACTTCTCGATCCTCACTTGGGGCTTGGAGGAAGACCCAGTCATGTTCGGTATCAGGGGCTTATGATTGGCAATTGCCTTCACAGGCTTGCTGTCAATGTACAGGTGGTAATATGTGCAGCCCCATAGCACTGCCAGCGCCTCCCGTTCAATTTGTGAATACCGTTGTTCGGTCGCCGTCAATGTCCTGCTGGTGAATGCCACTGGTCAATCCGAACCATACTCATCGGACTGCATTAGCACTGCACCTAGGCAAAATGGGCTGGCGTCCACTCTGATCTCTGACTTTTGCTCCAGGTTCATCTGCTGTCAGGGTCCCTTTTATCTCATTGAATGCACTTTGCTAAAGTGCCATTCATCTCCACGCACACTCCTTCTGTGTGAGGCTTGTGAGTGGTTCTGCCAAGGTGGCCAGGTTCTGTATGAATCTGCCACAGTACGTGAGCATTCCCGGCAAGCTATGCACCTCTGACACATACACTGGGGTACAAGCCTTGCATATGTCCTTCACCTTTGCCGGGTCCGGGGATATACCTCCTTCCTGGAACACGAATCTGAAGAACATTTTCCATTGCATGAATGCACATTTGTCCCATTGCAGGGCGAAACCTAGGTGTTGGATGCGCTTCAGGACATGCTCAAATCTCTCAAAGTTTTCCTGTTCAGATTCAGCATACACCATTATATTGTCGCTGATGTGTATCGCTCGTTTCAGACCAGCGAGCGCCCCGCTGACTGTATTCTGGAAGACCTCCACGACCGACGATATGCCGAAATTCAGGGGTTTATACCTGTACATGCCTCTGTGTGTAGTGAACGTGGACATGTAGCGGGATTCGGGATCCAGTACCAGCTGATGGTACCCAGACTTGAAGTCCAGCTTAGAAAAATCGCGCACACCCTGAAGGTCTGCTAGGATGTCATCCAGGGTGTGCTTATGTGCCTCTTCCATTGGATGGCCCTATTTGGGAGGCGCATGGGCACACATATGTGTAAGGCATCAGGCTGTTTGTGCCTTCTTGCAACCACAATGGGGGATACCCACTGGGTCGGCCCTTCCACCTTCTCGATGATGTCCAATGTGACCAAATCGTCCAGGTCTTGTTTCACCTTTTCCCTTTGATGGAAGGGCACCAAGCGCAATGGGTTGGACTGTGTTTTCTGTGTGCAGCCACATCAGGTCACCCACCAGCTTTTTGATTCCCGTGAAAACGCTGGCATATCTGGCGAGCAGGGCCTGGAGGTCCTCCAAGTAGACTCTGAATGCGAAGTTCACTATACGCAGTGCCTCGGCTGCGGCACACTACAAAAGGGTCACCTCACTCACGTTGCAGACAAAGAAGCAGGCTTTTATGAACATGTTCTCATGATGGACACGGGCCATAAACACACCTTCCAGGGGCAGTGTGTTTTTCCTATCCGAACGTGAAGCAGCGTATGTTGATCTTACTCAGGGATGGTGCATTGTGCAGCTGTCGGTAGTGATCATCCGCCATGACACTCACTGATGCTCCGGTATCGATCAACATGGGTACTGGAGAGTCGCAAATACAGACCATGCACTTGGGCTGGCATTGCTTTGAACTCTGCAGGACTGACAAGCTTGAGAGGAAGAATACATCCTCTTCGTCTTCATCCTATTCAGCAGGCACGTCGTCCTCTGCTGAGGGCTGCTCCACTTGGGCCACCTTGTATTGCAGTCTAAATGTCGCTGGCCTCGGGGATGCCTGTCCTCTCGAGTACATAGATGGTGTTGCCGTCCTGCCGATGCATGCAAAATGGTTGACTACGCCGCAGCATCCACAGACGTGGCCCTTCGCTGTGCAATCCTTGGCATGGGGCAGGTCGTAACCGTAATTGAGGCATGCAGTGGTCTCCCCCACTCTTTCTTCCTTCCTGCTCCATGGCTGGCAATTGTTTCCTCTCTGAAACTGCCACCTCCCGAAAGCGCATGCATCCTCCACCTTAAGCTTTCATTGCCAAGCAGATTTTGTCGACCCAAACAGCTTGTGGGATCTCTCAAACGACAAAATGCACTCCAGCGTAATTCCGGGCTCAGGCAGTATCTGGCGTCTCATCTTGAACGATGAGCAGCCTTGTATGAGTTGTTGCTGCATTTTGTGCTCCACATCCAGCCTCGTACGCGACCACAATCATCGTAACCTACTATGGAAAGTGTCAAGAGACTCCCCTTCTTTCTGTAAGGCAGTCCACATGAGGAACCTCTCGTAGTCCACATTCGCAATGGGTGCAAAATATTCTTGAAGGGCTGCCTTAGCAACACCAAACGAGTTGTCCGCAAGCTGCAAAGTCTCAGAAATGTAATGAACAACATGGCCAGATGAGTAAAGCAAGATGGATGTCATTGTTTCATCATCGTCCTTACCTGTGGCCTTGAAAAATATATCCTGTGTCCTCACCCACGCAATCCATCTGGGACCCAGTGACGATGGGGCCACAACAATGTCAAATCCCTGTAGCGGGGCAAGGTGTGTAGATGGACGTGGCATCCTGGCAATGACGGGTTCCTCATCTTCTTCCCCCATGTTTCAATGCCACTTAGTCACAGCTGGCTTCGTTCAGGCACAGTATGCATGTCCAGTATGGGCACAGCAGGTGCACGGGCCAGTGTCAATGCTCCGGTGTTGGTTGGGTCCCAGGCCACACAAACACTCCCCTGTGGAGCTGCAACCGTGTGAGACCTCAAGCTGCCACCTTCCAGGGCTGTGGCAGCCTGTTTGGGTGCACAAGCACTCCACCGAGGAACTGCAACCCAAGCAAATGCACAGTGGCACGTCGTGTTGAAGGCGCAACTAGCTCATATTCCAGTACCTGGGTGCTGCGTAGCACACGCACCAATGGGCATGTAAATGAAATGTAAAGTGATGTGTACATGTCTTGCCGTGTGTGTCGCCGTTTACTCCTTTTTTTTTCAAGTTCCTGTTCGGGGCCCGAAGCGGGATGATGCCCCTCCTTTTCCAGCCAAAGTATTATATTATTTTTTTTCTCAATCCCTGCTCCGGGAGCCAGAGCGGGATGATAGCCGAGGGACCTCCCTGGTGCTGAGTCACGGCATGCGGCCCGGGCTGTGAGGCAGGAGGGTGAGGAGGAGGAGGGTAGAGAGCGAGATCATCCTTGCCCGATCCACCGGCGCAAGCGAGCACACGTGGGGTGCTCCGAAACTGCTTGTGCGGGCTGGGGAGCTGGACACCCGCGGAGGCAGATGGAAGATGCCAGCGCACATGCAGGACCGTCCTCCTCGTCGCCAGTGTGGTGGGCCTCGCCTTGGTGAGGCCCAGCATACACAAATAGACACAGACACAGAAGTGCTTACTACGGGTCCTGTGCTTCAAATGACGCATGCCCAGCAGGGAACCACCTTTATTTATTACCGCCACTTGTGATCTCTTCGTCATCCTAGCCCTTAAAGGGGCACACCACAGTTTCTATACACGCTGATAAACAATGGTCAACAAGTAGACACTGAGAGATATACAGTTTGCATGCTGGTACATAATGGTGTTATGAAGTAAAATATTGCTCAACCTTATACATATTGGAGGCATTAGTTGAAGAACACAATATAGGAAGTGGATTGTATTGGTCTCTATTGTAAATTATACTGATGAGAATTTCTTAATATGACAAAATAAATGATATTTTCCCGACCCTTTTAAGCTCTCATGATGAGATGCTAAAATTATTATTTTTGTATGATGTTGTAGATTACCCCTGAAGAAGGGAGTTCACGTTAGGTTTATGCTACCCTGTGTAATTGAAATTTAAAAGAAGATGATTGGAGAACGAGAAGTCGTTGAATAATGTGTTATTATGAAGAAACTTGGTTTTAATTAATTAATTCATTGAATTATAATTTTGAAATATTGCCTAATTTTTCAGGGCACGTGTCAGGACAGGTGTTACCCCCCCTGACCTTTGGCCCCCAGCACCCAAAAAACTGTACATTCTAGAAGAAGGATTCTGAAGAAATTGAATTGGGAGTACACTTTATTGTCTTTGGTTAAACATAGGGATTGCAAAGACTAGGAGATAGAGCCAGACCTTGGGGAATAAAACATGTAAGCGGGCGAGAAGACAAAGTAAATAGTGGGATCGTACCAGACTGAAAGCAGTCAGTGAATAGAGAAGAGAGGCAAAGCACAGAACAGTTTATCAGGGATTTTACTCTTATGAGCTATATCAACCACGTGTTTCATGCCAAAACCACGTTGATCTTCTCTGACTTACATGGGTAGTAAAGCTTAGGACATTGTATACAGTTTGGCATCGACATGGAGGAGCACTACAGGTTTGTACAAGACGCACACTATTGGCACCTTCCCCAGTTTAAGTAGAATTGGGGTTATTGCTTCCGTCGCTCTAAATCAGCGCCACTTTGCAATATGGAGTTACATCTAAAGCCATAGTAGGTAGCGACAGACTAATTTCTTTTGAGTAAGCTTATTTATTTGATCACCTCCTCCATAGTAATACACTTGGTGCTCCTGCATTTTACTTTTCATGCAAGCAGATTATACGTAGGTGAACCTTATCACAGAGCAGTTGTATTGCCCACTTACCTCTTGTCCTCATAAGTGTATAACGAATCATAAAACTCATCACAGATTCCACCTCCTCTCTCTCCCCTCACCCTCTCTCTCTCGCCTTCTCTCTTTCCTTCTCACAGTCACTCGCTCCTTCTCTATCCTTCTCTTTCTCTCCTCTCTCTCCCCTTTCCTTCTCTCTCTCTCCTCTCTCTCCCTCTGCTCTCTCTCCTCTCCCTTCTCTCCCTTTTCTCCCTTTGCTCCACTCTCTCCCCTTCTCTCTCTCTTTCTCTCCTCCCTTCTCCCTCTCTTTCTCTTTGCCCTTCTCTCTTGCTCTCCATCTCTCCCCGTGCCTACCCTCAAGGTTTCTAAGTTCTACAACATGACTGGATTTCTTTCTTGGTTTGACTTTAAAGTATATAATGCAGTTTGGTTTATTTCCATTTTCAAAGTGTCCTGAAGGTGCTTCTTTCTCTGGGATCTGAATTCACTGTTTGTTTACAGCAGTACGAAATGGTAAGCTTGATGTAATCCCCATTGTTCTATGCAGCCTTTCTAAGGCTTTCATTTCTGTAATTAAAATGGCTGCTACCCTTTGCCTCTGTTTTTAAGCTACAGCCCTTCCCCCAACTTCCCTCTGAGTCTTGTTGGTGGAACATAACCAAGGCCCACATCAATGTTGGCACCATTCGTAAGGGCTGGAAACTACACCACATCTTCCTATTTCCTTGGGTAACACTTAGATGGTGAGCATTATTATAGATTGGTGCGGAGCGGGGGGTGCTCCGGTCTTAGCTTCTTTTCAAGTGGTTTCCAATTCACAATACCTTAGCACATGATCGGATGATGAAATAGGCTCGAAATTGCCCCCCTTTAACATATGGCTTACCTTTCAATTCATGATATGATCTATTTGTAAGTCCCAGAGACAAGTGAGTAGTAGAAGGTCCGCCCCGTAGGAAGTGTCTGTCATCATACGTCCATGAGATCTAACTCTCTGAAGGCCTGAAGAGCTTCCTTGGGTACCTGATCACAGCCCCAACTATTCTCTCTCTCTCTCTCTCTCTCTCTCTCTCTCTCTCTCAAGCTATTAATTTCTTTGGCAAATACCTTGTTGACATATTATTAATAAAGTCACTAAAGTAAGTGTTCTTGCCCTCATTTGGTGCGAATGTTGTAGCCAAGGTAAAATCAATGCCTGATTCTGTTACTTTCAAAACCAATAAGCTATCTGGTTTGAACAGTTGCTTTTGTTGTGCGGAATATACGTATGTGTTTTTGGATTACAATTTTCAGAGAGCTAAATCACCCGTTTTGCAATATATCAGACGGAGCCAGCTGATAAGTGAACAGCACGGGCACAAGAGTAACTTTTGGTCTTTAAAAGTAAACTTTGGCCGTCAGCTAGAATATCGCTTTTGGAGCTTCTGAACATTCCATGCCCGGCAGCTGCTGCCTTGGTATCTGGATCACTGGGACGTTGCTATCTGAAAGACGGAAGCAGATTAAACCATACTTAGAAAGAAAGCAAGTAAAAATATGATAAGATATAAGTAGTTTCACATTTAAAATAAGTACCATAATGGTTTTAAACTATTTTAGAGCTAATTTCGCTCTAGGAAACAACAGTGAAATATAATATTGTGAGGCAGTGCTACATGTGTGATCGTGTAAAAATGCATTTGTGCCTGCCTACTTTCATGTTTTTTTTAATAATATGCTAAAAATGTAGAGTTCTGCAGTTTTGCATGCTCGCTAGTATAATGTGTAGAGATATTGATAACTGCTTATGGTGGAGCTACTTATTCAGTCCAGCATATAAATATTAAAGCATGTCAATATTTTAAAAAGTTGTTTCAAAGTTTATGCACGCTGCACCTGGAGGATATCCTATGTGCTACTTGTGCTATATTTTACAAATATATTCATGGTTGGGCCTCGTATGAACAAATTTAGGAAAAAAGGCATTGATAAAGCTGATAACCATGGCATTTTATATAAGCATAGTGAAGTTTGCTTTAACTAGACAAAAACGATTTTTTAAATAGTGTGTAAATAATATAGTGTTTTGAAGAATAGTCTGCCACACGCTAGCGATTTGAATATCGGAGTGCAAAAAATATATTTCATGCAAGCTCTTCACATTTGATGTATTAGATTAGGCACAGGGTCTGGTTGGCAAGCACATATTATAACAGGCCCTAGCTGCTTCATGGGGTCTGATGCATTTATGTCGGTGCATTAATGATATCAGTTTAGACAGTGGGTCTGTTTTTAACATGTGATAGTTGTAACGTGGGTTTTATTAATTATGAGCTAGATGCAGAATGTCATGTGCGATTATTTTCAAAAACAATTATCACTTCAAAAATGTCTTTTTCAGAATATGGACGGCGCTGACGTTGTGAAATTATAGTTTAACATGCTGTGCACGGGTGAATTTTAGTTCTTTGTCAAACAGTACACATGCTATGAAAAGGTGTAGCCGGGAAACAGAATGAAATGTATTCTCAGGATGCATGTTTATGGTGAATCAGAGGGCTATCAATTGAAAATATAATTGCAACTTTTATAAAAATAATGACAGTCTGCCAATGTGTCACAGATCACACAGTTGGTTGACTTTTTTTTAAGGATGTCAAGAATACAGGTGTTATATTTGGGCTCAAGGTGTAAATATTAATATTGAGCTACGCTGAATATTGAATATTATAATCACTGATTGTATATGGTTGGAGAGCGCCTTTTATAAATGGTGCCTTACATATCTAGTGTCCTTATTGTCCATGACGGCCCTGTGTCCAATGTTTTTGTTTGAAATATATTATATTAATTTATACACCGGGGTGTTTGGAAAATATGTGAAGGCTGAATTAGAGTGTTAGTATTTGTTTAACATGTGAGAGTTGCAAGGTGGAATTTATTTATTGTGTTAAATGAATTGAAAATATAATTGCAACTTTTATGAAATATTGAGGCGCCTGCCAATGTGTCACAGATCACACATGTGATGCAGTGATATATAAAGCATTTGAAATTTTAAATTTTTCAGGACTATGCGCATGGTTGTTATAAAGGTTTAAGATGCTAAATTCCGACTCTATATTTTGATGTTTTTAATAGAAATGTCTTTTGACAATAACTGGTCGATGGCAGAGATGCTAGGCTCTCTAAATGCGGGTTATGATATGATATGATATGGCATTTGTAATGCGCCTATACCCAAGTAATTCAAGGCGCGACGAGGCAAGGGGGGGGAACAAGGGGAGACAGAAAACAATCCTACTAGGCCTGGTGTCATTCAGATCGCGCAAGGGTAGAGGGGAAGAGAAAAGTGCAGTACGGGGTTAGTAGATTACAAGATAAATAATAGGGCCAGCTGGTGGCAAGTGCAAGGTAAGTGCCGGGAGGAGGGGCTGTAGGATCTAATTACTCTGACCTGCTTGACCCGACTGTCCCCACTGGCGATCCACCTGCATGCCCCCAGTACCAATACTTTGGTCTGTATTTACACCAATGTATATTACTGTATTTATTCCACTGTATATTACCTCTACATTTTTAAGTATACCTATACCTGTATCACCTGCTTGCTGGACCTAGCTCCAGCCCTGTACATATCTTGTTTATTGTATACTGTATTATGACCACACACATGTACCTGTACATATTTTGTCTATTGCATACTGTACTATGACCATGTAGATGTACCTGCAACGAAGTTGAGCATATTCTTGTCTTGTGCGCCCTGATGCTCCAGGGTAAGGCGCGCCTTACAAATAATAAACTAAACGAACTAAACTAAACTAGGATACAGAGACAGTCCGTAGTGCAGTGAGGCAGTGCAGGAAGAGTGGCTGGGCCAAGGACCGAGATCGGTGAGTGGCCCAGTTGCAGATTCAGTGCAGGTTCAGTGGTTTTAGTAGGGGAGAGAGGGAGAGAAAGCAGAGGCAAAGAGGAAGGTTTTGAGGTGCTTCCGGAACCGGAGATGGTTCTCCTCAGGTTTCAGGGGGGCAGGGAGGCTGTTCCAGAGGGAGGCCCCTGCTGCGGTGAGAGATCTACCCCCAACTCATTGCTTGCAGATGCGGCTGACCCCGAGGGAGTTGGAAGTGGATGAGCGATGAGCTCGAGAAGGAAGATATTTAGGAAGAGAGAGTTGAAGGTATTTGGGCGCAAGGCCCCAGAAGGCCTTGTGGACACTGCAGAGGGTTTTGAACTTAATCCTCACAGCCACTGGGAGCCAGTGTAGTGATTTCAGTCCTGGAGAGATACGGTCCCTGGGCTTGAGGCCAAGGACAAGTCCCGCAGTCCTGTTCTGGATGAGTTGCAAAGGGCGCAGAGTAGAGGCAGGCAGATTTAGATAGAGGCTGTTACAGTAGTCCAGCTTCGAGAGAACCAGGGCTCTAGAGGCAGTGAGCTTCTGGGGGAAGGAGAGGAAACGAAGGATACCTCTGAGGAGGTGCAGCTGGTAGTGTGACTTCTTAGAGACATCAGATATGTGAGGAGAGAAAGAGAGTGTGGAGTCGAAGATGACCCCGAGGTTTTTTGCCTTGCAGGTAGGAACAGGAAGAGGGCCAAGGGAGGCAGGCCAGAGAGCTGCAGGGAAGGAGGGAGTGGGTGTGCCGATGAGTAGAATCTCAGTCTTACTGGCATTCAGGCAGAGGTCATTGGCGGCACACCATTCCTGGATAGCAGAAAGACAGTCAGAGATGAGGGAAGGGGAAGAGGAGGCCAAGGGTAGCCTGAAGATGAGCTGGGTGTCATCCGCATAGCACTGAAAGTTGGGACAGAGAGCGGCGATGCAGTGGGCAAGAAGTGCCAGATACTGGTTGAAAAGCCAGTGGGAGAGGTTAGATCCCTGGGGACACCACAGGTAGAGAAAAAAGATGTCAGAGAGGAAGGGTTATGCAGCGCAGTAACAGATGCCCAATACACTTATGGGTCTTTTAGCTGGTGATTCATCAAATCTTGGATGTCATGAGGGTCGTTGGAATGGTGCAGCCTGTTGATTCTGGATCAACAAATTTGGAATGTTTTACGACCCAAGGATGGGGCTCCAATCTTTTTGATGCATCAGCAATGTCCATTGCAGTTCTTGGGTGTCCGGCGCTAAAGAGTTGTTTTATTTTGATTAATTAATGGCTGTTTTGTTGTTATTGCCTTTATCAATAACCACTGGAATGTCTGGAATGTCAACACTGAAGAGATGTTTTTCAATGTATCAATGGTTGTTTTGGGGCTGCAGCCTACAGCAAGCATTTGCTTTGAAATCTTAACAAGCCCCAAGGATGATGGGGGGCCAGCGCCATTTCAGAATGGCTTTTGGGTCGCTTTAAATGGTTGAATGGATAGGCCAGTTCAGTGATGGAGATTGGGTTTTCTGATTTCTCATTGGATCTTAGTAATCAGGGTCTTGGGAATGTCTCAGATTATGATGCAGGTTCAAGAAACCATGATGGATTTTGCTGCTTTATTGCCGCAATAGCATGTATATTTGTGGCAGCTGCACCACCAAGGATTCAATCACACAGTTTTGACAGCCTATGCTAGATTTCCCATACCATACCTACACACTAACTGGATTGTTTGGCTGATAAGAGACTGCCCCCCGTAAGTCAACGTTAACAACTGTAAATAATTGGCTACTTGAGCCACTAGCATATGAAGGCACGAGTTGATAATTAGTGGAACAAAGAACATTTCAAAGCGTTCACTATAGATACCAGCATTTTCAGACTTCATGTTTAAAAGTGTTTGTTGGCTTGTCTCTTTACTTTTCATGTGTTGCAGTATCAAGCATCAAAGGAAATACAAACATCAGAGAGCTTATTTTCATGTTATAAAAATGTCCCAGCTACACATGTTTTACCATTGCTGAAGGACATACGCTGTTCACAACATATCTCAAGAATCTCGTTAAAGCATGAACATAGAAAGTGTCAAATCATGTATGCTGCATATCCTGCCTGATGATCTTACAATAAATATTTTTTATACAGTATAATTTTGATTCTCTTTGAACCATTGCTCAGGGGCTGTGAGAGCTCAAAGCTTCAAACATGAGCCTCATACAGATAGTTAAGTGGCTTTAACCATTCGTTATCAGGTACAGATTGTAATGTGTAAAAGGATACCCCTGTTAGTCAATCAATGCAGACAGCTGATTTGTCATCTTTGGGTATATTTTCACCTCTATGGCTGAGCCATATTTTGTAGCTGAAGTGTGCTTCCCGCACCCCCCGCCTGAATCAGGTTATTTTCACAAAATATGGGCTCTGAAAGAGGAGGTTGGGGAAGGGCAGTGGGAATTATATTATCTATTGTCACATACTGCAGTATGCCTAAATTGCTTAGAAGTCATAGTCAGAGAAAAGCTGGTTCCACGTGTTATTGATGAAATAGGAAATAATGAAAGAATGTTAATGAAAAATAAATAACAAAAAAATAGCCCCCCCATTTTCCTATGATTCTTAACCCCCCCAAGCACCGCACTACCCGTTTTAACCCCTTACCACCACCCATATATACTTACCTTTAATTATCAGTATGTTTTCGTTGTTTATGTTTTGTTGAAAAAGTTATTCGTTATTTTCTATTCGTTAATTTAACTGTATACTGAAAAACCGAAAATCCAAAGCGCTATTTTGTCTGATTTCCAAAGGCTGTTTTTAAAAGACATCCACTAGGGCCCACAACCTCTGTGCCCCCCATTATTAGCACACCCCACCCTGCATATTCTACACATAGTATGCCTCACTCTCTGAAAACTCATTACTCATGCTGACTTTACAAATAAAATGGGCTGGATCATCTTATATGTGTAGAATATGTAGGTTGGTTTTTGCTGATACTGGGGTTGGGTTGCTACTCAAGATAACACGATCCTCATGACTTGCAAGTCACCCTGCATGGGTTGCATCACCCTGCTTTCGATTTCAAATATTTGTATTAATTAGAAGATCACAACTGATGGGGCGAGTCACCAAATAGCCGAGGCAGACCACATGGGTTGTGTTGTCAGCTGCTGCCAGCTTCATAGACAAGAATCTGTCTCTTTCAGCCTGTATAAGACTGTCAGCTAAATGGCTGTTTAAAGCATTGCCATAATTTTTCAGAGCACATTTGTTTTATCTCTTGAATTCATTTAGACTTCAGCAAGCATTATAGAGAGCCATACTTTCACTCTTTGTTTTTAAATGAGAAAAATGCATTTTGTTAGTCGCTGTGTTTTGTAGTCTGCCAACATTTGTCCCCACGCATTCCTATTCTCCATTGGCACTGTAAAATTACACTTTACACTGTCAACTGGACATGCCTGGCCATGTCTGCCACACAGGACCTGCAGCTGTGTTTTTGTGAACACTGAGTTTTTTTAAATGACAAAATCCAATGCCACAGCATTTTGCCTGTATAGGACTATGATTTACAGCCCTAAAATTAGATCTTCACCTTTAATTTTTTTTTAATACCTTATTTTCATTATAACAAGTATAATGTTAGTAAAATATATATTTCTGGGTCATGCAATTTAGCTGCATTTTTAAACACATAGTTCTGCTTTGCCGGTGTATATTTTCAAGGGTTTCATGGCCCTCATAAACAAACATGCCTGGACATGCCTGCCCCATTTTATCCAACTTGAATTCATCTTAAAATGCCAAACCCCTTCCTAAGCTTTTCTATTACATTATAAAATTATAATGGCGTGCCCTAAAATGCCCTGCCCACTTTTTACAGTAAATCTATAGAGAAACTGTTATACAATCATTATGTCAGACACGCTGCCTAGCTTTATATTACATCTATATAAAAACTGTTATCAATGGCACTAACTTTACGTAAAAATAATATAGAGTACATATAAACATTATTCAAAAGTCTTTTCAAATGGCTGCCAGCTTTATATACTTATAATAGAAAATCTCTATAATGTTTATATAAAATAATTTAAGTTCATATCAAATGTCCGCCAACTTCATATAAAAGCTGTTATAAAATTATGACGTCACCCAATCTGCCTAGCTTTATATTCCATCTCTATTAAATTTATATAAAATCATGATGTCAGCACTATATTTACAAAACCCAACCCACTCCCGCATCATCAAAGTGTCACCACCACCTAACACTTGCAGTCTATCCCTCCACAACTCACTTAACTCTCGACCAGACAACAGCACACACACACTGTCCCAGCCACATTTTATATAAACTTTTTAAAAAAAATTTAATTTTTATTATTTTAAACAAACAACACTCCAAACATTACAACCATTTCAGACGTTCGTGATCAATGTTAAGACATTACATTATTTAATGCTCTCCTCCGTCCTCCCTCCTCCCTCCCCAAAAACTCGAGCCGTCGTATCCGTGCCATCCACCTGAGCATCTTCAGGTGTCTCAATTATCGTCAACTCATCACAGTCTTCTGTTTTATGATTGACCTGGTGGGGGTTTGCCATCGAAGTCACCAGTTGTCTCCAGGCTATCAGGGGGCCTACCTCTTCCTCCCCCCTCTGGTGACTGCTTCATACCAGGCCGCAGTTTCTGCTTCAGCCCATTTCATGTGGTCTGCCCACCACATCTCCACTCTAGGCCGGTGGGCCGCTTTCCAGCACATTGCAATTCTGCGCTTGGCCAAGACATAGGCCAGGTCTTTCATCTTGCTAATATGTTTTAGATTACATGGCCTAGGGAAGCTCCCAAGCATACATGCCCATGCAGGACCCACGTCAAGCACCATCCCCAGGCTGGCCATTCTCGTCTTCAGTTCTACCCAGAATCGCTTCACCTCTGGGCAAGCCCAGAACTTATGCAACAGCCCAGCCTCCTCCTCCCCGCACCTGGGGCATTTCTGTATAGCCGAACCACCAAACCTGGCTATTCTGCCGGGGGTAAAATAAGCTCTGTGGGTGACATATAGCTGAATCTGCTGGAGTCTCGCATTCTGGGACACCTTCTTATGGTACCTTTGGGCTCTATCCCATTGCCCCTCTGTCATGGGTTCACCCACCTCCCCCTCCCAGTCAAGCCTCAATTGGATCAGCTCCTTCCCCGCCTTCGTACTCAAGAACTCATATATCTGAGATATTTCGTGCCCGCCCTCCGAGACATTGTACATCATTTCTAAGGTGGCATCGGGTTCTTCTGCAAGTACTGTTTCAGGCCACCTTTCCCTCACCCATTTCATAATCCTGGTGTAAGTGATATATTGGCCCTTATGCACCCATGTCTGCTCCAGCAACCTCTGGAATTCCAACGCCTCCCCTCCTGCCATATGTCTCCGAGGGTGGCCAGGCCCACTGGTTCCCTGTATCTGCGGACCCCTTTAATCAATTGTGAGTCTTCCCCACATAACACCACCAATGGGACCTGCTGAGAGAGCGGGTCTGGGTCACCCACAGTTCTCCATGCCCTGCGCCAGACCTCCCAGCCCAGCACCAACAGTCTCCCCATCTCCGACACTTTAGTTTTGTGCAGCCACACTGTCTCCTTTATGAAGTATGGTGCAGAGTCACCCTGCAAAAGCCTGGCTTCCGCAGATTCATCTGCGGACAACCACCTAGCTACATATAGTAGTTGTCCCGCCAAATAATACAACTCAAAATTCGGCAGGTCTATGCCCCCCTTATCACACGAGTTTTGTAGTTTCCACAGGGCCACCCTGTTCCTAGAATTGTGCCATATGAAGCCCCTGCACAGGCTATGAAGTCTGACAAAGAAACAACTGGGGATCAAGTAAGGGACATTTACAAAAAAGTGTAATAGTCTGGGCAAGACCACCATTTTGAGCAGTGCTGCTCTTCCCATCATGGCAAGGGGTAATCTGGACCAAAACACCATGCTATTTTTTATACCTTCAACGGTTTTCTCTGTGTTGTGTTTGTGCTCTACCTCTATCTTGTGGTATATGTTTATGCCTAGATATCTAAACGTCTCGGTCTGCCAGGGTATCTGCATAATGGCAGTTTTTCCCATGGAATACTTGTGTACCTCCCCAAGGGGAACACGCTGGACTTCCCGGGGTTTACCGATATGCCTGAGAGGGTGGCATAGTGATCCATCACCTCCAGCACATATTGCAGATTCTCTTCCGGGAAGCGCAGATAGAGGAGCATGTCATCTCTGTACAGTGATATCAAGTGTGTGTTTCCTGTCGTATGAATCCCCACCTCTCCATATTGTTGCCTAAGGCAAATTGCCAACGGCTCCAACGCGAGAATATATAACATGGGCGACCAGGGGCATCCCTGTCTAGTCCGCTTACTGAGTTGCCACTTGTCTGAAATTATAGTGCCTGTTTTGACCCTTGCAATAGGGGAGCTATATAACATCTTGACCCATCTAATATATCCCGGCCCTATCCCGTACCCTTTCAGGGTCGCCATCAGCCATGGCCACCTCACTGAGTCGAAGGCTTTGACCGCATCTAGCAACACAATGGCCAGCTCGCCCAGGTCTTTCTCAGTTTGATCAATAATATGATGCAGCCTCCTGTGGTTGTCCGTGATGTTTCTGCTGGGGACATAGCCTGTTTGGTCCGGGTGTATCAATTTGCCAATTACTCGCTTAAGCCTGTTAGCAAGCACCACTGTGAGTATATTGCTATCTTGATTAAGCAACGATAAGGGCCTATAGGACCCACAGTCCACATTCGGCTTGCTCGGTTTCAGGAGCGGGATGATCACCGCCTCTCTGAGGGATTCTGGCAACTCCCCCTGTTCGTAGGCCTCATTGAACATGCCCTGCAGCGACTGGAATAGCTCCTGCCTATATGCCTTATAGAATTTGCTGGGTAACCCATCTGACCTGGCCGCTTTACACATGAGCAGATGTCGGATCACCGCCTCAAGTTCGTCTGAGGTTATTGGGGCCTCTAGATCTGCCCGTTCTAAGTCGTCTAAGGTGGGCAGCCCTATATCTTCTATTGTTTCCAGAATTTCCTGGCCCATATCCTCACCTGCGTCCTCATACAAACGTTTATAATATATGAGGAACTCCTCGTTTACGCCTTCCTGGGTGTTACGGATCTGGCCTTCTGCATCCCTAACTTCTCTAATCACCGGTCGGGGTGTCTCATTTTTGTATAACCAGGCCAGTAGTCTGCCCGGCTTGTCTCCCCCCGCATGTTGCCTCTCTGTATATTTCTTATAATTTATCTTACATAATCTGTCACAGAGTTCGCTGCTAGCCTTTTGTAACTCTCTTATCTTAGCGCTGTCTTCCCGGGTGGTCCCCCCCTTCGCATCAGTGTTAGGGAGAATTCTCTGTTAAGGCTAATTTCCCAAACCTAGTGAGTCCCCCAGCACCTTTGCTGGATTTTTGGGGTTTATTTTTTTCTCTCCTGCTAAGAGTGAGACTCTTTTTCTCCCACTCTTAGACATGATTTGAGGTGTTCCTTTGACTTTGAATGTGTTTTATGGGCTATGGGGTCCTTTACCCCATAGGGCTTCATGTGTTTTTGGTATGTGGGTTACACAGCACCCTCAGTGCAGCAACTCAGGGGTGTCATAGTGACCCCCAAACATAGACTCCATACCCTGGGACTGACTACTGTCTCCCAGGGCATGTAAAGTCACCATTGGCTTTGCTAGTTCCAAATTATGAACAGAAACCAGTACAAACCATCATATTGTGATCGTACTGGTCGGGGCAATTCGATTTCCCCGGGGTCTGTTGTTCGAGGGGGCACGTCTCCGTCCCCCCTGATCGAGTTTTGTCTAGTGGCAGTGGATACTACTTTTTATATTCGACCGCAAATATTTTCCTATGGGATTTTTCCATTGTTCGAGGCTACCACTTTTTAATATAGCCTCGTACAGACCGCCGGTTTATTAAATTAATATAAAATCACCGGTTGGTAATTTTTGCTGAACCTCGGTTCCAAAATGGCGTTTGTGTTCACTTCTGTGACTCCAACCCAAGTCGGGCCCTTTGTTCCACTTTTTGGCGGGCTTCTCCACAGAAGCCTCCAAAAGTGGTGCCACTCTGTCTGGGTACCACAGGGGGTGTGGGAGGGGGTTTAGGCACCCTGGACTGAGTTGCCTTGGCAACTCAAGTCGCACTCTTGTGTGATTGGCCCAAGTGGTGAGCCGCCCGGCTCACCACTTAGCCAGTTTGATTGACAGCTAGGCTGAATGAATGGGGGTTTGCTGCATAAAAGCAGGGCTTTGGGGACTAGAACTTCAGAAGTCGCCACAGGACCTAAAGACTTCAAAGAGGGAGAAGCTGAGCCGACCTGCAATGACGACACCACCGGTGGAGCCCTGCTGAACCGTCTCACCACTTTTCCCGACGACAGAGGAGATCTCCAGCCCGTAGAGTCTTCTTCCTTTGACTGGTGGGGATAACCAGTTGGCCTGTCTTTTCGCATTCCCGGATCATCTCATGGCCGCCTTGCCTATGCCAAGCACCCCGGCAACCGGGACACCACGGTTTTTCCACTACCGCGAATAAAAGGGTCATACCTTTTAACCGGAGAACTCTGCGGCTGGTTTCTTCCCTGGCAGTGCAACGAGCTTCAGCTTTCCTCCACGTCGAGACCATCTCTTCCTCTGGACGACGCCATGACTTGCACCTGCTGCCAGGAACAACTGCCCCCGCTGGAGGATCCTCTCCACTTTGAAGGTATTGTGTTCGCCTGGCCTCTCTCACAACGGTCTGTGTGGGGTGACTCTTAAAGCCTCCACTTACCACTTGGGTTGGCCCTAGGCTGGCTAACTGAACTTTTCTGAGCTGATTTAATTATTTTCTGAACTCCCTGCAAGACTTTTCAAGACTTTTTAACTGTGTGATCTTGGGCGCATTGGTGCTCTGTTCTCTCTAAGAGGGACCCTGGCCTCTGAACTTTTTGCTCACAAGTAGACTTGACTTTCCTGCCTTGCTGGGTGCTTCTAAAGCATTGTGTTGTGTGCTTTTCCTAATTTCTGCCTTTTCCCTCCCTTTTTCTTAACTTATTGGAGTGCCATCTTTAGTTAAGCGCTCACATCTGTCTGGAAATAAGTGGTGTTAACTAAGACTTGTCTAATAAGGAATAAGGGATGTACATCTAGTAATAGTGACTGTGTGTTGAATTCACTTACCTCTTTTTGTGCTAGTGTAACTTTACAAGTGTATCTTGAAATAAATAATTATATACTTTTACACCAAAGCTCTGGTTAGTGTTTGCTTGTACTATTGTGTCTCTGCACCTATTGTGTATACTCTGCATACTACCTAACTCATCTTGAGAGAAGTCTGACTGCTCAGCCACAGCTACCAGGTAAATATGGGTGGTACAGACTGCTACCAATTGGGTTTACTGCCAACCACCTGTAGCCCTAAATCTTTTGCAGTGGTCCCTAAGGGAACTGCACAGGTTTCTGCCTAACGCTGGTGGCAGCGGTGGGATTTGTATTGAGTATACATTTTAGTGTGCTTATAGATACCTTACTGCAACTAACCACAAAGCTTAGCACTAAAGAAGTTATTTTCTAAAACATGTCAACTATGGAAAGTTATAGTCAAGAGTCCCTTGCTACAAAAACTGCTTATTGTTTGAGAGTTCTCTGTAAGCATAAGAATATCCTGACTAAAGGCAAGGAAATTGAGCTAATAGAAAGATTGTTAGCAAACCAAAGTCTGGATGGTGGTTCAGAGGAACCTACCACTCCAGCAACTGTAGATAACAGCAAAGATATTGATATGAATGTTAGTATTGATAACATTGAGTCAGAAGCAGAAGAGGAGGTGGAAGATGTTAGAGTTGTCTCCCCTGGGCCTCTACCTGCCCTGCCAGCTGTACCTACTGGATCAGGTCCCACACTTAATCCTCAATATATGGAACTAGAAAAAATTAAGCTTGAATTAGAATTCAAAAGAATTAATGCTCAAACAGAGCAACGGCACCAAGAACTAAGGCTCAGGGAAATGGAGCTCAACCATGAGCTAGAAATGAAAAAATTGTCTGTGGAAAGTGCTTCTCTCTCCGAATCCTCTAGGAGTTCCAGTCCCAAAAGACCCCGGATGCCTAAGGAGTTGGTGGGTATGTATGAGCCAAAGTTGGATGTTTTGGACTGGTTGAGTTTGTTTGAATATAATCATGGGCTCCAGAACATTACAGGAAATGAGTTACTTTCCTGGTTGTTCTCTAGGCTCCCCCTGTTGCAACTGATGTGGTAATGGAGTTGGGGGAGGAGGATAAGAATGATTATGAATGTGTGAAACTAGCTTTGATAGCTAGATTTGGGAAGACCCCTTCCCAGTACCTTAAGAGGTTTTTTTTTTTTATTTTTTTTTTATTTTGTTATAGCTGAATAAATCAACTTTTCAAAATTACATGATAATTCCATAAAAAGGTCCCAATACATGGTTAGCATGCACTTAAGGACATATAGTAAAGAAAGCTGAACGACAACAAATACCACAATTTGCAGAATAATACAATTACTTCAGCACAAGTTACCCTATTAAGAACAATCTCAAAAGATAGAAAACCACATCAACTCATGTACATTCAACCAATTATTAATATGACTGTTCATAAAAAAAATTCACAAGGTAATATAAATTCTAGAGAGTGCACCAGTGCCTTTATAACCGAAAATCTGGTACTGTTGATTAGAGAACTCCATATGTCCAAATCGTCCCGTTGCATGTGCACATTTAGCAGATTCGTAAAATGTTTTGCCCGTATGTCTTCCAAAGCGTGGCATGCAACTATCACGTGTTGTAAAGTCTCTTTGACAATGTGACGATTACAAAACCGACAAAAGTTTAGTTCAGGAGGAATAGTCTTCCGCCTCACCAACACTTCTCTCGTAGGCCACAAGTTCATTCTCAAACGCAAGAACTTGGACCGAATTTTCGCAGAGGGACATTTTAGTAGATAACTTGGCGCTTGACCCAAGCATTTAATGCCAAAGATTTTAGAATTAAAATCTTTATATTGTCTGCAACGTTCATAGTTCTGGATCCACTCCCATTGATAATATTTTATTTTAGCACGAATTGGGTTCTCCATCAGCAACTGTAATGGTATATCAGCTTCAGACATAGCATTTAATACAAGGCCACGCCATCGACTAGGAAAGGCCAAACCGGAGGAGGTCAAGTAGCCAGCAATCGTACTCATTATATTGTTCTCACCACCACCAAGAATGCATTTCCGAAAAAAAGAACACAGTCTCCATTTGACCCTACTAGATAATGATTTGAGCCCTAGTTCAAAACGCAGCATAGGCAAAGGTAGGCAGTTTGGCAAATTTAGAACCTTTCTCCAAAATGTAGCCTCAAGTTTATCCCAAGCTTGGTCATTAGAATACAGCTTGGATTCTACACCATATAACAAGATGGGGATGACTTTTTGCTCATAATACATAAACAAATGCCTCAGTGTAAATTTCCCGTACTTATAAACGAGTATTTTCGCCTGTGACAGCAGCATTGACAGTTTTGACTGTAACACAGTCGAGTGTCTATTATCGATGATGGTATTTTGAATGTATAGGCCCAGATATTTGTATTCTGACACAATTTCTATTGGTTGTTGTTGTAAATACCACACTATGTTTAAGCTCTTAGCTTTCCCTCTTGACTTACAGACTAGAATCTGAGATTTTTCCAAGTTGACTAGAAGTTGGTTCTCCTTAGAATAGTTAGACAATGCAGACAACAAGTTCTGGAGACCTCTAGGAGTTTGCGATATTAAAACAAGGTCATCCGCATAAAGCAACCATGGTATGAGCTGACCACCAAGTTCAGGAGCATCCGACAAAGTATGCACGAAATAACTCCCCATATCCAATATGAACAAATTGAATAATATCGATGCTAAGCTGCACCCCTGTTTGAGTCCCAGGAACGTTGAAAAGGAAGAAGATAGAAGACCTTCAAAAGAGAGCCTAACACGCATAGACGTGTCCGTGTGTAGTTGAATGATAATTGACAAGAGAGAAGAAGGGCAACCAAAAACTTTTAACTTATAAAATAATAAGTTTCTGTTAATAGAATCAAAAGCAGAACGAAAATCGATAAACGCAAAATATAAAGGTTGCTTCCTAAGTGCATATTTCGACTTCAACATATTTAATGTGATCATGTTAGGAATTGTGCCAAGTCCACTTACAAAACCTGATTGGAAAGGATCTCTCTTAAGGCATTTTTTTGTCCAGTTTTTCAGCTCGCGCAAGATCAGCTGAGAAAAGATCTTACCCGGGACATCCAAAAGAGAGATTGGTCTGTAACTTGTTGGGTTGGCACGTTCACCTTTCTTATAAATCGGGACAACAATAGATTGCTTCCACGACAGGGGAATTCTCTGTGAGGTGTTAACATGATCAAATACGAGACAAAGGATATCTGCCCAGATGTCCGGAAACCGTTTAAAGTGAGCATTGGATAAGCCATCCGGGCCAGGGGCTCTGGAATTGTTGGCTCGCTTGATAAAATACATGATGTCTTCTCTTTCAAAATGTATGTAGAAAGGAGGAAGAGTATCAAATGAGATTTTAGAGAAATGCTCCGGAGGTTCAGCAAATAGTTTAGCATAGTGCTGTATCCACCTTGCTTCAGACACATCATTTGATTGAACCGCCACCTGATGCCCTGCAGTCACTTGATTTATGATGTTCCATGACTGAGCAGTGTTCTTTGAAGCCAAGGTTTTTAATATGCTAATTCCATCAATTTGGTAAAGCTTTGCCCTCCTTCCTCTTACCCAATTTCTATATTTAGTTTTGATACGGGACAGAACAGTTTGTCGCATATGCAAAGGGAGCTTAAGGGCTGCTCTCCTCTCAGAACGTACCCTAGCTTTCTCAAGTCTAATTTGGTGATCAAATATGTGCAGATGGGGGGTTTGTTTCACTTTCTGTTTGATGGACCCCGGTTGGAATGTCTGCATTAGGTCATAATATGGTGTAACTGGCAGAGAGTTTTGGGATGCTCCATCATTAAGTTGAGCATAATAGTGTGTCCTAAAGGCTCTCAACGAAGACTTGGTCCATATTAATCTATTTCTAGCCGGATTTATGTTATGCGAGCCCATAAGAAAAAAAGGTTTTAATTGGTCGATGCTAACATTTACAGACAGAAGCATACATAACATATTATGGTCGCTCATGTCTGACTCAATTATTTTGAATGCTGTTACCTTGTTAAACATCTGTGCATTAACATACATAAAGTCAATGATGCCCTCGCTGTTAGCACGATGCCAAGTAGATCTTGGTGGCGTGTCTTGTGGGAAGGCACCATTTAACATGAACAAGTTTCGAGATTTGACTAAAGTTGACCACTTACTCAAGCGATTTTTTTCCAATTTGCCTGGAGGGCCTAGGCAATGCAGATTTAAGTCACCAGCAAGAATAATAAAATGAGACAAGCCCTCGAGCATCACAATATCGATAGCCTTAACCACAGAATCCAAGAAACACTCATCAGAAATGCGCAGCGGGTTCCAGTACACATTGATAGCGGCACCCACAAAGTCCTTGCCACCGATCTTTGTCATCTGTAGAAAAGCATTTGGAGAAAACCAAGGTTCAATTTTCAGACCCACGGTCTGTTTCACCCCCATGAATAGACCAGAAGTAGGACGTCCCCAAAGACCCTTCTCAGCTGGTATCAGAGTGACATCATAATTGTTCCATGTGGGAACACTAGTAAACCATGACTCTTGTATCATAATTACGTCATGCTCTAATAGCTGTACACTCCCATTATTTAGCAGATGTCTGTTCCCTCTCGAATTCCAGCTTACAAATGACAAACAAGATTCTGTAATTTCAGCATGCTAACGTTGATTGGTTTTAAACTCACAAGTGCATGTGGGATGAGACAGCGCTTGATTTTTGTTTGGTGTTTGTTTTAAGTTAGCCGATTGTTGTAAGTGTACAGTAGAGTCTAATAAATCAGATTTAATTTGAAGGGAGAAACCCAGATCCAACAATTGTGATTTGACAGACCAGAGTGTATTTACTACAAGCCTTGAATTAATCCAGAGAGTTGACGCAGTCCAGTTAGAGTTGTTAACAAATTCAACGAGCTCGATGTCAACCGTCCCAATATCATCGAGCTCAGGAATCTCACTAAATATAGCTAGCACCGATGCACGATTCAAGTTGTATTGCTTGACAGGTTCAGGCAAACAACTAAGTGTTAAAGCATGGATCGCTGGCCGCTTTGCACAGATGCGCGCACATTTTGAGGTATCAACCTGAGGCTGCGGGTTCAAGATTGGTTGGACTGGTGGACAGACTTTATCTTGGGTCGTGGGAGGAATCTCAAGGATTTTAATTAACGAAGACTGAATCAACCTTTCGATGTCACTAGCAGACAAGGGCTCAGGTACCGGGGTGTTTTGTGCGTTAACGGCTGATGCCTTAGACACAACTTGTACTGTGCTCACTTTAGTAGGAAGTTGTGAACTTGCTGTTTGAGGTGATTGTATCGACGTCGTAACAGGTTTATGAACAAGAGCCGTTTCACAAGGTGCGAAAGTTAGCCTTTTAAGAACAGGTTTGGCTACCATATAGTCATCAACTGCTTGCCTTAATTCTTTAAGCCGCACATCCCTGACCCCCGCTCCTGACAAAGTAGCATTATTTTTAGACACGTCAGTAGCCACACGTATCAGCTCATTTAGGGGACTATGGTCTACAACCGGGGGAACTACCACCGGATTTGATTTTTCTTTTTTTGACTGTGCCTGAAGAGCATATTTCTTTGATATTACTTTAGCGGCAGCTAAATTGGTTGCAGCTGGTATAGACAGGTTCTTCACAAAAGATTTAGTTTGTGAGGCACATTTAGTCACAGATTTGATGTTTTTTGTCTTTTTCGGTTGAGAAACAGCTTTATTCAGCCCTGTTTTCACTTGATCAGCTAAGCTTGTGTTGACATCAAACAATGGGTATGGCGTTTTTTTTTGCTGTTTAGCTAAAGTTTGGATTGTGGGAATGAAAGGGTCAACTAAAGGTGCTGGAAAACTTGGTATGGGTTGATATGTTTGTTGAAGATTACATGACACTTGAGCCGAGGTTTGAGACATTACAGACTTCTTTTTTTTAAAGATGGAGTCAGCATGCCCCAAACCAGTCAATTTGTTAGAATGTACAAGTTGTTCAGCTAATAGCTGATTTAATTGATCTGAGTGTGCATCGGCTTTTGTAACTAAAACTTCAAACAACTTTGCTAACGCTATAATTGCCGTATTCAAAGAGGTAAGCGCAAATCCTATGTTTACACTCTGTGATTCTGCCCATCCAAACTCTGGCATATTGTGTGAGGGTACTTTCCGTGGAGTTGGAGCTAAAAAGGATAGATTTGCTACAGAATTTGCCACGCTGATGTTCGTGAACAAAATGGGCGATTTGGAAAGATTTTCAGGTAAAGTATGATTTAATAAACCAGAGGCATTTGTGTCAAGATCAATTACTGGCACCTCGTCCTCATCCGCAATAAATGTCTTAAAGTTTGATGCATCACTTATAGATATAACAGGACTATAAGCTATTTTATCACACGGCACGCCGGCACCAGTCAGTACGTTATTAAGCAAAATGCTATCTGTAAGCGAGACATTTTCTTTGGCAAACTTTACTATAGGTTCAGTTGAAGAGACAGCTTTTGCAACCTCTCCCGTCAAAACATCCTCCATTACACTATTCTTATTTTGTTGTCCATGTGAAGGATCCTTTTTTGTAGCTGCAATAGATTCAACCAAACAGTCATTTACTTTCAGAGTGTTATCCCTGTTATTAGGATCACAGGGGATCTCATAAATGGATTTAGAACAAAAAGATCAAATGTCCATCCCATCGGATAACACTGCTTTACTTTTGGACATCACTTTTTGAGTCCTCACACGAGGAGTTGAACTCAATCTCGTTTTGTTCAGAGTTTCCGCAGCCACATTTGGCACGGGATGGATGCTATTCGTGAAAAGAGCAGCAGTAGCAGGAGGCATTCCTGTTTTTAATGAGTTAATGCCTGGTTTCATTTTTACAAGGCACAAACAGTCAGGAACAGATATAATAGCCAAGAGTGGCTTCAATGCAATGTGGAGCACGGACAACTAGGCACTCACCACACTCTTGGACTATCGACCGAAGCAGTAAAGCGTGATGGTTTTATCTTTGCACTTCAACCGCCCAACGGCCTAACAGAAATGCAGCACCCTTTTCGCTGCCGGGCTTATCGCCGCGAGGGTGACTCACGGCTCCTGAAATAGTCCTGTAAAGTCACGTGATCCGTCACGTGCTGCGGGCTGGCTCCGCCTCCTCCAGGAAGCGGCAAGGAATGAAAATTTCACCAGCAGGAGCTGTGTATAGCTCGCAATGCTGTGCAGACAGTAGAACGTTTTTAAAAGCAAAACGAAGCTTCTTCAAGCAGCAGTCACCCTGCTCGAGCGACTCACGGCTCCTGAAATAGTCCTGTAAAGTCACGTGATCCGTCACGTGCTGCGGGCTGGCTCCGCCTCCTCCAGGAAGCGGCAAGGAATGAAAATTTCACCAGCAGGAGCTGTGTATAGCTCGCAATGCTGTGCAGACAGTAGAACGTTTTTAAAAGCAAAACGAAGCTTCTTCAAGCAGCAGTCACCCTGCTCGAGCGACTCACGGCTCCTGAAATAGTCCTGTAAAGTCACGTGATCCGTCACGTGCTGCGGGCTGGCTCCGCCTCCTCCAGGAAGCGGCAAGGAATGAAAATTTCACCAGCAGGAGCTGTGTATAGCTCGCAATGCTGTGCAGACAGTAGAACGTTTTTAAAAGCAAAACGAAGCTTCTTCAAGCAGCAGTCAAGAGGTTTAGGACCCTCAAAAAGAATGGGGCTACCTGGGTGAGTGAGTGTTTGAAAAACGTATAGGGATGGATTAAGGGTTACAAGGTGAACACTTATGAGGGAATGAGAAATCTTGTAATGTTGGAGTCAATGTATGATGCCTGCTCCCCTGAGCTCAGACAGCACGTGGCTGATTCAAAGGAATTAGATCCTAGAAGACTAGCTAAGGCTGCTGACTTGTGGGTTGCCAACAGGGCTACTCACAAGGATTCAGGGGTCACTCAGAAAAAGGATGAGGGAAAGCAACCACCAAAAGGGAACCAAGAGATTTCTAATACCTCCCAACCCAAAGAGGGCCCCAAACAACAAAATAACCAGGGTAAGCCATAGGATAAACCACACCAGGCTAGTGTACCTTCTGGTCACAAACCAGAAGGAGGTCAGGCCAAGCCACCCTGCCAGAGAGCATTTGGAACATGCTATCTCTGTGGGGCGCTGACCACATCAAAGGAGATCCCAGATGTAAGGGTAAACCTGCAGGGACCAGCACAGTCTCCTTAGCCTTCACTCCTAAGGAGGAAGTCCAAATGGCTAGTGCTCACTTTGAAGTCTTTGCTGAAGAACCTTTGGGTTTCCAAGCAAGTGTAACAGTAGAGTCCATGGGTCTGGTTAATGATCAGAATAGGAGTGTGTACAACTCTATGCCAGAAAACTCTAAAGTTTATTATATGGACAGTGTTCTTGTCAATGGCCAGGACACTCCTGCCAGGCGAGACTCTGGGGCCAGCAGAACAGTAGTGGATGAAAGCTTTTTCAGGCCTGAGGATGTTGCTAAGGCACCCAAAGGTCCCACTAAGATATCTGGAGGCCCTGTCCAAATGGTTCCAA
This sequence comes from Ambystoma mexicanum, assembly GCF_040938575.1. Classification (NCBI taxonomy): domain Eukaryota; kingdom Metazoa; phylum Chordata; class Amphibia; order Caudata; family Ambystomatidae; genus Ambystoma; species Ambystoma mexicanum. The sequence goes on from NC_090932.1 coordinate 555,976,576, forward strand.
TTCTACCAGCCCTCATTCAGTGTAATGACATGACAGTGTTGATTCCTGTCAGTGTTCAGACTGAGGTGCTGAGAGAGTCCTGTTGGGGAATGATCTAAGAACTCTAGGAGTAGTATCCAGTACAGTATGGAGACCCAGAACCAAACCAAATTGGCTAGAGAGGCCACCTTAAGGAACCACTCTAAGCCTGTGGGAACCTCTACTGAGAACCCCTCTACAAGCCCTGGTGTTGGTAAATTGACCTCTGACCCAGGCACATTTCAGGCTAACATGTTAGGGAAATGGGAGCCCCAACCAAGCTCCATCATTGTTCCCCCAGTTACAGAGTCTGTGACTCCCCCTGCTTCTGAGGAAGAGGTGGATAGACCTACTGGAACCCTAACTAGGCCTAAGAGAACTGGTAATTCTCAGTGCTGGTGGAAAACCAGAAAAGAAAAGTCTAAGGCCAAAAACCTTCAGACTGTTGGACCTTCCACAGAAGACTCCAACCCAATTCCTAGTCTTAAGGGGTAAACTCCTAAAGTAGGTAAAGGTAGATCTAAGAGGAAGGAGAACCATGTACCTTGCTTATTCCCATCCCCTCCAACCAAGAGGCCTAAAACCCAACCTTCTCCCAAAAGAGAGGTGGTGAGAACCTCTGGAGGCCCCTCTAGATCTAAGGGAATCCTTTATAAGGACCCCTTGAAAAAGCCTAACACAGGTTCAGAAGTTGTAACAACTTCTGAGGGACTGGTCAACCAGATCCCCTATAACTTTAAAAAGACTGATGTTCCTCAAAGGGTTTGTAGGTCATATAGCTTACAAAGGAAAACCTTTGACTCTACCACTGAACTTAAGTTAGGGTATCACCACCAAAATGCTGATGGTCTCTCTAGGATGTATGTCATCGACTAGAGGTATGAGATTCATCCAGGAGTGGATTAAATCCTCCTGTTCCTTAGTCTGGGGGGGGGGGGTGAGTGTTAGGGAGAATTCTCTGTTAAGGCTAATTTCCCAAACCTAGTGAGTCCCCCAGCAGCTTTGCTGGATTTTTGGGGTTTATTTTTTTCTCTCCTGCTAAGAGTGAGACTCTTTTTCCCCCACTCCTAGACATGATTTGAGGTGTTCCTTTGACTTTGAATGTGTTTTATGGGCTATGGGGTCATTTACCCCATAGGGCTTCATATGTTTTTGGCATGTGGGTTACACAGCACCCTCAGTGCAGTCACCCAGGGGTGTCATAGTGACCCCCAAACATAGACTCCATACCCTGGGACTGACTACTGTCTCCCAGGGCATGTAAAGTCACCATTGGTTTAACTAGTCCCAAATTATGAACAGAAACCAGTACAAACCATCATATTGTGAATGTACTGGTCGGGGCAATTCGATTGTCCCGGGGTCTGTTGTTCGAGGGGGCACGTCTCCGTCCCCCCTGAACGAGTTTTGGCTGGTGGCAGTGGATACTACTTTTTATATTCGACCGCAAATATTTTCCTATGGGATTTTCCCATTGTTCGAGGCTACCACTTTTTAATATAGCCTCAAACATACCGCCAGTTGATTAAATTAATATAAAATCACCGGTTGGTAATTTTTGCCGAAACTCGGTTCCAAAATGGCGTTTGTGTTCGCTTCTGTGACTCCAACCCAAGTCGGGCCCTTTGTTCCACTTTTTGGTGGGCTTCTCCACAGAAGCCTCCAAAAGTGGTGCCACTCTGTCTGGGTACCACAGGGGGTGTGGGAGGGGGTTTAGGCACCCTGGACTGAGTTGCCTTGGCAACTCAAGTCGCACTCTTGTGTAATTGGCCCAAGTGGTGAGCCGCCCAGCTCCCCACTTAGCCTGTTTGATTGACAGCTAGGCTGAATGAATGGGGGTTTGCTGCATAAAAGCAGGGCTTTGGGGACTGGAACTTCAAAAGTCGCCACAGGACCTAAAGAATCCGAAGAGGGAGAAGCTGAGCTGACCTGCAACGACGACACCACCGGTGGAGCCCTGCTGAACCGTCTCACCACTTTTCCCGACGACAGAGGAGATCTCCAGCCCGGAGAGTCTTCTTCCTTTGACTGGTGGGGATAACCAGTTGGCCCGTCTTTTCGCCTTCCTGGATCCTCTCGTGGCCGCCTTGCCTGTGCCAAGCACCCCGGCAACCGGGACACCACGGTTTTTCCACTACCGCAAATAAAAGGGTCATACCTTTTAACCGGAGAACTCCGCGGCTGGTTTCTTCACTGGCAGTGCAATGACCTTCAGCTTTCCTCCACGTCGAGACCATCTCTTCCTCTGGATGACGCCGTGACTTGCACCTGCTGCCAGGAACAACTGCCCCCGCTGGAGGATCCTCTCCACTTTGAAGGTACCGTGTTCACCTGGCCTCCCTCACAACGGTCTGTGTGGGGTGACTCTTAAAGCCTCCACTTACCACTTGGGTTGGCCCTAGGCTGGCTAACTGAACTTTTGTGAGCTGATTTAATTCTTTTCTGAACTCCCTGCAAGACTTTCAAGACTTTTTAACTGTGTGATCTTGGGCGCATTGGTGCTCTGTTCTCTCTAAGAGGGACCCTGGCCTCTGAACTTTTTGCTCACAAGTAGACTTGACTTTCCTGCCTTGCTGGGTGCTTCTAAAGTATTGTGTTGTGTGCTTTTCCTAATTTCTGCCTTTTCCCTCCCTTTTTCATAACTTATTGGAGTGCCATCTTTAGTTAAGCACTCACCTCTGTCTGGAAATAAGTGGTGTTCAGTAAGACTTGTCTAATAAGGAATAAGGAATGTACATCTAGTAATAGTGACTGTGTGTTGAATTTACTTACCTCTTTTTGTGCTAGTGTAAATTTACAATTGTGTCTTGAAATAAATAATTATATACTTTTACACCAAAGCTCTGGTCAGTGTTTGCTTGTACTACTGTGTCTCTGTACCTATTGTGTATACTCTGCATACTGCCTAACTCATCTTGAGAGAACCTGGGTGGTACAGACTGCTACCAATTGGGTTTACTGCCAACCACCTGTAGTCCTAAATCTTTTGCAGTGGTCCCTAAGGGAACTGCACAGGTTTCTGCCTAACAATCAGGTCCTCTAATTCTCTTTCAGTTTCCTGCAATTCTTGTTCTATACCACCTTGGAGCCCTTTGGATTTTGATATGGCTACCCCACGCACTGCCACCTTAAATGCCTCCCATACTGTTCCCATAGATCGTACGCTGCCGGTATTAATGTCAAAATATTCCTCGATGGCCTCCCTCAGGTCCTCTCGGAATCCCGGGTCCTGTAGGGCCTCAGCTCTGAGCCCCCACGTCAGGATTCGCGCCCTAGCGGGATGGTGCCACCACTCCAAGACCAAAGGCGAATGGTCCGAAAGTACCCTGGCTTTATAGTCTGCGTTCACCATTTCTCCCGCTATCTTGGCGGCGGCGAACACATAATCCAGCCTAGTATGCAGGTCATGTGGCGCTGTGTAATGCGAGTATTGCCTGTCCATTGGGTGCACCCGTCTCCACACATCCTCCAGTCTGAGGACTGTCAACAGTGTCCCCAACGCTTTAGCTGCTGCCACGGGTTTTGCTAGCTTGCTATCTGACCTGTCTATCCCGCGTTTTAGGGTGCAATTGAAATCACCTCCGCACAATTTTACTATATAAAGACCTAAAGTAGGCTGCGGTATCATGGTTAGGGGCATATAAGTTTATGATGTTCACTTCTCTGTTCTCCAGGAGTCCCGCCACCACCACCATTCTACCTTCCGGGTCTGTCGTCTATCGGAGCAGCTGAAACCGCACATGTGGTGCCACCCATGTAACCACCCCTCTTGCATATGCCGAGTATGTGGCTCTCGTGACGCTTCCCTTCCATTTTCTCCTAACCACCTCCAATTTCTCCTTGGTGAGGTGGGTTTCCTATAACAGAGCTATCAATCTTCATCCTCTTTAGATACATCATTACTTTATTACATTTTAGTTCACCGTTGAGGCCCCGCACATTCCAGGTCACGACTCTGAGGTTACCTGATTCCATTGACTTGATGTCTTCCCTCTCCCCTCCGCTTCCCATTTCGTTCCCGATGGCTCGTTTTCTGGCTCATTTCCCTCCAAACCTCAACAACTTCCCCCTCTCCCCCTTCCCCAACTATGCCTCACTGCACACAACTTTTTCCCTCCCCCCTCCCTACCCAACCCCAACAAATGCCCAGCTCCATCCCTGGATCTCAGGCCCACCCGCGTCTGGTCCTTTCTCGTGACACCGAGGACTAGGACCCCGCGGGGCGTCACCAAACTAATAGTGACCTAACTAAGCGTAATGCTATGGGGGTCCAAGGATTGTCTCCCAGGAGCTCCCACTTGTATAATTAGGATTATTCAGTTCAATTGGATCTTGCAAGCATGTACTTTCCAAGCAGCACATTCCCTGTGAGTCTTATTTAATGCTATATTCTAGTCCCAGTGTCTTGCGCTATGTCATCTAGGGTGCCACAGCAGCATGTTACTTATCTTCTTTGGCTCCTGTCTGGATACCCGATTCTTGGGGGCGACTCTGCATATCCAGCCACTCCATGGCGTCGCCTGGCGTTTCAAAAAACAAAGTGTTGTTCCTGTGGAACACCTTCAGTTTGGATGGGTAAATCAACACATATCTATAACCTGTTTCCCCCAATCTTCTTTTCACCACTCCAAGGTTCATTCTGCTGCATTGTACCTGCAAGGTGTAGTCTGGGTATGTGGTGATTTTCGCAGGCCCCCTTTCGATCGTTCCACCTCCGGATGAATTTGAGTATTCTTTCCCGACCCCGGTAGTTCAGAATCTTTGCAATCAGTGGCCTGGGAGGGGATCCCGGGGGCGGCTTCCTCGTCAAAGCCCTGTGCGCCCTTTCAACAGCAAACCCCTGGGTCAGTAATCCACCGATTATTTCCTGCAGTAACATGGTTTCCACGTATTCCGTTGGGTTAGGCCCTTCCGTTCCTTCTGGCAATCCAACGATGCGGATGTTATTGCATCTGGCGCGTCCTTCTGCTTCTTCCGCTCTGTTTTTCAGGTTGCCTACTCGCTGCACAAGGGCATGGAGTTCCGATCTGTGGGCGGCGCATTCCGCCGTGTTTGGGCCATCTCTTTTTCCAAGTTTCCAGTGCGATCCGCAAGCGTTCTCATTTCTTGTCTTAGTAAGTTCACATCTTCCTGGACCGCTCCGACCTTAAGGTCCAGTGCCACTTTCAGTTCGTTCATAGCCAGGCCTAGTTTAGTCTCCCAGGCAACTTTCGGGTCCGCAATCGCAGCCAGCACCTCCTGAATTGTGCCCGGAGCCTCCTCCATCACAGTGATAGTTTTGTCCTTACTCCTGACCCTCTTTGCCCCTGGAGATGTCTTGGCATAGGCATCCAGCGTGGGCTGCTTGCTCTTCAGTCTTACAACTTTGTTAGACATTGTGCTGTGACAACTAGGTGTGGGCCAGCACAGCCGCCTCTCGCATGAAGGTCTACGTGGTGTTGGGCTATTCCTGATGTTTAGGGCCCGCTTTGACCGTGTTTGGGGTACACACCTACTGCCTGCTGTGCTCCTGGAATGGGCTGTGTCCTCCCACGTGCCTGCGCCCGCTCATTATTATTCCGCCGGCCCCGCCGTGTTTCCCTCTGTTATTGGTGGTCAGGCGCTTTCGCTGGTCCCACACCCTTCTACTCCGCAGCTATCTGGCCCACAGTCATGTCCTGACGCCTTTATGAAACCCTGTGCCGGCACAAGCTGTCTTTTGCGTGTTCTCTGGGGGTTAGCAAATGTTCTGGGGTGAGCTGCCTGTTGTACCCCTTTCAACTGGTGGTGGGGTCCCACAGAACGCTGATCTCGTCCTGGCGGCTTGTTGTGTTGTTTGGGTGGTTGCGTGGGAGCCTCGGCACCATGTGGATGGCTCCAACTCCGGTGCAACCTTCTTCCGTCCTCAGGCTAGGGTGCACAGTTTACCCTTTTCACCAACCTGTGTTTTGCTGCTACATCAGCTCATCTGCTGCAGATGGTGCTCTATGCTGGGGGTTCGTGCTCACTAGCGCACTACAGGGCTGCATATGCCGCTTTCCAGTCTTGTTATGGGCAGCCGAGGGGCCTGGCTGGGCACAACCCTCGGGGTGCATCCATCGTCCAGTGAAGCCTCAGTGTTCAGGGAGGCTTTCCTCCCTGGCCTCCCTGCACCTCTCTTTGGTGCGTCAGGACACAACCCGGCCAGTCAGGGACCCCACCGGCGGGTGTCCCCACCTGACTCCGGCACTATCCACCAGGCGGTCTGGGTCGCTGCAGGGGCTGGCACCTCCTAACTTGACCAGCCACCCCAGGCTCTAACACTACATGGGCCCCGCTCCGTCGGGTGCCTTGTAATCCAATTCCAGTGCACAGTGAGCACAGTGCCGGCTGCTTCGTGGTGCAGCGCTCTGTGTCTGCAGCGCTGCCAGGGGCGATCCGCGTTGGTCCTCCGCTGTGTCCAGGGGTCAGGATGTGCAGGGCGCTGCCGTCGCTCCCCTTCCCGTCTCGGCCCCCGCGTCTGTCACTCGTTCCGACGAGCCCCCTCCGGCCGGGTCCTAGCACTGCTCATGGGCTGGGCGCTTTATTTCACACAGAGCCGTAACAGGCTCGATCAAACTGTACCAGCCTGCGCTCACGGCTGGGACCCTGTGGTCAGTTTATGACCCTTTGTCCTTCGGTCCGCCATCTTGTCCGTTCCACAGTCCCGAGAGCCCAGCTTCACTTCTGTGGCCGCGGTCCCTCCAGCTTGTCACCGATCAGTTTCCCAAGTCGCCCGATGCATGCACCGGAACTTCCTACGTCTTGAAGTGTGTTGCCGGCATGCTTTTTCTCCGGGAAACCTAACTTAATCCAATGGATCTGTGGCGGATCTATGGGAGCTCTCGAGGAGCTCCCATAGATCCGCCTTCACGTAGCCATCAAGCCACGCCCCCATTTTATATAAACTTTATATCAAATCATTTTAATATAAAGTTTACATTCACTTTATATCAAATCACCTCAACATTATATCAAAGTACACAAACACTTTATGGCAAGTTTATATAGATTTGATATAAAATAGATAATCATCTTTGATGAGCGGTGCAGTGTTTTTGGTGCCTTTCCGGGCCCCCGGAGGGACTTCCTGCTACTATGGCCACGCCCCCCTGGGCTTATCTCGCGGCCACTAGCCCCGCAGCGGTGAAGCCCGCGGCGGGGCAAGGGCGCGGTGTTTGGCGCCGCAGGTGTTTGGCGTCCGCTTAGAGAGGCATTCTCTGTGTAGGCTGTGTAGGCTGTCGGACGGGGCGCCAAGAGAAGTAAGTGCCGGCGAGTGTTATACACATTTTGACTGTTCGTGACTGTTTCCTACAAGGTGTAGAGCCCAAGAAGTTTGTTGGGGCCCATACTCAGCAAATCAGCCCAGTTTCCTCAGGCCAGCTGCGGGGGGGCTCCGTTATGTCCCTATTAAAATCCTTGAGGTCCTTTAAGGGCGGTGCTATACCAAGGAAACCGGCCAGGAATCCAGACAGCTTTTTGCTTCCACCCCGCCCCTGAACTGTTCCGAGTCCGAGTCTGAGTCCGCCACCAATCCTTCCAAACATACTCAAGCGCGAAAGCTCCTGGCTGTCGAAAGAAGAAGCCAAACGGGAGTAACAGACAAAGCAAAGACCCACACCTTTCCGTGCCCTGACATTGACCTGGCCTACCGAGGGCCCATCCACACCGTGGAGGGTATGAAAGCCCAGGATCACAATGTGAGGGGGGACCCTGCAGCAATCTTGCTAGCCTCTCAGCACTGAGCTGCAATGTCAGCCCCCCAAGTCTGAACCACAAAACTATTGCCTGCCAGGATACTTTGCCCACCGAAACTGGGAATCTAGATGCCTTGCTGCTGGCTAATACTCCTGGGACTTGCATAGAGGGGGCTTGTGATGTGTTAGTTCTTCCACCAGCATCCCTGGCACTTGTTGTATCAGTTACCACCCCACTTAGCCCGCCCCTTGCAAGTCCATGCTTGCCCCTTGATCTCCCGTTCATCTTGGGACCTACTCTTGACTGCCCCCCCCCAATCACTGTTGCTGCTACTCTGGACCCAATGGACATAGAAACTGTCAGAGCAACTGAAGATAAGCACCCTCCCAGTCCCATCTGCAGCTCCTGGAGTGAGAACCAACCTGCATCGACCTTAGGGTCCAGTTCCTTTCTTAACTTACCACCATTTAGGGCGCTCAAGTCCATCACCCACGGCAGTCATCCCTCCTCTGCTCCAACACCCAAGGAGGTGCATACTGTCGGAAGTTGCCCCTGCGCACAGGTGCTCTCCGAACTAGCTGTCATTAAAAACTACTTTGGTACTGATCGATGCCCAGGGGAGGAGTGGGGAGGGGAACGGTGGAGTGAACTCGCTGGGGGAGTCTTCCAGCATGCCTCTTGCTGGTAAGGGACCCAACCCCCCACAGCAACCAGCAACCTCTGAAAACTGTATCCTGCGAAGGGACTGTTCATGCACTAATGAGCCTTATTCCGGATGAGCAGTTGACGCACCCTAACGCTGATAGAGGACACCCCCCTGGGTGTACCAGGCCAACTTTGCTGGTGGAGGGTCCCCCAAGCTCCTTGAGAACAAATCCCCTTAGGGAGGGAGGGACTGGAGCACATGGAAATTGTTCAAGGGTGCGCAGCCCCAAGAGTCATGTATATGGGGGGCAAAGAACTGCTAATGTTTTTCTGCATGGGGTACCTAAACTGCTTTTGGGCAGGAGAGAACCAAGGGATGCCCTTTCTAACAAATGTCTCCACTGGCTTCGTACAGCTGGGAATTGTCCCTTTGTGGCCAGGGAAGCTATGGTGGAGTGTGTTAGATTGGCTGGCGAGGGTATAAACACTTCCGACTCTGTTAAACTGGTTTTTAGGAATGATCAAATGGCCAGGGAAGTTTTGAGAAGCTCTGAGGGTTATGTGCGGGCCCCATATAGTGGGATTGCAATCAGCTTGCGCCCCTATCCGGGAGCAGTTGCTCCATCTGGAACTATCACCCATAGTAATGTCCTGTCTGGAGCAAACTGTACACCTCTGGGAAAAAGGCCCATGGGGGGATGTGCGCGAGTGCCAAGCGTGGGCAATTAGTCTTGTGACTCTCTGGACTAGTAAAGGGACAATATGGGATGTAATGGGGGCCTATGGTTGACCCTTTTCTCACTCGTAGTACCTCTGATTTATTACATTTGGATATGGAGCACAGACGGTAATTCTTTTTATGTGTTGTGATGTTGTATTTCTTGTGTTTGATGGATTTTTTGAAATCCAAATAAACTTGTTTGACTGACTGACTGATATCAATTTTATATTACATTTATATCAAACCCATATCAAAACCATATCAAAAGTATGGTGTTAATACCGGAAGCAGGGGGCGTTCCCACCTGTCAAAATCTCAGTGCTTTAAAAAGGGAGCCCCATATGTTACTCATTGGCTAAGCCAATTGTTTTGGCGTTAACTGCTGTTTGTTACATTTGGCATTTATAGGCACCAGGGTGCAAGGAGGAAAGTGCTAAGAGTCAAAGGATGATGCAATATGGGACACTGGTCTGCAAGAGAAATAGAAGAAAGGAGAATAGAGCAAGGGAAGACATGGTTGAGAGAGGGTGACATCAATGATGAGCAAGAGGAAATATGAGCAATAAAGGTTGAGAGTGAGAGGGTAAGAAATAAAGCAAGAGTGTGAGAGGAAGGATGAGTGGCTAGAGACTGGTGTTGGGGCTGGTGTGTTGGTTGTAGAAAGAATTGGGTGGGTGGTGGTAGAGAGAGGTGGGGGTGAAGAGTGGGGGTAGGGTGGGTGGGGTTAGACATTGGGGGAGGTTCTGTGGGAGTAGAGAGAGTGGGGTAGGATGGGAGGGTGGAGGTAGAGTGGGGACAGGGTGGGGGTGAGAAAGTAGGGGCAGGGTGAGTGGGGGTAGAGAGTGGCAGTAAGGTACGTGGGTGGGGGTAGAGAGAGGGGGGAGGTGGGTGGTGGTAGAGAAGGGGTGGGGGATGGGGTAGAGAGAGTGGGGGGAGGGCAGGTGGGTGGGTAACGAGAGAGTGGGGGTAGGGTGAGTGGGGGTAGAGATTGGGGGTACGGTGGGTGGGGGAGAAAGTGGAGGTAGGGTGGATGGCTGAAGGTAGAGGGAGTGGAGGTAGGGTGGGTTGGTGGGGTAGAGGGAGTGGAGGTAGGTTGTGTGGAGGTATTGTAGAAAGAGTGGGTGGGTGATGGTAGAGAGTGTGGAGGTAGGGTGGTATATAGAGGGAATAGAGGTAGGGTGGGTGGTTGTGGGTAGAGTGAGCAGATGTAGGATAGGTGGGAGGGCTAGACAGTGGAGGGAGGGTGAGTGGGGTTAGAGAGCATGGTGGTAGGGTGGGTGGGTGTAAGCAGAGAGAGTTGAGGTAGGGTGGGTGGGGCTAGAGAGAGTGGAGGTTGGGTGGGTGTGGGTAGAGAATGGAGTTAGGGTGGGTGGGAGTTATAGACAGAGACGATGTATAGCAGATAAGCGGGGTAGAGAGAGGGGGGAGGGTGGGAATGGAGATAGAGCTAATGGGGGTAGGGTGGGTGGGGTTGGTTGCAACTGGAGGGAGAGAGTGGGGTAGGGTGGGTGACAGTAGAGAGTTGGGGTAGGGTGGGTGGCTGGGTGTAGACAGAGTGGAGGTAGCGTCAGTGGGTGTAGAGAGAGCGGAGTAGGGTTGGTCGGGGTAGAGAGAGTAGGGGATGGGTGAGAGTAGAAAGAGTGGAGTAGGCAGGTTTGATAGGAGTAGAGAGAGTTGGGGTAGGGTAGGTGGTTGGAGGTAGAGAGAGTGGGGAAGAGTGAGTGAGTAGGGGTAGAGAGAGTGGGGTGAAGGGTGGGTGGAGACAGAGAGAGTGGGGTTAATGTGGGGATAGAGAGAGTGGGATTAGGCCTGGGCAGATGGGGGTAGGGAGAGTGGGTTATTAGTATAGAGAGTGCGGGTAGAGTGGAGGGGGTAGAGATAGTGGGGTTTGGGTGGGTGGGGCAAAAGAGTGGAGGTAGGGTGTTTGGATGGTAGTAGAGAGTGGAGGTCGAGTGGGTGGTAGAGAGAGTGGGGTAGGGTTGATGGGTGTTGGTAGAGATTGGGGGATGGATGAATGGGTGGCAGTAGGGAGCGTGGTGGTAGAGTGGGGGTAGGGTGGGTGGATTGTGTAGAGAGAGTGGGGGTAGGGTGGGTGGGGTGTAGGGAGTGCAGATAGGGTGGGTAGCACTAGTGAGGGTGGGTATTGTGTGGGTGGGATAAAGAGGGTGGCATAGTGTGACTGGAGCTAGAGAGAGTGGGGGTAGGGTGGGTGGGGTAGAGAGAGTGGGGTAGGTTGGTGGGTGGGGAAGAGAGTGGGGGTGGGATGGGTGGGGTTAGGGAGGGTGGGTGAAGCTGGGTGGGTTGGGGTAGAGTGAATGGGCATTGGATGGGTCAGTGTAGAGAGGGTGGGAGCTGGGGTCGTGGGGGTCTGGTGGGAAGCGGTAGGGTGAGAGAGTGGGGGTAGGGTGGGTGGGGGTAGGATGTTTGGGTAGTGGTAGACAGGGTATGGTTAGGGTGGGTAGGTCTGAGTGGAGTGAATGGGAGTACAGTGGGAAGGGGTAGGGTGAGAGGGTGGGGGTAGGGTGGGTACGGGGTGAATGAGTGGGTTGCGGTTAGAGAAAGTGGGGTGGGGTGGGTGCATGATGGCAGTTGGTTGAGTGCAAAAAATATGTGCAAAGCAGCCTTGGGAGGACTTCTCAAAAGTAGCCCAAAATAGCCCCAACAAAACCCAACTGCCACATTTAAAGGGTTGGGAGTGGGGTGGGTGGATGTAGAAAGGCACCCTCATGATGACAAAAAATTAAATCTGCCATCAAAATTAGCCCATAAACAGCCCAATCAGCCATAGCCAAATAGCCCAATTGAAATCACTGCGCAGCTGGGAAATGGAAAGCCCAGCACCCGACTTGCTTCTTACAAAATATTGTTAGGGCACTTCTCATTGGGTAGCACATCGGAGGATTTTGGAAAAAAGAGATTTTGGAGATTTGGCAGTTTCATGCCATGGCATTGCCTGTTGCTGTGCCAACCAGACATTCTCAATTCAGAACTCCCATCCCCTCTCTCCAAAGGGGTTTTTGGCAGGGTTTAACAAGTGCAACCAAAATTCTCCAAAACCAAAAACCTACCTAGCTTACAAGCCACTTGTTCTTTTAGTGCAAAGCAGACGTTCTTACTCAAATGTACACCATTGCCCTCGTCTCCTTGGCTGACACAAATAATTTTATGGGAAAATTCCGTGAGGTGAAACAACCCATGTCTGCTTTTCCCATATGGGTTTCTTGTAAACATGCACAACTACTCTTTGGTCTTGTAGAACGTGTAGCAATTTACATCTTTTATAGGGTGCGTTAAGCTCCTCCTCATTACATTTCTTGTCTTTGAATGTATTTAAATTTTGCTTGGGGAAAAATTACTTCCATTGGCTCTTGAACCCTAATGGAGCCAAATATTTTGCAGCCAGTTTATGCTCACTTCTGAATCCAGAGGCTGTCCAAATAATACCCCTTAAGTTCTAAGGGGGTGTATGTTCGTCCTGAATTCCCATAGGAAATCCTTGTAGACTCTACTAACTCCCATGGTTAAGCTTCAATATTACAAACCTTTTAATATTAGCCCAAGCATTGGACAAGATAAAGGAGTATCAAGCCGAGTGCACTCTGGAGCTCATGTTCCACTGAGCTGTAATGGTAATGGAAGACGTAAGTAAAAGTCCTAAGTAAGACTTTAACGCTTTCCATTCATGCCACAGCTAATTCTTCAAGCATTTGTACGGCAGAGATGAGGGGAAGAATGAAACTTGCATTTCCGCCGCCTCCCTACATCTCCGCCATACAAATGCTTCAGCATCTGCGCCCACATTTCTTTTACATGGTAAGCAATTTTCACAATTGAAATAATAATTATTTGTCATTTGTAGAGCTTTTATCTAAAGCACTTTACATAGGACATATTTACATACATTATTATTATTACCCAATCGAAATTGGTACACACCTTATCGACCTGGGAAGGATGAAAGGCTGAGTCGACCTTGCTGGGATTTGAACCTGCAGATCAAACACAGATCACAGTAACAAGCACTTAACCTGCTGAGCCATTTAGCAGTGAGCATGTCAGGGAGGGTTTCATTGTAATAGTGAGCACCACTTTCCATGGGAGAATAACAAGCGGTGCTCACAATGAAATTCATGCGCTGGCTGCCATGCTTCATGCCAGGCAACAATTACTCACTTTGCATTGCATAGTGCAAGTAGGAAGGTCAAAAGAAGACATTGTGCACAGGCGCTATATAAATAAACTATCATATCATACACGCTTGTACACCGTGATTTGCCCTTTACATTTGAACACTGCTGTGCAAATGACGAAAATGTGGCGGTAATGGGTCCAAATTACCTTTTAATGGAACATGAGCCACATTAGGTTCTTAGTGATTTAAGCATGTAACCCTTTTTACTGACGCTTTTGACAGATATAAAGACCTGTGGTCCTATTTATGCTCCCAAAATGCTCTTTGATTGTGTGCAAACAGTGCAGGAACCTTCACTAGTGCTAATTCTCGCCTTCTCCTTTCGCATAGGGGTATTTTGAAATAGTATAAGAGTGTATCAAACTGTTAATATTGAAATGCAAACTTGTATCAGAAATGCCTGAGAAAGCGTCTTAGGTGTGGACGGAGTACTGCCTTTCATCTATAACTTGAAGTTCAGCAGACCTGTGGTAGGAGCTGTCAAAGAGCTACCAAAGACTTTTGGCCAATATTTACTTATTGATGCCTTAGAGCACTATAACAGTGCCAAACAGTGCCTTTTATAATCCTGATAAATGCTATTTTTCATTTTTTAAATAGGCCCCGCCTACTACATTCCAACTTCCCATAAAAACAGCCATCTGCCGTACTAGCACGCGCACACTGCGGAAGTGCCTGAGAAAGTGTCTGTGTCCGTGAGCCGCAGGCTCTGTACTGTGACGGTATTGCATTGAATCGTACTGATTTGTGGTGAATTAAATTGTGTTGTGAGTTTGACATAGGAGCTCTTGTTGCATAGTGCTGCTGTGCGGTGTTAGTGTCGCTGTCCATGATAGGGTAAGCGTGGTTGTTGTTTTTGGCGTCTGGTACCTGGAATTGACTTGCTGTGTTCAAACAAACTGTGTATATTAATCAGAGGTGTATATTAATTAGAGGTCGTACGCTAGGTGCTGACATTAGTGCGCGATTTGTAATGAGACTAACTCCAATGTTCTGAATGTTATCTTAATACCTTGTGAATGAAACTTGATATTTGAACGCTTCTAAATGAGTTCGGCACTACACGACTAGCCGAATCTTTAAGTGGATACAGTTGTTAGTTAAACATAAATAGCGTAGAGTGAAAAAGTGGAAAAGTTAAAAAAGAGGCTAACTATAACAGTGTTTTGCTGTTTGGTTGCCATCATTTTCTATTTATGTGAATCAAATGTGAAGTAAACCTAGCTAAAGCAAAACCTTGCACCTTGCAAACATGCACTTGCACTTGCTGATATTTGTTGATATTGCATCATACATCACTATTGTAATATGGAGAAAATTATGGAGAAAATTAACTTAGGGAGTGATACAACTGCTACTAATACAACTGGAAAAGAGTCCAAATTAAAACAGTGCGGACGCCATGTCTGCCCTCCCCAAAATATTACATGTTAGGGAGAATTCTCTGTTTACGCTGAATTTCCTAACCTAGTGAGTCCCCCAGCAGCTTTGCTGGATTTCTGGAGTCTGTTTTTTTCATCCTGCCAAGAGTGAGACTCTTTTTCCTCCCACTCTTGGACATGATTGCGGTTGATTTCTTTGAATGTCAATGTGTTCTATGGGCTATGGGGTCTTATACTCCATAGGGCCTCATGTGTTTTGCTATGTGTGTTACACTGCACCCTCCGTGCCGTAGCACTGGGGTGTCCAGGAGGATCCCCACCATAGACTCCATACCCTGGGACTGACTACTGTTTCCCAGGGCATGTAAAGTCACCATTGGCTTTACTAGACCTAAATTTACTAACAGAACTAGTACAAACCATCCTATTGTGGACGTACTGGTAGGGGTAATTCGATTACCCCTGGGTCTGTTGTTCGAGGGAGCACTGTCCCGTCCCCCTCGTCGAGTTTTGGCTGGTGGCAGTGGATACTACTTTTTATATTCAACCTCGAATATATTCCTATGGGATTCTTTGCATTGTTGGAGGCTAATACTTTTTCGCATTAGTCTATAACATACCGCCGGTTTATTTGTCTTAAATGAATCCACCGGTTGGTATTTTCTGCCAGAACTCGGTTTTTAAAATGGCGTATGTGTTCTCCTCTGTAACTCCGAACCAAAGGTTGAGCCCTTTGTTCCACTTTTGGCGGGCTTCTGCACAGAAGGGTGTGGGAGCACAGGGGGTGTGGGAGGGGGTTTAGGCACCCTGGACTGAGTTGCCTTGCCAACTCAAGTCGCACTCTGGTGTGATTGGCCCGAGTGGTGAGCCGCCCCGCTCACCACTTAGCATGTTTCACCGACAGCTAGGCTGAATGAATGGGGGTTTTCTGCATAAAAGCAGGGCCTTTGGGACTGGAACTTCAGAAGTTGCCACAGGACCTAAGAATCCGATGATGGTAAAGCTGAGCCGACCTGCAACGATGACACCTCCGGTGGAGCCCTGCTGAACCGACTCACCACTTCGCAACGACAGAGGAGATCTCCCTGCTGGAGAGTCTTCTTCCCCTGACTGGTGGGAACAACCAGTCCCTTGCTTTTCTTCGCTTCCAGGACGTCTAGTGGTCGAATTGCCCGTGCTGAGCACCCCGGCAACCGGATAGCCACTAACCACTGTACCGCGACCAAAAGGTGGTGCCTTGTGATTGAGCACTCCGTGGCTGGTCTCTTCCCTGGTGGTGCAACAATCCTCAACTTTCCTCGACGACGAGATCATCTCATCTTCTGGCAAAGCCCCGACTTGCATCCACCACCAGGAACAACTGCCCCCGCCGGAGCTGCCTCTTCACTCTCAAGGTACTGTGTCCGCTGGCTTCCCTTGAAATGGTTAGCGTGAGGTGTCTTAAATCCTTACCTTTCCATTGGGTCGCCTCCAGACCTTCTTAAACTTTTGTTCTAAACTGGTCCAACCTTTCTGTGACATTTTGCTACAAAGACTTAAAGTGCATTTCCACTGTGATACTTTTGGGACATACAGCCCTGCCTCTCTCCGAGTGGGCCTGGCCTCTGAACTTTGTGATTTACAGTAGACCCTGCCTTGCTCGCCTTGCATTTGTTTCGTAAAAGTGTTGGTACTGAGTTGGTTTCATACCCTGCCTTTTTCTCTCCCTTTCTAACGAATACTAGAGTGCCATCTAGGTTAAAGCATTCACCTCTGTCTGCAAATAAGTGGTGCCGTTGAACCTAGACTTGCCGAAATATTGTTATGAGATTGATATATACTTATAGTAACTGTGATTGAAGTTGTTTGCCATATTAGTGCCAGTGTGTTTTCCATAGATGTGTTTTTAAATAAATAATTATATATCTTTACACCCAAGCTCTGATCAGTGTCTGCTTGTTCTACTGTGTAAATTGCCCTATCCTGTATACTCCAAATACGGCCTAACTCTTCTTGAGGGAAGTCTGACTGCTCAGCCACAGCTACCAAGTGAATCTGTGTGGTACAGACTGCTACCAAGTGGGTTTACTGCTGTAAGGTTATTTAGCGTGTTACAACACAGAGTACAGCACTACTGCACAGGATCAATGTGTAGCATGTTTTTTTTTATGCAGTACCACTGCATGGGTTTGGTGCATTGCTATGATGCAATTGTTTCAAGCTATGTGTTGCCAGTGTAACATGGACATATAAGTGAGGGCAGGTTATTCAGTCAAAAACGATTTTTACATATAAAAAGCAAATCATTTTTTTTCACAGTTAAAAGCACACATTTGTACAATCAAAATGCGCACTATTTTTCACCTGAAATGCCTATGTTGCAAGAGACACATTTGAAAATTAATAAACTAACCTCATTAACAACTAACCTGATCATAACCCACTAATAATAATGTGTTCTTCAGTGCAACATGAATGGAAAATGACAGGCTCTGAAAGTCATTATTCAAATGCACATTCATTTTTTTTTTCTTTTTGCTCTGCTGTTCTGTCCACAGTAACTGCAGGAAGCAAAGACCTCGAATAAGCACAAAATCAGTTTGGTTACAGTTGCAACTGTATAAGCCAAGCCATTGTGTGCAGAGGGTAGTTAGGGCATGATAGAATTTTATTGGTTAGGATCCTTTGGTAGGAGGTAACCAGAGTTTTCTTGTAGAATCTTGAGGAAGGAGCTAGGGAGACATCTTGACACAGCTCGAAGAAGGACTGGGTTGATAGCTGGGGATGCCAGATTCCTAAAACAGATTCAACTTGGTTGCAGAGACTGGAATTTCCAGTCAACAAGCCCCAGTTTGAGTGACAGCAGATGCTTGTCCTTGCTGGGTGAACCCCTCCAGAAGGCGACCAGCCAAAGAAGTTACATACTGAATAAGCCTGGTAATTATCTCGCTGAAGTGTGGGGCCTGAGTGTGCGAAAATATTCAGTCAGTGTAGGAAAGGCGATTCCTGTGCTTTACCCACGTGTTTAATGTTGCAAATTGAATTCTTGTTCCCCGCCACTCTCTTCTCAGTGTATCACAAATAATGCTGTTACCGTGCTATTTCATTTATTTCTGTAAAAGAGTGAGATTGTGTTTAAAAGCAACTTTTATAATACACAAAAATATCTGAAAGCAGACGGGTGGTATGTTTTATTTTCTCTTTCATTTGTGCATTTGCCAATACAGTGCTGATGATGTGGGGAGATGTTTAGACAGTGCAATTGTCATTTTTAAGGTAGATAAAAATAAGATTTGGCTGCAGCTGTGTGCACAATGTCATTCAGTATGAGCAATTATAACTAACTGTGTGTGTTATAGCCTTTTGCTGAAGGTACATGAGTCAGCAAAAATAGAGACCCGGGACATAGTTCACTACTGTATATAAGTTAGTGAAAAATACCACATGATAGCTCGCTGCCGTAGATAAGACAGCGAGAAATTTCCCATGGTGGCACACTAAAAATGAAAATGTGGTGTTCCTGAAATGCAAGCCTGAGGTCTCTAGTGATTACACGAAAAATCTAAACAAAAATAAGGGGTTCTGGATATTGGGGCCACAAATAAAACAAAGGAATTATGCTCACCAAAATACACCAACCATGCATACCAACCACGCATGTCTGTGTACTGAAATAATGCATATCCACTGTATTATTATTATACATAACCCAATCTGAATACAAGGAGTGATTGTTGCTAAATTATTTTTCGGCGGTAAGAAAATACCGCCAGGCCCCAAATCTACACAAAATACCCAACATATTTATGGTGCGTTGCCGGCCGGGAAAGTGATCACAGAGCACCTACTGGGCGTGGCAAGTGTGTCTCACACTGCCATCTGTACATTAAAGGGAACCAATTTCATAATAGCAGTGTGTTACTAAAAACGAATTTCAGAATGTCACAAAGGGAAACCACATTCTCAGACCTAGTGCAATATTTAGAGGCAAAGTTGTTTGCACATGGGACGTGGTCGTCGAACAGTACCTTAGAATGGCATGACCGCATTCAGGGTGAGGTGCAGAAAGAAAAACTAGACAATATTTTTGCAGAAGGCAGCATAATTCAGGTCTGCCTTACAAGATTATTGAATGCAGCCGATAAAAGTGCAGAGAAAGACTGTTTAATACGGCTATGCGGCAAAATATGGTTTATTTTGAATAGGTCCCTGCGAATGCAGGAAAATGATACCCAGCTAATTAACAGGTTAAAGACTGAATTAGATGGGGCAAGTAAAAATCAGGAAATGTTAAGAGCAGAATTGGATGTATGCCAAAAAGACATGCAATTAAAATGCAGAGACTTTGATGCTCAGTTATCCAAAAGCAAGAAACAATTTGAGGATAGTGAGCAAGAATTGGTACACTTAAAAGCCTTAGTGGACCACATTAGACAGGATAAAGATGAGATTGTTTCAGAAATGTAGATTTTACAAAAGACATTTTTTAAAAAGCAAGTGATCTCCAAGGTGCAGAGCAAGAAATGGTTAAAATGATTCAAGAAAAAGACAAGAGAAACAAAGAATTCAATGAATGCCAAATGCAAATGTGCGACATGCAGGAGGTAATAGATAAAATGAGTGATGAAAACAACTATCTGAAAAATGAAGCACGCAGGCTCCTTAAAAAGTGCAAAGACTTAGAACAACAAATGTGCATTCCCAGGTCCCAGGAGAGGCGGCAGGGTACCACATTCAATGGAGTGGAGGTGAATTCTAGTTCTGCCCAAAGAGCTAGTGCTCCAGTGACTGGGCCGGTGACTGAACTTGGTTGCAGCGCCCTTGGGGCATTTGATACTCCCATTGGGGGCAGCCACCAATCCCATACACCTGAAACCAGGATTGAATCACAAAGTAGTGCAATTCCATGCATTGCAACAAGTAGCCCCATAAAAATAATGAAATCCATTAAAGCCATGATCAAACCATTTAAAGAGGGAGGTGAATGCTGCATTGAGGATCACATAGAAGCGATTCATGACATTTTTAAAGCACTCCTGATACCTAAGGAACAGTACAGACAATATTTTCATTTAACTTTAGATGCCCCAACGGCCAGCATCATAAGGGGATTAAATGAACCACAGAATATGACATGGGTGGAGTTTGAAAAAGAAATTAGGCATCATTTTTCTCCTTTTCAGTCATTGCAGGAGGCAAAGAAAGTCGCTTACACAATCACTGCTGGGCCTAATACATCCCCTCGCCAATTTTTACAAGACTTAAAAAGAGCATTTTCTCGCTTTGATGTATCTTTTGACCCAAATTCCAATGAGTTTAAAACTGCATACTTCTATGGGCTACAGAAAGACATCATATCCCAATTGGTCCGTGAATTTGACCGTGACAAGTCCCTTGAATGGATTGTACATCAAAGCACAAAACTATATGAGGTACTCTATTGTCAGGGTAGAGAAAGTGATAAAATGAAAGATACTAGACCTAAATCTAAAGAACCCTCAGCCACAGTAATGGAAATCAGGTCAGCCAAAATGTCCCTTGAGCCTGCTCAAAGCCCAGGTAAAAATAATGTGACACCTGAACAAAGGGGTAATCAACAAAGATCGCCCTTTCCTGTACCAATGTTCCAATCACATGATCCTAGTAATAGGGAGAGCTACATCAGCCCTAGGTATTTAGGGGACAGACCCCGGGTAGGATATCGGCCTGATATGTCAGGTATGAACAATAACCACAGACAAAATCAAGATCAAAGAAATGATGGTCCCTACCAGACATTGGGGACACAGAGCAGATTTGATCCCAACACCATGATATATGGTAATCAGGATAGACCCCGATATGTGGATCGATTTACTGATAATGGGAATCAACATAGGGGCCAATACCCACAATCTGAGAGACAGGACATGAGGCAAAACATGAACTACAATCCACGTCAGTACAATGATTCCCCACCAAGGGACTATAATCAAAGGATGGGTGCACCGCGCTCCCCTCCACAAATGAATCAAGAGTTCAGAAACCATCCCAACAGACATCAATCACCTGAGAGGTATCAGAACAGATCCAATCAGGGGGAAAACAACCAATATCCACCTAGGCCACAGAAAGAGGATTCTAGAGAGATGGAAAGGTTCCAGTGCCTTGAGGCCCAAGTGAAATAGGAAAGCTCTATACAGCGCAAAAACAACCATCTGAAGAGGGGGCTGATGGCCATAGCAATGACCGGGGGGCTTCTGAGAAGTGACTAAGTACTTATGACACCTGCAGTGCCAAAAAGACAGATTGCCCTGATGTAATTTTGCATAATGACTCTGAGATGCCTAATGATTTAAAAGTGAAAGCACCAATAAATGAACATGTAACAGAAAATGCAAATACTTCTAAAAAAGAGGTATGGTTTAACCCAGAACTAAATCAAACATTGAAGATTTGTGCAAATAAAAAAGAAACACCGGAAATTCCAAAAGAACAAAGAGACAGATTTAAGAAAAATGACTCATGCATGGGGAATACCAGTGAACAGGGAGTACGTGGGGATGCTATAGCTCCTTCCCTGGGCAAGCAAAACAATGACCAAACACAGGCAGAAAAAGGAAATATTCAAAAGGAGGGTACAGGTCAATCACCTGAAGAATTCTTTGAGCCACATATTTTTTGAAGAGGCTGTAAGGGCTGGTATCACACTAAATGACCACAAATGCACAGAATTAAACAATGACAAATTGCTGAATGATGTTGTTACACATGTTCAGTTGGAAGGTTGTAATGTGGTCCCTGATGTTACCCAGATGGATGGGCGAACAGTGGCCACACTCCAAAAAACCTCTGATCATGGAGAAATGAATAAAGTCTCTCGCGCAGAAATTGGTAAAAAGGAGGGAAACATGTCTTTCCATTTACCAATGTGCTTAGCCAAAAGTGAAAAAGGCCTGAGAAAGGTGAGCCCAGAAATCAGTAAGAATTCACACTTCTTATGTGTATTAGAGGAAGTTGAGGACAGATGTTATGCACCCATCACTGTAGAAGAAAAATGCCAAACTTTTGCTATGATTGACACTGGCGCACAGGCCACAATTATGTCCAAGGAGCTGGTAAAGAGTATCAATGAAGGGAGACCCCCACAGAATCAGATCACAGTGAAGGAAAATCAAGGTCCAGTGCATAACTTTAATGGGGAGGAGGTGCCCATCATAGGTGTAACTGAGGTTGACATAAAAATAGGAAAGCACAGAATGAAACAAGAGGTATTGATCACATCTATTTGTGAAATTCCATTTCTGATGGGGACAGATTGCCTGAAAAGATTGTCTCCTCTCATAGATGGGGTGAATGGAGTGCTGTGGTCCTTAACCAAGAAACCATTGAGACCTAAGAAACTAAAATCACAAAACAGCAACATAAATGAATGTCACACCGTTGCCAAAACAAATGATGCTGTGGAGGTATATCTCCAGAATAGTTGCATACCTAGTGTCACTGTTATATTAATGTGTCAAGACAAAATGCAGAGCGACAATGAAAGACTACCTGTACAAATATACTTGGACCCAAGGAAAAATTGGTAGACTGCCATAGATGAGCACACATTACGTTTGTATTTAAAAGAGAAAACAATCAAACAGAATATTGCTCCTAAAACAGATTCAGAAAAACACATTACCACTCTTGCTGAAATACACATGGAAGATGAGCAACCATGGGTTCATGTTGGTATAAATGACTTTTTTAAAACAATAAAAGCCACTTTAGCGCTTGAACAGGAGAGGAGCTTCATTAATGAGAAATTGTTGCAAAAAATAATGGAGAGGGAGGAAATCCCGAAATTTAGGATTAAAAACCAATATGTTTCTGGGTTGGACAGTCCAGACTTTGAAAACCGAATTGCAGGCAGATGCATGCTTAAAATTAGCATTGGGCAGAAAACAATTTACCATAATGTATGGATAGTGAGTGGAGCACAAAATGACTTTTACATGGGCAATGACATCATGCACAGAATGTGTATGGTGTTAGATTTCCTTAATCAAAAAATATGGTCACGCCTAGGTGGCCCGACACCTGAATTTGAAGACAAAAGAAGGGCTTATCATTGTGCACAACTGGTTCCTTATGCAATCGAATTACAAATAAGGAAAGATACTATTATTCCTGCATTTACAAAACAGTTTGCAATAACACTGAAATGCAAAAATGGACAGCAGATGAAAGACTCTGATGCATTTGTATGCCTGAATGAATCCATAAAACAGCAAGGCCTGGATTATGAATACATTCCATTGGTAGATATTGGTGAAGGATCTGTAAAAATTATGGTAAATAATAAAGGTTATCAGGATATTCATTTAGAGGAAAACTCCCCATTAGGAATGGCCATACAAAAATCACATTATGCGGCAGATTTAAATAACATGGTGATTGGAAATGTCCCTGAAAAGTATGTAGATGCCAAGGGTGAGTTGCCAGAACACCTGGACTCTCAGCCCAAAGGAATATTTAAAATTCATTCTGTGTATCCTTATGATTCAAATGAGACAGTGTGCTGCCATCAAGAGGATTGCATAATATTTAATTTAAATGAAAATGAAACAGAAAATCAGCCCATTAAAAGTGGCAGCTTTACAAAAAGACACAGCCACACAGTTAGAGGAAAGCGCCGAGATTCCCTTACCAGAAGATTTTCCAGAATTTTCCAAAATGGTAGAAGAGCAGATCTCCTTAGCAGATGCGTGTGACAACGATGAGGATAGAAACAATCTGAGGGAGATATTTATGGAGTTTAAGGATGTATTTGCAAAAGATGCTTATGATTGCGGTTTAACTTATTTACATGTGGCCACACTACCAGAAGGGTGTAGCAGAAGTCCAGTATTTGTACACCAGTATAGACTACCGCTGGCATGTTTAGAATCATTCGCAGATCATAGAGAATTTGGAAGCTCGGGGAATCATCAGGCCCATTCATAGCACATCCAATACACCTATTTTAGGTGTGTTAAAGCCAAATGGTCAATGGCGACTATGTGCAGACTTGAGGGAATTAAATAAAAGAGTGCCAGTATCCAGATGGTCACTACCATTCATTGATCAGGCTTTAGCTCAGGTACATGGTTCAAAAGTGTTTACCACATCAGATCTCACCTCTGGATATTGGTGCGTGCCATTGGCAGAGGAGATACAGAATTTATTTTCCTTTACATTTGACAGGACTCAATACGCCTGGCTTAGAGCTCCGTTCGGGTACATCAATAGTGGGAGTGAATTTGGCATATTTTTGAGAAAAGCCATGCCAGATGCAGCGGATGCAGCGGAAAGAGGAACCATAGTTTATGTGGATGATGTCCTGATAAAAAATGAAAGCCTGAAAAGCCATTTTGATGAAATAAGACATGTGCTTGGCCAATTGCAGAAAGCAGGCACCAAAGTGTCTTTACAAAAAGCACAATGGTGCAAGAAAAAAGTGAACTTTCTAGGCCATGAAGTGACTGAACATGGGCTAAATCCACAAAAGAAAAAAATAGAGGCCATACAAAAACTAAAGGACCCTAAAAATGTGAAAGAGGTAATCTAGCGCAGTCCAGAATCACTTCATGGACGCTGGCATTACAAGGTTTTCCTGTAGAAGTGAGATATGGACAAAATAAAAAGAGCCCAATTGCTCAAGGGTTAGCTGACTTACATGACTGTGCAGCTGAACAAGTATCACACGAAATGGAAGTGGAACCTAGTTTGCAGGAATTTGAACAATCACCACACAAAGCTTTTGATGAAAAAACATGCAAGGATCTGCCAACTGTATATGTGGATGGTTGTGCTTTTCACATTGAAAATGACAGTAATAAACAATTAGTGTCAGGAATAGGGAATGTCTGGTTGAAATGTGAAGGCGTCCCCAGTGTAGGGATGAGGATTGGAGCTAGAAGCAGTCAAGTGGCGGAATTGACGGCCATTTATAAAGCAATTGCTACTGCAGTTGATAAGAAATTCAGTGAAATTGTCCTGGTGACTGATTCTGACTATGCACGAAATAGCTTTGTGGAGTATTTACCTGGCTGGAAAGCGAGAGGCATGGTTACATACAACAAAAAGCCACTTAAACATGGAAAAATTATACAAGCCATAGACAAATTGGTGTCAGAAAATGATTTGACAATATCCTGGATAAAAATTCGTGGGCATTTAAAAACACCAGGAGAGGATAAGGAGGGAAATGATAAGGCAAACCACCTGGCTAAAATTGGGGCTGTGATGGGAGAATTGCTACCTATTGATGATTTACTGGGTGAAATACAAATTGATGCAGTAACACGTTCTAAAGCACCAAAGGAGGTAGATCAACCAGTGGTGCAATGGGGCCATGACACGCCAGACCAAGATTTGATTGAGGCACAAAAGAATGATCGAATTTTGGGAATCTATTATAATCATTTGATAGATCCTGAACAAAACCCTTTAACAGAAAATGATTGTATGGGAAAAGAAGAGTTGAGGGTACTATTAAAGAATAAAAAACGAATTAGATTACAAGATGGACTCATGATTAGAGAGTCCATAACAGGACAGATACAGTGGGTGGTACCCCTTTCATTCAGAGGGCTAATGCTACAACATGTACATGATGCAATAACTGCAGGCCACAGAGGTTCACAAAAAACATTGGAAATACTAAAAGATTATGCTTACTGGCCACATATGTCCCAAGATGTGGAATTATATACTAGAGGGTGTCTAGTATGCACCCAATTTAAACCTGCTTCACCAATGCATAGAGCCCCATTGATGAAAAGAGGCCTAACTCTCCCATGGTCAGATTTGCAAATAGATTATGTAGGCCCTTTAAAAAGGTCGAGCAGAGGACACTGTTACATTTTAAGTGTGATATGTTTGATGTCGAAGTGGATTGAATGTATTCCTGCACCAGATTGTAGTGCGCAAACAGCAGCCACATTGCTGGTGAACCATGTGTTCTCAAGGTTTGGGTTGCCACAAAGAATTGAGTCAGACAGAGGAAGTCATTTCACAAGTACTCTAATGAGTAAGGTATGGCAAATACTGGGTGTGAAAAGGAAACTACATATCGCATATCGGGCAGCCTCTTCAGGTGGAGTTGAACGGAGCATTAGGTCTGTTGTGGATATTTTAAAGAAATTCGTGGCAGAAGCAGGTTCCAGCTGGGATTTACGTTTACCGTTGGTTTTGATGGCAATCAGATCAACTCCTGCCAAAGCAACAGGCGTTAGCCCCCATGAGGTCTTGACAGGTAGGAAAATGGTGTTACCACAACACCTGTTATACAGAACACATGAGCAGACACTTGTGAGTGCATCCACAGTTCATGAGCACATTGATGAACTGAGGAAGCATTTGCAACATGCATTTGCTTTTGTGCAGAGAAATCTGGAAAGGGCTGCTGACAGTGCTAAGACATACTATGATAAAAGAACATCAGTGAGAGAATACAGTGTAGGGAATCAGGTGTACAAGTTTCATTTTGGAAAAAGTAAACAGAAAAATTCTAAATTTCTAGCAGCCTGGCAGGGGCCATCTCGAATTATAGATAAGATCTCTCCTGTAGTGTATAAAATTTTGAAGAATGAAGGTGAAACAGCGATAGAGCAGTTTGTCCATGTAAATCAGATCAAGCCATGCCATCCCAGACACGAGATCAGGCGGCTTGAGCATGTAGAAACAGAAAGCCCTGGGGCTACTGCCCACTGATGCACACAATACAACAGAAAGTCCCTTGAACACAAAAAGATAAAATAAATGGGTACAGTCAGGAGGCAGTGACAGAGAAGTTAAAAAGTTGATTATTATAATGGCACATAAACACTGTAATATATGTAAATATATATAAAATGTAATAAATAAATAAATAAATAAATAAATAAATATAATGGAAGCTCATGGGATTGGTATGCAGAATGAAAATGCATTGAATTTAAAATGTTTTTTCATGTATGCTTATTTTCTTTTTAACCTGTGTTTAATTTCAGAAAAAAAAAATGTTTTATTTTTGGCAAAAGGGTGAAGTTAGTATTGTGCTATATACTTAATCTATTTTGGTTTAGAACATTAACTATTTATACCGGAGGTCACGGGAGACGATGGAGTCCTGGAGCCCACGTGGACGGATTCCGGGAAAGCCCCGAGGGGGGGCAAAGACCAAGGCTGCAAAGCGATCAGCATTGAAGATGACATCAACAATATGTTTAATGATGATGATATTTGGAGGGATCTTCAAGAATTCAGAAGCACAGGTTGTCATTTAACCTGGACCAGCATCTGGTATCGCGGTGGAAGAGGCACCAGGATTCATCATGAGTGATAGAAGGATGATTTTCCAAAATATCTACATACCATTGAATCCTGAGATTTTGATTGAAAAACATTTGAACAATACGGGCATTAAAATTGAACAGACTAAAGAGTGGCTGGAAATAAGAAAAGAGGACGCTAAGCAGTCGATAAGAGATATATTGATGCAATTGGAGAAAACATTTGTGAATTCAGCAGACATTAAGAAGAGGAGAGGAAAGAGAGGTGCGGTGATGCTCGCAATATCATTGGTAATGTCTATAGTTGGAGCCATAATAGGTACCACAATATCAACAGCCAATGCTATTTCGGTAGGAACACTGAGTACTAAAGCGCAACAACTGAGTATTGACCTAGAAATAATACAAAAAACATTAGATGGGATTAGAGGGGGACTGGATGAACAAGTAAGACTCATAAATGAAACTGCAATCATTCTAAATGAACAAGCGGATGTGATGCAACGGGCAACAAAGCTAATCATTAAGCATGACAGAACTTTAAATGAAATATTGAACATAATGAGTCCTGTTGATAGACTATTAACGAATTATATGAGAGAAGTTCAAACTGCAGTTTCACAATTGATTCAAGGACATATCCCCTTGTATTTTGTTTTGCAGGATATTGTTCATCAAATGATAGAAAGACTGACCAGGAGGGAAATTGATGTAGTACAGGTAAAAATTGCATTTCAAATGGGTAATGCGATGCCATTATATGTGGACCTGGAAAGGTTGGAAATTGGATTTCTACTATGCATACCATATGTAGCTCCTGAACTTATTTATCAAACGAAGTGGGTATACAACGTAGGATTTTGGCAAGAGGTCAAATTTATTAAGATTAAGACTCCAGAAGTGGTGGCATTTCAGTCATGGGAGCCTGAAGTTTATTTAATACCAAATTTGGAAACGTGTCAAATTTAAAGAACAAAATTATATGTGTCCAGGTAAACCGTTGGTTCCTGATGCCACAGATGCTATTTGTGGTTTGAAATCTGACCCAAGTATATCAGAAGGATGTGAGGTGATTATTAGCAATATGGGGAGTGAAGAACTGGCACAGGCTAAGATGGTCAGAGGTAAATGGTTGGTCAGCACCTGCTTAAAGAACATGACAGTAGTACATTTGAACCATGGAACATACGTGGTTAAACTGGTGAAATATAATGTTTTTTATTTACAGGGTCCAAAGGATACAATTTTGTCAATTGGAGGGTTAACATTGTTTCATGTAACAAGCGATATTTGGGAAAGCCAAGTGGAAAATATCGATTCTTTTCAAAGGGACACTTTTCCAATAGATCCGGATGTGGAGTTTTTATTGAATCACAAAGAAAAACATGTTATAAAAATGAATCTGAGAAAAAACAATATTACAGTTAGTAATCTGGGGATAATAGAAGTGGAAAGATTTAATTGGGGAACCTGGGGGGGAACACTCAATAGTGGGTTTAGCTGTCCTGGTGCTAATCATGGGTGGTAGGTTGATTGTGCTATCAGTAAAAATGAAAATGTTGCTGATTTTGGTAGCTACGTCAGGAAGAGAAAGATATCCCAATACACATGCATTTTAAAAGAAGGATGGGGGGCAAACTTGTTTTTTTAAAAATTGGCTTGGATCGTAGCCAAGTTCTAAAAAAAAAGGAGGGTATGTAAGGTTATTTAGCATGTTACAACACAGAGTACAGCACTACTGCACAGGATCAATGTGTAGCATGTTTTTTTTTAAAAAAATGTTATGCAGTACCACTGCATGGGTTTGGTGCATTGCTATGATGCAATTGTTTCAAGCTATGTGTTTCCAGTGTAACATGGACATATAAGTGAGGGCAGGTTATTCAGTCAAAAACGATTTTTACATATAAAAAGCAAATCATTTTTTTTCACAGTTAAAAGCACACATTTGTACATTCAAAATGCGCACTATTTTTCACCTGAAATGCCTATGTTGCAAGAGACACATTTGAAAATTAATAAACTAACCTCATTAACAACTAACCTGATCATAACCCACTAATAATAATGTGTTATTATTCAGTGCAACATGAATGGAAAATGACAGTCTGAAAGTCATTATTTAAATGAACATTCAGTTTTTTTTTCTTT
This sequence comes from Ambystoma mexicanum, assembly GCF_040938575.1. Taxonomy (NCBI): domain Eukaryota; kingdom Metazoa; phylum Chordata; class Amphibia; order Caudata; family Ambystomatidae; genus Ambystoma; species Ambystoma mexicanum. Next base: position 556,005,640 of record NC_090932.1, read on the forward strand.
TTGCTCTGCTGTTCTGTCAACAGTAACTGCAGGAAGCAAAGACCTTGAATAAGCAGGAAATCAGTTTGGTTACAGTTGCAACTGTATAAGCCAAGCCATTGTGTGCAGAGGGTGGTTAGGGAATGATAGAATTTTATTGGTTAGGATCCTTTGGTAGGAGGTAACCAGAGTTTTCTTGTAGAATCTCGAGGAAGGAGCTAGGGAGACATCTTGACACAGCTCGAAGAAGGACTGGGTTGATAGCTGGGGATGCCTGATTCCTAAAGCAGATTCAACTTGGTTGCAGAGACTGGGATTTCCAGTCAACAAGTCCCAGTTTGAGTGACAGCAGATGCTTGTCCTTGCTGGGTGAACCCCTCGAGAAGGCGACCAGCCAAAGAAGTTACATACTGAATAAGCCTGGTAATTATCTCGCTGAAGTGTGGGGCCTGAGTGTGCGAAAATATTCAGTCAGTGTAGGAAAGGAGATTCCTGTGCTTTACCCACGTGTTTAATGTTGCAAATTGAATTCTTGTTCCCCGCCACTCTCTTCTCAGTGTATCACAAATAATGCTGTTACTGTGCTATTTCATTTATTTCTGTAAAAGAGTGAGATCGTGTTTAAATGCAACTTTTATAATACACAAAAATATCTGAAAGCAGACGGGTGGTATGTTTTATTTTCTCTTTCATTTGTGCATTTACCAATACAGTGTTGATGATGTGAGGAGATGTTTAGACAGTGCAATTGTCATTTTTAAGGTAGATAAAAATAAGATTTGGCTGCTGTTGTGTGCACAATGTCATTCAGCATGAGCAATTATAACTAACTGTGTGTGTTATAGCCTTTTGCTGAAGGTACATGAGTCAGCAAAAATAGAGAACCGGGACATAGTTCACTACCGTATATAAGTTAGTGAAAAATACCACATGATAGCTCGCTGCCGTAGATAAGACAGCGAGAAATTGCCCATGGTGGCACACTAAAAATGAAAATGTGGTGTTCCTGAAATGCAAGCCTGAGGTCTCTAGTGATTACATGAAAAATCTAAACAAAAATAAGGGGTTCTGGATATTGGGACCACAAATAAAACAAAGGAATTATGCTCACCAAAATACCACCAACCACGCATACCAACCATGCATGTCTGTGTACTGAAATAATGCATATCCACTGTATTATTATTATACATAACCCAATCTCAATACAAGGAGTGATTGTTGCTAAATTATTTTTCGGCGGTAAGAAAATACTGCCAGGCCCCAAATCTACACAAAATACCCAACACTGCCAAACACCTGTAGTCCTAAATCTTTTGCAGTGGTCCCAGAGGGAACTGAACAGGTTTCTGCCTAACACTGGTGTACAGCGGTGGGATTTGTATCGAGTATACAGTTTAGAGTGCTTTTCAACACTTTAAGATAACTAACCACAAAGCTTAGCACTAAAAAATAACTTTCTAATAAACATGTCTACTATGGAAGTTTACAGTCAAGAGTCCTTGTCAGGTGAAAATACTGAGAGTTTGAGAGCTCTCTGTAGACAAGAGAATCTTTCTGTAAAAGGCAAGAAAATAGAACTAATAGCAAGATTGCTGGAAAACCAAAGTCTGGGTACTGGTTCAGTGGAACCAACTTCTCCAGCAAATGTAGATAACAGTAATGGTGTTGATCTAATTCAAAGTTCTGATGATAGTGATGAAGAGGCTGAAGAGGAAGGAGAGGCTAATGAAACTGTCTCCCCTGCTCCTCTGTCTGCCTTACCAGCTGTACCTACTGGGCCTATAGCAGGTCCCACACTAAATCATCAAGTCCTTGAACTAGAAAAAATGAAAATAGACTTGAAATTCAGAAGGATTACTGCTCAAACTGAATAGAAATACCAAGAAATGCAACAAATTCTCAGGCTCAGAGAAATGGAGCTCAAGCATGAGTTAGAAATGAAAAAGTTGTCTGTCGAAACTGCTTCTGTCTCTGGCTCCTCTAGAAGTTCCAGTCCCAAAAGACCCCGGATGCCTAAGGAATTAATTGGTATATATGAACCAAAATTGGATGTGTTAGATTGGCTGAGTTTGTTTGAGTACAATCATGGGCTCCAGAACATCACAGGTAATGAGCTACTTACCTGGTTGTTCTCTAGGCTCCCCCCTGTTGCAACTGATGTGGTAATGGAGTTGGGGGAGGAGGATAGGAAAGAGTATGAAAGTGTGAAACAAGCTTTAATAGCTAGATTTGGGAAGACCCCTTCCCAGTATCTTAAGAGGTTTAGATCCCTCAAAAAGCATGATGGTACCCCTTCGGCTACCTGGGTGAGTGAAGGGTTGAAAAACGTAGAGGGATGGATTAAGGGTTACAAGGTGAACACTTATGAGGGTATGAGGAATCTTTTTATGTTGGAGTCTATTTATGATGCCTGTCCTCCTGAGCTCAGACAGCACTTGGCTGATTTGAAGAAATTGGATTCCAGGAAGCTAGCTAAGGCTGCTGACTTGTGGGTTGCCAACAGGGCTACTCATAAGGATTCAGGGGCAACTCAGAAAAAGGATGAGGGAAAACAGCCTAAAAAAGACTCACAAGAGAATTCTAATAATTCAAATTCCAAAGAGGGCCCCAAACAAAACCATAAGGGTAAGCCACAAGGAAAACCGCAGCAGAATAGTATACCTTCTGGTGCCAAACCAGAGGGAGGCCAGAACAAGCCACCATTCCAGAAAGCATTCGGAAAATGCTTTTTTTGTGGCTCTACTGACCATGTGAAAGGAGATCCCAGATGCAAGGGTAAACCTTCAGGGGTCCAACTTAGCCTTCGCTCCAGAGGAGGAAGTCCAAATGGCAAGTGGAAACTTTCTTCTGCTTGCTGATGAACCCATTGGAGTCTCAGCCAGTGTTTCTTTAGTGTCTCTAGGTTTGTGGGAACAACAGAATTTAGATGTCTATAATTCTATCCCAGATAATACTAAAGAGTATTATAAGGACAGTGTCCAGGTGAATGGTCAGGAAACTCCTGCCATTAGGGACACTGGAGCCAGCATAACTGTGGTGTATACATCTTTTTATCAGACTGAGGATGTTGCTAAGGCACCCAAACGCCTCACCAAGTTAGCTGGAGGGCCTGTGCAGATGCTTCCCCAATTACCAGTTCTCATCCAGTGTAATGACATGACTGTGAAGATACCTGTCAGCATACAGAGTGAGGTACCAGGACGAGTTCTGTTGGGTAACGATTTAAAAACTCTCGGAGTTGTGTCTCATACCCCTAGACCTCCTAGTAAACGGTTACTGGAGCTAACCAGACCTGCAAGGGAGAGAACCATGAGAGGTACTCCCGAGGAGATGATGAAGAAGGATATCACTCCTGCTCCACTGGAATTGTCAGCTGCTGTCTCAAAGAAATCAGAAGCGAAAGGGAAACCTAAAACTTCTATACCGAAACCAGCAGCCAGCACTTCAGTGCAGCCAACAAGGACTTCCCCTTGGTTGTCCAAAGTTACACCAGTAACTCCCCCTCCAGCTGAGGCTGAGAGGGTGGTACAACCCTGTGTGGTATAATTAGACTCTGAAGAAGAGCTAATGGAAGGCCAGGAACTCATTGGAGATCTGGATCCTGTTGACCATCATGAGCTGCAGCCTTTACTGGTAGAAGGTGGACCCAAAAGGGCAGACTTCAGTAAGGGACAGAGGGAATGTCACCACCAGGCAGAAGCTCAGGCTGAAGGGCAAGAGCCTGGGAAATACAGGTTGCACTGGGAAGATGGCCTCTTCTACAGTGAACCGACCGAGTCTGAACCTGGAGACTACAAACAACTTGTAGTACCCAAAGAGAACAGACAACAGTTCTTGCAGTTAGCCCACGAGATTCCTTTGGCTGGTCACTTGAGTTTCAAGAAGACTAAGGAAAGGCTCTCTCTCTACTTTTATTGGCCAAAGATGGGGGCTGAAGTAGAAAAACACTGCAGGAGCTGCCACACCTGCCAGACCTCTGGTAAAGTTGGCTCCAAGAATGTGGCACCTTTAGTGCCTCTGCCAGTTGTGGGAGTCCCATTTGAGAGAGTAGGGATTGACATTGTTGGTCCCCTTGATCCTCCAACCTCCTCAGGCAACAGGTTTATACTTGTAGTAGACAATGCTACTAGGTATCCTGAGGCAATTCCTATGAGGACTGTTACAGCTCCGGCTGTGGCTAAGGCCCTCCTTGGTATTTTTACCAGGGTTGGGTTTCTTAAGGAAGTAATCTCTGACAGGGGGTCACACTTTATGTCCCACTACATGAAAGCCGTGTGGAAAACCTGTGGAGTTACTTACAAGTTCTCAACAGCTTACCACCCACAAACCAATGGGTTGGTAGAAAGGTTCAACCGAACCATGAAGAGCATGATAGGTGCTTTAGAGGAACCCCTTAAACGGAAGTGGGACCTTCTACTGCCATGCCTTCTCTTTGCTTATAGAGAAGTCCCTCAGGAGAGAGTAGTTTATTCTCCCTTTGCGCTTCTCTATGGTCATCCCGTCAGAGGTCCATTGGCCCTGATTAAGGAGGGTTGGAGAGTGCTCCTTCCCCCAAGCCAGTCAGAGTGACTGACTACGTGATAGGTCTCCAGAGGAGAATGTCACACATGATGGCGGAAGCAAGTGATAACTTGAAAGCTGGACAAGCATTGGTCAAGCACTGGCATGATGAAAAGGCTAACATGGTTGAGTTCACCCAAGACCAGCTAGTTCTCGTTATGATCCCAACAAGGCAGAGGGCCTTGCAAGACAAATGGATGGGACCCTTCAGAGTTGTGGGCAAACTTGGAGAGGTCAACTATCTGGTGGATTTGGGCAATCCCAAGGAGGCTCTGACAGTCTTCCACACCAACAGACTCAAAGCGTATGTCTCGAGACCTGATGTAGGAGCATTGCTTCTAGCATCATCAGAGGAAGAAGAAGAGAGTGAAGCTCTTCCGGATCTCCTCAGAGGCTTACCTTTAGACGAAAAAATTGAAGGAGTAAATCTCTCTTCAAATCTAATCTGACACATGAGCAACAAGAAGAGTGCAAATCTATGTTGAATCAGTTTGCCTCTCTGTTCTCACTTTCACCAGCCTTGACCCCTTGGGGCCAGCATGACATACTCACTGGTGACTGTCTGCCAGTCAAAAGCAGAGGATACAGAATGTCAGAAAGCGTAAGAACCCACATCAAAGGTGAGGTCAGCAAGATGCTTGATCTTGGGGTAATAGAGCCCTCTACTAGTCCATGGTCTAGCCCAGTTGTGTTAGTACCAAAGGCAGGATCTAAAGAACTTAGATTCTGTGTGGACTATAGAGCTCTTAATGCAGTCACCAAGACTGATGCCCACCCTTTGCCAAGAACAGATGAGTTGGTGGATAGACTTGGTTCAGCCAAGTTCCTCAGCACATTTGACTTGACGTCAGGCTATTGGCAAATAGCCCCGACAGACCATGCCAAGGAGAAAACTGCATTTTCTACCCCAGCTGGCTTATACCAGTTTAAGGTAATGCTTTTTGGATTGGAAAATGCACCTGCTACATTTCAACGGATGGTAAACCAGGTTCTGAATGGGATGGAGGACTTCTGCATGGCATACTTGGATGACATAGCACTGTTCAGCAATTCCTGGGAAGAACATGTAACCCACCTAAGAGATGTTTTGCAGGCTCTTGGACGAGCCAATCTGACCATAAAGGCGAGTAAATGCCAAATTGGACAGAGGAAGGTAGTCTATCTTGGACATGAGGTAGGAGGTGGAGAAATAAGGCCTTTGCTCAGTAAGATTGAAGCTGTGCAAAATTGGACAACACCTACTACTCAGACCCAGGTGAGAGCCTTCTTAGGTCTCACTGGGTATTACAGGAATTTCATTGAGAACTATGGGACCATAGCTTCTCCTCTGAATGTCATCTCCTCTCCAAAATTCCCTAAAAAGGTTAGATGGAACGAGGAGTGCAATCTGGCCTTTGAAAACCTGAAAAAGGCTCTTTGCCAAGCCCCAGTACTCAGAGCTCCTGATTACCACCAAACTTTCATTGTGCAGACAGATGCTTCAAATGTAGGAATAGGTGCAGTACTCAGTCAACTGGATGGGAAAGGTAGGGAGCACCCCGTTTGCTTCATCAGCCACAAGCTGAAAGATCCTGAAACAAGGTGGGCAACAATCGAAAGAGAATGCTTTGCTATCGTGTGGGCTCTTAAGAAGTTTAGGCCATACTTGTATGGTTCTACTTTTGTCATTCAGACTGACCACCAACCCTTGAGATGGTTAATGCAAATGAAAGGGGAAAACCCAAAACTACTGAGATGGTCAATCTGCCTGCAAGGGTTTGATTTCACCATTGAGCACAGGTCAGGGTGTCACCACCAAAATGCTGATGGTCTCTCTAGGATGTATATCATCGACTAGAGGTATGAGATTCATCCAGGAGTGGATTAAATCCTCCTGTCCCTTAGTCTGGGGGTCGAGTGTTAGGGAGAATTCTCTGTTTAGGCTGAATTTCCTAACCTAGTGAGTCCCCCAGCAGCTTTGCTGCATTTCTGGAGTTTGTTTTTTTCATCCTGCCAAGAGTGAGACTCTTTTTCCTCCCACTCTTGGACATGATTGTGGTTGATTTCTTTGAATGTCAATGTGTTCTATGGGCTATGGGGTCTTTTACTCCATAGGGCCTCATGTGTTTTGCTATATGTGTTACACCGCACCCTCCGTGCCGTAACACTGGGGTGTCCTAGAGGATCCCCACCATAGACTCCATACCCTGGGACTGACTACTGTCTCCCAGGGCATGTAAAGTCACCATTGGCTTTACTAGACCTAAATTTACTAACAGAACTAGTACAAACCATCCTATTGTGGACGTACTGGTATGGGTAATTCAATTACCCCTGGGTCTGTTGTTCGAGGGGGCACTGTCCCGTCCCCCTCGTCGAGTTTTGGCTGGTGGCAGTGGATACTACTTTTTATATTCGACCTCGAATATATTCCTATGGGATTCTTCTCATTGTTGGAGGCTAATACTTTTTCGCATTAATCTCTAACATACCGCCGGTTTATTTGTCTTAAATAAATCCACCGGTTGGTATTTTCTGCCAGAACTCGGTTTTTAAAATGGCGTATGTGTTCGCCTCTGTAACTCCGAACCAAAGGTTGAGCCCTTTGTTCCACTTTTGGTGGGCTTCTACACAGAAGCCCTCCAGAGTGGTACCATTCTGTCTGGGTACAACAGGGGGTGTGGGAGGGGATTTAGGCACCCTGGACTGAGTTGCCTTTCCAACTCAAGTCGCACTCTGGTGTGATTGGCCCGAGTGGTGCGCCAGACCTTCTTAAACTTTTGTTCTAAACTGGTCCAACCTTTCTGTGACATTTTGCTACAAAGACTTGAAGTGCATTTCCACTGTGATACTTTTGGGACATACAGCCTTGCCTCTCTCCGAGTGGGCCTGGCCTCTGAACTTTGTGATTTACAGTAGACCCTGCCTTGCTCGCCTTGCATTTGTTTCGTAAAAGTGTTGGTACTGAGTTGGTTTCATACCCTGCCTTTTTCTCTCCCTTTCTAACGAATACTAGAGTGCCATCTAGGTTAAAGCATTCACCTCTGTCTGCAAATAAGTGGTGCCGTTGAACCTAGACTTGTCGAAATATTGTTATGGGATTGATATATACTTATAGTAACTGTGATTGAAGTTGTTTGCCATATTAGTGCCAGTGTGTTTTCCATAGATGCGTTTTTAAATAAATAATTATATATCTTTACACCCAAGCTCTGATGAGTATCTGCTTGTTCTACTGTGTAAATTGCCCTATCCTGTATACTCCAAATACGGCCTAACTCTTCTTGAGGGAAGTCTGACTGCTCAGCCACAGCTACCAAGTGAATCTGTGTGGTACAGACTGCTACCAAGTGGGTTTACTGCCAAACACCTGTAGTCCTAAATCTTTTGCGGTGGTCCCAGAGGGAACTGCACAGGTTTCTGCCTAACATTACACAAACAGAAACACAAATGGTAACCCGGAAAATGACCAATTACTACTCAAAAGTTAGTTCACCGAATTCTGCAGACGCAATACAGGCCGCACTAGTTGTGACTAATGAGCTTCAATTATCCCTCATTTGTCTTGGATCGAAATTAGTAGATCATTTGGTAGCACCAGCTAGTCTCTGCGCGAGTGTCAATAAAGACGTGAAGGATACTGGAACTGAAATAATATATGTGGTATCTGGTGTCGCATTTCCGAGCCTTGCCTATGCTAGAAATTCGGAGCTGAGCACTGAGTCAAGCGCTGTTGTAAATCAGAGTACATGAACAGAGTTTGGTTCTAAACCTGGCAAACCTTCTACCCATGAATGTGAACAGGACCAGGAGATAGAAGCACCAACTACGTCTATCCCCATAAGCACTATCTCACTCAGTTGTCTTGGATCGAAATTAGTAGATCATTTGGAAGCACCAGCTAGTGTCTGTGCGAGTGTCAATGAAGACGTGAAGGATGCTGGAACTGAAACAATATCTGTAGTATCTGGTGTCACATTATCGAGCCTTGCATATGCTAGAAATTCAGAGCTGAGCACTGTTGTAAATCAGAGTACATGAACAGAGTCTGGTTCTAAACCTGGCACACCCTCTACCCAACAGGACCAGGAGATAGAAGCACCAACTGTGTGTACCCCCATAAGCACTATCTCAGCATCTAATATCACAACTGACGCCCAAATACATGCAACCTACCTAAGTAATCCTAGGTTATTAGTGCCACTAAATGACCAAATTGATCTTAGTGTGAGTATGGATGAGATGGAGCCTGAGTATATGGGAGCTCTGCTGGAAAATTCTCTACCGCCACTAAGTGACCCTGATGATATCCGACTATGCTCCTTGAAAGTTGAGCCGCAAACAGATGATGAATTACCCCAATTTAAAAGTGAACTCAATATTAACCTCAATACTCTAGTAGCGCCATGCAATCCTAGCCCTTGTTTAATTGCACCTGCTGCTACCATACTGAAACCACAAGTAAACAGCCCTGTTAACGAGAAAGTGCTGAAATCAGCCTATACGTAAACTGTAAGTGGTATTCCATTACATAATATACAACCTATGCCACAATAGCTAAAACAGCCTGTACATCAAGTATGGATAGCATGCCATCAGATGAAATATTCCAAGTCTTTGAACGATTATTAACAACATTGATTGATAGATGTGATAAATTAGAAATTAAGATTGATTTGCAATCCTTATTATTGCCTAAGAGCATTAACAGAGGTAGAAAAACTGTGCAGGATCAATCTACTAACATTAAGATGGATACTTTTTGTGTATCTTCAAAGGAGCATCAAGCCCCACTCTGTCTTTTCTGCAAAGCCAAGTGTGCTCAAGAAGAGTATTATTCAAACCACTAAAAGAATTAATTTAAACAAAAAAAAATAACAAGAAAAAAGAAAGTGGTATCACAGGCGGTGATGTATGCTACACGACCATGAGATAAGCTGCAAATGATTACATTGCCACCTGTATTGCTTGGCACACCTGTTATATCTGCTATACCACCTACGGCTGTAAGGGTCTTAAGTAGTAAAGTAAATTCCCTGAGCCCACAAACTAAAGGTCTATTAAAAAATTATTGTGTAGTAAACGATGATGTTGCTACATCAAGTATTCACGACCTGTTGGATAATAATACGATTACGAACAACAAAAAAGATGGTCATCCCACACAGATGTACATCACTGATCTATGGGTGCCTATGAATAAGCAAGAGCAGGACACTGTAGCCAATCCACTAAAACATAACAAATTATCGCAAATGGATAATTTGTTAAAGGTAGTACAGCTACAAGTTCTACCATCAAACGGATATGCTCCCCCCTTGAACAGGACAGCAGTACTTAGTCTATTTCATAATATTTCCCCACTTCGTGTAATATTATCTGATGATATATCTTTAGTGTATCAAGTAGACCATAGTAAAAATAACATTACAAATGACAATGTATTTATTTATTTGAATTTATAAAGCACACAAATGGCCCTAAGGCATTGTGGTGCTGTTACAGTACATTCACTTAAATACAGCTTAAAAACAGATTCTTAAAAACAGGAGTGCAGAGGATCAAAGACAATGTTGTGGACGAGTTCCATGGTTACAGGGGAACATCATTAGAAGCATTCAAGTACAGTCTAGTTGAATAACTTGGTTGTTAGCGCCTTTCTGAACGCCGTGAGAGAGTTTTCCTTTCTTAGGCTGAGTGGGAGGGCGTTCCAAGCTTTTGGGGCTAACACTTCAAAGCTGGTACAGCTGGCTTTGGCTCTATTGAATGCCGGGACTGAGAGTAGGTGGGAGTATTGGTCTCGTTCTGGTCTATGGGTGAGCACCTGATGTATCCGTTCAGCTAGGTAGGAGGGGGCAAACTGAGAGAGGCATCTGTGTGTGATAGTGAGGGCCTTGAACATTATGCACTCTTTGATCAGGAGCCAGTGGGCATCTTTTCTGACCTGAGATATGTGCTCTCTCCTGGGGCTACTTAGATCCGCTCTTGGAGCGTTGTGTTGCATGGTTTGCAATTTGTTGATGTTATTGGCAGATGTGCCTAGGAGTAGAATGTTACAATAGTCAACTTTGCGCCAATGGTGGCTCTTGCAACGTTGAGGCAGTTTTTAGGCGACAAGTGAGGTTTCACTGCGTTGATGATTTTTGCCGTGAGGGCAGCAGATGATGAGACAAATGTTTGTTTTAAATCTGTTGCCCTGTTAGATTACGTAATGACGTATCCTGGATGTGCTTTTTAAAATGGGATATACTAGTGTAATTTCACGATCATTGTGAATAAGTCACAATTAATATGTAAAATAGTTGACTCTAAAATTAGTAAATCGCAGATATATATCTCGACTAAGAACAAAGACATTAGGCACACCATAGGGAAGACCGCAACAGTAAATAAAAGCAGTATGGGTCAATGTAATTGTGAAAATAACTCCCGGCCTAATAGTCCCTTGATAAATATATCTGCTAACTGTGACACTCTTCCTAGTAATCCTCAACCTGCCAAGGACACTCGGCAGACCAATTCAGTACATCGCGACATTAACGAAGCAGAGTGCGGGTATTGGCAATGGCTCCCCACAATTTTTAAAACGCACTTTATGCAAATGTCTCGATGACACTCACTTAATACTGTCATGGAATACTAGAGAATTTGCTCATATTCTTGGTGAAGGAGGGCTAATATCTTATTTAATCTATTATTCTCTGATTGCGCTACAGGAGACCTGGTTATGTGAGCAGGTCGGCTTTGATGGACATGTAACTATTACCAAAACAGGGACCAAACCGCCTAAGGGGAGAACTAAGGGTGAGTTACTGATATTGGCTGCAACCCCCTGAAAAATAGATGAAATTCAGAGCCCTGTGTCAACAATATTAGCTGCAGAATTGACCCTTGGAGTAACCTGTTTGATACATATAAATGTATATGATCCTCCAAGAAACATTGCAACATCTGTGAATGTTGCAACGGTAGGAAATATCTTGAAGAGATACCATAGATCTGTACCCATATTAGTAGTGGGATATTTTAATGCCCTCATTGAAATGGACAGGTCAAACCAGTGTGAAGCTCATCTATCTGAGCCATTCACTGCTAAAATGGGTCTCGTTAATGGAGGAATACGTTATGACGAGGTTGAATGGAATCTGCTTAGGCGACATCCCAATGGCCTATACCCGAGTAAGAGGTAAATCAGCTGCTACCATCAACTACATATTTGTTAAATTGGCTTACATCTAATTAGAGATATGACGATTATACATCGCAGTGAAAGTGATCACTTTCCATTGTGTGTGCTACTCACATCTTTAGCAAAAATCAATCAGCAAAGATCAATAGCCACAAATGGAAATATATCTACTAATACACAAGGGAATCGAATTAGATGTAATGACCAAAAAATTGGAAAAGCGTCTAATTTATCTGAATCACTGCTTACTACATTCAATGTAATATATGAGGTTTCAAATGCTGGGGCTGATAGGGAAGATATTATCTCGGCCTTTGTAGGAATGATCACCTTGATTAAAGAAGCCTCAATCGAAAGGCGTAAATATAAAAATATAGCAGAAAGAAGCAATAAGAAACAGAATCCTTGTATTGTATTTTATCCTGAAATAGCTGCTGCCAAAGGGGGCCTTAGGAAATCTATTGGTAAAGTTGTTTATCATCAGATTAGTCCCTACTCAGCAAGTGAAGTTGTTTATTGCATTAGAGAACTTAAAGTGCAATATTGTAAATGGCTGTCTGATCATAAAAAAACACAGAATAGGCACATATGGAAATACATTGCCCAGTCTGCGTTGGAGAAAGATACCAACCGGTTTTGGGAATTAATGCGTGTTACACAACCACACGGATTACCAATCATTGGAGTTACCGAACCAGAGTGAGAAGCACATATTGCTAATACTCGGGGTTTGAATGAGAGTAATGTTAACACTTGTCCATTGATAACTGACACCTGGAGATGCCAGTCTAAACCACATGATATAGCTAATATCATTAGGCATCTAAATAAATCCAGAGCCTCAGGCCCTGGTGGTATTTGTAATGCTGCGAATAAACTAAACCCATATATATGGGTCCATGGGCTCTACTTGATATTTTCCTACATTGGCACTTCTGGATTTATACCACCGACCTGGGCAGAAAGTAAAATATTGCCAGTGCATAAAAAAGGATCGGTGAATCTTTCAGCCAATTATCGCATGTTGGTGATGATAGAGGTTCCCTCTAAAGTATAGGTCCTGCTGATTCTATTGAACATCTGGATTGATGCAAATGGTATTCTTCCCCTGAACCAGATGGGCTTTGTTAAACATTCATATAAGGCATATCATTTACTGATACTGACAACTTCTATTGAATATGCGTGGGAGAGAAGGAATGCTAAAGTCTATGCAGCCTTCATAGACTTCTCAGCTGCGTTTGAAACAATCCTTAGAGGGCGGTTATGGAAAAAGCTTACGAACTGCAGCATACCAGTTGGATTGTTGAAGATGCTAATGCTTCTACATACAGACACCTCTTTTAGGATTAGGTTGGATGGTGAAGGCAGGTTAACCACAGCCCTTAGTACCCGACAGGGAGTAAAACAAGGTTTTGTGGTCGTTGCCACCCTCTTCAACCTATAGCTGTCTGATATGGGCCTGGAATTCATAACCTCACTATTATGCCCTGTGAGAGTTGGTCGCTACTCCTTTAGTTGGCTAGCCTATGCCAACGATTTGGTGTTAGTTGATGTAAAGGCCCATCCCCATCTTAAACGTGCAATGTAAAGACATAAGACACACCCCAATGGGAAATGAGACTACGAGAACAGGCTGCGAGAGTTAGTTGTCTTTTATGTAAAATTGGCATCCAGAGAACTCTGCTGCCCGAGAGCGCTCTGGCAAACATTACAATTACATGAACTTATCAAGGCAAAAATCATCATTGGTGACATCATTACATAAGGGACTTCATGGACACAGGATTGGGTGTAAATTAAACTTTAGGTGCTGCTCCCTCCGGATTGGCTGTTCGGTTGGCGGGAGGGTGTGCGTCAGGAGGTCCATTTGTCTGTGTCCAGGCAGGGTGAGGGTCAAGTCGTTGCAAAGCATGGTGGCCACTAACTAAGCTAACGGCTTAGCATGGTATGGTATGAGATGATACCATTAGACATACACTAAATAATAGTCACTACAGCTCCTTTGAGCAAGTCATCATAAACCTATAAATTGTATACATATGATTACACCATCACTCATTAAGACTTATATGGAGTACTGGGCTTGGGGGTCTTGGCACGAGTGATAACATTGATCACGGGGTGGGTTTGAGCGCATCAAAGAAACTAGGGGGCATGCTGCAATTTGTTAGTTCTAGGGTGCAATATACTGTGACAGAGGTCTGATTTTAGTTGGGGGCACACTGGGGTGGGCTTAATGGCAGGGTCGCGTATCTGGTACATCAAGAGAATACCTTGCAGGGACACAGGGTTACACTGGCAGTAATTTTCCAACAGCGGTGGTAAGAGGGCACAGGCAGGTTTGTGGAGATGGATGAGCTACAAGGCATGGATCAGGCCGGTTCACACATGGGGCAGTGATCTCAGAGGAAGAGTAAGCTCTTACGTTTGTGTTGTTGCAATTACCTCTGGCGTAGGTGTGAGAATGGATCTGCGAAGCGTTCAGACACAGTGAGAAAAGGTAGGGGCCACGAGCGTGGTGTGTGCAGCGCTGCAAAGGGGAGAGAAGCCTTTTCGTATTATCTCAGTGAGGCCTAGTCCAAAGATGGAGTCAAAGGTGCACAAAATGGATGCCAAGTGTCTCTGCAACAGCCCCGCCTACACCATCGTCAGCATAAGGGCTGTTCGTTAGCATAAGGGCAATGGAGGTGTCCCCCACTGTTGGCGAGCATGTGATGCACATTGTACTGAATGCATGAGGGCGCCTAAACGACCCCTCACTCCCACACATTGACCACACTCCTAAGGGTCTCCAGAGCCTTATAGAATCTCTGGGGACACATGCACACAAAAATGGGCTGGTAATAAATATTGAGAAGAGCAAGACGATGGTATTCACCCCAACATCCCATAAGGGTAGAATTTACCCCGTACCCTAAATGGTGAGAAACTGGAGAACGTAGATACTTAAAAATACCTAGGCGTGCATCTACAGAGCAATTTAAAATGGGACAAGCACTGGAATGTGATCAAGTGTAAATGCAATCAAGCACTCAATATGATAAATCACTTTGTGTATAAAAAATGTGGCATGTCCTTTGAGACTGTCCTGTTGCTTTACCTGTGCTCTGTAGCAGCAGCCTGGCAATACATATGTATTCCTGCAGTGCAAGTTGAACACTGAATGACATGGCGACTGATTCCCCCCTCAGTCTTATAGGCAGATGCTGCGTGATGGTGTTACACTCTGCCGCTTGCCTTCACTGGTGGTTCAGCTAAGGGTTGTACCGGCAAGAGTGCAGGTCAGAGTCACGTAGCTGTCAGGTCAGTGGATTGGTCTGAGCCCAATCAAAGTAATCACCTACCAGCCCACTGTACAGACAGACTAATTAATGTGTTGCATGCTGTATCCTGGAGCCTGCCTTAGAGTCACATAAATTACCTGCCACTGTAAAAAGCAGTAGGATCTGTCCCCCAAATCAGTAGGCGGTAGGACTGCTTAAAAAGCAGTAGCCTACTGCCTAAATCTGTAGGGTTGGCAAGTATGCAGCTACCCTGAGAAGATAGGAAGCAGGTGCTCTTCGCAAGCTGTTTGGACTACCTGCGACATTGCCAGTTGAATTATTGTATTTGGAGTTGGAGATATCTGGAATCACATATGTTGTAATTGGGAAAAACATTGTATTCTGTGACAAAATGCTCAAAATTTGAACTGAAAATATAATCAGTGAATATATAGATGCCTTCTGCAACCTTGACAATTTTCTTAAACTGGGCACCCGGGGCAAGATGGTTTGCATCTGTATGAAATGGCAAGAGGGATGCTGTGGCATAAGGTTGGATGGTGCAGTCTATATTAAAAAAGAACTGCCTTAAACAAAAATGTGTGAGCATAGTAAAGAACAGCATTTAATCAATTTGTTTGCTACCAAAATCCATACTACCTTCTGTGAATACATCTTAAGAAGAGATGCTAAGCCTCAATATATGACAGCTTTCCCTAACAGTGCAATAGCAAAGCAATATGTCAGACTAACATTTTATGTGAATATTGCCCTACTGACTCAGGATGCCCAGATGGGGATTCAGCGTAATAGACGCTATTGCAGGTTGTGTGGAATTGATATTATTGAGAGTTTGTAACATCTTTTACTTGAGTGTGATAGCTTAGCAGACCTGCGATGGATGCACCTAAAGGAGTATAACAACAGTATTAACATGGAGGATCTCACTAGTATATGGCCTGCATTTCTCAAAGGATGTGATTTTAACTTGATATTTTATATTGTAAGATTTTATTGGAAGTGTACTGAAATTATGAAGATACTGACTAGGTAATGTGATACTATTTATATAAATAAATAATTTATATTTTTTTCTTGGTTTTGATAAAGTGCTGTGCCCATTAAGATACGTATAACTTTCTTGTCATGAATACAATGTATATAGGAAGTGATCATTAGAAATTAACATTGCCAATTTGATTTAAACGCCAGCATACAATGTTAGTACAATTTGATAATCTTATATCATTTTTAAATAGGTGCTTATCCTCCAGATATATGTTTTTGTTCCTCTGGTCGCATAGCTGTCAGCAAGGAATGTGTTCATGACTATGAAACTCTTAGACACACAGAGAGAGAGAGAGAGAGAGAGAGAGAGAGAGAGAGAGAGAGAACATTAGATCAGTGCATGATACATTAGTCACAGTGCATAAATAACACCTTTGCTATTACCCAACCCTCCCATCCCTTCCACAGTTCCCCTAATCCTGGAAAAAACAATTCAGCAATCATGTCCCAACTGGACACAATTAAAAGTAGTTGTGGTAGGTAAAACTTAATAAAGGGTGATACAGAAGGTCTCTATCCCCTGGCAGGGTCAAGAATCCAGCCAAAGAGAAGTATGCCTTAACTGTACACCCAGATACATGACTCGGATGCTGCACTATTTTGTTCTCATAGAGGTATGTAATGTTGGGAGTCCTGCACAGCTCAAAACATCTTCTTTTGCATGCATTCTCTTCGTCAGACTGCCACATTTAGAGACCGGGTTGAAATGTAGCTGCACAGCAATGTTACCCATCCTTGGCTAGTACAATAAGCATGCACAGAGGGTACCCAACTTCACTCCTTGTTGGCCATCCTTCTCTCTCTAGAGGCCAATCTCACCTCCTCTATATCGATCCTCATATACTGGTTGAGCAGTGGGTCTCAGAAGATCTTGCAGTCCAGTGACAACTGCTGTTTCAATACTCCCACACAGAGAGCAAAGGCTGAAGCAGAGCGAGGTGAAGACTCTCCCGCATTGCCCCCATCAGATATTTAGGTCATTGGCCAATGCACAGGAACCACCGGATGCGGCCATCATGCTGTCCTCCGTCCCCCACTGGTGACTCCAGCTTCCTTCGCAGGGCTGCCTCTGAGTGAATTTGCACATGGTTGATTCAGCCAGGGCCTACACTGTTCAGCCGGGCGCATCTCTCTTGGAGACATTTAAAGCACAGTGTTGGTCGTGAGGTTGAACTATGTAGCAGTGATCATTGCTCAAAGAGGTATTTTCAGATTCCTATTTTCCACCTCTGAGGTGAACGATTTAAGAGGCAAAAAGCGGGTAAGACCCCAAAGCCACTGCAGTGAGGTAGAACTTTTAATGGGTATTTACACCCAACCACCTTGAACATTCACTTTCAGGTCCCATCATCAAAGCAAATCATCCACCTTCACATCAAACATACAAGAGAATGGTAAACATTAAAGAGATGGAAGGGAGAAGTGGTGGGGGGATATAGTGCAAAAGGAAGAGAGGAAGGGGTTTCATAAAATACCAGAGGTAGAAAGAAAAAGGGACAAATGGACAATTGAGGAATAATTGTGACTGCAAAGATGAGAGACAGTAATATGAAAAAGCTGATTGGCTAGCTTCATCCAAGCCTCCTAATACTATAATGTTAGCTCACTCACCTTCTCCACCTCCTCAAGAGTGAAGCTTTCTCCCGGAGGCTTCATCAAGCGATGTACAACGCCACCTGGAGGAGGGGGCGGGGGGGAGAAACAGAAGCATGTGTAAAAAATAAAATGGAACACACAACACTGGAAATCCATGAAATTCACCAAGGTGGACAAGTACAGATCCTGGCTATTCTTTCTCAACAACAAAACAACAGTGAATAGGGATGTCGTACTCTGCGCTAAAGGTTTCTTTAATTAAATGTTAATGAATATAATTAAAAATAAGGTTACCCCGAAGAAGTACTGACGGACAACGGTTCGCAGTTTAAGTCTAAGGTGATGGAGAAATATTTGAGTGAGAGATCCATAACCCATAAGTGTTGTGCTATATATCATCCACAGTCCAACGGCATTGTGGAGTGATACAATCGAGTAATTAAGGATGCCATCAAGTTAGCCTGGGCTGATGGTAAAGATTGGAAAGTGGTGGTTAAAGAAACAGTGTTAGCTCACAGATTTACCCCTCACATCACCATGGGGGTTTCGCCCTTTGAATTAAACAGGGGCAGAAAGGCGAATACCAAACTATTCCCTTGGTGGATGAATACGGTGGCTGGGAACGGTGTGAATTTAGAAGGAGTGAAGGAGAGTGTTGAACAGAAACAATTGAGTAACAAGAGGTTACATGATAACAGAAGTTTCAGGAGAAGACTAGAACCACAAGTTGGTTGTTTGGTGAGAATTAAACTTCCAGCGCCTTTGAGGGAGGATGGTTGTCACTGGTCTGGGTGGAGGGTGGTGGAGGTGTACTCGCATGCTGTGAAAACCAATGATGGCAGGGTAAGGAAAAACGAGAGAGTGATGGTCCTAGGAGATGAATGTTTGGATAGCAGTAGTTGGGAAATGATAGGTGTGAGAAAGAAGAGAAGTGATGAGTATGGGGAAAGATTCAGGCACAGTGATGGTGAATGGAGAGAGGATGGGAGAGGACATGGTATGGCCAGGTGTGCTCGTAGTGCGTTTTCCTTGGCAAATTGTCTAGATGACCATTCGGAAGGATCCAGGAGGAAGTCAAGAGCTGGAAGAAGATACAGACGACCGAGACATCCTTTGGACTATGTGACCTAGTATGATTGTTTAAATGTGCCATAAGGAAGGGGGATGTGTAGTGTCTTTACACCAAAGTACACAGCACGTGAGAGTACAGCGAGCACATGCACGAGATGAAGGAGCGAGACTGGAGGAGGAAGGATTCCAGTTTGGAATACGAGAGAGAGGAGACGGTTGAAGGGAAGAAGGAGAGAGAAGACGCTTGTTGTTCATGTCCCCTTATTTTAGCATTATAATTTTGTGAATCTATTATTATTATTATTATTATTATTATTATTATTATTATTACAAATCGTACGATAATAAATATACTTTAATCCCTCTCACCTTATGCCCCGTTACTTCAAATCACCAAAGGAAAACCATCCACAACGTCTGACCTTCACTCTGTCAGATGTGTATTTTTCCTCCCGACCTACTCTGATGCAGCAAACAATGTCCCATTGACCATGTCTACTACTTGTAACTACTGAAGGTTCACACGCATTTCGTGGAGACAGACTGGCTTATACCAGTTGAGCAGAAGTATACACGCCAAACACACCATGCATAACTCCATGAAGAGTAGCAATGACACATTGGTAGTGGCAGACTACATCATTTGACACATGTGCAGGTTCAACGTGGCCACTCAGGAACTTCTGGTTGTTCAGCAGGAAAATGGTGATGAAATGCATACATGTGAACAGACCCACCTCCCCTCTAGGGCTCTACATCGGCAGTAACCTCAGCAGCTGGACCAAACAGATAAATGATTGTAGGACAAATCACACTCCCTTAGTCACAGGGCCAGCCACCTGAAATGGACATTCCATAGGCATGTGCCTTCCAAGATAGTGACACATTAACATGCAATACAAATTGGCACATCTAGGAAATTGAACATGCAGGCCACATGGGCCGAGTCCACTCCATGTCATGCCTAGCCCCATACATGAGTAGACCGTGTCCCTGCACTCTCACCAGCAATCCTGCAAGTTACAAACACAAGACTGAATGCACACACACCATAATTACAAACAGAAAACACTTTTAATTAAGTGCTGGAAGAAGTATTGACAACATATAACAAAAAGGTCAGGAATGTAGCAGAGGGATGTGGATGACAACACAGCAATTATAGACGACATGTGGAAAGCTAAACAAATAAGTCAACATGCACAACGGCTGATGGGTAAAGCATATGTACAAGGGCAGTCAGAGGGCATCAAATACAATATAGACACGTAACCAACTGTGATACTGCAAATCCTGGGAAATCGATGTGGAAAGGACACACGAGGAGTAACAAAATAATCCACTAGACACCCTCTGACTCCTCACCATTGTTTTTACCCACCACTAACACCTCAATGTCCTTCACCTTATACTGTGGGGGCCATTGCCTTGATGGCATGGAAGAGGAGGAGGAGGAGAAGATTGAGGCGTGTGGCATGTGGGACAACTAGGCTGCTGCCTGCGCTCCTCCTGGCAGAAACGGGTGTGAAAAGGAGATTGAGTGCAGGGGACATGTGAGGGGCAGAGGCTCCCGGTGGCATTGATTCATGTTGCTGGATGTCACAGACATTCTCCTTCACCTCACGCAACTCTGCCACTCACCATTGCAATGCTCTTCCTGACACCCCTTATTTCCTCGCTCAACCCCTGTCCGTCCTACCTTACAGCCTCTGCCAGTCTGTTCCTTGCTTCCCTCACCTCCCTTGCCACCACCTGCAAGCCAACCCTGATGGCCTGTCTGGTGGTCTGCATTTAACCCGGCATCTCGAGTGAAAATGTCCTCACAGGCATGAAGGAAGAGTGGGCAAGTGAGCAGAAGGAGCCCCATGAGCCACAGCAGGCACTGCTAGAGTAGTCCTCTGGAGACTACATGGCCCTGCCAAGAGTGTCTGCTGCTGCTGCTCTTCTACCTCCTTATTCTCCACCTATTTTTTTTTTTGCATGTATTTCAGCGCAAAAAGCCCTGAGGTATCTAGGCACTAGTTACAGAAAATGCCTGGTACATGGTATAGTTAGCAAAGTGCAAGAATACACGTAAACCTCACCTCATGGTGCGGGGGACAACTTCCAGTATGCAGACAGGCATAAGGTAAGCATATACAAACTGGCACAGCCTCACCCATTGGTGCGGGCGGCTACTTTCAGTATGCACCCCGGCATATGAGTCACAATAGGTACACGTATACATATTGGCAAATCCTCACCTCATGGTGCGGGGTGCTGCTTCCAGCATGCAGGCAGGCATAAGAGCCTGAATACGGTGGAGAGGGGGTAATGTAGTGTAGTTCAACAAGTTTATTCGTAGTCTAAGGAACAAACTTTGGTGAACGCACCGCTATAGAGATTAAATAGCTGCATATAAATCATATTTCTGGGCAAATAAATTGTAGGTGGGGGCCACAGGTTTTAAGGTGCCACAGTGTGGAGCATGGTGGTGCACAAGCTTGGTGAAAGTTGTGGTGTGTTACGTTGTGTAAAGAGCGGAGAGCCACATACTGGGAAGGCCATGCCAGGGGTGCTGGGGCCACATCGGTGCAGCAGTGTGTCGTGTTGATTGAAGGTTGGCACGATGGTCGCAGTGAAGTGAGGAAGATGGATATGCATCAGTGGGGAGGCACAGGGGTGTTTGGGCCACAACAGAGATGCAGGGGCAGCATGTTCCACAGATATAATATGGCAAAAATAGGTCTGTGCCTTTGCGTCCGTAGGCAGACAGGGCCAGACAGGGATGAAATGAGTGCATCATAGGCCTTATTTAATAGGCATTGCCTGCAGGCTCCGGAGAGGAAGTGGTTGAAAACACAGAGCCGGCCAATGAATGGCTGGCAGATGCGGGTCAGTGGCCCTCATTACGACCCTGGCGGAGTGGGTTTACGCCAGCGTTATTCGCGGCAGACCCGTCCGCCCTACTACGAGTTCCCGTAGCGCCATGGAACGTTTTCCGCCTGGTTTTTCCGGGCGGAGAAATCCATGGCGCTACGGGACCTTGATGTTAATTACGCACAGTATTTTGCGGTGGCGCAATTAACGCCTTCCCCACTCCCATTATACCCTATGGGGCAAAAATGGGAATGGGGAAGGGTAAAATGGGGAATGGGGATTTACCGCCCCGCCAAGGTCGGCATGGGGTGGAAAATCCGCCAACCTCCATGGCGCTATCGGCAGCTTTCCGCCGTGCTCCGCGGTGCTTTTAGCACCGCGATTTCCGCCAGGGTCGTAATGAGGGCCAATGAGTCCCAACACAAGTGTGCCTGTCGTGGTAATGCCGGTGGCCATATTTGCAAGGCATATGCTCTTCATATGCTGAAGTCCCACAAGGCTTGCCCATGGCTTCTGGTCAGCATGGATCATCTCCTATGGCACTCCTGTGCCATGATGGTGATGCAGCAGGGCCAGACAAGGAGGAAATTAGTGCATCATAGGCCTTATTTAATAGGCATTGCCTGCAGGCTCTGGAGAGGAAGTGGACCCTACACTGCCACCTCAACCTCCTCCACCCACACCACCCTCCTTCGTTGAGTCCTACTGAGGGCTAGTTGCAGCTCTGACACATGTTCCTGATGATGCCGGGCATGGTCCTGGTGTTACGAAAGATTTCCATTAATATGGCATTTTCCCTCCAGTTGTGAACCCCTCAACATTTTGATTTTGTGTGACGTTCCTAGCTTGACTTTAACCAGTGGAGCCCACTGTTCTGCTGTACTCCACTGGGCTTTCACTCATCTTGTTAAGGGGAAACTGACATCCCCTTCACACTGCCAGTACTGGGAGACTTTGTTGTTTCACTTTGTTGCCATATTCTTGGAAACTTTTTTATTAGTGCACAATGTACCTTCCAGTATAGTACGTTGGGGTCTCTTTTTCATTTTTAAGGCTCTAGACACCCTCGAAGGATTTTTGGTGAATGTACAAGTGTACCTCGGACAGAACTAGTGGCAGCAGTTACTTTTTAATGCATTTTGACTCTCTTCAATGGTCCAAATCGCATCTACCGCGTTTGGCCCAGGACGGTGGCCAGTGCCTAAAATGGCCATGCCACAAAGTCCTTTGTTTTGTCCTTTGGCCATTTTGGCCCTTAGCCTTTTGAAGGTCAAGTCAACCTGGGAAATTCCTTATTTGGTCATGCAGGCTCCCACACAACCCGAGGCTTTCGCGGGCTTCTGCATGCCTTGTGTGTGTGCACCCATGATGTGGGCTGGACCTGTCTAGTTCCAATACACATCCTGGGTGCCAGGATATCTGGTGTACTGGAATGATTGGGACCACCGTGGTCCTTGATTGGCCCACATCTGGGATGGTTCAATGTGAGCAGATCTCCCATTGGTTGCCCTCCGTTCTGGCACAAAGCAAAATTTGCATAAGCGAAGGCACTCTACACCCATTCCAGGTTGATCTTCTGAGTTCTCACCAAACTTCGTAAAGGATCCAAGTATCCTGAACTGAAGAAAGAAATCCATGGAGTCACTGGACGGTTTGGCACCCTGACCCTGCTGTTTTCCAGTCGGAGCCCCTGTTACCATCGATCACAGAAGGCCTGCAAGGGTGCTTCAACCCTTTGGAGTAGTGGGACCAACTACTCTCAGCACCTCTTGCTTAACCTGCAAACGAGCCCATTTGGAAGTGTTCCTGGACGGCCCAGTGAACTTACCAGCACTTGCGGGCCCTTTGATTTGGAATCGCCGCCGTCTCGAGTCTTCACTTGAGACTTTGGGAACTGTAAACTCTTTGTAGAAGGCACTCTCCCGCCAACTTTTGTGCACCTAGCACTACTAAAACGGGAACTAGGAGAGTCTGCCAAAACCTGAGCCTACATTGTACCCATGTCACCCCGCAGTGGTGACAATCTTCATGGATGCCTTGCTTCTGTGCCACCCTGTGCCCTTATATGAGCTGCAGTGGAACTGACCCGATCCCTTCCTCAGAAGCAGAGTAAAGGCCACTGTTCCACCACAGACTGAAGTCCCGCAACCCAGCCCCAGAAAGCCGGAGAGACGCACAACTGCTGGACTCGAACATGCGAACGAACTGGACTAGACTGGCAAAGTTTGGTCTGGTCTGTGTCGAGGGTCGGTGAGTACTAGCATCACTTACCGGTGGCCCCTAGGTGCATCCATAAACTTTTAGGCTCAAGTGTCCCCCAAGGGCCACTCACCTTAGTTAGGGTAGCCTGAGCTACCATCCTATTCCTGATTCCTGGAAATCACTCTGAACTCTTGTGGAGACCCTCCTCGAATAGTGGAACTCTATTCTTCATCGTCTCACCCCCCTTCCTGAAACACTACTGCTCATCGAAGAAGGACCGCTATTGTAATTCAATGCATGATCAAGCGCTGCCCCGATAAATGTACTTTTGAGCACAAGGCTCCACACTTCATAGGGATTGGACTGCCTACTAGTTAGGGTTGTGATTCCTGAAGAATTGCCCAAAGTATATTTGCCCTGTCTGACCCTCTTCTGTTACAGTTTGAGGCTTTATACTTGTCTAATATCGCTTTAGGACACCAGTTAATGTATATTGAACTTAGAAGTATGCCCTAATAGCGTCACTGTATTAGAGTTGAATTAAGATGTTTCCCAACATCATTGAATGTACCCTAGTAGCGCCACAGTGCTACAAGTTGAATTTAGAAGGTATTCCCAACATCATTGAGTGTGCCTGGTCGCATACACTTTACTGATTACCACAATATCACACTACCACGCTTACTCTCTCCTATACACCACCATTCAACTAGAACACAGCAGTACTATGACACATTCGGTAAAGCTGTTCTCATACTAACATGACTCACCAAACTACCCATCATCCTATTAAAACACAGCTAGCTAGCACATACCTGCTAGCTTTAGGCGTCGCCTCAGGCCTAACGCAGCCAGAACTCAGTCTGGATATCCATCCTCCAGACTGAACACATTCAATTGATCTCCTCAGCACCACACCTACTGCTAAGAAGCAGCTATCGTGCAACAACCACACCAGCTGCACACATACCTGGTGCGCCGACGCGCCTAACGACTTTCTCTCTCTCTCTCTCTCTCAACTGACTTGAACTGCGGTTCCCGAGGGCGTTCAACCTACCAGCGCCTTGAGATCATACCAATGATACATAAGGCGCTATACAAATGCAAAATAACATAAAATATATGGTCCCTGGTGTAAGTTTGTGTTAGAATTATTAATATTACTGAGATTTCATCTTGTGTTTTTATTTAAAAGGCCTTTAATAAATGTATATGTATTTTTGATATATACACCTGACTGAGTGTAATTTGTGGTGTTGTTTACTGTGTGTGCTCATTGTGGGCCCTCAATCACTCTCACCCCTCATGAAACTTAGTCTTGACCACCGTCAATGCGACCTTGATTGGTCTGGCTTATCCAGAAGGTTATCCTGTTCAAAGAAACTAGGCTGCTGGCCTTCTGAATCTCTGCCCACCAGGTCAGAGTTCAGAAATCCATCGTAACACCTGGGCCATAGGGTCGCTGGTAACAGAGGCTTCAATAGATGAGTAAGGGACACATCAGGCAATGCACACAAGTAATGTGAAACCTCACGGGCATGTTGCTAACAGATGTCACTTATACATGCAACTAACAGCTGCCAGTGACACAGGATACATGTACACATATGGATCCTACTGCTACACACGTTAGTGATACAAGTTTAGCACCCCTGCAGGGAGGACACAAATTCAGCGAACGCAGGACATTTCATAATCCACATCCCTCATCTGTCTGTGGAAGACAAATGAGCTTTGTTACACATCAATCTCGGTCAAAGATGCTGCTCTCCTACTTTGGATATGTGTACCCATTAGTTGGCCAGGTAACAGGCAACACCAATGAACACTGTGGCCCATCTGTACCTCTCCCAAGAAAATGGCACACCAAATGTGACAGAACACATGTGTCAATGCAGCAGTAGAAGTGGCATGGCCTGAGACCAAATGTGTCAGTACACATGCCATATGATATATGATATGATAGATTATTTATAACACCCTTAATACCCAGAGGTTTCTAGGGGCGGACCCGGGGATTGAACCTGTGTTGTTCTGTGTCGTCTTGCTTCCAAGGCGAGCACGTTGCCCCTAAGCTATCCTCCCGAGACAACGAGTCTGCAGGCCAACCCAAAACATGCACATGTCATCCAGCGTAAGACAGGCACCTGAAGCAACCCATATCCACCCTGGACCTTAAAGCATGTGAGGAGACATGGCCCAATATTCTGTGTTGGGGTGGAAGGACATTGGGAAGAGGTCGTGGTATAGCAAGCTGTGCCATAAGTGCAATTACCAAGGCAATGGTAAGATGAGGATGAAATCCCCAACATCTCCACACATGTGCACTGATTCTGGACTGTGTGTGTCACCATACACTTTTCTCTAACATGCCTCTCGTCAGTACACTGATACCCAGGCATGTCTACGATCACTGTCAGCCTGCCTGACCACAGAGTGGTGCTCAAGGTGGTGCATGCGCTGACAAAGCTGCCCTAACCTACTTTAGTTCAAATGTGTAGCCATCCATATCCCTATGCATTAAAGAACTACAGGAATCCTCAATCCTCAGGCCGCAAATTAAACCCTGCTTCTCATTATGTCAAGCCACATGCAAGCATATTGCTGAGACACACATATACACAGCTGTACACAAGCAGCAACACTGACACCAAGCCACACACAGTGTGGCAGCATGCAATGACCATGTGCGCAGTTCTATGTCTGCCCTAGGCAGTATCACAATTAGAAGGCATAGGCTGGGGTCTCTCCAGGATCACAACCCTCTGATAATCCTCTAGGCTGATCCTGCTGAGTATTCAGAGTTCCAGAGGGCTGATCAGGGCCCTCTTCTAGTCCATCAATGGTTTAGTGCCTGCCTTGCCATCCTAGTGCTTCTTTACCTCCTTGGTGTTGCTCTGCTAGACCCCAGGTGCACTGATGTGTTGCACTATCTTGCCCCAGGTCTTGGTCTGTGCTGCCACCACTGTGTGCACAGTGCTGCAACTTGTGAGATGCTCATTCCTGTCCTGTGGAGCACCTCTACCACCAGGCGCTCCAGCGTCTGGTGTGCGTACTTCGGGTTATGCAACCCTGGAGGTGGAGATGAGGAGGCATCCCCTGCAGGAGAGGTAGCACCTTGAAGGGTGGTTGATGGAGGTGGCTTTTGCTGTCACCTTTTCTTGTTCAGGCATACAAAGTGGGCAGTGGAAGCACCCTCCTCTCTGTGTCAGTCCTCACTCTCCACATGGCCGGAGTGTCCCCTTCTTCCCCTTTTACACACACACACACACACACACACACACACACACACACACACACACACACACACACACACACACACACACACACACACACACACACACACACACACACACACACACACACACACACACACACACACACACACACACACACACACACACACACACACACACACACACACACACACACACACACACACACACACACACACACACACACACACACACACACACACACACACACACACACACACACACACACACACACACACACACACACACACACACACACACACACACACACACACACACACACACACACGTTTTACCTACCTTGTGGGGACTATGTGTGGAAACCAGCCTTGTGGGGACTAACCTTTCCCAATGTTTTAAAAATATGCTAACAGCAAAAATATATTCAGAAAAAATTCCTAATATAGGATCCAGCTTCAAATCTGCAAAAATGCTAATTTTTAATCGCGTGTCCGGTACCATCTCTGTGGGGACCTGAACGCGTGTTACCATCCTTGTGAGGACTTAAATATTCTTATTTGGAATTTAATGTATCTCTATGCAAATAGCAACATGTTTGTTTCATAGGAATCTTTGTAATTTACACAATTCTATTTCTATATATGAGTACCTACCCACACCGTAGGTATACACAATAGATGGATTGTAATGGTGGTGTATTTTCAATAAGAACCTCACTAAAAATGTACTAAATTTGGCATGAGACTATATTATAAAACACTCCAAGTATGTCAGAAAGGAGAACTGGGGAACCAAAATATTAGGTGAATGGCTCAGGATCACACAATGTGGTCAGGTATAGAAGCAGAGATTTGAATACCGGTTTCATTATTTCACAGTCACCATCTTGTCCACCAAAACACATCTCTCTATGATTGGTGTGATGACAAATATGTTACAGTCCCCATTAAAATGGTGTTTGACATTGGTGATGTTGAAGTCCCAATAGAGATTGTCTGCCATGATACTGATTTCAGGTCCTCACAGAGATGGTTTGTATGAATAATCGTATTAAAGACAGCATTCCTATGTTGTTTTATAATACTGTTGTTAAAGTCCACATAGAGTTGGTGTGTGATTAACATTATGATAAAGTACTAATACACATGGTGTTTGATGTTGGTGAAGTCCCAGCAGAGATTGTATTTTGTGATACTGATATCAAGGTCCCCGCAACGATGGTATGTGCTATTTATGGTAAAGTCCCCACAGAACTGGTGTGTGTTTATAATAACTTTAAAGTCCCCACAGAGATGGTGTGTGATTATCTTGATGCTAAAGACCCCACAGAGATGGTGTGTGATTATCTTGATGTTAAAGTCCCCACAGAGATGGTGTGTGATTATCTTGATGCCAAAGTCCCCACAGAGATGGTGTGTGATTATCTTGATGTTAAAGTCCCCACAGAGATGGTGTGTGATTATCTTGATGCTAAAGTCCCCACAGAGATGGTGTGTGATTATCTTGATGTTAAAGTCCCCACAGAGATGGTGTATGATTATCTTGATGTTAAAGTCTCCATATATGTTGTGTTTGATGTTGGTGATGTTGAAGTACCAATAAATATTGTATGTCATGATACTGATCTCCAGGTCCTCACAGATGTGGTGTGTGATATTTACGTTAAAGACCCCACAGAGCTGGTGTGTGTTCATAATAACTTTAAAGTCCACAGAGTGATGGTATGTAATAATAATGATATTAAAGTCCTCACTGAGATGGTGTCTGATTATCTTGATGCTAAATTCCCCACAGAGATTGTGTGTGATTATCTTGATGTTAATGTCCCCACAGAGATGGTGTGTGATTGTCATGATGTTAAAGACCCCAAAGAGAAGGTGTGTGATTATCCTGATGTTGAAGTACCCACAGAGATGGTGTGTGATTATCCTGATGTTGAAGTACCCACAGAGATGGTGTGTGATTATCCTGATGTTGAAGTACCCACAGAGATGGTGTGTGATTATCTTGATGTTAAAGTCTCCATACATGTGGTGTTTGATGTTGAAGTACCAATATATATTGTATGTCATGATACTGATGTCCAGGTCCTCACAGAGATAGTGTGTGAGGTTTATGTTAAAGTCCCCACAGAGGTGGTGTGTGATAATTATGTTAAATTCCTCACATAGACAGTGTGGTATGTTCATGATGTTAAGGTTCCCATAGACATTGTGTGAATTTGGGGATGTTAAAGTCCCAATAGAGATTGTGTGTCCTTATACTGATATTCAGGTCCCCACAGAGTTGGTGTGTGATAATAGAGATGTTAAAGTCTCTCTTGAAGGTAGTGTGTTAAAAATAGGGCATACAAGTCTCCATAGAATTGTGTGTGTTTGGAAAAGGGGTGATGATGACAATAATGATGCTCTTGGTTATGTTGCAGTCCCAACAGAGAGTGAGCTTGTTAATAAGGATGTTGAAATCCCCAAACTGATTCTTTGTGATGAAAATGGTGTTACAGTCCACATAGGGATTCTATGTGGTTATGATGATGTGAAGGACCCCACAGAGATGGTGTATCTGCCCTCACAGAGACAGTGTGATTGAAAATGGCAATGTTGATGTCCCCCAGATAACTTGAATGTGATAATAATTATGTTAAAATTCCCTCTGACATCCTGTGTGATATTGAAGCCCCTCCGAGATGATGTGTGATAGTAATGGTGGTCAGGTCCTCAAATGAATAGTGCGTGATAATGGTAATGTCAAAATCATTGCAAACATGGTGTTTTAAGTTCTGATTTCTCTGCATTGAT
This sequence comes from Ambystoma mexicanum, assembly GCF_040938575.1. Classification (NCBI taxonomy): domain Eukaryota; kingdom Metazoa; phylum Chordata; class Amphibia; order Caudata; family Ambystomatidae; genus Ambystoma; species Ambystoma mexicanum. The sequence goes on from NC_090932.1 coordinate 556,035,446, forward strand.
AGCTGTTAGGAAAGATTTCGTTATTGTAGGGAACTTTCCTTCCATGTGGCAACCCCTAAACTTTTTGCTATTGTTTTCAACCTGTTTTCTTGACTTTGCCAGAGAAGTACAGCCTTCTGCCGTACTCCTCTGGGCTTTCGCTCCTTTCTTACGGGGAAACTGACATGCCCTTAAGACAGTCAGTACCGGGGAACGCTGTTTCCCGTAGTTTCTTTTATCGTGTCGCCATTTTAGTGCAACACGACACAAGAGGGCACTGTAAGCTAAGTTACAGCTCTCTTGGGTCTCTAGCCTTCTACAGACCCTAGACACTCTTTTCGGATGGTTTTTGGATCGGTGCAAGTCATTCAGGGACTGGGCTGGTGGCAGCGATCATTTGGTTTATTTTGAGCTCCTTTTGCCGTTCTGAGCACGTTTTTGCCGCGAACACAAAAGGGTGGCCCGGCTACACAAAATGGCCGGACCACGAGGCTCCTTTGTCTAGTCCACTGTCCGTCTTGCTCCCTTTACCTTCCCCCGGGTCAGGCGACCCGGGGCCTTCCTTATTTGGGCATGTAGTTTCCCGCGAAACACGGTTGCTTTCGCGGGCTTCTACATGTCGTTTGAGTGCCCCCAGGATGTGGGATGGGCTGTCTGGTCCCAATACACATCCTGGGTGCCAGAGAGTCTAGGGTGGTGTGAATGCCTGGGACCACTGTGGTCCGTGATTGGTCCACGTATGGTATGTGTGTTGATGAGCGGATCTCCCATTGGCTCCCCTCCGTTTTGGCGCGAAGGGAACCGTGGATAAGAGGGAGCTGGAAGCACCACTACCATGTCGATCTCCTGAGTTCTTACGAACCCAGGGATACAGGAGCCAAGTATCCTGCGAACACGAGGCTGGACCGAGGAATCGCTGGTGACCCCCTGAAGAACTTCTGCTCCTCATTGCTGTCGTCCGGTGAAGCCCTTTCCACCTAAGATCGAACAAGAAGGCCTGTACTGGCGCTTCGACCTATTGGAATAGCAGGACCAGCTATTCCCGGCACCTTCATCAACTCCTGCTGTAAGCCTTCGGAAGTGTCTCTGGGCCATCCAGTTGACTGACCAGCTTACTAAGGAGGCCTGCTCTGTAATCGCCGACAGGTTGGGTGGTATTCTGAGTCCGGGGCATGCTCACACGCTTCGTTTGCTTAGCAGTCCTAAGCTAGAGGTGAGCGGTGCTCGTTTGGCTTGAATACGCCCGGCCGTTCCGTTGCCCTGCTGTGGCGACAAAACTGTGCTTGTTTCTTCGATCGGGACGTCTTTTTACTCTGCACGACGACGAGACGTTCCCTGCTCTTCAGAACCTGCCAGAAGCTGCATCTATCGAGGAGAAGCTCGGGCCTGCTTGCTTCGGGGACCGGTGAGTAGATTAGCTAGGATCTGGTCGCCCTCCTGCAGTGCCCTTTGCTTTTCCCCGCTGTGAATACAGCACCCCTTGTCCGTACTCGCGCCCTGCTTCTGCCTCACAGTGGAGGCTGCGCTAGAGTCGCGGACCGTGTTCTCCTTCATTAGAGCTCCCTACAGAGCTGTTCAACGTCCTCCGAAGAGCTTCACCTTCTGCCCATTGGCACCGGCGTGTGCAGGTACTTTTGAGCGCTAGGCTCCACTCTTCGTAGGGATTGGACTACCATCCAGTTAGGGGCCTCAGAAGGCGGACATATCACTCGCATTGGTTCGCACTGCCTGTTTTCCTTCCCCTGCAGGTGGATAACATATTTCGTGCTGCTAATGCTGTGAAACTGTGTATTCTGTATATATATTGGGTGGATAGTGTATGTGTTGGTTTAATATCGTTGTATGTTGCTGCTTTTACTGTGGTTATTAGTTTCAAGGCCTTATAATAAATGTGTATCTATTTTTGATATAAACAACTGTTTGGAGTAGTTTGTAAGCGCTCTTGCTTTGTGTGCTCATTGTGAGCTTTCAGTCACCCTCACCCCTCTTGAGACCTAGTCTTGACCGCCGCGATCGCTACCTTGATTGGTCTGGCTTGTCCAGAGGTTACCCTGTTCCAAGTAATTAGGTTGGCCTTCTGAACTTCTGCGCCACCAGGACAGAGTTCAGAAATCCGTCTTAACAAATTGGTGGCAGCGGTGGGATACGACTGAAGGTATCCAGTGTTGCGCACGAGCTAAGGCGTTTTCAGGTTATTCCAACCAGGACACGCAGTAAAGTATTGAATATAACGTTAAAAAGGCCATAGTCCTATCAACAGTATGGAAACGAATACTTTATTAACCTTAAATGCTTCGAAATCTGAAACATTGAAGAAGATGTGTGCGGAGAGAGGGGTTTCCTCTCAAGGCACTAAATTGGAAATGATCCAGAGAATCGTGGCGTGGCAAGAAGCGCAGCTTGACGCTATAACTTCCGAGGACAGTGCAGAAGGTGGTGGGGCTGCTCTCACTGGCAGAACCGACGGTTCTGCCGCTGCACTGATCCATCACGACCACGAGGACAGGGAGGATGTAATGTCTAACGTTTCCTCTGCCAGTGTTGATGGGGAGACTATGCTTGAATTCAAGAAGCAAGAGCTGCGGTTTAGGCAGCAGGAGCTTGAATTCAGCATAGCCAAACTGAAAATCGACCAGGCAGAAAAACAAAAAGACAGGGATCACCAGTTGGAACTGGCCAAGCTTCAGTTCGCAAATGGGTCCAAGGGTCCTGGACATGGTTCTGGGGCTTCCTCTCATCCACGGTTTCCAAAAGATCTGCTCAGTGTGTATGAGGAACGAAATGACATTATGGACTGGTTAAATGCGTTTGAGTATGCATGCGAGGTTCAAGAGGTTGATAATGCGGATAAGATTGCATGGTTACTCAGCAGACTGCCCCATTCTGGTTGCAGTGCCATTATGGAAATGTCGAAGGCTGAGCGCGCTGATTTTGCAATGTTGAAGCAGACTCTCATTTTAAAGTTTGGGAAGACTCCGACCCAATACTTGAAAAGGTTTAGAGAGTATAAGAAAAAGGAAGGTGGTACTTGGGTGTCGTATGTAGCTGAGTCCCTGAAAAACTTGACTGGCTGGGTTGAAGGTTATAAGGTTTCTACCTTCGAAGGCATGATCAATCTGGTCATGCTGGAACACATTTTTGCTTCTTCTTCCCCGGAGCTTAAGCAGCATTTGGCCGATTCGAAGGAGATAGATCCTAAGAAGCTGGCCATTGCAGCAGACTTATGGGTGTCACATCGAGTGTCCCATAAGGACAAAACTCATCCTGGTAAGCAGGAGGAAGGGAAAAAGTCCAAAGATATGGAGGGTGGGGAATCTGCTAAATCTTCTTCCCATAAGGGCCACAAAAAGAAAAATAAGGGTAAGCCATACGAGAACTCACAGGGTAGCGGAGGTTCGCCTCCGAAACAGAACTCTGGTTATAATAAGCCTCCCTACGTAAACAGACCCAATGGGGCTTGTTTTTCTTGTGGAGCAACTGACCATGTGAAGGGGGATCCCCGTTGTAAGGTTAAACCTTTGGGGGTCCACTCCGCTAATCTGGCCTTCTCCTCCTACGAGGAAGAAGAGATTACAGGAGCATCCTTCTCCTCAGACTCATTTCCCAGCGGAATAGAGGCTGAGGTAGTTTTAGTGTCCCTGGGTTCCTGGGAGCCTAAAGTCGCAGAGGCGTATGCTAGGATTCCGGATAATACCAAGCACTACTTTAAAGACAGTGTGCTGATCAATGGAGTGGATACTCCAGCTCTTAGGGATAGTGGGTGCAGTCGAACTGTAGTGGATTCTACCTTGGTAGACTCAGAGGAAGTTGCCAGAGCTCCTCTGATGCCCACTAAGTTGGCTGACGGCCCCCTCCGTATGTTTCCCGTGATCCCTGTTAATCTAACTTTAAATGGTACAGCAGTTAGGATTCCAGTGAGCATTCAGAGAAACGTCCCGGGAAAGGTCTTGTTGGGCAATGATCTCAGAGCTTTAGGGCTCGTAGGAGACACTGCCGAAAGACCCTACACACGGTCTCAAGCACGGGCAGCATTGGCCAAGTCCAATACGCCGCCCCAGCCGAAGGGGAAACCCAAGGCGAAAGGAGTCTACAAGTCAAGAAGAGGGAAAGAGAATATTCCCCCTAGCTCGCCTACCACTGCGGTGGAGGAAGTTGGTCAATCGCCCGGGCCTGACGAGGAGGTGGCGATGCCTGAAGTATTCGACCCCAACGATCATCCTGAACTAAAAGACTTGTTAGTTGAAGGAGGTCCTGATAGGGACGAATTCAGTAAAGGCCAACATGAGTGCCCATCTCTGGAAGGCCTAAGGAGACAGGCCTGCTCCCAGATTGAGGGTGAACCTCCTGGGATGCATAGGATTTACCAGGAAGGTGGACTCCTGTATAGTGAGCCCACAGAGTCTACAGAAGGAGACCATAGGAGGTTGGTGGTTCCCCTTGCTGTTAGGCCCTTCCTCCTGCAGTTGGCGCATGTCGTTCCCCTTGCTGGTCACCTTGGTATGAGGAGGACCAAGCAAAGGTTATCCATGCACTTCTACTGGCCCAAGATGGGGGAGCAAGTAGAAAGTCACTGCAGGAGTTGTGCCGCCTGCCAGTTGTCTGGTAAGGTTGGCGCGACAATCCAAGCTCCGTTGGTACCGCTCCCAGTTGTGGGGGTACCATTTGAAAGGGTAGGGATCGACATCGTTGGTCCCCTTGACCCGCAAACATCCTCAGGCAATAGGTTTATCCTGGTGCTGGTCGACCATGCAACCAGGTATCCTGGGGCCGTCCCATTTACAACTGTAACTGCCAAGCCAGTTGCAGAAGCTTTACTCGGCATGTTTACTAGGGTTGGCTTCCCTAAAGAAGTTGTGCCGGATGATGGCAGCAACTTTATGTCGAAGTATAGGCAGGCTATGTGGAAAGAATGTGGGGTCACCTACAGGTTCTCTTCTGCATACCGCCCCCAGACCGATGGTCTGGGGGGGCGTCTTAACAGGACGTTAAAAAGCATGATTGGGGCTCTGGAGGAGCCTCAGAGAAGAAAATGGGATCTTCTTGTTTCATGCTTACTGTTTGCCTACCGAGAGGTACCACAGGAGGGTGTTGGCTTCAGCCCCTTCGAACTTCTGTTCGGTCATCCCGTACGGGGACCCTTAGCCATCATCAAAGAGGGATGGGAGATGCCCACTCCCCCTGTTACTACCAACGTAGTTGATTATGTGCTAGGGCTCAGAAAACAGATGGTACTTCTGATGGGCTTGGCCAGTGATAAATTGAAGGCAGGGCAAGCGCTGGTGAAACATTGGTACGACCAGAAAGCTTCCCTCATCAACTTTACACTTGGTCAGCAAGTCCTGATCATGAATCTCATAAGGCCTCGAGCTTTACAGGACAAATGGTCAGGCCCTTACCCAGTGGTGGAGCCCCTGGGTGAGGTTAACTATTCAGTGGACCTTGGAAGGCCTGGACAGGCTCCAAAAGTGCTTCCCGTGAATAGGCTGAAGGCTTTCGGCCCAAGCGTCGAAATCGCAGCACTGCTACTGGCTTCAGACGTTGTGGGAGAGGAGTCTGAACCTCTCCCCGACCTGTTCCCAAGCAGTCCTTCAGATAGCTCTTTTGAGGGTGTCCGAGTGGCCCCTCACCAAAATGGACAAGGCTCAGTGGTTTACCTTGGACATGAAGTAGTTGGAGGGAGGAGACAGCCTCTATCCAGTAAAGTACAAGCAGTACAAGACTGGCCTACCCCCACTACACAAACCCAAGTGAGAGCCTTCTTAGGACTCACGGGTTATTACCGCAATTTTGTAGCAGACTATGGCACCATAGCTGCTCCTCTGACTGCCCTCACAACTCCGAAGAAACCCAAGAAGGTAACTTGGACTGACGAGTGTGAGAAGGCCTTCAATGGCTTGAAAGACTCCTTGTGCCAGGCCCCTGTGCTCAGGGCCCCTGATTATCAAAGACCTTTTATCGTGCAGACGGATGCCTCTGACACTGGGATAGGAGCTGTACTATCACAAGTAGATGAGAAGGGTAAGGAACACCCTATCGGTTTTATTAGTCGCCAGCTTAAGGACAGAGAGCTCAGATGGTCCACGGTAGAGAAAGAATGTTTCTCTGTTGTGTGGGCCCTAAGGAAGCTGCGGCCCTACCTCTATGGGACCCACTTCACTGTGCAGACTGACCATAAGCCGTTAAAGTGGCTAATGAACATGAAGGGGGAGAATCCAAAGTTGCTTAGGTGGTCCATAAGTCTACAAGGCTTCGACTTCACTATTGAGCATAGGCCAGGTGTCCAACATAGCAATGCTGATGGGTTGTCCAGAATGTTTTACCGACCTGAACAAGAGACTCATCCAGGGGTGGATTAGTTCCCCCTGTCCATAGTCTGGGAGGGGCGAGTGTTAGGAAAGATTTCGTTATTGTAGGGAACTTTCCTTCCATGTGGCAACCCCTAAACTTTTTGCTATTGTTTTCAACCTGTTTTCTTGACTTTGCCAGAGAAGTACAGCCTTCTGCCGTACTCCTCTGGGCTTTCGCTCCTTTCTTACGGGGAAACTGACATGCCCTTAAGACAGTCAGTACCGGGGAACGCTGTTTCCCGTAGTTTCTTTTATCGTGTCGCCATTTTAGTGCAACACGACACAAGAGGGCACTGTAAGCTAAGTTACAGCTCTCTTGGGTCTCTAGCCTTCTACAGACCCTAGACACTCTTTTCGGATGGTTTTTGGATCGGTGCAAGTCATTCAGGGACTGGGCTGGTGGCAGCGATCATTTGGTTTATTTTGAGCTCCTTTTGCCGTTCTGAGCACGTTTTTGCCGCGAACACAAAAGGGTGGCCCGGCTACACAAAATGGCCGGACCACGAGGCTCCTTTGTCTAGTCCACTGTCCGTCTTGCTCCCTTTACCTTCCCCCGGGTCAGGCGACCCGGGGCCTTCCTTATTTGGGCATGTAGTTTCCCGCGAAACACGGTTGCTTTCGCGGGCTTCTACATGTCGTTTGAGTGCCCCCAGGATGTGGGATGGGCTGTCTGGTCCCAATACACATCCTGGGTGCCAGAGAGTCTAGGGTGGTGTGAATGCCTGGGACCACTGTGGTCCGTGATTGGTCCACGTATGGTATGTGTGTTGATGAGCGGATCTCCCATTGGCTCCCCTCCGTTTTGGCGCGAAGGGAACCGTGGATAAGAGGGAGCTGGAAGCACCACTACCATGTCGATCTCCTGAGTTCTTACGAACCCAGGGATACAGGAGCCAAGTATCCTGCGAACACGAGGCTGGACCGAGGAATCGCTGGTGACCCCCTGAAGAACTTCTGCTCCTCATTGCTGTCGTCCGGTGAAGCCCTTTCCACCTAAGATCGAACAAGAAGGCCTGTACTGGCGCTTCGACCTATTGGAATAGCAGGACCAGCTATTCCCGGCACCTTCATCAACTCCTGCTGTAAGCCTTCGGAAGTGTCTCTGGGCCATCCAGTTGACTGACCAGCTTACTAAGGAGGCCTGCTCTGTAATCGCCGACAGGTTGGGTGGTATTCTGAGTCCGGGGCATGCTCACACGCTTCGTTTGCTTAGCAGTCCTAAGCTAGAGGTGAGCGGTGCTCGTTTGGCTTGAATACGCCCGGCCGTTCCGTTGCCCTGCTGTGGCGACAAAACTGTGCTTGTTTCTTCGATCGGGACGTCTTTTTACTCTGCACGACGACGAGACGTTCCCTGCTCTTCAGAACCTGCCAGAAGCTGCATCTATCGAGGAGAAGCTCGGGCCTGCTTGCTTCGGGGACCGGTGAGTAGATTAGCTAGGATCTGGTCGCCCTCCTGCAGTGCCCTTTGCTTTTCCCCGCTGTGAATACAGCACCCCTTGTCCGTACTCGCGCCCTGCTTCTGCCTCACAGTGGAGGCTGCGCTAGAGTCGCGGACCGTGTTCTCCTTCATTAGAGCTCCCTACAGAGCTGTTCAACGTCCTCCGAAGAGCTTCACCTTCTGCCCATTGGCACCGGCGTGTGCAGGTACTTTTGAGCGCTAGGCTCCACTCTTCGTAGGGATTGGACTACCATCCAGTTAGGGGCCTCAGAAGGCGGACATATCACTCGCATTGGTTCGCACTGCCTGTTTTCCTTCCCCTGCAGGTGGATAACATATTTCGTGCTGCTAATGCTGTGAAACTGTGTATTCTGTATATATATTGGGTGGATAGTGTATGTGTTGGTTTAATATCGTTGTATGTTGCTGCTTTTACTGTGGTTATTAGTTTCAAGGCCTTATAATAAATGTGTATCTATTTTTGATATAAACAACTGTTTGGAGTAGTTTGTAAGCGCTCTTGCTTTGTGTGCTCATTGTGAGCTTTCAGTCACCCTCACCCCTCTTGAGACCTAGTCTTGACCGCCGCGATCGCTACCTTGATTGGTCTGGCTTGTCCAGAGGTTACCCTGTTCCAAGTAATTAGGTTGGCCTTCTGAACTTCTGCGCCACCAGGACAGAGTTCAGAAATCCGTCTTAACAATAGCTTGTGATTATCTTGATGTTAAACTTTCAACAGAGATTTTGTACGAGATGAGGAGTTTTGTGTCACAAGTGGTGTGGAGCATAATAACAGGAAAGAAGAGAACAATGTAGTATAAATCAAGATTCAGTGATCCACTATCATCAAATGAGCAAATAGACCATCTCTACTACGGAAAGTAGACTACATATTTTTAGTACTTGTTTGATGTTAGTTACATGTTCAAAATAGATATACTATGTCATATTAGTGATGTCAAATGTCTGTTAGGTAGCCAACGATTAAGCACAAAGAGATAGCACCAACACCTTGGGGTTCATTACGAGATTTGCGGTAAAAATCAGACAAAATCTCTGTTAGCGGCATCATGCAATGCGCTCACACCTCCTCTGCCTACCACTAAATAGCGGGCACAGTAATAGCGGGCACGGTAATACCGGAACCCGGAAGTAACACCGTCGAGCCGGAACGGGAAAGGCAACGGCAGCCATCTTGAAAAACACAATCCATGGCAATCCTAGGGACACAGGACCTGGATCCATACACCAGCAACTACAACTCCATCCACTACACCAGCAATATGCCCAAGGCCCCTAAAAAAGGCGCAATGAGCCAGCGAAAGGTGCGATTTTCGGAGGAGGAGTTGAACATGCTGGCTGACACCCTGGCTGAGAATGAGGACATTGTTTTTGTGGCAGACCTCAGGCGGCTTGCCCAGCTGAAAAAGAAGGAAATTTGGGAGGAAGTGGCCCAAAAGGTCAGTGCGGTGGGCACCACCCCACGCACTGTTAAGGAATTCAAAATACACTGGGACGACCTGCGCCTCCGTGTGCGCAATATCCTTTCTGCCACCCGGAGCCAGGGCCTGGCAACAGGCATCGGACCCAACTCCCCAATAAAAATGACACGCTGGGATGAAACCTGCGCCAGCACCATAGGCATGGAGGCCATAGAGAGAGTGGGAGATATGGAGCAGGGAGCGCCATCATCGGCAGATGGAGGTGAGTGTCCACACAAACCACTGTAATGCAAAGCATGGTGATGAGCCACCAATGTGACAGTGACATGAACCAATGCATGGCCCATCACACACACACACATGGACACATCCCTGCATACATGTTGTCCCCAGCACCATCACATCTACATGCATGCGGCAAGTCAAAGCCATACCTGAGACACACCCCACAAGCAGGAAAACAGCATGTGTCACACTGCACACATTCCACAACAGAAAGGCATGTCACACAGCATACACCACCTCAGACATGTGTGAACCGGATGTATGCCTGAATTATCCCCCCATATATCAAGCAACCTGTATGTCACAACACCAAGTCAGAAATCCATCAAATGTGTAGAACTGCAACAATACCAATGTATGCATGATGCATGAAGAACCATCACTGATGCCGTCCCTCTCTCCATCCCCCACAGGCTCAGATTCTGACAGCGATGCACAGGACTCAGCAGCACAGGCTACGACACCATTGAAGAATGCCAGGGGCAGGGAAAACACCAACAGGCCTTCTACGTCGAAGGGCCCAGGCAAGGCACATCAGCCACTGAAGGCAAAGGCGCCACAGGACGCAAAGGCACTGGGGCGGCAAAGGGCCTCCACAACAGCAACAGTGCTGACAAAAGGTGTATCCACAGCAGAGGAGCCAGTGGCAGATGGGGCCCTCTCTGCTGCCAACAGCTCGGTTGGGGAGGCAGCTGCCACCGCGCCCCTGAGTGACGACAAGGAACAGACACATGGCGAGGTGTGTGTCCTTGAGGATGACGTGTCATCTGAACTCCATGGCACACCCAGCCCCCGGCTATCACCCCAGCTCACCCAAATTATCACCCCCACTGGAACCACGCATGAGCAGTCTGGAGGAGAGTCAGGACCAGAGTGCTGGAGCCCCACAGAGGACAAACCTGAATTGGGACCCTTGCCAGATGCACCATCCACCTCCACAGGTGTCCGGGATGGGGAGTGGCGAATGAGAAGCAGCAGGAGGAGCTGATTGGGCTTGTCAGACAATACGTGTCGGATGGTGCCCTGACAAGGCAGGTGGGCCGGGGGAACACTGCGGCAATGAAAGATGCCATAGAGTCCAGCACAACTCGCATCTGAGAAGAGCTGTCGGCAGTGAGAGAGGTCCTTGGCAGAATTGCGGATGCCCTGGAGGCACAGTGTCCTGGCCCAAGAATGGAGCAAGCGGGCAGGGGCTCGTCCTAAGCTCCACACAGACAAGCCCCCTGAGCAGGTCTGCGCGTACCTTGCAGCGCTCAGACATGCCGCCACCAGAGGCGGGAAGAGGACAGAAGTAGCAGGGGCATCCTGCACATGGCAACTGATGCATACCCGTGCTACATTCCATTGCACCCCATGTGTGGGGGAGTTGTGGGGGGAGGGGGGAAAGGGGGTGTGTGTGGGAGTTGTGGGGGGAGGGGAGAAGGGGGTGTGTGAGGGAGTTGTGGGGGGAGGGGGAGGGGCGTCTGTGAGGGAGTTGTTGGGGGAGGGAGAGGGGGAAGGGGGGCATGTGAGGGAGTTGTTGGGGGAAGGGGGGAATGGGGTGTGTGTGAGGTAGAGGGTCATAGCACTTTGTTCATTTCTCATGTTTAATACACCCGTTGTGTACCAAAAAATCACATGACTGGACATTGCTTATTCTGTATGTGTGTTTTATTGGTTTACAGTGCACAGTGTCCATGTATCCCCACACCCAGTGCCCTGAGTCCCACATCCATGGCACCTTCTGCATCCATGTGTCTTATAATTTTTGGCCTATCACAGACTGGCACACAGCACATCCCTCCTGTGCATCACCACCTGGATGATGTGCAACCACATCTTCTTCATCATCTTCATCATCACCTGGTGGTTGCTGTTTAATGTCAAGGGACAGAGGCACGTTCCATCGGATGCACATGTTGTGCAGCATGGCACATGCCATGATGATCTTGGCCACCTTCTCATGCCCGTACAGGAGTGCCCCACCAGACCTGCTGAGGCAGCGAAACCGTGCCTTCCACAGGCCAAAGGTCTGCTCAATCACCACACGGGTACGGGTATGGGCACAATTGTAGTCTGCTTCGTGCTTGTTCTGCGGGTTCCGGACAGGGGTGAGGAGCCACAGCTTCAAGGGATAGCCAGCATCAACTGCATGGGTTCAAAATGAGGTATGTGTAAGTCATTCCTGCAATGACACCTGTACTTATCACTTACATGCCTGCAGATATTTGTTGTTCACACGCACATGTCCCTCGATGAATGCAAACATTTTAACTTGACACAATGTTTGCTGTCCCATGGTCTACAGGTGTGGGTTGCATCATCCAGATGATGCAAGGTGTCCACTTCCTTGCTGGTGTTCATGCACCGTGGTTACCTACCGCAATAATTGCGATCATCTATGTGATGTGTATTGAATCGTGTGCATTGATCCTGGCACTGTTGCCACTAGTCCCATCATGATCTCCCATTCACTGCTTGACATTCCCATGGTGGCATGCTGTGCTACTGTGGTGGTGGTCCAGTAAAAATCTGTGAATTCCCTTGGTGTGAATTATTTCTGCACACTCATGGATGCATGTCCGGTGTTGTGTTGTTGTGCGGTCATTTTCATTGTGCATACTCACAGCATGTTGCTGCATTGTGTTGCAGAGGGTACGGTCTGATGGTTTGCAGTGTACGTGTTGAGGGATGTGGGCTGGTTGCAAGTCTGGCATTACTTCATTGTTGTGCAGCTTACGTCTTTCATATGCGTTTCAGGTGTCATGTTCAGTTAGGGATGCTTTGGGGCACAGTGTATTGCAGTATGGGCATTGTCCAGTCACCCCCCCCAATCTCACCCAGGTGGAGTATGGATCCCCCCCATTACACTGCCATCTGCCTGTCATGCAACTTACCAAGCTTGCAGGCACATCGTCCAGCATGTCGCTCCATGTAGCATGGTATCGCAGAGTTCTGCAGGACCATTGAATCATGGGTTGATCCGGGATATCGGGGACAGCAATGTGTGATGTTCTTGCTGGAGTCACATACCATCTGCACATTGACAGAGTGGTATAGGTTACAGTTGCAGTAGGCCACCTCCATGGCATGTGGGACCATCAATTCCACATGGGTGCAGTTAAGGGCACCGATGCAATTTGGTATGCCTGCCAGTGCATGGAAGCCAATTTTGGTGTTGGAGATCTCCTCGGCAGTCCGTGGTAGGGATATGTGGTCGCTTGAGTGCTTCAGGAGGGCATCGAGTACTTGGTTCAGCGTGCGTGAAAATAATGGTTGGAATACGCCATGCATCTGCCCCACTGTGTGCTGGTAGGTGCCTGTGGCCAGGAAGTAGAGCACAGACACCACCTTCAGTAGAGGGGGGATGGCAGTGCGGATGTCAATCAGGCTGACAATGTCATCATGTACCAGGCGGTACAGGGTGTGGATCTGCACAGGAGTTAAGTTGAGGGGATTGGCTCTGATGCAAGGTATTGGTGGCTGCCTGCGTGGTAACACTGGCTGCACTGGTGGGACTTGCTGGGCCTGTCTCACCCTCCTTCTCCTCCTGCGTCTCCTCTGTTGTGCCTGTTGTAGTTGTTGCTCATGGCGTAGCTGTGCAAGCATGTCCTCCAGGCCCAGTATCGCAACAGCAAGTGGGATCATTTTGTTGTGGGAAGGGGTGTGGTGCGTGTGTGTGCTCCTTTTGTGCTGGTCCAGACTCCATTGCCTCCACCTGTGATGATTGTGTGCACCTGTGGCAGTTGGTAACACAGCAGATTGCTGTTAGCGGGTGATCTGCGATGCCGGTAATACCGGCATCGCAGTATCTGTAATTACCGCATTCGTGGTAGCGGTAGGAGCATGTATGCGTGACTTGTGATGTCCTCCTGTTAGCGCCATCACGGTAATGCCGGGCCGAAGGGGCGCGTGACCGCGCAGATGCCGGTACGGGAGAGCACGGTATCAGCGGCGGTGCTAATACCGGGATGTGGACTCGGAATGGGCCGGAGCAGTATGCAGTGCTGGTATTCCCTTAACGGCATCATTTTTAGATTACCTCCAAACTCGTAATGACCCCCCTTGAGTCAAACTAAGTTTATTTACACAACCAAAATATAAGGTAAACAACAGCATATAGGTTAAGTCTCTTGAATCACAGTCTCAGGCTTAAGAGTTTCCCTGCACACTTCTTCACATACCACAGGGTCAATGCCAATGTTTATTCATCCCGCTTTAATGGGGTTCCCACATTCTGCCAGTAGGCAATGCTGTTCTCTGATCTTCTGTCTGTAATTGCTGCCCAACTAAACAGGTACATGTAGAGTGTTTCAGATGTGGTCAAGGAACACTGGGTTGGAGCACCTCTCGGATGGCAAGCCTTATTCTGCTGCCCCTCATCATTACTCCTCTGCTTGTTCTTTACCTCCTGATTACTGTGCAATGGTCTCATTCCTCCTTTCACGATGGGTGTAATCCCTTCAGACTGGGATTCACCCCTACCTCCTGTCTTGGGCCAAGATCTCCCACTCTGTCCTTCACTGGCTGTGTAACTAGGCTCTTTGTTAACTCCTCCAACCGTTCACTTCTGCCTCCTCCTAATCACTAACTTCTTCCTCCACCTCCTGTTGTACACCTCCAACCACTTCTTGCTCTTCATCTTCAACCGCTTACTTTTGCTCATCTTCAGTCACCTCATGCGGGACACCTCCAGCCAACTCCTGCTATTCACCTACCGCCAAACATGCTGTTCTTTCTCCTCCTATAGTGGCTCTCCCTCTTCCAATTTTTCCAAACACTCGCCAATGGGTAATTGGCTGAAGTCCTGTGATTGGGTGTTAAATGATTGCCCCGAGTCAAATGGGAACCTGGGAGATTGGGTAAAGTTTGAATATTACAAAATGCCCATCTTCCAAACCCCTTCGCTTTGTGTGCCACACTGCAGACATCCTGGATGTGGCTGTTCTCCAGAGACCAGGTTTATGAGCAGTGAACAGGCAGATCAATGGCAAACAATGACTAAAAAATCATTGGAGCATGGCACTGGTTTCCTGTGAGGTTGTGGCAACTTTGTGTTGCAGGGAACTATGTGTGGAGCCCCTTTAGTGAACAAGCTTTCTAGACAGATGTCAATGAGAATTGCAACATTGTTATGTTTACATTATTGGTCTGTGAACCGAGTGCATAGTGTCAAGAACTTGTGGTCCTTCATGTATTATTTCCTGGCTCACTATGTCAGAGTCTACAAAAGTACTGTGGCGCTTGAGGCGAACGTCTAGGAACCCATTCCGTTCTGTATATTGCCACACACGAACACGAGAGAAGAAGTTCCTCTGTGGTAAAGGGATGCCATTGTACGTTATTAACGGCGTGAGGTACTTTCCTTGAATAGAAGGATGGTAGTCTCGAGCAGAAGGCTTGTGACCAAACAGTTCAGGCTGGAATGTCCCTTTGGTGTGGGACCAAGCCTGATATTGCATATGGTTGTTCCCGTTTTGTAATGGCTTGGCAGGTGAAGAACGATGTTCTGCAGGGTTGGCCAGAGCAATGCCAGACGTTAAGATTAACTCTAAACCTTCCATCACCCCTTTTGTTCTGCTATAGTTACCGTGAGTGGGACAGGTACACCCAGACATGGGTCTCGTGCCTTTTGGGCTTAGAGACCCACACAACTCCTCACAGATGTGACCCAACAAGGCTGAAACATGTTTGCAGATGCTTGTGGGCTCGTGCATAAGGGATGTGACCAAGCCGTTCAGGCTGGACTGTCCCCTTTGGGGTGGCACCAAGCCCAATTTTGCATATGGTCTTTCCCCTTCTCTAATTGCTTGGCAGGCGAAGAACGATGGACTGGAGGGTTGCCCAGAGCAATGCCAGAGGTGAAGGTTAGTTCTATACCTTCCTGTCATCACCCCTTTTATTTTGCCATGATGGGTGTGGGGCATGATTCATTACCGGAGCAAGTGTTTGCTTCATCTCAATCAGATTTTGCTGTTTAAAGTGTTATAGTTATGAGACATTTAAGTTGTTCGACTTTATTCCAATGGTGTTGTTATGCTACATCTCACTCGACCTGTGGTATTAAGACACCATGGCCCATTGGCAATGGACTGTGGCCACGTTGCAGCAATTAGTGATTGGGACAAACGTTTATGCTCCTCTGGCTGTGTTCTAGCAGACATTTAGAAAAGGCTTCCTTGTGTCCCACTTTTTTATTCTCACTAGATTTACTCATGGAATTTAACCACAAGTAAATATCTCAAGATTATAATTGTGGTTTCCGATTGCCATGAGAATTTCCCACGACCTGGCTTCACAATAAAATTATAATTTTTTACAAGACTCCTCAAACTTTACATGTGCACACATCCTCTTTTATTGTTTACCCAGATCCATCCTGAAGGCAAAGTGCCCCCAGGCTATCTGCCAATATAATTTTAACAATGTTTAATTTTGTGATGCACATCCAATTCCTGTGAGAACCCTGCAGTTTTTGTGAAGTGGCAGTGAAAACGGTACATACAAAGCAACACAAATGGAAGGAACTAAATATAATTTCAAAGTCCTCCCTATGTCATGACCTTATCTCCACCGTATGGTAACGGGACCCGAAAGACCATAAGACCATATTTGGCCCCCCTCGGATCCCTTGGAGTCAGTCCTGGCGCCGTTGGCATCGGACTCAAATACCAGGATGGGGTTTCAATGGCCAACGACCAAACATGGATGCCCCCATGAGGACCAATGGGGAACTGCAACTAGCAGTCTAGCATTCATGTCGGGGCCCGCCCCGAAGCTCCTGGGATACCTGCTGGGTATTTAAACCACGCCTGGGCGAGGCACGCGCTTCGCGTTATTCTGCTCTTGCAGCGTGACTTTCACCGGGTCCTGCTCAGCATCCTGGCCTGCACGGGCGAGAGAAGACAAGAACTGCTGTCATCCTTACCTGGTCAGCTGCAGCCTCCATCCAACCGAAGTCCTCCAGACTTCATCATCTTCCTCCAGCTACATTCCTGGAAAGAAGGGCGTGAAGGAGATATTGTTTAAGCTTACTTACCCAGCCCATCTGGAAGGCCATCGCCAACTGCACATCGTCCGTCGGCTTTGGGTTCCGGTTGGTCCATTCTTCCCGGATTCTCCCAAAACCTGCAAGAAACAAGAACACAGGTTAGCCAATTGCAAGGACGCTCTCAGCGCCGCTTTGCGCTTCCATCCTTACCTTCTCGAACTCTGCCTCCAGCATCCGCTCTCCGCCTGCAGCAAGATAAGAGGAGAAGGTTATTTGGTGCACCATCCAATACATACATTATTCTTAATTTCAAGACTTACCTGAAAAGTGGAGTCGCAGCCGGACTGGACTTCGGGCCCACGCCAGTGAAGAAACTCAGCGGAGTCACTGACAACGCCTCCCTGCCCTACGCGGCAGGGCGGAGAGCGCATCCTTACAGAAATCAAGGTGAGAGAAGCCCCAAGGGGAACAGCGGGGGGAACACCGGGAGGTGGGTCACGAGAGAAGGAATAGTAGCTAAACCTACCCTCCTGTCTTCTAGAACTGATCCTCGGCAGCGTGAACCCCTGTGAAGGTGCAGAGTCCCAGAAAGCATCCAGGGCCTGTCGAGGGGCGTCCCTGTGGATACAAGGTGAGCGTTACACCCTAATTTCCAAACTCACCAATTAGACGGTTTCACCCTCCTCTCATCCACCCTGAAGGAATACATTCCTTTACTTCATTCCTAGTATAATTTTAAGCACATTTCTTTTTCTGTCTTTGCAGGAATTCTTGCGAAAACGTCTCACACTGAAGGGACAAATGTGTACATTTTAATTTCTGAAAAGTCTTACTTGCTTTAATGCACCACAGGAGATATACAAAGATTTTGGTGCCAGTAGCACCCCAATATCCACATAAAAAAAAAACAAATACTGGATGGATTTGTACCAAACTACCACGAGGTACAACTGCATTGCTTCCTGCCCAATTTGTTTTGTATTTGAAGCAAATCCATGGAGCTCTTTGAGTTCTGAGACTGTTTAATGATGAACTATTGGAAAAGCAATACAAAAGATGAAAACCACCCCTTTCTTCAATGCCTTATAACTTTTAAACCGTTAGATGAATTTGCAAAAAACTTTCCATTTTAGGGGATGGTGGTAGAAAACATATTTGGAACATTTCATACAGATACATCAAAAGAGACAAGCGTTATTAGCAGTCTACGTCGATGGATCTTATGGTTCACCCTTATCTCAGGGTGACGAACGTTGCTGTATAAAATATATACAGTTATGGTGAACCCTAAGATCGATCCACTTTGCAAAAATAATATTGCTAATAACTTTTAACTCATATATAATCTTTGTGCAGAGAGAATTGTTTAAAAAGCATGCAAATTAAATATACTATTACTCGCACACTTTTGTATGTCTTCTTTCTCTTAGATGTCCATAACTATTTATATACATATATATAATGATGGGAGAATTGTGTGCATACCTTGATATTTCCTGCGGGTCCCATGTCCACCCTGAAACACAATAGAAGGTACTCATTGCTGGAATAAGATCAAACATTGTTTGTTGGTAATATTCAGGGATGTGAGTGACAGAAATAAACTCTTGTTGCCAGTGCAATACACTATCTCCTCGTCCCTTGTGCAACTAGCATCACATGGGGTAAAATGTATTAAAAAGGTATCTCCAAAGATGGTTTGTGATGGTACTGATTGACATGCTGATTCAAATCTCTATATCTAGTTATTAGAATCAATCAATGGGATTCGTTTCTCACATTTATCCACAGATATTGGCAGATAATTAAATCCAAATTTAAAACACCTTTCACAACGTAGAAATAGTAACTACTCCTGTGACAGGTACTTCTTTAACATATTCTGACAGATGATAATGTCAGAGCATGGGAGTTTTGATCCCAAAGAAAGTGATCACATTTACTGTCCCTATGTTTCAATAGTTTAATTTTGAAATAGCACCTCCATCCATGTTAATCCAGCATCTTAGTGCTGCCCAACAGATGGTATTATTTTACCCCAATCCCATCTGGCTCAATTTATCAACTGCAGAGTGCTTAATTCACTGAGCTTTATTCCCAGCTTACATATTAAATCAAAGTTTTTGAATATAACATGGAGGCTTCTCAGAAGTGTTTTAGCAGCAGAATGAGACTAGGATTTGGATATACATATCAATGACCTTTGTTCTTTGAATACAGTTGCTCACGTATACCTATTACCCAATGTTCTTTGTGATGTGGTTTTTAGGAGCTTTCTCATAAACCCATTTTTTTGAAATGTGTCCATTCCCTAATGGACCTTTCTGGAAAAAAAGATGTCCTTTGTAATAAACAGACCATTGTCTTATTTCGATCGCTTAATTTAGTAAATTTAGAAGAGTGTTGCTTATACGAAGCTCCACATGCAGAGAATGTCATGGGAAGACTGACAACAACTGGAATGAGTGCCCAAAGGCTCTCTTCCAACTATGCTTTGCAATTTAACAAGCAGCTCACTGGGAGATCTCAAAGATTGCATCGGAGAGTACCATGAAGCCTTCTCCTTTAAGAAGATGGTACCAGTACATGCAGATTTTTAACCGGTAAGGTCATTGCTTTATACATTACTCTAGCCATGATAGGAAGCCAGTGTAACATTCTGAGAACTTGGGTTATGTCAGCTTGTTTAGATGTGTCTAGCACTATATGTGCTGCAGTATTAAGGATAACTTGTAATCTGTGTAAGTTATTTTCATTGAACTCAAATAACAGGCTATTTACAGTAGCCTAATTCTGCACCATGTATGTGTGCTATAGCTGCACATTTCTGTTCTGAAAGCAGGTGCCGTATAGCATTACATGGTATAATGATAATTTTACCAATAAATGCACCTCCAGCTAATCCAGAATAGGGCTGCAAGACTTTTCCTTGGCCTCAAGCCCAGGGACTGTATCTTTCCAGACCTAAAATCTCTCCACTGGCTCCCGGTGGTTGCAAGGATCGAATTGAAGACCCCCTGCATCATCCACAATGCCTTCTGTGGCCTGGGACCACGCCATCTCCAACTTTCACTCCCTAAATACTCCTCTGCTAGAGCATGCTTCTCCAAGCAGAGAGTGGGCGGCAGGTCTCTCTTCTCGGCTGGTGCCCCCCTTTGGAACAGCCTCCCTGCCCCGCTCAGACTTGAGCCGGACCTCCTTAAGTTCCTAAAACTGCTCAAAACTCTGCTTTTCTCTACCTCTTTCCCTTCACTGTTAATCACCCCACTGCCGCTGATACCAGTGGCCTGATCCTCATGAATCTCACAGGATTCCAGGCCCTTCTTCCCAGTCGATATCAGCACCCCTCCCACCCCCCAACTGCACTGCCCCTGCAGACACCTGCTTGGCGGCTCTGCAGTCCACCCTTGGGAGTCGCTTGCACTAGCACTTAGCCTGAGGTCTCTCCTTGGATCCCCTTCCCTGCCGGATCCTGCACCAGCACTTGTCCACTCATCTGCCCCTGCCACCTCCATCCCTATCTCCTGCACCTCCCCTCACTGCACTTGCATGTCCAAATGCCACAAAGCGTAGTAGGACGACGACTATATATTTACCGTTTTGCCATTGTTATTATTTCCCCTGTTCCCTTCCCATTTCGCTTTGTGGCACTTTGAAACACAATTCTGTTTTATAGGCGCCTAAAACATGCTCAATGAATTCAAATAAATGGGTTAGTATACTGGCCACGTGCTATTTTGGGGGTCTATTAGTCACTTTGAGGTGAGTTTTGCTTTATGAAAATCAATCAATTTAAAAAAATGATTCCTTCACCCACCGTCTTTTACCGCCCACCACCTGCACCCATCAAACAGGCTTGTGCCTAATGCCTCCTTACTTTTTCTGAAAAGTTTTAACTGCAATGTTTAATGTAAACAAGATGTTTTCAGTTTCTTAACAAACATCTAGGGCCCGATTTATCAAAGAAACGTAACATGGGAAAGTCCCATTGAAAATGATTTTGTAAATCAGGCCGCTAATGTTGCAAAGTGTGCACACACTTCTCAGTATTTAAAGTGGATATCACGTGACATCATGAAAGATTATATGAAAAACGTTTTGTTTTAGCATTTCCAATGCATTTATGTTGTTAAATTAGACACAATATAATGTAGTTTTAAATACGAAACCATGAAAATATTTAATTGCACGAAAGAACTGTGAGCTTTACATGTACTTATATTTAAAGTACACATTGTACACCTTCTTCACTTGCGTTAAACATCCTAAGTGCAAGGATTCCTTTCAAGTATTTCTCTCTCCGTGAATTCCTTGGGCTCAGAGGACTGGGGATCAGATTTCACCAGAGCCACACCTCAAGGCCACAGCTATTGTTATGTAGAAGGTGCTCTGCGCTCGGAATTTCACACCTCCTTGGGCTGAGCTTGACCACTGATACGGAGGAGGGAGGGGGAAGGTAACAAGGTGCAGCACAGTGGGCTGAGTAAGCCGTAGTGGTTTAAACTAGTTTTCCGAAACACACTCTTTGTGAAAGCAAAATGCTACACCTTTCAACTGCATATTCACATTGTTTAATTTTAAACACGTGCTATTCTCAGTCATACTTATGACATGATACATTTCGTCACAGCCTATTTAACATAAATTCTGTGTGTATTCTAGAGTTTACACAGTACTGCCTTATTAAAAAAAAGAATAATAACGTGCTTTTTATCAGCCCAATCCTGCTTCTCATTGTTCCAAATGTTGTATAAATCATAAAGCCCCGGTCTGAAATGTTCAGGCAAAGTTGTGGAAATTTTGCATTTTAAAGCAAACATCAAAATATATGTAAGCATCCTTACTAATGAAAAGTTTTGTGTAGATGCTAAGCTCCAGTGGATTTTAGGAACATATATGCAAAACAGTGCATTTTAAAGTACACTAGGCAACTTCATTTCTCATAATCAGACAGAGTTTAAATACAGTTTTACAGGAGTGTTTCATGTCCAGGTACATTTTGCGGAAACGTGTCAAATTGTGAATTCCCAAAGCCTACTAGAACAGTGGCAGTGCTCAAAATAGGATGTGCTTTAAACAAATATAGAGAGTTGTCATCCTTCGATTTACTTAACTATTCTTGGGAAAATCGAATGGGAACAGTGGAAAACAGATGCACATTTGGCACGGATCCTCAACAACAATTGAACTGGATTTCTAAAGGTGGATATAAAAATGCTTGCAATTTGTGCACACCAAAATCAGAGCTGGTAACCATCAATGCCAGTTTCCCATTGACCCTCAGAATAAATGCCTATAGGTCTCAATCATTCCTTTGAATGATTAAATGTATAAGGCTTATGTTACCAGATTAATGTGTCCACTGTAAACACATCACATGCTCAAATGTCATGGCTGGTTATTATTTCTAAACATTTTATACCAGAATGTTTGAATAAAATGAAGTCACCAACTTATAATATTCTTTTGAGTGACTTTTTCTGCCATTGTCCAAGCGAAAGAATAAATCCTAAGTAGGACTGATCCACAGCAATTACATTGTGAGTTTGTGACAAGATCCAGACGCCAATGCATATTTCTCCAAGCTGATTGTACATAAGAAATGCCACAGCCGGTGAAAAAACCATACCACAACCTATCACCAATGCCAAAACATAAGCGCCTCCCTATCAGTAAGAGACAGCTCAGTCTGCTTACTGCCCTTCAGCATGTTACCAATTTTGCCAATAGTGCTAAAATACATATTTTTTTTCCTGAATGCATGCATTTTGCCCAGTGGCAACAACGCAACTGTAACAC
Organism: Ambystoma mexicanum; assembly: GCF_040938575.1. Classification (NCBI taxonomy): domain Eukaryota; kingdom Metazoa; phylum Chordata; class Amphibia; order Caudata; family Ambystomatidae; genus Ambystoma; species Ambystoma mexicanum. Next base: position 556,057,706 of record NC_090932.1, read on the forward strand.
ATTGGTTTTGCCCAACGTCCACATGTTAAACTAAGGAACCTATTTGCCAAACACACACATTTACTTGAAAATGCAGATTTGTGATTCATTTTTAAAATATGCAGTAAATATACACTGGTCCTCATTACAAGTATGGCAGTACGGTAACAACGGTGCCGGTAAGCTACTAGCACCATTGCTACCGTACCGCCATACTACGAGTTCTGCGAGCGGGTGACTTTCTGCTCGCTAGGGCTGACCTGGCGGGCAGACCGGCATCCGATTGCAGACCTACATAGTAACACCGGCACAGTTATTAACGGTGCCGGTGCTACCATCCTCCCCATCCCCATTGAGCCCTATGGGCAATGGGCAATTATCGGGGCTGGAATGCCCTGGTAATTGTCCATTGACAGGTGCCGGTAATTTCACGACTCCGGCGGTAGCCATGTCGGTTTTACCGGCACGGCTACCGCCAAAGTCATAATATGGCCCACTGTTATTTTCACACACAGACACAATCTGTGGGAGTCGGCGGAGAATGGGGCTGAGTTCATGCGCAGAGCCCTTTTTATAGGGTCTCCGGCTAGGGTGCGTTTCCTTTGCGTCGCTCGCCGATGAGGTCACCCACCCCCCTTCTGGGCGGTGACCTGCATGGCCCCTGCCCCCCCCTTGATTCTACTACACTGCCGTGCCCAATGAGAGCGTCGGCACTAAGGGGGGCCCCAGCCAAGGAGCCATTCTTTGAATGGCGCGGGAACCCGTTGTATCGCCAACACCCTCAGTGGGGGCACGACTCCATCGCTGCTCACACACACCCCAAATGTTTCCCCCTTCATTACCCGCTACCCCTGCCCTTGGAGCCCAACCCCCCCCACAGCCGCCCCAATGAAAGGCCTGACCAGTTGTCTGAGTGGGAGAAAAATTGCCACAGCAAACTTTATTACATACATAAAGTCAGGAGTTAGCTTACAGGTGTTCCGTTTTATACTCAGGATTCTGCGCTGAGAGCAATGCAACTTGTCCCCCCCGCCCCTTCAGGTCCTTGGGGGACCCGTCGCAGGTGCCCCGTCCCTCCCTAACAGTCACTCTCTACCCTTTGGCCATTTCTTTCTTTTGCAATTTTTTCTTTTCATTTTCTTTCCCCATCTCTATTTAAGTGCAATTTTCTTTTCATGTCTTAATTTTGTTTCATTCTCCATTGCCCGCCTTGGGCTCCTTTATTTAAGGATGCGATTAGGTCCCCTTTTCCCCCCTCTTGTTTCCCTTAACCCCTGGATTCCCTCCTTCCGTTTTCCCCTAGTTGGCTCTCTATTCCTAGCCAAATTAATTCTCTCCCCCAAAAGATCTTCCCCTTAGCCCGTCATGCCAGGGATCCCCCCATTCCACCGAGAGTTGTCCCATCCCTTCCGGCCCCTCCCTCCCCTTTGTACCCTCCTGTCCTCAAGAGCCCCCTTATTTTATGGTTCATTTGTTAATTTGTTGAAGGTTTTTGGTTTTTGCTAATGTGTTTTCATGTACTTTCATGGCCCTATGGCCGAATAAAGTTATTGAATGAATGAATGAAAAATATTTTCTCTTAGAATAGTCAGGAGTCCTCCTCACATAGGTTTTATGACCTGTACAGTCGCCCTGACAGTATGGATGAAAGGAGACAGGACATAGGAGTAACTTGTCATAGTAACTACTGTACACCTAGCCCATAGTCCCCTTCTCTCCATAGAACTCTCCCTGCTGCCCCCATAAATTAGCTAGCTTCGGCCATCTGAGCCAATCAATGTTAAAAGTGGGACTGATGGGTGGCATCAAAGAGGGGAGATTGTGGGGTGGGCTCATGTCCCTCCGCCTCACCCACACACCATTAAAATGTAAAGGGGCAAGCCCTCTTGCAGTGCAAAGGGCTTGCCCAGATCACATTTCTAGACAGGGGGCAAACAGTATTTGGGAAGACTTGGAGCAACATGTTAAATGGACACAACGGTGACAAGTGAAATACAATAGACACAGCTGTGGACAGTGGACCCTGAGACCATCGACCATTGCTATTGGCCCACTGGAAATGGCAAAATGGCAGTAGATCCTGAGATCCCTAGGGGGTTATGATCCTCGGCCAGTAGGCCAGAGCAAATGGCCATGGCCTGGCCAGTGGTCTTCCCTCTTTTAAAATCATTGATGGAACACGTACAGTGGGCCCGACTGGAACTGACTTCTGAGGTGATGGTTTTCTCTTTCCTCACAAGATACCCTACATGGTTATGCTCCATAACATAGATGGGTTGCCCAAGTACCTGTAGAAGGGTTTTGTGTTAACATACAAGTCACCAGTTCAAATGATAATAGGGCTGCCTCTATCTTTATTCTTTGATAATGATTGTGTACCAATAAGTTGACTAGTTAATACAATCTATTATTGTTTATTCACTTCTATATAACCAGCATATGTACCAAGAGCTGTAACAGAGTGCTAAAAAGAAGCAGTTAACCGAACCTTACATGTTTTAAAGATTACAACAATGTATTGAAAGACATGCAGGGCTGACAGAAGACGATCAAGGGACCATTTTGAAATGGTATTTTGGTCCTTTTGCTTTCCTTCATCAGACGACATTGTGTCACTGTTGTGGTTTTGTGAGTAAAAGGTGATGTAGCAGTTCCAGAAAGAAAAGCTTCAGTATGAGTTTGGGATTATCATTGGGCTTCATTATGAGTTTGGTGGTAATTCGGCAGTAAATCTGCCAAATTAGCGCCAAACTCATTTACCGTTATCACCACTTGGGCCTGTGGGTTTAGCACAGGATTACAAGTGGTGGAAGCACTGTGTTAATCCCCATTTTTACAGTCCGTAGGACTCCATGGGGATTTTTGTGGAATTTCCGCAAGCAGTAATTCCGCCAACGTTTGGCCTTAATGGGACATATTTACCTCCAGCCTGATGCTCGAGGAAAATCCTAGACTTCAAGGCCAAACTTGTAGTTCGGTGGTGTGGTAAAAAGGCGACCATTCCGTTGCTGACCAAAAAAGTGGAGGTTACTGAGTTACCACTAGTTTTTTCCTGAAATCACCAGCCCATTGTGCTAATATCCACAGACAGCTTTGTTACTGGAGCTCAGTCCCAATGTATTCCCAGCACGTTTGTCAAGTGCAGGCATAACAACAATAACAATTACAGGTTTTTTATTGATGCCAGATTTCTCCCCTTTCTATGAGCTGATATAAATGGAGTATATAATTACCTAATTGAATGGTATGCACTATATTGACATTGGGATGATGCTGAGCCAGGCCTGCCAAGATTTAAATCTTTGACCATACACACCAATGTCGTCAGTGAGCCATTTCTTCACTGAGCGCTCTCACTAGATTTGTACACAATTCTACGAATGCAGCGCTGTTATGACATGCAATGCAACGCAACATTTCTATTTGTTTCATTGCTTCAACCACACACAGCTGAGTCAATGGGAGTGTTAGGCAGAGTCCTGTGCAGTTCCCTTAGGGACCACTGCAAAAGGCTTAGGACTACAGGTGCTGGCAGTAAACCCAATTGGTAGCAGTCTGTACCACCCAGATTTACCTGGTAGCTGTGGCTGAGCAGCCAGACTTCTCTCAAGAAGAGTTAGACAGTATGTAGAGTATACACATTAGGTACAGAAATACAGTAGCACAAGCAAACACTGACCAGAGCTTTGGTATAAAAGTATATTATTATTTATTTAAAAACACACTTGTAAAATACACTAACACTAATATGGCAAGCAAGTTCCAAACAGTTACTTAGAAGTATATACACCTCCCTTATTCCTTATTAGACAAGTCTTAGTTAACACCACTTATTTCTAGACAGAGGTGAGCGCTTAACTAAAGATGGCACTCCAATAAGTTATCAAAAAAGGGAGGGAAAAGGCAGAAATTAGAAAATCACACAACACAACACTTTAGAAATACTCAGCAAGGCAGGAAAGTCAAAGTCTACTGGTGAGCCAAAAGTTCAGAGGCCCGGCTCCCTCTTAGAGAGAGTGGGACACAAATGTGCCCAGGATCACACAGTTTAAAAGTCTTGAAAAGTCTTGCAGAGAGTTTAAAAAGGAGGGGTTCTGCTCAGAAAAGTTCAGTTAGGGCCAACCCAAGTGATAAGTGGAGGATTTAAGAGACACCCCACACAGACTGTTGCGAGGGAGGCCAGGCGGACACCGTACCTTTAAAGTGGAGAGGATCCTCCAGCGGGGGCAGTTGTTCCTGGCAGCAGGTGCAAGTCACGGCGTCGTCCAGAGGAAGAGAAGATCTCGACATGGAGGAAAGCTGAAGGTCGTTGCACTGCCAGGGAAGAAACCAGCCGTGGAGTTCTCCGGTTAAAAGGTACTACCCTTTTATTCGCGGTCGTGGTAAAACGAGGTATCCCGGTTGCCGGGGTGCTTGGCACAGGCAAGGTGGCCACGAGATGATCCGGGAAGGCGAAAAGGCAGGCAAACTGGTTATCCCCACCAGTTAAAGGAAGAAGACTCTTCGGGCTGAAGATCTCCTCTGTCGTTGGAAGAAGTGGTGAGTCGGTTCAGCAGGGCTCCACCGGTGGTGTCGTCGTTGCAGGTCGGCTCAGCTTCTCCCTCTTCGGATTCTTTGGTCCTGTGGCACGTCTGAAGTCCCAGTCCCCAAAGCCCTGCTTTTATGCAGAAAACCCCCATTCACCAGTCCTAGCTGTCAATCAAACATGCTAATTGGTGAGCCGGGCGGCTCACCACTGGGCCATTCATACAAGAGTGCGACTTGAGTTGCCAAGGCAACTCAGTCCAGGGTGCCTAAACCCCCATCCCACACATCCTGTGTACCCAAACAGAGTGGCACCACTTTGGGAGGCTTCTGTGCAGAAGCCCGCCAAAAGTGGAACAAAGGGCTCGACTTTGGTTTGGAGTTACAGAGGCGAACACAAACGCCATTTTAAAACCGAGTCCTGGCAAAAAGACCCAACCGGGGAATGAATATTAAATAAATAACCCGGCGGTATCTTTAACATTGCACCAAAAAGTGGTGCATTTAAAATGAATGGCAAAATCCCATAGGAAATATTCCGGTGGAATATTACGAGTGATAACCACTGCCACCAGCCAGAAACTCGACAAGGGGGGACTGAACAGTGCCCCCTTGAAAACAGACCCAGGGGTAATCTAATTAACCCCTTCCAGTACTTCCACAATATGATGGTTTGTACTGGTTCTGTTCACAAATTTGGACTAATAAAGCCAATGGTGACTTTACATGCCCTGGGAGACAGTAGTCAGTCCCAGGGTATGGAGTCTATGTTTGGGGGTCAATATGACACCCCTGTGTTACTGCACTGAGGGTGCTGTGTAACACACATCCCAAAAACACATGAAGCCCTATGGAGTAAAAGACCCCATACCCATAAAACACATTACAAAGTCAAAGGATATCTCAAATCATGTCTAAGAGTGGGCGAAAAAGAGTCTCACTCTTAGCAGGAGAAAAAAATAAACCCCAAAAATCCAGCAAAGCTGCTGGGGGACTCACTAGGTTTGGGAAATTAGCCTTAACAGAGAATTCTCCCTAACACTCGCCCCCCCCAGACTAAGGGACAGGAGGATTTAATCCACTCCTGGATGAATCTCATACCTCTAGTCGGTTATAAACACCCTAGAGAGACCATCAGCATTTTGGTGGAGACACCCTAACTTATGTTCAGTGGACGAGTCAAAGGTTTTCCTTTGTAAGCTATATGACCTACAAACCCTTTGAGGAACATCAGTCTTTTTAAAGTTATAGGGGATCTGGTTGACCAGTCCCTCAGAAGTTGGTATAACTTCTGAACCTGTGTTAGGCTTTTTCAAGGGGTCCTTATAAAGGATTCCCTTAGATCTAGAGGGGCCTCCAGAGGTCCTCACCACCTCTCTGTTGGGAGAAGGATGGGTTTTAGGCCTCTTGGTTGGAGGGGATGGAGATAAGCAAGGTACATGCTTCTCCTTCCTCTTAGATCTACCTTTACCTACTTTAGGAGTTTCCCCCTTAAGACTAGGAATTGAGTTGGAGTCTTCTGTGAAAGGTCCAACAGTCTGAAGGTTTTTGGCCTTAGACTTTTCTTTTCTGGTTTTCCACCAGCACTGAGAATTACCAGTTCTCTTAGGCCTAGTTAGGGGTCCAGTAGGTCTATCCACCTCTTCCTCAGAAGCAGGGGGAGTCACAGACTCTAGAACTGGGGGAATAATGATGGAGCTTGGTTGGGGCTCCCATTTCCCTAACATTTTAGCCTGAAATGTGCCTGGGTTAGAGGTCAACTTACCAACACCAGGGCTTGTAGTGGGGTTTTCAGTAGAGGTTCCCACAGGCTTAGAGTGGTTCCTTAAGGTGGCCTCTCTAGCCAATTTGGTTAGGTTCTGGGTCTCCATACTGGGAGGCCTGGGGGTACTGGATACTACTCCTAGAGTTCTTAGATCATTCCCTAACAGGACTCTACCAGGCACCTCAGTCTGAACACTGACAGGAATCAACACTGTCATGTCATTACACTGAATGAGGGCTGGTAGAATTGGAACCATTTGGACGGGGCCTCCAGACATTTTAGTGGGACCTTTGGGTGCCTTAGCAACATCCTCAGGCCTGAAAAAGCTTTCATCCACTACTGTTCTGCTGGCCCCAGAGTCTCGCCTGGCAGGAGTATCCTGGCCATTGACAAGAACACTGTCCACATAATAAACTTTAGAGTTTTCTGGTATGGAGTTGTACACACTCCTATTCTGATCACTAACCAGACCCATGGACTCTACTGTTACACTTGCTTGAAGACCCAAAGGTTCTTCAGCAAAGACTTCAAAGTGAGCACTAGCCATTTGGACTTCCTCCTCAGGAGTGAAGGCTAAGGAGACTTTGCTGATCCCTGCAGGTTTACCCTTACATCTGGGATCTCCTTTGATGTGGTCAGTTGCCCCACAGAGATAGCATGTGCCAAATGCTCTCTGGAAGGGTGGCTTCGTCTGACCTCCTTCTGGTTTGTGACCAGAAGGTACACTAGCCTGTTGTGGTTTCCCTTGGGACTTACCCTGGTTATTTTGTTGTTTGGGGTCCTCTTTGGGTTGGGAGGTATTAGAAATCTCTTGGTTCCCTTTTGGTGGCTGCTTTCCCTCATCCTTTTTCTGAGTGACCCCAGAGTCCTTGTGAGTAGCCCTGTTGGCAACCCACAAGTCAGCAGCCTTAGCTAGCTTCCTGGAATCTAATTCCCTTGAATCAGCCAAGTGCTGTCTGAGCTCAGGAGAGCAGGCATCATAAATTGACACCAACATCACAAGATTCTTCATTCCCTCATAAGTGTTCACCTTGTAACCCTTAATCCATCCCTCTAAGTTTTTCAAACACTCATTCACCCACGTAGCCCAAGGGGTACCATCATTCTTTTTGAGGGTCCTAAACCTCTTAAGGTACTGGGAAGGGGTCTTCCCAAATCTAGCTATCAAAGCTAGCTTCACACATTCATAATCCTTCCTATCCTCCTCCCCCAACTCCATTACCGCATCAGTTGCAACAGGGGGGAGCCTAGAGAACAACCAGGTAAGTAAAGCATTACCTGTGATGTCCTGGAGCCCATGATTATATTCAAACAAACTCAACCAATCCAACACATCCAACTTAGGCTCATACATACCAATCAATTCCTTTGGCATCCGGGGTCTTTTGGGACTGGAACTTCTAGAGGAACCAGAGGAGAGAGAAGCAGTTTCCACAGACAACTTTTTCATTTCAAGTTCATGATTAAGCTCTATTTCTCTGAGCCTCAGTTCAGCTTGCTTCTGCTCAAATTGGGCATTGATTCTTCTGAACTCTAGTTCTTGATTTCGTTCAGATTGAGTAAGAAAATGTTTGTACTCTAATTCAAGCTTCATTTTTTCTAGTTCAAAATATGCAGGATTACATGTGGGACCTGGTAAAGGCCCAGTAGGTACAGCTGGCAGAGCAGGCAGAGGCTCAGTGTGGCTAACTGCATTAGGCTCACTTTCCTCTTCTGGCTCATCTTCATGATTATTAATACCTTGATCCATATCAACATCATCACTGTTATCTACATTTGCTGGAGTGGTAGGTTCCTCTGAACCACCATCCAGACTTTGGTTTGCTAACAACCTTTCTATTAGCTCCATTTTCTTGCCTTTAGTCACTAAGGTATCTATAAGCACACTAAAATGTATACTCAATACAAATCCCACCGCTGTACACCAGTGTTAGGCAGAAACCTGTGCAGTTCCCTTAGGGACCACTGCAAAAGGCTTAGGACTACAGGTGTTGGCAGTAAACCCAATTGGTAGCAGTCTGTACCACCCAGATTTACCTGGTAGCTGTGGCTGAGCAGCCAGACTTCTCTCAAGAAGAGTTAGACAGTATGTAGAGTATACACATTAGGTACAGAAATACAGTAGCACAAGCAAACACTGACCAGAGCTTTGGTATAAAAGTATATTATTATTTATTTAAAAACACACTTGTAAAATACACTAACACTAATATGGCAAGCAAGTTCCAAACACAGTCACTTAGAAGTATATACACCTCCCTTATTCCTTATTAGAAAAGTCTTAGTTAACAACACTTATTTCCAGACAGAGGTGAGCGCTTCACTAAAGATGACACTCCAATAAGTTATCAAACAAGGGAGGGAAAAGGCAGAAATTAGAAAAGCACACAACACAACACTTTAGAAATACTCAGCAAGGCAGGAAAGTCAAAGTCTACTGGTGAGCCAAAAGTTCAGAGGCCCAGCTCCCTCCTAGAGAGAGTGGGACACAAATGTGCCCAGGATCACACAGTTTAAAAGTCTTGAAAAGTCTTGCAGAGAGTTTAAAAAGGCAGGAGTTCAGCTCAGAAAAGTTCAGTTAGCCACCCTAGGGCCAACCCAAGTGGTAAGTGGAGGATTTAAGAGACACCCCACACAGACCGTTGCCAGGGAGGCCAGGCGGACACAGTACCTTGACAGTGGAGAGGATCCTCCAGGAGGGGCAGTTGTTCCTGGCAGCGGGTGCAAGTCAAAGCGTCGTCCAGAGGAAGATAAGAAGTCGACGTGGAGGAAAGCTGAAGGTCGTTGCACTGCCAGGGAAGAAACCAGCCGCAGAGTTCTCTGGTTAAAAGGTACTACCCTTTTATTCGCGGTCGTGGTAAAACGTGGTATCCCGGTTGCCGGGGTGCTTGGCACAGGCAAGGCGGCCACGAGATGATCCGGGAAGGCGAAAAGGCTGGCAAACTGGTTATCCCCACCAGTTAAAGGAAGAAGACTCTTCGGGCTGAAGATCTCCTCTGTCGTTGGAACAAGTGGTGAGTCGGTTCAACAGGGCTCCACCGGTGGTGTCGTCGTTGCAGGTCAGCTCAGCTTCTCCCTCTTCGGATTCTTTGGTCCTGTGGCGATGTCTGAAGTCCCAGTCCCCAAAGCCCTGCTTTTATGCAGAAAAACCCCATTCACCAGTCCTAGCTGTCAATCAAACATGCTAAGTGGTGAGCCGGGCGGCTCACCACTGGGCCAATCATGCAAAAGTGCGACTTGAGTTGCCAAGGCAACTCAGTCCAGGGTGCCTAAACCCCCCTCCCACACATCCTGTGTACCCAGACAGAGTGGCACCACTTTGGGAGGCTTCTGTGCAGAAGCCCGCCAAAAGTGGAACAAAGGGCTCGACTTGGGTTTGGAGTTACCGAGGCGAACACAAACGCCATTTTAAAACCGAGTCCTGGCAAAAAGACCCAACCGGGGAATAAATATTAAATAAATAACCCGGCGGTATCTTTAACATTGCACCAAAAAGTGGTGCGTTTAAAATGAATGGGAAAATCCCATAGCAAATATTCTTAAGGAATATTTCGCGTGGTAACCACTGCCACCAGCCAGAAACTCGACAAGGGGGGACTGCACAGTGCCCCCTTGAAAACAGACCCAGGGGTAATCTAATTAACCCCTTCCAGTACTTCCACAATATGATGGTTTGTACTGGTTCTGTTCACAAATTTGGACTAATAAAGCCAATGGTGATTTAACATGCCCTGGGAGACAGTAGTCAGTCCCAGGGTATGGAGTCTCTGTTTGGGGGTCACTATGACACCCCTGTGTTACTGCACTGAGGGTGCTGTGTAACACACATCCCAAAAACACATGAAGCCCTATGGAGTAAAAGACCCCATAGGCCATAAAACACATTACAAAGTCAAAGGATATCTCAAATCATGTCTAAGAGTGGGAGAAAAAGAGTCTCACTCTTAGCAGGAGAAAAAAATAAACCCCAAAAATCCAGCAAAGCTGCTGGGGGACTCACTAGGTTTGGGATATTAGCCTTAACAGAGAATTCTCCCTAACAGCCTCATTACGATTTGTCACGGTTGACCATGTAAAAGGCAGAAGAGAGGTCAAGTAAGATGAGGACACAGGGTGTGCTGTAATCGAGGTTGGAAAGCAGGTCTTCACAGATGTTCAGGAGAGCAGTTTCCATGCTTCTGGCAGCTCTGAAGTCAGACTGATGGTCACGGAGACAACCAACTGATTCAGTGTGAAGATTAAGCTGGGAGATGGCCATCCTTTCCAGGAGTTTGTCCAGGAAAGGAGTACATAGCATGAGATCTATACCATCACATTATACATAGCATGCGTTGGTGTACAATGGTGATTTTGAACATTCCCAGTTAAATAGTTCATGGAGCTATAAGAGTGAAAAAGTGATTCACTGAAATCTGATGGCAATATCTTGTTTTGTTCTATGCATGTCCCAAAATGCAGAGTGAAACGGGATCTGATGAACTACTCGCGCCTGATATGAGAACTCTGGAATGTGTTAATGTGAAAAAATGTTACTTATTATGAGTCAGTGATACCTAATATGACACAGTGAGGCCAAAAAGAATGCAATGGCACAGTACTGATCAATATGGGACAACACAGCTGAGTATGACAGAGATGTGCAGAAGGACACATTTTGGCATGGCAAACACTGTTCTGCTAAGCCAGCGTGGCACAGTAGTGCCATATGTGCCAGGGGGCTGCTAAAATATGCTATGGGGCCTCATCTAGTATAAAGGAATTGCCCATACATTTCTTGGTGCAGTCATGAATCCTAGAGCGCTGTTTAATTTCTCACAGTGACATGCCATGCAATCGTGTAATAAGTGGTGATACGCCAACGAAGCCCAATGACATTGCATTTGCATTTTGTGATAGTCAGGGGTCTGACCTACTCAAGCTGTAGGACGTGGGAGGGCTTAACCCCTCTCAACATGGGACAGGATGACAGCCAGTATTTTCACCACAGTCCAGCCTTAGAGGAGGAGTGAGGGAGTTAGGAGGGCCTCAGTCCCTACCACTCAAATATATATGCCTTGTTGCATCTGGAAGGTACGAATGTCAATCACGTAATGCCTGCTGTACCCTACTCTGGCCAGAATTTTTCCAGGGCTATTTGACTAATTGCAGGTATTCGTCCCTTCGACCCAAAGGGGAGGCCCACGGTGAGGTGAGGGAGATGAGCCCGCACTGCAAGACCTCCTAGGGGTCGAGTCAAGTGCCCCCTTTGGGGACAAGGACTCCCGTTCCTTTTAGGAAATCCCTAGGACATCTACCATGGCTGCATACATGTTAGATCAAATAATGTGGCACCTTTACTGTTGGCTGAAGGAAATGCAAAAAGAAACCCATGTGTAAGAGAAAAGGAAGATGTCTCTTTATCAAGAGACATATATTACTAGGGACAAGTAGGAGAGAAGAAGGAGAGCCTTGTGTGCAGGGAAATCCCCCTGACATCATTACGCCTTGTGGAGGTCGAGCAAAGGCATGTCGCGGAGTCTGCAATATAACGCAGATAACGCCAATAAGAGATGTCGCATGCCTGGCGTGTGCAGATCCAAGGAAAGCATTGTGAAGAAGGAAAGAGGAACAATCCAGTTTAATCATTCCTTAAAAAGAATTTTGCAGAAAATGGTGGTATCCAATGGCCACAATTGTGATATAATGATACCCTGAGCCCAATCCGCAGTCCAGAAGACCCATCAGACTTCCCTGGTGTGTTCTCCCTTTGAGTTACTCTATGGAAGGGAACCCAGGATGTTTGGACATGTTGAAGAAACCTGGGAGGGCATCAAAGTCAAAGAATCATGATCAGTATTATTAAATGGCTAGATTGCCCTACATTGGTGCAACCAGTCTGCAAATAGTTTCATACTGTGGCATGGCATTTCTTAGTGGCATAAGGAGGTAAGCCAACATGAGGGTTCTTAAGTTGACATAATAGCGTACATTGGTGATGGCAGTCTCTCATTGTGGCATTGCATTTTGTACTGTCACAGCTAACAGGAGTATGTTTCTATCTGGTAATACTGGTATATATTGGTGCAGTCTGCATGGACTTGTATGGCACAGCCAGCAAGACATTTTTTTTTAAATTTTGTGCACAAAGGCATTGTGGAAATTAATTGGAAAATGCTTCTGTGCATTGTTGGTGACTTGCAGTCATTGGAAGTTTTCATGTGTTACTATACAAAATCGATTGCAAACTGTGTGGCTTTTTACCCAATTATTTACAGAAAGTGTGCTGTAAAATGCACTAGTTTTAGCCTAGTATATAAAAAAGAATTTCAGGGAAGGAACCCACTCAAGTCCCCCTTTTGTTAGTTCATGCTCCCTCGCTACACTCAGTCACTCCACCATATTCGTGGGAAACATATACACCCGTCCAATAAAAAATTCTTACCAGCCATCACTGTCCCTAGTGTAACCGCTAGCTCAAGGAACAGGGTCAGGACCCTGAATTTTTCACAGTATCGAGAAAACTGTTGACATGAACTAATCAGATTAATATTGTATTAGTTTAGTACAATAACATGATCACTGAGGATATAATCAAAATATTTCATTGCAAAATCTAAAACGTAGATAACACTGACATTTACTTGCAGCTTTCCCATCCTTTTCTCTTACCTGCACTCATTTTCTTTCTTCCAGCAGATTAAGGTCTGCATACCTTTGATAGGTTCATGGTACGCCACCCCGTGGGCAAGCATATGTGTTCTACTGTGCATACCACTGTTCTGGCAATTTGGCACAGTATAAACCATGATAACATAACATAGCACTAATGCCAAAACCTTGCATATTACAGTACATACCCATTCTGATGTCCACCCACCCGTAACATCCAGTTCATCCTTCCCTTCAGTGCTAGGATTCCCAAAGCTCTGTCATTGAGCGGATCCCCCATTTTTATAGTGGGGGGATGGAAGACAGGTGTAGATGGGATCAGCAAAATGCGTTTATGACACTCAACTTTTAACTTTCAAAATGTAACCCACCTCTTACCTGTCTCCAGCAGCCCCCACTTGCCTAAGATATGCCAATTCTAGAAGGGGCCAGTTATCTTTTAACAGAATGGACAACTGGTTTGGTCAGAGTGGGCCAGTTTCATAAGTTACTACACTAGGCTTAACCAATGTTACTAAGCAAATATGTTTTCAAACTTGTTAGTTGCAGCATATATTACCAAAAAGACCACCTTGGTTAATACACAAACAGTCTGTTCTGGATAGTGATGAATTGTAATGTGTGATTGTGGCCCACTTTTTCAATGGTTCCTGGACCAATGTTATGCCCCAGTCTGAACCTGCCTTGTTGCACCACGGTGGGAAGTGGACTTGGTATAAAAATGCAAAGGTTGGGATGGTATTCCCCAAAAACCTCTTGGTAAGAAACACAGGGATATGACTTTTAGCAGACAGAAAAGTAAAGGCAGACAGCAAAATGCTGGTGTACGATTTGTTTAGTTGATCTTAAGCGTTTTCCCTTCTCCCAGTACACCAGCAGACTTTTACATTTGTATATAAAAAGGGGTAATCACACAATACTATTTACATTATTAACCTACCTAAACAGCTGAATTACTAAAAGCAGTACAGAAAAGAGTCCTTTTAAAATATAAACAGTTCTTCCAAAAAATAAAAGTCCTTAAAAATATATGCAAACGTCTCTATACAGTGTGCTGTAACTATGTATAAAAAAACATTACTTGCGAGCCAGCTAGGCCAGCGCTGTCACAAGGTCCTTTCTGCTCTGAGTATTTCTCTTCCTCTGTGTTGTAATGGTTCTCTGGCAGGCTAGCAGCAGCAGCATGTGTGATGGGTCCCCAAATTTTCTTTTGGATGGGCAGCTTATGCCAGGTGCAGGCCAGCATTTATGATAGTCTGGGGGCAGGGGCCCAAACCAATGCTCCACCCAAACTGCATCTGCCAGATGCAGCCCCGGGAGTCTCGGAGGCCCGTCTTGGCAGGGGGCAGGCCTTAAATCATTACACAGCGCTCCCCTCTCTACTGGGAGCGCCACACCTGACAGAGGAGGGCGAGAAGGGGGGGCAATGACTGGGGGCGTTCCCCGCTCACAGAGCCATGTGGAGCCAGGCCACGGCAGTGACAGGAGTGCCAGGAGGCAGTGGTGGGTTCTGGCACACCCCTACCTGTCTGGGGATAATCACTCTTTCAGCTCGGGCCCGCAGAGGTGAAAAAGAACTAGCAAAGGTGCAGGGAGGAGTGCTGCTCAACCCTCCTCAGTGGAGGTTCAGACCAACTGTCTTCAAGGCGCTCTGCTCATGCTGCAAACCTTTTCCTTTTTTAAAGAATCCCTGTGTGGCATCAAGTGCGGATGTCTTTTACTCTAATTTGTTGCATGCTTCTCCCCGTTACAATATTCTCAACCTTGAGGATAGCCATGGCCTGAATTATAAATCTATCTAACTAGCAACTTGCTCTACACACCCACCACTCCCCACCCGACCTGAGACTGGGTGATCTGCTCCTCACTGTTTTCTCCCCTGATTGTTTGGAGATCCCTTTCCCACCCTCCCCCTCCGAATACCCTAACAATAATAATAATAATAATAATATAAAAATAATTGAGCCATGATTTAGATCTACAGTCCACCTGCCACAGTACCCCTGAACTCGTAGACACCTGCACTAAAGAAGAAAGAATGGAAAACGTAGGATCAGGCAATGGGAAACTCACATTGGACCCCTGGTGAATCCTTAATTAGTTTCATGACAGTCCTGCTCTCCCTGGTTGCAGGATGAAGATCAGCCGGGGACTCATCTAGGGTTACTTCCTGACCCAGCAATCAACCCTGTACCAAGTCAGGCTCCCTATATTCCAGTGGAGGAATGGGTAAGGGTTCCCTGCCACATCCAACTTAGCAGGAGCAATGGGATCAGGATTAGTCTCGAAAGAACATTCTCAGATTCGGGTTCACGTCCTCTTCTCTCACTAACGGTGTCAGCTCAAACTCATCCTGGACTTGGAGCAGATGGTTCCATTGCAAGGTCTTGATGTTTCTTGGCTGTCCTCATACCCACAGTCAGCAGACAGGCAGCACTACTAATTGATGCTCAATGTTGAATGGTTGAGACTCCCACTTGTTACTCAGCTTGTTCTGTCCACTCTTTCCCAGGCTGTGGATCAACACACAATCACCAGGTGGAAGACTTGCATCAATGTGCAAGATGCAAGGCAACTGAGGATCTGTGTAGCCCAGAATTGGTTTGAGGATTCGAGGAGCTCAAGTAGTGAGGATCCGCTTCAGCTCCTTGAATGCCTCCTGGTATTAGTCGGTCCACCTATCATCAAAGGGCTCATGTGGATGGTGTAAATGGTCTGCAGAGTTGATGGTAGTCCTGCAGCTCCTCTAGTTAGGCAGGTATCCTTTGATGAGGTCCACAAGCGGTTGCACGATGTTGGCATATCCCACAACAAATCTCCAGTAGCAGTTAAAGAATTCAAGGAAACTCTGTAACTCCTTCAAGTTCTGAGGTCTTGACCAGGTGAGGAGGACTTCCGTCTTTGCGGGATCTACAGGAATGCTGTCTGCAGAGATGTTTCCGCTGTATTTGATGCTTGTCCAGCAAAACTGGCACTTGTTCACACTGACCTTTAGCCCTTGCTCCCTTAGGCAGTAATTCTGCCAAAAATGCCCCATTGAGTCCAATGGACTCTGAAAAAATGGAATCATACTCTGCCACCAACACGTGTAATCCACCGGTAAATCTGCCAGACCAAGTGGCGGTAACGGTAAATCCAGTGGATTTACAGACAGAATACTGCCCAACTCGTAATGACCCCCATTGTCAGGTGAGATTTCGTTCAATTTCTGATTTGTCCATGTACTAAGCAGAGCTTGATGTAACATTACCATTACATGAGTTCATGTTAAGATAAAACACACTCAGGCCTATAAATACTTTCTTAAATGATTTCAACATCTTCACAAAACCTCTCTTACTTGAAGCATTATATATCTTTATGGCATTTAATGTCAAAGAGCCCACATACGAAATGTTTAATATCATAATACATCTTCATTAAGGAGACTTCAACATCAGCACACACCACCTATTTGAGGACTTAAATATCATAACATATCAACCCTGTGTAGACCTCAACATCAGCACACACCATCCATTTGAGGACTTAAATATCATCACATATCATCCCTGTGGGGACCTCACTATCAGAACACACCATCCATGTGAGGACTTCAATATCATCACATATCATCCCTGCGGGGCCTCACCATCAGCACACACCATCTATGTGAGGATTCAATATCGTCACATATCAACCCTGTGGGGACCTCAACATGCCTGCCTGCCCTTGATTGATCTGCTGGGTGTGCCTCCTTGGCAGCAGACAAACTCAAATTGTCATGGTTGCCAGGCAGAGAGGTGCGAATGGTAGCCGGTCAAGTTCTACATGACAAAGGCTTTGAGCTTTGCGCATATCACGGCCCCATCACCCACCCTCAGCTTCTCCTGATTCTGCAAGCCAGAAAGCGCTGTGAATGAACTTCATGAAAAGGATGTAAAACGATTGTGATGTACGGCATGAGTTTAAAAACAATGATTTAATTAAAAGTCAAGTACAGTATTTAAAGTATTCAATGATAAGGTCCCCAAAGAGATCGTGTGTGATTAGGAATATACTCGAGTCCCCACACAGACAGTGTTTAATGTGGTGCTATTAAGTGCTTGGGTTTTAGCAACTATAGAAATCTAGATAAAATGCTAAACATTTACAAATAAAAAATAAGATCCCCACAGATATGGTAAGAGATTATGATAACACTTATGTCCCCACAGAGATGGTGTGTGATTACAATGATGATGAGATCCCCATAGAGATGGTGTGTGATTATGACGATACTAAAGTCCCCACAGAGACAGTGTGTAATTATGATGCTGCTAAACGCTTGGGTATTAGTCGCTATATGAATCTAAACATAATTCAAAAAATACAAATACAAAATATGGTTCCCACAGATATGGCAAGTGATTATGATAACACTAAAGCCCCCACAGAGACAGTGGGGGTCATTACAACCTGGGCGGTAGCCATGGAGCTATTAGCTCCATGGCTGCCTCCCATACCGTGTCCATGTCCAGTGTTGTTCAATGGGGACTTACCGGTGTAGTCCGACCCTGGCGGGACCGTTAAGTCCCCATTGAAGAAACCATTCCTCATTCCCAATTGAGCCCCCATAGGGCTCAATGGGATTGGGGAGGGCGCTAATAATGGGCTCGCGACTTGCAATCCTGTTATTAGCGCCCTAGTCCCTTAGCAGGACCCGTAAGGGACGTGTGGTCAGACCACACGTTCCTTACGGTCCCCGCCAAGAGACCTCGGAATAGGGCGGTAAGCGATTACCGGCACCGGTCTCCTTACCGGTGCCCGGTATCCCTTACCGGCCAGGTCGTAATGACCCCCAGTGTGTAATTATGATGATGTTAAGCACTCATTCATTAGCCACTATAGAAATCTCGATAAAATACTAAACTTTTACAAAAACAGAATATGATCCCCACAGATATGGTAAGTGATTATGATAACACTAACGTCCCCACAGAGATTGTGTATGATTATGGCAACATTCAAGTCCCCACAGAGACAGTATGTAATTATGATGATGTTAAGCCCTTAGGCATTAGCCGCTATAGAATAAATAAAATTATAAAAAATTACCAAATAAGGTTTCCGCAGATATGCCATGTAAGTCCCCACAGAGATGTTGTGTAAATTCTAAGATGTTGAGGACTCCACAGAGATGTTATGCGATAATGATAACACTAAAGTCCCCACAGAGAGGGTGTGTGATAAGAATCTTTTTAAAGTTCGCCCAGGGGCCACACATAGGTCAACAAATAACTGGAAAGGAAACATTTAGTATTCAACTCCTCAATGGTTGTCCTAATAAATCATTAGACCTTCCCCATCTAAAATGATGTACCCCTCCTTCTCCTATCACCTTAAACTACACACACATATTCTATCCCAAACATGGCAGCCTTGTGTCTATTAATACAAAATTAACCTGATGCAGACTTGCTAAAGCACTCATCTCTATTTATTTGACTCAACCCCTAAGGCAGTGGAAAATCAAGTATCACAGTGCTGTCATTTAATGGATTGTGGGCTCTTCCGTCTGGATAAATTAGAAATCCAATTGCCAGTGTCACAAACTACACAGATCCATCCTGGCATTGAGGACTCAGACACTGCCTCTGGCCTTCACACATCAACAATGCTTGTTTTGCATATGATTCCCCCTCTAACCCACTAAGACCCCAACCCCACCAGTTTTCTAGAAAGAGTGCATGCAATAAAACCACGAAAATGCAAAAGGTTCACTATGGAAGACCAAGTTTCAATTCATGTATGGAGTGTGAAAATCATGTTGAAGTCCCTTAGAGATGGTATGTGATTATAACGGCTTGAAGGTCCTCACAGAGATTGTGTGTGATGAGCAAGTGGATGGAGTTAATCTCTGTTCCAGTCTCACATTTGACCAGCAGGATGAGTGCAAGTTACTGTTAAATCAGTTGCCTCCCTGTTCTTACTTTCACCAGGCTTGACCCCTTGAGGCCAGCATGATATACTCACTGGTGACTGTTTGCCTGTCAAAAGCAGGGGGTACAGAATGTCAGACAATGTAAGAACTCATATAAGGAATGAGGTCAACAAGATGCTTGATCTCGGGGTTATAGAGACCTCTACTAGCCCATGGTCTAGCCAGTTGTGCTTGTACCAAAGGCAGGCTCCAAAGAGGTGAGATTCTGAGTGGACTGTAGAGCTCTAAATGCAGTCACAAAGACTGATGCCCATCCTTTGCCAAGGACAGATGAGCTGGTGGACAAACTTGGTGCAGCCAAGTACCTCAGCACATTTGACCAAACGTCAGGCTATTGGCAAATAGCCCTGACAGACCATGCCAAGGAGAAAACTGCATTCTCCACCCCAGCTGGCCTCTACCAATTCAAGGTAATGCCTTTTGGATTAAAGAATGCACCTGCTACATTTCAGAGGATGGTCAATCAAGTTCTGAATGGGATGGGGGACTTCTGCATGGCATACTTGGATGACATTGCAGTGTTCAGCCCTACATGGAAATAACACATTGATCACCTAAGCTATCTATTGCAGGCTCTGGAACAGGCCCATCTGACCACAAAGGCAAGTAAATGTTAAATTGGTCAGAGTACAGTGGTCTACCTTGGACATGAGGTAGGAGGAGGTGAAATAAGGCCATTGCCTAGCAATGTACAAGCTGTACAAAACTGGGCCACCCCTACTACTCAAAAATAATTGAGAGCCTTCTTAGGTCTCACTGGGTATTACAGGAACTTCATTGAGAACTATGGGACCATAGCTTCACCCTTGAATGTCCTCTCCTCTCCCAAATTTCCTAAAAAGGTCAGGTGGAATGAGGAGTGCAATCAAGCATTTGAAGGTCTATAGAAAGCCCTTTGTCAGGCTCCAGTCCTAAGAGCTCCTGACTATCACCAACCCTTCATTGTACAAACTGATGCTTCTAATGTAGGTATACATGCAGTCCTTAGTCAACTGGATGAGAAAGGTAGGGAACACCCGATTTGTTTCATCAGCAGGAAGTTAAGGGATCCTGAGACAAGGTGGGCAACAATAGAACGTGAATGTTTTGCTATTGTGTGGTCACTGAAGAGGTTTAGGCCATACTTGTATGGTTCTACCTTCATTATTCAGACTGACCACCAACCCTTGAGATGGCTGATGCAAACAAAAGGGGAAAACCCAAAGTTACTCAGATGGTCAATCTGCCTACAAGGATTTGATTTTTCCATTGAGCACAGAGCTGGAAGTCACCACCAAAATGCTGATGGTCTCTCTAGGATGTTTATAACCGACTATAGGTATGAGATCCATCGAGGAGTGGATTAAATCCTCCTATGCCTTAGTCTGCAGTGGGGGGGGGCAAGTGTTAGGGAGAATTCTCATTCTATGGCTAATTTCCCTTACCTAGTGAGTCCCTCAGCAGCTTTGCTGGATTTCTGGAGCTTTTCCCCCCACTCTTACCTGTGTTTTGCCATGTGTATTTCATCTGTTTTTGTGATTGTGGACTCTGGAGTACACCACTTCAGTAGCCCCACGCTTTTGTGTGTTACACATCACCTTCAGTGCAGTGACACAGGGTTGTCTTTTAGACTTCCCACCGACTCCATTTCTGGGGCTGACTCCTGTCCCCCAGAAAAGGGTGAAGTTGCCATTAATTTTACATAGGGCCTCATTACGACCCAGGCGGTAAGTTACCGCCTGGGCCGTGACTTTACCACCATGGTGTAAACTACGTTTACGCCATGGTGGTTGGCGGATTTACCGCCCCATTCCGACCTTGGCGGGGCGGTAAATCCCCATTTTTCCATTTACCCTTCCCCATTCCCATTTTGCCCCATAGGGCATAATGGGAGTGGGGAAGGCGTTAATTACGCCACCGTAAATTACGATGGCGTAATTAACTCCATGGTCCCTTAGCGCCATGGATTTTAACACCTGCTAAAAGCAGGTGTTAAAACCTCCATGGCGCTAAGGGACCTCGTACTCAGGCGGTAAGGGTCGGCGCTGTTTACGCCGCCGTAAAACCCTTACCGCCTGAGTTGTAATGAGGCCCATAGTCATTTAACCACAGATCCAGTACACCCCATTTTACATGGAGAATTGGAAAGGGTTAAATCTTAGCCCTTTTTTCTGTACCTCTTGGAGCATTGTTTCGCTCCCTTAACATTAAGACTTGGCTGGTGGCAGTGGTATCTACCCTAATTTTCCTACCGCGATTATATTACATAACGTGGTACTGTTTTAGTCTATTTTAGTAGCCGCGAACTTTAAACCCGCTAGCCCAAATACTTTTTATTTCGGCTCCGTTTGGGTTTAATCGCCATTTCTTTTTGTTAACATCCTTTTTGGGTCTTTCTTTGCGCAGCAAACCAGGTTTGCCTCCTTTGTTCACCGACCTCTGGCGGGCTTCTAACCAGAAGCCCTCCTTTGGCGTCTGAGTGTCTAGATGGGCTGAATGTAAGGGCGGGGTGTAGTCACCCCCTACACAGGGTCTCCTTGGAGACCCAAGTCGCACTTTGTGTTGATTGGCTCAGGTGGTTATCTGGGCTGGACAACCCCCCTGCTGAGTGATTGACAGCCTGGCTGTGTGAATGGGGGATTTTGGCATAAAAGGCGGGACTCTTGAGCTAGAAGGCAGAGTCGCCTCTGGAACTACAAGGAACCAAAGAGAAGTGTAGAAAAAGACAGCTGCTGCAACCCCGAGTACCGGTGAAGCCCTGCTGCAGTCCTGAGCTATCTACCCCTTCAACGACTAAGAGAAGATCCAGTCCATAGTCTTCTTCCCTTGAGCCTGGTAGGATCAACCAGCTCATCTTTTCTTCAGTCAGAGAATCCTCTCCTGGGTCGAAATCACTGCTGTGCTGTAGTGGTCCGGATAGCCATCAGAAGAGCCCTCTCCTGATTTAAAGGAGCGCACCTTTTATTCATTGTCTTTTTCGTTGATGCTGGTCTCATCCCTGGGTAGTGCAGATCACTCCAGACGTCCTCCTTCTTGTCCGCACAACTGAAGCTGCAGGAACCGTGAGTCTGCAGGAACTACCAGGAACAACTGCCGTGGCACCAGCTTTTCTCCAACGGAATAAGGTACTGTGTACATTTGGTCATTCTCTCTGTCTGACCGCCGGAATCTGGGTGAACCCTTTTCCTCCATGAAGATTTGTTATTTCTTCCCTCCCTCTTATAACTTTTCCTTTCATTTGACAATCTTTACGAACTCTTGGCATCTCGAATCTCAAACTGTTGAACGTGTGGTCCTCGGCAACTGAGCCTCTGCTCCATTGACACTGGCGCAGGCCTATTGACTTTAATCTGTATCTTTGAATAAGTCCTCGAGTCTACTTGCCTTGAAAAAGTATTGCCCATGATTTTTATTCACTTTTCCCTTGTTTGAAATTCTTAAGTACAAAGCGTGTTTTAACTTTGTGAGCATTCCTATCCGCGGGTACGCGTTAGTATCGCAACACCGGTCTTTCAAATCCTAATGTACTTACCTCCAATTTGCTGGAACAAGTGGGATTGGTTGTGTAGTGTATTGTACGTGTGGTTTTGAATTTATAAAAGTGGTGTGTTTATAACAGATGGTTTAAAAATAAATGTACTTATATTTGTTTACCTGAAACCTTGAGTCAGTGTTTGCTTGAGTCACAGTAATTGTGGTCCTTTGTGTAATCTCTACTACTGCACATTTACTCTTGAGATAGGTATGGCTGCTCCGCTACTGCTACCACTTTAACAGTGTAGTACAGGTTTGTACCAAAGGTGAACTTGCATTACCACTTGTAGTCTTAATTGTGTGTAGTTGTCCCTAAGGGCACTGCGCAGGATTCTGCCTAACAATGAACTTCTTTGAACTTGGGGAAGGGAACCTCTGTGTTTGATTGTTTGATGAAGGGGAGCTAATTACAAGCCAAAGTGCTAGTAGGAGCTCTGAACTTTACATTGAACACTATTCCTGTTTGATGCTGATATCCCTACATGTTGTATGCAGTTATTTGTGAAGCCAAGTATAGGTTTTGGACACAGACAGAAGTTTTACTTTGGACTTCCTGTAGACTATCCTTAGTTTTCTTTAGGTAGGGAAATCCCACCTCAGCATAAGGCAAGTTAGGCATCATTCCACCCTACATTTAAAGTTAAATAAAACTTTGTTGAGAACATTTGAACCTGTTGTCTGTCTGACTCATGTTGCTTTCACAAATGGTGTCAGGGGTGGGAGACTCTGAATTGGTAAACATTGTGGAGCCCTTATGTTGCTGTAATCCAAAAGCTCTCAGGGAAAAAAATGATTGTGAGAGTTCAGGCTCAGGCTAAAGTGTCAATAATCAAGAAGATAATTGCCACACATTTGCAGGTCCCGATTAAGTGTCAAGACTTTGTATAGCTCACAGACCCTTTGTGACATTCTTCCCTTGGCCACCTATTATTTGAAACATTGGGATCAAATTGTTTTAAACATCAGAAAACCACAAGTGTTTTCTCGACCCGGGGCATTAGGTTCTTTTAACCATGGAAAGGGACTCTCCCCTGCCATTCCACCTCATCCTTCTACAGAATTAGTCCAAGGGAAAGAGGGAAAAGGTAATATGAGTTCAATCAGCCCAACCAAAATGGATTCAGGCCCTGAAACCAAAAGGGACTCTGAATATTTGTCTATGTCCGATTCTGAAGAAAGTTCAAGTGAAACCATATAACCTCTAGACAGCAAGTCATCCATAGATGAGGTGTTAGCTCAGCTGGCTGTGCATCAAATACAAGTGAAAGACAAATTTCAAATTGGACTGGAACGTCTGACTGCCGCTGAAGAAAAAAAGAAGGGGATGATTTAGTACATTTTTCCTTGAACTTTGAAAGGTCAGTAACCCAGTTCCGATGGGGGGATGAGTTAAAACTATGCTATCTAGGACCTTTATTAAAAGGAGAATTGCAAATGTCTTACCAGTTACTAAACCTCCCAGGAACAGCCACCTTTGCTGAAATCAAAGAAGGTCTCTTACAAAGAGTGGGACAAACCAATCATTTCTATTGTCAGAAGTTAAGAAGCATTAAACTAAACTCCGGGGAAATACCAGTGGAATTGGGAGAGCGAGTTAAGAATACGATGTCCTTAGGGGTAGGAAAGAAAAGCTTACGGAAGTATTGGAAGCCGTAATCATAGAACAATTTATCAACTCCTTACCTCCCTCCTACGGGCCGCCTTACAACTGAACAAGCCCACACTCTCTTTAGCTATTGAAACCGCCCAAAATGTCACTGATGCCAACAAACAAATTAATTTACTATACTCATTAGAAGGGTGGAAAGAAAATAGAGGACCTCCCCACCCCAAATTTCCACAAAGAGAAAAAGCGAAATCCCAAAGCCAAAGAGGAAGTGAGGAGAGAATACAGTAGATCAATACAACCCATGAGCCCAATCTGTTTTACCTGCAATGAGCCAGGATATCTAGCTCGGAATTGTTCCCAAAATAAAAGGGAGGAACCCATGGAGATTGCATGTATGGTAGGAGAAGAATGGGAGGATCCATGTTTTTATGGAAACATTGAAACCCAGAGCAATTTCTTTTGTGAGACATCATCTAAGTTCAGTCACACATCAGTTCTTGTGAATGGGATCCTGGTACAGGCCTTAGTAGATTCTGGAAGTAAACAGGTGGCTGTGTGAGCTAATCTAGTAACACCTGAGCAATTAAATGGTGCTCCTTTGATGAGAATTACTTGTGTCAATCGAGATCAAGAGATATACCCCAAAGTTGCTATACCCATACATGTGCAAGGCAAAACTACAATTTTTCCTTCAGCTGTCTTTCGGGATCTACCAGAAGAAACGATCATTGGGACTGACTTTCCCAGATTTCCATCCTTACTACATGAAGTCAGCCCAAGCCGTTCACAGTTTTTACCTTGCAAAAAATTGGCATGAAGAACCCTTTATAGCCACCACTTCTGTGTGGGATTGGTCCTCAATCCAGAGAGATTCCCAGCAAACCCCCACCCTGAGAAAATAAACTATTACCATATTTCCGTTATGCGAGAGGCCCTATTCTTAAGGGAAGGGTATGTGAGGCACCTGAAGGCATCCACACTTATTTTTCCCAGGGATACTCTTCTCAGGCGGCCAGGGAAAGGCCATGGTTTTGGATCCTGACCCTGGGGTTGGAAATATGAGAGAGGATCACCTGAGTTGAGGAGATTTGGGGAGAGGATATCCTTAAGTGAGACATGGTATCCCCCATTTCCCAACATGAACCCTCCATCCCCCAAGCCTTCATGGCCTTTTGTCAACCCTTTTCTTGGGATCCCCTAAAATATGACCTAAATGGCATCAATACGGTACTTGAACAAAGAAGAGGATAACTAGAATAACATATCTTCATTTTGAGAAACAAAAAGCAACGATCAACCCCAGCCAAGTACTGGGACGAGGAGGAGAACAACAGGTGTAAAGCAAAGCTACCGCTTTGTTGGTGAGAGGTCTAGTTCATTTTGTAATACAAATGGAGGTGGGAGCTTTAAAAATGGGAAACCTGAAACAAATGGAAGCCAAGGCAGAGGGAGAGGCAGAAGCCAAGGCAGCTATGGGAGCACAGCCAGCTGTATGCGGAGAGATCTCTCTGGTGTGGCAGCATAGCAGGAGGAGTGCTTGAGACCCGTGATGCAGTGCAGAGCATATACAGCGGGAAGCAAAGGCATACGTAGCGGGAGGCCAACGTCAAGCTGTGAGAAGGGGGCCTGGCAGACCGAGTGAAACAGTTGTGAGTATCCTGCTTCGCAAGAAATTTTTGCTGGGTATGCCCGAGCCACAAGAAGACCGCTGGACATGCACTTTTTGCCTCTGCTTTCCCCTCCCATCGCCAGAGGAAGCAAACCCCCAGCTTATCCTTCATTCCACATACTGGTAATCAGGGCCTCCCAACCTAAATTGTCGAGGGGGATGCAAGAAGTTTCAGGTTACTGTTGCTTTCCACAACTACTAGATCTTTTGACATACTTGGACATGATGACACACTCTCCTTGTTAACAGGGGGACATATGCCAATACAGATCTTAATTTGTTGGCCCTCCGACCCTCGTAATAGAACACTGCCAGCACTTGTGTCCAGTACAAGGGTCTGATCTGCAGATAGAGCAAAGGACAACTGTTTTTTAAACTGTAGAGTCACTATGCAGTCTGAACTTGCCCCTGATGCTGGGAACATTTCATCTATCCATTTTGTTTCCCTCGAGATGCACGCTGTGTTTTTTCCATCTAGTCACTCAGGTCCCACCATGGAACACTGAAGACCATGCGCTCTCCACACATTCTAAGGATGAATGCCGGATGAATGCCGATGGCTCAAAGGACATCGTCCAGCAGTCACTATCAGCAAAACAAAGTGATGTGTTTTGGGGCTACTCAATTGAATGCACTACCTGAACATATGCATGGGGCAAGCTCAAAAGTGAGCTCAAGGCAAGGGGGAAAAGGGGCAAAATACAACAAGCAACAACTAGCTGCAAATGTATCAGTATTAGCCAACTTCCAATACAATCCCTTTGCTAACTTTGCTAACTGCTACAATGTTGTACTAGCCAATTAAGTGGTGGCAAACAGATGGGAGTTACTGCAGACCTGCTGCCTGTCTCACTAGCTTTCTCACTAACATCTCAGTGGCCAAACTGATCTTCAGTCTACAGTGAGTCTCACCTGCTCCAGTAGTGGGCAATCACGGCGCTCACCAAGAAGTTGACCCGCTAGGTAATGTTTCTTCACAGGGGCACTGTAATCGGTGCCACACACTCGCTCGACACCTGCCGCTCGCCTCCTTCCCAGCCGGCCCACCCGCACTGGGCACTAGTCTCAGGCAATGACCAAAGTAGCTGTCTGGGCCGCCTTCATGCTCACAGCTCGCTGTGACTAGGCTATAGCAAAGCACCCTGTGGTGTCAAGTCGCACTATGCAAAGTTCAATGGGGGAGAGCAAAGAATGGCTGCTTTCAACATCACTGGGCAATAGCAGTAGCGATTAGGCTTTGGAATGTATCCTTCTCCATAGCTATCATAGTGCAGGTGTCTATTACTCCCATGATCTGTCGCCATTGACTACGATGGCTAGGGCTGGCTGGAGTTGAAGTTCAAATCATCTACATAACGAAAGGTTGCAGACCACTGTCTTAGTAGGTTGTTCACTATGTAGTAAGTACATAGGAGCTGCCACATTGTCTGTTCCAGAGGCATTTTCCTGTGCGGGTGTTACTTTGCACGGAGCTGCAGACTAAAGTTTCATTGTTCAATATGCCAGGTTGCTTGCCAACATGCACGGGCAGCAGTGTTGGTTTATCTTCTTCCTTATGCTTCTGTGCCATAACCAATGCAACCGAGGTGCTTCGGAAAAGTGAATTGTTGCATGCTATCGCACTGCTGAGATCTGGAACCAGAATAAGTGTTTATGCTCCCACTTTGTGTAGAGACCGCTGTATGCTGGATAGTGCCACAAGAGTGGGAGAGTACTGGCTTTTCCCTGACCTGAAGCTGTCCCCAGGATCACTCAGCCTGCCCAGCAATACTCAGGGATCAGAGAGGAACTGGTCCACAGAGTAGGTCCCAACTGTCCCAAGATTGGTAGAATGATGCAGAGAGCATAGGAATATGCAAACCTGCAATACAAAAGTAACATTACGGTGTCATACATTTCATATGCTTATCTTTGGTTCTGGAAAAGACTGATCTGTTCATTGCAGCAGCGACAGATAAGAAGAGGTCATGTTGTGAGGAGGAGGGTATTTATGTTGTTTAGTTTTCTTCAATGCTACATTTTGGAAAGGGTAATACTAGGAGACTGTGATGAGATGGATGAGTGGATAATAATTCACACAGGCAACAAATACTTGGCAACTTTCGGTAACTCTAAAACTATTTTTGTACTTCAGGTATAGGTCAATGCTGAGTACTAAGAGTAGTAAGACAAATGCCCACAGACTACAGGCAGGGGCATTCTAGGTATTATTAGAAGGCAGCTGTCCATAACTTTTGCATGACTGTCCTGTTAACTGAGGCCGGCATGCTTGGTGCTTCTGAGTGGATTTGGGTGGATAAGGGATACAGGTTTGTGTATGTGTGCATGGGCTGCCTCCCTGTGCATGACTATAAATATGTCAGAATGAGCGTGTATGTATTTGCTTTGGCCTATGTGCATTTGTAAGAGCTTTTAGGTTTCCCCATTTAAGCTTTAAGTGGGTGCTCCAGTCCTGGTTTTTCCTTTGCATCCTGAGACTTGTAGTCCTAATTTTAAAATAGGAAAAGTACTTTTTCCAGAATCCAAAGACTGAAACAAGGAATTGATCACCTACCCTGCATGGATTAGGGACATTTGAGATTGCCGCCTTTGTGCGGCTGTGTCTTGCTATACGTTTTTGCCTCTCTGTTTTCTTGTCTCTTCCTCTCTTTGCACCTACCTAACCTATTGCAATTTCAAGGCAGTTGAAAGTCAGTGTTTTTAGTGGAACATAGCCTATCCAAGTGTATGGAATGGTACACAGATTTTGATAAACTCGAATTGAGTACAGGGCGAGTGACACCCACCAAATCTAGGTGCTTTGAGTGGTATGTTTGCCTGAGGATCTCTTTATGTGTGTCTGTGTGTGATAATAACAGTGTGTGTTTCCTGCTTTTCATTTGTCCATCTGTTATGTTATGTTATGTTATGTTACTTTGTATTTATATAGCGCCTCATGTATCATTGGTATGATCTCAAAGCACTGGTAGGTTGAACGCCCTCGGGAACCGAAGTTCGAGTCAGTAGAGAGAGAGAGAGAGAGTCATAAGGTGCGTGGGTGCACCGGATATGTGTGAAGCTGGAGAGGTATTTGCGTGATAGCTGCTTATTAGCTGTAGGTGTGATGGTTTGGGAGGTCAGGAATATGTGTTCATTCTGGTGGGTTGATACCCAGAGTGATTTCTGGCTGTGTTAGGCCTGAGGAGACGCTTAGGCCGGTGGTGTGTGCTCAGCTGGGTGAGTTTGTTAGGATGATGGGCAGTATGTGGCGGGTGTTAGTATGAGAACAGCTATACTGAATGTGTCATAGTATAACTGTATTCTAGTTGAGTGGTGGTGTATAGGAGAGAGTAAGCGTGGTGGTGTGATATGGTGGGTTTCGGTGAGGCTGTGTCCCATGTGTTTTACTCACTTCATCAGTTCCATTTGCTGCATCCGTTCTATCCATGCCATCTGTTTCATCCACGCCATCCGTTCTATCCATTCCATCGGTTTCATCCACTCCATCGGTTTCATCCACTCCATCGGTTTCATCCATTCCATTGGTTCCATCCACTCTGTCGGTTCCATCCACTCCATCGGTTCTATCCACTTCATCGGTTCCAAGTACTCTATCCATTCCAAGCACTCCCACTGTTCCATGCACTCCCTTCCTCCTATCCATTCCATGCACTTCTTCTGATTCCATGTACTTCATCCATACCATGCAGTCCAACCGGTCCAACCATTCCTTCCTCGGTTCCATGCACTCTTTTCGTTCTATCCGTTCCATGCACTCCATGTGTTTTATACTTCATCCATACCCTGCACTTCAACCGTTCATGCACTCCAACCGATCCATCCATTCCATCTGTTCCATCCACTCTATTCTTTCCATCCATTCCATCCATCCCATCCACTCTATTTGTTCCATCCATTTCATCCGTCCCATCCACTCTGTCAGTTCAGTCCACTCTATCCGTTGCATCCACTCTATCCGTTCCATCATTCCATTGGTTCTATCTACTTTATTAGTTGCATGCATTCTATCTGTTCCATGCACTCCCTGTTTCATGCACTGCCTATGTTCCCGGCACTCGCTCCGTTCTCTGCACTCATCCTTTCTATCCGTTCCATGCACTCCATCCGATATATGTACTTCATCCGTACCATGCACTCGAACCGTTCCATTCACTCCATCCGTTCCATCCACTCCATCCGTTGCAAGGAAGCCCTGCTGTGATTTTTTCTGCTGGTGTCCAATAGATAATGCTGTGAATTTGCTCCCAGATGTCCAATTCCATGACTCCCATTTTATCACATTGGGACCTTGTAGCATACAGACGTATTCTTATGGACAACGTTTAGTTGTACACTATGGAATCCCCCAAACTGGAACACATCTCTGTAACAACTTTCTACCTTTATAATCACTACTGCCATGTCTTGTACTCGTGTGTGAACTGAAGGGGCAGCCCATAACGGCAGAACCTGAGGCTGAAATGAGCAGTGTATCACATTGGTGGTAACCGCCTAGCAAAGTTAAAACATACTATAAATTCGGTATGTGATTAGTTGTATTTGAATAAGTGGTGTTGTCAGAGATACACCATTAATTCAAAGTCATGATGTATTCTAAAACCTCTAGGGGTTAAACAAAACCAGTGAATTGTTTTGTGAAGGTATAGTCTATATAATTGGGAAAGACAATTCTTATCTTTAGTGGTGCAATTTTTAATCCACACGGTTTCCTATGTCAAGACATCTGCATATTAATTACGGTGTCTCAAAAGGAAGAACTGAGAGTAACACATAAGGAAAAAGAAAACTGTAAACAATAGTTGAGCATAAGTCTCAGATCTGTGCCACAGTTGGAGAAATCAAAATACAATGTACAATGTACAGGTAGAAGAGCAAAAGTGATTCAATTGTAGTACTCAGATCCGAATCAATGTCTGCTACACATCTCTTGGGTGTACAAGCTTTTTGCATACATTAACAGAGGCATTGAAGGTTAGAAATTCATTTCCATCAAATTTTAGAAGGGGTGTCCCATATGAAGCTGTAACAAGAGTGGAGTAGAGCAGACTGGTGAATGTTAGTAAATAGTGTGTCTTGTACTCGTTCCGGTGTTGCACACTGACAGCCAGGATCAGTCGCTGCGTACTTTCATTGCCAGAAAACATGGTGCCTCAGGGCATCCATTATCAAAATACCTTAACCCAAGAGCACAACTTGCAAAACATTGCCATACAAATTGCCCACCAGGCCAGCCACAATCTTAGCATCTATGCTACCATAATATTCTCAAAGTAACTTGCACCCAGCAATTAAAAAAACCACAAACAGAACCCTAAACAATGTACATATCAGTCCAGGCCTACAATTCCTAGCACCAGAGGCACACAACGGTCTGCTTAGGACACATGCGTATGTGTATAGTGTACACGGAAATTAGCTCGCACGCTTCTCTGGGAGATTGCCTGCAACCAGTGCCACACAGCCCTACAGACAAGGAGTGTACCAGTCGGGTTTACTCCCCTAAAATTGGAAATACGCCCAAAAATACCATCTTGCTCCCAACAACAAGATTGAAAACACATACAAGAGTCCACTGCTCTAATTCACCCAAAAAGCTCCATGGATAAGATTGGAACAGTTGTACACTTGGGACCACATCTACGCATAAATCAGGTCAAAAACAGAGTTAAAATATGTTTACACTTCAATAAAATACCCCCACTGGGAATAAGACGCACTTTTATGCTCACAAAAAAACAAAAAAAACAAGCCGAACTTAACCCAGCTACAATTTTCAGATCCACCAGAAGACCACACAACTAGCAGCTATCCAATCCTCCCTCATGCCCAACATGCAACAAAAAGTGCATCCACACTGTAGGTGATCAGAATCCACCAAAACCGATTTAACTTGAGGGCTGCCTCTCCAGACTAAACCCATGCAGTTATCCACTGAATAAAAGGCACGTTGTCAACAAACAGCCCAAAACGACCACTAACCTGTTTGGGCAACAGCATTTGTTAGTACCAATTATCAGCCGTGAATCAAGTAGCAGCATCAAATAAGCTGAACATAGAATGTTGCAAGCTACTAGCACATCAGTCATTTGCCATCCTCAATTCAGCACATTCACACATTCATTACTGGCCAAGAGACCATCATTAACTCGCTAATGGTGAGCGCATGGCAGCTTTGGATACATGAACATTGACAATCTACAGTCTGCTATCTCCCGAGAGCATAAAATAACAGATTCTCAAATATGTAAGTTCAACATCCAAAAGTATTGGGTTTGCGAATAGAGACATGTAAAAGAGTGCCAGATAACGTGCACATAATTTAATAACAGAATGGTCAAGTAAAAGTTGCATCATGAGCACATGCATTGAAAACCAGCTATTCCGATTTACAAGCTCATTTGGGTCAGAAATGCATTAAGCCACTGCTCGAGATGCAGATCGAGGCAGATTCACAATTAGCGTATAAACTACCTAGCTTAAAAGTAAAGTAAACCACTATTTGGCCATGCTCTCTACAGCACAGAGCAATGAATGCAGCTAAATTCATTGAGCACAAAATAGCTCAAAAGCTGCTGGGTGGAAATTAATAGGCCGGTCATGAAACCAAGAACTCGCTTCAAGAGCAAAACGGCGCACAGAGAAAGGCAAACTAAAGCACCCTTATGACGCACCAAAGAGATAAAGATGCAAAGTAGTGATTTTTATACTTTAGGTAGGGTGACCAGACAGCCCCGGGAAATCACCCTCCATCCTAGGGTCCCGGGAGTTGTATGGTTGGGCGGCTATGGTAATTAAAAGTGTATTCTTTTTTTCACAACACCTTCAGAATGTTGGCGCTGGAGGATTGGCTCGAACCCACAACCTTTCAGGTGCAAGTCACAACACTTACCGACAGTGCCACAGAGACAGGCTTGGAAAAGGTTGTACAGCAAGCCATGTAATATCAGTTATAGCAAATGCTTGTTTTGCATTAAGATGCCAAGATTCACAGACAAAACTGCACAAATGAGATCATATACAGTTTATAAAAAGAAGTGCTGGAAATATGATTGGGTGGTGGTTGTGGGGGCATGTTGGGGAGGGGCGGTAATTGGTGGGCTGTGATGAGGTAGTCCCTCTTTTATGTTGTTGGTCGTCCCGTTTTTTCATTTTGGAAATCTGGTCACCCTAACTTTAGGTGCTCGCATGTGTGCATCATGAATTGAAACCTGTGGCGTGTCCTCATGCAGCTATCGGTACGATAATAAGAGTTCATTCTGATAATAGGAGTGGTAAAATAAAAAAAGAGAAGACTTACATTGGTAATATTAAGGGATGCTAAAGGAGGTGGTGTTTCTGTGCGGTCGGTGAGTACTTATATATCTGAGACATAGGGCCTCATTAAAAGAAGTGCGGAATGGGTTTAACGGCGCCAGTAATGGTGCCGGTGCAGTTAAACCCACTCCGCACTATTACGAGGTCCCCTTGTGGGACACGCTCTGGACGTCTGGTTTTTCCAGACGTCCATAGCGGGTCCCGCGAGGGACCAGGGAGCTAACAATGGGCCTGTTCATAATGGGCCCGTTGTTAGCTCCCTCCCCATTCCCATTGATCCCTATGAGGGCTCGAATGGGAATGGGGAAGGACCAGGCGCGGGTTCCCTGAAAGAGGAAATACCGGGCCCTTCATACTCGGAATGGCCCGGTATTTCCCCATTCAGGGAACCCGGACCCGATTTTGGAGGCAGCCATGCCCTTATTAAGGGCATGGCTACCTCCAAAGTCGTAATGAGGCCCATACTGTAGATTGAGAAGCAAGATTTCTGCTTGATTGGCTTTGCCACTGGAGGAAAGACATTTAAGCGCCAGCATCTTGTAATGTTGTATTAAATCCTTAACTTTATTTCTTGTAATCATGACTGATTATGAGAAATAAAATGACCCAGTGTATTTAAAATGCACCATTTTACATATATTTTCCTAAAAATATGTTGGAACATAGCAACTACACAGAAATCTGCCAAACTATCTTTAAACCCATCGAGCTGTGACCAACATTACTTATCAAGTTCGCTTTAAAATGTGAAGCCGGGTTAGGGCATAAAGTGCTATAAAATTAAGCATTTAGGACAACAGAATGAAAGTGGTGATAAAGAGCAAGGTTTTTTAATTAAGCCAGTACAGTGTAAACTATATAACAGTCGTAGTATTACTGTTAAATGGGTTCTGGCAAAATGCATTATGCCCTAAACATGACTCTCAGAAAAGCACCCATTTTAAATGTAATAAAAAAGTACATGTTTATTAAGAAAATGTAGCATTTTGCTCTGACACGGAAAATGTTTTTGAAAAGCCAGTCTGAAACCACTCCGGAATTCCCAGCCCTCTCCCTCTCCTTGCTTCCTCTCCCCTCCTCCACATTAGTGTTTGGTCTAAGCTCAAGGCAGGTGTGAAATTCCCCAAGGCAGGGCCCCTTCTACATGACAATAGCCTTGAAGCTAAAGCCTTTGTTGAAATGCGATCCCCAGTGCGAGCCCAACCCAACCCAATGTTCATTGAGAGACAAATACTTTAAAAGAATCCTTGCATTTAGGGTGATACAGTTTGTCAGGAGTATAGTGGTTAGTTTAACATAGAAGTATTTAAAGTGCACAGTTCTTTAGAGTAATTAAAACATGTTATGGTTTCTTATTTAAAACATATTGTGCCTAGTTTAACATGAATGCACGGAAAATGCTAAGTTTTAAAAACGTAATCTTTCATGATGCCACACGTTTATCTATTTTGAATATTGGCCAGTGTCTGCACTCTTCACAACACAAGAATCCAGCCTGCCTCATCACTGACAAGTCTTTTTCCAAGCCCGCAGATACGCAGAGTGAAGCCAGTGGCTCTCATCTAATCTGCTTCGCCGTCATTCGCGCGTTTACAGGTCGTATTTGCTGAGCCTATTTTTTCCCGCGTTTGAGCGATTTCTTTGCTCATCCTATTTTTTTTCTTCTGGCCTGAAAGGTACACTGCATGAATCCATGACTATTATTTGGGTGGGGGCCCCCACTGTTATAAGCAGGCTTTCTACCTGCTGGACACACTATTGTTTTCCAAATGGGCATCTTACACTCAGTAAAAAAACGTAATTTCCAAACTCAATCATGCTGCTTAAACTTGCATTCGCTAGTTTTCTTTGAAATGTGTTTCTTTTTTTATCTGACCACCAAACAAATACCCTGTAATTGTTGTGCCTCTTCCTTTGTGTTTTTTTTATAACAGGTTATATTTATAAAGATGTTAAATGGTTGTCAAACTGCTTAATCACAAATAAATGTTTCTGTTGTGCTGACAGCAGTTGTTAGGAAATTAAACACTGGGATCATGGGTGCCAGCTTTGGATTTTCACTACAGGTGCAGAAATACCCCCACCTGTGCCCTGCATAAATATATATATAAAAACCAAAGCTAACACCCATGATCCCAGTCTTTAATTATATATATATATATATATAAATATATATATATATATATATATATATATATATATATATATATATATATATTATAAGCAAGCAACCAGCTCAACCCATCCCAGGGCCAAACACATTTTGGCTCATGCCCCCCACCCCCCCCCGCTCATGCCCCGTGTCTCCCTGCTGTTGCCCCCACCCACGCTCATGCCCCGTGTCTCTCTCCTGTTGCCCCCCACCCCCGCTCATGCCCCGTGTCTCTCTCCTGTTGCCCCCCTCCCCCGCTAATGCCCCGCGTCTCCCTCGTGTTCCCCCCACTCCCCGCTCATGCCCCGTGTCTCCCTGCTGTTTCCCCCCACCTCCTCTCATGCCCCGTGTCTCTCTTCTGTTACCCCCCACCCCCGGTCATGCCCCGTGTCTCTCTGCTGTTGCCCCCCACCCTCCGCTCATGCCCCGTGTCTCTCTCCTGTTACCCCCACCCCCCTCTCATGCCCCGTGTCTCCCTCGTGTTCCGCCAACCCCCCGCTCATGCCCCAGGTCTCCCTGCTGTTGCCCCCCACCCCCCGCTCATGCCCCGTTTCTCTCTCATGTTGCCCCCAACCCCCGCTCATGCCCGTGTCTCTCTCCTGTTACCCCCACCCCACTCTCATGCCCCGTGTCTCTCTCCTGTTGCCCCCCACCCCGGTCATGCCCTGTGTCTCCCTGCTGTTGCCCCCACCCCCTGCTCATGCCCCAAGTCTCTCTCCTGTTACCCTCACCCCCGCTCATGCCCCGTGTCTCCCTCGTGTTACCCCACCCCCCGCTCATGCCCCGTGTCTCCCTCGTGTTACCCCACCCCCCGCTCATGCCCCGTGTCTCCCTGCTGTTGACCCCCACCCTCCACTCATGCCCTGTGCCTTTCTCATGTTGCCCCCCACCCCCTGCTCATGCCCTGTGTCTCTCTCCTGTTGCCCCCCACCCCCCGGTCATGCCCCGTGTCTCCCTGCTGTTGCCCCCCACCCCCTGCTCATGCCCCATGTCTCTCTTTTGTTACCCCCACCCCCGCTCATGCCCCATGTCTCTCTCCTGTTACCCCCACTCCCCTCTCATGCCCCGTGTCTCTCTCCTGTTATGCCCCACCCCCCGCTCATGCCCCGTGTCTCCCTGCTGTTGCCCCCGACCCCCGCTCATGCCCTGTGTCTCTCTCCTGTTAACCCCCACCCCCCACTCATGCCCCATGTCTCCCTCGTGTTCCCCCCACCCCCCGCTCATGCCCCGTGTCTCCCTGCTGTTGCCCCCCACCTTCCGCTCATGCCCCGTGTCTCCCTGCTGTTGCCCCCCACCACCCGCTCATGCCCCGAATCTCCCTGCTGTTTCCCCCCACCCCCTCTCATGCCCTGTGTCTCTCTCCTGTTACCCCCCAACCCCCTCTTATGCCCCGTGTCTCTCTCCTGTTGCCCCCCACCCCCGGTCATGCCCTGTGTCTCTCTCCTGTTGCCCCCCACCCCCCTCTCATGCCCCGTGTCTCCCTCGTGTTCCCCCACCCCCCGCTCATGCCCCGGGTCTCCCTGCTGTTGCCCCCCACCCCCTGCTCATGCCCCGTGTCTCTCTCATGTTGCCCCCCACCCCCTGCTCATGCCCCGTGTCTCCCTCGTGTTCCCCCACCCCCGCTCATGCCCCGTGTCTCCCTGCTGTTGCCCCCCACCCCCGCTCATGCCCCGTGTCTCTCTCATGTTGCCCCCCACCCGCTCATGCCGTGTCTCTCTCCTGTTGCCCCCCACCCCCCAGTCATGCCCCGTGTCTCCCTGCAGTTGCCCCCCACCCCCCACTCAGGCCCGTGTCTCTCTCCTGTTAACCCCCACCCCCTGCTCATGCCCCGTGTCTCCCTGCTGTTGTCCCCCACCCCCCGGTCATGCCCCGTGTCTCCCTGCTGTTGCCCCCCACCCCCTGCTCATGCCCCGTTTCTCTCGCCTGTTACCCCTCCACCCCCCTCTCATGCCCTGTGTCTCTCTCCTGTTATCCCCCACCCCCCTCTCATGCCCGTGTCTCTCTCCTGTGGCCCCCCACCCCCGGGTCATGCCCCGTGTCTCCCTGCTGTTGCCCCCCACACCCTGCTCATGCCCCGTGTCTCTACTGTGCCCCCCACGCCCCGCTCATGCCTCGTGTCAATCCTGTTACCCCCCACCCCCGCTCATGCCCCGTGTCTCCCTGCTGTTGCCCCTCACAACCTGCTCATGCCCTGTGTCTCGCTCATGTTCCCCCACCCCCCGCTCATGTCCCGTGTCTCCCTGCTGTTGCCCCAGACCCCCGCTCATGCCACGTGTCTCTCTCCTGTTACCCCCACCCCCCTCTCTTGCCCCGTGTCTCTCTCCTGTTGCCCCCCACCCCCAGGTCAAGCCCTGTGTCTCTCTCCTGTTGCCCCCGACCCCCCAGCCATGCCCCGTGTCTCTCTGTTGCCCCCCACCCCCCGGTCATGCCCCGTGTCTCCCTGCTTTTGCCCCCCACCCCCCGCTCATGTCCCGTGTCTCTCTTCTGTTACCCCCCACCCCCCTCTCATGCCTCGTGTCTCCCTCGTTTTCCCCCCGCTCATAACCCGTGTCTCCCTGCTGTTGCCTCCCACCCCCCGCTCATGCCCTGTGTCTGTCTCCTTTTACCCCCCCACCCCCCTCTCATGCCCCGTGTCTCTCTCCTGTTGCCCCGACCCCCCGGTCATGCCTCATGTCTCCCACCTGTTGCCCCCCACCCACCGCTCATGCCCCGTGTCTCTCTCCTGTTAGCCCCCACCCCCTGCTCATGCCCCGTGTCTCTCTGCTGTTGCCCCCCACCCCCCGCTCATGCCCCGTGTCTCCCTGCTGTTGCCCCCCACCCCCCGCTCATGCCCCGTTTCTCTCTCCTGTTACCCCTCCACCCCCTCTCATGCCCTGTGTCTCTCTCCTGTTACCCCCCACCCCCCTCTCATGCCCCGTGTCTCTCTCCTGTGGCCCCCCACCCCCGGGTCATGCCCCATGTCTCCCTGCTGTTGCCCCCCACACCCCGCTCATGCCCCGTGTCTCTCCTGTTACCCCCCCACCCCCGCTCATGCCCTGTGTCTCCCTGCTGTTGCCCCTCACAACCCGCTCATGCCCCGTGTCTCTCTCCTGTTACCCCCACACCCCTGCTCATGCCCCGTGTCTCCCTCATGTTCCCCCACCCCGCGCTCATGCCCCGTGTCTCCCTGCTGTTGCCCCAGACCCCCGCTCATGCCACGTGTCTCTCTCCTGTTACCCCCCACCCCCCTCTCATGCCCCGTGTCTCTCTCCTATTGCCCCCCACCCCCAGGTCAAGCCCTGTGTCTCTCTCCTGTTGCCCCCGACCTCCCAGCCATGCCCTGTGTCTCTCTGTTGCCCCCACCCCCCGGTCATGCCCCGTGTCTCCCTGCTTTTGCCCCCCACTCCCTGCTCATGTCCCGTGTCTCTCTTCTGTTACCCCCCACCCCCCTCTCATGCCCCGTGTCTCCCTCGTTTTCCCCACACTCATATCCCGTGTCTCCCTGCTGTTGCCTCCCACCCCCCTCTTATGCCCCGTGTCTCTCTCCTGTTGCCCCGACCCCCCGGTCATGCCCCGTGTCTCCCACCTGTTGCCCCCCACCCCCCGCTCATGGCCCGTGTCTCTCTCCTGTTACCCCCCACCCCCCTCTCATGCCCCGTGTCTCTCTCCTGTTACCCCTCACCCCCCTCTCATGCCCTGTGTCTCTCTCCTGTTGCCCCCCACCCCCGGTCATGCCCCGTGTCTCCCTTATGTTGCCCCCCACGCCCCAGTCATGCCCTGTGTCTCCCTGCTGTTGCCCCCCACCCTCTGCTCATGCCCCGTGTCTCTCTCCTGTTACTCCCCACCCCCCTCTCATGCCCCGTGTCTCTCTCCTGTTGCCCCCACCCCCCGGTCATGCCCCGTGTCTCCCTCTTGTTCCCCCCACCCCCGCTCATGCCCCGTGTCTCCCTGCTGTTGCCCCCCACCCTCCGCTCATGCCACATGTCTCCCTGCTGTTGCCCCCCACCCTCTGCTCATGCCCCGTGTCTCTCTCCTGTTAACCCCCACCCCCGCTCATGCCCGTGTCTCCCTCTTGTTCCCCCCACCCCCCGCTCATGCCCCGTGTCTCCCTGCTGTTGCCCCCACCCCCACTCATGCCCCGTGTCTCCCTGCTGTTGCCCGCAACCCTCCGCTCATGCCCCGTGTCTCCCTGCTGTTGCCCCCCACCACCCGCTCATGCCCCGAATCTCCCTGCTGTTTCCCCCCACCCCCTCTCATGCCCTGTGTCTCTCTCCTGTTACCCCCCAACCCCCTCTCATGCCCCGTGTCTCTCTCCTGTTGCCCCCCACCCCCGGTCATGCCCTGTGTCTCTCTCCTGTTACCCCCCACCCCCCTCTCATGCCCCGTGTCTCCCTCATGTTCCCCCACCCCCCGCTCATGCCCCAGGTCTCCCTGCTGTTGCCCCCCACCCCCTGCTCATGCCCCGTGTCTCTCTCATGTTGCCCCCCACCCCCCGCTCATGCCCCGTGTCTCCCTCGTGTTCCCCCACCCCCGCTCATGCCCCGTGTCTCCCTGCTGTTGCCCCCCACCCCCGCTCATGCCCTGTGTCTCTCTCATGTTGCCCCCCACCCGCTCATGCCGTGTCTCTCTCCTGTTGCCCCCCACCCCCCAGTCATGCCCCGTGTCTCCCTGCAGTTGCCCCCCACCCCCCACTCAGGCCCGTGTCTCTCTCCTGTTAACCCCCACCCCCTGCTCATGCTCCGTGTCTCCCTGCTGTTGTCCCCCACCCCCCGGTCATGCCCCGTGTCTCTCTGCTGTTGCCCCCCCACCCCCTGCTCATGCCCCGTTTCTCTCTCCTGTTACCCCTCCACCCCCCTCTCATGCCCTGTGTCTCTCTCCTGTTACCCCCCACCCCCCTCTCATGCCCGTGTCTCTCTCCTGTGGCCCCCACCCCCGGGTCATGCCCCGTGTCTCCCTGCTGTTGCCCCCCACACCCTGCTCATGCCCCGTGTCTCTACTGTGCCCCCCGCTCATGCCTCGTGTCAATCCTGTTACCCCCCACCCCCGCTCATGCCCCGTGTCTCCCTGCTGTTGCCCCTCACAACCTGCTCATGCCCCGTGTCTCGCTCATGTTCCCCCACCCCCCGCTCATGTCCCGTGTCTCCCTGCTGTTGCCCCAGACCCCCGCTCATGCCACGTGTCTCTCTCCTGTTACCCCCACCCCCCTCTCATGCCCCGTGTCTCTCTCCTGTTGCCCCCCACCCCCAGGTCAAGCCCTGTGTCTCTCTCCTGTTGCCCCCGACCCCCCAGCCATGCCCCGCGTCTCTCTGTTGCCCCCCACCCCCCGGTCATGCCCCGTGTCTCCTTGCTTTTGCCCCCCACCCCCCGCTCATGTCCCGTGTCTCTCTTCTGTTACCCCCACCCCCCTCTCATGCCTCGTGTCTCCCTCGTTTTCCCCCCGCTCATAACCCGTGTCTCCCTGCTGTTGCTTCCCACCCCCCGCTCATGCCCTGTGTCTGTCTCCTTTTACCCCCCCACCCCCCTCTCATGCCCCGTGTCTCTCTCCTGTTGCCCCGACCTCCCGGTCATGCCCCATGTCTCCCACCTGTTGCCCCCCACCCACCGCTCATGCCCCGTGTCTCTCTCCTGTTAGCCCCCACCCCCTGCTCATGCCCCGTGTCTCCCTGCTGTTGCCCCCCACCCCCCGCTCATGCCCCGTGTCTCCCTGCTGTTGCCCCCCACCCCCCGCTCATGCCCCGTTTCTCTCTCCTGTTACCCCTCCACCCCCCTCTCATGCCCTGTGTCTCTCTCCTGTTACCCCCCACCCCCCTCTCATGCCCCGTGTCTCTCTCCTGTGGCCCCCCACCCCCGGGTCATGCCCCGTGTCTCCCTGCTGTGCCCCCCACACCCCGCTCATGCCCCGTGTCTCTACTGTTCCCCCCACACCCCTCTCATGCCTCGTGTCTCTCCTGTTACCCCCCACCCCCGCTCATGCCCTGTGTCTCCCTGCTGTTGCCCCTCACAACCCGCTCATGCCCCGTGTCTCTCTCCTGTTACCCCCACGCCCCTGCTCATGCCCCGTGTCTCCCTCATGTTCCCCCACCCCGGGCTCATGCCCCGTGTCTCCCTGCTGTTGCCCCAGACCCCCGCTCATGCCACGTGTCTCTCTCCTGTTACCCCCCACCCCCAGGTCAAGCCCTGTGTCTCTCTCCTGTTGCCCCCGACCTCCCAGCCATGCCCTGTGTCTCTCTGTTGCCCCCACCCCCGGTCATGCCCCGTGTCTCCCTGCTTTTGCCCCCCACCCCCCGCTCATGTCCCGTGTCTCTCTTCTGTTACCCCCCACCCCCCTCTCATGCCCCGTGTCTCCCTCGTTTTCCCCACACTCATATCCCGTGTCTCCCTGCTGTTGCCTCCCACCCCCCTCTTATGCCCAGTGTCTCTCTCCTGTTGCCCCGACCCCCCGGTCATGCCCCGTGTCTCCCACCTGTTGCCCCCCACCCCCGCTCATGCCCCCTGTCTCTCTCCTGTTACCCCCCACCCCCCTCTCATGCCCCGTGTCTCTCTCCTGTTACCCCTCACCCCCCTCTCATGACCTGTGTCTCTCTCCTGTTGCCCCCCACCCCCGGTCATGTCCCGTGTCTCCCTTATGTTGCCCCCCACGCCCCAGTCATGCCCTGTGTCTCCCTGCTGTTGCCCCCCCACCCCCGCTCATGCCCTGTGTCTCTCTCCTGTTACCCCCACCACCCTCTCATGCCCCATGTCTCCCTCGTGTTCCCCCACCCCTGCTCATGCCCCGTGTCTCCCTGCTGTTGCCCCCCACCCCCGCTCATGCCCTGTGTCTCTCTCATGTTGCCCCCCACCCCCGCTCATGCCCCGTGTCTCTCTCCTGTTACCCCCCACCCCTCTCTCATGCCCCGTGTCTCTCTCCTGTCGCCCCCACCCCCGGTCATGCCCCGTGTCTCCCTCCTGTTGCCCCCAACCCCCCGCTCATGCCCCGTGTCTCTCTCCTGTTACCCCCACCCCCTCTCATGCCCCGTGTCTCTCTCCTGTTACCCCTATCCTCTGCTCATGCCCCGTGTCTCTCTCCTGTTACTCCCCACCCCCTCTCATGCCCCGTGTCTCCCTGCTGTTGCCCCCCACCCCCCGCTCATGCCCTGTGCCTCTCTCATGTTGCCCCCCACCCCCCCGGTCATGCCCCGTGTCTCCCTGCTGTTGCCCCCCACCCTCTGCTCATGCCCCGTGTCTCTCTCCTGTTACTCCCCACCCCCCTCTCATGCCCCGTGTCTCTCTCCTGTTGCCCCCACCCCCTGGTCATGCCCCGTGTCTCCCTCTTGTTCCCCCCACCCCCGCTCATGCCCCGTGTCTCCCTGCTGTTGCCCCCCACCCTCCGCTCATGCCACATGTCTCCCTGCTGTTGCCCCCCACCCTCTGCTCATGCCCCGTGTCTCTCTCCTGTTAACCCCCACCCCCGCTCATGCCCCGTGTCTCCCTCTTGTTCCCCCCACCCCCCGCTCATGCCCCGTGTCTCCCTGCTGTTGCCCCCACCCTCCGCTCATGCCACATGTCTCCCTGCTGTTGCCCCCCACCCCCGCTCATGCCCCGTGTCTCTCTCCTGTTACCCCCCACCCCCCTCTCATTCCCCATGTCTCTCTCCTGTTACCCCCCTGCTCATGCCCCATGTCTCTCACCTGTTACCCCCCACCCCCCTCTCTTGCCCCGTGTCTCTCTCCTGTTGCCCCCCACCCCCCGGTCAAGCCCCGTGTCTCTCTCCTGTTGCCCCCATCTCCCAGTCATGCCCCGTGTCTCTCTCCTGTTACCCCCCCCACCCCCCGCTCATGCCCCGTGTCTCTCTCCTGTTACCCCCTGCTCATGCCCCGTGTCTCTCTCCTGTTGCCCCCCACCCCCTGCCCCGTGTCTCTCTCCTGTTAACCCCCACCCCCGCTCATGCCCCGCATCTCCCTCGTGTTCCCCCACCCTCCGCTCATGCCCCGTATCTCACTGCTGTTGCCCCCAGCCCCCGCTCATGCCCCGTGTCTCCCTGCAGTTTCCACCCACCTCCTCTTATGCCCCGTGTCTCTATCCTGTCATCCCCCACCCTCCGCTCATGCCCCATGTCTCTCTCCTGTTACCCCCCACCCCCCTCTCATGCCCCGTGTCTCCCTCGTGTTGCCCCCCACGCCCCAGTCATGCCCTGTGTCTCCCTGCTGTTGCCCCCCCACCCCCGCTCATGCCCTGTGTCTCTCTCCTGTTACCCCCACCACCCTCTCATGCCCCATGTCTCCCTCGTGTTCCCCCACCCCTGCTCATGCCCCGTGTCTCCCTGCTGTTGCCCCCCACCCCCGCTCATGCCCTGTGTCTCTCTCATGTTGCCCCCCACCCCCGCTCATGCCCCGTGTCTCTCTCCTGTTGCCCCCCACCCCCCGCTCATGCCCCGTTTCTCTCTCCTGTTACCCCTCCACCCCCCTCTCATGCCCTGTGTCTCTCTCCTGTTACCCCCCACCCCCCTCTCATGCCCCGTGTCTCTCTCCTGTGGCCCCCCACCCCCGGGTCATGCCCCGTGTCTCCCTGCTGTGCCCCCCACACCCCGCTCATGCCCCGTGTCTCTACTGTTCCCCCCACACCCCTCTCATGCCTCGTGTCTCTCCTGTTACCCCCCACCCCCGCTCATGCCCTGTGTCTCCCTGCTGTTGCCCCTCACAACCCGCTCATGCCCCGTGTCTCTCTCCTGTTACCCCCACACCCCTGCTCATGCCCCGTGTCTCCCTCATGTTCCCCCACCCCGGGCTCATGCCCCGTGTCTCCCTGCTGTTGCCCCAGACCCCCGCTCATGCCACGTGTCTCTCTCCTGTTACCCCCCACCCCCAGGTCAAGCCCTGTGTCTCTCTCCTGTTGCCCCCGACCTCCCAGCCATGCCCTGTGTCTCTCTGTTGCCCCCACCCCCGGTCATGCCCCGTGTCTCCCTGCTTTTGCCCCCCACCCCCCGCTCATGTCCCGTGTCTCTCTTCTGTTACCCCCCACCCCCCTCTCATGCCCCGTGTCTCCCTCGTTTTCCCCACACTCATATCCCGTGTCTCCCTGCTGTTGCCTCCCACCCCCCTCTTATGCCCAGTGTCTCTCTCCTGTTGCCCCGACCCCCCGGTCA
Organism: Ambystoma mexicanum; assembly: GCF_040938575.1. Lineage (NCBI taxonomy): Eukaryota > Metazoa > Chordata > Amphibia > Caudata > Ambystomatidae > Ambystoma > Ambystoma mexicanum. The sequence goes on from NC_090932.1 coordinate 556,101,941, forward strand.
TGCCCCGTGTCTCCCACCTGTTGCCCCCCACCCCCGCTCATGCCCCCTGTCTCTCTCCTGTTACCCCCCACCCCCCTCTCATGCCCCGTGTCTCTCTCCTGTTACCCCTCACCCCCCTCTCATGACCTGTGTCTCTCTCCTGTTGCCCCCCACCCCCGGTCATGTCCCGTGTCTCCCTTATGTTGCCCCCCACGCCCCAGTCATGCCCTGTGTCTCCCTGCTGTTGCCCCCCACCCCCGCTCATGCCCTGTGTCTCTCTCCTGTTACCCCCACCACCCTCTCATGCCCCATGTCTCCCTCGTGTTCCCCCACCCCTGCTCATGCCCCGTGTCTCCCTGCTGTTGCCCCCCACCCCCGCTCATGCCCTGTGTCTCTCTCATGTTGCCCCCCACCCCCGCTCATGCCCCGTGTCTCTCTCCTGTTACCCCCCACCCCTCTCTCATGCCCCGTGTCTCTCTCCTGTCGCCCCCACCCCCGGTCATGCCCCGTGTCTCCCTCCTGTTGCCCCCAACCCCCCGCTCATGCCCCGTGTCTCTCTCCTGTTACCCCCACCCCCTCTCATGCCCCGTGTCTCTCTCCTGTTACCCCTATCCTCTGCTCATGCCCCGTGTCTCTCTCCTGTTACTCCCCACCCCCTCTCATGCCCCGTGTCTCCCTGCTGTTGCCCCCCACCCCCCGCTCATGCCCTGTGCCTCTCTCATGTTGCCCCCCACCCCCCCGGTCATGCCCCGTGTCTCCCTGCTGTTGCCCCCCACCCTCTGCTCATGCCCCGTGTCTCTCTCCTGTTACTCCCCACCCCCCTCTCATGCCCCGTGTCTCTCTCCTGTTGCCCCCACCCCCTGGTCATGCCCCGTGTCTCCCTCTTGTTCCCCCCACCCCCGCTCATGCCCCGTGTCTCCCTGCTGTTGCCCCCCACCCTCCGCTCATGCCACATGTCTCCCTGCTGTTGCCCCCCACCCTCTGCTCATGCCCCGTGTCTCTCTCCTGTTAACCCCCACCCCCGCTCATGCCCCGTGTCTCCCTCTTGTTCCCCCCACCCCCCGCTCATGCCCCGTGTCTCCCTGCTGTTGCCCCCACCCTCCGCTCATGCCACATGTCTCCCTGCTGTTGCCCCCCACCCCCGCTCATGCCCCGTGTCTCTCTCCTGTTACCCCCCACCCCCCTCTCATTCCCCATGTCTCTCTCCTGTTACCCCCCTGCTCATGCCCCATGTCTCTCACCTGTTACCCCCCACCCCCCTCTCTTGCCCCGTGTCTCTCTCCTGTTGCCCCCCACCCCCCGGTCAAGCCCCGTGTCTCTCTCCTGTTGCCCCCATCTCCCAGTCATGCCCCGTGTCTCTCTCCTGTTACCCCCCCCACCCCCCGCTCATGCCCCGTGTCTCTCTCCTGTTACCCCCTGCTCATGCCCCGTGTCTCTCTCCTGTTGCCCCCCACCCCCTGCCCCGTGTCTCTCTCCTGTTAACCCCCACCCCCGCTCATGCCCCGCATCTCCCTCGTGTTCCCCCACCCTCCGCTCATGCCCCGTATCTCACTGCTGTTGCCCCCAGCCCCCGCTCATGCCCCGTGTCTCCCTGCAGTTTCCACCCACCTCCTCTTATGCCCCGTGTCTCTATCCTGTCACCCCCCACCCTCCGCTCATGCCCCATGTCTCTCTCCTGTTACCCCCCACCCCCCTCTCATGCCCCGTGTCTCCCTCGTGTTGCCCCCCACGCCCCAGTCATGCCCTGTGTCTCCCTGCTGTTGCCCCCCCACCCCCGCTCATGCCCTGTGTCTCTCTCCTGTTACCCCCACCACCCTCTCATGCCCCATGTCTCCCTCGTGTTCCCCCACCCCTGCTCATGCCCCGTGTCTCCCTGCTGTTGCCCCCCACCCCCGCTCATGCCCTGTGTCTCTCTCATGTTGCCCCCCACCCCCGCTCATGCCCCGTGTCTCTCTCCTGTTACCCCCCACCCCTCTCTCATGCCCCGTGTCTCTCTCCTGTCGCCCCCACCCCCGGTCATGCCCCGTGTCTCCCTCCTGTTGCCCCCAACCCCCCGCTCATGCCCCGTGTCTCTCTCCTGTTACCCCCACCCCCTCTCATGCCCCGTGTCTCTCTCCTGTTACCCCTATCCTCTGCTCATGCCCCGTGTCTCTCTCCTGTTACTCCCCACCCCCTCTCATGCCCCGTGTCTCCCTGCTGTTGCCCCCCACCCCCCGCTCATGCCCTGTGCCTCTCTCATGTTGCCCCCCACCCCCCCGGTCATGCCCCGTGTCTCCCTGCTGTTGCCCCCCACCCTCTGCTCATGCCCCGTGTCTCTCTCCTGTTACTCCCCACCCCCCTCTCATGCCCCGTGTCTCTCTCCTGTTGCCCCCACCCCCTGGTCATGCCCCGTGTCTCCCTCTTGTTCCCCCCACCCCCGCTCATGCCCCGTGTCTCCCTGCTGTTGCCCCCCACCCTCCGCTCATGCCACATGTCTCCCTGCTGTTGCCCCCCACCCTCTGCTCATGCCCCGTGTCTCTCTCCTGTTAACCCCCACCCCCGCTCATGCCCCGTGTCTCCCTCTTGTTCCCCCCACCCCCCGCTCATGCCCCGTGTCTCCCTGCTGTTGCCCCCACCCTCCGCTCATGCCACATGTCTCCCTGCTGTTGCCCCCCACCCCCGCTCATGCCCCGTGTCTCTCTCCTGTTACCCCCCACCCCCCTCTCATTCCCCATGTCTCTCTCCTGTTACCCCCCTGCTCATGCCCCATGTCTCTCACCTGTTACCCCCCACCCCCCTCTCTTGCCCCGTGTCTCTCTCCTGTTGCCCCCCACCCCCCGGTCAAGCCCCGTGTCTCTCTCCTGTTGCCCCCATCTCCCAGTCATGCCCCGTGTCTCTCTCCTGTTACCCCCCCCACCCCCCGCTCATGCCCCGTGTCTCTCTCCTGTTACCCCCTGCTCATGCCCCGTGTCTCTCTCCTGTTGCCCCCCACCCCCTGCCCCGTGTCTCTCTCCTGTTAACCCCCACCCCCGCTCATGCCCCGCATCTCCCTCGTGTTCCCCCACCCTCCGCTCATGCCCCGTATCTCACTGCTGTTGCCCCCAGCCCCCGCTCATGCCCCGTGTCTCCCTGCAGTTTCCACCCACCTCCTCTTATGCCCCGTGTCTCTATCCTGTCACCCCCCACCCTCCGCTCATGCCCCATGTCTCTCTCCTGTTACCCCCCACCCCCCTCTCATGCCCCGTGTCTCCCTCGTGTTCCCCCCACCCCCGCTCATGCCCTGTGTCTCCCTGCTGTTGCCCCCCACCCCCCGCTCATGCCCCGTGTCTCTCTCATGTTGCCCCCCACCCCCGGCTCATGCCCCGTGTCTCTCTCCTGTTACCCTCACCCCCCTCTCATGCCCAGTGTCTCTCTCATGTTGCCCCCCACCCCCGGTCATGACCCGTCTCTCCCTGCTGTTGCCCCCCACCCCCTGCTCATGCCCGAGTCTCTCTCCTGTTACCCTCAACCCCGCTCATGCCCCGTGTCTCTCTCCTGTTAACCCCCCACCCCCTTTCATTCCCCGTGTCTCTCTCCTGTTACCCCCCACTCCCCGCTCATGCCCCGTGTCTCTCTCCTGTTGCCCCCACCCCCGCTCATGCCCCGTGTCTTCCTGCTGTTGCCCCCCACCCCCGCTCAAGCCCCGTGTCTCTCTCCTGTTAACCCCCACCCCCTGCTCATGCCCCGTGTCTCCCTGCTGTTGCCTCCCACCCCCCACTCATGCCCGTGTCTCCCTGCTGTTGCCCCCCCACCCCCCACTCATGCCCCGTGTCTCTCTCTTGTTACCCCCACCCCCTCTCATGCCCTGTGTCTCTTTCCTTTTACCCCCCACCCCCAGTCATGCCCCGTGTCTCCCTGCTGTTGCCCCCCACCCCCGTTCATGCCTCGTGTCTCTCCTGTTACCCCCCACCCCCACTCATGCCCCGTGTCTCCCTGCTGTTGCCCCTCACAACCCGCTCATGCCCCGTGTCTCTCTCCTGTTACCCCCACACCCCTGCTCATGCCCCGTGTCTCCCTTGTGTTCCCCCCACCTCCCGCTCCTGCCCCGTGTCTCCCTGCTGTTGCCCCCGACCCCCGCTCATGCCCCCTGTCTCTCTCCTGTTACCCCCACCCCCCTCATGCCCCGTGTCTCTCTCCTATTGCCCCCCACCCCAAGGTCAAGCCCTGAGTCCCTCTCCTGTTGGCCCGACCCCCCAGCCATGCCCTGTGTCTCCCTGTTGCCCCCCACCCCCCGGTCATGCCCTGTGTCTCCCTCCTGTTGCCCCCCACCCCCGCTCAGGCCCCGTGTCTCTCTCCTGTTAACCCCCACCCCCTGCTCATGCCCCGTGTCTCCCTGCTGTTGCCTCCCACCCCCCACTCATGCCCGCGTCTCCCTGCTGTTGCCCCCCCACCCCCCACTCATGCCCCGTGTCTCTCTCTTGTTACCCCCCCGCCCCCCTCTCATGCCCTGTGTCTCTTTCCTTTTACCCCCCACCCCCCTGCTCATGCCCCATGTCTCTCACCTGTTACCCCCCACCCCCCTCTCTTGCCCCGTGTCTCTCTCCTGTTGCCCCCCACCCCCCGGTCAAGCCCCGTGTCTCTCTCCTGTTGCCCCCATCTCCCAGTCATGCCCCGTGTCTCTCTCCTGTTACCCCCCCCACCCCCCGCTCATGCCCCGTGTCTCTCTCCTGTTACCCCCTGCTCATGCCCCGTGTCTCTCTCCTGTTGCCCCCCACCCCCTGCCCCGTGTCTCTCTCCTGTTAACCCCCACCCCCGCTCATGCCCCGCATCTCCCTCGTGTTCCCCCACCCTCCGCTCATGCCCCGTATCTCACTGCTGTTGCCCCCAGCCCCCGCTCATGCCCCGTGTCTCCCTGCAGTTTCCACCCACCTCCTCTTATGCCCCGTGTCTCTATCCTGTCACCCCCCACCCTCCGCTCATGCCCCATGTCTCTCTCCTGTTACCCCCCACCCCCCTCTCATGCCCCGTGTCTCCCTCGTGTTCCCCCCACCCCCGCTCATGCCCTGTGTCTCCCTGCTGTTGCCCCCCACCCCCCGCTCATGCCCCGTGTCTCTCTCATGTTGCCCCCCACCCCCGGCTCATGCCCCGTGTCTCTCTCCTGTTACCCTCACCCCCCTCTCATGCCCAGTGTCTCTCTCATGTTGCCCCCCACCCCCGGTCATGACCCGTCTCTCCCTGCTGTTGCCCCCCACCCCCTGCTCATGCCCGAGTCTCTCTCCTGTTACCCTCAACCCCGCTCATGCCCCGTGTCTCTCTCCTGTTAACCCCCCACCCCCTTTCATTCCCCGTGTCTCTCTCCTGTTACTCCCCACTCCCCGCTCATGCCCCGTGTCTCTCTCCTGTTGCCCCCACCCCCGCTCATGCCCCGTGTCTTCCTGCTGTTGCCCCCCACCCCCGCTCAAGCCCCGTGTCTCTCTCCTGTTAACCCCCACCCCCTGCTCATGCCCCGTGTCTCCCTGCTGTTGCCTCCCACCCCCCACTCATGCCCGTGTCTCCCTGCTGTTGCCCCCCCACCCCCCACTCATGCCCCGTGTCTCTCTCTTGTTACCCCCACCCCCTCTCATGCCCTGTGTCTCTTTCCTTTTACCCCCCACCCCCAGTCATGCCCCGTGTCTCCCTGCTGTTGCCCCCCACCCCCGTTCATGCCTCGTGTCTCTCCTGTTACCCCCCACCCCCACTCATGCCCCGTGTCTCCCTGCTGTTGCCCCTCACAACCCGCTCATGCCCCGTGTCTCTCTCCTGTTACCCCCACACCCCTGCTCATGCCCCGTGTCTCCCTTGTGTTCCCCCCACCTCCCGCTCCTGCCCCGTGTCTCCCTGCTGTTGCCCCCGACCCCCGCTCATGCCCCCTGTCTCTCTCCTGTTACCCCCACCCCCCTCATGCCCCGTGTCTCTCTCCTATTGCCCCCCACCCCAAGGTCAAGCCCTGAGTCCCTCTCCTGTTGGCCCGACCCCCCAGCCATGCCCTGTGTCTCCCTGTTGCCCCCCACCCCCCGGTCATGCCCTGTGTCTCCCTCCTGTTGCCCCCCACCCCCGCTCAGGCCCCGTGTCTCTCTCCTGTTAACCCCCACCCCCTGCTCATGCCCCGTGTCTCCCTGCTGTTGCCTCCCACCCCCCACTCATGCCCGCGTCTCCCTGCTGTTGCCCCCCCACCCCCCACTCATGCCCCGTGTCTCTCTCTTGTTACCCCCCCGCCCCCCTCTCATGCCCTGTGTCTCTTTCCTTTTACCCCCCACCCCCCAGCCATGCCCCGTGTCTCCCTGCTGTTGCCCCCCACCCCCCGTTCATGCCTCGTGTCTCTCCTGTTACCCCCCACCCCCACTCATGCCCCGTGTCTCCCTGCTGTTGCCCCTCACAACCCGCTCATGCCCCGTGTCTCTCTCCTGTTACCCCCACACCCCTGCTCATGCCCCGTGTCTCCCTTGTGTTCCCCCACCCCCCGCTCATGCCCCGTGTCTCTCTCCTGTTGCCCCCCACCCCAAGGTCAAGCCCTGAGTCCCTCTCCTGTTGCCCCGACCCCCCAGCCATGCCCTGTGTCTTCCTGTTGCCCCCCACCCCCCGGTCATGCCCTGTGTCTCCCTCCTTTTGCCCCCCACCCCCCGCTCATGTCCCGTGCCTCTCTTCTGTTACCCCCCACCCCAAGCTCATGCCCCGTGTCTCCCTCGTTTTCCCCCCACTCATGCCCCGTGTCTCCCTGCTATTGCCTCCCACCCCCGCTCATGCCCCGTGTCTGTCTCCTGTTACCCCCCACCCCTCACTCATGCCCCGTGTCTCTCTCGTGTCGCCCCCACCCCCCGGTCATGCCCCGTGTCTCCCTCCTGTTGCCCCCCAAACCCTGCTCATGCCCCGTGTCTCTCTGCTGTTACCCCCACCCCCCTCTCATGCCCCGTGTCTCTCTCCTGTTACCCCTCACCCCCCTCTCATGCCCCGTGTCTCTCTCATGTTACCTCCCACCCCCCGGTCATGCCCAGTGTCTCCCTTCTGTTGCCCCCCACCCCCAGTCATGCCCCATGTCTCCCTGCTGTTGCTCCCAACCCCCCGCTCATGCCCCGTGTCTGTCTCCTGTTACCTCCCACCCCCCTCTCATGCCCCGTGTCTCCCTCGTGTTCCCCCCACCCCCGCTCATGCCCCGTGTCTCCCTGCTGTTGCCCCCCACCCCCGCTCATGCCCTGTGTCTCTCTCATGTTGCCCCCCACCCTCGCTCATGCCCCGTGTCTCTCTCCTGTTACCCCCACCCCCCTCTCATGCCCCGTGTCTCTCTCCTGTTGCCCCCACCGCCTGGTCATGCCCCGTGTCTCCCTGCTGTTGCCCCCCACTGCCCGCTCATGCCCCGTGTCTCTCTCCTGTTGCCCCCTACCCCCCGCTCATGCCCCATGTCTCTCTCCTGTTAACTCCGACCCCCCGCTCATGCCCCGTGTCTCCCTCGTGTTCCCCCCACCCCCGCTCATGCCCCGTGTCTCCCTGCTGTTGCCCCCCACCCCCCGCTCATGCCCCGTGTCTCTCTCATGTTGCCCCCCACCCCCGGCTCATGCCCCGTGTCTCTCTCCTGTTACCCCCACCCCACTCTCATGCCCAGTGTCTCTCTCATGTTGCCCCCCACCCCCGGTCATGCCCCGTCTCTCCCTGCTGTTGCCCCCCACCCCCTGCTCATGCCCGAGTCTCTCTCCTGTTACCCTCAACCCTGCTCATGCCCCGTGTCTCTCTCCTGTTAACCCCCCACCCCCCTTTCATTCCCCGTGTCTCTCTCCTGTTACCCCCCACCCCCCGCTCATGCCCCGTGTTTCTATCCTGTTGCCCCCCACCCCCCGCTCATGCCCCGTGTCTTCCTGCTGTTGCCCCCCAACCCCGCTCATGCCCCGTGTCTCTCTCCTGTTAACCCCCACCCCCTGCTCATGCCCCGTGTCTCCCTGCTGTTGCCTCCCACCCCCCACTCATGCCCGTGTCTCCCTGCTGTTGCCCCCCCACCCCCCACTCATGCCCCGTGTCTCTCTCTTGTTACCCCCCACCCCCCTCTCATGCCCTGTGTCTCTTTCCTTTTACCCCCCACCCCCCAGTCATGCCCCGTGTCTCCCTGCTGTTGCCCCCACCCCCCGTTCATGCCTCGTGTCTCTCCTGTTACTCCCCACCCCCACTCATGCCCCGTGTCTCCCTGCTGTTGCCCCTCACAACCCGCTCATGCCCCGTGTCTCTCTCCTGTTACCCCCACACCCCTGCTCATGCCCCGTGTCTCCCTTGTGTTCCCCCCACCCCCGCTCATGCCCCGTGTCTCCCTGCTGTTGCCCCCGACCCCCGCTCATGCCCCCTGTCTCTCTCCTGTTGCCCCCCACCCCCCTCTCATGCCCCGTGTCTCTCTCCTATTGCCCCCCACCCCAAGGTCAAGCCCTGAGTCCCTCTCCTGTTTTGCCTCGACCCCCCAGCCATGCCCTGTGTCTCCCTGTTGCCCCCCACCCCCCGGTCATGCACTGTGTCTCCCTCCTGTTGCCCCCCACCTCCGCTCAGGCCCCGTGTCTCTCTCCTGTTAACCCCCGCCCCCTGCTCATGCTTCGTGTATCCCTGCTGTTGCCTCCCACCCCCCACTCATGCCCGCGTCTCCCTGCTGTTGCCCCCCCACCCCCCACTCATGCCCCGTGTCTCTCTTGTTACCCCCCCGCCCCCCTCTCATGCCCTGTGTCTCTTTCCTTTTACCCCCCACCCCCCAGTCATGCCCCGTGTCTCCCTGCTGTTGCCCCCCACCCCCCGTTCATGCCTCGTGTCTCTCCTGTTACCCCCCACCCCCACTCATGCCCCGTGTCTCCCTGCTGTTGCCCCTCACAACCCGCTCATGCCCCGTGTCTCTCTCCTGTTACCCCCACACCCCTGCTCATGCCCTGTGTCTCCCTTGTGTTCCCCCACCCCCCGCTCATGCCTCGTGTCTCCCTGCTGTTGCCCCCGACCCCCGCTCATGCCCCCTGTCTCTCTCCTGTTACCCCCCACCCCTCTCATGCCCCGTGTCTCTCTCCTGTTGCCCCCCACCCCAAGGTCAAGCCCTGAGTCCCTCTCCTGTTGCCCCGACCCCCAGCCATGCCCTGTGTCTCCCTGTTGCCCCCCACCCCCCCGGTCATGCCCTGTGTCTCCCTCCTTTTGCCCCCCGCTCATGTCCCGTGCCTCTCTTCTGTTACCCCCCACCCCCCGCTCATGCCCCGTGTCTCCCTCGTTTTCCCCCCACTCATGCCCCGTGTCTCCCTGCTGTTGCCTCCCACCCCCGCTCATGCCCCGTGTCTCTCTCCTGTTACCCCCCACCCCTCACTCATGTCCCGTGTCTCTCTCGTGTCGCCCCCACCCCCCGCTCATGCCCCGTGTCTCCCTCCTGTTGCCCCCCAACCCCCGCTCATGCCCCGTGTCTCTCTGCTGTTACCCCCACCCCCCTCTCGTGCCCCGTGTCTCTCTCCTGTTACCCCTCATCCCCCTCTCATGCCCCGTGTCTCTCTCATGTTACCTCCCACCCCCCGGTCATGCCCCGTGTCTCCCTTCTGTTGCCCCCCACCCCCAGTCATGCCCCATGTCTCCCTGCTGTTGCTCCTAACCCCCCGCTCATGCCCCGTGTCTGTCTCCTGTTACCTCCCACCCCCCTCTCATGCCCCGTGTCTCCCTCGTGTTCCCCCCACCCCCGCTCATGCCCCGTGTCTCCCTGCTGTTGCCCCCCACCCCCGCTCATGCCCTGTGTCTCTCTCATGTTGCCCCCCACCCTCGCTCATGCCCCGTGTCTCTCTCCTGTTACCCCCACCCCCCTCTCATGCCCCGTGTCTCTCTCCTGTTGACCCCCACCCCCGGTCATGCTCCGTGTCTCCCTGCTGTTGCCCCCCACCCCCAGCTCATGCCCCGAGTCTCTCTCCTGGTACCCATACCCCCGCTCATGCCCCGTGTCTCTCTCCTGTTACCCCCCACATCCCCTCATGCCCCGTGTCTCTCTCCTGTTGCCCCCCACCCCCTGGTCATGCCCCGTGTCTCCCTGCTGTTGCCCCCCACTGCCCGCTCATGCCCTGTGTCTCTCTCCTGTTGCCCCCCACCCCCCGTTCATGCCCCGTGTCTCTCTCCTGTTCCCCCACCCCTCGCTTATGCCTCATGTCTCTCCTGTTACCCCCCACCCCCCGCTCATGCCCCGTGTCTCTCTGCTCTTGCCCCCCACCCCGCTCATGCCCCGTGTCTCTCTCCTGTTACCCGCCACCCCCCTCTCATGCCCCGTGTCTCCCTCGTGTTCCCCCATCCTCCGCTCAAGCCCTGTGTCTCCCTGCTGTTACCCCCCACCCCCCGCTCATGACCCGTGTCTCTCTCATGTTGCCCCCCACTCCCGCTCATGCCCCGTGTCTCTCTCCTGTTTGCCCCCCACCCCCCTCTCTTGCCCTGTGTCTCTCTCCTGTTGCCCCCCACCCCCCGTCAAGCCCTGCGTCTCCCTCCCGTTGCCCCCCACCCCCCACTCATGTCCCGTGTCTCTCTTCTGTTACCCCCACCCCCCTCTCATGCCCCGTGTCTCCCTCGTTTTCCCCCCGCTCGTGCCCCGTGTCTCCCTGCTGTTGCCCCCACCCCCACTCATGCCCCGTGTCTGTCTCCTGTTACCCCCCACCCCCCGCTCATGCTCCGTGTCTCTCTCCTGTTACCCCCACCTCCTCTCATGCCCTGTGTCTCTCACCTGTTGCCCCTCACACCCCGGTCATGCCCCGTGTCTCCCTGCTGTTGCCCCCAACCCCCGCTCATGCCCCATGTCTCTCCTGTTACCCCCCCAGCCCCCTCTCATGCCCCTTGTCTCTCTCCTGTTGCCCCCCACCCCCGAGTCATGCCCCGTGTCTCCCTTCTGTTGCCCCCCAATCCCCAGTCATGCCCCGTGTCTCCCTGCTGTTGCCCCCAACCCCCGCTCATGCCCTGTGTCTCTCTCCTGTTACCCCCACCCCCCTCTCATGCCCCGTGTCTCCCTCGTGTTCCCCCCACCCCCCGCTCATGCCCCGTGTCTCCCTGATTTTGCCCCCCCACCCCCAGCTCATGCCCCATGTCTCTCTCATGTTACCCCCACACCCCGCTCATGCCCCGTGTCTCTCTCCTGTTAACCCCCCCCTCTCATGCCCCGTATCTCTCTCCTGTTGCCCCCCACCCCCGGTCATGCCCCGTGTCTCCCTGATGTTACCCCCACCCCCCGCTCATGCCATGTGTCTCTCTCCTATTACCCCCACCCCCCTCTCATGCCCCGTATCTCTCTCCTGTTGCCCCCCATCCCCGGTCCTGCCCCGTGTCTCCCTGATGTTACCCCCACCCCCCCGCTCATGCCACGTGTCTCTCTCCTGTTACCCCCACCCCCCTCTCATGCCCCGTGTCTCTCTCCTGTTGCCCCCCACCCCCCGCTCATGCTCCGTGTCTCTCTCCTGTTACCCCTCACCCCCCTCTCATGCCCCGTGTCTCTCTCCTGTTACCCCCAACCCCCCACTCATGCCCCGTGTCTCTCTCCTGTTACCCCCCACCCCCTGCTCATGCCCCATGTCTCTCTCCTGTTGCCCCGCACCCCCGGTCATGCCCCGTGTCTCTCTGCTGTTGCCCCCACCCCTCGCTCATGCCCCGTGTCTCTCTCCTGTTACCCCCCAACCCCCTCTCATGCCCTGCGCCCTGCAAAAGTATCCCTGAACTCAAAGGGCACCTGCACTAAAGAAGAAAGAATGGAAAACTTAGGATCAGGCAATGGGAAACTCACATTGGACCCCCGGTGAATCCTATGTTAGTTTCATGATAGTCGTGCTCTCCCTGGTTGCAGGATGAAGATCAGCCGGGGCCTCATCTAGGGTTTATTCCTGACCCAGCGATCAACCCTGTACCAAGTCAGGCTCCCTATATTCCAGTGGAGGAATGGGTAAGGGTAACCTGCCACATCCAATTTACCAGGAGCAATGGGATCAGGATTAGTCTCGAAAGAACACTCTCAGAGTCGGGTTCACGTCCTCTTCTCTCACTGCCAGTGTCAGCTCAAACTCATCCTGGACTTGGAGCAGATGGTTCCATTGCAAGGTCTTGATGTTTCTTGGCTGTCCTCATACCCATAGTCAGTAGACAGGCAGCACTACTAATTGATGCTCAATGTTGAATGGTTGAGACTCCCACTTGTTACTCAGCTTGTTCTGTCCACTCTTTTTCCAGGCTGTGGATCAACAGACAATCACCAGGTGGAAGACTTGCATCAATGTGCAAGATGCAAGGCAACTGAGGATCTGTGTAGCCCAGAATTGGTTTGAGTATTCGAGGAGCTCAAGTAGTGAGGATCTGCCTCAGCTCCTTGAATGCCTCCTGGCATTAGTCGGTCCACCTATCATCAAAGGGCTCATGTGGATGGTATAAATGGTCTGCAGAGTAGTCCTGCCGCTCCTCTAGTTATGCAGGTATCCTTTGATGAGGTCCACAAGCGGTTGCACGATGTTGGCATATCCCACAACAAATCTCCAGTAGCTGTTAAAGAAAGGAAACTCTGTAACTCCTTCAAGTTCTGAGGTCTTGACCAGGTGAGGAAGGCTTCCGTCTTTGTGGGATCTACAGGAATGATGTCTGCAGAGATGACGTTTCCGCTGTATTTGATGCTTGTCCAGCAAAACTGGCACTTGTTCACACTGACCTTTAGCCCTTGCTCCCTTAGGCAGTAATTCTGCCAAAAATGCCCCATAGAGTCCAATGAAAAAAAGGGATCATACTCCGCCACCACCACGTGTAACCCACCTGTAAATCTGCCAAACTAAGTGGTGGCAATGGTAAGTCCAGTGGATTTACAGACAGAATACTGCCCAACTCGTAATCACCCCCATTGTCAGGTGAGATTTCGTTCAATTTCTGATTTGGCCATGTACTAAGCAGAGCATGATGTAACATTACCATTACATGAGTTCATGTTAACATAAAACACACTCAGGCCTATAAATACTTTCTTAAATGATTTCAACATCTTCACAAAACCTCTCTTTTACTTCCTTGAAGCATTACATATCTGTAAGGCATTTAATGTCAAAGAGCCCACATACAAAATGTTTAATATCATAATACATCTTCATTAAGGAGACTTCAACATCATCACACACCATCCATGTGAGGACTTCAATATCATCACATATCAACCCTGTGGGGACCTTAACATCAGCACACACCACCCATTTGAGGACTTAAATATCATCACATATCAACCCTGTGGGGACCTCAACATCAGCACACACCACTCATTTGAGGACTTAAATATCATCACATTTCATCCCTTTGGGGACCTCACCATCAGCACACACCATCCACGTGAGGACTTCAATATCATCACATATCAACCCTGTGGGGAACTCAACATCAGCACACACTGTCCATTTGAGGACTTAAATATCATCACATATCATGCCTGTGGGGACCTCACCATCAGCACACACCATCTATGTGAGGACTCCAATATCATCACATATCATCCCTGTGGGGACCTCACCATCAGCACACACCATCCATGTGAGGACTTCAATATCATCACATATCATACCTTTGGGGACCTCACCATCAGCGCACACCATCCATGTGAGGACTTCAATATCATCACATATCAACCCTGTGGGGACCTCAACATCAGCACACACCATTCAGTTGGAGGATTCAATATCATTGCATTCCATTTCTATGGGACCTTGAGCATAAATACACACTATTCTTATATGGCCTTCTATACAATGACACACCATCCCTGTGAGGACCTCTATGTCATCAAACAACATCCCAACGGAGACCTCAACATGACCACACACCATCCTTTTGGTGGACTCAGTACCATCATATCAGCTCTATTGGGACTTCAGCATCATTACATACTATTCGTATTCACATACCCTTGTATGGCCAATTGGGTGCATCTGTGGCTTCATTTGCATCACCTGAATGCATTTTCCTTCACCATTTGGGTATTTTTGGTTGAATTGGCCACTATTTTTGGCAGTGTTTCGTTCGGTATTTTTACCTGAAGATAGGATGGAATTAGCATTTTTATTTCCAGCTCTAATTCCACTGGAGGATTTAGCCCCGGGGGAATTATCACTGGTTTTCATTACTTTTTCCTCCAGCGCTCATTTCTTCTGGGTTAATTTCACCAGAGGAATTAGTGTCCATTTTCAATAACCCTTATATCAGCAGATTGATCAAAGTGGCGCTAATTCCATTACTGCCACTTTTTTCCCTTAGAGATCAACTTGTAAGGAAACCAAATGAGTATCAATTAAACATCAACTTTGTGAATATTTTTTGAATAATAAGACAAAATGTGATGCCAACATTCAATTAATTCACATATCAGACTATAGACAAGATGACATCCGTGCACATAATGTGTTGTCTTGACAGTGTAGAATTCAATTTCATCACACACCACCCCTATGGGGACTTCAACAAAATCACAGAAAAATAAGAAAGTAAAGTAAGTCATATTGCGATTCGTTTATTACAAAAGTAGTCAATGCTTGAAATGAATCTGGAAGTGTGTTGTGCAATCAATGAGGGAAGATTTACATTGCATATCAATTATATCCAATTCTGTAAACATACAAAATACACAAAAAACAGCTTAATTTCATTATTTTACATTTAAACGCAGAGTTCAGGCCATTTAAAACACAATTGTATTTGTGTATAAATGGTTCCCATGAATCTGCTGTCTGCTGCCTAAGCATGTAGGGCATCTGATTTATCAAGTGTGTTTAAATTCCTGTCCGTGTGTTGATGACTGCAATACCACACCCACCCTGCGGGGGCAGAGCTGAGTAAAAAATCAACACACCAAAATAAACACAGGTCCCCACAAAGCCATTTTTTAAAAAGTTCTAAAAATTGGCACAGATGTCTTTTAAGTTGTTTTAAGTCATTTGGAAGGCATTACCATGTGGGGACTTGGGATTAGGTCCCCACAGTGAAATCAAGTCCCCACAGCGTGTGCATGTTTACACACCAAAGTCCCCACAAGGATAGTAACACAAACTCACACACACACACACACACACACACACACACACACACACACACACACACACACACACACACACACACACACACACACACACACACACACACACACACACACACACACACACACACACACACACACACACACACACACACACACACACACACACACACACACACACACACACACACACACACACACACACACACACACACACACACACACACACACACACACACACACACTCTGACTTGCTCTCCTCCATCACACCCCACCTTTCTCCATCTCATTTTACATCAGGCCCTTCATCTCAAAATGATGCAGTGAAGCTTCTTTCAGCCTGTGGCATTGCCTTGCTGACTCAAACATAGGGATCACTTGTAGGGATGACGTTACCTGTACAGAGTAGCATTACCTGTAAGTTGCATTCCGCCCATGCTGTGTAAGGTTTTGACTCAGTATATGTGTCTCTAATTGGAGGTATGAGCCACCTATATGTGCTCTATAAATGTCTCATGCGGGTCTAGGTGAATTTCTTTTCCAACAAGGTTGGAGTGCATTGACTGCGAGGAAAGTTGGCACGGTACATTGGTGTGCCCTTGCAGTGTTTGCTAGCTGCCTGTTTGTGGTGCGGGATCCAGTCTACAGAGAATGGTAGGCTGCATGCCATGGCAGCGCAACTGTATATGTGTGCCAGTGGAAGGAAGATCTATGTCAAGTACACACTGTGACCTGTGCCCATATCTTACTGCAGACACTAAGTGCTATGGCTATGTGTGGAAGTGGCATACACTACTCCTCACAGCCGTGAACATATGTTCATGTAAGACTACAGCTCCCCTACATCTGAGGCACAAACATGACTGCGTCCAGATATGACTGCCATGTTGGTACTCTAAATGTGGCTTCAACATGTGCCTGACACAGCATTGACTAGCACATGCACTATGGAAGTAGGCTAATGTCTACATGACAATTGATGGTCTTGCCCATGTGCATGTTTTGGGCAAGTCATGTGATATCTGTTGTTTGACCAGCATCCCCAGGTGTGCACTCCTGTTTTCATCATGTAATAGCGGTGTGCCATGTAACAGACTTCTATTCCCTGGCAGTATAATGTGCTTCATTGCATGTTGCCTCATCACCTGAGAGGTGACGTCACGAATAAGGTATTCCTTCTGCCTGTGACATAGTGGATGTCAAGGCATGTGTGTAAGGAACTACCCCATTTCCTACTCATGGCTGCGAGAGTGTTCTCCCGGCGCCGATTTCTCCATTCCCACAACTGGGAAGTGAAGACAGTGGACGTCAGGTCAGTCTTTTGTACCCTATGGATGTGTTCACATGGCTTGCATCAGAGTTCTCACATTGCAGTATAGAGTCTGCCATGCTGCCTTCACACATCTGTGCCGCTGCCGTCCCTCTTTTGCGCTAGGAAGGATGGAGCAAGTCTCCCGTGCCACAGTCCGCATCAAGTCAGTCTGGAATGACAAAGATTGTTGCATGCAATGCAGTCGTTATGTACCTTCTTCACTGGGACAAGTTCACGGTTCACTCTAGAGTTGTGTTTTGTGTGTTGTGTGAGTTATTCACCCAAGAACAGGTCATTGGGCTGTGTTCGTGCTGGTAGAGAGATTCCCAGACCCCCTCTTTGTTTGTGTGAGTGCAAGGGTCGTCTCATCAGAGCATGTCTACATGCGTGAAATGAATTTGTCTGACTTCACATGTAGCCTTTGACAGATTTCAGTGAATGTCTGTGATGTTGTTGGATTGTGTGATTGGCAGTCTGTTTCTGTGATGTGAAGGGGTGCTCTAGGTGACGCAGATACCCCAAGGTCACTGGCTCCAAAGGGCATGTGTTGGTGGCAAATGGACTCACCTCTATAGTTTTGTATAAAACTGGGTTGCCGGACTGCATGAGACATGGCAGACAGTTGAGGAGATGTATGTGGTACATGTCACTGGGATCTGAATAGTTGGACACACAGAGCCTGATTTACATTTCCTTACTCTATGGGATGTTCCCATTGGAAGACGCTGCTGTGAATCTGGGCCACATGCTTTGTGGCCCTTCCTCACTTTGTCACTGTGTGACCATGCGTCGCAGAGCTCCCTGCCATCCTGTTCCTGTAATGTTGCTATGTATCCCAATGTATTAGCGATCCATCTCGTCATGTGTACCCACTGTGCCCATATATCACTGTGCACTCTGCTTTCTTATCCCCCTGCTGTTACTATATATCCGTATGCCCCTCCTGTCAACCATAAGCCCAGCCCACTGTCACTGTGCGTCCGTGTGTCAACAAGATGAACCTCCATATCACATAATTACGCCTACTCTCTACTATACACCATTACTCAGCTACAACACAGCTATACCCCTGACCTGGCCTAGCTGTTCACATACGAACACTACCCCAGGAACACCTCAACACCCTAATAAAACGCAGCTATCCGATGACATTCCAGCCTAGCTGCTCACATAAGTGTCCTTCAGGCCTAACACAGCCAATCCCAGTCTGGATGTCCACCCACCAGACTGCACACATTCCAAATAATATCTTCAACACCACACCTAATGCTAGGATGCAGCTACTATACTGATATTACATCAGCTGCACACATAACTGGTGCACCCAGGCACTTTAAGACACCACCTCTCTCAAATAACCTGAACTGCGGTTCCCTGAGGGCGTTCAAACTACCAGCGCTTTGAGATCATAACAATGATACATAGAGCACTATATAAATGGCAAGTAACTTAACATAACATAACATGTTTGTCGTCAGGACAGGAGTCCATTGAGATGCATGCATTGTTAGATTGTACCAACTTTCCTAAGAAGTGGGAGGCAACTGGCCTGTATGTGGGCTGGTGATATGCATGGTTCGGCTTTGCCTGGCATAGCAATGTGACTTTGACCCAGGTGCATCAATCTGCACCACTCCCCCTGCACTGCTCTAGACTTATCGACCACGACATTACCCAAACCGTTGCCTCCTGCAACGATGTCGGTGATGGAAACAGAGAACGGCAATCTGCCAGAACAAGCTAGCCCCATCAGCACTGTGGAAGGGCTGTCTGGGAAGTCTCTGTACTGCCTACTCTTCCAAATCCTGAGGATGCCATTATTGGACTCTCTGGGTCCATCTTTGACCCACCAAAGCCATTACGCAGGGAGCATGTGCAGGGCGCAATGTCTCCAACAGTATTTATTTATTTATTCGCATTTGTATAGCGCACTTGCAGCCCATGGGCATCGAGGCGCTGTTACAAGTAGGTGTTGGATTCTTAATTCAGCAGATATGCATGAGACCGGAGGTCTTATGGATACACAGTTACAGGAATAGTTGCAGGTGAAGCATGATATTCATAATACAGTGACAGAATGCCGTCAGGTACGTTTCATACAAAGAGCTTGGTTTTAACAGCTTTGCGGAAGGCTTGGTGGGATTCAATCATTCTGATGTGGGGTGGCAGTGCGTTCCAGTGGGTGGCGGCCCGAGTGGGAAAGCTGGCACCACCGGCGCGCACTTTGCGTGATTTGGGCGTGACAATCGTGTTGGAATAGCACATTCTTAATGGTCTGGTGGCAGAGTGCTTGGTGATTCTTTGGGTCAAGTAGGGTGGAGCAAGTTCATGGAGGCATTTGTGGGTAAGGGCGAGTGTTTTGAAAACAATCCTCTCTTTCACCGGGAGCCAGTGTGCCTGTCTTCTGACTTCTGAGATGTGGTCTTTTCTCGCGGTGCCTGTGGCCGCCCTAAGTGCATTATTTTGAACTAGCTGAAGTTTGGCCAGGTTCTTATTGGAGGTCCCAACGAGTAGGGCATTACAGTAGTCCAGCCTAGATCCAATTATTGCCCTAGCAATGGTGAGGCAATTCTGGCGAGACAGGAAAGGTCTGGCAGCGTTGAGGACTTTAGAGTAATAGGCTGAGGAGGAGGCGATGGCATTGACCTGTCTATCCATTGACAAGTCGGAGTCTAGGTAGACTCCGAGTGTCTTCACATGATTGGAGACCTTGATGGGAATGTTGTCAATAGTGAAGGAAGTGTACTGTTCACCGAGGTTCCCCAGCGTGGAGGGTGCTCCTATGAGGAGGAGTTCGGTTTTTTCGCTATTGAGGCATAGCCAGTTATCTGCCATCCATGATTGGATAGTGGAGTAGATGGTGGTAAGGGTTTTAGTATCCGCCAGGTAGTCGCCTGTGAGTGGGATGAGGACCTGGGTGTCATCCGCATAGTTTGTATGCGAGATGCCCAGGGAGTCAAGGATGCTGAACAGTGGCCTCGTGAAGAGGTTGTAAAGCGTGGGCGCGATACATGAGCCCTGAGGCACACCGCAGGTGATGTGGCTGGGTGTGGCACAGGCTGAGTCAGAGAAGACTTTCATGGCCCTTTCTTGGAGGAAGGAGGTAATCCATTCGCAAGCTTTGGGGGAAAAGTTAGCTTGGGTAGCTAGATGGTGACACAAGGTGTTGTGGTCCACCAGGTCAAAGGCGGCGGATAGATCCAGGAGCAGAAGGAGAGCAGGTTTCCCTGCGTCTCTTAGATCGTCCATTTGGTTCTTTAGGTCCAGGAGAGCCATTTCGGTACCGTGTCATGGGCGGAAGCCAGATTGCCGCAGGCCGAGGAGACGGTTTTCTTCAAGGAACTTTTGGACTTGCAGGTAAGCTGCTTTGTCCAGGATTTTCAGCAGGAAGGGTACAGTGGTGATAGGTCGATAATTCCCCGGGATCGTTGGGTCTAGCAAGGGTTTTTTGAGGAGTGGGCGTACCCAGGCCTCCTTAAGTCCAGTTGGAACGTGGCCAGACTGGAAGGATGAATTAATGAATGCTGTGAGGAATGGAGCTAGGATCTGTGCTGAGTCTTTAATGAGACTAGCTGGGCAGGCATCTCCCTTACAGTTGGAGGGTTTGATGGACTTGAGCAAGGCGATGACCTCGTGCTCAGTAATATCTTTGAAGTCAAAAGATGGAGAGGGATTAGTGGTGGAGGGCGTGGTGGGTTGACTATGCAGGTTAGCTATGAGGCGGGAAAGGGCTTTTTGGTGGCCACGAATTTTAGTTTGGAGAGTGTTGAGCTTGTCTAGCATTGCGGATTGAATGCTATTGCACCAGTTGTCATCTTTGATGAGAGCAGGAGGAGGGGAGGATGGTTTTTCCAGTTCCCTGAATATGGTGAAGATTTCCTTTGACCCCGATTTGGCGTCATAGATCCTAGCGTTGAAGGAAGCAGCTTTAGCTAGGGTGATGTTAGTTTTGTAGGATTTGGAGATGGCTTTGGTTCTCCCTGCTGCTACTCCTGTTGGAGAAACAATTTTTTCTCCATATGAACCACCCACTACTTTTGCAGCCAGAAGGAGTCCCCCTACCTTCTCAACATTGGACGAGTGGCACTCCCATATTCTAAACAAAGGTACAGTGGTGCCAGTAATACCAGCCCGGCAGAAGGCCGTGAATATGCAATTACTCTTGGCTTGGGTGTTAAATGACTGTACTCAACTAACGCTGAATCGGATGGCTGTCCTGAAGCTACTTAACAAAGTGCCGGCCTTGTCCCACCTGAGCTCAGCAGACATTAACCAAGTGGAATTTTGGAACAACCTAAGAATGGACAAGGTCCTTCTCCATTTTGACTCTTGGCTGGCCCTGAACCAGGTACTCAGAGCATCGGCATAACTGCAATCATGGGGCTTCTCAATAACACCTTATGCTGGGACTTTACATCTTCCAGCTCCCCTCCCTGCCCCGGTCACCTGTGCCATTAATTCCATTACCAAGCCTTCTATGGAAGCCCAACTTCAACCCATTTTAACAATCACTTGCACAGGAGATGGATCGGCCAGGCGATTGGCCACCAATCATCTGATGGGAAACACAGAGAAAAGAGATGACATGGACTGGAACTGGGTGGCAGCAGGCATGAATGCCCACAAGAACTAGCAACCGGATGGAATATCCCAGCATCAACCACATTTATCAAGTGTTTGTCCCGGAATTCCAGAGGTTATGCCAATTTACTATCTCCAAGTTCATACCCTATTCTTGAGGCCGACTTCTTCTGCATCCAGGAATGCTGGCTCCTTCAGCCCCCGAGTGTGGACGGTTTACTCTGTTCATTGAATCAGGCATACAAAGGCCCTAAGGGTAGCCAGCCTCCGGATTACTTTTTGGAATCCAGAGAGACATCAGTATGAATACAGTTACATACGCTACCCAAACGCCTTTATCCAAGCAGTTCATCTGTCTTGGAACAGGGAGTTGTATGTAGACATGCCCCCTACTCTTGTGATTAACCTTTATTGGAATTCCAACGCAATATCACAAGAATATTTCTTAGAGGCTGTGGAATAGTTAATCTATGAGTGACAAAAGGTTAACAACGGTAACTCTATTCTATTACGTGGTGACCTGACTGCACTTTGTTTAGACTCTACTGATGCGACTAGGTGACATCACAACATCATGGCCAAGAAGCGTGGGAATGCATGGATGGAGTTGATGAGTGTTTGGGATCTGCCTGTGTTGAATGGCATAAGAACGGGAGACATTCCATGAAACCCCACCTGGCATCGATGTACTTCTAGGAGTATTCTAGACTACTACTTTGTGTCTGGTGAAATGTTCCAGTTTGCAAAATCAATGATTATAAACAAATGTGAGCTAAGTGATCATTACCCTTTATCCTTAGAGCTAAAGGTGGCAACATGGGGAAACAGCGGTTACGTGTATGATCATGGAGTAGAGGCTATTGTGGGCAAGAACAGAATCCATTGGAATGCGGCATCTATAGCTAAGTTCCATGGTATTCTCTATCGTCTGTTTCCGCCTGACAGACTAGGGCAGGCCCTGCACTCCACCCCTTATAAAGACGTTTTAGATCGGGTTTATAAAGCCATGCCTCAAATTGGAAACAGA
Organism: Ambystoma mexicanum; assembly: GCF_040938575.1. Taxonomy (NCBI): domain Eukaryota; kingdom Metazoa; phylum Chordata; class Amphibia; order Caudata; family Ambystomatidae; genus Ambystoma; species Ambystoma mexicanum. Next base: position 556,123,835 of record NC_090932.1, read on the forward strand.
GGCATAATCTTGAGAAGACATCCCTTTGATCCTATTGTCCAAGCAAGGAAAAGATTATTGATGCAGGCTCTTAAACTTTGCCCTTCATCAGAGAATATCCAGAGAAAATCTCTCATGCGCAAATATAAACAATGGCTTTGCTTCTATAAGTAGGAAGCAATGCTGAACGAAGCTCAACAAATTTTGCATCTGGTTAACACAAAAGATGTCTCCTCCTTTTGGCTGACCCCATCCTCTAACTCCTTAATTAATCGTAATGGAGAGCAAGGATGGATTCAGCACTTTACGAGAGTCTACATGGATGACCCTGGGGACGAATGCCGAAGTTTGAAATCTAGTGAATCTTGGCATTTAGCTTTCTCTGAGAGCCAAATCAGTTCTCTCATTTGTTCATTAAGAACTTGCGAGCTCTGGGGCCGGATGGCCTGTCAAACGCAGTACTAAAACTTGATCATGACCTCTGGGGGCATATTCTGGGCTTAGTTTTCTGAAAATTACATCAATAGCCACAATGCCAAAAACATCGACTGAGTCCATCATTGTACCAATATTTAAAAGGGGGCAACGGCAAAAAATCTATGCATCCATAGTGTTGAAAGAACTAACAGACTGGGCTTAGGGTGCGGGTAGATTGGATGCATTCCAAACAGGGTTCAGGAAAGGCACAGGAACAAATGCAAACATGTTCATTCTAGGTTTACTAAAGAATGAGGCGATGGCGAGGTCGAAACCCGTCTGTATTGCGTTTATTGACTTCGCCATGGCTTTCGATAGTGTTGATCGAGGCTGTTTGTGGTTAAAACTTAGACAATGGGATGTCCAGCACACTTATTAGAGATCTTGATGGCCCTCCATGCTAAGTCCTCTATCAGACTGCGGTTGAATGCACATGGCAAGCTCTCATCACCAATTCTTACTACGTGTGGCCTGAAACAGGGCTGTGTTCTGGTCGCCCAATTGTTCAGCATTTTTCTACCAGATCTTGCTGAAGCTATGCGTAGCTTTTTGACGAATTCAGCCTTCACTCGTTTGGATTACTTGCTTTACGCAGACGATCTTGTTCTTACACGCCAATCGGTTTGCAGCGCAAGCTTGACGCACTGGCTAAATACGCGGAACTCAATCACCTAAGTATCAATGTAGTAAAATCACAGATACTGACATTTAGACCAGGAATGAAGGAAAAATACACTAGCTTCCAATGGACAATTGAGGGTTTGCCACTGGTGTAGAATATCTGGACTTGAAAATAAAATGGAGCTTCAGAGCTATCTTCGTTCCAAGATGCTTAAGCTCGCAACTGAAGTCAGTGCAGTAAACCGAGAAATTGGCCATTTTCCTTGCCTCTGGTCCTAGAATTTTATGTGCCATCAAGAACCTGCGGGGGTGAGAATGGTGGACTGTGACGCTCTGGAGGGCCTGTTTTGGAGGAAGGTCTTGCACCTACCAAAGGGTTTTCCGGTGGCGGTAATCTGTTACGAGTTAGAGCTTCCATAAAATATCATCTTTATCGGAAGAACCTCTCAATGCATAAAAATATTACTTGTGCTAAGGAGGGGTCAATGTGGTGGCTACTAAACCAATTGTTACTAAAAAAAAAAAACTGGGTCACCTTACAAAACTGGGAAACAGAGTGCAAATTGATCGGTAAAAAGTATGACATCTCTAGAGACATATTATCCCACAACTCAACGCAAATGAAAAAGAGATTGATGGAGTGGGACTGGATTGACACAATCAGCAAAGTCAGAACCTTCTATCTGTACGCTGACTTGCTGATTGATGCCAGACCAGTTGGAATTTGCCCAGAATACTTGCATGCATCTCCCAGTGCATCGTGGCGGACAAGGGTGATGAGAGTAAGACTAAATTTGGTTCTTACAAACAAAGTTATTGGGGCAAAGAGTAAAGTTCAGAGAGAGTTGAGAGTATGCAGATCCTGCTTGAACTCCGAGGAGGTGGAAACACTATGCCATGTATTTCAACACTGTAAATCACTAGAGAAGAAACGAATATCACACTTTGGCCACTTAATACAACCTTATGCTCAGGTTCATGCTGGTAGAGTTTGGCAGTTTATTATGAACTCTATTGGCCATAATAAATGGATGACTGCTGCGAATAATTTTTTTAAGGATGTTTTAGACGTATGCAAAAGGAAAAATGTTTTGACATAACTGAAATTTTGACTATGCTTTTAGCACAGTCTATCTTCTGTCTTTCTGATTTTTGATTGTAAAGTTAATTTTCTTTTATTTTAATGTATATTTTAAATGACTTATGATATGTATCTCTTTTCTTTGATTTGTTAAAGGTTACTTGTTAATTAAATAACAATAAAACAAATAAAAAGTATGACTTTGTTACATGAGCCTGTCACAGTGTGGTCTTTTATGAGGGGGAGGTATCTGTGTGAGAGATGGCGATAGCTCTTCTGTACAGATCTGCGGACAATGGCGCATGTGGCGTTTCCCTCTCGCTGGAGCCAGGTGTAGCCTACCTGGACTGTGTTATCCAATGGAAGCAGTGCAGTACAGTGTGAACATATTGATGAGTGATCTCAGGGGGAAGCCGTTGATGCTAGTGTCAATAGGAGGCAGGGCACATGCTATATGCATGGTAGTTGTTATGAGTGTGTCCTGCTTTCACGCATGGTGTGTGGTTTGTAGGTGAACTGTAATTCGTCACTATATTGCCAAATGTGATGGGGTTCTTGGTCTCTGACTGTTGGTGCATGATTATGAAGGCACCCTATGTTCATAGTATACATGGGTAACCAAGTCCTGTGTTTGGTGGTTTTCTTGATGTCACAACTAATATTGTGTCCGTGTTCTTTGGGTGTGCCCAGTTTGCCTTTGAACAGAGGGGAAGGAGTGGGGTTTCAGTTGTGCCAGGTATGCGTGTCATGCATGACAGGGTGTCATGGAATTGAGCGTCACTATACACATTTCATGTTGTGCAATGGTTTGTGGATGATATGTTGTGCTGACATTTATAATGCTCGACAGACAACCTTTGTGTGGGTTATAATTGTGGTTCATGTTTTGGGCCTTTTGAGATAATTGCATGCAGTGTGCAAGGAAAAAGAGTGATGGCAGACCTGGGGACCTGTCATGATGCATAGGTGATGTTACTACACTATATGCTCACTTTAAGTGGTTGGCAGCCTGTGAGTCTGCCAGGAGTGATCCATACAATTCGACATTGTGTATGTGCCAATTCCAACCACCCTCTGCCGACCTCAATGCTGATAGGCAGAAGGCATCTTGGAAAATCGTTTGTTCTCTTTTTGCAATCCCAAGGTCCCTTGTCTAGTCCCCACATTGTAAGCACTGTCCAGGTAGTGAGATCAAGGTAACTATTGTTAGGACACGTGGACCCAGATTCAAATAACTTTGCCAAATATCTATATGAGAGCTGTATTGTGGTCCAAGAGTTAGAGGACGTCCTCAGGGGAATTGGTCAATACTTTATGTTGTCTTGCCTAAAATACAAGAGATACACAGGCACCCAGAAGTCCCCCTTACGGGCGGGTGAGCAGTGCAAAGCACATAGCTCGTTTTCTTGTCAAAGTCAGTGGTGGAAGCAGAAAATATGGAAAGGGGGATTGCACAAGGGCCAGGATGTGGGTGGAGTTTGGAAGAGGGGGCAGAGTTCCGAGGAGGGATTCAAAGGGGGCAGAGCTGGCAGTTGAACTCCATCAAAGGATATTTTCAAAATATTCTTTTTAAAATGATGCAATTTCTTTCATGCTGCTCCTTTCCCAACTCCACACTGTACATCAATCACTTCCATGGCAGTGGTGCACCCAACATATGTTATCATTGCCACTTTAAAATAACTTTGGGATCCCAGTATCAGACAAATAACCTGAGATGAGATTTTCCAATAACTACGCTCGCAAAGTATAAAAGGTGCTCACCTTTAAATCAAGCAATCTATACTGCAATATTCCCTGGAAAACAAAAACCAAATATGAGACATGTGTTTGATGACAATTTTTATGTGGTCTTGTGGGTAAGCGACAACACTAGAAACGTGACAACTTGAGTGAAACGCTGGTAGCCATACAAATCAGCAAGCTTGCCGACCTAAAAAAAAACAAAGGGATGTTGCGTCTGATCTCTGAAAAAAACGACACTGTCCACCCACATGTATCCTTTCCTTGTGCCATGAAAAGCAGTGCATGGCCACAATCATTGAAAAATAACCGCTCCAATCTCCAGGATTGCATAATCTCTTGCCCCATCTGGGGCAAATATTCACAACTCACTTGCACTCTCATAATCGCCCCTCCAAACTCCCCCCACCCTGTTTGTCTTTCAACAATACTCTGCTTTATAAAGATGGCTTGAAAAGTACACAACCCATAGTAAGGGACTCGCACATATATATAAATCCTTATAGAAATATCTTAGGTATCTTACTGGGAGACTACAAATACCAGAATCCAATTCAGCAAAAGGCAACAAAAATTGCCTTTGGGGTTTGAAAATGTACTTCCAAGACTTATAACCAAAAGTAATGCGTGAAAAGGATACCTGTTTATGTTTCAGTGTTTGACAAATGCAGGGTTCATATATACTGTATACATTATACTAAAAATAAACACTTTTTCTTGTTTTTAAATCTGAACTTCTGAAAATAATGAAGTAATTTTTAAAACTGTTTTGTGTGATATAATTGAATTGTCCTGGAGGAGGGCATGCACTTTGTCAGCTAACTGTTGCTTTCTGTGTGCTTTCAGAATGAAAATGTGAATTTCTCAACAAGGAACCATTACGAACGTCTTGGCCAAAACAAAAGTCCCTTAAATGAGCTATGATTTATGAATCACTTATACTTTAAAAGCTCTGCTAGAAGAAATAAAGTGATAAGCTATAATTATGTCCCCTCTGATGAGCTGCTGAGAGGTGGAATTTGTCTATAGACAGCCACTGAGCCACAGTAGTGACACAGTGGCCTCATTTTACAAATAGAAAAACAAACATTGCACATGGAAGCCACACAGCCTGCCCTTCTGACTCCCGAAGGCACGGTTCTGCTGCCTCAACCATACTGGTTTAGCCGTGATATATGCACCAGAGAAAGTGGGTAAAATAGTGCTTGTGTGTGCCATGCAGCACAATATCTGCCCGAGGAGAAATGTCCCACTACCCCCTGACGCGGACATCCTATCCACAGAGGATGCAGAAACAGGGCCTGTGGCTGAGGCAAATGCACATATTGCCAGTGATGACATGATGGATGGGAGATTGGCACGCCAGGGACTGATTGATCATTTATTTTGACATTTCCACATGGCACAAGGCATGCTCGACTGTGCAACTCCGCCCAAACAATAAAACTGCAATGACAAAATCAGGAATGTCCTTGCAACAAAGTGGAACAGTGTTTATGTAGAGTTGTGCCCCAACAGAACCCTCTCCCACCACCAACTCCCTGGCACACAATCCCCCCGACCACCACCAACTCTCTGGCACACAATCCGTCCTCCGCCTCCCACCACCAACTCCCCAGTACACTATCCCCCCTCCTACCACATTCAACTCCCTGCCACACAATCTCCCCTCCCTCCTCCCACCAGCAACTCCTGGGCACACAATCCTTCCTCCGCCCTCCCACCATCAACTCCCCAGGACCCAATCCCCCCTCCACCCTCCTACCACATTCAACTCCCTGCTACATAATCTCCCCTCCCCCCGCCCACCAGCAACTCCCAGACACACAATCCTCCCTCCCCTCTCCCACCACCAACTCCCCAGCACACAATCCCCCCCTCCCACCACCAACTTCCCACCCTTGCCACTCATGGCGGCCGGTGTTCCAGTGTCATTCACTGTCAGGGTCTCTTCTCCACCCTGCCGGCCACAGGTGATCTAGGGTGCAGTAGTCGCAGCCTGTGTCATCATGGTGTCCCCTGCTGTGACCTCTCTGTGGGTGTGGTGGAGGTGGATGGGACGGACTCAGCAACCAAGTTCCAATGCCGCTGCAACTCATTGCCCTGCTGTATGGCTTCCGCTAGGGCAGAGACCACCCCCATCATTTCACAGACACATTGCGCATAGAGTGTCAGGATGGATGTCTTTGCCCTGATCTCGGTCCTGCCCCGCACCATCTGACACACTATGCTGTGGGTGGCCCCCTCAATACTGTTCCTGGTGGTCTGCAGGTGTGCAGAGTGAGTGAGCCTGGTCGATTCCATCCCACACTGCCTGCACCCCTTCACATCCAGACTTTGCAGCAGCACGATGCAAGACAGACTATGCTGTCTGAGTGTGGGCCTCTGCACTCTGCCAGGGCTGTAAGCAGGTGAGCCAGGTGATGGGGACACCCCATCACCTGGCTACTCATTACCAGAGGGCAACCTCGGGAGTGTAGGCCTGCTGCAGGTGGTGACTCCGGGCTGCTGTCCCACTGTGGCTCCTCAGTGGCCCTGGGAGCAGGCAATGCCTCTGTGTCCGTGCCTATGGCTGGTGTTGTTGGCACAGGGCCTGCAGTGCCTGGCAGGCTTGTCCTTCCTGGCTGCAGGCATTGCACGGCGGTCCAGGTGCCATGGCGAGAATTGTGTGTGCCTTCATAGGGAGGTAGTTGCAGACCTTGAGGGCCTTGCAGAGCCCCTCCCTGATGGGCCTGCAATGTCCTCGACCTCCTCCGAGGCCTATGGCCATGCATGAGTGTCTGTAGGGGACATAGGAAGTGCCATCAGGAATGGTTCACCCATGTGTGTTGGCATATGGGCAGATGGGCATGCTTGGCCTTGGAAGGATGCATGTGGGACCACCGTCATGGGGTTGCCTGTGGCGATGGGCGTGAGACCCATGGCCTATTGGTCATTGGCCTGTGTGTGTCTGGGTCAGGTTGTCAATGCTGGGCCAGCTTATGTCTGACAAGCAGGGCTGTACTGTGGTGCACAGTGATTGGCATGCTGGGCACATGTCTGTGTGTAGGTCATGAACTTCCCTGCGGCTTGTCTGATGTGCCCTCATAGGGCAGGCCTACTGGGACAGCTTCTTGCTACATGGTGTCATGGACATTCACGCACATCATTCACACTGGCGCAGGGGGCACCAGTAGGGGTGTGGTGCACATGCCATTTCTTTTGTTCACTTGCCTCCTCTTTCTGCTGCTGTGACGATCAGGGGTGCCCTTGAAGCCATGCCCCATGGCTGATGTGGCGGGTGTTGATTTGCCAACCTGTCACTCTGCCCTGTCGGCGTGCTCGGCATCGCGGTATGCTGACTTGTGTACCTGCTCACTGGGGCTTATTATGGTAGGTTGTCATTTATGCATGCATTTTGGGTGGGGTGGGTCACTCTCCTCCTGCCTCTGCACTGCTGACTCCCTCTATCCCCTACAGGTCCAGCACGTGCAGCATTTCTCCTCCAATCGCTGAGTGCCAGTGGCTCGGCAGTGCCTCTTCCTGTCGCCAGGAAATCCCAGCAGTGTTGGGAAAGAAGTTCCTGCATCCTTACCCTCAGGTCATTCCACCTTTTACGGCAGTACTCACCATCACGGGATACACTAGCAACTGCTGTGACCTTCTGTGCGATGTTGTGCCGTATTGCTGTCTGCCTCTGCCCACTGGTCTTTCTTTGCCTGGCTCCATACAGCTCATCACAGTGGGCCACTACCTCATCTGTGAGGACCACAAGCTCACCCTCACTAAATTTGGGTTTTCTTGGGCAATTTCCAGCCCCCTTGCCTCTTAACCTCGCCCGAGGTGCTGGATGGCTGCAGGAAGTGGAGATACTAAATGGATTGTGTTTTTAAAAATGGCCATCGCCATGCTTCCCGTTCTGGTGGGGACCCGATTTCCGCAGGTGCTAACAGCGCCAGGGATGCCGGTGGTAGTGATATTAGTGCCCGTTTTCCGGCGGTAGCCCTTATTTTGGCGCAATTATCGCCAGGCACTAATAGCGTTACCATCAGAGACAGGGGTGCGTGTATGCCAGATTGTGATGCAGCACTGATACCGCTGCCCAACCCGGCGGCCACGCTATTTGCGCCCAGTGGTTATTGCACCGATTTACTGCCAAACTTGTGATGAGGCCCATGGTCTTGGTTGTTAAGGTCAGGTAGGTCACAATGTGTCAACTATTAGGAAGCTGGATGAAGCATCTCCATGTGATGCCTTTACTCTGAGGTTCCAGTTTAAGATCCGCTGTGGCAGACTGATCACTTTGGGAAGCCTGATAATATCCCCAACTTCAATTTGATGGTACGATCAGTTCTGTGGTGTGATGTGTTGTTGCTGAGAGAAGAAGTCATACAAAATACCATCCCCATTTTGTCCAATCCATGACATTCTGACTTTACTCCTGTTTTAATTGGTGGGGATTACACAGGTTGAATAGTTGAAATTGAATTGGGGCAGCAGATATGTTTGTAGCAAACGATATACGGTCCAATATAAACTATAATTTGGCCTCTTCAAAACAGAAAGGTTGCAATATTACTACGTCAAGCACAGGGCGATGAAGACACATAATAGGAAAGGATATGACAGGCAGGACTTTAAGTGGGCCGGGGCCTGCCGGGGCTGGGCCCCAGCAGGCTCCGAAATTTCGTTTTGGAGCGGGGCCCTGCCGGGGCCCACTAATCTCCCCTGGCAGCCCCGGCCACTACACAAAAAGGCATTTTTTTCTACAGCCTGAAGCTCTCGCTCGTGAGCGAGAGCTTCAGGCTTCAGAAAAAAATGCCTTTTAGCCATAATGGTGGCGCCACACCTGCGAGGCATCCCTTTAATCAAGTGATGTACGTGGGCCGGCACCACCATTATGGAGAAAACGTGAGGCCGCTGGAAGCAGAGGCCTTGCTTTCTAAATACTGAAGCTCCCGCGGATTCGCGGGAGTTTCAGTCTTTAGGAAAAAGGCCTCTGCTTCCAGTGGCCTCACCCTTTCAGGCATAATGGTGACGCTGCCCCTCCCCAGCTGGCGAGGGGCAGCGCCACCATTAAGGCTGAATAGGCGAGGCGCTGTCCCCTGCCAGGCAAGCCTATACAAAATAAATGCAGAGATCAGCATCCTCTCCTCCATTGGGGAGAGGGTGCTAATCTCTACAAAAGGCTGCCAGGCAGGGGTGCCAGTAGCCCATTGAGCCGGGGCTCGTCAAGGGGGCGTGGCCTAATGGGCCACGAAGACCCCCGTTAGGCCACGCCCCCTCGATGAGCCCCGGCTCGATTTGTAGTGCCACTTAAGGCACTGATGACAGGAGACTTCTGTGAGACATATCTGCCATGTACCAGATTCCCATCACACCCCAGGCTCACCAACGGTGAAAGTACATGTCGAAGTAGGAGGGTGATCTAGAAACTCAGATCCCCGTGACCTGGATAAATGCTGCCTGGAGAACTATAGAACAGGACTCTGTGTTTGTTCAATACAACAAACAATAATATACATTACTCAGCAGATGGTACCTCACACCAATAAAGCTTTAGGCATTTGACCATAGGCGATCAGTAAGATGCTACAGAGGTTTGGGGGGAGGGGTTAAAAACACATACATATATGCATGTAAGCCTGTGGGAAGGAAGGGCGCGGGTGTTTGCTCCCGCCTGGGTGTTCGTGCTCCGCCAGTGGAGTAGTAAAGGAAATAACGCAGCAGACCCCAGAGTGCTCATTGGCCCCGGGCTGTGTTAAGGTGAAAAAAAGCAGTTGAGAGCCGGGTCCCTTGGCTCCCCTTGTATTAGAGACTTGGTTAGGTCCATGCATTGCTGCAGAAATGGCCGGAGCTGCAAACGTGGAGGTACTCTCCCCCTTCCCTGCTCTTTCTCTCCAACCTGCAAGCCCCCTCTGTCTCTAAAGTGAACCGTAAATTCAAAGTGGGCCAAAGAAAAGCGGGGGCTACCTAGCAAAGTGACTGAGAAAGGTTAGGGAAGCTGAGCTCACTCTATGGATACCAGCATGGACAAGGCACTTGCCCCAGTGACTGTTGACACTATTCATGAACTGGGTGGGGCAATGGGGGGGCCAGAACCCACATCCACAGCTCCAATGGGGAGTTTCTTCCACAAACTGGGTCCACTCAAGGCCCTGCTCTGAATCCTTTGCCTGTCCTCACCCCAGATGAACATGTGGTATGTTAATGTATGGTATAGTCATGTTTATTTGTATAGCGCTTATCCACAAAGTAAGTGTTTCAAAACACTCAAGGAGGGGGAGAACAAGGGGAAAACAACAGTCATTCAGAGCACTTGAAATTCTTAAATGATACAAGCCTGTACAGGCAGAGTAAGTGCATTTAATACATTGACAGTTGCGATAATAGCAATATGGTCTGACGACGATTCTGCAGTTTTTTCAAGTGCATAAGGTGACACCATGCAGGAAGGGAAAGACAGACATACGATCTTCAGGCATGGTATAGTTCAGATCGTGCAAGTGCACAGACGGTTACAGAGGAGGGGGAGGGGGCAACAAGTGCCGGGGGCTTCAAGTGTGCTCAGTCGGTGAAGGCTGGGGTGTGTGCAGAGAGATGACCTTTCTTGGGTCATTGACCAAGTGCAGTGGTGATGCGGCAAGTGCAAGGCCCGGATGCAAGTGTGAGAGAACTGGCGAGGGTGCCAGGGACCTGTGAGACTCTGAGGTACACCAGGCGGCCAGTCAGCAAGCTGTATGGAAAAAGGAGGGAGACAGGGATAGTACAGAGAGAAAGGTTAGCAGGATAAAGGGAGAGAGAAGGAAGAGGAGAAGAGGAATGTCTTAAGGAGTTTCCAGAACTTAAGGAGATCAAGCTCAAGACAGAGGGTGGCAGGGAGGCTATTCCAGAGGGAGGCCCTGCTGAGGATAAAGATCGCCCTCCAAATCTCTGCTTGGAGAACATGCTGACTTGCAGAAGGTTGGAGATAGAGGAGCAGAGGGCTCGGGAAAGACAGCATTTAGCAAGGCATTGTTGCAGATAGGTAGGTCCCAGGCCCCAGAAAGCCTTGTGGAAAATGCAGAGGGTCTTGAACTTGATCTTTGCAGCCACAGGGTGCCAGTGGAGCCAGTAGAGTGATCAGTGCCGGAAAGATGCAGTCACTGGGTTTAAGGCCATGGATAAGTCTTGCGGTTCTGTTCTGGATAAATTTTAGAGGGAGCAGAGCAGAGGCAGGGAGATTAAGAAAGAGGCTGATGCAGTAGTCCAGCCTTGAAAGAACTAGGGCTCTGGAGATAGTGAGCCACTGGGGGAAGGTGAAAAAAAGAAGAGACCTTCTGAGGAGGTGCAGCTGGTAATTAGACTTCGTAGAGATTTCTGAAATGTGAGAGGAGAAGGAGACAGTGGAGATAACCCCAAGTTTTTTGCCTCACAGGTGGGTGTGGGCACAGGGCCAAGGGAGGCCGGCCAGAGTGAGAGTGGAAAAGCGGGAGCAGGAGTCCCAATGCGATCGATCTCAGTCTTACTGGCATTGCGGCAGAGGTCATTTGTGGCACACCATGACTGAATTGCGGACAGTCAATATGAGCAAGGTGGAGGAGGTGGCTGAGAGTAGCCTGAAGGGGAGTTGAGTGTCATCCGCATAACACCGGAAGTTAGAGATGAAAGTGGCAATCACACGTGCCAAGGCAGCCATGTAGACCTTGAAGAACCAGGGGGACAAGCTAGAGCCCTGGGGAACGCCACAGGTTGAGAGAGTGATAGTATTTGTATTTGTATTTGTTTATTTGTATAACGTAGAGAGAAAGGACCCAAGATCCACCTAGGGTGGGCAGTCAGAAAGAAAGGTTAACCACGCCCGAGCCTGACCCATGATTTCTAGGGTGTCACAGAGACGTGCAATCAGGATGTTCTAGTTTACTGTGTCAAAGGCAGAGAAGAGGTTGAGAAGAATGAGGACAGTGGGAGTGTTGAGATTTGAGAGCAGGTCTTCACAGGTATTCAGAAGAGTAGTTTTCGTGCCTCTGGCTGCTCTAAAGCCAGACAGATTGTTATGGAGGCAACCCGCAGATTCAGTATGGAGGGTGAGCTGAGAGATAGCCAACTTTTCCAGGAGTTTGCCCAGGAATGGGGTGATAGAGATAGGGTAGTAGTTTACCAGAATGGAGGGGTCGCTGGAGGGTTTTCAGAGAGGAAAGGAGAAGTAGTGGAAGTACCAAGGGAGGCTCCAGAGGTGTGGGTGTATGATGTGGTGTGGAAGTGAGAGAGGAAATGATGTCTTGGGTTTTTGCAGTGAAGTGTGAGGCCAGGGTCATGCACGGGTCATGGGAGGGTGAAACAGTAGAGGAGGCTGCTACAGGATTGGCCAGTTCCTTACAGACTTTGAAAAGTTTTCCTGTGTTGTTTGATCCAGTGGAGATGCAGGCTTGAATAAAGACTCTTTTCTTGGTGTGGATGCAGAGTCGATAATGCCTTTGAAGGAGGTGGCAGGCCAGTTTGTCAGCGGGTATGCCTGATGAATTCCATTTCCGCTCAGCTGTCCTATACTTTTGTTTAAGGTCAGCCGGACCGGAGTCGTACCAGGAGTTGCACTTTTTGGAACGCTTCAGTTGGACCCTCATGACAGGGGTAAGAGTGTCAAGGGTGTTAGTGATAGAGAGAGTGAAGTTAGCGAGGGCTGTGTCAGGGTGGGAGTCAGCTGCAGGAGTAGGAGGTGGAGAGTAGGTGGAGGCAAAGGCAGCCACTGTCACTCTTTTCATGGGTCTGGTGACTATGAAACCGAGTGGTCGCGCCGTGTATGCCGGGGCAAGAGGAGAGGAGAGTTTCAAGTATAAAGAGAGAAGGAAGTTGTCTGTCCAAGAGAAAGGGGTAATGAGAGGGATAGAGAGAGGGATGTCGGTGGAGATGAGCGCTTCCAAAGTGTGGCCCGCTTAGTGCGTAGGGCCAGAGGTTAAGATAGAGAGGGAGAGAGAGTCGCATAGGTTGGGAAAAGGACTTGAGGAGTCAGGCGAGTCCAGATGGATGTTGAGGTCACCCAGCAGGATTTGTTTATTTATTTGTTTGTTTATTTTGTTTATTTATTTGTTGTGCGCACCGGACCCTGAGGTAGCAGGGCGCAAGAGACAAGGAGGTTTACAGCTTGGTTCCAGAAGTTACAAGTTACAGAACACGCAAATTACAGAGTAGGCAGTTTTGTCTCTACAGGTGAGACAGGTATAAGTGCAGATATAGCACCACCAAACAATCAAATCAATGGCGGGCAAGATAGCAAGTCAGGTAGAGTGTAAGTGGAGGTACGAGAGGTGGAGTGCCATTTATGTTGCATTCTCAGTGAGCCATTTTATGGTATTTTTTCTGAAGTTGTAGAACGTTTGGTCGGATCTAAGTGCAGGTGGTAGGGCGTTCCATAACTGAGCTGCCTTGACTGGGAAGCTGGAACCTCCAATAGTGGTAAACTTAAATCTGGGCACTAGGAGGCAGTTGGGGCTGACTGTCCTTGTGGGTCTAGAGGGATTCTTCCTATTGAAGCGTTCTGAAAGGTAGCTGGGGGCTTTGTTGTTTAAGCATTTATGGATGATGGAGACAGATTTAAGGTTGATTTTTTCTTGAGTAGAGAGCCATTTGTGTTTGCGTCTTATTTCTGATATATGTGCTCTTCTCGGGATGCTTAAGGCTGCTCTAAGTGCATTATTTTGGAGCACTTGAATTCTATTGATGATTTGTTTGGTTGTGCCTATGTAAAGGGCGTTACAGTAATCTAGTTTAGATAAGATGAGGGCTCTGGCTAGGATAAGGCAACTGTCATCTGATAAGAAATGTTTCCCAGCGCGTATTAATTTACATGTATAGGCCGTAGATGAGGCCAGTGAGTTCACCTGTTTGGTTAAGGATAGTGTTGCATCAAGGTAGAAACCTAAGGTTTTTACTTCTCTGGCGACCTTAATAGTGTTGCCATCGATGATGAAGGCTGAGTAGTTTTGGTTGAGTTTGGCGATGCGGGCTGCCGTGCCAAGGATGATAAGCTCTGTTTTGTCATCGTTCAAGCATAGGCCATGGTTGGCCATCCATGCTTGAACGATGCTATAGACTCTGTTCACCAGAGCCAGGTCTTCAACATAAACCCCAGTAAGTGGTAAGAGAATCTGGGTATCGTCTGCGTAGTTGGTATAAGTGACACCCAGATTATCGAGGTCGTCGAAGAGTGGCTTGGTGAAGATATTATAGAGTGTTGGCGAGACACAGGAACCCTGTGGCACTCCGCAGGTGATAGGGATCGGGTCTGCTGCCGCTGCGGGGGAGAACACCCTCATGGTCCTGTCACTAAGGAATGACTGTATCCAGACTATAGCCTCCCCTGAGAAGTGGGCCGCAGAGTCCAAGTGATTGCATAGGACTCTGTGGTCCACCAAATCAAAGGCGGCTGAGAGGTCCAGAAGGAGAAGGAGAGCTAGTTTGCCCTTGTCTCTGAGTGAGTCTATTTGGGCCTTTAGGTCAATCAGGGCAGTTTCTGTGCCGTGTTGCGGACGGAAACCGGATTGGGGTGTTCCGAGGAGGTGGTTTATCTCAAGGAAATTCTGGATTTGGGTGTACGCTACTTTGTCTAAAATTTTTAGTAAGAAAGGCACTGTGGTGATGGGTCGGTAATTTGTGGGGATGTTGGGGTCCAAGGTTTGTTTTTTCAGGAGGGGGAGTACCCAGGATTCTTTTAGGTTGCGGGGGATGGTGCCCGTAGTGAAGGAGGCATTAATAAGTTTTGTGATGAAGGGGGCTAGATCTCTAGCCGCGTCTTTTATCAGTTGTGCGGGGCATTGGTCTCCTTTGCAATTAGAGGGTTTAAGAGTCAGAATGGTTTTTTCTACCTCAAATACTGAGACCTTGGAGAAGTGGAATTGGGTAGGTTTTTTAGGTTTGGATGTGCGGGTTTTATCCACGGGAGGTTGGGTTGGTAGTGAGGCTTTCTTTAGGGCAATTTTAGTTTGGAGGTTGGCCACTTTGTTGGTTAGTGCCAGTTGTATGTCAGTACACCAAGTTTTATCTTTGATGGAGTCGTCCTGTGCTGCGATAGGAGTTTCTAGTTCTTTTAGGATGGAGAATAGCTCCTTCATACTGGAGTTGGCTAGGGTGATCCTATTGTTATAGGTTTCTTGTTTAGTTAGGATAATATCTCTTTTGTATTGTGAGGAGATGTTTATTAGGTTAGTTTTGTTTTCAGCGGTAGGATGCCGGTTCCATGCTGTTTCACATTTTCTTTTCTGTAGTCTTAAGTTTTTTAAGTGGGGTGTAAACCAGGAGTTTAGATGCTTTTTTGGTTTACTGTTTCTAAATTTAAGTGGAGCAACTTTATCAAGGGCAGTGGACATAGCGTTATTGAATTCCTCCACTAAGATGCCTGGGTCGGTATGGTCAGGTAGAGAATTAAGTTTGGGTAGGATGTGAGGCAGAATATTGTCCACTGTGATATTTTTCTTATTTCTGGTTAAAGTGGGATGAGTTGAGAGGAGGAGGAGAGTAGAGAGGAGGTCGGGTCTGCCCATTCTGAGAGGAAGATCGTGGACTGTCCTGGTGGTCGATAGAAGGTGGCCATAGGGAGAGAGGATTTAGGAGAGAGAGAGAGCCTGCAGACTAGGCACTCAAAGGACGAGTAGGCCTGAGTGGGGATGATGGACAGAGGTATCCAGTCTGGGAAGATCAACGCTGCTCCCCCCCACTGCCTCCGTGATCCCTTTGGCTTGGGCACAGAGAGGATCTTGCATCCTTTAGGTAGGACTGTGTCATAGCTCGTGACACAGCTGTCCCCGAACCATGTCTCCATGATGGCGAGCACATCAAGATTCATGTGTTCAAGAAGGTTGTAGATGTCAGACGAGTGTTTGTCAGCGGAGCGAGAGTTTAGCGTGGCAATATGGAGCAGATTCCCATCTATGAAGGTCTTCCGCTGGGGTGGCAGGAGAGCCAGAGGGATAGTGAAGAATGGCAGAGGTGCCAAGGCTGACAAGGGAGCTGGGACAGTGCGTCAAGAAACACTTGTGGATAGGCGCGTTATAAATGCCATATCATATCATATCAAGGCAAGGGCACCTGTGAGGAGGAGGAGGTAGGCACAGTGGGCAAGGGAGCCTGAGCAGAGGAGGAAGTAGGTGCATAAGGCAAGGGAGCCTGTTCAGAGTAGGATGGAGGCCCAATGTGCCATGGAGCCTGTGCAGAGGAGGAAGTGAGCACAGAAGGCAAGGGAGCCTAGCTTGAGGGAGAGGTGAGGTTAGAGAGGTGAGGTAGGAGCCTGTCAAAGAGAAGAAGGTTGGATTGAGGACCCTGAACCATGATGGTTCCATTGCAATAGACATTAATGATGACTCTGGAAATGGCGAAGAGGTCAAGGAGAATCTCCCAGCAAGTGCCACCATTAATGGGAGAAGAGGCTAAAGGGGAGAGAAAGCCAACCATGTAGCGAGTCCATAGGTCAGGTGAGTTAACAAAAAAGAGGATGTCTGTGAGAGCCTCTCTGGCGGAAGCCACACGCGTACATGGATGGGATCCAGAACAACTCCGACATCAACTAATCAAACCAACAAGGTTTCTGTTTTAATATCAATTATCTAAAACAGGGAGTTACAACGGACATCAATGGATGTCGCACAAGCTCTCTCATACATTTAATTAAAAATACACATCATATGTGACATCATACTATGTGGAAAATAAGAGAAACCTAAGTGAGATTGTGATAGGATCAAGAGGAACATCAAAATATACTTTCTAGAAGGGGTTGGGTTGTGATTGGATACCTACTGTCAGGTGGACAACTCATGCCCACCTTTATGCAAGTCATCTTCATCATTATTAAGGACACAGTATATTATTGCCTCTCAAACTATAAGGCCCTTTGTTATATGGCCCTCTAAATTGGTTGGCACGCTTGTGCCATGTTTGTAACATTCTGTTCACCTAGCAGCACGTAAGCTCAT
This sequence comes from Ambystoma mexicanum, assembly GCF_040938575.1. Taxonomy (NCBI): domain Eukaryota; kingdom Metazoa; phylum Chordata; class Amphibia; order Caudata; family Ambystomatidae; genus Ambystoma; species Ambystoma mexicanum. Next base: position 556,140,659 of record NC_090932.1, read on the forward strand.
AACCAGGTGCTAGGAGGTGGACTTGACTTTACTTGCCCACCCAATTAGCTCAATGTCTCTCATCACCCATGCCTTCTGCCATGAAGATTGTCTTTGAACTTGGCCTTGCAGTGTATTCTCATCTCTGGGAATATAAGGGAGTGCTTGCATGCACTAGCGCTTGTTCTTGAACTCCTAGCCAAACTCTATTTCCATCCTTGGCAACAAAAGACCACATTTTGGACGATTTTGTTGCATTTAATTGTCCTAAATGAATAAAACTTGGCACACATGGTGTTCTTTCTTCGCCCCTTATAAAGGAATGATCCAGCTTCTTATGTTTTGTCGCGTTCACACGTAGATAACCAGATTTGGCTGCCTTCAGCCTTGATACCAGGCCAGACAGCTTCATCATTCAAGTGCGCAATCACAGCTAATCCTTACTTCGACACAGCTCTTGATCGTTCTTTCTCCATGAGTCCGAGTTTACAAATTCATGACACTGATGTCCAGCTTCTATACAATGGCAGCTCTGCCTGCAGTCTATTCACTACGTATACCCAGCTTCTAAGTTCACTTAATCTATTTGCATTGCTGCATTTGTGCAATTATTGAACGGCTTGCATTTTCTGCAGTGCTTTTCACATGTGCACTCTTTATTTACATATGCAAGTTTACTTGATTCTTTATTTCGTCATCAGTTTCTATAAGGGTCATACATCTTCTTCAGCCTGTCTTTTCTGTGCATCATACTTTGCTTATTGTGACATCACCAGCTCCTTTTCTTACTCTTTTCATATTCCTTCAGGGATTTCCACCATTAGATTGTCATCTCTTTGAGAGTACATCTCATAGGGTTTTCTTAATGGATACCTTTTCACAAAGATGTGCAGCGGAATAGTCACAACTGCTGGCGTCAAGCATGGCACAATCTCAGGCCTCCAACATACAGGTGGGAGGGGGGTGGAACTTCCTGCCGAGGCATTCAACTGTTCCTCTACACTACCCCCTCTGGTCGAGCCATCAACCACACCTTCACTGGTTTCCACATCTTGATACTTTCTCTTGAAGAAGTACTTCTTCGTAGTCCAGGTCTTCATCACTCTCTTCAGGAACCCGGCTGATTTTACATGTTCATCCACACTCCAGCTCATGTAGCTGCACAGTCCATTCAGATTACAATAGACCCATTGTCCTACATAATTCGTATGTTTCTTCGGATGCAGGAACTTTGTTCCTTCAGGCGCTACGATGCCCGCCTCTATATATTTTCTGACATCTTCATAAGTTCATTCCTTGGGTCCAAACCCTGATTCCACATCGATCATGATCTGCATTCCAACTGCCTTCTTTGCTGTCTTTTTACCCTGTGTAATTATTATCCTGATCAAACAGAACCCAAACATCACCATCACTAACACTGCTCCAAGAAACGTGAAGATGTTCGCCATTCACTGCGGAATCCACAAGAATATGGACGCAAACCAAATGTCCTCTGTTTCATCTTCCTTCTTGTTTTGTAGGCTCGTCAACAGCGTTATGGCTTCTGTCAAGGTTCCATTCTCGTCATTGTGAGAAGGTATGAACGTGCGACATGATGGCCAGATTTTGGCTCAAACTCCTTCTTCCATCGCAGTGATCATATCAAGGACATATCTGTTCTGCAGGGTCATGAAACGTATGGCCCTCAGCTCTTCTTTGATAGCATTGAATCCCTTAATGGTAGTATTAATCGTCTGCAGAAGTTCACATCTAATAATCTGCAGCCAATTGGCATCATCTGGATCCCAGGCATAAAGATAGTTGTGAAGATTGAACCGCTCTTGCTGAACAACCTATGCTCACACGGAATAGAGTCGTATGCTTCTGTGATTTAGATGAGAAGTAATTCTCTCTCGATAGTTGTTCGATTGAGAAATTCAAGTGATCTTCTCCTTTTCAAACGGGCATATACCTTTGGAAATTCACCAATGTTCAAGTCACTCTGAGGAATCACTAATGCTGGAACATGAATGAGCACCAAGGAACACGTCCCTCCCCAATTCTTGGGCAGCTTCATGTTGGCCCTAGGCCCACAAGCCCAATATCGATCCATCAGAACAGCTGTTCTTGCTCCCATTCTATTAACATCTACTGTAGTTTTGCAGCCTTTGTTCTCTCTCACATGATTCTTGCCATGGCTCCGGAAGCACAATGTCGCATTAGCTAATGGGATCACAACCATGGGACCTGATTCATCTTCTACCCATGTAAGCAATTTGGCATGTTTGGCCCATGACTTCAAACACCCATTATTCACTCTCTGCACCTCTTGCACATATTCTGGCTTTAGTAGATGAGCTGCACAGGACATCAGTCCCTCTTCCCATACCTTCTTGGATTTCACTCATCCATAGACAAAGACTTGAGTTCATTCCCAACATCCAGGTGATCCAGCCATTTCTGTTTTATCAGGGCAGTCAATTCTCTTCAACTCTTTAATAACTACCTCTTCCTGTCCTGTCGCCGGATACGTTAGCATCTTACTCTTCCATACAGGTTCCTTTTTCATCTTTGTAGTCTTGAGCTAATCATCCTGGAAGGGAAATTACCATTTTGATCTCCATCGTAGAGTAGCCAAAACTCCTTGGAATTGTCCTCTGGTCATACATGCTGCACGATGAACGAGGCACCTGGCATTGTGTTCTGAAACTTCTCTAGAAATGAAAGTTTGTACTGTATTCAAGGCATAGGGTATGAGAGTGCAGACATAGCAACTCTCCTTAGATGTCTCTTTCCCACCTTTCTCATGTGCTGAAACCACATGTTATAACCCAAGTGTGCTTTATTGTCTAGATATGTATCTATCCCCTCACTAGCTTCCTCTGTATTTCTCCTATATCTCCCGTACACAAGGTTTGTATACTGCCCATGAAGTGAAACAAAAGCAGTTTTTATAGTGGGGAGAACCATAAGGTCCTTTGTGTCAGCAGAAGTACTAGAGTAATAGAGAGTGTGAAAGAGGAGGAATAGAAAAACAAAAAGACTAATCGTACAGGCATATACTATGCACAAGACCATCGACATCCACCTCTCACGCTATCCAACTTCTATCTTTCTCATTTTTAAAAAAAACATTTTTTTTTGTGATCTATGAGTGCACCAACATTACTGCATAATGTAGTTAACCAATTAAAAAGTCAGATCAACAATGTTGAGTTTTAACATTTTCAGGTAATAGGTATGAGAATACACCGCCCCCACTTAGCAGAAGAGAGAAAATAAAAGAAAGCAGAAAAGGGAGGGGAGTGAGAAACGTCAGAGACAGAAAAGAAAAAGGAAAGACCCGCAAAGGAGATGTCCCCACCCCACCCAACCTCCACCCCTCCCCCCGGGATCTTAAAATCTTGGTATGAATAGTGTCCTACAGAGAGTGGTAGATGGCGATGTTTTCCAGGAGCGTTCGAGTCGTGCAGAGGGTCTTTCATGCCGTTCAAGTGAGGAGAGCGGTGCCATATGTCTCAACTAGATAACTTCTAGGTACCCCCCACATATTAGCCTACCATGCTGTATGTCACAGGGATGAGAGTATCTGTGGTGGACCGCCGTCTACTGTAACAGAAGGCCCCAATGGTGCTTCACTCAGGGTTATTCTGTGCATCTTTAAAATATTGCAAGAAGGGGAGCCACTGTTGGTCTATGTGAGTATGCGATTCCATCAGCAGGGCTGTAAGGCTTTCCATTTCGTAGATTTCCTTTGCTTTGCGCAGCCATTCTACTTTAGACTGGAGGGTGGGAGCCTTCAACTTTATAGTAACACAGACGCGTGCTGCAAGCAGCAGATTTCTGGGTATGTGCGGGAGGAGGGAATACCTATCCTCGAGAAACCTAACCCCGAAGAGGACCAGGAGAGGAGTAAAGTTCCTACGGATGCCTTCCACCCGGTGGATCCACCCCAAAATGTCCTTCCAAAATAGCTGCATGCGGGGACAACCCCACCATTGGTGCACCCCATCCACCAATATGGGGAGACCCCGTTGTGCATTTTAGCTAATCGGTTGGGGGTTAAGTGCCATTGCGTAAGGATCTTACAGGTGGGAATTTTATATAGTACAGCGATGAAGGACTTCCATACTGCCTTGTAGATTGCGTCCCAGCGCTTCTGAATGTCTTCCATTATCAGCTCTAAGTCCCATTTTGCCTTTGTGTTTGGGGGCGGGAGGTGTCCCCTGTCTAAGAGAGCTCTCTATATGCTGGATATGAGACCCTTGGTGCCTGTGTGCATGTTTAATACGTTTGCAAACGGGGTAAGCGTGCATTGTAACTGGCCTTTCCATCTCGTATCTTTGAGGACCCCTTTTAACTGTAGGAATGGTAAGCGGTTGATCTTCAAGCCCTGCTGTGCATTTTCGAGTTCCTCTTTGGTCAGGAAGGTACCGTCCTTCTACATTTAACCTGCTCTGACTAGGCCTTGTTCGTATTGGGGTTGGAAGCGGAGGGGCTCTAGAATGGTGTCTCTAATTGGTGGTGCCCAGATACAGCTGAGGGGTTTAGGCCAGGTTGTGACTCCACCCATGCCAGGGTTTCCCTTGTTCCATATGGTCCATAGTGCTTCCAGTACAGGGTGTTCCCTTGCTCTACGCAGGACCTCTTTGTGAGGGACCCATAGCCACTCACCCATGGTAGCTGGGGCGAAAAGACCGTTTTCCAATTGGACTCACTATTTGCTTTCTTATTCCCTGATATGGTTGACTAGGATGCGCAACTGTGTCTCAGTGTAATATTCATGGGTGTCAGGGTAAGCTAGACTGCCTTTTTCCTTCGGGAGAATGAGTGTTTTATACTTGATTCTCGGTTTCTTCTTCTCCCAGAGGAATGCTAGCAGAACTTTCTTGGCTGTGTTTAAGTATGTACTCGGAAGTGCGATCGGGAGTGATTGGAACAGAAAAAGGAGTTGCGGCAGGATGTTCATTTTTATTGCGGTAAGTCTGCCTACCCATGAGAGGCTAAGCTTGCTCCAGTTGCCTAGGTCGCGCTGAATCGTGGCCCAGAGCGGTTTATAGTTGGCTTGAAATAGGTCTCTTAAGTTTTTTGTGATTGTGATTCCCAGATATCTAATGCTAGTTTGCGCAGCTTGGAGCCCCCAGGGTTGTGGAGTCGTTGCCGGCAGTGAGTCAGTGTCTTTAAGAGGGAGTATTACTGTTTTGCTTCGGTTTATACGGAATCCCGACTGCAACCCATAATCCTCTATCTCCCGCAGGAGGGCTGGAATGGACTGCGAGGGGTGTGTAACATAAGCCAACACATCATTGGCGAATAGAGCAAGCTTATATTCAGACCCGCATCTGTGAAACCCTTTAATCCTGTCATTATTTCTAATGGTTTGTACGAGGAGTTCCATAACCAATACGTAGACTAACAGGGAAAGTGGGCACCCCGGTCTTGTCCCTCTGGTTAGTCTAAACTGGGTTGATGCGATTCCGTTTACTACCACTTTGGCGCCAGTGTTTTTATATAATGCTTGTACGCCCCTTATCCACTCTGAGCCCAAACCCGCTTTATGTAGGACGTTTCACATGAAGCCCCACTCCACCCTGTCGAATGCCTTTTCGGCATCGACCGAGATCAGCGTTGTTTCCACCTCTGATGCACTGATGGAGGCCATTAAATCTAAGGTCTTGTGAGCATTGTCGTCTCCCTGCCACTCCGTGACATATCCCGCTAGGTCATTGCGGACTAGCCGAGGGAGAACTCTGCTTAGTCTTTTGGCCAGAATGCTTGCGTACATTTTAGCGTCGACATTCAATAACGATATCAGCCTACAGGAGCTACAGTCTAATTTGTTTTTCCCCTCTTTGGGGATAAAAATAATTCTAGCCTCTGTGAAGGTGGGCGGGGCAGTGCCTGTTGCCATTATACAGTTGAAGAGGGGTGTCAGGAATGTGATCATTGCCCACTTAAATCTTTTTTTAGAATGCAGGGGTGAACCCGTCCGAACCCAGCGCAGAGCCTGCTTTTAGGTGGGCGAAAGCTTGCTTTACCTCTTCCGTGTTGATAGGGCTGTTTAGCAGAACCCAGTCTGCCTCTGACAGCGACAGGAATGACATTTTAGCTATATATTCCTCAATGCTCTCAGGGGCAGGGTCCGTGTCTGATGAATATAGCTGTTCATAGTATTGGGCAAAGCGAGCCGTAATTTCTTTTGGACAAACCAGGGTTGTGTTTGAGGCGGAGTTATCTTTTAGGACTGCCCTGTCTGCTCTTTCCTTTCTAAGTCTAGCTGCCAGCAGCGTGTGGGCTTTGTATCCCTTCTCAAAGTACCTTTGTTTGACAAATCGTAGGTGGGTTAAGGCCTTTTCTAGCCATATCTCTTTAAATTCTTGTTTAAGGCCCCTCAGTTCTGCTCTGGTTGCTGACACAGCCCCTTCTTCCCTCGTTAGAGCCTTTTCTTTGTCTTCTATCTCTTGCTTAAACTGGGTCTCTCTCTCAAGAGTTTTGACCTTTTAACCACTGATCCCTGTGCTGTTATCAGGCCTCTTATTGTGGCCATCGCGGCTTCCCAGACTGTGGGGAGAGGATGTTCTCCTGTGTTGTTCCTATCAAAGAAATCAAATATTTTGTCATCAAGTGTCTCCCCAAAAAGTTTATCCTTAAATAACGTGTTGTTACATGTACAACTTTTATCTGCTGGTGTGCCCCAGCCGAGGGCCAGGTCTATTGTGACCATGTCGTGATCAGACCATCCCACCACCTCAATGGCTGATTCTAGGATTAAATGTTCCAAGTGTCCTTCCAAAAAGATATAATCTATGCGGGAGTGTGTTTGGTGAGGGGGGAATAGAACGTGTAGGCCTTACTCTGTGGGTGTGTGGCCATCCATGCGTCAATCAGCTGGTGTGTTGCAACAAGACGCCGGAAGGACCCGTTGTCCGGGGGGGGGGGGGCAGGAAGCCCTCCCGATACAATTATTTTAATTTTTTTATTTTATTGTTTTTGTTTAATCAAATAAAACCTTGACAAAATAAGATTACACTTTGATAACTATATATATATATATATATATATAAAATATATATGAAGAAAATACTAAATCTGATAACTCGTTCAAGCAATCAATACACCAAAACAATACCATTTCATATGTAGTAATTCATACAAAATAAAAATATAACTCAAAGTTTGGAGCAGGACTGAAACCAACAAGCAGCGTCATTACATCATAATTTACACATTGTTGTTGGTTTTCTTTTAGGCTTTACGTCTGGTTTATCAAAAAGAACTTTCATTTGGCCACATTGATGAAAAAGGGCAAAATAAGCTTTTGCTGAAGTCAAGTTGTGAATCAGTATATACTTAGTTATACAGTCACTTGTGCCTCAGACAATTTAGCCCTCAATGAGTGCGAGTAATTAAATCAGTTTCAAGGTAAGTCGTGGGCTATAACCCTCCATACATCGTTTCTACAATGATTATCTAGTAGTCTCGGTTTTACTCAATGAGTTCAAATCAAAGATTTGAGCACGTGGTTCCTCAATGAAACACCAGGTGCTTCAAAGTTACACTCTCTTTATCCAAAACACAAAACCGACAAATGCCTGATCCCATTGTTCCCAGGCATCTATACCAATATTTAGTTCTCGCATAAATTAGTAGTTGGTTTAGCCTAAAACAGAGGTACACTTTCCTTGCTGTTAAGGAGGGTGTTAGGGAGAATTCTCTGTATAGGCTAATTTCCCAAACCTAGTGAGTCCCACAGCAGCTTTGCTGGATTTTTGGGGTTTATTTTTCTCTCCTGCTAAGAGTGAGAGTCTTTTTTCCCACTCTTAGGCATGATTTGAGAATGACCTTTGACTACGTAATGTGTTTTATGGGCTATGGGGTCTTTTACTCCATAGGGCTTCATGTGTTTTTGGTATGTGTGTTATACAGCACCCTCAGTGCAGTAACACAGGGGTGTCATAGTGACCCCCAAACATAGACTCCATACCCTGGGACTGACTACTGTCTCCCAGGGCATGTAAAGTCACCATTGGCTTTACTAGTCTCAAATTGTGAAAAGAACCAGTACAAACCATCATATTGTGGAAGTACTGGTAGGGGTAATTAGATTGCCCCTGGGTCTGTTTTCCAAGTGGGCACTGTCCAGTCCCCCCTTGTCGAGTTTCTGGCTGGTGGCAGTGGTTACCACGCGAAATATTCCACCGGAATATTTCCTATGGGATTTTCCCATTTATTTTAAACGCACCACTTTTTTGGTGCAATGTTAAAGATACCGCCGGGTTATTTATTTAATATTTATTCTCCGGTTGGGTCTTTTTGCCAGGACTCTGTTTTAAAATGGCGTTTGTGTTCGCCTCTGTAACTCCAACCCAAGTCGAGCCCTTTGTTCCACTTTTGGCGGGCTTCTGCACAGAGGCCTCCAAAAGTGGTGCCACTCAGTCTGGGTCTACAGGATGTGTGGGAGGGGGGAATAGGCACCCTGGACTGAGCTGCCTCGGCAACTCAAGTCACACTCTTGTATGATTGGCCCAGTGGTGAGCCGCCCGGCTCACCACTTAGCATGTTTGAGTGACAGCTAGGACTGTTGAATGGGGGTTTTCTGCATACAAGCAGGGCTTTAGGGACTGGAACACCAGAAGTCGCCACAGGACCTAAAGAATAAGAAGAGGGAGAAGCTGAGCCGACCTGCAACGACAACACCACTGGTGGAGCCCTGCTGAACCGACTCACCACTTCCCAACGACAGAGAAGTTCTTCATCCTGGAGAGTCTTCTTCCTTTTGAACTGGTGGGGTTAACCAGTTCGCCCTCTTTTCACCTTCCTGGATCGTCTCATGGTTGAATCGCTCATGCCAAGCACCCCGGCGGCCGGATAGCCACGCTTCAACACTACCGCGAATAAAAGGGTAGTACCTTTTAACCGGGAAACTCCGCGGCTGGTTTCTTCCCTGGCAGTGCAATGACCTCCAACTTTCCTCCACGTCGAGATCTTCTCTTCCCCTGGACTAAGCACCAATTTGCACCCGTTGCCAGGAACAACTGCCCCCGCTGGTGCTTTCTCACCATTTCAGGTACTGTGTCCCGCCTGGTCTCCCTTGCAACAGACTGTTCAAGGTGTCCCGTAAATCCTTGACTCTCTATCCTGGGGTGACCTGGGACCTGTTAACTAACTTTTCTGAACTGATCCAACTCCTTTTGAACTATCTGCAAAGACTTTTTAAGTGTACTTCTTCTGTGTGATCTTGGGCACATTCCGCCTTGCTCTCTCCAAGAGTGGGCCTGGCCTATGAACTTTTTGCTCTAAAGTAGACTCTGCCTTTCTTGACTTGCTGTGGTTCTTTTAAAGTGTTGGTATTGTGTGTTTTCATATTTTTGCCTTTTCACTCCCTTTTTAAATAATTATTGGAATGCCATCTTGGTTAAGCGCTCACCTCTGTTGATAATAAGTGGTGTTCTTTTCCTATGACTTGTCGAATAATTAATCAGGGAGGTGTATATATTTCTAGTGACTGTGTTTGAACTTGCTTGAAATATTAGTGCCAGTGTATTTTTACAAGTGTGTTTTTAAATAAATAAGTATATACTTTTATACCAAAGCTCTGGTCAGTGTTTGCTTGTGCTACTGTATTTTTGTACCTAATGTGTATACTCTATATACTGCCTCACTCTTCTTGAGAGAAGTCTGACTGCTTAGCCACAGCTACCAGGTAAATCTGGGCGGTACAAACTGCTACCAATTGGGTTTACTGCCAACACCTGTAGTCTTAAGCTTTTTGCAGTGGTCCCTAAGGGAACTGCACAGGTTTCTGCCTAACAGAGGGGAATTGAATTAAATATTTTGGTCTGTCACCCCATTTCCTCTGAAAAAGATTATATTCATAAAAAGATGAATAGGTCCCCATCAGGTGTAGCATGATGCACTAGTGATATCTCTGATGTATTTTCATTTGGCTCGGCAGATACACAATCATTGACTCTGGAGTTTCATTGATAGCATTGAGAAATAACTTAAGTTTTAAAGTGTGTTTATTCAGGGAATGAATACTGGGTTGGCCAATAATTTTGTTGAGCTCCACATATAAAGTATTTTTTGGAGGGTCAACCATTTTGATATAATTTTTTAGACTTCTCCAATTTAGTTTTACTGAGAGGGGTAGCAAGTTAATATCATGCCATATCAATGCATTAGGAATAGATAGTGCTAAACCCAGGACAGTTTTCCAAAATTTGCCCTGTAGGACATCAAAAAAAGCATCGAACTCAAAAGTTGGATATAACAGAATGGGTTCTACTTTGAGTAAGTAGAATTGAATGAGGGGTAACAAAGAAAACATACAATGTTTGTGGAGTATGATTTTCATCTGTGAAGTCAATATTTTGACTTCATGATTTAAGTAGGTCTTCCACATGCTCAAAGAGTAAGTGTCTGTAAGTGGGTCGCCTAAATATCGAATCAGAGGGGAATACTCAATAGCAACCCCATTAAGTGACCAAGCAAAACGGATAGGTTTCCGTTTGCCATCAGCGAATATTAAGATATATGATTTGGCAGGATTGGCCACAAGATTGTGTTCTTTTGCAAATTCTGCAAATAGCTCTAGTTTTTTTGCAGACCAAAAGGAGTTCTGTCAAAAAACAGAAGATCGTCGGCAAAGCCTATCCAGTCCAATCTGATGGAACGTAGCTTGGCTGGAAAGGCAGCTGCACCTTGCCACGATTCATTGAAACCTAGGAGGTATAAGTTAAATAATACTGCCACCATATTGCACCCCTGTTTAACCCTATTTCGGTAGAAATGGGGTTACTAAGTACCCCCTCATGATTCAATCTAATACGATAGTGTTATGATAAAGTAACCCAATGAGGGCTACTCATTTTTAGCATTTTTGTCCAGAGAATTTCTCGGATCACACTGTCAATGGCCGCAGAAGATGAGATAGAATGGTTGCGTTCAAGGGGCAACCAATGTATTTCCGAAATCCCACCTGGCAAGGTGATAGTAGTACCTGTTGATTGATGTGTATTTGCAATTGATGCAACAGCAATAATGAAAAATGTTTTGAAGAGGCGTCTCTGAGTGCAATCGGTCGATAATTATTTGGAGAGTCAGAGGGACCCTTTTTGTAGATTGGAATGATGTGTGCAGAGCGCCAAGAAAGTGGTACTATACCAGTATGGACAATCAAATCAAAACGTATTTTTAGACTTTCAGCCCAAAGTAGGGGATCGGATTTGTATACACACGGGGGCAAGCCATCTGGTCCTGGAGCCTTTGAGTATTTTAGGTTCCCTATAGCTTTAACAATGTCAGTAATAGACCGTATAGAATGCATACCTGGTTCCAGCTTAGGTTCACTGCCTTTGAGTGAAGCAAAACACTCTGGCAGTTGATATTTGTCCCTTATGTGGATCGCCTATACCTCCACAGTGATTACAGATTGAACCGCAGTAGCAGTGCCAAAAGTCAAAGTGCGCATAATGGACCACCCTTGCCTGGTATCATGTTTTAGGAGATCGTATATCATTTTTTGATTGTCGACAATGTTCAATTTTCTTCTCATCCATATAATTTTATTTTTAAATGTCTGTTTGATTTTTCTTATCTGTTCTCTCAATGCTTCTGAATGAACATTTCTACTTAATAAATGCCTGATAAGTGAATTTTCCTTTTTTATAAGACTGCAAGACTTAAATTAAAGGAGTGAGCATGGCTGACATACGAATGGACTTGCATCCTTTTTTCGATTGCCAGCCTTTTTAAGTGAATTTGAATTTGAGAAATATTCCTTGCTTTTACGTCCATCAGGGGGGAACACCCGCACCTATCCTAGTTATAATTTCACCATCCTATTCAATATATCTTAGAAGCTTGCGACAAACTGTCGGGTTCCATCTCACTGACGGGGACTGGCGGTCGGGTTCCATCAGAGTTAGAGCAGTGTCCACGTAGAAATGGGCAAAAGGAATATGTAGCACCAATTTAATGATCATATGATCACCCAGTTCTGGGTTGATTATGGTCAAAGGAGCAGTGTGCTGGTAGAGCCCTGAGGAGATAAAAAAGAAATCAATCATTGAGCTACTAACTCCCCTTGACCAAGTGTAATTATAAGGCTCTAAAATAATAAGGGGAGATTGAATGTCCTATTCTAGAAAGAAATCTATCAATTTCTGCACGTTTCTCCTTGAAAATTCTGAATGTTTCTTCCCAATAACTTCTGATTGGGACACGACATCATAACATAAAGAATTAAAATCACCACCAACAAATATTCTTACTAACGGATTTGCAACAAATACTTCCTCTAATAAAAGGTTCAATTCATCAAGGATGGAGGATAATGCAATGATATACTTATTCCAACAGATGCCAATCAGTAAGATAATTATAGATGGATCCTCATCAGCAATCAGCTGAATGACCAGTAATGCATCAGAACTGCTAACCAATTTAGAAGAGTATTTGCAAGCTGTATTAATCAATATGGCTAGGCCACCTGATGGTCTTCCTAGAGAACCACGATTTGCCACGTGAGTATAGGCAAAGTAACCTTCAACAGTAAAAGGAGTTTGGTGCATAGTTTCTTGCAGAAAGATAACATCAGGGGTTGACTGTTTATTGTTCTTGTACCATGTTTTAAAATTGTTGAGTCCGCAAGAATTCCAAGAGATAATGTATAAGTTAGCGGAGATATGAGTCTCCTAACAAATCAGACTGCATACCTGATTGCACTGTGCGAGAATCCATCCATGGCAGCCACTTAAGTGCTGACACAAAAGCCATGAACTGTTTCATTGTGTTCTCATCTATTTTAGGAGAATCACCATGAGCAGTATTGGTTGATGTATCCCCCACAGGAGGAAGGGGAGTCTCCACATAACTTGTAGCATCCTCAAGTGACATAAACAGGTAAGACAGTAGACCAATTGATTTGAGGTCTTCCCTTTGTTCCCAAATGAGTTTCATTATAAAGGGAGAATTAAATTTGCAAATGATTCTGTTATTGTTCACTGATGCTAATTTGACCCAGTCGATATCATTAGATCTTATAGTGCGTAGGGCTGGAATATCCTGTAGAATAGTTAGCAAAAAGGCTCGGTTCAACCGGGCTTTACCATGACGAGTGGGGTCACTTTCCCAGCCCACCAGAATAGCAGAATTGAGCTGGTTTGCGGTATGAGGTGAAGCGTTGTGTGGTGGCTCATTCTCTTGGACGCCACTACACACCGCTGGGGGAGCCGTCAGTACCTGTCCATTCAAAATACCATGTGAATGCAGACCCCCATACACCTCCTCTCCATTTTTACTACTTCCATCACCAGTTTAGGGCATTCGATCAGCTGGTGGGAGTTGTTGTCCACTTTCTTTTATTTTTGAAGAATTGCCTGGGCCTTTTACACGCTGATCATTGCCTGCACCAATAATTACTTTCTCTGTTTTCTTAATTCCCAACATTGGGTAAAAGTTTGATAGAACAGATTGTGCAGGCATTGAGACTAATGGGACGGTTGTTAGTGTCTCAATTTCTTTCTCTTTTGGTACTGAGGCAACCCCTTTCTTTGGTTTGGTAGTTCCTTTCTTATCACCTTTACCCATACTCTGTGGGTTTGCACCAGTCATACCCCTAGTGCCTTGTTGGTGTAAATCTTTTGAATCAATTGAAGGCTTTGTCGTAGGTTGAGCCTGTTGATTTGGCTCAGAGAGGTTAAGCAATGCATTTGACTCTTCATTCAATTGGTTCAAATCCATAATTGTGTCTCCACCAGATAGATTGCATATATCTTTCATGTGTGTGTTATGTCTATCTGTTTTGTCTAATGCTTGGTTTTTTTAGGTTTTCTTCCGCTTTTCCCTTCATTCTTTTATCAAATACTTAACGTTTTTCTGCTCTGGCCAGGGCTCTTTTCTGTTTTCGCATTAAGACTATCATAGGAGCCTCTTCAGGGCAGCTTTCTATGGTTGGCGCCTCTTGGGTCCCCTTTAACTCAATAGTATCCCCAGATAAATCAATGAGGTCAGTGAGAGCGGAGGGGCTATCAGGAAGCACCCTCTCAGGGGTAACATGGGGTGCAGAAGCTCCCACTTCATTAGAGCGAAATTGAATCTCAGGAGTTGAGACCATCTCATTAACTATTGATGTCAGTTCCGCAATTTTTGGAACATTCAGAGCCACTATTTGCGGGAGAGGCGGAGCCAGAACCAACTCTAAAAGTGGCTTTAAACATGGATTAGCTGCCACTGCCTCAGCAAAGGTTTTCGTCTGGGTGGCAATGGAGTTAGTCTCTACCCTCTGACAGTGCTTTTGCGTTAGTGCAGAAATCGCGTTGCAGGTAAAAAACAACCCGTCAATTCTACTTAATTTATTAATTAGATCTGTCATTTGTAGTTGTAACAGTCCAAGTTCCCCGTGAGTTTGCTCATGGCCCTTGTCCAGCAGGTTAAGTATCCGGGTGATTACTGGAAAAACTTCTGGACTAAATCGGTGCTCGTTAGAGTTAGGGGCCAGCGATGGACCAAATCATCATTTCTTGGCTCATTGCTAGGGGACTGTGGATCCATAGAGCGTTCAAGACTGTTAGAGCCTTGGGTATGCTGTCTTGCTGATTTTCCGGAAATGGGGGAACTATTGTTTTGCACATTTACAGCAACCGAAGATGAAATTGTTGGGGTAAAAATACTCCCAATATCTCAACCCTCTCTATGTGCAATATAGCGGGAGGGCACAGTATATGAATAATTAGGTAAATTGTTAAAAAGAAAAACATTCTCGACTCCATATTTCCTTTGGGTTACAGGGGTGTAAGGCTCTAATGCGAGAGTCTAATACGCTTCCCTAATTCAGATTCGATTGCTGGAGCTAACATTGAAAAATCAGCAAGATGGTTATCAAAACATTCCACACTCATTTTTTATTCTAATTTCATCTCTGTCAAGACTACCACCCAATTTCTCACATTCGTTTACCCACCCTCCTGGAAAGATTTTATTTACCTATTTTATGGATAATGAAACCGTAGCTTGTGAGTGAATAGATGGTTTTTTGAGGAACCCCAAAGTTTCACTATCACAGGAAGTATGTGCCTTGTGTGGTAGCCCTTTTTTAATTTGTCTTATCCTCAATATGGGTGTTTTCCCCCTGAAGAGGAGATCTGATCTGAGCTCCGAGGTCATTGTGAACCCTATCCGAAAGGTGTGGAGGGGGAGACTCAACCATTGTGTCTGGTAACAAGGGATTAGTCGCAACACCTATGTTAATAGGATTAGCAGGGTCATCTCCCGGCTTCTCACGTATTGTAGGTCCCAGATTCACAGACTCTTCTGGAGTACGGGGTGCCCCTTCGTCTAACTGTAAGGTGGGGGCTGACTCATTCCCCTCGTTCGAAGCACCTCCCTCTATGGGAGTGGAATAAATGCCCAACATAGCAACTGATGCAGATGAAGCTGAGCTCTTGATTTCGGAAGATTTCAGTTTACCCATTGTGAGTTTTCTACCACTGCGCAGTCCATTTGCCATTGTAGGAGTGCATGCTAATGAAGGACACACAACTGTAACGGAATTCTTATATATAGGGTGTGCGATTCAAATAAATTAGGTAAAAGCGGCTAAGTAAAGTTGCTGTGTAAGCAATTGAAAATTTAAATCTCCTATTGAGAAGCTCTATAAACACAAGCCACAATGAAATGACTAAAGCTTACATCAGGTTTACCAATGTCCAGGTAACAATAGGGTAATGAAGCATTCTACTCACCCACACCCCATCAGCCTAACAGCCCAACAGCCTTACACTTCCAAGGCACTTCCAATGCGCACGTGCCCAAGTGTATGTAGGCTTGCTGGGAGGTTGGGAGGGGGCAGGGGCAGAATCCTAGCAAGCAAAGGATCTGCAATGAAAAAAGCAACAGAACGTTAGCGTGCTGGTAAACGCTACATTTTTACACAGAACGTATCGGCAACAAGGGAGGGGAAAACGACACCCACCCTCAGTGGTTCCACACCCAGGTGCACTCCTCCTCCAATGGCTCCACGCCCTAACTGGTCAGGTGTATCACTTAAGATAGTGTAGTATTAGCCTTGCATGACACTAGGTCATGAGAGCCATGGAATACTGCAGTAATCTGGAATAGTGTATCCCTGAGAGTTCCACGGATGTCCGTTGGTTACTTCAGGATGGGAGATGCAGAGTGAAGGATACCCGTTCCGTGACTCTCCCCTTTTACCTATAGCAGTTAACCTGTTGCCTTAATAAAGAATTTAATTCTACTACTTGCTGACTCTCGCGTCCTTCATGTATCATAGCATCTATTAGGGACCCAAACAATACAGATAGTTAATATAATAAAGTCAATATTTACTATGGGCGTTGAAGTCCAATATGCAATATTTAGTCCAAGTGACGCGCAGTGTTAGCGGTTCAGCTCGTCTACACTGCAACACCTTTCTCTTCTCCTTACAGCCTTTTCCAGCCTCTCGGTTCCAGCGGCACAGCAGCCAAACAGCCTTACACTTCCAAGCCACTTCCTAAAGTCCCCCCCACAAATCAGCTGGCCCGTTCTCACGCCATCTAGCTTTGAAAAAAGGTCACTACTAGAGGTTAGTTGCTGGGTGTTTGGAGCATAAACTGAGCACAGTGAGACTGTTGTGGATCTAACACATAGCCCTGCACAATGAGGAATCTTCCGGCTGGATCCCTGGTTGTTTGTGATATTTGGAGCCCCAGCAAGGAGCGATAAAAGATGCCCACTCCTCCTTTCTTTTCTGGTCCTGATGCCCAAATGGTGCCTCCCAGGTTTTTACCCCTCAGGTCAAATTCCCCCTCTGCTTGAACTTAGTCTCTTGACAAAGAGGATGTCAAGGTTTGCCTGCTTAAAAATTCGACATAGCATGGATCTTTTCTGAGGCGAATCTAGCCCTTTGACATTAAGGGACCGTATCCGAATGGCTTCGCCCCCATCATCCTTAAACAGTGTGCATGCTGTCAATAGGGTAGCGTGTTGCATTATATCTCGGACCCTCTGCTTCACCCCTCTCCTATGGATGTCATCAATACCCTCCATCGCCTCATAGGACTCCCAGATTCCCTCCCCCTCCCAATCCCATTGAGTGAGAAAAAGAGTATAGAGCATTAGAGAAAGAGAAGATAAGTAGAGGCAATCTCCTTGTGTCTGTGGAGATGCCCCTGAGTGTAAACACAGGGCCACACAACAGGTGTCACCCCGGTAAGCCTCAACATTTCTATTACATTACTACAACCGTTAGTTATGCGAAAGCTCAATAACAACTATTCAGAGGTGCCCAGCCCGGCAGCTTTCATCCTCATCCTATTATTCGTGATTTTTCCGTTTTCCTAGTTTCCTTTTTTTCCCCTTCATTCATTCCCCCCCTCAATGTTCTTCCCTTGTCATGGGGTGTTCATTCTCTTAAACGTTTTGCCACCTTTGGATTTGCTCCTCTGCCTCCAAGGACCTGAGGGCATTCACGCTGGCTCTGATGAGGAGGTCAGTGACTGTTCATAAGGAAAGTGTCCCTTCATAACTGGGTCTAAAATTCCACTGTAACATGCTAAAGGCTTTTACCCCAATGTAGTTCTCTGTGTCAGTACTGCTGCCATTACTGTCCCATTCGTGTGTGAAAACAGATACAATTCCTCAGCATAATTGGGAATTCCCAAAACAGGAGCAGTAGAAATGACTTTTTTCAATTCTTCAAACCCTTGCATTATTTCATCAGTCCATTCTATTTTTACCTTATTCACTTGTGCTTTCTTTAAAGCTGGTAAAATGGGTCTCGTGCATGAACTGTAATCCAACACCAAGGTCCTAACATAGTTTCATAGCCCCAGAAACTGTTGCATCTGTTTTACTGTGCTTGGCTTTGCGGTTTTCATAATAGCCTCAGCACTTTCAGGTGTCACCTTCTTTCCTTCATTTGAAATCAATTGCTGTTTCAATAACACTCTTCTTGACAGTATTATAAATTCTCTTTGTCTACGTTATATCCCTTGTCTGCTAGAATAGTCATTAATGGAATAGAATCTTGTCTGCACTCATCCGCCGTGGTCATACAAATTAAAATGCCATCTACGTACTGTATCACTGCACTCTTAAGATCAATATTGCCTTAGTCCATCTGCAAGACTCTACTAAATATTGGTGGGGACTCACAGTACACGTGGGGCAAATGAGTATGTTCCAGTCGAGTTTGGCGGAATGGAAAGGAAGTCAAGTCTTGTGAGTCTTTATGTAATGGGATTGAGAAAAACACATTTTTCAAATCGATCACAGTGAAATATCGAGTTTCCACTGGGATACTGCACAGTATCATCGCCGAGTTGGGAACTAGAGGAAACTCTGCTTCTACAATCTGGTTAATCAGTCTCATATCTTGCATAAATCTCCACGACCCTTCCTTTGATTATTTGATCGGATACACCGCAGTATTACAGGATGATTCCGATGGCACCAGAATACCTTGTTTCATCAATGCCTTAATTGCCTGGAATATACCCTCATCAGCCTCTTGATACAAGGAGAACTGTCTTGCTTGAGGTAGAATCGCCCGTGGCTTCAGTTTTATTTTGACTTCCCCTATTCCCTTTAATAGGCCTACGTCATAAGGGCATGTGGTCCGCAGGACACTTGGCACCTTCTCCAAGTGTTGCTGGAAAAATGCTGGACGCTGCTGCATTATCACCGTTCGCTGTGGGACTTCCCTTTTCTCTATTCTTATCCAGTATGTGATGCTCATAAAGAACACTACCTCATCATCTGTTTGATCTTCCCTAAACATGTCATCATCAGTGATGTCAGTTAATCTATACCCTTCTTCGAGAGCTATTACTGTTCTCCTGGTCTACCCTCATTGTCCATTCCTTCAAGCATCATCATTTCACATCATACTATGGCTGCTTCTAATTCTGTAGGGATAGTCCATCCCCCCCTCTTCATCCATAGGTATCTGTGGTCCAAACAAGAACTCATCAGGTATTCTCAGGGTTTTTCCCACTAAGCCAGGTAGCCATGTCAGTAGAATGCTCACTCCATACAGAAAAAAGTTCTGGATCCACTGGAACGCCTTGCAGAGCCACTTGCCCTGTGAACGCCAGTATAAATTCATCCACATTTAAATAGCGTATTTCTGCAGTGGAGCACACTGTCCTTTTATCACTAAATGAAATTGTCATGTTAGGTTTGTCATTAAATCTCTTCCCAAAATGTTTATTCTGTACAGATGCCAGTCAATCGAGGCTCTTTTTCCGGGGCAAGTCATTTGTTTTTTTGGTTGTTTCCAGTTGCCAGCACATTGGGGCACCTATATTGTGACCGTTACAATACACTAAGACATTTGTTTTTCCTAAATGGTGTCCTTTTTCTGTGCGCCAACAATAAAGGTACTTTGTATGATAATAAGTTAATTCTTCAATAATCACTCATAGTTCACTGCATTATGTAACTCACATTTATTGTTACTGTTCCTCTTTTTATACTTGTAATTCTCTCATTTATTTTCACAGTTCCTCTTCATATATCTATATTTCTCTCAACACGTGTTTCACCATAGTTAATTTCCCATGGTTCATCAGGAGAGACTCCAAAATAAGTAACAACAAAAAAAAAAAGAATTCAGGTGTTAGCTAACCTTTTCCAAAGTGTACCTATTTTTTGGCATACTCATATAAACTATTTTCAAAATATCTTGATACACATTTTGTTACACTTTTAGAGACTTACCATAAGGTATTTCATTGGTTTCCTCTTCATTTGTTTTTCTATTTCCTATCTTGCAATGATGTTTAGGCCATTAGTATACAGTTTCCTTAAAATGAATGGTTTGTATTGATGAACTTTTATTCTGTAATATACATTTTAAAGATTTTCTTTTTTTCTTATTGCAGATATGGCTCTATGTTTTTGGATTAATTGCTGAAGCATGATACATATTGTTGGTAATAGTTGTGCTTATTAGATCTGGAAAACTACAAACTATCTTGGGTATGCACTTCCCCCATTCATTTAACTTAAAGGGGGATAGTTCTGAAAAGAATGTACTGTTCTCAGTTATCATAATCCAGTTAAAAACTACTTCCAAGTGAATAAAGTTCACAGGGGTCATTTCCAACACTCTTATCTGAGCGGTTTGTATTAGGGGATATGATTGTCCTGTCCTCACAACACCCGATCTGCCCTGTATTTTATCTCAGTTTGAGCTCCTTTAAATACGGGAGCGGGATGACGTCAGCGCATGTTGTTACGCAATGACGTCATCACACTATTACGTCCTGCGGCCATTTTGAATGACACTTTTACTACAGTCAAAATGTTTTTGTGTACTACTTGATGTCTTTCTAGATGCTACAAATTGGAGTCCTGTTATTTATACAGAATACTCCTTCAAAAATATACCTAAATTCGGACTTGGCGATTTTCCTTTCTCACTATATGATCGTCCTCGGGGACGCTCTGGATATGCTACGGGATCTGGTGTCCTATCCTTAGGTTGTTCCAAATCCGACCATCTCACTTCTTTGTTTAACTGCAGTCTTTCTTCGGGGGTGCATGCGCTCCCTCCTTCTCCCCCATGGAAGGAATCTCTCTCCTCATTTGACATATCCTGTCCCCAACTAGTATGGCCATCCTACCCTTCACTGTGGTCTAAATTCAGTCTCCTTAAAGACAATGCTCTATGCTCGAGATGGAACAGATTCTCTTCTTTAATTTGTGACTGAAATACTAGGGGTTCATCCCTTCTCCCTCGATTTCCATAGCTGCTACCTTACCTTAATTCTTGATAGGCTTTATCGAACCTATGTCCGATGCTTCCTATATCAAAATCTTCTTCTTACAATACAATTCTAGATGCCCCTGACATTGCTTCCTTTATCGGAAGGAACTCTTCTGTTCTATCCCATCATATTGCTGGGCATGGCCCTACCGGCTCCTTACGAACAATGCTAATATCAAGATCCTGCTGTCTCCTCCATTGTTCTAGCTCTTCATCTAATTCCCCTTTGTTTTCTTGCCTCCCTTCTGATTCTATCTTCCTCTTGCCTTTGTTCTTCTCTCCTTATTCCTGCCCTCCTAACCTCTTCTTCCCTTGGCCTCTGTATTCTTTTGTCCCTCAATCTTTGCACTTCCTCTTCCTCTTCTCTTTTCTTTTCCAGTCTATTTCTTTCTTCTATCACTCTATGCAGCTCATTACGAGTCTGCGGTAACCGTGCTGGTATTACCGGCCAGTTGCCACCAGACCTGCAAATATTTACTGGTGCCTGACTTTCCAGTAACACCGGGGTATTACAAACCAGTTGGTCCGAAAAGTGAGGCGCCAGTAAATTAATTCTCCATTCCCATAGAGTCCAATAGGACTCTATGGGAATGCGGAAAACTGAAGCACCGGCATCCTTAGTAACGGTGCTGGTGCTCCGTGATGGTCTGCCTACTGTGGCCTCTTTGCCCAGCAGGGTCAGACCTGTCGGGCACAGCGGCTCTGGCAGGCAAACCTGTAGTTTGCCGGTCCAGAAACGACAGTGCCGGTAAGCTTACCGGCACCATTGTTTCCGGACCGTCAAACTTGTAATGAGGCCCAATGTCTGTTGTCATACTTTCTTTGATCTTCTCCCCATTCTTCTTTCTTCTCTTGCTCCTCCTGATACCTCTGTTCTCGCCACTCCATGTTCTTCCTTTTATGCTTATCTTCTTTGAATCTCTTCTCCCGTTCCTTATCCCTTCTATCCTGTTCGTCCTTATCTTCTCTTTACCTAACTTCCTCAATGCTTTTCCCATCTCGCTTGAGTAATATCTTTCCACCCATCCATTCGTTCTTGCACAAGTGTTACCTCGTCAGCTTTATCCTTCTCTCCTTTCCATCTCTTAATTTCCTTTTCTATTTCTGTCGATATGTTCGACCACTCACTCTTCTCTTCTTTGTCTTGCACCTTAAAGATCTCCTCTTTAAGATTTAAAGATTTAAAGATTCTCCTCTGAGCTGTTATCAATGCTATAAGTGGGAGGTTTGTAAACTGGATTACTGTAAACTGTCACCGCTTTCAATTCTTTTAAAGGAAACAACCCTGCTTCTTCCATACTGTCGTCTTTTACTTTAAGTGAAGTAAGGGGAACTGTAGGCTCAACACCTTCCTATTTCTCACTGACTAATCATCCACTCCTCAGGTTGCGGATCCGCTCTCTTCCTGGTACATCTTCCAGAGCTCTAGAATAGCTAACCTTTTCTCTAATTCCTTATCAGTGTACGCAGCGTGCAAGGATGTGGTCATGTGTTGCAATACTGCTTTTGACAGCGATCCCCCTTGTGGCCACGTCATGAAGATCTTATCTGCCGTGCCTTTCACCCATTCCACACTATACTGTTTGAGCTTGGGCATGTGTTATGGTAGTGTTTTACACGGAATAGGACGAAATGTCTGAATAAAAATAACCGACCCTACCAAAAGACCTAAAACACACACCATGAAAAGTTCAAACTACCAAAAGTTTGAACTTGTCGTGTTATGTGTTTAGGTGTTTTGGTGGGGTTGGTCTGAAAAAGAAATTAAAAAAAGGCTGTGGGGGGCTGGGTGGGTGTCCCCTGCAACACCCCGCTCCCTATGATACACAGTATAGTGAGCGGGGGTTGTGGGGGACACCCCCGTAGCTCTGCCTACAGAACAAAAAAAAAAGGGGCTGCAGGGTTGTCCACCGCAACATCTCACTCACTATACTACACAGTATAGTGAGCGGGGGTTGCGGGGGACACCCCTGCATGTTCGCAGGGGAAATGTATGAACATTTGTATTCATGCATTTCCCGTGCAAACATTTCCGTTGCGGGAAAATCAGCCGCAGTGATTTCACGTATATCCTTTTACACAAGTGCATAAGAGGAGTGTCTCCCATGATGACAAGTCTCAATTGACTGTCACTACTTACCAGACTTATGAATTAACCTGCATATTTTTGTACTCAAATCACCACTTTTCCAATGTTCTAAAACAACAAATATGAGCGCGCACCAACAATCGCTGCTCAAGCCTCTAATATTTCCCATTACCCAAAATGTATCACACTCCCATCCCCTTAATTTGCCATTCCCCTTAGTCTACTCACAATTTGTTTGTTAATCGACTCAAGGCCTTCGGTATCGTCTCCTCTTCCAACCAACCACTTTGCCTTCCGTCCGCAGAGCGCCCATGGAAACCGAGCAAGGATTTCGTCAAAGGGGGACCTGCCCACGGTCTTGGTTCTTCTTGCAAGTTTATTTCTATTCAGCCACTCTCCACAGGAAACCCTGCAATCTTTTGGCTAGATGGCAGAGGATGTCAGATCATCCGAAATACTGGAGCTGAACCACGTGAGCTTAGAGCCCTTTTGGCAACACGCGTGCATGGATGGAATGCACAATAACTCTGAGACCAAATAATCGAACCAACTCAGGAAGATGTCAAAGTGTTCTGTTTTAATATCAATAAAACTGGGAGTTACAATGGACTTCAACAGACGTCGCACAAGCTCTCTTGTACATTTCATTAAAAAACCACATTCTTATGCTAATAATTTGTTATACGTGATGTCATATTACGTGGCAAATAAGACAAACCTAAGTGGGATTTTGATAGGATCAAGGGGAACATCTAAATATACTTTCTATAAGGGGTTGGGTTGTGATTGGATATCTACTGTCAGGTGGACAACTTATGCCCACCTCTATGCAAGTCATCTTCATCATTGTTAAGTACACAATATATTATTGGCTCTCAAACTATAAGGCCCTTCGTTATACAGCTCTCTACAATTGGTGTATTCTCATCCATGGGAATATAAGGGTGTGCCAGCACGCATTATCGCTTGTTCTAGATCTCCACGCCAAACTCTATTTCCATCCTTGTCTCACGTGACAAAAGACCACGTTTTGGACCATTTTGTTGCATTTAATTGTCTTAAATGAATAAAACTTGGCACACATGGTGTTCTTTCTTCGCCCCTTAACTAGGAATGATTCAGCTTCTCACGTTTTGCTGCCTTCACGAGTAGATAACCAGATTTGGCTGCCTTTAGCCTTGATACCAGGCCAGACAGATTCATCATTCAAGTCTGCGATCTCAGCTAATTCTTACTGCGACACAGCTCTTCATCCTTCTTTCTCAGTGAGTCTGAGTTTACAATTCATGACACCGATGTACAGCTTCTGTACAATGGCGGCTCCGCCTGCAGTCTATTCACTATGTATAGCCAGCTTCTAAGGTGACTTCATCTTCTCGCGTTACTGCATCTGTACAATTATTGAACAGCTTGCATTTTCTGCAGTCCTTTTCACATGTGCACTCTTTCTTTGCACATGAAAGTTTACTTGATTCTTTATTTCATCATCAGTTTCTATAAGAAACATACATCTTCAGCCAGTCTTTTCTGTGTGTCATACTTCATTTCTTGTGACGTCACCAGCTCCTTTTCTTACTCTTTTCATATACCTTCTGGGATTTCCTCCATTAGATTGTCATCCCTTCGAGAGTACATCTGATAGGGTTTTCTTAATGGATACCTTTTCACAAAGATTCGTCGCAGAATAATCACAGCTGCTGGTGTCAAGCATGGCACAATCTCAGACCTCCAACATACAGGTGGGAGGGTGGCGGGACATCCTGCAGAGGCATTCAACTGCTCCTCTACATGAACACATGGGTTGGAGCCCAGTATGTCCTTCATAAGTTTCTTCCAGCCACCTTTAGTGATGGAAGAGGGATAGGAAATAGAGAAACAGTTAGAGAAGATAAGGGAGATAGATAGTGACATAGCTAGCTGCATTGGGGAGCAGGACACTTACCAGACTGATGTACCGAGGCACAGGGAGGATGGGGCGGGCGGAAGGAAACACATGGGGTGGAGGATAGAGGGTAGTACACAGCACAATGCAGCCACTGGACACAGCTAAATTCAATCTTAGCAGAAGCAGGGTGAAACACAATGGAGCCACTGGGCACAGCTAAGTTTGATTTTAGTAGAAGCTGGGTGAGACACAATGCAGCCACTAGTCATAGCTAGGTTTGATTTTAGCAGAAACAGGGTGAGACACAATGCAGCCACTGGGCAAAGCTAAGGGTGAGACAATGCAGCCACTGGGCACAGCTAAGTTCGATTTTCGCAGAAGCAGGGAGAGCCACTGGGCACAGCTAGGTTCAATATTAGCACAAACAGGGTGAGGCACAATGCAGCCACTGGGCACAGCTAAGTTTGATTTTAGAAGAAGCCGGTTGAGACACAATGCAGCCACTAGTCACAGCTAATTTTTGATTTTAGCAGAAACAGGGTGAAACACAATGCAGCCACTGGGCACAGCTAAGTTTGATTTGAGCAAAAACAGGGTGAAGTAAAATATTTTTCAGGGGTAGTGTGAGCGGAAGTATAGGTGAGACAGAGTAAAGGCTGAAACAGTCAGAGCAGTGGAGGAGGAGGATGAGTGAGTAGTTATGGAGGCTAACCTTCAGGAAAGAAGAGTTATTGACCCATAGTGTTCAGTGGACTCAGAAGGCATGAATCCGTAGCTTGGTCTCCATTCTTCATGATGGCGAAGGGTAGGAGGGTCCCCAGACCTGGAGAGGGGAACAGACAGGGCCTTATATGCAGTCCTTGGATTGGTTGGGCCGGCTCCCGCCCCCGATTATATCGATTGGCAAATGTAGCACAGCCAGCCAATCGAGGGGGAACAAAGGCTCTGGCAAGGTGGATGGTTCGAAGCCCTAGGTGCGGGTGGCCATCTTTGAAAAGATCAAAAGTATATTTTTGAAATGAGGATTCATGCTGTTTATATAAACAGTTTACAGCCCAGGGATATCACAATGGAGGGCAGATATTAAGCCATTAGCCAGACAAGGTTCGTGGAAAGCACCTGTTGATTTCCCACAAAGAACACCTTGATAATTTATCAGGACAAACAAGGTGCATTGCGAGGGGATCTTCTGCCCACTGAGGGTCTTACCTTCCTGGTTGTCCTTCCTGGTGTCAAACGTCAACCTGTTAATCCCAGAGGAAGTCTTGACTGTATTTAGACTGCTGATCTTCTCGATATCCTGGGCAATGGCTGTGAGAGAATCACCCTGGGCATAGCCAAGCTCATTGAGGGCTGTGAACCTGCGCCCCCTACTTCTCCTGGGCTGTTTATAAGGCCCGTCCCTGGTACTACTTGTTTGGTCTCTGACCATTAGACGGCATTGGCCACTGAGGCTACTCATCCCCCCGGTTTTTCCTGCCCACACGGCAGTGGACCAAATGGCCCTGGGTTCGGAAGGATCTTGTGAGGGAAAGCATTCTTTGAGCTCCCCCTGCAGTACTTGGAGTGAGTCCACGTCAGCTGCACTTTCTGGGCTTATCTCCTTCCTATGCTTAACCCTACTTAGGGTCTGCAAGCCCCCTAACCAAAGGAAATAAGTACCTGCCAGCATCGTCTCCCAAAGAGCCAAACACTACCCCGGGCTGCTCCTGTGACTGTGTGCTGTCTGAACTGGCTGATATAAAGTAACTATCGGCTTTGCTTAAGGGTGTGACAGAGGCCAGCGGAAGGCAGGGGTGTGGACAACTGGAGAGGGTCTATTGGGGAATGGGCATAGGGGCTTGGATCCAACTGCCGATGCAGGATCCTATCCCCTGTGCCCTTGTCCTCCCTTTTCTGCTGGTGCCCCGAACACTCCAACCTCGAAGCTGCAACCAGAGGCTGTCCAATCTCCAATCCCAAATGTACCAAGCAAGCCCCCTGAAGCCCACAACCCGAGGTTTGAGCACTCCCCTATGGAGATCCATGCCCCCAGGAACCCGGGCATTAAGCATTCTGCTGCGAGGGCAACCAATGCACACAACCACTGCGCTGGGAGGCCTTTGCTTAGGCACAACACCCATGAAGGGCCTAGAAGAGCCACTGTGTTTCTCTGTGGGGTACCAAAATTGCCTCCTGATAGAAGAGAACCAAGGGATGCCCTTCGGAAAAACAAATGCCTCCAATGGTTACACTCTGTACGGGACTGTGCTTTCTTGACCAAGGACGCAATGGTGGATTGCACTAGGTTGCCCAATGATATGTTTACCGATTCTGTCAAATTGGTTTTTGGGGATGATCATATGGCGAGGGATGTCTTGAGGAAATATAATGGGCATGTGAACCCAAAGAAGTTGGATTACAGCCAGCCCCTCCCATATCTCTGATCTTGCGGCCTTTCCTGGCAATTCCACTAGCAAGTCTCTGGGACAAATCTTACCCTTTTGGGTCTCCATCATTTGGGAGCTAAATTGGCCATAGGGTTGGGAGTACTGATACTCAGATAGAGATTTGGTTTGTGGCATTTAAGGAGGGTGCTGTCTCTTCCTTTGTTTCTCTTTTTTTTAAATTGCTGTTTAACTTTCTAGAAATGTATTGTTAGGATGTATTTTGATGGCCAATGGCCGAATAAAGTTATTGATTGATTGATTGACATACATATATGGTGACCTTTCTGTAAGTTTACAGAAAAAATGGAATATGGTTCTCACTGCAATGAGTATGATTGTGAGTATGGCCTCACCATGGGAACAGGGGTTGATCCCTTTGGGTCTACCAACAAATGATCAACAGAGCAGTGTGTTTGTTCCCTGCAGGATCACCGCTAAACTATTCCTAGAGGCTATGGTTGCTTTTTCAGCATTATAAGAAAACAGGAGGCTCCATTGATCACATTTATGGTTTCAGAAATGTTGGTAAATAATAGTGATGGAACTCCTTATTATGATTTTTACGAACAGACCCGAAAACGTCCAGAAGGTATATTCCCTAGCTGTGTTGTTTCTTTATTACAAAAAGCACAAAATGCCCACTGAGACTGCAAGTTCTGAACATTTATTTCTCAGTGTGCAACTTATGGGTGTTTGTTGATTTATTTGATAAGCCTATTGTGCACTATTATTATTTGATTTTATTATTATAATTACTCCAGAGTTCATTGTAGCCATTAGGGCTGAAGTTTTCTGGCCTCTTGTGCATGCTGTAGTCTGACTCGGTAGTGCAGTGTTTTTCTGATAGAGACCAGCATGTATTCACAGCCATAGTCTCTCTTTGCTGTCTATAGGCAGCGTCACGGGGACAGCCCTTGTCTAAACCATGTGTAAACATAATCAGACCCAGACAAGGAAGCGCAGTGGATGAGCGTAGTGCGAGCGTACTTGCCGTGCCAAAGTCAAGCCATAGTTAACCCTGTCTGTGCTTGTCTGTGCACAATCCAGGCCATGGGCCATTTACACTTGTAGAGCCAATGTTTTTAATGGGAAATGGTCCATGGAGGATCTGTTGAGTTTAGCACCACAGCACACTATGCTGCCCCCTCTAATGACGCCTTTTTCTTCGGAGGTAGTGAAGAAAGAAGGTGGGTATAAAGTTTAATTAGTTAAGGCACGGTCAATGGTGTCCCATGCAGCTTCATGCAATGATCTTATTGCGGAGCTGAGTCCAGACCTAGTTTGTATTACCAAGAACTGGTTAAGGGATTTGTTTGGCCCCTTGGTGATCCAATCCCTTCCTAATACTATGTACCCTGTGTGGACTGGATGTCTATCGATCCAGGGGGGTATTGCTGTTATTTATTAAGCACCTTTGAAAGCAACCCCCTTGCTACTAGTTCATGATATGAAGCTAGTGGCTCTTCTGGCCCACATTGCTATCTCTCATACAATTGCTAACCATATTTTACTGGTCTACCGCGCCCCTGGAACAGACCATTCCTTTTGCAACTCATTTGTGGATTTTGCTGCTAATTTATATTTGCAATTTTATAACCTCTTAATCGTGGGAGATTTTCATTTAAAATGTAATTCTCTGCTTTCACTTGCAGCATCAACATTTTTTGATTCTATGACTGATTTGGGCCTAGAGCAGTTTGTTAGAGGCCCGACTCATTTACTGGGGAACAACTTGGATCTGGTGTACGCACCCAGATCCCTGGCTACTGTTTTTCCCTCCTTTCCCATCTTGTGGTCAAACCATTTGGTGGGTTCCTTTGTTAGTCCAGACTCAGGCCTCTCGTATGGGATCTGCAGTCCAACGGGTCTTGAAATGTAGCTGGCATAGGGTAGTCGGGGAGGATATTGTTGCAAACATTCAAACTGAGTGTACTGCTGCTCAAGCAGCGGATTTCTCTACTATAACACAAATTTTCACCACAGTCCTGGATTCATTTTTCTCCATCTAAGCTTTGAAGGACAAACTCTCGGCCCTCCGAGCTGTGGTTTAATGATGATCTCAAATCACTGCGCCTGAAAAAGCGCCAAATGGAATGCAAGTGGAGAGTATCCTAATTGGGAGATAGGATTTCGTTCAAACAGCTACCATCAGGCAACCCGCACTGCAAAGTCAGCCTTCTACATTGCTCTTTTCTTTGGTTCTTTCTCTTTCATCAAAAGACAACACTTTGGTAGGGGTTAACCCATCACAAGCACTCTGCAATTCTCTCTCTGAATTTGTTGTAAAAAAGGTCAGAGACATACATAATCAGATTGTTTTGTCTGGGCAGCACACATAAACTGTGATTTATTAGCCCCAAATAGGGTGGTTAGGTAACTGTGGTCCACATTGTTCTCATCTGTGAATATTATAAGCACAACTAAGCGCCTTAAAGCAGCCTCTCCTTCAGATCCAATTCCTTTAGGTATCCACCAGAAAATCATGCCTCAAATTGCCCCCTCAGTTTCTCATGCAGTAAATGTGTCCTGTTCTTCTGACTTTATTCCACCAGATCTAAAACAGTCTCATATTATCCCTCTATTAAAGAAGCTTCTCTTGAACCCTGTGTTCTGACTAATTTCGCAAATTGCCCCCTCGGTTTCTCATGCAGTAAATGTGTCCTGTTCTTCTGACTTTATTCCACCAGATCTAAAACTGTCACATATTATCCCTCTATTAAAGAAGCGTCTCTTGAACCCTGTGTTCTGACTAATTTCTGCCCTATTTCTCTGCTTCCTTTCACTATGAAAACTTTGGACTCTTTGGTCTCCCCTCTTTTCACTTCTTTTGTTGAGCGCTCTAAATTGCTGGATCCTTTCCAATCCAGATTTCGACCAGGCCGAGGTACGGAAAGTGTTCTTGTTTCCGTCCTGACCCGATAGGCAGACCAGGGGGCAGGGAGCCGGTGCATTGATCTTGTTAGATTTTTCAGCAGCATTTGATATGGTGGACCACTCCTTGATGCTGCACCGCCTCTCCCGGGCCGTCCTCTCTGGTCAGGTCTTATCCTGGTTTTCATCTTTCCTGGCGGATAGGACCCAGATTCTCTCTCTCTCTTCTTTTCTTCTGAAAACAACCTCACTGTCACATGGTGCTCCCCAGGGCTCAGCCTTGCCCCTAGCATTATTTAACATCTATATTCAGCCTCTTTTGCTGTTCATCCGCTGCCACAGTTTCCTGCTGCTACTCCTATGCTGATGATGCTCAAATCAGTGTCCGGCTGGACTTGGCCCAGCTATACTCTTCCTCTCAACTTACACGTGTTTAGCAGCCGTGGGTAGATGAATGGGCTGCAACTGGCTTAAGCTGAATGCAGACAAGATGGAAGTCTTGGTGGTGGGTGCTCCTTCTTGCAGCTCTGGCTCTCTAGCTGTTTCTTCATTTGGGTCAGCCACTTGGTGGCTTCCGGAACTTGGCCCATGCCCTGCACCTCTGTCTCAAGCGAGGAATCTGGGGTTTATATTCTCTGAGTCACTGTTGGCTACATCTCAGGTTTGCACTATTTGAAAAGCTGGCCACTTTCAGCTAAGGGTTATCCAAGGGGTTCTGCCTTTTCTTCCTGATCGCCTCCGCGCATTTGTTGTTTCTTCCTGTATCCTAAGCCGCATGGACTACTGCTACTCGCTGTTCCTGACTCAACCTCTTTTCCTTGTTCACCAACTTCAGCTACTGCAGAATCTCACAGTTTGCATTGCCGCCAACACTCCCTATGGTGCTCATAGTTTGCCCATCCTGCGCACCCTCCACTGGCTACCGCTACAAAATGGATCTCTTTTAAATCTCTCTGCATTGTTCATCGGGCCTTGTATGGCCAAGGGAGCAGAGTATTCACAAGAGAACTTCAAGTCGTATGTGCCTGCTCGCTCTCTTCGATCGACCAACACATGTCTTCTTGCAATCCCCCAATTCCGACTTGCTCAGATGGGTTGCCATTCTTACTCCATCGTAGCAGCCAAAATATGGAATGCCCTCCCCTTTTTCCTCTGTGCCACTGAAGATCATCTCAATTTTCGGTGACTTCTAAAGATCCATTTACTTTAGGTGCTCCCCTTATCCAGTTGTGTCAACTGGAGACAATGATAGCCAGGATTGCTGAGACTATGTGAGGGCAGGAGACATAGGGGAAGATTCGTCTGAAGGTACAAAGGTCGAAATTACATGTTCTGGATATGGTGTTAATGTGGTGAGAGAGAGTTACGTCCTAGTCCAAGGTGCATCCCAGGTTTTTCATTGAGATCGATGCTGCTGGTGGGGGTCCTAGCAAGACCGGACAGGGTGAGGGTTGGGGGAAGAGAGGTTTTACCACAGATCATGATTTCGGTTTTGCTGGGGTTGAGGAGAAGGTGGTTGGCCGTCATCCAATGGCCGACTGCCGAGAGGCAGGAGGAGAGGTCAGGCTGGGAGGTTTGATGATTCCTAAAGAGTCCTCACTAACACCCTACCTAAAGTCTCCTCTTAGGTGACCAGGGAAAGGCAGACACTTCCTGATCCTGACCATGGGGGCAGTGTTATCTGGGAGGATCACCTGAGAGGAGAAGGGCCCTGGGTTGACAGGAGGTATTTGTCTTCCTCAGGGAAGGGAATATGGTTAATATCGGAAAATGTAATGGCATGTTGCCACAGAGAACTATTATACCCTGAAGATAATTGTCAGAATATGAATGAAGACAATCATAACCCGTCATGTATTAGGAGTGAGAAAAACATGTATAAAAGCTCCAACACTTTTAAAAACAGTAAACCCTATAGGTCCCAGGGAAACAGTGCAGAGATGTCTTTAAATGTCACCACTTTAAATTCTGAAAAATCTCATTACACTGATAAACCAAATGCATTCTTTTACCCTCATGATACTCCTTTAAAGAATCTACATAGGGAAGAAAATACCTTTTCTGGTTAATATATCATTGTGCAAAGTGATTTTCATGTTAGGGACTTCAAGTCCCGGAATCCCCATAGTACTGGGACGAAGAAGAGTGCTGCAGAGGCACAAAAGGTGTGCAATGCAGCCTGCTAATAACCCACACCAGAGGGTAGCTGTAAGGCATAAAAGGCCTCCTCAGGTGAAGGCCATTAGAGAGAGCTTAAGACGGTGGAGGAAGAAACTGTTGCAGCATCGGGAGGGCAGTAGTAGTAGTGGGTGGATGAGTTTTGTACTCTCAGCAAAGCTGTAGAGGAAGAAATCATGCTGGAGTCGGCCCCCGGGAAGACACTGGCAAAAGAATTGAATGCCGGTCCTGAGAAGGTCGTGGGGCTCAAGACTTCATCTGCAGAGAGTGCACCTTATTTTCACTCTTTCCCTTGTGAAGCATTTGCAGGTGGCAGCTGAGCTCCTGAACACTGGGAAAGTTGTGAGTGCTTTGTTTGCAGAGGTCACACAGTGGAAAGCGCACCATCTTTTTGCTTCTCCCCATGTCAGGCATTTGCGGGTGGCAGTCGAGCAACAGAAAGCTGTGAGCGGTGTGCAAGCTCTGAAAGTGAAAGACACGAGCTGCAGGAAGCCATACCAGAGAGTGCAGCATCACGTAACAGCCACAAATCTGAGGGTCTGGAACCATCGAGGAAACCGGATGCACATGACAGACCCGCCGGTTCACTGTAGAACTGTGACCTCGGAGCGCACCGCAGTGCCCGTTGATAATATCCAGACCTTCTTGGTTCTTTTTGAATACCAAACTGATATAAAAGAAGTTGATTGCTGAAAGCGACTGAAATTGGTCGGTATAATGTTCTGCAGGAGCTTTTTGATGTGCTTTTTTCGACGTTGAATGCTACAATGCACACTTCACCTGCAAT
This sequence comes from Ambystoma mexicanum, assembly GCF_040938575.1. Lineage (NCBI taxonomy): Eukaryota > Metazoa > Chordata > Amphibia > Caudata > Ambystomatidae > Ambystoma > Ambystoma mexicanum. Next base: position 556,173,635 of record NC_090932.1, read on the forward strand.
TTTTCCTCTTAAAAAGACCATGCCCCTGTCTGCATCTACTTTGTACAAATTGGTTACACCTTCTGCATCTCAGTTAACATCACAATGTGGTAAAGGGAATTGGTATTTGGATCTGAGTTGCACATTGTCAGATATTGAATGGAACCCATACTGGTCTCCCTGGAAGATGAGATTGAGCAAGTTGTGTAATGCGGACATTTGTTGGAATTGCAAAAGAGAGGTGGGCACCACGCTCTATATGTTGTGGTTATGTGGTAAAGTACAACTATTCCGGGATGGTGGAACTAGTTATGGATTTATCTATACCCAGAGATCCACTTGTTGGTGTGCTAGGTATATTTTCGGTAGATATTGGACTGTCTACAAGCAAAATGTTCTGGGTATGTATAGCTCTTATTCTAGCTAAGAAGCAAATTCTGGAATTTTGGAAAAGTGACACTTCCCCTAATATTGATGATTTGCTAGAGTTTTTCAATCCTGTCTAAGAGAGAGAAAGTATCCTTTAACGCAAAAGTCCAGCTTGACAAATATGAGAGGATCTGGGGAGTATTTAATGATCTTTATGCTTAAGTTGTTTATTCACATGCTAGGGTTCTTACTTTCTCTTGGTTTTGTAATTTTACACTTTTATTTTATTAGTTTCTTTTGCTTTCTATTACTTTTACTCAGTTTTATTTTTTTTCTCTCTATTTCTTGTTGCCCTTGGCTTCTGTCCTTCTCTGTTATTCTTCTAAGATTAGACTTCTAAATTGTATTTGAATGAGTATCATTGTGTACATTTATATTACTGTATTATGTTTTATTGTTTATGTGAGATATTAAATGAATAAATAAAATCTTTAAAAAAATAAAATAAAAAAAAGAAGTTGATTACAAATGGATGACTCATACCAAGCGGATTAAAAATCGATGCACTGGCAAGAGAACAACTTAAACCTCCAAGCTGAAGACTGTAATTATAAAACATTGAGTTACAGTAAAAGTAAACCACTCAAAGGCGCAATATATTAAGGGATTATAAACCACCATTACCAAAGCTAATAGAGACTCATAAGAAGGCAATTGGCAAACAACCAGTGTTGTCCGAGCCAAAAGAAGACCAATGATCCTTTAAAGGTGTACTGAAATACGTTGCCCATATGTAAAGGATGTTATACTGAGAGGTGGTTTAAACAAACATTGCCAAAGAATTGTGAAGGGGGAGAACTGTCATCAGCAATTGGTAAAGGATACAAAGGAGAAACAAGAGTGACAGAATGTCTGCTCTTCAGAGAAAAAGAGGTTCAGGAAGGGTTAGCAATATCTGTCTTGTGTGTGGCAAACACATAGGTGTGGTGAATAGCACCAGTATGATTCGTGTTTCCCTTGAAGACATTCTTAAATCTAATTGTGAAGAAGAAGACATTAGTGAAACCTTTGGAGTTAACCCTTTCCACAGAAATATTTGAAGCTAGTAGTTTTCCCTGGCAAAGGAGGTTGTGGAACTTTGTACCAATTGGTCCTGTTTGGGTAGGAGGGTATACCCAAGCAGAGAGCTGCAGTAGTTTGTCTTGGTTGGCCAGAGAGGAAAGCAGGTCTACAAAATGTGTAACAATTGGTTCTGTTTTGGCATGGGTGTACGCCAGAATGAAAAGTGGTAGACGTTGTAAACCTGGCATGGGAGTAAACCAGGTGAATGTTGTTGCAAGTATTGTGGTGGGGTAAAAACGTATGACAAAAACATTTAAAGAATCACTTGAGGGTTTTGATGAAGTAGTATTGAAACTAAAATTGGTGCCAAAATATCCTGACAAAGACACTTGTTTTGAAATTAATGAAGCTTTGAAATATTCTTTGTTACAGGAAGTGATGTAATTTGACCCCACCCCCAAGTGACATCACAGAAGTGATGGCGCATGACCTTTCACCCCTTGACAAAACAGGAAATGGCATCACATAACATTGTTCCTCAGTACACTAAGAAAAATATGGTTATGGGAAGAGGCCTCGCTTGTCTGTTGTCTTAAGCACTGAGAAACCATTTTTTGCCCCCATAGGGCTCAATGGGAATGGGGATGGAGCTAATAACGGTACTTAGCTCTGAAGTCCCTTAACGGGTCCCGTCTCTAACACCTCGTCAAGTAAGGTGTTAAGGAAGGGACCCGCTAAGGGACCTCGAATAGGGTGGTAAGGGATTACCGGCACCGGTGCCCTTACCGGTGCTGGTAATCCCTTACCACCTACCGCATAATGAGGCCCAATGTCAGAGGGAAGAGTCATTCAGGTAGCCAGGCTAGGCCAAAGTCAATTGGGCAAAAGTCTAGGCGGGCTGAAGCACTTCTCAGAGGTAGGTAAAAGTATTGCACAATGTTTTAGACGTTTTTGTAGAAAAGAAGAAATCAAGCAGGGCCACAAGCTAATTAGGCGTGTGAAGTAAAGAAGTGGCTAGCAACTCTACAGAGCAACCGAGACAAGTCTCAGCAGAGAACAAGTAAGGTTACAACAAGAGGCAAGTTCTGCAGATCCCGTGTTCGTGGGCCTCAGTCATGGGGACAGAGGCATGACGTCTGGAGGACTCCTGCACTACAACAGGATTATCGGCGGCAGAAAAGAACCAACTTCTATTCAGTGGCACTTCGCGGTTTCAGGTCCTCGCTTCTAAGCAAATAGCAATATTGCACACTCTTGGCTGTCGAGATGGGCTTTCCTTGCATCTTGGGTCCAGCATTCTGTTGAGGTGGCTCAGGCTCGGTCACTGCTGCTTCCTGGGAGTCCGGCGGATCTTCCTGGAGCTCTTGGTCAACTTATAAGCAACGCACACAATCTGGTATTCTTCTACCTAGCTATTTGGTTCCAGCAGGAACTGCAGTGGAATTTCAACCAGCTTTGAGAGGATGTCCAGGTGGCTTACTTTGAAGTTCATTGGTCCCACCAACTCAGGGGGAGAAGTCGTCCTTGCAGGGCTTCCCTAGTCGAAACAAAATTGGAGTTTCAGCACAGCAGCAGGGCTTCATCGGGCAAACCAACGGTCCAGTAGTTGCATCAGGCATCCTCGTCAAGTTCTTCTTCAGATTCCTTCATACAGTGGTCTTCCAAGCCAAAATGCCTTGCCTTTTATGCAGGTTTCTCCCATTCATTCCAGCCTAGCTATCAGTCACCCAGCATGGTGGCTATCCTTGCCGGAAAGTCGGCCGGTCCATCACATAAGAGTAGGAAGAAAAGTGCACAAACCCTCGTACTCCCACTTTTGGAGAAAAGCATCTGTTGCGTCTGTGCCTGCATCGATCTCCAACCAAAGTACCAATGTATTTGGCTTGGAAGCATACAGATTTATCTGAATTGGGCATCAGATCTGGGCTATTACTCGAAAATATTCCAGGTTGACTCTCCAGTTGCAGGCACCTGTCAGGTACCTACTACATTTGCCTCTCTTGACAGACATTCTGCTGTTACCAAATTCTTCATGGAGAGACATGAATGCCAAAAATATTTTTCTAGCTCAGCAAATATCTTGCATCTGGTACCACCTAGTTGATTGATATATCCCAAAGCTGAGATGTTGTCCAACTGCAAAATAATCCAGTAATTCACCATGTCTTTCAACAAAGAGGGAATGGCGTAGTACCCAGCCACACGTTTGAGACAGTTTGTATGCACTCCCAGATCCTCTTCCAACCATATATGTCCCATAGCTATAGAACCAACCTGGTGCCCCAGCCACACCTGATCCGATCTGACTGTATTAAAATGTCCGTAGTGCTTCCGAGAATGACCAGTGCCTACCTGTACATATTACCTAACCATCAGTTTAACTCTGACTCCTACTGCATCCAGATCCACCATCTAGTAGTAGGCTTAGATTTCCTGCAGCTGCAGAATCTTCAGTCTCTGAAAAACTCAGTAATGTAGCAGCTACATTAAGATAGCCTGGGTCAATGAAGTCAACAATCCTACTATGTTGCTAACATCTGTGAGAGATATTCTCCTTCGGCCAACAGTCGGCTTCAGCTCTTTCCTCATTGTTTTGGTCTTCTGAGCTGGAATCTCTACTATCCCCTATGTGGTATGTATCAAAAAAGCCCAGGAACTCCAACCTTAAACTCTGACTAATTCTGACTTTTCTGATTCACAAGAAACCCCAGATTTTGTGACAGACATGTTGTCCTTTCTGTTTGTCCCACTATATTCTGTGTACTATGAAAAAAGATAATTGTGTCATCTAGGTATATAATAAGTCTTATATCTGTCTCTCTGAGTGCTTCTACTATAGGTCCCAGCAATTTGGTGATGCACCAAGAGGCTGACATAAGACCGAAAGGAAGACACGTAAACTCGCATACTCGCACGTTCCAGGTAAACTGAACAAATGTCCTATGCTCTTTCCATTTGAGTATCATCAGACAGGCTTCTTTAAAGTGTGATATCACCAGCCATTCCACTTCCCTCAGCATGTGCCTGAAAAGATTGATACAGTCCATCCTGAAATGTGCACATACCTGTGATGTCTTGGGCTCTCTGAGGTTCATCTCTGGCTGTACATTGCTTTTCCTCTGCACCAGGAAAATACTGTTCAAGAAACTTTGTGCTATATGGCCTCTATTTCTGGACCTAGCAAGCACTTCGCTCTTGATATTGCTATGGGATTAAGTCGCCTTGATTGGATGGGTTGTTCCCATAACTCTAACTGGAATACCACATTTATTGCATCTTCCGCCACCATTTAGTCTCCTCTTTTCCCAGGTGTTTTCCCACTCCACCGCCTCCCAGTTCCACCTTTGCATCTCCCCCTGCCTGCCTTGTAACCTCCCGATTGGTCTGTGTGTGACTAGAACTTCCCCCTTAACAGACTCTGCAGGGCAGCCTTGACCAGGCAGCCAGTGAAGGGCCATGGCAAAGGGCAGGTCTCGTCTCTGCAGCTCCGATTCCCTGTTTGCCCTACTCGCCGGGGTCGACCAACAATCCGCTCTACTGCTACAATCCAGGTAAGGGGGAAAGGGTGGGGAACACAACCATTACTGTGCTCCAGAAACCCGTTGACATCTTTACTTTTTCCGATCATAAAAAATAAACTTTACCCCACTGCCTGCCTCGCTTAAAACTGTTATACCCTGTGGTTTCCAACTAGCTGATCTGTCTTCCAAATCCACTACAACTGCATACCCACCAACAAATCAGAGTGCCTACCTTTTTAACACTATAACCACCTTTTTTCAACAATCATACACCTGTGCAAGTTTCTCGCCGAAACCTAGTCTCTGGTAATATATACTATTCCCAACACAGACACACCGGAAACACTGTTTCCACAGCTAACACCTTGGCTAACAGACATGTAAAAACCACTCAACATCTAATTTTGTATTTAAAAAAAAATGTATTTATTGGACCCAACACCTAATACATCCATAAAAACCCTCATATAGCCAGGATCAAGGATGTAATTTCACTAAAAAGCTCGGGATAGGGTAAGTGACATCATACGACCATTGACCTATGATGACATCACAGGAAGTGATGTAATTTGACCCCACCCCCAAGTGACATCACAGAAGTGATGGCGCATGACCTTTCACCCCTTGACAAAACAGGAAATGGCATCACATAACATTGTTCCTCAGTACACTAAGAAAAATATGGTTATGGGAAGAGGCCTCGCTTGTCGTCTTAAGCACTGAGAAACCATTTTTTGGAAGTAGCGCCTAATGATACCGAAATTAAATTGAAAATGAAATTGTAGGTGGTGACATATGTGACTGTTTAGAATTGCCTTACCTCAAATTCAGGCTTGCTTGGCACCCGTAAAGTGAGATCTTCACTATCATCATACCATTTAATACATTCTGAAATTGGAACCAGTTCAATCTATTTTAAGCCATCTTCTGCCTCCAACTCCTTTTGAAGGTATCTCTGACACAGCTTTATTTGGCTGAGTACTTCCTATGAGGCCTTCTCACCTACCCAGAGCGCATGTGCTTTCTAGCTGATTTATTAATTTTTAGTTCTTGTAGAGCGATACACGCCCATAGCCCTCAGAGTGCAAACAATAGGACAAACAAAGTGGTCAAACATGCAGGAGCACAAAACTGATGTAACTCTCACACCAGTTCATTGCTTGTGCCCCCGGATCCCTTTGGAATGAAGTAAAATTGAGAAGCGAGGATGCATTCTTTTTCTCTGGCCATGTATTTGAACGTATAAAACTGCACACAAAAGCCTACTGGCAGGATATGGAGTTCCTTAAGTATTGCTATAACTGCACTTAAGAAGATACCGTCAGAACATTCAGGCCATTGTAAATCCAAATGCTTTGTTTCAATGTTAAAGTGGGAAGACATTTTTTATGGGACATTTTATCTAATTTCTGGTTCATAAAAGCTCTTCCCTGAGCTAGACGCCAATATGCATCTCTATCCTGTTCACAGTTTGAAATAAATACACTTGCAATCATTATCTACGACTCTATTACATGCCTTCTTCTTTTATTAAACGCCTTACCATTCCCCTGTTTCAAAGCAATTTTCCATCCATAAAACAAAGCAATATAAGCCTGTTTGGGTTGCTTGGTTGGACGTGGGACGTCAGCATAATAATCTACACAGAACGAATCAGAGTAACGGGCCGTGTATAGCAGATTGTCCCTGTTGGATCGCGAGAGAATTCAAGAAAAGCTCTTTGCAACATTACGGTACAGGCGAGGCGCATTCTCATTAGATTGATTTGCTTTCAGGTAGTAATTTGTGTGGAATGCTACAGGGCGGGGAGGACGGACTCTGGCGGCTCCCTAAACTGGCAGGCGTTCCCCGCCCTGTTGTACCCTATTACTTGAGGGCGTTAGGTTTTCATTTTCAGTTCAATTTACGTATGGAGACTATGGGCCTCATTCTGAGTCGGGCGGTAGGGTATACCAAGCACCGGTAAGGAGACCGGTGCCGGTAATCCCCTACCACCCGATTCCAAGGTCCCCTAACGGGACGCGTAAGGGACTTGTGGTCAGACCACACATCCCTTACGGGTCCCGTTAGGGGACCAAGGTGCAAATAACGGGCTTGCCATTCACAAGCCCGTTATTTGCGCCCTCCCCATTCCCATTGAGCCCTATGGGGGCTCAAATGGGAATGGGGAATGGCTTGTTCAATGGGGACTTACCGGTCCCTCCAGGGTCGGAATGGACCGGTAAGTCCCCATTGAATGAGACCGGAGTCGGTACGGTAAGGGAGGCAGCCATGGAGATAATTGCTCCATGGCTACCACCATACTTGGAATGACCCCCTATGTTTTAATATGGAAAGTTTTCTAACGTTGGAAGTGGTACCATAACGACTTGGGGCTGCAAGGTTTTCTCTCCCTTCTGGATTTGAACGCTTCGGAACATTGAAGCTGATATGTGTATACAGAACTTATTTTATATTCTGAGGAATTTGAATTGTTATTTCCCATTGTCTTAAATATTAATAGTTTACATTGCATTTGCACTTTAAAACTGGTATTTTAGGAATTTGAATTATTTCCCATTGTCTTAAATATTAATAGTTTACATTGCATTTGCACTTTAAAACTGGTATTTTTCTTAGTAATTATATTTATTGATTTAACTCCATTGTTCGATTTTATATTTAGGGCCTCATTACGACCTCAGCGGTAGCCATGCTGCTATTGGCGGCATGGCTGCCGCCGAAATCGCGTCCGGGTCCGGGTTCCCAGAATGAGGAATTACCGGGCCATTCCGAGTTCGGAGGGCCTGGTAATTCCTCACTCCAGGAACCTAGGCCAAGACCTTCCCCATTCCCATTTCAGCCCCTATAGGGCTGAATGGGAATGGGAGAGGGAGCAAACAACGGGCCGATTACGAGTGGCCCATTGTTTGCTCCCTCTTCCCCTCGCAGGACCCGATAACGACGCATGGTTTTACCAGGCGTCCTTACCGGGTCCCGCGAGGGACCTCGTAATGTGGCAGAACGGGTTTAACGGGTCCGCCTCCTTTTGCTGAGCCCGTTAACCCGTTCCGCCAGGGTCGTAATGAGGCCCTAAGTGTTTTACATTGGGATTCTTGGTTTTATACAGAACTGCACTATTTTTATATAGATGAGAGAGAGCTAGAACACTATTTAGAAAGATAGGTGTATCCTTATAGGTTATCCAGTTACTTGGATGCTACTAGGTCTGTAATTTTGAGAGTGATAGATCAACCAAGTAAAATGGTGCCTACATTAAGATCGAATAACCGCAGAAAGAAAAAGAGGTGTAAAAATAACACCTCCTTCGCTTCCTGCCCCCACCAGACACCCTGGAGACTGAGGCGGGTTTCACGCATGAATCCCGCCAAAGGCAAAATGAACAAAGGGACCAAACCTGGTTTGACGCAGAGAGTAAATCTCAAGAAGGACCTTTCCACAAAGAAATTGCGAAAAAAGAAAACCGGGCCATTTTGACACAAATGGCACCCTTGAGTGCTTTACTGCAGCTGCGGACGCATTCCGCGGTAAATGCACACCACAGTAGTTAAAAGTAAACCACTGCCACCAGCCATTCATCAAGGAAAGGGTAACATAAAAATGCTACATGAGCAGCTAGACAAAGGGGATACTAAGTAACCCCTCCAGCACCCTATGTAAGATAGTGTGTGCTGGGTCTAGAAGGTTTACAATGTAAATAAAGTCAATTTAATTTACTGCTCTTGGAAACAATAGTTTATCCAAGAGAAGGTATTTGAACCTTGGGAAATCTAAAAGACTTCCCTGTGTCACTGCACTGAAGGTACTGTGTTGCACAATGTAAAAGATTATGCCTATGGAGTTTGTCAGACTCCACAACCAAAAGAAACACAGCGTTTAAATCACATTAAAAATACATGAGAGAGTGGGGAAAAAGGGTCTCACTCTCTCCAGGTAAAAAGTCCTAGAGTTCAGCAAAAGAGCTGTGGGTTCTCTAAGGTAGAGAAGAATTAGCACATTTCTGAGAATTCTCCCTGACAAATCATATAAACTCTGATTAGCCTGGCATAATGGGCTCTGTTTTGGGGCGTGGGGTTGGTCTATCAGGTGGGTTCCAGGCAATGCTTAAGGGTTTTGAGGGATTTTAGGGAGGGGGTGAAACAGTTGGGAATAGGGCCCGTTCTCTAAGCTTTCATTTTTATTTCCTTTTTTATAATTTCTTTTGCGAAGCAATCATCATCCAAGACCTTGAGATCCTGCTAGGCCTCCTTCTTGAGCTACTTTGTCCACTATACTACTATCTTCACCACCCTCTTTCTCTTCTATAACTATAATATCCTCACTAAAGCTCCTCTGTTCATTAGCTTCCTCAGCTACCAAAATATATAATTCACTCAGCTCCCCATTATGTTAGCTAATATCTCCACTAGGTAAGGCAGGTCCCTTCCGATTTTCCCAATCTGAGGGAATCACATTCAACGCAGCCTTCATGTTCTCATTCACATAATAACCAATTCATTTACCGTTTGTTGCTCATTCATGAGATTAGTACAGATCCCTTATAAAATATATATCAACAGTGATTATTGGGGAATCCATTTTTGCCCTCATATGCAATGTGTTTTCATCCACCCCCTCAGCGTCCCTCCAGGAACAATCTACATCATTGTCATCATCCATTGATAAATTGTCCTGAGCCAATTTCTCAAGGTCAGGTCTAATAGAGAGATGTGCCCCAATTACGTTATTCTTACTTATGGAAGCCTCCACACTTTTTCCAATTGCCCCATACCATTACCTATTGTTAAGTGCATTGATTGGCAGCGAAAGTCATGACATAAATGTAATAACTAATTGTTATCTATCATGGAACTATTACCAGGAACAGGGATAACGTCCCCCCTAATGAAATCTTTAACCAGTTCAATTTTAGTTAGAAAGTCTAATATTTTCCAACACATTATTTTCCTTTCCCCTAGATTCTTTACAGGTTGGTGTTTTTAGAAGTAGGGGTAACAACAGTAGTGTTATTTTTAGACCTCTTTTTCTTTCTACTGTTATTCAATCTTAAGGTAGGCACCACTTTTACTTGGTTGATCTATCACTCTCAAAATTACAGACCTAGTAGCACCCCAGTAACTGGATAACCTATAAGGATATGCCTATCTTTCTAAATAGTGTTCTAGCTCTCTCTCATCTATATAAAAATAGTGCAGTTCTGTACTAAACCAACAATCCCAATGTAAAACACTTCATATAAAATCGAACAATGGAGTTAAATCAATAAACATAATTACTAAGAAAAATACAAGTTTTAAAGTGCAAATGCAATGTAAACTTTTAATATTTAAGACAATGGGAAATAACAATTCAAATTCCTCAGAATATAAAATAAGTTCGGTATACTCATAAAGCAGTGCTATCAATGTAAAGGATACAAATTTGATGCAATTATTCAATGGTACATTCAAAGTGTAACCAATTTTCCTGTCAGAGATTGTTTTAAATGTAAAATTCCATTTCCCAAATAGTAGAGCACTAGTATTAAAAATTAGGCACTAAGGCCTTGTAGTACCAAAAGCCCTCAGGGGAGAAGAAAACTTTGCAACCCCCACGGCTATATCTCAATCTGCTATTATCAGCTTCAATGTTCCAAAGCGTTCAAATCCAGAAGGAGAGAAAACCTTGCAGCCCCAAGTCGTTATGGTACCACTTCCAACGTTAGAAAACTTTCCATATTTAAACATAGGGGGTCATTCTGAGTATGGTGGTAGCCATGGAGCAGTTAGCTCCATGGCTGCCTCCCATACAGGTACCAACTCCGGTCTCGTTCAATGGGGACTTACCAGTCCTTCCCGACCCTGGAGGGACCGGTAAGTCCCCATTGGACAAGCCATTCCCCATTCCCATTTAGCCCCCATAGGGCTCAATGGGAATGGGGAGGGCGCAAATAACGGGCTCGCGAATGGCAAGCCCGTTATTTGAGCCCTGATCCCATAATGGGACCCGTAAGGGACATGTGGTCCGACCACACGTCCCTTACGGGTCACGTTAGGGGACCTCAGAATCGGGTGGTAGGGGATTACCGGCACTGGTCTCCTTACCAGTGCCCGGTATACCCTACCGCCTGACTCGGAATGAGGCCCATAGTCTCCATACATAAATTGAACTGAAAAAGAACACCTAAAGCCCTCAAGTAATTGGATACAACAGGGCGAGGAACGCCCGCCAGCTTAGGGAGCCGCCAGAGTCCGCCCCCCACCCTGTAGCATTTCACACAAATTACTACCTGAAAGCAAGTCAATCTAATGAGAATGCGCCTCGCCTGTACCATCATGTTGCAAAGAGCTTTTCTTGAAACCTCTCGCGATCCAACAGGGACAATCTGCTATACACGGCCCGCTACTCTGAGTCGTTCTGTGTAGATTATCATGCCGATGTCCCACGTCCAACAAAGCAACCCAAACAGTTATTCAGCTCCTTTTCTCAGCAAGGCTTATATTGCTTAGTTTTGTGGATGGAAAATTGCTTTGAAACAGGTGAACGGTAAGGCGTTTAATAAAAGAAGAAGGCATGTACACAGAGTCGTAGATAATGATTGCAAGTGTATTTATTTCAAACTGTGAACAGGATAGAGATGCATATTTGCGTCTAGCTCAGGGAAGAGCTTTTATGAACCAGAAATTAGATAAAATGTCCCATAAAAAATGTCTTCCCACTTTAACATTGAAACAAAGCATTTGGATTTACAATGGCCTGAATGTTCTGACGGTATCTTCTTAAGTGCAGTTATAGCGATACTTAAGGAACTCCATATCCTGCCATCAGGCTTTTATGTGCAGTTTTATACGTTCAAATACATGGCCAGAGCAAAAGAATGCATCCTCGCTTCTCAATGAACAATGAACTGGTGTGAGAGTTACATCAGTTTTGTGCTCCTGCATGTTTGACCACTTTGTTTGTTCTATTGTGTGCACTCTGAGGGCTATGGGCGTGTAACGCTCTACAAGAACTAAAAATAAATAAATCAGCTAGAAAGCACATGCGCTCTGGGTAGGTGCGAAGGCCTCATAGGAAGTACTCAGCCCAATAAAGCTGTGTCGGAGATACCTTCAAAAGGAGTTGGAGGCAGAAGATGGCTGAAAATAGAGTGAACTGGTTCCAATTTCGGAATGTATTAAATGGTATGATGATGGTGAAGATCTCACTTTACGGGTGCCAAGCAAGCCTGAATTTGAGACAAGGCAATTCTAAACAGCCACATATGTCACCACCTACAATTTCTTTTTAAATTTAATTTCGGTAACATTAGGCGCTACTACCAAAAAACGGTTTCTCAGTGCTCAAGACAACAGGGAAGCGAGGCCTCTTCAAGATGCTCTGTCTGTTTACAGTTTAGCAAGAGTGATATATAATAGTCCAGGTTGTTGTGTTGAACATCTGCTCACATTCACAGTAATTTGGTCATATGGGCCTATATACACTTATGCTAATGCTACATATGGTGATCCATTCTTGTATGAAATGTATATCAAATTACAGTGATACCATAGCCATCTTTTTCTTAGTGTACTGAGGAACAATGTTATGTGATGCCATTTCCTGTTTTGTCAAGGGGTGAAAGGTCATGTGCCATCACGTCTGAGATGTCACTTGGGGGTGGGGTCAAATGACATCACTTCCTGTGATGTCATCATAGGTCAAAGGTCGTATGATGTCACTTACACTATCCCGGGCTTTTTAGTGAAATTACATCCTTGACCCTGGCTATATGAGGGTTCTTATGGATGTATTAGGTGTTGAGTCCAATAAAAAACATTTTTTAAAATAAAAAATTAGATGTTGAGTGGTTACTACATGTCTGTTAGCCAAGGTGTTAGCTGTGGAAACAGTGTTTCCGGTGTGTCTGTGTTGGGACTAGTATATATTATCAGAGACTAGGTTTTGGCAAGAAACTTGCACAGATGTATGATTGTTGAAGAAAGGTGGTTATAGTGTTAAAAAGGAAGGCACTCTGATTTGTTGGTGGGTATTCAGTTGTAGTGGATTTGGAAGACAGATCAGCTATTGGGAAACCACAGGGTATAACAGTTTTAAGCGAGGCAGGCAGTGGGGTAAAGTTTATTTTTTATGATCAGTAAAATTAAAGATGTGGACAGGTTTCTGGAGCACAGTAATGGTTTTGTTCCCCACCCTTTCCCCCTTACCTGGATTGTAGCAGTAGAGTGGATTGTTGGTCGACCCCGGGTGAGTAGGGCAAACAGGGAATGGGAGCTGCAGAGACAGGAGCTGACCTTTGCCATGGCCCTTCACTGGCTGCCTGGTCAAGGCTGCCATGTAAGAGTCTCTTAAGGAGGAAGTTCTAGTCACGTGTTTCTACACACAGACCAATCAGTGGATTACAAGGCAGGCAGGGGGAGATGCAAGGGTGGAACTGGGAGGGGGTGGAGTGGGAACGCACCTGGGAAAAGAGGAGACTAAATGGTGACTGAAGATGCAATAAATGAAGCCAAAATGGAGACACGCCAGGGTGCTTAACCAGGAGCTTGGTGAGGCTGCAGGAAAGTGCAGCAAATGGGCTCAGGTGACCTCCGCGTGGGACAAAAGCACTGTTGTGCTTTTGGTCATGTGTTTCTACACACCGACCAATCGTGAGATTACAAGGTGGGCAGGTGGAGAGTCGAGGGTGGGGCTTGGAGGGAGTTGGAGTGGGAAAGCAACTGGGGAAAGAGGAGACTAAATGGTGGCGGAAGATGCAATAAATGTGGTGGTATTCCAGTTAGGTTATGGGAACAACCCATCCAATCAAGGCGATTTTAGCCCATAGCAATATCAAGAGAGAAGTGCTATCTAGGTCCAGAAATAGAGGCCATATAGCACAAAGTTTCTTGAACAGTATGTTCCTGGTGCAGAGGAAAAGCAATGTACAGCCAGAGATGAACCTCGGAGAGCCCAAGACATCACAGGTATGTGCACATTTCAGGATGGACTGACACCTGCCTGATGATACTCAAATGACAAGAGCATAAGACATTTGTTCAGTTTACCTGGAACATGTGAATATGTGAGTTTACGTGTCTTCCTTTCGGTCTTATGTCAGCCTCTTGGTGCATCACCAAATTGCTGGGACCTATAGTGGAAGCACTCAGAGAGACAGATATAAGACTTATCATGTACCTAGATGACACGATTGCCCTTTTTTCATAGTACACAGAAGATAGTGAGACAAACAGAAAGGACAACATGTCTGTCACAAAATCTGGAGTTTTTTGTGAACCAGAAAAGTCAGAGTTAGGCAGAGGTTAAGGTTGGAGTTACTGGGCTTTTCTGATACATACCACATAGGGGATAGTAGAGATTCCAGCTCAGAAGACCAAAACAATGAGGGAAGAGCTAAAGCCAACTGTTGGCCGAAGGAGAATATCTCTCACAAACGTCGGCAACATAGTGACTTCATTGACTCAGGCTATCTTAATGTGGCTCCTACATTACTGAGTTTTTCGGAGACTGAAGATTCTGCAGCTGCAGGAAATCTTAGACTACCACTAGATGGTGGATCTGGATGCAGTAGGAGTCAGAGTTAAAATGGTGGTTTGGTCATATGTACAGGTAGGCACTGGTCATTCTCGGAAGCACTACGGACATTTTAATACAGTCAGATGGAATCAGGTGTGGCTGGGGCACCAGGTCGGTTCTACAGCTATGGGACGAATATGGTTGGAAGAGGATCTGGGAGTGGATACAAACTGTCTCAAACTTGTGGCTGGGTACTACACCATTCCCTCTTTGTTGAAGGATATGGTGAATTACTGGATTATTTTGCAGTTGGACAACATCTCAGCTTTGGGATATATCAATCAGCTAGGTGGTACCAGATGCAAGATATTTGCTGAGCTAGAAAAAGATTTTTGGCATTCATGTCTCTTCATGAAGAATTTGGTAACAGCAGAATGTCTGTCAAGAGGGGCAAATGTAGTAGGTACCTGACAGGTGCCTGCAACTGGAGAGTCAACCTGGAATATTTTCGAGTAATGGCACAGATCTGATGCCCAATTCAGATAAATCTGTTTGCTTCCAAGCTAAATAGCCAAATACATTGGTACTTTGGTTGGAGATCAGATGCAGGCACAGACGCAACAGATGCTTTTCTCCAAAAGTTGGAGTACGAGGGTTTGTGCACTTGTCTTCCATTTTCAATGATCTGAAAGAAATTGAATAGCATCAGGAAGGAGCTGGTATCCATAGTACTGGGGACCCAGCAGTGGGCGCTGCAGCCTGGTTTCCCATTCTTTTGGAACTGTCTGTGGATTTCCTGTAGATTGTCTTCAGACACTGTAATCTCCTGCAGGAGCCTGCAAAGAGAGAGCCACCCATCAGTAGAAGACAGGCCTTTGGTCCTGGTCGTGTGCAAGATTTCTTGAAGAGCTGAAGACTCTCAGGCCTTTTACAAGCAGCTTCAAGGCTCATTGTCTCATCCTGGGCTCTGGCCAGAGCCAGAAGTAGCCTGGCAGTTTGAGGAATCTAGAGTAGATGGTGTCTGAAACGGGACATGTAACCAGTTAATCCACCTGTAGGTTAGGTGTAGTCTTACAGCACCTTAAAGACTTTTAGAACTATAGGTGTGAACACATCTGTCATTACGGCAGGGAATAATAATGTCAAAGGACAGGCAATAGGGTGAACACTCAGCAGTTGCTTGGCTAATTGAAGGGGTTACATTACTGTGGCTACTGATAGCTACATACACATCACTTTGGGGTGTGAACATAGTCATCTGTCTGATAAAGGTGTGGCCGGATAATGATCAACTATAGTTGAAATTGGTCTCCAGAATGTTGGTTATCTTGCTCTGTCTTATATTTTGAAGAAGAAATTCAGAAGTCAAAGCATCTGTTGAGGCTCTGTTACTGTTCTTACCGCACGTGAGACCTTCTAAATCAAAAGGTTAAGAGCTACACTGAGTCAATCGCATATCCTTTCTTTATACAGAATCCACATTATTGCGTAGTTAAATATTTAAAGGAATACGAGGGTGGCAGCACAGTACAGACCAGTAGGAGTGACGCAGTTATTGACTGCAATGAGAACGCTGTACAAGAGAGTGTCATTGTCTACTCTAGTTAGGTGGATTAGGGGAGTCATTGTAGAGGCCGGTATTGTGGAATTCATCTTTGGAGTTCATTCAGCTGGAGATGCCATGGCTTCCCAAACATTCTCTTTGGGAGCTAAGTTGGAAGAGATATTGTGATCACAAAACTAGCCAAGTGGCTCCACATTTAAGAGATTTTATTTCAAATGTATTTCAGAAGTGGTTTTGTTTATAGTGAGTAAGGTGTAAGCAAGCATAATGCATACCTCTGTGTCTTGCCACAGAATGTATATCACCAAAACTAGGGTAGTGCAGAGAGCATTGGTTCAATTAAAGACACAGATGCAAGCATTATCCCACCCAATACCAGTATGTTTGTGCAAAGTACAAACTGTCCATATAGAGAGGAAGATAGAGTTAATTTTGTTGATTTACTTTCCCACTCCTGACCGATGATATTTTCTTGTTGCAGCTAAGGACAGACACATTGAGGATAGAACGAGTCAAATTGAGAGGGTGATTTTGAGTTCTTTTTAAAACTCGGGCAATATCCTTTGACAAGAAAACCTGTTTTATTGGGGGATTTCGACTTAATGCTAGTGGGTAACGGAAGTCAAAATAGGACAATTTTTGACAGAACAGACACATTATCGAGAATGTGTTTGCAAGATTCTAAATGTAGAGATTGTTTTAATTAAATGTATCCAGGGTGAAGTTTTACACTTGGAGTGACACAGCAGATACGGAAATGATGCACGGAATTTGTATTTACATCGACATGCTGCTTGAACTGGGAACAGTGCACGAATGAGTCAGACCTGTTAACAGACTCGTTTTGGATGAGATGGTGAATCCAGCAGAGCTGAATGAATGCACGGCCGTGGTGCACTCTGCCAGATTTTGAACATTGTTTATCTGGGGCAATACATGGCACAGGAATCCGGTACATGTAATCCATATGGCTTCTTCTACCTGATATTTTGCAGGTGCTAAACAAGCAGGTACCATCTATAGGAATTCCATTCTTGCTGCCGGAATTAAAATCAGAAGATGGAAGAGATGATGCTGCTTTCCCTGCACAGATCGGGAAACAACATGAATGTGATAGGCCCCATCCAAGGAGACCTATTAAAAATGGCCCGAAGCGCATAAGGTCTGTTTTCAACTCCTCGTGCGATTTTATGCCCACATTAAAATGATACAGTGAATGGGAAAAGCTACGTTTTCGACAAGGGTTTAGAGTGGATGAAATTGTGGACGGTTAATTTTTTCTTTAATTGAAGAGGATGCATGTGCAAATTTGACCTAACCTATTCACAGTCATCTGGAGTAGTTGATTACTTCGAGTAGCACGCATAGGTGATGCCCACACTGTGATACTTGTCTATCTTACCTTTGTGAGTAAAATACATATTTTCCATTGTGGCCGGATTTCCAAGATTCTCCTGCCATGTGTATAATCAGAGGGGTGGGGACCATTTGGGCGGTCTTCCATTTCTGCAGGACCCATTTCTGCAGGACCTCCCTCTTAGCACAAGTCATGTGCTAAATGCATGCTTAAATCCTCCATCATCACATCCCATTCCCCAGATCCAATTTCCTGTGATGCAGAAAGTTAAACTTCCCTTACAATTCTCACATCTTCACATCATTGCCCCCATTCTGCCCCATCCTACAGAATACTTGTACAACACCAATTTCCTACTGTATTCTAATCCCATTCCTCTGCCCACACCTTTGTTATTCTGACTTACCAATTCTCTCACAGATGTCGGCTGCCCGCTCACCCCAGATCCCCTTCACTGCTATCAGCACTGACTCGCCAGGCTCCAGAATGTTGAAGAACGCTGCTTCCATGGCACAATGCCCAGAGCCACTGATGGCTAGTGTGAGGCTGTTCTGGGTCTGAAAGGCATACTGGATCCCAAGCTTGATGTCGTCCATGATCTAAAAACAACAGAAGGTCCAGGAGTGAGAGGGGTTGAGACTGTCAGATTCTACGAAACACGCCAGTAAGGTGACCAACAAACCCTTACTAATTAGAATTGAATGAAATGGAAGATCAGCGAATTCTCGTGTCTGCCCATTTTCTTTCTCTCACCACTTCCCAGACATATTTATTTCTGAAGGTAACTTGAACTCGAAGTCAGCTTTATTTATCACAGTCCTTACTTATTGAAGGCTCTGTGCCTTGGGCCCAGAAACCAACCAAGTTGCCTAACAAATCCAGAGTGTTACCCTACTTTCTCAAGGGAGTATAAATCCCCGCCCTCCTTGTCCTCTGCCTGTGTTTTTTCTGTCTCAAGGCAGAGACCAGTGGCGAGGCTTGGACCGGCTGTTGCCAGTTGCTGCTATGTTACGATAAATTGTGGTTGCTGGGTGGCGCAGTTGCAGACTCTTGCCCTTTCCCCTCCCCCTTCGTACCTATGGCGTGCTATTGCAGACAGTAGGGGTCATTCCCTTTACCTCCTAGGCAGGCTGTGCTATTGCAGGCTTTAAACATGGTTGAATGTTGAAAATATGGCCGTGCATTTGCGGGCCTGTGGGTTGGAACGGGATATCTGCTCTATTTTTTTGTTGTGCTGTTGCAGGGGTCGCACATGCATTTGGAAGGTAAGATTATGTTGCTTGTTAGGGGTCACTTCAGAATGCATTGTGTGAGGCGGGGGGGAGGGGTGGGAGGGTGTTGCTAGTTCTGGAAAAGATCTGGGGCTACACTAGTGTTGGGGCTGTCGGGACTCGGGGCTAGCTATCCTTTTGACTGTAGGCCCTGAGCTTCTATCCAGGGCTACAACCAGAAAGACCTGGGGCTATAGCCCCCTCAGCCCACCCCTAGCAACGCCAGGGGCTTGCTAATTTCCAGACGTGCTATTTATTTTATTTTGGGCTCAATCCTTTTTCTCTCCTTTGGCTTGATTTGCTCCCTCAAGTTGAGCATCGCTATCTTCGACTTCAGTCTGCTTTGGAGTTTGGCGTTCATTGTTGGACTATCGAATGCCAGTTTCTCAGTGCACCTGTCATTTAGCTGGCACCTTCTTGGTGCGGCTAGGACTTCGCAATGTGGGTCTTTTTTTCTGTACCATTTTGTAGCTTTTTTACAGGTGGCTCTGCAGAAGTACATGGACACTGCTTGCTATATCTTCAATAAATATGGACTGTGACGAGTAACGGTGGACAGGAAGTAATGCCAAGATTATGATAGTCCACATTATTCCTGTCCACCAGTCTCGTCACAGTCCTTACGGCTCTCCCCTCCCCCTAACCCCACCTCTCCCTTCAAGTTCTTCTGCCTTCTTATCTGGGATTGATAAAACACAGGCAGAGGACAAGAAGGGAGAGTTTTTATACTCCATTGAGGGAGTAGGGTAATATTCTGGATTTGTTAGGCAACTTCGTTGTTTTCTGTACTGAAGTCAGAAAACTTTCAATAAGTAAATGACTGTGACGAGACGGGCACCCAGGAGCAATGTGCATTGTCATTGCATAATCTGGGCATAACCACTCAAACAAAATGTGCGATCCCGCTGCTCTGGGTCTCAGTTCCATTTCCAAAGTGGCATACAGTAAAAACATGTGCTAAATAGCCTGGATTACCAAATGATCATGTTTCATAAGCCCTTTTTCAAAATGCCCGACTGTGAAATGAGCTCTGTAAGTAATAACTGATGTTTTAAAACCATGTTCACCATCTACAAAAAAACATGCAAGCTAATGTTTTATTAAAAAATACAAAAGTATATGCAATTGTTGTTTTAGGCCCCTGCGCCCTGCCTTCCCCCTTGCTCTTTCCCTGTTGTCTCTGCTTCCCTTTGTAAAGACTGGTAGGGGGTGTCTGTACTTCCGATCTCTATATGGTAGAGGAGAGGCACAGAGGACCCCAGCCAAGATTTTCTATTGTGGTAGCAATGGACGAGCAATCAAGGCCTGGCTTCTCAGGAGGTGATGCGCGCTGGTTCTTAAGTACAGTGTAGTCCCCGAACCCGGACAAAGGAATGTCCACACAATGTATTACTGAAAACACAGTCTTTATATAATTAATATTCAAAGGTATGTACACGATCACAATAACGCACTTTGTACTTGGAAGTCAATAATGATAAATATATACACGTCTAGAGTGGTACCACTAATGTTATCAAATCTCATTAAAGTGCATCAACTGTACGGTTAAAATGTCACACAGATCAATAACGAGTAAACCAGCAATAGAGATAGGAAGGAACGCAAGATGGTTGAAACAGTAGGCAGAGCACTGGCCCCTACCTCACGGCGCATTTCTGTGTGGAGATCCCCCCACCTAGGCAACCTGTAAATAAAGATATATAGCCCAAGCCCAGTCCATATATTGTCCGATAGTCTTCTTCCTATTACGGTTTTACCCCCCCCAATGTACCTGGTGGAGTAGAGTTCTCCGACGATGCACCGACCGATCCTTCTTGAGTGCCTCCCTTTCAGGTGGGAGCCACGGATCGTCGAGAGGTGTCGGGGAACTTGGCGTTCGGTGTCGGGGAATCGACGGCCCTTCTTGAGTGCCCTCCCTTTAAGGCAGGAGTCACGGGTCGTCGAACGTCCGACAGTGAACAGGGTGAACTATGGTCGGGAAGTGGCAGCTTCATTCCTAGCGGTGCTCGTCGACGACAGAGCGTTGGCGTCCTGCAAGGAAGAGGCCTGCGGGGCACCTCGGTGACAATAGTTCTGGACCGCAAAGAGATGATGAAGAACTGTGGCCCAGCAAGGGCGTCGAGTCGTCGGCGTCTCTGCGGTCTTTAGATGGCGAGAAACCCACCGGTGGATACTCCTCGGCACGTCGACGGCCGGGCCTTCTCCAGCGGGAGACAAGCAGATGGCGATGCAGACGAGAGCGTCTGATGATCAATTGAAGTTCTTAGGCAAACGGGAGCACGGCGGCTCCGGTCGGCGACGGCGGTCGTCGACAGTGGTGGACAACAGTCCGGGTGCTTCTCCTTGGAGTTCCGCAGCAGTCCCCGTATCGGGTCGGCAGCCTGTCGTAGGTCTGTCTACCAGGGAGCGTTGGCAAAGATCAGCTGTGCACGATGGTCCCTCGTAGCTCGGGAAGAGGGCACCTTACCAGGTCCTCTCTGGGTCAGTCCTTGGAGGCACAACAGCTTTCAGATTGTGAAGAAGAGCAACAGCAATTCTTCTCGTCCAGCAGGGCTTCAAGGTCAAGCGTCAGTTAATCCAGTTACTCGTCGTAGTGGAGACTTCAGCTTCTGAACACGATTCCTAGCATTGAGAGGTCCCCAGATATACTGTTGATCTCCCATTCATTCCGCTGGGTCACACTCAAGCATCCAATCACGACTACAGGCATTCATGCAGGCAGGCAGCCAATCAGGCACACAAGGTATTCAGGCCATTCACTTCTCTCCAGACACTCACAACAAGTTATGTGTATTGGGACAAGTACCGAGCCATTCAACACTCCAAGCTGCATTCATACTGGTTTCGGGCAGGGTTGTCTCAGTGTCAACCACCAGATACTAGACATCCACAACACAGAATGCATATTCGACACACACTCTATTCACCCAGGTCCCACCCACAGGAGGTACCCACAACATACATCACCGGGAAGGCTCCAGCTAGTCTGACTGGGCCTTCACAACAACACCATATATGGCACTTCCATCCAACAGCCAGTCAGGGGGAAGGGACAGAGTCAGGGCTTCCCAGGACTTTGGGAAAACAAGGTAATGGGTAATAGAAAGCAAGAGGCCACCGGGGCCATCTTGTTTTCCACCAGGGATCAACTGATCCCAATGGCAGGGCTGCGGAATCCTAAAATGGAGGATTCTCCGCGCACCTGCCAAATTCTGCATGGAGCTGCCACCAGCCCATACCCTGCTCTGTGGGCCACCCACAGGTGCCCAAAAACATACACTAGGGGCACAGGGTTGTACCCCCACCCATGGGTGCCATAAGGGTATCCCACGGGTCCGTTCACCAAACCAAAAGAAAGAGAGCTGCACCGCCAGCAGTCCCACATGAACTCTTGCATGGAAAACATGACAGAACACACGATAAAAAGCAGTAAAGGACAAGGATACGGAGGCCCTGTCCCTCCGATGCATTTCCAGCATCACACCCTTCCCTCCCTCCTCCCGCCTCTCAGTCAGCCCCCTCCCATGATAGGCTGTTTTCGGCTTCCTTGGTGAACGTAGTCGCCGCACCAGCCCCAAAGCGCTTTTCTTCACGTTGGCTCCTCTGGGGAGCGTGGTGGTGCCTTGACTTTCCTGGGCCTTGGTATTTTGTTAAATAAAAAAATTGTTTTAGGCCCCTGCGCCCTGCCTGCCGACTTGCTCTTTCCCCGTTGTCTCTTCTTCCCTTCCCTCCCTCCTCCTGCCTCCCAGTCCGCCCCCCTCCTCTGATAGGCTGTTTTCTGCTTCCTTGGCAAGCGTAGTTGCTGCACCAGCCCTGAAGTACCTTTCTTCACCTTGGCGCCTCAGATGAGCGTGGTGGTGCCTTGACCCTCCTGGGCCTTGGTATTTTGTTAAACAGTGTTGTTTTAGGCCCCTGGGCCCTGCCTGCCACCTTGCTAATTCACCGTTGTTTGTGCTTCCCTTCCCTCCCTACTCCCAGCCCACCCCCTTCCGTGATTGGCTAGATTGCTATTCTTTACTTCCCTTCCCAGGCAGCCCTCTGCCCATGCAACCCCTGCGGCTAAGGGCCCCCAAGGCAAAGGGCGGCTTCAGCTAGTGTCTGCAGGTGTCACCAGGGGAAACCAGTGGCCAGCCGTCAACCAGCAGCGACGAAGTAAGGTAGGAGTGGCCTGGGTTAGGAATAGAGCCTTCACTGTACTCTAATAACCTGGCCGCATAGCAGACACTCAGACTTAGGTGTGTTTACTCCAGTAGTTAAAATTGCACTGTGATTCCTAGGCCTTTGTCCCCTCGATACAGGACTCTCAGACTTAGGTGTGTTTTCTCCAGTATTTAAAATTGCACTGTGAAACCAAGGCCTTTTCCTAGCAAACCTTTCTACCTTTATCTAAGCTCCTGTCGTCTTGTCCAATTGTCTACTTGTCTCATCTCTGTCTGCTTGCTTGCGCCCCGCCCTGTGTCCTTCCCTAGTGTTCTCCCACCCCTTCCCCCACTCCTTCCCATTCCCTTCCGGTTCTCTCCCCTCCCTACCTATTCTATGGTGCTCTCTATCTCTCCTATCTTTTCTAACTGCTTCGATAACGACTATCCTGCTCTCCTCACTAAATCTGGTAGGAAGACGTCTAAAAAGGACATCCTGGTCTCCTACCCAGGCCTCCCTATCGCTGATACCTATACCAGTACCTCCTCCAGGCAAACCCTCACTGATGTCCTCTTTGTCGTCCCCTTGCCAGACCTATGGACTCTACATATGGTCTCTGTGCTCTCTCCTTTCTCTTCTTCTCGCATTAATGATGGCACCCGGTGGGAAGCCCTTCTGGCCTCCTTCCACTCTTCTAAGGTCATCATTAATGTTTACCTGAATGGTACTGTCTTGGTCCAAGGCCCTCAAGCCAACTTTCTCCTCTTTAATAGATGCTTCCCGCACCTCATCAATTTCCTTTCTTCTCCTACTGCCCCCTCTCTCCCCTCCATGGCTTCCTTACCTCCCCCTGCTGTTTCATCCTTGGCTACCTTGCGCTCTCCTCCTTCCTCTTCTGCCCCCCCCCTTTCGGGCTTCTTCTACACTTCTGCAGGGCATACCTCTGGTTTGTACCCCTCCCCGGAAGTCTTTCAAGGATGGCAACCTTCTTCATATTGCTGCTCTCAACTCCCGCTCAGCTGTCAAACACTCCTCTGACATCTGCCACCTCCCGGAGGAACTTGACCTCAATGTCTCACCGAGACATGGTTCACGGTCAGCTCTGTCACGAGCTTTGACACTCTCCTCCCTGATGGCTACAAGATCGTCTCCGCATCCAGATCCAACCGCTCCGAAGGGGGTGTAGCTCTGATCTTCCCTGAGTGCATTCCTGCCTCTGTCATTCCTATGCAGATCTACTCATCCCCCGAATGCCTCATCTGCAGGCTCTCTCTCTCTCTCTTGGCCCTTCCCTTACTGTAGCTACCATCTATCGGCCACCTGGTCAGATCTCCTCCTTCCTCTCTGAGCGGGCTGACCTCTCCTCTTCCCTCCTGGTCTCGACCACTCTATTCCTCTTTCTTGGAGACTTCAACATACACATGGATGCTTCCTGTCCTTCCTCGTGACTCTTTTGCCACCTATGTGACTCTCTCTCCCTATCTATTCTCCCAACTGGCCCGACTCGCACTGCAGGGCATACTTTGGATGTTCTGCTGATCAATTATTTCATCCATGCACAAGTTGTCTTTCTTAAATCTGTCTCTTAGTTCTTTTGGAATTTCATGTTTTTCTCATTTTCCTTTTTTCATTTGTGCAAATTTCCAATGTTTGATTTAACTACAGGTTAAACCAGACCTCTTTTTTAGATGTATTTGCAATTTCTGCCTCATGTTCATTTGCCGGTATTTTCGTTTTTAAATCATTAAGCATCTCAGAGTCATTATGCAAAACCAGATCAGGGAAATCTGTCTTTTTATCATTGCAGGTGTCATGAATATTTAGTCACTTATTATCGGAAGCCAACAGGTCGCTCCTATGGCCTTCTGCCCCCTCCTTTGATGGCTGTTTTTGAGCCATACAGAGCTTTCCTATTTGTTCAGCCATCATTTTTACTTGGGCCTCGAGACACTGGAATCTTTCCATCTCTCTAGAATCTTCTCTTTGCGGCCTATGCCGATATTGGTTGTTTTCCCCCTGATTAAATCTATTCTGGTATCTCTCAGGAGAGTGATTCCTATTTGAGTTGTTTCTGAACTCTTGATTCATGTGGGGCGGGGTGCGGGGTGTACCAATTCTTTGGCTGTAATCTCCTGGTGGCGGTGATTGATTGTATTGACGTGGAGCATAATTCATATTCTGCCTCATGTTCTGTCTCTCATTTTGTGAGTATTGTCCCCTATGATGATTCCCATTTTCAATAAATCGATCCACATACCGGGGTCTATCCTGGTTGCCATATATCATGGTGTTGGGGTCAAATCTGCTCTGTGTCCCCAATGTCTGGTTAGGACCATTACTACTTTGATCTTGATTTTGTCTCTGATTATAATTCATACCTGACATATCAGGCCGATATCCTGCCCGGGGCCTGTCTCCTAAATACCTTGGGCTAATGCAGCTCTCCCTATTACTAGGATCATGTGACTGAAACATCGGTGCAGAGGGCGGCAACCTCTATGGAATACCCCTCTGTTTGGGTGTCACATTATTTTTTCCTGAACTTTCAGCGGACTCAAGTGACATTTTAGCTCACCTGATATCCATTACTGTTGCCGAGGATTCTTTAGATTTTGATCTGGTATCTTTCATATTATCACTCTCTCTACCCTGACAGTAGAGCACTTCATATAGTTTTGTACTTTGGTGCACAATCCATTCAAGGGACTTCTCAAGATCAAATTCGCGGACTAACTGTGATATAATGTCTTTCTCCGAACCATAGAAATAGCAGTTTTAAACTCATTGGAATTGTGATCAAAAGATACATCAAAATGAGAAAAAGCTCTTTTTAAGTCTTGCAAAAATTGGCGAGGGGACGTATTTGGCCCAGCTGTAATCGTGTATGCAACTTTTTTGCCTCTTGCAATGACTGGAATGGAGAAAAATGACATCTAATCTCTTTTTCAAATTCTGCCCATGTCATGTTCTGCTGTTCATTTAATCCTTTGATGATGCTTGCAGTGTGAGCATCCAGAGTTAAGTGAAAGTATTGTCTATATTGCTCCTTAGGTATATGGAGGGCTTTAAATATATTGTGCATCACTTCTAAGTGGTCCTCTATACAGCAATACCTTTTTTTTTTAATGGTTTGATCAGAGCCTTGATTGATTTCATTATCTTGATAGGACTACTTGGCGCTATATTTGGGATTGCACTTCTTTGTGATTCAACCCTTGTTTCAGGAGTATGGGATTGGTGGCGCCCCCCCAATGGGTGTGTTAAACCACCCAAAGGCGCTGCAACGAAGTTCAGACACAAGCACAGCCACTGGAGCACTATCTACCCATGTAGAGATGGAATTCACCTCAATTCCATTGAATGTGGTGCCCTGTCATTTGTCCTGGGACCTGAAAGTGCATATCTGCTGTTCCAAATCCTTGCACTTTTTAAGGAGTCGATCTACTTCCTTACGCAAGTAATTGTTTTCATCACCCATCTTATTAAACACATTTTGCATATTTCTCATTTGCATTTGGCATTCATTAAACTCTTTGTCTCGCTTGTCTCTTTCTTGGAATATTTTAGCTATCTCTTGTTCAGCATTCTGAAGCTCACTTTCTTTCTCGAAATTTTCTTTTTGTAAAATTTGCATGTCCAAAATAACCTCGTCTTTATCTTGTCTAATATGATCTACCAATCCTTTCAAGTGTTTTAATTCTTGCTCACTATCCTTAAACTGTTTCTTCTTTTGGGACAATTGAGTGTCGAGTTCTTTACACTTTGACTGCATGTCCTTTTGACATACTTCCAGTTCTGTTCTTAACTTTTTCTCCTGTTCACTAGCTCCATCTAATTCAACTTTTAGTCTGCTAATCAGCGTGGCATCATTTTCTTGCATTCGCAGGGACCTAGTTAAAATGAACCATGTTTTAGCACATAGCCGTATCAGACAATCTTTCTCTGCATGTTTAACAGCAGCATTTAATAATATCAGAAGACACCTGAATTATGCTACCTTCTTCAAAATGTTGTCCAATGGTTCTTTCTGAACTTCCACATAGATATGGTCATGCCACTCTGTGGCATTATTTGATGACCATGTTCCATGTGCATATAATTTTGTCTCCAGTTATTGCACCAACTCTGGAAATGTGGCCTTCATTTGAGACATTCTGAGATTCACTTCCAGTGTCACACTGCTCTCATAAAATGAGTTCCCTTTAATGCATTTATGGTAGTGTTAGACACACCTACCACGCTCAGTAGATGCTCTACAGTCTATTTTCCCAGCCAACGCACCATATCTGTAATAGATATTGCTTTATTGGGGTAAATATGGGATTTGGCAGTATTTTCTTACCGTAAAAATATTTGCTTTAATTTGGCGGTAAACTAGCCTTACATTTAGAGTGGGTTTGGTATCACTCTATTTTAGTGACCATATCTTGTTAGCTTGTATTGGTGGTAATTTTAGTGATATCTTTGCGGTATTTTTAGAATGATCTTATTCCTGTGGTATAGTGGTGAGCATGTTTTTTTATATACTATAACCCCATCATAAAACAAACCTTTCCTTTCTATTAGAATGCCTTCGAGTCACCTGTAGAGAGCTCCAGACTTAGAACACTTCAGAGAACCCAATGCGTTTATTCAAGGCGCCACCTATAGTTTGTGGCTGGTATTACTGTTGTATGTACATCCAGTAATCAAGTGCCAGATTAGGCACCCTTTCCCTTCAACATGCAAGGAAGGAATCACTCATATTTTACACACACACATATTTTTCCTTGTAGATATTTACTACTGACTTTCTCTTGTTTGCTATTTCAACTACAGTGGTAAATTGGTAACTGCACTACTGCACTGTTATAAACATCACCTCTGCGCCTCATATATAAATAATTCACAGATGCATGAATGACACCAAAGACTTCGTTGTTTTTTTGTCTGCACTTTGTGTTACATTACAGTTACAAACCACAAAATCTTACCACATGAGATTTACAGAATCACCTGCAAGATATTAAAAGACAAAACAGAAACAAGCAGGTATTTTGCAAACATGAATTTAAGTTCTCACGATTTGAATATATAGAGAGAAAAATAAACATACAATTATTTCTAACCTCTCTGCACTGCCAATGGATTCTAGCAACACACGTGCACAATTTTATTTTCCTCACTTGGCTCACATCTTACCAAGGCCAGTAATCTTTGAAGCCCCCACACGACCTCGCTGTGTGCGCAGATGCAGACCCAGTGCGAAACTCCTCCGTATATGTGTGGGGAGCTGCCAGCTGAAAATGCCCGTAGCTAGCACTCAACCCACTTGGATTTCGAAAGATATGGCACTGTCCGTCTCCTGAACCCAGCACAAACTGCTAACTCCCCTCACGTTACTTCTTTAGGAAAACTCTGATTCAGCCATCTGTTGACGTGGCTCGTCTACCTACAATTTCTACCAATCAGAGTAAAAGAATGTGCCCTGTGCCAGCCTTCGTTTTCAATAAAATGAGGACTTGATTTCCAGAGCAACTGTTTCATATTTCTGCTCTCCACAAGCTGAAGAAAGCGCTAATGTGCACTTCCTCAGGGAAAAATTAATTTCAAACAGTGCACCCAAAGATTGCATTTCATTATGCACAGAAGACAGCATTATAATGTTAGAGAAGTTGAAATTAGTACTTTAGTAATGTTAGTAATGTTAATCAGTTATGTATTCTAATGCAGTTTCCATACAATCAACATAAATTGTTCACCTCTTTATTTTAACTGGCAGTACACAGTGTTTTTTTATGTGTGCTCTGAATGCCTGCAGTTTCAAACTGGGCCTGGCTGTGTTTCTCTACTGTATGCTAGCAAAATTGCTGTATATTGTATGCTGGCAATAAAATCCCATACATGTCCTTACAGATGAAGTGAGTAGCATTGCCTGCTGAGTGTGTTATATAAGACTAGAGAAACAATATTAGTTTGGTAGCTTGTGCGATAAGCACTGTGAGCAATGTTTAGAAGTGATCTGATAGAAATGAAATGCAAAGGTCTTCGGGTTACGCTACAACTGTATGGTGTTCAAGAAAACGAAAGACGTATGTATGCATTACAGCAGAGATATTCATGATGATGTGAGACGCCATGAACACTGGACGGAGTAGTTTGGCGTAATAGGTATTAAACAAACCTCCAATATTCCACAGTGACGTAGATTCAATAAATAGAAGTGAAAACAATAGAGAAGTCGATTACTTGGAAAATTAAAATTAGGTACTGTTGCTAAGATCGAGTAAGTACCATTGCTATTAAAGTGCGGTATACAAGAGTAAGAATTTTAGTTGGGTGTTTGGGTCTTGTGTCAAATGCTGTGAGCACTGTTTAAATGATGCAAAAAATGTGGTAGTTTTATGTTATGGCTGCACATTGTTTCAAAAATTATAATATATAGGCATTACAGCTTATGTCATTACAGCTTATGTCTCATGTAAACAATGACCTGAAACGCCATTGACGCGGTACATAAACATCTGACGTCATAGGTATTACATAAAGGAAATACATTCAAGAGTGCGCCCTCACGCCCTGCAGAACGCTACATTCTGTAGCCAGGAGAGGGCCAAGAAGCTTATTTAAGCTTGACTAATTCTAAATAAGTAAGGCTTTTTTGATTGGAATTATTGAAGAAGTGATTATAAATTGTTGAGTAGAAGGCTGGATGATGTCTGATAAGGAAATGTGTGGATTATCAATTGCATGTCGCGGTAGTTTTATATTACAGCATGTTTCGCGCCTTGAAACACTTGTGTATGGGCGCGTTATAAATGCCATATCATATCATATCATATAGCTGCAAAATGATCCATTTGAATATGAGCTAGATTACTTGTTGAGAGAGAAAGCACAGGCTGGTGCGGAGCGATAAGTAAGTATAGTGATGTAAAGTAGGTATGGACAAGAGGTATTTGAGAATTGTAGACTTATTCTAATGTGAGTGGGTGGCACTAAACTGTGAATTTCTAATTTTGAATAGGTAATTGGAATTTGACACTTTTGTCAAGGACTGGATTAAGGTATGAATTAAATCTAGAGGGATTCTTATGTACAGGCATGGAATACAATTATTGCATGTAACAGAATATTGGTGGTGGACATAGGACTACACTGATGCATTGATAATAAGGTTTAGTGATAAAATGAATATCACTAATTGTCAAGTAGAATATAAATGAAGCATGTCAAATAGACTTTAAATGAAGTATATGAATTTTCAAAATGTAATGAATTGTCATTACGACTACTGGTTTTGATTTGTTTTCTGTTTAATTGAATACAAATCTTTCACCCTACCCCTGTTGGGACTCGACGTTGACCTGGCGTTTGGTTCGTACTTATATATTACTGATAATATATATTATGTAAAATGATTGTCTTAAAATTCATGTTGTTTGTTGATGGTACAACATCCCGAAGAAGACCTAAAGTGTAAGGTCTAAACATGTGTAGGCAGGAATTATAAAGTTATTAGGTGACAAACAACTGTCAAGGTGCAAGAAAGAGTAACACTGTGAACATGTCATATGACAACCAAATGCAAAGTTATTAAGTGACAAACTATTGTCATGGTACAAGAAAGCCAAAAATGTGAAGATGTCGTGTGACAAAATAAATGTAACGCTGTTAAGGAAAACAACTATACAAATATTTTCTAAGAAAAACTGTTTCCAGTGAGGATGATCCAATATTTGGGGTCTGGCGCATTAGGAAGGGTAGACTGTAGGATTGCATTTCAGTTGCTGCACTTTATTGAGTAAGAACAAGGCATTTTATATTTGTTTTATTGATTTCACGAAAGCTTTTGACATGGTTGATCGTAATGTTTTATGGAATAAAGTGAAAGAGGGGAACCTGCACACTCAAGTACCAAGTACTATATTTTGTGAAAGCACTTTATATGAACAATAGGGTCCAGATAAGAGCTAACCTAGAAGGCTTATTAAGGGATGGATTTTACGTGAATTACGTTCTCAAAACAAGGTTGCACTTTAGCTCCAGTACTGTTGTTTAATGTATACCTGGATGATTTAGAGAAAGTGCTACAGAAACATGGCAATCATCCTTCACGTATTTCGCAACGTCCGATCGCATGGTTATCATATGCGGATGATATTGTTATATTTGATCAAAGCGCAATATGCCTGCAACATAGGAGGTCATTACGAGTTTGGAGGTAGCCATGGTGCTATTAGCGCCATGGCTGCCTCCAAACCCGGGTCCGGACTCACTGAATGGGGACTTACCGGATCATTCCGAGTGGTAAGTCCCCATTCAGTAAACCATTCCCCATTCCCATTTGAGCCCCCATAGGGCTCAACGGGAATGGGGAAGGTGCTAAAAACGGGCCCGCAAATTGCTGACCCGTTATTAGCTCCAAGGTCCCTTAACGGGTCCTGTAAAGAACGGCCGGTCAGACCAGTCGTTCCTGCTGGGACCCGCTAAGGGACCTCAGAAAAGGGCGCAAAGGGTTTACCGGCACCGGCATCCTTACCGGTGCCCGTAAACCCTTACCGCCCAACTCGGAATGACCCCTTTTGGCCTTGGAACAATTTTTGTTGAACCATGGTTTCATTATTAATTTGTCAAAAACTGTATAAAGCCTGCATAGTTCCTAGTATTTTGTATGGCTTGGAGATCTATACTGAGAAATAAAAGCTTGGCTGAGTGTATTGGAGGGTAAACTATGGAGGATGGCTCTGGGCTTGTATTAGTCTGTTTCTGTAAAAGCCATCTGTAGCAAATTAGGAATAATTTCACTAACTACGCGGAAGATGAATATGATGTGCAACCTTTATGTTGAGGTGCTGATATATCAAGAAAAAACTAAAATCTTTATACTCACATTTTTTGGATCAAGAGGGCAATAGTGAGAAGTATATTGCTTTAAAACCATGGGTAAAGGACATTAAAAGGACATTATAGATGTCCTTGAGAAGATTGGGTGCTCATGTGATCCTACAGACAATTTGGCTAGTACATTTAAGGAATCAAAATGAAAAGCAGCCATTTGGGATCGAAATGAAGAAGTACATATTTGTCAAAGAAAACCAATTACACAGAATATTCTATGCAATCATTCCCTGTGAATACCCCTTGTGTGTATTTAAAGAATGTATAAGATCCCTATGTAAGACATTTTATAATGCATTTAAGACCAAATCAACTTCCGATGTCAGCAAATATTGGTGCGTGGTATATCATTTCTCATAAATAACGTGTTTGCAGATAATGCAAAAAAGAAATCAAAACTTTGAGACATGTGTTAACAGACTGTATCAATCTTACTTTTTTAATGAAAGGGCATATGGAAATGTGGTTTATCATATGAATTTTAAGCATACTAATCAATTTTGGTCTTATTTGTTCATGGGAGAAAATGCAGTTATTTTTTTTACAATGTATTATCTATGGAAGGAAATATTCGAGAAATTAAATTTTGGTGAGGATTCGTCCAGGGGAGGCAAAGTTATAGGGGGAGTCCCACATTTTTTTTTCCCCATAGACTGAATGGGGAAAAACTTTGCTCGTGCCTACAGCCCAAACCGCTGGACGATTTTCACCAAATTTGGACCAGGAGTAGCGGCTTGGTCCCGAAAGCGTGCTTTTGCAGGTTTGGTGAAAATCCATCCAGTAGTTTTTTTTAAATGACCAAAAAGTAGGTCATAAAAAATTAGTGATATCTGGCATTCGGTCCGCGGATAGTGTCCTGATTGTCCAATCGGCTTGCGTGATGTCCGCGGACATGCAACGTGTTCGCTGATTGGACGGCGTGGAGCGTGAAGCGCGTCAGATTTTTGGTAGCGCCCGCCATCTTGGATTCGGACAGCGCGGTGAAACTTGGTTTAAAATGTGTATTTAGTAGAGTGTGTTGGTGTGTAAGAGTTTCTGGGGAGGGTGGGAGAGTATGAGAAAGGTTAAATGTTGTGTTTTATTATGTGGTGGACGCTCTTGTTGTGTTCGATTTGTCTGCGGACAACACGGCTGTTCTGAAAGGTTCTAAATAAACTAAATGGGGGGGTGTTCTGAGGACGTAATATGTGTCCGTTTTGTTCGCAAGCAAGCTGAAACTGTTCTAAGAACACTTGCGGTGTCCTGAAATGTTCGTAAATCTACAAAATGGGGGTGTCCTGAGGACGGTGTCCGTATTGTTCTCTGGTAAGTTGAATGTGTTCTAAGAACACTCGTGGTATCCTGAAATGTTCGTAAATAAACAAAATGGGGGTGACCTGAGGACGCTGTCCGTATTGTTCGATGGGAAGTTGAATGTGTTCTAAGAACACTCGCGGTGTCCTGAAATGTTCGGAAATAAACAAAATGAGGGTGTCCAGAGGACGCTGTCCGTATTGTTCGATTTGTTTGCAAGCAAGCTGAAACTGTTCTAAGAACACTTGTGGTGTCCTGAAATGTTCGTAAATAAACAAAATGGGGGTGTCCTGAGGACGGTGTCCGTATTGTTCTCTGGTAAGTTGAATGTGTTCTAAGAACACTTGTAGTGTCCTGAAATGTTCGTAAAAAACAAAATGGGGGTGTTCTGAGGACGCTGTCCGTATTGTTCGTTGTCAAGTTTAAAGTGTTCTAAGAACACTCACGGTGTCCTGAAATGTTCGTAGGGGGTGTCTTGAAGACGCTGTCCGTATTGTTCTCTGGTAAGTTGAATGCGTTCTAAGAACACTCGTGGTGTCTTGAAATGTTCGTAAATAAACAAAATGGGGGTGTCCTGAGGACGCTGTCCATATTGTTCGATGGCAAGTTGAATGTGTTCTAAGAACACTCGCGGTGTCCTGAAATGTTCTCAAATAAACAAAATGGGGGTGTCCTGAGGACGGTGTCCGTATTGGTCTGTGGCAATTTGAATGTGTTCTAAGAACACTCGTGGTGTCCTGAAATGTTCGTATATAAACAAAATGGGGGTGTCCTGAGGACGTTGTGCGTATTGTTCGATGGCAAGTTGAATATGTTCTAAGAACACTTGCAGTGTCCTGAAATGTTCGCAAATATAAAAATGGGGGTGTTCTGAGGACACTGTCCATATTGTTCACTTGCAAGTTGAATGTGTTCTAAGAACACTTGTGGTGTCCTGAAATGTTCGTAAATAAACAAAATGGGGGTGTCCTGAGGATGCTGTCCATATTGTTCTCTGGCAAGTTGAATGTGTTCTAAGAATACTGGTGGTGTCCTGAAATGTTCGTAAATAAACAAAATGGGGGTGTCCTGAGGATGCTGTCCATATTGTTCGATGGGAAGTTGAATGTGTTCTAAGAACACTCGCGGTGTTCTGAAATGTTCATAAATAAACAAAATGCGGGTGTCCTGAGGACGCTGTCCGTATTGTTCTCTGGCAAGTTGAATGTGTTCTAAGAACACTCGTGGTGTCCTGAAATGTTTATAAATAAACAAAATGGGGGTGTCCTGAGGACGCTGTCCGTATTGTTTCGTTGTCAAGTTGAAAGTGTTCTAAGAACCCTTGCGGTGTCCTAAAATGTTCATAGGGGGTGTCCCGAAGACGCTGTCCATATTGTTCGGGAGTGTCCTGAGGACGCTGTCCGTATTGTTCATTGTCAAGTTGAAAGTGTTCTAAGAACACTCATAATGTCCGCAGACATTAAAAGTTTCCATAGGCCATAGTTGAAATGTTTGACTCTATGGGTGTGATATGCTGCGGTGGTTGTGGCCACGGCATAGGTGCATGGCCATTTGGCCATGCACCCAAGACTCTATGCCCTGGCCACAACCACCGCAGCATATCACACTCATAGTTTCTTATAACTTTGAGTCAAAAACAAATTTATAAGGAACAAAGTTATAAGCCACTATGGGTGTGATATGCTGCGATGGTTGTACTTATTATAATATACTTACTGTTTGGTTTAGTAACTGGAGTACATGTATTTCTTATTCATTTCTTTGATAAAAGAAAATAGCATGTTAGTATTAGTATTTTGTAATGACTTATTACATTGTATAATTAACAATTTTTTTTGGACCCTCATATTTAGCAGATTACAAACCAGAGTACTGTGCAATTTGCTCAGTTTCTGTGTTTGTTGCTAAAATCATTGGGTCTGTGCGAGAAAAAGAAAATCTATGTTGGATTAAAAAAAAAAACCTTTTTCTGTTATGCTACAGTTTATTTGTTTGTTTGTTTTCAGTGTTCACTTGTTGTTTCTGGCTAATGCTTTATACATTGGCTTGTTGCAGTTTTTTGGAGCAGTAACATATTATTTATTTGTTTGGATATTGTAAAATTTTGGAGCAGTTAGATACCAGTAGGCGTATTCTAACTGTCTATTTTTTGATATATTTTAGTGGTATTGATTTATCTGTTTGGATATTGTTAAATTTTGGGACAGTTAGATACCGATTGGCATATTCTAACTGTTTTTTTTTGCTCTAATTTAGTGGTATTCATTTATCTGATTAGTTGTTGTAGAATCTTTGGGCAGTTAGATAGCTTTTGGAATATTCTAACAGTTTATATTTTTTTACTATACATTTACTTAAGGTTTAAGTACAGTTTAGTTATCAAATTTTGGTTTTAAGAACATTAAATAAGCGTTTGTAAGATTTGCTGGTAATCTCTGCTTTAGAGTAATGTACTATCATTACATTCAAAGCATCCACATTTCTTTTTTATATATGCAGTGTAGTGCCCTGAATTGGTTGTGGCTCCTGCGTGGTAGTTTACACCTATTGTTGTGAAGGTTTTCTTACCAAGTGATATTTGACCATGTGTGAATTCAGTCAGCTTGCAGTTGTTTTTGGTACCATCTGCATTGTAACGTAGAAGCATTAGTATTACGTATTTACTATATGTTTGTATTACTAACGTGGAGCGATTATCCAAATTGCAGGTAGTACATAATCTACCATGGTTTGCATTTTGTACAAGTTGCTGAAATGGAATGGATTCACAATTAGGTATTGATATATATATATGAAGCGTTCATTGGGGATTTCTTTTTGTGTCACATTGTTGCAGAGATTGCATGTATGTTTCCACATGTATGAAATCTGGAAGATTTCATTTATAGGTATGTTTTTATTTTCCAGTACTTGTAGTAAGTACATTAGAAATTCTTGTGGATCTTCCTGTGAGTTTATAGTGAATTTAACCATTCCAGCACAGTAGTCCAATTGTTGTCTTATTCCATTAACACTATACGTGTTATCAGGATTGTTTGTTGCGTTTCTGTGAAGTACTAACATTTGCAAACACAATTGGTCTCTACTGTGTAAGTAAATGTCAACAATTGGTGGCAATTGAAATAGAATATTCATTGCTACATTTGCCTAGCAACTTACTCCAACTATATTTGAGAGTTTAAATGGACCAGGTAGTTCTGTATATGATTGATTTTTTTTTTTAGTTTCTCTTCCTTCTTTGATGAAGTACCTGGTTTACTTTCCCTAATGGGTTCTTTTATGTTTGTGGTACTTGATGAAGTTTTAGTTTCTTTTACTCTCTTGGGAGGATTTGCAGTGACATCCTGTTGCATTTCTGTTTGATTTAGTTTTCTTTTACAACGTTTTACTTTTTGTGGTACAGAATATGGGCCTGATCACGACTTTGGTGGTAACCCTTAAATCCAGCGGTAGCGCTAATACCGCCAGATTTAAGGGTCCACCAAATCAGGACTTCGGCGGATTTCCCCCCAGCTCTTAGCTTGGGGGGAAATCCGCTGAAAATTCACGCTATTACCGCCAGCGGGAAATCCGCCGGCGGTAAGAGCGCAAATGTTCCACATTGAGCCCAATGGGGAATGGGGCATTCCCAAATGGGCTCAATGGGGAATGGGGAATTACTTTACCGCCGAACTCGTGATCCGGCGCTATTAGCACAAGAGAGTTCGGCGGTAGGGCTATTACTGCCGGCGGTAATACCACCGGTGGTAACGCCCAAGTCGTGATCAGGCCCTATGTGTTTAGATGGGGGGTGTATAGTGAGCAAAGTCTATTGTATTCTAAAATGCAAGGAATGTCAGTGTTTACTTTACTTGCATCAAAGTTGATTAGAAATAGACCGTCAAGTGTACGTAAGCGTGATAGTGCTACGTAGCTCATGCCTTCTTTAAAGACTGTGTTACCAATGTCTATCATTGCTTTGTCTA
This sequence comes from Ambystoma mexicanum, assembly GCF_040938575.1. NCBI lineage: Eukaryota > Metazoa > Chordata > Amphibia > Caudata > Ambystomatidae > Ambystoma > Ambystoma mexicanum. The sequence goes on from NC_090932.1 coordinate 556,210,534, forward strand.
GGGTAAGACCTTGTGATTTCTGAATGGTGACTGCGTATGCAAGAGTTAGAGAAAATTGTTCTCTGCATACATACATGTCTTTGAAGAGAAGGAATCGAGCTGTTGAGCATCCTATACTTTTTACTTCTGAAAGTTTGTCAAAGAGAATATTGACAAACTGAATTTTGTTGTCACGTGGGTATGTTTGAAAGCCAACAACTGTACCCAGTGCTCCATTAACTAGTCCTTGGTCCACGTCAAGGTTACGTTTAAGCATTACTCTGCAATTTAAGGATAATTTTAATATCTTTTCCAATCCTGCTGTGTTTGAGATTGATTTTTCTAAACTATTTATTCTTGTTGTGGCTTGGTCACACATGGGTAGTGTCATACCATGTACATCTAGATTGTCTGTGGCGCTAATTTCCATTATTGGTTGCATTTCTTTACTTAACATTATTTCATTGAATTTGAAACAACAGCTTGCAAGAGTTGGCATTAAGGCCATACAATTGACATTTTTGTGGGCTAATTGTTCCATAACATCTGTAGCACATGCATTGTCACCATAAAGTGCATGAATGTGCCCGGTTTTCAATATTGCTTCTGCTTCTTTTGCCACATGTTTTCTTTTTAATTCTCTGTATTGGAAATGTTGCCAAAGGTTGACATTTCCAATGCTGCCAACAGTTTTACGGCAGAGTTTGTGTCCCAATGTTTTAAAAATAGGCTCACCTTTTACTGGTGTCAATTGAAGGAGATTTCCGAAAATAATAATGTGTTTTCCTGCAAAGAGCTCTTCATAGTTTGTTTTGAGTACTTCTTGTAATCTGAGGTGAATCAAAGCCAACATTAGGTTGGACACCATTCATCTATCAGAAGCATTTTCATTTGTTTCAATACTCTGCATGTTCCATTGCAGCTTCTGTAGAAAGTTTGTAATAGTCTAATTTGTTTTGGTGTTCTACTGGCAGGAGTAGTAATCGGTGTAAAGTGACAGCACCTACGTTGTAGGCAGCTAAACCTGTGGGGGTAGTGACAACAGCTGACAGTTTGTTGTTTGTCAATTGTTGAAGGAACTTACTGATGATTTTGATTAGGAATGTTTTGCCAGAACCAGCTTCACCACTGACGTACAATAGTATAGGTTTGTAATTTTGGCAGGTACATTCTTTGTTTTGATGTTGTACACCATGTGCAATTTCTTTTGTTACTTCTTGAAAAATGCTACGTTGCTCATTGTTTAGTTTTGATTGTAGTATAGTTAAGTCTTCTTTATCTTCATACTGACACATGGTGTTTTCTACTTCTATCATAGCTAATTCTGCCTCATTTGTTATTAGTGGCTCTCCCTGTGGTTCTTGGCTTCCTGTTACAGAAGGTTGACTACTGTCAGGAGTGTCCTTATCTAGTTGGGCCTGGAGTTCTTCTTCGTGTTGCTGTTCATTGTGCAACATTGTTTTGTACTGTGTAAAGTTTACATCAGTTATAGTGTTTTCATTTGCTTTGAAAGCGTCTTCATATGAGTCATAGTTATCTAGTATTTCTTCTACTTTTCTCCATGCTTTAAAGAGTTGTAGCAGGGACATGTAATATACTTCTTTATGTTGAGGAGTCTTTAATGACAATTTGATATGATTAATTAAATTTGGTTTGGTGAGTTTTACTAAGCTGCCTTCACAGTTTGTCACTTTGTATTTACCGTTTTCTTCATCAGGTTTTATATTATTTTCGTATGTGTAGTTTTGAGCTATGTGGTATAGACACATGGTTTCCAAAGTGGTACTCCTGTTTGGGTAGTATGTGTACAATAAATTGTTTTTTAAAATGTCTTGGCTGTTGGGATCATGTTTGGCTATTGTTTCTATATCTTCGTATAATTTTAGAACTCTTTTTCTAGATTTAGCTGGACCAAGACTTAGCTATTCTATATTTTCAGATTTACCATACAGTGCAGTACCAGTTAAACGATCAGCTGCTTCATAGGATCCACATTCTCTATGGGACAGCATTTTTATACCCAAGCTGTATAATTTTTGAGACACTGTTGTGTCTGATGACCGGTCATTCCAGAGGTCTTGCAGCTCTGTCTTTTCTGCTTTGGTTAAGTATGCTGTGACATATCATGCAACTGCAGTAGAATTGTCTGCAATGTACTGCATATCTATGTTTGCATTCTATAAGTGGGCAATGATTGCATTGTAATCATTGATATATTTTTCTTCTTCTTTTCTTTTTATGTAATATGTATTTTTAGGTGACTTACCTTTAACACTATGGGCCTCATTACGACCCAGGCGGTAAGGGGTTTACGGCGCCGTAAACAGCGCCGACCCTTACCGCCTGAGTACGAGGTCCCTTAGCGCCATGGCGAATTTAACACCTGCTTTTAGCAGGTGTTAAAATCCATGGCGCTAAGGGACCATGGAGTTAATTACGCCACCGTAATTTACGGTGGCGTAATTAACGCCTTCCCCACTCCCATTATGCCCTATGGGGTAAAAATGGGAATGGGGAAGGGTAAATGGGGATTGGGGACTTACCGCCCCGCCAAGGTCGGAATGGGGCGGTAAGTCCGCCAACCACCATGGCGTAAACGTAGTTTACGCCATGGTGGTAAAGTCACGGCCCAGGCGGTAACTTACCGCCTGGGTCGTGATGAGGCCCTATGTCTAACTGAAGACATGAGGTTGTTCACTTGACCTGTAATTGTAACTGGTCTAGGGAAACCAAATCGACATTTGGTGTAGTATTTCCCTTTGTTTTTGTATTTGTGATGACAATATTTGCCACATTTGTGTCTTTGAAATTGTAAAATGTGTGCTTCAAGATCACTATTTTTGGATTCTGATGGAATTTCACAAGTGACATATTTTTCATTAAACTGTAAAACAGTGGCATCACTGTCTTGACCAAATTTAAGAGCATCTTTAATCCATAAAAGCATGTGGATATGTGGTGCTCCTCTGGCTTGGTATTCTTTTCTCCAAAAGAAGTGTTGCACTTCTCCAAGGGGAGGAACAGTTTTATTACAAATAAAATGTAGCATAGCAATGAAGCGATGGTGAAAATATCTTGAAACATTAACAGGATCCAGAGAACAAAGTTCTCCAGGTGTTAGTATATCTATGTTTGTTTTGTTTTTGTTTGATATGCGTAGGAAATCATGTAAATCTTTGCATGCATATTCTGCACAAATTAATGTAACAAACCAAGTGGGTGGGCCAAGGTTTCTGATCATACAACGTACATCTCCGTGACGTCGAAACCAGTACTCTTTAGTACCACGCATATTTGCTAATAGATTTGTAATATTTGATTGTAAAACCTCATCTTTTTGTTGAACTTTTTGTAATAATTGTGTAGCTGTCATATTTTGAAAGTGTGATCCTGATTTTAATATATGTGCAACTCCGTAACATAAAGTTGCTAGTTCACTTTCAATGAGTAGGTGGAATATGTATTCCACATTTTGTCTAAATCTGGGATCTTCAGAATACTTCCGTAATGAGCGGTATTCTGATGCTGACATTTGAATAGGTCTATCATTGTACCTTCCTCCTTTGCCAGTAGGAAAGAGTAGAGGAAAAGCACGTGCTTCTATACTTTTTTCCCATATGCTGATTGGTGATCCTTTTGTTTGACGCATTTGGCACGTTTCCAGTGCATCTTCTATGGTGTCATTAGAGTGCAAAGGATGAATTGTATAATGGTCTAAAGTGTTTGATATTGTAGCAGGATCTAGGAGATCAAATTGACCAGCTTCTTGTGTCTCTTGAATTATTTCAGTTGTATCCTTCAAGTTCTCTTCAATATTAATTTATTTGTAATATTCACTATTCTCTTTAAGATATTGCAAGGCTTCTCTAACTTTATGTAAATCTACCAGCTGTTGCCAATTTTTTTTGTCTTTTGTAGGTACTCCATTTACCAAGATAATTAAAGATTGTTGCATTGGACGTTGCACTCGTAGAGTGTGAACATTTTCTTTTAGATCTAATGGCAAATACACTACTTTTCCACGAATACCTTTCACTAATTCAGAGGGAGGTAATTTTGCAGTTTTTGGTTGAAGGCGTATTATTGCTTGAAATGGGTGCACTGTTTGAATTATGATGCTCTCATATAAATTAAGTTGTTGAAGGGGTTTTGGTAGTAGATATAATTCCAAATTATTTGTGATAGCACGTGAAGGAGTTTGGTTGTTGTCAAGTTTTATAGCGCAGTAACTACAAAGTATTACGGGGTCAGTTATTTCGTATTTGTTTTCTGCTATAAGGTAGAGAGCTAATTCAAACCATTTAGAATCTTCATTGTCTTCTATTTTGTATGATAGGTCTACAGTTTTTGTGTTACTATTATAAAATGTTCTGCAGCGATATACACACACATGGTTTGGTACATCAGCTGATGTACTTTTAAATTTTAGTATTTCTTTTTTGTATGTGTGTAGTAAAAGGTTGCCATGTGTAGAATTGTTACTAATTTGGTTTACAGCTATTTCATTCTGTAAGTGGGTTTCACTTCCAAAATATTTTTTCTGTATATATAGTCGATTTCTTCTAGTAGGTCTTTTGCTGTACCATGTAGAAGAATGTTATTTAAATTGGCTAGTGCTAAAGCAGGACTTTTAGCATAGTACAGTTTATAAACTAGATTTCTTATAGTTGAATGATGTGTTGATATCCTTTTGATATCATGGAAGGTGTTTTTGCAAGTAGGTCCTGTAATGCAGGCCAATGAATGTCCTTGTAGTCCTGTGTACTTGCGTACTGGACAGGTATCCATATTTTGCAGTAGTTTAATTTTCATTTTGTCTTTGCTTTTCACATATTGATTGAGGAATTGGCATAAAGACATGAAAAATTGTTTGGGAATGTTACACATTGAAGTGCATGGCCATTTTTACACTATAAGTTCTGATTCAGTTGAATGGAGGGGTAATTCTAAGTTTTCAGGACATATTTTTGTAAGGAGTACTTCTTGTTCCATTATGGTATTATTAACCTTTTCATAACCTCGACCACTGCTATGTATGGCAATTGCATTTGTTTGCTTTTGTTTGTACGTGTCATGATCACAGGACCGTTCCATAGGACTTCCCCCAAAAGGTCTTGGGCTGCTGTGTATCATTCCTGGGCTATGAGTAGGGAGAACCCAGTGGCCAATTGTGATTCTGACTATCCCGCTTTACTCAACATTGCCGCCAGGCGGCCGTCCCTGAATCCTGCGGCGCATTCCAGTAGTATAGGCTCTGCGAGTATTTAAGCCCCTCCCCTCGGTGGAGCTGCGCTTCGCGTCCTCTTGCTGTTAGCGGACGCTTACCTCAGCTCGTTTCTGACAGGAATTTCTTGCCCTTAGTTTTCCCTTTTGTCATTGAAAATTCCTGTGCCTGTGTCACTCTCAGTTCATATTCATTGTAGATTCCTAGTTCCCACTTGAATTCCGTCAGTTCACAGTTTCCGAGTGTCCGGTGAGGAGGAGCGTTCTTCTGTGAGGAATTAACAGGAGAAGCTGTCCGTGTTGTTTCTTCTCAACGCAAGTACAGTTTCTTGTGAAGCATTATTTTGGCATCTAGCTTTCTCGTTAGCCTGTTTGGTTAGTAAGCGAGCTTTAGTCGCTCGTGTAACTAGGAATTTCACTGTGGCTGTGGTATTGCACATTAATTGTTTATTCCGTAGTTGGGCAGTCTAGTCACAGCAGCTTTTTTGTTTTACATGGTTTGTTCACACACAAGTAGGAACATACAGTATATTTAGAGTCCCACCTTGCTGGTTCCCTGAGTCCCTCTGGTGTTATTGGAGGAAAATAATTTGCTTGGTGCATTGCCTGACAGAGGTGTCTGGTAAGCATTGTGTGTATGAGCAACGCACTCTCTAGTAAATGTTTCAGTGACATTCCCTTCAGATTAGGAGTGATTTTCTCCTCATGTTCTTGGCACCAGCGTCTCTCAGTCATTGAACCTTATCTAGCATACAACTTCCTCCTGAGGCATTAGTACTCCCGTAGCCCCTCCATTCGAATTGGTTCCTTTTCCCGCTCTCATCCCATCTTCAGGACTTGCGCCCCTGCACAGATGCAGGACGGATAGCTCATCAAAACATAAAAAGAGGTGAGCAGGGTGAACACAGTGGGAAGGAGGTTGGTTGGTGAGGAGATCATTCTCAGTTATCTTAGATTCCATTTTTGACTGGTTGTTCAATTCCACAGATTCTCAACGCATAGAACTCTAAACAGGGAAGTAGTGAGAGAACCACGCACCCCGAGAAGAGTAGTAGAGGTGTCCCCACGGAGCCTAAGGTAAGCGTTACAGAACGCAAAGCCGTACAGCAAAGTGCTCTGCCTGAACACCATAGGATCTCCTGAGGTAGATCAATTAACCCAACTCCTGGGGGAACTAAGGGCTGAAGTCCATGCAGCTCGGTTCGAAACCAGTGCCCTTAGAAGGGAATTGGGGGTAAATAGAGAGCAAACTGAGGAGCTGGCTCGTCAATTATTACAAAATCAAGCGGGACAAGTGCCCTTACCCCAAAGTAACCCCCAAGCTTCCACCTCCGCATCATCCTCAGTTCCAGTCCAAGAAGTCATTCCTGGGAATATTCCTCAGGCACCCCCGGAGCATTTTACAGGGGATCCTAAAAGATTTGCAGTCTTCTTGAATCAGTGCAGATTGCATTTCTTGTGTAGACCCGGGGTTTTTCCCACAGACCAATCCAAGGTAGCATTTGTATTGTCGTATTTGGAGGGATGTGCAGCCAATTGGTCTATTCCCCTGGTTAATAGGGACGACCCGGTGTTACAGAACTTTGCAGAATTCCAACGAGAGTTAGAAAAACTATTTGCTCGTCACACACAAGGACAGTCATTGGACAATGAATTGCTGTCGCTTAAGCAGGGTAACCAGGAACTGCTTGCATATGTGGCCACTTTTAATAGGCTGGTGGCAGAAACCAATTGGCCCACAGAAAAAAGAACTACATTATTTTATCGTGGATTACACAGCGAGTTGAAAGATGTGTTAGCTCAGGTAGTAAATCCGCCTGGAAACCTCACAGAATTCATTGACTTGACCATACAATTGGATCACCGTTTACAGGACAGAAGAACAGATCGAGCTTGTCAAGATAACCGAGCGTTTTTAGTTCGTCCAAAAGAGCCCTTGTTAAAACCAGGCTTAGACCCCCATCCTGAACCTATGCAGTTGTGGGGAATCCGTGGTCCCATATCCCAAGCCGAGAGAGAGAAAAGACGTCAACTCCAGTTGTGTTTGTATTGTGGCAAGGCTGGCCACTTTTTAAAAGATTGTCCAGTTAAGCCTACAAGGAAACCGTTGGGGGGTGTATATCAAGATAAGAAGGATCAGGTGGCGGAAAACTCCAGTGCCCGACAAGCCTAGAGGTCAGCTTGTCGAGCATGAAAAAGGTTGCTGTGACCTCACACTTTGTGTTCTCAATTGTCCTGTTTAGTTCCGAGACTCCCACGAAGAAGAATGTACTAACTGCTTACATTGACTGTGGAGCTATTGGCAATTACATGGATCTAAATCTGGTAAGTGAATTGGGATTCCCATTAAGGGAGAAATTAGAAGCCGAGAATGTCTCAGGGGTCGATGGCACTCCCTTGGTGTCAGGTCCTGTGATGCAGTGCACTAATAATCTCATCATGCTCTGTCAGGAAGGACACAGGGAGAGGATCTCTTTCGACCTTATTATTGGGAATGCCTTGGTTAGAAAAACATAATCCCCTAATTGATTGGCGTTCCCGAACCTTAACCTTTGCCTCTAGTTGTCAAAATACCTGTATGCTCTCAGAAGACCCAGTGACACTGTCGCAGCAGGATCCAAGTACACAGATGACTCTAGGTCTCATCGGTTCCTTGCCAGAAGAGTATTGTGGATTCCAGAATATCTTCCAAGAAGAAAAGCAGGCTGAAGTCTTGCCCCCACACAGGCCATATGATTGCCAAATCGATATCATGCCGGGAGCACAGCTTCCGTGTAGCAGAATCTATGCCCTTACGGAAAAGGAAAATGTCCATTTGAGGCACTATCTGGATCAATATCTGGCCAACGGATTCATCAGGCCATCCAAGTCTCCTGTGGCCTCGCCGCTCTTTTTTGTGCTCAAAAAAAGAAGGTGAATTGAGAACTTGTATTGATTATCGAGCATTGAATCAGATCACTGTGAAGAATCGATATCCTCTTCCCCTCATTTCTACCTTGCTAGATCAGGTGAAACAGGCTCAAATATTCACCAAGCTCGACCTCCGTGGCGCCTATCATCTTATTTGAATCAAACAGGGAGATGAGTGGAAGACCGCTTTTCGAACGCGATTTGGCCTCTTCGAATACCAAGTGATGCCCTTTGGGCTTTGCAACGCTCCAGCGGCTTTTCAGTCCTTTATGAATGACATCTTCAGAGAACTGTTGGACATCTGTGTGGTGGTTTATGTGGATGACATCCTAATCTTCTCCTCAAACCTTTCAGATCATATAAAGCATGTGACCGCGGTACTTCAAAACCTCAAGGACAACTCTACGTCAAGTTAGAAAAATGTCAGTTCCATGTTCCTGAAGTGGAGTTTTTGGGATTCATCCTGTCGGCAAATGGAATCAAGATGGACAACAGAAAGGTTGATGCTATCCTTACCTGGCCAGCGCCCACTTCGATTAAAGGAATTCAAAGTTTCCTTGGCTTTGCAAATTTTTATCAGCAATTCGTCTCTGACTTTTCTCGTTTGGTCCATCCCATCACCACCTTGCTCAGAAAGAACAGAAGGTTTGAGTGGACCAAGGAAGCTAATGACGCCTTTGAGAAGCTAAAAGAACAGTTTACTGCAGCACCGGTGCTTCAACACCCGCAACCTGATCTTCCTTTTGTGGTGGAAACAGATGCCTCAAATGTGGCTAAGGGAGCTGTTTTGTCCCAGCGTAACCCGAACACCCAAGAACTGCACCCTGTGGCGTTCTGGTCAAAAGAAATTTCCTCTGCAGAATTGAACTACACGATTACGGATAAGGAGCTATTGGCTATTAAATGTGCTCTTAAGGAATGGAGGCATCACCTGCTTGGAGCAAGGCACACGGTAACCATCTTTACCGACAATCGAAATTTGCAATATCTACGCTCCGCCAAGGCACAATCCTCTAGGCAGTTACGATGGGCTCTCTTCTTTGCGGAATACGACTTTGTCATTACCTTTCGACCAGTTGTGCGTAACGGAAAGGCCGATGCCCTCTCCCGCATTGGAGAAGGGGAAGAAGCTTATGTGCCTGTGAATCCTGTGGAGATAATTTCCGGAGAAAAGGTGCTGGGAATCATGGATACTTCAGACCCGACCCTCGAAGAGCTGAGAAATCAGATTAAATCTAACATCTCTCAGGAGGAATTGTCTAGGTGCTAGTCAAAGGGAGAATGTTTTTCAGTACAGGATGGGTTGCCGTTTTATCAGGAACGTCTGTATTTGCCCACCTCCCAACTGCAAGCACAAGTGATTGCTAATTATCATGGAGCTCTGTTGGAAGGACATCCAGGTATCACCAAGACCTTGGAGAAGGTGAAGAGATCCTACTGGTGGCCTACTTGGCGAAAGGATGTTGTCCAATTCTTGAAGACCTGTGGTAATTGCGCACAAAATAAAACTTATAAAAAGAAACCTGCTGGCCTCCTCTTACCCTTGAATGTTCCACCTGCTCCCTGGCACACCATTTCCATGGACTTCATTACAGACTTACCTAATTGTGAAGGTTTTAATACTATCTTGGTGGTGGTGGATTTATTTTCCAAAATGGCGCATTTTGTGGCATTAAAAGGATTACCAACCACCTCGGTCTTGGCAAAGACCTTTTTGGAAAACATAGTGAAGCTGCATGGCTTTCCTTCAATAGTAACTTCGGATCGGGGAAGTCAATTTGTCTCCAAATTCTGGAAGAGATGTTGTGAGTTAGCAAGAATCGATGTGCGCATGTCCACCAGCCATCATCCCCAGACAGATGGCCAAACTGAACGAACCAACCAAACTTTGGAACAATATCTGAAATGTATGCTGCACCAACTGGAAGACACCTGGCTAAATGTTTTGTGGATTGCTGAGTATGCCTATAACAATTCTGTCCATGCCTCTACTGGATTTAGCCCATTTTACACTCTGCATGGCCGACACCCACATACGTCGGCCTATGACCCACTTGAAACTTTGGAAATGCCAGCTGTGAAGTCTCTGCACGAAAAAATTACAATGGCAGTGGATCAAGGACGAAAACAATTATCTTTGGCAAAAGAATCACAAAAAAAATTGCGGATATCAAAAGATGCAATGCTCCAGACTATAAGGTGGGGGATTTGGTGTGGTTGGCCACCAAGAATCTGGCCTTAAAAGGGTCACAAAAATTTGTTCCACGATTTTTGGGGCCATTTACCATTGAGAAAGTGATCTACCCTGTCGCTGTGAAACTAACACTTCCAAAGACTATGAAAATCCATTTGGTCTTTCATGTTTCCCTTCTGAAACCAGTTCATCCAAACACACGCATCCCCGATGCTCCAACTCCTGTTGAAGTAGAAGATCAACTTGAATATGAAGTTAAGGCAATCTTGGACTCTAAGATAATACGCAACAAATTGTTCTACTTAGTAGAGTGGCAAGGGTACGGCCTTCAAGATAGAACATGGGAGCCTTTGGAAAATATTCATGCCCCCAGATTGTTAAGGGCCTATCACCGCAACAACCCGTGCAAACCCAAGAGAGGAGGCTCCAGTTTAGGAGGGGTTTTGGGGGGGAATACTGTCATGATCACAGGTCCGTTCTATAGGACTTCCCTCAAAAGGTCTTGGGCTGCTGTGTATCATTCCTGGGCTATGAGTAGGGAGAACCCAGTGGCCAATTGTGATTCAGACTATCCCGCTTTACTCAACATTGCCGCCAGGCGGCCGTCCCTGAATCCTGCGGAGCATTCCAGAAGTACAGGCTCTGCAAGTATTTAAGCCCCTCCCCTCGGTGGAGCTGCGCTTTGCGTCCTCTTGCTCGTTTCTGACAGGAATTTCTTGCCCTTATTTTTCCCTTTTGTCATTGAAAATTCCTGTGCCTGTGTCACTCTCAGTTCATATTCGTTGTAGATTCCTAGTTTCCACTTGAATTCCGTCAGTTCACAGTTTCCGAGTGTCCGGTGAGGAGGAGCATTCTTCTGTGCGGAATTAACAGGAGAAGCTGTCCGTGTTGTTTCTTCTCACAGCAAGTACAGTTTCTTGTGAAGCATTATTTTGGCATCTAGCTTTCTCGTTAGCCTGTTTGGTTAGTAAGCGAGCTTTGTTCGCTCGTGTAACTAGCAATTTCACTGGGGCTGTGGTATTGCACATTAATTGCTTATTCCGTAGTTGGGCAGTCTAGTCACAGCAACTTTTTTGGTTTACATGGTTTGTTCACACACACGTAGGAACATACAGTATATTTAGAGTCCCACCTTGCTAGTTCCCTGAGTCCTTCTGGTGTTATTGGAGGAAAATAATTTGCTTGGTGAATTGCCTGACAGAGGTGTCTGGTTAGCATTGTGTGTATAAGCAACGCACTCTCTAGTAAATGTTTCAGTGACATTCCCTTCAGATTAGGAGTGATTTTCTCCTCATGTTCTTGGCACCAGCGTCTCTCAGTCATTGAACCTTATCGAACATACAACTTCCTCCTGAGGCATTAGTACTCCTGTAGCCCTTCCATTCGAGTTGGTTCCTTTTCCCGCTCTCATTCAATTCCATCTTCAGGACTTGCGCCCCTGCACAGATGCAGGACGGATAGCTCATCAAAACATAAAAAGAGGTGAGCAGGGCGAACTCAGTGGGAAGGAGGTTGGTTGGTGAGGAGATAATTCTCAGTTATCTTAGATTCCATTTTTGACTGGTTGTTCAATTCCACAGATTCTCAACTCATAGAACTCTAAACAGGGAAGTATTGATAGAACCATGCACCCCGAGAAGAGTAGTAGAGGTGTTCCCGCGGAGCCTAAGGTAAGCATTACAGAACGCTTCTTCATTAAAGTATGGTTCTGTGCTCGTGGTGTGACTCCATTCACCTCTGCAGATACTTAAGAAGTTCTTTCTGTTGACATTTCGTTTATTGAGAAGTCTTTTTTGTAATTTAGTTATTAGTTTTGTTAGTGGTTTCATTTTGTTTAACACTAAAATAAATAACTTTCTTTTGAGAAGAATTGCACTGTATATCAACGCTTCTAAGATTAATTTCCTATGATAGGTTTTAAGCGTTGAACCTATTTTCTCTCCTGTTTTTATTAGATTTTGAAGGACGTTGTGACGGAACATTTTGGCTAAAATACTTTTCTTGGTATGCTTTGAACTCAATCAAGATTTAAAGAAACAGTTTTATCTGTAGTGATAGCTGATTTTCTGCTAATTGTTTTTTGGTTTGGTTTACATTTTGATAGAGGAGGCAAAGGTTTTGTACTTGAAACTTCTTTTGTTTCACTAAATGACTGTATTAGCTGTTTTGTTTCAACTTGTTTTACAAATTGTGCTAGAGATGGATGCTTATGTTGAACACTTATTTTCAATTGCTCTACTTCTGCGTTGCTTTCTACGGACTTGATTTTTGGTAGGCATTCTTTAGGGTTTGTTGAAAAAAATAAAGAAGGTATGGGTTGTGGTGTTCTGCAATGTATGTGTGGTGTGTGCATGAGTGTTTGTGTAAGATGATAAAGATGTATGTAATGGTGCGTGATTGTGCATTGGGAACTACAACTAGTAGGGATGGGTATTCTTGAATTAATGTGTTACTAAACTGGGGTTTAGATGACAGAAAAAAGTAAGCTAGTGGTGTGGAGAAGTATAAATAGTATATCTAATGCTATACAATTAAAACAGTTGTTTGTTCACTAACATCTAAATTCTAGCGGTTGACTTGGGTAAATTGTGTGTCGAAAAATAGGAATTTGTGGGCCATTCTGGCTGTAAATCGCTGTTTAAGACATGGGGAATTTTGGACAGAATGGTGCAGAATGTCTATTTTTAGGCACAGAAATAGCATGAATTAACCTTACAGTGTGTTTGAGTAATAATACAAATATTATGGTGATATTCTACTTACTTTTTTTCTAAAATGAGCAGGTTACTTCTTAGTTGTTCTTTGTACTTCAAATTCGGTTGCTTCTTTTCAGGAGAATGGTCTTCACTGCAATTGTAAAAGAAACAAATTAGTAATTTTTGTTTGTATATATCACTGTTTTTAATTTAGGCATTGATTTTTTTAATTGAAATCCTCAGCGCCTTCCTCAAAACCATTAAAACTATCTTATTTACATAAGATACGTTGCACCAGTTGAATACATATGATATGTTCTTAATGAACAAATTGTATTGCAATGACTAACTGTAGCAAACAAAATATCTTTACTATGTCTTGTGAAATTCATAATGTACCACTGAATACCATTATTTCTGTAACTAAGCTCTTCCAATTAATAGTGTGCCTCAATGCCATGGCCTGCTTGTCCTATAGAAATGTAAGTAATCAAATAAATAAAGAAATAAAAAAATATGTAATTGTACAAGTATTATTTTTTGAGATTTGAACATAGAGTGTGCATGCAATTTTGTTTGACTATATGTAGTCTATATGTTTCATTTAAAAAATGTTAGTTTAACATGATTTGAGTGTGTGTGTGTATAAAGAAATTAAATAATATAAAGATTTGTAAGTGACAGCTGATTTTAGGAGATTGAGAAAAAGACAGCATATTCATTTTACAGATTATACAAGCTAAAAGTCAGTTAGAAAATGTGTTCATGTACTGTATAGAAAATATGCATACCTGTAGTTTGTGTTCATGCATATGGATATGCATGGAGCTGCAAGTAGAAATCTTGGAGACTTGTACATTATTTCTTGTAGATGGTGCTTGCCAATGATATGACACTTGTACTCAGAGAGATTCACAGTACATTTGCAGTGCTGATCTATGATGATGCAGTTAGATGTAGAGGTCTTGAATGTGATTGGTGGATGGTCATGTGACTTCTTAGCTACATCCAATGATGGAATGGCACAGAGAGTGAACTGAAAATGGTAGAAGGGCTGTTCATGTTACGATATGTCCGCGGACATGGCGGTAGTTCGCAGACATCGGGTGTTACATCCGGGGATTTTTGGGTTCAGAAGTCATGCAAATGAGAATGAGCACTGAAAGGGATTGGTCAGGAAACTTTAGTGGGTGTGTTGTGCCAGGAGAGAGTTTCTCAGATACTCTTTTTGCTGAGAGAAGAACAGATAGCTTTGGCTGTGTGTTTCAGAAAACAGATTGTTTGGATTTTGGGAGACTCGTGGGTACATTGGTTGAAGGTGCATGCAGAAACCTGTGGAGTAGCTGTAGATCTTGGATTCCCACATGTGGAAGTACACTGGCATGGAGTACATGGAATGACGTGGTTGGACGTTACCTCTCTGTGCTACTTTGGAGACAGAGCAACATCCAGATAAAATTATAATTCATTGTGGAGGGAACAGTTTAGGACATGTGTCTGGAATTTCCTTGCAATTTGCAATGAAAGAAGGACTTGGGAAGGTCATGGACATGTTTCCAAATTCTCAAGTAATTTTTTCACGGATTGCGCAGAGACAAATGTGGCTTCGTTCTTCTTCATTTGGTCCACAAATGGAGAAAGCAAGTCGCAATGTCAATAAGGCTGTTTGTGCCTTTCTAAGAGATTTTGGCATGTCCTCTTTTCACAATGAAAATATTATGTTTCGTAGTATATATATTTTTCGCAGAGATGGAGTACATCTAACTTATGCTGGCAATCAGATTTTTCTAAGAAACATACAAAATGCATTGCAACCTTTTTTAGAATGACAGCATCCATTTTGAAGTAGGTGTTGAGTATTTATAATTTTTGAAACTCAAACACCTCCCAAAGGCTCTTTTCAGAGTCACCACTTCCTCTCAGAGAAAATTGCAATGGTTTTGATAGGGTAGCACCCCAACATTTTAGATGTCCGCGGACTGTCCGCGGACTTCTAAAAAATACAAAGGGCCCTGCTTCATTTATTTTCACTTCTATTTTTTAACTGTGAAAGGCGGCTCTGAAAAGAGCATTATTTTTTTTTATTTTTGTTATTTTATATTTTTTTTTGTTTTTTATACACGACACACTAGGAGAGGAGGGGAAAGGAGGGTAAAGGGGGGACACCAACCACAGGGATAAGAAAGGGCGAGCTGAGAGAGGAAGATGTAGAGTGGGTTTTATTTGGGTAGTGAGCAGGTCTTCTCGTGCTCTGAGACGATAGTCTCAAAAGCACTAAGAAGTCACTCCCCCCGCAGAGTACTGTGTCGCAGTACATACACACAACTGTGACCCTCGTAAGGTAAGTGTCATCAGCATTATGTATGGCCTGTGAGGCAGCTTGAGGAAGACGCTGTCCCACACAGGTGTTCCATGTGGTGACAGGATCAGAAATGGAGGATGAAGTAGAGGAAATCAACCTACTACGTCCTCGCAAGGTACAACCTTGCGAATGGCCACAGAGTGAAATGTCCTTAGGTGTCGCTTCATGGTAGTGGTCCCAAAGCTGTACGAACCATGCCTCCCAGCGACTGAGTACCATTTTGCACTGACTGCAGGTGACTCGGTTCACACGAGCCTTAGGACCATTCCCATGAATGGTAAATAACCGCCACACCCAAGACTCACGCCGAGTGCGGGTAGTAGGGATTTCCACTACCTCATTCTCGTCATCCTCTTCTTCCTCCTCTGCATCCTCACTCCTGTTCCCCTCTTCAGGGCCTTGGGGAGGTGGTGGTGGTGGAGGGGGTGGGGGTGGTACTGAAGCAGGTGCAGCACCAGATGGCAGTAATGCAGCCATGGATGCCATCTCGATGATGGTGTAATCTGCAAGTTGCAGGAAAAATAGCTGTGCTCTGAAGAATAGCCAGAAACACAATGAGAATATACTCTAGGGCGTGGTCTTTTATAGGCGTGCTTGTAAGCAGTTCGCGGACACGCGCGCTGTCCGCGAACAGATCGAACACAAAAAAAGGTTCAAAATCTTTCAAAAAGTATGTAGAAACTCATGATTAGTATGTGGGACTTGTGCTATGGTGAGTTTTAATTGACAAATATTGTAGATTACTTGAAAATGTACTTTTAAATTGTTCGGGGACACAAACAGTGTCCACATTCAGAACACGCAATCATCATGGGTGCGGTCACATGAAGGAAGCAGCTGTCCGCAGGACACCAAATGCACGGACATTGGTTTGCGCATGCGCGTTGATGTTCTACGGACACTGTTCGGGTCCTGAAGTAATTAAAAGTGTGTCACACGTCAAACGAACAGTTACGGACAACCGTTTGTTCTTAGAACAGTTTAACTTCCTTGCGAACAATACAGACAGACATAGCATCCTCAGGACACCTCCATTTTCGTTGATTTATAAACATTTCAGAACACCGCGTGTGTTCTTAGAACAGTTTCAACTTGCTAGCGAACAATACGGACAGGTATAGTGTTCTTCGGGACACTTCCTTTTTCGTTTCTTTACGAACATTTCAGGACACCGCGTGTGTTCTAGAACAGTTTCAACTTGCTAGCGAACAGTACGGACAGGTATAGTGTTCTTCAGGACACCTCCATTTTTGTTTATTTACGAACATTTCAGAACAACGCGTGTGTTCTAGAACAGTTTCAACTTGCTAGCGAACAGTATGGACAGGTATAGTGTTCTTCAGGACACCTCCATTTTCATTTATTTTTGAACAATTCCGCGGACACATAAATTGTTTTTCTTTTTTAAAACTGAAACTAATTACAACACAATATAAAAATGTAACTTTATTTAACATATATTAACAATTCATGACAGAGAAGGTGAGGCAGAAACGGAAACAAAAACAGGAGAATTAGGGGTTTCAACATGATTGGTATCAGGTGAAGAAGGGATGGAAGTCTCATCAAAACGTTTTGGGTTATGGAGAGGGTGTGGGGATAATTGACTGGGATATGGTGAGGGGGGACAAGTACATGTGGGACAATGGTATGAGGTTTTTGTTTTAAAATGCTCCTCAACAAAAGTTTTCAAATTATTAAAATTGGTCAACAATATATCAATTTTTTCTTTTATGCTGTCAAGAGTGTTATCCGTAACCGTTTCTTCAGAGGTATTTTCAATTTTGGTATCCTCTGTACAAAAAAATATATATGTTAAATGTATATGAAATAATAATAATTAAATGGTTTATATTGTAAAGTGTGTACCATTAGTTTCACTGTCTTCTGACATTTCCTCATGTGGGAAATGCTCCTCTAGCCATTCCAGAGTACTAGACATTTCTGTGAGAAAAAAAGATAATATATATTTTTTATCTTATACAGAAAGTTTATAAATATATGAGTAAAATGAAGTACACTTACTATTTCAGGTAAGATATGTTCTGAGTACTCTGTAGGTCTGGTCTTGCTCTTAGTTGTAGAGTGCCTGTGAGGTAATTTTGTTGGAAGCCAATTTATCTTTTTTTGGTATATTCCATTTTAGAACATATTGTATTTAAATGAATGGTTAGTGTGCTACATATATGGGTTACATTTCTTATGTATTACTACATATAATATGTATGTGTGCTGCTTTTTGAATTTTTCAAATGTTACTATGTTATGATATAACAATTAAACATACCCTCACAGAGTTTTTAGGTAGTGGTACTGTTGTCCGAACATGTCCGCGGACATCAAAAAAGTTAACGGACATCAAATTCAGTAGAAGGGGTTCAGTATGTTCCATATTACATGTACATAAAGTCAAAGTTATTATTGTTAAGTTGCGCTACTTAAAACCTATGAAAATTAGTGAAAACACTTTGTTAAAGGGACGTTATGGTTCCAAGTAAAATCGAAAAACCCTTGCACTGCTAAGCCTAACACCCAGGACATCAAAGATGGCATCACAAATGTCACAAATGTCATTGATGACATCACTGATGACATCACATGTGCATTTACCTTTCATGAAAAGTCTGTACAAGGGATTCTTAGTGTAATGTTAATAAAAAAAGTGTCAAAGATTATTGGAATAATATCAAGTGCTAATCGGTGCATTAAGCTATGCATTGATATAAATAGCATTCTATTATTAACTTCAATCCAGTATACTAAGGTACTCATGTAGAAACATAGGCATTGTGTGCAGCATACATTATGGACGTGCAATATTCATAAGCTTGCCATGTTGAATAGTGAAATGATAACTGTTTTCATATTAGAGTTTTGCGTAC
The DNA here is from genome assembly GCF_040938575.1 of Ambystoma mexicanum. Classification (NCBI taxonomy): domain Eukaryota; kingdom Metazoa; phylum Chordata; class Amphibia; order Caudata; family Ambystomatidae; genus Ambystoma; species Ambystoma mexicanum. The sequence continues at coordinate 556,228,780 of NC_090932.1, forward strand.
AGTGAAACTTGTGATAAGTAGGTAATAAAACCCACTTACTACATAAATGCATTAGTATAGACACATCACAAAGAGACAACACCACATACAAATATGAATATATACAATGGAATTGAAGTAAGAAAAAAACAGCAATTGTAGCAGAAAGTGTTCATAACCTAACTGATTACCTTTATGCAGAGAAATGATTGCTTTGTTTCAAAGTGTGATGATGCCTACCCCCGGGCATCCGGATCAAGCCCATCAGCCCCGGGAGCAGGCATCCAGATATTTAATAAAACCCCAGCAGCCCCGGCTGGGGGCTGTCTGGGTTCAGTCCTGGCGCCCTAGGCGCCAGGCTCATAATAGAAATCAGTCCTGGCGCCATAGGCGCCAGGCTCATAGACTTTACTTACCTCATGCAGACCATGCTGCAAATGAATCCAAGCCAACGTGAGGCCTGGATGGGACTATTTTACTACAGGGACTATTTTTTACTCGGGTGTGGTTCTAGGGACTTCTTACCTGAACTACTTTGGAGGCTATTTAAACCACGCCCGAACAGCAGCACATGCTTCGCGTTAGTCTGCATCCAGCAGCGTAACGCTCACCGTGCCTGCAGTCAGCATCCAGTCTTCAGCCACGCCCGTCTCGAATCCAGAGCTCCTAGCAACAGAAGAAAGAAGAAGGAAAGGTTAGAATACAGATATTATTTCAATCCTTACCTGAATTCCGGATCCATCACGTCTTCGAAATTGAAAAGGACATTATTCTGAACGCGTCGCATCGCCAGCTGCAGCGCCGCGCCATACTCACCAGTCCTCACAGCATTTTTCGATCCGGCACAGCCTCCATCATTTTCTTCACCGAATTCCACCATCTAGGGGACAAAAGAAACATAAGGTGCGCCGAGAGAGCCATCAAATACAACCTCTCCACCATAGACTTACCTGATTAACAACCGGGGGCATTATTCTGTAGCCAACCGCAACTTCTTACACCGCACCTGCAAGGAGAGAGAAACTAGCAATTTAAATACATGCATCTTTTACCGGACAGTGTTGGGTAATACAGACTCTTACCTGAACACCATCAGCTGCCACAAGACAATCTTCCCTTGGATCCAGCTGCAACACAAGAAAGGAATGTACAAGAGTGAACATCGGACATATTGAACTCTTTGAACTTTATACTTACGGGTTCTCGCCTGGAACCTCGGAGTCAATATTCATCGGGAACTCTTCCAACGCCTTCAAACCAGTGAAGTAACTGGTATCTACGCGCCCCTGCATTCCACGCAGGATGGAGAGCTCATCATTTAAAAACAAAGCTTACTGAAAGTGAATATCGGTGGTGATTGGTGGGGAGCACAGTGGGGTGCCATTACTAGAATCCATGGGTGGCTAAATCCCTTTCTCCACTTGCAGGAGAATACTTCTACAGGTCAAGCAGACAAGATTAGGCGGTCCAGTCCAGTCGGTCATCTCTGCACTACGCTTCATGTTGGAGGAGGTCGCAGCTGTCCGGGTCCGATCGACGCCCCTGTGGGAGCCAGGCGAGCGTAACACAAAGCTGTTACCCTATCTATATATATAAAATGATGTGTCTGGACCCCTAGGAAAATAGTGTGGGCCTCATTCCGACCCAGGCGGTAAGGGGTTTACGGCAGCGTAAACAGCGCCGACCCTTACCGCCTGATTCCGAGGTCCCTTAGCGCCATGGAGGATTTAACACCTGCTTTTAGCAGGTGTTAAAATCCATGGCACTAAGGGACCTTGTTGTTAATTACGCCACCGTAATTTACGGTGGCGTAATTAACGCCTTCCCCACTCCCATTATGCCCTATGGGGCAAAAATGGGAATGGGGAAGGGTAAATGGGGATTGGGGATTTACCGCCCCGCCAACCTCGGAATGGGGCGGTAAGTCCGCCAACCACCATGGCGTAAACGTAGTTTACGCCATGGTGGTAAAGGTACGACCCAGGCGGTAACTTACCGCCTGGGTCGGAATGAGGCCCTGTGAGTACAACATACAAAAATATGAGCATATACAGGGAAAGTACAGTAATAAACCATAAAAACTATCAGAAAGTGCTGATAACTCTACTGATAATTTTAATGCACAAAAAGGATTGCTGTCTTTCAAGGTTGTGTCTTCCCCTATGTATATGTTTCATATGATATGACTGGACCATAAGGGAATTATTGTAAGAACATACTTGAAGGATAAGTCTACAAATAGTACAATTTTTAGTTCCTGACTGTTACTGAAGAAAATCATGTGGCCTAGATATGTCAGGAAAGGAAAAAAGGGGGCGTCAGACATGTGATGTCATCAGTGATGTCATCAATGACATTTGTGATGTCATCTTTGATGTTCTGGGTGTTAGGCTTAGCAGTGCACGGTGGTGGTGCGAGTTATGGTTGCTTAGCTTACCATAACTGGCGAATTTCAAGGGTTTTTCGGTTTTACTTGGAACCATAACGTCCCTTTAACAAAGTTTTTTCACTGAATTTCATAGGTTTTTAGTAGCACAACTTAACCATAACGTCCCTTTAACAAAGTTTTTTCACTGAATTTCATAGGTTTTTAGTAGTGCAACTTAACCATAATGTCCCTTTAACAAAGTGTTTTCACTGATATATATATATATATATTAAACAGCCACGGTAGTGGCTGTGTAGTTATGGTTAAGTTGCTGTTTCCATAGGAACAGCCCTTTTTGGGTGGCTTACAACTTCGCTCTCCCTGGACGAATCCTCACCAAACTTTGCAAAAAAAGTATATGGGTCACTCTGAATATTTTTGCAAAGTTTGGTGAGGTTTGGTCCAGGGGGGCAAAGTTATGAGGGGGGTCCTTTTTTCCCATAGACTGAATGGGGAAAAAACTATGCTCACGCCTACAGCCCAAACCGCTGGACAGATTTTCACCAAATTTGTACCAGGAGCAGCGGCTTGGTCCCAAAAGCGTGCTTTTGCAAATTTGGTGAAAATCCGTCAAGTAGTTTTTTTTAAAATGACCAAAAAGTAGGTCACAAAAAATTAGTGATATCTATGTTCGGTCCGCGGACACACTTCCCTGTTCACTCCGCGGACAGTGTCCTGATTGGCCAACCGGCTTGTGGCATGTTCGCAGACATGCAACGTGTTCGCTAATTGGACGGTGAAGAGTGTGAAGCGCGTCAGATTTTTGGGAACGCCCGCCATCTTGGATTCGCCGGCGTCCGCAGACAGCACAGTGAAACTTGGTGGAAAAATACTATTTGGTAGAGTGTGTTGGTGTGTAAGACTGTTTGGGGAGGGTGGGGAGTAAGAGATGAGTTAAATGTTGTATTTATTTAGGTGGTAGGCCCCCTTGTTGTGTTTGCTTTGTCCGCAGACAACACGGATGTCCTGAAATGTTCTAAATAAATGAAATGGGGGTGTATTGAGGACACTACGCCTGTATGTATGGTTCGTAGGCAAGTTGAAACTGTTCTAAGAACACACGCGGTGTCCTGAAATGTTCGAAAATAAACAAAATGGGTGTGTGCTGAGGACGGTATGCCTGTCTGTTTTGTTTGCAGGCAAGTTGAAACTGTTCTAAGAACACATAATGTGTCCTGGGATGTTCGTCAAGAAACAAAATGGGGGTGTCCTGAGGACTGTCTGTACTGTTCGCAAGCAAGTTGAAATTGTTCTCAGAACACATGAAGTGTCCTGGGATGTTTGTAAATAAATAAAATGGGGGTGTTCTGAGGACGCTACATCTGTCCGCATTGTTCGCAAGCAATCTGAAACTGTTCTAAGAACACTCGCGGTGTCCTGCAATGTTCGTAAATAAACGAAATTGGTGTGTCCTGAGGACGCTGTCCGTATTGTTCGCTGGAAAGTTGAAATTGTTCTAATAACACATCATGTATCCTGGGATGTTCGTAAATAAACAAAATGGGGGTGTCCTAAGTACGCTATACCTGTCCGTACTGTTCGTAGGCAAGTTGAAATTGTTCTAAGAAAACATCAAGTGTCCTGGGATTTTCGTAAATAAACAAAATGGGAGCGTTTTGGGGACGCTAGCCCTGTCTGAATTGTTCACAAGCAAGCTGAAACTGTCCTAAGAACACACGCAGTGTCCCAAAATGTTCGAAAATAAACAAAATTGGTGTGTCCTGAGGACGGTATGCCTTTCTGTTTTGTTTGCAGGCAAGTTGAAACTGTTCTAAGAACACATGCAGTGTCCTGAAATGTTCGTAAATGGACAAAATGGGGGTGTCCTGAGGACGCTGTCCGTATTGTTCGCTGGCAAGTTGAAAGTGTTCTAAGAACACATCATGTGTCCTGGGATGCTCGTAAATAAACAAAATGGGGGTGTCCTGAGGACGCTATGCCTGTCCGTACTGTTCGTAGGCAAGTTCTAAGAACACTCATCATGTCACGGACATTAAAAGTGCCCATATGGCATAGTTAAAATGTTTGACTGTATGGGTGTGATATGCTGCGGTGGTTGTGGCCAGGGCATATGGCCATGCACCCAAGACTCTATGCCCTGGCCACAACCACCGCAGCATATCACACCCATAGTGGCTTATAACCTTAGGATCCAAGAACAAATTTATAAGCAACCAAGTTATAAGACACTATGGGTGTGATATGCTGTGGTGGTTGTGGGCAGGGCCTATAGTCTTGGGTGCATTGACAAGACCAAATTTATAAGCACCAAAGTTATAAGTCACTATGGGTGTGATTTGCTGCGATGGTTGTACTTATTATAATATACTTACTGTTTGGTTTAGTAACTGGAGTACATGTATTTCTTGTTCATTTCTGTGATAAAAGAAAAGATCATGTTGGTATTTGTATTTTGTAACGACTTATATGAATAATCAATATTTTTTTATTTTACCCTCATATTTAGTAGATTACAAACCATTGTACTGTGCAATTTGCTCAGTTTCTGTGTTTGCTGCTAATATCATTGGGTCTGTGGGAGAAAAAAAATCCATGTTGGATTAAAAAAAAAATAAATGTTATGCTACAGTCTATTTGTTTGTTTGTTTTCAGTGTTCACTTGTTTCTGGCTAATGCTCTATATATTGGCTTGTTGCAGATTTTTGAAGCAGTTAGATACCTGTTGACATATTGTAGCTGTGTATTTTTTGTTATAATTAAGTGGTATTGATTTATCTGTTTGGATATTGTAAAATTTTGGGACAGTTAGATACCAGTTGGCTTATTCTAACTATCTATTTTTTTTAATATAATTTAGTAGTGTTCATTTATCTGTTTAGTTGTTGTAGAATCTTGGGGCAGTTATATTTGTTGGCATATTGTAACAGTTTATAGTTTTTTAATAGAAGTTTAGTTAATGTTTAAATACAGTTCAGTTAATACATTTTGGTTTTAAGAAGATTAAATAAGCGTTTGTAAGATTTGCAGGTAATCTCTGCTTTAGAGTAATGGGACTATCATTACATTCGACCATCCACATTTTTTTTTTATATATGCAGTATAGTGATCTGCATTGGTTGTGGCTCCTGTGTGGTAGATTATACCTATTGTTGTGAAGGTTTTCTTACCAAGTGATACTTGACCATGTGTGAATCCAGTCAGGTTGAAGTTGTTTTTGGTACCATCTGCATTGTAATGTAGAAGCATTAGTATTACGTATTTACTATGTGTTTGTATTAGTAAGGTGGAGCGATTATCCGAATTGCAGGTAGTACATAATGTACCATGGTTTGCATTTTGTACAAGTTGCTGAAATGGAACGGATTCACAATTAGGTATTGATACTTTCACAAAGCGCTCATTGGGGATTTGTTCTTGTGTCACATTGTTGCAGAGAGTGCATGTATGTTTCCACATGTATGAAATCTGGAAGATTTCATTTACAGGTATGTTTGTGTTTTCCAGTACTTGTAGTAAGTGCATTAGAAATTCTTGTGGATCTTCCTGTGAGTTTATAGTGAATTTATCCATTCCAGCACAGTAGTCAAATTCTTGTCTTATTCCATAAACACTATACGTGTTGTCAGGATTGTTTGTTGCGTTTATATGAAGTACTAACATTTGCAAACACAATTGGTCTGTACTGTGTAAGGAAATATTGTCAACAATTGGTGGTAATTGAAATAGAATATTCATTGCTACATAGCAACTTACACCAATTACATTTGAAAGTTTAAATGGACCAGGTAGTTCTGTATCTGAGTGCTTTTTTTTTAGTTTGTCTTCCTTTTTTGAAGAAGTACCTGGTTTACTTTCCCTAATAGTTTATTTTTTGTTTGTGGTACTTGATGAAGTATTCGTTTTTTTTATACTCTTTGGATGATTTGCAGTTACATCCTGTTGCATTTCTGTTTGATTTAATTTTCTTTTAGAACATTTTACTTTTTGTGGAACAGGATATGTTTTTAGATGGGGTGCATAGTGAACGAAGTCTATTGTATTCTAAAATGCAAGGAATATCAGCATTTACTTTACTTGCATCAAAGTTGATTAGAAATGGACCATCAAGTGTATGTAACCGTGATAGTGTTACGTAGCTCATGCCTTCTTTAAAGACTGTGTTACCAATGTCTATCATTGCTTTGTCTAGGGTAAGACCTTGTGATTTATGAATGGTGACTGCATATGCAAGGGTTAAATAAAATTGTTCTCTGTGTACATACATGTCTTTGAAGAGAAGGAATCGAGCTGTTGAGCGTCCTATCCTTTTCACTTCTCAAAGTTTGTCAAAGAGAATATTGACAAACTGAATGTTGTTGTCACGTGGGTATGTTTGAAAGCCAACAACTGTAACCAGTGCTCGATTAACTAGTCCTTGATCCACGTCAAGGTTACGTTTAAGCATTACTCTGCAATTTAAGGATCATTTTAATATCTTTTCCAATCCAGCTGTGTTGGAGATTGAATTTTCTAAACTATTTAGTCTCGTTGTGGCTTGTTCACACATGGGTAGTGTCATACCATGTATGTCTAGTTTGTCTGTGGCACTAATTTGAATTATTGGTTTCATTTCTTTTTTTAACATTGTTTCATTGAATTTGAAACATCTTGCAAGAGTTGGCATTAAGGCCACAAAATTGACATTTTTGTGGGCTAATTGTTCCATAACATCTGTGGCACATGCATTATCGCCATAAAGTGCATGAATGTGCCGGGTTTTCAATATTGCTTGTGCTTCTTGAGATAATATACCAACTCTAATACTTTTTAAGATGTTGGCATAAGTGAGATCTGCAGATTGCTGCATGTTTTCTGTTAATTCTCTGTATTGGAAATGTTGCCAAAGGTTGACAATTTCAATGCTGCCAACAGTTTTACGGCAGAGTTTGTGTCCTAAGGTTTTAAAAATAGACTCACCTTTCACTGGTGTCAATTGAAGAAGATCTCCGAAAACAATAATGTGTTTTCCTCCAAAGAGCTCTTCGTAGTTTGTTTTGAGTACTTCTTGTAATCTGAGGTGAATCAAAGCCAACATTAGGTTGGAGACCATGCTCACTTCATCTATTAGTAGCATATTCATTTGTTTGAATACTCTGCGTAGTTCCATTGCAGCTTCTGTAGAAAGTTTGTAATAGTCTAATTTATTTTGGTGTTCTACTGGTAGGAATAGTAATCGGTGTAAAGTGACACCGCCTATGTTGTAGGCAGCTAAACCTGTGGGGGCAGTGACAACAGCTGACAGTTTGTTGTTTGTCAATTGTTGAAGGAATTTACTGATGATTTTGATTAAGAATGTTTTGCCAGAACCAGCTTCATGACTGACATACAATAGTATAGGTTTGTAATTTTGGCAGGTGAATTCTTTGTTTTCATTTCATGTTGTACACCATGTGCAATTTCTTTTACTTCTTGAAAAATGCCACGTTGCTCAGTGTTTAGTTTTGATTGTAGTATGGGGTTACTGATGGTACTCTTGTTCAGAGGAGAATTACCTAGCATTTCAGCGCTGGACTGCCCCTGGGCAGGACAAAGGCTGATATGCAGGGAAATTTCTTCTCTGTGAAAGGGACAGTGAGCTAAAGACTTGGTAGAGTCTCTCCCAGGGGTTATTCACTCAAGAACAAGTCATTGGGCTGTGTTTGTGCTGGTAGAGAGATTCCCAGACCCCCCTTTGTTTTGAATAAATTAACTTTGGGTTTCACCCTAAGTTAACAGGGCGATCCAGACGTGGACCCCTTGCTCACTGTTCTTAGAGAGGCAACAGTTTCACCTCACTGATGATGCCCAACAAGGCTGAAACACGTGTATGGGGTTACTGATGGTACTCTTGTTCAGAGGAGAATTGCCTAGCATTTCGGCGCTGGACTGCCCCTGGGCAGGACAAAGGCTGATATGCAGGGAAATTTCTTCTCTGTGAAAGGGACAGTGAGCTAAAGACTTGGTAGAGTCTCTCCCAGGGGTTATTCACCCAAGAACAAGTCATTGGGCTGTGTTTGTGCTGGTAGAGAGATTCCCAGACCCCCCTTTGTTTTGAATAAATTAACTTTGGGTTTCACCCTAAGTTAACAGGGCGATCCAGACGTGGACCCCTTGCTCACTGTTCTTAGAGAGGCAACAGTTTCACCTCACTGATGATGCCCAACAAGGCTGAAACACGTGTATGGGGTTACTGATGGTACTCTTGTTCAGAGGAGAATTGCCTAGCATTTTGGCGCTGGACTGCCCCTGGGCAGGACAAAGGCTGATATGCAGGGAAATTTCTTCTCTGTGAAAGGGACAGTGAGCTAAAGACTTGGTAGAGTCTCTCCCAGGGGTTATTCACCCAAGAACAAGTCATTGGGCTGTGTTTGTGCTGGTAGAGAGATTCCCAGACCCCCCTTTGTTTTGAATAAATTAACTTTGGGTTTCACCCTAAGTTAACAGGGCGATCCAGACGTGGACCCCTTGCTCACTGTTCTTAGAGAGGCAACAGTTTCACCTCACTGATGATGCCCAACAAGGCTGAAACACGTGTATGGGGTTACTGATGGTACTCTTGTTCAGAGGAGAATTGCCTAGCATTTCGGCGCTGGACTGCCCCTGGGCAGGACAAAGGCTGATATGCAGGGAAATTTCTTCTCTGTGAAAGGGACAGTGAGCTAAAGACTTGGTAGAGTCTCTCCCAGGGGTTATTCACCCAAGAACAAGTCATTGGGCTGTGTTTGTGCTGGTAGAGAGATTCCCAGACCCCCCTTTGTTTTGAATAAATTAACTTTGGGTTTCACACTAAGTTAACAGGGCGATCCAGACGTGGACCCCTTGCTCACTGTTCTTAGAGAGGCAACAGTTTCACCTCACTGATGATGCCCAACAAGGCTGAAACACGTGTATGGGGTTACTGATGGTACTCTTGTTCAGAGGAGAATTGCCTAGCATTTCGGCGCTGGACTGCCCCTGGGCAGGACAAAGGCTGATATGCAGGGAAATTTCTTCTCTGTGAAAGGGACAGTGAGCTAAAGACTTGGTAGAGTCTCTCCCAGGGGTTATTCACCCAAGAACAAGTCATTGGGCTGTGTTTGTGCTGGTAGAGAGATTCCCAGACCCCCCTTTGTTTTGAATAAATTAACTTTGGGTTTCACCCTAAGTTAACAGGGCGATCCAGACGTGGACCCCTTGCTCACTGTTCTTAGAGAGGCAACAGTTTCACCTCACTGATGATGCCCAACAAGGCTGAAACACGTGTATGGGGTTACTGATGGTACTCTTGTTCAGAGGAGAATTGCCTAGCATTTCGGCGCTGGACTGCCCCTGGGCAGGACAAAGGCTGATATGCAGGGAAATTTCTTCTCTGTGAAAGGGACAGTGAGCTAAAGACTTGGTAGAGTCTCTCCCAGGGGTTATTCACCCAAGAACAAGTCATTGGGCTGTGTTTGTGCTGGTAGAGAGATTCCCAGACCCCCCTTTGTTTTGAATAAATTAACTTTGGGTTTCACCCTAAGTTAACAGGGCGATCCAGGCGTGGACCCCTTGCTCACTGTTCTTAGAGAGGCAACAGTTTTACCTCACTGATGATGCCCAACAAGGCTGAAACACGTGTATGGGGTTACTGATGGTACTCTTGTTCAGAGGAGAATTGCCTAGCATTTCGGCGCTGGACTGCCCCTGGGCAGGACAAAGGCTGATATGCAGGGAAATTTCTTCTCTGTGAAAGGGACAGTGAGCTAAATACTTGGTAGAGTCTCTCCCAGGGGTTATTCACCCAAGAACAAGTCATTGGGCTGTGTTTGTGCTGGTAGAGAGATTCCCAGACCCCCCTTTGTTTTGATTGTAGTATAGTTAAGTCTTCTTTATCTTCGTACTGACATATGGTGTTTTCTACTTCTGTCATAGCTAATTCTGCCTCATTTGTTATTAGTGGCTCTCCCAGTGGTTCTTGGCTTCCTGTTACAGAAGGTTGACTACTGTCAGGAGTGTCCTTATCTAGTTGGGCCTGGAGTTCTTCGTTTTGCTGTTCATCGTGCAACATTGTTTTGTACTGTGTAAAGTTTACATCAGTTATAGTGCTTTCATTTGCTTTGAAAGCGTCTTCATATGAATCATAGTTATCTAGTATTTCTTCTTCTTTTCTCCATGCTTTAAAGAGTTGTAGCAGAGACATGTAATATACTTCTTTATGTTGAGGAGTCTTTAATGACAATTTGATATGATTAATTAAATTTGGTTTGGTGAGTTTTACTAAGCTGCCTTCACAATTTGACACTGTGTATTTACCTTTTTTTTCATCGGAATTCATATTATTTTTGTATGTGAAGGTTTGGGCTATGTGGTATAGACACATGGTTTCCAAAGTGGTACTTCTGTGTGGGTAGTAAATCCAGTAAATTGTTTTTTAAAATGTCTTTGCTGTTGAGATCATGTTTGGCTATTGTTTCTATATCATCGTATGATTTTAGAACTATTTTTCTAGATTTAGCAGGACCAAGACTTAGCCATTCTATATTTTCAGATTTTCCATACAAAGCAGTACCAGTTAAATGATCTGCTGCTTCATAGGTGCCACATTCTCTATGGGAGAGCATTTTTATGCCCAAGCTGTATAATTTCTTAATCAGTGTTTTGTCTGATGACAGGTCATCCCAGAGGTCTTGGAGCTCTGTTTTTTCTGCTTTGTTTAAGTATGCTGTAACATACCGTGCAACTGCAGTGGAATTGTCTGCAATGTACTGCACATCTATGTTTGCATTCCATAAGTGGGCAATGATTGCATTGTAATCATTGATATATTTTTCTTTTTCTTTTCTTTTTATGTAATATGTATTTTTAGGTGATTTACCTTTAACACTATGGCCCTCATTACGATACCGGCACAAAACCATGGCACTATTAGCACCATGGTTGGTGCCGATATCGTAACGTGTCTGCCATGGTGAAATGGGGAAATACCGCCCCATTCCAAGGTTGGCAGGGCGGGATTCCCCCATTTCCCCATGGCCCTTCTCCTGTGAAAACAGAAATAAAATATCGAGGCTGACTACCCCAAAAGGAAATACACCGAACACGGGTTACAAAGGAACATACAAAGTACTTTATCCTCTACTGAATTCAATTACAAAAACAGTGCAAAGTCAGATAGCTATCGGCCCTCAGAACAACACAACAAACTCCAGTGTGGTTCAGTGTTTTCAGTGAGAGACGCTGTATATTAGAATGCATTAGCTTTTTATACATTTTGTGGGCACTATGTCCAGCCCCACTTTGGGTTAATATTCTACTTTATACATCACCAATTCTAGGGTTCGTGCCGAGTCTCAAATAACCGAATTTAACTGGTTTGTCTTTAATACATGTAACAACAAGCGTATGCATTAACTGTGTTTTCTAAAGTTTTGCATGCAGGCCTTCTTAAACATAAATACAATGTAGTAAGACAGATATTCTTTGTTCAGTATGCAAACACATTTTCTCAATATATGCTTGTGGATTAGTTTCATCGCACGAGTGATCCCTTTACACATAGGTCAACGAAGGACGAGGTCTCAGTTCATGACCTCAACAAGTGGCCTGCAGGCAGATTACATATTAGTTATGTACAGAGGTCAAGACTGCCATGTTGTATTTTGCAATGACATCATCCACCATTTTAGCTCACAGGGTGAATTTTCCACAACGAATCCTAAAATGGTTGTTTGACCTAAAATGGCGGCCTACATAGATTAAAGGTCAGGACCTTGCAACACAGATTTCTCTCGCAAGCGACTTTTGAGCAGCTTGGCGTAGGCCAATATTAAATATTTTTTTTTTTACAATAGGAGGCACAATATACTTTCTATTCTGACACCCCATTCCCATTTTTGCCCCATAAGGCATAATGGGAATGGTGAAGGCGCTAAGTACGGTACCGCAAATTGCGGTGCCATACTTACCGCGAAGGTCCCTTTGCGGGTCCCTACTTTAACGGCTGGTCTAGACCAGCTTTTAAGGTCGGGTCCCGCAAAGGGACCTCGTAATTAGGCACTAATGTGTTAACGGCGCCGCAGCCTTTTACGGCACCATTAACTCATTAGCGCTAAGGTCGTAATGAGGCCCAATGTCTAACTGAAGACACGTGGCCTCATTACGACCCAGGCGCTAAGTGGTTAACGGCGCCGTAAAAGGCTGTGGTGCCGTTAACCACTTAGCACCTTACTACGAGGTCCCTTTGTGGGACCCGACCTGAACGGCTGGTCTGGACCAGCCGTTAAAGTAGGGACCCACAAAGGGACCTCGCAGGCAATTATGGTACCGCAATTTGCGGTACCGTAATTGCGGCCTTCCCCATTCCCATTGAGCCCCATGGGGAAAAAATGGGAATGGGGAAGGGCCATGGTGAAATGGGGAAATACCGCCCCGCCAACCTTGGAATGGGGCGGTATTTCCCCATTTCACCATGGCGGATTCGTTACAACACCGGCACCAACCATGGTGCTAATAGTGCCATGGTTTAGTGTCGGTGTTGTACTGAGGGCCATGAAGTTGTTTACTTGACCTGTTTTTGTAACCGGTATAGGGAAACCAAAGCGGCATTTGGTGTAGCATTTCCCTTTGTTTTTATATTTGCGACGACAATATTTGCCACATTTGTGTCTTTGAAATTGCAAAATGTGTGCATGAAGATCACTATTTGTTGCTTCTGATGGAATTTCACAAGTGACATATTTTTCAATAAACTGTAACACAGTGGTGTCATTGTCTTGACCAAATTTAGGAACATCTTGAATCCATAAAAGCATGTGGATATGTAGTGCTCCTCTGGCTTGGTATTCTTTTCTCCAAAAGAAGTGTTGCACTTCTCCGAGGGGAGGAACAGTTTTATTACAAATAAAGTGTAGCATATCAATGAAGCAATGGTGAAAATATCTTGAAACATTAACAGGATCTAGAGAACAAAGTTCACCAGGTATTAATATGTCTATGTTTGTTTTGTTTTTGTTTGATATGTGTAGGAAATCATGTAAATCTTCCCATGCATATTCTGCACAACTTAATGTAACAAACCAAGTGGCTGGGCCGAGGTTTCTTATCATACAACGTACATCTCCATGACGTCGAAACCAGTACTCTTTAGTACCACCCATGTTTGCTAATAGGTCTGGAATGCTTGATTGTAAAACCTCATCTTTTTGTTGCACTTTTTGTAATAATTGTGTAGCTGACATATTTTGAAAGTGGGATCCTGATTTTAATGTGTGTGCAACTCCGTAACATAAAGTTGCTAGTTCACTTTCAAAGAGTAGGTGGAATATGTACTCCACATTTTGTCTAAATCTGGGATCTTCAGAATAGATCCGTAACGAGCGGTATTCTGATGCTGTTATTTAAATATCATCGTATCTTCCTCCTTTGCCAGTAGGAAAGAGTAGAGGAAAAGCATGTGCTTCTATACTTTTTTCCCCATATCCTGATTGGTGATCCTTTTGTTTGTCGCATTTGGTACGTTTCTAGTGCATCTTCTATGGTGTCATTAGAGTGCAATGGATGAATTGTATAATGGTCTAAAGTATTGGATACTGTAGCAGGATCTAAAAGCTCCAATTGACCAGCTTCTGGTGACTCTTGAATTATTTCAGTGGTTTCCTTCAAGTTTTCTTCAATATTAATTTCTTTGTAGTATTCATTATTGTCTTTTAGATATTGCAAGGCTTGTCTAACTTTATGTAAATCTACCAGTTGTTGCCAAATTTTTTTGTCTTTTGTAGGTACACCATTTACTAAGATAATTAAAGATTGCTCCATTGTACGTTGTAATCCCAGAGTGTGCACATTTTGTTTTAGATCTAATGCTAAATACACTACTTTTCCACGAATACCTTTCACTAATTCAGAGGGAGGTAATTTTGCTGTTTTTGGTTGAAGGCGTATTATTGCTTGAAAGGGGTGCACTGTTTGAATTATGATGCTTTCATATAAATTGATTTGTTGTAGGGGTTTTGGTAGTGGAAATAATTCAAAATTATTTGTGATAGCACATGAAGGAGTTTGGTTGTTGTCAAGTTTTGTAGTGCAGTAACTGCAAAGTATTAAGGGGTCAGTTATTTCGTGTTTGTTTTCTGCTATAAGGTAGAGAGCTAATTCAAACCATTTAGAATCTTCATTGTCTTCTATTTTGTATGTTAGCTCTACAGTTTTTGTGTTACTTTTATAAAAAGTTCTGCGGCAACATACACACACATGGTTTGGTACTTCAGCAGATGTACTTTTAAATTTCAGTATTTCTTTTTTGTATGTGTGTAGTAGAAGGTTGCCATGTATATAATTGTTGCTAATTTGTTTTAAAGCTATTTCATTCTGTGACTTTCACTTCCAAAATATATTTTCTGGATATAGTCAATTTCTTCAAGTAGGTCTTTGCTGTACCAGGTAGAAGAATGTTATTTAAATTGGCTAGTGCTAAAGCAGGAATTTTAGCATAGTACAGTTTGTAGACTAGATTTCTTATAGTTGAATAATGTGTTGATATCATTTTGATATAATGGAAGGTGGTTTTGCAAGGAGGTCCTGAAATGCAGGCCAATGAATGTCCTTGTAGTCCTGGACAGGTATCCATATTTTGCAGTAGTTAAATTTTGATTTTGTCTTTCCCTTTCACATATTGATTTAGGAATTGGCGTAAAGACTTGAAAGATGTTTTGGGAATGTTACACATTGACGTGCATGGCCATTTGTATACTAGACGTTCTGATTCAGTTGAATTGAGAGGTAATTCTAAGTTTTCTGGGGATATTTTTGTAAGCAGTATTTCTTGTTCCATTATGGTATTATTAACTTTTTCATAACCTCGTCCACTGCTATGTATGGCAATTGTATTTATTTGCTTTTGTTTGTATGCTTCTTCATTGAAATATGGTTCTGTGCTTGTAGTGTGACTCCACTCACCTCCACAGATATTTAAGAAGTTATTTCTGTTGACATTTAGTTTATTGAGAAGTGTTTTTTGTAATTTAGTCATTCGTTTTGTTAGTGGTTTCATTTTGTTTAACACTAAAATAAATAACTTTCTTTTGAGAAGGATTGCACTGTCTATCAAAGCTTCCAAGATTCACTTCCTACGATAGGTTTTAAGGGTTGTGCCTGATTTCTCTCCTATTTTTATAAGATTTTGAAGGACTCTGTGACGGAACATTTTTGCTAAAATACTTTTTTGGTATGCTTACTTGGCATTTATAGGAGCAGTTATATCAGTGGTGGTAGCTGAATTTTTGTTAATTGTTTTCTGTTTCGTTTTACATTTTGATAGAGGAGGCAACGTTTCTGTACTTGAAGCTTGTTTTGTTTCGCTAAATGACTGTATTAGCTGTTTTGTTTGAACTTTTTGTTACACATTCTGCTAGAGATGAATGCTTATTTTGGACACTTCTATTTTCATTTGCTCTACTTCTGCGTTGCTTTCTACGGACTTTTTTTTTGGTAGGCATTCTTTAGGGTCTGTTGAAAAAAATAAAGAAAGTATGGGTTGTGGTGTTCTGCAATGTATGTGTGCTGTGTGCATGAGTGTCTGAGTAGGATGATAAAGATGTATGTGATGGTGTGTGATTGTGCATTGGGCAACTACAACAAGTTGGGATGGGTATTCTAGAATTTATGTGCTACTAAACTGGGGTTCAAATGACAGTAGAAAGTAAGCTAGTGGTGTGGAGAAGTACAAATATTAAATCTAATGGTATACAATTAAAACAGTTGTTTGTTCTATAATATCAAAATTCTAGGGGCTGTGTTGGGTCATTTGTGCGTCGAAAAATGGGAATTTGTGCTCCATTCTGCCTGTAAATCTCTGTTTAAGAAATGGGGATTTGTGGACAGAATGGTGCACAATCTCTGTTTTTAGGCACAGAAATAGCATGAATTAACCTTACTGTGTGTTTGAGTAATAGTACAATTATTATGGTGGTATTTAACTTACTTTTTTTCTGGAATGAGCAGGTTTCTTCTTAGTTGTTCTTTGTACTTCAAATTCGGCTGGTTCTTTTCAGAAGAGTGGTCTTCACTGCAATTGTAAAGGAAACAAATTAGTAATTTTGTTTGTATATAGCACTGATTTTAATTTAGACATTGATTTTTATGTTTTTGTACAAGTATTGTTGTTTGATATTTGAACATAGTATGTGCATGCAATTTTGTTTGCGTATGTTAACTCTTTATATTGTACTTTAAATATGTTAGTTCAACATGCTTTGCAAATGTGTGTGTAAAAAGAAATTAAATAGCAGATAGGTTTGGAAGTGACAGTTGATTATAGGAGATGGGAAAATGACAGTAAGTTCATTTTATAGGTTATACAAGCTAAAAGTCAGTTAATCTGTTTATATGAATGTATACGAATTGTACATGTACTATACAGAAAATATGCATACCTTTAGTTTGTGTTCATGCATATGGATATGCATGCAGCTGCAAGTAGAAATCTTGGAGACTTGTACAGTATTTCTTGTAGAAGGTGCTTTCCAATGATATGACACTTGTACTCAGAGAGATTAACAGTACATTTGAAGTGCTGATCTATGATGATGCAGTTAGATGTAGAGGTCTTGGATGTGATTGGTGGGTGGTCGTGTGATTGCTTAGCTATATCAAATGAGGGAATGGTACAGAAAGTGAAATGGAAATGGTAGAAGGACTGTCCATCTTACGATATGTCTGCGGACATGGCGGTAGTCCTCGGACATCACGTGTTACATCTGGGGATTTTGGGGTGGGGAGGCATGCAAATGAGAATGAGCAGAGCAAGGGATTGGTTAGTAAAGTTTAGTGGGTGTGTTGTGCCAGGAGAGATTTTCTCAGATACTCTTTATGCTGAGAGAAGAACAGATAGCTATGGCTGTGTGTTTCAGAAAACAGATTGTTTGGGTTTTGGGAGACTCGTGGATACATTGGTTGAAGGTGCATGCAGAAAGCTGTGGAGTAGCTGTAGATCTTGGATTCCCACATGTAGAAGTGCACTTGCATGGAGTACGTGGAATTAAGTGGTTGGACTTGCTACCTCTCTGTGCTACTTTGGAGACAGAGCAACATCCAGACATAATTGTAATTCATTGTGGAGGGAACAGTTTAGGACATGTGTCTGGAATTTCTTTGCAATTTGCAATGAAAGAAGGACTTGGGAAGGTCGTGGACATGTTTCCAAATTCTCAAGTAATTTTTTCACGGATTGCGCAGAGACAAATGTGGCTTCGTTCTTCTTCATTTGGTCCACAAATGGAGAAAGCAAGGTGCAATGTCAATAAGGCTGTTTGTGCCTTTCTAAGAGATTTTGGCATGTCCTCTTTTCACAATGAAAATATTATGTTTCGTAGCACATACATTTTTCGCAGAGATGGAGTCCATCTTACTTATGCTGGCAATCAGATTTTTGTGAGAAATGTACAAAATGCATGGCGACCTTTTTTGGAATTACAGCATCCATTTTGTAGTAGGTGTTGAGCATTTCAAATTTTTCAAACACAAACAAACACCAACAAAAGTCTCTTTTCAGAGCCACCACTTCCTCCCAGACAAAACTGCAATGGTTATGATAGGGAAGCACCCCAAAATTTTAGATGTTCGCGGACTGTCCGCGGACTTCTAAAAAATACACAGGGCCCTGCTTCATTTATTTTCACTTCTATTTTTAAACTGTGAAAGGCGGCTCTGAAAAGAGCATTTTTTAAATTTTTGTTGTTTTATATTTTTTGTTTTTTTATACAAGACAGACTAGGAGAGGAGGGAAAATGAGGGTAAGGGGGGACACCAACCACGGGGATAAGAAAGGGCAGGTGGAGAGAGGAAGATGTAGAGTGGGTCTTACTTGGGTAGTGAGCAGATCTTCTCGTGCTCTGGGACCAGAGTCTCAAAAGCACTTCATAGTCTCTTCCCCCTGCAGAGTACTGCGTCGCAGTACATACACACAACTGTGAACCTCGAAAGGTAAGGGTCATCAGTATTGCGTATTGCCTTTGAGGCAGTTTGAGGAATACGCTGTCCCACAGGAGTGTTCCTTGTGGTGACAGGATAGGAAACGGAGGATGTAGTAGAGGAAGTCAACTTGCTACGCTCCTCGCAAGGTACAACCTTGCGAATGGCCCCAGTGTGGAATGACCTTAGTTGTCGCTTCATGGTAGTTGTCCCAACGCTGTATGAACCAGGCCTCCCGCGACTGAGTACCATTTTGCACTTGTTGCAGGTGACTTGGTTCGCACACACCTTAGGTACATTACCATGAACGGTAAATTACCCGCCACACCCAAGACTCATGCCGAGTGCTGGTAGTAGGGACTTCCACTACCTCATTCTCGTCATCCTCTTCATCCTCCTCTGCATCCTCACTCCTGTTCCCCTCTTCAGGCCCTTGGGGAGGTGGTGGTGGTGGAGGCGTTGGGGGTGGTGCTGAGGCAGATGTAGCACCAGTTGGCAGTACTGCAGCCATGGATGCCATCAGATTTCAGATGAAAATCTGGAAAGTTGGCAGCAAAATGCACTGTGTTCTGTAAAAAAGCCAGAAACACAATGAGAATGAGCTCTATGGTGTGGCCTTTTAAAGGGGTGCTTGTATGCGGTTCGCGGACACGCGCGCTGTCCGCGGACAGATCGAACACCAAAAAAAGGTTAAAGTCCCAAAAAGTATGTAGAAACTCAGGATTACTGTGTGGGACTTGTGCTATGGTGAGTTATTATTGAAGAATATTGTGGATTGCTTGAAAAGGTAGTTTTAAATTGTTCAGGGACACGAACAGTGTTCGCAGTCAGAACACACGCTCAGCATGGGTGCAGTCATATGATAGCTTCACGAACATTTCAGGACACCACGTGTGTCCCTAGAACAGTTTCAACTCGCCTGCGAACAATACTGACAGGTATTGCGTCATCAGGACACCCCCATTTTGTTTATTTACGAATATTTCAGGACACCGTGTGTGTTCTTAGGACAGTTGCAGCTTGCCTCCGAACAATACGGACAGGTCTAGCATCCTCCGGACACCCCCATTTTGTTTATTTACAAACATTTCAGGACACCGCATGTGGTAGTTTGATTGTGGACATCCCGAACACCAGGTGTGTTCTTAGAACAGTTTCAACTTGCATGCGAACAGTATGGACAGATATAGTGTCCTTAGGACGCCCCCATTTTCGTTTCTTTACGGACTTTCCAGACACTTGCGCTGTCCGCGTACACCTGAACTGCTTTTTAAAAAAAGACAAGAAATGACTTAGGACACAATATAATAATGTTACTTTATTTTATATGAATATTAAATTTATGACAGAGAAGGTGAGGCAGAAACTGAAACAAAAACAGGAGAATTGGGGGTTTCAAGAGGATTCATATGAGGTGAAGAAGGGATGGAAGTTTCATCAAAACGTTTTTGTTCATGGATAGGATTTGGGAATAATTGATTGGGATATGGTGAGGGAGGACAGGTACATGTGGGACAATTTATTTATTTATTGTGATATAGTTTAAATTATAAACTTTACACAAGACATAAAAAAATAACACATTAATACAACATAATCCAAATATATATACAAAAAGTCATATCAAAAATAAAACATATAAAAATTTAAAAATCATCTTCATAAATCAGATATATCACACACAAATCTATACAATATTAAGATGCAATTGCTTAGTCAATTCTAGTGATTAAACTGTGATGCCCAAACTAACTTCCACCCTCAGCCAGATGGTATACAAGGCTGTCAGCAGACGCATGCTATTGGAATTAGTACAGTGGTGCCAAAAAAGGTCGTCCTTGATATACTCATTATCATGGGCATAACTGTCAAGCAGGGGATTGAATGTGCTAGCCATTTCAAGACATTCAGTCAAAGGATGCTTTGCCGTTTCCAGCTGATCTTGAACTTTGCATAAGTGGCATATTCGCAATGTGACATCAATCTTGGCTTTTCTTCCCGTGACCATCAACGTGGGGAGTTGCTCCAATCTGAGTAACAAGATAAACCGTCTAAGTCTGACTGATGGACAGATGTTCAAATATCTCTGTGGTTTCTTGAACTCGTACAATCTATGTTGCACGAATTTATAACTACTCAGACTCCTCAAATGTTCAAAGTTCTCAATCCAATCCCAGAGCTCAATACGTTTGCGCAGAGCCCTTTGAGCTTTTTCTGAATATCCCACCTCCCTAGATTGCCATCCTATTTCATGGTACAATTTGGACATCTGGTCAATAGTTGTGCAGACCGAAATCTCCCTGGCCCTTTCCTGATGGACTGCTGTTAATAGTTTGTTACTAGTATCACGAGTCATTTTTAAGTATAATGAAGCTCGCTTCTTCAGTACTAGTGCCTTTAGAGAGATCAAGCCCAATTCTAGTCTGATTATAGCCATTGGAATGCAGGGAGGTAGGCCAAGGATGCAGCGCCAAAATCTACCTTCAATCACCTGCAACCACCCTAAATCGATCTCCAGTAGGGCTTTCAGCCCATATATTATGGCCGGAGAGATATCTTGGATATACAGCTGCCGAATGCTCCACAGTGTAAAGCCACACTGTTTAACAGTGAACCTGTAAAACAGGGCAGTCAATTGCGCCGCTTTAATAGCGCACACTTGTTTACAGGCCACATAGTCACCAGTGACTTTGAAATCTATACCCAGATATCGATATTGGGGGACATAGGAAATATTCACCAGGCCTACCTTGAGTAGTACACGGGATCCTCTCTTGTTAGTGTATCTCATAACCTTTGTTTTCCATGAATTAATGCTAAACATTGAAATTAGTAAACAAAAAGAATTATTAGATAAGACTCTCCAGCACATGGAATAAAAAATGGACATACTCATGGAAAATTTCAACAATTTAAAAAACTTTGTGGAGGATCACTTGAAAAAAAAAAACTGGATACCATTGTCTCACATGGTGGAAATTGAATTTAATGGGCTGTCCGAAAGGTCTAATATACTATCTAAGACTCCTACATCAAAATAATTCAGTGAAACTGAAATTAGATCAAGAAGGCCATACAACTGCCAATGTTATACAAAATAGGGGAGTAAAGCAAGGCTGTGTCATAGCACCTTTAATTTATAATCTTTATGTGCATGACATCCCTGAAGCAATATCTGCCGTAAGCAACTACTCCCCTAAAATTGGTAAAGCCTCCTGCCCTGTATTAGCGTATGCCGATGATCTGGTGATTTTTGACTATACCATTAGTGGGATACGTAGATCAGCGACTGCACTCTGGGAATATGCTGAGGTGAAGCATGAAGCATATTCCCAGAGTGCAGTCGCTGATCTACGTATCCCACTAATGGTATAGTCAAAAATCACCAGATCATTGGCATACACTAGTACATGGCAGGAGGCTTTACCAATTTTAGGGGGCAGTTGCTTATGGCAGATATTGCTTCGGGGATGTCATGCACATAAAGATTATAAATTAAAGGTGCTGTGACATAAAGATTATAAATTAAAGGTGCTGTGACACAGCCTTGCTTTACTCCCCTATTTTGCATAACATTGGCATTGGAATAGTACATGAGTCCCTTGGTTCAATGTTTTGATCGGCCATGGTCAGTGGCGTATTTAGGGTTTCTGCTGCCCTAGGCCCAAATAAGTGCACGTGCCCCCTCCAACTTTATTCCACTGCTGACAGACCGTGCACCTTCACCAGTTTCCACACCTTCAACAAACTCTGCTGTGTTGACCAAACTACACCCCTTTACCCCCATTTTGTCTCCATAACATTAGAAGGACTTTTTTAAGGTAAGGTTGCAGGGATTAGAAAGTTATTGCCTCCTCTCTATTTATTCAAGCCTGTCATCTTCCATGTTATGGTAGCTGAATGGGTGTTTTCATATTTCTGCTGCCCAAGATTTGAAGAAGGCAGTGTGTTCTACAGTTGAGTGCACTAGAGGTAATTGTCTGCTTTCGGTCAAGTCCAAAAACAATCTTTTAGACAAAGTGATAATAACATAAGCTATCTGTTAATTGGACACAAGTGAGAGAAGGTTGGAATGAGGAATTTTGGTTTCAATGCTAATATCTGGTCTCTCTCACACATTTCCTGCTGTCACTCTATGAGAAGCACCTAGACAGGTCTGTAATGTGAATGCAATGTAACTACATTTCTACATCCAATCTTGTCAAATGGTAAAGTTTAGATATTAAATATATGCAAGTGCTACAGGCACATCTTATGAAAATGTTGAATAAAAAGAACTCAACCCCCTTCTCATGGTTGCAGAACTGATATTAACAGGGGGCAAAATGGAAATAAGGCACGTTACCGGCTGCAACCAATGTACCTCAAATCCCTTGGACTTGAACACCATTAAAATATGGCAAAATCACAAGTGAAATTTGTAAACTCTGCCTGGACATGAACACCTCAGTAAAGACAGTTGGAGAAGGTTCTTGGAATCTTTAGCTGTGCATTCTCACAGTGGGGTAATGGATAAGGGCAACCCTGAACATTCATGTGTGGGAAGCAACAGCATTCCTTGTATCTGCACGATGCGGGCACCTTTTATAACAAATGAAGTGGTACATACTGTTTACATCACTGCTGTGTGTGCAGTGGTTCAAAATACCCAACACTCCAAGAGTACATTTGAGCAATAGGTTGGGCGTTGCAGCCCAATATTACCTTGGTGGGTGTGGTTTAGGCTATGGGTCTTGCAAGCTTGAGTTTAAGGTCATTTGAAATGTGTGTTAACTCTGTAATGTTGGTTGGACTGTACAATACATAAAAACATTTTGAAATGTGTGGGTAAAGATATAGATGTCCTACTGTCGTTTGAAGTACTGTTTCACAGTACAAGTCCTACTTTGTATTTAAAATATATTTGATGTAAAGATTATTTATACGCATCACGATTATGCATTGTGTGACATACTTTGCAGTTGGTTCTCCTGGTAGTACTGAACGTGCATGATAAACCCAGCCGGGATTCCATTTGCCTGCTTAGCACTGTACAGTTTCTGTGCAGATGGCTGAATGGATATCTGTATGTGACACCTTTAAAGCTGTGAAACAGTGTGTACCTTTGGCACACAGTTTTTGTTCTCACCCTTCTATGGCTTTGGGTATCCTTTCACAAGTTTCTTGATGCACTTGCACATTCAGATTTACTCTTCGCCATTTTCACTTCTCCAGGATCTATTTCATGCGTGCACCGTTTGGGGGCCACAGGCCTCTGAAATGTGTGGCCGGGGAGAGAAATGAGTGTTTGCTTCTGAACATCATTTTCATCTGTGGGAACTCTGTGCTTCACTTAAGCATAGGCATGAGTTTAATATTGTAAACTGATGCATCATTTTAAACCTTTATTTTTCTGAAGGGAAACCCCAAATGTTTGCAGTGGTTTAAAAACTGCATATAGTGTATTTGAATATAAAAGTGATTGCTTAACACAGTGTATGTGTGCATTGATTAGAAAGAACTCCAAAGATAATGTGAAGTGATACCAATAAAACCAATGAGGTGTTGGCTGTTTTGCATATTAAAGAGCATTTTGAAAAGATAAGAATGACCAAAGAGCTTTATATCTGTCACGTATGTCTGCGAGAGTTGTATGACTGAATCACTAAATACCGAAAGCACGCTGGGTTTGGTACGTTCCCTTTTTGTTTTCTCAAATAAAAGCCCCCGCTAACAATAAAGCTTTTGAAAATATCAAGCATATATACAACTTTAGCTGTTAGAGTGGAATGTCTGCTAACAGCACAAAATTAATTGCAGTGAAAACTAGAAATTGAAAATAAACTGCAATATAATGCTGTCCTAGGTCGCCCTTGTTGTAAATACGTCTATGGCCATGGCTGTCATCTGGCTATCAGTATCCGTGACCAACTGCAGGTTTAAACACAGATTTAGGAGTGAATTGTTATCTATTGGATTGTCCAAAGACAGATTAGAATCAACAGTAGGTAAGATAGCTCAGCGGGTTGAGCGCTTGCTGCTGCAATCTATGTGTGATCTGCAGGTCGCAGGTTCAAATCCCGGCAAGGCCAACTCAGTCTTTCATCCTTCCGAGGTTGATAAAGGAGTACCAACTTCGGTTGGGCTGATAAATTAATGTAAATATGTTATTTGTAAAGCACTTTGGCTTAAGACGCTATATAAATAAGAAATCATTATCATTTATCACTGTTGGTTTCTTCAGAAATTGTAACCGGGTTGCATTCTATAGTAGTTATTTTTGTGGTAGGTTTAAGGAAAGCTGTGATCTTTCCACGATCGTTACCCTCAATCTCATTTATATCCAGTATGGAATTTGTAACTCCTGCCACCATTGCTTTGGATTGCTTGTTAGGGTTTTTGCAACTCCTTTTTTTCCAATTCCGACTTGCCGTCAGAATGCAGGAGCAGGAAGTGCATTCTTTGGATCAAAGTAAGTAACTACGACTGGTAGCCAGAATCCTGGCACACCCTCTACTATTAGCACTAAGCCATAGGTCAATTTGTAGTGTATGTTTCAAGGTTAAAAGATCAAGTGACCCGGAGCCACCTCCTACGTATATTTTATATTAAGTTGCACTAGCAAAAACGTATGCAATTCAATGGACCAACGTTGTTACAGAGACGTTATGGTTACAGGTAAAACCGAAAACCCCCCGAAATTCGCAAGTTATGGTAAGCTAAGCAACCATAACTCGCCCCACCAATGTGCACTGCAAGGACTAACATCCATGACATCAAAGATGCCATCACAAATCTCATTCATGACATCACTGATGGCCTTCAAGAGATCATAGGAGCAGAGTGCCTGGTGTGCTCCATCCCATATCCTCTGACCCATCATGATAAAGAGAAGTACCACATGAGTGGCGTGTACATAGAGTCACCAGTTTCTTCCTCAGTAGAACATAATTTCCTCTTGAAACATATCAATAACAACAGTGTAACTCACCATTCACTTTCGATTTTTAGAACTGGATGAAACCTAGTGAACAATGTATGAAATCACAACACATGTACTACTTCTGTACGAATGAACCGTTTTAATAGGTCTTGGTAAAACAAACGACATGTCAGTCAGTAAAGACGACCAAGTACAGAAAGTGATAATAGTGTACTCAGTAGGTAAATGCAGTAACATTTTCAATAGCAAAGAGTACCTTGACATCAAACAGATTTTATTTTGTACTTGGTGTTACAGACCGTAATGTTACATTGAAATAAGTAAGCATCAGAAAAATGGGGTCAAAATATGAGCAAACATACAATACAGGGTTCCAAAATCAGGGGAGCTGGGAGCAATTTATATGCTACCTGTAGTAGAGAAGGGCCTGCCTAGCTTAACACTCAGCAGTTAGCAGGAGCTACATTTGACTCCCACACCAACTACTGGCATACAAGCAGAACTATGTCAATTTGGGACATTCTGTAATTAAACATTATGACACATCTACATCAAAATCAAGAAAAAGTCCTCTACTCGTGTTTCACCGCAATGTGTGGATCTTCAGGAGGTGCAAAGTATTCTTATGTTAATTTATCCTACTTATGATTTAGCAGTTTCTTTTATAATTTCACCAGACAATTTATCAATGATTTTTGTACTGGTTGAATGGAATGGGTTTCATAATCCAATGTTTCTTTGATGGAGAGGAAGAAGGAGATACTTCTGTCCTTTGGTGGCCGTGAGCAGGAGTTTCTTTTGTAGGACAGGTTATGCTTTAAATTTGCTTTTCTTTTTTACATTGATTGTATTCTTGCGTCTTCAGATTGGTTAAAGGATTGGAATGTGTATAAGGTCTTTATAAAATTATATCACTGTAACCAAGAGCCACGTTTCCCTATGTAACTAAGACAAGTTCATGTAGCTCACACAATGTCATGCAACAGTGCCTCCATGCCCTTGGGCTGCTAGTGCACT
Source organism: Ambystoma mexicanum (assembly GCF_040938575.1). Lineage (NCBI taxonomy): Eukaryota > Metazoa > Chordata > Amphibia > Caudata > Ambystomatidae > Ambystoma > Ambystoma mexicanum. The sequence continues at coordinate 556,255,029 of NC_090932.1, forward strand.
TTAGAAATCCTAATAAATAAATACAAATAAAAAAAACATAATATATCACTTAGTTTCCTACACAGGCAATGTGATCTCACAAGCAACAGATACAGTAGTGGGGGTTTGTGAACGCTACATAAAGGCTCAAATAAGACATCACTGACTTTCCTACACAGTCACTCAGACCTCACAAGATACACATACACTGGTGGGGGTCTGTGCAAAGTGCATTAGCGACTTTCATAAGATATCACTCAGTTTTCTATACAGTCAGGCTGCACACGGTACACAAACATTGTGGGGGCCTCTGAATATTCTTGAGCAGTATGTCACAAATGCATGTGACAGGCCTGGGTAGGCTGGAGTAAAAGATTGTCTCTTGAAACCATTTCTAGAAGAGGTTGGGTGTATTTCACTTTTTTCAATGGTGATATGGCTAAAAGTGGTGTCCTACAGTGCGTCTGCAACTACTAGCAACCTTTTCCCTCTGGCTGAATACACACAGTAGTAGAGAAAATTATGAACGTCCCTTCCTTTCACCCAAACCTGCAACGACAGTCCCCATTGTCCCAATGTCATAGGTAGCTTGCAGAAAACTGGTGCATACGCATGTGCGTTTACCCAAGTATGACGACGGTCTTGTCGGGATGAAGCTGAAACATTACTTCTTACCTTTGCAGTGTCTTCTTTGCTTTACAGCGACTTTGTGTACTCTTTTTTTTTTTTAAACATATTTATTTATAGCAAGGCAGGAAAGGTTACAGACAACATTGCATGGAAACATTACATATCAATAGTAGGTCTACAAATCTGTATCCCCCCCCTTTATTTCAGCTTCCCCGGGCCATGGCCTCAGCCCACTGCCCCAGCCTGGTGTGTGCCCCCTCGAACACTCAGCGCCCATCGGGTGTTGATCGGTTTGAATGTCAGTGCGGGGAATCGTTGATCATAGTCTAGTACTGGGGCCCAAATGTTCTGGAAGCGGTGCAGGGCCCCCGCCCTCACCGCGGTGACCTTCTCGGCGATCAAGATGTCCCAGAGTTTCCCCCACCAGTGGGCCATGCAGGGACCATCCGGGGACTTCCAGAATTGGGCCAGCACTGTCTTGCCCACTAGGAGGCATTGCGTTAGAAGCTTTGCCCTGTTTCCAGAGCGGGTGTAGATCCCGGGGACCGGGACCCCTAGCAGGACAGTTTCAGGGTCCAGTGGGAGGGCGGTCCCGGTAATCTGTTCGATGGTAGAGAGACACCTGGTCCAAAATTGCTGGATCTTGGGGCAGGCCCACCACATGTGAAAAAAAGAGCCCGGCTGAGCGTAGCCCCTCCAGCAGGAGGGATCCACTTGTGGATTCATGTGGTGAAGTCTGAGTGGGGGGTAGTACCATCGTAGGGTGAGTTTGTAGGCACATTCCCTATTGGTGATGCAGGAGGAAGAAGAGTGGGTGCGGGTCCATATATCTACCCACGTTTGGTCGTCAATTGGGTGACCTAGGTCCGGCTCCCACTGGGCCATATATCAAGTCTTTGTCACCAGAAAGTCCCCCATGAAGCGTCTGTATATGGCCGAGGTCCGGCCTCTGGCTGGTAAGTCTCTGAGGGTTAGCTCAAGGGATGTCAGGGGGGATGGTGGCCGCCTGGAGGGTCTGAGGATGGGAGCACCAGTGGCAGAGCTGGCAGTACGTAAATATATCCCCTTACTGGAGCCGGAAGACCTCTTCGCATTGTTCGAAGGTACAGGGTTTATTCCCAAAGTATAGCTGTTCCAGGGTTTCGAGGCCCCAATCTATCCAATTTTGGAAGTTACGGGGATGAGCCCCCAGAGAGAAATTTGGATTATGAAAGATCGGTGAGAGTGGGCTTTGGCCTCTCGGGATTCCCTTCCGTCTCAAGGCCTAGTCCCAGGAGTTTAGGGTGTGCCTCGTCGTCCGCAGAATATTCTTCCAGCGTTCCCTGAGGGGAGGCTGGATGTGTGGGAGGAACCAGAGGGGGAGCGGAAGTTGAGCTTGTTCTAGTTCCACCCATCTGGGACGAGCTGTGCTTGTTTGCCAGGCGTGGATGTGTGCTAACTGCGCCGCTGCCCTATAAGCCTGTAGATCGGGGACCCCCAGGCCTCCAAGCCTGGCATTACCAATCAGAGTCCTGTGGGGGATCCTGGCCTTCTTGCCCCGCCATATAAACTTTGACATTTTCCTCTGTAGGCCTTGAAGGGCCGGAGTCGGAATCGGGACGGAGAGGGAGGAGCAGGCATAGAGGAATCTCGGAAGCAAGTTCATTTTGGTGGCTGTGATCCGGCCCATTAATGAGATTTCTTGTGTGGTCCAGCGCTTCAGGTCTCCCTCTAGTTCACGAAATAATCTGGGGAAATTTGCCTGTTAGGTGTCCTTCGGGTTCGCTGGAATGTGAACTCCCAGATAAGGGATGGACTGATCTCGCCACTTAATTGGGCACAGTCTAGTCAACGTCTCCCTCTCCTCCGATCAGAGGCCGACTCCCAGGGCCACTGATTTGGCAAAGTTGACAGTGAAGCCGGTGACCTCCCCAAAGTTCTTTATTTCGGCTAGGGCCTGCTTCGCTGAGGTGCTAGCTTCTGAGAGCATTAACAGAACATCGTCCGCGTATAGGGTGATTTTATGTTGAGATGGGCCCACCTGCAGGCCTTTGATAAGTTCATTCTGCCTGATCCTCTGGGCGAAGGGCTCCATTGTGAGGGCGAAGAGAAGGTGAGATAGCAGACAGCCTTGTCTTGTCTCGCAGGATATGGGGATCGGGGCAGAGAGGGCGCCATTGATCCTCAGGATGGTTTTGGGGGCCTTATAGTTGGCTAGGACCATGGACCGGAACATCAGGCCGAAACCAAAAGCTTCTAGGGTGCATTCCATGAATGACCAATTAACTCTGTCGAAGGCTTTGGTTGTATCCAGGGCCATTAGGGCGAGACCCTGGGAGTTATGGTAGGAAATGTCCATCAGGTTCAGGGTCCGCCGGGTATTGTCCCCCGCAGATCGGTGGAGAATGAAGCCAGTTTGGTCACGTGGATAATGTCTGGGAGAATGAGTGATAGCCGATTAGCCAGGATCTTAGAGTACAGGTTGGCATCAATATTCAATAGGGAGATGGGTCTGTACAAGGCTGGATCTCTCTGGTCCTTCCCTGGCTTAGGAAGGAGGACCGTTATAGACTCTTGCATTCAGGGGGTGACAGAACCCGAATTGAAAAGAGATACCAAGTGGGGGATGAGCTGGGGTCTGAATATTTTATAAATCCTGGGAGAGAACCCATCTGGGCCTGGGGCCCGCGATTTGAGAGCCTTGATAGCTTTGTTGACCTCGTTGTCCGTTATCGGAGCCTCCAGCTGCTCTTGCGTGGAGTCGGGGAGGTGTGGCAGGGTGGCCTTTCACAGGGATGCTTTTTGTTTGGATTGATCACGTGGAGGTGCCGTCATGACCTGGGTTAGGTGGTCCGTAGCTAATTGTACTTTCATCAGCTCCGAGTAATGAGTCACCTCCTGTGGGTCTCAAAGCCGTGCAATGGTGTTGGTGCGTCTCGTTTTGGCCAGCTTGGCCACCAGAAGCTTGTTAGCCTTGTTGTTTTTGGTGTAATAGAATTGTCTGGTCTTAGCCAATAGCTGCGCAGTATGCTCCACGTAGTGGGCCTCCAATTTCTTTCAGGCTGATCGGAGAGCTCGTTGAGATCTGGGGGATCAGCCGCTTATCTTTTGGGCTTCCTCAGCTGACAGCAGGTCTTCCTCCAGGGTTAGCAGGATGTGTCTCCGGTCCCGGTGGAATGCGACCCCTTGGGCTATCAGGGCTCCCCAAACCACAGCTTTCATCGCATGCCAGTTGTTAGCAGGGGAGGTATCTGAGACTGGTTTCTCCTCAAAGAAGTTCCTGATGGTGGTAGCAATTTTGTCCCTGATTGACATGTCATTGAGGATCGGGTCGTACAGCGCCCATCTGCGTGGGGCGTTAACATTGGGGCTCTGAATGCGAAGTTCCAGTACTATCGGAGCATGGTCCGATAAAACCTGTGGGCCTATGGACACCTCATTGGTGAAAGCGAGAGTTTGGGGGGAGGACAGGAGGAGGCCAATTTTGGAGAGTGTCCGGTGGACGAAGGAGAAGGATTAGTCTTTCTCGGTGGGGTGAAGCACCCACCACGTATCCACCACCTCCAGGGTTCTGAAGAGGCGCAGGAGGCTGAGGGCCTGTGCGAAATCGCCAGGGGTGGGGATGTGGGATTTGTCTCTGGTGGGGTCTGGTGCCCCATTGAGGTCCCCTCCTATTATTGTTTGGCCTTCTACAAAGCCCGAGAGGGAGGAGCCCAATGAGTCATAAAAGGTCGCCTGCCCCGAGTTGGGTGCATATACAGATACAAAGGTGTAGAGATCTCCTAGCAGGAGGCATTTGACGGCCACGAAGCGGCCCTCTGGGCCCTTCATGGAGTCCAAAATCTGGGGATGTAGGTCTTTCCGGAACAGGATCACCGTGCCTCCCTTCTTGGTGTCTCCCGAGGCAAAAAACTGGCGTGGATAGGCGCTGGATCGAAGACGACCAAAGTCAGCCGGGAGGAGATGAGTTCCCTAGAGTAGTGCCACCCCAGCCTCCTCATCTTGTAGTTTCTGAAGGATTGATTTGCGCTTAGGGGGGAGTTAAGCCCATTAACGTTCCATGAGAGGCATCTCAGCGTCTGACGCTCCAGGGTCGGGGATCCGGGTACTCCCTGCTCGAGGGGGGGAGATACCAGGCTGTCCGTTAGTTGCCATCAAAGGGGTGAGTTGGAAGCGACCTGTGCTGCACTTGCGGTTTTAACAAAGGCCCCCAACGGGAGGCCAACTTTTTAACTGGCGGGGTGGGTAACATTGTGGGTGTAGCCCCACCCCTGGCCAACAGGGCCAATTGAGACTGAAAGAATAACATGTCTATCCAAGGACTTTAAAATGGAATGGACCATGGAACGGGCATAATCCGTGGATGAAGCCCGCCGCACTGGGGGATCGTAGATCTGTGCAGGGCCGAAGCCGATGTTTTTAGATTGGCTATGAGGGCGATGGGCGCCTGGGCAGATGAATCGGTGGTGGATACTTGAGGTAGCTCAGGTTCCAATTACCTCCTCCTGTTGTTTCAGGAGGCCCTGGTCCACGAAGATCGCCTGGGTTGAGGGGGAGGAGGGGCTGACCCAGGGATTACCGATGCTTCCGGGCTCGGCGAGGTGGCTCCCTCGGGGGAGGCCTGGTGCATGATGTTAGCGGCATCTTCCAAGTGGGAAATTTTCCTGAGAGAGCCATTGAAGGAGAATTGCAGTGCCGTGGGGAAGAGCCATCTGTACTTGATTTGTCGCTCCTGGAGAAAGAGGGCCAGGGGTCGGAGAGCCCTTCTTCTTGGTAGAGTCAGAGGGGAGAGATCCTGGTAAATCTGAATAGGGAGGCGTTGGAAGGAGAGGTCATCGCGGGAGCGGCTGATGGCGGAGATGGCTTCTTTCGTGGAGAAGTAGCGGACTCTTGTGATGACATCCGGAGGTAGGTCCGAGTCCACTCCTCGGCGCGGGCGCAGTCTGTGGGTCCGATCCAGCAAGAGCTGGGATTTGTCTAGTTGTGGGAGGAGGGCCTGGAGGAAGTCTCCTATGTAATCTGGCAGGATTTTGTTAAGAACTGTGGATGGAACTCCCCGGAGATTGTTCTCCAAGTCCTCTTGTTTGAATTCGAGGATTTCACATTTGTCTTGGAAAGCTCTTACTGCTTGCTGGATCTCTCCCAGTGTGGTTGCCTGGTCCTGGGAGCGGTCCTCCATCTCACCCAGCCTCTGCTCCACCTCGGCCTGTGGTCAGTTTGCTCCAGTTTGGTGGTGAGCTCCGACTTACAGGACCGGAACTCGGCCTTAATGTCCGCCATGAAAGCCAATAGGTCGCCCCTGGTGGCTGGGGTGCCTCCCCCCTCATGGGAGGTCGAGGTCGGTAGGGTAGGCTTAGCAAGTTCAGGTTTCTTTCCCTTGTCTGGAGCGGTGAGCATGGTGGCAAAGTCTGTGTTTTTGGTTGTTTTCGTCTGCTCGGTCATGGTGGCAGACCGTGGAGTGAAGAAGGAGCTGAAAAAGTCTATCACGTGTTCAAGCACCAAAGTATGACAGCTTAGTGTGGAGCTTTGTACAGAGGACACGTCCCCTCCGTCCAGTGGAGGGCGGAGGTAAGGTACGCGGGTCTCGGGAAGCGAACAGATTGCCCAACACCCACTTGGATCTGGCCTGAAGAAGGTGCGTGAACAAAGCAGCGGGTGGGGGCGCCCCAGGAAGTGAGCAGTCGCCTCTGGAGATGTTCTGAAGCTGGGGGAGATTCCCTATCCGGAGACGAGGCTGGCCAAGACAGGGTGCCCCAGTATGGGGGGTCAGCTCAGCTGTGCCCAGGCCGTGAGCGGGAGGGCAATGATGTTGCTTAGTAGGCCCAGCTACCCCCCAGAATCGGCATGAGAGGCTGAAGGCTCAAGACAGTGGGATGAGTAGGCCCCATGACGGCCCGGCAGGGACCGCCCTGCCTATGGGAGCCCAGCCTTAAGTCCACAGCTGGAGAAGATGGTGGGAAGGGGCCTCCAAGTCCCAGGCTAGGGAGGAGGCGTCTGGTGATACATAGGCCGGGGTGCCCCAGGATTGCAGCGTAGGGGGTCTAGGACAGTTGAAAGACACCCTCCGGAGTGGATCACAGGGCGAGGAGCGGAGACTGGAGAGTGTTCTAGGGGCCGCCGGGGTGGAGGGGGCAGCCCCTCCATTAAGAGATGGTTATGGGCTCCTATGAAGAAGCCCAGGAGAAATGCGAGGCGGGCCCCCATCCCAAGCCTCATCCCCCAGCAGCCCCTACCTGGCAGGCACTGACCGTGCCGTAGTTCGCTCTGGCGCTGGAAGCGGGGCGCTGCGTCCCACAGGGCTGCTTCAGGGAGGCCGCGGGGGGGAGAGCCAGGGGGCCAGCTGCACGGTTCCTCCACCCCAGATTCAGGAGCACCGGTGGGCCGAGTCACTGCTGGGGGCGGTTTCAGGCACCGTCACCCACACCTCCGGAGCTGGGGGAAAGGCGCAGCCACCATTTTGGATGATCCGGTGCTGGAATTGGCCCGGAGGACCGAGGCGGATAACTTTGCTTCTGGAGAGCGTTACGCTCCCCACTTCAGCCCATATGTGCCCCAGGTGTTCCGACGCCCTAGGGATCAGTTGGGCTCCGGCACAGGTGCGTGGGACCGCATTAGTGACCAAGTTGCGGCGGGCTTCATACGGCGGGCCTCAAGGGAGCAGCCACATCGATGGTGCTCCAAGCCACGCCCCCGACTTTGTGTACTCTTAAAAAGTTGCACATGCTTGCACCAATAACATTTAAGAGCTCTCCATGTCACAGTGTTAGTTGTTTACAACGACCCTCTGTGAACACACCACATCCACAAACGTAGTTTTGCAATCCCTGTGCCACACGTTGTCATTTCCATAGCCGCCATCCTCAAAGTCACCGGATGTGCCTTTGGAGCAGCTTAATGACACCATTGCCAACGTGACCAGCCGACCACACCGACGGGGTGTGTGGGCCCTCATTTCGGGGACAGGAGCCAGACTCTCTGAAAGCAGCAAAGCATAGGGTTAAGCTATGTACACAGTATTTTTTGGAAAGGGCAGGCTTACAAACACATTGCTATGTCCCATTGCACATGCATGGATGTTTACGGACAATGTACGGCTGCTTTCAGGGTGAAAAATGTCCACAACAATCCACCCAAAAGGCACACTGTAGAAGTGCTGTATAATGCGTTTGCACCTTTTCTGAGCAGCAGAGTGTGGCACATAGGTTTGCCCTGCAAGTTTTGGTACACCACCTCTGCTTACCTACAGTGCATCTGCAACTAGTACCAGCCATGTCACTGTGCCTAGGTACGCACACTAGTGGCAAAAATTATGAACCGGCCTTTGTTGCACCAACACCCGCAGCAGCGATAATCCCCATTGTCGCAATGTCATTGGTCACTTCCACAAAAAGGGAGTTTACGCATGTGCATGTACCCAAGTACGGCTGCGTCCTTGTCCAAATGAAGCACAAACATTTCTTCTTGCATTTCCTGTTTCTTCTTTGCAGCACGCCATCATTGCGTACTGTTAACAACTTCAATACGCTGTCACCAATGACATTGAAGAGGTCTGCATGTAACAGTATCAGTTCTCTACAATAGTCCTCTGCGTACACAGCCCACCCAGAAATGTTATTGCGCAATCCCTGTTCCTCCATAGTCCCATTTCCATCGGCTCCATCCTGAAAATGTCTGGATGTGGCTTTCGTGCTGCGTGCAAGTGTGGGGACATAACGCGCAACCAAGGTAGGAGAACTTTGTTATAAGGGGCGGCTCTAAAAACAGCTTTGTTAGTTTTCGTATTTGAAAGGCTTCTATAGGAAGACCTTCTTTTCAATTTGTTTTTATTTTCTGTTTTCTTGTGCGTACATTGTCAAAGTAAACGGGCAAACAAAACAGCATTACCAATGGGCGACAAAGAAATGCCATCTGGTTAGAAAAATTCTGCATTTCCACAACTAATGAGGTCATTGTTGCAGAAGAATATCCCAGCAGCGGACAAAAAAGTATTCATGCTTCTGTTGATGAGACACCTTCCTGCGTCTGGCTCTGAACAAAATCCATGATCAGTGGCCCACATTCTCGGTGAGAACAGCAACTTGGAAGTGGGAAAAAGCCTCTTCAGTAGCTTTAGCAATGACAAGCCTAAACAAGACATGTGACCAATGTGCATGCTGCCGTAGTGGATGACGATCACGTCGCCTCTACCAAAACTACCAAGGCGACCACTCCTTCGAACCTGAAATTGCCATCTAAGTTTCTTTCCAGGGCATACTCATGCAGATGTAGTAGAAAGGCATCACCTATAGGCAACACAATAGGTTTCCATGTCAACCATCCTTACTACGCAGATAATCCCAAAACTCCCATGTTCATTGGACAACAACGTAAAAAGCACAAATTCTCGCACGAGCGGTTCGCAAAGTACCATGAGGGCCGCGCCCCAGGAAACCAGTACCATTCCTTCTTTCCCTTCCACTGCCTTTTGTCCAGCACCACCTCATTGGGTACGGGTAAATGGGCTCACAAGATTCCACCAATGCCATCCAAGACGTTACCATCTAACACTGGCTGTGCTGCACAACACTTCATAGGTACCATTAGAAAATCAGGCTGCTACTGTACTGTCACTTGCCAGCATGTCGAGTACAAATTTCAATAATAGATTGTAAAATGCGTGCATCCACATTCATCCACTTGCGCACCCACTACCACAAATTTAAGGTACCAAAAATGCTTTTGCACTATGCGTATTACTGTGTTATAAGTACCTCTTATGGTCTTTAGAAGCATACTGGTTTTTTCCCATTCCCTTCCATGAAGTGGCACGTTAGTGATATGTGCTTGCAACGTTCTCATTGACCAATATCAAACCGTGTAATATCTACACAGGAATTAATTGCTTTGCTTCTCACAATGGTACGAAATGTTTTCCCCATTAACTCTCCTCCTACTTAAAGTATACAGAAATTGCATCAATAGCAGCATTAATTGTATCGCACCCAGAGAAAGCAACTTTCCAAAAGATCATTCTCTGCAAAGCTGTACTTTTAGGTACGCTGCACTATTACAGCAGGCCCTTTTTAAAATGTGCCCCCTTCCACTCTCCGCCCTCTGCAACGCATCTAGAAGAGGAGTGCGCGACTTGGGATGGTATCTGTCCTGCACTGAAATGTCGCCAATAGCTCCCAGTGGCAGCAAGGAGTAAAGGGAGAAGAGTATGCATTATGCAGAAGGCCTTTTGGCACCTGGGACCACAATACCTTCAAATCTAACTCCCTATATATTTGCGTGTGCAAGTTCTTCCCTCATCCGTCTCCAACTCCCTCAGGGTCACGTGCTTTTACGAAAAACAGTAGTTGGTAGATGTGCTTTTTCAACTGGGGCCTCCCTCTGCAACATGCTCCCTGCCTCCTTGACACTTGAGAGGAGCCATCGCCGATTTCGGAAGCACCTCAAAGACTTTCTGTTCACGTCTGCTGTTTCTGTTCATCTCCCCAGCTAACTGCATGACTAACACTTAATCTGCACTACTTATCTTACAATTCCGTGATGTCGGACCCATGTCACCTCCCCCTGCCAGGCATACCCCCACACTGGCTTTCTAGCAAACCCTGCACTTGAGGACTGTTTCCTGTATGCCTAACAGTGTATCCACCACCTCGTGTGTGCACTTATCCGTACACTTGGGACAATTGGCCCATATTTTTACTTGTCATTTCTTCTTCTTCCCATGTACTGTACCTTCCAATGCCTTCACCCATGCACTTCGGTGCTCTAAGCCACACCTGGCCTAGTAGGTTAATTGTCTCTGCCTCTCCTCTGTTTGCCTTCCTTTGCCTCATTGTGGTTTGCTACACACGTGTGTAGGCGCATTACGAATACCATAGCAAACAATTGCACATCATATTATATCATACACACAATGCAAGCACAACCAACAGTGGGATGACTTCCACTTACCATGTACATGGCAAAGTTGTTGTTTGGTTTCCGCACTATCCCCCTTACTGCACACTGGTAAAAAAATATTGGGTACATGCAGCACACCTTGCATGTTACTAACTCCAAAGAAATACATACATTTGATGCATACACCCAGGCTGCCTGCTCCTTACATTGGTCACTTCCACCTTAGCCTTCTGCACTTCTTTGTGTAAAGAAACCTTCCGGTACACTTTTTCAATACACACCTGACCCACCAACCTTATAAATAATGTCTTTCGCTCCACAGTTTCCTTTCCATGTCTCCCATCCAGAAAATGGCTGGATGTGGCACGTGAAAGCATAAAGAACAGCGTAAACCGCTGACTTTTCATGGTAGGGAGGGAGGTGGGATGGAGGTGGGGTGGGGGATAAATGAAAAACAGGATACGGAATTGGGTCTGTAGTACTGTCTCAGAAAAGAAATGTTTTTCTTTACTTATTTTGGCCCTGTTTTTGTTATGTACATACTTGGTTACACATTTTTTTTTTATATCTCTTTCAATGCGTTTCTGTTCCCTTCTCCTCCTCACACTTGTACGTAGTGAATGTCAATGCTTCTCTTACAGTTCTTATGGATTGTATGCAATGCAGAGTGGCAAACAAAACACCATTGCCAATGGAGAGCAAAAATATTCAATTTCCTTGCACCCAGTGCAAATCTTGCTCCTTCATGCTGTCACAGTCGGTTCCCAGCACTGCACTTGAAGGCACACATGCTTCTTTTTATTGAACACCTCCCAATCTGTAGCTGTGGGCAAATTACAGGCTAATGTACAACACGTGCAATTACCTACAACATGTGCTCACGGGCACATAGCACCTCACTGTGTTTGTTCAACCAAGAGTAAAATGCTCTTCGCACCCATTACTCAAAGGTCACCATCCTCGGAGACAAACAGAGGCAACTCTACATGGCTGCAGTATGGTATGCTGGCTGTCGTCAAGGGATAGGCTCTTGGGTGCATAACCAATGGCCTACACCCCTTGGCCATGTACCCAATACTGTAGGGCTTACGTACACCCAGCACAACATAATGGCCTCATGAAAGAGAACATTTCCCACATAGCACAATCCAGAAATGTAACATATAATGGGTGGTGCAAAAGGCAACTGATATCAATCACAAGTAGAGCCATGTGGCTCCCTAATGTTCAAGGTGGTGACATAATTGGTACCATATGGTACCGGACACATGTCAGGGCACTTGTACTGTTCAACCACGTCTACAAGGCCCTGCACAACCATTTTTTCAACATCACCACCAGCGGCGAAATGCATACTTAAAAGTGAATGTAGGCATTATGGTGATGTGCTATTCAGCAGGCCTAGCCTCATCAGTAACTGACCTACGGGCTACAGGCTTTTGGTGGCGTGCTATTCAGCAGGCCTAGCCTCTTCGTTCACTGGCCTACAGGTTACAGGCGTTTTGCCATACACCCAACAGTGTTCCCTTGGCCGCACCCAGCTCAACATAACAGACCTATGCAGGTGAACAAGTGACCAGGTACATGCAGGTCACCGCTAGCCAGTTCTAGCGGTGTTAAGGCGAAGTTTCCAGAATGGCTAATTTCCCTTACCTACTGAGTCCCTCAGCAGCTTTGCTGGATTTCTAGAATATATTTTTTACACCTGGTAAGAGTGTGAGCCTTTTTTCCCACTCTTACATATGTTTTGCTGTGTGTGTTTAACATTTTTTGCGTTCATAGACTGTGGAGCCTCACCTACTCCACAGGCATCATCTTTTTATTGTGTGCTACACAGCAACTTCAGTGCAGTGACACAGGGTTGTCTTTTAGACTTCCCAACTCAGACTCAATTTTCTGGGACCCAGAACATGTGAAGTTGCCATTGACTTTATTAGTCTCTTTAAAAATCAACAGACCCAGTACAAACTATCTTACATAGAGTACTGGAAAGGGTTAATACTTATCCCTTTTTGTCTGTTTCTCTTGTAGCATTTTTTCGCTCCCGTTTCATCAAGACTTGGCTGATGGCAGTGGTAACTACCCTATTTTTCCTACCGGGGTTGTCTTAAATAAACTTGGTATTGTTTTAGGCTATCTTGGTAGCCCCAAACTTAAACCTGCTAGACCATATACATTTTTATACGGTTCTGGCTGGGTTTATTCGCCATTTCTTTTTGGAAATGTCTTTCTCGTGTTTTACCCTGCACGCCAAACCAGGTTTGGTTCCTTTGTTCACCGTCTTTTTGCAGGCTTCTACACAGAAGCCCTCCTTCGGCGCCTGTATGTCTGGCGGGGACAGGATGTGAGGGAGGGGTTTAGGGCTCCCTGCACAGGGTCTCCTTGGAGACCCATGTCGTACTCTGATCTGATTGGCAGTGGTGACTTTCCTGGCGGGACAGCCACCCTGCTGTGTGATTGACAGCCAGGCTGTGTGAATAGAAGGAAACTGCATAAAAAGCAGGTCTCTGGGTCTGGAAAGGCAGAGTCGCCACTGGAACGAAAGAACTGATAGGAGCTGACAGAAGAGGACCCTACCACGAGTGAACCGCCCGGTAAAGCCCTGCTGCAGGTCTGAATCTTCAAGCTCCAATGACAGAGGAGATCTACCAGGAATCTTCTTCCCCTGAGCTGGTGGGACCAACCAGTTCGCCCAAACTACAAGCCAAGACTCCCTCCTCTGGTCGAATTCGCTGTACCGAGCTACAGTGGGCCGGATCGCCAGGAAGGTCGGACCCTGCTTGGGTTTTAAGGAGTGCACCTTTTATTTGTTGCTTTGCTCTGCTGCTGGTTTCTTCCCTGGGCAGTGCAGGACCCTCCAGTCTTCCTACTTCATGTCAGTCCAACAGTCGCTGCAGGAACCGTGAGCCTGCAGGAACTGCCAGGAACGTCCGCCTCAGCTACAGCTTCTTCTCCATTTAATGGTACTGTGCAAATCCGGTTGTTCGTTTCGTCCAGCCGCGGTGAAGGTGTGTGAAACCTTTCGCCAAACCGAGGGCTTGTCCTTCTCTACTCTTTAAACTATCTTTTCTGCCAACCAACTTCGTCCAGAATTCTTGGCAAAGACTTAACCGCAAACTACCCTGAAGTGTGTGATGGGTTAAGGGTTACAGAGTAAACGCTTAAGAAGGTATGATAAATCTTGTTATGTTGGAGTCAATTTACGATGCCTGCTCTCCTGAGCTCAGATAGCACTTGGCTGATTCAAAGGAGATAGATCCCAAGAAATTAGCTAAGGCTGCTGACTTGTGGGTTGCCAACAGGGTTACTCACAAGGATTCTGTGGCAACTCAGAAGAAGGAAGAGGGAAATCAGCCAAAGAAAGATAACAAGGAGAATTCTAATACCTCCAATCCAAAAGAGGGCCACAAACAGGGCCACAAACAGCAACATAAGGGTAAGCCACAAGGGAAACCAAATCAGGCTAGTGTACCATCTGGACCCAAACCAGATAGAGGTCAGAACAAACCCCCATTCATCAAAACATTTGGGAAATGTTATGTTTGTGGGTCAAATGACCATGTGAAAGGGGATCCCAGATGTAAGGGTAAACCTTCAGGGGTCCACACTGTCTCCTTAGCCTTCTCTCCAGAGGAAGAAGTACCTATTGCACGTGGAGACTTTCACCTACTGGCTGATGAACCCATGAGAGTCTCAGCTAGTGTTTCTTTAGTGTCCCTGGGCCTGTGGGAACAACAGAATTTAGATGTCTATCATTCCATCCCAGATAATACTAAAGAGTATTATAAAGATTGTGTTCTTGTGAATGGCCAGGAGACTCCTGCCATCAGAGACACTGGAGCCAGCATAACTGTGGTGGATGAATTATTTTTCAAGGTGGAGGATGTTAATAAGGCACCCAAGTGCCTCACCAAGTTAACTGGAGGCCCTTTGCAAATGCTTCCCCAGTTACCAGCTCTTATCCAGTGTAATGATATGACTGTCAAAATACCTGTTAGTGTGCAGAGTGAAGTGCCTGGGAGAGTCCTGTTGGGTAATGACCTGAAAACTCTTGGAGTTGTGTCCAGTACTCCCAGGCCTCCCAGTAAGAGGAGACAGGAGCTACAATGAACTGGATAGCCGGGAAGGTGGGACCCTGCGTGGTTTTTAAGGAGCGCACCTTTTATTCGTTGCTTTGCTCTGCTGCTGGTTTTTTCCCTGGGCAGTGCAGGACCGTCCAGTCTTCCTACTTCATGTCAGTCTGACAGTCGCTTCAGGAACTTTGAGCCTGCAGGAACTGCCAAGAACGTCCACCTCAGCTACAGCATCTTCTCCATTTTATGGTACTGTGCAAATCCGGTTGTTCGTTTCGTCCAGCAGCGGTGAAGGTGTGTGAAACCTTTTGCCAAATCGAGGGCTTGTCCTTCTCTACTCTTTAAACAAACTTTTCTGCTGACCAACTTCGTCCAGAATTATTGGCAAAGACTTAACTGTGAACTATCCTGAACTGTGTGATCTTGAGCAAAATAATTTTGTCCTATTGACTTTGGCCCTAAGCCTTTTTGATTTGATTCCATCACTGTAGTTCCTCTTTCTAGATTGCCCTGCTTACTTACCTGTTGGTGCTGTTCAATTTGTGTCTTACTTTGTCTTTCCCTCTCCTTCAAATTATTGGAGTGCCATTTTGCTCACACTTCATTTTTGAGCTTAATTTATCCAAAATCTATTGGGAGTGGTGTGGTGTATTAAGACTGTGATTAGTCAACTGCTTTACTTTAGTGAGATGTTATACAACTGATGTGTAAATAAATGTATATTCTTTTACTCAGAAACCT
Source organism: Ambystoma mexicanum (assembly GCF_040938575.1). Taxonomy (NCBI): domain Eukaryota; kingdom Metazoa; phylum Chordata; class Amphibia; order Caudata; family Ambystomatidae; genus Ambystoma; species Ambystoma mexicanum. The sequence goes on from NC_090932.1 coordinate 556,270,322, forward strand.
TAAGTCAGTATTTGTTTGAATCATAGTAATTGCTGTCCTTTTGTGTAACTATTGATACTGTTCACTTGCTCTTGAGATAAGTCTGGCTGCTCAGCCATCGCTACCACTTTTACTGCGTAGTACAGACTTGTACCAAATGTGAATTTGTACTGTCACTTGTAGTCTTAATTGTGTGTGGTCTTCGCAAAGGGTACTGCATATAATTCTGCCTAACAACCGGCCTGACCTTTTGCTTCCGTTTTGCAAGGGAGACATTGCTTATGAAGCTCTGTGCCACCTGCTGTGCTGTCCTTGTTGCCCCTTTGTTTAGAAGTTCGCCTACTTCCTTGTCCATGAGGCTTTGATCCTCCTCTGACATTGCGAAAGGTTGTGGCAGTCGCACCTGTCTGAGCTCTTGAAACAATTCCAGACAAAACCCCTGGATGGCCTCTGAGACCCTGGAGTCAGTGGTAAGCCCCTTCCAAGCGCTTAGGTGCACTGGTAGTCTGCCACCTATTGCGGGAATAGCACAGTTTACTGCAGCGCTGTACGCATGCAACTGTACTCTCACCTGGCTCTTCCACAGGAAGAGAAGAAAGGATTCAGCCTTCTGTCTTCCTGCTGTCACCAGTTATTTCCTCTTTAGGGCATTTGTCCTCCTCAGTGGTTGGCAGGGGGGCCCCAGGTGCATGAACACTCTTTTTAACAATGTCTGGCCTTTATCCAGAGCAGCGAAGGTGCTAACAAATATGGACATTTCTTTGATGAAAGCTTCACCAAATAAAAGCCCTTTAGTCACAGTCATAGCGGCTTCAGAGGACACCACTGCTATCACACAATTGGCGTTACCTATACCACAAACAGCTCTTTGTGCCCAGACAGCCAGAATATGCACATCAATAAACATGCCCTATTTGGACTCTTCAGCCATTTGTAAGATCTTGGCCAATGGTCGTTCAGAATTTAGGAGCTTGTCCTGGCATGCTCTACATGAGCGGGCAATGCTCTTTTTCTGGTTCTTGGTGTATGTCGCCATGAATGATAACATACGGGGGTCCACCTCCAGATGTCCACTACTTTATTCAGCAACGAAGGTCTGGGACATTCTGCCTTCAATTTGCTCCTCACCTGCTTATTTAGAAGCATGCGCAGTGGCTTCCTCAAGTACCTTGCGACCTTTGCCAGGGACTCCCACGGCGAGGATCTCGGGTGGAGTTGCAGTTCTGGATCGAAGGGGTCATCCAGTGAATTCTCTCTGCATTTCTTAACGCCCATCTTGTGCCTTTTGCATGGTTCACCTTCCTGATGAGTGGCCGAGCTCACGGAAATGTGAGAACTCTCATTGCCGCTGGAATCCCATTCAGTGTGTGAGTCCTTGCCCTCTTGGTCTTCATCTGGGCTAGATGGTATGTCACCTTGCCTCTTCCACTGTGCCTTTCCCTTAGCACGCTTCTCTTTTGCATGTCCTTTGCATAATGAGGACAGTGGTTTGCCACATGCCATATGTTCCTCCTGAAATAGTGTGCTCTGGGCCTCACAGCTCTGAGGACTTGTGCAAAGCAGACCCAGTCCTGGAGAAATTCAAGCTTATGGAATAATGGTCCAAGGCCTGCCCCTGCTGCTTCCTCCATCAGCTGTCCCAGAGAGGTGTCCTGCAGAATGTTTGAAGTCCCTTCTCTGCTTTACTCACTGTCAGAGGATTCTCCTCCTGCCCAGGCCATATTGTGTAATGCGCAGGAGGGTCGTTCAACTGCAGGAGCGGCCAATGTTTGATCATTGATTTCTTAATGTCATTGGGCCTCATTACGTGGTAGATGGGAAGGGATTACCGGCACCGGTAAGGGCACCGGTGCCGGTAATCCCTTACCACCCTATTCCGAGGTCCCTTAGCGGTCCCTTCCTTAACACCTGGTCTGACCAGGTGTTAAGGATGGGACGTGTTAAGGGACTTCAGAGCTAATAACGGTACCACAAATTGTGGTACCGTTATTAGCTCCATCCCCATTCCCATTGAGCCCTATGGGGACTCGAATGTGAATGGGGAATGGTTCCCGGAATGGGGACTTACCGGGTCCTCCAAGGTTGGAATTATCCGGTAAGTCCCTATTTCGGGAACTCGGACCCTACCGCGTAATGAGGCGCATTATGTCTACTATGCCTTTTGAAAAGAGGTTACCCTTCTAGATTGTTGAGACAATCTAAGAAAAGAGCTAAAAACCATTTCAGATCAAACCTTTTAAATAAGGATGACAGACAAAAGAAAAAAACCAATCATCTAGTGCGCGCGATGACTTTGAACACATGTCATAATGACATTAAGAAATCAATTATCAAACATTGGCTGCTCCTGCAGTTGAACAACCCACATTTATCGCATCCTATGTTTGCATTGAAAAAAGGTAAAAATTTGAAGACTGGCTTTTTAGAGCAGATAGAGGCACTAAACCAAAGCAAAGGACTTTGACATCTATGTAGGGTATGACACTAGTAGTGGGCCATTCGCCCTGTGGTAGCTGCATTAATTGTGGACTGACATCTGCCTACAGTACACTCACAATAAATGGAAAAACATGGACATTGCGTAGTCAAATAACTTGCAATGGTTCCAACGTTATATATGTAATTATGTGCCCTTGTAAGAAGACCTATATAGAGAAAACTTCTAGACTGGTGAAAACATGGATTACAGAACATAGGTCGAAAATAAGAACATTTAGCACTACTTCCCCCTGGTGGTGTATTTTTTGGCTGAACATCATGGTCCTAAAGATCTGAAATGGTGGGCAGTCGAAATAGTCCATGGTACAGACAGATGTAACATCGCAAATAAATGATCACAGCGAGAACAGTGGTGGATTTATCAAACACAAAGTCATATGCAAGGATTGAATGACCAGGATGAATGGAACCAGGCAATATAGTCATATTGAATAATTAAATTTAAGTATCTTACATGACTCCTTCTAATTTAAACCTTTTTTATTCCATCAAAAACAATTGTTTTCGATTTGGAGTAAAAGGTTATTTGTTTTTGCTACTGTTTGCGCATAAATATTTGCATTTGTTTAGAAATTCCGGCAGTGTAGTTTCCCCGCTTTTTTGCCAGTTGCTTTTGGTATCCCCACCTGCAAATCTGTGAGTTTTTCCTCAAGTCCTATTTCTATGTCTTCTTCCGAAGGTTTGTGGGATATAAAATGGAAGAGGAACGCAGTAATGAATACAAACCCACAACTACATACTCAACCCTAGAAGATGGAGTAATGAGGCTCAAGCCTCAGTATCCAAAAATCACAGCTGATGGATAAAAATCTATCAGTAAGAAGAAGAAGAAGCGCGCAATGGCATGTTGCATTCCGTTACGTGTTTCCCAGTTGACCTCATACAGAGATGATGTGCCAGTAAGTGCTGCTTTGATGCATGTCTTTGTGACTATGCTGAGTGTTGACATTAGCCAGCATAGAAGTAGCACCTTTCACAATTGTGCACATGTCGTCTGCATTAAGGATGCTTTCTAATGCAGGTACGGACATGGGTTGACTTTGATGAATGCAGCTTCATGTAGTGTATGTATTCTGCTGTAGCCGTTAGCTCAGCTCAAGTCAGGATTGCAGCATTTTTGAACTAACGACTGTGACCAATACGTAGCTTGATTGCTGTCCTCTGTCCCTGTTTTGTCTGCCTTTTACAACTTTGCCCATTTACATGTATTCTACAAATGCTACATTAAAGTGACCTTGAAACCTTTGTTTGCAGTACTGTTTCCCCTAATGAGGTAATTTATAACGTCTGACAGAAGTGAATGCTATATTTTAGATTAGGTGATATTTATTATGTTGAGAGAGAGCAAGACTACGAGATGCCATAATATTGATTAGAATATATAAAAAATGATAATTGCTCACATTCCTTTTTATATTTTTATATATATATATACATATATATATATATATATTTATATAAAAAAACACGGCATGCGGTAGCAAGTTATGGTTAAGTTGCTAATTCCATAGGAAGATCACTTTTTGAGTGGCTTATAACATCACTCTCCCTGGACGAATCCTCACCAAACTTTGCAAAAAAAAGTAGATGGGCCACTCTGAATATTTTTGCAAAGTTTAGTGAGGTTTGGTACAGGGGGGTCAAAGTTATAGGGGGGATCCCAAAATTTATTTTTTTCCCATAGAATGAATAGGGAAAAAACTTTGCTCACGCCCTACAGCTCAAACCGCTGGTTGGATTTGCGGCAGGAGCAGCGGCTTGGTCCCGAAAGCGTGCTTTTGTAAATATGGTGGAAATCCGTCCAGTAGTTTTTTTTAAAACGACCAAAAAGTAGGTCTAAACAAATTAGTGATATCTATGTCCGCTTGGCAGACACATTTCACTGCTCGCTGCACGGACAGGACACCGATTGGCTAATCGGCTTGCGTCATGTCTGCGGACACGCAACGTGTTAGCTGATTGGCTGGGGCAAAGCGTGAGGTACGTCACATTGTTTTGATGTGCCTGCCATCTTGGATCCGCAGATATCCGCGGACAGCGCAGTGTTGAACGGGGGAAAAATACTATTTTGGGGAGTGTGTTGGTGTGCAAGAGTGCTTGGGGAGGGTGGGGGAGTAAGAGATGGGTCAAATGTTGTATTTGTTTAGGTGGCAGGTGACCCTGATGTGTTTGTCATGTCTGCGGTCTTCACGGCTGTCCGTGGACATAATAAATGACTACTGGCTATTTTACTTTAGTATGATGTTGTTTTGGCTTGTTTGTAGGACATTGATTGTAATTAATATCCCCTATAAGTAGCCCATATACCACAGTTAAAATGTTTGATTCTATGGGTGTGTTATGCTGCAGTGGTTGTGGCCAGGGCCTAGAGTCTTGGGTGCATGGCCGAAGGCTCTGGCACCCAAGACTCTAGGCCCTGGCCACAACCACTGCAGCATAACACACCCATAGAATAAAACATCCATCAAATATCCACAAATCAAAAGTTTGTGTACTGTTTGATTTGTAGAGTTTATATGTGAAGTTTGGCTAAGTCATGCAATTAAGATTGTAGGGTTTGGTAACAAGTACTGCAGTATAACATATTCATGGAAGTAAACATTTTGGATTGTAGTGTATGGTTGGATGTTTGCTTGAATGGTTGTGTTATGTAGCAGTATTTGTGAGTTGAATTATTATATACTTACTGTTTGACTTTTTGTGATTGGATATATTTTTTTCATGACTTGGGTAACTGGAGCAGATATTCTTTTTCAATCTCTGTGATAAAAGAAAAGATCATATGTTAGTGTAGGTAGTTCATAATGGCCCTCATTACGACCCTGGCGGAAATCGTGGTGCAATATGCACCATGGAGCACGGCGGAAAGCTGCCGATACCGCCATGGGGGTTGGCGGATTTACCGCCCCATTCCGACCTTGGCGGGGCGGTAAATCCCCATTCCCCATTTTACCCTTCCCCATTCCCATTTTTGCCCCATAGGGTATAATGGGAGTGGGGAAGGCGTTAATTACGCCACCGTAAAATACGGTGGCGTAATTAACAACAAGGTCCCGTAGCGCCATGGATTTCTCCGCCCGGAAAAACCAGGCGGAAAACGCTCCATGGCGCTACGGGAACTCGTAGTAGGGCGGACGGGTCCGCCGCGAATACCGCTGGCGTAAACCCACTCCGCCAGGGTCGTAATGAGGGCCAATGAGTTATTGCATTGCATAATAGACATTTATGCATTATTTTGACCCTCATATTTAGTAGTTTAGAAGTACTATATTTCAAACCAGTGTACTGTGGAATTTGCTCAGTTTCTTTGTTTGTTTATTAAATCATTGGGTCTGTGGGAAAAACAAATGCACGCTGGATTTAAAAAAAACTTTTTTTGTTATGGTACAATATATTTCTTTCTTTGTTTTCAGTGCTTATTTGTTGTTTCTGGCTAATCTTCTATCTGTTGGCTTGTTGCAGATTTTTGGGGCAGTTTGACACTTATTGGTGTATTCTAATTGTTTACTTATAACTATATGCTAATCTATATGTTGGCTTATTTTTTGGGGCAGTTAGATACCTGTTGGCATATTCTAACTGTTTATTTCTTGTTATATTTTAGTGGTATTGATTTATCTGTTTGGTTGTTGCAGAATCTTGTGGCAGTTAGATACCTATTGGCGTATTCTAACTGTTTATAGTTTTCTAATTGAAGTTGTGTTAATGTTTATACACGGATTAGTTATTCAATTTTGGTTTTAAGAATAGTAATTAAGTGCTTATAAGATTTGCTGGCAATCTCTGCTTTAGAGTAATGGTAGTATCATTACATTCGAACCATCCACAATTCTTTTTTATATATGCAGTGTAGTGACCTGCATTGGCTGTGGCTCCTGCATGGTAGATTATACCTATTGTTGTGAAGGTTTTCTTACCAAGTGATACTTGACCATGTGTGAATCCAGTCAGCTTGCAGTTGTTTTTGGTACCATCTGCATTGTAACATAAAAGCATTACTATTACGTATTTACTATGTGTCTGTATTTGTAAGATGGAGCGATTATCTGAATTGCAGGTAGTATATAATCTGCCATGGGTTGCAATTTGTACAAGTTACTGAAATGGAATGGATTCAGGTATGGATACATACACAAAGCACTCTTTAGGCATTTGGTCCTGTGCCACATGGCTGCAGAGAGTGCATGTATGTTTCCACATGTATGAAATCTGGAAGATTTCATTTATAGGTATGTTTTTGTTTTCCAGTACTTGACATAAGTACATTAGAATTTCTTGTGGATCTTCTTGTGAGTTTATAGTGAATTTGACCATTCCAGCACAGTAGTCCAATTCTTGTCTTATTCCATGAACACTGAAGGTCTTGTCCGGATTTTTGGTTGAATATCTATGAAGGACTTACATTTGCAAACACAATTGGTCTGTATTGTGTAATTAAATGTTGTCAATAATTGGTGGCAATTGGAATAGAATATTTATTGCGACATTTGCGTAGAAATTTACACCAGTTATATTTGAAAATTTGAATGGACCTAATAGTTCTGTATCCAAGTCATTTGTTCGGAGTGTGTGTTGCTTCTTTGAAGAAGTACTTGAGTTACTTTGAGCAGTAGGTTCTTCTTTGGTTGTGGTAATTGATTAAGTATTAGCTTCTTTTACTTTCTTTGGAGAAGTTGCAGTGAGATCATCTATCGTTTCTGTTTGAAGTAGTTTTCCTTTGCAATGTTTGGCTTTTTGTGGAACAGGATAGGTTTTTAGATAGGGGTGTACAGTGAACGTAGTCTATTGTATTCTAGAATGCAAGGAATATCAGCATTTACTTTACATGCATCAAAGTTGATTAGAAATAGTCTGTCAAGTGTACGTAAGCATGATAGTGCTACATAGCTCATGCCTTTTTTAAAGACTGTGCTCCCAATATATATCAATGCTTTATCTAGGGTGAGACGTTGTGATTTGTGAATGGTGACTGCGTATGCTAGAGTTACAGAAAATTGTTCTCTGCGTACATACATGTCTTTGAAAAGAAGGAAGCGGGCTGTTGAGCGTCCTATCCTTTTATCTTCCGATAGTTTGTCAAAGAGAATATTGACAAACTGAATGTTGTTGTCACGTGGGTATGTTTGAAAGCCAACAACTGTACCAAGTGCTCCATTAACTAGTGCTTGCTCCACGTCAAGGTTACGTTTAAGCATTACTCTACAGTTTAAAGATAATTTTAATATTTTCTCCAAACCAGCTGTGTTGGAGATAGTTTTCTAAGGTATTTAGTCTTGTTGTGGTTTGTTGACACATGGGTAGTGTCATACCATGTACGTCCAGTTTATCTGTGGAACAGATTTCAATTATTGATTGCATTTCTTTTTCAACATTGTTTCATTGAATTTTAAACAGCTTGCAAGAGTTGGCATCAAGGACATACAATTGACATTTTTGTGTGCACATTTTTCCATGACATCAGTAGCATATGAGTTATCGCCATAGAGTGCATGGATGTGCTGGGTTTTTAATATTGCTTGTGCTTCTTGAGATAGTACACCAACTCTAATACTTTTTAAAATGTTGGCGTATGTGAGGTCTGTAGACCGGTGCATGTTTTTTGTTCATTCTCTGTATTGGAAATGTTGCCAAAGGTTGACATTTCCTATGATGCCAACAGTTTTACGGCAGAGTTTGTGCCATAAGGTTTTAAAAATAGGTTCACCTTTCACTAGTGTTAATTGAAGACGATCTCCGAAAACAATAATATGTTTTCCTCCAAAGAGCTCATTGTAGTCTGTTTTGAGTACCTCTTGTAATCTGAGGTGAATCAAAGCCAACATTAGGTTGGAGACCATACTCACTTTATCTATTAGTAGCATTTTCATTTGTTTCAAAACTCTGTGTAGTTTCATTGCAGCTTCTGTAGAAAGTTTGTAATAATCTAATTTGTTTTGGTGTTCTACTGGAAGGAATAGTAATCAGTGTAAAGTGACATCGCCTATGTTGTAGGCAGCTAAACCTTTGGGGGCAGTTACAACAGCTGACAGTTTGTTGTTTGTCAGTTGTTGAAGGAACTAGCTGATGATTTTGATTAAAAATGTTTTTCCTGAACCAGCTTGACCACTGATGTATAGCAGTATAGGTTTGTAGTTTTGGCAGGTACAGTTTTTATTTTCATGTTGTACACCATGTTCAATTAGTGGCTGTCCCAGTGGTTCTTGGCTTCCTGTTACAGAAGGTGGACTACTGTTGAGAGTGTCTTTAGCTAGTTGGGCCTGGAGTCCTTCTTCGTGTTGCTGTTCATTGTGCAACATTGTTTTGTACTGTGTAAAGTTTACATCTGTTATAGTACTTTCATTTGCTTTGAAAGCATCTTCATAGGAGTCATAGATATGTAGTAACTCTTCTTCTTTTCTCCATAGTTTAAAAAGTTGTAGCAGGGACATGTAATATAGTTATTTATGTTGAGGAGTTTTTAATGACAATTTGATATGATTAATTAAGCTTCGTTTGGTAAGTTTCACTAAGCTGCCTTCACAATGTGTCACTCTATATCTACCTTTGTTTTTCATCTGGTTTTATATTGCTTATGTATGTGAAGTTTTGGGCTATGTGGTATAGACACATGGGGCCTCATTACGAGTCCGGCGGTAACCCAGCCAGAAAAACCGGCAGGTTACCGCCGGACTCGTATTACCATTCCACCTCCGTGATTCCTCGAATTACAGGGGCATTACGACCCCGGTGTCCCGGGAATTCCGGAGGTGGAATTCAGTAAATCCCCATTCCCATTGAGTACTATAGGACTCGGTGGGAATGGGTAAGTGGAAACACCGGCACCATCTCGTGATGGTCAGACCTGGCGGGAATGACACCTCCGCCTGCAGGACTCGAGATCATCCGGAATGTAAATAACGGTGGCGGCCAGTTTGCTGCCACGGTTATTTCCATACCGGGTGACTCGTAATGAGGCCCCATGGTTTCCAAAGTGGTACTCCTGTTTGGGTGGTATGTGTCTAGTAAATTGTTTTTCAAAATGTCTTGGCTGTTGAGATCATTTTTGGCTATTGTTTCTACGTCCTCATATGATTTTAGAACTCTTTTTCTATATTTAGCAGGACCAAGACTTAGCCATACTATATTTTCAGATTTTCCATACAAAGCAGTACCGTTTAAACGGTCTACAGCTTCATAGCAGCCATATTCTCTATGAGAGAGCATTTTTATGCCTAAGCTGTACAATTTCTGTGACAGTGTTTTGTCAGATCATCCCATCCCAATCATCCCAATCATCCCAGAGGTCTTGAAGCTCTGTTTTTTCTGCTTTGGTTAAGTAGGCTGTGACATATCGTGCACCTGCAGTGGAATTGTCTGCACTGTACTGCACATTTATGTTTGCATTCCATAAGAGGGCAATGATTGCATTGTAATCATTGATTTATTTGGCTTCTTCTGTCCTTTTTATGTAATTTGTGTTCTTAGGTGATTTACCTTTGACACTATGGGCCTCATTACGACCCAGGCGGTAAGTTACCGCCTGGGTCGTACCTTTACCACCATGGCGTAAACTATGTTTACGCCATGGTGGTTGGCGGACTTACCGCCCCATTCCGAGGTTGGCAGGGCGGTAAGTCCCCAATCCCCATTTACCCTTCCCCATTCCCATTTTTGCCCCATAGGGCATAATGGGAGTGGGGAAGGCGTTAATTACGCCACCGTAAATTACGGTGGCGTAATTAACAACAAGGTCCCTTAGCGCCATGGATTTTAACACCTGCTAAAAGCAGGTGTTAAATCCTCCATGGCGCTAAGGGACCTCGGAATCAGGCGGTAAGGGTCGGCGCTGTTTACGCCGCCGTAAACCCCTTACCGCCTGAGTCGTAATGAGGCCCTATGTCTAACTGATGACAAGAAGTTGTTTACTTGACCTGTTGTAACTGGTGTAGGGGAACCAAAGCGGCATTTGGTGTAGTATTTCCCTTTGTTTTTATATTTGCAACAACAATATTTCCCACATTTGTGTCTTTGAAATTGTAAAATTTGTGCATAAAGGTCACTATTTGTTGTTTGTACAGGAATTTCACAAGTGACATATTTTTCGATAAACTGTAAAACAGTGGCATTACCGTCTTGACCAAATTTAGGAGCATCTTTAATCCATAAAAGCATGTGGATATGTGGTGCTCCTCTGGCTTGGTATCCTTTTTTCAAAACAAAGTGTTGCACTTCTCCAATGGCAGGAACAGTTTTATTACAAATAAAGTGTAGCATAGCAATGAAGCGATGATAGAAATATCTTGAAACATTAACAGGATATAGAGAGCAGAGTTCTCCAGGTGTTAGTATATCTATGTTTGTTTTGTTTTTGTTTGCTATGCATAGGAAATCATGTAAATCTTCCCATGTGTATTCTACACAACTTAATGTAACAAACCCAGTGGGTGGGCCAAGGTTTCTTATCGTACAACGCACATCTGCGTAACGTCGGAACCAGTATTCTTTTGTACCACGCTTGTTTGCTAAAATATTTGTAATGCTTGATTTGTAGAACCTCAGCTTTTTCTTGCACTTTTTGTAGTAATTGCGTAGCTGACATATTTTGAAAATGGGAACCTGATTTCAATGTGTGTGCAACTCCGTAGCATAGAGTTGCTAGTTCACTTTCAAAGAGTAGGTGGAATATGTATTCCACATTTTGTCTAAATCTGGGATATTCAGAATACATTCGTAAAGGGCAGAATTCTGATGCTGTTATCTGAGTGGGTCTATCATCGTACCTTCCTCCTTTCCCAGTAAGAAAGAGTACAGGAAAGGCACATGCTTCTATACTTTTTTCCCATATGCTGATTGGTGATCCTTTGGTGTATGTTTTCAGTGCATCATCTATGGTGTCTTTGGAGTGTAATGGATGAATTGTATAATGGTCTAAAATATTGGCTACTGTAGCAGGATCTAGAGGTTGAAATTGAGCAGTTTCTGGTGACTCTTGAATTATTTCAGTGGTTTCCCTCAGGTTTTCTTCAATATTAATTTCTTTGTAGGATTCATTATTGTCTTTTAGATATTGAAAGGCTTGTCTAACTTTATCTTGGTTTGGCAGAACAAGTCAAAGTCCACAGCGCTTGTACACTGAAGAAATTAGGGAAGCACTAAAGCTGCAGGTGGCTGAGGGGTATGGGAGCACCGCCAGATGCCATCCACAGTTAAGAACCTAAATGAACACAGACAGTTCTCAGTCTAAAGTTCATTTAACTTTAACTTGTCTAACTTTATCTGACTTTGTCCAAGGATTGCACTGTCTATGAGGGCATCTAAGATACATTTTCAACGATAGGTTTTAAGGGTTGTGCATGATTTCTCTCCTGTTTTTATAAGGTTCTGAAGGACTCTGTGGCGGAACATTTTTTGTAAAATACTTTTACGGTTACTTGCCACTACATCAAGACTTATAGGAGCAGTGTTAGTGTTAGGAAAGATTTAATATTGTTTGTAATTTTCCCTCCATGTGGCAACCCTCAAACTTTTTGCTGTTGTTTTACACCCTGATCTAGACTTTGCCAGAGAAGCTCTCCTCTGGGCTTTCGCTCAATTCTTATGGGGAAACTGACATGCCCGTAAAACAGTCAGTACGGGGAGACTTTGTTTCCCTTTGTCCTTCTCTCATGTTGCGGCTTTTGTATAGCATGAAACAAGAGTGCACTGTAACTTACTTTACCGCGCTCTTGGGTCTCTAGTCATTCCAAAGGCCCTAGAAACCTCTCGCTGGACTTATTATGAACTGTGCAAGTGTGTCACGGACAGGACTGGTGGCAGCTATCGTTTCTTTTGTGTTTTGAACCCTTTTTTGCCATGTTATCCGCTTACCGCATTTGGCACGAGTAAGTGGCCTGGCTCCAAAATGGCCATGCCACGAGGTTCTTTGTCCTGTCCGCTGACCGTCTTGCCCCTTCACCTTCCCCGAGGTCAAGCCGACCCGGGGCAGTCCTTATTTGGTCATGCACTTTCCCGCGAAACACAACGCTTTCGCAGGCTTCTGCATGCCTTGTGTGTGCCTTCAGGATGTGGGCTGGGATGTCTGGTCGTAATATACATCCTGGTTGCCAGAGAGTCTGGAGTGTCCTGAATGCCTGGGAGCACTGTGGTCCGTGATAGCTCGACGTATGGTTTGAGTGTTTGTGAGCAGATCTCCCATTGGGTCCTCTCCGTTTTGGCGCGAAGGGAACATTGGATAAGAGGAGGCTGGAAACACCACTACCATGTCGATCTCCTGAGTTCACACCAAACAAGGGATAAGAAGCCAAGTATCCTGCAACAAGAAACTGAGTCGAGGAACCGCAGGTGACCCGTTGAAGGTTTGGCACCCTGAACTGCTGTCGTCCCGTGAGACCCCTCTGCATCTGATTGTCCTAGAAGGTCTGCGAAGGCACTGTGACCCATTGGACTAGTGGGATCAACTATTCCTGGTACCTTCATCAAACCCTGCAAGTAAGCCTCTTCGGAAGTGTCCCTGGGCCAACCAGTGGGCTGATCAGCTTCCGCAGGATGCTTTGCTCTGTCACTGCCGCCGTTTTGGGGAAGCCCTCGAAACTTGGTTTACTGCTTGCTCTGCGTCCATGGCACCCTCACACCGAATTTCGTACACTTGGCATTCCCAGGTCTGAAGTGAGACGAGTGCGCCCGGACCAGAGTAAACGCAGTTGCTGTACGCAGTTGCTGTATTGCCCTGCTGCGGTAACAACCTGTGCACGTCCACTGCATTTGAGACACCCTCGACCCTGCATCCTGCTACACAGAATCTACACGGTGTCAAAACATCCTGATGATCGCAGCTGAACCTGCCAGCATCGTGAACTGAACTAGAAGTCTGGGTCTGCCTGAGTCGGGGACCGGTGAGTTGTCCATACCCCAACCGGTGGCCCCTCGTGCAGGCGCCCCTTTCTTTTCTACCACTGTTGCGAAATAGCAACTTTATACCGCACTCTCATCCTGCCTCCCCCCACAAGTAGAGGCCTTGCTTGAGTAGTGGGGACTTGTTCTGCATCGCTTCATTCACCTTCCTGAACTGCCTGATATCCTTGAAGAGGTCCTCCTTTGTCCATTGGCACCAGCGCGTGTGGGTACTTTTGAGCATAAGGCTCCTCTCTTCGTAGGGCTCTGACTTCCTCCTAGTTAGGTGTATTTCAGATGTCGAACTGGGTCTAATGATTACTTGCACTGCCTGTTTTCCTCCCCATCTAGGTGGTCTACATATTACGTGCTACTAACTCCTTAGACCCCTCGGTCTTGTATATATATTTTATTGATTGTGATGTGTTGTTTACTTTAGTATTATTGTGATTCTTTGCTATGGTCGATGTTACAAAGGCCTTGTAATAAATGTGTCTATATTTTTAATATAACACCTGTCTGGAGTAATTTGTAAGTGTCCTTGCTTTGTGTGCTCATTGCGGTCTTTCAGTCACCCTCACCCCTCTTGAGACTTAGGGCCTCATTACGACCCAGGCGGAGGACCATGGTGCTAATAGCACCATGGTCCATGCCGGTGTCCGTATGGCGGAATGGGGAATTACCCCATTCCGAGGTTGGTGGGGCGGTAATTCCCCATGCCACCATGGCCCTTCCCCATTCCCATTTTTGCCCCATAGGGCTCAATGGGAATGGGGAAGGCACTAATAACGGTACCGCAAATTGCGGTACCATTAAGAGCACCAAAGTCCCTTTGCGGGTCCCTACTTCAACGGCTGGAAAAACCAGCCGTTAGGGTCGGGTCCCGCAAAGGGACCTCGTAATCAGGCGTTAAGGGTTTAACGGCGCCGACACCTTTTACGCCGCAACGTTAAACCCTTAACATCAGGGTCGTAATGAGGCCCTTAGCCTTGACCGCCGCCATCGCTACCCTTGTTAGGGAGAATTCTCTGTTAAGGCTAATTTCCCAAACCTAGTGAGTCCCCCAGAAGCTTTGCTGGATTTTTGGGGTTAATTTTTTTCTCTCCTGCTAAGAGTGAGACTCTTTTCCTCCCACTCTTAGACATGATTTGAGGCGTTCTTTTGACTTTGAATGTGTTTTATGGGCTATGGGGTCCTTTACCCCATAGGGCTCCATATATTTTTGGTATGTGGGTTACACAGCACCCTCCATGCAGTAACCCAGGGGTGTCATAGTGACCCCCAAATATAGACTCCATACCCTGGGACTGACTACTGTCTCCCAGGGCATGTAAAGTCACCATTGGCTTTACTAGTCCCAAATTATGAAAAGAAACCAGTACAAACCATCATATTGTGGACGTACTGGTCGGGGCAATTCGATTGCCCCGGGGTCTGTTGTTCAAGGGGGCACGTCTCCGTCCCCCCTGATCGAGTTTTGGCTGGTGGCAGTGGATACTACTTTTTATATTCGACCGCAAATATTTCCCTATGGGATTTTCCCATTGTTCGAGGCTACCACTTTTAAATATAGCCTCGAACATACCGCCGGTTTATTCAATTAATATAAAATCACCGGTTGGTAATTTTTTCTGAAACTCAGTTCCAAAATGGCATTTGTATTCGCTTCTGTGACTCCAACCCAAGTCGGGCCCTTTGTTCCACTTTTTGGCAGGCTTCTCCACAGAAGCCTCCAAAAGTAGTGCCACTCTGTCTGGGTACCACAGGGGGTGTGGGAGGGGGTTTAGGCACCCTGGACTGAGTTGCCTCGGCAGCTCAAGTCACACTCTTGCGTGATTGGCCCAAGTGGTGAGCCGCTCGGCTCACCACTTAGCATGTTTGATTGACAGCTAGGCTGATTGAATGGGGGTTTGCTGCATAAAAGCAGGGCTTTAGGGACTGGAACTTGAGAAGTCGCCACAGGACCTAAAGAATCCAAAGAGGGAGAAGCTGAGCCGACCTGCAACAACAACACCACCGATGGAGCCCTGCTGAACCATCTCACCACTTTTCCCGATGACAGAGGAGATCTCCAGCCCGGAGAGTCTTCTTCCTTTGACTGGTGGGGATAACTAGTTTGCCCGTCTTTTCGCCTCCCCTGATCCTCTCGTGGCCACCTTGTCTGTGCCAAGCACCCCGGCAACTGGGATACCACGGTTTTTCCACTACCGTGAATAAAAGGGTCTTACCTGTTAACCGGAGAACTCCGCGGCTGGTTTCTTCCCTGGCAGTGCAACGACCTTCAGCTTTCCTCCACGTTGAGACCATCTCTTCCTCTGGACGACGCTGTGACTTGCACCTGCTGCCAGGAACAACTGTGCCCGCTGGAGGATCCTCTCCACTTTGAAGGTACTGTTTCCGCCTGGCCTCCCTCGCAAAGGTCTGTGTGGGGTGACTCTTAAAGTCTCCACTTACCACTTAGGTTAGCCCTAGGCTGGCTAACTGAACTTTTCTGAGCTGACTTAATTCATTTCTGAACTCCTTGCAAGACTTTTTAAGACTTCTAAACTGTGTGATCTTGGGTGCACTGGTGCTTGGTTCTCTCTAAGAGGGAGCCTGGCCTCTGAACTTTTGGCTCACAAGTAGACTTGACTTTCCTGCCTTGCTGGGTGCTTCTAAAGTATTGTGTTGTGTGCTTTTCCTAATTTCTGCCTTTTCCCTCCCTTTTTCTAAACTTATTGGAGTGCCATATTTAGTTAAGCGCTCACCTCTGTCTGGAAATAAGTCGTGTTAACTAAGACTTGTCTAATAAGGAATAAGGGATGTACATCTAGTAATAGTGACGGTTGGCCTCATTACACGGATGGCGGAGAACCATGGTGCTATTAGCGCCATGGTTCATGCCGGTAAAATACCGGCACCGCCTTGGAGGAAAGGGGAATTACCGCCCCATTCCAAGGTTGGCAGGGTGGTAATTCCCCCTTCCACCATTGTCCTTCCCCATTCCCATTTTTGCCCCATAGGGCTCAATGGGAATGGGGAAGGCGCTAATTACAGTACCGCAAATTGCGGTACCGTAATTAGCTCCCTGGGTCCCTTTGTGGGTTGGTTTTTAACGCCTGCAAAAAGCAGGCGTTAAATCCCCCAACCCGCAAAGGGACCTCATAGTAAGGCAGTAAGGATTTACCGGTACCAGTATTTTACCGGTACCAGTAAATCCTTACCGCCATCCGTGTAATGAGGCCCTGTGTGTTGAATTTATTTACCTCTTTTTGTGCTAGTGTAATTAACAAGTGTGTCTTTAAATAAATAATTATATACTTTTACACCAAAGCTCTGGTCAGTGTTTGCTTGTGCTACTGTATACTCTGCATACTGCCTAACTCATCTTGAAAGATCTGACTGCTCAGCCACAGCTACCAGGTAAATCTGGGTGGTACAGACTGCTACCAATTGGGTTTACTGCCAACCACCTGTAGTCCTAAATCTTGCAGTGGTGCCTAAGGGAACTGCATAGGTTTCTGCCTAACAACCCTGATTGGTCTGGCTTGTCCAGAGCTGTTCCAAGAAACTAGGCTGGCCTTCTGAACCTCTGCCCCTCCAGGTCCGAGTTCAGAAATCCATCTTAACAAATTGGTGTACAGCGGTGGGATACGACGGAAGGTATCCAGTGTTACGCACGAGCGAAGGCATTTCGAGTTATTCGTACCGGGACACGTAGTGAATTGTCGTAGTATAACGTTTTAAAGCCCATAGTCCTATCTAACAGTATGGAAACAAGTACCTTGTTAACTTTAAATGCTTCTAAATCTGAAACATTGAAAAAGATATGTGCTGAGAGAGGTGTCTCCTCTCAAGGCACCAAAATGGAAATGATCCAAAGAATCATGGTGTGCCAAGAAGCTCAGTTTAGCGCTATAGCTTCAGAGGACAGTGCAGAATGAGGTGGGGCTGTTCTCACTGGTAGAACTGACAGTTCTGCCGCTGCACTGGTCCACAGCGACCATGAGGACAGGGAGGATAAAATGTCCAATGTTTCCTCTGCCAGTGCTGATGGGGAGGCCATACTTGAAGTCAAGAAGCAAGAGCTGCTGTTTAGGCAGAAGGAGCTTGATTTCTATATGGCCAAACTAAAAATCCAACAGGCAGAAAAACAGAAAGACAGAGATCACCAGTTGGAACTGGCCAAGCTTCAAGTTGCCAATGGATCCAAGGGTCCTGGACATGGGTCTGGGGCCTCCTCTCATCCAAGGTTTCCAAAAGATCTGCTCAGTGTGTATGAGGAAAATAATGACATTATGGACTGGCTGAATAAATTTGAGTATGCATGTGAAGTTCAACAAATTGACAATGCTGATAAAATTGCCTGGTTACTTAGCAGACTGCCCCATTCTGGCTGCAGTTTCATTATGGAAATATCAAAGGCTGAGAGAGCAGATTTTGCAATGTTGAAGCAGACTCTCATTTTAAAGTTTGGAAAGACTCCTGCCCAATACTTAAAAAGATTCAGAGAGTATAAAAAAAAAGAAGGTGGTACTTGGGTATCTTATTTAACTGAATCCTTAAACTTGACTGGCTGGGTTGAAGGTTATAAGGTTTCTACCTTTGAAGGTATGATAAGTCTTGTCATGCTGGAACATATTATTGCATCTTCTTCCCCTGAGCCTAAGCAGCATTTGGCAGATTCAAAGGAGATAGATCCTAAGAAACTTGCCTTTGCAGCAGATTTATGGGTGTCACATCGAGTGTCCCATAAGGACAAGAATCATCCTGGTAAGCAGGAGGAAGAGAAAAATTCCAAAGATAAGGAACGTGGGGAAACTGATAAATCTTCTTCCCAAAAGGGCCACAAAAAGAAAAATAAGGGTAAGACACAAGAAAACTCACAGGGTAGTGGAGATCAGCCTCCAAACAGAACTCTAGTTATAATAATCCTCCCTATGTAAACAGACCCAATGGATCGTGTTTTGCTTGTCGAGCAACTGACCACATGAAGGGGATCCCAGATGTAAGGTCAAAACATTGGGGGTCCACTCTGCCAATCTGGCCTTCTCCTCCTCGTAGGAGGAAGAAGAGATTACCGGAGCATCCTTCTCCTCAGACTCCTTCCCCAGTGGGATAGAAGCTGAGGTAGTTTTAGTTTCCCTGGGTTCCTGGGAGCCTAAAGTCGCAGAGGCTTTGCTAGGATTCCAGATAACACCAAGCACTACTTTAAAGACAGTGTGCTGATCAATAGAGTAGATACTCCAGCTCTTAGGGATAGTGGGTGCAGTTGAACTGTAGTGGATTCTACCTTGGTAGACTCAGAGGAAGTTGCCAGAGCTACTCTGATGCCCACTAAATTGGCTGACGGACCACCTTGCATATTCCCAGTAATACCTGTAAATCTTACTATCTTAAGTACAGCTGTCAGGATTCCAGTGAGCATTCAGAGGAGTGTCCCAGGAAAGGTCTTGTTGGGCAATGATCTCAGAGCTTTAGGGCTTGTGGGAGATACTGCTGACAGACCCTGCACAAGATCTCAAACAAGGGCAGCACTGGCCAAGACCAATGCCCTGCCCCAAGGCTAAAGGAGCCAGAAAACCAAAATGAGGGAAAGAAAATATTCACCCTAACTCGCCTACCACTGCGGTGGAGGTAGTTGGTCAATCACCCGGACCTGAGGAGGAGGTGGTGATACCTGAAGTATTTGACCCCAATGACCATCCTGAACCAAACGATTTGTTAGTAGAAGGTGGTCCTGACAGGGAAGAATTCAGTAAAGGCCAACGTGAATGCCCATCTCTGGAAGGCCTAAGGAGACAGGCCTGCTCCCCGCTTGAGGGTGAATCTCCTGGGAAGCATCAGATTTATTGTGAAGGTGGACTCCTGTATAGTGAGCCCACAGAGTCTACAGAAGGAGACCATAGGAGGTTGGTGGTTCCCCTTACTGTAAGAGCCTTCCTCCTGCAGCTGGCACATGAAGTGCCCCTTGCTGGTCACCTTGGTATTAAGAGGACCAAGCAAAGGTTATCCATGCACTTCTATTGGCCCAAGATGGGGGTGCAAGTAGAAAGTCACTGCAGGAGTTGTGCCTCCTACCAGTTATCTGGTAAGAGTGGTTCAACAATCCAAGCTCCATTGGTACCACTCCCAGTTGTGGGAGTACCATTCGAGAGGGTAGGGATCGACATCATTGGTCCCCTTGACCCTCAAACATCCTCAGGCAATAGGTTTATCCTGGTATTGGTCGACCATGCCACCAGATATCCTGAGGCCATCCCATTGAAAACTGTGACTGCCAAGTCAGTTGCAAAAGCTTTACCCGGCATCTTTACTAGGGTTGGCTTCCCTAAAGAAGTTGTGTCTGACAGAGGCAGCAACTTTATGTTGAAGTATATGCAGGCTATGTGGAAAGAATGTGGGGTCACCTACAAGTTCTCTTCCGCATACCACCACCAGACCAATGGTCTGGTGGAACGGTTTAACAGAACGTTAAAAAGTATGATTGGGGCTCTGGAAGAACCTCAGAGAAGAAAATGGATCTTCTTTTACCATGCTTACTGTTTGCCTACAGAGATGTACCACACGAGGGTGTTGTCTTCAGCCCCTTCGGACTTCTGTTTGGTCTCCCTGTGCGGGGACCCTTAGCCATAGTCAAGGAGGGATGGGAGATGCCCACTCCCCCTATCACTACCAACTTAGTAGACTATGTGTTAGTGCTCAGAAAAAGGATGGTACACCTGATGGGTCTGGCGAGTGACAAGTTGAAGGCAGGATAAGTCCTGGTGAAACATTGGTATGACCAGAAAGCTTCCCTCATCAACTTCACACCTGGTCAGCAAGTCCTGATCATGAATCCCATAAGGCCTAGAGCTTTACAGGATAAATGATCAGGCCCTTACACAGTGGTGGAGCCCCTGGGTGAGGTCAACTATTTAGTGGACCTTGGAAGGCCTGGACAGTCTCCAAAAGTGTTCCATGTAAATAGGCTGAAGGTCTCATCCCAAGAGTTGAAATCGCAGCACTGCTGTTAGCTTCAGATGTTGAGGAAGAGGAGTCTGAACCTCTCACTGACCTGTTTCAAAGCAGTCCTTCAGATAGCTCCTTTGAGGGTATCCGAGTGGCCCCTCACCTGAATTCTGATCAGCAGGCTGAGGTGAAAAGGTTGCTTAGGCAATTTCCCCCCATGTTTTCACAGTCCCCTGGTTTGGCACCTTGGTGCAAACATAACATAGACACAGGAGACAGTGTACCTACCAAAAGTAGGGGATACAGGATGTCAGACAAAGTACGGTCTTACATTAAGATGGAGGTCAACAAAATGTTAGATCTTGGGGTGATTGAACCATCTAGTAGTCCTTGGTCCAGTCCTGTGGTGTTGGTTCCAAAAGCAGGTACTTCCGAATTGAGGTTCTGTGTGGATTACAGGGCTCTGAATGCTATCACCAAGACAGATGCCCGCCCCTTGCCTCGAACAGATGAGCTGGTTGGATACCTTGGGTGCCTCCAAGTACCTCAGCATGTTTGACCTCACTGCAGGCTATTGGCAAATAGCCTTAGCAGAACATGCTGTTGAGAAGACATTGTTCTCAACTCCAGAAGGTCTTTACCAGTTCAGGGTAATACCTTTTGGGTTGAATAATGCACCTGCCACCAGAGGCTTGTGAATCATGTGTTGAATGGGTTGGATGAATTCTGTCTTGCATATCTGGATGAAATAGCAGTTTTCAGTGCCACCTGGGAAGACCATGTGAAACACCTTGGGATTGTGTTACAGGCTCTTCAGAAAGCCCACTTGACCATAAAGGCCAGTAAATGCCAGATTGGACAAAGATCAGTGGTTTACCTTGGACATGAAGTAGGTGGAGGGAGGATACAGCCTCTATGCAGTAAAGTACAAGCAGTACAAGACTGGCCTACCCCCACTACACAGACCCAAGTGAGAGCCTTCTTAGGACTCACTGGGTATTACAGAAATTTCATGGTAGACTATGGCACCATAGCTGCCCCTCTGACTGCTCTCACCACTCCGAAGAAACCCAAGAAGGTAACTTGGACTGAAGAGTGTGAGAAGGACTTCAATGGCTTAAAAGACTCCTTGTGCCAGGCCCCTGCCCTCAGGGCCCCTGATTACCAAAGACATTTTATTGTGCAGACAGATGCCTTTGACACTGGGATAGGAGCTGTACTATTACAAGTAGATGAGAAGGGTAAGGAACACCCGATTGGCTTCATTAGTCGCCAGCTTAAGGACAGAGAGCTCAGATGGTCCACAGTAGAGAAAGAATGTTTCTCTGTTGTGTGGACCCTACGGAAGCTGAGGCCCTACCTCAATGGGACCCACTTCACTGAGCAAACTGACCATAAGCCCTTAAAGTGGTTGAAGAACATGAAGGGAGAGAATCCAAAGTTGCTTAGGTGGTCCATAGGTCTACAAGGCTTCGACTTCACTATTGAGCATAGGCCAGGTGTCCAACATAGCAATGCTGATGGGTTGTCCAGAATGTTCAACCGACCTGAACAAGAAACTCATCCAGGGGTGGATTAGTTCCCCCTGTCCTTAGTCTGGGAGGGGCGAGTGTTAGGAAAGATTTCATATTGTATCTAATTTTCCCTCCATGTGGCAACCCCAAAACTTTTTTCTGTTGTTTTACACCCTGATCTAGACTTTGCCAGAGAAGCGCAGCCTTCCGCCGCACTCCTCTGAGCTTTCACTCAATTCTTATGGGGAAACTGACATTCCCTTAAGACAGTCAGTGCGGGGAGACTTTGTTTCCCTTAGTCCTTCTCTCATGTTGCAGCTTTTGTGTAACATGAAACAAGAGTGCACTGTAATTTACTTTACTGCGCTCTTGGGTCTCTAGTCATTCCAAAGGCCCTAGAAACGTCTCGCTGGACTTATTATGAACTGTGCAAGTGTGTCATGGACAGGACTGGTGGCAGCTATTGTTTCTTTTGTGTTTTGAACCCATTTTTGCCATGTTATCCGCGCTTACCGCATTTGGCCATGCCACAAGGTTCTTTGTCCTGTCTGCTGACCGTCTTGCCCCTTCACCTTCTCGAGCCGACCCGGGGCAGTCCTTATTTGGTCATGTACTTTCCCGCAAAACACAATGCTTTCGCGGGCTTGTGCATGCCTTGTGTGTGCCTCCAGGATGTGGGCTGGGATGTCTGGTCCCAATACACATCCTGGGTGCCAGAGGGTCTGTAGTGTCCTGAATGCCTGGGACCACCATGGTCCGTGATAGGTCCACGTATGGTGTGAGTGTTTGTGAGCAGATCTCCCATTGGGTCCTCTCCGTTTTGGCACAAAGGGAACTTTGGATAGGAGGAGGCTGGAAACACCACTACCATGTCGATCTCCTGAGTTCACACCGAACAAGGGATAAGGAGCCAAGCTGAGTCAAGGAAACGCTGGTGACCCGCTGAAGGTTTGGCACCCTGAACTGCTGTCGTCCTGTCTGCGGACATAATAAATGACTACTGGCTATTTTACTTTTTTTTAGTATAATAAAGTAATATTTTTAGTAAAATGTTGTTTTGGCTTGTTTGTAGGACATTGATTGTAATTAATATCCCCTATAAGTAGCCCATATACCACAGTTAAAATGTTTGATTCTATGGGTGTGTTATGCTGCAGTGGTTGTGGCCAGGGCCTAGAGTCTTGGGTGCATGGCCGAAGGCTCTGGCACCCAAGACTCTAGGCCCTGGCCACAACCACTGCAGCATAACACACCCATAGAATAAAACATCCATCAAATATCCACAAATCAAAAGTTTGTGTACTGTTTGATGTGTAGAGTTTATATGTGAAGTTTGGCTAAGTCATGCAATTAAGATTGTAGGGTTTGGTAACAAGTACTGCAGTATAACATATTCATGGAAGTAAACATTTTGGATTGTAGTGTATGGTTGGATGTTTGCTTGAATGGTTGTGTTATGTAGCAGTACTTGTGAGTTGAATTATTATATACTTACTGTTTGACTTTTTGTGATTGGATATATTTTTTTCATGACTTGGGTAACTGGAGCAGATATTCTTTTTCAATCTCTGTGATAAAAGAAAAGATCATATGTTAGTGTAGGTAGTTCATAATGAGTTATTGCATTGCATAATAGACATTTATGCATTATTTTGACCCTCATATTTAGTACTTTAGAAGTACTATATTTCAAACCAGTGTACTGTGGAATTTGCTCAGTTTCTTTGTTTGTTTATTAAATCATTGGGTCTGTGGGAAAAACAAATGCACGCTGGATTTAAAAAAAAACTTTTTTTGTTATGGTACAATATATTTCTTTCTTTGTTTTCAGTGCTTATTTGTTGTTTCTGGCTAATCTTCTATCTGTTGGCTTGTTGCAGATTTTTGGGGCAGTTTGACACTTATTGGTGTATTCTAATTGTTTACTTATAATTATATGCTAATCTATCTGTTGGCTTATTTTTTGGGGCAGTTAGATACCTGTTGGCATATTCTAACTGTTTATTTCTTGTTATATTTTAGTGGTATTGATTTATCTGTTTGGTTGTTGCAGAATCTTGTGGCAGTTAGATACCTATTGGCGTATTCTAACTGTTTATAGTTTTCTAATTGAAGTTGTGTTAATGTTTATACACTGATTAGTTATTCAATTTTGGTTTTAAGAATAGTAATTAAGTGTTTATAAGATTTGCTGGCAATCTCTGCTTTAGAGTAATGGTAGTATCATTACATTCGAACCATCCACAATTCTTTTTTATATATGCAGTGTAGTGACCTGCATTGGCTGTGGCTCCTGCATGGTAGATTATACCTATTGTTGTGAAGGTTTTCTTACCAAGTGATACTTGACCATGTGTGAATCCAGTCAGCTTGCAGTTGTTTTTGGTACCATCTGCATTGTAACATAAAAGCATTACTATTACGTATTTACTATGTGTCTGTATTTGTAAGATGGAGCGATTATCTGAATTGCAGGTAGTATATAATCTGCCATGGGTTGCAATTTGTACAAGTTACTGAAATGGAATGGATTCAGGTATGGATACATACACAAAGCACTCTTTAGGCATTTGGTCCTGTGCCACATGGCTGCAGAGAGTGCATGTATGTTTCCACATGTATGAAATCTGGAAGATTTCATTTATAGGTATGTTTTTGTTTTCCAGTACTTGACATAAGTACATTAGAATTTCTTGTGGATCTTCTTGTGAGTTTATAGTGAATTTGACCATTCCAGCACAGTAGTCCAATTCTTGTCTTATTCCATGAACACTGAAGGTCTTGTCCGGATTTTTGGTTGAATATCTATGAAGGACTTACATTTGCAAACACAATTGGTCTGTATTGTGTAATTAAATGTTGTCAATAATTGGTGGCAATTGGAATAGAAAATTTATTGCGACATTTGCGTAGAAATTTACACCAGTTATATTTGAAAATTTGAATGG
This sequence comes from Ambystoma mexicanum, assembly GCF_040938575.1. Classification (NCBI taxonomy): domain Eukaryota; kingdom Metazoa; phylum Chordata; class Amphibia; order Caudata; family Ambystomatidae; genus Ambystoma; species Ambystoma mexicanum. The sequence goes on from NC_090932.1 coordinate 556,295,061, forward strand.
ACCTAATAGTTCTGTATCCAAGTCATTTGTTCGGAGTGTGTGTTGCTCCTTTGAAGAAGTACTTGAGTTACTTTGAGCAGTAGGTTCTTCTTTGGTTGTGGTAATTGATTAAGTATTAGCTTCTTTTACTTTCTTTGGAGAAGTTGCAGTGAGATCATCTATCGTTTCTGTTTGAAGTAGTTTTCCTTTACAATGTTTGGCTTTTTGTGGAACAGGATAGGTTTTTAGATAGGGGTGTACAGTGAACGTAGTCTATTGTATTCTAGAATGCAAGCAATATCAGCATTTGCTTTACATGCATCAAAGTTGATTAGAAATATTCTGTCAAGTGTACGTAAGCATGATAGTGCTACATAGCTCATGCCTTTTTTAAAGACTGTGCTCCCAATATATATCAATGCTTTATCTAGGGTGAGACGTTGTGATTTGTGAATGGTGACTGCGTATGCTAGAGTTACAGAAAATTGTTCTCTGCGTACATACATGTCTTTAAAAAGAAGGAAGCGGGCTGTTGAGCGTCCTATCCTTTTATCTTCCGATAGTTTGTCAAAGAGAATATTGACAAACTGAATGTTGTTGTCACGTGGGTATGTTTGAAAGCCAACAACTGTACCAAGTGCTCCATTAACTAGTGCTTGCTCCACGTCAAGGTTACGTTTAAGCATTACTCTACAGTTTAAAGATAATTTTAATATTTTCTCCAAACCAGCTGTGTTGGAGATAGTTTTCTAAGGTATTTAGTCTTGTTGTGGCTTGTTGACACATGGGTAGTGTCATACCATGTACGTCCAGTTTATCTGTGGAACAGATTTCAATTATTGATTGCATTTCTTTTTCAATATTGTTTCATTGAATTTTAAACAGCTTGCAAGAGTTGGCATCAAGGACATACAATTGACATTTTTGTGTGCACATTTTTCCATGACATCAGTAGCATATGAGTTATCGCCATAGAGTGCATGGATGTGCTGGGTTTTTAATATTGCTTGTGCTTCTTGAGATAGTACACCAACTCTAATACTTTTTAAAATGTTGGCGTATGTGAGGTCTGTAGACCGGTGCATGTTTTTTGTTCATTCTCTGTATTGGAAATGTTGCCAAAGGTTGACATTTCCTATGATGCCAACAGTTTTACGGCAGAGTTTGTGCCATAAGGTTTTAAAAATAGGTTCACCTTTCACTAGTGTTAATTGAAGACGATCTCCGAAAACAATAATATGGTTTCCTCCAAAGAGCTCATTGTAGACTGTTTTGAGTACCTCTTGTAATCTGAGGTGAATCAAAGCCAACATTAGGTTGGAGACCATACTCACTTTATCTATTAGTAGCATTTTCATTTGTTTCAAAACTCTGTGTAGTTTCATTGCAGCTTCTGTAGAAAGTTTGTAATAATCTAATTTGTTTTGGTGTTCTACTGGAAGGAATAGTAATCAGTGTAAAGTGACATTGCCTATGTTGTAGGCAGCTAAACCTTTGGGGGCAGTTACAACAGCTGACAGTTTGTTGTTTGTCAGTTGTTGAAGGAACTAGCTGATGATTTTGATTAAAAATGTTTTTCCTGAACCAGCTTGACCACTGATGTATAGCAGTATAGGTTTGTAGTTTTGGCAGGTACAGTTTTTATTTTCATGTTGTACACCATGTTCAATTAGTGGCTGTCCCAGTGGTTCTTGGCTTCCTGTTACAGAAGGTGGACTACTGTTGAGAGTGTCTTTAGCTAGTTGGGCCTGGAGTCCTTCTTCGTGTTGCTGTTCATTGTGCAACATTGTTTTGTACTGTGTAAAGTTTACATCTGTTATAGTACTTTCATTTGCTTTGAAAGCATCTTCATAGGAGTCATAGATATGTAGTAACTCTTCTTCTTTTCTCCATAGTTTAAAAAGTTGTAGCAGGGACATATAATATAGTTATTTATGTTGAGGAGTTTTTAATGACAATTTGATATGATTAATTAAGCTTCGTTTGGTAAGTTTCACTAAGCTGCCTTCACAATGTGTCACTCTGTATCTACCTTTGTTTTTCATCTGGTTTTATATTGCTTATGTATGTGAAGTTTTGGGCTATGTGGTATAGACACATGGGGCCTCATTACGAGTCCGGCGGTAACCCAGCCAGAAAAACCGGCAGGTTACCGCCGGACTCGTATTACCATTCCACCTCCGTTATTCCTCGAATTACAGGGGCATTACGACCCCGCTGTCCCGGGAATTCCGGAGGCGGAATTCAGTAAATCCCCATTCCCATTGAGTACTATAGGACTAGGTGGGAATGGGTAAGTGGAAACACCGGCACCATCTCGTGATGGTCAGACCTGGCGGGAATGACACCTCCGCCTGCAGGACTCGAGATCATCCGGAATGTAAATAACAGTGGCGGCCAGTTATTTCCATACCGGGTGACTCGCAATGAGGCCCCATGGTTTCCAAAGTGGTACTCCTGTTTGGGTGGTATGTGTCTAGTAAATTGTTTTTCAAAATGTCTTGGCTGTTGAGATCATTTTTGGCTATTGTTTCTACGTCCTCATATGATTTTAGAACTCTTTTTCTATATTTAGCAGGACCAAGACTTAGCCATACTATATTTTCAGATTTTCCATACAAAGCAGTACCGTTTAAACGGTCTACAGCTTCATAGCAGCCATATTCTCTATGAGAGAGCATTTTTATGCCTAAGCTGTACAATTTCTGTGACAGTGTTTTGTCAGATCATCCCATCCCAATCATCCCAATCATCCCAGAGGTCTTGAAGCTCTGTTTTTTCTGCTTTGGTTAAGTAGGCTGTGACATATCGTGCACCTGCAGTGGAATTGTCTGCACTGTACTGCACATTTATGTTTGCATTCCATAAGAGGGCAATGATTGCATTGTAATAATTGATTTATTTGGCTTCTTCTGTCCTTTTTATGTAATTTGTGTTCTTAGGTGATTTACCTTTGACACTATGGGCCTCATTACGACCCAGGCGGTAAGTTACCGCCTGGGTCGTACCTTTACCACCATGGCGTAAACTACGTTTACGCCATGGTGGTTGGCGGACTTACCGCCCCATTCCGAGGTTGGCGGGGCGGTAAGTCCCCAATCCCCATTTACCCTTCCCCATTACCATTTTTGCCCCATAGGGCATAATGGGAGTGGGGAAGGCGTTAATTACGCCACCGTAAATTACGGTGGCGTAATTAACAACAAGGTCCCTTAGCGCCATGGATTTTAACACCTGCTAAAAGCAGGTGTTAAATCCTCCATGGCGCTAAGGGACCTCGGAATCAGGCGGTAAGGGTCGGCGCTGTTTACGCCGCCGTAAACCCCTTACCGCCTGAGTCGTAATGAGGCCCTATGTCTAACTGATGACAAGAAGTTGTTTACTTGACCTAATGTAACTGGTGTAGGGGAACCAAAGCGACATTTGGTGTAGTATTTCCCTTTGTTTTTATATTTGCAACAACAATATTTCCCACATTTGTGTCTTTGAAATTGTAAAATTTGTGCATAAAGGTCACTATTTGTTGTTTGTACAGGAATTTCACAATTGACATATTTTTGGATAAACTGTAAAACAGTGGCATTACCGTCTTGACCAAATTTAGGAGCATCTTTAATCCATAAAAGCATGTGGATATGTGGTGCTCCTCTGGCTTGGTATCCTTTTTTCAAAACAAAGTGTTGCACTTCTCCAATGGCAGGAACAGTTTTATTACAAATAAAGTGTAGCATAGCAATGAAGCGATGATAGAAATATCTTGAAACATTAACAGGATATAGAGAGCAGAGTTCTCCAGGTGTTAGTATATCTATGTTTGTTTTGTTTTTGTTTGCTATGCATAGGAAATCATGTAAATCTTCCCATGTGTATTCTACACAACTTAATGTAACAAACCCAGTGGGTGGGCCAAGGTTTCTTATCGTACAACGCACATCTGCGTAACGTCGGAACCAGTATTCTTTTGTACCATGCTTGTTTGCTAAAAGATTTGTAATGCTTGATTTGCAGAACCTCAGCTTTTTCTTGCACTTTTTGTAGTAATTGCGTAGCTCACATATTTTGAAAATGGGTACCTGATTTCAATGTGTGTGCAACTCCGTAGCATAGAGTTGCTAGTTCACTTTCAAAGAGTAGGTGGAATATGTATTCCACATTTTGTCTAAATCTGGGATCTTCAGAATACATTCGTAAAGGGCGGAATTCTGATGCTGTTATCTGAGTGGGTCTATCATCGTACCTTCCTCCTTTCCCAGTAAGAAAGAGTACAGGAAAGGCACATGCTTCTATACTTTTTTCCCATATGCCGATTGGTGATCCTTTGGTGTATGTTTTCAGTGCATCATCTATGGTGTCTTTAGAGTGTAATGGATGAATTATATAATGGTCTAAAATATTGGCTACTGTAGCAGGATCTAGAGGTTGAAATTGAGCAGTTTCTGGTGACTCTTGAATTATTTCAGTGGTTTCCCTCAGGTTTTCTTCAATATTAATTTCTTTGTAGGATTCATTATTGTCTTTTAGATATTGAAAGGCTTGTCTAACTTTATCTTGGTTTGGCAGAACAAGTCAAAGTCCACAGCGCTTGTACACTGAAGAAATTAGGGAAGCACTAAAGCTGCAGGTGGCTGAGGGGTATGGGAGCACCGCCAGATGCCACCCACAGTTAAGAACCTAAATGAACACAGACAGTTCTCAGTCTAAAGTTCATTTAACTTTATCTTGTCTAACTTTATCTGACTTTGTCCAAGGATTGCACTGTCTATGAGAGCATCTAAGATACATTTTCAACGATAGGTTTTAAGGGTTGTGCATGATTTCTCTCCTGTTTTTATAAGGTTCTGAAGGACTCTGTGGCGGAACATTTTTTGTAAAATACTTTTACGGTTACTTGCCACTACATCAAGACTTATAGGAGCAGTGCTAGTGTTAGGAAAGATTTAATATTGTTTGTAATTTTCCCTCCATGTGGCAACCCTCAAACTTTTTACTGTTGTTTTACACCCTGATCTAGACTTTGCCAGAGAAGCTCTCCTCTGGGCTTTTGCTCAATTCTTATAGGGAAACTGACATGCCCGTAAGACAGTCAGTACGGGGGGACTTTGTTTCCCTTTGTCCTTCTCTCATGTTGCAGCTTTTGTATAACATGAAACAAGAGTGCACTGTAACTTACTTTACTGCGCTCTTGGGTCTCTAGTCATTCCAAAGGCCCTAGAAACCTCTCGCTGGACTTATTATGAACTCTGCAAGTGTGTCACGGACAGGACTGGTGGCAGCTATCGTTTCTGTTGTGTTTTGAACCCTTTTTTGCCATGTTATCCGCTTACCGCATTTGGCACGAGTAAGTGGCCTGGCTCCAAAATGGCCATGCCACGAGGTTCTTTGTCCTGTCCGCTGACCGTCTTGCCCCTTCACCTTCCCCGAGGTCGAGCCGACCCGGGGCAGTCCTTATTTGGTCATGCACTTTCCCGTGAAACACAACGCTTTCGCAGGCTTCTGCATGCCTTGTGTGTGCCTTCAGGATGTGGGCTGGGATGTCTGGTCGTAATATACATCCTGGTTGCCAGAGAGTCTGGAGTGTCCTGAATGCCTGGGAGCACTGTGGTCCGTGATAGCTCGACGTATGGTGTGAGTGTTTGTGAGCAGATCTCCCATTGGGTCCTCTCCGTTTTGGCGCGAAGGGAACATTGGATAAGAGGAGGCTGGAAACACCACTACCATGTCGATCTCCTGAGTTCACACCAAACAAGGGATAAGAAGCCAAGTATCCTGCAACAAGAAACTGAGTCGAGGAACCGCAGGTGACCCGCTGAAGGTTTGGCACCCTGAACTGCTGTCGTCCCGTGAGACCCCTCTGCATCTGATTGTCCTAGAAGGTCTGCGAAGGCACTGTGACCCATTGGACTAGTGGGATCAACTATTCCTGGCACCTTCATCAAACCCTGCAAGTAAGCCTCTTCGGAAGTGTCCCTGGGCCAACCAGTGGGCTGATCAGCTTCCGCAGGATGCTTTGCTCTGTCACTGCCGCCGTTTTGGGGAAGCCCTCGAAACTTGGTTTACTGCTTGCTCTGTGTCCATGGCACCCTCACACCGAATTTCGTACACTTGGCATTCCCAGGTCTGAAGTGAGACGAGTGCGCCCGGACCAGAGTAAACGCAGTTGCCGTTTTGCCCTGCTGCGGTAACAACCTGTGCACGTCCACTGCATTTGAGACACCCTCGACCCTGCATCCTGCTACACAGAATCTGCACAGTGTCAAAACATCCTGATGATCGCAGCTGAACCTGCCAGCATCGTGAACTGAACTAGAGAAGTCTGGGTCTGCCTGCGTCGGGGACCGGTGAGTTGTCCATACCCCAACCGGTGGCCCCTCGTGCAGGCGCCCCTTTCTTTTCTACCACTGTTGCGAAATAGCAACTTTATACCGCACTCTCACCCTGCCTCCCCCCACAAGTAGAGGCCTTGCTTGAGTAGTGGGGACTTGTTCTGCATCGCTTCATTCACCTTCCTGAACTGCCTGATATCCTTGAAGAGGTCCTCCTTTGTCCATTGGCACCAGCGCGTGTGGGTACGTTTGAGCATAAGGCTCCTCTCTTCGTAGGGCTCGGACTTCCTCCTAGTTAGGTATATTTCAGATGTCGAACTGGGTCTAATGATTACTTGCACTGCCTGTTTTCCTCCCCATCTAGGTGGTCTACATATTACGTGCTACTAACTCCTTAGACCCCTCGGTCTTGTATATATATTGTATTGATTGTGATGTGTTGTTTACTTTAGTATTATTGTGATTCTTTGCTATGGTCGATGTTACAAAGGCCTTGTAATAAATGTGTCTATATTTTTAATATAACACCTGTCTGGAGTAATTTGTAAGTGTCCTTGCTTTGTGTGCTCATTGCGGTCTTTCAGTCACCCTCACTCCTCTTGAGACTTAGGGCCTCATTACGACCCAGGCGGAGGACCATGGTGCTAATAGCACCATGGTCCATGCTGGTGTCCGCATGGCGGAATGGGGAATTACCCCATTCCGAGGTTGGTGGGGCGGTAATTCCCCATGCCACCATGGCCCTTCCCCATTCCCATTTTTGCCCCATAGGGCTCAATGGGAATGGGGAAGGCACTAATAACGGTACCGCAAATTGCGGTACCATTATTAGCACCAAAGTCCCTTTGCGGGTCCCTACTTCAACGGCTGGAAAAACCAGCGTTAGGGTCGGGTCCCGCAAAGGGACCTCGTAATCAGGCGTTAAGGGTTTAACGGCGCCGACACCTTTTACGCCGCAACGTTAAACCCTTAACATCAGGGTCGTAATGAGGCCCTTAGCCTTGACCGTCGCCATCGCTACCCTTGTTAGGGAGAATTCTCTGTTAAGGCTAATTTCCCAAACCTAGTGAGTCCCCCAGCAGCTTTGCTGGATTTTTGGGGTTAATTTTTTTCTCTCCTGCTAAGAGTGAGACTCTTTTCCTCCCACTCTTAGACATGATTTGAGGCGTTCTTTTGACTTTGAATGTGTTTTATGGGCTATGGGGTCCTTTACCCCATAGGGCTCCATATATTTTTGGTATGTGGGTTACACAGCACCCTCCGTGCAGTAACCCAGGGGTGTCATAGTGACCCCCAAATATAGACTCCATACCCTGGGACTGACTACTGTTTCCCGGGGCATGTAAAGTCACCATTGGCTTTACTAGTCCCAAATTATGAACAGAAACCAGTACAAACCATCATATTGTGGACGTACTGGTCGGGGCAATTCGATTGCCCCTGGGTCTGTTGTTCAAGGGGGCACGTCTCCGTCCCCCCTGATCAAGTTTTGGCTGGTGGCAGTGGATACTACTTTTTATATTCGACCGCAAATATTTTCCTATGGGATTTTCCCATTGTTCGAGGCTACCACTTTTTAATATAGCCTCGAACATACCGTCGGTTTATTCAATTAATATAAAATCACCGGTTGGTAATTTTTTCTGAAACTCGGTTCTAAATGGCATTTGTATTCACTTCTGTGACTCCAACCCAAGTCGGGCCCTTTGTTCCACTTTTTGGCAGGCTTCTCCACAGAAGCCTCCAAAAGTAGTGCCACTCTGTCTGGGTACCACAGGGGGTGTGGGAGGGGGTTTAGGCACCCTGGACTGAGTTGCCTCGGCAGCTCAAGTCGCACTCTTGTGTGATTGGCCCAAGTGGTGAGCCGCTCGGCTCACCACTTAGCATGTTTGATTGACAGCTAGGCTGAATGAATGGGGGTTTGCTGCATAAAAGCAGGGCTTTGGGGACTGGAACTTGAGAAGTCGCCACAGGACCTAAAGAATCCAAAGAGGGAGAAGCTGAGCCGACCTGCAACAACGACACCACCGATGGAGCCCTGCTGAACCATCTCACCACTTTTCCCGATGACAGAGGAGATCTCCAGCCCGGAGAGTCTTCTTCCTTTGACTGGTGGGGATAACCAGTTTGCCCGTCTTTTCGCCTCCCCTGATCCTCTCGTGGCCACCTTGTCTGTGCCAAGCACCCCGGCAACTGGGATACCACGGTTTTTCCACTACCGTGAATAAAAGGGTCTTACCTTTTAACCGGAGAACTCCGCGGCTGGTTTCTTCCCTGGCAGTGCAACGACCTCCACGTTGAGACCATCTCTTCCTCTGGACGACGCTGTGACTTGCACCTGCTGCCAGGAACAACATCCCCCCGCTGGAGGATCCTCTCCACTTTGAAGGTACTGTGTCCGCCTGGCCTCCCTCGCAAAGGTCTGTGTGGGGTGACTCTTAAAGTCTCCACTTACCACTTAGGTTGGCCCTAGGCTGGCTAACTGAACTTTTCTGAGCTGACTTAATTCATTTCTGAACTCCTTGCAAGACTTTTTAAGACTTCTAAACTGTGTGATCTTGGGTGCAATGGTGCTTGGTTCTCTCTAAGAGGGAGCCTGGCCTCTGAACTTTTGGCTCACAAGTAGACTTGACTTTCCTGCCTTGCTGGGTGCTTCTAAAGTATTGTGTTGTGTGCTTTTCCTAATTTCTGCCTTTTCCCTCCCTTTTTCCAAACTTATTGGAGTGCCATATTTAGTTAAGCGCTCACCTCTGTCTGGAAATAAGTCGTGTTAACTAAGACTTGTCTAATAAGGAATAAGGGATGTACATCTAGTAATAGTGACTGTGGGCCTCATTACACGGATGGCGGAGAACCATGGTGCTATTACCGCCATGGTTCATGCCGGTAAAATACCGGCACCGCCTTGGAGGAAAGGGGAATTACCGCCCCATTCCAAGGTTGGCGGGGTGGTAATTCCCCCTTCCACCATTGTCCTTCCCCATTCCCATTTTTGCCCCATAGGGCTCAATGGGAATGGGGAAGGCGCTAATTACAGTACCGCAAATTGCGGTACCGTAATTAGCTCCCTGGGTCCCTTTGCAGGTTGGTTTTTAACGCCTGCAAAAAGCAGGCGTTAAATCCCCCAACCCGCAAAGGGACCTCGAAGTAAGGCAGTAAGGATTTACCGGTACCGGTATTTTACCGGTACCGGTAAATCCTTACCGCCATCCGTGTAATGAGTGTTGAATTTATTTACCTCTTTTTGTGCTAGTGTAATTAACAAGTGTGTCTTTAAATAAATAATTATATACTTTTACACCAAAGCTCTGGTCAGTGTTTGCTTGTGCTACTGTATACTCTGCACACTGCCTAACTCATCTTGAAAGATCTGACTGCTCAGCCACAGCTACCAGGTAAATCTGGGTGGTACAGACTGCTACCAATTGGGTTTACTGCCAACCACCTGTAGTCCTAAATCTTGCAGTGGTCCCTAAGGGAACTGCACAGGTTTCTGCCTAACAACCCTGATTGGTCTGGCTTGTCCAGAGCTGTTCCAAGAAACTAGGCTGGCCTTCTGAACCTCTGCCCCGCCAGGTCAGAGTTCAGAAATCCATCTTAACAAATTGGTGTACAGCGGTGGGATACGACGGAAGGTATCCAGTGTTACGCACGAGCGAAGGCATTTCGAGTTATTCGTACCGGGACACGTAGTGAATTGTCGTAGTATAACGTTTTAAAGCCCATAGTCCTATCTAACAGTATGGAAACAAGTACCTTGTTAACTTTAAATGCTTCTAAATCTGAAACATTGAAAAAGATATGTGCTGAGAGAGGTGTCTCCTCTCAAGGTACCAAAATGGAAATGATCCAAAGAATCATGGTGTGGCAAGAAGCTCAGCTTAGCGCTATAGCTTCAGAGGACAGTGCAGAATGAGGTGGGGCTGTTCTCACTGGTAGAAATGACAGTTCTGCTGCTGCACTGGTCCACAGCGACCATGAGGACAGGGAGGATAAAATGTCCAATGTTTCCTCTGCCAGTGCTGATGGGGAGGCCATACTTGAATTCAAGAAGCAAGAGCTGCTGTTTAGGCAGAAGGAGCTTGATTTCTATATGGCCAAACTAAAAATCGAACAGGCAGAAAAACAGAAAGACAGGGATCACCAGTTAGAACTGGCCAAGCTTCAAGTTGCCAATGGATCCAAGGGTCCTGGACATGGGTCTGGGGCCTTCTCTCATCCAAGGTTTCCAAAAGATCTGCTCAGTGTGTATGAGGAAAAGAATGACATTATGGACTGGCTGAATACATTTGAGTATGCATGTGAAGTTCAACAAATTGACAATGCTGATAAAATTGCCTGGTTACTTAGCAGACTACCCCATTCTGGCTGCAGTTTCATTATGGAAATATCGAAGGCTGAAAGAGAAGATTTTGCAATGTTGAAGCAGACTCTCATTTTAAAGTTTGGAAAGACTCCTGCCCAATACTTAAAAATATTCAGAGAGTATAAAAAAAGAAGGTGGTACTTGGGTATCTTATTTAACTGAATCCTTAAAAAACTTGACTGGCTGGGTTGAAGGTTATAAGGTTTCTACCTTTGAAGGTATGATAAGTCTTGTCATGATGGAACATATTCTTGCATCTTCTTTCCCTGAGCTTAAGCAGCATTTGGCAGATTCAAAGGAGATAGATCCTAAGAAACTTGCCTTTGCAGCAGATTTATGGGTGTCACATCGAGTGTCCCATAAGGACAAGAATCATCCTGGTAAGCAGGAGGAAGGGAAAAATTCCAAAGATAAGGAGGGTGGGGAAACTGATAAATCTTCTTCCCAAAAGGGCCACAAAAAGAAAAATAAGGGTAAGACACAAGAAAACTCACAGGGTAGTGGAGATCAGCCTCCGAAACAGAACTCTAGTTATAATAATCCTCCCTATGTAAACAGACCCAATGGATCGTGTTTTGCTTGTCGAGCAACTGACCACATGAAGGGGATCCCAGATGTAAGGTCAAAACATTGGGGGTCCACTCTGCCAATCTGGCCTTCTCCTCCTACGAGGAAGAAGAGATTACCAGAGCATCCTTCTCCTCAGTCTCCTTCCCCAGTGGGATAGAAGCTGAGGTAGTTTTAGTTTCCCTGGGTTCCTGGGAGCCTAAAGTCGCAGAGGCTTTGCTAGGATTCCAGATAACACCAAGCACTACTTTAAAGACAGTGTGCTGATCAATAGAGTAGATACTCCAGCTCTTAGGGATAGTGGGTGCTGTCGAACTGTAGTGGATTCTACCTTGGTAGACTCAGAGGAAGTTGCCAGAGCTACTCTGATGCCCACTAAATTGGCTGACGGCCCACCTTGCATATTCCCAGTAACACCTGTAAATCTTACTATCTTACGTACAGCTGTCAGGATTCCAGTGAGCATTCAGAGGAGTGTCCCAGGAAAGGTCTTGTTGGGCAATGATCTCAGAGCTTTAGGGCTTGTGGGAGATACTGCCGACAGACCCTGCACAAGGTCTCAAACAAGGGCAGCACTGGCCAAGACCAATGCCCTGCCCCAAAGCTAAAGGAGTCAGAAAACCAAAATGAGGGAAAGAAAATATTCACCCTAACTCGCCTACCACTGCGGTGGAGGTAGTTGGTCAATCACCCGGACCTGAGGAGGAGGTGGTGATACCTGAAGTATTTGACCCCAATGACCATCCTGAACCAAACGATTTGTTAGTAGAAGGTGGTCCTGACAGGGAAGAATTCAGTAAAGGCCAACGTGAATGCCCATCTCTGGAAGGCCTAAGGAGACAGGCCTGCTCCCCGCTTGAGGGTGAATCTCCTGGAAAGCATCGGATTTATTGTGAAGGTGGACTCCTGTATAGTGAGCCCACAGAGTCTACAGAAGGAGACCATAGGAGGTTGGTGGTTCCCCTTACTGTAAGAGCCTTCCTCCTGCAGCTGGCACATGAAGTGCCCCTTGCTGGTCACCTTGGTATTAAGAGGACCGAGCAAAGGTTATCCATGCACTTCTATTGGCCCAAGATGGGGGTGCAAGTAGAAAGTCACTGCAGGAGTTGTGCCTCCTGCCAGTTATCTGGTAAGAGTGGTTCAACAATCCAAGCTCCATTGGTACCACTCCCAGTTGTGGGAGTACCATTCGAGAGGGTAGGGATCGACATCATTGGTCTCCTTGACCCCCAAACATCCTCAGGCAATAGGTTTATCCTGGTATTGGTCGACCATGCCACCAGATATCTTGAGGCCATCCCATTGAAAACTGTGACTGCCAAGTCAGTTGCAAAAGCTTTACCCGGCATCTTTACTAGGGTTGGCTTCCCTAAAGAATTTGTGTCTGACAGAGGCAGCAACTTTATGTTGAAGTATATGCAGGCTATGTGGAAAGAATGTGGGGTCACCTACAAGTTCTCTTCTGCATACCACCCCCAGACCAATGGTCTGGTGGAACGGTTTAACAGAACGTTAAAAAGTATGATTGGGGCTCTGGAAGAACCTCAGAGAAGAAAATGGGATCTTCTTTTACCATGCTTACTGTTTGCCTACAGAGATGTACCACAGGAGGGTGTTGGCTTCAGCCCCTTCGAACTTCTGTTTGGTCACCCTGTGCGGGGACCCTTAGCCATAGTCAAGGAGGGATGGGAGATGCTCACTCCCCCTATCACTACCAACTTAGTAGACTATGTGTTAGTGCTCAGAAAAAGGATGGTACACCTGATGGGTCTGGCTAGTGACAAGTTGAAGGCAGGATAAGTCCTGGTGAAACATTGGTATGACCAGAAAGCTTCCCTCATCAACTTCACACCTGGTCAGCAAGTCCTGATCATGAATCCCATACGGCCTAGAGCTTTACAGGATAAATGATCAGGCCCTTACACAGTGGTGGAGCCCCTGGGTGAGGTCAACTATTTAGTGGACCTTGGAAGGCCTGGACAGTCTCCAAAAGTGTTCCATGTAAATAGGCTGAAGGTCTCATCCCAAGTGTTGAAATCGCAGCACTGCTGTTAGCTTCAGATGTTGAGGAAGAGGAGTCTGAACCTCTCACTGACCTGTTTCAAAGCAGTCCTTCAGATAGCTCCTTTGAGGGTATCCGATTGGCCCCTCACCTGACTTCTGATCAGCAGGCTGAGGTGAAAAGTTTGCTTAGGCAATTTCCCCCCATGTTTTCACAGTCCCCTGGTTTGGCACCTTGGTGCAAACATAAGATAGACACAGGAGACAGTGTACCTACCAAAAGTAGGGGATACAGGATGTCAGACAAAGTACGGTCTTACATTAAGATGGAGGTCAACAAAATGTTAGATCTTGGGGTGATTGAACCGTCTAGTAGTCCTTGGTCCAGTCCTGTGGTGTTGGTTCCAAAAGCAGGTACTTCCGAATTGAGGTTCTGTGTGGATTACAGGGCTCTGAATGCTATCACCAAGACAGATGCCCACCCCTTGCCTCGAACAGATGAGCTGGTTGGATACCTTGGGTGCCTCCAAGTACCTCAGCATGTTTGACCTCACTGCAGGCTATTGGCAAATAGCCCTAGCAGAACATGCTGTTGAGAAGACATTGTTCTCAACTCCAGAAGGTCTTTACCAGTTCAGGGTAATACCTTTTGGGTTGAATAATGCACCTGCCACTTTCCAGAGGCTTGTGAATCATGTGTTGAATGGGTTGGATGAATTCTGTCTTGCATATCTGGATGATATAGCAGTTTTCAGTGCCACCTGGGAAGACCATGTGAAACACCTTGGGATTGTGTTACAGGCTCTTCAGAAAGCCCACTTGACCATAAAGGCCAGTAAATGCCAGATTGGACAAAGCTCAGTGGTTTACCTTGGACATGAAGTAGGTGGAGGGAGGATACAGCCTCTACGCAGTAAAGTACAAGCAGTACAAGACTGGCCTACCCCCACTACACAGACCCAAGTGAGAGCCTTCTTAGGACTCACTGGGTATTACAGAAATTTCATGGTAGACTATGGCACCATACTGCCCCTCTGACTGCTCTCACCACTCCGAAGAAACCCAAGAAGGTAACTTGGACTGAAGAGTGTGAGAAGGACTTCAATGGCTTAAAAGACTCCTTGTGCCAGGCCCCTGCCCTCAGGGCCCCTGATTACCAAAGACATTTTATTGTGCAGACAGATGCCTCTGACACTGGGATAGGAGCTGTACTATTACAAGTAGATGAGAAGGGTAAGGAACACCCGATTGGCTTCATTAGTCGCCAGCTTAAGGACAGAGAGCTCAGATGGTCCACAGTAGAGAAAGAATGTTTCTCTGTTGTGTGGACCCTACGGAAGCTGAGGCCCTACCTCTATGGGACCCACTTCACTGAGCAAACTGACCATAAGCCCTTAAAGTGGTTGAAGAACATGAAGGGAGAGAATCCAAAGTTGCTTAGGTGGTCCATAAGTCTACAAGGCTTCAACTTCACTATTGAGCATAGGCCAGGTGTCCAACATAGCAATGCTGATGGGTTGTCCAGAATGTTCAACCGACCTGAACAAGAAACTCATCCAGGGGTGGATTAGTTCCCCCTGTCCTTAGTCTGTGAGGGGCGAGTGTTAGGAAAGATTTCATATTGTATCTAATTTTCCCTCCATGTGGCAACCCCCAAACTTTTTTCTGTTGTTTTACACCCTGATCTAGACTTTGCAAGAGAAGCACAGCCTTCAGCCGCACTCCTCTGGGCTTTCACTCAATTCTTATGGGGAAACTGACATGCCCTTAAGACAGTCAGTGCGGGGAGACTTTGTTTCCCTTAGTCCTTCTCTCATGTTGCAGCTTTTGTGTAACATGAAACAAGAGTGCACTGTAATTTACTTTACTGCACTCTTGGGTCTCTAGTCATTCCAAAGCCCCTAGAAACGTCTCGCTGGACTTATTATGAACTGTGCAAGTGTGTCATGGACAGGACTGGTGGCAGCTATTGTTTCTTTTGTGTTTTGAACCCATTTTTGCCATGTTATCCGCGCTTACCGCATTTGGCCATGCCACGAGGTTCTTTGTCCTGTCCGCTGACCGTCTTGCCCCTTCACCTTCTCCCAGGTCGAGCCGACCCGGGGCAGTCCTTATTTGCTCATGTACTTTCCTGCAAAACACAACGCTTTCGCGGGCTTGTGCATGCCTTGTGTGTGCCTCCAGGATGTGGGCTGGGATGTCTGGTCCCAATACACATCATGGGTGCCAGAGAGTCTGGAGTGTCCTGAATGCCTGGGACCACCGTGGTCCGTGATAGGTCCACGTATGGTGTGAGTGTTTGTGAACAGATCTCCCATTGGGTCCTCTCCGTTTTGGCACAAAGGGAACTTTGGATAGGAGGAGGCTGGAAACACCACTACCATGTCGATCTCCTGAGTTCACACCGAACAAGGGATAACGAGCCAAGCTGAGTCAAGGAAACGCTGGTGACCCACTGAAGGTTTGGCACCCTGAACTGCTGTCGTCCTGTGAGACCCCTCTGCATCTGATCGTCCTAGAAAGTCTGCAAAGGCGCTTCGACCCATTGGAATAGTGGGATCAACTATTCCCAGCACCTTCATCAAACCCTGCAAGTAAGCCTCTTCGGAAGTGTCCCTGGGCCAACCAGTGGGCTGACCAGCTTACATAGGACATTTTGCTCTGTCACTGCTGCCGTTTCGGGGAAGCCCTTGAACCTTGGTTTACTGCTTGCTCTGCATCCTCGGCACCCTCACACCGAATTCCGTACACTTGGCATTCCCAGGTCTGAAGTGAGAGAAGTGCACCCGGACCAGTGTAAACATGGTTGCTGTGTTGCCCTGCTGCGGTAAAAACCTGTGCACGTTCACTGCATTTGGGACACCCTTGACCCTGCATCCTGCTACACAGAATCTACACGTTGTTGAGATGTCCTGATGATCACAGTTGAACCTGCCAGCATCATGAACTGAAATAGAGAAGTCTGGGTCTGCCTGCGTCGGGGACCGGTGAGTAGTCCATACCCCAACTTTATCCCACACTCTCACCCTGCCTCTGCCAAGTGGAGGCCTTGCTTGAGTAGTGGGGACTTGTTCTGCATCTCTTCATTCACCTTCCTGAACTGCCTGATATCCTTGAAGTGGTCCTCCTTTGTACATTGGCACCAGCGCGCATGGGTACTTTTGAGCATAAGGCTCCTCTCTTTGTAGGGCTCGGACTTCCTCCTAGTTAGGTGTATTTCAGATGTCAAACTGGGTCTAATGATTACTTGCAATGCCTGTTTTCCTCCCCATCTAGGTGGTCTACATATTACGTGGTCCTAACTCCTTAGACCCCTCGGTCTTGTATATATATTGTATTGATTGTGATGTGTTGGTTTACTTTAGTATTATTGTGATTCTTTGCTATGGTCGATGTTATAAAGGCCTTGTAATAAATGTGTCTATATTTTTAATATAACACCTGTCTGGAGTAATTT
Source organism: Ambystoma mexicanum (assembly GCF_040938575.1). Lineage (NCBI taxonomy): Eukaryota > Metazoa > Chordata > Amphibia > Caudata > Ambystomatidae > Ambystoma > Ambystoma mexicanum. The sequence goes on from NC_090932.1 coordinate 556,311,754, forward strand.
GTAAGTGTCCTTGCTTTGTGTGCTCGTTGCGGTCTTTCAGTCACCCTCACCCCTCTTGAGACTTAGTCTTGACCGCCGCCATCGCTTCCCTGATTGGTCTGGCTTGTCCAGAGGTTAACCTGTTCCAAGAAACTAGGCTGGCCTTCTGAACCTCTGCCCCTCCAGGTCAGAGTTCAGAAATCCAACCTTAACAGTTACCAGTAAAGGTAGCTGAATTCTTGTTGATCACTTTCTGTTTCGTTTTACATTTTGAAAGAGGAGGCAAAGTTTCTGTACTGGAAGCTTATTTGTTTCGCTTAATGACTGTATTAGCTGTTTTGTTTGAACTTTTCGTACAAATTCTGCTAGAGATCGATGCTTATTTTGGACACTTTTATTTTGATTTGCTCTACTTCTGCGTTATTTTCTACGGAGTATCCTTTTTGGTAGGCATTCTTTGGGGTCTGTTGGAAAAAAGAAAGTGTGGGTTGGGCTGTTGTGCAATGTATGTGTGCTGTGTGCATGAGTGTCTGAGTATGATGGTAAGGCTCTATGTGGAGGCGTGCAATGGCCAGCTACAACAAGTTGGGAAGGCTATTCTTGTATTTGTGTGTTACTCTACTGGGGTTTAGATGACAATACAAAGTAAGCAAGTGGTGAGGGGAAGCTCTAATACTAAATCTAATGGTATAGAATTAAAACAGTTCTTTGTTCTGCAATACTAACATTCTAGTGTGTTTGAGTAACAGGACATTATGGTAGTATTATACTTTTTGTATGGAAAGAGTAGGTTTGTTCTGAGTTGTTGTTTCTACTTCAGGAGAGTGGTCTTCACTGCAATTGTAAAAGAAAGAAGTTAGTACATTTGTGTGTTTATACCACTGTTGTTAATTTAGACGTTGATTTTTATGTTTTTGTAGTAGTGTTTTTTGATAACTGAACATAGTGTGTACATGCAGTTTCATTTGCCTATGTGCAGCCTGTATATTTTACTTAGAATCTGTTAGTTGAACATGCTTTGCAAATAAGTATAATACTAAGCGTATGAAACTCACTTGGCTTCCTAAGGCTGTGTTATTGGATGTTAGGAGATAGAAGAAATAATCATATATCTATTTTGCTATTTTATACGGTAAATGGCAGAAACTGTATAGAAAAGCATGGAATTTATGCATTTGTGAAGGTGTGGGTAATAAAGCAGAAGGATGTAGTGTAGAGGCAGTGGTGTTGTTTCAGCTGGAAGCCTTTCTAATGATAGTGGGCCTCATTACAAATCAGGCGTTAAGGGGTCAACGGCGCCGTAAACGGCGCCGACCCTTACCGCCTGATTACAAGGTCCCTTAGCGCCATGGTGATATTAACGCCTGCTTTTTGCAGGCATTAAAATCCATGGTGCTAAGGGACCATGGTGCTAATTACGCCACCGTAATTTACGGTGGCGTAATTAGCGGCTTCCCCACTCCCATTATGCCCTATGGGGCAAAAATGGGAATGGGGAAGGGTAAAATGGGAAATGGGGATTTACCGCCCCACTCACCTTGGAATGGGGTGGTAAATCCGCCATCCACCATGGTGTAAACATAGTTTACACCATGGTGGTAAGGGTACGACCCAGGCGGTAACTTACCACCTGGGTCGTAATGAGGCCCAGTGTCTATCTGTGAAAGTGTATAAAGCTGCATGAACTCATCCTGGCTGCATGTAATTTTATAATACACTAGAAAGTGTTTTGCTACAATTATATTGTTATTTCTCCCTTCTTTTAATATGATATTACACTTTTTTAGATAGCTGTGGGTGTAAAACATATTTTGGAGAGCAAACAGGTTTGCAAGTGACAGTTGATTATAGCAGATGGGAAGAATTACAGTAAGTTCATTTTGTAGGTTATACAGGTTAAGTGGCAGTTACCCTGTTTATATGCATTTATACAAGAGCTGTACATGTACTGTGCAGAAAATATGCATACCTGTAGTTTATATACATGCATGTGGATATGCATGAAGCTGCAAGTAGAAATCTTGGAGACTTGTACAGTAGTTTTTGTAGTAGGTGCTTTCCAATGACATGAGACTTGTACTCAGAGTGATCAACAGTACATCTGAAGTGATGAACTATAATGATGGAGTTAGATGTAGAGTTCTTGGATGTGATTGGTGGATGGTTGTGTGACTGCTTAGCTGTAGCCAATGAGGGAATGGTACAGAGAGTGAAATGGAAAGGGTAGAAGGGCTGCCCAAGAGTTATACGCTCCGTGGACACCGCGGCTGTCCGCGGACAGGATGTGCCACATACGGGACTTCTGAACATATTTTGCATGGAAATAGGACTGTCGGGATTAGCCAATCAGGTGTTGAGGTTGTGGATTTGTGTTGAAAGAGGCTGTGTGTAGTGAAGATGGCAGAGGTGGAGAAAGTTAGGGTGTTGGTGGTTGGAGATATGTTTGTGCATGGTTTGGAGCAGTATGCTAAATGCAGGAATGTGGCAAAAATGTTGATGTTAAAGAAGTGGAGGTGGTGTGGAGCACTGTGCCTGATTTCAATGTGCAGGGAATTGTACATGTTTGTGAAGATATGAGCAGGGTGAACAGCCCCATGTGGTAGTTTTGCACTGTGGTGCTTTCCATTTGGGCTATGTCAGTGCCCCTACTTTGTTGGCAGATTTGGAACACTTGGTTCAAGCAGTAATGAAATTCCTTCCAAATGCCAAACTTATTTTTTCTGGTTTAGTACCTAGGGCAATATGGGACAATAGTTCTCTTTTTTGTCCTCAGCAAAACATTGCTAGGTGTGCAATCAACCGAGGCATGTTTGCTTCCATGCTTAGAGCTTGTATGTTCTTTTGTAATAATGAGAACATTGATTCTGGTAATGCTGTTTATTTTAAAGAAGATGGCATTTCTTTATCTTTTATGGGAAATGCAATGCTGTTTTGGAACATAAGGGTTGCTTTGGAGAAGCTAATGTGAAGATGTTAGGGGTAAAATAAGAAAGAAAAACAAAAAGAAATACAAAATATAAGGTGTTTCTCAAGCATGTGCAAAAACACCAAAGAAAGGCTCTTTTCGGAGCCAACCTCAAAGGGGGAAATGGCGCACACTATTTAAATTTACATTCACCATGCTCAGATTTTTTGATTTGTCCGCGGACACCACGGTTGTCCACGGACAACATGCATTACATACAGGGATTTTGGGGTTGAGAGGCATGCAAATGAGACTGAGCAGAGCAAGGGATTGGTCAATAAGGTTTACTGGGTGTGTTGTGTAAGGAGAGAGTTTGTCAGAAAGACTTTTTTCTGAGAGAAGTACAGATATCTATGTCTGTTTGTTTCAGAAAACAGATTATCTGGATTTTGGGAGACTCATGGATAAATTGGTTGGAGGTGCATGTAGAACACTGTGGAGTGGCTGCACATCTTGGATTCCCTCATGTGGAAGTGCACTGGCATGGAGTGCGTGGAATGAAGTGGCTGGATTTGGTACCTCTTTGTGCTACTTTGGTGACACAGCGTCATCCAGACATTATTATTATTATTCATTGTGGAGGGAACAGTTTAGGACATGTGTCTGGAATTTCTTTGCAATTTGCAATGAAAGGAGGACTTGGGAAGGTCATGGACATGTTTCCAAATTCCTAAGTAATTTTTTCCCGTATTGCGCAGAGACAAATGTTGGTGCGTTCTTCTTCATTTGGTCCACAAATGGAGAAAGCGAGGCGCAATGTCAATAAGGCTGTTTGTGCCTTTTTAAGAGATGTTGGCATGTCCTTTTTTCACAATGAAAATATTATGTTACGTAGTACATACATTTTTCTTAGATATGGAGTACATTTTACTTATGCTGGCAATCAGATTTTTCTGCGAAATGTACAAAATGCATTGCAACCTTTTTTGTAATTACATTCATATATTTTGCAGTAGGTGTTAATCATTTGAAGTTTTTGAAACACAAAAAACACCACCAAAAGGCTCTTTTCAGAGCCACCACTTCCTCCCATAGAAAAGTGCAATGGTTCTTATAGGGTAGTACCCCCAAAAAATAAATGTCCGTGGACTTCTAAAAAATGCACAGGGCCCTGCACTATTTATTTGTCACTTCTATTTTTAAACTGTGAAAGGCGGCTTTGAAAAGAGACTTTTTTGTTTTGTTTTTGTTGTTTTATATATTTTTTGTTTTTTTAACCATGACACACAAGGAACGGAGGGGAAAGGAGGGTAAGGAAGGGACACCAACCACGGGGATAAGAAAGGGCAGGTGGAGAGAGGAAGATGTAGGGTGGGCCTTATTTAGGTAGGTAGCAGACCTTCTCATGCTCCTTCACTGCACTCTCGAAAGCACTCCGAAGGTTCTCCCCCTGCAGAGTACTGCATTGCAGTACATGCACAATATTATGACCCTTGAAAGGTAAGGGTCAACAGCATCATGAATGGCTTGCGAGGCAGCTGGAGGGATGCGCTGTCCCACTGGAGTGTCTCTTGTGGTGGCAGGAGCGGAAACGGAGGATGCTGCAGGGGAACTCAACCTACTACATTTATCGTAAGGTACACCCTTACGAATAGCCCCACAGTGGAACGACCTCAGGTGTCGCTTCATTGATGTCGTACCATAGCTATAGGAACCAGGCTTTCCACGACTCAAAACCATGCGGCACTGAGTGCAGATCACCTTATTCGCACAAGCTTTTGACACTCCATCAAGAGTGGTAAATAACCGCCACACCCAAGACTCACGGTGAGCGCTGGTAGTAGGGACTTCCAGTACCTCATCCGTCTCCTCTGCATCCTCACGCCTGTTCCCCTCTGCAGGCCCTTGGGGAGGTGGTGGTGGTGGAGGGGTGGGGGTGGTGATGAAGCTGAAGCAATCATGGTTGCCACCTGGATAACAGCAGGCAGAAGTCACCAGCAATGCAGTCAATGCAGATCTGAAGGTAGCCAGAAGCACAATGAGGAGCAATTCTAGGGTGTGGCCTTTTATAGGGGTGCTGGTTCGGGCTTTGCAGATAGCCACGCTGTCTGCAGACAGATCGAACACCAAAAAAAGGCTCAAAAAGTTCAAAAAAAATGTAGATCGCCAGGGACATTGTCTGGGACATGTGCAATGGTGAACTTATGCTGTAAATTACCTTGGATTGTCCAAAAAAGTACTAAGTGTGACACATGTGCGACGGACAGTTATGGACAGGCGTGATGTTCATACGACCCATGGGTGTGGTGCGTATGTGCGTAGATGTTCTACGGACAGTGTCGAAGACCCCGAATAACATGAATGTGCATCATAACATTGCGGACAGGCGGACGGGTTAAGTGTTCTATTGACATATTCATTCTGGTTGAGGACATTACGAACAGGGGGATGTTCTTAGGACACCTTAATTCAAATAATTACGGATATTGTGTCCTGCGGACACTCCCATTTTAATTACGAACAGTATGAACAGCTATTGTGTCCTTAGGACACCTTCCTTTTGGTTAATTGCGGACATCCCGGACATCAAGTCTGTTCTAAGAACACTTCGATTTTGATTGCGGACAATACGGACAGGTATAGTGTCCTTAGGACACCTCCATTTTGGTTAATTCAGGACATCCCAGACACCGGGTGTGTTCTAAGAACAGTTCCATTTTTATTGCGGACAGTACGGACAGCTATGTATAGTGTCCTTGGACACCTCCATTTTGGTTATTGCGGACATCCTGGACATCAAGTCTGTTCTAAGAACAGTTCCATTTTGATTGCGGACAATACGGACAGGTATAGTGTCCTTAGGACACCTCCATTTTGGTTAATTATGGACATACCGGACACCAGGTGTGTTCTAAGAACAGTTCCATTTTGATTGCGTACAGTACGGACAGGTATAGTGTCCTTAGGATACCTCCATTTTGGTTAATTGCGGACATTCCGGATACCCGCTCTGTCCGCGGACACCTTAACTGCCTTTTAAACAAAAGTAAGACACAGGAATAAAGTAACAACACACATAATATTTTATTATTGAATACAAATATACAATTTATAAAAGAGACGGGGGAAGCAGAAACTGACACAAATACAGGGGAATTAGGAGTTTGGAGATGAAGGATGGCAGGGGAGGGTTTGGGGATACTTGACTGGGATATGGAGAGGGAGAACAGGTACATGTGGGACAGTGATATATAATGTTTTCTTTTATGTGGTACTCCACAAAATGGTTTAAAAGATTGACATTTTTCATTAGCATATCCATTTTTGTTCCATTCGCTGCAGAGCATTTTCTAATGTTTCTCTTGGTATATTATTTTCACTTTTTGTATGGTCTGTTAAAAAAATAATAATGTGTTAAGTACACATAAAGTAATGGTTATGAATTGGCTTAGAAAGAGAATTGTTGTGTCTACCATTAGTATCACTGTCTTCACTCATTTCATCACGTAGGAAATTTTCTTCCAGCCATTCCAAAGTACTGGACATTTCTGTGTGAAAAAAATATATTATTTTTCTGAACCTAATATAGAAAGTTTAGAAATATATAAGAAAAATTAAGTTTACTTACTAGTTTTTGGTAAGTTTTGTTGTTACTGTTGTGTAGGTCTGCTGTTGCTTTTTGCTGTGCAGTTTCTGTGAGGTAATTATGTTGGAGACATATATTTTTTGTTTCGGTATATTCCATTCTATTGCATTTGATATTTAAATGGACGGTTGATGTCTTACAAATATAGGTTTCACTTCTTATTTGTTATTACATATAATGTGTTTATGTGCTGCTTTTTGAACTGATACAACAATGTAAGATACCCCCTGAGTTTCTGGATAGTGTTGATGTTGACCGTGTCTGTCCGCGGACATACGCACAGTCTGCGGACATCAACATTACTAGCTGGGGGGTTCAGTATGATCTATGTTACATGCATATAAACTAAGGGAATCCTAGTAAACATCTATCAAATTCACACTGTTATCTATATTCAGTAAAAAAAAAGTTGTTAAAGGGACGTTATCATTAAGTTGCGCTACTAAAAACCTATGAAATTCAATGAAAAAACTTTGTTAAAGGGACGTTATGGTTCCAAGTAAAACCAAAAAAAACCTGAAATTCACCAGTTATGGTAAGCTAAGCAACCATAACTCACGCCACCATTGTGCACTGCTAAGACTAACACCGAGGACATCAAAGATGACATCGCAAATGTCATTGATGACATCACTGAAAATGCCAGCATAGTCAGTGTGCACCCCCTCAACTAACAACTCGGTGGCATTGCTTTTGTAAATGCCTGTGCATTCTTAGACCGGCCCTCCTAATGGAAAACACCACACTTCTCTAAATAAACAAACACTTTTTCTAAACACACCATACAGACATTAAAAATAATACAAAACAGACCATAGAAAATCATCTGCAGCGAATGCAGCAAAAAATTGATCTATTAAAATAATAGTGCACTCAGAAATATTATTTTCCCAAGTGTTCGAGCATACATTAATCGATCGTACAAACATTTCCTATGCACCTTAGCATACTTTTACTCTTTTTTTATGCATGTGAAATCAGGCAGCAGGGTGCGGCCATCTTGTGATAATCTTATCCGTTCCTGCATCGCCCAAGGTGAACTGCCCTGGCGCACCAATGCATATGCCCCAACCCTGAGTCTAACTTCACCAAACCTAGTGATATGCTCCACCTATCTCCAGAACATTACTATACAGCGTAGTAAAACGCACCCAATCATCACCTATGTGATAACGTTACTTGACGCAGAACCCGGAATATCAACACACATCATCTCACAACATCGCGCGTCCCAATTTTCAATATGAAACCATACTTTTAAAGGAAATACCAAATTGTACAATTTGTAAAGTACTTTTATTTCGCAATAAACGCTCCGAGAACATCCGGAGACTTACATTTGCAAGCAAATAGGTAATTGTTTTCTTCGTTCTCGATCCACAAATGTTTATCGTGAGTCACGTGATATTCCTGTGAAGCCTTTGCATGAACTTCCACTAGGCCACCACAAAACATATGAAGTTGCTCCTTATCGCTGGAATGGAGTACGGGCATATGGGCCTGTGTCGATCATCCCAAAAAAGTGTCACTGGCATCCAACCACTGACGTATATCTATAGCTGACAGTTAAAAAAACCATCAGTTGATATCTAGAATCCATGACAATTGCAGAAACTCAAGATGTAGCTGTTAAAAAAAAAGGTAACACAAATGTGTCTCAGTAACCAATCTTATTACTGTTTATCATTTTGACCATCAATTTGGGCCCCTGTTACAACTATTGATAAACACAGATGTCAAACAATGATAACTCAAACAAAAGAACGTGCAAATTACTCTTCAGTTTGCTGTACACGTTACTGCTACGGAGTATGGTGAGCTCGAAATGGGATGCTAAGGCTGACACTGCAAACAGAGAGCTAAATAAAACCAAAAAGAACAGATACACAGAATTTTAATTAAATATTAGCGTTCAATTATGCGTTTGTGAACCTGGGGGAACCCACGACTGCACTACACCCATCTCGATGCTGCACTGCCCATATCCCCATGACAAAATTGCAAGTCATTGCAATATACCACACACAACACACAATACAATTTACCCCACCAATATTGTCACCGAATTATAATTTGACTTCTTCGTGTACAAAATCGTCCAAAGTTAAACTTACATAATATTCAGCATTTCCATTGTATCAGCGTAAAACAAACACTCCGTCCACTTCAATCAATTTTCATAAAATGAAATTATATGTTCCTTTCTCCAATTTTTAATGGTAAACGTTATCATATTTGAAAGTTTTACCTACCTCCCTTCATGAATTCCGTTCGCAATCCTCCCTTTGTTTCAAGGTCAAAAAACAATTGAACCTTATACTGTGTACCATGCGTGGGTCTGCTCAGCGAGGAAACAAAAATTCTACGGCGCTGACCTTCACTCAGAATGGGAGCAGATAGCGCTTCACAGCACAGAGGCATTACAAATATTTTTGAAAAACATATGAATTGTTTGCTACCATTCACCAATGCGGGCGACCCACAGTCACGCCACACCACCTGTCAGCTCACCCCATCTCCTGTTCACACAAAAACTCAAAACCAACATCATACTAAAGTGAAACAGCCAACTCTTAATCCCCAAGCGCTTCTGCACACCAACACACTCCCCAAATTGCATTTTGCCTCTGTTCGCCGCCACACTGTCGGCGGATCCAAGATGGCGAGCGCATCGAAACAATGTGACACACCTCATGCCTCACCCCAGACAATCAGAGAACACGTCGTGTGTCCGCTGACATCACGCAACCTGATTAGCCAATCAGTGTCCTGTCTGCGGAGCGAACAGGGAAGTGTGTCCGCGCAGCGAACAGAGAAGTGTGTCCGCGGAGCAGACCTAGATATCACTAATATTTTACCTTACGTTTTGGCCGTTTATAAAAAAACTACTGAACGAATTTACACCAAATTAACAAAAGCACTCTTTCGGGACTAAGCTGACAATCTGTATATGGGAAAAAAAGAAATGTTGTGACCCCCCTATAACTTTGCCCCCCCTCGACCAAACCTCATAAGGTATGATCATGTATTTTTTTTATGTGATTGAAGAGGTATCTTTCATGTCTAATTGATTGAGAATGTTTTTATGAGGTCTTTATAAAAATTAAAATATGTAATTTTTGCAGAAACTTTCTGTCCCAACTATTTCAGTCCATTTTAAAGCCCTAACTTGAATTAATGTTAGTTACCGTGAGACACCTTTTTTGCAGTGGTTTTGCTATTTTTTGTCCCAAGGTGTCTGCGATAGGGGTGTTTCCACACACAGTTGAGTGTCAGAGGATAAATAACCAGTCCTTTAGGAAGATAATTTTTTTTGTTTGTAAATTTCTTTATTGGCATTTCAGATAACAACATAAACAGCACAGAACCTTTCCCCACTCCCACCCCTCCAACACCCCTGGCGCACTTGAGAAGGTAGCCTTAAAGAACGTATGGGGTAAGCAGGACCACAAAACCATTGTTATGTAAACAGTCCAATCGGCTTGCCCACCACACCTGCGAGAATGTCATGCCCGATTTGTACAGTCCATAGATCCGGTATCAGGGATCAAGTGGAGACCTCGCCACAGAGTCAAGCACCATGGGGGGAACCCCGTGTAACAGGAGACATAGAATCATCCCTCCCCGGTTGATTGAGAAGGTACACCAAATATGGATCCCACATCTGACTGCTATTTTGGTGATTACTTCGTAGCACCCCCAAAGCACCTCCATATCGTTACAGTACAATATGTCCCCCGACCATTGTTCAACCGTCGGGCTCCGCTTCCGCCCCCACACCATGGCCACCCGGCGTTCAGCCAAAATCAAGAGGAGACCCACCAATTTCCTAGTCTCTTTGGGTATTTGTTCCGTATATCCCAGCAGGGCCACAACAGGATCCGGCGCTAATCGCTGCCCCACAATGTCCCCGATCACCTCAAACACCTGCCGCCAAAAGTGCTCCAGTTCCCCACACTCCCAGGCCACATGTAGAAATGCCACCATCTCCCGACCACACCGCAGACAAGCCCCTGACCTCTGGGGGAAATAGCGTTGTAGCTGAGACGGGGAGTAATAACCCTGATGCAAAAACTTGAAATGGATCAGCTTATAATTCGAATTAACCGCCCCATTCTTGGTCATCATACAACAGTACTCCCAGACATCAACTGGTATTTCCATGGCTCTATCGCCAGTGCGAAGAGCAAAGGGGATAGCGGGCAGCCCTGACGTATTCCTTGCTCAAGCGGTGGTCCCCTGGAGTTCCGCCCATTCACTCTCACCCTGGATCAGTATATAGAAGTGACACCAGGGATATAAAGAACCTGCCCAGACCCAGCCTTTGTAAAACAGTAAATAGAAACGGCCATTCAACAGAATCAAATGCCTTGGCAGCATCCAACAGAACCGCCACCACCGGGTCCTCAGCCGCCAGCGCCGACATCAGGCCAAACATTCTTCGCAACCCAAAAGAGATCGATCGACCTGGGATATATCCCGCCTGGTCCGCCCTCACCAAAATAGGCATCAGCGGCGCCAGCCATTTCGCTATAACTTTCGCCATGATCTAATTATCCAGATTGATAAGCGAAATTGGGCGGTATGAGGAGCAGTCCCCTTCTGGCTTCCCGGGCTTTAAAAGTACAACCACTACGGCTTCCCTAAGTGTGTCAGGTAAGAGCCCCATGGATATTGCCTCCTGGTACATCGACAGCAGGCGTGGAGCCAGCCTCTCTGCATAGCACTAATAAAACTCAGCTGTGAAGCCGTCAGGACCTGGAGATTTCCCGCCCGGTAAAGATTTAATAGCATCCGCCACTTTCTCCAGTGTCACAGGCCTATTCAGCCCCTCCCTCTGCTCCTCTGTACACCAATATAACCCCACCTCATCGAGGAATGCCTCTAACTCCGCTCGCGTCGCCGTTAATTGTGATGAGTACAAGTGGCCATAGAACTCTTCGAATTCGTGGGCAATGCCCTCATTGTCATAATGATCAGCACCGTTCCCATCCGTGATCATTATCACCCTACTATCCCGCCCGCTCAGTTGAGTTAGCCTAGCAAGTGACCGACCCGGGGCTTGACCCTCACCATATTTCCGAGGAGCTACTTTATCCCACATATATTTAACCTCCCTCTGCGCTAGTGTTGATACTCCTGTAGTTTCCGTTTGATGGCACACTGCTGAGCCCGATCCGGAATGGGAGCCTCTCCTTGTAGCACCCGTAATTCCTCCTCAGTATCAGCCAGATCTTTCCGCAGCTTTTTCAGGATTCCCACCTCCGTAGCTTTACATTCACCCCTAATCACACACTTAAATCCCTCCCACAGGACACCAGCAGATGACACCGACCCGTCATTGATCTCAAAGTATGCATCTATGGCCTTCAACAATTCTTCCTTAAAGAGCTTATCCGTAAGCGCTTCACTTTTAAACCTCCAAGGAGGCCTCACCTCATCCCGAACCTCCAAACGGATTGACAACAAAACTGGAGCATGATCTGATAAAGTGCGGGCTAAAATACCCACCCCAGCGGATCAACCCATAATTGCCCGTGATATGAGGAAATAATCTAGTCGAGCCGCAGAGCCATGCGGTGCCGAGTAATGTGTGAATTGTCTCACTCCAGGGTTTCTCACTCTCCAGATGTCCTCAATATCCCACACTGGGCACATACCCTGTAGTTTCATGTAAGTCTTACTGCTCAAGAGCACTGCGCTCCCCACCCTATCCTGGGAGGCATCCAATACAGCATTAAAGTCCCCAGCCCAGATAATTTCTCCCTCAGGAAGTGCCCCCAGTTGCCGCTCCATCCAGTCCAGAGGTTCTGTAGCATCCTGGTTAGGACCATAATAACAAATCATTGTATATAACCTCCCCTGGATAACTCCCTGCACTATCAAAGACCTGCCCTCTGAATCTTTCACCGCCCTGACCAACCGGAACCCCACCGATTTATGTACCAGGATACCAACACCTCTGGAATAGGAGGAGTAAGAAGAAAAATATCTATGGCACCCCCAGTGTTTCCCAAATTTAGATTCTGCTTCCGGTGTCAAGTGAGTCTCCTGAAGGAATGCCACCCCAATTCTATGACGTTCCAAATATTGCAAAACCTTCCGACATTTGGGCAAATTGTTAAGACCCCTGACATTCCAGGTCGTAAAATGTACTGTCGCCATCTGCAGATGACAACCCATACCCTCCCCCTGCTCTGACAAACCCCACAGTCCCCCAGTCTCGCAATGCGCCCCATTGGTCCTCCCTGTCCCCCCTCCCGCCACCCTATTCTACCGACAACCCCCCAACTCGTCAGTGGTCGCTCCCACCCCCCACCACACCCACCTGCCCTCCGCAACGAAGACCCTACCCCCCACCCTCGCTGGAACCCTCAACTCTCCAGCTCCCCAACTTCTACCCACTCATTCATAAACAGCTTACGCTCAGGGGGCAACTACGAGCCCAAACTCCCCACGCACCACCACAGGATAGATGTCTCTGCTCTTGAAACTAAGTTAAACTGATGAAAGCGGCAGCAACAGCACTAAGTTTTCCCATGCCCAAGGATGTCAGGCTTCCCCCCTCCGCGACCCATGAGACTTCGGCAGCATGTCAAGAAACGAGGAGGCCTCCTCCAGAGATTGAAAAAACAGGGACTTCCCTTCGTGCACCACCCGTAGCTTGGCAGGGAACAACATTGCATATTGCAGGCCTTTGTCCCTCAGCCTTTTCTTTACTTCCATAAAGGATTTCCTGGCCGCCTGCACTTTGTCCGAGAAGTCCGGGAAGAATTTAATCACACCCCCCTTATAAGACAAAGTACCTTTTTCTCTAGCTTTGCGGAGTGCCACATCCCTATCTCTGTAGTTCAATAGTCGGGCGATCAATGGCCGAGGTGGAGCCCCTGGAATCGGACCCCGGCCACCGGGGATCCTATGCGCCCTCTCCACTACACAGAGTGGGGAGAAGCCATCTGAGCCCAAGGTTTCCTGCAGTATTTCCTCTGCCAGAGCTTCCATGTCCCTCTGACCCGTCGACTCGGACAAGCCGACAATCCGTATATTATTCCGGCGGGACCTTGATTCAAGATCGTCCTGCTTCTCCTGAAGCTCTCTCAGGGCTCTCTTGACTTCCGACATTTCCCCTGAGACTGCCGCTGCTACCCCTCCACCCCTGACAGACGCCCCTCCGCCTCATCTAGTCTTTCTCCATGTTTGTCCAACCTGACCTGCATATGGTCCACTTTGCAAGTCAGAGTATCCAACTTGCCATCCAAAGATTGTATCGCGGACTGTAGTTGTAAGAACATGGTCTTGATGTCCTGAAAGGCAGCCACCGGATCCGGTTCGAGCCCCTTGCCTGGCGTCTGTGCCGCTTCGCCCGCCGAGCAGCCACATTTGGACTGCGTGGGCATCTCAAAATTCAATTTAGACTGCTGTTTAACCCCTTTCCATGGCTTGGTCATGGCTAGCATCAAGACCGGGATTCAGCGGCACTATACAGGGTGCGATGACCAAGGCCCGGGGGCAGCAGGAGTTTTGTACCAGGTAGGGGAACAGACACCAAAATCCCCCAGAATCCGTCTGTCTCATATAGGAATGACCACAAATTACTCCTAACAAAGTCTTGGCTAACTCCACACCATCCAGCTGGAATCTCTCCGCTTAGCAGCCCAGCACCACAGCTGCCACCGCCTGCAGCCCCGCACTGCACCACGAATCCCTTACAGTCCCAAGCCCGGCAGCGGCCAAGTTGTCAAAGGCCAAAAAGGTGTGGAGAGGAGAATATTCTGGAAAAGCACGGGCTCGGGGAGCGCCTTGTGAGTGAGTTATATGCTCCCCCTATTGTGCGTGCACACAAGAGGTCGCCTCCAGGCATCTAGTAGCACCGCGCAGTACTTTCCAAGCGAGCCTCGCAAAAATCCAGCGGGTGCAAGGCACCATCCCCAGGACAAATACAGTATACCCCCAGTGTAGGTCCTCCTGGGAGCCGGTGGATCCAATAGGATCATCTCTCAGTGCCTCTGACCTCTCACTTTGAACCAGCCACCAAACCCTCTAGTCACTGGGTCTACCGGTGCACTCAGCCTCCAGTCCTCGAAAGTCCTCGCAGCATACGGGCCGTTGCTGCAAAAAGCGCCGACCGCTGACGGCGAGACGGCCGGCCCACCACTGCCGCTACGCTCCAGGGCCAGCAGCCGCACAGCAGGGGGGGCAGCGTCCCCAGGCCAGGCGGACAGTGTCGTTTCACCCGCCCTGAGACCCCTACCACCCCCGGCAGGTAACCCCCATGGCACACAGGGCCGCCACCAGGGAGGGGGGAGAGATCGCCGCTCACCCCACGTTCACTTCCTTCGCGGCAGCTGCAGCCGCTCACAACCTCAGTCTTGGCCGGTGCGCAGGTGTCACACTTCTGCCGTCCCCAAGGCTCGCGCTCCGCAGGCAGGCCGACGGCTCCGTCCAAGCCAGCGATCCGTTCCTCTCCCGCACCTCCGCGAAAAGTATGCCCAGGCAGGTCCTGTCTCCTCTGCTACCAGCGTCCAGGTGGGGGGGGGCACCGCACACCACTTGTCGCCTACAGCCGCCTTCCCTCGAGCGGGGTCCCGGAGAGCCGCTCCGCTGCTCCTCCGCAGGCTTGCACCTCCCCCACCTTCTGACAACGCAGGCCTCCTCCACAGCCGTACACCGCTCGCTGAGCACCTCGTCTGACTCGCTGCTGCACTTCACCGATCTTCCCGGGGGCCTGACTGAAAGTAGCTTTTAGTGCCGCCACAAAAAAGCAGGAGAGCCTCCGCAGAGACACCGGATAGTGTTCCGGATATGGGATGCGCTAGGGAGCTTCACGGGCCTGCAGCCATCTTGGTCGGGCTCACTAGCGCCCCCCCTAGGAAGATAATTTTTAAATAGCGGAATGGGTAAAAGGCTTTCCGGTGGCATAAACAAAAGAATACTGGATGGATCTCCTTCAAATATTAAGTTTAACTTTTTGTGGCAAAGGATAGGTGGGGGAGGGGTACCAGGCCACCTAAGGGTTATAGGTTTCATGAATAAAACTCTCATAACTAATGTTCCTCATCTATTTCTAAAGACCCAAGCAGCTATGCTTTTATTCGCACGTCTTTGCGCAGCCAGTACTCACATATGTGACAGTTTGGAATTCTATCCATCTGACACTTCCCGCATTCACACAGCTTTTGAACATGTCCCAATGACATTCCAGAAAGCCTCAGTGGATGTCTGTGCACACTTCTACATGTTTCCTCTGAGTTGAAACCACGCTGCTTATGGATGGACGGCCAGAGGTGATTCTGTGGAAAGGCAGCAGCTTCCCGCCTGCCATGCCCATCACATGCAGCAAAGAAATCATCAGAGGAGGGTGTTAGGCAGAATCACCTGCAGTACCATTTGGGAACACTACAGGTAATTAGGACTACAAGTGTAAGCACAATTTCACCTTCGGTACAAGCCTGTACTACACAGTAAAGTGGTAGCAATGGCTGAGCAGCCAGACTTATCTCAAGAGGTTAAGTGAGCAGTAGAACACGTTACACAAAGGACCAACCAATACAGTGATTCAAGTAAACACTTACTCATGGTTTCTTGGTAAAAGAATACACATGTATTTACTCAGTCAGTTATAAAACATTAAACTAGCATAAGCAGCTCAATATCACACACTAATAATCCACAAAAATCCAACTGGTAAGTAATTGAACAAGTTTAGCTCAAAAATGAAGTGGGAGAAAAACGGCACTTCAGATACTTAAGAAGGGAGGGAAAAGACAAGGTTATGAGAATAGACAGCCCAAATACATTCATAGGCAGGGCAAAGGGTTTCATTTAAATACAACCAGCAATTCTTCTCAATAGTTCTGGGCCAAAGTCAATGGTTCAGAGTCTTTTGTAGAGGATAGCATAGTTCTGGTATGTAACGGTTAAGTCATTACCATGGATTTTTAAATGATTTGGCTAGACGAACAGTTTGCAAATAAGTATAATACTAAGCGTATGAAACTCATTTGGCTTCCTAAGGCTGTGTTATTGGATGTTAGGAGATAGAAGAAATAATCATATATCTATTTTGCTATTTTATACGCTAAATGGCAGAAACTGTATAGAAAAGCATGGAATTTATGCATTTGTGAAGGTGTGGGTAATAAAGCAGAAGGATGTGGTGTAGAGGCAGTGGTCTTGTTTCAGCTGGAAGCCTTTCTAATGATAGTGGGCCTCATTACGAATCAGGCGTTAAGGGGTTAACGGCGCCGTAAACGGCGCCGACCCTTACCGCCTGATTACAAGGTCCCTTAGCGCCATGGTGATATTAACGCCTGCTTTTTGCAGGCGTTAAAATCCATGGCGCTAAGGGACCATGGTGCTAATTACGCCACCGTAATTTACGGTGGCGTAATTAGCGGCTTCCCCACTCCCATTATGCCCTATGGGGCAAAAATGGGAATGGGGAAGGGTAAAATGGGAAATGGGGATTTACCGCCTCACTGACCTTGGAATGGGGCGGTAAATATGGCCATCCACCATGGTGTAAACATAGTTTACACCATGGTGGTAAAGGTACGACCCAGGCGGTAACTTACCGCCTGGGTCGTAATGAGGCCCAGTGTCTATCTGTGAAAGTGTATAAAGCTGCATGAACTCATCCTGGCTGCATGTAATTTTATAATACACTAGAAAGTGTTTTGCTACAATTATATTGTTATTTCTCCCTTCTTTTAATATGATATTACACTTTTTTAGATAGCTGTGGGTGTAAAACATATTTTGGAGAGCAAACAGGTTTGCAAGTGACAGTTGATTATAGCAGATGGGAAGAATTACAGTAAGTTCATTTTGTAAGTTATACAGGTTAAGTGGCAGTTACCCTGTTTATATGCATTTATACAAGAGCTGTACATGTACAGTGCAGAAAATATGCATACCTGTAGTTTGTATACATGCATGTGGATATGCATGAAGCTGCAAGTAGAAATCTTGGAGACTTGTACAGTAGTTTTTGTAGCAGGTGCTTTCCAATGACATGAGACTTGTACTCAGAGTGATCAACAGTACATCTGAAGTGATGAACTATAATGATGGAGTTAGATGTAGAGTTCTTGGATGTGATTGGTGGATGGTTGTGTGACTGCTTAGCTGTAGCCAATGAGGGAATGGTACAGAGAGTGAAATGGAAAGGGTAGAAGGGCTGCCCAAGAGTTATACGCTCCGTGGACACCGCGGCTGTCCGCGGACAGGATGTGCCACATATGGGACTTCTGAACATATTTTGCATGGAAATAGGACTGTCGGGATTAGCCAATCAGGTGTTGAGGTTGTGGATTTGTGTTGAAAGAGGCTGTGTGTAGTGAAGATGGCAGAGGTGGAGAAAGTTAGGATGTTGGTGGTTGGAGATATGTTTGTGCATGGTTTGGAGCAGTATGCTAAATGCAGGAATGTGGCAAAAATGTTGATGGTAAAGAAGTGGAGGTGGTGTGGAGCACTGTGCCTGATTTCAATGTGCAGGGAATTGTACATGTTTGTGAAGATATGAGCAGGGTGAACAGCCCCATGTGGTAGTTTTGCACTGTGGTGCTTTCCATTTGGGCTATGTCAGTGCCCCTACTTTGTTGGCAGATTTGGAACACTTGGTTCAAGCAGTAATGAAATTCCTTCCAAATGCCAAACTTATTTTTTCTGGTTTAGTACCTAGGGCAATATGGGACAATAGTTCTCTTTTTTGTCCTCAGCAAAACATTGCTAGGTGTGCAATCAACCGAGGCATGTTTGCTTCCATGCTTAGAGCTTGTATGTTCTTTTGTAATAATGAGAACATTGATTCTGGTAATGCTGTTTATTTTAAAGAAGATGGCATTTCTTTATCTTTTATGGGAAATGCAATGCTGTTTTGGAACATAAGGGTTGCTTTGGAGAAGCTAATGTGAAGATGTTAGGGGTAAAATAAGAAAGAAAAACAAAAAGAAATACAAAATATAAGGTGTTTATCAAGCATGTGCAAAAACACCAAAGAAAGGCTCTTTTCGGAGCCAACCTCAAAGGGGGAAATGGCGCACACCATTTAAATTTACATTCACCATGCTCAGATTTTTTGATTTGTCCGCGGACACCACGGTTGTCCACGGACAACACGCATTACATACAGGGATTTTGGGGTTGAGAGGCATGCAAATGAGACTGAGCAGAGCAAGGGATTGGTCAATAAGGTTTACTGGGTGTGTTGTGTAAGGAGAGAGTTTGTCAGAAATACTTTTTCCTGAGAGAAGTACAGATATCTATGTCTGTTTGTTTCAGAAAACAGATTATCTGGATTTTGGGAGACTCATGGATAAATTGGTTGGAGGTGCATGTAGAACACTGTGGAGTGGCTGCACATCTTGGATTCCCTCATGTGGAAGTGCACTGGCATGGAGTGCGTGGAATGAAGTGGCTGGATTTGGTACCTCTTTGTGCTACTTTGGTGACACAGCGTCATCCAGACATTATTATTATTATTCATTGTGGAGGGAACAGTTTAGGACATGTGTCTGGAATTTCTTTGCAATTTGCAATGAAAGGAGGACTTGGGAAGGTCATGGACATGTTTCCAAATTCCTAAGTAATTTTTTCCCGTATTGCGCAGAGACAAATGTTGGTGCGTTCTTCTTCATTTGGTCCACAAATGGAGAAAGCGAGGCGCAATGTCAATAAGGCTGTTTGTGCCTTTTTAAGAGATGTTGGCATGTCCTTTTTTCACAATGAAAATATTATGTTACGTAGTACATACATTTTTCTTAGATATGGAGTACATTTTACTTATGCTGGCAATCAGATTTTTCTGCGAAATGTACAAAATGCATTGCAACCTTTTTTGTAATTACATTCATATATTTTGCAGTAGGTGTTAATCATTTGAAGTTTTTGAAACACAAAAAACACCACCAAAAGGCTCTTTTCAGAGCCACCACTTCCTCCCATAGAAAAGTGCAATGGTTCTTATAGGGTAGTACCCCCAAAAAATAAATGTCCGTGGACTTCTAAAAAATGCACAGGACCCTGCACTATTTATTTGTCACTTCTATTTTTAAACTGTGAAAGGCGACTTTGAAAAGAGACTTTTTTGTTTTGTTTTTGTTGTTTTATATATTTTTTTGTTTTTTTAACCATGACACACAAGGAACGTAGGGGAAAGGAGGGTAAGGAAGGGACACCAACCACGGGGATAAGAAAGGGCAGGTGGAGAGAGGAAGATGTAGGGTGGGCCTTATTTAGGTAGGTAGCAGACCTTCTCATGCTCCTTCACTGCACTCTCGAAAGCACTCCGAAGGTTCTCCCCCTGCAGAGTACTGCATTGCAGTACATGCACAATATTATGACCCTTGAAAGGTAAGGGTCAACAGCATCATGAATGGCTTGCGAGGCAGCTGGAGGGATGCGCTGTCCCACTGTAGTGTCTCTTGTGGTGGCAGGAGCGGAAACGAAGGATGCTGCAGGGGAACTCAACCTACTACATTTATCGTAAGGTACACCCTTACGAATAGCCCCACAGTGGAACGACCTCAGGTGTCGCTTCATTGATGTCGTACCATAGCTATAGGAACCAGGCTTTCCACGACTCAAAACCATGCGGCACTGAGTGCAGATCACCTTATTCGCACAAGCTTTTGACACTCCATCAAGAGTGGTAAATAACCGCCACACCCAAGACTCACGGTGAGCGCTGGTAGTAGGGACTTCCAGTACCTCATCCGTCTCCTCTGCATCCTCACGCCTGTTCCCCTCTGCAGGCCCTTGGGGAGGTGGTGGTGGTGGTGGTGGTGGAGGGGTGGGGGTGGTGATGAAGCTGAAGCAATCATGGTTGCCACCTGGATAACAGCAGGCAGAAGTCACCAGCAATGCAGTCAATGCAGATCTGAAGGTAGCCAGAAGCACAATGAGGAGCAATTCTAGGGTGTGGCCTTTTATAGGGGTGCTGGTGCGGGCTTCGCAGATAGGCACGCTGTCTGCAGACAGATCGAACACCAAAAAAGGCTCAAAAAGTTCAAAAAAAATGTAGATCGCCAGGGACATTGTCTGGGACATGTGCAATGGTGAATTTATGCTGTAAATTACCTTGGATTGTCCAAAAAAGTACTAAGTGTGACACATGTGCGACAGACAGTTATGGACAGGCGTGATGTTCATACGACCCATGGGTGTGGTGTGTATGTGCGTAGATTGTCTACGGACAGTGTCGAAGACCCCGAATAACATGAATGTGCATCATAACATTGCGGACAGGCGGACGGGTTAAGTGTTCTATTGACATATTCATTCTGGTTGAGGACATTACGAACAGGGGGATGTTCTTAGGACACTTTAATTTAAATAATTACGGATATTGTGTCCTGCGGACACTCCCATTTTAATTACGAACAGTATGAACAGCTATTGTGTCCTTAGGACACCTTCCTTTTGGTTAATTGCGGACATCCCGGACATCAAGTCTGTTCTAAGAACACTTCGATTTTGATTGCGGACAATACGGACAGGTATAGTGTCCTTAGGACACCTCCATTTTGGTTAATTCAGGACATCCCAGACACTGTGTGTGTTCTAAGAACAGTTCCATTTTTATTGCGGACAGTACGGACAGCTATGTATAGTGTCCTAGGACACCTCCATTTTGGCTATTGCTGACATCCTGGACATCAAGTCTGTTCTAAGAACAGTTCCATTTTGATTGCGGACAATACGGACAGGTATAGTGTCCTTAGGACACCTCCATTTTGGTTAATTATGGACATACCGGACACCAGGTGTGTTCTAAGAACAGTTCCATTTTGATTGCTTACAGTACGGACAGGTATAGTGTCCTTAGGATACCTCCATTTTGGTTAATTGCGGACATTCCGGATACCCGCTCTGTCCGCGGACACCTTAACTGCCTTTTAAACAAAAGTAAGACACAGGAATAAAGTAACAACACACATAATATTATATTATTGAATACAAATATACAATTTATGAAAGAGAGGGGGGAAGCAGAAACTGACACAAATACAGGGGAATTAGGAGTTTGGAGATGAAGGATGGGAGGGGAGGGTTTGGGGATACTTGACTGGGATATGGAGAGGGAGAACAGGTACATGTGGGACAGTGATATTTAGTGTTTTCTTTTATGTGGTACTCCACAAAATGGTTTAAAAGATTGACATTTTTCATTAGCATATCCATTTTTGTTCCATTCGCTGCAGAGCATTTTCTAATGTTTCTCTTGGTATATTATTTTCACTTTTTGTATGGTCTGTTAAAAAAATAATAATGTGTGAAGTACACATAAAGTAATGGTTATGAATTGGCTTAGAAAGAGAATTGTTGTGTCTACCATTAGTATCACTGTCTTCACTCATTTCATCACGTAGGAAATTTTCTTCCAGCCATTCCAAAGTACTGGACATTTCTGTGTGAAAAAAATATATTATTTTTACTGAACCTAATATAGAAAGTTTAGAAATATATAAGAAAAATTAAGTTTACTTACTAGTTTTTGGTAAGTTTTGTTGTTACTGTTGTGTAGGTCTGCTGTTGCTTTTTGCTGTGCAGTTTCTGTGAGGTAATTATGTTGGAGACATATATTTTTTGTTTTGGTATATTCCATTCTATTGCATTTGAAATTTAAATGGACGGTTGATGTCTTACAAATATAGGTTTCACTTCTTATTTATTATTACATATAATGTGTTTATGTGCTGCTTTTTGAACTGATACAACAATGTAAGATACCCCCTGAGTTTCTGGATAGTGTTGATGTTGACCGTGTCTGTCCGCGGACATACGCACAGTCTGCGGACATCAACATTACTAGCTGGGGGGTTCAGTATGATCTATGTTACATGCATATAAACTAAGGGAATCCTAGTAAACATCTATCAAATTCACACTGTTATCTATATTCAGTAAAAAAAAAACGTTGTTAAAGGGACGTTATGGTTAAGTTGCGCTACTAAAAACCTATGAAATTCAATGAAAAAACTTTGTTAAAGGGACGTTATGGTCCCAAGTAAAACCAAAAAAAACCTGAAATTCACCAGTTATGGTAAGCTAAGCAACCATAACTCACGCCACCATTGTGCACTGCTAAGACTAACAACGAGGACATCAAAGATGACATCGCAAATGTCACTGATGACATCACTGAAAATGCCAGCATAGTCAGTGTGCACCCCCTCAACTGACAACTCGGTGGCATTGCTTTTGTAAATGCCTGTGCATTCTAAAACCGGCCCTCCTAATGGAAAACACCACACTTCTCTACATAAACAAATTATTACCCATTACTTTATGTGTACTTTCCCAAAACACTTTTTCTAAACACACCATACAGACATTAAAAATAATACAAAACAGACCATAGAAAATCATCTGCAGCGAATGCAGCAAAAAATTGATCTATTAAAATAATAGTGCACTCAGAAATATTATTTTCCCAAGTGTTCGAGCATACATTAATCAATCGTACAAACATTTCCTATGCACCTTAGCATACTTTTACTCTTTTATTATGCATGTGAAATCAGGCAGCAGGGTGCGGCCATCTTGTGATAATCTTATCCGTTCCTGCATCGCCCAAGGTGAACTGCCCTGGCGCACCAATGCATATGCCCCAACCCTGAGTCTAACTTCACCAAACCTAGTGATATGCTCCACCTATCTCCAGAACATTACTATACAGCGTAGTAAAACGCACCCAATCATCACCTATGTGATAACGTTACTTGACGCAGAACCCGGAATATCAACACACATCATCTCACAACATCGCGCGTCCCAATTTTCAATATGAAACCATACTTTTAAAGGAAATACCAAATTGTACAATTTGTAAAGTACTTTTATTTCGCAATAAACCCTCCGAGAACATCCGGAGACTTACATTTGCAAGCAAATAGGTAATTGTTTTCTTCGTTCTCGATCCACAAATGTTTATCGTGAGTCAAGTGATATTCCTGTGAAGCCTTTGCATGAACTTCCACTAGGCCACCACAAAACATATGAAGTTGCTCCTTATCGCTGGAATGGAGTATGGGCATATGGGCTTGTGTCGATCATCCCAAAAAAGTGTCACTGGCATCCAACCACTGACGTATATCTATAGCTGACAGTTAAAAAAACCATCAGTTGGTATCTAGAATCCATGACAATTGCAGAAACTCAAGATGTAGCTGTTAAAAAAAAAGGTAACACAAATGTGTCTCAGTAACCAATCTTATTACAGTTTATCATTTTGACCATCAATTTGGGCCCCTGTTACAACTATTGATAAACACTGATGTCAAACAATGATAACTCAAACAAAAGAACGTGCAAATTACTCTTCAGTTTGCTGTACACGTTACTGCTACGGAGTATGGTGAGCTCGAAATGGGATGCTAAGGCTGACACTGCAAACAGAGAGCTAAATAAAACCAAAAAGAACAGATACACAGAATTTTAATTAAATATTAGCGTTCAATTATGCGTTTGTGAACCTGGGGGAACCCACGACTGCACTACACCCATCTCGATGCTGCACTGCCCATATCCCCATGACAAAATTGCAAGTCATTGCAATATACCACACACAACACAATTTACCCCACCAATATTGTCACCGAATTATAATTTGACTTCTTCGTGTACAAAATCGTCCAAAGTCAAACTTACATAATATTCAGCATTTCCATTGTATCAGCGTAAAACAAACACTCCGTCCACTTCAATCAATTTTCATAAAATGAAATTATATGTTCCTTTCTCCAATTTTTGAATGGTAAACGTTATCATATTTGAAAGTTTTACATACCTCCCTTCATGAATTCCGTTCGCAATCCTCCCTTTGTTTCAAGGTCAAAAAACAATTGAGCCTTATACTGTGTACCATGCGTGGGTCTGCTCAGCTAGGAAACAAAAATTCTACGGCGCTGACCTTCACTCAGAATGGGAGCAGATAGCGCTTCACAGCACAGAGGCATTACAAATATTTTTGAAAAACATATGAATTGTTTGCTACCATTCACCAATGCGGGCGACCCACAGTCACGCCACACCACCTGTCAGCTCACCCCATCTCCTGTTCACACAAAAACTCAAAACCAACATCATACTAAAGTGAAACAGCCAACTCTTAATCCCCAAGCGCTTCTGCACACCAACACTCTCCCCAAATTGCATTTTGCCTCTGTTCGCCGCCACACTGTCGGCGGATCCAAGATGGCGAGCGCATCGAAACAATGTGACACACCTCATGCCTCACCCCAGACAATCAGAGAACACGTCGTGTGTCCGCTGACATCACGCAACCTGATTAGCCAATCGGTGTCCTGTCTGCGGAGCGAACAGGGAAGTGTGTCCGCGCAGCGAACAGAGAAGTGTGTCCGCGGAGCAGACCTAGATATCACTAATATTTTACCTTACGTTTTGGCCGTTTATAAAAAAACTACTGAACGAATTTACACCAAATTAACAAAAGCACTCTTTCGGGACTAAGCTGACAATCTGTCTATGGGAAAAAAAGAAATGTTGTGACCCCCCTATAACTTTGCCCCCCCTCGACCAAACCTCATAAGGTATGATCATGTATTTTTTTTTATGTGATTGAAGAGGTATCTTTCATGTCTAATTGATTGAGAATGTTTTTATGAGGTCTTTATAAAAATTAAAATATGTAATTTTTGCAGAAACTTTCTGTCCCAACTATTTCAGTCCATTCTAAAGCCCTAACTTGAATTAATGTTAGTTACCGTGAGATACCTTTTTTGCAGTGGTTTTGCTATTTTTTGTCCCAAGGTGTCTGCGATAGGGGTGTTTCCACACACAGTTGAGTGTCAGAGGATAAATAACCAGTCCTTTAGGAAGATAATTTTTTTTGTTTGTAAATTTCTTTATTGGCATTTCAGATAACAACATAAACAGCACAAAACCTTTCCCCACTCCCACCCCTCCAACACCCCTGGCGCACTTGAGAAGGTAGCCTTAAAGAACGTATAGGGTAAGCAGGACCACAAAACCATTGTTATGTAAACAGTCCAATCGGCTTGCCCACCACACCTGCGAGAATGTCATGCCCGATTTGTACAGTCCATAGATCCGGTATCAGGGATCAAGTGGAGACCTCGCCACAGAGTCAAGCACCATGGGGGGAACCCCGTGTAACAGGAGACATAGAATCATCCCTCCCCGGTTGATTGAGAAGGTACACCAAATATGGATCCCACATCTGACTGCTATTTTGGTGATTACTTCGTAGCACCCCCAAAGCACCTCCATATCGTTACAGTACAATATGTCCCCCGACCATTGTTCAACCGTCGGGCTCCGCTTCCGCCCCCACACCATGGCCACCCGGCGTTCAGCCAAAATCAAGAGGAGACCCACCAATTTCCTAGTCTCTTTGGGTATTTGTTCCGTATATCCCAGCAGGGCCACAACAGGATCCGGCGCTAATCGCTGCCCCACAATGTCCCCGATCACCTCAAACACCTGCCGCCAAAAGTGCTCCAGTTCCCCACACTCCCAGGCCACATGTAGAAATGCCACCATCTCCCGACCACACCGCAGACAAGCCCCTGACCTCTGGGGGAAATAGCGTTGTAGCTGAGACGGGGAGTAATAACCCTGATGCAAAAACTTGAAATGGATCAGCTTATAATTCGAATTAACCGCCCCATTCTTGGTCATCATACAACAGTACTCCCAGACATCAACTGGTATTTCCTGCTCTAAGGACCTTTCCCACAGTCCCTTTGAGGATGTTCCAACACTAGGCCTGCCCCTCAATGCAAATCCATACAGTTCGGAGAGTATATGCCTCCCTATGTCCCCCATCACCCTATCAAGCACCACAGCCACCTCAGGTGGTTCGGGAAAGGTTGGAAACAACCTCTGTAGCGTCACCCTCAGTCTATAATATAAAAACCCATCCAGGGCTGTCAAAACTCCCCTTTCCTTCAGTTGATCAATAGAGACAAACCTCCCCTCGGGGAACAGCTCTCCCCATGTAGTGACACCCAGCCGCTTCAACATAGCCACATACCTCTCCACACTGGTCAGGGGAATCCCAGGGACAAACAATGGCGGGGGCTTTGTTGAATATAGAAGACCCCCACTGGGAGCTCTCTGCTATATCGCCCAGGCCCAGCATGTCAGCTCCATCAAATTCCGAGGGTTCCGAGAACGATTCGGAGCCGTCAGAATGACTGACCTCAACAGTGCTGGGGACGCGATAGTTCTCACTATCTCCACGTGCCTATGTTCCGCTGCCATTCCGTACAAGTATCGAAGATAGCTGGCCTGTGCCACTTTATAATATAACTCAAAATCCGGATGAGCCAACCCTCCTTCACGAACTGGCACCGTGAGTTTCTCCCAAGAGACCTGAGCCTTCTTGCCCGCCCATATGAACTGCAACACTGATGCCCGGAGATCCCGGAAATACTTCTGGGGTACCTTTATAGGTACATTCAAAAACACGTACAAAAATTTGGGAAGAATAGTCATTTTAACCACCGAGACCCTACCGTACAGGTTAAGCGGGAGCGAGGTACAGCTCGCCATTGCTCGTTTGGCTGAGTCCAGAGCCTCTGCATAGTTCATAGCATATACAACCCTTTCTTCTCTCGCCACCGTAACCCCCAAATATCGAGTGTTGTGCAGATCCCATTGGAATCCCCAGTTATCTCAAAAGTGGGACACCCCCGCGTCAACGGGAAAATTACTGACTTACTGGTATTTATGCACAGCCCCGAGAGTTCACCGAAGCACCGTAGATCCGACATAATCGGGTCAAGATTAACTTCAGGATGGCGGATGAACAGGACAATATCGTCCGCGTATAACGATATAATCACCTTATGGGTACGCAGCTGAACCCCGCGTTGCAAATAAAACTCCCGAGCCGACTCCGCCCATGGCTCTATCGCCAGTGCGAAGAGCAAAGGGGATAGCGGGCAGCCCTGACGTGTTCCTTGCTCAAGCGGTAGTCCCCTGGAGTTCCGCCCATTCACTCTCACCCTGGCTACCGGATCAGTATATAGAAGTGACACCAGGGATATAAAGAACCTGCCCAGACCCAGCCTTTGTAAAACAGTAAATAGAAACGGCCATTCAACAGAATCAAATGCCTTGGCGGCATCCAACAGAACCGCCACCACCGGGTCCTCAGCCGCCAGCGCCGACATCAGGCCAAACATTCTTCGCAACCCAAAAGAGGTCGATCGACCTGGGATAAATCCCGCCTGGTCCGCCCTCACCAAAATAGGCATCAGCGGCGCCAGCCATTTCGCTATAACTTTCGCCATGATCTAATTATCCAGATTGATAAGCGAAATTGGGCGGTATGAGGAGCAGTCCCCTTCTGGCTTCCCGGGCTTTAAAAGTACAACCACTACGGCTTCCCTAAGTGTGTCAGGTAAGAGCCCCATGGATATTGCCTCCTGGTACATCGACAGCAGGCGTGGAGCCAGCCTCTCTGCATAGCACTAATAAAACTCAGCTGTGAAGCCGTCAGGACCTGGAGATTTCCCGCCCGGTAAAGATTTAATAGCATCCGCCACTTTCTCCAGTGTCACAGGCCTATTCAGCCCCTCCCTCTGCTCCTCTGTACACCAATATAACCCCACCTCATCGAGGAATGCCTCTAACTCTGCTCGCGTCGCCGTTAATTGTGATGAGTACAAGTGGCCATAGAACTCTTCGAATTCGTGGGCAATGCCCTCATTGTCATAATGATCAGCACCGTTCCCATCCGTGATCATTATCACCCTACTATCCCGCCCGCTCAGTTGAGTTAGCCTAGCAAGTGACCGACCCGGGGCTTGACCCTCACCATATTTCCGAGGAGCTACTTTATCCCACATATATTTAACCTCCCTCTGCGCTAGTGTTGATACTCCTGTAGTTTCCGTTTGATGGCACACTGCTGAGCCCGATCTGGAATGGGAGCCTCTCCTTGTAGCACCCGTAATTCCTCCTCAGTATCAGCCAGATCTTTCCGCAGCTTTTTCAGGATTCCCACCTCCGTAGCTATACATTCACCCCTAATCACACACTTAAATCCCTCCCACAGGACACCAGCAGATGACACCGACCCGTCATTGATCTCAAAGTATGCATCTATGGCCTTCAACAATTCTTCCTTAAAGAGCTTATCCGTAAGCGCTTCACTTTTAAACCTCCAAGGAGGCCTTTCCTCATCCCGAACCTCCAAACGGATTGACAACAAAACTGGAGCATGATCTGATAAAGTGCGGGCTAAAATACCCACCCCAGCGGATCAACCCATAATTGCCCGTGATACGAGGAAATAATCTAGTCGAGCCGCAGAGCCATGCGGTGCCGAGTAATGTGTGAATTGTCTCACTCCAGGGTTTCTCACTCTCCAGATGTCCTCAATATCCCACACTGGGCACATACCCTGTAGTTCCATGGAAGTCTTACTGCTCAAGAGCACTGCGCTCCCCACCCTATCCTGGGAGGCATCCAATACAGCATTAAAGTCCCCAGCCCAGATAATTTCTCCCTCAGGAAGTGCCCCCAGTTGCCGCTCCATCCAGTCCAGAGGTTCTGTAGCATCCTGGTTAGGACCATAATAACAAATCATTGTATATAACCTCCCCTGGATAACTCCCTGCACTATCAAAGACCTGCCCTCTGAATCTTTCACCGCCCTGACCAACCGGAACCCCACCGATTTATGCACCAGGATACCAACACCTCTGGAATAGGAGGAGTAAGAAGAAAAATATCTATGGCACCCCCAGTGTTTCCCAAATTTAGATTCTGCTTCCGGTGTCAAGTGAGTCTCCTGAAGGAATGCCACCCCAATTCTATGACGTTCCAAATATTGCAAAACCTTCCGACATTTGGGCAAATTGTTAAGACCCCTGACATTCCAGGTCATAAAATGTACTGTCGCCATCTGCAGATGACAACCCATACCCTCCCCCTGCTCTGACAAACCCCACAGTCCCCCAGTCTCGCAATGCGCCCCATTGGTCCTCCCTGTCCCCCCTCCCGCCACCCTATTCTACCAACAACCCCCCAACTCGTCAGTGGTCGCTCCCACCCCCCACCACACCCACCTGCCCTCCTCGCTGGAACCCTCAACTCTCCAGCTCCCCAACTTCTACCCACTCATTCATAAACAGCTTACGCTCAGGGGGCAACTACGAGCCCAAACTCCCCACGCACCACCACAGGATAGATGTCTCTGCTCTTGAAACTAAGTTAAACTGATGAAAGCGGCAGCAACAGCACTAAGTTTTCCTATGCCCAAGGATGTCAGGCTTCCCCCCTCCGCGACCCATGAGACTTCGGCAGCATGTCAAGAAACGAGGAGGCCTCCTCCAGAGATTGAAAAAACAGGGACTTCCCTTCGTGCACCACCCGTAGCTTGGCAGGGAACAACATTGCATATTGCAGGCCTTTGTCCCTCAGCCTTTTCTTTACTTCCATAAAGGATTTCCTGGCCGCCTGCACTTTGTCCGAGAAGTCCGGGAAGAATTTAATCACACCCCCCTTATAAGACAAAGTACCTTTTTCTCTAGCTTTGCGGAGTGCCACATCCCTATCTCTGTAGTTCAATAGTCGGGCGATCAATGGCCGAGGTGGAGCCCCTGGAATCGGGCCCCGGCCACCGGGGATCCTATGCGCCCTCTCCACTACACAGAGCGGGGAGAAGCCATCTGAGCCCAAGGTTTCCTGCAGTATTTCCTCTACCAGAGCTTCCATGTCCCTCTGACCCGTCGACTCAGACAAGCCGACAATCCGTATATTATTCCGCGGGACCTTGATTCAAGATCGTCCTGCTTCTCCTGAAGCTCTCTCAGGGCTCTCTTGACTTCCGACATTTCCCCTGAGACTGCCGCTGCTACCCCCTCCACCCCTGACAGACGCCCCTCCGCCTCATCTAGTCTTTCTCCATGTTTGTCCAACCTGACCTGCATATGGTCCACTTTGCAAGTCAGAGTATCCAACTTGCCATCCAAAGATTGTATCGCGGACTGTAGTTGTAAGAACATGGTCTTGATGTCCTGAAAGGCAGCCACCGGATCCGGTTCGAGCCCCTTGCCTGGCGTCTGTGCCGCTTCGCCCGCCGAGCAGCCACATTTGGACTGCGTGGGCATCTCAAAATTCAATTTAGACTGCTGTTTAACCCCTTTCCACGGCTTGGTCATGGCTAGCATCAAGACCGGGATTCAGCGGCACTATACAGGGTGCGATGACCAAGGCCCGGGGGCAGCAGGAGTCTTGTACCAGGTAGGGGAACAGACACCAAAATCCCCCAGAATCCGTCTGTCTCATATAGGAATGACCACAAATTACTCCTAACAAAGTCTTGGCTAACTCCACACCATCCAGCTGGAATCTCTCCGCTTAGCAGCCCAGCACCACAGCTGCCACCGCCTGCAGCCCCGCACTGCACCACGAATCCCTTACAGTCCCAAGCCCGGCAGCGGCCAAGTTGTCAAAGGCCAAAAAGGTGTGGAGAGGAGAATATTCTGGAAAAGCACGGGCTCAGGGAGCGCCTTGTGAGTGAGTTATATGCTCCCCCTATCGTGCGTGCACACAAGAGGTCGCCTCCAGGCATCTAGTAGCACCGCGCAGTACTTTCCAAGCGAGCCTCGCAAAAATCCAGCGGGTGCAAGGCACCATCCCCAGGACAAATACAGTATACCCCCAGTGTAGGTCCTCCTGGGAGCCGGTGGATCCAATAGGATCATCTCTCAGTGCCTCCGACCTCTCACTTTGAACCAGCCACCAAACCCTCTAGTCACTGGGTCTACTGGTGCACTCAGCCTCCAGTCCTCGAAAGTCCTCGCAGCATACGGGCCGTTGCTGCAAAAAGCGCCGCCCGCTGACGGCGAGACGGCCGGCCCACCACTGCCGCTACGCTCCCGGGCCAGCAGCCGCACAGCAGGGGGGGGCAGCGTCCCCAGGTCAGGCGGGCAGTGTCGTTTCACCCGCCCTGAGACCCCTACCACCCCCGGCAGGTAACCCCCATGGCACACAGGGCCGCCACCACGGAGGGGGGAGAGATCGCCGCTGACCCCGCGTTCACCTCCTTCGCGGCGGCTGCAGCCGCTCACAACCTCAGTCTTGGCCGGTGCGCAGGTGTCGCACCTCTGCCGTCCCCAAGGCTCGCGCTCCGCAGGCAGGCCGACGGCTCCGTCCAAGCCAGCGATCCGTTCCTCTCCCGCACCTCCGCGAAAAGTATGCCCAGGCAGGTCCTGTCTCCTCTGCTACCAGCGTCCAGGTGGGGGGGGGGCACCGCACACCACTTGTCGCCTACAGCCGCCTTCCCTCGAGCTGGGTCCCGGAGAGCCGCTCCGCTGCTCCTCCGCAGGCTTGCACCTCCCCCACCTTCTGACAACGCAGGCCTCCTCCACAGCCGTACACCGCTCGCTGAGCACCTCGTCTGACTTGCTGCTGCACTTCACCGATCTTCCCGGGGGCCTGACTGAAAGTAGCTTTTAGTGCCGCCACAAAAAAGCAGGAGAGCCTCCGCAGAGACACCGGATAGTGTTCCGGATATGGGATGCGCTAGGGAGCTTCACGGGCCTGCGGCCATCTTGGTCGGGCTCACTAGCGCCCCCCCTAGGAAGATAATTTTTAAATAGCGGAATGGGTAAAAGGCTTTCCGGTGGCATAAACAAAAGAATACTGGATGGATCTCCTTCAAATATTAAGTTTAACTTTTTGTGGCAAAGGATAGGTGGGGGAGGGGTACCAGGCCACCTAAGGGTTATAGGTTTCATGAATAAAACTCTCATAACTAATGTTCCTCATCTATTTCTAAAGACCCAAGCAGCTATGCTTTTATTCGCACGTCTTTGCGCAGCCAGTACTCACATATGTGACAGTTTGGAACTCTATCCATCTGACACTTCCCGCATTCACACAGCTTTTGAACATGTCCCAATGACATTCCAGAAAGCCTCAGTGGATGTCTGCGCACACTTCTACATGTTTCCTCTGAGTTGAAACCACGCTGCTTATGGATGGACGGCCAGAGGTGATTCTGTGGAAAGGCAGCAGCTTCCCGCCTGCCATGCCCATCACATGTAGCAAAGAAATCATCAGAGGAGGGTGTTAGGCAGAATCACCTGCAGTACCATTTGGGAACACTACAGGTAATTAGGACTACAAGTGTAAGCACAATTTCACCTTCGGTACAAGCCTGTACTACACAGTAAAGTGGTAGCAATGGCTGAGCAGCCAGACTTATCTCAAGAGGTTAAGTGAGCAGTAGAACACGTTACACAAAGGACCAACCAATACAGTGATTCAAGTAAACACTTACTCATGGTTTCTTGGTAAAAGAATACACATTTATTTACTCAGTCAGTTATAAAACATTAAACTAGCATAAGCAGCTCAATATCACACACTAATAATCCACAAAAATCCAACTGGTAAGTAATTGAACAAGTTTAGCTCAAAAATGAAGTGGGAGAAAAACGGCACTTCAGATACTTAAGAAGGGAGGGAAAAGACAAGGTTATGAGAATAGACAGCCCAAATACATTCATAGGCAGGGCAAAGGGTTTCATTTAAATACAACCAGCAATTCTTCTCAATAGTTCTGGGCCAAAGTCAATGGTTCAGAGTCTTTTGTATAGGATAGCATAGTTCTGGTATGTAACGGTTAAGTCATTGCCATGGATTTTTAAATGATTTGGCTAGACGAACAGTTTGCAAATAAGTATAATACTAAGCGTATGAAACTCATTTGGCTTCCTAAGGCTGTGTTATTGGATGTTAGGAGATAGAAGAAATAATCATATATCTATTTTGCTATTTTATACGCTAAATGGCAGAAACTGTATAGAAAAGCATGGAATTTATGCATTTGTGAAGGTGTGGGTAATAAAGCAGAAGGATGTGGTGTAGAGGCAGTGGTGTTGTTTCAGCTGGAAGCCTTTCTAATGATAGTGGGCCTCATTACGAATCAGGCGTTAAGGGGTTAACGGCGCCGTAAACGGCGCCGACCCTTACCGCCTGATTACAAGGTCCCTTAGCGCCATGGTGATATTAACGCCTGCTTTTTGCAGGCGTTAAAATCCATGGCGCTAAGGGACCATGGTGCTAATTACGCCACTAATTTACGGTGGCGTAATTAGCGGCTTCCCCATTCCCATTATGCCCTATGGGGCAAAAATGGGAATGGGGAAGGGTAAAATGGGAAATGGGGATTTACCGCCTCACTCACCTTGGAATGGGGCGGTAAATATGGCCATCCACCATGGTGTAAACGTAGTTTACACCATGGTGGTAAAGGTACGACCCAGGCGGTAACTTACCGCCTGGGTCGTAATGAGGCCCAGTGTCTATCTGTGAAAGTGTATAAAGCTGCATGAACTCATCCTGGCTGCATGTAATTTTATAATACACTAGAAAGTGTTTTGCTACAATTATATTGTTATTTCTCCCTTCTTTTAATATGATATTACACTTTTTTAGATAGCTGTGGGTGTAAAACATATTTTGGAGAGCAAACAGGTTTGCAAGTGACAGTTGATTATAGCAGATGGGAAGAATTACAGTAAGTTCATTTTGTAAGTTATACAGGTTAAGTGGCAGTTACCCTGTTTATATGCATGTATACAAGAGCTGTACATGTACTGTGCAGAAAATATGCATACCTGTAGTTTGTATACATGCATGTGGATATGCATGAAGCTGCAAGTAGAAATCTTGGAGACTTGTACAGTAGTTTTTGTAGCAGGTGCTTTCCAATGACATGAGACTTGTACTCAGAGTGATCAACAGTACATCTGAAGTGATGAACTATAATGATGGAGTTAGATGTAGAGTTCTTGGATGTGATTGGTGGATGGTTGTGTGACTGCTTAGCTGTAGCTAATGAGGGAATGGTACAGAGAGTGAAATGGAAAGGGTAGAAGGGCTGCCCAAGAGTTATACGCTCCGTGGACACCGCGGCTGTCCGCGGACAGGATGTGCCACATACGGGACTTCTGAACATATTTTGCATGGAAATAGGACTGTCGGGATTAGCCAATCAGGTGTTGAGGTTGTGGATTTGTGTTGAAAGAGGCTGTGTGTAGTGAAGATGGCAGAGGTGGAGAAAGTTAGGGTGTTGGTGGTTGGAGATATGTTTGTGCATGGTTTGGAGCAGTATGCTAAATGCAGGAATGTGGCAAAAATGTTGATGGTAAAGAAGTGGAGGTGGTGTGGAGCACTGTGCCTGATTTCAATGTGCAGGGAATTGTACATGTTTGTGAAGATATGAGCAGGATGAACAGCCCCATGTGATAGTTTTGCACTGTGGTGCTTTCCATTTTGGCTATGTCAGTGCCCCTACTTTGTTGGCAGATTTGGAACACTTGGTTCAAGCAGTAATGAAATTCCTTCCAAATGCCAAACTTATTTTTTCTGGTTTAGTACCTAGTGCAATATGGGACAATAGTTCTCTTTTTTGTCCTCAGCAAAACATTGCTAGGTGTGCAATCAACCGAGGCATGTTTGCTTCCATGCTTAGAGCTTGTATGTTCTTTTGTAATAATGAGAACATTGATTCTGGTAATGCTGTGTATTTTAAAGAAGATGGCATTTCTTTATCTTTTATGGGAAATGCAATGCTGTTTTGGAACATAAGGGTTGCTTTGGAGAAGCTAATGTGAAGATGTTAGGGGTAAAATAAGAAAGAAAAACAAAAAGAAATACAAAATATAAGGTGTTTATCAAGCATGTGCAAAAACACCAAAGAAAGGCTCTTTTCGGAGCCAACCTCAAAGGGGGAAATGGCGCACACTATTTAAATTTACATTCACCATGCTCAGATTTTTTGATTTGTCCGCGGACACCACGGTTGTCCACGGACAACACGCATTACATACAGGGATTTTGGGGTGGAGAGGCATGCAAATGAGACTGAGCAGAGCAAGGGATTGGTCAATAAGGTTTACTGGGTGTGTTGTGTAAGGAGAGAGTTTGTCAGAAAGACTTTTTCCTGAGAGAAGTACAGATATCTATGTCTGTTTGTTTCAGAAAACAGATTATCTGGATTTTGGGAGACTCATGGATAAATTGGTTGGAGGTGCATGTAGAACACTGTGGAGTGGCTGCACATCTTGGATTCCCTCATGTGGAAGTGCACTGGCATGGAGTGCGTGGAATGAAGTGGCTGGATTTGGTACCTCTTTGTGCTACTTTGGTGACACAGCGTCATCCAGACATTATTATTATTATTATTCATTGTGGAGGGAACAGTTTAGGACATGTGTCTGGAATTTCTTTGCAATTTGCAATGAAAGGAGGACTTGGGAAGGTCATGGACATGTTTCCAAATTCCTAAGTAATTTTTTCCCGTATTGCGCAGAGACAAATGTTGGTGCGTTCTTCTTCATTTGGTCCACAAATGGAGAAAGCGAGGCGCAATGTCAATAAGGCTGTTTGTGCCTTTTTAAGAGATGTTGGCATGTCCTTTTTTCACAATGAAAATATTATGTTACGTAGTACATACATTTTTCTTAGATATGGAGTACATTTTACTTATGCTGGCAATCAGATTTTTCTGCGAAATGTACAAAATGCATTGCAACCTTTTTTGTAATTACATTCATATATTTTGCAGTAGGTGTTAATCATTTGAAGTGTTTGAAACACAAAAAACACCACCAAAAGGCTCTTTTCAGAGCCACCACTTCCTCCCATAGAAAAGTGCAATGGTTCTTATAGGGTAGTACCCCCAAAAAATAAATGTCCGTGGACTTCTAAAAAATGCACAGGGCCCTGCACTATTTATTTGTCACTTCTATTTTTAAACTGTGAAAGGCGGCTTTGAAAAGAGACTTTTTTGTTTTGTTTTTGTTGTTTTATATATTTTTTTGTTTTTTTAACCATGACACACATGGAACGTAGGGGAAAGGAGGGTAAGGAAGGGACACCAACCACGGGGATAAGAAAGGGCAGGTGGAGAGAGGAAGATGTAGGGTGGGCCTTATTTAGGTAGGTAGCAGACCTTCTCATGCTCCTTCACTGCACTCTCGAAAGCACTCCGAAGGTTCTCCCCCTGCAGAGTACTGCATTGCAGTACATGCACAATATTATGACCCTTGAAAGGTAAGGGTCAACAGCATCATGAATGGCTTGCGAGGCAGCTGGAGGGATGCGCTGTCCCACTGTAGTGTC
Source organism: Ambystoma mexicanum (assembly GCF_040938575.1). Lineage (NCBI taxonomy): Eukaryota > Metazoa > Chordata > Amphibia > Caudata > Ambystomatidae > Ambystoma > Ambystoma mexicanum. The sequence goes on from NC_090932.1 coordinate 556,348,422, forward strand.
TCTTGTGGTGGCAGGAGCGGAAACGGAGGATGCTGCAGGGGAACTCAACCTACTACATTTATCGTAAGGTACACCCTTACGAATAGCCCCACAGTGGAACGACCTCAGGTGTCGCTTCATTGATGTCGTACCATAGCTATAGGAACCAGGCTTTCCACGACTCAAAACCATGCGGCACTGAGTGCAGATCACCTTATTCGCACAAGCTTTTGACACTCCATCAAGAGTGGTAAATAACCGCCACACCCAAGACTCACGGTGAGCGCTGGTAGTAGGGACTTCCAGTACCTCATCCGTCTCCTCTGCATCCTCACGCCTGTTCCCCTGTGCAGGCCCTTGGGGAGGTGGTGGTGGTGATGAAGCTGAAGCAATCATGGTTGCCACCTGGATAACAGCAGGCAGAAGTCACCAGCAATGCAGTCAATGCAGATCTGAAGGTAGCCAGAAGCACAATGAGGAGCAATTCTAGGGTGTGGCCTTTTATAGGGGTGCTGGTGCGGGCTTCGCAGGTAGCCACGCTGTCTGCAGACAGATCAAACACCAAAAAAGGCTCAAAAAGTTCAAAAAAATGTAGATCGCCAGGGACATTGTCTGGGACATGTGCAATGGTGAACTTATGCTGTAAATTACCTTGGATTGTCCAAAAAAGTACTAAGTGTGACACATGTGCGACGGACAGTTATGGACAGGCGTGATGTTCATACGACCCATGGGTGTGGTGTGTATGTGCGTAGATGTTCTACGGACAGTGTCGAAGACCCCGAATAACATGAATGTGCATCATAACATTGCGGACAGGCGGACGGGTTAAGTGTTCTATTGACATATTCATTCTGGTTGAGGACATTACGAACAGGGGGATGTTCTTAGGACACTTTAATTTAAATAATTACGGATATTGTGTCCTGCGGACACTCCCATTTTAATTACGAACAGTATGAACAGCTATTGTGTCCTTAGGACACCTTCCTTTTGGTTAATTGCGGACATCCCGGACATCAAGTCTGTTCTAAGAACACTTCGATTTTGATTGCGGACAATACGGACAGGTATAGTGTCCTTAGGACACCTCCATTTTGGTTAATTCAGGACATCCCAGACACCGTGTGTGTTCTAAGAACAGTTCCATTTTTATTGCGGACAGTACGGACAGCTATGTATAGTGTCCTAGGACACCTCCATTTTGGTTATTGCTGACATCCTGGACATCAAGTCTGTTCTAAGAACAGTTCCATTTTGATTGCGGACAATACGGACAGGTATAGTGTCCTTAGGACACCTCCATTTTGGTTAATTATGGACATACCGGACACCAGGTGTGTTCTAAGAACAGTTCCATTTTGATTGCGTACAGTACGGACAGGTATAGTGTCCTTAGGATACCTCCATTTTGGTTAATTGCGGACATTCCGGATACCCGCTCTGTCCGCGGACACCTTAACTGCCTTTTAAACAAAAGTAAGACACAGGAATAAAGTAACAACACACATAATATTTTATTATTGAATACAAATATACAATTTATGGAAGAGAGGGGGGAAGCAGAAACTGACACAAATACAGGGGAATTAGGAGTTTGGAGATGAAGGATGGGAGGGGAGGGTTTGGGGATACTTGACTGGGATATGGAGAGGGAGAACAGGTACATGTGGGACAGTGATATTTAATGTTTTCTTTTATGTGGTACTCCACAAAATGGTTTAAAAGATTGACATTTTTCATTAGCATATCCATTTTTGTTCCATTCGCTGCAGAGCATTTTCTAATGTTTCTCTTGGTATATTATTTTCACTTTTTGCATGGTCTGTTAAAAAAATAATAATGTGTTAAGTACACATAAAGTAATGGTTATGAATTGGCTTAGAAAGAGAATTGTTGTGTCTACCATTAGTATCACTGTCTTCACTCATTTCATCACGTAGGAAATTTTCTTCCAGCCATTCCAAAGTACTAGACATTTCTGTGTGAAAAAAATATATTATTTTTACTGAACCTAATATAGAAAGTTTAGAAATATATAAGAAAAATTAAGTTTACTTACTAGTTTTTGGTAAGTTTTGTTGTTACTGTTGTGTAGGTCTGCTGTTGCTTTTTGCTGTGCAGTTTCTGTGAGGTAATTATGTTGGAGACATATATTTTTTGTTTTGGTATATTCCATTCTATTGCATTTGAAATTTAAATGGACGGTTGATGTCTTACAAATATAAGTTTCACTTCTTATTTATTATTACATATAATGTGTTTATGTGCTGCTTTTTGAACTGATACAACAATGTAAGATACCCCCTGAGTTTCTGGATAGTGTTGATGTTGACCGTGTCTGTCCGCGGACATACGCACAGTCTGCGGACATCAACATTACTAGCTGGGGGGTTCAGTATGATCTATGTTACATGCATATAAACTAAGGGAATCCTAGTAAACATCTATCAAATTCACACTGTTATCTATATTCAGTAAAAAAAAACGTTGTTAAAGGGACGTTATGGTTAAGTTGCGCTACTAAAAACCTATGAAATTCAATGAAAAAACTTTGTTAAAGGGACGTTATGATCCCAAGTAAAACCAAAAAAAACCTGAAATTCACCAGTTATGGTAAGCTAAGCAACCATAACTCACGCCACCATTGTGCACTGCTAAGACTAACACCGAGGACATCAAAGATGACATCGCAAATGTCATTGATGACATCACTGAAAATGCCAGCATAGTCAGTGTGCTCCCCCTCAACTGACAACTCGGTGGCATTGCTTTTGTAAATGCCTGTGCATTCTAAAACCGGCCCTCCTAATGGAAAACACCACACTTCTCTACATAAACAAATTATTACCCATTACTTTATGTGTACTTTCCCAAAACACTTTTTCTAAACACACCATACAGACATTAAAAATAATACAAAACAGACCATAGAAAATCATCTGCAGCGAATGCAGCAAAAAATTGATCTATTAAAATAATAGTGCACTCAGAAATATTATTTTCCCAAGTGTTCGAGCATACATTAATCGATCGTACAAACATTTCCTATGCACCTTAGCATACTTTTACTCTTTTTTTATGCATGTGAAATCAGGCAGCAGGGTGCGGCCATCTTGTGATAATCTTATCCGTTCCTGCATCGCCCAAGGTGAACTGCCCTGGCGCACCAATGCATATGCCCCAACCCTGAGTCTAACTTCACCAAACCTAGTGATATGCTCCACCTATCTCCAGAACATTACTATACAGCGTAGTAAAACGCACCCAATCATCACCTATGTGATAACGTTACTTGACGCAGAACCCGGAATATCAACACACATCATCTCACAACATCGCGCGTCCCAATTTTCAATATGAAACCATACTTTTAAAGGAAATACCAAATTGTACAATTTGTAAAGTACTTTTATTTCGCAATAAACCCTCCGAGAACATCCGGAGACTTACATTTGCAAGCAAATAGGTAATTGTTTTCTTCGTTCTCGATCCACAAATGTTTATCGTGAGTCACGTGATATTCCTGTGAAGCCTTTGCATGAACTTCCACTAGGCCACCACAAAACATATGAAGTTGCTCCTTATCGCTGGAATGGAGTACGGGCATATGGGCCTGTGTCGATCATCCCAAAAAAGTGTCACTGGCATCCAACCACTGACGTATATCTATAGCTGACAGTTAAAAAAACCATCAGTTGGTATCTAGAATCCATGACAATTGCAGAAACACAAGATGTAGCTGTTAAAAAAAAAGGTAACACAAATGTGTCTCAGTAACCAATCTTATTACAGTTTATCATTTTGACCATCAATTTGGGCCCCTGTTACAACTATTGATAAACACAGATGTCAAACAATGATAACTCAAACAAAAGAACGTGCAAATTACTCTTCAGTTTGCTGTACACGTTACTGCTACGGAGTATGGTGAGCTCGAAATGGGATGCTAAGGCTGACACTGCAAACAGAGAGCTAAATAAAACCAAAAAGAACAGATACACAGAATTTTAATTAAATATTAGCGTTCAATTATGCGTTTGTGAACCTGGGGGAACCCACGACTGCACTACACCCATCTTGATGCTGCACTGCCCATATCCCCATGACAAAATTGCAAGTCATTGCAATATACCACACACAACACACAATACAATTTACCCCACCAATATTGTCACCGAATTATAATTTGACTTCTTCGTGTACAAAATCGTCCAAAGTCAAACTTACATAATATTCAGCATTTCCATTGTATCAGCGTAAAACAAACACTCCGTCCACTTCAATCAATTTTCATAAAATGAAATTATATGTTCCTTTCTCCAATTTTTGAATGGTAAACGTTATCATATTTGAAAGTTTTACATACCTCCCTTCATGAATTCCGTTCGCAATCCTCCCTTTGTTTCAAGGTCAAAAAACAATTGAACCTTATACTGTGTACCATGCGTGGGTCTGCTCAGCTAGGAAACAAAAATTCTACGGCGCTGACCTTCACTCAGAATGGGAGCAGATAGCGCTTCACAGCACAGAGGCATTACAAATATTTTTGAAAAACATATGAATTGTTTGCTACCATTCACCAATGCGGGCGACCCACAGTCACGCCACACCACCTGTCAGCTCACCCCATCTCCTGTTCACACAAAAACTCAAAACCAACATCATACTAAAGTGAAACAGCCAACTCTTAATCCCCAAGCGCTTCTGCACACCAACACACTCCCCAAATTGCATTTTGCCTCTGTTTGCCGCCACACTGTCGGCGGATCCAAGATGGCGAGCGCATCGAAACAATGTGACACACCTCATGCCTCACCCCAGACAATCAGAGAACACGTTGTGTGTCCGCTGATATCACGCAACCTGATTAGCCGATCGGTGTCCTGTCTGCGGAGCGAACAGGGAAGTGTGTCCGCGCAGCGAACAGAGAAGTGTGTCCGCGGAGCAGACCTAGATATCACTAATATTTTACCTTACGTTTTGGCCGTTTATAAAAAACTACTGAACGAATTTACACCAAATTAACAAAAGCACTCTTTCGGGACTAAGCTGACAATCTGTCTATGGGAAAAAAAGAAATGTTGTGACCCCCCTATAACTTTGCCCCCCCTTGACCAAACCTCATAAGGTATGATCATGTATTTTTTTTTTATGTGATTGAAGAGGTATCTTTCATGTCTAATTGATTGAGAATGTTTTTATGAGGTCTTTATAAAAATTAAAATATGTAATTTTTGCAGAAACTTTCTGTCCCAACTATTTCAGTCCATTCTAAAGCCCTAACTTGAATTAATGTTAGTTACCGTGAGACACCTTTTTTGCAGTGGTTTTGCTATTTTTTGTCCCAAGGTGTCTGCGAGAGGGGTGTTTCCACACACAGTTGAGTGTCAGAGGATAAATAACCAGTCCTTTAGGAAGATAATTTTTTTTGTTTGTAAATTTCTTTATTGGCATTTCAGATAACAACATAAACAGCACAGAACCTTTCCCCACTCCCACCCCTCCAACACCCCTGGCGCACTTGAGAAGGTAGCCTTAAAGAACGTATAGGGTAAGCAGGACCACAAAACCATTGTTATGTAAACAGTCCAATCGGCTTGCCCACCACACCTGCGAGAATGTCATGCCCGATTTGTACAGTCCATAGATCCGGTATCAGGGATCAAGTGGAGACCTCGCCACAGAGTCAAGCACCATGGGGGGAACCCCGTGTAACAGGAGACATAGAATCATCCCTCCCCGGTTGATTGAGAAGGTACACCAAATATGGATCCCACATCTGACTGCTATTTTGGTGATTACTTCGTAGCACCCCCAAAGCACCTCCATATCGTTACAGTACAATATGTCCCCCGACCATTGTTCAACCGTCGGGCTCCGCTTCCGCCCCCACACCATGGCCACCCGTCGTTCAGCCAAAATCAAGAGGAGACCCACCAATTTCCTAGTCTCTTTGGGTATTTGTTCCGTATATCCCAGCAGGGCCACAACAGGATCCGGCGCTAATCGCTGCCCCACAATGTCCCCGATCACCTCAAACACCTGCCGCCAAAAGTGCTCCAGTTCCCCACACTCCCAGGCCACATGTAGAAATGCCGCCATCTCCCGACCACACCGCAGACAAGCCCCTGACCTCTGGGGGAAATAGCGTTGTAGCTGAGACGGGGAGTAATAACCCTGATGCAAAAACTTGAAATGGATCAGCTTATAATTCGAATTAACCGCCCCATTCTTGGTCATCATACAACAGTACTCCCAGACATCAACTGGTATTTCCTGCTCTAAGGACCTTTCCCACAGTCCCTTTGAGGATGTTCCAACACTAGGCCTGCCCCTCAATGCCAATCCATACAGTTCGGAGAGTATATGCCTCCCTATGTCCCCCATCACCCTATCAAGCACCACAGCCACCTCAGGTGGTTCGGGAAAGGTTGGAAACAACCTCTGTAGCGTCACCCTCAGTCTATAATATAAAAACCCATCCAGGGCTGTCAAAACTCCCCTTTCCTTCAGTTGATCAATAGAGACAAACCTCCCCTCAGGGAACAGCTCTCCCCATGTAGTGACACCCAGCCGCTTCAACATAGCCACATACCTCTCCACACTGGTCAGGGGAATCCCGGGGACAAACAATGGCGGGGGCTTTGGTGAATATAGAAGACCCCCACTGGGAGCTCTCTGCTATATCGCCCAGGCCCAGCATGTCAGCTCCATCAAATTCCGAGGGTTCCGAGAACGATTCGGAGCCGGCAGAATGACCGACCTCAACAGTGCTGGGGACGCGATAGTTCTCACTATCTCCACGTGCCTATGTTCCGCTGCCATTCCGTACAAGTATCGAAGATAGCTGGCCTGTGCCACTTTATAATATAACTCAAAATCCGGATGAGCGAACCCTCCTTCACGAACTGGCACCGTGAGTTTCTCCCAAGAGACCTGAGCCTTCTTGCCCGCCCATATGAACTGCAACACTGATGCCCGGAGATCCCAGAAATACTTCTGGGGTACCTTTATAGGTGCATTCAAAAACACGTACAAAAATTTGGGAAGAATAATCATTTTAACCACCGAGACCCTACCGTACAGGTTAAGCGGGAGCGAGGTCCAGCTCGCCATTGCTCGTTTGGCTGAGTCCAGAGCCTCTGCATAGTTCATAGCATATACCACCCTTTCTTCTCTCGCCACCGTAACCCCCAAATATCGAGTGTTGTGCAGATCCCATTGGAATCCCCAGTTATCTCAAAAGTGGGACACCCCCGCGTCAACGGGAAAATTACTGACTTACTGGTATTTATGCACAGCCCCGAGAGTTCACCGAAGCACCGTAGATCCGACATAATCGGGTCAAGATTAACTTCAGGATGGCGGATGAACAGGACAATATCGTCCGCGTATAACGATATAATCACCTTATGGGTATGCAGCTGAACCCCGCGTTGCAAATAAAACTCCCGAACCGACTCCGCCCATGGCTCTATCGCCAGTGCGAAGAGCAAAGGGGATAGCGGGCAGCCCTGACGTGTTCCTTGCCCAAGCGGTAGTACCCTGGAGTTCCGCCCATTCACTCTCACCCTGGCTACCGGATCAGTATATAGAAGTGACACCAGGGATATAAAAAACCTGCCCAGACCCAGCCTTTGTAAAACAGTAAATAGAAACGGCCATTCAACAGAATCAAATGCCTTGGCAGCATCCAACAGAACCGCCACCACCGGGTCCTCCGCCGCCAGCGCCGACATCAGGCCAAACATTCTTCGCAACCCAAAAGAGGTCGATCGACCTGGGATAAATCACGCCTGGTCCGCCCTCACCAAAATAGGCATCAGCGGCGCCAGCCATTTCGCTATAACTTTCGCCATGATCTAATTATCCAGATTGATAAGCGAAATTGGGCGGTATGAGGAGCAGTCCCCTTCTGGCTTCCCGGGCTTTAAAAGTACAACCACTACGGCTTCCCTAAGTGTGTCAGGTAAGAGCCCCATGGATATTGCCTCCTGGTACATCGACAGCAGGCGTGGAGCCAGCCTCTCTGCATAGCACTAATAAAACTCGGCTGTGAAGCCGTCAGGACCTGGAGATTTCCCGCCCGGTAAAGATTTAATAGCATCCGCCACTTTCTCCAGTGTCACAGGCCTATTCAGCCCCTCCCTCTGCTCCTCTGTACACCAATATAACCCCACCTCATCGAGGAATGCCTCTAACTCCGCTCGCGTCGCCGTTAATTGTGATGAGTACAAGTTGCCATAGAACTCTTCGAATTCGTGGGCAATGCCCTCATTGTCACAATGATCAGCACCGTTCCCATCCGTGATCATTATCACCCTTCTATCCCGCCCGCTCAGTTGAGTTAGCCTAGCAAGTGACCGACCCGGGGCTTGACCCTCACCATATTTCCGAGGAGCTACTTTATCCCACATATATTTAACCTCCCTCTGCGCTAGTGTCTGATACTCCTGTAGTTTCCGTTTGATGGCACCCTGCTGAGCCCGATCCGGAATGGGAGCCTCTCCTTGTAGCACCCGTAATTCCTCCTCAGTATCAGCCAGATCTTTCCGCAGCTTTTTCAGGATTCCCACCTCCGTAGGTATACATTCACCCCTAATCACACACTTAAATCCCTCCCACAGGACACCAGCAGATGACAGCGACCCGTCATTGATCTCAAAGTATGCATCTATGGCCTTCAACAATTCTTCCTTAAAGAGCTTATCCGTAAGCGCTTCACTTTTAAACCTCCAAGGAGGCCTCACCTCATCCCGAACCTCCAAACGGATTGACAACAAAACTGGAGCATGATCTGATAAAGTGCGGGCTAAAATACCCACCCCAGCGGATCAACCCATAATTGCCCGTGATACGAGGAAAAAATCTAATCGAGCCGCAGAGCCATGCGGTGCCGAGTAATGTGTGAATTGTCTCACTCCAGGGTTTCTCACTCTCCAGATGTCCTCAATATCCCACACTGGGCACATACCCTGTAGTTTCATGGAAGTCTTACTGCTCAAGAGCACTGCGCTCCCCACCCTATCCTGGGAGGCATCCAATACAGCATTAAAGTCCCCAGCCCAGATAATTTCTCCCTCAGGAAGTGCCCCCAGTTGCCGCTCCATCCAGTCCAGAGGTTCTGTAGCATCCTGGTTAGGACCATAATAACAAATCATTGTATATAACCTCCCCTGGATAACTCCCTGCACTATCAAAGACCTGCCCTCTTTCACCGCCCTGACCAACCGGAACCCCACCGATTTATGCACCAGGATACCAACACCTCTGGAATAGGAGGAGTAAGAAGAAAAATATCTATGGCACCCCCAGTGTTTCCCAAATTTAGATTCTGCTTCCGGTGTCAAGTGAGTCTCCTGAAGGAATGCCACCCCAATTCTATGACGTTCCAAATATTGCAAAACCTTCCGACATTTGGGCAAATTGTTAAGAACCCTGACATTCCAGGTCATAAAATGTACTGTCGCCATCTGCAGATGACAACCCATACCCTCCCCCTGCTCTGACAAACCCCACAGTCCCCCAGTCTCTCAATGCGCCCCATTGGTCCTCCCTGTCCCCCCTCCCGCCACCCTATTCTACCGACAACCCCCCAACTCATCAGTGGTCGCTCCCACCCCCCACCACACCCACCTGCCCTCCGCAACGAAGACCCTACCCCCACCCTCGCTGGAACCCTCAACTCTCCAGCTCCCCAACTTCTACCCACTCATTCATAAACAGCTTACGCTCAGGGGGCAACTACGAGCCCAAACTCCCCACGCACCACCACAGGATAGATGTCTCTGCTCTTGAAACTAAGTTAAACTGATGAAAGCGGCAGCAACAGCACTAAGTTTTCCCATGCCCAAGGATGTCAGGCTTCCCCCCTCCGCGACCCATGAGACTTCGGCAGCATGTCAAGAAACGAGGAGGCCTCCTCCAGAGATTGAAAAAACAGGGACTTCCCTTCGTGCACCACCCGTAGCTTGGCAGGGAACAACATTGCATATTGCAGGCCTTTGTCCCTCAGCCTTTTCTTTACTTCCATAAAGGATTTCCTGGCCGCCTGCACTTTGTCCGAGAAGTCCGAGAAGAATTTAATCACACCCCCCTTATAAGACAAAGTACCTTTTTCTCTAGCTTTGCGGAGTGCCACATCCCTATCTCTGTAGTTCAATAGTCGGGCAATCAATGGCCGAGGTGGAGCCCCTGGAATCGGGCCCCGGCCACCGGGGATCCTATGCGCCCTCTCCACTACACAGAGCGGGGAGAAGCCATCTGAGCCCAAGGTTTCCTGCAGTATTTCCTCTACCAGAGCTTCCATGTCCCTCTGACCCGTCGACTCAGACAAGCCGACAATCCGTATATTATTCCGGCGGGACCTTGATTCAAGATCGTCTTGCTTCTCCTGAAGCTCTCTCAGGGCTCTCTTGACTTCCGACATTTCCCCTGAGACTGCCGCTGCTACCCCCTCCACCCCTGACAGACGCCCCTCCGCCTCATCTAGTCTTTCTCCATGTTTGTCCAACCTGACCTGCATATGGTCCACTTTGCAAGTCAGAGTATCCAACTTGCCATCCAAAGATTGTATCCCGGACTGTAGTTGTAAGAACATGGTCTTGATGTCCTGAAAGGCAGCCACCGGATCCAGTTCGAGCCCCTTGCCTGGCGTCTGTGCCGCTTCGCCCGCCGAGCAGCCACATTTGGACTGCGTGGGCATCTCAAAATTCAATTTAGACTGCTGTTTAACCCCTTTCCACGGCTTGGTCATGGCTAGCATCAAGACCGGGATGCAGCGGCACTATACAGGGTGCGATGACGAAGGCCCGGGGGCAGCAGGAGTCTTGTACCAGGTAGGGGAACAGACACCAAAATCCCCCAGAATCCGTCTGTCTCATATAGGAATGACCACAAATTACTCCTAACAAAGTCTTGCCTAACTCCACACCATCCAGCTGGAATCTCTCCGCTTAGCAGCCCAGCACCACAGCTGCCACCGCCTGCAGCCCCGCACTGCACCACGAATCCCTTACAGTCCCAAGCCCGGCAGCGGCCAAGTTGTCAAAGGCCAAAAAGGTGTGGAGAGGAGAATATTCTGGAAAAGCACGGGCTCAGGGAGCGCCTTGTGAGTGAGTTATATGCTCCCCCTATCGTGCGTGCACACAAGAGGTCGCCTCCAGGCATCTAGTAGCACCGCGCAGTACTTTCCAAGCGAGCCTCGCAAAAATCCAGCGGGTGCAAGGCACCATCACAGGACAAATACAGTATACCCCCAGTGTAGGTCCTCCTGGGAGCCGGTGGATCCAATAGGATTATCTCTCAGTGCCTCCGACCTCTCACTTTGAACCAGCCACCAAACCCTCTAGTCACTGGGTCTACCGGTGCACTCAGTCTCCAGTCCTCGAAAGTCCTCGCAGCATGCGGGCCGTTGCTGCAAAAAGCGCCGCCTGCCGACGGCGAGACGGCCGGCCTACCACTGCCGCTACGCTCCAGGGCCAGCAGCCGCACAGCAGGGGGGGGCAGCGTCCCCAGGCCAGACGGGCAGTGTCGTTTCACCCGCCCTGAGACCCCTACCACCCCCGGCAGGTAACCCCCATGGCACACAGGGCCGCCACCAGGGAGGGGGGAGAGATCGCCGCTGACCCCGCGTTCACCTCCTTCGCGGCGGCTGCAGCCGCTCACAACCTCAGTCTTGGCTGGTGCGCAGGTCTCGCACCTCTGCCGTCCCCAAGGCTCGCGCTCCGCAGGCAGGCCGACGGCTCTGTCCAAGCCAGCAATCCGTTCCTCTCCCGCACCTCCGCGAAAAGTATGCCCTGGCAGGTCCTGTCTCCTCTGCTACCAGCGTCCAGGTGGGGGGGGGGCACCGCACACCACTTGTCGCCTACAGCCGCCTTCCCTCGAGCGGGGTCCCGGAGAGCCGCTCTGCTGCTCCTCCGCAGGCTTGCACCTCCCCCACCTTCCGACAACGCAGGCCTCCTCCACAGCCGTACACCGCTCGCTGAGCACCTCGTCTGACTCGCTGCTGCACTTCACCGATCTTCCCGGGGGCCTGACTGAAAGTAGCTTTTAGTGCCGCCACAAAAAAGCAGGAGAGCCTCCGCAGAGACACCGGATAGTGTTCCGGATATGGGATGCGCTAGGGAGCTTCACGGGCCTGCGGCCATCTTGGTTGGGCTCACTAGCGCCCCCCCTAGGAAGATAATTTTTAAATAGCGGAATGGGTAAAAGGCTTTCCGGTGGCATAAACAAAAGAATACTGGATGGATCTCCTTCAAATATTAAGTTTAACTTTTTGTGGCAAAGGATAGGTGGGGGAGGGGTACCAGGCCACCTAAGGGTTATAGGTTTCATGAATAAAACTCTCATAACTAATGTTCCTCATCTATTTCTAAAGACCCAAGCAGCTATGCTTTTATTCGCACGTCTTTGCGCAGCCAGTACTCACATATGTGACAGTTTGGAACTCTATCCATCTGACACTTCCCGCATTCACACAGCTTTTGAACATGTCCCAATGACATTCCAGAAAGCCTCAGTGGATGTCTGCGCACACTTCTACATGTTTCCTCTGAGTTGAAACCACGCTGCTTATGGATGGACGGCCAGAGGTGATTCTGTGGAAAGGCAGCAGCTTCCCGCCTGCCATGCCCATCACATGCAGCAAAGAAATCATCAGAGGAGGGTGTTAGGCAGAATCACCTGCAGTACCATTTGGGAACACTACAGGTAATTAGGACTACAAGTGTAAGCACAATTTCACCTTCGGTACAAGCCTGTACTACACAGTAAAGTGGTAGCAATGGCTGAGCAGCCAGACTTATCTCAAGAGGTTAAGTGAGCAGTAGAACACGTTACACAAAGGACCAACCAATACAGTGATTCAAGTAAACACTTACTCATGGTTTCTTGGTAAAAAAATACCCATTTATTTACTCAGTCAGTTATAAAACATTAAACTAGCATAAGCAGCTCAATATCACACACTAATAATCCACAAAAATCCAACTGGTAAGTAATTGAAAAAGTTTAGCTCAAAAATGAAGTGGGAGAAAAACGGCACTTCAGATACTTAAGAAGGGAGGGAAAAGACAAGGTTATGAGAATAGACAGCCCAAATACATTCATAGGCAGGGCAAAGGGTTTCATTTAAATACAACCAGCAATTCTTCTCAATAGTCCTGGGCCAAAGTCAATGGTTCAGAGTCTTTTGTATAGGATAGCATAGTTCTGGTATGTAACGGTTAAGTCATTGCCATGGATTTTTAAATGATTTGGCTAGACGAACAGTTTGCAAATAAGTATAATACTAAGCGTATGAAACTCATTTGGCTTCCTAAGGCTGTGTTATTGGATGTTAGGAGATAGAAGAAATAATCATATATCTATTTTGCTATTTTATACGCTAAATGGCAGAAACTGTATAGAAAAGCATGGAATTTATGCATTTGTGAAGGTGTGGGTAATAAAGCAGAAGGATGTGGTGTAGAGGCAGTGGTGTTGTTTCAGCTGGAAGCCTTTCTAATGATAGTGGGCCTCATTACGAATCAGGCGTTAAGGGGTTAACGGCGCCGTAAACGGCGCCGACCCTTACCGCCTGATTACAAGGTCCCTTTGCCCCATGGTGATATTAACGCCTGCTTTTTGCAGGCGTTAAAATCCATGGCGCTAAGGGACCATGGTGCTAATTACGCCACCGTAATTTACGGTGGCGTAATTAGCAGCTTCCCCACTCCCATTATGCCCTATGGGGCAAAAATGGGAATGGGGAAGGGTAAAATGGGAAATGGGGATTTACCGCCTCACTCACCTTGGAATGGGGCGGTAAATCCGCCATCCACCATGGTGTAAACGTAGTTTACACCATGGTGGTAAGGGCACGACCCAGGCGGTAACTTACCGCCTGGGTCGTAATGAGGCCCAGTGTCTATCTGTGAAAGTGTATAAAGCTGCATGAACTCATCCTGGCTGCATGTAATTTTATAATACACTAGAAAGTGTTTTGCTACAATTATATTGTTATTTCTCCCTTCTTTTAATATGATATTACACTTTTGTAGATAGCTGTGGTTGTAAAACATATTTGGGAGAGCAAACAGGTTTGCAAGTGACAGTTGATTATAGCAGATGGGAAGAATTACAGTAAGTTCATTTCGTAGGTTATACAGGTTAAGTGGCAGTTACCCTGTTTATATGCATTTATACAAGAGCTGTACATGTACTGTGCAGAAAATATGCATACCTGTAGTTTGGATACATGCATGTGGATATGCATGAAGCTGCAAGTAGAAATCTTGGAGACTTGTACAGTAGTTTTTGTAGTAGGTGCTTTCCAATGACATGAGACTTGTACTCAGAGTGATCAACAGTACATCTGAAGTGATGAACTATAATGATGGAGTTAGATGTAGAGTTCTTGGATGTGATTGGTGGATGGTTGTGTGACTGCTTAGCTGTAGCCAATGAGGGAATGGTACAGAGAGTGAAATGGAAAGGGTAGAAGGGCTGCCCAAGAGTTATACGCTCCGTGGACACCGCGGCTTTCCGCGGACAGGATGTGCCACATACGGGACTTCTGAACATATTTTGCATGGAAATAGGACTGTCGGGATTAGCCAATCAGGTGTTGAGGTTGTGGATTTGTGTTGAAAGAGGCTGTGTGTAGTGAAGATGGCAGAGGTGGAGAAAGTTAGGGTGTTGGTGGTTTGTTTGTGCATGGTTTGGAGCAGTATGCTAAATGCAGGAATATGGCAAAAATGTTGATGTTAAAGAAGTGGAGGTGGTGTGGAGCACTGTGCCTGATTTCAATGTGCAGGGAATTGTACATGTTTGTTAAAATATGAGCAGGGTGAACAGCCCCATGTGGTAGTTTTGCACTGTGGTGCTTTCCATTTGGGCTATGTCAGTGCCCCTACTTTGTTGGCAGATTTGGAACACTTGGTTCAAGCAGTGATGAAATTCCTTCAAAATGCCAAACTTATTTTTTCTCGTTTAGTACCTAGGGCAATATGGGACAATAGTTCTCTTTTTTGTCCTCAGCAAAACATTGCTAGGTGTGCAATCAACCGAGGCATGTTTGCTTCCATGCTTAGAGCTTGTATGTTCTTTTGTAATAATGAGAACATTGATTCTGGTAATGCTGTTTATTTTAAAGAAGATGGCATTTCTTTATCTTTTATGGGAAATGCAATGCTGTTTTGGAACATAAGGGTTGCTTTGGAGAAGCTAATGTGAAGATGTTAGGGGTAAAATAAGAAAGAAAAACAAAAAGAAATACAAAATATAAGGTGTTTCTCAAGCATGTGCAAAAACACCAAAGAAAGGCTCTTTTCGGAGCCAACCTCAAAGGGGGAAATGGCGCACACTATTTAAATTTACATTCACCATGCTCAGATTTTTTGATTTGTCCGCGGATCCACGGTTGTCCACGGACAACACGCATTACATACAGGGATTATGGGTTGAGAGGCATGCAAATGAGACTGAGCAGAGCAAGAGATTGGTCAATAAGGTTTACTGGGTGTGTTGTGTAAGGAGAGAGTTTGTCAGAAAGACTTTTTCCTGAGAGAAGTACAGATATCTATGTCTGTTTGTTTCAGAAAACAGATTATCTGGATTTTGGGAGACTCATGGATAAATTGGTTGGAGGTGCATGTAGAACACTGTGGAGTGGCTGCACATCTTGGATTCCTTCATGTGGAAGTGCACTGGCATGGAGTGCGTGGAATGAAGTGGCTGGATTTGGTACCTCTTTGTGCTACTTTGGTGACACAGCGTCATCCAGGCATTATTATTATTATTCATTGTGGAGGGAACAGTTTAGGACATGTGTCTGGAATTTCTTTGCAATTTGCAATTAAAGGAGGACTTGGGAAGGTCATGGACATGTTTCCAAATTCCTAAGTAATTTTTTCCCGTATTGCGCAGAGACAAATGTTGGTGCGTTCTTCTTCATTTGGTCCACAAATGGGGAAAGCGATGCGCAATGTCAATAAGGCTGTTTGTGCCTTTTTAAGAGATGTTGGCATGTCCTTTTTTCACAATGAAAATATTATGTTACGTAGTACATACATTTTTCTTAGATATGGAGTACATTTTAATTATGCTGGCAATCAGATTTTTTCTGCGAAATGTACAAAATGCATTGCAACCTTTTTTGTAATTACATTCGTATATTTTGCAGTAGGTGTTAATCATTTGAAGTTTTTGAAACACAAAAAACACCACCAAAAGGCTCTTTTCAGAGCCACCACTTCCTCCCATAGAAAAGTGCAATGGTTCTGATAGGGCAGTACCCCCAAAAAATAAATGTCCGTGGACTTCTAAAAAATGCACAGGGCCCTGCACTATTTATTTGTCACTTCTATTTTTAAACTGTGAAAGGCGGCTTTGAAAAGAGACTTTTTTGTTTTGTTTTTGTTGTTTTATATATTTTTTTGTTTTTTTAACCATGACACACAAGGAACGGAGGGGAAAGGAGGGTAAGGAAGGGACACCAACCACGGGGATAAGAAAGGGCAGGTGGAGAGAGGAAGATGTAGGATGGGCCTTATTTAGGTAGGTAGCAGACCTTCTCATGCTCCTTCACTGCACTCTCGAAAGCACTCCGAAGGTTCTCCCCCTGCAGAGTACTGCATTGCAGTACATGCACAATATTATGACCCTTGAAAGGTAAGGGTCAACAGCATCATGAATGGCTTGCGAGGCAGCTGGAGGGATGTGCTGTCCCACTGGAGTGTCTCTTGTGGTGGCAGGAGCGGAAATGGAGGATGCTGCAGGGGAACTCAACCTACTACATTTATCGTAAGGTACACCCTTACGAATAGCCACACAGTGGAACGACCTCAGGTGTCGCTTCATTGATGTCGTACCATAGCTATAGGAACCAGGCTTTCCACGACTCAAAACCAAGCGGCACTGAGTGCAGATCACCTTATTCGCACAAGCTTTTGACACTCCATCAAGAGTGGTAAATAACCGCCACACCCAAGACTCACGGTGAGCGTTGGTAGTAGGGACTTTCAGTACCTCATCCGTCTCCTCTGCATCCTCACGCCTGTTCCCCTCTGCAGGCCCTTGGGGAGGTGGTGGTGGTGATGAAGCTGAAGCAATCATGGTTGCCACCTGGATAACAGCAGGCAGAAGTCACCAGCAATGCAGTCAATGCAGATCTGAAGGTAGCCAGAAGCACAATGAGGAGCAATTCTAGGGTGTGGCCTTTTATAGGGGTGCTGGTGCGGGCTTCGCGGATAGCCACGCTGTCTGCAGACAGATCGAACACCAAAAAAAGGCTCAAAAAGTTAAAAAAAAATGTAGATCGCCAGGGACATTGTCTGGGACATGTGCAATGGTGAACCTATGCTGTTAATTACCTTGGATTGTCCAAAAAAGTACTAAGTGTGACACATGTGCGACGGACAGTTATGGACAGGCGTGATGTTCATACGACCCATGGGTGTGGTGCGTATGTGCGTAGATGTTCTACGGACAGTGTCGAAGACCCCGAATAACATGAATGTGCATCATAACATTGCGGACAGGCGGACGGGTTAAGTGTTCTATTGACATATTCATTCTGGTTGAGGACATTACGAACAGGGGGATGTCCTTAGGACACTTTAATTTAAATAATTACGGATATTGTGTCCTGCGGACACTCCCATTTTAATTACGAACAGTATGAACAGCTATTGTGTCCTTAGGACACCTTCCTTTTGGTTAATTGCGGACATCCCGAACATCAAGTCTGTTCTAAGAACACTTCGATTTTGATTGCGGACAATACGGACAGGTATAGTGTCCTTAGGACACCTCCATTTTGGTTAATTCAGGACATCCCAGACACCGGATGTGTTCTAAGAACAGTTCCATTTTTATTGCGGACAGTACGGACAGCTATGTATAGTGTCCTAGGACACCTCCATTTTGGTTATTGCGGACATCCTGGACATCAAGTCTGTTCTAAGAACAGTCCCATTTTGATTGCGGACAATACGGACAGGTATAGTGTCCTTAGGACACCTCCATTTTGGTTAATTATGGACATACCGGACACCGGGTGTGTTCTAAGAACAGTTCCATTTTGATTGCGTACAGTACGGACAGGTATAGTGTCCTTAGGATACCTCCATTTTGGTTAATTGCGGACATTCCGGATACCCGCTCTGTCCGTTGACACCTTAACTGCCTTTTAAACAAAAGTAAGACACAGGAATAAAGTAACAACACACATAATATTTTATTATTGAATACAAATATACAATTTATGAAAGAGAGGGGGGAAGCAGAAACTGACACAAATACAGGGGAATTAGGAGTTTGGAGATGAAGGATGGGAGGGGAGGGTTTGGGGATACTTGACTGGGATATGGAGAGGGAGAACAGGTACATGTGGGACAGTGATATTTAATGTTTTCTTTTATGTGGTACTCCACAAAATGGTTTAAAAGATTGTCATTTTTCATTAGCATATCCATTTTTGTTCCATTCGCTGCAGAGCATGTTCTAATGTTTCTCTTGGTATATTATTTTCACTTTTTGTATGGTCTGTTAAAAAAATAATAATGTGTTAAGTACACATAAAGTAATGGTTATGAATTGGCTTAGAAAGAGAATTGTTGTGTCTACCATTAGTATCACTGTCTTCACTCATTTCATCACGTAGGAAATTTTCTTCCAGCCATTCCAAAGTACTGGACATTTCTGTGTGAAAAAAATATATTATTTTTACTGAACCTAATATAGAAAGTTTAGAAATATATAAGAAAAATTAAGTTTACTTACTAGTTTTTGGTAAGTTTTGTTGTTACTGTTGTGTAGGTCTGCTGTTGCTTTTTACTGTGCAGTGTCTGTGAGGTAATTATGTTGGAGACATATATTTTTTGTTTTGGTATATTCCATTCTATTGCATTTGATATTTAAATGGACGGTTGATGTCTTACAAATATAGGTTTCACTTCTTATTTATTATTACATATAATGTGTTTATCTGCTGCTTTTTGAACTGATACAACAATGTAAGATACCCCCTGAGTTTCTGGATAGTGTTGATGTTGACCGTGTCTGTCCGCGGACATACGCACAGTCTGCGGACATCAACATTACTAGCTGGGGGGTTCAGTATGATCTATGTTACATGCATATAAACTAAGGGAATCCTAGTAAACATCTATCAAATTCACACTGTTATCTATATTCAGTAAAAAAAAAAACGTTGTTAAAGGGACGTTATGGTTAAGTTGCGCTACTAAAAACCTATGAAATTCAGTGAAAAAACTTTGTTAAAGGGACGTTATGGTTCCAAGTAAAACCAAAAAAAAACTGAAATTCACCAGTTATGGTAAGCTAAGCAACCATAACTCGTGCCACCATTGTGCACTGCTAAGACTAACACCGAGGACATCAAAGATGACATCGCAAATGTCATTAATGACATCACTGAAAATGCCAGTATAGTCAGTGTGCACCCCCTCAACTGACAACTCGGTGGCATTGCTTTTGTAAATGCCTGTGCATTCTAAGACCGGCCCTCCTAATGGAAAACACCACACTTCTCTACATAAACAAATTATTACCCATTACTTTATGTGTACTTTCCCAAAACACTTTTTCTAAACACACCATACAGACATTAAAAATAATACAAAACAGACCATAGAAAATCATCTGCAGCGAATGCAGCAAAAAATTGATCTGGCATCCAACCACTGACGTATATCTATAGCTGACAGTTAAAAAAACCATCAGTTGGTATCTAGAATCCATGACAATTGCAGAAACTCAAGATGTAGCTGTTAAAAAAAAGGTAACACAAATGTGTGTCAGTAACCAATCTTATTACAGTTTATCATTTTGACCATCAATTTGGGCCCCTGTTACAACTATTGATAAACACAGATGTCAAACAATGATAACTCAAACAAAAGAACGTGCAAATTACTCTTCAGTTTGCTGTACACGTTACTGCTACGGAGTATGGTGAGCTCGAAATGGGATGCTAAGGCTGACACTGCAAACAGAGGGCTAAATAAAACCAAAAAGAACAGATACACAGAATTTTAATTAAATATTAGCGTTCAATTATGCGTTTGTGAACCTGGGGGAACCCACGACTGCACTACACCCATCTCGATGCTGCACTGCCCATATCCCCATGACAAAATTGCAAGTCATTGCAATATACCACACACAACACACAATGGCCCTCATTACGACCCAGGCGGTAAGGGGTTTACGCCGGCGTAAACTTCGCCGACCCTTACCGCCTGAGTACGAGTTCCCGTAGCGCCATGGTGATTTTTACGCCTGCTTTTTGCAGGCGGTAAAATCCATGGCGCTAAGGGACTTGTTGTTAATTACGCCACCGTAATTTACGGTGGCGTAATTAACGCCTTCCCCACTCCCATTATGCCCTATGGGGCAAAAATGGGAATGGGGAAGGGTAAATGGGGATTGGGGACTTACCGCCCCGCCAAGGTCGGAATGGGGCGGTAAGTCCGCCAACCACCATGGCGGAGTTGGCAACTTAGCGCCATGGACCATGGTGCTAATAGCACCATGGTTCTCCGCCAAGGTCGTAATGAGGGCCAATACAATTTACCCCACCAATATTGTCACCAAATTATAATTTGACTTCTTCGTGTACAAAATCCTCCAAAGTCAAACTTACATAATATTCAGCATTTCCATTGTATCAGCGTAAAACAAACACTCTGTCCACTTCAATCAATTTTCATAAAATGAAATTATATGTTCCTTTCTCCAATTTTTGAATGGTAAACGTTATCATATTTGAAAGTTTTACATACCTCCCTTCATGAATTCTGTTCGCAATTCTCCCTTTGTTTCAAGGTCAAAAAACAATTGAACCTTATACTGTGTACCATGCGTGCGTCTGCTCAGCTAGGAAACAAAAATTCTACGGCGCTGACCTTCACTCAGAATGGGAGCAGATAGCGCTTCACAGCACAGAGGCATTACAAATATTTTTGAAAAACATATGAATTGTTTGCTACCATTCACCAATGCGGGCGACCCACAGTCACGCCACACCACCTGTCAGCTCACCCCATCTCCTGTTCACACAAAAACCAACATCATACTAAAGTGAAACAGCCAACTCTTAATCCCCAAGCGCTTCTGCACACCAACACACTCCCCAAATTGCATTTTGCCTCTGTTCGCCGCCACACTGTCGGCGGATCCAAGATGGCGAGCGCATCAAAACAATGTGACGCACCTCATGCCTCACCCCAGACAATCAGAGAACACGTCGTGTGTCCGCTGACATCACGCAACCTGATTAGCCAATCGGTGTCCTGTCTGCGGAGCGAACAGGGAAGTGTGTCCGTGCAGCGAACAGGGAAGTGTGTCCGCGGAGCAGACCTAGATATCACTAATATTTTACCTTACGTTTTGGCCGTTTATAAAAAAACTACTGAACGAATTTACACCAAATTAACAAAAGCACTCTTTCGGGACTAAGCTGCCAATTTGTCTATGGGAAAAAAAGAAATGTTGTGACCCCCCTATAACTTTGCCCCCCCTCGACCAAACCTCATGTATTTTTTTTTTATGTGATTTTTTTTATGTGATTGAAGAGGTATCTTTCATGTCTAATTGATTGAGAATGTTTTTATGAGGTCTTTATACAAATTAAAATATGTAATTTTTGCAGAAACTTTCTGTCCCAACTATTTCAGTCCATTCTAAAGCCCTAACTTGAATTAATGTTAGTTACCGTGAGACACCTTTTTTGCAGTGGTTTTGCTATTTTTTGTCCCAAGGTGTCTGCGATAGGGGTGTTTCCACACACAGTTGAGTGTCAGAGGATAAATAACCAGTCCTTTAGGAAGATAATTTTTTTTGTTTGTAAATTTCTTTATTGGCATTTCAGATAACAACATAAACAGCACAGAACCTTTCCCCACTCCCACCACTCCAACACCCCCGGCGCACTTGAGAAGGTAGCCTTAAAGAACGTATAGGGTAAGCAGGACCACAAAACCATTGTTATGTAAACAGTCCAATCGGGTTGCCCACCACACCTGCGAGAATGTCATGCTCGATTTGTACAGTCCATAGATCCGGTATCAGGGATCAAGTGGAGACCTCGCCACAGAGTCAAGCACCATGGGGGGAACCCCGTG
Organism: Ambystoma mexicanum; assembly: GCF_040938575.1. Classification (NCBI taxonomy): domain Eukaryota; kingdom Metazoa; phylum Chordata; class Amphibia; order Caudata; family Ambystomatidae; genus Ambystoma; species Ambystoma mexicanum. Next base: position 556,370,534 of record NC_090932.1, read on the forward strand.
TAACAGGAGACATAGAATCATCCCTCCCCGGTTGATTGAGAAGGTACACCAAATATGGATCCCACATCTGACTGCTATTTTGGTGATTACTTCGTAGCACCCCCCAAAGCACCTCCATATCGTTACAGTACAATATGTCCCCCGACCATTGTTCAACCGTCGGGCTCCGCTTCCGCCCCCACACCATGCCCACCCGGCGTTCAGCCAAAATCAAGAGGAGACCCACCAATTTCCTAGTCTCTTTGGGTATTTGTTCCGTATATCCCAGCAGGGCCACAACAGGATCCGGCGCTAATCGCTGCCCCACAATGTCCCCGATCACCTCAAACACCTGCCGCCAAAAGTGCTCCAGTTCCCCACACTCCCAGGCCACATGTAGAAACCCCGCCATCTCCCGACCACACCGCAGACAAGCCCCTGACCTCTGGGGGAAATAGCGTTGTAGCTGAGACGGGGAGTAATAACCCTGATGCAAAAACTTGAAATGGATCAGTTTATAATTCGAATTAACCGCCCCATTCCTGGTCATCATACAACAGTCCTCCCAGACATCAACTGGTATTTCCTGCTCTAAGGACCTTTCCCACAGTCCCTTTGAGGATGTTCCAACACTAGGCCTGCCCCTCAATGCCAATCCATACAGTTCGGAGAGTATATGTCTCCCTATGTCCCCCATCACCCTATCAAGCACCACAGCCACCTCAGGTGGTTCGGGAAAGGTTGGAAACAACCTCTGTAGCGTCACCCTCAGTCTATCATATAAAAACCCATCCAGGGCTGTCAAAACTCCCCTTTCCTTCAGTTGATCAATAGAGACAAACCTCCCCTCGGGGAACAGCTCTCCCCATGTAGTGACACCCAGCCGCTTCAACATAGCCACATACCTCTCCACACTGGTCAGGGGAATCCCGGGGACAAACAATGGCGGGGGCTTTGGTGAATATAGAAGACCCCCACTGGGAGCTCTCTGCTATATCGCCCAGGCCCAGCATGTCAGCTCCATCAAATTCCAAGGGTTCCGAGAACGATTCGGAGCAGTCAGAATGACCGACCTCAACAGTGCTGGGGATGCGATAGTTCTCACTATCTCCACGTGCCTATGTTCCGCTGCCATTCCGTACAAGTATCGAAGATAGCTGGCCTGTGCCACTTTATAATATAACTCAAAATCCGGATGAGCCAACCCTCCTTCACGAACTGGCACCGTGAGTTTCTCCCAAGAGACCCGAGCCTTCTTGCCCGCCCATATGAACTGCAACACTGATGCCCGGAGATCCCGAAAATACTTCTGGGGTACCTTTATAGGTACATTCAAAAACACGTACAAAAATTTGGGAAGAATAGTCATTTTAACCACCGAGACCCTACCGTACAGGTTAAGCGGGAGCGAGGTCCAGCTCGCCATTGCTCGTTTGGCTGAGTCCAGAGCCTCTGCATAGTTCATAGCATATACCACCCTTTCTTCTCTCGCCACCGTAACCCCCAAATATCGAGTGTTGTGCAGATCCCATTGGAATCCCCAGTTATCTCAAAAGTGGGACACCCCCGCGTCAACGGGAAAATTACTGACTTACTGGTATTCATGCACAGCCCCGAGAGTTCACCGAAGCGCCATAGATCCGACATAATCGGGTCAAGATTAACTTCAGGATGGCGGATGAACAGGACCATATCGTCCGCATATAACGATATAATCACCTTATGGGTATGCAGCTGAACCCCGCGTTGCAAATAAAACTCCCGAGCCGACTCTGCCCATGGCTCTATCGCCAGTGCGAAGAGCAAAGGGGATAGCGGGCAGCCCTGACGTGTTCCTTGCTCAAGCGGTAGTACCCTGGAGTTCCACCCATTCACTCTCACCCTGGCTACCGGATCAGTATATAGAAGTGACACCAGGGATATAAAGAACCTGCCCAGACCCAGCCTTTGTAAAACAGTAAATAGAAACGGCCATTCAACAGAATCAAATGCCTTGGCAGCATCCAACAGAAACGCCACCACCGGGTCCTCCGCCGCCAGCGCCGACATCAGGCCAAACATTCTTCGCAACCCAAAAGAGGTCGATCGACCTGGGATAAATCCCGCCTGGTCCGCCCTCACCAAAATAGGCATCAGCGGCGCTAACCGTTTCGCTATAACTTTCGCCATGATCTAATTATCCAGATTGATAAGCGAAATTGGGCGGTATGAGGAGCAGTCCCCTTCTGGCTTCCCGGGCTTTAAAAGTACAACCACTACGGCTTCCCTAAGTGTGTCAGGTAAGAGCCCCATGGATATTGCCTCCTGGTACATCGACAGCAGGCGTGGAGCCAGCCTCTCTGCATAGCACTAATAAAACTCGGCTGTGAAGCCGTCAGGACCTGGAGATTTCCCGCCCGGTAAAGATTTAATAGCATCCGCCACTTTCTCCAGTGTCACAGGCCTATTCAGCCCCTCCCTCTGCTCCTCTGTACACCAATATAACCCCACCTCATCGAGGAATGCCTCTAACTCCGCTCGCGTCGCCGTTAATTGTGATGAGTACAAGTGGCCATAGAACTCTTCGAATTCGTGGGCAATGCCCTCATTGTCATAATGATCAGCACCGTTCCCATCCGTGATCATTATCACCCTACCATCCCGCCCGCTCAGTTGAGTTAGCCTAGCAAGTGACCGACCCGGGGCTTGACCCTCACCATATTTCCGAGGAGCTACTTTATCCCACATATATTTAACCTCCCTCTGCGCTAGTGTCTGATACTCCTGTAGTTTCCGTTTGATGGCACCCTGCTGAGCCCGATCCGGAATGGGAGCCTCTCCTTGTAGCACCCGTAATTCCTCCTCAGTATCAGCCAGATCTTTCCGCAGCTTTTTCAGGATTCCCACCTCCTTAGCTATACATTCACCCCTAATCACACACTTAAATCCCTCCCACAGGACACCAGCAGATGACACCGACCCGTCATTGATCTCAAAGTATGCATCTATGGCCTTCAACAATTCTTCCTTAAAGAGCTTATCCGTAAGCGCTTCACTTTTAAACCTCCAAGGAGGCCTCACCTCATCCCGAACCTCCAAACGGATTGACAACAAAACTGGAGCATGGTCTGATAAAGTGCGGGCTAAAATACCCACCCCAGCGGATCAGGGAAGGAATGCCACCCCAATTCTATGACGTTCCAAATATTGCAAAACCTTCCGACATTTGGGCAAATTGTTAAGACCCCTGACATTCCAGGTCATAAAATGTACTGTCGCCATCTGCAGATGACAACCCATACCCTCCCCCTGCTCTGACAAACCCCACAGTCCCCCAGTCTCTCAATGCACCCCATTGGTCCTCCCTGCCCCCCCTCCCGCCACCCTATTCTACCGACAACCCCCCAACTCGTCAGTGGTCGCTCCCACCCCCCACCACACCCATCTGCCCTCCGCAACGAAGACCCTACCCCCCACCCTTGCTGGAACCCTCAACTCTCCAGCTCCCCAACTTCTACCCACTCATTCATAAACAGCTTACGCTCAGGGGGCAACTACGAGCCCAACCTCCCCACGCACCACCACAGGATAGATGTCTCTGCTCTTGAAACTAAGTTAAACTGCTGAAAGCGGCAGCAACAGCACTAAGTTTTCCCATGCCCAAGGATGTCAGGCTTCCCCCCTCCGCGACCCATGAGACTTTGGCAGCATGTCAAGAAACGAGGAGGCCTCCTCCAGAGATTGAAAAAACAGGGACTTCCCTTCGTGCACCACCCGTAGCTTGGCAGGGAACAACATTGCATATTGCAGGCCTTTGTCCCTCAGCCTTTTCTTTACTTCCATAAAGGATTTCCTGGCCGCCTGCACTTTGTCCGAGAAGTCCGGGAAGAATTTAATCACACCCCCCTTATAAGACAAAGTACCTTTTTCTCTAGCTTTGCGGAGTGCCACATCCCTATCTCTGTAGTTCAATAGTCGGGCGATCAATGGCCGAGGTGGAGCCCCTGGAATCGGGCCCCGGCCACCGGGGATCCTATGCGCCCTCTCCACTACACAGAGCGGGGAGAAGCCATCTGAACCCAAGGTTTCCCGCAGTATTTCCTCTACCAGAGCTTCCATGTCCCTCTGACCCGTCGACTCAGACAAGCCGACAATCCGTATATTATTCCGGCGGGACCTTGATTCAAGATCGTCCTGCTTCTCCTGAAGCTCTCTCAGGGCTCTCTTGACTTCCGACATTTCCCCTGAGACCGCCGCTGCTACCCCCTCCACCCCTGACAGACGCCCCTCCACCTCATCTAGTCTTTCTCCCTGTTTGTCCAACCTGACCTGCATATGGTCCACTTTGCAAGTCAGAGTATCCAACTTGCCATCCAAAGATTGTATCCCGGACTGTAGTTGTAAGAACATGGTCTTGATGTCCTGAAAGGCAGCCACCGGATCCGGTTCGAGCCCCTTGCCTGGCCTCTGTGCCGCTTCGCCCGCCAAGCAGCCAGATTTGGACTGCGTGGGCATCTCAAAATTCAATTTAGACTGCTGTTTAACCCCTTTCCCCGGCTTGGTCATGGCTAGCATCAAGACCGGGATGCAGCGGCACTATACAGGGTGCGATGACCAAGGCCCGGGGGCAGCAGGAGTCTTGTACCAGGTAGGGGAACAGACACCAAAATCCCCCAGAATCCGTCTGTCTCATATAGGAATGACCACAAATTACTCCTAACAAAGTCTTGCCTAACTCCACACCATCCAGCTGGAATCTCTCCGCTTAGCAGCCCAGCACCACAGCTGCCACCGCCTGCAGCCCCGCACTGCACCACGAATCCCTTACAGTCCCAAGCCCGGCAGCGGCCAAGTTGTCAAAGGCCAAAAAGGTGTGGAGAGGAGAATATTCTGGAAAAGCATGGGCTCAGGGAGCGCCTTGTGAGTGAGTTATATGCTCCCCCTATCGTGCGTGCACACAAGAGGTCGCCTCCAGGCATCTAGTAGCACCGCGCAGTACTTTCCAAGCGAGCCTCGCAAAAATCCAGCGGGTGCAAGGCACCATCCCCAGGACAAATACAGTATACCCCCAGTGTAGGTCCTCCTGGGAGCCGGTGGATCCAATAGGATCATCTCTCAGTGCCTCCGACCTCTCACTTTGAACCAGCCACCAAACCCTCTAGTCACTGGGTCTACCGGTGCACTCAGCCTCCAGTCCTCGAAAGTCCTCACAGCATACGGGCCGCTGCTGCAAAAAGCGCCACCCGCCGACGGCGAGACGGCCGGCCCACCGCTGCCGCTACGCTCCAGGGCCAGCAGCCGCACAGCAGGGGGGGGCAGCGTCCCCAGGCCAGGCGGGCAGTGTTGTTTCACCCACCCTGAGACCCCTACCATCCCCGGCAGGTAACCCCCACGGCACACAGGGCCGCCACCAGGGAGGGGGGAGAGATCGGCGCTGACCCCGCGTTCACCTCCTTCGCGGCGGCTGCAGCCGCTCACAACCTCAGTCTTGGCCGGTGCGCAGGTGTCGCACCTCCGCCGTCCCCGAGGCTCGCGCTCCGCAGGCAGGCCGACGGCTCCGTCCAAGCCAGCGATCCGTTCCTCTCCTGCACCTCCGCAAAAAGGATGCCCCGGCAGGTCCTGTCTCCTCTGCTACCAGCGTCCAGGTGGGGGGGGGCACCGCACACCACTTGTCGCCTACAGCCGCCTTCCCTCGAGCGGGGTCCCGGAGAGCCGCTCCGCGGCTCCTCCGCAGGCTTGCACCTCCCCCACCTTCCGACAACGCAGGCCTCCTCCACAGCCGTACACCGCTCGCTGGGCACCTCGTCTGACTCGCTGCTGCACTTCACCGATCTTCCCGGGGGCCTGACTAAAAGTAGCTTTTAGTGCCGCCACAAAAAAGCAGGAGAGCCTCCGCAGAGATGCTGGATAGTGTTCCGGATATGGGATGCGCTAGGGAGCTTCACGGGCCTGCGGCCATCTTGGTCGGGCTCACTAGCGCCCCCCCTAGGAAGATAATTTTTAAATAGCGGAATGGGTAAAAGGCTTTCCGGTGGCATAAACAAAAGAATACTGGATGGATCTCCTTCAAATATTAAGTTTAACTTTTTGTGGCAAAGGATAGGTGGGGGAGGGGTACCAGGCCACCTAAGGGTTATAGGTTTCATGAATAAAACTCTCATAACTAATGTTCCTCATCTATTTCTAAAGACCCAAGCAGCTATGCTTTTATTCACACGTCTTTGGGCAGCCAGTACTCACATATGTGACAGTTTGGAACTCTATCCATCTGACACTTCCCGCATTCACACAGCTTTTGAACATGTCCCAATGACATTCCAGAAAGCCTCAGTGGATGTCTGCACACACTTTTACATGTTTCCTCTGAGTTGAAACCACGCTGCTTATGGATGGACGGCCAGAGGTGATTCTGTGGAAAGGCAGCTGCTTCCCGCCTGCCATGCCCATCACATGCAGCAAAGAAATTATCAGAGGAGGGTGTTAGGCAGAATCACCTGCAGTACCATTTGGGAACACTACAGGTAATTAGGACTACAAGTGTAAGCACAATTTCACCTTCGGTACAAGCCTGTACTACACAGTAAAGTGGTAGCAATGGCTGAGCAGCTAGACTTATCTCAAGAGGTTAAGTGAGCAGTAGAACAAGTTACACAAAGGACCAACCAATACAGTGATTCAAGTAAACACTTACTCATGGTTTCTTGGTAAAAGAATATACATTTATTTACTCAGTCAGTTATAAAACATTAAACTAGCATAAGCAGCTCAATATCACACACTAATAATCCACAAAAATCCAACCGGTAAGTAATTGAACAAGTTTAGCTCAAAAATGAAGTGGGAGAAAAACGGCACTTCAGATACTTAAGAAGGGAGGGAAAAGACAAGGTTACGAGAATAGACAGCCCAAATACATTCATAGGCAGGGCAAAGGGTTTCATTTAAATACAACCAGCAATTCTTCTCAATAGTCCTGGGCCAAAGTCAATGGTTCAGAGTCTTTTGTATAGGATAGCATAGTTCTGGTATGTAACGGTTAAGTCATTGCCATGGATTTTTAAATGATTTGGCTAGACGAACAGTTTGACGAATGTTTAGGGAAGGACAAGCCTTCGTAGTTGAGGAAAGTTTCACATACTTTCTCGATGGCCGAAAAGATTTCCGGACCGCGTTTGCACAGTACCTTGTCAATGAAGAAAGCTGTAGCTGAGGCAGTCGTTCCTGGCAGTTCGAGCAGATCTCGCTGTTCCTGAGCTTCAGTCATGGGGACAAGAAGGAGGACGTCAGGAGGTTCCTGCCCTGCCCAGGGAAGAGGCCAAAAGCTGCAGCAAGACGTCGGTTTAAGGTGTGAGTGTCTAAAAAGTCCACGAGCTGGTTTCCATCCCTCTGGCTATCCGGTTTTCAGCAGCACTCTGATGAAAATTCGACCAGAATAGGACGTGTGCAGGTGGCTTGCAAATTGGTTGTTCTGACCAACTCAAGGGAAGAAGTTAACCTTGAAGGGCTTCTGTCGTCCGAGTTTCAGGCAATTCGGACCTGCAGCAGGGCTTCACCGGTCGTCCAGGAGTTGCAGCAGTTCTCTTCCTTCCTCTCCTTCGGTTCTTTCATTCCAGTGGTCGACTCTGCTTTCCAAGTCCCAAAGACCTGCTTTTAAACAGTTTTCCCCCATTCATGCCAGCCTGGCTGTCACTCACACAGCAGGGTGGCTGTCCTTGCCGGACAGCCAGCCAGCCAATCACGCCAGAGTGCATTCAGGTCTTCTAGGAGACTAAGCACAGGGAGTTTCAGGCACCTCCCTCACATCCCGTCCACCCCAGACACCCTGGCGCCAGAGGAGGGCTTCAGCACTGAAGCCTGCCAAAGGCCAACGAACAAAGCGAACAAATCTGGTTTGGCGCTCAGAGACAAACACAAGAAGGACCTTTCCTAAAAGAAATGGCAAAAAAAGATTACCAAAGTCTGTTTTTACAGATAGGTCTTGGGCGCCATATTGAAAAACATGGCTGACCCTATTTTTAGCTACCATTGCAAGCGGTAGGGAAACATCACAGTAATTGATCTAAACCACTGCCACCAGTCATTTAAAGTAGGAAAGGGTAACATTTTACTGTTAAATGAGTTTTTTGACTCAGGGGAAGCTAGGCAACCCCTCCAGCACTCTATAGTAAGATGGTGTGTGCTGGGTCAGTAAACTTAAAGAGACTAGTAAAGCCAATTTAACTTTACATGCCCTGGGAGACAGGAGTCAGTCCCAGGGAAGGTATTTAAACCTTGGGGAGTCCGAAAGACACCCCTGTGCTGCTGCACTAAAGGTGCTGTGTGCCACACAGAAAGAGATGATGCCATGGAGTTTGTTCAAAACACCATAACCAAAGAACACAAAAGCAAAACACACATCAAAATACATGAAAGAGTGGGAAAAAAAGGCTCACACTCTGTCCAGGTAAAAAATAAAATCCTCGAAATCCAGCAAAGTTGCTGGGGGTCTCAAAAGGTAAGGGAATTAGCACATTTGGAGAATTCTCCCTAACAGAGGTGGCTTGTACGGAAGAGGGAAGGGGCTGAGGCTCTACCACCATTCACATAAAATCTCAGCGGCCGCCTTGGTTGCTGGAGGCGCTGACTGATATTGAAAACAGATTGGCAGCCTTCATGCCCTCCTAGCCATCTTGCTGTGGTGATGTGCGCTGCACTCCTCCCTTACCGCCCTGCCTTTGCTTTGTACGTGTGCGTATACCTGTGAGTGACTGATTTGGTAACCGAGAGCCGTGACTATGCGCTGCTTTTGTTTAGTCCTCTCCAGAAGCTTGGAGATTTCCTTGTAACATGGTAATATTAAACCAGGCAGCCTGCGCCTTACATCAGCACGCTGCACAGAATCAAAAGGCTTCATGCAAGCTCAGAGCGCAAAGAGTTCTTATGAGGAGGAGTTTTGGGCGGGGGAGGCAGGAATGGGTGGGAATGGCCATAGGTATTAGCATGGCTATGGGCATACAATGGGTGGGCTCGTAACCAAACAAAACCTATTCACTGGGTGTCCCTCCTCAAATGTCATTCCTCAGAGTGCCTCGTCAGATGGCATTCCTCCCTATCTGTGCTTGAATCGGTAATCAAATGCAATATTTTGGGCTTTATAGGAGTTGCAAGCAACACCTAATAGCCCGAACTAAAAACAAAAAAAACCATCAGTTCCAAATGCAGGCAATATGCCTGCAAGGCATATCTCAGATATGTGGAGTGTCCCCCCACTCAGCAATGGGGAGTAGATATGCTCCCCTCATCCCTCCTGGTTCCTAGGACTCTAGGTGTTGAGCTCCTCGGGTCTCCCCTTAAGAGGGGGTTGATGCTTGGAGTTTAAATGGGTGAGCACTATCTGGCGCTCAGTTGCTACACTTCTGATTTTTGGATGCACTGTGGGCCGGTATCGCAGAAACCAAAGGTGCAAATGCACACAGAAGCTCTAGTTCAAATGAAAGGCATTTCTGAAGCATAGATTGAGCAAGCAAACTGCTTCCAAAATGCAATGTTTTAAGCATTTACCAAGTACTGCCCAGGCATACATAGGGCATGACAAATGTAATTTAGCTAAACAAACAGCCAGTGCACATTTTCTAAGCTGTTTTGTAAATGCTTAGAGAAGATATGAAATGTTGGTAGAAAAGAAATTCTTCTCCCTGCCTTGGAACTATTTAGATGTTGCAATTTCCATTCATACATGCTCGCGAAATGTCAGCCATGTACCTTTTTAGTTTTGGCTATTAGATGTCACTTGCAACAGTCCAAACGATTGCATTCAAATCCAGATTCAAGTACCCATAGGGAGGAATGGCACATGACGAGGCACACAGAGGAATGACATATGAGGGACACCGTCTGTAGGTTTAGCCCAGCCATTACCTGCCCACATTACTGTGCTTATCCGTATGGCTATTCGCACACATTCCTGCCGCTGCCCTCCCAAAACTCCTCCTCATGCAAACTCTTTGAGCTTGCACGTTCGCTTTAATGAAGCCTTTCGCAGCATGCCGTCATAAATTGCAGGCTGCCTTTTTTAACTGATCGACGAGCAGAACTTTCTGTGTGTGCATTGCCTACGACGCACGTAACTGTTATTGGAGAATACTGAGCGTTGCAAATATGGGCTGAAGGTGACTGGCTTGGAGGAAGGGCCAATGCAGTGCGTTGAGAAGGCTGGCTGGTTGCAAAGTGAGCCAATCAGGTTACAGCAAAGCCCCGCTTCTCTGCCTATTCACTTAAAGGTTTTTTGGAGTCCCAATCCCACCAGTATCTTAATACTGGAATGCAGTAATACAGTAATACTTAATTTTGGAATGCAGATGTGAACAAGAACTAAGGGCTAAACTGTTTGTTCTGTGTCCCAGGATTTACTGCAGCTATTTAGTCCTAAGATAACCACTGCATTTGTCCATTTAGCCTTTCTTGCCAATTATTCCTTTGCACATGCCCCGAGCTGCGCTTTCTTACTTCCCCACAATTAATTAGCATGACACAGTATTTCGTATGGCATACTTGGCCGCAGTTTTATTTCCATCACAACAGAATTATTGTACACATTTTGTGAACTTCCGTCTGCAAGTGTGGAGCTTGCTCCTTGCCGGATTTCCCTTGCTTCCCCCTATACTTTTGTATAGTAGGCCCCCAACTTCCCCGACCCTTTGTACCTGAGCCTATCCTGCCCGTGCAGGTGTCGTGGGTGGGAAGAGCGCCGTTTTTTGGGGAAAGCTGAGCCTTATTCGTTATCACCAGACGCACCCGCCGTTTAGGCCCCCAAGAGGCGCTGGTCCGGAAGAGCGAAGACCCATTCCGGTTTCCTTCTAGCTCATCCAGAGTCTATCCTTTGTGCTTGGTTGCCCAAACACCGCCAATAACACTGTACATCATCCTGACCGTCCTGCGACAGCGACATCCAGGTGTCACCCTCCTTCTCTGCCCTTTCGTGGGTGGGTGGGTGGAAAACGAAATCCTTCTTCACGGCGAGTCAGCAGGGTCCCACTGCCAGAGCGAGACGTTCTGCAGTCGGACCCTTGCTGCTTATAAGGCGGCTCGCCCCGCCCACTTCCTTTTTTCAGCCCTTCGCAGGCTTTTGGGTTATTTTGGCACCTTGGCGCCGTTCCGCCCCTGCCCTCCCCTTTCTCCGGGGGAGGGTAACAAGTCTCAGGGGCCATGACCCTTCAGCGGTTAAAATGCTGCCTCCTCCATTTATTTTTTGGTTTTCCGTTGTCAGCGACAAAAACCAGGCAGTCATTACGAATACTAGTAAATGGTAGCAGCATCTATTTTTTTTGTACGAGCCGGTTTGTTTACACGATGATCCCTTGACTTAATGATTGCAACCAATAGTGTCTTTACCCAACGTGTTAACGTAAGAGTATCCTTAGTAAGTTTCAGTAGACAAAAAAAAACGTGGTGAAAGCATGCTCGTTTTCCAACAAAGGGCCTTTTTGGCAACCATATGGGAATTGTAATTTTCAAAAAGCAAGCAAAGTTTGAACAAAGAGAAAAGAGCCAGCCACTTGAAATTGTGTGCGTACAGCCCCCACTTGGCCTGTGTAACTGCAGAGTGCGGGGGCTGGCTCTGCGGTGTGCATGGCCGGACACCACCGGGATCTTCACACAGTGCTTCTATCTGCGGGGTTGCAGCCTCTTCCTCAGCCTCTGCCTGAGCTCTCCTCTGGCAAGCGGCAACTTTTGGGAAAGTGCTAGCTGTCGATTTTGGCATTCATTGCACTATGACTTCAAGCTCAAATGTGTTTTAATTATGGGCTATTCTGATTTTAAATGGTAATTCAAATGTGTGGTATTTCGCTTCTTTCAGGGGTGTAGTTTTAATGTCCTGAAACTGCTCTGGTATGGCTAAGTTACTCAGAAACTTTAAAATTAACTTGTTTAATTTGGACACATTTAATGATTTATGTCGTCTTGCAAGTGCTTATTTGCCTCTTATGCAGTGTTACCGTTTTAACCTACTTCACTACTGCTGCCCCGCGTGGTGTCAGCAGTTATTTTGAGACCTATTTGGAGAACTAAGGGAGGTTTTGTATTTAATGGTGAATGTTTATTTTTTTACATTTGTAGGAACAGGAGGGAAGGTAACTTTTCCTGTGCCGTATTTGGCCTAGTCATGAATGATATATCCCATCAAATGTGCTTAATTTCTAAACTGAGGCACTTCACCAGCTACACAACACTATAACAGAGGACACCAACCAGCCAAGGCAGTTGCTTTCTTGTCATCCCCACAACATAATTTTTGGTAATGGTTTCCACCAGCTGGAGATCAATCGTAATTTTTACTTTGGGCTATTGGGTAGTGTTTGTGCCATCTATAAACTGAAACTATTGCATTAGAGTACAGATGGGGAGAAAAGGCACAGGAGGAGGGACACAAAGCTTGTATGGGTTGTTTGATTGCCCATGGTCATGCTAATACCTATAGACTTTCCCTCCCAGTTCCTGCCCCTCCACGCCCAAAACACTTCCTCGTGGGAACTGTTTGAGCTCACTTTATTCAAGCCTTACCATCAAACTTGCACGCACGCAAACTGCCTGCCAGTGTTTTTCCAAGACAGTTTTCTGTGAGTTACTGACTTTATTGGAGCTGCAAACTTTCTACTGGTGTAATAAAAATGTCTTAACCAGATCTGCCTTTAGCCACTTGATGTATAAACTCTACGCATGTCATTCAATGAAGTCCTGTTAAAAACGAGAATTTTTTATTTTATTTTGTATTTGCATTATGGTTAGCAAATAACCTTTTGCAAAAACACAGATACACTTCACAACGATACAATACAAGGCTAGAAAAACATAAAAACATACATTTAAACAAATTTTAAAATAGAAACGATAAAATGTAAAACTGTAATAATTATGGCTATTTTCTTCGAATTCAAAACCCAATTCCATAAATCTTGTGATAACAGACATCATAGTTAATACATCTAGATAATATTTGCTTTTTCAAAGGAATTAAAATTCCTCATGCAACCAGCAAATGTTTTAGTGTTTAAACAAGCAAACGAGCATTGGAAAAACCAACAGTTTTGGCTTGTGTATAAGTAGTAGGCATTTGCCAGGTACTGTAATTGGATGCCGAGGTACTTTTTGTCCAGTTAATACCACTACGGTAGTGCCTAGAACGTGCCTTTCCTATGCCTAAAAAAAGCCCAAACTATTGGCATTGCCAATGCGTGTTGTTAATGGCGGACCTGACGGTCTCGGCTAATGGGTTATTATGTAGTGTTTTCTACGATTAGTGGGTCCTCGTCCGGGGCTGAGACAACCTGCTCCTTCTCCCGTGTATCCTATCAAATACACAGTGCAATATTTTTATCTCACATTAAACTCTTTAAGCACTCCCTGATATTCGTGGTTTAAAATAAATATGTACGTTCTAGATTGAGCAATAAAGAGATACTTTCGCTAAACAATGTTTTTCGAATTTTCATCGTGCGGAAAAACGAGACAAACGCCAATAAACACATTTTACTTAAAAACAAAAAACATTACAAAAACGCTTCTGGAATTCACAAAACCACTGAAAATAGGCAACACTAACTTTAATTTTGTATAGAGGTGGTGAACACCAGGCGCACCTCACCTGAAACATCTCGGGGTGCATGTGTCCTATTATCGGCCTTCCCCCTGCTGCCTGGATCCGGGGAGGTACATTGGAAGGTCCGGGTCCCAGCATCAACCGCTGTGGGACACGGAGTGGTTGTAGAAGTGCAAAGGGAGGGTCAACTTGGAGCCGCAGCGCAGAAGCCATGGTACGAGCACAGTACGGCAGCGAAATAAAGCTCCTGCAGTTAGCTGTCTGTTGGAGCAGGACACAAGTGCCTCTTAAGGTTCTGTGCATCCTTAAAAAAACTTTGCTCGGGGACAGAGCTGCTGACGACCGACCCTTAAACCCTGCCTGTTAGTCCCTCTCTTATCTGTTTTAGAAGCACCTCATGCTCTTTCCGTGGCCTTCCTAACCACTCTTCGGCCGTTCAACTCGTGTTCTGTGGCAATGTATCAGCGCTGGTCAAAGGACAACTAACAGAAGCCAGGCAAACATTAACCTTGAAGTTAATTTCTCAACACTACCTAAGTCTGCCGTGCAAAAACAAAATGAAGTCTTTTGAAATAAAAACTAATGCTCCTCTCACCCTCTCTCCGAATCTCGTTATTTTACTACAAACTAAATACCGATAATCAATAGACTTTTATTTAGGCAGTTTCAATATGGCCATAAAGACATTGACAAAAACAAATAATTAGAATCATGTACACAGTTTTAAATAATATAAATGTATCTAAATATATTCAATTGAGTCTTTACACGAATCATACTAAGATGTAAACTGATCACACGCTCAATAGTTTACTGTCACTGTCACTCCTTTTTCTTGAGTATCCCCTTTTATTGTCAAGCAAACCTTAAAGGATAGAATAGAGCCAGCGGTGGACTGGGATCCAAAAGTGGTCCTAGAAATGTTTTTCAATGTGGCCGCATATAACAAGCAAGACTATCTTTGAAAGTAGCCTTTTTTTGGGGCAGAGGGGTTCTCTTCCCGAGGAAAATTACAAAAAAGCACATTTGTCTTATACAAAGATAAAAAAGTAGTTAAACAAACAAAATATGCGCACACACACTCGAGCATGTGCGGCCTGGCATTCATGTTCGCCCCTAAATTGCTCAGTAACCAAGTTCATCGGCCAGTGTGCATCACGTGTTCAAGTTTTTCCAGGGGAATATCATGCCCCATCCCAAATATGTTCCCAGCCACAACACTCCATCCTACTCTTAGAGAAGATGCAGTTAGGAGTACTTGTGAACACAAGACCAAAAAGTGTACTGCATGCGTGCGTGCATGCATGCATTTTTGAATGTGACGCTAGCAGTGTTAGATTTTTGAATTATACTGAATCTGAGTGTGTGTGTGTTTATGTGTTCGTGCACTCACCTGTCTGACTGAATATGTGGGTCACTGTTAAGATGGATTTCTAAACTCTGACTTGGTGGACAGAAGTTTAGGAGGCCGCCCTCTGTTTAGTGAAACAGGGGAACTTTCTGCACAAGCCAGACCAAAATAGGTAGCTTGGCAGGCGGTCAATAGTAAGTCTCAGAAGGGGTGAGTGATCGGAATCCCACAATGAGCCCACACAGCAACGAAACCATAAATTATTCTTTGCCAAGTATATATGAAAAATATCTATACATTTATTGTTGGCCGGACCAATAGACATAAACTTTAGTAATGGGAAACCAGTTATCACACAGTATCCTTATTCTATACAATATATATACATTACGTTTCCTAATGCACTACAATGGTAAAATCTAGCCACAACCTGTAAAGGAGAGGGTTGAATTAACAGTTATAGCAATAAGCAATTCTTCATAGTTTGTTCCCTAACTTTTGAGTTCAGACCTAAGAGTGAAGCCTTGTGCTCAACAGTACAGTTGTGTGTAAAAACGCACAATCGCACAGATGAAGCAAAAAAGGGCGTCTTCTTGGGAGGGCTGTAGCAAGTCAGGAAGGGGCTTGAGGTGATGAAGAATTGGTTCCCACTATTCGAGTAGGCCCTGCCCTTGGCAGCAAAGCAGTGTTCAAATGGTGAGAATAGCTAGAGAGTGCAGGCTAACCCAGCCAAGTTTGAATACCTTTTTTAAGGGATACTTGTGCGTGAAAGTGATCGGTGTGCAAGGGAGCCACCAGGTAAGTGATGCAAGTACTCACAGACCATCAGCCGAGTCCAAACCAAACTTTGCCAGTTTAGTCGAGGTCACTAGAAGGTTGGAGTCGTGCAGTTTTGCGGTGATTCGGCTCTCAGCGGATTGTAAAGGATTCCAATCGGGCGTCACACACCGGACCAAGACTCTTGCCCTTAGCCTCTGATGTAGTGTTCAACTAGAATAATTTTTCTTTATTTTCTATGAATTTGGATTGAGCTGGCACCCAACCCGTTTCACACCCCCTTTTTACAAATACCCTGTGTCACAATGGACCTTGAACCAGGCCGTTAGGTAGGAATACAATATTTCTATTAAAATTCAAATGAGATAACACGATTTTAATATTGGGCAGCAATCACCAATGGAGTGATAATTACAGAATAAATGATGAAACACACTTAGTTTGACCTTCTGTTATAACATATCCAAAGCACAGATGACTAGGAGCAATTTTACAGTTCGGTAGATAGCACCCAAGTTAATATTCCCCCTGCAATGCTCCCTCAAACCCAAATTAATCGAATTCTGAGTGGATAGAAAGGACAAGCAAGGAGTCAGGGATATTAGTCAGCAAACAGAATTAAAATCCGACCTTCCCTCACAAAATAAGATTTTAAAACCCTTTGCAATTGCATAAAATGACACCCCGAATTGACAAATAATTGAATTCATGTACAGTTGAATCAAGAGGTAAATATGATTCATCTCAGTATCAGAGATGTAATATCACTAGCAACTACCAGGCAAGGTATCAACAACGGGCATACAGTTCAGAAAGCAACTTGAAAGTAAGAACACAGTGCAGCCAAAATTGAAAAGTTGCATTTTACACTTTTTGCAGTTTTAAATGTCGAAACAGTTTAAAAAAAACGGAAACCGGTTGAAATAGACAGAATCAGAATGCGGTTTTTGAGCTGGGGTGATAGATGCACCTCTCAAGGATAATATAGAAGTGAAAGAGTGGCTCTAGCTGAATACCTGGATGAGATTTTCAATGTGGAAGGAGATTCGGTTTTGGGAAAATAAACACAGTGAACAGAGAAAGTCAGTTTGGAAAGAAAGAACAAGTTTTACTTAAACTGGATTATCAAGAAAATAGCGCAGCACATGAAACAGGTTAAGCAGCCGTCTAAACCCTCTTCACGCCGCAGGTCTCTATGTAGAAATGAATTAAATTATTCAAAGTATCACTAGGGATCTATGCAAGAAAGAGATGAGTAGAAGAATGGCACTAACGTTTAGAGATCAAGAACAGGATGCACAGAGAATTCAGACAGTATTAAACAAGTTACCAGGTTATGGATAGGATTACTTAGAGTGGAACAAAGACAAAGTATCAAGATGGGGTATGGGGTGTGTGGCTATGGGATGCGGAAATACTCACAAACCACACTTCAGTTTGGGATTTGGGACAGCCAACTGAGTTTCTGGACAGCAAGGCAATATCTGGTCATGGTCACATCGGTGGACTCTCCTGGCAGAACAATAGCTGGTCCTGTCTGGACAAAGGATAGCAAGGGTACAGCTGGCATCCAGATGATGGGGCAACATGCCGGTCTGGTCACAGGATACTCTCAAAGGGTACCACAGCTTTCCCCCTTCTCCCTGAGTTAGTGGGATTTTGTTATGGGGTTTAGTTATGAAGGGTGGTTATGCCTGGATAGGAGGGCCTGAACCAACTATCCCTTTTCTGGCAGTGGAGTCTGCAATCTGCAGGGTGGATCTGGAAGGTCTGGATACGCAGGCGTTGGAAAATTCAGAAGAGTTTGTCCTCCAGTGAGCTCCCCCCCCCTTTATTTATAAGGTGGGTGACATCACAGGATTTATTGTTGGGGAGAACTGATCTAGACCTACCCCTAAAAACCAGATAGGTCAGCCTATGTTGGTCGCCTCCTCAAGTTTATGGGGATGTTTGATGAGGTACATGCCATACCACAGTCCTTTTTTTTTGGCACTTTTGCAAATTACATAGGCAAATTGCATATTTCATACAGAACATGGTATTCCAACTCCCAGGTCTGTATGACAATATTTTGCCCTTCTAATAATTTTTCGCAAATTTTAGTGGGAACGGCTTCACCCAAAATTCCCCAATTTTAGATGTGTACATATTATCATAGAGCACATTTTCATTAATTTTTAACATTCCACCATGTGTACTTTTCCCATGATTAACATTTTCCTGGCGTTCTCATCCCATAATGCTATGGACGGCCACAATATCTTGTTTTGAAGACACAAAAATGACATTTAAACTGTAACACATTTATATTACTGCGTTGTCTGGTTGTAGAAATAAGTCTTAACCTTTGTTCATCAAAAATAGTCTTTTAAGCCAGATGGCTAGCATTGTCTTTCAAATAAGGGTATACTTTCAAGGCTGCTCTGGAGTTGGCTTTGCAGCCCTCCCCCCAGTTGAATTTGAGGGGAAGTGTTACTTCCAAAAGTAACACGTAGCTGTCCCAGAATCTATTGTGTCAAGCTGGAGCCCAGACAGAAAGTCTGATGGGCTTGTTATATTCTTCCTCTTGGTCATTCAAGGTTTCCAGGGGCAAAAAGTAACACGTTGGTGTCCCAGAAATCCAATGTGGCTCCTTTTGGGGGGAGGCCAATCCTGTAGCTAGCACACAAATGTCCTTTGAAGCCAAGAAGGAAACCTGTTTGATGGTTCCCCAGTACAGCCAATGCATTTATTTATCAAGCGTTTTTCTGGACGCCCGAGAGTAAAGTTTCTGGTGGCTTCCCAGATCTTGCCTGAAACAGCCTGTCATTCAATGAGAAATGCTTTCTTTTTCCTAAAGCGCAACTGCAATATGGCAATTGGGCCTTACTGGATCAGAACTGTGTATTGTTTAACAGATGAAAAAGAGCATCAGGGCACCATCATTTTAAATGTAAAATATTTCCATTTTCAAAGGGAAATTGTGAGCTAGCAGCAAAGCAGAGCTGCTTTTCAATTCTCTTCTTTGGTGCACCTAAGAAAACACACTAGCAGCCTTTCTCAGTGTGCTCCCTGTTCCATCTTTACCAATAGGTGTTTGGCAAGACAGCACAGCCATCATTTTGTAGTTGCAAAATGCAGTTTTGATGCGAGGCAAAGGGTTCTCAACGGAGCCAGCGCATGCGATTCTGATGGTGACTGCTGAAGTGCAGCTTGGTGATGGAGGGGAATTCTGCTGAGTGGGTAAATGTACCCCACACACTCCCCCCCAACTCTTCTGCGACTTCTTTTTGAGGGAGGGTAGGGCAAAGTGGGGTTCATCAGGCAGCGGTACACCACGATCCACCTGTTGTCTCTCGGAGTCCTCCAGTCTTTCTTTGTGTTGCGGAGCAACACCCACAGCTTTTCCTTTGGTCGTTCTTTGTGGTGTGGAGCGACACCCCCAGATTTTCCTTCGGTTTTTCCTTTCCAGGTCCCCCGGGAAGTCCTCAATGGTCTACGAAGGGGCGGAACCAGTACAAATCAAGTGAATAAATCAGAACCGGTTACAACATTTTCCCACTGACTGCCTTCCCGGGAAGGTTGACAGCAGTGGGACACATGCATTACGATCATTACAGTACTCAGACAATAACGACGAATAATCCTTCACAAGACACAGATAACTATTGATTCTACTAGAATTTTTGGTTATCCCTTTTGCACTGACAATGAAGAAAAGTACTCCCTGTTAGCTGGATAGTTGTATGAACCTACCTGTTCTCCACTGGTGTTCCCTTCTGGTTCTATTTTTTGTTCTCATTCTCCATATGACCCTCGATTTGACTTTCTCTTGACTCCTCAATCAGCTGCAAGGTGTGTCTGGGGTGACAACTGTTTAGCTGATTAATATGGACCCATTTTTCTGGTGAGATTTTATCTACAATTTAAAAAGGACCTCGAAATCTGGGGTTCCTTTGGAAATTGTACAAGTAGACCCTGTCTCCTACTTTGTATTCCTTTTTGGTTGTTTTTAAGTCATATTGAGTCTTCATCCCCTCTGCAGATTTTTCCAGATTCCTCTGAGCATGAACATGCAAAAGCATGTTGAAGGTGTTTTCTTAGATTCTCAACATACTCATGTGTTGTGGAGGCTTTTATCAATGTTGTGTTCTATGGAGCAGATGCTTAGTGTAAAGACTGGTAGGGGGTGTCTGTACTTCCGCTCTCTATATGGTAGAGGAGAGGCACAGAGGACCCCAGCCAAGATTCTCTATTATTGGTAACGTAGTCGAGCAATCAAGGCTTAGCTTCTCAGGAGGTGATGCAGGCTGGTTCTTAAGTACAGTGTAGTCCCCGAACCCCCACAAAGGAATGCACATACACTGTATTACTGAAAACACAGTCTTTATATAATTAATATTCAAAGGAATGTACACAATCACAATAACGCACTTTGTACTTGGAAGTCAATAATGATAAATATATACAATTCTAAAGTGGTACCACTAATGTTATCGAATCTCATTAAAGTGCATCAACTGTATGGTTAAAATGTCACACAGATCAATAACGAGTAAACCAGCAATAGAGATAGGAAGGAACGCAAGGGGGTTGAAACAATAGGCAGAATACTGACCCCTACCACTAGGCACAGTTCTGTGTGGAGATCCCCCCACCTGGGCAACCTGTAAATAAAGATATATCGCACAAGCCCAGTCCATATGTTCAATAGTCTCATTGCTTCTTATTAAGGTTTTACCCCCCAATGTACCTGGTGGAGTAGAGTTCTCTGACGATGCACCGACCGATTCTTCTTGAGTGCCTCCCTTTCAGGCGGGAGCCACGGATCGTCGAGAGGTGTCGGGGAACTTGGCGCTCGGTGTCGGGGAATCGATGGCCCTTCTTGAGTGCCCTCCCTTTAAGGCGGGAGTCACGGGTCGTCGAACGTCCGACGGTGAACAGGGTGAACTACGGCAGGGAAGTGACAGCTTCGTTCCTAGCGGTGCTCGTTGATGACAGAGCGTCGGCGTCCTGCCAGGAAGAGGCGTGTGGGGCACCTCGGTGACGATAGTTCTGGACCGCAAAGAGATGATGAAGAACTGTGGCCCAGCAAGGGCATCGAGTCGTCGGCGTCTCTGCGGTCTGTAGGTGGCAGGAAACCCACCGGTGGATGCTCCTCGGCGCGTCGATGGTCGGGCCTTCTCCAGCGGGAGACAAGCGGATGCCGATGCAGATGAGAGTGTCCGATGATCAATTAAAGTTCTTAGGCAAACGGGAGCACGGCGGCTCCGGTCGGTGACGGCGGTCGTCGACAGTGGCGGACAACAGTCCGGGTGCTTCTCCTTGGAGTTCTGCAGCAGTCCCCGTATCGGGTCGGCAGCCTGTCGAAGGTCTGTCTACCAGGGAGCGTTGGCAAAGATCAGCTGTGCACGATGGTCCCTCGTAGGTCGGGAAGAGGGCGCCTTACCAGGTCCTCTCTGGGTCAGTCCTTGGAAACACAGCAGCCTTCAGATTGCGAGGGAGAGCCACAGCACTCCTTCTCATCCAGCGGGGGTTTCAAGGTCAAGCGTCAGTTACTCCAGTTACTCGTCGTAGTGGACTTCAGCTTCTGAACACGATTCCTAGCAGTGAGAGGTCCCCAGATATACTGTTGATCTCCCGTTCATTCCGCTGGGTCACACTCAAGCATCCAATCACGACTACGGGCATTCATGCAGGCAGGCAGCCAATCAGGCACACAAGGTATTCAGGCCATTCACTTCTCTCCAGACACTCACAACAAGTTATGTGTATTGGGACAAGTACCGAGCCATTCAACACTCCAAGCCGCATTCATACCGGATTCGGGTAGGGTTGTCTCAGTCTTTGTGTCAACCACCAGATACTAGACACCCACAACACAGAATGCATATTAGTCACACACTCTATTCACACAGGTCCCACCCACAGGAGGTACCCACAACATACATCACCGGGAAGGCTCCAGCTAGTCTGACCGGGCCTTCACAACAACACCATATATGGCATTTCCACCCAACAGCCAGTCAGGGGGAAGGGACAGAGTCAGGGCTTCCCAGGACTTTGGGAAAGCAAGGTAATGGGTAATAGAAAGCAAGAGGCCACCGGGGCCATCTTGTTTTCCATCAGGAATCAACTGATCCCAATGGCAGGGCCGGGGTATCCCAAAATGGAGGATACTCCGCGCACCTGTCAAATTCAGCATGGAGCTGTCACCAGCCCATACCCTGCTCTAGCGGCCACCCACAGGTGCCCAAAAACATACACTAGGGCACAGGGTTGTACCCCCACCCATGGGTGCCATATGGGTATCCCACGGGTCTGTTCACCAAACCAAAAGAAAGAGAGCTGCACCTCTAGGAGTCCCACCTGAACTCCTGTGCGGAAAACATGACAGAACACACGATAAAAAGCAGTAAAGGACAAGGATACGGAGGCCCTGTCCCTCAGATGCATTTCCAGCATCACTCTTAGGTAGCACCATCCTTCGTCCAGTCATTCGCTCAAATGGAGACATCTTGGTCGCAGAAGATGGTGTAGATCTCATGGCCATCAGGACTGGCGGTAATCGGATCTCCCAACTTGGCCCAGAATCTGCCACAAACTTTTTTTGAATGCTCATAATTGTTTTATTGTACCTCTCAACTCCCCCTTTACAGGACTTCCGGTATGTGATGTGAAGTTTACTTTTTACCCCAAGTATCTCCCACATCTTTGTCATCACTTCGCTGGTGAAGTGACTTCCTCGGCCTGACTCAATCCTTTGGGGAAGGCCAAAACGCGATAAGATGTGGTTGATCATCAGGGCAGCTGCTGTTTCTGCCTTGCAATTTGGGGCTGGGAAACATTCCACCCATTTGGTAAACAAGCATGTTACTGTTAACATGTACTTGTTCCCTCTAGAGGAGCGAATCACGTGCCCAAGAAATCTACTTGTAAATCTGATCAAGGCAGTGTCATCCCCCTCTTCTGGAGGGTAGCTCAGTGTGAGTGAAGTTGGCTTAAATAGTGCACACAAAAGACACCCTTCCAGTATTGGTCGAGGTCTTGCGCCATGTGTGGCCAGTATGCGACCTCCTGCAAGATTTCTAGAGTAGTGTGAAACCCCTGATGACCGGCTGTGGCCACGTCATGTGCGTGACTTAGCATCAGGCTTCGGAATGAGGTAGGTACCATCCACTGGTCACAACCAGATATGGATCTCCTTACCAACAAACTGTCTTGGATTCAGAACAATTTGGGACACTTCATCAACACCCTAAAGTCCTCTTTCCCAATGTAATCAGTATCCATCAGAGAAAAGTTCTCAGGGTCCTCAATGTGTCGATAACATTTTCCAATAATTTTTGTGCCGTGATTAAATCAGCATCTGGGGTCTCCTTACTCCACTGGGCAGTTGAGAGTTCATTGTGAGCATTTGTCTGGGACCTAGTGACAGAAAAGACCTGGATTTCCCCCAACAGAGACTCGATCTTAAGGATATCCCCCTGGATGGCTCCGGTTTTGGCCAGCTGATCAGCTAGGTCAGTTCCAGTTTTGTCTGGCCCCTCTATTCTGGAATGAACTTTGATCTTCTTAGAATGGTTCCTAGTGATAGCCTTGACATCCAAAGCATTGAATGCAAAAGCCTCGAAAAAATGCTTTTTTTCCTCCTTTTTTTTAAATAGGGGTGTGCCCCTCCAACCCCTGTTTTTTACCCCTTAAAACCCATTTTAATAAAAACTTTACCTACAAAAAAAGCATTTTTTCAATGCATTTTTTTTCAAGGCTTTTGCATTTGATGCTTTATATTCAAGCAAATCACTGGATACCTCTTCCAATAGATGGTCATCCAATTAGAGGTGACCAGATCATCAATATTTCGTATTAGCTTGCCATGTTTGAGTGGTTTGTAATTCGCACACAGCATGCCTCTGTTTTTCCAATTTACCAGGTGCTCCACGAACGCGTACCGGACATAATCTGAATTGGTGATTATGACCAGTTCGTGGAGTTGTTGTTGGATGGCAGTGAGGATGGCCTGATGAATGGCCATCAACTCCACCACCTGACTTCTGTAGGGACCGATTTTGTACCCAGCATAGGGTTCCAGGGCTTCATTCACCCAGGCATTCCCAACGCCGGCCACCAGTCCCTTTTCCCGGTTGTTTTCAACATGGCAGGAGCGCCCGTCCACATAAACTGTGGGCATTCCCTCGCACTTGTCTTCTTCATAGACTTTGTGGGGGAATTCAGGTATGCCTCCATGTTGTCTTGGGTTTTAAGACTTTCGTTCTCGAGACAGTTTTCTCTGGCACAATCATGCAAGTCAGCCAGACCTTGCGCGAGAGGACTCTACTTGTTTTGGCCATATCTGACCTCCACAGGAGAGCCTTGCATTGACAGAATCCAGGAAGTAATTCTGGAATTACTCACATTTCCGGCCCGGATTCTGTCACTTTGGAGGTATTGCAAAGGCTGGTATGGAGTCTCCACTATGATGTGTTCACCCTGGATGAACGGGCAGTCATTCTTAAATGCCCACACCGTTGCCAGGAGTGCCTTCTCACGATTGTTGAATTTTTCCTCCATAGAGGATAAAGTCTTGCTTGCATAGGAGATGACTTTATTGACATTGTCATGCTTTTGATATAATACTGCTGCCAAGCATGTATTTGAGAACCCTGTCTCCAAGAAGAACTCCTTGTTTTGACATGGTAAGCTAGACATGGCGCTTGTGAGACTTTTGAGTTGTTTTACTGCCTCGGCTTGTTCTGGACCCCACTCCCACTTGACCCCCCTTCAACAGATAGATCAGAGTTCTTGTGATCTCTGCGTAATCCTCACTGAACTTCCTACTGTAATTAGCCAGTCAGTCCAAGGAGGCTTCTTAGCTCACGCAGAGTTGTGGGGTATTTCAGTTTTAGGAGTGCTTCCAATTTCTTCTCCTGGGGACAGAGAACCTCAGGAGTTATTTCATTTCCCAAGAAGTTGAGATGGGTCCTGCAACAGTGTGCCTTTTGGAAGGACAGTTTTGCTCTGGCAACCCTCAACTGGGTCAGAACATAACGGATTTCCTCTATGTGTTCCTCCACAGTTGAGCTTTTTATCATGACATCCTCCACATAGGCCAGGTTACCCCTTTCACCCAAGTCGGGCATGGCCTTATGTAAGAAGATATTGAATTCATTGTCAGAGTTTATATATCCAAAGGAAGTCCAAGTCCATGTGTACTGCTGCGGCCCGAAGGTGAAGGCCAGCTTGTATTGGTCCTCCCTACTGACGGGCATAGTACAGTATCCATTTTTCAGGTCAATGGCAGTGTATACCTTTGACCCCTGGATCTGGGCCATCCCTTGGTCAATGTAGGGGAGAGGCCATCGGGACATGTGAACCTGTTTATTTAGCTCCCTAAGGTCTGCACAGAGTCTCCATTGGCCATTTGTTTTTATAATCCCCAGCACCAGATTATTAAAGGTGCTGTGGACTGGACAAATTATTCCACGGGACTCAAGGTTTTTGATTATTTCTGTCAGAGACTCCATGGATGTGAGAGGCAAGCGATATTGCTTCACAAACACAGGAATAATTTCAGAGTCCGTTGGAATTGTTGTAGTATGGATCTCAGTGCAACCACAGTCGTACGAGTCCACAGCAAAGATATCTTGGAAATCTAAGAACACCTGTTTCAACTTTTGCTTTTGTTCAGAGTCTCACAGGTATCAGCTAGGTTGACCCACTCTTCAACAATTTGACTGAAGCCTGGAAAGACTTTGGGTTTTGCTATCTCAGCGGCCTCCTCCAATTGGGTGGAGAAGTATCTGGTTAGAGTATTGCCCTGGACAGAGGGTTTCAGGTAGGAGAAGCAGTCGTGCACGTGGAATATCACCTAATCCTGCCTGATGTCACAGGTCACCTCTTCCTCCCCATAAGGGCAGGAAGAGTACACCAAGAAATTCCCCTCTTGCCAGGTGAAGATCCTGTCCGGTGGTATGTCATTGTCAAAGCAGTCATCGGGGATTGGCCCTATCAGTTCATTTCCTAGATCCATGGAAAAATGTCGATGGTCAACCGCCATTCCAATAATGGGGCCTGGGCCCAGAGTGATACTCCTAAGGTTGCTGTTATCTACCACTATTGGAATGGTGTTGCGTTCTACATTGACTAATGATGTTGGGTTTAACCCCAATCCCTGCTGTTGGAGATGGGCATTGAGATGTACATATGCGTCAGGATTTTGCAGTTTCTGTTCTCTTAAGTTTTAATTCAAGTGGGAATTGTCGGGTCCGTCCTGGGATGGTGACCTCCTCTGCAATTGGAACTTCAACCGCATACAGCAGCAATTGGGCTGACCAAAATGCTTTTTCAGAATCAACGCCCATGGGATTGCCCCCTAGTCGGGACCAGGCCTTGTAATTTATCAGGTCCAAATTAATTGCAAACCGATTGAGAATGCCACTGCCTAAATAGAATGCAGCTTGGACTGTTATGGAGAATTCTCCAGAATGGCTACTTTCCCTTACCTACTGAGTCCCTCAGTAGCTTTGCTGGATTTCTAGGATTTATTTTTTACACCTGGTAAGTTTGTGAGCCTTTTTTCCCCACTCTTACATGTGTTTTGCTGAGTGTGTTTAACGTTTTTTGTGTTCATAGACTGTGGAGCCTCACCTACTCCACAGGCATCATCTTTTTACTGTGTGTTACACAGCACCTTCAGTGCAGTGACACAGGGTTGTCTTTTAGACCTCCTAATTCAGACTCCATTTTCTGGGACTGACTGTTGTCTCCCAGAACACATAAAGTTGCCATTAACTTTATTAGCCTCTGTAAAACTACAGACCCAGTACACCCAATCTTACATAGAGTACTAGAAAGGGTTACTAGTTATCCCTTTTTGTCTGTTTCTCTTGGAGCATTGTTTCGCTCCCTTTTCATCAAGACTTGGCTGGTGGCAGTGGTAACGACCCTATTTTTCCTACCGCGTTATCTTAAATAACCTTGATAGTGTTTTAGGCTATCATGGTAGCCTCAAACTTAAACTCGCTAGACCCTATATGTTTTATTTTGGCTCCGGCTGGGTTTATTCGCCATTTCTTGTTGGAAAAGTGTTTCTCGTGTTGTACACTGCGCGCCAAACCAGGTTGGATTCCTTTGTTCACCGTCTTTTCGCGGGCTTCTACGCAGAAGCCCTCCTTAGGTGCCTGTATGTCTGGGGGGGACAGGATGTGAGGGAGGGGTTTAGGACTCCCTGCACAGGGTCTCCTTAGAGACCCATGTCGCACTCTGAAATGATTGGCTGTGGTGACTGTCCCGGCGGGACAGCCACCCTGCTGTGTGATTGACAGCCACGCGGTGTGAATGGGGAACACTGCATAAAAAGCAGGTCTCTGGGACTGGAAAGGCAGAGTCGCCACTGGAAGGAAAGAACCAACAAGAAGCTGACAGAAGAGGACCCCTACAATGACTGAACCGCCCGGTGAAGCCCTGCTGCAGGTCTGAATCTTCAAGCTCCAATGACAGAGAAGATCTACCAGGAATCTTGTTCCCCTGAGCTGGTGGGACCAACCAGTTTGCCCGAACTGCAAGCCAGGACTCCCTCCTCTGGTCAAATTTGCTGTACAGAGCTACAGTGAACCGGATAACCAGGAAGGTCGGACCCTGCTTGGGTTTTAAGGATCTCACCTTTTCTTCATTGCTTTGCTCTGCTGCTGGTTTCTTCCCTGGGCAGTGCAGGACCCTCCCGACTTCCTACTTCATGTCAGTCTGACAGTCAATTCAGGAACCGTGAGCCTGCAGGAACTGCCAGGAATGTCCGCCTCAGCTACAGCTTCTTCTCCATTTAAAGCTACTGTGCAAATCCGGTTGTTTGTTTCCTCCAGCCGCGGTGAAAGTGTGTGAAATCTTTCTCCAATCTGAGGGCTTGTCCTTCTCTACTCTTTAAACTAACTTTTCTGCTGACCAACTTTGTCCGGAACTCTTGGCAAAGAAGTAACCGTGAACTACCCTGAACTGTGTGATCTTGAGCAAAAGACTTTTGTCCTATTGACTTTAGCCCTAAACATTTTTGATTTGATTTCATCACTGTAGTTCCTCTTTCTAGATTGCCCTGCTTACTTACCTGTTTGTGCTACTCACTCTCTGCCTAACTTTGTCTTTCCCTCCCTTTTTAAATTGCTAGAGTGCCACTTTGCTCACTCTTCAATTGTGAGCTTAACTTGTCTGGAATCTATTGGGAGTGGTGTGGTGTATTAAGAGTGTGATTTTTCAACTGCTTTACTTTAGTGAGATGTTATACAACTGATGTGTAAATCAATGTATATTATTTTACGCAGAAACCTTGAGTCAGTGTTTGTTTGAATCATAGTAATTGCTGTCCTTTGTGTAACTATTGATACTGCTCACTTGCTCTTGAGATAAGTCTGGCTGCTCAGCCATCACTACCACTTTACTGTGTAGTACAGGCTTGTACCAAAGGTGAATTTGTACTGTCACTTGTAGTTTTAATTGTATGTGGTGTTCCCAAAGGGTACTCCATATAATTCTGCCTAACAGGGACATCTTGCACGACCCAACAATTATGTTCTATGCTTTTGTCACCTATAGAAATTTTGAGCATACACCTGCTAGGCAGGAGATGTTTCGAATTGGGAGTTTCCAGGCCCATTTCCCACTTACGATCAATTTAAATGTGGGAACGGCTGGATCTTTTGGGAGCTTTCTGAACATGGCTTCGCTGATGCTCTTTCCGTTGTTCACACACACTCGGGCAAAAACAGCCTCCTTCCCCTCTGTTCTCTAATTTTCTGAATGTCAGCTAAACTTTGAGCTGGTTTCTCATCACTTTTAACTATAGAATTGAGATTTTCAGATTGTGAGTCAGTATAAAATTTCAAAGTATTTCCTTCCAGTGTGGAATGCCACTTAAAACTGGAAGGAAGGTTGATTTTCAGGAATGGAGAGGAGTTCCCATCACCAGTTTGTTGTCCTACCTTAATTACTGTAACATCAGGTGTTTGATTATTCTGGAAATGAAACTCAATACTCTATGATCAGATTTTTGTTCAACCATGTGGCATGTGCCATTTAAAACTAACATGGTTAACACTCTGTTTTAATTTTATTGGCCTGTCAGTCTGAGTCCAGAGTACCTTGTTCACACAGTCTATTAGGGGCGACAACCTGCGAAGGATGTCATTCCCTTGTAGACAGGGTGTTCCCTCTGGAACACGACTATGACCGGGTGTTTCACCTTGTGTTGCCCAATTTTTATTTCCAAATCGGCAGTCCCCTCGACAGGAATTTAATTCCAGTCAAAGTTCTGGAGTTATCCAGGAAGAGGGGTGAGAGGGATTGTGTCTCCCCCCCCTCTCTTCCAGATTTTTAAATGCCCAAAGGCCCTTTTGGACAGAAGTGGCTTGGGATCCAGTATCCACCAGTGCAGAAAATGCACATTGCACTCGCACTGGGGCATAAAATCTCCCCTCCTTCTCCTATAGCGGACAAAGGTAATGGGCATTTTGGGCAAGCTGGGTGGTCAATTTCTTTATTTTGGACTCCGACACGGTGGAGTTTTGGACAATTTTCTGTGCCGGAGTCTGGGAATCTGTCATAAAAATGTGGCATCCTGAAATAGATGGGATTTCGGAATCCCCTGTTTCCGTTAGCTCTGTGCTGCCCCCCCCTTACATGGTGACAGTCACTACAACCAATTTGTGGGGAGGATCCCTCCATTACTTTTTTTTTCTCAGGATGACAATTCTGGGGTTCAGGGATGGGTGACTCAGAATCAGTCCCCACAACCACCCATTCTTCATTCAGATCTCTTGGGACCCATTTTTCTTTGGGAGGAATTCCCCCTTCCCTGAAGGAGATTTCTTTCCCAGAATCCTCTAAGGATTCTTCCCCTTCAAACTGGAGGACACTAACTTCCTCCACAAAATGGGCCTTTTTGATGTCTTTATTTCTCCTGCCCACCCTCTGTTCCCTGGGTTGCAGATTTTCAGGGGCAAGAGATGTTAGTTCTGGTTCCGGGCGGTCCAGGGGCTTTTCACAGGTGAGGAAGGAAGCCTCCTCTAGGGCTTTACACCCCCAACCCCATGCCTCCTCCTCTAGAACCGGTGAATTATCAGGGTTCTCTCACCGTCATTGTTCTGGGGTGCCAGACCCTTGGTTTGAGGGGTTCTGAGCCGCCATGTTCATCTGAGAGTTCTGCTGAGCCCTCTACATGCAACCCAGATCCTGTGTGAGATTCTGGACCTCGCGCTCCAGTTAGGACACCCGTTCCGGCTGGTACGTGGGTCTCTGTTCATGCCTAGGTGGTTCATGGGAGGGGTAACTATCCCTTCTCCCGGATTACCCTGGGAATTGGGGATTTTGGTAACCCTCCACCATTGGCCTCCGCTCTGCTGGATTGGGTAGTCTGTGCTCCTGAATGCAGGGAAAGAAAGGTGGGTTGTCCTGCAGGTTGGGGTTTTGTGGATACCGGGGAAAGAAACTTAACCCAGGATTTGGGGATTACTGCCCTCCTGAGGGACGTTAGGAGAGAAGTTTCCTGGGGCGGTACTTACCTGGTTGGACCCCCCCTTGGGATAGGGGAGTCCATGCATACCCAAGATAGGTTAGTTGCCCAGGGGAGTTAGTCCCATTGGTGGGATTAACTCCCTTACTGCCACCTGTTGCTGATTGGCCAGAAGGCATTCTTTGCCTCTGAGTTGGCTGGTTTTGAGTAGGTGCATTTTTAGGCCCCCCATTTCTAGGTCCAAAATGGGGGCAACCTTCACCTCTGCCACCTTAGAAGCAACAGGGGTGTTGCTTGGTTTGGGTTTGTTTACCTTATTTTTATTTTCTGCAGGTATTTGGGCCTCATAGATTTGGGTAGCCTGCTCTATTACCCAGTCCAGGGATCTTTTCTCATGAAAATCCCTCACCAGCTGGGTCATGATGTACTTTGGGAGTGCATGAAAGTTATAAACTCTCTGCTATCCATGCGCACTTTGCTGGTGGTTTGTGCAAAGGGGTGTTTTAGCTCCTGCACAAATTCTCGTGGGGCCTGATCTTCTCCGCATTGTAAATTGTAGGCCGCTTTGCGAGGCTCTTGGGGGTTTCTGTGGGCAGAAAAGTGCTTCAAGATGGCCGCCTTGTAAGTGGACCATCATTAATGGTTTTGGTCTTCCAGTCCAGCAAAGAAGCTGGAGTACTCCGGAGAGAACATCCATTTAGCATACTCTATGCAGTTCTGGCTATCTTTTATGTGAAATGTGTCCATCATTTGTTCATAGAGTTCCAAATGCCCCCAGACAGAATATTTTGCGTTTTTATGGTACAATGTTATAAAATTCCTAATAGCCTTGATCTGCCTAATGAGGTCTTTCACCAGAACTCTCTTTAGCGTCACCTGAGTCCATTTGCCCTCAGATTCAGAGGCGCTACTGTTTGAGGTCCCCTCATGATCTTCTAGGCGCTCCCTGATTCTGTGAGCTTGGGATGGGCTTGCAGACTGGTGGAGCCTAGTTTCTTATCACCTGTGGCGCACAATAGAGAAGTCTTCTGATTCCTCCCTGCTTCCAGGGTTGGCGCAGGATTCCCCCTACCCCACTGCCCTGATTGGGTGGAGGTCTTCAGAATGCTCTTTTGGGGCCTCGTTTCTTGATGTTTTTCTGAAATTCGAACCAACTGTTCTCTTTGGAGGTAGTATTTTTACAGTTCTAATTTCCCTGCCTTTCTCCTCATTGGAGGCTTCCTTGTCAAAGGCATCAGCCATATTATTTTGGTATCTATACAGGGATGCCCGTCCAACAATTTCTGGGGGGCGCTGACCTATCACCTCCATTATGCTAGGCCTATTTAATTGTGAAGGCCTCAAGGTTTCTGGCTCATGTGAACCAGTAGACATGAAGTCAGCAGTGAACAAAGTATTCAATGGGTTTGAGTCCCTTAGTACAGAGGTCATCATACTATGATCAGGGGTTGCCCTGTACCTCTCTACTTGTTTGGGGTCCATCCAGTGTGAATTACATTTAGCATATTCTTTCTCCAAACTCGCTAGTTTCTCCTTCTCAGCACCTACCTCTTGATAATGGGCAAAGGTCTGAGCCTTTTGCTTGGCTATCAGGGCTTTACTGGCCTCTATGACCCGCGCTTGAGCTGCCACCTGCTGGTGGAGCCCATCTTTCTCCTCACAGAGGGCCTCATTATCCTTTTGTGCTGCCTGTATAGTTTGGGAACACTGACAATTTCTGTTGCAGGAGATTCACCACCTGAGTTTACGCCTTTTTAGTTTGGGTGTTTTCTTCCAGAGCACCTTCTACCCGTCTGGTGTGCTCCAATAACTTTCTGTATTCTATTTTGAGTTCATTTAGTTTCTGTAGGCCCAACTCTTTTTCCTGTAAATCTGTTTTTCGGTTGCTTACTTCCTTACCTAGAGCATCTTTCTCCTGATTTGGGGTTCCCCTATGTTCAGCCACGTCATCCCTTTATTGCTTGGTAGCATTTCATTTCTGGTGCTCATCAAATTCTGCTTGCGAGTGGAGTTCTTTAATAATGAATTTGCTATTCTCTGCTTCCAATTTTTTGATCTGATTTTGTAAGATGGTTATTTGAGAGAGTCAACCTTCTCCTGACACTCCACTGTTAATGCATTTAATTGGGCCTCTTGGTCAGATTTATTCTGTTGTTGTAGAGCCAAGTCCTCTTTCAGCTGTTTAATGTAATTTCCAGATTCTACTTCAGAATCTCGGCTCTTTTTCAATTTTTCTTTCACTAATTTCAGCTCATCCTGGATTTGAGTTAAGAGTTCGGATTGATTTTGCGCAAGAGTTATATTTTCTTCATGCTTTGCCCACATCACTCCTATTTGAAGATAGATGTAGACTGTGATTCTGACAATTCTAATCTGCTCCTCTTTAATTTTCAGAGTCATGTACAACTCGCTCAAAGCTTGATGTAATAGGCCACCCTACTGCCAAGCGTCCATTTCCATGGCGGTGACCTGTTGCATACTTTCTTCTACCCAGACTTTCTCATCTTGCTCTGGCCATTCACCTCTGACAAATAACTTGTGCAGAATGTGTTCCCTAGCCAATCTGATCTCTACTATGGCCATTTTTTGGAAAGTGTTCTTTCTTTATTAATTTATTTCTATAAGGGTAACCTGTATTCTGTTGCTTTTTGTCTAGTGGGGGTTGATTGAGCTTTAATTGTATACACAGGCCTGATACTTATGGTCTTTGTTTTGGAGGTGCTTTTTACAGCGTAACAGTGTTCTAACCATACAAACTATCACTACCTTGAAAGTTAGCCTGCTGTGTTAAGCTGTCATGGGTGAAAACAAAATCCCAAATTCTGGACGAGCCCCTAAGCTGTAAAGGATTCTAATCAGGCGTCACACTTGACCAGGACTCTTGCCCTTAGCCTCTGATGTAGCGCTCAATTAGAATATTTTTTCTTTATTTTCTACGAATTCGGATTGAGCTGGCACCCGACCTGTCTCACAACCCCTTTTACAAATACCCCGGGTCATAATGGGCCATGAACCAGGCCGGTAGGTAGAAATACAATACTTATTTATTTTAAAATTCAAATGAGATCACATGATTTTAATATTGGGCAGCAATCACCAATGGGGTGATAATTACAGAATAAATGATGAAACATCCTTAGTTTGACCTTCTGTTAAAACATATCCAAAGCAGAGATGAATAGGAGCAATTTTACAGTTTGGGTAGATAGCAGCAGAGTAAAGATTTCCCCCTGCAATGCTCCCTCAAACCCCAAATAATCGAATTCTCGATAGAAAGGGGCAGCAAGGAGTCAGACTTTCCCTCACAAAATAAGAGGCAAAACCCTTTGTAATTGCATAAAATGCGACCCGGAATTGACAAATAATTGAGTGAATTTGTGGTTGAATCAAGGAGGTAAATATGATTTATCACAGTTTCAGAGATGTAACATCACTAGCAACTACCAGGCAAGGTATCAACAAAGGGCATACAGTTCAGAAAGCAACATAAAAGTAAGAACACAGTGCAGCCAAAATCACGCGTTAAAGTTGCATTTTACACTTTTTGCAGTTTTAAATGTCGAAATGTTTTTTTTTTTAAAGGGTGAAATAGACAGAATCGGAATGTGGTTTTTAGGCTGGGTGATAGATGCATCTCACAGGGATAATATCGAAGTGAAAGAGTGGCTCTAGCTTAATACCTGGATCAGATTTTCAATGTGGAAGGAGATTCAGTTTTGGGAAAATATACGCAGTGAACAGAGAAAGTCGGTTTGGAAAGAAAGAACAAGTTTTACTTAAACTAGATTATCAAGAAGATCGTACTTACCATGAAATGGTTAAGCGGCCATCTTAACCCCCTTCACGCCGCGGGTCTCTTTATGTGGAAATTAATTAAATTATTCAAAATATGACTAAGGATCTATGCAAGACCGAGATGAGTGGAAGAATGGCGCTAACGCTTAGCGATCAAGGACAGGTTGCACAGAGAATTCAGACAGTTTTAAACAAGTTACCAGGGTATGGATAGGATTACTTAGAGAGTGGAACAAAGACAAATAATCAAGATGGGGTATGCTATGTGTGGCTAAGGGATGGGGAAATACTTACAATCCGCACTTGCGTTTGGGATTTGGGACAGCCAACCAGGTTTCTCGACAGCGAGGCAATATATGGTCACGGTCACATCGGCAGACTCTCCTGGCAGAACAGCTGGGCCTGTCTGGTCACTGGATAGCAAGGGTACATCTTGCATGCAGATGGTGGGGCAAAATGCCGCTCTGGTCACAGGATACTCTCAAAAAGGGTACCACAGCTTTCCCCCTTCTCCCTGAGTTAGTGGGATTTTGTGATGGTGTTTAGTTATGAAGGGCGGGTCTGCCGGGATAGGAGGGCCTGGACCAACTATCCTTTTTCTGGCAGTGGAATCTGGAATCTGCAGGGTGGATCTGGAAGGTCTGGATACGCAGGCGCTGGAAAGTTCAGAAGAGTTTGTCCACATGTGAGCTTCCACCTTTATTTTTAAGGCGGTGACATCACAGGATTTGTTGTTGGGCAGAACTAAGCTAGACCTACCCCTAAAAACCAGATAGGTCAGCCTATGTTGGTCACCTCCTTAAGGAGGAGACTCAGTTTATGGGGTTGTTTTATGAGGTACAAAGCCATCCCACAGTCCTTTTTGCCAAAAATCAATCTTAACATAAATCACACATTTATACAGTTGTGGCACTTTTGCAAATTAAATATGCACATTTCAATTTTTCATACAGAACATGGTATTCCAACTCCCAGGTCTGTACATTATTTCGCCCTTCTAATAATTTCTTGTGATTTTTAGTGGGAACCGCTTCACCCAAAATTCCACAATTTTAGATGTGTACATATTATCATAGAGCAGATTTCCATTCATTTTTAACATTCCACCATATGTACTTTTCCCATGATTCACATTTTCCTGGCGTTCGCGTTCCATACATGCTATGGACGGTTTTGAAGCCACAAAAATTACTTTTAAACTGTAACACTTTTACATTACTGCGTTGTCCGGTTGTAGAAATAAGACTTAGTTTGTTCATCAAAAATAGTCTTTTAAGCCAGATGGCTAGCATTATCTACCAAATAAGGGCATACTTCGAAGGCTGCTCTGGAGTTGGCTTTGCAGCCCCCTAGTTGAAGTTGAGGGGAAGTGTTACTTCCAAAAGTAACACGTAGGTGTCCCAGAATCTATTGTGTCAAGTTGGGGGCCAGAAGAAAGTCTGATGGGCCTGTTATATTCTTCCTCTTGGTCATTCAATGTTTCCAGGGGCAAAAAGTAACACGTAGGTGTCCCAGAAATCCATTGTGGCTCCTTTTGTGGGAAGGCCACTCCTGTTGCCAGCACACAAATGTCCTTTGAAGCCAAGCAGGAAACCTGTTTGACTGGTTCCCCAGTACAGCTAATGCATTTATTTGTTTAGTTTTCCTGAGCCCAAAAGGCAAGGCTGTGGGAATAAAATATTAGATCTTAACCAGAATCCCCTTACATTTCTAGGCAAGGACAGGGCCTTATTCAACATTACACCTTTAAAGGGATGGTCTAGTAAAAAAATGTATTTAAAAAATAGATAGGCAACATAAAAAACAAATACTAGCATTCTCCGTTTTAAAACTTCCTATGTAAAATTTTGAGCTATTCAAGCTTAAAATTCGCAAAAGCAAGCACATGGGCGCATCCATTTTGTGAAATGGATCCAGGAAAAATAGGAAGGCTAGAACAGTTTCTTCTAATGCGAGGACAACTGAATCCTCCAATGAAATCTAGATAAGCTTTTCCAGCAGTAACAACAAGAAACAACCTATGGAGGGACAAGCAATGCCAATGTCAATGGATTCAGAAGAGTGCTTTTAGGGAGCCAGGACAGCCAAAGACATTTGGACAAAGTCTATAGTTCTGATGGACTTCTTGGATAAAGTCTTTCTCAAAGTCAGATAGTTTACAGAAAATCACTGAAAACACACAAGCTGTTAGGCCTGGGCAAAGGGGAGTTGAAATCAACTCAGAAAGTTAAGCAAGTGCAAATCTCAAGTGAGACAGCAAGACTTAAGGCAAGCAGTTAATTACCCCCAAGCCCAAACAGTACCTCTGGTTAGAAGAAAAGTGGTCCAGCTGGATGTTATCTTGCTACAGCGATGCAGACCCTGGTTACTGAGCCTCAGTCATGGGGACAAGAGGGAGGACGTCTGGAGGGTTCCTGCGGCAGTACTCGGGAAGGAATTCAGCAGCTACGGGCTCTCTTCATTTCAGCAGCACTTTGCGGTTTCAGCGCCTCGCAAACAGCACTGATGCAGATCGAATATCTCTGGTTGGACCTTCCTTGCTCCCTCGGTCCTGGACTCTGGAGAGGGTACTCTTAATCAGGATTTCTTGCTACTGGGGTGTCCTTAGGAGGCTCCTGGAGCTTTTGGCTGGATTTGTTTCACTGCAGATGTTGCACTCGGCTATGGACACTCAACCCCTGCCATTGGGCTTTTGCAGCAATGGAGAAGCACAGCAAGTTGGGGTTTGCACCAAAGTGGAGTTCCTCTCAGGGTTAGTTGGTCCCACTAACCCAAGGGGAGCTGTCCCGTCCGGAGCTTTTGTTGATTTGAAAAGAGGTCAGCACATCAGCAGGGTTTCACCAGGCAATTTGAGGTCCAGGCGGTTGCAGCCAGCTTCTCTTCATGGTGTCTTCATCAGATGTTTCCTCCAGTGGTTGACTCTCCCTTTAGTCCCAAAACCCTCACCTTTTTAAGCAAGTTTCCCATTCATTCACAGCCTAAGCTATGAATCGCACAGCAGGGTGGCTATCCTTACAGGACAGCCAGCTGGCCGATCAGGACTGGTTTTTGTTCAGGGACTCCTAGAGACAAAGGACAGGGGAGTTTCGGGAACCTCCCTCACTTCCTCCCTGGAACCAGGGACGGCTCAGGGTTGAAAAGGCAAAACACACAAAGGGCTCAAATCTGTCTCAACACACAGAGTAAAAGCCAAGAAAGACCTCACAAACAGAAAATGACAAAAAAAGAAGACAGTGGCCATTTTGACAAAATGGACACCCATGGGTATTGTACTGCAGCTGAGGGTTCAGCCTGTGGTATAAAAGCACACTGGTAGTAAAAATTAAACCACTGCCGCCAGCCATTTACAGTAGTGAAGGTAACACAATTTTTTACATGAGAAGTAGGATAAGGGGCTTCTAAGTAGCCCCCCAACACTCAACATAAGATGGTGCATGCTGTACCTAAAAAGAGAAAAGGTAAGTAAGATCAATTTCACCTTACTATTCTTGGGAACAGTAGTTCACCCATGAAAAGGTATTTAAACCTTAAGAAAAATCCAAAAGACATCTCAGTGACACTCCACTGAAGGTGCTGTCTGTCACGTCACAAAAAACAGATGCCTATGGAGTTTGTCAGACTCCAAAAACAGTGAAAACATACATCCTAATCAGGGAAAAACACATGAGAGACTGAGAAAAAGGTCCCACTCACTCAGGACTTCAAATTAAAACACCTCAGTCCAGCAAAAGAGCTGGGGTCTCTAAGGTGGGAGGATATTAACACAGAACTGAAAGTTCTCCCTAACAAGGACGAGTCAGTTTCCCCATAACAAGTAAGCAAAAGCCCAGGGGAGTTCAGCTGAAGGCTGGGCTCCACTGGAAAATGTCAGGATAGGAAAGCCAAACAAAAGCAAATAGTTCAGGGGGTCCATAAATGGAGGGATAATTGCACATGAATGAAATCTTTCCCAATACTCGCCCCTCCAAGACTAACGACAGGGGGAACTATTCCACCCCTGGATAAGCCTCATGTTCAGGTTGGTTAAACATTCTGGACAGCCCATCAGCATTGCTATGTTGCACACCTGGCCAGTGCTTAATGGTGAAGTCAAAACATTGCAGGCTTATGGGCCACTTGAGCAAATTTGGATTCTCTCCCTTCATGTTCATCAACCACTTTAAAGGCTTATGGTCAGTTTGCGTAGAGAAGTGGGTCCCATAGAAGTAGGGACTCCGCTTCCTTAGGGCCCACACAACAGAGACACATTCTTTCTCTGCTGTTGACTACCTGAGCTCTCTGTCCTTAAGCTGACGACTAATTAATCCAATCAGTGGATTGCCTTTCTCATCTATCTATGACAGTGCAGCACCTATCCCAGTGTCGGAAGCATCTGTCTGCACAATAAAAGCACATTTGTAGTCAGTGGGCTGACACAGGGAGTCTTTTAAGCCATTGAAGGCCTTTTAACACTCCTCATTTCAAGAGTCCTTAGGCTTCTTTGGAGTAGTGAGAGCAGTCCGAGGGGCAAAAACATTCAATACGTGGTGCTAGATCTATTCCTTCCACTGTTGTCTTGCTTGTCCTTGCCTGGTCGAACATGCTGCACACAGGTAGGAAAATGCAGATGGTTTGAAAAGAATGCAAATGATTAAGAGACACGTGTTCTGTGTGTATGCTGCAAATATATTTTAGCTGCATACGGTCAATCAAAAAAAGGGGTGTGGGGGACGGGGGAGGGGCAAGGGGGGGTTTGATCTTGGTCTCATTATGTACTGAAGTGAGTGGCAAGAATTCTTCATTCAAACCATGAGTTTGGGTCGATAATCTATGAATCCATCTTGCATCTTTCTGCAGGAGGCAACATGATATATTAGAGTATTCTTTAACCACATCTACAATCCACCATTTGATATCATTTGGAGTGTGCTGTGCTTCAATAAAATTATTAATTAAAGGTACAGCTGTTGTTTTGCACCTAATCCGAGATCGGTGCTCTGAAATTCTGATGTTGGCACACTGACTAGTCTGCCCTACATATCGTAGTCCACAAAGTCATTCAATGCAATAAATAACTTTTTGGGATTTGCAGTTTGTAAGGGAACCTAGGACCCATGTTTTTGTGGCAATTTTAAAATATTTCATTTTTGTAGTAAATTGGCAAACAGAACAGGATCCATATGGAAAATGTCCAACCGTGGTTCTCAGTTTCCAAATACCTATTCTGGCCGCTGGCTTCTTGAATCAGAGTGAACAAGTTTGTCTCGTATATTTTTCGCTCTTTTAAAAGCGAATCTTGGTGTCTTTCAGTCAAACGGATTACT
Source organism: Ambystoma mexicanum (assembly GCF_040938575.1). Taxonomy (NCBI): domain Eukaryota; kingdom Metazoa; phylum Chordata; class Amphibia; order Caudata; family Ambystomatidae; genus Ambystoma; species Ambystoma mexicanum. Next base: position 556,409,770 of record NC_090932.1, read on the forward strand.
AGATCCTATGAGTGTTGATAGAAATCACAAATGTTGGTGCAATTTCTTCTTATTCGAAGAAATTGCCCGTATGGCAAGTTTTCTCACAAATGTCGTGGGTGATTACTAGAGAAATGCAATAATGTGTTTCTCGCTGTTTTGCGATAAATACGGTATTCCAGCCTTCCAGCTTCATGTTTGATTTTGAGATCTGAGAACGCAATTTCTTTGTTACTTTGTTACATTGTAAATTGAATGTTGCTATCGATGTTATTGAGCCAAACCAAGAACAGTTCAAGTTCTAAAACAAGTTGTGTCCAAGGGACTCATTTTTCAGCCGACCGGCAGCCCGCAGATTTAATTTATAATGACAACTGCAAGTTAATTAAGTTACGCTTTTTGACTCCGGTTTTGATTTACACAACTTATTTAATTGTGGTTCAATTTGGACATGAATATGTGCCTCAGAGGAAGAGCTACGCTCGAAACACGTGTCAGGCTGTTCATGGCATGGATTAAATAACTGTACACCTGTACTTTGTGGCAGAAAATTCTTGTGTGTGGCGCAGTTCGATTGTTACACTTGTTCTAATTTGCTTACACTGTGGGTGCTGGGCAAGGCACTCACACACTAACAATTGACCGCAGCTGCACAACCTCCTTAGAATTATGACGCAAGCGCTGGGATCTTTTGGCCTTTTTGCCCATTTTCCCTTGTCAGTCCAAGTTCTAGTTCGGAGCCGTTCCATATAAAGATAATGTCATCTATGTAACATCTCCAATTTAATATGCAGTTCATGTATCGATATTGTCACATAGAATATTCTGAGATTCGTAGTTGGACATGTAGAGATTTGTAAGGCTTGGGGCAAATGCTACGCCCATTGTGGTCCCCTAGGTCTGTAAATAGAATTGACCATTTAATTCGAAGACATTTTTACATAATGCCAATGTCATTAATTCTAAAATGAAATTGTGTGGGACATGTTCCTGTTGGTCAAATTGGGTAAGTAGTTGGTGCATACATTCAATAGCTTGTTCCTGAGGGATGCTGGTATAAAGTGATTTAATATCCATAGTGACCAAATTTTGAGTTTTAGGGTCGAAAGGTTGATTCTCAAATATTTTAATTGTATGCATAGTATCATGCAAATATGTTTCAGTCTTGACACTTAATGATTTTAAAAAGATGTCAATACATTTACACAAGGGCTCAAGGATGGATCTGCATCCTGAGACAATTTGTCTCCCCAGTGGTCTCCAAGTTCTTATGTATTTTAGGTAAAGCATACAATGAGGGTGTATGACCTTGATTTGTGGTCAGGAATTTGAATTCCTTATTACTAATCCATTCTCGGTCATAAGCATATTTGACCACACTCTCTATTTCAGATCTTATTTCACAAGAGGGGTCTTTCCTGAGTTTTTTATAACTCATGATCTTGTATTAAGTCATTAATCATTGTTAAGTATTGGTCACTAGTCATGATAACTATGCCACCCCCTTTGTCGGCCGGTTTGCTCACGATTGTTGGATTTTTTTAAAGTTAATTTAAAGCTTTGTGTTCATCTCGAGAGAGATTGTGTTTGAAAGATTTTGCTTCTGATTTCATAATATACATTTCTCAAATGTGATGATTTTTTTAGGGACCTCATTGTCTTGGGGTCTGAAAGTCGACGGAATATGTAAACCAGTGTCTGAATTCTGTTCTGGAACATCCTCAAAGAATGCTTTCAGTTGAAGAGTTCTGAAGAATCGGTGAATTTCCATTTCTGTTTCAAACCAATCAGTGGTTTGCATGGGTACAAATGATAATCCCTTAGTCAAAACGGAAGTTTGAGAAGGTGTTAGTTCAAAATTAGCTAAATTAAAAATTGGAATTTTGTGTTCACTGAAGTCTCCTTCCCCGTGATTGTCGTTGATGTTTTTGACATACATCCATGCGTGTTAGATGGTGCTGCCTGGCTCTTTGGTCTTCAAATTTGAATGCTCTTTGTAAATGCCCACTGCCGAACAGATCTGGCATCACACATTGAATGCTTTTGCTGCACATTCATGTGCACCAGTTGGTGTTGCTTGGTTATTTGTTTTTTGTTTTTTAATGTTAATGCTCTCAGAAAAGTGCCCAATGCCTTTCAGGGTTTTTTCTGTGAGTTTTTCCAGAAACCCAGAGGCTCGTCACGGCACTAGCCAATCAAACGTCAGTTTCCAAAAATGCTAGATGGCAGTAAGATGCCCTGTACAGAGTGACGCACTCATCCAACCAGCAACCAATCGTCTGATCCCTGACTTATGGTCACCTGACCAGACTACACCTCATGTCAGCAGACACCTCACACTCGTACCAAATCATAATGCGCCGACATTGCCCATTTACCCATGGCAACCACAAAATGACTCAGAAAGCTTGAAGATGGTTTGGCCTCGCATTGCAACAACCAAACGGCTTGGTCGGCAAGTTATTCCGCTACGAATCAACACATGCAACCTCTGTTTTTCAACAATTGAAAGATCCCAAGGTAAGGGTCCACATAGTTTGAACCCGACATTATACAAGACTGAAACCGCATAATGACATGTCTTTCTCCAGCGTAGTATGCCTTAAGGCTTAAAGCTTATATTTTGTTACTCCCATATTAGGAAGCTGTAATCAAATGGCATTCCTATTAATGTTGGGACTACACCAAGACTGATTGATTCACTTTTAGTACTTTGGTCTCCGTCGTGAGAATGGAGTCAGTTTAAGAATGCACAAGCCATAGATCCATGACTCCCAACCGGCTCCTCATTTAAGGTACTTTTTTCAATAAAAATGTTTTTAACCCTTTAAGTGCCATGGGTTTTTTCCCCCCAGTGCCAAGGCCTTTTTTGGTGATTTCGGTATGTCGCCATTCAATGCCTTGTAACTTTTTTGTTATATGAGATATCTTGGCCAAATTTGCCCTTGCCCTTGTTGCCCTTTTTTTCTCACATGTAGGCGGTCGTAATGTGACCCAGGAATCCTAGCTTACTGTAGGGGGATGAGAGAAAATAACCAAAAAGGGCAACAATGTTGTGTTTTTTTTAAAAAATGCCAATAAAATGATGTACAAAGAAGCCTGTGGTTTTTCCTTGTAAGATCTAGGAACAAATGGCTCGCTGTGCTGAATTCCCCAATTTCCTGGATTTCATGAACAGGTCAAGTGGGAACAAAAAAAAAATATTTTGATGTGGTTAGCAACAGTTTTGTGAGAGGTAGGCGATTTTGGCCTTTTTTGCCAATTGGATATGCGTGGATGGAATGGAAGAAAAGGGTAGGAAAGCCGAATTGGAGGACAGAAAGGCATACATTTGTGAAAAGTAGACAAAATTCAAAGTTTAGGAAGGGGTGATTTGCCCAAGTCGGGCAACAACTAGGTAGGGGAAAATTCCATAGTTTGGGGAAAAAGCAGGAAAATGACCGAAAAAAGGTGTGGTGGACATGGTTGGCTTGGTACGGCAATGGGTTCTATGAATTTTGAGAAAAACAATGCTCTGCTACATTTCCCCGACTCTTGTAGTTAGGAAATCACACATTTTTTGTAGTGTTTCACAAAACAAGCAATACCACAAGCCAAACACTGAGCCATGGTACACAGGAGTTTTATGCTTACGGCCTGAACATACGTACTTAGAATGTGTAAATCAGGAAAACCAATGTGGTGAGGAACAGCAAGCATACATTTTTTGAAAGAGCACAGCAGGTTACAAAAGTGTATGGTGCCTAAAGCAGCGACTAAATGTAGGGTACATTTGGGAAATAAAAGGGTTGTGTGACAAAGGGTGACAGCAAATGGGTCGAAACATTATGAAAACCACACAAACACAACAAATGTCATACCTTCTCGCGTTCCCACACATGTCCCGATGAAAACGCTACCTCACATGTGTGGGTGCACCTACCTGGGCGCCAAGGGAAAAGCCTAAAACACCCCTGACCCCAGGTCTTTTCCGACAGCTGAATTTCATGATTTTTTCTGACAGGCAGACCCTACAGATTTGGCCTACGGTGTCCAAGCCACCAAGGAAAACAGGGAACCCCATGCATTTCCAAAAAGAGGACATCCGTGGGAATCCACAGAGGTCTGACTTGTGCAAATCGGCCCAGAATGTATCACTCAGAAACCCCGACAAAATGAACATTGTGTTTTTCCCCACCAAATATCACACTTTGTCAGGGGTTGTGGGTAATAAATTCTGGGCCGCTTTGCGCAAGTCAGACCTCTGTGCATTTCCACGGGTGTCCTCTTTTCAGAAATGCATGGTGTTCCCAGTTTTCCTTGGTGGCTTGGACACCCTAGGCCCAAATCTGTATGGTGTGCACATGAGTCAAAATCCTGCAATCGTGCTGTACGAAAAGAGTTGGAGTTAACCATGTTTTTGGCTTTGCCCTTTGCGCCCCTGTAGGTGCACTCACACATGTGAGGTACCGTCTTCATCGGGACATCTGTGGGGACGCAGGATGGTAGGCCATGTGGTGTTGGCGGTGTGTTTCAGTGGGCGACCAGAGTAAAATGTGCGGAAATTGTGTTCCCCCACCCCCAAATTTAGACATTGACAGGGGTTCTGGGTAATAAATTCTGGGGTGATTTGCGCAAGTCAGACCTCTGTGGATTCCTATGGGTGTCCTCTTTTGGGAAATGCATGGGGTTCCCTCTTTTCCTTGCTGGCTTCGATACTCTAGGCCCAAATCTGTAGGTTGCCCACATGAACAAAATGTGCTGTGCCGAAAGGCTTGGGGTTACCAGTGGGTTACCCTTTTCCTTTTGCGCCCCAGGTAGGTGCACCCACACATGTGCGGTACCATTTTCATCGGGACACGTGTGGGGACGCGGGAAGGTAGGCCATGTGTTGTTGGCGGTGTGTTTCGGTGGGTGGCCAGAGCGAAAGGTCTGAGAATTGTCTTTATATCCAGCCAATTTCAGAGACATTTCCCTCTGTCCAGGGATTTTTGCAGGGATCGCTCAAAACAACGTGCCGAAAAGGATGAGCTATCTCATCTTTGGCACTACGGAGGTAATGTCAAGGACGAGATATCTCATCCATGGCACTTAAGGGGTTAAAAAATTAACACCCAAACAGTGCTTTTGCTTGAACAACATGCATTGTTTCAAATTAGAAAATAAAATATCGGACATTTGGTTTGATCACTTTTTCAGGTCTGCAGCACACCTAAAGACCTGAGCCTGTCTGCCTCTTTGACCGTGGCACGCACCTCGAATAAGAGGGATACAACAGCCAGACCCCAGAGATCCCATTTTCTGCTCCTAACCAGGATACGATTTCTCCCTTCAGGTTCCTTTACAATGCAGTCAAAAATAATTAGATATATTCAGTTTATCAAGACTCTGAAAACAATCCCTCAAAACTCCTTTCTCTAGGTGTCTGCCTCCACACCGGGTCCAGTTCTCTTTTCGCCCTGATGAAGGCTTCAACCATAATGTAATGCCCAGCAGGTGGCTTTTTCACCGAAATGTACTATAGATGTTTGTTTAAACGATTTTGAAGTTTATTTGGACTTTTCTTGACACAAACACGTTGGCAGACCTTATTTTGATATTTGCTGCAAATAATAGTTTGTTTAATCAAGCAAGTGGCTGTATTAACAGAGTGTCATTTTAAGCAAGATTATATGTGCCATTTTTCCTTTCATTAATGAATTTTTTCTGTTTAGTCACATTTGATATCAAGTTTTAATTTCAGGTTGGATTCATCCTTGCTATGTAATGATTGATTCATTATTAATTTTCCTTGGTAGATTAAATTTGCACATTTCCCCTTTTTTTGCTCCAATGAAATTTTGTCTGGTTCCTCATGTTTGTAAAATGGCTTTTCCTTCAAGTTTGGATTTTATTTATTTCAAATCTTTTTTCTACTCCCAATAAAATTGTTAAAGTCATAAAATGTTCATTTGTCAGATTGTTTTCAGTATCCATACAGTCTTTAACTAATTGTGATATCTTTTTAGATACACATCACTTTAAAATCAATTTGAATTATTAAAAACAAAACTCCTAGAACAGGGGATACCATTGTTTGTTCTCTTTAATGTCCCTATCCACTGTTGCTCAAGGGACTCTCCCTACCCCTTTTTTTGTATGAACTTTATGGTCAAGTGGGCCTTCTGAAGAGCCTGTGACACAATTCTGAGGTGCTCCACACGTTCCTCCTCTGTGGCACTGAAGACTCCTATATCATCCTGATATGCTAAGCAGAATTCATCCATCCTATTTAAAACATGGTTCCCAAGCCTTTGCAAAGTGGCAGGTGCATGTTTCAACCCAAAGGGCATTACCTTGAACTGGTAAAGGCCATCTGGAGTTGATAATGTTGTCTTCTTCTTGGCATGCTCTGCTAGAGCTATTTTCCAATAGCCTGCAGTGAGGTCAGATGTGCTGAGGTACTTAGGGGTACCTACAGTATCCACCAGCTCATCAGTTCTAGTCCACACAGAACTGAAGTTCAGAGGTACCGACTTTTGGCATTAAGACGACTGGAAGGGACCAGGGACTACCGAAAGGCTCAATCACTCCCAGACCCAACATCTTGTTGACCTCTGCCTTGATGTAGGATCTCACCTTAGCTGACATTCTGTATCCCCTACTTTTGTATAGGGAATATGAGTGTCAAACTCATATTTGCACCAAGATGTCAAACTTGGAGTCAGTGAGACCAAGGAGAACTGCCTCAGCAAAGTCCTTCCCCTTGTTGGTGAGAAGTCAGGTGAGAGGCCACTTGGACCCCCTCAATGGAGACATCTGAAGGGCCATTCTGGAATATGTCAGGGACAGGGTCTGATTCCTCCTCTTCCAAATGGGAGGCCAGTAGCAGTGCAACTATTTCAACCCTGGGGATGAAAGCTTTCAGCCTATTTAACACTTTTAAGGTCCACCGAATAGTTAACCTCACACAGTTGCTCCACAACTGTGTAAGGGCCTGATGATTTCTCCTGCAGGGCTTGAGGCCGTATATGGTTCATGATCAGGACTTCTTGATCTGGGGTAAAGTGAAAAAGTGTAGCTTTCTGGTCATACCAATGTTTGAACAATGCCCGACCATCCTTCAACTTTCCTCTGACCTGAGCCATCAGGAGGACCATCCTCTTCCTTAACCCCAGCACATGGTCTACTACATTGGTGGTAACAGGAGGAGTGCAACCCTCCCACCCTCCTTGACTATGGCCAGTGGTCCCTTTACAGGGTGACCAAAAAGAAGCTCAAGGGGATGAAGCCAACCCCCTCTTGAGGCACATCTCTGTAAGCAAAGAGTAAGCATGGTAACAGGAGATCCCACTTTCTCTTTTGGGGTTCTTCCAGAGCCCCAATCATGCTTTTGAGAGTTCTATTGAACCTCTCAACTAAGCAATTTGTTTGTGGATAAGCTGATGATAACATATAAGTGACCCCACACTCGTTCCACATGGCTTGCATATACTTGGACATACGGTTGCTGCATCTGTTATACACAACTTATTTAGGGAAGCCAACCCTAGTAAATAGGCCAAGCAAAGCTTTAGCTGGCCTATCTCCTTAGGCCTTCCAAAGATGAGCACTCACTTTGACCCTTACTAAACTCCTCCCTTCCAGGACTACCTTCTACCAATATACTTTGGAGTTCTGGATGGTCATGGGGGTTGAGTATTTCAGGCAGCACCTCCTGGTCGTCAGGTTCAGGTGCTTGGTCAACTACCTCCACCTCAGTGGTAGATGAGTTTAGGGGAATATTCTCTTTTCCTCTTTATGATTTTCTGACTCCCTTAGCCTTGGGTTTCCCCTTTGGCTTTGGCTCAGCCTTGGATTTGGCCAAGGCAGCTCTTGTTTGTGACCTTGTGCAGGGTCTCTCTACTGTATTCCCCACAAGACCTGGGTCTCTAAGGTCATTACCCAGCAGGACCTTTCCAGGGACTTGCCTCTGTATGCTCACAGGAATCCTCACTACTGTACCATTGATAGTTTGATTTACAGGCATTACTGGGAACCTGAGGAGGGCCATCAGCTAACTTGGTGGGCATCAGGGGGGCTCTGGCAATCCAATCTCCTCTTTGTTGACCTGTGTGGCATCGACCACATTTCTGCTGGCTCCACTGTCCCTATGGGCAGGAGTGCCTACTCCATTGATCAGCACACTGTCTTTAAAGTAGTGCTTGGTGTTGTCAGGTATCCTAGCATAAGCTTCTGAAACTCTTGGCTCCCCGGAATCCGGGGAAACTAAGACTACCTCAGATTCTGTTCACTGGGGAATGAATCTGAGGAGAAGGATGCCCCTGTGATAATGTCTTCCTCCTCATAGGAGGGGAAGGCCAGACCAGAGTAGACCCACAAGGTGCTGACCTTACTACATCTTGGGTCCCCCTTCACATGGTCACTTGCTCCACAAGCCACACAAGATCCACTGGGTCTGTGTACATAGGGAGGCTTACTGTAACCTGGGCTATGCTTGGGTGGATTACTCCCACTACTCTGACAGTTTTCAGGTGACTTCTCCTTATTAAAGGTTATGTGGCCCTTCTGAGAGGAAGATTTTTTCAGATCGCCCACCCTCCTTATCTTTTTACCCTCCTCCTGCTTACCAGAATCAGGCTTGTCCTTATGGGACACTCTATGTGACACCTACAAATCTGCCACAATGGCTAACTTTTTAGGATTTATCTCTTTTGCGTCAGCCAAGTGCTGCTTAAGCTCAGGGGAATAAGAAGCAAAAATATGTTCAAGCATGACCAAATACATCATACCCTCAAAGGTGGTGACCTTGTATCCTTCAATGCAACCAATCAAGTTTTTAAAAGAATTAGCAACACACGAAATCCAAGTGTTACCTTCATTCTTTTTGTATTCTCTAAATCTTTTCAAGTACTGGGCAGGTGTCTTCCCAAACTTTAAGACCAGAGTTTGCTTCAATTTTGCAAAGCCTTTTCTGTCAGCCTTTGACATATCCATACTAGCACTGCAGCCAGAATGGGGAAGTCGACTGAGCAACCATGCAATCTTATCAGCATCCACTACTCTTGTACCTTAGATGCATACTCAAATCCAATCAACCAGTCAATATCATTCTTGTTATCATATAAACTAAGCAGATCTTTCTGAAATCTTGGATGAGAGGAGGGGCCAGACCCATTACCAGAACCTCCAGTGGAACCATTGATGCCTTGCAATCTAGCAAGCTCCAACTGGTGGTCCCTGTCCTACTGCTTTTCTGACCTCTCCAGATCCAGCTCAGCCATGTGAAAATCAAGCTCTTTCTGTTTAAAATGCAGCTCTTGAATTCCAGCATGGCCTCAGCCCCAGAACCGGTCAATGAAACAGAGGACTCATCTTCATCATTGCTTCGCTCTACAGTAGCACTAGTCAATACATTACTGGTATTTAGGATACCCCCTGTACCTTCTGCACTATCATAGGAGGGCAATGCCAGAATCTGCATTTCTTGCCAATCTGTGATCCTTTGAATCATTTTGGATTTAGTACCATTAGCCGACAGGCCCCTTTCGGTACACATCATTCTCAGTGTCTCTGATCTAGAGGCACCCAAAGCAATGTCCGTAATTGCTCCCATATTATAAGTGAAGGCAAATGGCTTACATTTAACGTTAAACAAAGAACACTGTCTTTCATGTAAGTGTAACCTGGGTACCTTACCAGTGTGCAACACTGGGTACCTCCGCTCTTATCCCACCACTGTACACCAATTTGTTAAGATGGATTTATAAACTCTAACCTGGTGGACAGAAGTTTAGGAGGCCACCTTCTGTTTAGTGAAACTGGGGAATCTTCTGAAGAAGCCAACCAATTGAGGTAGCTTGGCAGGTGGTCAAGACTAAGTCTCAGGAGGGTTGAGAGTAATCGGAAGCACACAATGAGCACACACAGCAACAAACCACAAATTACTCTTAGACAAAAATATCTATAGATTTATTGTCAGCCGGACCAATAGACACAAGTAACTTCTAATGCGAAAACAGTTATCTCACAATATCCTTATACTATACAATATACATATGTTACGTTTCCTAATGCACTACAGTGGTAAAATCTAGCCACAACCTGTAAAGTAGAGGGTTGAATTAACACAGTAATAGCAATAGGCAATTCTTCAGAGTTCATTCTCTAACTTTCGAGTTCAGACCTAAGAAGTGTGGAGCCTTGTGCTCAACAGTACAATTATGCATAAAAATGCATGATTGCGCAGATGAAACAAAAAGTGGGTCTTCTTGGGAGGGCAGTAGCAAGTCAGGAAGGGGCATGAGGTGATGAAGAATTGGTTCCCACTATTCGAGTAGGCCCTGTCTGCCCTTGGCAACAAAGCAGTGTTCAAATGGCGAGAATAGCTGGGGAGCGCAGGCTAACCCAGCCAAGTTTGAATACCTTTTTAGAGATACTCGTGCGTAAAAGTGATCAGTTGTGCCAGGGGGCACCTGGTAAATGATGTAAGTGCTCACCGACCCTTGGCACAGTCCGGACCAAACTTTGCCAGTTTAGTCAAGGTCGCTCATAGGTCCGAGTCCTGCAGTTTTGCGGTGCTCTGGCTCTCAGCAGCTGCGAGGGAGAACGGTCATCTGTGATGGCACAGTTGCCTTTTCTCCACTTCCGAAGGAGGCATGAAGAAAATCCCAGTGCAGCAGGCTGCAGGGCACAGCAGAGCAGAGCAGCAACGGATCTACAACAACCGTCACCAACATATAGTGATGCACAAATCACAGATCCAGGCAGTGTTGCACACTCTCCTAATTCGGAACCCAGAGGAGCTAGGCCTGCAAAATTTAGCGGGAGACTGCATGGGACCACAAGCAGGTAATGTCCCAAGTCTCAAGCTGGCAGTCAAGATGGCAGCAGTTCTGTGGGATATCCTGAGGAAGAGCAGGACAGTGCACTGGATGGCCCAGGAACACTTCCGAAGTGGCTCGTTTGGTGGGTAAGAAGAGGGTACAGAACATAGTTGTTCCCACTACTTCAAACGGGTGGAGCACCTTGGCAGCCCTTCTTGATCGAAGAAGAGAGCAGAGGTCTGACGGGACAGCAGAGGTTGAAGGGTGCTAAAACCTCCAAAGCGTCTCCGGCAGGTTCACAAGTCCATTTCTTTGTTCAGGAGGCTTTCCTCCTTCTGTAGTTTGGTGAGAACTCAGGAGATCGACCTGGAATGGATGCAGGGCCTCTTTTCTTATCCAAGATTAGCTTCACGCCAAAATCATCAAAATCGAGGACTTCCAATTGAAGACATGCTCTCTTGCAGGCATCCCAGTCGTGGACCAATCATGGTCCACAGTGGTCTGTCATTCAGGCATTCCAGACATCCTGGCACCAGTAGTTTGAATTGGAACCAGACACTCCCAACCTGCTTCCTGGGCACACCCACTTGTGACAGGCAGAAGCCTGTGAAAGAGAATGTTTTTTGAGGGAGGCTGCATGCCCATATAACGAAAATCATGTTACTCGACCTGGGTGAAGGTAACGGACAAAATGGCCATGGGACGGAACAAAAGACGTTGTGGCTTGTCCATTTTCTGACCTGGCCACAGTCTTGAACCAAACACTGTAAACGCGGTATGATTCAGTAAAAAGAAGTAAAATATTACAAAAAGTAACTGCTGCCACCAGTTCATCCCAGGCACACTCGTACAATCACCAAAAAATACTTTGAGGGTGTCTAAGGCCATAAAACAAAAAGGATTGCCATGCACTGTACTGGAAGGTACATTGTGCACTGTTAAAAAGTTACCAATTAATGTCAACCTATTCAAAGACTAGGGGAAACAAAGTTTCCTCATAACAAGTGAGCAAAAGCACATGGGAGTTCAGCTGAAGGCTGGGCTCCACTGTAAAAAGTCAGGATAGGAAAGCCAAACAAAAGCAAAAAGTTTGAAGCGAATGAAGGGAAAATTGCACATAAATGAAATCTTTCCTAACCGTCACATGTCTAGATATGAGTGGGAGTGTGAATGAGAGCATTTGTGGGTATGGTGGAGACATAGGGTGGTCAGTAGAACAGCTTAATGAAAGTGATTTACAGTGACCATACTGGCATATAATGTGGACTCGGCTTCAATTGATTGTGGACTCAGATTCATGAAATTAATATACTGTAACTGTTAGTGGCATTGTTAGATTATGGGCACATATTTATAAAAGTGATTTACTGCACTGATAGATTGTTACGTTACATTAAATTTGTAGTGCGCGCTATTGACCCTCAGGCATAAAGGTGCAGATCAGACAAACAGGTAGTATACAACAGTAAAACACAAAGACGTATCCTTCTCTTGGGAGAAGAAAGGTAAGAGTAGAGAGGGGAAGACCGAGTGTTTACAACTGGGTGAACCCTTGAGATCAAAATTGCAGGGTTCTAGATAGTGGTGGTTCGAGGAGTCATAGCGGATAGGTTCACCAAGTATAGATTAGGTAAAGAGATGTATTTTAAGTTCTTTCTTAAAGACATACAAGGAGTTCTGATGCCTTAATCGATCCGGAAGTTTATTCCAGAGGGCAGGAGCCCTGACATTAAAAGCCCCGTTTTCTACCTTAGAAGTCTTACTTCTGGGCTGTACAATCAGGTTTTGAGTTCATGATCTAAGAGAACGTTGGTTGGGTTTCTCAATAATGTGATTCTGTAGGTAAGTGGGCACAGCTTGTTGCCTACACTTAAAAGTGGTAACCAGAACTCTAAAGACTATCCGGGATTCTATTGGAAGCCAGTGAAGAGATCTTCTGGCCTCAGTGATATGACTGTACTTAGGGAGTCTAAGAACTACTCTGACTGCCCAGTTCTGGACAACCTGCAATCTGCGTAATTCAAGTAGACTAATGCCTAGAAGAAGACTGCCGCAGTCATCCAGCTTTGCCCCAATTATTGCCCTGGCAATAGTCTCTGCGCATTCTTGTGAAATCATAGGCATTAAGTGGGAGAGAAGCTTAATATAGTAAGCAGCTCCCGCCACGACTGTGGAAACATGAGCCTTCATGCTTAAGGTAGAATCCAGGGTAACTCCTAGGATTTTAGTTTTTGGCAGTGGAGAGATGATGTCATCTCCTAGTTTGAAGGAACTATAGGCTGTATCAAGAGTTTCTAGAGCCCTTGGACTACCAACGATCAGTAGCTCTGTCTTGCTACGGTTCAGGGCAAGGAAGTTTTCCAACATCCACTGTTCGATTAGAGTGAAGATGCTATTTACTTCAAGCTCATCCCTCTCATGGAATCCTGTTAGTGGAATGACGCATTGAGTGTCATCAGCATAATTTGAAAAAATGACCCCCTCCTCTTCTAACATGAAGAAGAAAGGTGCCATGAAGAGGTTGTATAGACAAGGTGATATGCTCGCCCTTTGGGGGACTCCGTATAGCACCGATATTGGGGTAGCTTCTGCCGAAGCTGTGCAGACTCTACTGCTTCTATTCTCCAAGAAATATTGGACCCACTGTGCTGCTGAGACTGAGTGATTGGCTACATCTTGTAATCTGGGAATAAGAATAGAGTGTTCAATCAGATCAAAAGCGGCTGATTGATCTAGGGAGATTATTAATGACAGTCCCTTTTTATCCATATCTCCCAATAGTTTTGTTTTGAGCTCTAAGAGCGCTGTTTCCGTCCCAAATTTATTCCTGAAGCCAGACTGCTTCGGATGGAGAATAGGGTATTTTTCCAAGTGTTCTGCCAGTTGGCCATATGCCACCCTATCCAGAATTTTCCATAGGAACGGGGTGTTTGATATAGGTCGAAAGTTGAGCGGGTTGTCCATTGGCAGACCCGTTTTTTTGAGAATGGGAGTAACCATGGTGGTTTTAATCTCATCTGGGACGCTATTTTCCTTTAAGGAAGTATTTATGAAAATACATAATGCTTCGAGGAGCCGTGGGGGACATTTCTTAATGATCATTGAAGAGCAGGCATCTCCTCTGCATTGAGAGGGTTTCATATGTTCGATGATTATTTGAAGTTCATTCTGAGTAAGGGGATGAAAATCAAATTGGGGTATCGAGGAGTCAAGACTAAAACTCCTGTTGGTATCCTTACTTGCTGGAGTAAAGGTTTTTTTTTTCTCTAGCATTGTTAAGCGAATATTGTGTAACTTATTGAAGAGACTATCTTGTATTAATTGGCACCAAGAGGCATCATCTTTTGCTAAGTTGTCTAGGGGAGCTGGGGTGCTCTCCTGTTCTTTAAGAATCCTAAAAATGTCTTTTGCGTCAGATTTAGCTGTATTAATCCTGTTATTATGGAATTCTCTCTTTGCATTGTAGGTGAAGATTCATGATACTGATTTATCTTGAGACCATTCCTGGCTCTGATAGATTGTAGGTGCAGCTTCATGAAAGTAACTTACTGTGTGGCCATTACTGGCATTCATAGATTGTGGGTGCAGCTTCATGAAAGGGATTAACTGTGAAATTCCTGTCACATATAGATTGTCAGTGCAGATTCATGCAATTGATTTACAGTGATCATTATTGGCATAGGTAGACTGTCTGGGCAGCTTCATGAAAATGTTGTAAAACTCTCCTGTGCACTGTAGGTGATGCAGCATTTACTGTTTTTTTTTTATATGTTACCCTAGATAACCTATTGTATATTTTATGGGTTTTTACCACATTTTTAAAATAATTGTGCTGTCAAATGCACAATTTTAACACATAATTTAAAAAGAATGTCTTGGGGAGGGAATCCTTCTGCCCTCCCTATATCATTTTGGACTTCATTGCTAAGCTTGGTTGCTGGAACTCATTTGAGGAACTATTAAGGCCCCTCCACTGAAAACATACACAAGTCCACTTACCGTGAATTCATGACATTTACTGTATTTTTGCATGTGTTACCTAGAGAACCAAGTGTAAATTGCAGGGCTTTTTACCCAATTTTACTCATCAATTGTGCTTTAAAATGTACCACTTCAACACAATAATTTAGAAAGAATTATCTGGAGCAGAACCCCAACTGGCAAAGCAGGGGGGCTGGGAACCACAGCCTGCTTTGTGGGGGGGGGGGGACTGCACCATATCCTGGGTGGCCCCCGTCCAGCTTAAGAAAAAAATAATTTATTTATGAAGTCGGAGTGCAATGTTCCGGTTCCAGTGCCGTGAGATGGAGGTCTCAGGTTCCTTCTGCTCCACTGTGCAAGTCAGGAACTAGGCTTTCTGGTTTCTGTCTGGAATGGTGGAGCACGGGAGCTGGAGGCATGGAGTACCTCGGTTAACATTAATCCTGCACATCAGGCAAGAAAGAACAATCATTCTTGTAAGTGTGTGTGTATGCATGGGTGTTGGAGTTTTAAGATGAATATTTGTATGTATATGTGCATGCATTCCAGGGTGTATTATGTAATGTGTGTGTGAAAATGAGTGAGTGTATGGTGTATAGATGCATGTATGAATGAACGAGTGAAATGGGATGAGTACATGAGGGAGTGAATGTTGTATGAAGGTGTGTGCACATGTGTTTGCTCTGGGCTAGAACAGATTTCGGCTGTTTGGGGTGAGATGTGGGGGAGGAGGGAATTGGAAGGGCGTACCTAAGCCATTTTATTTTCCATCCATGATGAAACAAGCACAATAAGTGTTAGTATGTAGTCTAGCGATCTCTTAATGTGCCATGACATTTTTAATGGGCATTGTACTATGGTAAAGCAAGCACAATATACGCTATTAAGTGGTTAGACTCTAAACATTTCTTACTGCGGCATGACATATATTTTACCGTGAATCTACAATAAAGCAAGCATGATAAGTGCTATTATCGACTGGCATTTGGGCGCAGCCAATCTAGAACATTCTTTCTGTGGCATGGCATTTTTCATGGGCCTCTATGATACAGCAAGCATGATGTGTTATTGAGTAGCTAGACTGGCATTTTAATGCAGCCAGTCAACCTTTTTCTTACAGTGGCATGGCATGTTTAGGCATCTATGGTAAAGTAAGCATGATAAATGTTGTTACATGATTAGAATGGCATTTTGGTGCAGCCAGTTTGGACATGTTTTCTTATTGTGGCATGGCACTTTAATGGCAAAGTCAATAGGAGTGTTTCATTACTGGCGTTATGGGCAAATCAATATGTGGAAGATCCTCCGAAGAGACAAAACTAGGGCACGCTTATCGCAAATTAATTGCAAGCTAATTCAAATCAGTTATACAAATGCAATTGTCAATTATAGCAATTTACTATTACATTAGTAAATGCAATGGTGAAAGATAAACACATAAATAACCATGAATCAAAATAAATGTGTTTACATAGAATTTAACACAACTAAATATTTCAATAAAAGCACAAATTAAACATATTATGTGGACCACCGGATGGGAATATCCCTTTGTGGCCAATCAAGTAAGTTCATTACATAAAGGTGTTCGAAAACAAGTTGTGAAACATAATCAAAAACATTAATTAGCACCGATATCAAGTTGAGGAGGTGTTCTTGACTGTGGTGAGATAATATATCTCTGCGAGTTGTCTCCTATTTATTTACGATGCGTTTTGGGCATTTGGAAACCCTTCATCAGGTAAGTAATATCTGTGGTTTACGTGTTTTTCACCTGAAAGTGAAAAGTAATATGTGGCTAAGTGTGGCTATTAGAACATATTCTGTACTACAGGTAAGTCTTGACATTTTTGTCCTGCGCTCTCAAATAACTGACCTGGGAGTTGGGAGGATATTGGATGAAACTTCCCTGCCAGGGTATGGAAAGGAGTAAAGAATCCACCATTTTATCTGTTGAAAAACGAGGGTGGTAGTCAGGGTTTATGGGTGGGTTTTTTGTACTGAGGTAAAAACGTATTCGCCACGAAAATTACTAGGGTTAATTCTGCCATGATTTCGTACGTTGGCCAAACAACCTAAATCCCAGAGGGTTAACATTAAACTACTACACCACATGAGTCCATTTCTAACGCTCTGTTATAACGTTCATAAAACTGGTGGCGTATCTTTAAAATTCAATTGGGCCCTCACACATCTTCAGGCGGCCTGCCATGCACCCAGTGACACAACATAACATTCACAAACTTAATTCCACTAGAACATACAAACAATGCATTATTTATTATTCATTCAGACACAAAAGTCAACAAACATATGCTTGCACAAACTCTCACACACAAATGCACCCAGCACCTCCACTGACATACACTGTGATCACACAACATTTATATGTACAGTTAGAATAACCCATGGAAACAGTGGTGCAACGTTCATTAAACAGACCAGAATTTATCACCCCCTGATACCTGACATTTTGGGCTATGTTGACTTGACCTAGATGAACTATAAAGCCATGGCTGAAAGGACAAGATTCACTGGAATGTCAGCAATTTGTCTGATTTCTCCTTTCATTTAAAAGCAGAAACCATTGGTTAAAGTAGTGCAGTGGGTGACCAAGTGTAATTGGTATAGATTTTTAAATGCCATATATCTCCAAACTTGGGTTCTGCACAGCACCTTATATGTCTACATGCTGATATATTTTTTCTACAATATTCAGACTGATTAAAAGTAAGGCATGTTTTCCTGTGTTCAAATGGCTCTAAATAGGGGAGTACCGAGCAGGAGAGTCGCAAGGGGGTGATCAAGCTGCCCACCCCCGTAGCTCTTTTACGAGCCAGACCGGGACATTTGTCATTGGGACACCTCTCCCATTTGGCACCTCAAAGAGGGTGCCCAGCGGCAAAAGTGTCCCGCTGGCCGGACAATTGGCCTCATTATAAGTTTGCCAGTCCGGTAGTAATGGCGCTGGTAAGCTACCAGCGCCGTTACTACTGGAACAGCAAACTACGAGTTCTGCTCACGGGTGCCTTTTCGCCTGCTAGGTCTGACCTGGCGGGCATACCGGCACCTTCGAGCAGAGCATGTCAGATGCACCGGCACCATTCACGAATGGTGCCAGTGCATCCGGCTATCCCATTCCCATTGAGCCCTAGGGGGCTCAATGGGAATGGGGAAGAATATTTTCCGGCAACCACGAATGGGCAATTACTGGGTCCGGCAAG
The DNA here is from genome assembly GCF_040938575.1 of Ambystoma mexicanum. Classification (NCBI taxonomy): domain Eukaryota; kingdom Metazoa; phylum Chordata; class Amphibia; order Caudata; family Ambystomatidae; genus Ambystoma; species Ambystoma mexicanum. Next base: position 556,427,738 of record NC_090932.1, read on the forward strand.
GCTGTAATGACCCGGTAATTGCCCATTCGCGGGCGCCGTGAAAATAATTATACCGGCGGCAGTATCATAATGAGGCCCAATGTGTGCTGAGTAAATTCTTGCTCAGCACGCTCATTGTCCTGGCAGCAGGACGCCTCACCCGTTCCGAATGGTAGAGGTCTCCCACATTCATGGACAATGTCTGAAGGAGCGTCAGGCAGCAGAGGGTCCTCACATTGCTCTGTATCAACAGAGTATTACAATACGAGCCATTAGGCTCTGACGGGAGTGAGGGGGGTACTATTAGCAGGGACTTTTGTCCCTTTAGAAATGGGAATGGGAGGGAGTGATCTGAAGTGAGAAGGGTGCATAATGTTGCATGCTTTATGAAATAATGACTATGGCTTTAAAACCCAAGAAGGATTTGTTAGGCTCACATTAATCTGCATGATGCTATTGTGACTTTGATGCAGAATGGGGAGAATGAAACTACACCGACCTAACCTCTTCGCACTCAGGTGCCTCCAGACAGAAAACAGGAAGCAGAATGAGCTTCCTAGTACCTGTCTGTGTGTCGCACGAACACAAAGCCAGAAAGTGATGCTCTGTGCTACTGGCCCCCTGAAGTGATGCTGCTAGCGTGACAGCACAGGCGCCAGGCCCTGCAAGACGCAGTTCAGCACCCTGGCTGCTGACTTTGAGTTAGGCCAGCCAGGGTGAGGGACTGAGCTATGCAGGGCATCCCAGCCCTAAATGTGTTGCAGCGCGGCTGCCAGGCAGAATTATGTAATTTCATTGTTCAATTACATAATTGATGATTGCCGCCCCCTGCCCTCCCTCCCAAAAGATGGGGGGGACAAAAAGGCATGCCAGAGAAGTTGGGGGGGACAAAAACCCCTGTGCCTCCTATAATTACGCCCATGCTTACATGTTTTGTTACCCCTTGACAAATCAGGAGCTCGGTTTACTTTAAGTGCACCTCTACACACATTCATTCGTTACGTGCAAAGCAAACATGAGTATGTTCTTAGATGGGAATACTCACGTTATTGGTGTAGCCATCATCGACATGAAGATTTTTACACTGGCATATATTGTGGTTAAAAAGCTCCATGAACATGCATTGGGAAATGCTCCTATGCACTGCTGGTATAATGAAACATTTTAACCCATTATTCAAAAACCTTTCTCAGGCAGGCGGTGGCCATCGAATCCCCTTTGGTTGGTTTGGGCTCGCTCAATCCCTGTGACATATTTGTGGGAAATGTTTACCCTCCAATTAAAAAAAATCACCAGCTGCCTCTAGGTCAGTGAGTAGCTGGTGGGTGAATAGGTATTAATGTGTGCTTGTAAGGCTGGGTCCAGGAAAGGGTATTGGGCACGTAGGTTTTCTTGCATACTTTACTGGTATTATTGGGAAAGACCAATTTATGAATGTTATTACATGGAGGAGGGTTTGGGGTGGTGGTTTATACCACAATGAAGCAGGCAGACCGGACATTTTCGTTCTGTATCATTGGATTCTCTACTCACATTAGGGGCAAGGCCCATGTTTTCTTGCTGTGGAATTGCATGGTTTACAGGTGTTAAGAGCAAAGTCAACATGTTGAGTGTTCTTGCATGGTGGGTCGAGGATGGAGGCAGTTATACAGCCAAACAAGGAAATTGTTCCTTAATATAACATTGCATGTTTTACTGCACTGAGTGAAAGTCAACATGAAGAGTATTCTTACATGATAGTGCAGGTTTGGGCAAGCATTTATGCAGTAGTAATATGTTTTCTTCTTGCGACAATTGATTTTATTGCCATTAAGGGTAAAGGCAACAAGAGAATGTTCATGCATGAGGATACTTTATACTGGCAGATACAGAATGAACATGTTTGCTAATGGTTTTCCTACTGTGTGTAATATTACTGGCCACACACTGAGTTGGATGGTACATTTGGGTGTCAGGACTCGTGCGCCAGGCATAGACCTTTTGTTCCTAGGCTAGGTGAAAGATTTAAGGTCTGATTAAAAGACGTACATACATCTTTCACCTAGTACAGTGTGTGGTATGCATCTACTGCAGCATGATTATTGTGTGCAGTGTGCATGCATCGTGGGTCAGGCTGGCCCAGAGTGTGATCCGGATGTGTTTTGTGCCAGGTTTGGGGAGGGGGGGCCTCAGCATGGCTCACACAGGGTCCCCCACATTTTGTGTTACTTCATTGAGAGCCCCCGCACCCACTACATTAATGTGTACGCCCTCACTACACTCAGTCGCTCCCACTAATTTGGGGAAATATTTAAGCCCCAACACTAAAATTATTCGCCAGTGGTGACTTACCATGAATAATTTCGTTTACCAGATTTTTCATGTGTTAACTCTCAGAACCATTGTAAATATTATGGCATTTTACCATTTTTTTTAAAAAAAATAGCTTTTTTAGAACACATTATTTGAACCACCCATTAATAATTTTGTGCTCCTACTCGGTATATCCCTCTAATATGGGGACCTGCTTAGGACCCTCTATTGAACATATTTTCCAGATGTAACTTCCGGTGAATCGTTTGGAATCCTGGTGTCCTCTCAGGAGCCGTCTGCCCTCCCCTGCATAGGTACAAGGCAGAAGATTGTTGAGAGCCACGGCAGTGTACAAGAGTGCAGAGCACCTTTCTAACCCTGCCTCGAGCCTGAGATGGGAACTGGGACATCTGGGAACCTTGAGAACAGGTGTTAAAGTACAGCTTCCCACTCTAGCAGAGTGCAGAGCACCTTTCTAACCCTGCCTCGAGCCTGAGATGGGAACTGGGACATCTGGGAACCTTGAGAACAAGTGTTAAAGTACAGCTTCCCACTCTAGCACATTTTCAATCATCGAGAAAGTTAGGGTTGTATCTTAGGTGCTTTAACTGACTATTTTGTTTACCTGCTGTGTATTCAAATCATGTGCAACAACTGCCACCATACCTGCTGCTGAATATATGCCCCACCTTCTTGATTTTCTGTAGAGCTCAGTTTGCGAGGAGTGCAAGAAATTCATATATATGATATATATTTATATATCACACTTCAGCCGGCTCTCCAAGGCTAAACCTGCAACAGATGGCTGCATACCCTTACTAACGATGGCGCTACGTAGTTCTTTTGGCTGCGTTACAAACATTTCTTGGAAACCTGAGGCGCTGTTGACAAACGACCTTGTTGATTCGTACAGATAACCCTTCTTTCTTCCCACCCATATGTTGCGACAAAAAACAAATAACACTTTTTGGACACATGTTTGCGTTATCAGCATGTGAGAGTTCAAAAGTGCTTGTTTCAGTTGGACGTTAGACGGGCGTGCTGTAGAGATCTGCGTGCAAACTCTAATTGAAGTCCCCACAGTTAAGCTGTCGCTCCACTCTGCATGCCATTCCCACTAACTGGGCTTAGTTTAAGAATAGATCGCAACCAGCCCCTTAATATTAACGAAACATGGTCACATTTGTAAGAGCACACCTGTTTATACGTTCCGCCAAGATAGTGGTCTCATAAATGGACGATGGGGGCAGTTTAATATTTCTGGGGTGAACATTGTTATCATGTGATGTGTCTCTACATTGGACTCCCTCCCACTGGGCATATCTCTTTGGTTGGCTCGAGAAGTCCTTTTGTGACACAATTGAATCTTACCGATATATCTCAGTTATGTCTCGCTCAAATTAGACAGCATGGAAAATGGCACAATAGGAGCTTACAAACCTAGGTCCATAGGGTGTAACTTGGTCTCTGGGTTTGGGTAACTGAACATAGTAGATGGCCAAAAAGCGACTACTTACTCAGGAGAGGTTGGTACCCTAAGGTGCCTTAACTACTACATTCAAAGCCGCTAATCCGTTACCCACCTAGCTGGACAGCACCTCAACCAACAACTCTGGCAACCCGCAGTACAATCCCCTAGATAGGAGTCCTTAATAACATATATAAATATATGACACGGCCCAAAGTATCAGCAGTGTAGTTATGGTTAATTTGCTAAACCCATAGACCATTTTTTGCGCAGTTTATAACTTCGCTCCCCCTGGAGGAATCTTCACCAAACTTTGCAAAAAAAGTATATGGTCCGCTCTGAATTTTTTCACCAACTTTGGTGAGGTTTTGTGCAGGGGGGGGGCGGTTATTGGGGAGTCCCAAATTTTATTTTTTCCGTAGACTGAATGGGGAAAAACTTTGCAACGGCTACAGGCCGAACGGTTGGACAGATTTTAACCAAATTTGTGGCAGAAGCGGGGGCTTGGTTCAGAAAGCATGCTTTTGTGTGTTTGGTGAAAATCCGACCAGTACTTTTCTTGCAAATAACTGAAATGTACAGCTAAAAAAATTAGTGATATCTGGCTCCACTCCGCTGACCCATTTCCCTGTTCGCTCCGTGGACAGAAGTCTCTTTTGGCTTGCTGAACGCTCTGATGTTGACGAACATTGGGCACAGCCGGTGGTTGGCTGGAGGGAAGCGTGCTGTGCGTAAAATTTTGGGGAAACGCCACCAAGGAGTATCAGAGGATAGTGCTGCACCGGAAAGGGTTGCAAAACATGGTTTGCAGGATTGGGTGGGTGAAAGAGGGGATGAAAAGTTTGGGGGAGTGAAAAGCAGAAAATATAATACATTTGTTTAGGTCGAAGAAGACTGTGGCATGCGAGTGGTGTACGTGAGCACTGCAGCAATTTTGCCGCGCCGGAAGGGGTTGCAAAACATGCTTTGCAGGATCGGGTGGGTAAAATAGGGGATGAAAAGTTTGGGGGACGGAATAGCAGAAAATATGATATATTTGTTTAGGTCAAAGAAGACGGTGGTGTGCCAGGGGTGTACGCGAGCAATGCAGGATTTTGCAGGTAGGTCCTCAGGCGACAGTCTTCTTTGGCGACTGCATGGACGCTCCATTGGGAATGGGGACTTTATTGCAGATGATGCAATGACATTGACAATGTGCTGTGCTGTTGGCTAGGGGTGTCGCTCCTTATGTTGTTTTTGTGGGTTTCCATTGTGTTGTGGCGGTGCGTAGCAGTGTCAGTGGCAGTGGTAGGTTTGGCAAGCATGGTACGTGGGCAAATGTTCCCATGCATGCCTGCATTGCCTTGTAGTGGTTGTGGGCAAGGCATAGGCTTTTGTGTGCATGGGCGGAGGCTGTAGGCATCCGCTTGTACCCAAGAGCCTAGGGCTTGGCCACCACCCCGGCAATGCAATGCCTCCATGCATGGGAGAGCAGTGAGGCAATTTGTGGGTAGCTCATCAGGCGACTACCTTCTGGGGTGACTGCGTGGACCCTCCCTTGGGAATGGGTTGTGCATTGCAGATGATGCAAAGAAATTGAGAATGGGTGACATTGCCACATGGAAGGATTTTTTACCATCACAGTTTTGCAATATGGACCATTCAGGCACCTACTCGCATGTCCTTCATTGGTGGGTAGTTGCACAGGGGACTATAATTCTTTAGTGAGTGGAGGCAGACTCCATTGGGGATGGGGAGTGCATTGGAGACAATATGTGGATATTTCCAGTCAGTGCAGTATGTTGTTTTGTGCCTGCAACACCCCTACTGCCTTGTGTGCATGGCTAGGGCCCTTGGACCTAACAGTCTGGCCACTGGTTGGAACTAGGTTTCAGGATGTTGCCTTGTTTGGGTCTGTTACTGTACCCATACGTACCTGTAGTCAGGAAAGCTACGTGGCCACATGTTCCCATGCATGGCCCCATTGTCTTGTAGTGGTTGTGGGCAAGGCCTAGGCTTTTGTATGCATGGGTGGAGGCCGCAGGCCTCTGCATGTACCCAAGAGCCTAGGCCTTGGGCACAACCCATGCAACGCAATGCAGCCATGTATGGGACTGTGATATTGGTATGTGGATTGCAAACATATGTATAAAGAGTGAATTCCCTTTGCCTTAGATCACTTGAATAAGTTATTATAACTATATCTTCCGACATTCCACAGACTTTTAAATATGTAAGTGTCCTAAGGTACTGACGTTTGCAGATTCATTGTTGAGGACATGTTAGACTTCTCACAGCAGCAGTGGTGAGACATGCCACCATTTGCCTTGGGAATGGTGTGGCTGTGATCACAGCCTTGCTTCAGGGAGTGCAGTAAGACATTGGAACATGCATGGGAGCACTGTGCTAATGGTATCTCGATTGCACACATATGTATACAGAGTACATTTCATTTGCCTTCGCTAACTTCTTTAAGTTATTATAACCATACCTTGTTCCATCCCACACACTTTTAAATATGTGAATGTCCTAAGGTACTCGCCTTTGGCGAATCATTGTGGAGGACATGTTAGACTTGCTACAGCAGCAATGGTGAGATATGCCACCACTTGCGTTTGGATTGGTGTGGCCGTGAACAGAACCTTGCTCCAGGGAGTGTAGTAAGACATTGGGACATAAAAGGATTTTTTTTTCACACTTTTGCGACATGGACCTTGTACGCAGCTACTGACATATAATTCATTGTCGGGTAGCTGCACAGGCAACTACCTTCAGATCCCATTGGGGATGGGCAGAGTATTGCAGATGAGATCGGGACATTTCCATTTGGTGTACTATGTTGTGTTGGAGTGGCAAACCTCTACTGCCTTGTGTGCATGGCTAGGGCCCTTTGAACTAACAGTCTGGACACTGATTGGAAGTTGGTTTTAGTATGTTGCCTTCTTTGGGTCCGTTCCTATACTGATATGTAACCCCAGCATACACCCTTGGAAATATGCATGTACCTGTGGGTGAACACCATTACAGAATGGTTGTGGAGGGCATTTTGCAGTTGGTACCCAATCAGAGGTGATGCGAAGTGCCTGCACTTGCATATGGTGTACGTCATTTTTCTTGGTGGCGGTCATGGACTGACATGCCACCATTTATGTTTGGTATGGTGTGCCCCTGATAATACCCTGTGCTTTGAGAGTGAAGAAAGATATTGCGAGAAGACACCAGTTAGTAATCATTACACATTTAAAGTATGGATAATGTACAGACTGCCCCACATTCATTTGAACCACACACAATCATCAATGCCTAATTCCCGTGACATACAGTGCAGCAGGACATCTGACTGATACCTTTATTTTGGTGTGCCCCTGATAATACCATGTGGTTTGCGAGTGAAGGAAGACATTACGACATGACATGAGTTACTAAGCTTTGCACATTTAAAGTACGGATAGTGTACAGACCGACCCGCATACATCTGCTCCGGACAAAATCAACGCCATTCAGTCCCACCATATACAGGACGGCAGGCCATCTCACAGTTAGCTTTTTTAGCGTACTTGTTGAGATGGCCAACAAACGCAGTTGGCGTTCCTATTGTGTGCAATTGTAATGTGTGCATCGCTTCCAATACCTATACGTGTGGGCGGCATAGAGCATCGCAACAGTCACTGACATGGTTGACTTTAGTTGTGGAGAGTCGTTGCTCATGGTGTGCACTCCAGGTATTTTCGTCATGTGTGTGCCAAGTATACCACACTGTCATGTGAGCACCTAGCTCCGGAAAGGAACAACATAAACAAAAGCAGACATGCACACACAGAGCGTACGGTTCCAGAAAATTCCCATACTTTACCAACCACACTGTGAATTGTTGCCAGTGCTTTATTTTGTTACAGAATGTTCACGAGAATGTGCAAGGTGGCTGCAATCACTGCTCTTTTATTTCGCAAACAAAATCCAGTGTGCAATGCCATCTGTGCACTTCCGACTTTTGTCGTCTAGCAAAGTGGACAAAGGATTACTTTGTGGTACTTGGTGGGCCATGTGGAAGAACACATTTTCTTGACAAGGTAGCAGCTGTTGCCTCTGGGATGCCTTACATCATAAACGTTTGCAGGTTGGTCCGTATTGCCGGAACCACAAATGGACATACAGGCCCATATCGGTCGGCCCAGATAACGACGGAAAACACATTGCTTATGGTAATCTTGCAATGCTTGGTCCATGACCCGTCTCTTGGATGTGGAAGGGGTGACACGTGCAATAAGGTGCAAGGTATCTGAGAAGAAAGAGGAATAAGAATAGACTTAAAGGAATGGTTCGGTCAAAAAATGTTATTGCCCCTACGGGTCGGCCATGTGTTTTTAAGCCCAAGTCGCTCCATTTTAGAAAAATTTCCTATGGACCTTACCCGAGTTTTCGACAATTAAACACATGCGAAAACAGGCACCAGGGAGCTGCCATTTTGTGATAATCCTATCATTTCCCCCATCGCCCTGGCTGACCGGCTTTTGCGGCACTAAATCATATCCCCCACCCCTGAGCCTGTCATCAGCAGACGCGTACCGCCCATTTCACAACGCCAAAGCACGTCTCGTGTCAACATTCGCTGCGCTTCAGCTAATAACGTGTTGCCATGGAAATGGCAGGACGCCTCTTTCCTCAATAAGTATAAACAGACCGTTTCACAACACACAGCAGCAGATTTCCGATTCCATTCCTCTCTCTGTGCTACTTTGAGTATTCTGTGACTCGTTTCTGTGCTCTGGTCAGCTACCTTCGTTGCTTGTAGCCCGTGTGAACAGATACCAGTACCACCGCTATCGATTATTTTAGTTTGTGCAACACACAATGGATACAATAATGCCCTACATTTACGAGCCCGAGTATACCGAGGAGGAACTACTGGAAAGGGAAACACGCGAAAACGATGGGTCTTCGGACGGCAGTTGGGAGGACGATTCAACAGCTGAAGAGCCTGGACCTAGTCGCATGGACGGTGTTTCCACCTGGTGCACATGCAATCGGTGCGAGCTAATGCCAACCGAGGACGAGAACTGCTGCTGCTGTGAAAACTCAGGATGCGTGGCCTACATTTCGGAAGGTGAGCTACGACCGCAATGCATCACCGAGCTTCCAGACTTCAGGGCCGCCTGCCTCACACGGTCCGTGTTGAGGATAATGATGGTGCTTATGCACAAACTTCACGCAACAGTTCGTCCTCGTAATCCGGGTAACGAGTAAGTATACTCTGCTTGTCATGCCACTCCCATTTCATGGTCTTCTACTATATCCAAAATTACATATACATATCATTGTAACGCACAAAAGTCTTTCAATAGTGTGCAGTGTCTAGATAGCATTTGTCCAAGCAGAATGCCATTAGTTACAAGAATTGTCATTGACAACAAACGTTTATTAAACTTATCTTGGTCATTTAAAAACAGTTTGTTTCATTCCTTTTCACAGGTGGTGCAGGCTGGTGGCCTATCGTTCCTTCACATGGTGGCTTCATGGGAGGCTTGGACACCGCGTTCGAAGAGTGATACCCGCCTGTGCCGTTCGTGCCATAAGAGAAACGTTCCCGAGTGACAGCGGTTAGTACAGGGGATTTTCTCTCACTGTGCTGCAACCTGAACTGTACAATGTGTAAAGTTTTGTATTTTTGTGTCATCAAAATAAGCTACAAAATAAAACACCACATATATTTTAACAACGGTTGTTTCGATTTTTTAAATCAATCAAGTGTGTCTCCATTCAAGGATGGACGTCAGACACCTGTGCTCGGATTGGGTGAAGTTCAGGTCGCTGTGAAGCGGGGTGGTCACTATCTAAGCTAACATAATATATTATCAATAATGCATGCACTAAATAACACTTGTTCAAAGTCTTTCAGTCGGTTATGTCTCTATAAAAGTCACACATATATCAATACTATCTATTAACATTGGATTATACAGGCCTTAGGTCAAGGGTCTTGACCACTATAATACACCGTTTGAAGTGTGGGTCTGTGCTCACAAGAATCTCTGATATGTGGCATTTGTTATTGATAGGCAACGATATTCTGCAGTAGGGGTCTATTGGGGATCTGCTAGGTCGGCATCATGGCATGGTCAGTGGTCTGGCACATGAAGAGAATACCTTGCAGGGACACAGGGTCAGAATGAAAGTAACTTTCCACTGGCGAGGGTGCGTGGGCAAGGACACGTTGTGGAGATGAACGAGCCATGTGCTTGGTTCAGGCCGGTTCACATGCAGGACCGTGATCTCAGAGAGTGATGTGTTACATTTATTAGCTGTTGCAAATACCTCTGGAGTTTTCCAGTCAGAGTGGGAACGAGACTGTGGGCCATGCGCTCTGCGCGCTGTACTATCGCAGTGAGGCCTGGTCACCGAAATGGAGTGGAAAGGGGGTACAAAAATGGATGCCCCGTGTCCTGCTCAGTTTTCCCATCTACGCGAATGTCATGCAAAGTTAACATCACATAAGGGCAAGGGACGGGCGCAAACGGCCAAGGTGCCAAACAGCATGTACACTTCGAAAGGTATCCCACGCCCAGGGGCCATCGCTCACATGGCCTCCTCAGACCCTGTGTCTCCAGGCGGGCCTCCCCTGAGGCAGGCCGCCCCCCTGCAATCCACATAAGTGTGTCCCCATTCAGCAGTCTTCCTGTCCCTTATCTGCACGCCCCAGGCCCATCCATCCCACCCCCTCTATCAAAGGCGGTTCGCACCCGGGGATGAGAGCTGGCATGGGGGCTGTGACGGGCGCAAACAGCCAAGGTGCCAAACAGCATGTACACTTCAAAAGGTATCCCACGCCCAGGGGCCATCGCTCACATGGCCTCCTCAGACCCCGTGTCTCCAGGCAGGCCTCCCCTGAGGCAGGCCGCCCCCCTGCAATAAACATAATACCACAACATACACACGTCATTCATTCACAAACAAACCCCTGTTTCTAATACTTTATAAACCACTTGATATGTCTCATGAGAACATCTTTGTGCTTTGCAAGTCAACTCCTGAACCTTCTACCTGAGAAGCACTGAGATCTATGCTAATCTGCTCGTCGCCGTGCTATCTGTGACCGCTTCGAGCAAACTCATCAGTGTGCTACCTGTGGCCATCTACCTGTTCTCCTGCAACATACTGCTCGGCCTGCTGAATCCAACTGTTTGTTGGTCAAGGTAAGGCCATGGATCCTAGTCATATTTCGGTCATGTTTACATTTCAATCTATTTGCTATTACAGTACCCAATAGAGCTATGGTCATTGGTCTCATTGCTATTGACTTGAGTTTCAATTGTTATGCTATCAATAGATCTATTTATTTTCATCTGTGTCAATTGTCATCGAATTGCAACCTTCGGGGGTCCAGTCTATGATGTAAGCATGGTTCCTTTTTGTGCAAGACAAACATCCAAGGGGCGAGTCACATGTTCAGAGTTTAGTCACATAATTTAAAAAATGTCTGTAACTTATGCAAATACTAAGCCACACATGATGAACTGGTATAGTTCCGTCGACCAAAACAAACCTTGCATTGAGCATGGTATGGTTCATTTACTTTTTTATGACATTTTTATTCATCAAGGTTTTATAATAATCTTGATATTTACTTTTCAGAATTTTCAACAATGCCTGCCTGTTCGATTAGCGGTTGCCCTTCGAAGACCCATGCTAAATCTGAAGGCACTACAATGCATTCCCGAAAACTGTTGATCGAATAAGAGAATGGGTCAGACATTGCGGATAACCACTGGATGAGCTGGAAAGTAGAGTCCAACAAGTCTTTGAGGACAAGAGGGGTGATCGATACCGCATCTGCAGCCGGCACTTTCCCTCGAACATGTACACCACATCTTGGGTAACAAAGAAGAATAAACGGCGATCGACACGAAAATTGCTTGCAAACGCTATTCCCACTCTATTAGTCCACAATCCGCCACTGGTGAGTCAAGTGTCCGTTTTTAGCTTTAGGCCTTGCGGTAGTGTGTAGGTAGCCGAATGGATTCATTGATATTTTAGGTGTTGTTTCAAATTTGTAATACTTTCGACATTGAAAAGAGTGTATAGCTTTTTGAATAATGACATTTATCAATATATTATTTTTAGATTTCATAACACACACACGAAATCTATGTATGGGCACAGGGAACTGTGCTATATTGCACATTACTCAAGTATTCTGTCTCCTTAAATGGCAATTTTAAATATTGGCATTTCATTATCAAACAATAATTTACCTTTACAACTTCTTGACTATCCCTTGAATCTGAAGCAAGAACATTCTACTTCCGTCACGTGCTCGCAGTTATCAACCACTTCTAGCGCGTATCAGGTAATCATACTTGGCTATTCCGCTACAGACTTGTTTTATGCATGTCAAGTAATAGTTTTTATGTATCGTGTGATTATTTTACCAATTGTTTGGTTAGTGCTTTCCAATTGATATACACCTTAGTTGGCGTCCCCTGGTGTTTGTTTTCAGTTATAATTAGTGTTATCCATACTAATGCAAGTACTGTCTTTCAGGGAGATGCTGAAGCGTACACCACATTGACAACAGCCCTAGATGTTCTTCAGCAGCCCGAGGTATGGATACTGACAGCTCAACTGACCGTGATCATCAGGACTGGAACACTTGTCGTTTGATTGTTCTACACCATGTTTCATTTGTGGTTAGCCGTTGATTTGTACCTGTGCGGTCGACCCCAAGCGTGTGTTGTGTTTTCAATATTGTAATCCTTACTAATGCAAATACTATGTTTCAGGCAGTTGTTGAATCGTCAACCCACGCACTTGATGCAGAGCCTGACATTCAAGTAATTCCGGTGGAAGCGGGACCATGCGGATACGAATCAGCGCAACAGCTTTCGAAAGTGCGCACCCCATTGACAACAGCCCTAGATATTCTTCAGCAGCATGAGGTATGGATACTGACAGCTCCATCGAGTGTGATCATATAACGTGATTCCATTTGCTATACTTTCTTCCCTATTAACGCTAGTACTGTGTTTCAGGGAGATGATGGAGCTTCCACTACAATCACAAGATCCCATTTAGATGATGCAGATGTAAAGAAATCGGAGAAATAAGTCGATTAAATCTGATCATTTTTAAATTTTCCTTGATTCTTTTAGACAATGCAACATTTGTGGTTATCTCTTTATATGTACCTGTGCCGTCGACCCCAAGTGTGTGTTATGTTTACGATATTGAAAACTATACTAACTCAAGTACTGTGTTTCAGGGAGTTGCTGATGCCTCCTCTTCAATACAATAATTTGTGGCAGTCCATGTAGAGCCAGAGGTATGGATACTAACAGCTCCATTGAACTAGGTCATCAGAGCTCGAATACTTGTCGTTTGATTGTTCCACACAATGTTTAAATAGTGTTTGGCTATTGAGATGTACATGTGTGTTCGTCCTCATGTGCGTTTTATGCTAACAATATTTTGATACACAGTAATGAAAATACTATGTTTCAGGGAGTCGATGGAGCCACATTCAGTGCTGTCTATGCGGATACAGAAAATATAGTTGTTGCAGCGCAAGAGGAAGGGGAGACATGCGGATACATATCGGAGCAACAGCGTGCAGATGTTGAAAGTCGAGTCAAAAAAGTTGCAAAGAAAAGAAACAAAAATAAGGTTAGTTACAAACAGTTCATAACTTTAGAAATTTTTTTGTGCTGGGGACTATTTTATGTTTTTTTCCAGTCAATTGTACTATACTTTATCTTGTGTTTAAACTGAACATCCCTTTTCCAATCTGTCCTCTAGTTACCTGTGGGTCTACGAACTATACATACACAGACAGTGAAGCGAATGAGAGATGTTGCTTGCCATACCATTTACACTATGGAGGAACTATTAATTCAGACGCGGCATGTTGAGACTCGGGATGCTCATGTCCAATGGCCAGAACATGAAATTAATGGGTCTAGAGAATCCAGCAAAGTTGTATTGGACCATTGCTACAGTATGACCGCACCGCCGCAACAACATGATACTGGATGTATTGAAGATAGCTCTGAAGTAGTCGCAGATCAATTCACACAATCTACACCCGCCAAAAAATTGCCACCAAAAAAGCTGTCGACATTGTTGTGTTCTCCCATCAATGTTGAGGTAGCAGATGTTGAAATGACAGAGAATGAACCAGCAGCAGAATTCACCGACGCATCAGAACTTGATGGCAGCGATATTTCCTTCAAATGTGGTGATATGTCCTCAACGTCACAGGCCGAAACAACTTTGACACAGGATGACAGTCTAATGAAAGAGGGCAAATACATAGTATTCGACAGTTGTTTGATGGATATTATAAGTATGCTGAAATGTGGGCATTCCGGCAGAGGGAAAGCATGTGGGAAGCCATTGATTCATGTGACTCGCCAAAAACAATGCAGTAACGTCACAATACATACCACCTGTAGATTGCATCATACGTTCTCATGGTCTACACAACCGATGCTGGGGAAACTTCCAAGCAGGTAATCTACTGCGTGCTTCTGCATCACTTTTTAGTGGCTCCAGTTGTAGAAAGTTAGAGTCTTTCTTTCATTTTGTGGGACTCCATTTCATTTAAAAAACGCAGTACTACAAATACCAACATGATTATCTGTTTCCGGCCATTAGTGATGCTTGGAAAATTGAACAATTGTCTCTAGCAAGTACATTCGAAGGCAAACGATTCAGGCTAGCTGGCGATGGACAGTGCGACAGCTCTGGATTTTCTGCCAAGTACTGCACCTACCACTTTCAGGACATGGATAGTAAGAAAATTGTGAGTTTGGTGGTCGTGCAGGTAACACAATGTACATCCTCAGTGGCCATGGAGAAACTAGGATTTATAAAATCAGTGGAATATCTACAATCGAGGGGAATGCACATCGACCTCATAGCCACTGACAGACACGTTTCAATTGCCAAGACAATGAGAGAGCAGTTCTCACATATTAAACATCAATTTGACGTATGGCATCTTGCTAAATCAATCAATTAGAAAATCTCGGCTCCAGGGGAAAAAAAAGGTTTGTAAAGTATTTCAGAGTGGTCCCAGTCTATCAGCAACCATCTTTGGTGGAGCTCCAAAACTTGTGAAGGGTCAGTGGAAATACTACTTGAAAAATGGCGGTCACTGATGAACCACTATACCAACGTGCACCGCTGGTCAGAAAACCTACATTTCCACCAATGTGAACATGACCCTTTATCCCCAGTGGAGGCAAGGAAGAAGAAGTGGTTGAAATCATCTTCACCGACACACAAAGCCATTGAGAAGATTGTTTTCGATAAAACTCTATCAAGAGATTTTAGCAGACTGACAGAATTCTGTCACACAGGAGGTTTGGAGGTGTTTCACAATATGTGCCTAAAGTACAGGCCAAAGCGCTTGCATTTCAGCATACAGGGCATGAGACATAGGACTCTACTTGCCGTCTTGGCCCATAACGAGAATCTCGGCCGTGAACAATCTAGGACTAAGGGTAATGTAAGGATGCCTCGCTACACTAAGGCCTTTTCAAAAAGAAGTAAGCAATGGGTGATCAAACCAGTCTATGAGGAAATGGAGTTCGACTTTGTCAAAAGCCTTATTGTTGCTGTATTAGAGAAGCACAGATATGGAATTTTGAACGTTTCTGTGCAGAGCACTGATCCATTGCCACCCAACATTGCCACTGTGCCATGTCCACCCAAAGGAGACCTGGTTGTGAAGTACAAATCCCGGTTTAAATTATTGTAATACGATTGTCTTTTTGTAAATACATTTTATTGTACAGTGTGCATACAAAGTATGCTAACCCTAACCCCTACCTTCACCATCCTGGGTGCCGAACTACCTGGGTGTCATCTTTGAACTCTCTCTCTATTCACCTCATATTGCTGACCTTGTCTATATGTGTATGTATATATTTTTGTTGATGTAACTAATTTTCGCAATCTCTTATAAACGCTGGGCACTGTTAACCGAGGGGAGGCTTGCGTATTGCAAATAATAAAACAAACAAACAATAAATCTCACTTTCAACTCAACTCCTCGGGTACTTTATACTTTCCCTGACATTCCCCAAAAAATTAAAAGTCTCAATAGTTATGGTTCTTTGGGGCTTCAAAGCTAGCAGACAACAAGGACAAAATTGGGGCCTTAGAACGCGCCAAGTGAGCCGTTGCAGATGGGAGAGAAGCCAGTTCGCATTTGCACATTGAGGTGCAATACATAGATGGATTCGAAACTTCAAGTTCTCACAGATGGCTTTACTACGGGATGTTGCAAAGAAAGAATGTATGCTCATTTCTAGTGAAGGTCAGCGGCTTTGATTTTCAGCTCGCGCCCTGAAGAGGCCCACAACTCGCACTGGCAGTATAAGGTTCTATTGTTTTTTGACCTTGAGAGACAGGGACCATGCAGAAAGAACTTCATTTGAAGTGGGGGTTGGGGGGTGCAATAACGTAAGAGACGATAAGGCAGAAAATTCTTAAACTAGACCGAGTTTCATGTTAGTTCAGTATACAAAAAATCGTTGTCAAGAGCACAGTGGGATTTACGGACTGCATTACGCAGAGACACAATGGAAATTGCAAATATAATGTAAGTAACTCTTTAGATGCTTTTATACCGGAATGAAGAATTAATGAATGGATGCATGAATAAATGAATGAATGAATAGCTTTGAAAACGTTTGTGGGATCGTCCTTGTAGCGGGCACATGGGCATGCAGGTCCACATTCCACACGCATGTAGACAAAAAGTCGTTTCTCATTGTGTACTAACCTCGATTTATTTCGTTAGTTTTCGCATTGATTTTAGAGCCGAACATACTCCATTGCACTATCCTTGAAAGCAAATAGTTTCAGCTTGGCCGTAATAAATAAAATGAATAATATTAATAAAGATCGGCTGGCGAGACTAATTATAAATTTTATGTTTTCAAAATAGGTATATACTTCCCTTTTGCCACTGCCACCAGTTTCAGACACCGGCAGATGGTTTCTTCAGCCGCCAGCTGCAGCTTAATGTAAACAACTGCACCATTCTGATGATCTTATGGGACGATCGCCAAGGGCCCATATGCCCTTACGCGGTACTAGCAGCTAGAAGCAACATATCAACCTTTACGCTGGCCTAGTGCCTACTTGATGGAACAGCCTTACAGTTTAACGTGCGACAAAAGTGCTTCTTTGAACGAAAACCAACACCCTGTGTACCATAAAGGAACAGCGTGTGACTCACGATAAAATTTTACGGATTTGCGGATAGAGATAAAAGAAAATAAATGACTTTCGGAGTTCTTATGGCAATTGCTGAATATTCTATAAACATTTAATGTCAAATAAGTGTACTTTACCAAATTTACCGTGTTGCTGTTTGATTTTAAAGTACAGTTTCATATTCCGAATTGTGGCGCGCTGTGTTGTGAGCTGATCTGTGTTGGTTTCCGGGTTCTGTGTGAAGTCGCGTAGAAGAGGACTGGGCGCGTTTGCCTACGCAGCACAGTAACTTCACGGAGAGAGGCGGGGAATATGAATGTTTTGATAATGTCAGGCTCAGGGGTGGGGATATGATTTAGTGCCGCAAAAGCAGGTCAGCCAGGGCGATGGGGGAAATGATAGGATTATCACAAAATGGCAGCTCCCTGGTGCCTGTTTTCGCGTGTGTTTAATGGACGAAAACTCGGGTAAGGTCCATAGGAAATTTTTCTAAAATCGAGCGACTTAGGCTTAAAAACACATGGCCGACCCGTAGGGGCAATAACATTTTTTGACCGAACCATTCCTTTAAGTAGCCATTATTAGTGGCAGCGTACAGGACATGAGTTTGCCGGAAGGATGTCGTAATAGGTGGCTGCCTCATGGACCATGAACTCTGTGTTATTGAGTTGGACCATGAGCTGTGTGTTATTGAGTTGCGTTATATGTTAACCCACTGCCTTGCTCTCTGTTTTGTAGGGGATACTGTCCTTGTACGGCTCCACACAAGGAAAAATGCCTTTGAAACATGGCCACAAGACGCTCCTTTCATGTGTTTTCTTTTTACAAAAAATGACAGTGCTAGCGAGTGTTAGACCCACGGCACAATGGGCCTCATTACGACCCTGGCGGAAATCGTGGCGCCAAATGCACCATGGAGCACGGCGGAAAGCTGCCGATAGCGCCATGGGGGTTGGCGGATTTACCGCCCCATTCCGACCTTGGCGGGGCGGTAAATCCCCATTCCCTATTTTACCCTTCCCCATTCCCATTTTTGCCCCATAGGGTATAATGGGAGTGGGGAAGGCGTTAATTACGCCACCGTAAAATACGGTGGCGTAATTAACAACAAGGTCCCGTAGCGCCATGGATTTCTCCGCCCGGAAAAACCAGGCGGAAAATGCTCCATGGCGCTACGGGAACTCGTAGTAGGGCGGACGGGTCCGCCGCGAATACCGCTGGCGTAAACCCACTCCGCCAGGGTCGTAATGAGGCCCAATGTCTGTGAGTGAGACCACAGAAAAAATAAATAAACCACCATCATGGGGGTCCCCTCAGATTGCAGGAGAATGCAGGAGCTGGTTTGCTAAAAATGCAACATTGAATTGTGAGCTGTTGATATTTGTGTGCCCGTTGACTGCTGCATGCACCTGTGGCCGTTATTGCTTTCAATAAAATTAGGGTGCATAGAACTGGTAATTGTTTGAAAGGGCATAGTAAGGGCATAGTAAGGGCAACACAGAATGTAGCACTGCATGAGTGAGCACAGGTGTGCTGTTTCACTGCACAAATTGCGTTCCCTTTTGTCTTGTCCGTTATATCTGGATACCAGTGGCTGGGGAAGTATGGCAACAAAATGAAGAAGAATCACAGTTGCAATTTACGGGGAATGGTGGAGACATGCCACTGTAACAGCGTGATTACTGCCATCACAAACCTCCGTACAATGCACACAGAGAAAGTGTGCGGTAAAATAAATGTATAATTATGCATACAGAACTGCAGCTTTAATACATTTTAATTGTAATACACATGTGATGTAAAGTTGTACTTACATAACTTTGGCAAATTCCATGCTTGTATTGGGTAAGCGACAAATTGCAGTGCATGGCGTATGGAATCATTGCAGACTACCTTTGTGGCACATGGGCAGACCAACTGCACTGTAAGTTATGTATCCTTTTTTTCTACAATTCCATGCAATGTCTGCCCTTGGAGCTAATCATGCTTCCCACTCAAGGCTGTTTTACAATGAGCATTTGTCCTCTTGAAGGAGAGGTATGTTAGTTTTTGCTTTCCGGAGATGATGCTGGAAAAAAAAGGATTCAACTGGCAACGTGTTTCAATTTTACCATTCATTTCTGAATGTTCGTAGTGTCATTACGGTGATGTTAGTATGACATGTAAGTAGAGATGATGCCGTACACATGCTGCCCTGAATGCAAAGATGGCAACATGCATAAAATGTGTTTTTACCGCCTCTAAGAAACATTTATATGTGCAGTGTATTACGAGGCAACAGTGGACGATGGCAGACTGTGTGTGCGCTGCTTCAGCATACATGGGTGGCTGGGCCATCGTATGCAGTTTGGTGTCTTGCAGCATGACCATGTTTGGGGCTGTCATTGATCAAAGAAAAGTAATTAAAGTGTACGTCCTTTAAACATTGTATGGGGGTTATGGTGTTGAAATGGTGTTTGCATTACACAATAAGAAAGGGAAACACAAGTTTAAAAATTAAAGGAGTAACGCAATGTTTGAAATATGGCTGCCGAACTATGTACCATGTGCTGCAGTGAAATCTGTGTTGTATACCTTCTTTTGAAATGGTGTACATAACAATCAAGATGACCTAATGGCCTAAACAGTGCCAGTGGAATGCAAGGAGCCAAATGTTGCAGCCGTTAGGACAGTTACATAAAATATATGGATGCATTGATCAATTTACATTGTTGTGATTGTGCAGATTATCTGGTAGGTTACTGTAGTGTAGTGCATTCAGTGTGTCCACTTACTGTAGGCTTAGCTGAACAGTGTACGTAGGAAACAGGTTATCCATTGTGTGGAAGAAATGTGAGGCAATGTAAACTGCAGTGGCTAAGGGGTAGGTGGCTGTGTTATGTGTGGGGTTTCTGGTACGTGGATAGATGTTTGTATGCATAGTTCTACAGCGCCGCGGTAGTTGTGGGCAGGGTCTACAATATTGAGTGCATGGCTGGAGCCCATACACTGTACGGGGTGTAGTGAAGGGTGAAGCGTGTAGGGTGTAGGTACAAGCTGCGTACTGTAATATAGGAGTACATTGCAAATTGTGGCATTGCTATTTGCATTGCAGAAATATGTGCACACATTGCACTGTGGACATTGTAGACAAGTATGATACCAATAATTCCATACTTATGCTTGGATTGGGGAGGGCCTGTGCTGTTCTTTGTGTATGGGATGTCAAATTGTGTAGGAAGTGTTGCTGCATTATCTGTGGGAAAAGAGAATAGAACATGTTAGAGCAGGTATTTCGTTACTTTGCAGTCCACTACATTGCATATATTTATTTACTTTGTGGACCCTCATAACTTGTACTTCATTAGTACTATGCTCTGAACCAGTGTACGGTGCAATGTGCGCAGTTCCTGTGTTTCTTTGCTTAATCATTGGGTCTGTGGGGGAAATAAATCCATGCTGGATTTTAAATAAAACTTCCAAATTACTTTGCTGATATGGTGCACAATGAATTACAGTAATCTTTGCAGTGGTTATAGCAATGTTTAGGGTGTACTCTTGGAGTAGGATGAAATGCAATGGTTTACGATTTATGGTCTTATACATGTTTGTAGGATGGGTGGCGTTGTATAGCAGTTGGTGTTTTGTAAATGTTTACCTGCTTCTTTTTTGTAGCACTGTTTCTTTATGCGTTTGGTTGCTGCTGGTGTTTTGCAAGTATTGTGCCATTGTACTGTGCTACTGTAGAATTGTGACGGTAGTTACGTACTTGTTGGCATACAGCAAGTGGTCATACTTTGGAAGTGTTTGAGGACATGTTTGTAGCACAGTGCTTGTTGAAGGTTGGGTTGTTTTAGTGCTGCAAATAACATTGTATTATTCTGGTTGCAGTTAGATACCTGGGGCCAGATTATTGAAACTTTGCACCAGTGCAAGTGCAAAGTTGCATGGTATTAACACTAGGGCAAAGTTTGCCCTATTT
Source organism: Ambystoma mexicanum (assembly GCF_040938575.1). Classification (NCBI taxonomy): domain Eukaryota; kingdom Metazoa; phylum Chordata; class Amphibia; order Caudata; family Ambystomatidae; genus Ambystoma; species Ambystoma mexicanum. The sequence goes on from NC_090932.1 coordinate 556,448,638, forward strand.
TAAAAAACACAATTGAACATATTAGAAAACTGTTGCACCATGACAAGTGCAGTTTGGCATGGTCTACAGACCAGGGTAAAAATCGCACTAGGACAAAAAAGATACATTTTTACTGCATTATTGCAACAGGGCAAAGATTGACCTAGTGCTAATACGGAATGGTATTAGCGCTAGGGCAAACCTTGCCCTAGTGAAAAAACTCATTGAAAATGTATTTTTATTGCACTATTGCAATTTTTGCCCTCGTGCTTACACCATCCTAAACTGCACTTGTCATTGTCATTGTGTAATAGTTTTCTAATATGTCCCAGTGTTTTCAAAAATAGGGCAAACTTTGCCCTAGTGCTAATACTGTGCAATTTCTGCACTTGCACCAGTGCAAAGTTTCTGTAATCTGGCCCCTGGTGGCGTATTCTAACTGCAGTGTCCCATTCCTATAGGGTACATTTACAAGTGTGCGCATTCCTGTTGCTGCTTTCACATGTGTACATTCTGAAGTGTGGTGTACCATTATGGCGCTACGTAGTGATAGTTCCATATGTATTGCATTTGTTGAGTATTCTTAGAGAGGTTGTGACTCGTTTGCATACTTGGTGGTTTCAGAGGTGACCGTGGATAGTTTTGAACCCTCATACTTAGTACTTTCCGATATTTACGTATCATAATATTTACGAAAATACTGCTTCTGTCATTTGTGTATACGTATTGTTTGTCTGAGTGTACTCATTGGGGATACAATTATCCAACACACACTTTAATGCATTTCTTCAATGCTTGCTGTATGCTAAGTTGCTTTAAGTAGAGAGTGTGGAAGGTAATTCCTTTTTTCTTTTCCATTACAAAGGTACTGGTTGGTGCTGGGGAGTAAGATATAGCACTTTTGTACATCAATGACTACATTTTGGCTTCAAGAATATTAAGTAGGCATTTGCAAGATTCGCAGGTAATCTCTGCTTTGGAATGATGGAAGTATCATTGCATTCCCACCATGAGCATTACTTTCTAATGTATGAGGTATAGTGGCTTCCACTGATTGTCGCCTGTGTTATTTTGAATTGTGGTAGATTACTGTTGTGAAGGTTTTCTTGCCAAGTGATACCTGGCCATGCTTGAAGGCAGTAAGTTTGCAGTTGTTTTTGGTTCCATCAGCATTGTATCTTAAGAGCATTACAATGACATATTGACTATGTGAGTGTATATGCAGCGTCAAACGATTATCAGAATTGCACGACGTACACAATATGCTATGGCTTGCATTTTGCACCAGTTGCTGAAATGGAATGGAGTCACAGTTAGGAATTGATACATACACAAAGCATTGGTTGGGGACTTGTTCCTGAATTACATGGTTGCAGAGACTGCATGTATGTTTCCACATGTAGGAAATGTGAAAGATTTAATTTTTTGAGTGTGTTTTTCCTTTCCAGTACGTGTAGTAAAAACATTAGAAATTCCTGCTGATCTTCTTGTCGGTTTAACGTGAATTTCACCATTCCAGCACAGTAGTCCAATTCTTGTCTTACTCCTGAGACATTGTAAATGTTGTCAGGATTACTTACTGCATTTCTGTGAAGGACGAGCATCTGTAAACACAACTGCTCTGCGCCATTTAAATAAATGTTGTCCACTATTGCTGGCATTTGGAATAGAACATTAATAGTTACATTTGCATAGCAAGCAATTAACCCCTGTTGTATTAGAAAATTTGAATGGACCAGGTCCTTCTGTGTCCGAGTACTTTATGGAAGGGTACGTGGTTTGTTTGAAGAGGCCCTTTTTTGTTTGTGGAGTTGGGTATGTCTTGTCTTTTTTACTCCTTTTGTCTGTGCTTTTGGTAATTGATGTAGTATGAGCTGATTTCAATTTCTTTGATGGTACTGTTGACAAATCATTTAGCACATCTGATGGAATGAGCTTACTTTTGAAACCTTTGGGTTTGTGAGGAACAGGGTAAATTTTCAAATGGGTTGTGTAGAGTGCACGTAGTCTATTGTACTCTATGATGCAGGGAATGTCTGCGCTGAATGCAGTTGCATCAAAATTCACTAGATATAGTCCTTCCAGTTTACGTAGCTGTGACAGTGCTATGTAACTCATGCCTTCTTTAAAGACTGTGCTGCCATTATCAATGCTTGATCTAAGGTTAGACCTTGCGATTTATGAAGTGTTACTGCATAAGCTAGCAACAGAGAAAACTGTTCTCTGCGTACATACATGTCTTTAAAAAGAAGGAATCGAGCCGTTGTGTGTCCTATCTTTTTAACTTCTGAAAGTTTGTCAAACTGGATGTTGTCGTCACGGGGGTATGCTTGGAAGCCAACAACTGTACCAAGTGCTCCATTAACTAAACCTTGCTCAATGTCAAGGTTACACTTTAGCATTACTCTACAGTTCACACATAATGGTAACATTTTCCCCAAACCGGCTGTGTTGGAGGTAGAGTTTTCTAAGGCATTTAGTCGTGCTATGGCTTGTTGAAACATAGGTATTGTCATACCGTGTACGTCCAGTTTGTCTGTGGCGTTAATTTCCAATAGTGGTTGGTTTTCTTTTTTCAGCATTGTTGCATTGAATTGTGCACAGCTTGCTATAGTTGGCATTAAGGACATACAGGTGATGTTTTGTGAGCTAATTGTTCCATTACATCAGTAGCACATGTGTTACGCTCGTACAGCTCATGGATGTGTCTAGTATTGAGGATACACTGCGCCTCCTTTGATAGTACACCAATGTTGGTGTAGGTGAGGTCTACAGACTGACACATGTTTTGTGTTAGTTCTCTGTATTGGAAATGTTGCCAGAGATTTACATTCCCAATGCTTCCAAGACTTTTATGGCACACTTTGTGTCCTAAGGTTTTGAAGATGGGTTCACCTTTCACTGATGGTAATTGAAGGAGATCTCCAAAAACAAGTACATGTTTTCCTCCAAACAGTTCTTCGTAGTCTGTTTTGAGAACCTCTTGCAATCTGAGGTGAATCAAAGCTAACATTAGGTTAGAAACCATGCTCCAAAAACCCAGGTGGGAGCCCCTACTTGATGGCCACCTAGGGGTAGAACAATTATATATTAAACAGAAATGGTGCCCAATGGATTCAAAGAGATAACTAGTGAAAGAGACAGAAGCTACAGTGATGTTTGTAATATGAACTAATAGTACTAGTGGATATATCACCATTAGCAAGAACATTTGAAATGAAAAGAACTGGAATACAAGCTGTATACACAAAATTGGCTTCTATTGATAAACTGTCTTAGAATAATAGAAGTGAGAGGTATGAATTGGGTATGAATGAATGAAAGAAAAGTATTCATGTTTTAACAAATAATTTTTGTGCTTTTTTTATTAAATAACAATGAAAATAAAGTAATGTTTGAATAGGATTGCAGCTGCTGTCTCTTTCACAACTCATCTCTTTGAATCCAGTGGGCACCATTTCTGTTTAATATAGAAACCATGCTCACCACATCTATTAGGATCATTTTCATTAATTTCAAAACTCTGCTTAGCTCCATAGCAGATTCTGCTGAAAGTTTATAGTACTCTAATTTGTTTTGATGTTCTACTGGAAGGAGTAGTAATCAGTGAAGAGTGACTCCATCTATGTTGTAGACAGCTACAACAGCTGAAAGGTTATTTGTTAATTGTTGGAGGTATTTGCTGATAATCTTTAAGAAGGTTTTCCCTGACCCAGCTTCACCACTTACATACAGCAGTACAGGTGTATATTTGGCACAGGTACATGTTTTACTTTCGTGCTGTATACCATGTTCAATTTTTTCACTTCTAAAAAAATGGTACGCTGCTCATTATTTAGTTGGAATTTTAGTACAGCCAAATCTTCCGCAGATTGCTCATACTGAAACATGGTGGTGGTTACTTCCATCATGGCTAATTCTACCTCATTTGCTATGAGTGGCTGTTCATGTGGTTCTTGACTGCCTGTTCTAAAAGGTTCACTGCTCTCAGAAGTGTATACATTTACAGGGTAATTCATAGAATTTCGCAGAAAAGTGTCGCAAGCGGCTGGCGCAGAGTGTCCGCGTGCGATTGTCTGCGCCAGGCACGTGCGCTAAAACCTATTTCCGCGCACAGCGTATTCATGGATTTCAGGCTCCCAAACCAGCCGTGGCGCAGAGTATCGCAGCGACCCTGCAGCAGCGCCAGTAACGCCCCCAAGAACGCCCTCGCGCAAGGAAAAGCCATCAAAATCGCTAAATCATCGCAAAGGGCTGCGCTAACCCTGGACCAGTCTACAGGGCTGCCAAACAAGGAACGCAAAGCGGGTAACGTGCATATCAGGGGTACGCGTGAAGTCATACACGCGATTAGCCAGGGTACGTGTATTACAGGGGTACGCGGGAAGTTCTACACGCGGTTGGCCAGGGTACGTGTATTACAGGGGTGTGCGGGAAGTTCTACACGCGATTCGGCTGGGTACGTGTATTACAGGGGTGCGCAGTAATTCTCACATGCGATTTGGCCAGGTACGTGTATTACAGGGGTGCGCGGGAATTATCACACGCGATTTGGCCTGGTACGTGTATTACAGGGGTGCGTGGGAAGTTCTACACGCGATTGGCCAGGGTACGTGTATTACAGGGGTACGCGGGAATTCTCACATGCGATTTGGCCAGGTACGTGTATTACAGGGGTGTGCGGGAAGTTCTACACGCGATTCGGCTGGGTACGTGTATTACAGGGGTGCGCGGGAATTATCACACGCGATTTGGCCTGGTACGTGTATTACAGGGGTGCGTGGGGTGTTCTACGCGATTGGCCAGGGTACGTGAATTACAGGGGTGCGCGGGAAGTTCTACACGCGATTCGGCTGGGTACGTGTATTACAGGGGTGCGCGGGAATTCTCACATGCGATTTGGCCAGGTACGTGTATTACAGGGGTGCGCGGGAATTATCACACGCGATTTGGCCAGGTACGTGTATTACAGGGGTGTGCGGGAATTATCACAGGCAATTAGGCTGGGTGGGTCCTCACAGGTGTTCCCTGTACACCCTCCACGGCCCCTGCAGGCAGCCCACAAAACAGGGGACTACCCTGCACACCTGCTCATGTCCCCCTGCACCCCCACCCCCCAGCAGTGCAGGGGCAGCCTCCACCAGGCCCCCACTCATGTCTCCCACCACCCCCACCCCCCAGCCACCAGGGGCACCCTCCACCAGGCCCCCACTCATGTCTCCCACCACCCCCACCCCCCAGCCACCAGGGGCACCCTCCACCAGGCCCCCACTCATGTCTCCCACCACCCCCACCCCCCAGCAGTGCAGGGGCACCCTCCACCAGGCCCCCACCCATGTCCCCTATCACCCCCACCCCCCAGCAGTGCAGGGGCACCCTCCACCAGGCCCCCACCCATGTCCCCTATCACCCCCACCCCCCCGCCACCAGGGGCACCCTCCACCAGGCCCCCACCCATGTCCCCTATCACCCCCACCCCCCAGCAGTGCAGGGGCACCCTCCACCAGGCCCCCAACCATGTCCCCTATCACCCCCACCCCCCAGCAGTGCAGGGGCACCCTCCACCAGGCCCCCACCCATGTCCCCTATCACCCCCACCCCCCCGCCACCAGGGGCACCCTCCACCAGGCCCCCACCCATGTCCCCTATCACCCCCACCCCCCAGCAGTGCAGGGGCACCCTCCACCAGGCCCCCACCCATGTCCCCTATCACCCCCACCCCCCCGCCACCAGGGGCACCCTCCACCAGGCCCCCACCCATGTCCCCTATCACCCCCACCCCCCAGCAGTGCAGGGGCACCCTCCACCAGGCCCCCACCCATGTCCCCTATCACCCCCACCCCCCAGCCACCAGGGGCACCCTCCACCAGGCCCCCACTCATGTCTCCCACCACCCCCACCCCCCAGCCACCAGGGGCACCCTCCACCAGGCCCCCACTCATGTCCCCTATCACCCCCACCCCCCCGCCACCAGGGGCACCCTCCACCAGGCCCCCACCCATGTCCCCTATCACCCCACCCCCCAGCAGTGCAGGGGCACCCTCCACCAGGCCCCCACTCATGTCTCCCACCACCCCCACCCCCCAGCCACCAGGGCCACCCTCCACCAGGCCCCCACTCATGTCCCCTATCACCCCCACCCCCCCGCCACCAGGGGCACCCTCCACCAGGCCCCCACCCATGTCTCCCACCACCCCCACCCCCCAGCCACCAGGGGCACCCTCCACCAGGCCCCCACTCATGTCCCCTATCACCCCCACCCCCCCGCCACCAGGGGCACCCTCCACCAGGCCCCCACCCATGTCCCCTATCACCCCCACCCCCCCGCCACCAGGGGCACCCTCCACCAGGCCCCCACTCATGTCCCCTATCACCCCCACCCCCCCGCCACCAGGGGCACCCTCCACCAGGCCCCCACCCATGTCTCCCACCACCCCCACCCCCCAGCCACCAGGGGCACCCTCCACCAGGCCCCCACTCATGTCCCCTATCACCCCCACCCCCGCGCCACCAGGGGCACCCTCCACCAGGCCCCCACCCATGTCCCCTATCACCCCCACCCCCCGCCACCAGGGGCACCCTCCACCAGGCCCCCACTCATGTCCCCTATCACCCCCACCCCCCGCCACCAGGGGCACCCTCCACCAGGCCCCCACCCATGTCCCCTATCACCCCCACCCCCCAGCAGTGCAGGGGCACCCTCCACCAGGCCCCCACCCATGTCCCCTATCACCCCCACCCCCCGCCACCAGGGGCACCCTCCACCAGGCCCCCACCCATGTCCCCTATCACCCCCACCCCCCAGCAGTGCAGGGGCAGCAGGCAGTCAGGCAGCAGCAGGTGGGAGCGTGCTCGGGGCTCTGGGGGGCAGTAGTTCGGCCTTCCGGGCAGGAGCGTGGTATTCCGTGTGCGTAGGCGTGGCCAGCTTGGTACGGAGTGATTTGGCACGTGAAAATCCTGCACGTCAGCGTGAAAACCGAGGAAAGGCCCTCAGCGCGTAAGCGCGTCTGTGACGTGACCCGCACGGGTGTTTCCCACACAGCACGTGATGACAGAGCACACGTGGAAAGACTGCACGTCAGAGTGTAATCGCGTGTGATTGTTGGAAATGGCCCTACACGCAGAAGTGACAAAGCGTGTGATTGGTGGAAATGGCCCTACACGCAGAAGTGACAAAGCGTGTGATTGGTGGAAATGGCCCTACACGCAGAAGTGACAAAGCGTGTAATTGGTGGAAATGTCCCTACACGCAGAAGTGACAAAGCGTGTAATTGGTGGAAATGGCCCTAGCGCGTACACGCCGCGTAAGTGACGCTGGACGTGTGGCCCTGTATAAAAGGTATGTGTAGAACACGTTTTCCTTGTACGTGCTTTTCGTGGAGAGCGAGTGGGTGAATTCTGTACTTCTTGTCGTTTCACACGCGATTTACTTCCCGGCGTTTCAAGTTCGTATTCCCTGTTACCTCTGACAGCTTTTTCTCTTTTTTCGCTTTTACTGGTTTACCTGGGCCTGTTCCCTCAAACAGTGTTCCCTTCTACTGTTGTCCTGTCTCCTCAGACAGCGTACAAATCTTCTTTTGGCGGGGGTGTTGCCAACCAAACGTGCTCCTTTTACACGCTCGTTTACCAGGCAGACAGTGAGTCACGCACGTATCTAACATCTGTGCTTGCCCCGTGTGTAGCCTACCCCTTCAGAGGTCATTCTAGGCTGCGTGTGACACGCATAGGTTCATTCTTGTGTTACTGGGTGCCACAGCGTAGTGCAAGTTTTTCTTTCTGCACACGTGGTCTAGGAGGGGTTGCGTGCACGTCATCTCCCTTTTTTGGGGCTCCTGTGCGTAGCGTGACCCGTCATCTTTCCCCAGGGGTTACAATCAGCCTTGCAAGAGCACTAGGGTACAATTACCATCTGGTACCCAACCCCTTTGACCCCCAATTGCCCAGGACAATAGTTTCCAGCCACTCCCATACGCACATTTACATCAGTGCCATGGCTGGGAGGCGAGGATTCCGTAAGGGTGGCAAAGGTGGAAGAGCCACAAGTGGTGGCCGTGGTGGATCCGGTAGGGGACGTGGTCGTTACTTGCAGGGTGAGCCTGTCCCCCCATGTGTGGAGGACCAGTCAAGGGCACCCATAATCCCCCCCCCTCCCGTTGAGGCTGATGTGGCTGACACCATCCATGCTCAGCCCTTGTTGGACCAGCCCATTGTGGCACCAGATCTGGCTGACTCCATGGCTGACTTCCAGGTCAGCAGGCCTATGACACGTGCGCTGGTGCACGTTGATGTCACCATGCCACGTGCATCTGGGCCAGCAAGGTCATCTGCTGCACCAAGGAGGCAGGGCGGAGAGGCTGCAGGGGCAGCTGCGGCTCCATCCACCCCAGCCCTCACACACCCAGCCAGGACAGTGTCGGTCCTAGTCCATGCTGCTGACATTCCCCCTGACACCATCACACTAGAGCCAATGCCTGCACCAACTCCCATGCTGAGTGTGCAATCCCACACTCCTGATACAGAGTCCACCAGGGCTCCTGCCCCTAGTGTCCAGAGCGGCGCAGGACACTCAGGATCACCACCACCTTCCAAGCGGAAGAGGAAGAGTGCTCGTCCGGCACAGGCTGATGCCCCAGACACGGCTACACAGTCCGGCCCATCCAGGAAGCCCAGCTTCACGGATGACAAACTGAATGCACTTGTCGAGTATGTGTCCGGACATGACAACGAGATGGTCATTGTTGCAGGATCCAAGACCACACCTGCACAACGCCAGGCACACTGGCAGACCGTTGCGGACATCGTAAGTGCCCTTGGAATCGTGAGGCGCACAGCCAATTATTGCTATAAGCGCTGGAATGACCTAAAGCGCAGGGCAAAGAGTAAGCTGGCCTCAAGTCATGCCTCAACTCTAGTGACTGGAGGTGGGTCTCCAGTAGTAGACATGGAACTCACTCCACATGAGTCAGTCGCTGGGACCTACGTCACGGAGGAACAGATCCAAGGCGTGGGAGATCTGGCTGATTACGAGGCATTGTCCGGTGAGTGCACATGCATGTGTGTGTCATCCATGTGCATGGTGTGTGTGTGAGGGCTTCTGTTTGTGTGCCAGGTGAGAGTGTGTGCGCCTGAGTCGTATGGGTCAGCCATGTGCTTCATGCAATACTTCCTGCGCAGCTGCATTTGGCCATAGCAGTATCCCTTCTGCCAACAGTAGACATCTAGCCCAACTGCACGCCAGTTGCCCTTGAAGTGTCACCTTGCCACAACATAGTTGCTTATTTTTCACTGTTCATTCAGTCACTTTGTTTGCATTCCGCCACTTTCACTAGGCATGTCGCTGTCCACTAGTCACATGTCTGACATGGCTATGGTAAAGTGGAGTGACTTTGTTACCTGGATATCATTTGTACACACATGTCCCTGTGCAATTGGACCATTTCAGACTGGCGAGCTCCAGGTGAAAAATCTGACCTGTTAGAATTAGAAAAGCGATTACATGCGGGAACTGGACTGAATGAATAGGTGCTGCCCTCCTCTCCATCTTCACTCAATAGCAATGGTACATGCCATCTGTGTGATGGCATGTGTGTTTCACCTGGCAATCACAGGCCAATGTGTGATGCCACTGCCAGGCAGCATGCAGAAAATGTGTTCATCTTCCATCTTGGTGTCATCAGTGTGTGCCATTTGCCTGCACTTCATACGCAGTGAGGGTGCATGCATGGGAGGGTTTTAGTCATGTGGGACATGTGTCAATCAAGTACTGGTTCTCTTGCTTCTCAGCCCTCATTGTGTGCCATGTCTTTGCGGGGGAAGACGCACCTGATACTGCTGGGGTTGTGGAGATGGTGCAGACCCAGGAGGGGTCAGAGGGCCGACCAACCACCAGTGAGGGACGTGGTGTGGTGGTGGGGGAGAACCCACAAGTGCTGCAGGTCGTGCTCTCAAGGGGTGTCTCTGGCTGCACCTCCCCCGAGCTGTACTCAGGTGTTGATTCGGATGAGACCTATGTGCCGTCGCAGGTGAGTGTTCCAGGGAGGGATTCTGTTCTGTCTCACCCACCTGCACCAGGGTCAGAACCCTCCATGGGGATGTCAGTGTTGGCAGCTACGCCTTCGGTGGTTACGGATGCAGGGTCACACTCCGCGACATCTGATCCTGTTCCTGGGCCAGAAGATCAGAGGGGGAATGCAGTCCTGCAGCCTCAGGCAGTGCCGGCACAGCAAGGCGCAGTTCGCCTTGCCCCAGACAGGTGTGGTGCCCGCCGACGTGGTGGCCGTACGCCACCCGGCAATACCGCATGGGAGCAATCCATTTACGGTATGGCAACCCAACAGGCTGCATCATCCGAGATGATGGCTCAGGCCATGGATAGGGTGGCCACTTCCATTGTCCCCCCAGAAAGGCTGATGGAGCGACTAGAGCAGGCAACCGAATCCATCTGCCAGTCACACAGGGAGGGCATGTTGGGGTCCAACAGGGACAGGCGGGCGGCACTGGCGACTCTGCAGGAGGCCATCTCCATTGAGTCCCAGGGCCACAGGGAAGCCCTGAGGCAGGAGCTCCTTCACCTCAGGACGACTCTTGTTGAGCTTGAGGCTTCAACACACCAAAGGACAGAACAGCAGCTGGAGCGTCTCACCCGTACGCTCTCAGCTGAGATGCAGGCAACGAGGGCGGAGGTCCAGGCATCCCGTGAGTTGTTGCATGGGGACCTCCGCACACTCATCCTCCAGAACCAGACCTACCACACCCGCATGCTTGCAGCCATGGAGGAGCAGACTAGGGCCTTGCGTGGGCTGCCTCCCATAGTGCAACCACCTCTGGATGCAGCTGCACAGGGTGATAACAGCGACAGCAGTGATACTCCCACAATAGGGAAGCCGTGTGGGCCATGAGCCCATGGAGGTGTTTTATCTTCCCAGGATCCACGCAGGTGGGTTCTGGTGTGCATCCTGTCCTCGGACCTCCTGGGTGGCCTCCCCAACCCCCCCGGGCCCATCAATGGCCATTTTTGATTGTTTCTTATTTTTATTTTTATTTTTATTTCTTTTATTCCCAATTTTTTTGGGACGATTTGTTGGCTTCCGTGGTTCCTGTGGGCATACGCTGCATTGTGGCTGGGCACATGCAGGCTTGTCATGTATTTGGTTCAGATGCTTGGGTTTGAGTCACACACACCCCTCCTGCTTCCCGTTTCCATGGGCTTGCAAAGGGTGTGCCCAAGTGACAGTGAATTATACAGTGACGTTGGACTCCCATGAGCTGTGTGGGCAGTCTGTAGTCAATACTGTGTATACATTCCTAGTGCATATTGCTGTTGTGTTGTACACTGCATGTTGCATTGATGTGTAACTCTTCTTCTGTGTCTACGTCCCAATTTGCAGGTCCCTTCCTCATGTCTACACAAGGACCTCTAGTCTGGAGATGGGGTCCATGTTGGCAGCAGTGCACCTACAACTCTACATGGCGCCAACACTGCACAGTTGGTAGTGGTGGGAGTGCAGGCATTTCCAGGTGGTGAGACTACTAATATGTAACATTTGTGATGTCATGTTAATGGTAGTACGTGCTCAAGTATGTTGTTGGTCCGGCATTGCTGTGAGCATTTCAGGTGTTGCAGGTTTCTAATAGGGACACTGTACATAGTGAGACTAGTGTCATGTTGTGGGGATTACTTTCTTTACCTGCAATTAGCATGACATGGCACGGTGTGTCGTGTGGCGGTGCTGGGGTTGGGTTGGCTGACATGGCACTGTCCTCTTGTTGCATTTTGCAAGTGGGTATTCATTTTAGCTGCTTGAATGTGTAACTTCACAAAACTGCATTGGTGGTGTCTGTGTGGGTAGGGATGCACACATTGTGACACTTCCAGGTGAACAATCTCAGACTGATATGGTATTCACGGTTCATTCTCCAGACATTCAGGATCAGTGTCAGGTTGAGTCATCATTGATTGTCAGATGGAATGTGCCAGGGCAGTGTGCACTCCACAGGGGTGTGATTTCTATGTGAAATAATTAGCCACTAGCTGTGTACGGGCTGCCTCCCCCGTGCCCTTTCCCCTCCCATGCGCAGCGGCTGTGCATGTGGTTGGGGATGTGGGGCCACCACCATGTCCACGGCCAGGCCCCGGCGTGTTGCAACGTTGTGCAGGACACATGCTGCCACTATGATCCTGCACACTACTGGGGGGGTGTATAACAGCTGCCCGCCAGAACGGTCAAGGGAGCGAAAGCGTGACTTTAGCACTCCGAATGTGCGCTCCACTATGCCCCGGGTCGTAATTTGGGCTGTGTTATATCTTACCTCGGGTGGCGTGGTGGGGTTCCGAATTGGCGTCATCATGTGGGGGCTGAGAGGGTAGGCACTGTCCCCTGTGGAGGTGGTGATTGGTATCATTGGTGGGGTTGTGACCTTGCTCAGTATCCAACATGCATGCATGTGCAGTGGCATACATACTCACCAAGCAGCCATGTATCGCCATGCCGCCCAGCTTCTAGGTCCCGGCTTAGGGTGGACATTCGGTAAATGAAGCTGTCGTGGGTGGACCCGGGATAGTTGGCATATACTGAGGTGATGATTCCCTTGGCATTACATGCTACCTGCACGTTGATGGAATGCCAGTGCTTGCGGTTCCTATAGATGTGCTCAGATGCCCTGGGGGGACGTAGAGCCACATGGGTGCAGTCGATGGCACCTAGCACTTTGGGGAATCGTGCCACACCGTAAAAATCCAGGGCGGCAGCATGCCTTTCTGCAGGTGTTCTGGGCAGGTATATGTCCTGCAGGTGTTCTGGGCAGGTATATGTGCCTGCGGACTGATGGGCGTGCAGTGATGATGTTCAAGGCCTGGTGTAGGCAGCGTGACTGGGTGGCCTGTGACACCCCACCCACTATGGCACTTGTCCGCTGAAATGATCCAGTGGCTAAGAAGTGCAGTACATTGAGGACCTTCTCCAGGGGGCTGAGTGCTTGGGAGCACAGGGTGGGTGATGTGAGGTCATCCTCCCACTCACTCACCAGGTCCAGTATAATGTGTGGTGGAACCTGTACCTCCCATACACCTGGTCATCAGGCATCCCGAAAAGGCTGGTTCTGGGTGTGAATATTCTGGCCCTGACTATCCTCCTCCTCCTCCTTTGGTAGCCCACTGCCACTGCTGCTAGGAACGGTATGTTCATCCTGGCGAATGAGCTTGTTATTGTTAAAGTGCGCAAATTTATGCTTTGCGCGTGTTCTAGGCGAGCGTGTGACCCGCGCACCCCTGGAATCCAGTTCCCAGTCCAATAGCGTGTGGAAATTCACACGAACCACGGGATACAGGTTCGCTGACGTACTTGCGTGTGTAAGTGCCCGCGCACCCATGAAATACACGTACATAGGCCAATCGCGTGTACGCGCACTTTTGTCCAATTACACGCGATGACACTCTGACGTGCAGTATTTCCACGTGTGCTCCGTCATCACGTGCTGAGTGGGGAACACCCGTGCAGGTCACACACAGACGCGCTTACGCGCAGAGGGACTCTGGTCCAATAGAATCGCGTATGCGTGCTGACGCGCTTACGCGCTAAGGGCCTTTCCTCGGATTTCACGCTGACGTGCAGGATTTTCACGTGCCAAATCACTCCGTATCAAGCTGGCCACGCGAAAACACACGGAAGACCACGCTCCTGCCCAGAAGGCCGAGTTACTGCCCCCCAGTGCCCCGAGCAGCCTCCCACGTGCCATCTGCTGGTGCCTGCCTGCCTGCCTGCCTGCTGCCACCGTGCCCTGCCATTTGGTGCCTGCACATCAGCCATCTGCAGGGGTCCAGTTGCTGTGTCCACCCCTGCTGGAACTGAAGACTCCCGACTGGGATTACATCGCTCCACAGCCCAGCCCCAGGACCCAGTTGCCCACCCACACCTGCCTCTGGGGTTGCCATGTCGGGCACTTCCACATCTGGCACCAGTGGCAACCCCAGGCCAGAGGGGCAGAGGGGCACCAGCTTCACTGCCACCGAAGTTGGTGTCCTGGTGGAGCATGTCCTGGGGCAGTATGATGCCCTCTTTGGATCGTCCCGCGCCAGCAAGGAAGGACGGGAGAGGATCTGGGCCGACTGTGTGGTTGCCATCAACGCGGAGGGGGTGGCAACCCGCAACGTCCTGAAGATCAAGAAGCGCTGGGAGGACTTGAGGTCCAGGACCCTTGTGAAGGCCTGGCGCCTCATGGAGGGGGGCCGGGGCTGCATGAGTTCCATCCAGATGAGGGTCCTGGAACGCGTACGCCCAGCGCTCCACGCCCAGATCCTTGAGAGGGAGGCCCGTCTGGAGTTGAGCGGTAAGTGTCCAAGCATTACTGTGTGAGACAGGGCATGTTGCGGTGTGCTGGTTCTATGATACTTGCCTGTATGTGTGCCATAGGCCATGTATGCATGTATGTGTGCAGGGACATAATGGTAATGCATGTGCGACCAGTGATGTGTGACCCACATGGTTGTTGCATGTGTTCAAATGCCGCATGGGGAGCCCTATGCAGATTTTGAACATGAGAGCATGCCAGTCTCTGTACCTGGACATGGGTGGGGGTGAGGGATGGGTGCTGATGCCAGGTACATATATGGTAGCCATGTCTGTGTGCCTGATCTGCGTGTCTGTGACTTGTGCATGCCATGGATGCATGACACATGTGTGTGACAATGCACAGATTCAGTGAAGCAGCCAAATTACCCTTGTATCCGCTGTGTTTGGTGTGTTTGGGGCCAGATGGATGTGACTGAGGTGAAGTGTGTGCATGTGATAGGCATGAGCCATGATGCATGTGAGTTACATATCATTGAATGTTTCAAGAGTCCATTGGACATGCATGGAAATGTCCATGGCATGCACCATGCCTGTTACTGTGTGTGTTTTGCCTGGACTGACCCATGTGTTGTGGAGGGACATGATGGAAGTGTACTTTGACAGTGGTGCTCATCTGCTATTGCTTCCTGTCTAGGGGACCATTGTACAGTGCCCTGATGCTTGTGTTCTTTGTCTCCCTCTACGCAGCGGCTAGTGAAGAAGAGGGCGGAGACGGCGCTGTGGAGCAAGGCGGCGGGGATGCCCCCACGGCTGCAGCGGAAGGGGTGGGTGAGCCCCCACAGGGGCCTGCTACGGTGGGAGACGGTGAGGAGCCATCCAGGTTGGTGGTTTGCACAGAGGAGGAGGAGGCCGCCACTGGGGCACACATGGGGCCTGGTGGGGGCATCCCTGCTGGTGCAAGTGGTGCAGTCCAGGGCCAGGGGCAGGAGGCAGCACAGGTCACCGTGGAGGGGCCTGTGCATGTCGCTGTCCCTGACCCTGTGAGTGCACCACCATGCACCAGCAGGGATGCCCCGTCCCAGGCCCGTCCGCAGGTAGAGGGGATGTCCACCTCCACCTGCGGACGTGGGAACCCCTGGCCGTGTGGAGAAGGTCCTGATTGGGGTCGCGATGCGCACGGCTGTGATTCGTGATGCCGTGCGTGCTTCCCGGGAGGAGGACGCACGTCATCACGAAGTGCACCGTGCCGACGTGGCCCAATTGGGATCGGCCATGTTCGGGGGTTTCCTGCATGTGTTGTCCAATCTGGCGGCCCTCTCCTCCTCTGTGCAGGCTATACACCAGTCGTTCTCCTTGCCGTCTTCCGGCCCAGATGCCACCAGGGCCCCCTGTGGACCTGCCCCGACCAATGCAGCCAGCTCGATGGGGATCCCATCCCTGCCACAGTTGGGAGTCGGAGGTCCAGCAGGGGTGGACAACACAGCAACTGGACCCCAGCAGATGGAAGATGTGACAGCATCATCAGGCAGGGCACGTGCACGACGGCGTCGGTGGTTTCCATCAGCCTGGATGCCGTCGTGCTGGCAGAGGCAGTGGCGTCGGAGGCAGCAGCAGGCTCGACGTGGGAGGCATCATGGCTCGGGGCCTTCAAGATCAGAGGGGCAGGCATCGGCCGGAGGGCAGGGCAACCCTGGGATGGTGGTGTCTTCCGTGTGGGAGCAGTTGGTCCAGCGGATAGGTGCGGAGCGGCAGCGGGCGGAAGAGGAGCGGCTCACAATGGTCAGGGCGGAGTTCTCCATGCGTCGGGCGTTGAGGCGGGCTGAGTGCCTCGAGGAAGCTCGCAGGGAGTTTGAGCTGGACATGGGGTTATCCCTGCGAGACCTCGGGGGCAGGACAGAGTCCCGCCTCCAGGACATCGACATGGAGTTCGATGATGCCCTGGCCAGCAACATCACCGAGTGAGCCGCAGGACTTGCCCGCTGCCTTTGTATATAGTTATTTAGTTAGTTAGTGTTAGGTTTCCTTTATTAATTTTTGTTTTTTTGGACCGCTCGGACAATGGCCACTTTTTTGTATATATTATTTTCATTAGGTAGTAGTAGGTTTCATTTATGGTGTTGGGCTCATGGACCCTGGAATTTTCGTGTATATAGTTTGCTTTTTGAAGAAACATTTTTTTTATTAATTATTGTGTTCACCATGAGGAAATGGTTTTTCATTATTTTACTTCCACATGATTTTGCTTTGGACAACATTTGTTTTTGGATTACTTTGTTTTTTTTATTTTTACATTTGTTCTCGGACATGGACCATTTATTTTGTTATCCCCATTGTTGTATGTTTGATTTTTTTACTTATTTTTCATCTTTAATACATGTTTTTTTAACTTTCACTTGTGGTATTTTCTCATTGGTTTCATACATGTCATGATATGGGTTTTGACATTCACTTGCACCCATTGTGTATGTGTGTGTGACGGACATGTGTTCATTTACAGACTTGCCATTGGGGTTGTATCATGTAATTGCATTCACTATGTGGGTGGATGCAATCCTTGCCTGGGTGTTTGTGCTGGGTATGCTGGCCATTACTGCCATGATTGAGTATCGTCAGGACCTGGGGGCAGGGGGACATGTGTGGGTGCCTGGTGGAGGATGCCCCTGCACTGCTGGGGGGTGGGGGTGGTGGGAGACATGAGTGGGGGCCTGGTGGAGGGTGCCCCTGGTGGCTGGGGGGGTGGGGGTGGTGGTAGACATGAGTGGGGGCCTGGTGGAGGGTGCCCCTGCACTGCTGGGGTGTGGGGGTGGTGGGAGACATGAGTGGGGGCCTGGTGGAGGGTGCCCCTGCACTGCTGGGGTGTGGGGGTGGTGGGAGACATGAGTGGGGGCCTGGTGGAGGGTGCCCCTGGTGGCTGGGGGGTGGGGGTGGTGGGTGACATGAGTGGGGGCCTGGTGGAGGCTGCCCCTGCACTGCTGGGGTGTGGGGGTGGTGGGAGACATGAGTGGGGGCCTGGTGGAGGGTGCCCCTGGTGGCTGGGGGGGTGGGGGTGGTGGTAGACATGAGTGGGGGCCTGGTGGAGGGTGCCCCTGCACTGCTGGGGTGTGGGGGTGGTGGGAGACATGAGTGGGGGCCTGGTGGAGGGTGAACCTGGTGGCTGGGGGGTGGGGGTGGTGGGTGACATGGGTGGGGGCCTGGTGGAGGGTGCCCCTGGTGGCTGGGGGGGTGGTGGTGGTGGTAGACATGAGTGGGGGCCTGGTGGAGGGTGCCCCTGCACTGCTGGGGTGTGGGGGTGGTGGTAGACATGAGTGGGGGCCTGGTGGAGGGTGCCCCTGCACTGCTGGGGGGTGGGGGTGATAGGGGACATGAGTGGGGGCCTGGTGGAGGGTGACCCTGGTGGCTGGGGGGTGGGGGTGGTGGGTGACATGAGTGGGGGCCTGGTGGAGGGTGACCCTGGTGGCTGGGGGGTGGGGGTGGTGGGTGACATGGGTGGGGGCCTGGTGGAGGGTGCCCCTGGTGGCTGGGGGGGTGGTGGTGGTGGTAGACATGAGTGGGGGCCTGGTGGAGGGTGCCCCTGCACTGCTGGGGTGTGGGGGTGGTGGTAGACATGAGTGGGGGCCTGGTGGAGGGTGCCCCTGCACTGCTGGGGGGTGGGGGTGATAGGGGACATGAGTGGGGGCCTGGTGGAGGGTGCCCCTGCACTGCTGGGGGGTGGGGGTGATAGGGGACATGGGTGGGGGCCTGGTGGAGGGTGCCCCTGCACTGCTGGGGTGTGGGGGTGGTGGGAGACATAAGTGGGGGCCTGGTGGAGGGTGACCCTGGTGGCTGGGGGGTGGGGGTGGTGGGAGACATGGGTGGGGGCCTGGTGGAGGGTGCCCCTGGTGGCTGGGGGGTGGGGGTGGTGGGTGACATGAGTGGGGGCCTGGTGGAGGCTGCCCCTGCACTGCTGGGGTGTGGGGGTGGTGGGAGACATGCGTGGGGGCCTGGTGGAGGGTGCCCCTGGTGGCTGGGGGGTGGGGGTGGTGGTAGACATGTGTGGGGGCCTGGTGGAGGGTGCCCCTGCACTGCTGGGGTGTGGGGGTGGTGGGAGACATGAGTGGGGGCCTGGTGGAGGGTGACCCTGGTGGCTGGGGGGTGGGGGTGGTGGGAGACATGGGTGGGGGCCTGGTGGAGGGTGCCCCTGGTGGCTGGGGGGGTGGTGGTGGTGGTAGACATGAGTGGGGGCCTGGTGGAGGGTGCCCCTGCACTGCTGGGGGGTGGGGGTGGTGGGTGACATGAGTGGGGGCCTGGTGGAGGGTGACCCTGGTGGCTGGGGGGTGGGGGTGGTGGGTGACATGAGTGGGGGCCTGGTGGAGGGTGACCCTGGTGGCTGGGGGGTGGGGGTGGTGGGAGACATGGGTGGGGGCCTGGTGGAGGGTGACCCTGGTGGCTGGGGGGTGGGGGTGGTGGGTGACATGAGTGGGGGCCTGGTGGAGGCTGCCCCTGCACTGCTGGGGTGTGGGGGTGGTGGGAGACATGAGTGGGGGCCTGGTGGAGGGTGCCCCTGCACTGCTGGGGGGTGGGGGTGGTGGGTGACATGAGTGGGGGCCTGGTGGAGGGTGACCCTGGTGGCTGGGGGTGGGGGTGGTGGGTGACATGAGTGGGGGCCTGGTGGAGGGTGACCCTGGTGGCTGGGGGGTGGGGGTGGTGGGAGACATGGGTGGGGGCCTGGTGGAGGGTGACCCTGGTGGCTGGGGGGTGGGGGTGGTGGGTGACATGAGTGGGGGCCTGCTGGAGGCTGCCCCTGCACTGCTGGGGTGTGGGGGTGGTGGGAGACATGAGTGGGGGCCTGGTGGAGGCTGCCCCTGCACTGCTGGGGTGTGGGGGTGGTGGGAGACATGAGTGGGGGCCTGGTGGAGGCTGCCCCTGCACTGCTGGGGTGTGGGGGTGGTGGGTGACATGAGTGGGGGCCTGGTGGAGGGTGACCCTGGTGGCTGGGGGGTGGGGGTGGTGGGTGACATGAGTGGGGGCCTGGTGGAGGGTGACCCTGGTGGCTGGGGGGTGTGGGTGGTGGGTGACATGGGTGGGGGCCTCGTGGAGGGTGCCCCTGGTGGCTGGGGGGGTGGTGGTGGTGGTAGACATGAGTGGGGGCCTGGTGGAGGGTGCCCCTGCACTACTGGGGGGTGGGGGTGGTGGGTGACATGAGTGGGGGCCTGGTGGAGGGTGACCCTGGTGGCTGGGGGGTGGGGGTGGTGGGTGACATGAGTGGGGGCCTGGTGGAGGGTGACCCTGGTGGCTGGGGGGTGGGGGTGGTGGGAGACATGGGTGGGGGCCTGGTGGAGGGTGACCCTGGTGGCTGGGGGGTGGGGGTGGTGGGTGTCATGAGTGGGGGCCTGGTGGAGGGTGACCCTGGTGGCTGGGGGGTGGGGGTGGTGGGAGACATGAGTTGGACATGGGTGGGGGCCTGCTGGCAGGTGCCCCACAGTGCTGGGGGGTGGGGGTGGTGGGGGACATGAGTTGGACATGGGTGGGGGCCTGCTGGCAGGTGCCCCACAGTGCTGGGGGGTGGGGGTGCAAGGGGACATGAGTTGGTGTTCATTAGTTCAAGGAGACATGTGCCTTTGCTGGGGGGCATGCCCATGTTGGGTGGGCTGCCTGCGGGACATGACCAGGGATGCAGGGTAGTCCCCTGTGGTGTGGGCTGCCTGCAGGGGCCGTGGAGGGTGTACAGGGTACACCTGGGAGGACCCACACTGTCAAATCACATGTGGGACTCCCCGGCAACCCTGAAATACACGTACCGTGCAGAAATCGCGTGTAAAACTTCCCGCGCACCCCTGAGATACACGCGCACAGGCTATTCGCGTGTGGAACTTCCCGCGCACCCCTGAAATACACGCGCCCAGGCTATTCGCGTGTAAAACTTCCCGCGCACCCCTGAAATACACGCGCACAGGCTATTCGCGTGTGGAACTTCCCGCGCACCCCTGAAATACACGCGCCCAGGCTATTCGCGTGTGGAACTTCCCGCGCACCCCTGAAATACACGCGCCCAGGCTATTCGCGTGTGGAACTTCCCGCGCACCCCTGAAAATACACGCGCCCAGGCTATTCGCGTGTGGAACTTCTCACGCACCCCTGGAATACACGTAGCCCGCTCCCCCAGGCCCGATCGCATGAGGAACTTCACGCGCACCCCTGAAATACACGCGCCCAGGCTATTCGCGTGTGGAACTTCCCGCGCACCCCTGAAATACACGCGCCCAGGCTATTCGCGTGTGGAACTTCCCGCGCACCCCTGAAATACACGTGCCCAGGCTATTCGCGTGTGGAACTTCCCGCGCACCCCTCAAATACAGGCGCCCAGGCTATTCGCGTGTGGAACTTCCCGCGCACCCCTGAAATACACGCGCCCAGGCTATTCGCGTGTGGAACTTCTCACGCACCCCTGGAATACACGTAGCCCGCTCCCCCAGGCCCGATCGCGTGAGGAACTTCACATGAACCCCTGTAATACACGTAGCCCGCTCCCCCAGGCCCGATCGCGTGTGAAACTTCACGCGAACCCCTGAAATACACGTAGCACGCTCCCCCAGGCCCGATCGCGTGAGGAACTTCACGCGAACCCCTGTAATACACGTAGCCCGCTCCCCCAGGCCCGATCGCGTGTGAAACTTCACGCGAACCCCTGAAATACACGTAGCACGCTCCCCCAGGCCCGATCGCGTGAGAAACTTCACGCGAACCCCTGAAATACACGTAGCCCGCTCCCCCAGGCCCGATCGCGTGAATGACTTCACGCGAACCCCTGTGATGCACGTACCCTGCTGAAATCGCGTGTGAGACTTCCCGCGCACCCCGGTATACACGCACACGTATTTTTTGTCAGCGGGTGTCCGTGTTTGTGGGTACCCCTTTGCACGTCATTTTTCCTGGAGGGCCACAGTATGGGACATTCATCATGGCAGTATATAGGTGCTATTTGTTGGCGCACCTTTTGGCGCACATTTCTTACATCCGCAGAGACGCTACCGCCTGCTTTCTTGTGGCGGTCGTGTTTGTGCCTGTGCGCTGGTTTGAGCGTGCGCTTTTTTCCCCTATTCTATTCCATGAATACGTGTTGTAGGCGAGCGTGTGGGCGTTCCGCGCACTTGTGCCCTGTACTTCCCCCGTGACGCCCACGTTTTGGCAAGTTGTTCCCCATTCCGAGTGTTACGCCCGTGTTCCGCCTACTTTTGTTGCGTGCGCCGCGCTATGTGCGAATTTCGCTGTGGCCTGTGCGATTTTCGCTGTGACCTGGCGCACGCTGTTAGATGGCCTGTGCGCCAACGTGCGCCGCGCACTTTTTTATCGCACATCCGCTGGTTTTCTCGCGCACGGCCTTCCATGAATCGACGTGCGCTGCTTTTCGTGCGATTTTCGCACTTGCACTGCGATTTTCGCTATTCCACTGCGATTCGCACGTTTTTGCCCACTTGCGCCGCGCTAATTATTCCATGAATCGGCCTGTTAGTTGTGCTTGAAGTTCTTCTTGTTGGCGTTCATTGTCTAATATGGTTTTGTACTGTGTAAAGTTTCCCTCTGTAATTGTACTTTCACTTGCATTGAAAGCATTTTCATAGGAGGCGTGGGTGGCTAATAAATGTTCTTCTTTTCTCCATGGTTTGAGAAGTTGCAGTAGAGCCATTTAGTACAGTTCTTTGTGTTGAGGAGTTTTTATGACCATTTCATATGATTAATGAGGCTGCGTTTGTAAGTTATACCAGGCTGCCTTCACAACTTTCCACTCTGTATATACCTTTTTTTCTCATATGGTTTAATGTTATTTTTGTATTAGACGTTTTGGGCTATCTGGTATAGGCACATGGCAACTAAAGTAATACTCCTGTTTGGGTAGTATGTGCCCAATAAGTTGTTCTTCAAAATGTCCTGGCTGTTGGGATCGCTTTTGCCTATTGTTTGTATGTCTTCGTACGATGTCAGTACTCTCTTTCTGGATGCAGCAGGCCCAAGGCTTAGCCACACTATGTTTTCAGATTTCCCATATAAGGCAGTGCTGGTTAAGCGGTCTGCAGCTTCGTAGGAACCACATTCTCTATGGGACAGCATTTTTATGCCAAAGCTGTACAATTTTTGTGACAGTGTTTTGTCAGATGATATGTCATACCAGAGGTCTTTTAGCTCTGTTTTTTCTGCTTTGGTTAAGTAGGCTGTGGCATATTGTTCAGCTGCAGTGGAATTGTCTGCAATTTTCATCAACATTAACAGTCCATAGGAGGACAATTATTGCATTGTTATCATTGATGTACTTTGATGTTTCGCTCCTTTTTATGCAGTATGTGTTAGGAGATTTCCCTTTTACACTTTGTCGAACCGAAAACATGAAGCTGTTTACTTGCCCTGTTGCTGAAACTGGTCTAGGGATACCAAAGCGGCATTTGGTGTAGTATTTGCTCTGTTTTTATGTTTGCGCCGACAATACTTGCCACACTTGTGACTTTGGAACTGCAAAATGTGTGCATGTGGGTCACTATGTGTAGTTTCTGAAGGGATTTCGCAGGTGACAAATTTGTGAATTAACTGAAAAACAGTTTCATCACTCTCCTCACCAAATTTAGAAGCATTTTTAATCCACAAAAACATGTGGATGTGTGGTGCTCCTCTGACTTGATATTTTTTTCCCTAAAAGAAGTGTTCCAATTCTCAGAGGGGAAGAAGTGCTTTATTGCATATGAAGTGCAGCATGGCAAAGAAGCGATGATGGAAGTGGCGTGAAACATTTACAGGATCAAACTAGCAAAGTTCTCCTGGTGTTTTCATGTCTACACCTGTTTTGTTTGTGTTTGCTATGCGTAGGAAAGTGTGCAAGTCTTCCCATGCATACTCTGCACAATTTAAAGTGACAAACTATGTGGGTGGACCAAGGTTGTGTAGCATACACT
Organism: Ambystoma mexicanum; assembly: GCF_040938575.1. NCBI lineage: Eukaryota > Metazoa > Chordata > Amphibia > Caudata > Ambystomatidae > Ambystoma > Ambystoma mexicanum. The sequence goes on from NC_090932.1 coordinate 556,471,823, forward strand.
GTACATCTGCTTGCCATCGGAACCAGTACTCTTTTGTACCCCGCCTGTTTGCCAAGAGATTTGTAATACTTGACTGTAAAACTTCGTCCTTGTCTTGTACCTTTTGAAGTAGCTGCGTAGCAAACATGTTTTGAAAGCAGAAACCTGTTTTCAATATGGGTGCAACTCCATAACATAGCATTGCTAGTTCACTTTGAAAGAGGAGGTGGAATATGTACTCCACGTTCTGTCGAAATATTGGGTCTTCAGAATACATGCGTAAGCAGCGGTATTCTGATGCTGTTATTTGTGTGCATCTTTCATCATATATTCCACCTTTTCCAGGCTCGTGCTTCTATACTTTTTTCCCATATACTGATTGTCGCTCCTTTGGCTTGCTGCATTTGATATGTTTCTAGTGCATTGCCTATGGTGTCTTTGGAGTGCAGTGGGTGAATTGTATAGTGGTCTAAAATATTGGAGGCTGCAGTTGGATGTAGACATTGAATTGGCCAGTTGAGGTGTCCTGAATTATTTTGGTCGTTTTTCTCAGGTTTTCTTCAACGTTTATTTCTTTATAGTATTCATTGTGGTTTTTAAGGTATTGCAAGGCTTCCCTAACTTTGTTTAAATCCACTAGTTGCTGACAAATTCTTTTGTCTTTTGTAGGTACACTATTTACTAGGATAATCAAAGATTCTTCTATTGGCCTTTGTACTCGTAGTGTGTCTACATTTTCTTTCAGATCTAATGGCAAATAAACTACTTTCCCCCGAATGCCTTTCAGTAATTTGGTAGGAGGCAATTTTGCAGTTTTCAGTTGAAGTCGTATTATTGTTTGAAATGGGTGAACTGTTTGGATTATAATGCTCTCATACAAATTAAGCTACTACGGTGCGTTTGACATGGAAATACTTCCAAATTATTACTGATTGCCAGTGAAGGCCTTTGGTTATTGTCAAGTTTTACAGTGCACTATGTGCACAGTATGGAAGTGTTCGTAATTTCGTACTTGTTTTGGGCTATATGGTACAACGCTAATTGAAACCATTGGGATTCGTCATTGCCTTCTATTTTCTGCATTATATCCATAGTTGGTGCTCTTTCTATAGAAAGTTCTATGACAACACACACATACTTGTTTTGGCATTTCAACAGATGTGCTTTTGAACCTTTGTTTCTTTTCTGTATGCGTGATATAAAAAGTTGATCGCTGCAATGTTGTCAGCACTGTTGTCTGAAAATGCTGGTGTTTGTAAGTGCTTTTCAGTTCCACAATATTTCCTTTGGATGTGCTCTATTTCTTTGAGCACTTGTTTGACTTTACCGTGTAGGAGAATATCATTTAAATGTTGCAGTGCGAAAGCTAGACTTTTTGCATAGTATAGTTTGTAAACTAGATTTCTGACTGTTGAATGGTGGGTTGTTAACATTTTGATACGTTGGAAGGTGCTTTTGCAATTAGGTCCAGAAATACAGGCTAAGGAATGTCCTCGTATTCCTGTGTAGTTGCACACTGGACAGGAGGCCATAGTTTGTAGTATTTTTATTTTTATTTTCTTGTTGCCTTTTACGATCATTGCACAGTCTACAAGAGCTTCCACAGCGACTTTTCTGTGGTAGGTTTTGAGGGTTGAGCGTGATTTCTGCCCTCTATTTATAAGGTTGTGAAGGACTCTGTGTTGGAACATTTTTGGTAAAATTAATTTTTTGGAATGCTTGCATGTGGTTACATTACCATTTGTACGTGCTCTGTTAGCAGTAGTGTGCGTTGCACTATTTTATGTGCTTTTCTTTTCATTCTCACATTTTGACGGAGGAACTACACTGTCTTTACTGGTAGATGCATCTGTTTTTCTTAATGACTGGATTACCTCTTCTCTTTCAACTTTCTGTAGAAGTTCTGCTTGCAGTGGATGGCTACTGTCTATGTTTTTACGTTGTGTGGCTCTATTTCTGCCTTGTTTTCTACAAAGTTACAGTTTGTTAGGCATTGTGTAGTAGCTGTTGGTGAAGAAATGGAAGTGTGATGTGCAGATTTTCAAATGTATGTGTGCAATGTGCATGAGTAGGTCAATAGGAGGGTAGGCATATAAGTGGAAGTGTCACTGTGTAATGGCCTCTAACTTTCATTGGGGACAGTATCTTACTATGTGGGGATTACTCTAATGGTGGCGACATAACAAACACTGAGCACATATAGAGGTGTCATGAGTAACAATGAAGTACATACTGGTGGATTGCCGCAAATCTATATTCTACAATACAACAATAGTGCTCTCTTCTAGTAAGACGTACAACATTATGATGGTGCCCCCGCTGGCGCTTCCTTCCCACTTAAGGTACTGTGTCCCGCCTGGCTTCCCTTGCGACAGATCGTTCGGGGTGACAGTAAAGCCTCGACTTTCTAACCTGGGCTGGCCTGGGACAACCTAGCTAACTTTTCCTGACTTTAATTTCATTCTTTGTGTGCGAACTATCTACAAGACTCTTTGGGCATAACCCCACTGTGTGAACCTGGACCCCTTCTGCTTGCTCTCTCCAAGAGTGGGCCTTGCAATTGACTTCCTTGCTCTCCAGTAGAACTCTGCCTATCCTGACTTACTGTGGTTCTTTAAAAAGTATTGAAATTTGTGTGCTTCCATAACTCTGCCTTTTTCCCTCCCTTTTTAATAACTTACTAGAGTGCTATCTTATGTTAAGCGCTCACCTCTGTCTGAAAATAAGTGGTGTTTCTCATTAACACTTGTCTAATAAGTATTTAGGGTTGTATATATATATATATATATAATAGTGACTGTGTGCTGAATTTACTTACCTCTTTGTGCTAGTGTAATTTAAAAGTGTGTCTTTAAATAAATAACTATATACTTTTACACCAAAGCTCTGGTCAGTGTTTGGTTGTGCTACTGTATCTCTGTACCTATTGTGTATACTCTATATACTGCCTAACTCTTCTTGAGGGAAGTCTGACTGCTCAGCCAAAGCTACCAAGTGAATCTGTGTCGTACAGACTGCTACCAAGTGGGTTTACTGCCAAACACCTGTAGTTTTAAATCTTTTGTAGTGGTCCCTAAGGGAACAGCACAGGTTTGGTCCCTAAGGGAACAGCACAGGTTTATGCCTAACACGCGACTATACACAAGTGTTTCAAGGCGCGACGTGGCAAGGGGGGGGACAGAGGGAGGACAGACAACGATCCTACTAGGCCAGGTGTCATTCCGATCGCGTAAGTGCATGGGAAGGGGGGGGAGGACAAGTGCACGGGGGAAGGGAGAGGGGAAAGTGCAGTATATGGCAAAGCAGAATAAATGAGATAAATAGGACAAATAAAACAGCCAGCTAGTGGCAAGTGCAAGGAGGTGCAGACATAAGTACTGGTAGGGGGACTGAAGGGATACAGAAAACAGTCCCCAAGTGCAGGGGTTGCCAGGGAGGCAGTGCAGGTGGGCAATTGACGGGGCCTGGGCCAGAGATCAGAAAAGGTGGCCAGGTAACCAGTGCAGTTTCAGTCAGGAATTCAGCAGAGGAGGGGTGGGGAGAAAGCAGAAGCAAGGAGAAAAGTTTTGAGGTGCCGTTATTAGCACCATCCCCATTCCCATTGAGCCCTATGGGGGCTCAAATGGGATTGGGGAATGGTTCCCGGAATGGGGACATACGGGTACCACAAAGGTCGGAATACACTGGTAAGTCCCTATTCCGGGAACCTGGACCCGGAAGATGGTAAGGGGGTAGCCATGGCGCTAATAGCGCCATGGCTACCACCTACCGTGTAATGAGGCCCTATGTCCTGGACTGTCAATACCTCAATAGACAGTGATATACAGGCAAACAATTGAACATTGTGACAATAAACAACACAGTAAGTAACAGTAATTCCTTTTGTGGGGGACAGTGATGATGCACTGCGGTTTGGAAAATGCATCTACACCGGGGTGTTTCAGCCGTTTAAGTGGGCTTGCTATGCCTCGTCTTATACACGGCCTTCTTCAGGACGGGGCGCTGTACGATATGATGTTAGTGCTGCGGGGGAAGGGAGAGTATAATCAGGGGGGTGCTTGAGTGCATATTATTTCATAGTGAATTTATCATGGACTGTGTCCTGTAAAAAGTTACAAAACCACAGCTTACCTATGGGTGATTATTGCCACAGGCAATCTGGTGGGGATCCACTTACATCTATGGAGGTCCCCATGGGGTCCTATTATCAAATAAATTATAGGAGGAGTAACATATTACTTAATCAGGTCTCCTGAATCTGAATCGTTGTATTCTAACAGAGACACACTATATGTGCAGAGAAAGAGATGATCTTACCTCTCAGTGGAGGCTTCAGTTTCTTTTTGTGCAAGGCTGTTAAATTCCTCGGTCTTGCCTAGCCCACGTGAAAAGTCCTAGGGGGCGGGCATATCATTAGTATTGACATAGTGAGGATCGTGTCTGGGTCTCGTACGATCTGAGCCCACATCGTGTGTATGAATACCTGAGGGGCTGGAGAGCTCGCACACGGCGTGCTGCTCTGATGATCAGCTCCGCTAGGAACGCTGTGTCACTCTGAAGAACAACGGGACCTGGAAGCGCAGCATTAGTAATGCTGTTGCTAGGTCCCTGTTGCTATTTGTATCGGTGGCCATCTTGGAATGGAGTCTGATGCCGAGTTCAGAAAAAACAAAAACCGAGGGTGCTGTTGACTCGACGCTGGCAGTAATATCAAAAATAATTAAATTAGAGCATAGTCATCATGTATTTTGACATGAAAATACATATTGGGTACTTTAGTATATATATGGTTGTCGTGGCAACCATTCATATTGGTCAAAACGAAACACGGTCTTATGAATGGGCAAAATATTTTAGTGGTAGAGGTAGTCAAGGTCTGTATACATGACCTTGCCCCATTCATGTGAATTTGAGTGATTTATGGGTGCCGCATCAAGGGTACTAGCGAGCGCCTGGCCGATGTGCATTGGATGTGAAAACTACATCCATGGTGCCAATATGAGGATTTTAGTGGTGACTTATAGGTGACCAGAGGAGGGCGCACACAATGTCATGTGTTGTACCCTACTTATGGTGACCTATCCTGGGACTGGTATGTTGTTGGGCAGATGGTCCAAAAATAATAATAATAACGTCCACAGTTACAACAATCGTATGGTGATTTGTTACATAGCATTGTTGAATGGTGTTGGCCACATTTCAAGTCGAGGATACACATTGCTGAACAATCAACATACTAGATAGATTACAAGTGGCAGTCCTATCAGTATATGTAAATCACAGTTCTAGACTGGTAACATCCCCCACCTGTGGCAGTGTATCTGAGCCCTTGACAGTGACATAATACTATGGCTTCTGGTTCATTTATAGGAAAGATTTCCACTCGACTGAAACATGCGGTCCAACCTGTTCAATCTATGGACCCAAAGTTGCTCAAGTTGCGTAAGTGTTCTGCCCAGGTCACCCACTCGTTTGGCCGGGGGCACCTTGTGAAGGACAAACCACCTTAAATCTTTATCTTTGTGGTTCTCTTTGGAGAAATGCTCAACCAGGGGCTTATCGGCTACCTTATTCCTAATGCAGGAACGATGTTCCGATATGCGCATCTTGATAGCGCATATAGTCTTCTCCACATAAATTAGTCCACAGGGGCATTGTATTACATATATTACGCCCTTCGTGTTGCAGTTCGTGAAGTCTTTCATGATCCATTCCACTTTTTGATGTTTAAATGATTTTTTCTGCAAAGTTAAAGGACAGGCTACACCGTGGCCACATTTATAATGTCCCACGATGGGGGGGGGTAAATTCCATAATGTGTTTTGTACTTGTGGTGGTGGTTCTATGAAAGTGTGCACCAACGTATCTTTCAGGTTCCTGTTCTTTCTGAAGGCAAAACACGGGATGTTGTTCAGTGTTCCAGGTTATTTAATCAGATGCCAATTCTTTTTGATGGTTTTCTGTATCAGCTGGCTTAAGGGTCCAAATGTGATGACACAGACTAACCTTTCCAGTCCTTCTTGGGTCTTGTCTCCAAACAAACTTCTCTCGGTGTGAATCATTCAGTCTGACCTGTACGGTGTTCAATCTATGGACTACTTTATGTGGGGAAAACTATACGCCTAAAACCACCATTGGGCTACACACACATTAGCCTGGAACCACTTGGAAATAGCAATACTGATTGCCAAAAGCAACCCAGAGCTGTTTAGGAATTCATTTTCTTGATGTAAAAAATGGCTAGAATCATGGCTCACAAAACAATTAAAAAGATTCCACCTCCTTGTTGGGGGGGTCAACATCATTCTCCCGCAAGAATCTACATGAATCTGAGGTCCACAGAAGTGCATCCATATTTGAACAAAGTATATTTTGAGGATTGCTTACTGGTAAAGCAGCTGTCAAAAATGGGTGCAATACCGGTGCTTGACACTGACCGGCGCCAGCGATCTAAATTCTGACAGGAGACCTGTATTTCAGGAGCTAAACAGTAACCTGAGTTAGCTGAGACTTCAAAGGCTGGCTGTCCCCGGGAAACCTTCACACCTAGTCTTCTCAGCAACAGCACAGGAAATCACATGGTCCTGTTGATTAAGAGGGAGGAGAATTTCCCTGCAGCCTGGAGAAACAAGACAAAGGATTCTTTCAGCTGAATAGGATATGCTGATTTGGGTGTGCCTGAACAACACTGCTCTGGGGGAAGGCGAGACATCTGATCTCTGAGTCAAGCCAAATTTCTAGGGGCGGAGACAAACGACTGTGGATTCAGAGAGTCCAGCAAATATATGTTTTATGAGAATACTGATAACTAGTTACACCAAGCGGACAAAGATGTTCAATTTGGAGATTCTTAATATGAAAAATTCACTCACAATTTGAGACTAAGCTGACACTGTGGGGTGTTCTGAGGCCAAGCCCCGTAATTATTAATATTGTGGGTGCAGTGTTTATGCTACAAACCTAAGAACTTCCAGTAATATGCTCAGAGAGGGTGTGTACCTCCGTGTAAGATTTGATGCAAAATTAATATTGCGGAACGCATCAAAAGTGCAAAATGTTGTCATTTCTGAACCCAAGCTCGTAGAAACATTTGACTTGAACCAAACTGTACCTTAAGCAATCTGTCATGCAATTTAGGTAATATTAACAAGTGGGGTATATTGTAAATATGTGTTTTATGAAAAAGAAGATATGCTGTACTGACACAAAGGGGAGTGTCCTTTCCTTGAGCCATAAAGATGATACCTGATGACTCATTCTGACTCAACTCCGTTCTCCAGTCAGAGGACAGAAAATCCTCTAACCTATCAGCATCCTCAGAGGGTTGGGCATAGAAAGTCAGCTTCCCACCCACTTTCAAAAGACATAAAAAGAACCACTGAGACCCAGATAGGGAAATTCATTTTCCACTCTTCAACCGGTTTCTTGCGCAGCACTTTGCCAAAAGACTCCAGATTCCAGATAGATCCAGAGACCAGACTCTAGAACCCAGCTCTAGAACCTTAAGCAGGGGCCTAACCCAAAAGCTGAACTCTTCTCAGCAGGCCTCAGAATCCAGCAATCAACCAAACTATTCAACAGCCGGGCGAGCTGTTTGATTCTGGCTAGAACCCTGTGCCAGAACCATATCTAGACCCAGAAAGCAGAGCTGTACCCAGAACCCGGCAGACCCAGACCAGACCGCTGTGCAGTGCCGATAGCAGACCAGAGGCCCTGCTGTGAGCAGAACCAGTGCCAGAGACCGTCCCGTGGCGAGAGAACCGCAGCCCAAACCTGACCAGATCTGTGACGAGGTCCATTCCCTTCCAAAAATAGGAGTGAGTATCTAGAAGTGTCCAGAACCCATCTCTTAGTTTAAAGTAATCTTATTCAAATCATTTCAACCTGTCCAGAACTGCATAGAAATCGTGTGTCCATTCTGTGATTTCAAAGCTGCAAAAGTGTCATCTGTCATTCTGAAATCTTGACTTCATTTCTGAAAATCCACCTCCACAAAAACGTCCATATCTTTTGAACCGTATGTCCTATAAGCGAGATTTAACTTTCATTTTAAGCTTCTAACTCCTTATAGTTCTTCCGTAATCGTGGTTTACGCACTCGGAAAAAGTGCAGCGAATTGCAATTTGGCTCAATTTCACCACTTGTAAAAGTAGCTGCTTCTTGCTTTCCACTGCTGAAATTCGTTTTCAACCTGATAATTACTCCTGAATCATTGCTAGTGTTGACCTCAACTAATTCAAAGTAGCTATCACCTACCCTGAATCTCCTATAGTGAATTAAAATCATTTTCAGCATATTTTTCACTTAATTGCAAATCACATGTAAAAGTATTTTTGCCTGTTTAAAAGCATACCGGTTTCTCTAAGCTTGCTGGGGGGAACTGGAATTTGAACTGCATTTTGATTGTTATCCTGAAAACTGTGTGCTCTTCTTTCCATCTCTTTATGTTGCATAAGGGAGGGAGTGAGTTGTCACAAGAGAAAAAGTGATCAGATTATCTCTTGTTGAATCCATATCAAGTTTTATTTCTGTGCCTGCATTCTTTCCCATCTTGCATTTCCTTGAACCGTAAAAGTATTCTCTGCTACTTTATCCTTCCTATTCCTACTCCTTTATGATTAAAGAGTTGTCGCTATTGTAATATTACCCAATACTGATCACTGTTCATATTCATAAGTGTGCTATCAAGTATTAATTTATTCATCAAAGTGTGATATATATATATATATATATATATATATATATATATATATATATATATATATATATAGTTTAATTTTTCCAATAAACCTTTTAATTTGCAAAACAAACCTTCTTCTTGGCTCAGTGAGGTCAGGGGAATTCAAAGAGAGGGGCGTTATATAAGGGTTTATCATCCAGATTTAAGAACTTGACATAAAAATATATGAATAAGGGCTTCCATTGGGCACCCTAGACTAGGCATTGACTTAGTTGGAGTGCTTGATTGAAGTCACTTACAAAGTGGGGGCTCGTAATGGGACGTCTGGATTAGACTACCACTTGTGCAGCTTAATACAGTGTGCTAACCGACAACAGGATACATAAATCCTGTTGGATCACCACGCTGTGTTACTCTGTAAAAGCACTCCTCAAAGGAACGCTCTAAGGGAACGGTCTGTTTTGCAAAATAAAATACTAACTTCTGTAAATCAGGAAGGAAATCAATTTCCAGAATGACGACACTGGTAGACATCAAAATAGTGAGAGAGCACCTCTTACATAAGCTATTTGTGAGAAGTGACTGGACTCAGCAGGACCAGACGGTGCGGTTGCACGCAATCGCACCCCAGATCACTGCAACAGGGTCAGATACATGGAGAGATCAGGGTCCCTTACATGTGGCCCTGAGTGAACTATATATGGTCCCTAAAGCCAAAGATGAGCACGACAAGATTGCCAGGATAGTGGCATATTTATATTTATATATGGGAGCCATACAGGACAAATGTGCTGAAGGCCAAGATCTAGCAAGTAGGCAACTGATGGCATTAGAGAAGGCCCAATCTGACCTGGTCTCTTCTGAGCAAAGGCTGCACAGGAGCAAGGAGTCAGAAAATGATAGTAGGCAGTATATCATTAAAATAAAAGAGAACATGGATATCCTGCAACAGGAAAAGGCAGACCAGGATACCAGATTTCTGGCCTTGCAGAAGTAGTACCAAGAAGGTTTGGACTCCCTACTGCAGAGCCAGAAAAAGCTGGAGCAACAACTGGACTTCAACAGGGCATGAACAGAGCAGGTAGCCACCCTGCAAAGCCACCTAGATAGAGTGAAGGCAGAGAGCAACAAACTGATTTTGAAAGACCTGGATACCCAGGCAGAGTTTGATGAGGAGCGCCAGAGAGCTGGTGCCTTTCAGAGGCAGAGGGACGACCTGGCGGCACAGATGCAGGCTCTTACTCAGGAAAGGGACACCTTAGGCCAGGAAGTCTGCCACTTAAAAAGGAAAATGGAAGAAAATCACCTGGCCCTCCAGGGACTGGGTGACCTCCAAAAAGAACATCAAAACTTGTTGGAGCACACCAGGAGGGTGGAAGATGCTCTGGCAAGAAAGGAGCAGGCCAGTCGGGATGGGACTCAGGAGGCAACCCTCCTGCAGCAAAGACTGGCCCAGTACTCCAGGACCAACCAGGAAGCACAGAGAGAGAATGAGGCTCTCTGTCAGCACAATGATAGGCTCCAGCGACAGGTAGCCATGCAGACGGACCTGATAGAGTCTAGTAAAGCCTTGATTGAGGAACTGAAAGCACAGGCTCTTGCATGGCAACAGGGAGCAGGAGCTGACAGAGATGAGGTTCGCTGGAAAAGGGAAACACCTGAGCATAACCTCAGGAGCCCTAGTACCAGAGGCCTTCATCTCTCCCAGTCCTTGGACTCTGCCACCCCCGTGTCCCATGGCGCACATGAGCCCAGGGCCACGGGGATGGAAGATTACTATCCAGCCAAAAGTATGGGGCTCATAGGGCAGTACCTCCCAGGAATGGATGGGCGGGCATCCGGGCATGGGCACCCAAGTACATTGCAATTTAGTGGGGAACCCCAGGAGAGTAGGCCCACTACGGGCATCCTAAAAACCTCTGCCCAGTTAGGTCAGTGGGGGGGTACTCATCAAATACTGGCAGCAAGGAGGAATCTGAAGACTCCTCTGAACGTCACAGGAGACCAGGTCCCCACTTCTGCCAGCCATTTCCAGGCTTGCAGAATCCGGGAAAACCTGGAAGATTAGACGGGCACCTCTGGAAGCAGTGCTTCTGAGTCAGAGGATGAATGGACCAAGGTTACCCGAACCAAGAAGGCCAATAAGGCAAAAAGGGCCTTGCTTAAGGACCCCTTAAAACAGATTAAGGCAATCAGGAGTGTCATCACACCTTATCACAAGAACAACAAGTATTCTGTGTAGGGAACACTTGGAGCTCTTTGAGCAAATGATGCAGACTTTCCATTTGAAAGACAGCAGTAGCTGCATGCAGTATGTCAAATGGACATTCTCCCCAGAATACTCCAGTTTCTTTGCGCGGCTGGAGGACCAAAATCATGCAAGATGGTCCACCTACAGGGCGGCCATCTTAAAGCACTTTTCTGTTCCCAGAAATCCCCAAGAGGCTTGCAAGGCAGCCTACAATTTGCAATGTGGGGAGGATAAGGCCCCACAAGAATTTGTGCAGGAATTGAAGCATGCCTGTGCGCAGGCTACCAAAAGGGTGCGCACGGACAGCAAAGAATTTGTTAACACTTTTTTCCATGCCTTGCCCAAATACATCATGACCCAGCTAGTGAGAGATTTTCATGAGAAAAGGTCACTAGACTGGGTCATTGAACAGGCCACCCGAATCTATGAGGTGCAGAAGCCCATAGAAAATAAAAGTAATGCGCAGAAAAGCCCCAAACCGACCAGCACCCCTGCTGCTGCCAAGGTGGCAGAGGTAAAGGTTGCCCCCGTTTTAGATTTGGAGATGGGGGGCCTAAAAACTTGCCTGCACAGAATAACTCCAAGCCAAGAAGGCCCTCGGGCCAGTCACAGACAGGGAGTCAAGGAGGTAGTCCCACAAATGAGATCCCTCACTCCCCTGATTATGTAAATCCCCGCTACAAGGGAAACCGACCCATCCTGGGTCACTTGTGGACTCCTCCAGCCCAAGGGGGGGATCCAGCCTAGCTCCTAACCCAGAGAACTTCCCTCCTAACTTCCAACAGGAGGGCAGAAATTCCCCAAATCCTGGGCAGAACTTTTTCCCCAGGTATTCACCCAATTTCCAACCCCAAAATCATCCATCCTTCTTTCCCCACTTCCCTGAGCCCAGACCACCTAATCCGGGAGAGGGGAGGCCAAGGGTTGAGGGGTACCCAAATCTTCCCAACCCGGGGTACTACCAGAGAAGGGATAGCTTTCCTTAGCGGGATCAGCCCAGGGGAGAAAACAGAACCCCCTATCAGCCTGAGCGGGTTTCACAGTTAGAGCGCCAGGTCCAAAATATGGCACAGGAGCTGGGTCGCGTGCTGAGGGCTCAGCAGAACCCTCAGATGGGCATGCCGGTGCAGAATGCCCCAAACTCTGGGCCTGGTGCTCCAGAACAATGACGGGGGCAGCACCCCGATAACCCACCGGTTCCCAGGGAGGAGGCACAAGGGGAAGGGGGGTGTAAAGCCTTGGAGGAAGCTTCCTTCCCCACTTGTAAACAGCCCCTGGAATCCCAAGAACCGGAAACAAAATCTCCTACCCCTGAAAGTCTGCCACCCAAGGAGCAGAGAGGAGGTAGGAGAAACAAAGGACCCAAACAGACTCACTTTGAGGAGGAGGTACCGATCTTCCAATTTGAGGGAGAGGGATCCTCAGAGGATCCTGGGAAAAGGATCTTCTCCTTCAGAGATGGGGAGCTCCTCCCAAAGAAAAATGGGTCCCAAGGGATTCACATCCAGACTGGGTAGATGTGGGGACTGAGCTAGCGCCGCCCATCATCTTATCCCATAACCAACAGCATCAAAATCCCCTGGTTCAAACCCATTCTGGTGACTGCCTCCAAAAAGTGGGGGGCGGGCCAGAACCGGAACCAGGGGAATGCAAAACGTCTCCTATTTCCAGTTGCCAACTTTTTATTTCAATTTCCCAAGACTCACCACAGAATTCTTCCCAAAATTCTTCTCTTTCAATGTCCAAAACCAGAAGATTAGCCCACCAGTTGTCCAAAAATGTGCATTATCTGTGCCCCCTTGCGGAGAAGGAGGGAAGATACTATGCCCCGGTACAGATACAGGGGCAGGGTACAATTTTGGCACTGGTGGACACTGGATCCCAAGCCACCCTTCTGTCCAAAAGAGCCTTTGACGAACTAAATTCAGGAAGGGGGGAGAATTATCAAATTCCTCTCACCTCTCTTCCTGGACAACTTCAGAACTTTGACGGGAAGGAAATTCCTGTCGAGGGGACTGCGGATTTGGACATTAAAATGGAGCGACACAAGGTGAAACACCCGGTCATAGTAGTGACTCCAGAGGGCACCCCTTGTTTACTAGGGAATGACCTCCTGAGAAGGTTGTCACCCCTAATAGATTGTATAAACAAGGTCCTCTGGACCCAGACTAGCCGACCAATAAAATTAAAACAGAGTGTTAGCCATGTTAGTTTAAACGGCACATGGTTGAACAAAAATCTGACCAAGTAGAATTTCACTTCCAGAACAACCAAATTCCAGACGTGACAGTAATAGCAGTAGGACAACAGACTGGTGATGGGGGGTCCTCTCTTTTTCTGAAAATCAATCTTCCTTCCAGTTTAAGGTGGTATTCCACACTGGAAGGAAACACTCTGAAATTCTTTACCAATCCACAGTCAGACATTCCCACTCCAATAGTCCAGAAAGAGGTGAAATCAGCTCAGAGCCTGGCTGAAATTCAACAAATTGGAGAGCAGTTGTTCATCCCTGTTCAGTTAAATGATGGGGAGGACTCTGTTCTCGCCCGAGTGTGTGTGAACAACGGTAAGAGCTTCATCAGCGAAGCCATGTCTGCCAACTCCCAAAAGATCCAGCCATTCCCACATTCAAACTGATAGACAAATGGGAAATGGATCTGGAAGCACCCAATTCCAAACATCTCCTGCCAAGCAGGTGTATGCTCAAAATCTCCATTGGCAACAAGAGCATAGTCCATAATTGTTGGGTCGTGCGAGATGTCACTGCCACATTTTACTTAGGCAGTGACATTCTCAATCTCTTTGCCATTAGTTTGGACCTGATAAACTTCAAAGCTTGGTCCCGATTAGCGGATAATCCCATGGGCTTTGATGACCAAGAGAAAGCATTTAAGTCAGCTCAACTGCTGCCTTATGCAGTTGAAATTCAGATTGGAGAGGAAGTCACAATCCCAGAAAGGACCCGACAATTCTCCCTGGGAGTGAAAGTTAAAAGAGGACAAAAATTTAAAAACCCTGATGCTTATATTCATCTAAATGCTTCTCTCCAATAGCAAGGGTTGGGGGTAAACCCAAAACCATCAGTCAATATAGAACACAACACCATTCCAAAAGAGGTGGATAACAGTGACTTAGAGTATTACTCTAGCCGCAGGCACCATTATTGGAATGGCGGTTGATGACCGACATTTCTCCATTGATTTAGGAAATGAACTGTTAGGACCAATCCCCAAGGACTGTTTTGACAGTGACAGTGATGACAATACAAAACCAGACCGGATCTTTACCCAGCATGGGGGGAACTTCCTGGTGTACACTTCCTGCCCTTATGATAAGGAAGATGTGACTTGTGACTTCAGGAGGGATGAGGTGATTTTCCAGGTCCATGAGGGCTGCCTTTCCCACCTGAAGCCTCCAGTCCAAATCAGCACTCTGACCAGGGACTTCTCCACCCAGCTGGAGGAAGCCGCTGAGATAGCAAAACCAGAAGTCTTTACAGGCTTTAGGCAGATGGTTGAAGAGAGAGTCAACCTAGCTGATGCATGTGTGACTCTGGAGCAGAAGCAAAAGTTGAAACAAGTTTTCTTGGATTTCCAAGATCTCTTTGCGGTGGACTCCTATGACTGTGGTCGCACTGACATCCACACAACAACAATTCCCACAGACGCTGGCATGACTCCAGTGTTTGTGAAGCAATATTGCTTGCCTCTCGCATCCATGGAGTCCCTTACTGAAATAATTAAGAACCTGGAGTCCCGGGGGATAATCCGTCCAGTACACAGCACCTTCAATAATCCGGTGCTGGGAATATTGAACCCAAACGGCCAGTGGAGACTCTGTGCCGACCTTAGGGAGCTCAACAAATGGGTCCATACTTCCCGATGACCTCCTCCCTACATTGACCAAGAGCTGGCCCAGATCCAAGGGTCACAGGTATTCACTGCAATAAACCTGATCAATGGATACTGGACTGTGCCTGTCAGTACGGAGGACCAATACAAACTGGCTTTTACCTTTGGGGGCCAGCAGTACACATGGGCCCGGACTCCCTTCGGATACCTCAACTTCGGCAATTAATTCAACATTTTCCTACACAAGGCCATCCCCGACGTGGATGCGAGTGGTAACCTGGCTTATGTAGATGATGTCCTCATCAAAAGTTCATCTGTGGAGGAACACATAGCAGAGATCTGTTATGTTCTGACACAGTTGAGGGCCGCCGGAGCAAAACTTTCCTTTAAGAAAGCACAGTGATGTAGAACCGTTGTGTTAATTTCTTGGGGCATGAGATTACTCCTCAGGGTCTCTGTCCCCAGGAAAAGAAAGTGGAAGCACTCCAGAAACTGAAAGACCCCACAACTCTGCGGGAACTAAGGAGCCTCCTTGGACTGACTAATTACAGCCGAAAGTTCATTGAGGGCTACGCAGAGATCACCAGACCCCTGATTCATCTCTTGAAGGGGGGGGTCAAGTGGGAATGGGGTCCAGAACAATCCGAGGCAGTAAGACAGCTCAAAAGAAGCCTCACACAAGCGCCCTGCCTAGCTTACCCTGTCAGAAACAAGGAGTTTTTCTTGGAGACAGGGTTTTCTAATACATGCTTGACTGCAGTATTATATCAAAAGCATGACAAGGTCAATAAAGTAATCTCCTATGCGAGCAAAACTTTATCCTGTGTGCAGGAAAAATTCAAGGATTGTGAGAAGGCACTCCTGGCAACGGTGTGGGCATTGAAGAATTACCGCCGTTAAGTCACGCCCACGATGCGGCCACCACCGGTCATAGGGGGTTTCAGACACCACTTGAGATCTTAAGAGAGGTTGCATACTGGCCACACATGGGACAGGGCCTCGACCAATACTTGAAGGGGTGTCTTATGTGTGCACAATTTCAGCCAACATCCCTCACACACTGTGCACCTCTCCAAAAGAGGGGGATGACACTGCCATGGTCAGATTTACAAGTCGACTTTATCGGGCCCGTGATTCGCTCCTCTAGGGGGAATAAGTACATGTTGACAGTGACATGCTTATTTACTAAATGGGTGGAATGTCTCCTGGCCCCAAACTGCAAGGCAGAAACAGCAGCTGCCCTGATGATCAATCACATCTTTTCGCATTTTGGACTACCCCAAAGGATTGAGTCAGACAGAGGTAACCATTTCACCAGCGAAGTAATGACAAAGATGTGGGAGATACTGGGGGTTAAAAGGAAGCTACACATTGCTTACCGACCAGCCTCTTCTGGTGCAGTAGAACATTACAACAAAACCATTGTGAGCATCTTGAAAAGGTTTGTGGCAGATTCTGGGCCAAGTTGGGATATTCGCTTACCTCTTGTCCTAATGGCCATCAGATCTACCCCTTCATCTGCAACTAAAATGTAACCGTTTGAGTTGACGACTGGACGCGTGATGGTGCTTCCCCATCATCTGTTATACAGGACCCAAGAGCAGACATTGATCAATGTCTCCACAACTCATGAGTATGTTGAAAATTTAAGGAAACGCCTTCAACATGCTTTTGCCTACGCTCAGCGAAATCTAGAGAGATCAGCCAATAGCATGAAGACCCACTATGACTTGAAGACTACTAGGAAAGAATACAATGTAGGAGACCGGGTCTATCTATACAATTTCCAAAGGAACCAGGCCAAACAGCGGAAATTTCTGCCTACCTGGAAGGGACCTTTTGAAATTGTAGACAAGATCTCACCAGTCGCCTACAAGATCCGCATCCCCAAAGGCAGTTTGGTAGAGGGGGAAGATAAGTGGGTCCACATTAATCAGCTAAAGTGTTGCCATCCCAGGCACACTCTGCAGCAACTGGAGGAGTCCTCTGCAATCCTAGAGGGGGCCGCTCCAGATTAATACATTTCCAACCCTAAAATATCCCACATATAGTCTCTAAAATACAATGATAAGAATGCAAATGTCTCCTGATAAAAAAATGTATATGTTCACCCCACTAGATTAATAGTGGTGGGGAAATGTCTACGAATATGTTTCTGCCTCTTTTGCTTTGTCATCCTAGGAGAGATGAAACCATGGAGACTGCCCAAGGAGGACGACCCGGGGACCGTGAACAAAGATCCAAGGGGCCCGGAGTACCGCCTAATACTCCCATCAGGACCGGAGAGGAGAACCGATTGATCCACCCTGATGGAGGAAAAGATGCTGAACTTTGCCATCTGAGGAATCAGAAGAAGATGAGGACATCCCAATCTTGTGAAGTTCCATAGATGAAAGTTCAGAATGGCCATCGCAACAGGGGGGCTTGTGGGATGTTCGAACCCACTCATCCAAGCCCTACAACATCGCTGGCAGCAGAAACATCATAATGGCCGCCGGAAAGCATGCTGCTTGCCATAAATCATCCAAAATGCACAGTAAAAATCTGAAGAATAGGCTGCCACCCACTTTTGCCTATATTAGTGAGCACAGGAGGTCACTGCTTAAAACCACCATTGGGCTACACACACAGTAGCCTGGAACCACTTGGAAATAGTAATACTGATTGCCAAAAGCAACCCAGAGGTGTTTGGGAATTCATTTTCTTGATGTCAAAAATTGCTAAAATCATGGCTCACAAAACAATTAAAAAGATCCCACCTCCTTGATGGGGGGTCAACATCATTCTCCCGCAAGAATCTACATGAATCTGAGGTCCACAGAAGTGCCTCCATATTTGAACAAAGTATATTTTGAGGATTGCTTCCTGGTAAGGCAGCTGTCAAAAATGGGTGCACTACTGGTGCTTGACACTGACTGGCGCTAGCGATCTAAATTCTGACAGGAGACCTGTATTTCAGGAGCTAAAGAGTAACCTGAATTAACTGAGACTTCAAAGGCTGGCTGTCCCGGGAAGCCTTCACACCTAGTCCTCTCAGCAACAGCACAGGAAATCACATGGTCCTGTTGATTAAGAGGGAGGAGAATTTCCCTGCAGCCTGGAGAAACAAGACCAAGGATTCTTTCAGCTGAATAGGATATGCTGATTTGGGTGTCCCTGAACAACACTGCTCTGGGGGAAGGCGAGACATCTGATCTCTGAGTTAAGCCAAGTTTCTAGGGGCGGAGACAAACGACTGTGGATTCAGAGAGTCCAGCAAATATATGTTTTATGAGTATACTGATAACTAGTTATATCAAGCGGACAAAGATGTACAATTTGGAGATTCTTAATATGAAAAATTCACTCACAATTTGAGACTAAGCTGGACGCTGTGGGATGTTTTGAGGCCAAGCCCCGTAATTATTAATATTGTAGGTGCAGTGTTTATGCTAGAAACCTAAGAACTTCAAGTAATATGCTCAGAGAGGGTGTGTACCTCCGTGTAAGATTTGATGCAAAATTAATATTGCGGAACCCATCAAAAGCGCAAAATGTTGTCATTTCTGAACCCAAGCTCGTAGAAACATGTGACTTAAACTGACTGTACCTTAAGCAATCTGTCATGCAATTTAGGTAATATTAACAAGAGGGGTATATTTTAAATATGTGTTTTATGAAAAAGAAGATATTCTGTACGGGCACAAAGGGGAGTGTCCTTTCCTTGAGCCATAAAGATGATACCTGATGACTCATTATGACTCATAACTCCGTTCTCCAGTCAGAGGACAGAAAATCCTCTAACCTATCAGCATCCTCAGAGGGTTGGGCATAGAAAGTCAGCTTCCCACCCACTTTCAAAAGACATAAAAAGAACCACTGAGACCCAGATAGGGACATTCATTTTCCACTCTTCAACCGGTTTCTTGCGCAGCACTTTGCCAAAAGACTCCAGATTCCAGATAGATCCAGAGACCAGACTCTAGAACCCAGCTCTAGAACCTTAAGCAGGGGCCTAACCCGAAAGCTGAACTCTTCTCAGCAGGCCTCAGACTCCAGCAACCAACCAAACTATTCAACAGCTGCGTGAGCTGTTTGATTCTGGCTAGAACCCTGTGCCAGAACCATATCCAGACCCAGACTCAGAGCTGTACCCAGAACCCAGCAGACCCAGACCAGACCGCTGTGCAGTGCCGATAGCAGACCAGAGGCCCCACTGTGAGCAGAACCAGTGCCAAAGACCGTCCCGTGGTGAGAGAACCGCAGCCCAAACCTGACCAGATCTGTGACGAGGTCCATTCCCTTCCAAAACTAGGAGTGAGTATCTAGAAGTGTCCAGAACCCATCTCTTAGTTTAAAGTAATCTTATTCAAACCATTTCAACCTGTCCAGAACTGCATAGAAATCGTGTTTCCATTCTGTGATTTCAAAGCTGCAAAAGTGTCATCTGTCATTCTGAAATCTTGACTTCATTTCTGAAAATCCACCTCCACAAAAACGTCTGTGTCTTTTAAACCGTATGTCCTATAAGCGAGATTTAAATGTCATTTTAAGCTTCTAACTCCTTATAGTTTTTCTGTAATCACAGTTTACGCACTCGGAAAAAGTGCAGCGAATTGCAATTTGGCTCAATTTCAACACTTGTAAAAATAGCTGCTTCTTGCTTTCCACTGCTGAAATTCGTTTTCAACCTGATAATCACTCCTGAATCATTGCTAGTGTTGACCTGAACTAATTCAAAGTAGCTATCACCTACCCTGAATCTCCTATAGTGAATTAAAATAATTTTCAGCATATTTTTCACTTCATTGCAAATCACATGTAAAAGTATTCTTGCCTGTTTAAAAGCATACCGGTTGCTCTAAGCTTGCTAGGGGGAACTGGAATTTGAACTGCATTTTGATTGTAATCCTGAAAACTGTGTGCTCTTCTTTCCATCTCTTTATATTGCATAAGGGGGGGAGTGAGTTGTCACAAGGGAAAAAGTGATCAGATTATTTCTTGTTGAATCCATATCGAGTTTTATTACTGTGCCTGCATTCTTTCCCATCTTGAATTTCCTTGAACCATAAAGTAAAAGTATTCTCTGCTACTTTATCCTTCCTATTCCTACTCCTTTCTGATTAAAGAGTTGTCGCTATTGTAATATTACCCAATACTGATCACTGTTCATATTCATAAGTGTGCTATTAAGTATTTATTTATTCATCAAAGTCTGATATATATATATATTGTTTAATTTTTCCAATAAACCTTTTAATTTGCAAAACAAACCTACTTCTTGGCTCAGTGAGGTCAGGGGGATTCAAAGAGAGGGGCGTTATATAAGGGTTTATCGTCCAGATTTAAGAACTTGACATAAAAATATATGAATAAGGGCTTCCATTGGGCACCCTAGACTAGGCATTGACTTAGTTGGAGTGCTTGATTGAAGTCACTTACAGATCGTACGAGACCCAGACACGATCCTCACTATGTCAATACTAATGATATGCCCCCCCTAGGACTTTTCCTGTGGGCTAGGCAAGACCGAGGAATTTAACAGCCTTGAACAAAAAGAGACCGAAGCCTCCACTGAGAGGTAAGATTATCTCTTTCTCTGCACATATAGTGTGTCTCTGTTAGAATACAACGATTCAGATTCAGGAGACCTGATTAAGTAATATGTTACTCCTCCTATGATTTATTCAATAACAGGACCCCATGGGGACCTCCATAGATGCAAGTGGATCCCCACCAGAGTGCTTGTGGCAATAGTCACCCATAGGTAAGCTGTGGTTTTGTAACTTTTTACAGGACACAGTCCATGATAAATTCACTATGAAATAATATGCACTCAAGCAGCCCCCTGATTATACTCTCCCTTCCCCCGCAGCACTAACATCATATCGTACAGCGCCCGTCCTGAAGAAGGCCGTGTATAAGACGAGGCATAGCAAGCCCACCTAAACGGCTGAAACACCCCGGTGTAGACATATTTTCCAAACCACAGTGTATCATCACTGTCCCCCACAAAAGGAATTACTGTTACTTAATGTGTTGTTTTTTGTCACAATGTTCAATTGTTTGCCTGTATATCACTGTCTTTTGAGGTTTTGACAGTCAGGGACATATACTCTCTTTGTCCCACACTCACAAACTGTGTTTTGCTGCCAAAATTGTATGTTCCTGTGTGGTGTTCATTTTTGCTTGTACGACTGTTTTAACACCCACTGATGTCATGTCTCAAATTCTAAATTTATGTTGATTTATGCAACTTTATATAAAAACAAGACATTTTTCTATAATTGAGCATGAGAGATTGATTTTTCCATTTATGTGCATAGGGTAATAAGGGATAGGAGAGTGCTTGAGCAGAATTCTCTCTGGACCTATTCAACTGTACCTTTTGTTCCATAAATAGCCCTCCTGGGCAGAATAGGTTCCAAAACCAGGAGCCCATTTGTTAAGTGCTATGGGCAAATGACAACTTTGCCAGCACTTACCACTGTAGGAGCCATTTCATGGTAGGTGATGGCAGAAATAACAGTATGAATTTTGAGTGCGTTATGGAGATTCAGTGCCAGGTACCCTGTTGCAATGGACTTATAACACAGTTGAAAATGTACTGTACAAAAAGTAGTGATACCTACGAGGTGTGCTGATGGGTAGCGATGCCGATGTATGGATGCAGAACTTGTATTTCATTTTACAGTACTTTCCAGTGCAGGTGCTTTGATTTACAGGACACTTGAACTCTGTGTGTTTAACGGTTGGTATGGACTGTTCAACAGAGGTGATAGCGTTAGATGCAGAATTCTTGGATGTAATTGGTGGCTGGGTGTGTGAGCGTTTAACAGTAGCCAATGAGGGAGTGCTGGGAAAAGACTACTGGAAAAGGAAGGACTGGTCCTGCTTCACTGGGGCCGTGGCCCTCGCGGTAGTTGGGGAAAGTGTACGTGCTGCATGCTGTCCTTCTTAATATGCTTGCCATGGAAATGGGACTACGGATAATCGAATCAGGTGTGTCTGCTTTTATGTTCGATGCTAGGATGTTCTCCCTTGCCCATGAGAACCTTGGTGCTTCTAGTGTGATGTGTGTCAGTGGAGTTGATCATTTTTTTCCCCCATTGCAATTAGTCTTCTGTTCCACAATGCAAAATGTAGCTTGCAGAGATTTGTGTAATAATGTAAGGAGGAAAACCAGAAAGCAATGCCCAACAACTAGCCGACACAAAAAGGTGTTTCTTTACACGTCTCTTTATAAAAATAAAAATAAAACACTTTTCAGAAATACCAACAAAGCGGCCATTCTCTATCATGCTTCAAATGTGTTTGCGCAGCCCCCCACACAGGACAATATGTTTGCGAAAGCTGTTCCATTTGGTGGTGCACACGTGCTACACCTGGGTATTTTCAGGGTGGCTGGAATGGAAATCCGACTCTGCAGGAGTTGGGATTGGTCAATACGATTTCCTGGGTGTGGTGTGTAGCAATGGATTGTGCCAGTATGTGTGTTTGCAAATAGGAGTTGAGATGGCTACGGATATGGTTGTGCTGTTCAGTAGGCAGACTATATGGCTTTTGTGCGACTCCTGGATACATTGGGTACAAGTTTACGCATTAGGCTGTGCACTGGCAGCACACCTTGGGTTCCATAATGTCGATGTGCACTGGTACGGAATGCGTGGGATGAAGTGGCTCCATGTGGGTCCTCTTTGTGCCAGTTTGGTGACGCTTGCTCATCCAGACATTATTATTATTCATTGTGGACGGAACAGTTTAGGACAAGTTAGCAGCATCTCACTGCAGTTTGCGATGAAGGAGAGATTTTGGCAACTCATGGAAATGTTTCCAAAGTTGCACATCATTTTTTCTCGCATTGCCCAGAGACAGATGTGGCTGCGTTCTTACTTGTGTCGGCCACAAATGGAGAAAGCGTGGTGCAATGTGAACAAGGCTGTTTTCACTTTTTTGTGAGACGTTGGCATGTTCTCCTTCTACAATGAGAACATTACGTTTCGTAGTAGCAACATTTTTCATTCAGATGAAGTTCATCTGACTGATGGTGGCAATGAGCTGTTTCTGCTTAATATCCAAAATGCAGTGCAGTGCTTCCTACAAGTTTAGCAAGCATTTTCCTTGTGGGTGTTCACCACTTCGGAAGTTGCAAACACAAACGGCACAAAAAGGCTCTTTTCAGAGCCACCACTTAGTTTTGCAAATGCGTACAATGTTTTTGACAGTCCCTCCGCCCATTGTTGACAACTCTGTACATGGCACTCATAGGCTGCGACACCACCTGCATGCTTTCATTCAAATTCTATTTTTGAAAGGTGGCAGGGGGTCTGAAAAGAGCCTTTTTGTTCCCCCTGGTCCTCCTTCCTGGTTGTGTTGCATTTATCCTGTTATAAGACACGCCACAGAAGGACAGGAATGGAAGGGAGGTTTGGCAAAGGGTACCAACCACAGGGATAAGAAATGGCACATGGAGAGCAGAAAATGTTGGGTGGACCTTCCTTTGGTAGGGGGCACTCTTTGTCATGCTCCTAGACTGAAGCCTCAAAAGCACTCTGAAATTGTTCCCCCGTGCACAGTACAGCACCGCAGTACATGCAGAAGACAGTGACCTTTGAAAGGTACGGGTCTGTTGTGGTGCGTATGGTCTGCAAGGCTGGTTGCGGGACACGCTGGCCCACTGCAGTGTCCCTAGTGGTGGCAGGAGCAGATGAGGAAGATGCTGTAGAGGAAAGTAACCTACTGCCTTTTTGGAAGGGGCCAAATCTCTGAACAGCTGCCTTGTGGTTCGATTTCAGGTGCTGCCACATGGAGGTGGTGCCGTAGCTGTAAAAGGCAGGTTTTCCATTGTACCTGGTTTGTATGAGATTTGAGCACATTTCCAATGGTCGTAAATATTTCCACACCTATGACTCTGGCTGTCTGTAGGCAATGGGGATTCCCTCTACTTTATCCTCGGTTCCTTTTTGATGTTCATCCACATTAGCACACCTGTTCCCTTGCTGAAGCTCTTCAGAAGGAGGTGGTGTTGGTGGTGAGGGTGTGGTTGCTCCTGAGTCAAAGGTAGTAGCAAACGCCCTAGTGGCCATTACTTGAAGAGGCACTTTCCAGGCACAGAATTGATGAGAAGCAATGTCTGCATGAACCAATGTGCACTGCTGCTCTTCTCTGGAAAGCCAAACACAGATTGCAGCACAGTTGTGGGGTGTGCCCTTTTATAGGACTGTTGTGGAGCACGTGTAACTGGAAAGTGGCCCTAAATTCAATAACTACCTACAGAAGGGAGAGTGTAGGACCTCTGTAAGGGTGCACTCTCACTGTAACACTCCATACATTGCAGAAAATAGTGCTTTTTTGATGTGCATGGGTCTGGATTATGTGCACCAAATAAGGGCCCACGCGCAGCGTGGTTCCTTTCCGATGGTGACGTTGCTATTGTTCTCCATTTGGACGGCTGTGCGTGGGCCGCATATTGGCTGCAATAGTTTGAGGCCATGTGCATAGGTCTCCTTTGGATACCCTTGGCATCCCCGAACTACTTAAATGTAAGGCACATGGGCACTGAACATTTCTAAATAAGCTTGGTGTGTGCACGGTACAGTAGGTGGAATGTTCACGTGCAAAGGTACTCACAGGATGTGTGTGAGCACTTCCACCTACTGAAACTACATCACACGTTTCTTTGCATATCTTGGCCAGGGGCAGTGTTACCAGGCGTCACAGTAAGAGATACGCATGTGTGAAGTTGTGTGACCGACAAACGTACAGTCCTACAACTACTTACATGCGGTTCTGTGCATGTAAACATGAGGCCCGTAGTGGCGTCCTATGGATGCTTCCATTGTGATTGTGAATAGAGCAGCCAGGTGCGACGGTCGTACGACTCCGCCATTTCCCTCACTTGCGATCATCCCCACCAGTGCTGTGCCCTTCAGTTACAATGGGCTTCTTAAAACAAAGGAAAAGGCACATATAAATTCAGTAACAATTTACATATCAACCTTTATTAGTGTGATGCTGGAAATGCATTGGAGGGACAGGGCCTCCGTATCCTTGTCCTTTACTGCTTTTCATCGTGTATTCTGTCATGTTTTTTCAGTGCAGGAGTTCATGTGGGACTCCTGGTGGTGCAGTTCTCTTTCTTTTGGTTTGGTGAACGGACCCGTGGGATACCCTTATGGCATCCATGGGTGGGGGTACAACCCTGTGCCCCTAGTGTATGTTTTTGGGCGCCTGTGGGTGGCCCACAGAGCAGGGTATGGGCTGGTGGCAGCTCCATGCTGAATGTGACAGGTGCGCGGTGTATCCTCCATTTTGGGATACCCCGGCCCTGCCATTGGGATCCGTTGATTCCTGAGGAAAACAAGATGGCCCCTGTGGCCTCTTGCTTTCTATTCCCCAACACCTTGTTTTCCCAAAGTCCTGGGAAGCCCTGACTCTGTCCCTTCCCCCTGACTGGCTGTTGGGTGGAAATGCCATATATGGTGTTGTTGTGAAGGCCTGACCAGACTAGCTGGAGCCTTCCCGGTGATGTATTGTTGTGGGTACCTCCTGTGGGTGGGACCTGGGTGAATAGAGTGTGTGACGAATATGCATTCTGTGTTGTGGGTGTCTAGTACCTGGTGGTTGACACAATGACTGAGACAACCCTGCCCGAAACCGGTCTGAATGCAGCTTGGAGTGTTGAATGGCTCGGTACTTGTCCCAATACACATAACTTGTTGTGAGTGTCTGGAGAGAAGTGAATGGTCTGAATACCTTGTGTGCCTAATTGGCTGCATGCCTGCATGAATGCCCGTAGTCGTGATTGGATGCTTGAGTGTGACCCAGCGGAATGAATGGGAGATCAACAGTATATCTGGGGACCTCTCACTGCTAGGAATGGTGTTCAGAAGCTGAAGTCCACTACGACGAGTAACTGGATTAGCTGACGCTTGACCTTGAAGCACCGCTGGACGAGAAGGAGTGCTGTGGCTCTCCCTCGCAATCTGAAGGCTGCTGTGTTTCCAAGGATTGACCCAGAGAGGACCTGGTAAGGCGCCCTCTTCCCGAGCTACGAGGGGACCATCCTGCACAGCTGATCTTTGCCAACGCTCCCTGGTAGACAGACATTCGACAGGCTGCCGACCCGATACGGGGACTGCTGCAGAACTCCAAGGAGAAGCACCCGGACTGTTGTCCGCCACTGTCGACGACCGCCGTCGCCGACCGGAGCCGCCGTGCTCCCGTTTGCCTAAGAACTTCAATTAATCATCGGACGCTCTCGTCTGCATCGGCATCCGCTTGTCTCCCGCTGGAGAAGGCCCGACCATCGACGCGCCAAGGAGCATCCACCGGTGGGTTTCCCGCCACCTACAGACTGCAGAGACGCCGATGACTCGACGCCCTTGCTGGGCCACAGTTCTTCATCATCTCTTTGCGGTCCAGAATCTATCGTCACCGAGCTGCCCCGCACGCCTCTTCCTTGCAGGACGCCGACGCTCTGTCATCGACGAGCACCTCTAGGAATGAAGCTGTCACTTCCCTGCCATAGTTCACCCTGTTCACCGTCGGACGTTCGACGACCCGTGACTCCCGCCTTAAAGGGAGGGCACTCAAGAAGGGCCGTCGATTCCCCGACACCAAACGCTAAGTTCCCGGACACCTCTCGACGATCCGTGGCTCCCGCCTGAAAGGGAGGCACTCAAGAAGGATCGGTCGGTGCATCGTCGGAGAACTCTACTCCACCAGGTACATTGGGGGGTAAAACTTTAATAGGAAGAAGTAAGACTATCGAACATTATATGGACTGGGCTTGTGCTATATATCTTTATTTACAGGTTGCCCAGTTGGGGGGGATCTCCACACAGAACTGTGTCTAGGTAACAGGGCCAGCATTCTGCCTATTGTTTCAACCATCTTACGTTCCTGCCTATCTCTATTGCTGGTTTACTCGTTAGTGATCTGTGTGACATTTTAACCGTACAGTTGATGCACTTTAATGAGATTCGAAACATTAGTGGTACCACTTTAGAATTGTATATATTTATCATTATTGACTTCCGAGTACAAAGTGCGTTATTGTGATCGTGTACATACCTTTGAATATTAATTATATAAAGACTGTGTTCTCAGTAATACAGTGTGTGGAAATTCCTTTGTGGGGGTTCGGGAACTACACTGTACTTAAGAACCAGCCTGCATCACCTCCTGAGAAGCTAGGCCTTGATTGCTCGACCACGTACCAATAATAGAGAATCTTGGCTGGGGTCCTCTGTGCCTCCCCTCTACCATACAGAGAGCAGAAGTACAGACACCCCCTACCAGTCTTTACAATTAGCACACATTGATAGCCGCTAATTCGCAAAGGGAAGGGGGACAAGAAACAGATACATATACTGGGGATTTAGGCATTTCTACAAGTTGGTGGTGAGGGGAAGAAGGGATTGAGGTCTCATTGAAGCGTCTCCCATGACACACAATTTGCGGGGGTGGGGGGCTGGGGAAGGGGGGCATGTGCAGGTGGGGCAGTGGTATCTTATTTTCTCCATAATATGTTCTTGTACAACATTTTTCAAGGCAGCAAAATTGTTCAGCAATTCATCCATTTTGGCGTCCAGGTGGTCTAGTTTTATATTTACAGCGTTTCTGCGGCCGTATGTTGCTGGTCCCCTTTTTGCAATGGCGCAGACGGGCTAAAAAACGGTGGTGTGGAAGGTTGCCCAGAGCAATTGCCAGTGGTTTAGATTCATTCGAAACCTTCCACCCATCACTTTTGTGGTCAGTTTGTCTCTCCTTGTGAGAGAGGGTATGCCCAGATGTGGGTCCCTTGCTTGCTGCATCATAGGAACCAGGCTGCACCTCACTGAGGAGGTCCAACAAGGCCGAAACATGTCTGGGGTTGCTTGGTTTTCTGTGCAGAGGGGTCCTGGCCTAGCAGTTCGGGCTGGACTGCTACCTTCGGTGGCGGCAGCAGCTGACTGATTTGCACATGGCTGGTCCCCTTTTGCAATGGCGCCGACGGGCTAAAAAACGGTGGTGTGGAAGGTTGCCCAGAGCAATTGCCATTGGTTTAGATTCATTTGAAACCTTCCACCCATCACTTTTGTGGTCAGTTTGTCTCTCCTTGTGAGAGAGGGTATGCCCAGACGTGGGTCCCTTGCTCGCTGCGCCACAGGGAACCAGGCTGCACCTCACTGAGGAGGGCCAACAAGGCCGAAACATGTCTGGGGTTGCTTGGTTTTCTGTGCAGAGGGGACCTGGCCTAGCAGTTCGGGCTGAGCTGCTACCTTTGGTGGCGGCAGCTGCTGACTGATTTGCACATGGCTGGTCCCCTTTTGCAATGGCGCAGACGGGCTAAAATACGGTGGTGTGGAAGGTTGCCCAGAGCAATTGCCAGTGGTTTAGATTCATTCGAAACCTTCCACCCATCTCTTTTGTGGTCAGTTTGTCTCTCCTTGTGAGAGAGGGTATGCCCAGACGTGGGTCCCTTGCTCACTGCGCCACAGGGAACCAGGCTGCACCTCACTGAGGAGGTCCAACAAGGCCGAAACATGTCTGGGGTTGCTTGGTTTTCTGTGCAGAGGGGACCTGGCCTAGCAGTTCGGGCTGGGCTGCTACCTTCGGTGGCGGCAGCTGCTGACTGATTTGCACATGGCTGGTCCCCTTTTGCAATGACGCAGACGGGCTAAAAAACGGTGGTGTGGAAGGTTGCCCAGAGCAATTGCAAGTGGTTTAGATTCATTTGAAACCTTTCACCCATCACTTTTGTGGTCAGTTTGTCTCTCCTTGTGAGAGAGGGTATGCCCAGACGTGGGTCCCTTGCTCGCTGCGCCACAGGGAACCAGGCTGCACCTCACTGAGGAGGTCCAACAAGGCCAAAACATGTCTGGGGATGCTTGGTTTTCTGTGCAGAGGGGACCTGGCCTAGCAGTTCGGGCTGGGCTGCTACCTTCGGTGGTGGCAGCTGCTGACTGATTTGCACATGGCTGGTCCCCTTTTGCAATTGCGCAGACGGGCTAAAAAACGGTAGTGTGGAATTTTGCCCAGAGCAATTGCCAGTGGTTTAGATTCATTCAAAACCTTCCACCCATCACTTTTGTGGTCAGTTTGTCTCTCCTTGTGAGAGAGGGTGCCCAGACGTGGGTCCCTTGCTCGCTGCGCCACAGGGAACCAGGCTGCACCTCACTGAGGAGGTCCAACAAGGCCAAAACATGTCTGGGGTTGCTTGGTTTTCTGTGCAGAGGGGACCTGGCCTAGCAGTTCGGGCTGGGCTACTACCTTCGGTGGCGGCAGCTGCTGACTGATTTGCACATGGCTGGTCCCCTTTTGCAATGGTGCAGACGGGCTAAAAAACGGTGGTGTGGAAGGTTGCCCAGAGCAATTGCCATTGGTTTAGATTCTTTCGAAACCTTCCACCCATCACTTTTGTGGTCAGTTTGTCTCTCCTTGTGAGAGAGGGTATGCCCAGACGTGGGTCCTTTGCTCGCTGCGCCACAGGGAACCAGGCTGCACCTCACTGAGGAGGTCGAACAAGGCCGAAACATGTCTGGGTTTGCTTGGTTTTCTGTGCAGAGGGGACCTGGCCTAGCAGTTCGGGCTGGGCTGCTACCTTCGGTGGCGGCAGCTGCTGACTGATTTGCACATGGCTGGTCCCCTTTTGCAATGGCGCAGACGGGCTAAAAAACGGTGGTGTGGAAGGTTGCTCAGAGCAATTGCCAGTGGTTTAGATTCATTTGAAACCTTCCACCCATCTCTTTTGTGGTCAGTTTGTCTCTCCTTGTGAGAGAGGGTATGCCCAGACGTGGGTCCCTTGCTCACTGCGCCACAGGGAACCAGGCTGCACCTCACTGAGGAGGTCCAACAAGGCCGAAACATGTCTGGGGTTGCTTGGTTTTCTGTGCAGAGGGGACCTGGCCTAGCAGTTCGGGCTGGGCTGCTACCTTCGGTGGCGGCAGCTGCTGACTGATTTGCACATGGCTGGTCCCCTTTTGCAATGACGCAGACGGGCTAAAAAACAGTGGTGTGGAAGGTTGCCCAGAGCAATTGCCAGTGGTTTAGATTCATTTGAAACCTTCCACCCATCACTTTTGTGGTCAGTTTGTCTCTCCTTGTGAGAGAGGGTGCCCAGACGTGGGTCCCTTGCTCGCTGCGCCACAGGGAACCAGGCTGCACCTCACTGAGGAGGTCCAACAAGGCCAAAACATGTCTGGGGTTGCTTGGTTTTCTGTGCAGAGGGGACCTGGCCTAGCAGTTCGGGCTGGGCTGCTACCTTCGGTGGCGGCAGCTGCTGACTGATTTGCACATGGCTGGTCCCCTTTTGCAATGGTGCAGACGGGCTAAAAAACGGTGGTGTGGAAGGTTGCCCAGAGCAATTGCCATTGGTTTAGATTCTTTCGAAACCTTCCACCCATCACTTTTGTGGTCAGTTTGTCTCTCCTTGTGAGAGAGGGTATGCCCAGACGTGGGTCCCTTGCTCGCTGCGCCACAGGGAACCAGGCTGCACCTCACTGAGGAGGTCCAACAAGGCCGAAACATGTCTGGGTTTGCTTGGCTTTCTGTGCAGAGGGGACCTGGCCTAGCAGTTCGGGCTGGGCTGCTACCTTGGTGGCGGCAGCTGCTGACTGATTTGCACATGGCTGGTCCCCTTTTGCAATGGCGCAGACGGGCTAAAAAACGGTGGTGTGGAAGGTTGCCGAGAGCAATTGCCAGTGGTTTAGATTCATTCGAAACCTTCCACCCATCACTTTTGTGGTCAGTTTGTCTCTCCTTGTGAGAGAGGGTATGCCCAGACGTGGGTCCCTTGCTCGCTGCGCCACAGAGAAACAAGCTACACCTCACTGAGGAGGTCCAACAAGGCCAAAACATGTCTGGGGATGCTTGGTTTTCTGTGCAGAGGGGACCCGGCCGAGCAGTTTGGGCTGGGCTGCTACCTTCGGTGGTGGCAGCTGCTGACTGATTTGTACATGGCTGGTCCCCTTTTGCAATGGCGCAGACGGGCTAAAAAACGGTGGTGTGGAAGGTTGCCCAGAGCAATTGCCATTGGTTTAGATTAATCCGAAACCTTCCACCCATCACTTTTGTGGTCAGTTTGTCTCTCCTTGTGAGAGAGGGTATGCCCAGACGTGGGTCCCTTGCTCGCTGCGCCACAGGGAACCAGGCTGCACCTCACTGAGGAGGTCCAACAAGGCCGAAACATGTCTGGGGTTGCTTGGTTTTCTGTGCAGAGGGGACCTGGCCTAGCAGTTTGGGCTGGGCTGCTACCTTCGGTGGTGGCAGCTGCTGACTGATTTGCACATGGCTGGTCCCCTTTTGCAATGGCGCAGACGGGCTAAAAAACGGTGGTGTGGAAGATTGCCCAGAGCAATTGCCAGTGGTTTAGATTCATTCGAAACCTTCCACCCATCACTTTTGTGGTCAGTTTGTCTCTCCTTGTGAGAGAGGGTATGCCCAGACGTGGGGCCCTTGCTCGCTGCACCACAGGGAACCAGGCTGCACCTCACTGAGGAGGTCCAACAAGGCCGAAACATGTCTGGGGTTGCTTGGTTTTCTGTGCAGAGGGGACCTGGCCTAGCATTTCGGGCTGGGCTGCTACCTTCGGTGGCGGCAGCTGCTGACTGATTTGCACATGGCTGGTCCCCTTTTGCAATGGCGCAGACGGGCTAAAAAACAGTGGTGTGGAAGGTTGCCCAGAGCAATTGCCAGTGGTTTAGATTCATTCAAAACCTTCCACCCATCACTTTTATGGTCAGTTTGTCTCTCCTTGTGAGAGAGGGTTTGCCCAGACGTGGGTCCCTTGCTCGCTGTGCCACAGGGAACCAGGCTGCACCTCACTGAGGAGGTCCAACAAGGCCGAAACATGTCTGGGGTTGCTTGGTTTTCTGTGCAGAGGGGACCTGGCCTAGCAGTTCGGGCTGGGCTGCTACCTTCGGTGGCGGCAGCTGCTGACTGATTTGCACATGGCTGGTCCCCTTTTGCAATGACGCAGATGGGCTAAAAAACGGTGGTGTGGAAGGTTGCCCAGAGCAATTGCCAGTGGTTTAGATTCATTTGAAACCTTTCACCCATCACTTTTGTGGTCAGTTTGTCTCTCCTTGTGAGAGAGGGTATGCCCAGACGTGGGTCCCTTGCTCGCTGCGCCACAGGGAACCAGGCTGCACCTCACTGAGGAGGTCCAACAAGGCCAAAACATGTCTGGGGATGCTTGGTTTTCTGTGCAGAGGGGACCTGGCCTAGCAGTTCGGGCTGGGCTGCTACCTTCGGTGGTGGCAGCTGCTGACTGATTTGCACATGGCTGGTCCCCTTTTGCAATTGCGCAGACGGGCTAAAAAACGGTAGTGTGGAATTTTGCCCAGAGCAATTGCCAGTGGTTTAGATTCATTCAAAACCTTCCACCCATCACTTTTGTGGTCAGTTTGTCTCTCCTTGTGAGAGAGGGTGCCCAGACGTGGGTCCCTTGCTCGCTGCGCCACAGGGAACCAGGCTGCACCTCACTGAGGAGGTCCAACAAGGCCAAAACATGTCTGGGGTTGCTTGGTTTTCTGTGCAGAGGGGACCTGGCCTAGCAGTTCGGGCTGGGCTACTACCTTCGGTGGCGGCAGCTGCTGACTGATTTGCACATGGCTGGTCCCCTTTTGCAATGGTGCAGACGGGCTAAAAAACGGTGGTGTGGAAGGTTGCCCAGAGCAATTGCCATTGGTTTAGATTCTTTCGAAACCTTCCACCCATCACTTTTGTGGTCAGTTTGTCTCTCCTTGTGAGAGAGGGTATGCCCAGACGTGGGTCCTTTGCTCGCTGCGCCACAGGGAACCAGGCTGCACCTCACTGAGGAGGTCGAACAAGGCCGAAACATGTCTGGGTTTGCTTGGTTTTCTGTGTAGAGGGGACCTGGCCTAGCAGTTCGGGCTGGGCTGCTACCTTCGGTGGCGGCAGCTGCTGACTGATTTGCACATGGCTGGTCCCCTTTTGCAATGGCGCAGACGGGCTAAAAAACGGTGGTGTGGAAGGTTGCCCAGAGCAATTGCCAGTGGTTTAGATTCATTTGAAACCTTCCACCCATCTCTTTTGTGGTCAGTTTGTCTCTCCTTGTGAGAGAGGGTATGCCCAGACGTGGGTCCCTTGCTCACTGCGCCACAGGGAACCAGGCTGCACCTCACTGAGGAGGTCCAACAAGGCCGAAACATGTCTGGGGTTGCTTGGTTTTCTGTGCAGAGGGGACCTGGCCTAGCAGTTCGGGCTGGGCTGCTACCTTCGGTGGCGGCAGCTGCTGACTGATTTGCACATGGCTGGTCCCCTTTTGCAATGACGCAGACGGGCTAAAAAACAGTGGTGTGGAAGGTTGCCCAGAGCAATTGCCAGTGGTTTAGATTCATTTGAAACCTTCCACCCATCACTTTTGTGGTCAGTTTGTCTCTCCTTGTGAGAGAGGGTGCCCAGACGTGGGTCCCTTGCTCGCTGCGCCACAGGGAACCAGGCTGCACCTCACTGAGGAGGTCCAACAAGGCCAAAACATGTCTGGGGTTGCTTGGTTTTCTGTGCAGAGGGGACCTGGCCTAGCAGTTCGGGCTGGGCTGCTACCTTCGGTGGCGGCAGCTGCTGACTGATTTGCACATGGCTGGTCCCCTTTTGCAATGGTGCAGACGGGCTAAAAAACGGTGGTGTGGAAGGTTGCCCAGAGCAATTGCCATTGGTTTAGATTCTTTCGAAACCTTCCACCCATCACTTTTGTGGTCAGTTTGTCTCTCCTTGTGAGAGAGGGTATGCCCAGACGTGGGTCCCTTGCTCGCTGCGCCACAGGGAACCAGGCTGCACCTCACTGAGGAGGTCCAACAAGGCCGAAACATGTCTGGGTTTGCTTGGCTTTCTGTGCAGAGGGGACCTGGCCTAGCAGTTCGGGCTGGGCTGCTACCTTGGTGGCGGCAGCTGCTGACTGATTTGCACATGGCTGGTCCCCTTTTGCAATGGCGCAGACGGGCTAAAAAACGGTGGTGTGGAAGGTTGCCGAGAGCAATTGCCAGTGGTTTAGATTCATTCGAAACCTTCCACCCATCACTTTTGTGGTCAGTTTGTCTCTCCTTGTGAGAGAGGGTATGCCCAGACGTGGGTCCCTTGCTCGCTGCGCCACAGAGAAACAAGCTACACCTCACTGAGGAGGTCCAACAAGGCCAAAACATGTCTGGGGATGCTTGGTTTTCTGTGCAGAGGGGACCCGGCCGAGCAGTTTGGGCTGGGCTGCTACCTTCGGTGGTGGCAGCTGCTGACTGATTTGTACATGGCTGGTCCCCTTTTGCAATGGCGCAGACGGGCTAAAAAACGGTGGTGTGGAAGGTTGCCCAGAGCAATTGCCATTGGTTTAGATTAATCCGAAACCTTCCACCCATCACTTTTGTGGTCAGTTTGTCTCTCCTTGTGAGAGAGGGTATGCCCAGACGTGGGTCCCTTGCTCGCTGCGCCACAGGGAACCAGGCTGCACCTCACTGAGGAGGTCCAACAAGGCCGAAACATGTCTGGGGTTGCTTGGTTTTCTGTGCAGAGGGGACCTGGCCTAGCAGTTTGGGCTGGGCTGCTACCTTCGGTGGCGGCAGCTGCTGACTGATTTGCACATGGCTGGTCCCCTTTTGCAATGGCGCAGACGGGCTAAAAAACGGTGGTGTGGAAGATTGCCCAGAGCAATTGCCAGTGGTTTAGATTCATTCGAAACCTTCCACCCATCACTTTTGTGGTCAGTTTGTCTCTCCTTGTGAGAGAGGGTATGCCCAGACGTGGGGCCCTTGCTCGCTGCACCACAGGGAACCAGGCTGCACCTCACTGAGGAGGTCCAACAAGGCCGAAACATGTCTGGGGTTGCTTGGTTTTCTGTGCAGAGGGGACCTGGCCTAGCATTTCGGGCTGGGCTGCTACCTTCGGTGGCGGCAGCTGCTGACTGATTTGCACATGGCTGGTCCCCTTTTGCAATGGCGCAGACGGGCTAAAAAACAGTGGTGTGGAAGGTTGCCCAGAGCAATTGCCAGTGGTTTAGATTCATTCAAAACCTTCCACCCATCACTTTTATGGTCAGTTTGTCTCTCCTTGTGAGAGAGGGTTTGCCCAGACGTGGGTCCCTTGCTCGCTGTGCCACAGGGAACCAGGCTGCACCTCACTGAGGAGGTCCAACAAGGCCGAAACATGTCTGGGGTTGCTTGGTTTTCTGTGCAGAGGGGACCTGGCCTAGCAGTTCGGGCTGGGCTGCCTCCTTCGGTGGCGGCAGCTGCTGACTGATTTGCACATGGCTGGTACCCTTTTGCAATGTCGCAGACGGGCTAAAAAACGGTGGTGTGGAAGGTTGCCCACAGCAATTGCAAGTGGTTTAGATTCATTCGGAACCTTCCACCCATCACTTTTGTGGTCAGTTTGTCTCTCCTTGTGAGAGAGGGTATGCCCAGACGTGGGTCCCTTGCTCGCTGCGCCACAGGGAACCAGGCTGCACATCACTGAGGAGGTCCAACAAGGCCAAAACATGTCTGGGGTTGCTTGGTTTTCTGTGCGCAGGGGACCTGGCCTAGCAGTTCGGGCTGGGCTGCTACGTTCGGTGGCGGCAGCTGCTGACTGATTTGCACATGGCTGGTCCCTTTTGCAATGGCGCAGACGGGCTAAAAAATGGTGGTGTGGAAGGTTGCCCAGAGCAATTGCCAGTGGTTTAGATTCATTTGAAACCTTCCACCCATCACTTTTGTGGTCAGTTTGTCTCTCCTTGTGAGAGAGGGTATGCCCAGACGTGGGTCCCTTGCTCGCTGCGCCACAGGGAACCAGGCTGCACCTCACTGAGGAGGTCCAACAAGGCCGAAACATGTCTGGGGTTGCTTGGTTTTCTGTGCAGAGGGGACCTGGCCTAGCAGTTCGGGCTGGGCTGCTACCTGCAGTGGCGGCAGCTGCTGACTGATTTGCACATGGCTGGTCCCCTTTTGCAATGGCGCAGAGAGGCTAAAAAACGATGGTGTGGAAGGTTGCCCAGAGCAATTGCCAGTGGTTTAGATTAATTCGAAACCTTCCACCCATCACTTTTGTGGTTAGTTTGTCTCTCCTTGTGAGAGAGGGTATGCCCAGACGTGGGTCCCTTGCTCGCTGCGCCACAGGGAACCAGGCTGCACCTCACTGAGGAGGTCCAACAAGGCCGAAACATGTCTGGGGTTGCTTGGTTTTCTGTGCAGAGGGGACCTGGCCTAGCAGTTCAGGCTGGGCTGCCTCCTTCGGTGGCGGCAGCTGCTGACTGATTTGCACATGGCTGGTCCCCTTTTTCAATGGCGCAGACAGGCAAAAAACGGTGGTGTGGAAGGTTGCCCAGAGCAATTGCCAGTGGTTTAGATTAATCCGAAACCTTCCACCCATCACTTTTGTGGTCAGTTTGTCTCTCCTTGTGAGAGAGGGTATGCCCAGATGTGGGTCCCTTGCTCACTGCGCCACAGGGAACCAGGCTGCACCTCACTGAGGAGGTCCAACAAGGCCGAAACATGTCTGGGGTTGCTTGGTTTTCTGTGCAGAGGGGACCTGGCCTAGCAGTTCGGGCTGGGCTGCCTCCTTCGGTGGCAGCAGCTGCTGACTGATTGGCACATGGCTGGTCCCCTTTTGCAATGGCGCAGATGGGCTAAAAACAACGGTGGTGTGGAAGGTTGCCCAGAGCAATTGCCAGTGGTTTAGATTAATTTGAAACCTTCCACCCATCACTTTTGTGGTCAGGCCTTGATTGCTCGACCACGTACCAATAATAGAGAATCTTGGCTGGGGTCCTCTGTGCCTCTCCTCTACCATATAGAGAGCGGAAGTACAGACACCCCCTACCAGTCTTTACACTGGTGGCAGCAGTGGGATGCTTATGGTTTTAAGAATCAGTGTATAACCGTGCCACTTACAAAATATCCGCACTTTATTAGATTACGGTTTGGGTGTGTACAAAATAACTGCATTACAAGCAATGGAGTCTATTGCGAATGGTAAATTGACTCGGATGAGCTTAGAGGCTCTCCAGAGTGCTTGTGAAGCCAGGGAGTTAGACTTTGTGAATAAGTCTAGGGCTGAGTTTATAGCTGCCCTGGTGGACTACCAGACCGATGGTGAAACTCTTGATGAGTGGGGAATGCAGCCAATGAGGACTCTGCCCCTGGGGTTTCTACTGAATCTGTTTCTTGGAAAGCCGCCATTCCTGCTGCCTCTGCTCCGAACCCCAGCAATTCCTTGGAGCTTGAGTTATTAAGGATGAAATTGGCCTTTGAATATCGCAAGTTGGAAATAGATGCTGAGCTTAAGAAAGAGGAGCTGGGGCAAAAAGTGGAACTCAAGAATAGGGATCTTGAACTCAAAGACAAGGACACTGAATGTCAGAGAATCCAGCTAGAGAAAGCTCGAGTGGAGACTTCAG
This sequence comes from Ambystoma mexicanum, assembly GCF_040938575.1. NCBI lineage: Eukaryota > Metazoa > Chordata > Amphibia > Caudata > Ambystomatidae > Ambystoma > Ambystoma mexicanum. Next base: position 556,508,929 of record NC_090932.1, read on the forward strand.
CGAAACCCAGTGAGAGTGTCAAGTCCCCAGCAACTAAATTTATGAAGGATTTGGTTGGTTGGTGTGTTTTCGGAGGGTTCTGATATCCTCCAATGGATTGAAGCGTTTGAAATGGCTTGTGCAATTCATGATGTTGACAAACGAGATTGGGCTAAGTGTTTGGTAAGCAGAGTGCCTCAAACTGGATATGACTGTATTCTGAAGCTGAGTGTGGAAGAAAGGGGTCAGTATGAGTGTATGAAATCTGCTTTGATTGCCAAGTTTGGCAAGGCACCTACCCAATACCTTAAAAGGTTCAGGGATTTTAAGAAAAGAGAGAATGTGTCTTGGGTCGACTGGGTGAGTGCTCCGCACATGAATATGATGGGATGGATTGACGTTTACAAGGTGAAAACTTTTGTTGAATTGTCCCACCTGTTGTTTTTTGAGCATTTTTCGGAAGCCTGTTCACCAGAGCTGTGTCAGTATGTTGCTGACCAGAACATTTTGGATCCCTTTAAGTTCGCTAGGTTGGTTGACAAGTGGGTCTCCCACCGGGTGTCCCCTAAGGACTCCAGTGGGAAGGACAAGGACAAAGAAAAGGGGGCCTCTCAGAAAGCTGAGGAGTCCCAAAAGCAGTCACAGTCGAATAAACCTAAACCCTCCTCTCCTAAGACCCAAAAATCTAGTGGGAATAACTCATCTGTGGGTGGGAATAAGAGTAATGGTCCACCTGTTGCAAAGCAGTCTCCCGGTGGTTCCAGTACCGTACCCTGCACTCCCGGCACTTGTTGGGACTGTGGGGCTCTGGATCACAAAAGGGGTGACTCCAAGTGTAAAGGTAAGGCACTCGGAGTACAGGCTGTCAGCCTGACCTACCCTTACCCCATGTCTGAGGTGGAGGCCATGGCCCTCCCCTCCTCTACAGGGATCACTTTTGGTGCTCCCGTAGAGATTTCCTTAGTGTCCCTTTGGGCCTGCGACCAGTATGCGGAAGTACTGGCGACTATCCCACAGAACACCCATAGATTTTTGAGAAGTGTCCTCCTGAATGGCCAGCCTTCTACTGGTTTGAGAGACACTGGGGCAAGCATGACAGTGGTGGACAGGACCCTGCTCAAGCCAGAGGACTATGTAGATGCTCCTCTGAGAACCACCAGGTTAGCTGGTGGGCCTCCCAAATTATCGCCTGTAGCCCGAGTCACACTCATAATTGGAGACAAGACAGCAAAGCTTCCTGTCCTGGTTCAGGACAACGTCCCTGCTAACATTCTGTTAGGTAACGATCTAGTCGAGTTGGGATTGATCGCAGATGGTCTTCCCATGACTGTGGCTGCGGTCACTAGGTCACTGGTGACACCGGGTCTGGCTGTGAGTCAGGTACCCGAGCCGAAGGCGCAGCCTAAGGCACGACGAAGGAAGATCAAGAAGGCCACCTCTGTGGAGGGAGCCCCTTCTCTTCCTGCTGTTCCTACAGCACCCATTGGGATCCATGCTCCGGACGGGCTGGGTCCAGTGGTAAACCCCGTCTCAACTCCTGTGGGAGGAGAGCCAGAAGACTCTCCTGTGGGAGAGGTTCTCAACCCGGAGGATCATCCCGATCTTCAATGCTTGTTAGCTGAAGGGGGACCCTCCCGGGCAGACTTCTGTAAAGGACAGAGAGAGTTCCCTCTCTCGAGGGTCTGAGGAAACAGGCCCTGTCCCAGGCACAAGGCGAAGTGCCTAGGACTTTCCGGATTTATTGGGAGGGTGAGCTCCTTGTTAGTGAGCCCACTAAGCCTGAACCTGGTGCCCTCAAGAGGTTGGTGGTACCCCAGGTTTACAGGTCCTTCCTACTGCAGTTGGCGCATGAGGTGCCCTTGGCTGGTCATCTTGGTACCAAGAAGACTAAGCAGAGGCTCTCTGCCCATTTCTACTGGCCTCGGATGGGAGTAGAAGTGGAGTCCCACTGCAGGACCTGCCCAACTTGTCAGTTGTCTGGCAAGACTGGAGGCAGTGTCATTGCCCCACTGCAGCCATTGCCATTGGTTGGCACACCATTTGAGAGGGTGGGCATCGACATCGTCGGTCCCCTTGACCCTCCCACATCAGATGGACATCGGTTCATCCTGGTTTTGGTAGATCATGCCACCAGGTACCCTGAGGCTATACCCCTTCAGACTGTTACTGCCAAGGTGGTTGCCCGGGCCCTCCTGGGCATTTTCACTCGTGTTGGATTCCCCAAGGAGGTTGTCTCTGACCGAGGATCCAACTTCATGTCTAGTTACATAAAAACCATGTGGAAAGAGTGCGGGGTAACCTACAAGTTCTCCACTTCTTACCACCCCCAGACCAATGGTCTGGTTGAGAGATTTAATAAAACTCTCAAGGGCATGCTAGGTGCTTTGCAAGAGCCCCTAAGGAGGAAATGGGATCTCCTCCTGCCATGCCTGCTGTTTGCTTACAGAGAGGTACCTCAAGAGGGTGTTGGTTTCAGCCCCTTTGAGTTGCTCTTTGGACATCCCGTGAGGGGGCCCCTCGCCTTGATCAGAGAAGGCTTGGAAGCCACCCCTCCCGGTCCCGCCAAGCAAATGGGGGACTATGTGTTAGGCCTCAGACGGAGGATGACACAGATGATGGGTCAAGCAACGGCGAATCTCAAGGCCAGCCAGGAATTGAAGAAATACTGGCATGACCTTAAAGCATCGCAAGTGGAGTGGACTCCAGGACAGGAGGTCCTCGTGATGGAGCCTACCAAGCCTCGGGCATTGGCAGATAAATGGACTGGACCCTTCCGGATAATCTCCAAGATGGGCGAGGTCAATTATCTTATTGACATGGGAATCCCAGGGGTAGCCCCTCAGGTATTCCATGTTAATAGGCTCAAGCCGTTCCACAGGCGAGCAGAAGTCTCATGTCTCTTGCTGGCTTCAGAGCAAGAAGAGGATGAGAGTGAGCCCCTTCCTGATTTGCTGCATAGCAACCCTCAGGATGGCTCAGTGGAGGGAGTGCAGCTCTCTCCAGATTTGACAACCGAGCAGCAGAAGGCCTGCAGGACTTTGCTCCAGCAGTATATGCCTCTCTGTTTTCGCTGACGCCAGGCCTTACACCGTGGTGTAAGCACGAGATTGACACTGGTGACAGCGTGCCTGTCAAGAGCAGGCGCTACCGAATGTCAGATACGGTTAAGAACCACATCCAGGCTGAGGTCGCCAAGATGTTGCATCTGGGGGTTATTGAACCCTCAACCAGTCCCTGGTCCAGTCCAGTGGTCCTTGTTCCCAAGGCAAGTTCCCAGGCAGGTACCAAGGATTGGAGGTTCTGTGTGGACTACCGAGGAATCAATGCCGTCACCAAAACTGACGCGCACCCATTGCCCAGGGCTGATGAGCTCGTGGACACCATAGGTGCTGCCAAATTTGTGAGCACCTTTGACCTCACCTCAGGCTATTGGCAAATAGCTCTGACGGACCATGCCAAGGAAAAGACGGCGTTCTCAACACCAAAGGGACTCTACCAGTTTAGGGCCATGCCTTTTGGGTTAAAGAATGCCCCTGCCACCTTCCAGAGATTTGTCAATCATGCTCTCAGTGGGCTGGAAGCCTTTTGTGTGGCTTATTTAGACGACATTGCCGTCTACAGTTCCACTTGGGAAGAGCACTTGACACATCTGGGTAGGGTGTTGCAGGCCTTGAAATGGGCTAACCTCACTATCAAGGCCACCAAGTGCCAGATAGCTTTAGGGAAAGTCACGTATCTTGGTCATGAAGTAGGAGGGGGTCAAATCCAACCTCTCCCCAGTAAGGTACAGGATGTACAGGACTGGGAGACTCCCACTACTCAAACCCAGGTGAGAGCCTTTTTGGGCCTCACCGGGTACTATCGCAATTTCATGGCAGACTATGGAACCAAAGCTGCACCACTGACAGCTCTGACTTCACCCAAACAGCCTAGGAAGGTTAATTGGACTGAAGACTGTCAGAGGGCCTTTGATGGCTTGAAAGAAAGTCTGTGTCGGGCACCCGTGTTGTGTGCGCCTGACTACAGCCGACCCTTTATCGTCAGATGGATGCCTGCGACACCGGAATTGGAGCTGTCTTGTCCCAGTTAGATGACAAAAGGAGAGAACATCCTATCATATTCATCATTAGATAACTCAAGGGTAGAGAACTTAGGTGGGCTACTGTTGAAAAGGAATGTTTTAGCATAGTTTGGAGCCTTAAGCGTTTTAGGCCCTTCCTTACGGGGTCTACCTTCAACGTCCAAACAGATCATAAGCCCCTGAAGTGGCTTATGCAGATGAAGGGTGAAAACCCGAAACTGCTCAGGTGGTCAATTAGCCTGCAAGGGCTAGACTTCACCATAGAGCACAGACCAGGGAAGAGTCACGATAATGCAGATGGCCTTTCCAGAAGGTATGTTGACCGTCTAGATGAGGGTGTCTATCCTGTGGGAGATTAGGCACCCTCCACCTCAGTCTGGGGGGGCGACTGTGATGCTGGAAATGCATCGGAGGGACAGGGCCTCCGTATCCTTGTCCTTTACTGCTTTTCATCGTGTGTTCTGTCGTGTTTTCCGCGCAGGAGTTCATGTGGGACTCCTGGCGGTGCAGCTCTCTTTCTTTTGGTTTGGTGAACGGACCCGTGGGATACCCTTATGGCACCCATGGGTGGGGGTACAACCCTGTGCCCCTAGTGTATATTTTTGGGCACCTGTGGGTGGCCCACAGAGCAGGGTATGGGCTGGTGGCAGCTCCATGCTGAATGTGACAGGTGCGTGGCGTATCCTGCATTTTGGGATACCCCGGCCCTGCCATTGGGATCCGTTGATTCCTGATGGAAACAAGATGGCCCCTGTGGCCTCTTGATTTCTATTCCCCAATACCTTGTTTTCCCAAAGTCCTGGGAAGCCCTGACTCTGTCCCTTCCCCCTGACTGGCTGTTGGGTGGAAATGCCATATATGGTGTTGTTGTGAAGGCCCGGCGAGACTAGCTGGAGCCTTCCCGGTGATGTATGTTGTGGGTACCTCCTGTGGGTGGGACCTGGGTGAATAGAGTGTGTGACGAGTATGCATTCTGTGTTGTGGGTGTCTAGTGTCTGGTGGTTGACACAATGACTGAGACAACCCTGCCCGAAACCGGTATGAATGCAGCTTGGAGTGTTGAATGGCTCGGTACTTGTCCCAATACACATAACTTGTTGTGAGTGTCTGGAGAGAAGTGAATGGCCTGAATACCTCATGTGCCTGATTGGCTGCCTGCCTGCATGAATGCCCGTAGTCGTGATTGGATGCTTGAGTGTGACCCAGCGGAATAAATGGGAGATCAACAGTATATCTGGGGACCTCTCACTGCTAGGAATGGTGTTCAGAAGCTGAAGTCCTCTACGACGAATAACTGGATTAACTGACGCTTGACCTTGAAGCCCCGCTGGACAAGAAGGAGTGCTGTGGCTCTCCCTCGCAATCTGAAGTCTGCTGTGCTTCCAAGGACTGACCCAGAGAGGACCTGGTAAGGCGCCCTCTTCCCGAGCTACGAGGGACCTTCGTGCACAGCTGATCTTTGCCAACACTCCCTGGTAGACAGACCTTCGACAGGCTGCCAGCCCGATACGGGGACTGCTGCGGAACTCCAAGGAGAAGCACCTGGACTGTTGTTCCCCACTGTCGACGACCGCCATCGCCGACCGGAGCCGCCATGCTCCTGTTTGCCTAAGAACTTCAATTGATCATCGGACGCTCTCGTCTGCATTGGCATCTGCTTGTCTCCCGCTGGAGAAGGCCCGACCATCGACGCGCCGAGGAGCATCCACCGGTGGGTTTCCCACCACCTACAGACCGCAGAGACGCCGACGACTCGACGCCCTTGCTGGGCCACAGTTCTTCATCATCTCTTTGCGGTCCAGAACTATCGTCTCCGAGGTGACCCGCACGCCTCTTCCTTGCAGGATGCAGACGCTCTGTCATCGAAGAGCACCGCTAGGAACGAAGCTGTCACTTCCCTGCCGTAGTTCACCCTGTTCACCGTCGGACGTTCGACGACCCGTGACTCCCGCTTTAAAGGGAGGGCACTCAAGAAGGGCCGTCGATTCCCCGTCACCAAACGCCAAGTTCCCCGACACCTCTCGACGATCCATGGCTCCCGCCTGAAAGGGAGGCACTCAAGAAGGATCGGTCGGTGCATCGTCGGAGAACTCTACTCCACCAGGTACATTGGGGGGGTAAAACTTTAATAGGAACAAGTAAGACTATTGAACATTATATGGACTGGGCTTGTGCTATATATCTTTATTTACAGGTTTCCCAGGTGGGGGGATCTCCACACAGAACTGTGTCTAGGTAACGGGGCCAGCATTCTGCCTATTGTTTCAACCATCTTACGTTCCTGCCTATCTCTATTGCTGGTTTACTCGTTATTGATCTGTGTGACATTTTAACCGTACAGTTGTTGCACTTTAATGAGATTCGATAACATTAGTGGTACCACTTTAGAATTGTATATATTTATCATTATTGACTTCCGAGTACAAAGTGCGTTATTGTGATCGTGTACATACCTTTGAATATTAATTATATAAAGACTGTGTTCTCAGTAATACAGTGTGTGGACATTCCTTTGTGGAGGTTCGGGGACTACACTGTACTTAAGAACCAGCCTGCATCACCTCCTGAGAAGCTAGGCCTTGATTGCTCGACCACGTACCAATAATAGAGAATCTTGGCTGGGGTCCTCTGTGCCTCTCCTCTACCATATAGAGAGCGGAAGTACAGACACCCCCTACCAGTCTTTACAATTAGCACACATTGATAGCCGCTATTCGCAAAGGGAAGGGGGACAAGAAACAGATACATATACTGGGGATTTAGGCATTTCTACAAGTTGGTGGTGAGGGGAAGAAGGGATTGAGGTCTCATTGAAGCGTCTCTCATGACACACAATTTGCGGGGGTGGGGGTCTGGGGAAGGGGGGCATGTGCAGGTGGGGCAGTGGTATCTTATTTTCTCTATAATATGTTCTTGTACAACATTTTTCAAGGCAGCAAAATTGTTCAGCAATTCATCCATTTTGGCGTCCAGGTGGTCTAGTTTTATATTTACAGCGTTTCCTTCAGTTTCTGCGGCCGTATGTTGCTGTGGAAAACGTGCCACTTCTGGTGTACTCCTTTGTATTTCCATATGTTCTGTTAAATAAAAACCAATATGTTTAGTATACATGAGGCAAAATATTGTAATTGTGTTACTTTTCACACTGCATTCCTGAACTATGGGGTTACTATGGTCACTCATTTCGTCATGTGAGAAATTCTTCTCCAGCCATTCTAGGGTGCTTGCCCTTGCAGTAACTCTTTCCCGTTTCGCACTGCGGCAGGTAGCAATGGGGTTATCGTCCTCACTCATCTCTTCATGCTGAAAATTCTCTTCCAGCCATTCTAGGGTGGTTGCCATTGCTGTGCACAAACAGAAAACATCATGCTTTCCTACTATTGTACACTACAGGACCTGTGCAATTATAACATACACTTTAGTGTACTTACCATATTGCAGTGACATTCTGCTCTCAGTAGTTGGCGTCCCTAACTCTCCCTCTTCGTCCTTTGTTGGAATGTGAAGCAGGTGTGCAGTAAGATTGTTGAAGGCAAACGTTACTTCACTTGTTGGTGCATTCCATTAAGCTGCATACCCTATGCCTTTGTTCCCATTCATGCACTTGCTGCTGTTTGTATATGTTTCTTGTCTTTGCTGCATGGTACCACTTTGTACGACCATCCCTCCCTTTCTCAGCAGGTTGGACTCCACCCGATGTCCGTGAACAGATGCACTGTTCGCAACCACTGTGCCTATTAGTATAGAGCCACCTACTGCTGTACAGTACATTTATACGAACTAAGAGTATCCTGTTAAAAACGTATGGAATTCAGTGAAAAAAACATTATTAAAGGGATGGTATGTTTAAGTTGCGCTGCTAAAAACCTATCAAATTTACTCACAAAAAACATTGTTAAAGGGACGTTATGGTCAAGTTGGGCTCCTAAAAACCTATCACCTTTACTGAAAACACTATGCTAAAGCAACGTTCTGGTTACAGTGCTCTACTAAAAACCTATGAAATACACTAACAAAAAACATTGTTAAAGGGATGCTATGGTTCAGTTGCCCTAAGAAAAACCTATTAAATTCAATACAAAAACTTTGTTAACCCCTTAACTTCCAAGGATTTCCCCCCAGTGTCAAGTCCTTTTTTGGTGATTTCGGTATGTCTCCATTCAATCCCTTGCACATTTTTGTTTCATGTCGGCGTACGTTACCCACGCTGTCATGTAACTGACGGAAATCCAACCCCAGAGCTGTGAGGAGGAACCTCTTCTTCACATAGCTCGGGGGGTTGGATTTTAGTTTTGTGCGATCACTGCTTTGCAGCGATCGCACAAAATGAAGTACCAAAAAGGACAAGCTATCTCGTCTTTGGCAGCACAGAGGTAATGTCAAAGACGAGATAGATCGTCGTTGGCACTTAAGGGGTTAAAGGGACTTTATAGATACTTTGCACTAATAACAACCTATCCATATTATGGTTACAAGTAAAATCAAATTGAGCCCTAATGGGAATGGGGGATGTACCGGGCCCGGCACCCGCGAAAGAGCAATTACCGGGCCCGTCACCAGCAAAAGGGCAATTACTGGGCCCGGCTGGGCCGGAATAGCCCGGTAATTGCCCGCTCATGGGTGCCGGACCCGGATGGGAGTTTGGAGGTAGCCTTGCCGGTTTTACCAGCAAGGCTACCTCCAACCGCGTAGTGAGGCCCACCTACTCCAATGGTACACAATGCAGTTTGAAAAGTAAGAGAATTAATTCACATTGCTTCACATGTACATGAGACATGTTTTTTTTCTTTAACAGTACATAAAGGAAACTAAGGGAGTGGGCCAGAAGCAGCAGCTCGTTCACAAGTGCACGAGCACATAAAAAAAACAAACTGGCAGTGTGGAACATAAACTACTGAGCCTGGAGGCAAAAATTGACCAATTGACTAACAGTTTTGGTGAATTAAAATAATGTGTACAGAGAGATATAATGGACAATATTAAATACCACTGTCCCACCTGTACCTGTACCCATTCCCCCTGTCCCAGCCAACCATCTCCACAAATTCCCTGTTCACAAAGACGTTATGATGCGACCTCAATCCCTTCCTTCCCTTATAACCAACCTGTGGAAAACCCCAAGTCAACTGTATGTTTCCATTTCTGCTACCACTTCCCTTTCCTAATTGTGTGTATTTATATGTGTAAATAAAGTTCTATATGTATACTGTTGCTGTGTGTTTTCTTTTTTAAAGGCCTGTTAGGAGTCAGCGGAGCCCAAGACTGTTTGCGATGTCTGCAATTAATCAAAATGGAGGTGTGCCCAACGGACGCCGCGCCTGTCTGGGAAGTCTGCATTCAAAATGGAGGTGTCCATAGGACTCCGCATGTCCTCAAAGCTGTGACTTACCTTTGATTAGTTTGGGGACCCTACTCATGTCCAACGGATACCTAGGCGCATGCACATCTTATTCCCTGTGTCCTATGTACAATGCGGATATGTCTGCCAAGTTGTGGTGCACTCTCGATTAGTTCGGGGACTGCAACCCTGTCCGACGGATACTTGGGAGCATGCGCATCTCTCCCCCCTGAGTCCTAGAGACATCGTGCCTATCCGCAATGTCTGCAAAGCGGTGACATACTTTAATTAGTTTGGGGCACGAACAATGTCCGGCGGACACCTGGGCGCATATGCATCTCATCCCATGGGTCCTACGAACACTGTGCCTTTTCGGAACTGTCTGCTGCACGTGTGTCACACTTTAATTAGTTCACAGAGCCCAACCCTGTCTGTCAGACACCTATGCCCATGTGCATAATGGATCCCGTGGAGTAGGTGTCCTACAGACAGCCATCCCATTTGCGGATGTCCGCGACGTCACCATGTGACCGCACCCATGCTGAGCATTGGTCCTTATTCGCAGACAGGGTCTGGGCCCCCGGATACCAAAAAAGTACTTTCCTGAGCAATCCAAGGTGTTTTACTGTGAAACTTCAACCTTGCAGAGGTCCCACACCATGCCCCAGGTGATCTGGACACTTTTTGGAACGTTTTGAGCCCAGCTTGGGGTTTGAAGTGTACGTTGTAGCATGCGACTGTCCGCAAAGCGCTCCCCAGCACTCCTATAAAAGGCTACACCCCAGTGCTCCTCCTCATTCTGTTTTTGGATTTCCAGGACAGAGCACTTGGCAATCATTGGCATTCTATTGCTGGATTACTTGGCTGTAATTGGCATTGCTGTTCTTTCTGGCTGACCAGGACTACTGCTGCAGGTTGCTGTTCAGCTATTTGGCACATTGCTGTGTTCCGCTGTTTTGCAGATTGGTCTGTTCCTGGTTCCAAACCACTTTTTCATGGACAATGGCATCCATGGCTACCTCTCCTGCTGCCTCTGTCTGAGCACCATCGCCACCACATACGCCACCAACACGACCTTCCCAAGGGCCTGGGAAGGCAAATAGGCATGATGATGTAGAGGAGGAAGAAGAGGAAGAAGAGAATGAGGTAGTGGAAGTCCCCGCTACAAGTTTGCAGCGTGAGTCTTGGGTGTGGAGGCTTTTTACCCCCGTAGATGGTAAGCCCAAGGATAATACGGCCAAGGTTTGTTGCAATGAATGCAGCATCTTACTCAGTCGCGGCAAACCTGGGCTGTACAATTATGGGACTTCCTCCATGTGGCAACACCTGAGCTACAACCACAAAGCAGCAGTTCAGAGGGTCGTCCCGTTTGAACAGAGTAGTAGGTTGAGTTCCACTGCAGCATCCTCGACATATGCTCATTTCACCACAATGGACACTCCTGTGGGGCACTGGATTGCGCCAGCAGCCTCACAGGCCATATGCGATGCAGTAGATTCTTACCTTTCAAAGGTCACTGGCCCTCATTCTGTGTTTCCTGGTAAGAAAAGTAAACTACTGGCATGCCGGTGCTACCGTGTCCGTGTAGCACTGCTGCCGGAATCTACAGTAGATTCCGAGTAACTGTGCATGCACATTCCGGCATGCCGAAACGGTAGCACCGGTATGCCGATAACAGCCCCCAAACCCATTATGCAGGCATCCTCAATGACACAGGCACCGGCACCGATGATGCCGTTATTAATGGTACCCCGATGTAGGTAATAACGGCACCGGAAACAACGTCATTGCACCAGAACGGGAAATGCACCAGCGGCCATATTGAAAAACACAATCCATTGCAAACCTCAGTCTACAGCAGTTGAACAGGAGAACTGACTAGGCAGGAAGAGACCAGAGCAACAGGTCAACCAGGCAAGGCACTGTCCATCGCCAGAAACCCAGATTTAGCGACATTGAGCTGAACATGTTGGCCGACACACTTGTCGAACATGCGGACGTTGTCTTCTGTACTCACCTGCGGCGGGCAGCACAACTACAGAAAAAAGCCATATGTAAGGAGGTGGCCCGCACGCTATCAGTGGTGGGGACAACATCCTGGACTGTCCACGATTGCAGCAAGTGATGGGATGATCTCCATCTTCAGGTCCGCAACCTCCTATCTGCTGACTGCAGCCACGGGCTGGGCGCAGAAGGCGGACTGCCATCCCCTATCAAACTTGCCACATGGGAGGAGACCTGCAGCCCGGTTATCAACATGGAGGGCTTTGAGGGCGTTGGAAATGCAGAGATGGAAGCTTTAACATCGGACGATGATGGTAAGTGTCCCTTACCGTAATCCCAAAGTCACACCACACACCTTCATCCTCAATACCAATGGCGAAGTCCAAATTCCAAGTCGGTGGCACCAAATCCCTGCAGCATTTGCACCCACCTAAGCCACCTCCCACACAACTATAATGTACCTGCCACAAACAAATCCAACAAACCCCACTGGCACACCCTACATGACCCCTTAATTGCAAACACAAGCACCATCTGCATGCGCACACACACACATACACATCACTGTACAGCAGCAGCCCTCACCACCATGCCACCTCATGGCAAGATGCACATATCACCACCACCACTTGCACACCTGACACACCCACCATGTCTATACACGCAGTGTAAACATCAATGAATCAACGTACAGAATGGGAGCACATCAGTTGCACAATGATACACCCCGGAGAGCTGCTGCACATCAGTGCCGTGCCTAAGACACCACCTCCAGCCAGGAGCCATCTACCTCCACGACAAGACAGAAGTGTGCTACACCTTCCAAGCCACAACAGGGTGAGGCTGCTCAATCCACACTGCACAGTGAGGAGGAGGAGGCAGACTCCACATAGAGCCAGCATGAGGACATCAAATCGATGCGACCCAGGCAGGCAAGGCCACATGGTGCACCTGTACATGGCTCAGGTGCACATTGCACAGTGAAGGCCAGTGGCCCTGACACCTACAGCGATGAAGCTGTGTTCAGCCGAAAGCCCTCACACCCCACCTCCCGTGCCAACACCTGGTCTACAGCATATCAGGGACATCGAGGGGCGACTGTCACGCATGGAAGGGCGTCAGCAGGCTATGCAGGCCTTGGTGATCCAGTACATGACGGTTGCAGAACTAACACAGCAGCCCATGCAGGATGGCATGCAAGACAATGCAAGGATGATCAGCAGGGCCATGTACCGTGTGGCTAGGCACGTGCTTGAAGGGAATAGTCATAGCCCAAGCCATCACACAGTTGGTGACCGCTATAGTGGAGCAAAGAAATGTCACCACTACCCCCAACCCTTTATATAATCCAGCACGACACTGGCCAGTTCCACACAAACGAGCCCTGTGCGATGCTCACAGCGACTTGTTCGCCGCCCAGAGGCTCAACCCCCTCCTCCAAAAGGGGGTGTGAATAGTAGTACTCACAAGTGCACGTTGGGATGGAGTAGTAGCGAAGTGGGGGTGGGGGTATTGGGGTGTGGGGGTCTTGGGGGTGGAAGTATTGGGTGTGGGGGTACAGGTAGTGAGGGAGGCGGTGTGGGGTCAATTTAATGGGAAAGTAGTGGTAGTTCAGTAATGGGAATATGTACATAGTTATTCATTGATCAATACAGCTGGTGTGAGTAAGAAAAACACATGACTGGACATTGGTTCTTGAGTGTGTCAATTTATGTACAGTGCCCAGTGTGACCCATGCCCACTGCCTTGTGTACTCCAGTCCATCAGAAGTAGTGAGCAATTAAATGTTGCCGTATCGCACATCCTTCATTCACATTGTGCCGCTGAGGAATTCCACCATCTTCCCCATCATCTTCATCCTCAGGTGGCATCATGTCCATGTCAGGGGGCAGGGGTACATTACGCCGGATGCACATGTTGTGTATCATCGCACATACTAAAACAATTTTGCCCACCTTCTTCGGTCTGTAAATAAGTGCCCCCCATGACCTGCTGATGCAGCAAAACCGGGCCTTCAACAGCCCAAATGTCTGCTCAATAGTGACCCGAGTGCGTGCATGTGCACGATTGTAGTCCTCTTCGTGCCTGTTGAATGGTTGCCTGATGGGGTTCAGGAGCCACGGCTGCAGGGGATACCCGGCATCACCTGCATGGGAGCAGTAGAAAGGGTACTTGTGATTAATTCGGTAATTCCATGTTAGCACTGACTGTACACTGTTCATGATAACATGCAACTAGATAAACATAACTGCACATTAAATGTTCCTTTTTCAAAGACCGAGGTAAGTGTACTTAGGGATGATCCATGGTTGGTGGGGGGGATTGGGTGCTGTTGACGTCCCAAGGACCATTCAATATGAACCTGTACTCTCTCAAATCAAGTCCAAATGTCCATGATGTCCTCATATTTCATTGCTGTTACCAATGAAAATGAATGGCCTCTGCGTGTGCAGTGCATAATCACACATTTGCCTAATGTGCTTCATGTTACACAGTGGTATCCACAATTGATGTCACCATGTACATGTCCATCGACACTTTCCCCCATATGACTAAGGCAGAGTTTCTGTGATACGGCTGGGTGGGGGCTGTCATGGTTTGAATAAGGTACTTTGGATGACTCCTGCTCCTCTCAATCATATGTTGGTGGTAGTGAATGATTGATGATTGTAATCGTTTCCATGCTTGACCCATTGTACTTGGAGGTGTCCCTTAAGGTGACATGACAGGCATTCTGATCTGCGGTGTACCGGTGGACTGAGTGCAGTGACTGAGATTTCTCTGTGTGGCAGATGGATTTAGCTCAGGCATGGCAGCATGACTCGTGATTTCCTTTGCCGAGATGTATTTCATGCATTGTGACTGCAGGGTGGTGCATTGTGGTACCTGTGGTTCATGTTTTATGATGCTCTAGATGCATGTGCTGGTGTGAGCACTGTGTATGTTGTTTGCATGTACACATAGCTGTGTAGGCCTACCACATCTGCAAGCATTGGCTGTGTTGCACATTCTGTTTAATTTACTAAGGTCACAGTTTTAGCCACCCAGGACGATGTGTGTGGTCTTGTTCCATTCTATGTGTGTGAATTAATATTGTGCAGGTTGGGGATCTAGAGGTATCTAGGTCTGAGACCTCATCCAACTTCGCCTTCTATTGCCCGACCCAGTCTATCTGCACTTCATTGCATTCATGGTAATGTTGAAGCCTGTTTTCAAGAGTGATGATAGATTCATGCATGTGGTGTGCACTGGTGCTCCTCAAGCATGCAATCCTGTGCTATGTTCCAACACCCCTCATGGCCCAGCCAGCAGACACGTTGCCTATGCTTGTTATTCCCCCCCCCAAATCAACACCCCTCATGGCCCAGCCAACAGACCCATTGCCTATGCTTGTGATTCCCCCTCCCCAATCAACACCCCTCATGGCCCAGCCAGCAGACACGTTGCCTATGCTTGTGATTCCCCACAATCAACACCCCTCATGGCCCTGTAATTATTCACCCAGCAGCGTGTTGTGCCATGTAGTGGGGAAGTGTGGAGTTGCACAGCACCATTGCGTCATGTGTGGAGCCAGGGAATCTTGCACAGCAATGTGTGATGATTTTATGTGCATCGCACACCATTTGGACATTGAGGGAATGGTATAGCTTCCTGTTGCGGTACACTACCTCCCCAGGATGCTAGACAACCAGCTCCACATGGGTACAGTTGAGGGCACTAATTACATTTGGCATGCCTGCCAGTGCATAGAATGCTATTTTGGTTGCATTCACCTCCACAGTCCGTGGTAACGTGATGTGGGCACCTGCGCGTTTCAGGAGTGGATCTAGCACCTGGTTGAGCACACGGGATAAACATGGTTGTGAGATTCCATGCAGCTGCCCCACTGTGTGCTGGTAAGTGCCTGTGGCAATGAAATGTAGCACATACACTACCTTCAGCGAGGGGAGGATGGCTGTCCAGATATTGATCAGGCTCACCTGTCATCATGAATGAGGTCCACTATTGTGAGATGGTGTCCCTGTCCAGCCGGTACAGTGTGTGGATCTGTGCAGGGGTTAAGTCCAATGGGCTCGCCCTTAGGTGAGGGATTGGTGGCTGCCTGCGGAGTACAACTGTTTGCACAATTGGTATGTGCTGGGCCAGTCTCGCCCTCCTTCTCCTCCTGTGCCTCTGCTGCATTCTCTGGATCACTGCCTCCTCAAAGAGTAGCAGTGCAGGCATGTCCTCCAGCTCCAGTATTGCAAGTACTAATGGTAGCATTGTGGATTTGGGAGGGATGTGACGTGTGCGAGTATTCCTTTTGTGCTTTGCCAAACTCCATTGCCTCCACCTGGGCTGATTCTGTGCACCTATGGCAGATTTCTACACACGATTCATATTAATGGCTGCACCGCAATGTGAAGCTGGTGTTAACAGCATCATTGTATCCATTATTACCAGCATTTCCATGCAGGTAATTGCATGTCTGTGCACCTCTTAATGTGCACTTAACTGCGGCATGCCGGTGTCACTGTCAAGGAAGAGCCCGGTCATATCGGGTCCCTGCCGGTGACACTGGCATCGCTGCTCATAATACTCTGGTCTGGTAAATGATGCCGGTACAGTAATACCGGCATCGATTTTACCAGACTGCCAACCTTGTAATGAGGCCCACTGTTTTGTGTGTGTACTGCGATGCAGTACTCTGCAGGGGTGAGCAGTTCCAGAGTGGTTTTAAGACTGCGATCCGTGACCGCGAAGGAAAGTGCCCCCTACCTCAATGAGGCACACCCTACATCTTCCTCTCTCCGTCTGCCCTTTCTTATACCTGTGATTGGTGCCCCTTCCTTACCCATCTCTACCTTACATGTCATGTTAAAAAATCCAAAACTATTCACAAAACTCAAAAATCCACCCGAAAAGAAGGCTCTGTTCAGAGCCACCTTTCACAGTTTAAAAATAGAAGTGCCAAGTCTGCAAAGTCAGCAGACAGCACTATAGTCCGCGGGCATTTAAAAAATGTAGAGGGATGGCTCCATCAAAAAACATTGCCTTCTTTTCTGGGAGAAAGTGGTGGCTCTGAAAAGAGCCTTTTTTGTAGTGTTTGTTTCTTTTGGAAGGTTTGAAGTGGGCAACAGCTACAGGAAAAATGCTTGCTATACTTGCAAAAAGGGCTACAATGCATTTTGGATATTTTACAGAAAAAGCTGATTGCCAGCATGCGTAAAATGGACTCCATCACTGCAAAAAATGTTGGTTCTACCAAATGTAATATTTTCATTGTGAAAGGAGGACATGCCAACATCTCTCAACAGCCTTGTTGACATTGTGCCTCACTTTCTCCATTTGCAGACCAAATGAAGAAGAGCACTGCCACATCTGTCTCTGCGCAATGTGAGTAAAAATTACTCAGGAGTTTGGAAACAGATCCATGACTTTCCCAAGTGCCTCCTTCATCGCAAATGTTAGGCAGAATCACCTGCAGTACCCTTGGGGAATACTACAGGCAATTAAGACTACAAATGTGAGTACAATATCATCTTTGGTACAAGCCTGTACTACACAGTTATGTGGTAGTAGTGGCTGTGCTGCCAGATTTATCTCAAGAGTTGAGTGAGCAGTAGAACAAGTTACACAAAGGAACAACTAATACAGTGATTCAAATAGACACTTACTCAAGGTTTCTTGGTAAAAGAATATACATTTATTTACTCAGTCAGTTAAAAAGCATTACACTAGCACAAGCAGATCAATATCACACACGAATAAACCACAAAAATCCAACTGGTAACTAAATGAACAAGTTTAGCTCCAAAATGAAGTGGGAGCAAAATGGCACTTCAGATACTTAAGGGAGGGAAAAGACAAGGTTATAAGCATAGGCAGCCCAAATACATTCATAGGCAGGGCAAAGGGTTTCAGTTAAATACAACCAGCAATTCCTCTTAATAGGCCTGCGCCAAAGTCAATGGTTCAGAGTCTTTTGTATAGAATAACACAGTTCTGGTAAGTAACGGTTAAGTCTTTGCCACAGATTTTTTAAGGATTTGGCTAGGTGAAAAGTTTGACGAATGTTAAGGGAAGGACAAGCCTTCGTAGTTTAGGAAAGTTTCACGCACTTGATTGATGGCAGAAAAGATTTCCAGACCGCGTTTGCACAGTACTTTGTCAATGAAGAAAGCTGTAGCTGAGGCAGTTGTTCCTGGCAGTTCAAGCAGATCTCGCTGTTCCTGAGCTTCAGTCGTGGGGACAAGGAGGATGTCAGGAGGTTCCTGCACTGTCCAGGGAAGAGGCCAAAATCTGTAGCAAGACATCGGTTTAAGGTGTGAGTGCCTTAAAGTCCACAAGCTAGTTTCCTTCCCTCTGGCTATCCAGTTTTCAACAGCACTCTGAGGAAAATTCGACCAGATGGGGATGGTGTCCAGGTGGCTTGCGAGTTGGTTGTTCCCACCAAAACTCAAGGGAAGAAGTTAACCTTGAAGGGCTA
Source organism: Ambystoma mexicanum (assembly GCF_040938575.1). NCBI lineage: Eukaryota > Metazoa > Chordata > Amphibia > Caudata > Ambystomatidae > Ambystoma > Ambystoma mexicanum. The sequence continues at coordinate 556,526,800 of NC_090932.1, forward strand.
CTCTGTCGTCGGAGTTTCAGGCAATTTGGACCTGCAGCAGGGCTTCACCGGTCGCCCAGGAGTTGCAGCAGTCCCCTTCCTTCCTCTCCTCTTCGGTTCATTGGTTCCACGAGTCGACTCTGCTTTCCAAGTCCCAGAGACCTGCTTTTAAACAGTTTTCGCCCATTCATTCCAGCCTGGCTGTCACTCACACAGCAGGGCGGCTGTTCTTGCTTGACAGCCAGCTGGCCAATCACCCATTCAGGGCTGCTAGGAGACTAAGCACAGGGTGTTTTGGGCACCTCCCTCACATCCTGTCCACCTCAGACACTCAGGCACCAGAGCAGGGCTTCAGCACTGAAGCCTGCCAAAGGCCAATGAACAAAGGGACCACACTTGGTTTGTCACACAGAGACAACCACAAGAAGGACCTCTCCTAAAAGAAATGGTGAAAAAAGATGACTGGAGTCTGTTTTTACAGATAGGTCTTGACCGCCATATTGAAAAACATGGCTAACCCAATTTCTAGCTACCATTGTTAGCGGTCGGGAACAATCATGGTAGTTTAATCTAAACCACTGCCACCAGCCATTTCAAGTAGGAAAGGGTAATATTTTAGTGTTACATGAGTGTTTTGACTTGGGGGGAAGCTAAGCAACCCCTCCAGCATTCTATAGGAAGATAGTGTGTGCTGGGTCAGTACATTTAAAGAGACTAGTAAAGTCAATTTAACTTTACATGCTATGGGAGACAGTAGTCAGTCCCAGAGAATATATTTAAACCCTGGGGAGTCTGAAAGACACCCCTGTGTCACTGCACTGAAGGTGCTGTGTTCCACACAGAAAAAGATGATGCAATGGAGTTTGTTTAAAACACCATAACCAAAGAACACAAAAGTAAAACACACATCAAAATACATGAACGATTAAGGAAAAAAGGCTCACACTCTCCAGGTAAAAAAATGTAATCCCAGAAATCCAGCAAAGTTGCTGTGGGTCTCAAAAGGCAAGGAAAATTAGCACATTTTGAGAATTCTCCTAACAGCAAACTGCAGTGAGATTCCAGTAACGTGGCCTAAACTGTTCCCTACACAATGAATAATTATGTCTGGATGATGGTGCGTCACCAGAATGGTACAAAGAGGAACTAAATTCAGCCACCTCATTCCACACACTCCATACCAGTGCACATCAACATGATGGAATCCAAAATGTGCAGACACTCCACAGTGCTCTGCATACACCTGCAACCAATGTATCCTAGAGTCCCCCAAATTCCAGATACTCTGCCTCCTGAAAGACACAGCCACAGCCATAGCCATCTGCACTCCTCTCAGCAAACTGCCTTTCTGCCACAGTCTCTCCTTGCACACCACACCCAGGAAACCTTATTGACCAATCCCCTGGCCTCCACACATTTCCATGCCTGCCATCCTAAAAATCCCCGAATGTGGCACGTGTTATCCGCGGACTACTGCAGTGTCTGCGGACATATCATGCTATTTTTGGGCATGGGTAGAGTAATTTAAAGCAGGGTAGGGAATTTCCTCTTTAGTGGTGGCTCTGAAAGGAGCTTTTCTTTTTTTTAAAGGTGCTTCTAAAGAAACTTTTTATATACAAAAAGAAAGTCCAATATTTCATTAGGTGTCACCTAACACTCTTCCCACATCAAGTGGAATTGATTATCACAAAATCTTATTAATTAAGAATCAATACATTTCATAAAACAATCATACAAATTATCATAGTACATAAAACATATACAATATGTTAAAACAACACAAGTAGGAACACCATGGGTGAGTAATGTTGCAATAATTTCTTAAGGATGACAAAATGTACATATCACACTCTGATTCCTATGCCTCACTACTTTCAGCCTATTTCCTATGGGTGTATTTCAAACAACCATCCCAGATGTACGCTCTGCAGAGCCTTTCAGCACAACAGAAGAAGGTTGACCGCGTACATCTGGGAGGAACAAGACTTTAAAAGCGTGACCCCGAGAAGGGAGTGGAGATGCTACACTTTCCCGGGTTTCAAGAGTCCCCCAGGAATGATATGGGGTGCACCTAGATTTTGAGCCCCAGTCATAAACAAGGTGGCGACCATCTATCTTAATCCTGTATTGAGAGAAGCCAGAGAAAATTAGACGTTTGGAGTTGTCCAGATAGCGTGGAGAAGAGAAGAGGAAATGCAAGAATTCCTGAAGAAATTGGGAATCTGCAGCAAGTACCAGAACAGGCCCAAGAGTTATTAATGGGAAAGAGAGGGTTCTCTCCCCAACAAAAGAAGATTTTTAATACCAGCACAAGACACTTTCCCCTGAAGAATGTCCTACATGTCTGTATATTAAGGACAGAAACTTCTACAAGTCGGGTTGTTTGAAATACACTAACAGGAAATAAGCTGAAAGTAGTGAGGCATAGGAATCAGAGTGTGATATGTACACATATTTTGTGATCCTTAAGAAATTATTGCAACATTACTCACCCATGGTGTTCCTACCTGTGTTGTTTTAACATATTGTATATGCTTTATGTACTATGATCATTTTTATGATTGTTTTATGAAATGTATTGATTCTTAATTAATAAAATGTTGTGATAATCAATTCCACTTGATGTGGGAAGAGTGTTAGGTGACACCTAATGAAATATCTGACTTTCTTTTTGTATATAAAAAGTATATGCTCACAGAGCAAGAAGTCTGTTGATCCCTACCTGTGAGAACCGTGTTGAGAATAGAGGGCTTCTAAAGAAACACCTTTTTGTTTTGTATTTTTTGTGGAGTTTTCTCTCATTTTCCTGCTGATTTCTTTACATTAACCTCTGTAAAGCATTCCTTATATTACGAAATAACAAGACATTTCCCAGGATAGATAAAGAAATGCCATTTGCTCTGAAATAATGAACATTAACAGAATCAATGTTCTCACTGTTAAGAGAACATGCCAGCTCTGAGCAAGAAAGCAAACATGCCTCTGTTAACCGTATACCTTGCATCATTTTGCTGGGGACAAACACCATTACAATTGTCCCACGCTGCCCTAGGTGGCATCTCAGAAAAAATGATCTTGGCACTTGGAAGAACCACCATCACTGCCTGAACCAAGTCTTTCAGAGCACTCAACAAACTAGGACCAATGATGTATCCCAAATGCAGAGCAACACATCTGGACTGTTGAAAACTTGACATATCTTTACAAACGGCAAGCACTGCTTGCAAATTGCGGTCAGGCTCAGTGGATCACAAAACCTCCACTCATTCAAAACCAAAATTGGCAGCAATGTCTCTTGACTTGGCATACCTCTCCAAAACATTTACAAATAGTTCACCAACCACCAACACCCTGACTCTCTGCACCTCTGCCATCTTCACTGCACACAGCAATGAAATAAAGTATTACCCTCTCTACCTATGAATCGCAACCTCAACACCTGATTGGCTAATCCCCACAGTCCCATTTCCATGGCAAGCATGCTGAGAAGCCCTGGATGTGACACGGTAGTCCGTGGATCTGTAACACAGGGGCAGCCCTTCTTCCCTTTCCACTTAACTCTCTGCACCAATCCCTCATTGGCTACTGTTAAGCAGTCACACAACCATTCACCAATCACATCTAAGAACTCTACATATAACTCTGTGATCACAGTTCAGGACTTCAGATCTACTATTCAACACTGAGTACAAGTCTCCTGTGATTGCAAAGCACCTCCAGCAAAAAGTACTGTAAAACTCTCCAAGATTTCTGCTTCCAGATTCATCCACATATTCATCCATCAACACAAACTACAGGTATACATATATTCTGTAGACTACATTTGCAACTCTTTTACAAATGCATGTGAACAGGCCCTCCAGTTACCCTGCATAACCTACTCAATAAGCATACTGTCATTTGTCTGCGCAGCACCATCACAAACCACAGCGAGACGGCCTATAAGGCACCAGCAACAATTCCACCCACAGGGATACAGCTCAAGCAGAACCAGAAGTATCTGAATCAGGATACATACCCCACTAACCCAACTTCAATTTTCTGCATACTCAACCCACATAAAACTCACACAACCATTTCTCTCCCAGAAATCCACACACACTTTACCACACCATATCAACAACACATAAACAGCACCTACAGCACACGAGGTCTCACCCGATCCGATACTTGCACCAAAGCCCAGCACTCGATGTATACCGAGCTGAAGCTGCCAACAGCACACCACCTCTCCCACTCTCCTACTCCCCTCCTCTCGACTAACCCTACCTACCATTCTTCCTGTTTGCAGATCCACCAGAGCGCATGGGGACCAATTCCGTTGGTGAAAGTGTGCTATACAAGTACCTTTAACATAACATAACATCTCCTACCATCCAGTGGCACTTACAATGCTGTATTCTTTGAAAGTTTTCTTTTACCCATATCACCCATTGTAATGTGCAAACCGTTATTATCTTTATTTCCTTCTGTCATTTTTACAACCACTTCCCCCACTAACACACCTGCTATAAAATGCCTATAATGCACACAGAAAAGGAGAACTGTATGTCTCTTACCAAAGCATAGCAAGTGCATATATTTGAACAGGGTGCCTGCCACTTAACTTGCATAACCTACTAAATAATCATACTGTTATTTGTCCCATTGTAAAGACTGGTAGGGGTGTCTGTACTTCTGCTCTCTATATGGCAGAGGAGAGGCACAGAAGACCCCAGCCAAGATTCTCTATAAGGTAGCAATGGACGAGCAATCAAGGCCTAGCTTCTCAGGAGGTGATGCAGGCTGGTTCTAAAGTACAGTGTAGTCCCCAAACGCCCACAAAGGAATGTCCACACACTGTATTACTGAAAACATAGTCTTTATATAATTAATTTTCAAAGGTATGTACACGATCACAATAACGCACTTTGTACTCGGAAGTCAATAATGATAAATATATACAATTCTAAAGTGGTACCACTAATGTTATCGAATCTCATTAAAGTGCATCAACTGTATGGTTAAAATGTCACACAGATCAATAATGAGTAAACCAGCAATAGAGATAGGAAGGAACGCAAGGGGTTTGAAACAATAGGCAGAATGCTGGCCCCGTTACCTAGACACAGTTCTGTGTGGAGATCCCCCCACCTGGGCAACCTGTAAAATAAGATATATCGCACAAGCCCAGTCCATATGTTCAATAGTCTCACTTCTTCCTATTAAGGTTTTACCCCCCCAATGTACCTGGTGGAGTAGAGTTCTCCGACGATGCGCGGACCGATCCTTCTTGAGTGCCTCCCTTTCAGGCAGAAGCCACGGATCGTCGAGAGGTGTCGGGGAACTTGGCATTCGGTGTCGGGGAATCGACGGCCCTTCTTGAGTGCCCTCCCTTTAAGGCGGGAGTCACGGGTCGTCGAACGTCCGACGGTGAATAGGGTGAACTATGGCAGGGAAGTGGCAGCTTCGTTCCTAGCGGTGCTCGTCGACGACAGAGCATCGGCGTCCTGCAAGGAAGAGGCGTGCGGGGCACCTCGGTGACGATAGTTCTGGACCACAAAGAGATGATGAAGAACTGTGGCCGAGCAAGGGCGTCGAGTCGTCGGCGTCTCTGCGGTCTGTAGGTGGCGGGAAACCCACCGGTGGATGCTCTTCAGCGCGTCAAGGGTCAGGCCTTCTCCAGCAGGAGACAAGCGGATGGCGATGCAGACGAGAGCGTCCGATGATCAATGGAAGTTCTTAGGCAAACGGGAGCACGGCGGCTCCGGTTGGTGACGGCGGTCGTCGACAGTGGCGGACAACAGTCCGAGTGCTTCTCATTGGAGTTCCGCAGCAGTCCCCGTATCGGGTCGGCAGCCTGTCGAAGGTCTGTCTACCAGGGAGCGTTGGCAAAGATCAGCTGTGCACGATGGTCCCTCGTAGCTCGGGAAGAGGGCGCCTTACCAGGTCCTCTCTGGGTCAGTCCTTGGAGGCACAGCAGCTTTCGGATTGTGAAGGAGAGCAACAACAATTCTTCTCGTCCAGCAGGGCTTCAAGGTCAAGCGTCAGTTAATCCAGTTACTCATCGTAGTGGACCTCAGCTTCTGAACACGATTCCTAGCAGTGAGAGGTCCCCAGATATACTGTTGATTTCCCATTCATTCCGCTGGGTCACACTCAAGCATCCAATCACGACTACGGGCATTCATGCAGGCAGGCAGCCAATCAGGCACACAAGGTATTCAGGCCATTCACTTCTCTCCAGACACTCACAACAAGTTATGTGTATTGGGACAAGTACCGAGACATTCAACACTCCAAGCTGCATTCATACCGGTTTCGGGCAGGGTTGTCTCAGTCATTGTGTCAACCACCAGATACTAGACACCCACAATACAGAATGCATATTCGTCACACACTCTATTCACCCAGGTCCCACCCACAGGAGGTACCCACAACATACATCACCAGGAAGGCTCCAGCTAGTCTGTCTGGGCCTTCACAACAACACCATATATGGCACTTCCATCCAACAGCCAATCAGGGGGAAGGGACAGAGTCAGGGCTTCCCAGGACTTTAGGAAGACAAGGTAATGGGTAATAGAAAGCAAGAGGCCACCGGGGCCATCTTGTTTTCCATCAGGAATCAACGGATCCCAATGGCAGGGCCGGGGTATCCCAAAATGGAGGATACTCCGCGCACCTGTCAATTTCAGCATGGAGCTGCCACCAGCAGATACCCTGCTCTGCGGGCCACCCACAGGTGCGCAAAAACATACACTAGGGGCACAGGGTTGTACCCCCCACCCATGGGTGCCATAAGGGTATCCCACGGGTCCGTTCACCAAACCAAAAGAAAGAGAGCTGCACCACCAGGAGTCCCACATGAACTCCTGTGCGGAAAACACGACAGAACACACAATGAAAAGCAGTAAAGGACAAGGATACGGAGGCCCTGTCCCTCTGATGCATTTCCAGCATCACACCCATCTCCTAACATCAAGTGGCACTTATAATGCTGTGTGCTTGCATACCTTTCTTTTAATGCCCTCTTGCATAACTGTTTCAAACTTCAAATTTCCATTTTATCACCACTCTCTCTGATGTATTTGTAAATGGAAAAATAGACACCCACATTGGAAACATTTTTTAAACAAATTGAAGTGGTAATTCCCATGTGAAATGCCCAGAATGCACACAGAAAAGGGAAATTACATGTATGTTGGCAAAGCATGGCAAGTACATACTTTGCACAATTGACAAAACCCACCATTGCTTGAAAACCAAAGAAATGCATGTGTACATTGGGAACACAGTGCCATTTGTAAATGTGGATAAATAAATGAAACAATAGAAAGGATTTCTGCACTCATGTAGCAAGCATCTATGTGTGGGAAAGCTAATGGGATTCCACACACAGAAACATTCTCCTTTCCAATCTGTACATATTTTTGAGCCTTTTGCTCACCCTACTATGACTTGCACTAATCTATTTCCAAACCAAGTAGTGCAACAGCAACACACACGCTTGCAAATGTGCACCTCATAGGGCACACTTATACCCACACCACTGGCACCCATAGCAACGATGCTGATGCTCCCAAATGCACATTACTATACAGTGCTGTGCAATTTCACAAACACACACTAACTCTTCCTGCCAACAAATTCTCCTATAATTATGAATAACATGTTCTCCAACTGCAATTACTGTGCATTAACACACATATGTACCAACTTCCTTCTTTCACAATTGCCGTGAAGAACAGTCTCCTGAAAGCCAGTGGCGTCTCAAGTGGATGATAGAACCCAGAAGAAACCTACTCTTCACATCCAACAAAGTAAGTGCAAAGTGCAATACTGTGGTAGTGTTGTGCCTATTACTCAGACAGTGCAGTGTTGTTGTATTGTAGGCTACTAAATTCAATGCAACCCAACAGAATTTTCTTATCTATTACTCATTGCACCTCAGCAGGTGCACACTTTGTATTGTCATCTGAATGCCAGCATGGTAACAAGTACATCCTTCCCAACCTAAGGTATCAGCCCATTCGACAATAACACTCATCTTTATGTATGCCTACCCTCATATTCAGACACTCATGCACCGTGCACACAAATACATTACACAACCTCCAAACCCACACTTGCATTTTTTCCCCAAAAGACACTAAAGGATGCCTACCAAAACCAACTCTGTAGAAAACGACACAGAAATAGAGCAGATCAAACCAAAACCATCCAAAATAGTCCATCCGCCTCTAGCAGAATTTGTACAAAAAGTTCAAACAAAACAGCTAATACAGTCACTGAGCAAAACTGAAGCAGCTAGCTGGAAAGAAAGTGTGACTTCTTTTTCAAAATGTAAAACTAAAAAGAAATGTTTTAAGAAGATTACAACTACAACTAGTACTAACACTGCATCTACCAATGGTAATGTAGCCACAGGTAAGCATTCCAAAAAATGTATTTTACAAAAAGAATTCCACCACACAGTCCTTCAGTACCTTATAAAAACAGGGGAGAAATCACGCTCAACCCTTAAAACCTACCACAGAAAACTGATTGTGGAAGCTCTCCTAGACAGTGCAATGCTCCTCAAAAGGAAATTGTTGGTATATATTTTAATTAGTTACAAATAGTCACAGGGACAACCCCCTCTGTCTGTACCCAGTTACAATTTAACACAATATAGATACAATCTTTTTATTCAAAATTACTTCTAAAACTAAAGTCCCTAGAAACTAACTAAATGTCCCTATGAAGACTCCAACTATACCTTTGTTGTTCTGCTATCCCTAGTCAGTTAGCACAAATTGTTTAAAACATAATCCACTCGTTAAGTAGATTGTCTCATGTGTATTCATATTTCACTTCTTCTAAAACAATGAAACTCTACCGGGCTCACTACTTATTGTGTGTGTCTTGGGGATAAAGTCATCACCCTGAGCCTGTTTTTGTCAACCAGTTTCAGCAAAATTGAAAACCCTCACCGCTTTCTTCAGGACATTAACTGTGACTACAGTGGTCATGTTATTGTTATTGTTATTGTTATTTTGCATTTGTATAGCGCCTTATATACCATTGGTATGGTCTGAAGGCGCTGGTAGGTTGAACGCCCTTGGGAACCGAAGTTCGGGTCAGTGGAAAGATTAGAGAGAGTCCAAAGGTGCGTGTGCGCACCGGTATGTGTGCAGCTGGTGCGGAATTCATGTGGTAGCTGCTTCTTAGCGGTAGGTGTGGTGGTTGAGAGATCAGGGATATGTGTTCGGTCTGGCTGGAATTATCCAGACCGAGTGTGGCGGCGTTAGGCCTGAGGAGATACGCCTGGCTGGGGGTGTGAGACCAGCCATGTTTACTTAGAGTGATGGGGGGTGAGCGGCAGACATCCTCGTTCGTTCTCCGCACGCTCAGCCGCTCTCCGTACACTCGGCCGCTCTCCGCACACCCGGCCGCTCACCGCACTAATCCGCTCTCCGCACATTCAGCCGCTCTCCGCACACTCAGCCGCTCTCCACTCTCAGCCGCTTTCCACACTCAGCCGCTTTCCACACTCGGCCGCTCTCCACACTCGGCCGCTCCCACGCTCATTCGCTCTCCACGCTCCTTCGCTCTCCACGCTCCTTCGCTCTCTACGCTCTTTCGCTCTCCACTCTCCTTCGCTCTCCACGCTCATTTGCTCTCCACGCTCCTCCACTCTACACGGTCCTCTATTCTGGAGACTCTTCAGCTCTCCACGCTCCTCCCCTCTCTGCACTCAACCTCTCTCTACACTCAACCTCTCTCTACACTCATGTGCTCTCCACATTCATCTGTCTTCCACATTCATTTGCTCTTCATATTTGTCCGCTCTTTACTCTCAGCTAACCTCCACACTCATCCGCGCTCCACATTCATCTGTTCTTGACATTCATCCGTTCTCGACACTCACCCGCTCTCGACACTCATCTGCTCTCGACACTCATCCGCTCTTGACACTCATCCGCTCTCGACACTCATCAGCTTTCGACACTCAACCGCTCTCGACACTCATCCGCCCTCAACATTCATCCGCTCTCCATACTCATCCGCTCTCCATACGCATCTGCTCTCTACATTCTTCCGCTTTCTGCACTCATCCGCTTTCTACACTCATCCGCTCTCCACACTCATCCGTTCCCCCCACTCAGTCGCTCCCCCACTTAGTCGCTCCCCCCACCGCTCTGCACACTCATCCGCTCTCCCCACTCAGTCGCTCTCCCCACTCAGTCGTTCTCCCCACTCAGTCGCTCCCCCCGCTCAGTCGTTCCCCCCATTCAGTCGCTCTCATGCTTCTCTGCTCTCCACGCGCCTCCGCTATCTACGCTCCTTCACTCTGCACGTTCCTCCGCTCTGCACGCTCTTCCATTCTCCACGTGCCTCCGCTCTCTGCACATAGCCGCTCTCGACACTCGACTGCTCTCTACACTCGACGGCTCTCCACACTCTTCCATCCTCCACATTAATTTGCTCTTCAAATTCATCCGCTCTCCACACTCATCCGCCAATAGTATTCATCCTCCTACACTCATCTACAACTCATCTATACTTATCCACACTCATCCTTACTCATTCGCTCTCCCCACTCATCTGCTCACGTCCTCCACACTCATCCGCTCTCCACAGCCAGCCGCTCTCCACGCTTATCGGGTCTCCACGCTCATCCGCTCTCCACGCTCCTCCGCTCTCTACACTCAACCGCTCTGTACATTCATGAGCTCTCCACATTCATCCGTCTTCCACATTCATTTGCTCTTCATCTTCGTCCGCTCTTTACACTCAACCGACCTACACACTCGGCTGCCCCCCACACTCATCCGCCAACAGCATTCATCCTCCACACTCATCTATACTCATCACAGTCATTCGGACTCCCCACTCGTCCAATCACGCCCTCCACACTCTTCTGCTCTCCACGCTCGTCCAGTCTCAACGTTCATCCGCTCTCTGCACTTTCTACATTCCCAGTGATTTATTCCTATTGTCCACTTCACTGTTTTAGATCTCCATTACTCGTTTTAGTTCTGTTTGTCATTGTAGGTTACAGTCTGGTTAGTTTAGCTGTATTTTATTTATTTATTTATTTATTTATTTATTTATTTTGTGGTTTGCTGGGTCGGTGTTATTGTGATGATTGGTGTTGCTGGTTTGGAACCGGTTGGTTTTAGGGAAAGAGCCAGGTTTTTAGTAGTTTGCGGAATGCCGTTAAGTCCTTAGTTAGGCGGATGTGGGGAGGGAGCGAGTTCCATAGGGTTGGGGCCAAGGCTGAGAATGATGCTCCGCCTAACCTGACTGAGTTTGTCTTGGGAATTACTAGGAGGCCGGCTGAGCTTGATCTAAGGGTGCGAGTGGGGTGATAAGGTATTAACTTTTCTTGAAGATATTGCGGTCCAGTTTTATGTAGTGCTCGATGGGTGAGGCATAAGGTTTTGAAGGCCACTCTACGGGCTACTGGAAGCCAGTGCAGTGTCTTGAGGGCTGGGGATACGTGGTCTCTTGGACCGAGCGCGAGTAGGACTTTGGCCGCCGCGTTTTGTGCTCTTTGGAGTTTATTCAGTTGGTAGGCATGAATTCCGAGGTATAGGGGGTTTCCGTAGTCCAGTCTTGATATGACGATTGATTGGACCGCGGAAACTCTGTTGGGAAATGAGAGATATGGAAAGATGCGCCTAAGGTTTTTGAGGTGGTAGTGGCAGGACTTTGAGACATTGTTGACTTGGCGCGAGAGTGTTAGGTCGGAGTCAAGGGTGCACCCAAGATTTTTCACTGTGTTGGAGGGTGTCGGTGAGTTGCCCATGGCGGGTGGCCAGGGAAGTGGGTGCGGTAGAAGATCAGAGTTGCCGCAAACCATGATTTCTGTTTTGGATGGGTTTAACAAGAGGTGGCATTGGGTCATCCAGCGTTCTATGTTCAGGAGGCAGGATGCAATATCAGGTCGGGAGTTGGGTTTTGCGTTCAGGATTTTTAGAATTAGTTGAGTGTCGTCGGCGTAATTGTAACACAGGATGTTGTGTGAACGAATTATTGGTGGGAGGGTGATCAGGTAGAGATTGACTAGGAGGGCGGATAGACATGCTCCTTGTGGGACTCCTGTGTCGACTGGTTGGGCTTGGGAGGTAAAGTCGGAGAGTGTCGTTATTTGGTGCCTGTCTTTGAGGAACGAAGCTATCCATTTAAGGGCGGTTCCACGAATCCCTAGGGAGTGGAGGCGGTCCAGGGGGATTGCGTGATTGATCGTGTCAATTATTAGAAAAGTAAGTATATAGGGCTCAGGAGGAACCCTGCTCCACTTTAGATCAAGCGCCATACAATAAAGAAAGTACAAGAGATTGTCAGATTTTCATGAAGTATATTTTAACAGACAGTTGCCCTATAGAGACACGTGTTTCAGCGAATCACTCGCCTTTTTCAATCAGGGCTAATTGGTGAGAGATAAAGTTCACTTATTCAAATAGGTTGTTAAAGTGGATCTAAAGTGGAGCAGGGTTCCTCCTGAGCCCTATATACTTACTTATACTTACCGGAGTAGGGGGTCTATCACTTCGTCACTCCACTGTTCAGCTGCCACCTCTGCTTATCTAGCGCAGGACATTGATGGTTGATATTCCAAAATACCCCCCACTGCTGTACAATTATTAGAAAAGACAATCTTCTTATTTTTTTGTCTGGATCTCCGTTTTCTTATGTAGGGAAAGCATCTTATATTCTTATGGAAGGACGCCTTTCAATTTTTTATTCAGCCCTAAAAGGAAAGAGATTCATACAAAGGGGCACCATCAGTCCGTATCTCTATTTCCATCTCTATATAGCGTCTAAAATCCATTCTTGTAAGGCACACTGTTTCTTACCTAGCTTCATTTGTATGTATGCACTGTGTATCCAGATCTCCTAGTTTCTATGGTTACTCTCATTGGTCACCCTGTTGGTCAGTACACCTTGAGTTAGGTTCTATTTTAATTCTACATTTCATGTCTCTTATCTTATATTCCATAAATATTACTTACCCATGCTCATGGATGTGATTATTTTTTAGAAAGGATCTTCTAGGTGATTTCATCTGGGTGCGGCTGTTTTATTTCCTCTGCTCCCCACAGTGTTGTAGACAATTTGTTATTTTCAAGGTGTCACAATTGAGTATGGATTAGACTGATGATAGATGGTACGTTCCTCAAAGTCTGCCACATAGAGATTTGCTAGAAGGGGTGCAAATGTTGCCCCCATTGCGGTACCTGATACTTGTTCATAGTACCTATCCAATAATGGAACACCAATAATGGACAACAGAGAGGACAACAGTATCAACAGAAAAATAGACCAAGACCTAACAACTGGAACTTCTCGAGTGGTAGTTCTGATGAGGAATCAACCAGACCTGAATGTAATTTGCAATTTGATGACCAAGAACAGAACAGACATGGCAACACCAAGGGTTTTCAACAACCCAGAGGACGTGGGAGGCCGAGAGGATGGTGGCAAGAACAATCGCCCAGAATAACGCGCAATAGAGGCAGGGACTGTTACGAACAAAACGCCCCAGGAATCTAAACTAGAAAAGAAAAAGAAGGGACCTGATCCCCGAGACACAAATATGAATACACATATGAGACGATCTACTTAATGTGTGGATTGTGTTTTAAATAATTTTGCCACACTGCATTTATAATTGATAAGTCACACAAGTTGGAAGCAAAACTAATAAAAAAGACAAAATATTGAATTCCAAATGGTGTGCACATACTTTTAGTGGTTAGAGAAAGTAGTGAGAGAAGGTAGGGCGAGTATATTATCTATCTGCTTACCTAGATAGGCATTACAACAGCGCTGATTAGGGATAGCAGAACAACAAAGGGATAGTTGGAGTCTTCATAGGGACATTTAGTTAGTTATAGGGACTTTAGTCCTAGAAGTAATTTTGAATAAAAAGATTCTGTTTATATTGTGTTCAATTATATATATTTTAAATAGAATAAGACCACTAAAAAAATGAATTACTATACTGCGAAAAGTACTTTGCAAAATACACAATATCTACATAGATATCTTTGCAAATGTCTGTGCAGGTGAGCGGATTCACACAACCAGTACAGAGCCATATTGCAATGAAGAGGCAGACAAACAAGAGCAAAAAAACCCAATTGCCATACATACCAGTGGCCAAGGCTATGAAAAGGTAGACAGGACCATTATGGCAGAAGAAACGCTGATTGCAAGAATATCCCCAACAAACTTACAATCAACTCTCCATTCCACCGAACCAATCTGTCCCGTCTACAAATGGCCATGCACCTCAATGTGTAACATACAAGGGGCCTCATTACCCGGTAGGCGGTGAGCCATGGCGCTATTAGCGCCATGGCTCATGCCGGTAAAATACCGGCACCGCCTTGGCGGAAAGGGGATTTACCGCCCCATTCCAAGGTTGGAGGGGCGGTAAATCCCCCTTCCGCCATTGCCCTTCCCCATTCCCATTTCTGCCCCATAGGGCTCTATGGGAATGGGGAAGGCGCTAATTACGGCACCGCAATTTTGCGGTGCCGTAATTAGCTCCGAGGTCCCTTAGCGGGTTGGATTTTAACGCCTGCAAAAAGCAGGCGTTAAATCCCCCAACCCGCAAAGGGACCTCGTAGTAAGGTGGTAGGGATTTACCGGTACCGGTATTTTACCGGTACCTGTAAATCCCTACCGCCATCCTTGTAATGAGGCCCAAGGACTTTCATTAGTCTGCATTTCAGGGACTGCTTGCAAAAGCACCTTCCAGCACATGAACATGTTAGCAACACACCATTCTACTGTACGAAATCTCGTTCAGCAACTGTACTATGTAAAAAGTCCTGCTTTAGCACTGGAGCATTTAAATCACATTGGCCCTCATTAGGACCCTGGCGGAGAACCATGGTGCAATTTGCACCATGGTCCATGGCGCTAAGCTGCCAACTCCGCCATGGTGGTTGGCGGACTTACCGCCCCATCCCGACCTTGGCGGGGCGGTAAGTCCCCAATCCCCATTTACCCTTCCCCATTCCCATTTTTGCCCCATAGGGTATAATGGGAGTGGGGAAGGCGTTAATTACGCCACCGTAAATTACGGTGGCGTAATTAACAACAAGTCCCGTAGCGCCATGGATTTTTCCGCCTGCAAAAAGCAGGTGTAAAAATCACCATGGCGCTACGGGAACTCGTAGTCTGGCGGAAAGGGGCGCCATGGTTTACGCCGGCGTAAACCCCTTTCCGCCAGGGTCCTAATGAGGGCCATTCTCTTACATGGTACAGCCAAAGAACTGCTGGAAGAAATAGACCACATCCAAAGCAAATATTTTGGAAGTCAAGAGCACTTACAAAATCCAGTAACTTTAGAAGAGAGTAGCGACAACCTTGCAGATACCAACCTTCTATTACACACGTACAAAAAGAAATAGCAAAGTTTAAAAGCACATCTGCTGGAGTACCAAACCAAGTATGAGTGTTTTGTCGCAGAACTTTTTATACAAAGAGCACCAAAACTGTAGATATAACATACAAAATAAAAGAGAATCAGGAATCCTAATGGATCCAATTAGCTCTATTTTATAGCAGAAAACAAATACTAACTGACTAACCCCTCAATACTTTGCACATACTGCACTTGAAAACCTGACAATAACCAAATGCCTTCACGGGCTATCACTAATAACTTGGAACTATTCCCACTGCCAAGACCACTCCAACAGCTTAATTTGTATGAGAGCATTGTTATCCAAACAGTGCACCCATATTCAGAGATAATATGCCTTCATCCAAAAACAGCCAAGTTGCCTCCTTCTAAATTACTGAAATGCATTTGTGGAAAGTGGCAAAGTAGTTTATTTACCATTATATCTTAAAGAAAATGCAGACAAAAAATGTGGCAGCAGCTAGTTAGAGAAGCACTGCAATATCTTAAAGAGAACAATGAATACTACAAAGAAATAAACATTGAAGAAAAGCTGAGAGAAAGCACCGAAATAATTCAGGATTCCTCATCAACTGGCCAATTTGAACTTCTACATCCTACTACAGCCTCCAATATTTTAGACCAGAATACAATTCACCCACTGCACTCCAAGGACACCATAGACAATGCACTAGGAACATATCAAATGCAGCAAGCCAAAGGTACTCCAATCAGCATATGGGACAAAAGTGTAGAAGCACAAGCCTTTCCTCTACATTGGGCCCAATGGGGAATGTTCAGTGCTATTACCGCTGGCGCTACACCAGCCGTAGTAAGGTGGTAAAGGTTTACCGGTACCGGTGCCCTAACCAGTACCGGCAAACCCTTACCGCCTACTGTGTAATGAGGCCCATAGTCTGGCTAAGCCTTGGTCCTGCTGCATCCATAAAGAGTTCTAAAATCATACCAAGACATAGAAACAATAGCCAAAAACAACCCCAACAGCCAGGACATTTTGAAAATCAATGTATTGTACACATACTACCCAAACAGGAGTGCTGCATTGGAAACCATGTGTCTATACCACATAGCCCAAAACTTCTCATACAAAAATAATATTAAACCAGATGAGAAAAAAGGTAAATACATAGTCAGAGATTGTGAGGGCAGCCTGGCTAAACTTACCAAACGCGGCCTGATTAATCATATGAAGCTTTCATTAAAAACTCCTCAACAAAAAGAACTGTACAACAAGGCCTTACTGCAACTTTTTAAACCATGGTGAAAAAAGTATTTATTGGCCACCCATGTCTCCTATGATGATGCTTTCAATTGAAGTGAAAGCACCATAACAGATATAAACTTCAAATAGGACACAAACATGTTCGACAGTGAACACCAACAAGAAGAAGAACTTCAAGCACAACTAAAAGTAGACACTCCTGAGAGCAGTCAACCTTCTCTTACAGGAATCCAAGAACCATTTGGAGTACCACTCATAGTAAATAAGGCAGAATTAGCCATGACTGAAGTAGAAAACACCATGGGTCAGTATGAGGAAACTTTGCTGTACTGAAATCACAACTGAATGATGAACAGTCTAGCATTTTCCTAGAAGTAAGAAAAGAAATTGAACATGGTGTGCATCACAAAACTAAAACTTGTAGCTATCAAAAGTATAAGCCTGTACTCCTGTATGTGAGTGGTTAAGCTGGTTCAGGTAAAACATTCTTAATAAAAATCATCGGCAAGTTACTACAACAATTGACAACAACAAGTTTTCAGCTGTTGCTGCCCCCAAAGGTTTAGCTGCCTACCTCATCGGTGGTGTTACTTTACACTGATTGCTACTCCTTCCAGTAGAACACCAAAACAAATTAGACTTCTAAAAAACATTCAGCAGAAGCTGCTATGGAACTACTCAGAGTTTTGAAACAAATGAAAATGCTTCTAATAGATGAGGTGAGCATGGGCTCCAGCCTAATGTTGCATTTGATTCACCTCAGATTACAAGAGGTCCTTAAAATGAACTACATAGAATTCTTAGTAGGAAAACACGTTATTGTTTTCAGAGATCTTCTTCAATTAACACCAGTGAAAGGTGAACCTATTTTTAAAACCTTAGAACACAAACTGTGCCGTAACACACTTGGCAGCATAGGAAATGTAAATCTCTGGCAACATTTTCAATACAGTGAACTAACTGAAAACATGCGTCAGTCTGCAGACCTCACCTATGCTAACACTTTGAAAAGCTTTCGGATTGGTGTGCTTTCTAAGGTAGCACAGTCTATCTTAAGTACCAGAGGCTTCCATGAGCTATACGGGCATAACACATCTGCTATTGATGTGATGGAACAATTAGCATACAAAAATGTAAAATGTATGTCCTTAATTCCAAACCTAGCAAGCTGTGCACAATTCAATGTTGAAAAAATAAATGCAATCAATAGTGCAAATTTACTCCACAGACAAACTGGACGTGCACGGTATGACATTACCTATGTGTCAACAAGCTACAGTACAACCAAATAGCTTAGGAAACTGAATCTCCAACACAGCTGGTTTGGAGAAAATGTTAACCTTGTGTTTAAACTGTAGAGTAATGCTAAAGTGTAAGCTTGACGTAGAGCAAGGTTAAGTTAATGGAGCACTTGATACAGTTGTTGGCTTCCAGACATACCCACGTGACAACAGTATTCAGTTTGTCAACATCGACTTTGACAAACTTTCACAAGTTAAAAGGATAGGACACTCAACAGCCTGATTCATTTTTTTCAAAGACATGTATGTACGCAGAGAACAGTTTTCTCTGTCTCTTGCATATGCAGTTACTATTAATAAATCGCAAGGTCTAACCCTAGATCAAGCATTGATTGGCATTGGCAGCACAGTCTTTAAAGACGGCATGCGTTACATAGCACTGGCATGCCTACGTACACTTGAAGAACTATTTCTAGTCAATTCTGATGCAAGCAAAGTCAAGACTGACATTCCTTTCATCATAGCGTACAACATACTACGTGCAGTCTACACCCCATCTCAAAATGTACCCGTTCCTCAAAAAGCAAACTTTGTAAAAGAAAACTAGTGCAAACACAACTTGTACATGGTCTCCCAATAGTACCACCAAAGGAATTCAACTGGTACCCCATCAGTTACCACAACCGCAGAAGGATGTACTGAAAAGGCAAATGCATACACAACTGCACCTGAAGAAAACCTTCACAACAGTATCCATAATCTACCACTGTCATGAACTTCAGATCATGCCCCTTTTGGACCTCCTGGTCCTTGTCTCAACGGGGCTTACATTCCGTACTACTTCTAACATGGCCGTCCAGAGCTGAAGCCCTTGCTCACACCATGCGCTGAACGCGGCGTGATCTATTTATAGACCATGCCTTCTGCAGCTCTGCGTGTCTCAATGCTATTGCAGAGTAGCCCCAGACGTGTGGTCGTAGCTCGTGGTATTGTTTCCTTTGTCCCAGTGCTATTACCCGCTCCTGACCCTTTCTCCCTTCCTGATTCCGTGCATTACTAGCTTTTCCCAGACTCCCGGATTCCTGGACTCCGCGTTCCCAGAACTAAACGCAACCTGGAACCAGACGAGACTCAAGCAGCACTGTTCAAGACCAGGAGCGTTCGCAAGAAGGCAGCGATCGAAGACACCAGCAAACACCGGACCCAGGTGAGAAGGGGGAACTCCTTGACAGTTTGAAACGCCACCCGATCGAACCTAAAAAGGAGATGGAAGCCGCCGTGCAGGACTTAATGCGGCGCATGCAAGAATTATCAACTGAGGTCCAAAATCTTAAGGCGGAAAACGCCGCTCTCAAACAATTGGTCTTATCCCGGGATTCTGCTACAAAGGAGGGTGTTGTTGACAAGTATGATGGTTCAGCAAAAACACTTCGCGGATTCCTGGATTCATGCCTGGTCCACTTTACCTTTAAGCCTTATTATTTCTCGACTCCTAGGGCTACGGTGGGTTTCATCATATCCCACCTTTCCGGCAACACCTTAACTTGGGCAACACCCCTTGTTAACTCCGGCGATGCCCTCCTAGATGACTATGATGGGTTCATACAGGCCCTTAAAGGCATGTTTGACCGTCCAGAGCAGGTCTATACTGCCCAAGAACGCTTGCTGGACTTTCAACAGGGCTCCCAAGATATGTTCACTTATGTGACCAGATTTAAACAATTGGCTAAGGAAGCAGACTGATCCTCTGAGGCTAGTTTTACCCTGTTCAGGAGAGGCCTGAACGATGAGATCAAGGATGAACTGGCCAGAGTGGCTCGACCAAATTCATTCGAAGCACTAATGGACCTGGCCTTGCAAATAGACTTTCGCATCCAGGAAAGGAAGGCTGAAAAGAAGAAATCCAGGGGAAACCCACCCAAGACGTCCTTTGAGAGCACAGCCAGAATGGACGCAAACCCAAGCCCATCCTCAGAACCAGAACCCATGCAAATTGGAGCCTTTCGTGGACCCACATCACCTCAAGAAAGGTTGAGAAGGATTCATACGGGTTTGTGTATGTATTGGGCTTCAGACAAACATTTGGTCAGGGAATGTCCTCTGGCACCTCCTCGGCGTTCAGGAAACATCAGCTCCCGATCTTAAATGGAGCAGAGATTTGGGAGAGAGATGTTTGCTCCACATCAATTCCATCCTTGAACTCTCCTGGACAAAACAAACTGGTCGTTCTCCAGGAATTTCTTTCACCATCGAAGAGTAAAATCTGCCCCATTCTGGCCTTGGTTGACTGTGGAGCAATGGGAATCTTCATAGATCAGGAATGGGTTGTCAGTCATCAAATCCCATATGAGGCACGAAGCACCATGCAGCCTGTGGAAGCCATCGATGGAAGACCCCTCAGTTCTGGGCACATAAGCCTACAGACCAAGGAAATCCAGCTCTCAATGAACAACCATCAAGAGCTAATCAGATTCGATATCATTAAGTCCACCCACTACCCCATGGTATTCGGTATGCCCTGGTTACAAAAACACAATCTGTACATCAACTGGACAGCAGGATCACTATTCCTAGGCTCTGAGTTTTGTATGTCTCATTGTCTATCCATGGAACTTCCTTTAACACCCCCTGAGGAACCACCTAAGGAGCAAGAAACTCAACTCATGGTTTCCAATATAATACAGGTTCCGGAGGCCTACTAAGGATTCGCCGATATCTTTTCAACTGCCATAGTCCAGGCCTTACCTCCACACAGACCCAAAGACTGCGCAATTGAAATGGAACCCTCGGCAGTGATCCCTTTCGGTAGGATGTTTATCCTATCCGAACCCGAGAAGAAGGCCCTCAAAGAATATCTATATACAAACCTTGAAAACGGTACCATTAGACCTTCAAAGTCACCAGCAGGTGCATCTTTGTTCTTTGTTCCTAAGAAAGACACAGAGGAACTTAGACCTTGCCTCGATTATTGTGGCCTAAATCAATGCACTCTTAAGGACCGATACCCACTACCCTTGATATCGGATATCCTAGAAGCCGTGAGAGGTGCAGTAATATTCACCAAATTGGATCTCAGGGGTACCTACCATTTGATCCGTATCCGGGAAGGAGACGAGTGGAAGACCGCCTTAAGAACACCCTTTGGCCACTACGAGTACCTGGTCATGCCCTTTGGACTAGCCAACGCCCCAGCAGTAGTCCAACATTTTATGGATAGGGTGTTGCCTGACATGTTGTTTCTCTTCGTCATTGTCTATCTGGACGACATATTGATTTTTTCCAAGGACCCTCTGAAGCATGAAGGACGTGTAAAGGCAGTTCAACAAAGACTCCCGGAACATCACCTCTTAGCCAAGCCTGAAAAATGTTTGTTTCACGTTACCTCTGTGCACTATCTGGGATTTATCCTTAGTCCAGAAGGGATTTGCATGGATTCTTCAAAAGTAAAGGCCATTCTCGCATGGCCTACTCCCAAATCCGTGAAACAAATCCAATCCTTCCTAGGACTAGCCAATTTCTACCGAAAGTTCATAGCCACCTTTTCCGAGATTGTACAACCTATAGTGGCTCTGCTAAAGAAGGATACCCCTTTTGTCTGGTCAACATTACAAGAAACTGCATTCCAGCGTTTGAAGACCGAGTTTACACAAGCTCCTATTTTGGCTCAACCCGATAAAAGTCGACCCTTTTTAGTGGAAACAGATGCCTCTAATTACGCTATAGGAGCAGTGTTGAAGCAGAAAATGGAGGACGACTTGGAACACCCTGTTGCTTATCTTTCAAGAACCTTAACTCCGAGTGAAACACACTACTCCGTCCTGGAAAAGGAACTGTTAGCCATTCGCCAAGCCTTCACTGAATGGCGACACCTACTTTTGGGAGCCAGACATCCTGTCCAAGTCCGTACTGATCATCGAAACCTTCAGATTCTACAGTCACTGGAGTGCAGGATCAGTCGTCAGGCACGTTGGGCCTACTTTTTTGCCCAGTATCAGTTCCACATTACTCATGTCCCTGGATCACAGAACCTGATCACTGACGCCTTGTCTCGCCGTCCTGACTACGTGACCACTGAAGATAAGGCATATCCTAAAATGTTTTCTCCCACGATCTTCGTAGCCCAAGCAGTTAATCTCCTGGAAGAAGTCCGATCGCAAACCCAATCCTCGGAAATATGGAAGGACATTTCAAGAAGAAACCAGTGGAAATTAAGAGCCAAGGAAGGCTACTTATTCAAGGACAATGCATTGCTCATTCCTACACGGAAGTTACAGCAGAAAATAATAAACCTTTGTCATGACACACTCCATTCCGGGCACCGAGGTATCACCAACACCCTCCGTCTTATACAGAGACAGTTCTGGTGGCCTAAAATGAAGTCTGCCGTACAGCAATACATCCAGGCTTGTATGACCTGTGCCCAAAATAAACATGATAACAAAAGACCGGCGGGTCTTCCTCTGCAGCCCACTCTACCCTCTAAACCATGGGAAATCATTGCTACAGACTTACCCGAGGATATACTACCATCATGGTCACCATAGATTTGTTTACGCATATGGCCCATTTTACGCCACTGATGAAACTACCCCCCTCTTCAGAGCTAGCTGGAATATTTCTGGAACACATATTCCGACTAAATGGGCTTCCTTCCAAGATCATATCTGACTGGGGTCCCAAATACATTTCATAATTCTGGAAACACCTCTGTCGGGTTCTAGGAATCCAACATGCCCTCTCTCCAGGATATCACCCCCAAACCAACGGAGCCACAGAACGTGCAAATCAGACCCTGGAACAATATCTCCGATGTTTCGCCACCAAGGTCCAGGATGACTCGTCTCTCCTGATACCCGTTGCGGAATTCGCTTACAACAACTCCGAACACACAGCGCTACAGACCAGCCATTTTTTATTGTAGTCAGGGGTTCCATCCATTGGTTTTACCCTCGGTTCTTCCTTACCCTACACCAGTACCTACTGTTGACTCCTGGATCGAAACTCTTATCAACATTCACCGGGAGGCTAAAGAACACTTAGAGAAAGCCAGATTACAGACCAAGAAGTATGCGGATTCCAAGAGAAGACCAGGTCCTTCCTATACGGTCGGTGACCAAGTGTGGTTGTCATCAAAACTACTCCCCCGACACTTGCGACCAAACAAGCTGGCTCCCCGCTACTATGGTCCATTTCCCATCAAGGAGATTATCAATCCTGTCTCATATCGAATTAAGCTACCTGACTCCTGGAAAAGAATTCATCCAGTTTTTCACACATCCCTATTGAAACCATTCATCCAATCCTCTTGAAAATCCAGTAGACCTCCTCCTCTACTGGTTGAAACCAACTGGAATATGAGGTGTCCCGGATTTGTGACTCCAGGTATAAGTGGGCCATCTTCAATACCTAATGGAGTGGAAAGGATATCCTCCTAGCGAAAGGACCTGGGAACCTGTTTCAAATATCAAGGCTCCTCGGTTGCTCAGAAGATTTCACCTAATACACCCGGGAAAACCTGGAGGAAAAGGCCTTCGGAGGAGGCATGCTGTCATGAACTTCAGATCACGCCCTTTTGGACCTCCTGGTCCTTGTCTCAATGGGGCTTACATTCCGTACTACTTCCAACATGGCCGTCCAGAGCTGAAGCCCTTGCTCGCTCCATGCGCTGAACGTGGCATGATCTATTTATAGATCACGCCTTCCGCGGCTCCGCGCATCTCAATGCTATTGCAGAGTAGCCCCAGACATGTGTTCGTAGCTTGCGGTATTGTTTCCTTTGTCCCAGTGCTATTACCCGCTGCTGACCCTTTCCCCCTTCCTGATTCCGAGCATTACTAGCTTTTCCCAGACTCCCAGATTCCTGGATTCCGCGTTCCCGGAACTAAACGCAACCTGGAACCAGACGAGACTCGAGCAGCACTGTTCAAGACCAGGAGCGTTCGCAAGAAGGAAGCGATCGAAGACACCGGCAAACACCGGACCCAGGTGAGAAGGGGGGAACTCCTTGACAACCACACAGGTGCCACAACCACTGCAGGTCACTATACTGCATACATTAAAAAGAAATGTGGGTGGCTTGAATGCAATGATACTTCCAGTACTCTGAAGCAGAGATAACCAGCTAATCTTGCAAATGCCTACTTAATATTCTTGAAACCAAAATGTACTCACTGATCTACAAAAGTAGCAAAGCCTACTGCCCAAAACCCACCAACCGATATGTATTTGCAAACAAAAAATAACTTACCCTGTGAAACTGGAACAATTTAGGATACACCAACTGGCCCATGAAGATGCACCGCTATACAGTTGTTTTCCTCAATGACCCAATGATTATAGTCACAGAAATAACTGTGCAAAGGACATACTAATATTGTTTCCCACATAGTACTTAAAAAGAAAAGTGCTGAGTATGAGGGTCTACAAACTGTCCTCAATGACCTGTGAAACAACCAACTGGTAGAATAAAGAAACAGCTGTCCAACAATGCCCATACCACTGCAATAAATACACAACTGCATGTAACTACACCCATACCACTGCAAAGGCACTTCACAATAGTGAACATTTTAAAACCGCATACAAGAATGAACATGTTTGAAGACATACCCTGCAATACTGAGAAATTGTAAACCATTAGAATACGCCAACTGGTATCTAACTGCAACCATAATACTACAATATGACTTCCCATTACTACACAATTTGAAATCCACCAGCAAAAATGAAAGTTCTTCTGAGGAAACCCTTAACACTTATTAAGTATAAAAAAACAGAATACACAAATTGGCACCTTACTGCACCTGCAGTACTACAAATTCACTTCCAGTCATCAAACTGCCAAAATCAACCTTCAGCAATCACAGTGCTACAAAGATACCCTTAATAACTTTCAAACTACCAACAGTTAGACTACGCAAACAGGTATCTAGCTGCCCCCACAATCCTGCAATATTAGTTTGCAATGCTACATTACTTAGAAAACATGAACAGCAATCAAATGCATAAACAAATGCTGCTAAAAAGAGGAAACAGACAAACCGTTAGAATACGCCAACTGGTATCTAACTGCAACCATAGTACCACCACTTCCAAAAGGAAAATCATACACCATTTCAATTCCTCCTACTGCAACAGTGCTTATAGCAAGAGTACCACTTAGATATGCACCTTAAACATTCCTGTAAGTATTGCACACGTCAATGAAACGCAGTGTGCCACATAACGATAAATGAATGTAGGTTTTTTTTTTAATCCTGCATGGATATTCTTTCTCACATACACAATGAATATGTAAACAAACACAAAAACTGAGCACATTGCACAGTACACTTGTTTAAAGCATAGTACTTATGAAATACTAATTATGGGGACCACAAAGTACATAAATGCCTGGAATGGAATGCAATACGACATTATGAAGTACCTACCCTAACATGTTATGTTTTCTATTATCACAGACCATGAAACAAAGATTTCCCCTGCATTTCCTCATGCCACACTATTGAAATTTGCTATTGCCACTTCAACAGTATTCTACACTGCATTCAAAAAAGGTGTACAGTGCCTCAACAATATATACAGTGAGTATACGAGTTTTGATGTCCTGCTTCTTTGTAATCAGCAAATTGCATTTTATAGACATATTTGTGCATTCTATATGCTAGTGTCACATTCTTGACTGCATAACCGTATTATGCTGAGGTGGTTGTGGCCAGGCCCTAGACTCTTGGTTGGCCATGCACCCAAGAGTCTAGGGCCGGACCACAACCACTGCAGCATAATACAGCCATGTACCCAATAATCTGCCACTGACCACATCCCCCACACAAGGCAGCTGCCTGAGGCCATACCCACTTCAGTTTACACACCATTATAGTATCCACTTCACAGACTCTCATACACCCAATAATCTCATGACACTCCAATAAGCCACCTGCTACACACCCTAACCACTTCTCTACACAAACTATTACACTACTAGCAGCCAGCAGACACACTTTTGAGTGCCCACGACTCTAGTAGCTGACCACAAGTAACGCAGCATAATACAACCATACACCCAAGAATATACACAGTGTCCACAGCCCTCAGGGCAGTCCAATATGCCAGCTAACATACACTGTGTCCACTTCTGTACACAGACTATTGCAGTACTTGCAACCAGTCAGCACACTCTTGGGTGCAATAAGCCAGCTGGGGCCCTGTGCACTTCTCTACACATACTATTACAGTACTTCAACGAGTGGGCAGACTCTTGGGTGCATGGCCTCTGGGTTTTGGCAGTGCAACTTAATCATAAAGTCCATTTAAAAATGTTTTTCACTGAATTCATAGTTTTTATTTTTTACCAGGATACCCTTAGTTTGTACAGATGTACCATACCACATACTAAACCGATGGCTCCATGGTGATGGGCACAGTGGTTGCAGACTGCACGTCTGTTCGCACTCATCGGGTAGCATCCAAACTGCTCAAATAGTCAGGGGTTCTCTTACATAGTGGTAGCATGCAGCAAAGACACAGAACATATACAAACAGCACCATATACATGAATTGCAATGAAAAATACAGTAGGTCTACAAACTCTGTACTTATGAAATGAACAGAACAAATGCATAGAGTATGCACCATAATGGAATGCATCAATAAGAGAAAGAACGCCTGCTTCCAACAATATTACCGCAGTGCTGCTTTACATAGAAACGAAGAAGTAACTGTTACAGGATGGACTGCAAAGTGTTGAAATCAGAACGTGACTACTACGTGGTAAGTACACTAAATGTTTTCCCATAATTGCACAGTTTGTTCAGTTTACAGTAGTTGAAAAACATGATTTTTCTTTTTGTACTCAGCAATGGCAAGCACACTAGAATGGCTGGAAGAGAATTTCCCTCATGACGAAATGAGTGAAGATTGTAACCCCATTGGTACGCGCCACAGTCTGAAAAGTAAGACAGTTAAAACGTATTGTTTCACATACACCTAACAGATATTTTTTTCTTTAACAGTACATACTGGCAATGAAGAAAATGCACAACAAGCAGCATCTCTTCCAGAACAGCAAACGGGCAAAGAAAATGAAGCAAACTCTGTAAATGAAAAACTAGACAGCCTGGATGCAAAAATGGAGCAATTGCTAAACATTTTTGCCGCCTTCAAAGATTTTTTACAAGGACATATTATGGAAAAAATAAAGCACCACTGCCCCACATGCACCTGTACCCCTACCCCTTCCCCATTTCCCAGGAAACCATCCCCACAAATTCCCTGTGAAGAGAGACATTACGATGTGTTAGGGAGAATTCTCCAAATGTGCTAATTTCCCTTACCCTTTGAGACCCTCATCAACATTGCTGGATTTGTAGGATTCGATTTTTTTTATCTGGGAAGAGTGTGAGCCTTTTTTTCCCACTCTTCTTTGTATTTTCTGTGTGTTTTACTTTTGTGTTCTTTGGTAATGGAGTTTTTAAAACAACCTCCATGGCATCATCTTTTTCTGTGTGTCACACAGCACCCTCAGTGCAGTGGCACAGGGGTGTCTTTCAGACTCCCCAAGGTTGGAATACCTTTCCTGGGACTGACTACTGTCTCCCAGGGCATGTAAAGTTAAATTGACTTTACTAGTCTCTTTAACTTTACTGACCCAGCACACCATACCTTACTATAAAGTGATGGAGGGGTTGCTTAGCTTCCCCTGAGTCAAAACACTCATGTAACAGTATAATGTTACCTTTTCCTATTTTAAATGGCCGGTGGCAGTGGTTTAGATCAACTACCATGATTTTTCGTGACCGCGACCAACGGTAGCTCAAAATCAGGTGTAGCCATGTTTTTCAATATGGCGCCCCAGACGACCTATCTGTAAAAACAGACTCCGGTCATCTTTATTCGCCATTTTTTTTAGGAAAAGTCCTTCTTGTGTTTGTCTCTGCGTGCCAAACCAGGTTTGGTCCCTTTGTTTCCTTCTGTGCGGAAACCCTCCTCTGGTGCCAGAGTGTCTGGGTTGGACAGGATGTGAGGGAGGTGCCCGAAACTCAATGTGCTTAGTCTCCTAGGAGACCTGAATGCACTCTGGTGTGATTGGCCGGCTGTCTGTCCAGCAAGGATAGCCACCCTGCTGTGTGAGTGACAGCCAGGCTGAATGAATGGGGGGAAAACTGTTTAAAAGCAGGTCTCTGGGATTTAGAAAGCAGAGTTGACCACTGGAACGAAAGAATCCGAAGAGGAAGGAAGAGGGCTGCTGCAACTCCTGGATGACCGGTGAAGCCCTGCTGCAGGTCCGAATTGCCTGAAACTCCGACGACAGAGAAGCCTTCAAGGTTAACTTCTTCCCTCGAGTTTGGTGGGAACAACCAACTCGCAAGTCACCTGGACACCGTCCTCTTCTGGTTGAATTTTCTTCAGAGTGCTGTTGAAAACCGGATCGCCAGAGGGAAGGAAACCAGGGGGACTTTCAGGCACTCACACCTTAAACCAATGTCTTGCTACAGCTTTTGGCCTCTTCCCTGGGCAGTGCAGGAACCTCCCGATGTCCTCCTTCTTGTCCCCATGACTAAAGCTCAGGAACAGTGAGATCTGCTCAAACTGCCAGGAACAACTGCCTCAGCTACAGCTTTCTTTATTTAAAAGGTACTGTGCAAACTCGGTCCGGAAATCTTTTCGGCCCTCGAGACAGTGCGTGAAACTTTCCTCAACTACAAAGGCTTGTCCTTCACTAAACATTCATCAAACTTTTTGCCTAGCCAAATCCTTTAAAAATCTGTGGCAAAGACTTAACCGTTATATACCAGAACTGTGCTATCGTATACAAGAGACTCTGAACCATGGACTTTGGCCCAAGCCTATTGAGAAGAATTGCTGGTTATATTTAACTGAAACCCTTTGCCCTGCCTATGAATGTATCTGGGCTGTC
Source organism: Ambystoma mexicanum (assembly GCF_040938575.1). Taxonomy (NCBI): domain Eukaryota; kingdom Metazoa; phylum Chordata; class Amphibia; order Caudata; family Ambystomatidae; genus Ambystoma; species Ambystoma mexicanum. The sequence goes on from NC_090932.1 coordinate 556,555,566, forward strand.
TATTCTTATAACCTTGTCTTTTTCCTCCCTTCTTAAGTATCTGAAGTGCCGTTTTTCTCCCACTTCATTTTTGAGCTAAACTTGTTCAATTACTTACCGGTTGGATTTTTGTGATGTATTAGTGTGTGGTATTGAGCTGCTTGTGCTAGTGTAATGTTTCATAAATGATTGAGTATATAAATGTATATTCTTTTACTAAGAAACCTTGAGTAAGTGTACTTGAATCACTGTATTGGTTGGTCCTTTGTGTAACTTGTTCTACTGCTCACTTAAACTCTTGAGATGTCTGGCTCCTCAGCCATCGTTACCACTTTACTGTATAGTACGGGCTTGTACCAAAGGTGAAATTGTGCTTACACTTGTAGTTCTAATTACCTGTAGTGTTCCCAATGGGAACTGCAAGTGATTCTGCCTAACACCCTCCTCTGATGATTTCTTTGCTGCATGTGATGGGCATGGCAGGCGGGAAACCTCAATCCCTTCCTCCCCTCATGCCCACCTAGTACAAAACCCCAATGTCCCTGGATGTGTCCATTTCTGCTACCCCTTCCATTTCGTAATTGTATCTATGTATGTGTGAAAATAAAGGTGTATATGTAAGTTGTTGCTGTGTGTGTGTGTTTTCCTTTTTTTAAAAAAAAAAATCCTGTTACGACTCTGCCGCGCACGGTACTGACCGGCCTATCCGCAATCAAAATGGAGGTGTCCGTAGGACGGCACTCCTGACCGCATATCTGCATCTTGTGATGCACCTTAAATTAGTTGTGAGAGCCCATGTCTGTCCGGCGCACACCTACACGCATGCATAGCTCATCCTCTGTGTCCTGGTAACACAGCTCCTGTCCAGCATGTCTGAAAAAACTTGTGACATACTTTCATTAGTTCGAGGCACCCACCCATGTCCTATGGACACCTGTGCAGATGCACATTCCACCTACTGTATCCTACAAACACCTAGCTTGTTTGAAAATGTCTGCTGCACGTGTGTCGCACTTTTAATTAGTTTGGGGATTCCAACCGTCTCCGTAGGATACCTATGCACATGCGCACAAAGTAACCTGTGCAATACACGTCCTGCGGATAGCCGTTCCATTTGAGAACATTTGAAATGTCACCATGTGACTGCCCCCACACTGAGCATCCGCCCTTATTTCCAGACACGATCTGGGCCCCCGGACATCAGAAAAGTGCTGTTTTTGCCAATCCAAGGTGTGTTACTGTGAAACTACTACCCTTACAGAGGTCCCATACTATGCCCCTGGCGATCTGACCACTTTTGGGAACTTTTTAGGCCCGCTTTTGGTTTCCAAGCACTCCCCAGCACCTTTATGAAGGGCCAAACACCACAGTTGCTCCTCATTCTGTTTGTGGCCGGGCAGAACAAGCCAGTGGTCCAGAGTGCTCTTTCCTGCTGCAATTGCTTTCTGCCGAAATCTGCTCTGCTCTGCTACTTTTATTGCTGTGCCAGAACAGCATTCCATATTTCTCCATGCTAGAATTGCTTTCTGATCAATTCTGCTGTGCTATATTACCTTTGGAGCTAATGGCAACCATGGCTGCTGTTACTGCCTCTACCTCAGCAGCACCCAAACCCACACCCTCACTCTCACCTCTACCTTCCCAAGGGCCTGGACAGGGGAACAGGCTTGGTGATGTTGATAGGGATCAAGAAGAGAATGAGGATGAAGTAGAGGAATTCCCCATTGCCTTCAGCCAGCCTGAGTCCTGGGTGTGGAAGCTATTTACCACCGTAGGAGACATGCCCAAAGCTCGTGCTAACCAGGTGAAATTCACTGTGTGCAACATAGTACTCAGTCACAGGAAACCAGGCTTGTAGAGCTACGGCACCACCTCCATGCGGCAACACCTGAAGTTGAACCACAAGGCAGCAGTTTGGAGGGTCGTCCCCTTCGAACGAGGCAGTAGGTTGAGTTCCTCTACAGCATCCTCTGCATCTGCTCCTGCCACCACAAGAGACACTCTTGTGGGTCAGCGGATCCCTGAACCAGCCTTGCAGGGATCCCTGAACCAGCCTTGCAGGCCATACCACCACTGCAGACCCTTACCTTTCAAAGGTCAATGTATTGTGCATGTACTGCGATTCAGTACTCTGCAGGGGGAGCAACTTCAAAGTGCTTTCAAGGCTTTGGTCCGGGAGCATGAGAAGGTGTGCCCTCTACCTAAGGCCCACCCAACATCTTCCTCTCTCCACTTGCCCTTTCTTATACCTGTGGATGGTGTCCCTTCCCTACCCTCCCTTCCCTTTCTTCTGTCGTGTGTAAAAAGAACAACGAAAATACAAAACAACAAAATCAAAAACAAATAAAAGCTCTTTTCAGAGCCACCTTTCACAGTTCAAAAATAGAATTGCCAATGAAATGATGCAGGCCACTGCACAGCCTGTAATGTCCGTGGACAAGGCATGGCTCCGTCAAAAATATTGCTATTGTTTCCGGGAGGAAGTGGTGGCTCTGAAAAGAGCTTTTTTTTGTTAAACTTTTTTTTATTAACTTTTTGATTTAACAAACATTACGGACTGACAGAGCCAGTGTAAACAACAAGACCCCACCCCTCCCCCACCCTACTTTCTTCCGTTACTCTCAAACAGAGTCCAAGTGCACACCGTGGAACATTAAAACACCACAGAACCACAACCACCATTCTCTAGACCCTTGATCACAGTTCTTCATTGACCCTGCAGGGATTGACCGTGTCTAAATTATACAATGCAGATACCCCAAAAGGGTTGAAGGAGTCTAATTTGGAGAGGTTTGATTGGGAGTAGCATGCCCTGATTCCGGCTCACTGGCGATGCAGCTCCTGAATGCTGTCCAATAGACTTTGGGTCTGATGGCAGAAGGGAGCATTGAGTTGTACTGTGTCTCCCTTCTCTCACACAGCGACATAAGATTGAGCCAGTTCTGGACCGTGGGTGGCCTAATAGCCCCCCACGAACGAGCCACCAAAGATCTGGCAACCACAGAGGCCATAGCAACTAAGCGTTTCTCCGTATAGGATTTCAATTCAACCAAAGCTAGCAACCAGAATTCAGGGGTACATGGAATCTGGTCGTCTACCATCACGACCATTATCTCCACTATACCTGTCCAATACAGCTGTTTCCGAGGACAAGACCAAGCAACATGATAAAAATCAGCTGGGGTTTGAGAGTACTTTTTACAGAGAGGAGATCTGTGTGGAAATAGCTTATGAAGGGAAAGGGGGAATAATATGTCTGATGAAGAAATTTAAAGTCTATCAGGCGGAACCTGCTATTAATGGAAATCATTTTGGTCTGTTTCCGAATCAGGTCCCACTGGTCTTCTGATAGCGACCTTCCTATGTCACCTTCCCACTTATCCCTATATGGAGTAGCAGGCGGGTGTCCTAAAGACCGAATCTGACCATAAAGGGAAGAGATTAATTTCTTAGTGGATGTTAGCATTGTCACATATGACAACAATGGGGATGTGAGAGGTGCATTCGGGAAATCAGGCCACCTGGCCTTCAAGACCTCCCGAAGTCAGTAGTCCAAGAGCAATGTGATTGGAGACCATGTGCCCCTGGTTTTGAGTTCCTCTCAAGGTATAAACTTACCCGGTGGTGCAATATCACCTAGTGTGTATATCTGGAGTTCAGTGAAGTGTTGAATGAAAATGGTCTCATGCGTGAGGAGGATGCCACGAACGTTATATATAGCAAAGGATGGTGAGTACCAACTGACCAAGCCCTCCTTCTTAGCCAGAAAGTCCCATACCCGCAGGCTGATCTCCAAGGGTTGTACCTCAGCCCTAACGATTCGCTTCCAAGGTGCCCAGAGCAGGGCCCATATGTCGTCGGGCTCAATGATAGCCTTCTCCAAGTGCGAGTGGGGGAGATCGCTCATGGGGGACCATCAACGCACCGCGTACTGGATCTGGGCCACAAGGTAATACAGGAAGAGGTCGGAGACGCCCAGCCTGCCCTGGCTACATGGGAGCGAGATTGTATGCAGTGAAATGCAAGGTTGCTTCCCGGCCCATATCAATTTAATCATCATACTCTTTAAACAACGCCAAAAGGTCACAGGGGGCCAAATCGGGACGTTATTGAAAACGTATAATAATTTTGGCAGGATGACCATCTCAGATAGGGCAACACAAGCAGCCTGAGAGATAGGGAGGTGGATCCACGTGTCTACCCTGTGTTCCAAGTGTTGTAGGACTACATCATAGTTCTCCTCGTACAATCATGCTGGGGACGTGGACACCTGGACGCCCAAATAATGGATGCCCTGCGGACACCACGCAAAGGCGCTGCCTATGTCTGTGGGGAGATGCCAGAGGTGAGTGGGAGAACCTCAGACTTGGACCAATTTATCTGTAGACCAGACAAAGCACCAAATTCAGTAATTTCTTCCATCACGGGTTGGTTTAGGGATTTTTTAAGTAAATTAACATATCATCCGCGTATAGAGAGACAATGGAAGTGTGCGATCGGATAGTTACCCCACAGTGAGCATGAAATTCCCTCAATGCACAGGCAAGCGGTTCAATCGCCAGGGCGAACAGGATGGGGGAAAAAGGTCAGCCCTGCCTGGTGCCCCGGTTGGATAAATAGGTGCTGACTGAATACCGTCTGTGTAAACCAGGGCTCATGGGGACGAGTAGAGTAACCGAGTCCAGTATAAAAATGAGGTGCCCAGCCCGGAGCGTCAGAGAACTTCAAACAGAAAAGGCCATTCAACCGAGTCGAACGCCTTTTCAGCGTCCAAGGCCGCCACAGCTATCGGGATATCAGGGTTTATGTTATGCATCAAGGAGAATAGTCTCCAGAGATTATTCTGTGTTGAGCGACCCGGTATAAAACCTGCCTGGTCTGGGAGGACCAGTTTAGGCATATGGGGCAGAATCCGATCTGCAAGGAGTTTCACCAGGATCTTATAGTCGGTATTTACCAACGAGAGGGGGCGGTATGATGAAAACTTCTTGGGGTTCTTGTTAGGTTTAAGCAGCACTGTCACCAAGGCTGTCCTGGTGGACTCCGGAAGGGCCCCCGATAAGATAGCCATCTCGTACATGCTGTGCAAATGGGGGATGAGTAGGGACGGAAAGGCTTTGTACAGCTCGGCAGTAATGCCATCCGTACCAGGGGCCTTACCATTTGGGAGCAAGCGTATCACCTCAATAAATTCCTCATCCGTAGGGGGGTCATTAAGGAGAGCTCCAACCTCCGGGTCCAACCATCCCAGAGCGATCCTGTCCAAATACCCACTAATAGCGTTGTGACCCTCCGTGCATTTGGACGTATATAATGTCTCATAATATTGTTGGAACGCTGCATTTATACTCCGAGTGTCCCTAGTGACTTCACCCTCAGGTGTCTCAATTTCTATTATGGGATCCTGGTGGTGTTCCTGCCTAATAGCCCAGGCTAAGACTCCACTTGGGCGGTCTCCTTCCCCATATCTGACAGCTGCAACCGGGTCACCCAGAAATTTTTCCTCGTCGTCCAACAACAAGTGCAGCTCATGGCATACAGCAGACAGGGTAGACTGGAGCTAGGGGGAATCCGATTGGGCTTTTGTCGGAGCTCCAGGTCTTTTATATCTTTCTCCCTGGAAGCGATAGCACTGCAGATTCTTTTAAGAACACCACCCTCTTGCGATATACACCAGCCCCAGATATATACCTTGAACGCTTCCCAAACCAACCCCGGGACAGGGACAGAGTCCTTGTTTAATTGAAAAAATGTGGAGATGGAGCGAGACATCCTCGCGGAATACTATGTCTTCCAATACCCATCCATGGAACCTCTATTGGAACTGCCTAGAGGGGGCAATCGGGGGTGAAAACTGAACCATGACCGGGGAGTGGATGGAGAGGGTTCGAGGAAGTATCTCTGCTCTGCTGGACGTCTGAATCAACTCCGAAGACAAGTGGATATAATCTATCCTAGAGGAACTGGAGTGCACACTCGAATGAAAGGTAAACTCGTGGTTTTTGGGGTGTAGAAATCTCCAAATGTCAACCAGGGTGTAGTCTGCTGCTATGGATTTCCATTTTTGGGCCGCCCGTGAAAGAGAGGTTTGCGCTGTAGAAGACCTGTCTAGTGATAGTGATAAAGCCAAATTAAAATCCCCCACCAGATCACCTCGTAGCCTGAGAGTGTACGTAGGTGCTCAGATCCTGATTGGAAAAAGTCTGGGGCATCATGTTTAGGACCATATATATTTATAAAAAGGACAGGCCATCCCTTTATTTCCCCTGCCACCAGGATGAACCGACCCTCAGTGTCAGACACCTGCGAATGCAATTTGAATTCCAAAGAGCGATGAATGTATATTTTAACGCCCCGTGACTGGGTACTATAAGATGAGCCATACCTATGAATACCCCAGCCGGGCAGGGCAGGGAGCTTCCGTTCCTTTCCCAAGTGTGTTTCCTGTATGCAGAGAACAGTAGCATGATGGTTCCACACATAATTAGCAATAAGACGGGCCTTATTACTGTTTGTAAAGCCCCGGATATTCCATGTGATCAGAGTTATGTTAGTGTTTGTTGGGGCTGGGGTCCCATAAGGTGCTGTCATTTTATGCCTAGCAGGGGGGTATTTCCTAATGGCTGCAATGCAGGAAGACTCATTTGCGCAAGGTCTGTTAGGTGCTTCAAAACCATGCCTTGTATATTAAATAGCCCTCCGTCTGGTCCAAGGTATTTCAATAGCTTTGTGCCTGTTGGGTGTGCAGTGGACCCCAGGGTCCCGGAAGAAGTTTCCCTCCCACCTCCCCAACTGAACTGAGAGCACCGGTTGGTGCATAACCATACCCCACCACAACCACCCTCCACCCATGCCAGAAACTCCAACCTACCGGCCGATGTATTCCACCCCCCACCCGCTTAACACCAATCATTAACCAATAGCTAAATCAATTGCCGCTGGGCACAGGGGGGAGCTGGCGGCTGTCGTGACTCCCAGTGGCAAGAGGCTTAATAACCACATTATAACTTTAACGGCAGAGGTTCCAAGCATAGACGCTGTTCCTAACATAGTCAATGGAAGACCCGGGCTTGACCCGGATGGACCTGGGACAACTTGTTGTTATGAAAATGATACAGAGCCTCCCGGGTCCTCCTAGTATGGGTGGCGAAGGGGGACCTCCGGGTCTGGGATCTTTGATGCAAATCGTTCCGCGGATTCTGATGTGGTGAAGAACAAAGTTTTCCCTTCATAAACAACCTTGAGTTTGGCCGGGTACATCATGGAATAGCGTATATCTTTTTTTTTCAGTATATTTTTCACTGATTGGAAGGGTTTCCTCTGGTCCTGGACCTGCTGACTGAAGTCAGGGAAAATGCTACTCGTTGCTGAGCCCCATCGTAGGGCCTTTTTTTCTCAAGCCACACGGAGCAGAATGTCCCGGTCCCGATAGCTAAAAATGCGGGCGATGATGGCTCTCTCCAGGGCCCCCGGCGGAGGTCGAGTCGCAAGGGAACAATGGGCCCGCTCCACCATGAACATATTTGTAACAGGGGGATCCTCAAGCACTTCTTTAAGCAATTCCACGAAAAGTTCCATGTTGTCGATAGGAGTGGATTCGGCAATCCCGGTTATCCCGATGTTATTTCTCCTCGACCGTCCCTCTAAATCGTCATTCTTGGCTACCACTTTTTTGACTGTTTGTTGAAGGGATGCCACTTCCCGCTGAAGCTCCATGATCCTCTCCTCCCCATCCCCAATCTGGTGTTCAGCATCCGACATTCTGCCACCCAGTTTTTCAATTTGGACTGCTGAAACATCCACCTTACAACTCAGTGCATCAATTTTAGCCCCCAGATTGTCTGTGCTATTTTTTAAAGATAATAGTGTGGTTGAGGGCCGAGATGTCAAGTTGGGGTGAGGCAGGTTCCTCCTCCTGTCTCGTTGGCTCAGACCTGGCATATTGATCCATCCTCACCTGCTTTTTTTGGTTACCCATATCCAGGATCTCTCCTGGAAGCACCAGTAAACAACCACAACGACCGTGGAGCGGGCAGCTCGGGAGGGGGACTCCCAAGTTTCCCCAGAGGCTACAAGGCGGGCCCCTAGGTGCAGAGGTGGCAAAGTCTCACAGTCGAGTAAAGTAGTAGCACAGGACGTGAAGATCAATGTCGAACTGGGCCCCAAAGAGGAAAGTGCACACCTGAGGATGAAGAGGGGCCAATGTCAAACCAGTTAGCACCAAAATAGTGAGATGTAGCGCAGATGGGCGGGGGAGGCCGGCACCATAGTCCTGTGGGGTGAACCCCCATCCACTCCAGCTGAGAGAGGCAATTAAACTCCCTCCCCCTCCTCCCCTCCCCACAGAAACCAATGTCCAAGGCAGCACTGGAGGGCATATTAAGGCAGTCAACACTGCTGAGGACCACGTTGCCGCACAGACCACAGTGAATTACCTGGGTTGGGGTCTGAGCAGTGGCGCAGAAGACATGTGCCTAAGTCATCAGCACAGGGATGTCTGCCGCCCACAGCTCAGGAAAGAGGGGCAGCAGCAGTCCGATGCACTCCCCACCATGCCCCCGACTCACCGAGATGCTGGTATGGTGACGTTCCTCGTCGGGGGCTGGGGGAGACAAAAGTACGGACCAGTCCACCCACCGAAGAGGCTACAGGTGGGCGAGGGCACCCTGCCAAGTCCAGGTGCACGGGGGGCCAAGCTGCAGGCCCAGGCAAGCAGTCCCGGCCGTCGTCCTCCCCGCTGATACGGCAATGCGGGTGGGGGAGGCGGGGCAGCCAGCGGACAGAAGGCTGCTCCCGGACAGGATGGGCTGCACCCCAGGTTCACCAGCCCCGACTCCTCCACACACTGAATGGGGGTGAGGAAGCAGTCAGCAGAGGGACTACGGAGCCCTCGGAGCAAATGGGCGCACCGCAAGTCCACACCACAGGCACCAAAGTGCAGAAGCGAGGTATCAGGCAGGGAGCTTCCAGAGACACGTAGGCTAGTCACGGCCCACGGAAGACTTCGGTCATTGGTGGGGGATGGGTAGACCTCCAAGATCTGACCACAAGGAGAGCGGGCCAAAGTCTGGGGATCCTCCCAGTACCAGATGTTCGGGTCCAAATCTTCTAATGCTGCACAGTCCCATGCATCCAAGGAACAGCTTGCCACAGGGTATTCCAGGGCTGATCTGCCAATTTTTACGGTTTTGAAACCAACATCATTATGAACAACTCTAACCCATTCATTGGCTACATTAGTAAATGGCGTCGATATATAGATGACATATTTATGATTTGGACAGGAGGCCCACAGGAACTGGAACGCTTCTATGAATGGATTAACCTACAAAATAGTTTTCTGAAATTCACTCACCAACACAGTACAAAATCCTTAGATTTTTTGGACATCACCATAAGTGTTGAATCTAACACAAGAAAACTGCATGTTAAACCTTACAACAAGCCATCTGACAGAAACTCTTTACTACACTACTCAAGTTTCCATCCGCGTCATATACGTGATAACTTGCCCCTGGGTCAATTCCTGAGACTTAAAAGGAACAGTACCAACAGAACCGACTTTCAAGCTGAAGCAACAAAAATGAAATGATAAACTTGAAGACAGGGGTTACCCTAATAAAATCACCCAGAGCGCTTGGAAATGGGCAAACAACAATAACAGAGAGGCACTGTTAGAATATAGGACAGAGCGTACCCAACGCACTCAGAAAGAGATCAATAAACAACTTGTTTTCGTGAATACGTATAACCACCTATCCAATGGAATTTAAAAAATCATTGGCAAAAACTGGCATCTTCTGGAAAATTGCAAACATCCAATTGCAAGACCAATTATTGCGTTTAAGAGAAGCCGTAATGTAAAAGAAATCCTAACTAGAAATGATATCAGTAGAAAACCGACATTACAAACAACACTGCCACAACAATGGGGGTTTCATAACCTAACAGGACATACTCCATGTGGTAACTGCCGTTGCTGCCCTTCTACATTCAAGAGTACAGCAGTAGACATTGGTTTACCAACGGTTTGGCAGCAGAAAAGCTTTAGTAATTGCAATACAAAGATGGTGATCTATGCAGTTTGGTGCCCGTGCAGAAAAATGTATGTAGGCAAAACAGATAGAAAAATTAAAATCCGAATAGGGGAACACAAAAGCTGCATCACAAATAGAACTCGGAATGCCCCCCTAGTTGAACACTGGATTGAACACAACCATAAAGTGGAAGACATCATGTTAGGAAAGATTTCGTAATTGTAGGTAATTTTCCTTCCATGTGGCAACCCCTAAACTTCTTGCTGTTGTTTTTCACCTTGTTCTCGACTTTGCCAGAGAAGTGCAGCCTTCTGCCGCACTCCTCTGGGCTTTCGCTCCTTTCTTACGGGGAAACTGACATGCCCTTAAGACAGTCAGTACCGGGAAACGCTGTTTTCCGTAGTTTCTTTTATCATGTTGCGGCTTTCGTGCAACATGACACAAGAGGGCACTGTAAGCTAAGTTACTGCTCTCTTGGGTCTCTAGCCTTCTACAGGCCCTAGATACTCTTTTAGGATTGTAACTGGTCGCTGCAAGTGATTCACGGACGGGAATGGTGGCAGCGATCGTTTCTTGTGTTTTGAGCTCCTTTTGGCGTTCTAAGCGCGTTTCTCAGGCTTAACCCAAAATGGTGGCCTGGCTCCCAAAATGGCCAGACCACGAGGCTCCTTTGTCCTGTCCGCTGACCGTCTTGCTCCCTTCACCTTCCCCAGGTCGAGCCAACCCGGGGCCTTCCTTATTTGGGCATGTACTTTCCCGTGAAACACGGATGCTTTCGCGGGCTTCTACATGCCTGGTGTGTGCCTCCAGGATGTGGGCTGGGATGTCTGGTCCCAATACACATCCTGGGTGCCAGAGAGTCTAGGGTGGTGTGAATGCCTGGGACCACCGTGGTCCGTGATAGGTCCACGAATGGTGTGAGTGTTGATGAGCGGATCTCCCATTGGGTCCCCTCCGTTTTGGCGCGAAGGGAACCGTGGATAAGAGGGGGCTGGAAACACCACTACCATGTCGATCTCCTGAGTTCTCACGAACGAAAGAATACAGGAGCCAAGTATCCTGCAACCAAGAGGCTGAACCGAGAAATCGCTGGTGACCCGCTGAAGGACTGCTCCTCTGCACTGCTGTCACCTTGTGAAACCCTTTTCACCTTTGATCGAACCAGAAGGCCTGTACTGGTACTTCGACCCTTGGAATAGCGGGAACAGCTACTCTCGGCATCTTCACCATCTCCTGCTCGTAAGCCTTCGGAAGCGTCTCTGGGCCATCCAGCAGACTGACAAGCCTACACAGGAGTCTTGCGCTGTAACCGCCATCAGGTTGTGTAGTATTTCGAGTCCTTGTCACTCTCACATGATTCGTACACTTGGCGTTCCCAGGTCTGAAGTGAGTAGTGTACATTTGGCTCAGATACACACGGCCGCTCCGTTGCCCTGCTGTGTTAACAAACTGTGCGGGTTCCTTCGTTTGGGACGTCTTTTACTCAACTCTGCTGCTGCAGACTCAACACGACGACGAGACGTCCCCTGCTCTTCTGAACCTGCCAGCGACTGAAACTGACGCGGAGAAGCCTGGGTCTGCTTGCATCGGGGACCGGCGAGTAGCATAGCTAGGAACTGGTCGCCCTCCTGCAGGAGCCCATAGCTTTTACCCGCTGTGTCAAAACAGCACGCCTTTCCGTACTTGCGCTCTGCTTCTGCCCACAGTGGAGGCTGCACATGAGTTGCGGAACACTGTTCTTCTTCATTTGTGCACTAAACTGAACTGCCTGATTTCCCTCGAAGAGACTCCCCTTTTGCCTGTTGGCACCAGCGTGTGCAGGTACTTTTGAGCACAAGGCTCCCCTCTTCGTAGGGCTCGGACTTCCTTTTAGTTAGGTGCCTCTGAAGGCGGACTGGGTCTAAGCATTATTTCGCACTGCCTGTTTTCCTTCCCCATTTCGTGCCTCTAACGCTTGAGATTTGTTGTATTTGTATATATATTGTATTGATATGGTATGTGTTGGTTTACTAGAGTTGTATTGTGATTTCTCGCTACGGTCATTGTTTTAAAGGCCTTGGAATAAATGTGTATATATTTTTAATATAACACCTGTTTGGAGTAATTTGTAAGTGTCCTTGCTTTGTGTGCTCATTGCGGGCTTTCAGTCACCCTCACCCCTCTTGAGACCTAGTCTTGACCGCCGCGATCGCTACCCTGATTGGTCTGGCTTGCCCAGAGGTTACCCTGTTCCAAGTAATTAGGTTGGCCTTCTGAACTTCTGCGCCGCCAGGACAGAGTTCAGAAATCCGTCTTAACACATCAGTTGGACTATCCTGTACAAACAAAGAACTAGTATGGATAGCAATAAAGACAAAAGAGCACTTGTGATAAAAGAGCAAAAGCTTATTTTTCTTACTGATGGCATGACTATTGGTCTTAATGAAAAAATCGACCTGTGGGTTTAAACTGTTAAACCTGATAAACCTGAAGAGACTGGAGTGTCTTCCGTGAGATAGATTGTAGTATGATCATAACAGGACGAATCACCATTGCGCTTCACTTTCCCAAAGGGAATGCTTTAGTCTAAAGTTACTGGACCTTTAACTTGTTATTTAGGAAGGTTAGTAGACCTTTAACCCGCAGATTGAAGACGATGGCCCTTTACAATGCGGAATAGGCGGAATACATCGGTTGATCATTGATACCAGTAAATATACACTAAATCATCTCTGCGCATGCGCGACTTAGAGACGCAGATACAAAAAGCCCGTATATGCTTCCAGCCTCCAGAGGCGACCCCGGAAGCAATCACACACCGAGTAAACGCGGAACAAGTGAAGGAAAGAAAACACAGATCCTGGACGTTTTTCCGTTAACGGTAAGACGAAGCAGCTGTCGCACGGGCAGATTAGCTTTTATGTAATCTCAACATTCTAACGTTTTGGGATGTTGCAATGACTTTAAAAAGTCGGCACTGCAACATGACCCGATGAAAGAGTATTTTGTAGATAGAAAACGTGTCGGTCGTGATTTCGGGTCGACTGCACAATACGCTCGTATTAATCTTAATCATTTACCCAGTGGGTAGCAACATTGAGCACCAGCTCTATTGTCGTAAAATCGTAAGGGTGAACCCCTTGATGTTAAGGGTATGCTGGTGGCACATGCCCCTTTATCTCTCTTTCTTGTTTAAAGAACTGCCAATATTTACACCAAGTGTTAAAGCCTCTGCCAGAGCACTCTCAGGCGGCAGCCATCTTACAAGCCACGCAACAGCGCCCCCCTGAAAAGAGCTTTTTTGTGGTGTTTGTTTGTTTTTGGAAGAGTTGAAATGGCCAACACGTACTGAAAAAATGTTTGCTATACTTGCAAAAATCACTGCAATGCATTTTGGATATTTCATAGAAAAGCTGATTGCCAGCATCAGTAAGATGGACTCCATCTCTGCTAAAAATGTTGGTGCTATGAAATGCAATGTTTTCATTGTGGAAGGAGGACATGCCAACATCTCTCAAAAAGGTGCAAACAGCCTTGTTGACATTGCGCCTCGCTTTCTCCATTTCCGGACCAAATGAAAAAGAACACAGCCACGTCTGCCTCTGGGCAATGCGAGAAAAAATTACTTGAGAGTTTGGAAACATGACCATGACTCGCCCAAGTGTCTCCATTGCAAACTGCAGAGAAATCCCGGTAACATGTCATAAACTGTTCCCTCCACAATGAATAATAATGTCTGGATGATCGAGCGTCACCAAGTGGCACAAAGAGGAGCCACATTCAGCCACTTCATTCCACACCAGTGGACATCCACATGATGGAATCCAAGATGTGCAGCCACTCCACAGCGTTCTGCATGCACTTCCAACCATACACTCTGCCTCCTGAACGACACAGCCATAACCATAGCCATCTGCACTCCTCTCAGCAAACAGACCTTCTGCACAGTCTCTCCTTACACACCACACCCAAGAAACCTTATTGATCAATCCCCTATCCTCAGAGTCCTATTTCCATGTCTGCCACCCTCAAAAGCCCCGGATGTGGCACGTGCGATCCTCAAACTACTGCAGTGTGTGCAGACATATCGTGCTTTGTACATGGGTGGGGGAACACATTTCAACCAGGGTTGGGGATTTCTTCTTTACTGGTGGTTCTGAAAAGAGCTTTTCTTTCCTTTTCTTTTTTTTTTAGAAGTGCTTGTAAACAAACACCTTTTTCTTTTGTATTTTATGGGGATTTTTCTCTTATTTACCTCCTAACATTCTTACACCAGCTTCTCCCAAATATCCCTTAGATTGTAGAACAAAATATCATTTCAATGGTGGACTAAAAAAAGCCATCTACACTGAAAGTTCTCATTAAAAGCATTAATGTTCTCATTGTCACAGAAGAACATCCCAGCACTGAACATAAAATGCAGAAATGCCTCCATTTACAAGATACCTTCCGACCTCTTGCTGGGAACAAAATACATTGGGATTGTTCCATACTCTTCTAGGAGGTATGCCTGAGAAAACCACGTTTGCAGTGGGAAAAAGCTGCATCAGTGCTTTCACCCAGCCCTTCAGTTCACAGAGCAAACTTCCAGCACTGATGTAACCCAAATGCAGTGCTCCACAATGCACCACTAGGACATCAATAGTACTCCAAGTGACCACAGCTCTACAAACTGCAAGCACAGCTTGCAAACTGCGCACTGGCACACTGCGCCACAAAGCAGCCACTCCTTCAAAACCAAAATTGCTGGGAACAAAATACATTGGGATTGTTCCATGCTCTTCTAGGAGGTATGCCTGACAAAACTACCTTTGCAGTGGGAAAAAGCTGCATCATTGCTTTCACCCAGCCCTTCAGTTCACAGAGCAAACTTCCAGCACTGATGTAACCCAAATGCAGTGCTCCACAATGCACCACTAGGACATCAACAGTACTCCAAGTGACCACAGCTCTACAAACTGCAAGCACAGCTTGCAAACTGCGCACTGGCACACCAAAATTGTCATCAATGCCTCTACCCTGGGCATAGCTCTGCAGATCACCCACAAAGGAATCACCCACGATCAACACTCTGCCTCTCTGCATCTCTGCCATCTTCACAGTACACAGCAATTAAAAAAAGTATTACCGCCCCTTCCTGTTAAGCACACCCTCAACATCTGATTGGTTAATCCCCACAGTCCCATTTCCATGCCAGGCATGCTGAGAAGGGCAGGATGTGGCACGTGTGATTCCAAAACTACTGCAGTGTCTGCGGACCTCGTAAGGCAGGGGCAGCCCATCTTCCCTTTCCACTATTCTCTTTGCAGCAATCCCACATTGGGTACCTCTAAGCAGTCACACACACATCCACCAATCACATCCAAGACCTCTGTATCTAACTCTATGATCCATGTTCAACACTCCTTATTTACTGTTAAACACTCAGAGTACAGGTCTCTTTTGATCAAAAAGCACCTCCAGTAAAAAGTACTGTAAAACTATCCAAGATTTCTGCATCCAGATCCATCCACATCGCCACCCATCACCACAAAGTACAGGTATGAATATTTTGTATACAGTACATTTGCAACTCTGTTATAAGTGCCTCTCAACAGGGTACCTGCCACTTAACCTCCATAACCTACTCAAAAAGCATACTGTCACTTCTCCCATCACCTATCAAGTGCCACCTACAATGCTATATGCTTTGAAAGTTTTCATTTACCCATATCACCCATTGTAATATCCATACTGTTACTCCCTTCTTTCCTTCTGTCATTTTTACGACCTTTTCCCCCACTAACACACCTCCTATGAAATTCGTAAATTGCTCACAGAAAAAGAAAACTGAATGTATCCTACCAAAGTAAACCAAGTACATACATTGCATGCATATCAACAGGGTGCCTGCCACTTACCCTGCACACTTCACAGAATGCACCATTACTTAAAAAACCCAAACAATGTATTTGTGCATTGAGAACAGTACCATTTATAAATGTGGATGAATAAATCAAACAAATGAAATGATTGCTCCAGTCATGTAGCAAGCATATATCTGCAGAAAAGTTAATGCATTGCACATGAAAAAATTCACCTTTCCAATCTGTACATCTTTCCAAACTTTTTTTCACCCTTCTACAAATAGCACTAATCCATTTTCAAACGAAATAGTCCTATAGCGATACACACACTTGCTAAAGTGCACCTCATACAGCACACTTACAAATAAACCACTTGCCCCTTACCAAAAATGTTGATGCTCCCAAGTCCCCATTCATATGCAAAGCTATCCAATTTCACACACACACTAACTCTTCCTGCCAAGACATCCCCCTACAATTTTAAATAATGTATTCTCCAAATGCAATCACTAAGCCGTTAACAAACATATGTTCTTAATTTCTTCTTTCACAGCCATGGTAAATACCTCTCTCCTGAAAGCCAGTGGCATGTCAACTTGAAAATACAACCTAGAAGAAACCTACTCTCAACATCCAACAAAGTGCAATACTATCGTAGTGTTCTACCTCTTATTCAGACAGTGCAGTGTTCTTGTATTGTAAGATACACAATTCCATCAACCCAATGGTATTTGCTTCATTCTTACTCATTACACCTCAAAAGGTGCCCATTTTGTATTGTCATCTCACCGCCATTATAGTAACACCCAGATACCAATTCAGCCTTCTCAACCTAAAGTAACAGCCCATTACACAATCGCACACCTCTATCTATATGCCTATCATTATTTTCAACCACTCATGCACAGTGCACACATATACATTACAAAATCTGCACACCCACACTCAAAAATCAACTCTGTAGAAAACACAGAAATAGATTGGATCAACCTAAAAGCATACAAAATAGCCATCAAACTCTAGCAGAATTTGTACAGAAAGTTCATACACAACAGCTAATACAGTCACTAACGAAATCGAAAGCACCTAACAGTAAACAAACTTTAAATCCTCTTTCAAAATGTACAAAATATAAAGAAATGTACAAAAAAGATTGCAACTATCACTACTGCTAACAGAGCACGTGCAAATGGTAATGTAGCCACAAGGAAGCATTCCAAAAAATGAATTTTACAAAACAATTTCCACCACACAGTCCTTCAGAACCTGATAAATACAGGGGGGAAATCACGCTCAACCCTTAAAACTTACGGCAGAAAAGTAATCCAGGAAGCTCTTGTAGACAGTGAAATGCTCCTCAAAAGGAAATTCTTTATATTAATTTTAAACAGAATGAAACCACTAGCCAAATTTAATTAGTAAACTACAACCAGTACTTTACAACAAACGCAATATCACCATGGATACCTTTTGGCAACATCTGTACAGGTGAGTGGAGTTACACCACCAGCACAGAGTCATACTTCAATAAAGAATCATACAAACAAGAAGAAACAAACCAAATCGCCTTGCATAGCAGTGGGCAGGGGTATGAAAAGGTACACAATGCCATAATGGAAGAAGACACACTGCTTTCACAAATATTCCCATCAAACTTAGATTCAACTCTCCATTCCACCGAATCAATACGCTCCATCTACAAATGGCCATGCACATCAATGTGTAACGTTCACCAAAACTCCATCAATTCTTTGCAGCAGTTCCTCAATCACTATGTGAAAGCCAACGACAAAAAAAACATGAAAATTCTACAAACTATGGACTCCTGTCCAGTGTGCAAATTACACAGGACTACGAGGACATTCATTAGCCTGTATTTCTGGATCTGCTTGCAAAACACCGTCCACCATATCAAAATGTTAACAATGCACCATTCTACTGTAAGAAATCTCATTCACAAACTACTATGCAAAAAGTCCAGCTTTAGCACTGGAGCATTTAGATGATATTCTCCTACATGGTACAGCCAAACAGTTGCTTTTAGAAATAGACCTCATCCAAAGCAAATATTTTGAAACTGAAGAGCACTTACAAACTCCAGTACCTTCAGAAAACAGTAGCGACAACCTTGCAGATGTCAACATTCTTGAAACACTTGTTTCATATCATATAACATTACAAACATACAAAAATGAAATACGCAAGTTCAAAAGCACATATGCTGAAGCACCAAACCAAGTATATGTGTATGTATGTGTTGCTGCAGAACTTTGTATAGGAAGAGCACGAAAACTACAGATATAATGTACAAAATAGAAGACAAAGAGGAATCCCAATGGTTCCAATTAGCTCTCTACCATATAGCAGAAAAGAAATACGAAATTACTAACCCCTCCATACTGTGCACATACTGCACTGCAAAACTTGACAATAACCAAATGTCTTCACGGGCTGTCAGTAATATTCTGGAAATATTCACACTGCCAAACACACTCCAATAGCCTAATTTGTATGAGAGCATTTTAATCCAAACAGTACTCCCATTTCAAACAATAATACAACTGCAACCAAAAACTGCAAAATTGGCTCCCACTGAATTACTAAGAGGCATTTGTGGCAAATTAGCTTATTTGCCATTAGAACGCAAAGAAAACGTACAAGTGCAACGGCCAATAGAACAATCTTTGATTATCCTGGTGAATGGTGTACCTACAAAAGACAAAACAATTTGGCAGCAACTAGTGGACTTAAACAAAGTTAGGAAAGCTCTGCAATATCTTAAAGACAACAATGAATACTACAAAGAAATTAACATTAAAGAAAGCCTGAGAGAAACCTTCAAATATATTCAGGACTCCTCAACAACTGGCCAATTTAAACTTCTAGATCCTACTGCAGCCTCAAATATTTTAGACCACTATACAATTCACCCACTGCACTCCAAAGAAACCATAGACGATGCACTAGAAACATATCAAATGTGGCAAGCCAAAGGATCGCCAATCAGTATATCAGTATATGGGAAAAATGTGTAGACGCACAAGCCTTTCCTCTCCTTTTTCTGACTGGAAAAGGTGTAAGATATTATGAAAGATGCATACAAATAACAGCATCAGAATACCGCTCTTTACGAATGTATTCTGAAGACCTTAGATTCAGACAAAACAAAACGAAAGATTACATATTCCACCTCCCCTTTGAAAGTGAACTAGCAACTCTATGTTATGGAGTTGCAAACACATTGAAAACAGGTTTCAATTTTCAAAACATGTCCGCTAAACATCTACTTCAAAAGGTGCAAGACAAAGACTAAGTTTTACACTTCTTAAGTATTACAAATCTCTTGGCAAACTGCATGGTACAAAAGAATACTGGTTCTGAAGGCACCCAGATGTACGGTGTATGCTACACAACCTTGGCCCACCCACATGGTTTGTCACTTTAAGTTGTGCAAAGTATATCAATGATTACAATGCAATCATTGCCCTCCTGTGGAATGCAAATATAGATATGCAGTACATTGCAGACAATTCCACTGCAGTTGCACAATATGTCACAGCCTACTTAACCAAAGCCGAGAAAACAAAGCTCAAAGACCTCTGGGATGACATATCATCTGACAAAACACTGTCACAGAAATTGTACAGCTTTGGAATAAAAATGCTCTCCCATAGAGAAGGTGGCTTCTACGAAGCCGCAGACAGTTTAACCGGCACAACCTTATATGGGAAATCTGAAAACATAGTGTGGCTAAGCCTTGGTCCTGCTGCATCCAGAAAAAGAGTTGTGAAATCGTACGAAGACATAGAAACAATAGCCAAAAACGAACCCAACAGCCAAGACATTTTGAAAAACAACTAATTGGACACATAGTTCCTAAACAGGAGTACTGCTTTAGAAACCATGTGCCTATGCAACATAGCCCAAAACTTCTCATATAAAAATGATATGATATGTCATTTATAACGTGCCTATACGCAAGTGTTTCAACGTGGGATGAGGCAAGGAAGGGGGAACAATGGGGAGACAGATAACGATCCTACTAGCCCAAGTGTCATTCAGATCATGCAAGTGCATGGGGAGGGGGGAAAGTGGGTGGGGACAGTGCAGTACATAGGATAATAGAATAAATAACAATAAGTAAAAGTAGGGCCAGCAAGTGGCAAGTGCAGGGGTAAGTGCAGGCATCAGGTGTCAAGTACTGGTAGTGGGACTGTAGGGATACAGAAAACAGCCCCCTAGTGCGGGGGTTGCCAGGAAGGCAGTGCAGGTGTGCGACTGGTGGTGGAGGGGACCTGGGCCCGAGATCAGAGGGTAGCCAGGTAACCAGTGCAGTTTCAGCCAGGAAGTCAGCAGGGGAGAGGAGGAGGAAAAAGCAGAAGCAAAGAGAGAGGTTTTGAGGTGCTTCCGGAACTGGAGATGATTCTCCTCAAGTTTCAGGGGGGCAGGGAGGCTGTTCCAGAAGGAGGCCCAAGCTGAGGAAAGAGATCTAACACCAACTCGTTGATTGGAGAAGTGACCGACCCTGAGGGAGTTGGAGGCGGATGAGCAAAGAGCTCGAGAAGGGAGATATTTAGGAAGAGAGAGTTGAAGGTATTGAGGCCCCAAGCCCCAGAAGGCCTTGTGGACAATGCAGATGTTTTGTTTACTTAATCCTTGCAGCCACTGGGAGCCAGTGCAGAGATTTCAGTCCTGGTTAGATACAATCCCTGGGCTTGAGGCCAAGGACAAGTCTTGCAGTCCTGTTCTGGATGAGTTGCAGAGGGCGGGGAGTAGAAGCAGGCAGATTTAGTAATAGACTGTTGCAATAGTCCAGCCCAGAGAGAACCAGAGCTCTGGAGACAGTGAGCTTCTGGGGGAAGGAGTGGAAAGGAAAAATACCTCTGAGGAGGTGCAGCTGATAGTGCAACTTCTTAGAGACGTTGGAGGTGTGAGGAGAGAAAGAGAGTGTGGAGTCAAAGATGACACCAAGGTTTTTTACCTCACAGGTGGGAGCAGGAAGAGGGCCAAGAGAGGCCAGACAGAGAGTGACAGGAAAGGAGGGTGTGGGTGTGCCAATTAGGAGAATCTCAGTCTTACTGGCATTACGGCAGAGACCATTGGTGGCCCACCACTCCTGGATGGTGGACAGACAGTCAGAGATGAGAGAGGGAGAAGAGGTGGCTGAGGGTTGCCTGAAAATGAGTTGAGTGTCATCAGCATAGCACTGGAAGTTGGGGCAGAGCGCGGCAATGAGGTGGGAAAGAAGTGCCAGGTATTGGTTGAACAGCCAACGAGAGGGGTTAGACCCCTGGGGAACACCACAGGTAGAGATAGAGATAGAGGAGAGGAAGGACCCAAGTTGAACCTGCGAGGGTCGATCAGAGGGGAAAGAAGTCAGCCATGCTAGGGCCTGACCGGTGATCCCCAGGTTATCACGGAGACAGTTGAGCAGGTTGGCATGGTTGACTGTGTCAAAGGCAGAAGAGACATCAAGTAATATCAGGACACAGGGGGTGTTGGAATCGAGGTTGGAGAGCAGGTCTTCACAGATGTTCAGGAGAGCAGTTTCTGTGCTTCTGGCAGCTCTGAATCCAGACTGATGATCATAGACACAACCAACAGATTCAGTGTGAAGAATGAGCTGGTCGATGGACAGCTTTTCCAAGAGTTTGCGCAGGAAAGGAGTGATGGAGATTGAGCGATAGTTATCCAGGCAGGAAGGGTCGGCAGGGGGTTTCTTAAGAAGAGGGTGCACAAGGGAGTGCTTCAGGGGGGAAGGGAAGACTCCAGTGGTGAAGGAGTGGTTGCAGAAGTTGGCCAGGCAAAAACAAAGAGGTGATGGCTGGAAGGTTTAGACTGAATCTTAACCACTGGCATTGCTCGGGGTAACCCTCCAGACCATCGTTCTTCGCCTGCCAAGCCATTACAGAAGGAGAAAGACCATATGCAAATCAGGCTTGGCCCCACCCCAAAAGGGGCAGCCCAGCCCGAACTGCTAGGTCACATCCCTTTTGCACGAGACCACAGACATCCCCAAACATGTTTCGCCCTTGTTGGGGCTCATCAGTGAGGAGTAGCTTGGGTCTCTAGGCCCAGCAGGCTCGGGACCCACGTCTGCGCATACCCGTCCCACTTTGGGTGACAAAGCAAAAACAAAGAGGTGATGGCTGGAAGGTTTAGACTGAATCTTAACCACTGGCATTGCTCGGGGCAACCCTCCAGACCATCGTTCTTTGCCTGCCAAGCCATTACAGAAGGAGAAAGACCATATGCAAATCAGGCTTGGCCCCACCCCAAATGGGGCAGTCCAGCCCGAACAGCTAGGTCACATCCCTTTTGCACGAGACCACAAGCATTCCCAAACATGTTTCGCCCTTGTTGGGGCTCATCAGTGAGGAGTAGTTTGGGTCTCTAGGCCCAGCAGGCACGGGACCCACGTCTGGGCATACCCGTCCCACTTTGGGTGACAAAGCAAAAACAAAGAGGTGATGGCTGGAAGGTTTAGACTGAATCTTAACCACTGGCATTGCTCGGGGCAACCCTCCAGACCATCGTTCTTTGCCTGCCAAGCCATTACAGAAGGAGAAAGACCATATGCAAATCAGGCTTGGCCCCACCCCAAATGGGGCAGTCCAGCCCGAACAGCTAGGTCACATCCCTTTTGCACGAGACCACAAGCATTCCCAAACATGTTTCGCCCTTGTTGGGGCTCATCAGTGAGGAGTAGTTTGGGTCTCTAGGCCCAGCAGGCACGGGACCCACGTCTGGGCATACCCGTCCCACTTTGGGTGACAAAGCAAAAACAAAGAGGTGATGGCTGGAAGGTTTAGACTGAATCTTAACCACTGGCATTGCTCGGGGCAACCCTCCAGACCATCGTTCTTTGCCTGCCAAGCCATTACAGAAGGAGAAAGACCATATGCAAATCAGGCTTGGCCCCACCCCAAAAGGGGCAGTCCAGCCCGAACTGCTAGGTCACATCCCTTTTGCACGAGACCACAAGCATCCCCAACCATGTTTCGCCCTTGTTGGGGCTCATCAGTGAGGAGTAGCTTGGGTCTCTAGGCCCAGCAGGCACGGGACCCACGTCTGGGCATACCCGTCCCACTTGGGGTGACAAAGAAAAAACAAAGAGGTGATGGCTGGAAGGTTTAGACTGAATCTTAACCACTGGCATTGCGCGGGACAACCTCCAGACCATCGTTCTTCACCTGCCAAGCATTACAGAAGGAGAAAGACCATATGCAAATCAGGCTTGGCCCCATCCCAAAAGGGGCAGTCCAGCCCGAACTGCTAGGTCACATCCCTTTTGCACGAGACCACAAGCATCCCCAAACATGTTTCGCCCTTGTTGGGGCTCATCAGTGAGGAATAGCTTGGGTCTCTAGGCCTAGCAGGCACGGGACCCACGTCTGGGCATACCCGTCCCAGCCCGAACTTCTAGGTCACATCCCTTTTGCACGAGACCACCCATCACTTTTGTGGTCAGTTTGTTTCTCCTTGTGAGAGAGGGTATGCCCAGACGTGGGTCCCTTGCTCGCTGCGCCACAGGGAACCAGGCTGAACCTCACTGAGGAGCTCCAACAAGGTTGAAACATGTCTGGGGTTGCTTGGTTTTCTGTGCAGAGGGGACCTGGCCTAGCAGTTCGGGCTGGGCTGCTACCTTCGGTGGCGGCAGCTGCTGACTGATTTGCACATGGCTGGTCCCCTTTTGCAATGGCGCAGATGGGCTAAAAAACGGTGGTGTGGAAGGTTGGCCCAGAGCAATTGCCAGTGGTTTAGATTCATTCGAAACCTTCCACCCATCACTTTTGTGGTCAGTTTGTTTCTCCTTGTGAGAGAGGGTATGCCCAGACGTGGGTCCCTTGCTCGCTGTGACACAGGGAACCAGGCTGCACCTCACTGAGGAGGTCCAACAAGGCCGAAACATGTCTGGGGTTGCTTGGTTTTCTGTGCAGAGGGGACCTGGCCTAGCAGTTCGGGCTGGGCTGCTACCTTCAGTGGCGGCAGCTGCTGACTGATTTGCACATGGCTGGTCCCCTTTTGCAATGGCACAGACGGGCTAAAAAAAGGTGGCGTCGAAGGTTGGCCCAGAGCAATTGCCAGTGGTTTAGATTCATTCGAAACCTTCCACCCATCACTTTTGTGGTCAGTTTGATTCTCCTTGTGAGAGAGGGTATGCCCAGACGTGGGTCCCTTGCTCACTGCTCCACAGGGAACCAGGCTGCACCTCACTGAGGAGGTCCAACAAGGCGGAAACATGTCTGGGGTTGCTTGGTTTTCTGTGCAGAGGGGACCTGGCCTAGCAGTTCGGGCTGGGCTGCTACCTTCGGTGGCGGCAGCTGCTGACTGATTTGCACATGGCTGGTCCCCTTTTGCAATGGCGCAGACGGGCTAAAAAACGGTGGTGTGGAAGGTTGGCCCAGAGCAATTGCCTGTGGTTTAGATTCATTCGAAACCTTCCACCCATCACTTTTGTGGTCAGTTTGTTTCTCCTTGTGAGAGAGGGTATGCCCAGACGTGGGTCCCTTGCTCGCTGCGCCACAGGGAACCAGGCTGCATCTCACTGAGGAGGTCCAACAAGGCCGAAACATGTCTGGGGTTGCTTGGTTTTCTGTGCAGAGGGGACCTGGCCTAGCAGTTCGGGCTGGGCTGCTACCTTTGGTGGTGGCAGCTGCTGACTGATTTGCACATGGCTGGTCCCCTTTTGCAATGGCGCAGACGGGCTAAAAGACAGTGGTGTGGAAGTTTGGCCCAGAGCAATTGCCAGTGGTTTAGATTCATTCAAAACCTTCCACCCATCACTTTGTGGTCAGTTTGTTTCTCCTTGTGAGAGAGGGTATGCCCAGACGTGGGTCCCTTGCTCGCTGCACAACAGGGAACCAGGCTGCACCTCACTTAGGAGGTCCAACAAGGCCGAAACATGTCTGGGGTTGCTTGTTTTTCTGTGCAGAGGGGACCTGGCCTAGCAGTTCGGGCTGGGCTGCTACCTTTGGTGGCGGCAGCTGCTGACTGATTTGCACATGGCTGGTCCCCTTTTGCAATGGCGCAGACGGGCTAAAAAACGGTGGTGTGGAGGGTTGGCCCAGAGCAATTGCCAGTGGTTTAGATTCATTCGAAGCCTTTCACCCATCACTTTTGTGGTCAGTTTGTTTCTCCTTGTGAGAGAGGGTATGCCCAGACGTGGGTCCCCTGCTCGCTGCGCCACAGGGTACCAGGCTGAACCTCACTGAGGAGGTCCAACTAGGCCGAAACATGTCTAGGGTTGATTGGTTTTCTGTGCAGAGGGGACCTGGCCTAGCAGTTCGGGCTGGGCTGCTACCTTCGGTGGCGGCAGCTGCTGACTGATTTGCACATGGCTGGTCCCCTTTAGCAATGGCGCAGACGGGCTAAAAGACGGTGGTGTGGAAGGTTGGCCCAGAGATATTGCCAGTGGTTTAGATTCATTCGAAACCTTCCACACATCACTTTTGTGGTCAGTTTGTTTCTCCTTGTGAGAGAGGGTATGCCCAGACGTGTGTCCCTTGCTCGCTGCGCCACAGGGAACCAGGCTGCACCTCACTGAGGAGGTCCAACAAGGCCGAAACATGTCTGGGGTTGCTTGGTTTTCTGTGCAAAGGGGACCTGGCCTAGCAGTTCGGGCTGGGCTGCTACCTTCGGTGGCGGCAGCTGCTGACTGATTTGTACATGGCTGGTCCCCTTTTGCAATGGCACAGACGGGCTAAAAAACGGTGGTGTGGAAGGTTGGCCCAGAGCAATTGCCAGTGGTTTAGATTCATTCGAAACCTTCCACCCATCACTTTTGTGGGCAGAAGTTGGCCAGGGCAGGAGCCAGGGAGTCAATGTGGTCCTTGATCGTTTTGGGGGAACAGGCATGAACCTGTTTTGACGAGACTTTCATAGTTCAGACTTGCCTAGAAACCTCATCTGGGGAGAACAGGGGAAAGGCAGAGAAGGCAGGAGGTGATGTAGCTGAGGAAGGGCCAGAGGAAGAGCAGAGAGGAAGGGTAGAGGAGGAGACTGAGGATAGGATGGCCTGAGTTTTAGTGATGAAATGAGATGCCAGTGCTCTGCTGAGGGCCTGGGAAGGGACAGGAGAGGTAGAGACTGCAGCAGGATTGGCCATTTCCTTGCAGATTTTAAAGAGTTCAACCGAGATGTTAGATGCCGCAGAGATGCGGGCTTGGATGTGAACTCTTTTCTTGGTGAGGACAAAGAGCCAGTATTGCCTTTGGAGCAGGCGACAGGCCAGTTTGTCAGAGGATGTACATGAAGCACGCCATTTCCTCTCGGCCTCCCTGCACTTGAGTTTAAGGGTGACAAGGCCTGAGTCGTACCAGGAGTTGCACTTGGCTACAGGCTTCAAACGGATCCTCACGACAGGGGCAAGAACATCAAGAGTATCAGATATAGCAGTTTGGAGCATGGAGAGGGCTGTGTCAGGGTGTGAGTCCGCCAAAGGGGGAGGGTGGGTTGAGAAAGTGGTGGCAAAAGCCTCAACTGACATGCACTTCATGGGTCGGATGACAGAGAAGGTGGGTGGCAGTGATGGAGTTGGCTTGGCCTGAGGGGTAGAGAGGGTGAGCTGGGAGGAAAGGAGAAAGTTATCACTCCAGAAGAGAGGAGTGGTGAATGGCATAGAAAGGGGAAGGTCTGAGGAGATCAGAACATCCAGAGTATGCCCTGCAGAGTGAGTCAGGCCAGAGGGGAGAATAGCGAGTGAGAGAGTTGCAAAGGTCGTGAAAGAGTCCAGAGGAAGGACAGGAAGCATCCAGGTGGAAGTTGAAGTCTCCAAGAAGGAGGAGTGTAGTGGTCGAGACCAGGAGGGAAGAGGAGAGGTCTGGCCACTCAGAGAGGAAGGAGGATATCTGACCAGGTGGCCGGTCGATAGTAGCCAAAATAAGGGAATGGCTATGAGAGAGAGAGAGAGCGCCTGCAGACAAGGCATTTGAAAGAGGAGTAGGCCTGCATAGGAATAACAGAGGCAGGAATCCACTCGGGGAAGATCAGAGCTATACCCCTGGACCTGGGCGCGGAGAGGATCTTGTAGCCATCAGGGAGGAGAGTGTCATAGCTTGTGACAGAGCTGGCCGTGAACCATGTCTCGGTGAGATTGAGGACATCGAGGTCATGTTCCTCCAGAAGGCTGCAGATGTCAGAGGAGTGTTTGACAGCCTAGTGAGACTTAAGAGTGGCAATATGGAGAAGGTTGCCATCCGTGAAAGACTTCCGGGAGGGGTACAAATCAGAGGTACACCCTGCAGAGGTGTAGAAGAAGCCAGAGGGGGGCAGAAAGGGAAGGAGGAGAGGGCAAGGTAGCCAAGGAGGAGGCAGCAGAGGTAGACGAGGAAGCTGATGGGGGGAGGGGACGGCAGGAGAAGAAAGGAAATAGGTGAGACGCAGGAAGCATCTATCGAAGAGGAGAAGGTTGGCCTGAGGGCCTTTGACCAAGACGGTACCATTCACATAAATATTAATGATGACCTTAGAGGAATGGAAGGAGGACCTCCCGACGGGTGCCACCATTAATGGGAGAAGAAGAGAAAGGAGAGAGCACAGAGACCACATGTAGGGTCCATAGTTCTGGTGAGGGAATGACAAAGGGGATGTCAGTGAAAGTTTGCCTGGAGGAGGCACTGGTATAGGTGTCAGCGCTAGGGAGGCCTGGGTTGGAGACCAGGATGTCCTTTTTAAACCTCTTCCTACCAGATTTAGTGAGGAGAGCAGGATAGTTGATAGAGAATCAGTTAGAAAAGATAGGAGAGACAGAGAGCGCCATAGAGAAGGTAGGGAGAGGAGAGAAGAGGAAGGGAGAGGGAAGGGGAGAACACTAGGGAAGAACAAGAGGCAGGGTGCAAGCAGAGGAGACAGAGAGGCAACACAAGTTGAACAATAGGACCAGACAACAGACAATCCGATTTAAAATACTTTCACAGTGCAGTCTTAAATCAGGAGAAAACACACCCAAGTTTGAGAGTCCTAATAGAGGGGAAAAGGCCTAGGTTTCACAATGCAATTTTAAATACTTTCACAGTGCAAATTTAGGATCGACTTTAGAATAACATTAATCCAGATGAGAAAAAAGGTAAATACAGAATTGAAAGTTGTGAAGGCAGCCTGGTGAAACTTACCAAACGCAGCCTGATTGATCACATGAAGCTGTTGTTAAGAACTCCTCAACACAAAGAACTGTACTACATCACCCTACTGCAACTTTTTAAACCATGGAGAAAAGAAGATTTATTAGACACCTATGCCTCCTATGAAGATGCTTTTAATGCAAGTTAAAGTACCATAACAGATATAAATATTACACAGTACAAAAACATATTGGACGATGAACGCCAACAAGGACTTCAAGCACAACTAAATGTAAACACTCCTGAGAGCAGTGAACCTTCTCTGACAGGAAGCCAAGAACCACTTGTACAGCCACACATAGCAAATGAGGCAGAATTAGCCATGACGGAAGTAGAGAACACCATGTGTCAGTATGAGCAATCTGCAGAAAACTTTGCTCGACTGAAATCACAACTAAACAATGAGCAGTGTATCATTTTCCTAGAAGTAACTAAAGAAATTGAAAATGGTGTGCAGCACAAAACTAAAACATGTACCTGTCAATACTATAAACCTGTACTGCTATATGTAAGTGGTCAAGCTGGTTCAGGCAAAACATTCTTAATAAAATAATCAGTAAATTCCTCCAACAATTAACAAACAAAAAGCTTTCAGTTGTTGTAACCACCCCCACAGGTTAAGCTGCCTAGAACATAGGTGGTGTCACTTTACACTGATTGCTACTCCTTGAAGTAGAACAACAAAACAAATTAGACTACTACAAACTTTCAACAGAAGCTGCTATGGAGCTATGCAGATTTGTGAAAACAAATAAAAATGCACCTCATAGATGAGGTGAGCATGGTCTCCAACCTAATGTTAGCTTTGATTCACCTCAGAGTGCAAGAGGTCCTCAAAACTGACTACCAAGAACTCTTTAGAGGAAAACATGTTATTGTTTTTGGAGATCTCCTGCCATTAACACCAGTAAAAGGTGATCTTATTTTTAAAACCTTAGGCCACAAACTGTTCCGTAAAACTCTTGGAAGAATAGGGAATGTAAATCTCTGGCAACATTTCCAATACAGAGAACTAACTGAAACTAAAATATTTCCGTCTGCAGACCTCACCTACGCCAACATTTAAAAAAACATTTGTATTGGTGTACTATTTAAGGAAGCTCAGTCTACCCTAAATACCAGACGCATCCATGAGCTGTAAGGCCATAACACATGTGCTGCTAATGTCATGGAACAATTAGCACACAAAAATGATGTCAACTGTATGTCCTTAATGCTGACTCTAGCAAGCTGTGCAGAATTCAATGAAACTATGCTGAAAAAAGAAATGCAACCACTAGTGCAAATTTACTCCACAGACAAACTGGACGTACACGGTATGACAATACCTATGTGTCAACAAGCCATAGCACGACTAAATAGCTTAGAAAACTGTATCTACAACACAGCTGGTTTGGAGAAAATGTTAATATTGTGTTTAAACTGTAGAGTAATGCAAAAGCGTAACCTTGGCATAGAGCAAGGTTTGTTTAATGGAGCACTTGGTACAGTTGTTGGCTTCCAGACATACCCACGTGACAACAGCATTCAGTTTGTCAACATTCACTTTGACAAACTTTCAGAAGTTAAAAGGATAAGATGCTCAACAGCCCGATCCCTTCTTTTCCAAGACATGTATGTACGCAGAGAACAGTTTTCTCTTTCTCCAGCATACGCAGTCACTATTCATAAATCGCAAGGTCTAACCTTAGATCAAGCATTAATTGATATTGGCAGCACAGTCTTTAAAGAAGGCATGAGTAACGCAGCACTGTCACACCTACGTACACTTGAAGGACAATTTCTAGTCAATTTTGATGTAAGTAAAGTCAGCGATGACATTCCTTGCATCGTAGAGTACAATAGACTATGTGCACTCTACACTCCGTCTCAAAATGTACCCTGTTCCTCAAAAACACAAACGTTGTAAAAGAAAACTAATGCAATAAGAATTTATGCATCATCTCCCAACAGTACCACCAAAGAAATTGAAATCCGCTCATACGCCATCAACTAACAAATACACAGAAAAATGCACTGAAAAGGAAAATACATATCCAACTACAAAAACAAAGAGAACTACCTCTTCGAACAAACCACGTGCCCATCCATCAAAGTACTCAGACACAGAACTGTGGTCCATTCAAATTTTCCAATATAACTGGTGTAAATTGCTATGCAAATGTACCAATCAATGTTCTATTCCAATTGCCCGCAATTGTTGAAAACCTTTGTTTAAACGGCTCGGACCAGTTGTTTTTACCAATGCTACTCTTTCATAGAAATGCAACAACAATGCTGAAAACACTTATAGTGTCCCAGGAATAAGGCAGGAATTGCAATACCCTGCTTGAAAGGTCAGATTCACTTTAAACACACAAGAAGATCCACAGGAATGTATAATGTACTTACTACAAGTACAGGAAAGCAAAAACATTCCCATGAATGAAATCTTACAGATTTCCTACATGCGGAAACATACATGCACTCTCTGCAACCATGTCATTCAGGAACAAGTCCCCAAGGAATGCTTTGTCTATGTATCTATACCTAACTGTGATTCCATACCATTTCAGCAACTCGTACAAAATTCAAACCATAGCATATTATGTACTTCTTGCAATTTCGATAATCGTTCCACCTTACATATAAAATCACGTAGCCAATGCATAATATTAATGCTTTTAAAATACAATGGAGATGCAACCAAAAACATCTGAAAACTTACTAACTTCACACATGGACAAGTATCACTTGGCAAGAAAACCTTCACAACAGTAGCCATAATCTACCACACAGGCGACACAGCCAGTTTAGATCACTATAATTCATACATTAGAAAACAATGTGCATAATTTGAATGCAATGATACTTCCATTACTTTGTAATCGATCCATGCATAATATCAGCACAAGATGGCTGCGCCGAACACGTTCTTTTCACATCTGAAAAAGTGAAGAAAAGTAAGGTAAGATTAACATGGCCAACTGCCCTGTATTTTGCAGGACGAACCCGCATTGATGGTTTTGTCCTGTGATTTGCAGGCACCCTCTGCGGGTCACCAAAGGTCCCGATTTTGCCTTCAGCCCCTGCCTGATTAAAGCCTTTTGTGCCCTGAGCTCACACTTGTGTGGTAGTCAAAGCTCATGGCAGAAAGATACAAGCCGAGCTCTCCCAGGATGTGTGGCATTTTAACATGTTGTTCTATGCAACAGAGCATTACAATGGCAGCGGTTAGACATCAATAGAGGCCAGTGGGGGATATTAGCAGGGACTTTAGAAGTGGCAGTGCAGCATGCTGTGTTTGAAATAAGACTAACATTTTGAAAGTCAAGTGACAATGTTATGTCTCACACTATTGTGCCTAGTATTACTCTGACCTTTCATACTGGATATTCATACTGATTTTGCTCAACATATTTCTTCAAATGTAATTTTATTGGTGTAAATACAGGTATATCTGAATGCAGATTGTCACAGTGCAAGACACCAAACAGGTTTTCCGTTTCCCAGCCAAAAACCATTTTAACATCCCCTTCCCCTCCCTAACCCCAACAGTTTTTTAGCAGCTCCAGGGAAAGCGCTTCTTCGTCTTCTCCGAGTTCCTTGGACCTGTCCCTTTGGGTGCGCCTTGCAATCATTGGGTCTCAGCAGCAGCACTATGAACTTAATTGGCTTCGTCCTCCCCTGACACACCATTGTCTCTTTCTGTGGTACCCTGTGCCTTCCATCCATAATAATAATAATAATTTGCATAGGTTGGGGAAGCCTATCGTTCCCCTTCCCCTTAGCCCAGTATTTCTCCCAACTCTTCCAGCGGGTGCTGCGGGTCATATTTTGCTAGGAAAGGTGCTCATTCTATGGCACTTGTCGGAGTTTGGTTGTGTATTTGTCTAGTTAGTTCCTCCATTCTGTACAGGTCCAGTGCCTTAGCTGCCCATTATTTCTCACTCTGGAGCCTCTCCCTTTTCCATCCCCCTGCCAGGCACAACCTAGCTGCTAGTAATAGATAATGCAAGCTGTGTGGGAGTCTCATCCATTCATCATTCGATATTTCCATCCCAGTAGTGGATCCCTATTTCTGTCTACTCCCTCCAAACCCTTTATCCACCCTAGCACCTCCTTCCAAAATTGTTGGACCTTCTCACAGCTCCACCACATATGCCAGTAGTCAGCTATTTGTCCACATTTCCTCCAGCAGTGGGGGTCCACCCCCGGGAACATTTTCCCTTATCTTGTCGAGTCCCACTGCCCTCTGTATAGCAGTTTTAGACAGTGGGCCTCATTACGACCCTGGCGGAAATCGAAAAACGATGGCGGAAATGCAATACCGCCATCGAATAGCGCTCGGTGCGACTATGACCCGTCACCGCAAAGTACGATGCCATTAGCGACACCGTAGTGAACGCCAACGCTAACTGCACCAAGTACGCGCGCGCGCGCCATGCCAAACCGTAAATACCACCATGGCGCAACGGTACGCGAATTCCGACCCTAGCGGACATGTACCTAACGCCATCAAGCACGGCGGAAAGTACCATTCCGCCATGGTGAGAAGTACGGCATCGCGAATCAACCGTAAACGGCCCCACTGAGTGCCTGTACACCGCTCCCTGCCCACAAAGTACAACTCCCCGTAGGTGCAATGAAGTCACAATGCAACCATTGAAATGTACAAGTCACCCATGCATGCCAACGAACAAAAGAATCACAAGAGGGGCCAATGGGAGCTGCAGGGCACAGATGGCACGAATACAGAAGCCATTCCAATGGACATGACCACAGTCCCCCACCAAGAAACGCACGCAAACACAGGCACCTGTGACCAGCAATATTCCGAAAATCACATCATTCCACCAGTCCACCTGGCTGACCGGCATCTGTTACACAAAACCCAATCCCCCGCCCCTGAGCATGACAACATTCAAACAGTCATATTGGCAGCCCCCATCCCTGACCTCACTGGGCTCCGTAGGCAAACGCGCCCAGCACAGTACCACGCAACTAAACTCCGAAGCTGGAACCCAATGCAGATCTCCTCACAATACATCGCTCCCCAAATAGGAATATGCCACATCACTTGCAAAGAAGAACGCTACACGGCCCATATCAGAATAGAAATTTAATGCACAACAAAATCACCAAGCCCATACAGCCATTAGGCCATGAACTCCAAAACACATTTCACCATTGTGGGCTGCATCCGCAAGAAATGACCAGCTACTTCTTGTGTGACGCCCTGTTCCATCATGGTACACAGAGCCACATTCACGTACAAAAAGGCAACATGGAAGCGCACAGAACCGCAGGGCCGTCCCAATGGGGAGGCACTAGTCCAGCTGAAAGGCCGAAATGTTGCTCCGAGCCACTAGTACTGCGTAAGGGCATGTGGCCCATTGGCGATCGTCCCATAAGATCGTAATGCTGCTCCACTGATTAACACGAAGCAGCAGGTGTCGGGAGTAAAAGCCATCTGCAGGAGTGGCATGCAGATGGCAGTGGCAAAAGGGGAGGAGATACCTGTCAACCAAAAGAAAAGAAAAAGAAAAGAATGGCCATCAGAACTACATTCGAACAACTCACTTCAATGATCACACTAAATCCACAGCCATATGCCTGCTAGCCCACTCCAAAGGATCATCACCACCCCAAAACCACTTGCGACTCATAACCATCTATATCGAGGTGTAAACACCATCACAAACGAGTGTACCTGTGCATGCGTCTGTGAAAACAGAATCCATCTGATGGGAATGTTAACGTGCATGGACACAAGTGTCTGAAGGCGCGTCGAGACAGGGAGGGCTCAACAAGGCCAGATAGACGATGGTCCCACTATGGCAGCCCTGCATCACATAGCGCAGGGGAGGCGGACAGATTCCAAGAAGCCCTGTTCATGGCAAACTCTGTATCAAATCATCTGCCCATGCATCCATTCATCATTCCCTCATCCCGGTATAAAAACGCCTGAATATTTACTCACATAACATTAGAAATATCCATTGAGTCTGTGCGTTATGCAGCCTGCAAAATCCACAGTGCCCCAGCCCGTAATTCCAGTATTGTGAAGTAACATGTATTTGGGAACGTCCGGCCTCATCGCCCACGTCGCTATTGCGCATCCCAAACTATTCATATCAATCATTGCATCCTCGCCATGGCCCCTGTCTCAAGGACATTGAACAATAGAACGTTATATTTGCAGTCAGACCTGTGGGCATCTCCTCGCCGCTAGCTGAAAACCGAAAGCGCCGCCCTTCGAATTCCTCATTTGCAACATCACGTCGAAAAGGCATCTGTGGCCGTTTGAAATCACAAATTAATCCATCTAGTGCGGCTGTGTGTGAAAATGGCAACTGCCTTCACCCACAAATGGGACGCCCCGCCCGTCGGTGCAACTCGGTACAGTGATGCATGAGGGCCCACCGTTACTCGAGTACTACGTTCCACTGACCCTTCACAAGTCTGTTCGCGACTGCAAAGATTGTATGTGAAACAATGGGACCATAGCCGAATGTACATATCAACCAATGTTACACGGCCATCGGGTACAAATACATGATTGCAATAGCAAGATGCCATTACTCGAATTGCAGCGTTGTGTGCGGGACGTGCTCGGCCAAAGGGGAGAGCAGCTTGCACAGGTGGAATGAATCACCACAGGTGGAGGCCATACAGCCTGAAAACACATAAATTGCACACCCAGTCTCCTCCCACAACCACACCCACTCCGAAATGCTACCGGCAGGACTCGCGATGTTGGCCCTGGGGGACCTGATAGCACTGCAAGTACTCCAACTCCAAGAAGAAGACGAACACCAACTACAACCGGCCGCACGGAGGAGACGCAGGAGGAGGAGGAGGCCAAGGCAGGGCCAGCAAGGGCCGCCAGCACAGCCACTACCACCACGCAGGCAGCCCGCAATCCCACGCCTCCGAGCACATCCGTTCAACCTCACTGATGAGCAGATCCACACCCTCTACCGTTTGGACCGGGACACCATAGCCGCCATTGTGGACATGACACAGGCTGACCTTGTCAGCATGATAGATAGCCCAACCGCCATCCCACCCCTACTGAAGGTGGTGTCTGTACTCCACTTCCTGGCCACAGGCACCTACCAGCACACAGTCGGACAGTTGCATGGCATTTCTCAGCCACTGTTCTCACGGACACTATTGCAAGTGCTCGATGCCCTCCTGCAGCACGCAGACGACTACATCTCTCTACCACGCTCGGAGCAGGAAATTACCAACACAAAAGTGGGATTCCATGCACTTGCCGGCATACCGGGTTGCATTGGTGCCATCGACTGCACCCATGTGGAATTGGTCGTCCCACATGCCATGGAGGCCCAGTACCGCAACCG
The DNA here is from genome assembly GCF_040938575.1 of Ambystoma mexicanum. Classification (NCBI taxonomy): domain Eukaryota; kingdom Metazoa; phylum Chordata; class Amphibia; order Caudata; family Ambystomatidae; genus Ambystoma; species Ambystoma mexicanum. Next base: position 556,590,878 of record NC_090932.1, read on the forward strand.
AAAACAATTTCATTCCCTGAATGTACTAATGGTGTGTGACTCCAACAGGATCATTACACATTGTTGTGCCCGATTCCCTGGATCAACCCATGATTCTATGGTCTTGAGGAACTCTACAATACCACGCTACATGGAGCGACACGCAGGGAACAGATCCTGGCTACTCGGTGAGTCTCATTTCATGCATGATGATGTGGGGTATGTGATTCGGCAATGACCTGGCAGGAAGGGGGGGGGTGTGCGTACGTAGCAATGGCATTCCACATCATACGTTAATCATCCACATACAGGTGATGCTGGATATCCACTGAAGAGATGGCTCCTCACACCAGTCCGGAACCCACGGGACCAGCATGAGGAGGACTACAACCATGCCCACTCACGTACCCGTGTAGTCATTGAACAGGCATTCGGCCTACTGAAGACTCGTTTCCGCTGCCTCAGCAGGTCTGGCGGGGCACTCCTGTACCGCCATGAGAAGGTTGCAAAGATGGTCATGGCATGTGTCATGCTCCACAACATGTGCGTACGTAGAAATGTGCCCATGCCCCCTGACGCAGAACTGCAAGCACCTGAAGATGGTCATGATGAGGGTGGGGATGTGGCAGCACCTCAAGGAGTCTGCGAGGCACCGGAGGGCCGTGACATTCGTCAGCATCTCATTGATGCATGCTTCTAGCACTCACGCCTGGTGGCTGATACATGGACACGGTACTCGTGGCACTGTGTGTGTCTGGTACATGCACAATATGGACTGTACGCCTATGATGGCCTAGTACACAAAGATCATTGTCCACACATCTCATTGGTTGATCGTGCATTGTTTATGGCATATCTGATATCATGTTGAACACCCTATCGACCCGCCACCCAAGTGAGCCCAAAACACCCCCTCCACCCTCCTACCTCCCCCCCGAACACCAGTGTCCAAAGATGCTCATTGTCAGTGGGCAGTCGCTATTGCAAGCCCCCTCTACGGGTATCAGGGGCACCCCTGCCTGTGGAGCGCAGGTTCCTCCCAGATCTACGTTGGGGGCTGCCCTGGACGGAACTTGCAACGGATGATGTCTCTGCCTGCTCACGTCCATGCATGTCCCTAAGGGTTTGTGAGAGCTCAGTGAGCACATGGCGCACTGCGGCAAGTTCGGCACATACGTCTTTGGACGTCGCATGCAGTTCCCCCCTCAGGCTCTCGGTGCTTCTCTCCATTTGGACTCTCAGGCTCTCGGTGCTACTCTCCATTTGTACTCTCAGGCTCTCGGTGCTACTCTCCATTTGTACTCTCAGGCTCTCGGTGCTACTCTCCATTTGTGCCCTTAGTGTCTCTGTACTTCTCTCCATTTCTGCCCTCAGTGTCTCAGTTGATGTTTCTATGTCTGCCTTAGTGCCCCCACATTCATCGGCATGGTCCTTGAGGAGCGTGGCCAGTTGCTGCTGTTGCACGATTAACTGGTCGAGGGACTGTTGCCTCTGCTGGGCCATGGCCATTTGCGGTGGTGTCACAGAGGGGCTGGTGACCTCATGTTGCCTTGCCACAGGGCTTGTGGGGGATGGCCAGTCGTCGTCTTGTGGGTGCCCCTGCGTGGTATCCTCATGTTGTACGGGATGGGACAGACAGGGGGATTGGGACAGGTCATGGATGGATCTGACTTCGACATCCCCGTCTTCTGTGTCGGAGCATGCTGCCATCAATGGGGTGTCACCTATGGTGCTGCTGCCACCAGAGGCAGTGCCTTCTGTGGCATCCATTGGGGGGACCTGTGGTGGTGGTGTTGTGGGCATGCTGGCTGCTGGGGTGCCTGTTGATGTTCCCTCCTCTGTGCTGCCACCTGATTTGTGCTGCTGCCGTGTCTTGATGCGTGCAGCTGAGGTGGAGGGTCTTTGGCCGTTGGTCTTGGCCCTCTTTGCAGGTGTGCTGGTAGGGGTGTCCTGATGCTCGTCGTTTGGATCGGACCCTGTGGTGGAGTAAAGGAGGGCGAGGGTTATTAATGGGTCTGTGGGAATTGGAATGGCATTGTATCACATGCATTGGGGTGGTACCTGAGGGTGATTTGGGTCGGGGCCTTGGAGGTGCTTTCATTTGTGTGTGGAGTGAGGGTGCAGTTGTTTGGCAGCCTGCAGTTAGGGTGTGCCTGCTGCACGTGTAGTGGGTGTTTTAGGGGTTTTTAATTATTTATGTATTTATTGTGAGTTTTAAAGTGCGCTATCAGGCCAATGTGTGTGGACGTTCTCCTGGACATGTGTTCCTGTTGCACTATGGGGACACATGGTACTTCACATGATTGGAAATTGTGGATTTAGCATTGTTTTATTTGGGGCACCTACCTGATTCTTCGGATGTCTGCACTCCTTTCTCCATCCCTCCGACTCCCTCTATGCTCTCCATTCCAATGGTGGAGGCACAGATTTCTTCCCAGGGGGTCAACTTGATGGGTGATTCAGGACCTCCCCCGGTGGCTGTGGCAATGTTGCGGTTGGCAGAAAGTATGCTACGGACGCGTATCCGCAGGTCGTCCCATCGCTTTCTGCATTGCTGTGGGTTGCGGGGTGCGGTCCCCACCGCACTTACCCGCTGTGCCACCAGAGCCCATATGGCCTTCTTGTTCGCAAGTGCCGTCCTGGTCATTTGCGTGGAGAAGACGACGGCAGCATTCTCCTGGAGGGTCTCTGTTAGCACGGTGAGTTCCTCACGGGAGAAGTGGACCTGCCGCTTGCGGTCGCACGCTTTCTTTGCTACTTTTCCCATTTTTCTTGGTTTCGCTAGGGTGGATGACGGGTTGGGGTGTGTTTCAGGGTAGTGTTTTTAGTGGTTGTGTGGATTTTGTGGTTTTATAGGTGTACGGCGGGATGTTTCCCGTTCCGGGCCCATGTTTTTACTTCCGTTTCCGTATATTTACGGTCACCGTACTTTCCGGTTGGCGCTCACTGCGGTGTCCGCTAAGATGGGTGGCGGTATTGCACCTAGGGCGCCGTACGGCGGCGGTGTGGGCCGTTTTGGGGTCATTTCCGCCATCGCGGACTTTGCACTTCCGCCATGCCGTGGTGCTCGTGCCCGATGGGTCGGAATGGGCCGCACTTTGCTCCATCGTGCAATGGCGGAAACGCTATTTACGCTGTGGCGGTCCGGTCAGTCACTTTCCGCCAGGGTCGTAATGAGGGCCAGTGCAATTTATATTGGCAGGCCACTGATGTGCGGTGGGCATTTAGACATCTTCCCCAGTGTTCCATGTCCATCTCCTTCCCCAGATCCCTTTCCCATCTCTTCTTGAGTGTGGTCACCTCCTCCCCTCTGGCTTCCAGCAATGCCTGGTACATTTTTGAGATGAGGCCTCTAGTGCCTCTTGCCATGTCCAGCACTTTCTCTGTGTGTCTTAAGTCCCTCTGGAGCTCCCTCTTCCATGCTTCGGACATTAGTACTTCCTTTATTGCAGATTCTTGAAGACTGAAATGTTCCCTATTCCCAGGGCCCCTTCAAGGTTTGCGATTTCTGTGAATTTATCCTTCTTCGGGACCTGCACCACCCTCTCCAATCCTGCCTCAAACCAATCCTGGGACCTCCCATGGTCAGGTATGTTGTCCCGTATGGGGGGGCCCATATGTGGCTCAGTGGTGAGGGCCATGTCGTAACCCCTTCCATCACCTTTCACAGCTTCCTCAGTGGGCCCAGTATCTTATGTGAGTGGATACTACCTGGTATTGCTTTAAAAAGAGCCATTCCCCTAGTGTGACCGGAGGGAAGAGAAAGTTCTCTATCGTTACCCACTGCTTATCCTTATCTATGTGCAGATGAGGAACTAGAGCCCTAAATTGAGCAGCCCTGTAGTACCTTCTCATCTCTGGCAGTCCCACCCCTCCATTTTCTTTGGGTTGAATCAGTAGCTTGCAGGCTACCCTTTGCTATTTCCCCTGCCACAGAAATGTTAGTATTTTCTTTTTTGATTCCGCAAGTGTATCTCTGGAATGCCTTTCGGGAGCACCTGGTATAAATATAGCACTCTGGGGAGGAGTACCATTTTCAGCACATTTAGCCGCCCCAACCAGGATATTGTCAGTTTTGTCCATTTCTCTAAATCTTCCGATAGCCTATGTAGGGACGGAGGGAAGTCACACTCGTAAATTTTACAAGTCCCTCTGTATTTGTACCCCCATGTACCGTATGCTATCTCTTACCACCGGTATCCACAGGTCTGACCCTCTCCTAAACTGTTCTTCAGTGGCTTCTCTTAAAGGTAGGAGGATGGACTTATCAATATTCATCTTAAAGCCAGACACTGACCCATATTCCCTTATGACTCCGAGTGCCCTCTGTAAGGAATCCTCTGTGTTCAAGAGGTACATAAGAATATCATCTGCGTACATGCTCACTTTATATTTCTGCTCTCCCACTTCAAAGCCCTCTATCCTGTCATCTTCCCTCATACTTACCCCCAAGGGTTCCATCGCCAGAGCGAATAGTAGGGGCGAGAAGGGACACCCGTGCCTAGTCCCTCTTGTCAGGTAGAACTCATGTGATTTAGCCCCATTGACCACGACTCTGGCTGTCGGCTCGAAGTAGATCGCCCTGATTGCCCTACACATTCTGTCCCCCACCCCTATTTTGCACAACACTGCAAAAAGAAAGCCCCATTCTACCCTGTCAAAGGCTTTTTCGGCGTCTATGCTTAGGTGCGTTTGTTCCCCGGGCTTCCCCCCAATATGTTCCATTAAATCAAGCATTTTCCTAATTGCGTCTGGCCCTTGTCTGCCCGCTATGAACCCCATCTGGTCTGGATGTATTATGTGGGGCAATTTCTCTTCGAATCTTGTTTCCAAGATCCGCGTAAATATTTTCTCATCTACGTTTAGGAGCGAGATTGGACAGTATGAGGAGCATTCCTTTTTTGGAATGACCGATATCAGGGGCTTGCTAAATGTTGCAGGGCCTTTCCCTGTGTCCAGGATGTGGCTGAATAACTTAACTAGGTGCTGTGTGAGGACTCCCGTATGTTTATTGTAGAACCCTATAGTGTAGCCATCTTGACCAGGGGCCTTCCCATTCGGGAGGCATGCTATGGCTTCCTGGACCTCCTCAGATGTGACTGGGCATTCTAGGTGTTATATCTCCGGGCATGTGAGTTTGTTCATGTGTATCCCCCTTAGGTATCCCACAACCTCATCTTCCGTGCTCTGCGCTTTAGTGGCATATAGTGTTTCATAATATTGGGCAAATCCCCCCACAACGTCATTTGGCGCATGCTGGTCTCTCTTCCCCTCCCCTGGGTCTTTAAGTTTTGTCACCCATCTTTCTCCCCTCTGGGCCCTGAGTCTTGCTGCCAGGAGTGCATCTGCCTTATCATCCTTTTAGTAATATTTCTGCTTCAAGTATCTCAATTTCCATAGGGTTTCTCCCATACCCAGTGTCTTGAGTTCTGCTTGTTAGAGAGAATTCTCCTACTAGGGCTAATTTCCCTCACCTAGTGAGTCTCCCAGCAGATTTGCTCGATTTCTGGAGTTTATTTTTCCACCTGGTAAGAGTGTACATCCTTTTTCCACTCTTACATGTGTTTTGGCCTTTGTGTTGTTACTCATTGTGTGATCTTGGGCACTGGAGCACACCACTCCAGGTGCCCCTCTTCTTGTACTGGTTACACAGCACCTTTAGTGTAGTAACCCAGGGTTGTCTATAAGACTTCCCTCTGACTCCATTTCAATGGGGCTGACTACTGTCCCCCAGAGAAAGGTAAAGTTGCCATTTACTTTACATAGTCATTTTTACCACCGACCCAGTACACCCCATTTTACATGGAGTACTGGAAAGGGCTACTCTGTACCCCTTTTCTGTCTGTACCTCCCTGAGCATTGTTTTGCTCTTTTAACATTTAGACTTGGCTGGTGGCAGTGGTATCTACCCTAACTTTTCTACCGCAATTATATTAGATAAACGTGGTACTGTTCTTGGCTATTATATTAGCCTCGAACATAAACCCGCTTGACCAAATCGTCTTTCTTTTGCCTCCAGTTGGGTTTATTCGCTATTTCTTTTTGTTAAAGTCCTTCTTGTGTTTTACTTTGCACGGCAAACTAGCTTTGCCTTCTTTGTTCACCGTCTTTTGGCGGGCTTCTGCAGAGAAGCCCTCCTCTTAGCGCCTGGGTGTCTAGGTAGACTGAATGTGGGGAAGGGGTGTAGTCACCCCCTGCACAGGGTATCCTTGGAAACCCAAGTCGCACTTTGCCATGATTGGCTGAGGTGGTTGTCCCAGCTGGACAACCCCCCTGCTGCGTGACTGACAGTCAGGCTGTGTGTAAGGGGGTTTTGCGCATAAAAGGCAGGTCTCTTGGCTTAGAAGTCAGAGTCGCCTCTGGAACTTCAAGGAACCAAAGAGAAGCAGAGAGAATGACGACTGCTGCAACTACCCCATCCCGGTGAAGCCCTGCTGCAGTCCTGAGCTATCTATCTTTCGACGGCTAAGAGGAGATCCAGTCCGGAGTCTTCTTCCCTTGAGCCTGGTGGGGATAACCAGCTCATCTTCTTCAGCCAGAGATCTCCGCCGTGGTCGAAATCGCTGCACACTGCTGTAGTGGTCCAGATAGCCACCAGCTGAGCCTCTCCTGTTTTTAAGGAGCACACCTTTTTCGTTGTTGCTACTGCCGGCTTCATCCCTGTGTGGTGCAGACCCCCTTCAGACGTCCTCCTTCACAACAAAGCTCCAGGAATTGTGGGTCTGCGAGAAACCAACAGGAACAACTGCCAGGGCACCAGCTGCATCGTGGAAACAAGGTACTGTGTTCTACTCGAGGAAACTGGGTGAATCCCTTTTCTTCATCCTCAAGGCTCGTCCTTGTCTTCCCTCCTTATAACATTTGCTTCTGAACATTGACAATATCCAAGTACTTTTGGGCTACGCTGAATCGTGACCTGTCTAATGGTGTGATCTTCGGCACAGGTCTTCGGTGTCCCTTAAACCTGGCTCCGACCCTTTGACTTTTGAACTCCTGTTTCTGAGTGTTTCTCGATACTGTCTGCCTAACCTAAATATTGCCTGTGATTTTTGCCTCCAACTCCCTCTGGGTATCTCAGGTGCTAAGTGTGCTTTCACCCCGGTAGCATTTCATGTCACGGATACACATTTATTGAGTAGACCGAACTGTCAAAAAGTGATCACAACCGTATCCGCGGTATCGTGTTTTGTTCATAACACCGGTTCATTCAAACACAGGGTACTTACCTTGAGACATACTGTACAAAGCAAATTAGTTAGTTGTATTATATTTAACGTGTGGTTTTGTTTAAAGTTTAATAGAGGTGTTGTGTTTATAACTGATGGTTTAAAAATAAATGTACTTATATTTTTTACCTGAAACCTTGAGTCAGTGTGTGCTTGAGTCACAGTAATTGTGGTCCCTTTGTGAAATCTCTGCTACTGCTCATATACTCTTGAGATAAGCCTGGCTGCTCTGCTACTGCTACCACTATAACTTAGGAGTACAGGCTTGTACCAAAGGTAAACTGGTGTTGCCACATGTAGTCTTAAATGTGTGTAGTGGTCCCTAAGGGCAATGCACAGGATTCTGCCTAACACTGCTCTTCTCGCCCTTATCTGCTCTCTGAGCTCCTCTTTGTCTCCCTTCCCAGCATGCACCCTCTCTTCTCTGTTCACTATTTCCTTGCAGAGTTTTTCTTCCACCAAGCCCTTCTCCCTTTTTCTCCTCGCTCCCTCTCTTATCAATAGGCCTCTCCAGGCATCCCAGACCGTTTCCATGCCCACTTCCCCGGTGTCACTGAGCTCAAAATATTCAGTTATCTCAGTGGCCAGGTGGTTGGAGAAGATGGGGTCACTCCAGAGCGAGTTGCACCGCCACAAGCCTCTCGGTCTATAGAGCCCCGTAATGCCAAGGGTGCTGGGTACCATATTGTTGTCGGACCACCCAACCGGCCTTATATTGCTATCTGAAACACTTGTGTATAGGCGTGTTATAAGTGCCATATCATATCTATAACCCTCGAGCTCTGGTCTTTGTTTATAAGTAGGCTGTCAATCCTCGTATATGTGTTGTGTGGTGGGGAGAAGAATGTGTATCCCTCCTCCTTCAGTTGCTTCAGCCTCCATACATCCAATAAACTATGACTATACATTGCCAGGCCCAGGTGTCCCCATTTATCTGCCCCCTTGCCAGTGTTCCCTCCCCTCGTCTTCCTATCCCAGGTTTCATTTACCCAAGCATTACGATGTCCTCCAATGATGTATAGGTCTGCTGCCTGCTCCTGCATTCTGTCTACCGCTTCCCTTATGAATCATTCCTGTCTCTGGTTCGGGACATATACTTCCGCCAGTAATACCTTAGCTCCCTCCAATGTACCCTCCAGTATTAGCAGTCTGCCTTCTAATAGGTTGGCCGTCTCGCAATCTTGTAACCAACAATGCTTGTGGAGTATTATGCCCACTCCTCCTTTTTTAGCGTGCCCCGATGCCCAGTGCACCTGCCCTATTCCTCCACCTCTTAGTTCTCGCTCATCCCCTTCTTTTAGCTGTGTTTCCTCCAAGAATATAATGTCCAGGGAGGCTTTCCGTAATTTCCTTGCTACTAACGACCTCTTTGTCGGGGAGTTCAGCCCCTTTCTATTCAATGTGCCCACCTTCAGACCCCTTATCACTTCACCTTTCCGCATCATAGGTGCTGCCTCTCGCATTTGCTTCCTTTTGACCCAGGTTTGATACCTCCTCTAGGTATTTGCTTCCTTTCATCAGAGGGTTATACTTAAAGTTTTCGAAGCATGCCATTCTGAAGCCAGTTATCCCATTCACCATTTTATGTAATGTTTTAATGAGAAAAAAAACAACTTAGTGTCTTGAGACTCCCCCTCTCTCACTGGGGGCCACTTTAGAGACATTATAGTCACCTCGCTCCAGCAATTATCCAGTTTTTGCCCAAGCGTTTGCCTGGGCCTCATAGTCTAGGTTACAGCCGCTCACCTGTCCCTCGTTGCTGTCTCACTCCGCGTGCTGGTCCTGTGCTGTCATCACTTTTCGTGGCGAGGGTCCATCAAGCCTCAAACTTTCACCCCGTCCATCCTTTCTTCCTTCTTTGTGGCCCCAGCGTGGGTCGGGGGCATACCCCGTCTGTGGGCGGGTCTCAAGGGCTGTGTAGTCCTCTCACCTGGGGATTTGTGTCTGATGTAAGGTGTCTCAAGGCCTGCTCTGCTTCCTCCACCAACATCAGCCTGTACTCAATTCCTTCAGCTTCGATTTCTAGCGAGAAGGGATAGCCCCATCGGTATTGGGTGCCTCTCTCCCGCAGACAGGTTCTGAGTGGTTTACAGCCTCTTCTCCATGCCAGTGTGAGATTTGAGGGGTCTTAAATATGGAGACTTTGGAACCTTTTATTCTATTTCTAGTTTTTGTTTTGCTCTGTTTAAGACCTCCAGTCTGTCCTCATAACTCAAAAATCTGAGCACTATGGGGTGGGGGCTGTTCCCATATGGTCTTCCTCCTCTGTGCGCCCTTTCAAGTTGCACCATTTTGCCCCCTTCTGCTTCAGAGTTGATGTATCAGCGCATGTACTTTTTCTTCAACATGCCGCAGAGTCTCCCCGCCTGACTACTTTAGACCCAGGATTCTTATGTTATTGCGTCTCTCCCTGTTTTCGAGATCATCAATCTTTAGTCTCATGTCCTGTTCTCTAAGGTCTAATTCCGTCATTATTGCATCTAGGTGCATCTCCACCATGTCAGCCTTGAGCTGGTTGTGTTCCAGTTCCTCAATTTTGCATTCCATTGTGGTGACTCTGCCCGTCAGTTATTTAAAAGTTGCTTGTATGTCTCCTCTGAGGGCTTTTATTTCTGCAAGAATGTGTCCTGTGTCTTCCTTAGTGGAGAATTTGGAGAGGTCCATCCCTGAGGCCATTTATATCCTGGAGGTGCTCCCTTTCTGTTTGCCAATACCCTCTAGGTGTCGTCCGCTACTCTTTTTCCTTTTATGTGTTTTTGCGTCCCACGCCGTGTGTTCTAACTTGCTCTTCTTCTGTCATGCGCAATCCCTTGCCTTCTCTGTGTTATCCTGGGCTTCTTGTTTTATCCCCTGTTATGGCCGGTCTTCTAGGGGGTCGCAGGTTCTATCCACCTCTATATTTACCCTTCTGCAGCGTGGTACTGAGCCGTGAAGGCCTGGGGGTGTTAGCTGGGCTCTTTTGGCAGTTTGCTCTCTATGTGCTCGCCTCCTCTTGCACCTTCCGGTTGTACCTGCAACCCGATACTCCTATGGCCCGTGCAATCCGTGGGATTAGTATTCTGTCTTGGACACTGAGTTGCCCATACATGTTGTGGGGGTGGGGGATGCTCTGTACCTCTTGTGCTTAAGTCACCGCTTTACTCACAGTGATCACTGGTCTCAGTGCTCTCCGGTGCTTCCTCCTTAGCCCCGGACGTATTGTCCCTACCACATGTAGCACGGAAGGGGATTTGGGTGTGTGTAGTTTTGCTCCTGCAGGTATGCGCTTCACTCCCTCTGTTGTCTGCTCTGTGCCCCTAGTGGCCTGCACCCCTGGGCACTTTGGTGATGGGACGGCTGTATAGCTCCTCTCCTAGCGTTCGGTGCGTTTCGCTGTGGGGCCAATAGTTGACCAGTGGATCACGCCCTACACACTTTGGCCACCCTATTTTCACCTGGTCCCTGTATTGTCCATGGGCTGATTGAGCCCAATGTCCTCGCGCTCTTCTACCACCGCGCACAGGGTCCATCCCACCGAGGGCTACTGCGTCTTAGCACTGGAGTCGCTGGGGAGTGGGGTGTGCTTCCTCTTCCAAATATCCCTTACCAACACACTTTTCTGCCTCCCTCCCAGGACTGGCGGGTTGTGGGGTTGTTCTCTGTAGTTCGCAGGCCTTTGGCCTGCCCCACCGAGCTTCTCGCTGCTCATCATAACTTCGTCTTGTCTCGCTGACGACTTTCAGTTCGGCGCATTTAGGGCCCAGGCCTTTCATACCTGGAATTTTCAGTGGTGCAGGCCGCTTTCGATGCCTCGTGCTGGTCCCTCGCCTCTTCTTTCGCTGCAGAGGTTTCTTCAGGGCTGAGCTGCCTCCATGGAGTACTCCTGACGGCCTCTCACTTTTCCGCCGACTCGTTTGGAGCCGCTCCGGGTGCTCAGCGCGCCTGCTGGGATCTTCCAGGCAAAAGCTCCACTCCCTTCAGTTCGTGGGGAGGCGCCTCTCCAATATCCATCCCGGGTGTGTGTGCTGCGGTTAGGGTACCGCTCCTGGGGAAATCGCTATCAGCGTTCACCGACCCCTGCCTTGGGGTCTCGTGTCCCCCTCTCGGCTCCTTTTATCGGGCGACAGTTTTACTTCACCCGATTTGGCACTCCCACTGACTGTGGTCTCCCTGCTATGCTCCTCTTCGGGGACAACACCCTTGCGTTCACCCCTTTCCTTTTGACGTCCGTCGCTGTCATTGCACCCACGGGTGCACCAGCCAATCTACTTCAAATGTCTGTGCCAGATTTATTCCTCTGCAGGCTTTAAAGCTCTATCTCTTCTTTGATATGCTGGAGGGAGCAGGAGCTGCGTGTTGAAGCAGCCATCTTGTCCCACGCCCCCTAGCGGGCTCCGCTCAACATTTTTCTATGACCAATTATATAGTGTAAGTTGAGTTCATTATCAGATGCTCCTTTTTTGATGTGGTATGTGTTTTTTCCAAGGCATTTCTATAAAGAAAGCCTTAATAAATATGCAAATGAAGTAAACCTTTAATAATATGTGGTCAACTTCTTAAATTGCCTATATTTGAAATGTGTGCTGCTAACCAAATCCTTTAATCTCTCAAAGTCTTTTTTCACTCCCTAACCAAAGTGTATGTTCTGGGGCAAACCATTTTAACCTCAAATTGTCTTATTTCACTCCCGATGTGGAACAAGGGGAACAAATTACACCATATGGAACTGCATGCATTTCAGCTCACTTCTGGTGCACTATCAAGTCTAAATTGTCCTGCAGAACCATTCTATAAAGGTGACCACCCTAGGTAAAATGCGTATGAGAAATGTTTATGGCCAATCAACGTATGGTTATGACAGCTTACCCAAACGATTGGTAGATTAAAAATGCACTCTGAACACATTTGTCGAACCCATATACTAGTATCACAGTGATTGCATGCATGGCTGTATTACGTTGCAGTGGTTGTGGCCAGGGCATAGACGCTTGAGTGCCTGGTCAGAGGCCATGCACCCAAGCGTGTTGTCCCTGGCCACAACCACTGCAAGGTAATACAGCCATGCATGCAAACATCTGCCCAGTTAGCACAACCCACAAACATAACACAGGCACCGGCGGCCCAACACACATCAGTTCACATAGTATTATACTACTTCAAACCAAACCACAAAATCTTCAGAACATAGCCAATACATCATAAAACAGTGAAGTACTGAAGATTCTGGCCAGTGGGCACAACCCAAACCATCTCCCTGAACCCTGCCCACTTCTGTACACACGATATTCCAACGCTTCACCCAGTGGACACAGCCCAGGACTGTTGACTCCATCACCTCCAGCCATGCAACCAACACTGTAGTACGTGCTCACAATCACCACAACATAACACACCCATACAATTAAAAATCTATTTAATTAAGCCTGTCTGCAGTCACCACAGAAACTCCTCGCCTTAGGACCTATCCCACCCAAACGAAGGCTGCCTGCAGTCACCACAGAAGCTACTCGCCTGAGTAGCTACCCGTGAACTGCCATAGTATTTGCGGACACCGAGCGCACACCAGCGTCTTCTTCCACCAATGTTTCACTTCCCCACCCTTTCCAGCCCCTCTTCCCACCACCAGATGCTGCAAAGCATGTATTCGAGTCCCTTTAGCCGCCGCACTATGCTCGGATACAACATGGTGGGCATTACTGAAAATTATGATGCACATCACGCTTCCCTCCAGCCAACCACTGGGTGCGTCGTATGTCAGCAGAAATCAAGCCGCCCTCTGGGCCACTCAAGTTATGACCGTGGAGCAAACAGAGAAATGGCACCGCGGAGCGAGATATCACAAATTTTGTGTGACCTACAATTTACCTGTTTTAAAAAAAATACTGGACCAATTTTCACCAAATTTACAAAAGCATGCTTTCGGGACCAAGCCGCCGCACCTGCCAGAAATTTGGTGAAAATCCATAAAATGGTTTAGGCTGTACACATGCACAAAGTTTTCTCCATGTAGTCTATGGAAAAAAAGAATTGGGACCGCCCTACAACGTTACCCCCCTGCACGAAAAATCACCAAACTTGCTAGAGAAATTCAGAGCGATCCATATGTTTGTTTAGCAAACTTTGGTGAGGATTCCTCCAGGGGGAGTGAAGTTATAAGCCGCCCAACAAATGTTCTTCCTATGGGTTTAGCAACTTAACCATAAATAAACGCCCGCTACCACGGGCCGTATGATATATTGATCCAGACGAAAATAAGAAGTTGATACTTTAATTAGGCATTAAGGTATCGACTCATTGTTTTCTTCTTGATGAACATTCTATGCAACCATTGGCTAACAAGCGAATTGAACTATATATACCCACTCACAAAACATTTTGCTAAAGGGATGTTATGGTTAAGTCGCACTAGCAAAAACCTATGAAATTCAATGGAAAAACATCGTTACAGGAACATTATGGTTACAGGTAAAACCACAAAAAAAATGAAATTCGCCATTTATGGTAAACTAAGCAACAATAACTCGCGCCACCAGTGTGCACTGCAAGGACTAACACCCATGACATCAAAGATGACATCACAAATGTCATTGATGACATCACTGATGACATCACATGTCTGGCTCCCTCTTTTTTTGTTCAATGACATGTGTAGGCCAGGTGGGTCTCTTCAATGAGAGGCAGGAATTAAAAATGCAGCGAAGACACGAGCCTGAAACAGACCAATCATTTGTTTGCATGAAGATAATCAGATTGGTTATGAACAGTTTCTGGTAATAGCACTGCTTTTTTGCTTACTTTACTTTGAAAGTATATGCTCATAGTTGGATGTGCTGTGGTCTCTTTATGTTTTCTGAGTAGTAGTGCAATTATGTAGTAAGCATTGGTAGCTACTTCTTACATGTTTCACAGTACCCAAAACTCTAAAACTAAAGCATTCATGATTTTGCTACATAACATGGGAAGATATTGAAGATTACACTTCTAAGGTGCATGGTGCAGACAATGGCTATGTTTGCACATGATTTGGTTCATGCACTGGAAAGAACTCTGTAATGCAATGTTGTCTATAGCAATGCATTGCTCAATGAACTATTGATCTCATGATAGTACTTCCAATCATCTTTGATTGGAAGATTGCCAACATTACAATAACAATCCCTTGTGGAGGCTTTCCATGAAAATTAAATGCACATGTGATGTCATCAGTGATGTCATCAATGACATTTGTGATGTCATCTTTGATGTCATGGGTGTTAGTCCTTGCAGTGAACACTGGTGGCGTGAGTTATGGTTACTTAGCTTACCATAACTGGCAAATTTTGTTTTTTTTCCGGTTTTACCTGTACATAACGGCCCTGTACCAATGTTTTTCCATTGAATTTCATAGGTGTTTGCCAGTGCAACTTAACCATAACGTCCCTTTAACAAAGTTTTTTCACTGAATTTGATAGGTTTTTACCAGGATACCCATAGTTTGTGGAGATGCACTGTACAACCTACTGACCCCGCTGGCACCATGTTAATGCACACAGCAGTCACAGAGTATATGTGTGGTCGCGGACATCGGGTAGCATCCAAACTGCATATGAAGGCACAGGTTATCTTACATAGTGGTGTCAGGCAGCAAACACAAGGAACATATACAAACAGCAGCATATAGCTGAATTGCAAGGGAAAATAGAGTAGGACTGGAGTTGCTGAACTATTTTGCCACCTTCAAAGATAACGTACAAGGATATATTACGGACCAAATGAAGTACCAGTGCCCGACCTGCATGTGTACCCCTTTGCCATTTCATAGGCCGCCATCCTCTCAAAATCTGTGTGATGAGAGACGTTACTATTATAGCTGAATCCCTTCCTTCCCTGACGACCAACAAATTCCCAATTTGCCACAATAGTGAAGCCCTTCTGCTACCCCTTCCCTTTCCTAATAGTATGTATTAATGTGTGGAAATGAAGGTTGAAATGGAAATTATTCCTGAGGGTTTACGTGGCTTTTCTGTTGTTTTTAAAATCCTGTTATGAGTCTGCGGTGCACAGTACCGGTTGGGAATGACCGCAATTAAGGAAAAGGGCGTCCTACAGACACCGCACCTGGCCGGCCTATTGGCAATGAAAATAGAGGCATGCGTACCACGGCAGTACGTACTGCAAGTCTGCATCTTGTGAACCACCTATAAGTGGTTGTGGGAGTGGACGTTTGTCCTTTGCACAAGTACACGCATCTCTTCCTCTGTATCCTGGTAACACCACCTCTGTCGAGCATATGCAAAGAAACTTGTGATGAACTTTAAGTAGGTTGAGGCGGCCACCCACGTTGTAGAGGTAGCTCTACACATAAACATCCCACCTACTGTAGCCTACAAACACACAGCTGGTTCCAAAATGGTTGGCGCACGTGTGTCGCACTATTAAGCAGTGCACAGATCCCAACAGATTGCATAGGACACCTATACATGTGAGCAGAAAGTATTCCATCCAAACCTTGTCATGCGGACAGCCGTCCCAATCGGGAACATTTGTGAAATCACTACGTGAACGCACCCACGCTGTGCGTTGGCCATTATATCATTGACACCATCCGGACCCTCGGACAGTGGAAAAGTGCAATATTGTGCAATCTACGTAATGTTATTGGGAAAGTACACGCCGACAAACACCTTACAATGTGCCATTGCACAGGTATGTAGTTGGTGCAAGGATGTACTCCTCTGTGCCAGTTGAAAGGTGTTCACAGCAGCCCTACAAAAGGCCACACCCCAGAACTGCTCTGCAAACTGTTTGTATTCTTTCAGAACTGAGTAGTGGCCCCCATAGCTTTGAGGTGTAATTGAAAGTGGAACAGTTTTTGCTGGTGTACATTATCTTTGCAAGTAATGGCAACCATGGCAGCCCAGCTCACTACGCACAGTAATGGAGAAAAGTATTAACACCCCTTTCTGTGAACCAGAGGCTCAGTACTGGAAAACCCCAACTCTCCCTTTCCAGTGGGCAGCATGCTGAAAACGGTAGTATATGGCACGTGTGCTTCTCCAAGTACCTAGGCGGCCATGCCACAGTAAAGCATGAACACTCCTCTTCCCTTTCCACTATCTTCTTCCCAGCACACCCTCATTGGGTACTGTTAAATAGTCACACACGCATCCACCAATCACATGGAAGAGCTTTCCATGTAACACTATCAGTTCTGTAGAACAGTCCTCTGCATACACACCACACCCATAAACGTTATTGCACAATCCCTTACCCTCCACAGTCCCATTTCTATGGCCGCCATCCTCAAAAGCCCCGGATGTCACTTTCATGCTGTGTGCGGCCATGGGCGAATGCAGTGCAACCAGGGTAGGGGATTTCGTCTTCAGTGGTAGCTATGAAAGGAGCTTTTTTTTTAAATCTTTCTTTCTTTTTTATTTTTTAATGGTGCTTCTCTGAAAATACCCCCTTTTCCGTTTTGATAGGATTGTGTGTTTTCTTTTCCTCACGGTCTTACAGTAAATTTTTCAACGCATCCTGTAGGCGGGCAAAGAAAACAGCATGACCAATGGGCGACAACGAAATGCCATTTGCATGAAAGAACTCCGGATTTCGACAACTAATGAGGTCATTGTCGCAGAAGAACATCCTGCAAGCGTACACAAAATCAGACATGCTTCTGTTGATGAGACACCTTCCAGCCTCTGGCTTGGAACAACATTCATGAGCATTGGCCCAGACTCTTCTTGGTGTTATAGATGAGAAAAGCACCTGTGTAGTGGGAAACAGCCTCTTCACTGCATTCAGCAACCTCTTCAGTCGATTAAACAAACCTGAACAAGCCACGTAACCCAAATGCATGCCACCATAGTGCACGATGACAACATGAACTGTAACAAAACTGTCCACTTCTCTGCACAGTGCATGCATATCAGCGAAGCTGTGGTCATGAACAGCACACCACAATGCGTCCACTCCTTCTAAACCGAAACCGCTGTTAAAGTGTCTTTCCTGGGCATACTTGTGCAGATCTATCACAAATGCATCACCCTAAGTCAACACAATGCATTTCTCCATGTCGGCTCGGCTCACTATGCATAGTAATGAAAAACAGTATTGCCGCCCCTTCCTGTGAACCATACCCTCAGTACCTGATTGGATAATCCCCATATTCCCATTTGCATTGGCCAGCATGGTAAGAAGCGCAGAATGTGGCACATGCGCTTCCCAAAGTACTGCAAGGGCAGCACCCCAGTATTAGCAGGAGTAGTCCTTCTTCCCTTTCCACTAATTTATGTCCACCACTACCTCATTGGGTACTGTTAAATAGTCACACATGCATCCACCAATGCCATTCAAGACGTTAGCATCTAACACTGTCAGTTTTGCACAACACGTCATATGTACCGTTACAAATTCAGCCTGCAAGTGTCCTGTCATTCGAAAGGATGTCCAGTAGAAAGTTCAGTAAAAGATTGCAAGATTTGTGCATCCACATTCATCCACATGAGCACCCATCACCACAAAATAAAGGTATGAATACTTTTTCTGCAGAATGTTTACAACTCTGTTATAAGTGCCTCTGCGCACGGTATCTGCCACTGAGCGTCCATTACGTTTTTAAAAAGCATACTGTTTTTTCTCCCATTCCCTACCATCAAGAGGCACTTCAATGGATTGTGCTTGCAAAGCTTTCATTTACCCACATCATACATTGTAGTAGCGAAACAGGAACTCTCTTTGTTCCTTCCGACAATGCTATGAATTGTGGTCCCCACTAACACATCTCCTACATAAATCGTAAAAACCAGCACTGATTGTATCTTACCAACCTAAAGCAAGTTCCCAAAAGGTCAATGTCTGCACAGCTTTGGTTCTCTCTAAGCTGGACTATTGGTACAGCCTCTTTTTAAATCTGCCTGCTTCTACTCTCCGCCCACCGCAAGTCATCCACAAGAGGACTGTGCGACTCGTCCTTGGCCTCAAGCCCAGGGATCGTATCTCTCCTGGACTGAAATGTCTGCAATAGCTCCCAGAGGCTGCGAGGAATAAGGTGAAAACTGTCTGCATTATGCACAAGGCCTTCTTGCCCTGGGACCTCAATACCTTAAACTCTCACTTCCTAAATATCTCCTTGCTCAAGCTTTCCCTCATCCGCCTCCTACTCCCTCAGGATCAGTTGCTTATGCATGCAACCAGTTGGTACTAGATCTCTTTCTCTGGCTGGGGCCTCCATCTGCAACAGCCTCCCTCCATCCCTGAAACTTCAGGAGAACCATTGCTGTTTCCAGAAGCACCTCAAAGCCTTTCTCTTTGCTTCTGCTTTTTCTCCTCCTCTCCCCCGTTGATTTCCTGGCTGAAACTGATTCTGCTCTGGTTACCTGGCACTCTCTGATCTCGGGCACAGGCTACCTCCCCCCGCCAGTCGCACCCCTGCACTGCCTTTCTGGCAAACCCTGCACTTGGGGACTGTTTTCTGTATCCCTAACAGTTCCACCACCACCTGATGTCTGTACTTATCCTTGCACTTGCCATCATTGGGCCATATTTTTACTTATTGTCATTTTTTCTTCTTCCCATGTACTGCACTTTCCCATCCCCTACCCATGCAAATTGTGCAATCTGAGTGCCAACTGGCCTATTAGGTTTGTTGTCTCTGTCTCCCCCCTGTTCCCCCTCCCTTGGCTTGTTGCTCCTAGAAAAAGTTGGTTATAGGTGCATTATAAATGCCATATCATACAATATCACATCACATCATATCATATCATATAGACACATTGCAAGTTGATGCCTGCCACTTACCTTGTACACTTCACAGATTTTCTTTTTCCCAATACCGCACTAACTACAAACGTTTGAAAAATGATCGCACAAAAGCAGTACTGAATGCATGTTAGCAACTTTAACCCTTTAAGTGCCATGGGTCCCCCCCCCCAGTGCCAAGGTCTTTTTTGGTGATTTTGGTATATTGCCATTCAATGTCTTGAACTTTTTTATTACATGAGATATCTTGGCCTAATTTGGCCCCTTTTTTCCCCTACATATAGGCAGTCGTAACACCACCCAGGAATCCTAGGTTGCTGTAGGGGGGTGAGAGAAAATAACCCAAAAGTGTGAATATCTTGTGTTTTTAAAAAAATGGCAATAAAATGATGTACGAAGAAGCCTGTGGTTTTTCCTTGTAAGAGCTAGGAACAAATGGTTTGCTGTGCTGAATTCACCCATTTCCTGTCTTTCAAGAACAGGTTGAGTGGAAACGAAAAAAAATATTTTGATGTGGTTATCAACCGATTTGTGAGAGGTAGGCGATTTTGGCCATTTTTGCCAATTGGACATGCGTGGACGGAATGGAAGAAAAGGATAGGAAAGTCAAATTGGAGGGCAGAAAGGCATACATTTCTGAAAAGTAGACAACATTCCAAGTTTAGGAAGAGGTGATTTGTGCAGGTCGAGCAACAACTAGGTAGGAGGAAATGCCCTAGTTTGGGGAAAAAGCAGGAAAATGGCAGAAAAAAAGGTATGTGGTGGACATGGTTGGCTTGGTACTGCAATGGCTTCTATGAATTTTGAGAAAAACAATGCTCCGCTACATTCCCCCGACTCTTGCAGTTAGGAAAGCACACATTTTTTGTAGTGTTTCACAAAACAAGCAATACCACAAGCCACACACTGAGCCATGGAACACAGGAGTTTTATGCTTATGGCCTGAACAGACATTCTTAGCATGTGTAAATCAGGAAAACCAATGTGGTGAGGAACAGCTAGCATACATTTTTTGAAAGAGCACAGGCAGACCTTTTCAAGGGTAGGTGACTTGTGCAGGTTACAAAAGTGAATGGTGCCTAAAGCAGCAACTAAATGTAGGGCACATTTGGAAAATGAAAGGATTATCTGACAAAGGGCACCAGCAAATGGGTCGAAACGTTATGAAAACCACACAAATACAACAAATGTCATACCTTCCCGCGTTCCCACACGTGTCCCGATGAAAAAGGTACCTCACATGTGTAGATGCACCTACCTGCGCGCCAAGGGGAAAGCCTAAAACACCCCTAACCCCAAGTCTTTTCCAACAGCTGAATTTCACGATTTTTTCAGATGGGCACACGATACAGATATGGGCCTAGGGTGTCCAAGCCACCAAGGAAAACAGGGAACCCCATGCATTTTCACACAATTGTTGGTGGTCCTCTCCCGCCCCACCCCAAATGGAGGGGGTTGTACCTCACGCAGCCGTTTGTAGGGTGAGGGGGAGAGGGCCACAAAAAATTGTGGGATAGGCCCCCCAGTTGGTGGGGCAGTAAGGTTTGGGCACCCTGGGGCCAGATTGCCTCTGCGCCTAGGCAAGTTTAGTAAACAAAGAAAAAAATAGAAAAGGGCAGGCTGCCCTTTAGGGGGAGATGAGGGGCACCCTAAACCGCCAGGTAATTTTCTAATGTAATGGGGGGTGACCCCCTCCCCCCACACCAAATGCAGGAGGTGGGCATCTCATTCAGCCCTCCCTGGGGGCAGATAAGGGGGGGTTCTCTTGCAGCCCTCCCTGGGGTTACATGCCCCTTCCTAAGAGCAGATAACTGCCCCCGGGAGGGCTGCATGACATGACCCCAAGTCCATTTTGGGTGGGGGGAACAACCCCTTTCCATAAAAAAAATTCCCTGGTGGTCGAGTGGGGGGAGGGGCACTCCCCCCAACAGCAGCCATTAATTGTTTTTTATTTTTTATTTTCTTTGCCCCCCTTCCCTATGAGCAGATGGGCTCACATCTGCCCCAGGGGGCCCTACCCTGCAGGCCTCATCATTTGAGGGGCCTGCCCACACTTTCCTGGTGGCTCTCCATTGGATGAGGGGCCACCTCATGTATTCCTCCCTGGGGTGAGAAATCTGTCCCCCAGGGAGGATGACAAGGGGTCCCCCCTTTCCACTTGGGGTGGGAGGGAGAGGGCCACCACCCTTTCATGTCCTAAAAACCAAAAAAAAAATGTATGGTGGCTAGTTGTCCCAAACCCCCTCCCCCCTTCCCATTGCTTTTTTGTATTCACTTTTTTTTGCTACCACCCCTGGGGGCAGATGTGCACCCATCTGCCCCCAGGGGTCTCCATACATGTGGCCCCATGCTTTGGCCCCCGTACTGAAAAGACATCCCGGGTGTCTAGTTGCATTACAGCCCATGGATCGAGCGCTCTGCGCCCGATCCGGGAACAGCAATGCTTATACAAATGGTGTCGTTGGAAAGGGGAGAATCTCCCCTTTCCAACGACCCTGCCTCGATCTCCGGCTTGAAATACAGCCGGAGATCGAGGCAGAGGGAGAAGGGCATGTTAGGGAGAATTCTCATAAATGGCTGATTTCCCTTACCTAATGAGTCCCTCGGCAGCTTTGCTGGATTCCTAGGATTTATTATTTTCACCTGGTAAGAGTATGAGCCTTTTTTCCCACTCTTACATGTGTTTTGCTGTGTGTGTTTTCACTTTTTGTGTGATCTTGAGCACTGGAGAATTTCCTACTCCATGGCCTCAAATTTCTATGGGCCTCATTACGACCCTTGCGGAAATGGAAAAATGATGGCGGAAATGCAATACCGCCATCGAACACCGCTCGTTGCGATCATGACCCGTCACCGTAAAGTACGATGCCATTAGCGACACCGCAGTGAACGGCAACGCTAACTGCACCAAGTACGCGCACGCGCGCCTTGCAAAACCGGAATCACCGCCATGGCGCAACGGTACGCGAATTCTGACCCTAGCGGACATGTACTGAACGCCATCAAGCACGTCGTAAAGTACCATTCCGCCATGGCGAGAAATACGGCATCGTGAACCAACCGTAAATGGCCCACTGAGTGCCTGTACTCCACTCCCTGGCCACATTGCACAACTCCTGGCAGGCGCAATGTACCCACACTATGCAACCAGTGAAATCAACAAATCACCCATGCATGCCAACGTAGAAAAGCATGCAGGGGCTCAAAGCGCCCCGTGAGTGGGCATCCATGTACGGCATGTCACCATAGCCGTACTGACGCAGCACAGGCATGTGAAGGTACAATACATCAAAATGAAAATCAAGAACACATGACACAAAACAACAGTAGTCCCCCATCGCTTGCCACCAGCGCAAGGCAACATCCAAAACAGCATCCTGAGGGGGATTGCACCAGCCCTGTACTCTTGCCAGTAAACAAACCAACCATCAGCAGAAGCAAGTACCACACAAGTTGGCAGAGTGACTGAGCAGCCAGGCTCATCCCAAGAGGGGCCGATGGGAGCTGCAGGGCACAGATGGCATCAATACAGAAGCTATTCCAATGGACATGACCCCAGTCCCCCTCCAACAAACGCACGCAAACACAGTCACCTGTGACCAGCCACATTCTGAACATCCCATCATTCCACCAATCGACCTGTCTGACAGGCACCAGTCGGCCAAAAGCCAATCCCCCGCCCCTGAACAGCACATCATGTAAACAGTCACAATGGCAGCCCCTATCCGTGACCATACTGTGCTACGTAGGCAAACGCGGCCAGTACTGTACCACACAACTCAACTCAGAAGGCGGAACACAATGCAGATCATCTCGCAATACATACCGCCACAAAGCGAAAATCGCCACATCACCTGCAAAGAACAACGCAACACGACAAATATCGGAATACAATTTAAATGCACATCCAAATGACAAAGGCCCCACAGCAATTTGCAAAATAACACCAAAACAACCATCATCACCGAGGGCTGCATCTGCAACAATTGACCAGCTTCCACTTGTGTGACGCCCTGTACCATCATGGCACACAGGGCCTACATCAACGTTCCAAAAGGCAACATGGAAGCGGCAAGAACCGCAGGTCCGTCCCATGAGGCAGGCACTAGTCGAGCTGAAAGGCCGAAATGTTGCACCTAGCCACCAGTACAGCGTAAGGGCATGTGGCCCATTGGCGATCGTCCCATAAGATCGAAATGGTGCTCCACTGATTCACCCGAAGCTGCAGGAGTCGAGAGTAAAAACCATCTGGAGGAGTGGCGTAGAGATGGCATCTGCAATAGGGCAGGAGATACCTGTCACCCAAAAGAAACACAAATTAACCGATTGCATTACGGGACTCATGATGCATTACAATCTTCATTCAACACACCAAATCCACACCCATATGCATGCTAGCCCACTCCAAAGGAATATACACAACCCTAAATCAGTATCGAATCACAACGAAATCAATCGAGCTAAATACACCATTGGCAACGTCGGTTACTGTGCATGCGTCCGTCAAGATAGAACCCATGACATGGGATTAGTAACGTGCCTAGAGACAAGTGTATGAAGGCGCGTCGAGACAGGGAGGATCCGACAAGGGCAGATAGACGAATGTCCCACTATGGCAGCCTTGCATCACATAGCGCAGGGGAAGGGGAGTGATTCAAAAAACCCATGTACATGGCAGACCCTAAACGGAATCATCAGTCCATGCATCCATTCATCATTCCCTCATCCCGCAATGAAAACGCATGAATATTCACTCACATTATATGTGAAACTTCCATCGCGTCTGTGCGTAATGCAGTCCGCAAAAACCACTGTGCCCCTGGCCGGATCTGTAGTGTTGTGAAGCAAAATGGATTTGGGAACGTCCTGCCTTATCGTCCACTACGCTATTGCGCATCCCATTCAATTCATATCATTCATTGCCTGCTCGTTATGGGCCATGTCCCAAGGACATTCTACAATAGAACGTTACATTTCCAGCCAGACCTGTGGGCGTATCCTCGCCGCTACTTCAAAACCAAAAATGCTGGCCTTCGAATTCCTCACTTGCAACATTACGTCGAAAAGGCTTCTGTGAACGCTTGCATTCACAATTACATCAATGTGGTGCGGCTGTGTGTCATAATGCTAACTGGCTGCAATCACAAATGGGACGCCACGCCCGTCGGTGAAGTACGTTACTGTGCTGCATGAGGGTCGGCCATCGATCGAGCCCTACATACCACTGACTCTTCACAGGTATGTAAGCGGCTGCAATCGTAGCATGTGTAACAATGGGAGCATAGCATGAAAATCAGTCAAAGTACATCACACTGCCATCGGGATTTGATACATGATTCCAATCCCAAGATGCCATGCGGCCAAATGCAGCCTTACGTGCGGGACGTGCTCGGCCAGAAGGGATAGCATCTGCCACAGATTCATTCAATCAGCACAGGTGGAGGCCATACAGGCCGACAGCACATATATTGCAGACCCAAACCCCTCCCACAACCACTCCCACTCCAAAATGCTACCGGCAGGACTAGCGATGTTGGGCCTGGGGGACCAGATAGCACTGCAAGTGCTACAACTACAAGAAGACGACGAACAACAACAGGTACAACAACCGGGCGCACAGGGGAGACGGAGGAGAAGGAGGAGGAGGAGGGCAAGGCAGGGTCAGCAAGCCCCACAAGCACTGCCACTACCACCACGCAGGCGGCCCGCAATCCCACGCCTCCGAGCCGATCCGTTCAACCTCACTGCTGAGCAGATCCACACCCTCTACCGTTTGGACCGGGACACCATAATCGCCATTGTGGACATGACACATGCTGACCTCGTGAGCATGATAGATAGCCCAACCGCCATCCCACCCCTACTGAAGGTGGTGTCTGCACTCCACTTCCTGGCCACAGGCACCTACCAGCACACAGTGGGACAGTTGCATGGCATTTCACAGCCACTGTTCTCACGGACACTCTTCCAAGTGCACGATGCCCTCCTGAAGCACGCCGACGACCACATCACACTACCACGCACGTACCAGGAGATTACCAACGCAAAAGTGGGATTCCATGCACTTGGCGGCATCCCGGGTTGCATTGGTGCCATCGACTGCACCCATGTTGAATTGGTTGTCCCACATGCCATGGAGGTCCAGTACCGCAACCGGAAACAATTTCATTCAATCAATGTGCAAATGGTGTGTGACTCCAACAAGATATTTACGCATTGTTGTGCCAGATTTCCAGGATCTACCCATGATTCTATGGTCCTGAGGAACACAAGAATACCACGCTACATGGAGCGACACGCAGGGCACAGATCCTGGCTACTCGGTGAGTCTCATTCCATGCATGACAACGTGGCCCATTTGATGCGTCAATGACCTTGCAGGAGGGGGGGGGGGCTACTTAGCACTATCATTCCACTGACACCCTTTATTCGTCTCATACAGGTGATGCCGGGTATCCACTGAAGAGATGGCTCCTTACACCAATCCGGAACCCACAGAACGAGCATGAGGAGGACTACAACCATGCCCACTCACGTACCCGTGTGGTCATTGAACAGGCATTCGGCCTACTGAAGGCTCGTTTCCGCAGCCTCAGCAGGTCTGGCGGGGCACTCATGTACAGCCATGAGAAGGTTTCTAAGATGGTCATGGCATGTGTCATGCTGCACAACATGTGCATACGTAGGAATGTGCCCATGCCCCCTGACGCTGTACTGCATGCACCTGAAGATGATGATGATGATGAGGGTGGGGATGTGGAGGCACCTCAAGGAGTCCATGAGGCACAGGATGCACGTGCAATCCGACAGAGCATCATAGATGCATGCTTCTAGCAACCACGCATGGTGCCCATTACACGGAAAGGGGACCTGTGGCACTGTGTGTGTGTAGTACAGGCACATTGTGGACTGTACGCCTATGGAGGCCTCGTACGCAAATATCAATGTCTACACATGTCATTGGATGATTATGAGATGCTGTATTGTTAATGTGATTTGATTTATACACCCTATGGACCCGCCACCCAGTGAAGCCCAACACACCCCCTCCACCCTACTACCTCCCCCCCCAACACCAGTGTCCAAATATGCATGCTGTCCGTGGTTGGACGCTATTGCAAGCCCCCTCTACGGGTATCAGGGGCACCCCTGCCCGTGGAGCGCAGGTTCCTGCCAGATCTGCGTTGGGGGCTGCCCTGGACGGAACTTGCCACGGATGATGTCTCTGCCTGCTCGCGTCCATGCATGTCTCTGAGGGTTTGTGAGAGCTCCGAGAGCACACGGCGCACAGCAGCAAGTTCAGCACAAACGTCTTTGGACGT
The DNA here is from genome assembly GCF_040938575.1 of Ambystoma mexicanum. Lineage (NCBI taxonomy): Eukaryota > Metazoa > Chordata > Amphibia > Caudata > Ambystomatidae > Ambystoma > Ambystoma mexicanum. The sequence goes on from NC_090932.1 coordinate 556,617,123, forward strand.
CGCATGCAGTTCCCCCCTCAGGCTCTCGGTGCTTTTCTCCATTTGTGCTCTCAGGCTCTCGGTGCTTTTCTCCATTTGTGCTCTCAGGCTCTCGGTGCTTCTCTCCATTTCTCCCCTGAGGCTCTCACTACTTTTCTCTATTTGTGCCCTGAGTGTCTCGGTGGATGCTTCCATGGCTGCCCTGGAACCCCCGCATTCATTTGCATGGTCCTTGAGTAGCGTGGACACTTCCTGCTGTTGCTCGATCAGCAGGTCGAGGGACTGTTGCCTCTGCTGGGCCATGGACATTTGCGGTGGTGTGACAGGGGGGCTGCTCAACACATGTTGCCTTGGCACAGGACTTGTGGGGGTTGGCCAGTCGTCGTCTTCAGGGTGCCCCTGCGTGGTTTCGTCATGGTGTAGGGGATGGGACATGCAGGGGGATTGGGAAAGGTCATGGATGGTATCTACGTCGCCAGCACTGTTTTCCGTGTCGGAGCATGCTGGCATGACAGCTGTGTCACCTATGGTGCTGCTACCACCAGTGGCAGTGCCATCAGATACGTTCTTTGGGGGGACCTGTGGTGCTGGGGTTGTGGACTTGCTGGCTGCTGGGGTGCCTGTTGCAGTCCCCTCCAGTGTGCTGCAACTTGATTCCTGCTGCTGCCGTGTCTTGATCCTTGCACCTGAGGTGGAGGCTCTTGGGACGTTGGTCCTGGCCCTCTTTGCAGGCGTGCTGGTAGGGGTGTCCTGCAGCTCGTCGTTGGTATCGGACCCTGTGGTGGAGTAAAGAGGGGCGAGCGTTAGTTATGGGTCTGTCGGATTTGGAATGGCAACGTATCAAATGCATTGGGGTGGTACATGAGGCTGATTTGGGACTGGGCCTTGGAGGTGGTCTCATTTTCGTGTGGATTGAGGATGCATTCATTTGGCTGCCTGCAGTTAAGGGGTGCATGCTGCACATGTAGGGGTTGTTTATGGCATCTTGATTGATTAGTTTATTCATTCTGACTTTTAGAGGGCGCTGTCAGGGCAAAGTATGTATTGCACTATGGGGTCACATGGTACTGCACATGTTCGTGGTTTGTGGATTTCGCATTGTTTCTCTTGGCCAACCTACCTGATTCTCCGGATGTCGGCACTCCTTTCTCCATCCCTCCGACTCCCTCTATGCTCTCCATCCCTATGGTGGAGGCGCAGATATCCTCCCAGGGGGTCAACTTGATGGGCGACTCTGATCCCCCCCCGGTAGCTGTGGCGATGTTCCTGTTCGCAGAAAGTATGCTGCGTACGCGGATCCGCAGGTCGTCCCACCGCTTGCGACATTGCTGTGGCGTGCGGGGTGTTGTCCCCACCGCACTTACGCGCTGTGCCACCAGGGCCCATATGGCCTTCTTGTTGGCAAGGGCCGTCCTGGTCATTTGACTGGAGAAGACGACGGCGGCATTTTCCTGGAGGGTCTCGGTGAGCACGGTCAGTTCCTCTCGGGAGAAGTGTACCTGCCGCTTGCGGTCACACGCTTTCTTGGCTACCTTTCCCATATTTATTTTTTTAACTGGGGTTGCTAACGGGTTGGGATGTGTGTCAGGGCCGGATTTTTAATGGTTGTGTTGGGATTCGGTTTTTATAGTTGTGCGGCGTGCTGTTTCCCGTTCCGGCCACATGCTTTTACTTCCGTTTCCGTATATTTACGGTGGCCGTAATTTGCGGTGCCCGCTCGTTACGGTGACCGCTCATTACGGTGACCGCTAAGATGGGTGGCGGTATTGCACCTGGTGCAGCGTACGGCGGCGGTAAGGGCCGTTTTGGGGTCATTTCCGCCATCGCAGCCTTTCGGATTCCGCCATGGCGTAATGCTCGTGCCCGATGGGTCGTGATTAGCCGCACTTTGCTCCTTCGTGCAATGGCGGAAACGCTATTTACGCTGTTGCGGTCCGGTCAGTCACTTTCCGCCTGGGTCGTAATGAGGCCCTATGTGTGTTACACAGCACCTTCAGTGCAGTGACACAGGGTTGTCTTTGAGACTTCCCACCAACTCCATTTTCTAGGGCTGACTACTGTTCCCCAGAAAAGGGTAAAGTTGCCATTAACTTTACCTTAGTCACTTTAAACCACAGACCCAGTACACCCCATCTTACATGGACTATTGGAAAGGGTTAACTCTTATCCCTTTTTGTCTGTACCTCTTGGAGCATTGTTTTGCTCCCTTTACATTAAGACTTGGCTGGTGGCAGTGCTATCTACCCTAACTTTCCTACCGTGATCATCATGTAAACGTGGTATTGTTTTAGGCCATTATATTAGCCTCAAACATAAACCCGCTTGACAAAAAACATTTTATTTAGGCTCTGGCTGGGTTTATTCACCATTTCTTTTTGTTAAAGTATTTCTTGTGTTTTTCTCTGCGCGCCAAACCGGGGATGACTGCTTTGTTCGCTGTCTTTTCGCGGGCTTCTGCACAGAAGCCCTCCTTAAGGTGCCTGAAAGTCTAGGTAGGCAGGATGTGAGGGAGGGATCTTCGAACCCCTGCCATGGGTTCCCTTGGTAACCCAAGTCGCACTCCTGTTTGATTGGCTGAGGGGACTGTCCTTGCCAGGACAGCCACCCTGCTGTGTGACTGACAGCAGTCTGTATGCATGGGGGAAAAATGCATAAAAAGCAGGTCTGTGGGACTGGAAAGGCGCAGTCGCCACTGGAATGAAAGAACCAATGAGTAACTGGCAGAAGAGGACCCCTACAACAACTGAACCGCCCGGTGAAGCCCTGCTGCAGGTTCGAATCTCCAGAATCCGACGACAGAGAAGATCCACCTGGAAAATTCTCCCCTTGAGCTGGTGGGACCAACCAGTTTGCCCCCAAACTACAAGCCAGGACCCCTCCTCTGGTCAGATTTGCTGTACAGAGCTACAGTGGGCCGGATAGCCAGGAAGGTCGGACCCTGCTTGGGTTTTAAGGAGCGCACCTTTTATTCATTGCTTTGCTCTGCTGCTGGTTTCTTCCCTGGGTATTGCAGGACCCTCCAGTCTTCCTACTTCTGATCAGTCCGACAGTCACTTCAGGAACCGTGAGCCTGCAGGAACTACCAGGAACGTCCGCCTCAGCTACAGCTCCCTCTCCATTTTAAGGTACTGTTCAAATCCGGTTGTCCGTTTCTTTCAACTGTGGCAAAAGTGTTTGAAATCTTTCTCCAATCCGAGGGCTTGTCCTTCTCTTCTCTTTGAACTAACTTTTGTAACAACCAACCTCGTCTGGAAACCGTGTCACGAATTTAACCGCAAACTACCCTGAACTGTGTGATCTTGAGCAAAAGACTTTTGACCCATTGACTTTGGCCCTAAGTCTTTTCTACCTGATTCTATTTCTGTAGTTCCTCTCGTCCAATTGTCCAAACCTTTTGGTTTGACCTAATTTCTAATAACTTTGTTTTTCCCTCCCTTTTAATTTTCTGGAGTGCCATTTTATTCCCACTTCATTTTGTGAGCTTAACTTGTCTGGAATTTAAGGGAAGTGGTGTGGTGTATTAAGAGTGTGATTTTTTAGACTGCTTATAATAGTGTACTGATATACAACTGAAGAGTGAAATAAATGTACATTCTTTTACTTGAAAACCTTGAGTCAGTGTTTGCCTGAATCATAGTAATTGCTGTCCTTTGTGTAACTATTTGACACTGCTCACTTACTCTTGAGATAAGTCAGGCTGCTCCGCTACTGCTACCACTATAACTGTGTAGTACAGGCTTGTACCAAAGATGAAATTGTACTGTCACTTATAGTCTTAATTGTGTGTGGTGTTCCCAAAGGGTACTGCATATAATTCTGCCTAACAGGGCACTCCCCTTCTCTCTTCACTGCGGCAGCCCGAAATGGCTGCCGCAGTGAAATTACTTTCAGTTTCACGCCGGCGTTCATTACGTACGTCAACGTGAAACTGAAGGTAATCCAGCCCCCTGGCAGTGAGGGGGGACCTCCCCCTCGATAGCCCGAGGGTTGGATTACAGTTTTGAGCGATCCCAAAACAAGCTGCCAAAAAGGACAATCTATCTCGTCCTTGGCACTACGGAAGTAATGTCAAGGACGAGATATCTCGTCCTTGGCACTTAAGAGGTTAAAGAAGTACATACAGTGCATGCATACAAACAGGATGCCTGGCCCTTTCTTTGCACACTTCCACCATAGGCTTTTGCACTTCTCTGTACAAAGAGCCCTTCTGCCACAGTTTTTATGCACACACCATAACCAGAAACCTTATTGACCAATGCCTTCGCCTCCACAGTACCATTTCCAAGGCTGCCATCCAGAAAATGGCCAAATGTGGCACGTTTAATCCTGAAACCGTCATGGAATCTGCAGAGTTTTCATGCTAAGAAGGGAGGGAAGAAGTGTGAAACAGGGTAGGGGATTGGGTCTTTAGTGGTCCCTCTGAAAATATATTTTTTTTGTCTTTTTGTGTGTTTTTTTCACGTGCTTGCAAACAACCTTTTTTGTGTTTTTTGTTTGTATGAGTTTCTGTTTGCTTCTCCTCCTTCTATTTGTACTGAATTATGGTCAACACTTCTTGCACAGTGTAAAAGAAAATGGTATTGACAATTGCGTTCAAAGAAATGCTATTTGCATGGAAGCAGTGTATATTTTGCAACTTCATGCTCTCATAGTGGGTGGAGAACTTCCCATCAGTGCACATAAATGCAGACATGCTGTTTATAACACACCTTCTGAGCTCTTGCTGGGGACAAATTACAACAGAATGGTCCCATACCCCTCTTGGTGGAATGGTTGAGAAAATGACCTTGGCAGTGGGAGAAATCGCATCACTGCTCTCATCAACTTCTTCAGGTAACGAAACAAACATCCACACGACATGTAACCCAAATGTGCATCTCCATAATGCACCACGATGACTTGAACAGTAATGGCAGAGGCTGTATATCTGCAAAGGCGAACCATCATGCCGAAACTGCATGCATACAGACCGGCCCACAAAGCATCCACTCCATCCAACCCGAAATTAGCAGCAACGCCTCTTTGCATGGCATACCTGTACAGATCTTGCACAAAGGTATCACCCATGATTAGCACTGTGTGTCTCTCCATCTCTACCAACCTCATTAGGCAGTGAGTATTGGGAAAAAGTAGTACCGCCCCTTCCTGTGAACCACACCCTTGACACCTGATTCCATAATCCCCACAATCCATTTGCATGCCCACCATGCTCAGAATGGCAGGATGTGGCACGTGTGCTTTCCCAGCTACCGCGAGGGCTACACCCCAGTAAAGCAGGGACAGTCCTTCTCCCCTCTCCACTGTTCTTTTTCCAGCACTCGATCATTGAGTACTGGGAAATATTCACACATGCATTCAGCAATCACACCCAACACCTCTGCATCCTACACTACCGTTTCCGTACAGCACTCCATATTTACCGTTCAACACTCTGAGTACACGTTGCGTGTGCTTCCAAATCACCTCCCGTACAAAGTTCTGGAATATAATCCACAATTCCAGCATCCAAAATCATGCACAGCGGCACCCATCACACCTTTGACCATGCACACAAGAGTGAACTGCTTGCCCACATCCAGCACAACATAATGGAGCCATGCATGCGAACATGTGGCCAGAAACCACAATCCATAAACTGAACATAGCCACCAGCACTTCTACCCAACCCCAGCACCATAACACAGCGATGCATGGAAACATGTAACAGTTAGCAGATTCGACAAACATACCACTGCCTCCGCCACCCCTACCCACTTCCATTCACAAAGTATTGTGTTACTGCCAACCAAACCACAAAATCTTCCCAACATTGGGCGTACTCCCAGGAAGCTGCACAAAGCAGACTATACAAGCACATATAAGATTCACTTCACTCTACCCTCTTCTATACTGACAGTGTTCCAACACTGCACCCAGTGGCCACACTGCAGGACTTTTGACTGCACAATCTCCAGCCATACACTAAAAACTGTAGGATGTTCTAACAAAGACCACACCCATGGAACCAACAATATATGCATGGCAGCTCTCTTGTGGTGCTCTATGAAGAGTAAAATGTGCTCCACGCCCATTCTGTAAAGGTGACCACCCTCTGAGAGATGCAGTTAAAACTGCATTGCTGCAGTGGGTGTGCTGAAGGCCTTGCCTTTTGGGTGCATGGCCTTTGGCCATAAACCCAATAGTCTAGCCCTTTGCCACACCCACCGCAACGAACATGTCACCAATTACCACAATCCACACATGTACCACAGCCACCGGCACCCCTACCCAACCTCTGCACCGTTAAACAGCTATGCATATAAACATGCAACAATTAGCAGAATCTACAAACTTAGCACAACCTCCAGCACCCCAACCCACTTTCATTCACATACAATGGTGTTATTGCCAACCAAACCAACCAACAATATATGCATGTCAGCTGACTTCTGCTCCTTATCAAGTCTAAAATGTGCTCCACAACCATTCTATAAAGGTGATCACCCTCTGAGAGATGCAGTCTAAACTGCATTATGTTGCGGTGGGTGTGGGCAAAGCCTAGACTATTTAGTGCATGGCCTACAGCCTACAACCTTTGGCCATGCACCCAATAGTCTAGGCCTTGCGCTCACCCACTGCAATGTATTGCAGCCATGCATGCCAACATGCCACCAAGTACCACAATCGACACACATTCCACAGCCACTAACACTTGTACCCAACCTCTGCACCATAATACAGCTATGCATGGAAACATGCAACAGTTAGTAAAATCTACAAACATAACACAGCCTGTGGCACCCCTAGCCACTTTCATTCACATAGTATGGTGTTACGGCCAAGCGAACCAAAAAAAAGCTCAGACAATTGGCCCTGATCCCAGCACTCTGTTCAGTGCACAAAACCAATACTTCATAGAGCAGTACAGTAGTCAGCACTCGGCGCAATGGACACTACCCAATCCTATGAAATATGCAGTTCACCCCTATCCACCTCTATGCACACACTATTTAAATGATGCACCCAGTTCACACAATGCAGTATCCAAGCACATGGACGATGCACTTCAATCCTACCCTCTTCTATACTGACATTATTCCAACACTGCACTCAGTGCACACACTGCAGAACTGTTCACTCCATTAGCTGCAGCCATGGAGTAAACACTGTAGGATGTACTAACAATCGCCACACCCATGCAATCAACAATGTATGCAATGCTGATGAACCACACACAGAAGGCAACAATGTGAAAGCAAATTGCACACACGGAACATAGTTGTTGGTTGCAAGGCCTCCATCCGTGCATCGAATTGGCTACAGGCTTACCACATGCAACACACCGTTGTACACGCTATCTTACAATGTTATGTCATGTGCAATGCACTCCCCTTCTGCAATTGAGCTCACACCAGTCATCATAGTAAGAGATCTCGGCACAAGCTATTGTGCCGAGACGAAGGCTGCCTGCATTCAGCACACCTGGTAGTCGCCTGTCCAGGGACCTGTGAATTGGTGCTGTACACACGGATACTGCAGGCACACCAACGTTTTTGTCCACCTATTGACATATCTCAGATGACCCACTTCTCCCTCCCCCACCCTTTACATCCCTTCTTGCCACCACCACATGGTGTAATGTATGTTTTGCAATGCACTCCCCTTGTGCAATTGAGCTACCAGCAGTCAGCACGGTAAGAGGTTGCGGCATGAGCTATCGTACCATAGCGAAGGCTGCCTGCATTCACCACACATGGTAGTCTCCTGTGCAGGGACCAGCGAATTGGCGCAGTACACCCAGATACTACAAAGCACACCACCATCTTCGTCTACCCAATAATCACATATCTGAGATGAATCACTTCTCACTCCCCGACCCTTTCCATCCCTTCTTCCCACCACCACATGGCTTAAAGTATGTTTGTCATTCCTTTTCTGTGCTGCGCTGTCCTCCGATACACCATGTCAGCGTTTCCCAAAAACTTTGACGCACAGCACACTTCCCTCCAGCCAACCACCATCCGCGTTCAATGCTTGCCGCCAACACGGCGTACTGCAAGCCAATGAGACTTCTGTCCTCGGAGAGAACAGGGAAATGGGTTCGGGGAGCGGAGCCAGATATCCCTAATTCTATGAGACGTAGACATCAGTTGTTTGCAACAAAGGTACTGGTCGGATTTCCACCGAACACACAAACCATCCTTTCTGAACCAAACCCCTGCCTCTGCTGCAAAATTGTTGAAAATCCGTCCAGCGGTTCGGCCTGTAGCTCTGCGCAAAGATTTTCCCCATTCAGTCTATGGAAGAAAAAAAAATGTGGGGCTCCCCCTTATAACTTCCCCTTCCCCTGCATGAAACCTCACCAAAGTTGGTGAACATTCAGAGTGGGCCATATACTTCTTTTACAAAGTTTGGTGAGGATTCCTCTAGGGGGAGCAAAGTTATAAGCTGCCCAAAAAGTGGTCTTCCTATGCGGTTAGCAACGTATCCATAACGACATGGCCGCTACCCCGGGCCATGTAATTCAGTAAAAAAAGTTTGTTAAAGGGACATTATGGTTAAGTTGCTCTAATAAAAACATATGAAATTCAGTGAAAAAACTTTGTTAAAGGGACGTTATGGTTAAATTGCACTAATAAAAACCTTTCAAATTCAGTGGTAAAACTTGGTTAAAGGGATATTATGGTTACAAATAAAATCGAAAAAAAAACAGAAATTCACCAGTTATGGTAAGTTAAGCAACCGTACCTCTCGCCACCACCTTGCACTGCTAAGACTAGCACCCAGGACATCAAAGATGACATCACACATGTCATTGATGATATCACTGATGACATCACATGTGAATTTACTTTTGATGAAAAGTCTCTACAAGGGGGTGTGATTGTAATGTTGGCAAAACTTGCTTCATTACACAATGTACTGCTATAAACAACATTCCAAGGCAGTGTTGTTTCTAGTACAGGAATGTACCCATACAGACACATAACCATTGGCTTTAGCATGCACCATAGAGGTGCAATATTGACAATCTTGGAATGTTAGATAGTGAAATAATGAATGCTACCGTATCAGAATTCTGCATACAGTGAAACATATAATAACTAGGTAATAATGCATCACTTACTATATACTTGTACTTCTACAAAGGAAACATAAAGGAACCTCGATGCATACAAATCTGGCACATATACAGGGAAAGTAAAGTAAGCAAAAAAAAAGCAGTATTATAAGAAACTGTTGATACCCTAAATGGTTATCTTAATGTACCGAAATGATTGCTGTCTTTCAGGCCTGCTTTTTTCCCCATGTATATGCACCACAAGCTGCGACTAAAGCCTAAGGAAACTACGGTAAGAACATATGATAAGGGTAATATTTACAAATATAGTACCTTTTGATTTTTCAGTTTCTGACTGTCAGTGAACAAAACCACCTTTCCTACATATGTCAGTGAACATAAACAAGGGGCCAACCATGTGATGTCTTCAGTGATGTCATCAATAACATTTGTGATGTCATCTTGTATGTCCTGGATGTTAGTCTTAGCAGTGCACGGTGGTGGCGCAAGTTATGGTTGCTTAGCTGACCATAACTGGCGAATATCTGAAGGTATTCGATTTTACTTGTAACCATAATATCCCTTTAACAAAGTTTTCCCACTGAATTTGATAGTTTTTTATTAGCGCAACTTAACCACAATGTCCCTTTAACAACGTTTTTTCACTAAACTTGAAAGGTTTGTACAGGGATACCCTTAATTTGTGCACATGTACCATAGAACTGACTGAACACCCGAGTCTGCGGACTATGCGACTGTCTGCGGACCTCGGGCAGCATCCATACTACCCAAAGCTCAGGGCTTGTCTTACAGTGTTGTAGCATGAGAATTTGCCATTTGATGAAATAAATGACAATGGCAACTCTAACGGTACACTGTGCAAGTTGAGAAGTAGGAAAATTAATACAGACATGTAACTGATGCATGTTATTTTTCAATAGTACATACTGCAAATGAAGGGAATGGCCCAGAAACACCAGCTGCTCTACAAGTGGATGGGGACCTACAGACCTAAACAGATAGTGTGGGAAATGAACTAAAGAGGCTGGGGGCCAAAATGGACCAATTAAACAACAGTTGTAATGACTTAAAAGTGTTTGTGCAAAAGGCATATAATGTGAAATATTAAATTCCACTGCCCCACTTTTACTTGTACTCCTTCCCCCTGGCCCAGCCAACCATTCCCACAAATTCCCTGTAATCAGAAACGTTATGATAACATTTCAATCCCTTCCTCCCCTGATAACCAGCCTCTGCAAAACCCCAATTCCCCTGTGTATGTTACCCAATCCACTACCCTTTCCCTTTCCTAATGTAACTTTTTGCGTGTTAATAAAGTTCTTTCTGTGTACTATTCCTATGTGTGTGTGTGTGATTTTTTTTAAAAGCCCCGCTAGAAGTCAACGGACAGCGCAACTGTCCAGGATGTCTGCAATTAAAATTGACCTGTCCGGGATGGCCATAATCAAAATGGGGGTGTCCTGTGGACACCGTGCCTGTCCAAACATGTCCGTAAAGCCATGATGTACCTTTTATATGATTTGGGGACCCACACCCTGTCCTACGGACACCTGGGCGCACGCGCATCCGATCCCCTTTGCCCTCTGAACACTGAGCTTGTCCACAATGTCCGAAAAGTTGTGTCGCAATTTTAATTAGTTCGGGGATCCCATCTCTGTCCTACGGACACCTGGGCGCATGCGCAACTGATTCACTGTGCTCTCCGAACACCACGCCTGTCCGGATCTGTCCGATGCATGTGTCTCACTTTTAACTAGTTTGGGGATCACACCCCTGGTGCATGTGCACACCACATCCCATGCAATAGGTGTCCTACGGACAGTCGCCTGACTCGCAGACATCCGTGATGTCACCAAGTGACCGCACCCATATGAGCGTTAGTCCGTATCTGCGGATACTGTCTGGGACCCCGGATACCTAAAATGTGGTTTTTGGGCCACTCCAAGGCATTTTGTGGTGAAACCTCACACTGGCAGAGGGCCCAGACCATGCCCTAGCGATCTAGAGACTTTTTGCAACTTTTTGAGGCCAGCTTGGAGTTAGAAGTATCCGCGGAGCGCTCTCCTGGACCCCTATAAAAGGCCACACCCCACAGCTCCTGCTCATTCTGTTTCTGGTGTCCAGGACTGCTGAACACTGATGCAGGTTGCTGTTTAGCTCTTTGGCAGATTGCTGTATTCATGTTGTTTTGCGGATTGCTGTGTTCCTGATTCCTGATTACTTTTACTTGGATAATGGCATCCATGTCTATTTCAGCTGCTGTCTCTGCCTCAGTACCACCCCCAGACCCACCACCACCACCTTTCCAAGGGTCTGGGGAGGGGAACAGGTGTGGTGATGTAGAGGGGGATCAAGAAGAGGAGGAGGATGAGGTAGTGTAAGTCCCCATTACCAGCTGCCAGCATGAGTTTTGGGTGTGGAGGCTGTTTACCACTGTTGGGGGGGTAGCCAATGCTCATGCAGACAAGGTGCACTGCAATGAGTGCCACTCAGTCATGGCAAACCTGGGCTGTACAGCTATGGCATACCTCCATGTGGGGACACCTGAGGTCGAACCACAAGGCAGCAGTTCGGAGGGTTGTCCCCTTTGAACAGGGTAGTGGGTTGATTTCCTCTGCAGCATCCTCTGTATCTGCTACTGTCACCACAAGGGACACTCCTGTGGGACAGCAGATCCCTGTACTGGCCTCGCAGGCCATACACACTGCAGCAGACTATTACCTTTCGAGGGTCACTGTATTGTGCATGTACTGTGACACAGTACTCTGCAGGGGGAGCAAATTTCAAGTGCTTTCGAGGATACAGTCCGGGAGCATGAGAAAGACTGCCCCCTACCTAAGTGAGGCCCACCCAACATCTTCCTCTCTCCACTTGCCCTTTTTATCCCTGTGGTTGGTGCCCCTTCTCTACCCTCTCTTCTCTTTCTTGTGTGTCATGTTAAAAAACACACAAAAAAATGTAAAACAACAAAAACCAAAAATAAAATCCAGCTCTTTTCAGAGCCACCTTTCACAGTTCAAATATAGAAGTGGCAAAAAATGTTCAGTAGCCTGCGTGGTAGTCTGTAGACTTAAAAAAAATGTGGGTGGTGACACAATAAAAAACATTGCACTCTTTTCCGGCAGAAAGTGCTGACTCTGAAAAGAACCTTTTTGTGTTGTTTGTTTTTGGAAGATTTGAAGTGGCCAACACCTACTGCAAAAATGCTTCCTATACTTGCAAAAAAGGCTGCAATGCATTTTGGATATTTTCGCAAAAAAAGCTGATTGCCAGCATCAGTAAGATGGACTCCATCTCTGCAAAAAATGTTAGTGCTACGAAATGTAATATTTTCATTGTGGAAGGAGGACATGCCAAACTCTAAAAAATGTGCAAACAGCCTTGTTGACATTGCACCTCAATTTCTCCATTTGGGGACCAAATGAAGAAGAGCGCAGCCACATCTGTCTCTGGGCAATGCGAGAAAAATTACCCAGGAGTTTGTAAACATGTGCATGACTTTCCCAAGTAGCTCCTTCATCGCAAACTGCAGTGAGATTCCGCTAAGGCTAAAAAGAGTCTTTTTTTTTAAGGTGCTTGTAAACAAACACCTTTTTGTTTTGTGTTTTTGGGGATTTTTTCTCTTCTTCTCCTTACAATCTTGCATAAACCTCTTCGAAGCATCCCTTAGATTGTAGAACAAAATGGCATATCCAATGGTGGACAAAGAAATGCCATCTGCAGTGCAAAAGTTCACAGTAAGAGAATGAATTTTCTCATTGTCAAATGACACTACGCAAAAATGCAGACACGCCTCTGTTTACAAGACACTTCCGGCATCTTGCTTCGACAGAGGAGATCGGGGATGTTCCATGCTGCTCTAGGTGGTACATATGAGAAATCCACCTTAGCACTCGGAAAAAGCAGCATTAGTGCCTTCACCAACTCATTAAGTGCATACTGCAAACTGGGAGCACTGATATATCCTAAATGCAGTGCACCACAATGCAGCTCTACTAAATCAGGAGTGTTGAAAGCCATATCTTTACAAACTGCAAGCACTGCTTGCAAATTGTGGCCAGGCACAATGCACCACAAAACCTCCACATCTTCAAAACCAAAATTGGCAGCAAAAACTCTTGACTTGGCAATCCTCGCCAACATATTTACAAATAAATCACCAACCACCAACACCCCAACTCTCTGCACCTCTGCCATCTTAACTGTACACAGCAATGAAAAAAGTATATTTACCTCTCTCCCTATAAATCACAACCTCAACACTTGATTGGCTAATCCTCACAGTCCCATGTCCATGCCAGGCATGCTGAGAAGCCCTGGATGTGGCACGCGGTTCTGCAGAACCCGTAGCACAGTGATAGACCTTCATCTCTTTCCACTTCACTCTTTGCAGCACTCCCTCATTGGCTACTGTTAAGCAGTCACACAACCATCCAACAATCACATCCAAGAACTCTACATCTAACCTGTCATTACAGTTCAGCATTTTAGATGTACAGTTCAACACTCTGAGTACAAGTCTCTTGTAATTGAAAAGCACCTCCAGCAAAAAGTACTGTAAAACTCTCCAAGATTTCTGCTTCCAGATTCAGCCACATCTGCATCCATCAACACAAACTACAGGTATGCATATATTTTGTAGAGTACATTTGCAACTCTTTTTTTAAATGCATATGAACAGTGCGTTGCCACTTGCCCTGCATAACCTACTCAATAAATATACTGTCATTTGTCACATCTACTACCATCAAGTGGCACTTACAATGCTGTCTACTTTGAAAGTTTCCTTTCACCCATATCACCCATTGTAATATGCAAACTGTTATTCTCTTCTTGCCTTCTGTCATTTTTACAACCACTTCCCCCACTAACACACCTGCTATAAAATGCCTAGAATGCGCACGGAAAAGGAAAACTGCATGTATTTTAGCAAAGCATAGCAAGTACATAGATTGCATGCATACGAACAGGGTGCCTACCACTTACCTTGCATAACCTACTAAATAATCATACTGTCATTTGTCCCATCTCCTAACATCAAGTGCCACTTATTTACAATGCTGTGTGCTTCCAACCTTTCTTTTAATGCCCACGTGCATATCTGTTTCAAACTTCATATTTCCATTTTATCACCACTCTCTCTGATGGATTTGTAAATGAAAAAATGAAAACCACATTTTCACAGCAAGTTCAAGTGGCATGTCCTATGTGAAATGCCCAGGATGCACACAGAAAAGGGAAACTGCATGTATGTTAGCAATGCATGGCAAGTACATACTTTGTACAATTGACAAAATGCACCATTGCTTGAAAAGCAAAGAAATGCATGTGTCCATTCAGAATAGTGCCATTTGTAAATTTTGATAAATAAATGAAACAGGATTTCTGCACTCATGTAGCAAGCATCTATATGTGAAAAAGTAAATGGAATTCCACACACAGTAACATTTTCCATATCCCCCTCCCTGGTCCCCTGTGATGTATTTTGTGCCCCCTACCCTCTCCCTGTTCCCCTGTGATGTCTGTTGTGCCCCACCTCCTCCCTGATCCCTTGATGTCTGTTGTGCCCCCTACACCCTCCCTGGTCCCCCATGATGTCTGTAGTGGCCCCCCCACTGGTCCCCTGTGATGTCCGTTGTGCCTCCCACCCCCTCCCAGGTCCCCTATGATGTCTGTAGTGCCCCCCCTCTCTGGGCCCCTTTGTTGTCCGTAGTGCCCCCACCCCTGGATCCCCCATGGCGTTCATAGTGCCCCCCACCCCTGCCCTGGTCCCCCTTGATGTCTGTTGTGCCACCTCCCCCCTCCCTGGTCCCCCTACCCGTGATGTCTGTTTGCCCCTCCACCCCCTTCTTCTCTGGCACTGTTAGGCAGAATTGTATGCAGTACCCTTTGGGAACACCACACACAATTAAGACTACAAGTGACAGTACAATTTCACCTTTGGTACAAGCCTGTACTACACAGTTATAGTGGTAGCAGAAGCGGAGCAGCCAGACTTATCTCAAGAGTAAGTGAGCAGTACAAATAGTTACACAAAGGACAGAAATTACTATGATTCAGGCAAACACTTACTCAAGGTTTCTAAGTAAAAGAATATATATTTATTTACTCAACAGTTATATAACATTTCACTATTCTAAGCAAGTTAAAAATCACAATCATAAATACAACACACCACTTCCCTTAAATTCCAGACAAGTTAAGCTCACAAAATGAAGTGGGAGCAAAATGGCACTCCAGCAATTTAAAAGGGAGGGAAAGAAAAAGTTATTCGAATCTAGGCAAAACCAAGAGGTAAGTACTCAGGGCAATTGAACAAGAGAGACTACAGAGAAGAGATCAGCTAGAAAAGGCTTAGGGCCAAAGTCAATGGGTCAAAAGTCTTTTGCTCAAGATCACAAAGTTCAGGGTAGTTTGCAGTAAAGTTTTTGGCACAGATTCCGGACGAGGTTGGTTGGTAGAAAAGTTAGTTCAAAGAAAAGAGAAGGACAAGCCCTCGGATTGGAGAAAGATTTCAAACACTTTCACCGCGGCTGACCGAAATGGACAACCGATTTGCACAGTACCTTAAAACGGAGAGGGAGCTGTAGCTTGTGCGGACGTTCCTGGTGCTTCCTGCAGGCTCATGGTTCCTGAAGTGACTGTCGGACTGACACGAAGTAGGAAGACTGGAGGGTCCTGCGCCACACAGGGAAGAAACCAGCAGCAGAGCAAAACAATGAATAAAAGGTGCGCTCCTTAAAACCCAAGCGGGGTCCGACCTTCCTGGCTATCCGGCCCACTGTAGCTCTGTACAGCAAATTCGACTAGAGGAGGGGTCCTGGCTTGCAGTTTGGGTGAACTGGTTGGTCCCACCAGCTCAAGGGCAGAAGTTTCCTGGGGGATCTTCTCTGTCGACGGATTCTGGCGATTCAGACCTGCAGCAGGGCTTCACCGGGCGGTTCAGTCGTGGTAGGGGTTCTCTTCTTCTAGATTCTCGTTGGTTCTTTCGTTCCAGTGGCGACTCTGTCTTTCGAGTCCCAGAGACCTGCTTTTTATGCAGTTTTCCCCCATTCATACAGCCTGGCTGTCAATCACACAGCAGGGTGGCTGGCCTGGCAAGGCCAGTTCCCTTAGCCAATAAGACAAGAGTGCGACTTGGGTTACCAAGGGAACCCATGGCAGGGGTCCGAAGAGCACTCCCTCACATCCTGTCTACCTAGACTAGTAGGCGCCTTAAGGAGGGCTTCTGTGCAGAAGCCCGTGAAAAGACAGCAAACAAAGGAGTCATCCCCGGTTTGGCGCACAGAGAAAAACACAAGAAAGACTTTAACAAAAAGAAATGGTGAATATACCCAGACGGAGCCAAAATAAAATCTATTTGGTCAAGCGGCTTTATGTTCGAGGCTAATATAATAGCCTAAAACAATACAACGTTTATATAATATAATCGTGGTATAAATGTTAGGGTAGATAGCACTGCCACCATCCAAGTCTTAATGAAACAAGGCTCCAAGAGGCACATACAAAAAGGGATAAGAGTTAACCCTTTCCAATACTCCATATAAGATGGGGTGTACTGGGTCTGTTGTTTAAAGTGACTATATAAAGTTAATGGCAACTTTACCTGTTTCTGGGGGACAGTAGTCAGCCCCAGATAAATGGAGTCAGTGGGAAGTCTCAAAGACAACCCTGTGTCACTCCTCTGAAGGTGCTGTGTAACACACACAAAAAGTGGTGCACATGGAGTACACATGGAGTAGGTGAGGCCCCAGTGCCCAAGATCACATTCTCCCCCTCCAGCATTATCTTAAATGTCATCATGCCTAGTATGATAGTCGCTTGTTTTGTTCTTCTCCTTCTTCTTTGACTCCAACCCTCCCCCCCACCTATAGTTAAATTCCAGCACTACCTCATTTGATATCAGACATGGTAATGTAGCTGCTTGTCTGTCTCATTCTCCTGCCCACCCCCCTTCTTATCATTGGCAATAGCTCTTACTCTATCACTAATGTCTCCTGACCTGTTTGATCGCAGCTTGTTTGTCTCCCCTCTCCCTCTCCCTCATTTGTTTTCTCCTCCCTCTCCCCCTCCAGCACTTTCTGAAATGTCATCAGGCCTAGTATGTTAGTCGCTTGTTTTGTTCTTCTCCTTCTCCCTTTTCTCCAACACCCCTTCCCCCCACCTATGTTTAAATTCCAACACTACCTCAATTGTCGTCAGGCATAGTAATGTAGCTGCTTGTCAGTCTCATTCCCCTTCCCACCCCCCTCCCTCCTTATCATTGCCAAAAGCTCTTGCACTATCTAAAATATCGCCAGGCTGAGTACGATAGTTAATTTCACATTATGAATGTATCAAGTACTTATATGACTGTCACTGTATTCTCCCTTGTTCCCTCCCTGCCTTGAAGTGCTTTGAAACATATTATGTATAAGCGCTACATATATAAACAATCAATCTTTCCAATCTGTACATCTTCGGAGCCTTTTCCTCACCCTACTACGACTTGCACTAATCCATTTCCAAACCAAGAAGTGCAACAGCAACTCACACACTTGCAAATGTGCACCACATAGGGCACACCTACAACTACATCACTGGCCCCCATAGCAACAATTCTGATACTCCCAAGTCCCCATTCCTATACAGTGCTGTGCAAATTCACACACACACACCAACTCTTCCTGCCAACAAATCCTCTTCCAATTTTAAATAATGTGTTCTCCGAGTGCAATTATTGTGTAATTAACACACATACATACTTACTTCCTTCTTTTGCAATTGTAGTGAAGAACAGTCTCCTGAAAGCCAGTAGCGTCTCAAGTGGAAAATAAAACCCAGAAGAAACCTACTCTTCACATCCAGGTAAGTGCAATACTGCCGTAATGTTCTGCCCGTTACTCAGACAGTGCAGTGTTGTATTGTAGGCTACAAAATTCTATGCAACCCAACAGCATTTAATTCAATCTTACTCATTGCACCTCAGCAGGTGCAAACTTTGTATTGTCATCTGAACACCAGTATGGTAACACCCACTAGTTTTGTGAAAACATTATAATGTCCTTACTTCTTCAGGCACAGTACACTGTCATACACACTGAAGCAAACCTTTCACACAGTAACGCACACACATACCAGTATAACCTTCCCAACCAAAAGTAATAGCCCTTCCACAATCACCCCCCTCTATGTATGCCTACCCTCATATTCAGACACTCATGCACAGTGCACACAAACATTCCACAACTTCCAAACCCACACTTTCCTTTTTTCTCCAACAGACACAAGAGAATGCCTACCAAAAAGCAACTCTGTAGAAAACAAGGCAGAAGTAGAGCAGATAAAACTCAAAGCATGCTAAATTACCATCCACCTCTAGCATAATTGGTACGAAAAGTTCTAACAAAACAGCTTATGCAGTCACTGAACAAAACGGAACCAGGTAGCAGGAAAAGAAAGTGTGTGCCCTCTTCCAAATTGTAAAACTAAACAGACATGTATTAAGAAGAATGTAACTAACAGTAATGCTAACACTGCATCTACTAATGTCAACGTAGCCATAGGTAAGCATTTCCAAAAAATAATTTCACAAAAAATGTTCCACCACAGAGTCCTTCAGAACCTTATAAAAACACAGGAGACATTGCACTCAACCCGTAAATCTTACTGCAGAAAACTGATCCTGGAAGCTCTCATAGACAGTGCAATGCTCCACAAAAGGAAATTGTTTATTTTAATTTTAAACAGAATGCAACCACTAACAAAATTAATTAGTAAACTACAAAAAGTACTTCACAACATACGCAACATACGCAATATCAACATAGATACCTTTGCAAACTTCTGTGCAGGTGAGTGGATTTACACAACCAGCACAGAGCCATATTTCAATGAAGAGGCATACAAACAAGAGCAAAGAAACCTAATTGACATACATAGCAGTGGCCGAGGGTATGAGAAGGTACACAACACCATTATGGCAGAAGAAACGCTGATTGAAAGAATATCCCCAACAAACTTAGAATCAACTCTCCATTGCACCAGAACAATCCGTCCCGTCTACACATGCACCTCAATGTGTAAGGTATGAAAACAATCCTTCAAATCTTTACACCAATTCCTCAATCAGTATGTCAAAGCCAAAGACAAATTAAAAATGAAAATATTACACACTTGTCGAGTGTGCAAATACACAGGACTGCGAGGACCTTCTTTAGCCTGCATTTCCGGGCCTGCTTGCAGAAGCACCTTCCACCAAGTAAAAATGTCAAAACACACCATTCTACTGTACACAATCTTGTTCAGAGACTGTACTATGCAAAAAGTCCTGCTTTAGCACTTGAACATTTAAATCATATTCTCCTACATGGCACAGCCAAAGAACTCCTGGAACAAATAGACCACATCCAAAGTAAATATTTCGGAAGTGAAGATCACTTATAAAATCCAATAACTTTAGAACAGAGTAGCGACAACCTTGCAGATGCCAACCTCCTATTGCACACGTGCAAAAAAGAAATAGCAAAGTTTAAAAGCACATCTGCTGAAGTACCAAACCAAGTATGTCTCTATTGTTGCAGACCTTTTGATACAAAGCACCAAAACTGTAAATAGAGCATACAAAATACAAATTGAGCTTTTTAATACCTGGAGCTGCCTTGCTATTTTGAAAGCACATGTTTTTTCCCACTATTGCCTGCTTGTTTGACGGTTTTTTGGCCCTTCCAAGATGGCCGCCGTGGTTTTCTTTTTTGGAACTGGTTTCTTTCGTCTGCTTCTCACTGAGAGTGAGGTCCTGTTTCCACCCTCCTGGCCATCTGTTGTTCTCCTGCACATGTGGAGTTTGTGCCTGGCTGCTGGCAATTCCATTAGGTAGGTGCACTTTCTGTGCATTACTACACCTCCAGGGGAATTATTGATCCTGAAAAATCGAAAATGGAAAAAAAAGAGAAGAACAAGACAAAAGAAATGAAATTTGCATAAAATTGTTGGAAAGGACTGTTTTATTTGGCATTTACATCGTGCTGCCATGTTTTGACCTTTTTAATACCTGGAGCTGCCTTGCTATTTTGAAAGTTTTTTTCCCACTATCGCCTGCTTATTTTACTGTTTTTTTGGCCCTTCCAAATGGCCGTCGTGGTTTTCTTTGTCGTGTAGGCAGGCTGTGCTGAGCCACCTCTCTCTGTATTGCATTCCCATTGGTTGCTGAGTGTTTTCTTCCATCCAATCAGGGACCGGCAGGCTTCAGCCGGCCCTCTGAGCAAAGGCCCACTTCCAAGGCCCATTTCTAAGGCCCACTTCTAAGGCCCCTCTCTGCTCCCTGTCCGCTTCCGGAACGCTAATTGGGGTCCTCCCTGCACCTTAACCACAATGATGCTGCCACCACACTCCTCTAAGAAATCCGGACTTCCTTGACTTTGCCTCCTCCAGAACTATGGGTTTGTACCCTCCTTATGGACTCACTCCTACCGCCTTTGACTATCACTGTTCTTTCTGCTTGTTACTCCCATGTTGTCATCCTGATGCGCAGTGCTTCCTAAAACCCTTTGCTAACATCCGATTCCAAGATTGAAAAGTCAAATCTTGCTGTTTTTGCTTTGTGCTAAAAAGTTAAATCTTGCTGTTTTTGCTTTGTTCTAAAAAATAAAATCTTTCTGTTTTTGCTTTGTTCTAAAAAGTCAAATCTTGCTGTTTTTGCTTTATGCTAAAAAGTCAAATCTTGCTTTTTTTGCTTTGTTCTAAAAAGTCAAATCTTGCTGTTTTTGCTTTGTTCTAAAAAGTCAAATCTGGCTGTTTTTGCTTTGTGCTAAAAAGTCATCTCTTGCTGCCCATTGCAAAAATTCTCTGTATTTTGCTTGTATACTGTTTCTTCTCTGTAACTTGCAGCCCAGTGACCTCACCACTCTCTTTTGTCCCACACCTACCTGCCTTAGCCCCCCAGTATCTCCATCCTCTCCTCACTTCCACCCCAATGGCGCTTTCTGTTTCTCCTATCTTTTCCAACTGCTTCTCCATTGACTATCCTTCCCTTCTCACTAAGTCTGGTAGGAATAAGTTCAAAAAGGATATCTTGGCCTCTAACCCTGGTCTTCCTATCACCGACACCTGCTCCAATGCTTCCGCCAGACAGACCCTCACCAACATCCTCTTTGTCGTTCCTTCGCCAGATCTATGGACTCCTCATATGGTCTCTGTGCTCTGCCCTATCTCCTCCTCTCCCATTAATGGTGGTACTCGCTGGGAAGTTCTCATGGCTTCCTTTGACTCCTCTAAAGTCACCATTAATGTCTACCTATATGGCACTGTCATGGTCCAAGGCCCTCAGGCCAATCTCTTCCTCTTTGATAGGCGTTTCCCTCGCCTCATCAATTTCCTCTCATCTCCTGCTGTCCCCTCCTCTACCCCCTTGGCTACCCCCTTGGCTACCTTGCCCTCTCGCTCCTCCTCCTCCTCTGCCCCTCCTAGGGCTCTTTCTCCTCCGCAGGGCATACCTCTGATCTGTACCCCTCCCCGGAAGGTCTTTAAGGCTGGCAACCTTCTACATATTACCACTCTCAACTCTCGCTCTGCTGTCAAACACTCCTCTGACATCTACCACCTCCTTGAAGAACTAGACCTTGATGTCATTGGTCTTTCTGAGACATGGTTCACGGCCAGCTCTGTCACGAGCTTTGACACTCTTCTCCCTGATGGCTACAAGATCCTCTCAGCACCCAAATCCTCCCGGTCCGATGGGGGAGTAGCCCTGATCTTTCCTGAGTGGATTCCTGCCTCTATCATTCCCACTCAGACCTACTCTTCTTTTGAATGCCTTGTCTGTAGGCTTTCTCTCTCACCTACCCATTCTCTTACTATGTTTACCATCTACCGACCTCCTGGTCAAATCAACTCATTTCTCTCTGAGTGGGCAGACCTCTCCTCCTCCTTCCTGGCTTCTACCACTCAACTCCTCCTGCTCGGTGACCTCAATATACATTTATACTCTCCTTGCTCCTCCTCTGTACTCTTCCTGTGACTCCCTCTCCCTGTCCATCCTCCCCTCTGGCCCGACTCACCCTGCAGGGCACACACTCGATGTCTTGATCTCCTCTGACCTCCCCCTCTCCATCCCTCTGATGACTCCTCTCTTCTGGAGCGATCACTCCCTCCTCTCCTCTCATCTCTCCCTCTCTTCCTCCCAAGCCAAGTCTACCCCAACACTGCCAGCTACCTTCTCGGACATCCGTCCCATGAAGCGTGTGCCACTTTCTCTCCCCCCTCCACCTTTGGCTGTCTCACATCCTGACACAGCCCTGTCTCTGCTCTACTCTTCAATTTTTGATACGCTAGATGCTCTTGCCCCTGTCATGAGGATCCATTTGAAGTCCAAATACAAGTGCAATTCCTGGTATGACTCTGACCTAACTACACTTAAACGTTAGTGCAGGGCAGATGAGAGGAAATAGAGGACTTCCTGTTCAACCTCTGACAAACCGGCCAGTCGCCTGCTACAAAGGCAATACCGACTCTCTGTCCTCACCAAGAAGAGAGTCCACATTCAAGCTTGTGTCTCTGCGGCATCTAACAACTCGGCCAAACTCTTTAAAATCTGCAAGGAGCTGGCCAACCCTGCTGCAGTCTCTACCCCTCCTGTTGCCTCCCAGGCTCTTTGCAATGCTCTTGCTTCTCACTTCATTTAAAAAACCTAGGACATCCTGTCCACCCTCTCCACCTACACCCCTCCTCTCCCCTCCCCATCTGTGCTTGCTGACCCTCCTTTAGCCACTCCCCCACCATCCTTCTCGTCCTTTCCTCTTTTCTCCTCTGACGAGGTGGCTAGACAAGTCCGATCTATGAAAGCCTCGTCAAAACAGGTTTATCCCTGTTCCTCTAAAACCATCAAGGACCACATTGACACCCTCGCTCTGGCCCTTGCTGATTTTTTCAACCACTCTTTTGCCTCAGGATCCTTCCCCTCCTCTCTAAAGCACCCCTTTGTGCATCCTGTTCTCAAGAAACTCACAGCTGATCCTTCCTGTCCAGCTAACTATTGCCCAATTCCATTACTCCCTTTCTTGGCAAACTCCTGGAAAAGTTGGCCATCTCTCAGCTTAACCTTCATTCCAATTTTGTTGGCTGTCTCCATGACCACCAGTCTGGCTTCAGAGCTGCCAGAAGCACCGAAACTGCTCTCCTGAACATCCGTGAAGATCTGCTCTCCAACCTTGACTCTAACATTCCCTCTGTCCTCATCCTCCTCGATCTCTCTTATGCATTCGACACGGTCAACCATACCATCCTGCTCAACCGTCTCCGTCAAAACCAGGGTTTCACTGATCAGGCTCTGGCCTGGCTGACCTCTTTCCTCTCAGATTGACCCTCCCAGGTCCAACTTGGGTCCTTTCTTTCATCTATCTTCCTCTCTACCTGTGGTGTTCCCCAGGGGTCTAACCTCTCGCCCTGGCTTTTCAACCAATACCTGACAACCCTCGCCCACTGCATTGCCACTCTCTGCTCAAATTTCCAGTGCTACGCTGATGACACTAAACTCATTTTCAGGCTGCCCTCTGCCACCTCCTCTCCCTCTCTCATCTCTGATTGCCTAACTGCCATTCAAGATTGGTGTGCCAACAATGATCTTTGTCTGAATGCCAGGAAGACGGAGATCCTCTTCATCGGCACAACTTCACCATCCTTTCCCCTCACTCTCTGGCTAGCCTCCCTCGGCCCTCCTCCTACCCCTACCTGCAAGGCTAAGAACCTCGGGGTCATCTTTGACTCCACCCTTTACTTCTCCGCCCACATCTCTGAGGTCTCTAAAAAGTCAAATTTCCGACTGCACCTCCTAAGAGGTACTCTGCCTTTCCTCGCCTTCCCCCAGAAGCTCATGGTATCCCAAGCTATGGTTCTCTCTAGCTTGGACTATTGTAACAGCCTCTTTCTAAATCTACCTGCCTCTACTCTCCACCCTCTGCAACTAATCCAGAACAGGACTGCAAGACTTGTCCTTGGCCTCAAGCCCTGGGATCGTATCTCTCCAGCTCTGAAATCTCTCCATTGGCTCCCAGTGGATGCAAGGATTAAATTCAAAACCCTCTGCATTGTCCAGAAGGCTTTCTGGGGCCTGGGTCCAAAATACCTTCAGCTATCCCTCCGCAAATACCTCCCCTCTCGAGCTCTTCGCTCCTCTACCTCCAACTCCCTCAGGGTCAGTCGTTTTTCAAAGAAATGAGCTCGGGGTAGATCTCTTTCTTTGGCTGGGGCCTCCCCCTGGAACAGCCTCCCTGCCACTCTAAAACTTGAGGAGAACCATCTCCAGTTCCGGAAGCATCTCAAGACCTTCCTCTTTTCTTCTGCCTTCACTCCCCCTCTCCCCTGCTGATCTGTTCTCTCTTGGCACTGTGTCCACCCTCTGTCCTCTGGGCCCAGGTAACTGCTCACCCTGCCACCCTCCCACACTGTCTCCGGGACACCCCTTGCACTGGGGTCTGTATCTGTACCCATACAGCCCCCCTTTTTGTCTTCCTGCACTTATCAGACCTACCCTGCCTGCTGCCTTAAACCTAGCACTTGCAAATTGCTGGCTGCACTAAAACTGTTTGTTGCCTTTATTATTTATTTATTGTTATCTGTTTCTCCTCTGCTTCGCACTTTCCACTTCTCCCCCCTTCCATGCACTTTTCCCCTTCCCCTCTCCCATGCAGTTGCGTGTTCTCTATGTCACTGGGCCTAGTAAGATCGCTGTTTTGTTCTTCCCTGTTTCCCTCCCTTGCCTTGTCACACTCTGAAACACTAAGTAGTTTATTTGGCATTAGGTCTTAAAGAAAATGTAGACACTCTGGGAGTGCAACGGCCAATAGATCAATCTTTTATTATCCTAGTGAATGGTGTACCTACAAAAGACAAAATAATTTGGCAGCAACTAATAGACATAAACAAAGTTAGAGAAGCACTACAATATCTTAAAAAGAACAATTAATAGTATAAAGCAATAAGCATTGAAGAGAACTTGAGAGAAACCACCGAAATAATTCTGGATTCCTCATCAACTGGCCAATATGAATTTGTAGATCCTACTACAGCATCCAATATTTTAGACGGGTATACAATTCGCCCATGGCACTCCATAGAAAGCTTGGATGATGCACTAGAAACATATCAAATGCGGCAAGCCAAAGGATCGCCAATCAGCATATGGGGAAAAGTGTAGAAGCATGAGCCTTTCCTCTACTCTTTCCTACTGGTAAAGGAGTAAGGTGTGATGAAAGATGCACACAAATAACAGCATTAGAATACCGCTCATTACAAATGTATTCTGGAGATCCCAGATTCAGACAAAACTAATACATATTCCACCTCCTGTTTTAAAGTGAACTCGCAAGTCTATGGAGGTCATTACAACCCCGGCGTTAAGGGTTAACGACGGCGTTAACCCTTAACGCCGGATTCCCACTTTAACGCCTGCTTTTGGCAGGCGTTTAAGTCCATGGCGCTAACCCGCCATGGTGCTAATTACGCCGCCGTAATTTACGGCGGCGTAATTAGCGCCTTCCCCACTCCCATTATGCCCTATGGGGCAAAAATGGGAATGGGGAAGGGAAAATGGGAAATGGGGATTTACCGCCCCACTCACCTTGGAATGGGGCGGTAAATCCGCCATCCACCATGGTGTAAACGTAGTTTACACCATGGTGGTAAAGTTGGTGCACTTAGCACCAAGGTTGTAATGACCTCCCATGTCATGGAGTTGCACACGGATTGAAAACAGGCTCCAATTTTTTAAACATGTCTGCCAGGCAGCTACTTCAAAAGGTGCAAGACAAAGATGAAGTTTTGCCGTCAAGTATCACAAATCTCTTGGCACACATGCGTTGTACGAAAGAATACATACTGGTTCTTATGTCACGCAGATTTATGGTGTATGCTACCCCACCTAGGTCCACTGACATGGTATGCAACTTTAAGTTGTGCAGAGTATACATGGTAAGACTCGCTCGATTTCCTACACACACCAAACAAAAACAAAGCAGGGATAAACATGAAAACACCAGGAGAACTCTGCTCCATTGACCTTGTAAATGTGTCAAGGTACTTCCATCACCGCTTTATTGCCATGCTGCTCTTCTTCTGTAATGAAAGAATTCCTCCCCTCAGAGAAGTGCAACACTTCTTTTGGAGAAAGAAATATCAATCCAGAGGAGTACCACACACCATTCACATGCTTTTGAGGATAAAAGATACTCCTAAATTTGGTCAGGACAGTGATGCCACTGTTTTGCAGTTCATTCACAAACATGTCACTTACAAAATCCTTTCCGAAAGTGCACATAGTGAGCTACATGCACACATTTTGTGGTTTCAAAGACATAAATGCGGCAAGTATTGTCAACGCAGATATAAAAACAAAGTCAAATACTACACCAAATGCCGGTTTGGTTTCCCTAGAACAGTTTCAGCAAAAGGACAAGTAAACAGCTTCATGTTTTCTGTTAAACACAGTGTGAAAGGCAAATCGCCTAGGAACACATACTGCATCAAAAGAGGCGAATCATCAAAGTACATCAATGATTGCAATGGCATAATTGCCCTCTTGTGGAATGCAAACAAAGTTGTGCAGTACATTGAAGACCATTCCACTGCAGTTGCACGATATGTCACAGCCTACATAACCAAAGCTGAGAAATCAGAGCTGAAAGACGTCTTGGAAGACTTATCGGGCCTCATTACGACCCTGGCGGAGTGGGTTTACGCCAGCGTTATTCGCGGCGGACCCGTCCGCCCTACTACGAGTTCCCGTAGCGCCATGGAGCGTTTTCCGCCTGGTTTTTCCGGGCGGAGAAATCCATGGCGCTACGGGACCTTGTTGTTAATTACGCCACCGTATTTTACGGTGGCGTAATTAACGCCTTCCCCACTCCCATTATACCCTATGGGGCAAAAATGGGAATGGGGAAGGGTAAAATGGGGAATGGGGATTTACCGCCCCGCCAAGGTCGGCATGGGGCGGAAAATCCGCCAACCCCCATGGCGCTATCGGCAGCTTTCCGCCGTGCTCCGCGGTGCATTTAGCACCGCGATTTCCGCCAGGGTCGTAATGAGGCCCATCATCTGACAAAACACTGTCGCAAAAATTATACAGCTTTGGCATAAAAATACTCTCCCATAGAGAATGTGGGTCCTACGAAGCCACAAACTGTTAAACCAGCAGAGCTGAAAACATACAGGGTAATTCATAGAAATTTGCACAAAAGTGGCGCACGCGACTGGCGCACAGCGTGCCGTGCGAATGTCTGCGCCAGCCGCGTGCGCTAAAATCGATTTCCGCGCACAGCATATTCATGGATTTACGCATCCAAAACCAGCCGTGGCGCAGCGTGGCGCAGCGACCCTGCAGCAGCGCCAGTTACGCCCCCAAGAACGCCGTCGCGCAAGGAAAAGCCTTCAAAATCCCCAAATGATCGCAAAGGGCTGCGCTAACCCTGGACCAGTTCACAGGGCTGGCAAACAGCAAACGCCAAGCGGGGAACGTGTATTTCAGTGGTTCGCGGGAAGTTCCACACGCGATTGTCCTGTGTACGTGTGCATTAGGGGTGCGCGGGAAGTATCACACGCAAAATCAGCAGGGTACGTGTATTTCAGGGGTGCACGGGAAGTATCGCACGCGATTCCAGCAGGGTACGTGTATTTCAGGGGTGCGCGGGAAGTATCACACGCAATTCCAGAAGGGTACGTGTATTACAGGGGTGCGCGTGAAGTTCCACACGCGATTTCAGCAGGGTACGTGTATTTCAGGGGTGCGCGGGAAGTTCCACACGCGATTGGCCCCGTGCGAGCAGGGTACATGTATTTCAGGGGTGCGCGGGAAGTTCCACACGCGATTTCAGCAGGGTACGTGTATTTCAGGGGTGCGCGGGAAGTTCCACAAGCGATTCCATCAGGGTACGTGTATTTCAGGGGTGCGCAGGAAGTTCCACACGCGATTGGCCCCGTGCGAGGAGGGTATGTGTATTCCAGGGGTACGCGGGAAGTTCCACACGCGATTTCAGCAGGGTACGTGTATTTCAGGGGGGCGCAGGAAGTTCCACACGTGATTGGCCCCGTGCGAGCAGGGTACGTGTATTTCAGGGGTGCGCGGGAAGTTCCACACGCGATTTCAGCAGGGTACGTGTATTTCAGGGGTGCGCGGGAAGTTCCACACGCGATTTCAGCAGAGTACGTGTATTTCAGGGGTACGCGGGAAGTTCCACACGTGATTCCATCAGGGTACGTGTATATCAGGGGTGCGTGGGAAATTCCACACGCGATTGGCCCCGTGCGAGCAGGGTACGTGTATTTCAGGGGTACACGGGAAGTTCCACACGCGATTTCAGCAGGGTACGTGTATTTCAGGGGTGCGCGGGAAGTTCCACACGCGATTCCATCAGGGTATGTGTATATCAGGGGTTCTGGGAGTACTACACGTGAATTGGCCGTGTGGGTCCTCCCAGGTGTTCGCTCTACAACCTCCACGGCCCCTGCAGGCAGCCCACCCCATGGGGGACTACCCTGCACCCCTGCTCATGTCCCGCAGGCAGCCCATCCACCATGGGCATGCCCCCCAGCCAACCCACATGTCACCTTGCACTACTGATCAACAATGCATGTCTACCAGCACCCCCCAGCAGTCAGGGGCACCCTCCACCAGGCCCACACTCCTGTCTCCCTGCACCCCCACCCCCAGCAGTGCAGGGGCACCCTCCACCAGGCCCCCACTCCTGTCTCCCTGTACCCCCTACCCCCCAGCAGTCAGGGGCACCCTCCACCAGGCTCCCACTCCTGTCTCCCAGCACCCCCACCCCCCAGCCACAAGGGGAAGCCTCCACCAGGCCCCCACTCATGTCCCCTATTACCCCAACCCCCCAGCAGTGCAGGGGCAGCCTCCACCAGGCCCCCACTTCTGTCTCCCTGCACCCCCACCCCCCAGCAGTGCAGGGGCAGCCTCCACCAGGCCCCCACTCATGTCCCCTATTACCCCCACCACCCAGCAGTGCAGGGGCAGCCTCCACCAGGCCCCCACTCATGTCTAGCACCACCCCCACCCCCCAGCAGTGCAGGGGCAGCCTCCACCAGGCCCCCACCCATGTCTCCCACCACCCCCACCCCCCAGCCACCAGGGGCAGCCTCCACCAGGCCCCCACTCCTGTCTCCCTGCACCCCCTGCCCCCCAGCAGTCAGGGGCAGCCTCCACCAGGCCCCCACTCATGTCTACCACCACCCCCACCCCCCAGCAGTGCGCGGGCAGCCTCCACCAGGCCCCCACTCCTGTCTCCCTGCACCCCCACCCCCACCCCCCAGCAGTCAGGGGCACACTCCACCAGGCCCCCACTCCTGTCTCCCTGCACCCCCACCCCCCAGCAGTCAGGGGCACCCTCCACCAGGCCCCCACTCCTTTCTCCCTGCACCCCCTACCCCCCAGCAGTCGGGGGCAGCCTCCACCAGGCCCCCACTCATGTCTACCACCACCCCCACCCCCAGCAGTGCAGGGGCAGCCTCCACCAAGCCTCCACTCCTGTCTCCCTGCACCCACACCCCCCAGCAGTCAGGGGCACCCTCCACCAGGCCCCCACTCCTGTCTCCCTGCACCCCCACCCCCCAGCAGTCAGGGGCACCCTCCACCAGGCCCCCACTCCTGTCTCCCTGCACCCCCTACCCCCCAGCAGTCAGGGCAGCCTCTACCAGGCCCCCACCCATGTCTCCCACCACCCCCACCCCCCAGCCACCAGGGGCACCCTCCACCAGGCCCCTACTCCTGTCTCCCAGCACCCCCACCCCCCAGCAGTGCAGGGGCAGCCTCCACCTGGCCCCCACTCATGTCCCCTATTACCCCCACCCCCAGCAGTGCAGGGGCAGCCTCCACCAGGCCCCCACTCATGTCTACCACCACCCCCACCCCCAGCAGTGCAGGGGCAGCCTCCACCAGGCCCCCATACCTGTCTCACTGCACCCCCACCCCCCAGCAGTGCAGGGGTAGCCTCCACCAGGCCCCCACTCATGTCCCCTATTACCCCCACCCCCAGCAGTGCAGGGGCAGCCTCCACCAGGCCCCCACTCATGTCTACCACCACCCCCACCCCCCAGCAGTGCAGGGGCAGCCTCCACCAGGCCCCCACTCCTGTCTCCCTGCACCCCCACCCCCCAGCAGTCAGGGGCACCCTCCACCAGGCCCCCACTCCTGTCTCCCTGCACCCCCACCCCCCAGCAGTCAGGGGCACCCTCCACCAGGCCCCCAATCCTGCCTCCCTGCACCCCACCCCCCAGCAGTCAGGGGCAGCCTCCACCAGGCCCCCACCCATGTCTCCCACCACCCCCACCCCCCAGCCACCAGGGGCACCCTCCACCATGCCCCCACTCCTGTCTCCCAGCATCCCCACACCCCAGCAGTGCAGGGGCAGCCTCCACCAGGCCCCCACTCATGTCCCCTATTACCGCCACCCCCAGCAGTGCAGGGGCAGCCTCCACCAGGCCCCCACTCATGTCTACCACCACCCCCACCCCCCAGCAGTGCAGGGGCAGCCTCCACCAGGCCCCCACTCCTGTCTCCCTGCATCCCCACACCCCAGCAGTCAGGGGCACCCTCCACCAGGCCCCCACTCCTGTCTCCCTGCACCCCAACCCCCCAGCAGTCAGGGGCACCCTCCACCAGGCCCCCACTCCTGTCTCCCTACACCCCCTACCCCCCAGCAGTCAGGGGCAGCCTCCACCAGGCCCCCACCCATGTCTCCCACCACCCCCACCCCCCAGCCACCAGGGGCACCCTCCACCAGGCCCCCACTCCTGTCTCCCAGCACCCCCACCCCCCAGCAGTGCAGGGGCACCCTCCACCAGGCCCCCACTCATGTCCCTATTACCCCCACCCCCCAGCAGTGCAGGGGCAGCCTCCACCAGGCCCCCATTCATGTCTACCACCACCCCCACCCCCCAGCAGTGCAGGGGCTGCCTCCACCAGGCCCCCACCCATGCATAGCTCTCAACCTTTTTCGATGCAAAGGCGGGTGAAATCACCCGATTTTGTGTTTGGCGGGTGAGAGGCCCATTGAAATGAATGGGCGTGCACGAGGCTTGGCGGGTGACTCACCTGTTTACAAGGCGGGTGACACCCGCCAAAAGCGGGTGAGTTGAGAGCTATGCCCATGTCTCCCACCACCCCCACCCCCCAGCCACCAGGGGCAGCCTCCACCAGGCCCCCACTCCTGTCTCCCTGCACCCCCCAGCAGTCAGGGGCACCCTCCACCAGGCTCCCACTCCTGTCTCCCAGCACCCCCACCCCCAGCAGTCAGGGGCACCCTCCACCAGGCTCCCACTCATGTCTCCCATCACCCCCACCCCCCAGCAGTGCAGGGGCAGCCTCCACCAGGCCCCCACTCATGTCTACCACCACCCCCGCCCCCCAGCAGTGCAGGGGCAACCTCCACCAGGCCCCCACTCCTGTCTCCCTGCACCCCCACCCCCCAGCAGTCAGGGGCACCCTCCACCAGGCCCCCACTCCTGTCTCCCTGCACCCCCTACCCCCCAGCATTCAGGGGCTGCCTCCACCAGGCCCCCACTCATGTCTACCACCACCCCCACCCCCCAGCAGTGCAGGGGCAGCCTACACCAGGCCCCCACTCCTGTCTCCCTGTACCCCCACCCCCCAGCAGTCATGGGCACCCTCCACCAGGCCCCCACTCCTGTCCCCCTGCACCCCCTACCCCCCAGCAGTCAGGGGCAGCCTCCACCAGGCCCCCACCCATGTCTCCCACCACCCCCACCCCCCAGCCACCAGGGGCAGCCTCCACCAGGCCCCCATTCATGTCTCCCACCACCCCCACCCCCAGCAGTGCAGGGGCAGCCTCCACCAGGCCCCCACTCCTGTCTCCCTGCACCCCCACCCCCCAGCAGTCAGGGGCACCCTCCACCAGGCTCCCACTCCTGTCTCCCAGCACCCCCACCCCCCAGCCACCAGGGGCACCCTCCACCAGGCCCCCACTCCTGTCTCCCAGCACCCCCACCCCCCAGCAGTGCAGGGGTAGCCTCCACCAGGCCCCCACCCATGTCTCCCACCACCCCCACCCCCCACCCCCCAGGGGCAGCCTCCACCAGGCCCCCACTCCTGTCTCCCTGCACCCCCACCCCCCAGCACCGTGGGGCACCTGCCAGCAAGCCCCCACTCATGTCCAACTCATGTACCCCAGCCCACATGTCATCACAATCTAGATCCCCGGTCCACATGGTCAGCCTCCAAATGCAAAACACCCACCCGAGTATTGCATCCACCCACTCAGAAATGGAAATAACATGATAGAACTGAAATTGCAAGTTTGGAAACAAACACATGTCCCTCACATACACCCAATGGGTGTCAGTGAATCTCCAAACCCGTATCATGATATGCATGAAACCAATGAGATGATACTACACATTGAAGTTTGATCTAAAAATATGTATTAAAGAAAACAAGAATTGAATCAAACATAAACTAACAGAAATGTGAATTTAAAAAAAGTAAAAAGAAGCATGTCCATGAAAAAAAGCTAAACCAAAAATCAGAATCTAAAGGAATGGTGTCCAAAGTCACAGTCCTGAAAAGAAAATCCAATGTGAAATTATAATAGAAAGCCATTGCTCCATGGGTAAATGGTAAAAACAAACGAAAATCCAACAGATAACTATGTACAGGTGAACAAGCCAGGGTCCATGATCCCAACAAAAGAAATGAAACCTATCTAACAACACTATCTAATAAAAAATAACTATATACAAAAATGTGGCCCATTGTCCAAAAGGTCCAAAGAAAATGCAAAAACAAAGGAAACCTAACATTAACTACATAACTATTTACATGGGCAGTGGGCTAGTCCAACGGCTCACTGGATGTTGTCATGGGCCAGGGCATCATCGAACTCCTGTTCAATGGCTTGGAGGCGGGCATGTTCCCTGGCCCGAGGTCTCGCAGGGATAAAGAAGTGTCCAGCTCCAACTCCCTGCGAAGACCCTCGAGGCACTCAGCCCGCCTCAGCGCCCTCCGCATGGAGTTCTCCGCCCTGACAATTGTGAGCCGTTCCTCCTCTGCCCGCTGCCGCTCCGCACCTATCTGCTGGCCCAACCACTCCCACACGGAAGCCACTCCCATTCCAGGGTTCTCCTGCCCTCCGGCCGATGCCTGCACCCCTGATGTTGATGGCCCCGAGCCATGATGCCTCCCACGTCGAGCCTGCCGCTGCCTCCGACGCAACTGCCTGTGCCAGCACAACGGCATCCAGGCTGATGGTATCCACCGACGCCGTCGTGCACGTGCCCTGCCCGATGATGCCGTCACATCCTCCATCTGCTGGGGTCCAGTTGTTGGTGTGTCCACCCCTGCTGGACCTCCGACTCCCGACTGTGGCAGGGATGGGATCCCCACCGAGCTGGCTGCATTGGTCGGGGCAGGTCCATAGGGGGCTCTGGTGGCATCTGGGCAGGAAGACGGCATGGACAACGACTGGTGCATAGTCTCCACAGAGGAGGAGAGGGTCGCCAGATTGGCCGACACATGTAGGAAACCCCCGACCATGGCCGATGCTCCTCCCGGGAAGCACGCACCTCATCACGAATTGCACCTGTGCGCAACGCGACACCAATCAGGACCTTCTCCATACGGCCAGGGGTCCCCTCGTCCGCAGGTGGAGGGGAGTCAGATGACATGGACATCCCCCTACCTGCGGACGGGCCTGGGATGGGGCATCCCTGCTGGTGCATGGTGGTGCAGTCACAGTGTCAGGGACAGTGACATGCACAGGCTCCTCCATGGCGACCTGTGCTGCCTCCTGCCCCTGCCCCTGGACTGCAACACTTGCACCAGCAGGGATGCCCCCACCAGGCCCCATGTGCGCCTCAGTAGTGGCCTCCTCCTCCTCTGTGGAAACCACCAAGCTGGATGGCTCCACCCCGTCTTCCGCCGTTGCAAGCCCCTGTGGGGGCTCACCCACCCCTTCCGCTGCAGCCGTGGGGGCATCCCCGCCGCTTTGCTCCACAGAGCCGTCTCCGCCCTCTTCTTCACGTGGCGCTGTGTAGAGGGAGACATAGAACACAAGCATCAGGGTACTGTACAATGGTCCCCTAGACAGGAAGCAATAGCAGATGAGTGGCACTGTCAAAGATCACTTCCATCATGTCCCTCCACAACACATGGCTCAGTGCAGGTAAAACACATGCGGTAACAGGCATGGCGCATGCTATGGACATTAGCATACATGTCCAAGTGATTCTTGAAACATACACTGTTGTTTTAGAACTCACATGCATCATGGGCCATGCCTATCACATGCACACACTTCACCCTAGTCTCATCCATCTGGCCTCGTACACCACAGACACAGTGGATACAAGGATGACTAGGCTGCATCAGTGAACCTGAACATTGCGACAGACATGTGTCATGCATCCCTGGAATTCACAAGTCACAGACACGCAGGTCAGACACACAGACATGGACAGCATACATGTACATGGCATCAGCACCCATCCCTCACCCATGTCCAGGAACAGAGACTGGCATGCTTTCATGTGGCCATTCTGCATAGGGCAACCCATGTTGCATTTGAACACATGCACCAACCGTGTGGTTCACACATTACTGGTCTCACATGCATGACGTCCCTGAACACACACATGCATACATGGCCTGTGTCACACATACAGGCAATTATCAGACAACCAGCACACTACGACATGCCCTGTCTCACACAGCAATGCTTGGCCACTTACCGCTCAACTCCAGACGGGTCTGCCTCTCAAGGATCTGGGCATGGAGCGCTGGGCCTAGGCGTTCCAGGACCCTCATCTGGATGGTACTCAGGCGGCCCCGGCCCCCCTCCACGAGGCGCCGGGCCTTCAAGAGGGTCCTGGACCTGCAGTCATCCCAGCGCTTCTTGACATGTTGGTAGTCGTGGACTGCCACCCCCTCCGCGTTGATGGCAGTCACGATGTCCGTCCAGATCCGAGTCCGTCCTTCCTTCTTGGCGCGCTTACTTCCAAAGAGGGCATCATACTGCCCCAGGACTTGCTCCACCAGGACACCAACTTCGGTGGCAGTGAAGTTGGTGCCCCTCTGCCTCTCTGGCCGGGGGTTGCCAGTGGTGCCAGATGTTGCAGTGCCCGACATGGCAACCCCAGAGGCAGGAGTGGGTGGGCAACTGGGTCCTGGGGCTGGGCTGTGGAGCGATGGTATCCCAGTCAGGAGTCTTCTGTTCCAACAGGGGTGGACTCAGCAAATGGACCCCTGCAGATGGCTGATGTGCAGGCACCAAATGGCAGGGCATGGTGGCAGCAGGCAGGCAGGCAGGCAGGCAGCAGCAGATGGCTCGTGGGAGGCTGCTCGGGGCTCTGGGGGGCAGTAATTCGGCCTTTTGGGCAGGAGCGTGGTCTTCCGTGTGCTTACGAGTGGCCAGCTTGATACGGAGTGATTTGGCACGTGAAAATCCTGCACGTCTGCGTGTAAATCGAGGAAAGGCCCTTAGCGCGTATGCACGTCAGCACGTATATGCGATTTCATTGGACCAAAGGCCCTTAGCGCGTGAGCGCGTCTGTGACGTGAGGTGCGCAGGTGTTTCCCTCATTACACGTGATGACAGAGCACACGTGGATTTCCACCAATCGCGTGTGGAACTTCCTGCGCACCCCAGAAATACACGTATCCAGGCCAATCGCGTGTACGCTCACTTCCCTCCGATTACACGCGATGACACTCGGACGTGCAGTTTTACCACGTGTGCTCGCATATGCGATTTCATTGGCCCAAAGGCCACCATGCGCAGCTGTGACGTCATGCGCATGGCCGTAGAGAATGGCGCGTGTAAAAATGAAGAGATACACGTCCGAGTGTCAAAGCGCGTAATTGGTGGAAATGGCCTCATCGCGTATGTGACGTGTGTATAAAAGGTACGTGTAGAACGCCATTTCCTTGTACGTGCTTTTCGTGGAGAGCGAGTGGGTGAAATCTGCACATCTTGTCGGTTCACACGCGATTTACTTCACGGCGTTTCCAGTTCGTACTCCCTGTTACCTCTGACAGCTTTTTCTCTTTTCCTCTTTTTCCTGGGCCTGTTTCCTCAAACAGCGTTCCCTACTACTGTTGTCCTGTCTCCTCAGACAGCGTACAATTCTTCTTTTGGCAGGGGTGTTGCCAACGCGCACACGCGCATATTTTTCACGCTTTTGTTCCTGGCAGACGGTGAGTCGTGCACGTATTTAACATCTGTGCTTGCCCCGTGTGTCCCGTACCCCTTCAGAGGTCATTCTAGGCTGCGTGTGACACGCATACGTTCATTCTTGTGTTCCTGGGTGCCACAGCGTAGTGCAGGTTTATTTTTCCATGCACGTGGTCTAGGAGGGGTTGCGTGCACCTTACTTCGCTTTTTTGGGGTGCCTGTGCGTTGCGTGACCCGTCATCTTTCCCCAGGGGTGACATACAGCCTTGCTAGAGCACTAGGGTACGATTACCATCTGGTACCCAACCCTTTTGACCCCCAATTGCCCAGGACAATAGTTCACATCGACTCCCATACGCACAATAACATCAGTGCCATGGCTGGGAGGCGAACAAGCCGTAAGGGTGGCAAAGGTGGCCGAGCCCCAAGTGGTGGCCGTGGTGGATCCAGTAGGGGACGTGGCCGTGACTTGCAGGGTGCCCCTAGCCCCCCATGTGTGGAGGAGCAGTCAGGGACACCCATGCCCCCCGCCCTGTTTGAGGTTACCGTGGCTGACACCATCCATGCTCAGCCCTTGTTGGACCAGCCCACTGTGGAACCAGACCTGGCATAGGGTGACTCCATGGCTGACTTCCAGGTCAGCAGGTCTAGGCCACGTGCGCCGGTGAACGTTGGTGTCATCAGGCCACGTGGATCAGGGGCAGCTAGGTCATCTGCTGCCCCGCGTAGGCAGGCTGGGGAGGCAGCAGGGGCAGCTGCGGCTCCATCCACCCCACCTCTCACACACCCATCCAGGACAGTGTCGGTCCAAGTCCATCATGCTGACATTCCCCCTGACACCATCACACTTGAGATAATGCCTGCACCAACTCCCATGCTGAGTGTGCAATCCCACGCTCCTGCCCCTAGTGTCCAGAGCGGCGTAGGACACTCAGGATCCCCACCACCTTCCAAGCGGAAGAGGAAGAGTGCTCGTCCAGTAGAGGCTGATGCCCCAGACACGGCTACACAGTCCGGCCCGCCAAGGAAGCCCAGCTTCAATGAGACCGAACTGAATGCACTTGTACAGTATGTGTCTGCACATCATAAGTGCCCTTGGAATCGTGAGGCGCACAGCTAATGAATGCTACAAGCGCTGGAATGACCTGAAGCGCAGGGCAAAGAATAAGCTGGCCTCAAGTCATGCCGCAACTCTAGTGACTGGAGGTGGGTCTCCAGCAGACGACATAGAACTCACTCCACATGAGCAGGTTGCTGGGACCTACGTCACGGAGGAACAGATCCAAGGCGTGGGAGAACTGGCAGATTACGAGGCATTGTCCGGTGAGTGCACATGCATGTGTGTGTCATCCATGTGCATGGTGTGTGTGGGAGGGCTTCTGTTTGGGTGCCAGGGGAGGGTGTGTGTGCCTGAGTGGTTCGGCTCACCCATGTGCCTCTTCCTATACATTCTTGGCAACAGCATTTGGGTATAGCAGCATCCCTTCGGCCAACATTAGACATCCAGCCCAACACCACACCAGTTGCCCTTGGAGTGTCATCTTGCCACAACACTGTTGCTTATTTACCTCTGTTTATTCAGGCAGATTGTTTGCATACCACCACTTTTACTCGGGATTTCTCAGTCCTATTGTCACATGTCTGACATGGCTATGGTACAGTGGACTGGCTCAGTTTCGTGGACATGATTAGTTTGGACATGTCCCTGTGCTATAGGACCATTTTTGACTGGCAGCTGCAGGTTAAACATTTGAACAATTACAATGAAAATAATCAATTATATGAACAAACTGGACTGAATGAACAATTGGTGACCTCCTCTCCCTCTTCACTTCATGGCTAGGGTACATGCCATCTGTGTGATGGCATGTGTATTTGACCTGCCAATCACTGGCCAATGTTTGATGCCACTGCTAGGCAGCATGCAGCAAATGTGTTCATCTTCCATCTTGGTGTCATCAATGTGTGCAATCTGCCTCCCCATCACACGCAGTGACGGTGCATGCATGGGAGTGTTTTAGTCATGTGGGACATGTGTCAATCAAGTACTGTTTCTGTAGCCTCTCAGCCCTAATTGTGTGCCATAGTGCTAATGCCTGTTTCCATTTGTTTTCTTTTATGTCTTTGCAGGGGAAGACGCACTTGATACTGCTGGGGTTGTGGAGATGGTGCAGACCCAGGAGGGGTCTGAGGGCCGACCGACCACCAGTGAGGGACGTGGTGTGGTGGTGGGTGAGAACCCACAACTGCTGCAGGTCGTGCTCTCAAGGGGTGTCTCTGGCTGCACCTCCCCCGAGCTGTACTCAGGTGTCGATTGGGATGATGAGACCTACGTGCCGTCGCAGGTGAGTGTTCCTGGGAGGGATTCTGTTCTGTCCGACCCACCTGCACCAGGGTTAGAACCCTCAATGGGGATGTCAGTGTTGGCAGGTACGCCTTTGGTGGTTACGGATGCAGGGTCACACTCCGCGACATCTGATCCTGTTCCTGGGCCAGCAGATCAGAGGGGGAATGCAGTCCTGCAGCCTCAGGCAGTGCCGGCACAGCAAGGCGCAGTTCGCCTTGCCCCAGACAGGTGTGATGCCCGCTAACATGGTGGCCGTACGCCACCTGGCAATACCGCATGGGAGCAATCCATTTACGGTATGGCAACCCAACAGTCAGCATCATCAGAGATGATGGCTCAGGCCATGGATAGGGTGGCCACTTCCATTGTCCCCCCGAAAGGCTGATGGAGCAACTACAGCAGGCAACTGACTCCATCTGCCAGTCACACAGGGAGGACATGTTGGCGTCCGACAGGGACAGGCGGGCGGCACTGGCGACTCTGTAGGAAGCCATCTCCATAGAGTCCCAGGGCCACAGGGAAGCCCTGAGGCTGGAACTCTTTCACCTCAGGACGACTCTTGTTGAGCTTGAGGCTTCAACAAACCGAAGGACAGAACAGCAGCTGGAGCGTCTCACCCGTACGCTCTCAGCTGAGATGCAGGCAACTAGGGCAGAGGTCCGGGCATCCCGTGAGTTGTTGCATGGGGACCTCCGCACACTTATCCTCCAGAACGAGACCTACCACACCCGCATGCTTGCAGCCATGGAGGAACAGACTAGGGCTTTGCGTGGGCTGCCTCCCATAGTGCCACCACCTCCTGATGCAGCTGCATAGGGTGAGGATAGCGACAGCAGTGATACTCCCACAATAGGGTCTCCGTGTAGGCCATGAGCCCATGGAGGTGTTTTTTTTTCGCAAGATCCACACAGGTGGGTTTTGGTGTGCACCCTGTCGTCGGACCTCCTGGGTGGCCTCCCCCACCCTCCCGGGCCCATTAATGGCAATTTTTTTTTTTTTTTTTGGACAGTGTGTTGCCTTGTGTGGCTCCCGTGGGCATACGCTGCATTGTGGCTGGGCACATGCAGGCTTGTCATGGATTTGGTTCAGATGCTTGGGTTTTTGTCACACACACCCCTCCTGCTTCCCGTTTCCATGGGCTTGCAAAGGGTGTGCCCAAGTGACATTGACGTACATGGTGACATTGGACTCCCATGAGCTGTGTGGGCAGTCTGTAGTCAATACTGTGTATACATTCATAGTGCATATTGTTGTTGTATTGTACACTGCGTGGTGTATTGATATGTGCCTCTGCATCCATCTCATCCTCCATATTTGCAGGTCCATTCCTCATGTCTTCACAATGCGGTCCACCTTGGAACTGGAGTCCATGTTGTAAGCAGTGCACCTACACTCTTGCGTGGCGCTAACACTGTATACTTGGAAGTGTTCGGAGGGCTGTCATCATCAGGTGGTGAGGCTAGCTAATTTGTAAGTCTGTAATGTCATGTTTAAGGTAGGTTGGAGGTTGTGTAGGTGATTGGTATTCTTGGTAAGTATTTGGTAATGTTGGGTGTAGGTCCTGCATTACTGTGAGCATTTCATGTGTGGACATGTTTCCATTAGGGACACTGTAGCTGCTGACATTTGGGGCATGTTGTGGGGATTAATTTCTTTCCTCTCACATTGCATGACATGCCATGGTGTGTTGTGTGGCCGTGCCGGGGAGGGGGTGGGTGACATGGCAATGTTTTCATGTAGTATTTTGCAAGTGGGTATTCATTTCTGCAGCATGGAAGTGTCTTTTCATGACACTGCATTGGTGGTGTTTGTGTAGGTAGGGATGCACACATTGTGACACTTCCACATGAACAATCTCAGGCTGCTATGGTTCTGACAGTTGACAGTTCCTTTGTTCGTCTTAATTGTCAGGTCGAGTCATCATTGCTTATCAGATGGTATGTGCCAGACCTGTGGCACTCCACTGGGGTGTGATTTCTATGTGAAGTAATTAGCCACCAGCTGCGTACGGGCTGCCTCACCCCGTGCCCTCTCCCCTCCCATGCGCAGCGGGCGTGCATGTGGTTGGGGATGTGGGGGCACCACCATGTCCACAGCCAGGCCCCGGCGTGTTGCAACATTGTGCAGGACACATGCTGCCACTATGATCCTGCACACTACTGGCGGCGCATATAACAGCTGCCCGCCAGAACGATCAAGGGAGCGAAAGCGTGACTTGAGCACTCCGAATGTGCGCTCCACTATGCCCCGGGTTGCAATATGGGCTGTGTTGTATCTTACCTCTGGAGGCGTGATGGGGTTCCGAATTGGCGTCATCATGTGGGTGCTCAGAGGGTAGGCACTGTCCCCTGGTGAGGAGGTGATGGGTATCATTAGTGGGGTAGTGACATAACTCTGCATCTGACATGCATGCATGTGCAGTGGCATTCATACTCACCAAGCAGCCATGTATCGCCATACCGGCCAGCTTCTAGGTCCCGGCTTAGGGTAGACATTCGGTAAATGAAGCTGTCGTGGGTGGACCCTGGATAGTTGGCATATACTGAGGTGATGATTCCCTTAGCATTACATACTACCTGCATGTTGATGGAATGCCAGTGCTTGCGGTTCCTATAGATGTGCTCAGATGCCCTGGGGGGACGTAGTGCCACATGGGTGCAGTCAATGGCACCTAGCACTTTTGGGAATTGTGCCACACCGTAAAATCGAGGGTGGCAGCCTGCCTTTCTGCAGGTGTCCTGGGCAGGTATATGTGCCTATGGACTGATGGGCGTGCAGTGATGATGTTCAAGACCTGGTGTAGGCAGCGTGACTGCGTGGCCTGTGACACCCCACCCACTATGGCACTTGTCCGCTGAAATGATCCTGTGGCCAAGAAGTGCAGTACATTGAGGACCTTCTCCAGGGGGCTGAGTGCTTGGGAGCACAGGGTGGGTGATGTGAGGTCATCCTCCCACTCACTGACCAGGTCCAGTATTATGTGTGGGGGAAACCTGTACCTCCCATACACCTGGTCATCAGGCATCCCAAAAAGGCTGGTTCTGGGAGTGAAAATTCGGGCCCTCACTATCCTCCTCCTCCTCCTTTGGTAACCCACGACCACTGCTGCTAGAAATGGTATATTCATCCTGGCGTATGAGCTTGTTTGTTGTTTGCGCGCACTTTTATGCTGCACGGGTCGACGTACGCCTGCTTCATGCTGGCGTACGTGTTTCAGGATTGGACAATTTATTTTTCGGCACGTCGTAGGCGAACGTGTGAATCTTGCCGCCCACCCCAGGAATACACGTAGCACGCTCTCACAGGCACAGTCGCGGGTAAATATTCCCGCACACCCCTGGAATACATGTACCCCACTCTTACAGGTCCAATTGCGTGTGGAAGTTCACGCGCACCCCGAAGTACACGTACCCAGGCCAATCGCGTGTGGGACTTCCCGCGCACCCCGAAGTATACGTACCCAGGCTAATTGCGTGTGGAAGTTCACGCGCACCCCAAAGTACACGTACCCAGGCCAATCGCGTGTGGGACTTCCCGCGCACCCCGAAGTACACATACCCAGGCAAATCGCATGACTGGGGGGTGGGGGTGCATGGGGACATGAGTGGGGGCCTGGTGGAGGCTGCCCCTGCACTGCTGGGGGGTGGGGGTGCATGGGGACATGAGTGGGGGCCTGGTGGAGGCTGTCCCTGGTGGCTGGGGGGTGGGGGTGGTAGTAGACATGGGTGGGGGCCTGGTGGAGGCTGTCCCTGCACTGCTGGGGGGTGGGGGTAATAGGGGACATGAGTGGGGGCCTGGTGGAGGCTGCCCCTGCACTGCTGGGGGGTGGGGGTGGTGGTGGTGGGAGACATGAGTGGGGGCCCGGTGGAGGCTGCCCCAGCACTGCTGGGGGGTGGGGGGGGTGGGAGACATAAGTGGGGGCCTGGTGGAGGCTGCCCCTGGTGGCTGGGGGGTGGGGGTGGTGGGAGACATGAGTTGGACATGAGTGGGGGCCTGGTGGAGGCTGCCCCTGCACTGCTGGGGGGTGGGGGTGGTGGGAGACATGAGTGGGGGCCTGGTGGAGGCTGCCCATGGTGGCTGGGGAGTGGGGGTGGTGGGAGACATGAGTGGGGGCCTGGTGGAGGCTGCCCCTGCACTGCTGGGGGGTGGGGGTAATAGGGGACATGAGTGGGGGCCTGGTGGAGGCTGCCCCTGCACTGCTGGGGGTGGGGGTGGTGGGAGACATGAATGGGGGCCTGGTGGAGGCTGCCCCTGGTGGCTGGGGGGTGGGGGTGGTGGGAGACATGAGTGGGGGCCTGGTGGAGGCTGCCCCTGCACTGCTGGGGGGGTGGGGGTGGTGGTAGACATGAGTGGGGGCCTGGTGGAGGCTGCCCCTGGGGGTTGGGGGTGGGGGTGGTGGTAGACATGAGTGGGGGCCTGGTGGAGGCTGCCCCTGCACTACTGGGGGGTGGGGGTGCTTGGAGACAGGAGTGGGGGCCTGGTGGAGGGTGTCCCTGGTGGCTGGGGGGTGGGGGTGGTGGGCGACATGAGTGGGGGCCTGGTGGAGGCTGCCCCTGGTGGCTGGGGGGTGGGGGTGGTGGGAGACATGAGTGGGGGCCTGGTGGAGGCTGCCCCTGCACTGCTGGGGGGTGGGGGTAATAGGGGACATGAGTGGGGGCCTGGTGGAGGCTGCCCCTGCACTGCTGGGGGGTGGGGGTGGTGGGAGACATGAGTGGGGGCCTGGTGGAGGCTGCCCCTGGTGGCTGGGGGGTGGGGCTGGTGGGAGACATGAGTGGGGGCCTGGTGGAGGCTGCCCCTGGTGGCTGGGGGGTGGGGGTGGTGGGAGACATGAGTAGGGGCCTGGTGGAGGCTGCCCCTGCACTGCTGTGGGGTGGGGGTGGTGGGAGACATGAGTGGGGGCCTGGTGGAGGCTGCCCCTGGTGGCTGGAGGGTGGGGGTGGTGGGAGACATGAGTGGGGGCCTGGTGGAGGCTGCCCCTGCACTGCTGGGGGGTGGGGGTGGTGGGAGACATAAGTGGGGGCCTGGTGGAGGCTGCCCCTGGTGGCTGGGGGGTGGGGGTGGTGGGAGACATGAGTTGGACATGAGTGGGGGCCTGGTGGAGGCTGCCCCTGGTGGCTGGGGGGTGGGGGTGGTGGGAGACATGAGTGGGGGCCTGGTGGAGGCTGCCCCTGGGGGTTGGGGGTGGGGGTGGTGGTAGACATGAGTGGGGGCCTGGTGGAGGCTGCCCCTGCACTACTGGGGGGTGGGGGTGCTTGGAGACAGGAGTGGGGGCCTGGTGGAGGGTGCCCCTGGTGGCTGGGGGGTGGGGGTGGTGGGAGACATGAGTGGGGGCCTGGTGGAGGCTGCCCCTGGTGGCTGGGGGGTGGGGGTGGTGGGAGATATGAGTGGGGGCCTGGTGGAGGCTGCCCCTGCACTGCTGTGGGGT
Organism: Ambystoma mexicanum; assembly: GCF_040938575.1. Taxonomy (NCBI): domain Eukaryota; kingdom Metazoa; phylum Chordata; class Amphibia; order Caudata; family Ambystomatidae; genus Ambystoma; species Ambystoma mexicanum. Next base: position 556,661,102 of record NC_090932.1, read on the forward strand.
GGGGGTGGTGGGAGACATGAGTGGGGGCCTGGTGGAGGCTGCCCCTGGTGGCTGGAGGGTGGGGGTGGTGGGAGACATGAGTGGGGGCCTGGTGGAGGCTGCCCCTGCACTGCTGGGGGGTGGGGGTGGTGGGAGACATGAGTGGGGGCCTGGTGGAGGCTGCCCATGGTGGCTGGGGAGTGGGGGTGGTGGGAGACATGAGTGGGGGCCTGGTGGAGGCTGCCCCTGCACTGCTGGGGGGTGGGGGTAATAGGGGACATGAGTGGGGGCCTGGTGGAGGCTGCCCCTGCACTGCTGGGGGTGGGGGTGGTGGGAGACATGAATGGGGGCCTGGTGGAGGCTGCCCCTGGTGGCTGGGGGGTGGGGGTGGTGGGAGCCATGAGTGGGGGCCTGGTGGAGGCTGCCCCTGCACTGCTGGGGGGGTGGGGGTGGTGGTAGACATGAGTGGGGGCCTGGTGGAGGCTGCCCCTGGGGGTTGGGGGTGGGGGTGGTGGTAGACATGAGTGGGGGCCTGGTGGAGGCTGCCCCTGCACTACTGGGGGGTGGGGGTGCTTGGAGACAGGAGTGGGGGCCTGGTGGAGGGTGCCCCTGCACTGCTGGGGGGTGGGGGTGGTGGGAGACATGAGTGGGGGCCTGGTGGAGGCTGCCCCTGCACTGCTGGGGGTGGGGGTGGTGGGAGACATATATGGGGGCCTGGTGGAGGCTGCCCCTGGTGGCTGGGGGGTGGGGGTGATGGGAGACATGAGTTGGACATGAGTGGGGGCCTGGTGGAGGCTGCCCCTGCACTGCTGGGGGGTGGGGGTGGTGGTAGACATGAGTGGGGGCCTGGTGGAGGCTGCCCCTGGGGGTTGGGGGTGGGGGTGGTGGTAGACATGAGTGGGGGCCTGGTGGAGGCTGCCCCTGCACTACTGGGGGGTGGGGGTGCTTGGAGACAGGAGTGGGGGCCTGGTGGAGGGTGCCCCTGGCGGCTGGGGGGTGGGGGTGGTGGGAGACATGAGTGGGGGCCTGGTGGAGGCTGCCCCTGGTGGCTGGGGAGCGGGGGTGGTGGGAGACATGAGTGGGGGCCTGGTGGAGGCTGCCCCTGCACTGCTGTGGGGTGGGGGTGGTGGGAGACATGAGTGGGGGCCTGGTGGAGGCTGCCCCTGGTGGCTGGAGGGTGGGGGTTGTGGGAGACATGAGTGGGGGGCTGGTGGAGGCTGCCCCTGCACTGCTGGGGGGTGGGGGTGGTGGGAGACATGAGTGGGGGCCTGGTGGAGGCTGCCCCTGCACTGCTGGGGGGTGGGGGTGGTGGGAGACATAAGTGGGGGCCTGGTGGAGGCTGCCCCTGGTGGCTGGGGGGTGGGGGTGGTGGGAGACATGAGTTGGACATGAGTGGGGGCCTGGTGGAGGCTGCCCCTGCACTGCTGGGCGGTGGGGGTGGTGGGAGACATGAGTGGGGGCCTGGTGGAGGCTGCCCCTGGTGGCTGGGGGGTGGGGGTGGTGGGAGACATGAGTGGGGGCCTGGTGGAGGCTGCCCCTGCACTGCTGGGGGGTGGGGGTAATAGGGGACATGAGTGGGGGCCTGGTGGAGGCTGCCCCTGCACTGCTGGGGGGTGGGGGTGGTGGGAGACATGAGTGGGGGCCTGGTGGAGGCTGCCCCTGGTGGCTGGGGGGTGGGGCTGGTGGGAGACATGAGTGGGGGCCTGGTGGAGGCTGCCCCTGGTGGCTGGGGGTGGGGGTGGTGGGAGACATGAGTAGGGGCCTGGTGGAGGCTGCCCCTGCACTGCTGTGGGGTGGGGGTGGTGGGAGACATGAGTGGGGGCCTGGTGGAGGCTGCCCCTGGTGGCTGGAGGGTGGGGGTGGTGGGAGACATGAGTGGGGGCCTGGTGGAGGCTGCCCCTGCACTGCTGGGGGGTGGGGGTGGTGGGAGACATAAGTGGGGGCCTGGTGGAGGCTGCCCCTGGTGGCTGGGGGGTGGGGGTGGTGGGAGACATGAGTTGGACATGAGTGGGGGCCTGGTGGAGGCTGCCCCTGGTGGCTGGGGGTGGGGGTGGTGGGAGACATGAGTGGGGGCCTGGTGGAGGCTGCCCCTGCACTGCTGGGTGGTGGGGGTAATAGGGCACATGAGTGGGGGCCTGGTGGAGGCTGCCCCTGCACTGCTGGGGGGTGGGGGTGGTGGGAGACATGAGTGGGGGCCTGGTGGAGGCTGCCCCTGGTGGCTGGGGGGTGGGGGTGGTGGGAGAAATGAGTGGGGGCCTGGTGGAGGCTGCCCCTGCACTGCTGGGGTGTGGGGGTGGTGGTAGACATGAGTGGGGGGCTGGTGGAGGCTGCCCCTGGTGGCTGGGGGTTGGTGGTGGTGGGAGACATGAGTGGGGGCCTGGTGGAGGCTGCCCCTGCACTGCTGGGGGGTGGGGGTGGTGGGAGACATGAGTGGGGGCCTGGTGGAGGCTGCCCCTGGTGGCTGGGGGGTGGGGTGGTGGGAGACATGAGTGGGGGCCTGGTGGAGGCTGCCCCTGGTGGCTGGAGGGTGGGGGTGGTGGGAGACATGAGTGGGGGCCTGGTGGAGGCTGCCCCTGCACTGCTGGGGGGTGGGGGTAATAGGGGACATGAGTGGGGGCCTGGTGGAGGCTGCCCCTGGTGGCTGGGGGGTGGGGGTGGTGGGAGACATGAGTGGGGGCCTGGTGGAGGCTGCCCCTGCACTGCTGGGGGGGTGGGGGTGGTGGTAGACATGAGTGGGGGCCTGGTGGAGGCTGCCCCTGGGGGTTGGGGGGTGGGGGTGGTGGTAGACATGAGTGGGGGCCTGGTGGAGGCTGCCCCTGCACTACTGGGAGGTGGGGGTGCTTGGAGACAGGAGTGGGGGCCTGGTGGAGGGTGCCCCTGGTGGCTGGGGGGTGGGGGTGGTGGGAGACATGAGTGGGGGCCTGGTGGAGGCTGCCCCTGGTGGCTGGGGGGTGGGGGTGGTGGGAGACATGAGTGGGGGCCTGGTGGAGGCTGCCCCTGCACTGCTGTGGGGTGGGGGTGGTGGGAGACATGAGTGGGGGCCTGGTGGAGGCTGCCCCTGGTGGCTGGAGGGTGGGGTGGTGGGAGACATGAGTGGGGGGCTGGTGGAGGCTGCCCCTGCACTGCTGGCGGGTGGGGGTGGTGGGAGAAATGAGTGGGGGCCTGGTGGAGGCTGCCCCTGCACTGCTGGGGGGTGGGGGTGGTGGGAGACATATATGGGGGCCTGGTGGAGGCTGCCCCTGGTGGCTGGGGGGTGGGGGTGGTGGGAGACATGAGTTGGACATGAGTGGGGGCCTGGTGGAGGCTGCCCCTGCACTGCTGGGGGGTGGGGGTGGTGGTAGACATGAGTGTGGGCCTGGTGGAGGCTGCCCCTGGGGGTTGGGGGGTGGGGGTGGTGGTAGACATGAGTGGGGGCCTGGTGGAGGCTGCCCCTGCACTACTGGGGGTTGGGGGTGCTTGGAGACAGGAGTGGGGGCCTGGTGGAGGGTGCCCCTGGTGGCTGGGGGGTGGGGGTGGTGGGAGACATGAGTGGGGACCTGGTGGAGGCTGCCCCTGGTGGCTGGGGGGTGGGGGTGGTGGGAGACATGAGTGGGGGCCTGGTGGAGGCTGCCCCTGCACTGCTGTGGGGTGGGGGTGGTGGGAGACATGAGTGGGGGCCTGGTGGAGGCTGCCCCTGGTGGCTTGAGGGTGGGGGTTGGTGGGAGACATGAGTGGGGGGCTGGTGGAGCCTGCCCTTGCACTGCTGGGGGGTGGGGGTGGTGGGAGACATGAGTGGGGGCCTGGTGGAGGCTGCCCCTGCACTGCTGGGGGGTGGGGGTGGTGGGAGACATAAGTGGGGGCCTGGTGGAGGCTGCCCCTGGTGGCTGGGGGGTGGGGGTGGTGGGAGACATGAGTTGGACATGAGTGGGGGCCTGGTGGAGGCTGCCCCTGCACTGCTGGGGGGTGGGGGTGGTGGGAGACATGAGTGGGGGCCTGGTGGAGGCTGCCCCTGGTGGCTGGGGGGTGGGGGTGGTGGGAGACATGAGTGGGGGCCTGGTGGAGGCTGCCCCTGCACTGCTGGGGGGTGGGGGTAATAGGGGACATGAGTGGGGGCCTGGTGGAGGCTGCCCCTGCACTGCTGGGGGGTGGGGGTGGTGGGAGACATGAGTGGGGGCCTGGTGGAGGCTGCCCCTGGTGGCTGGGGGGTGGGGCTGGTGGGAGACATGAGTGGGGGCCTGGTGGAGGCTGCCCCTGGTGGCTGGGGGGTGGGGGTAATAGGGGACATGAGTGGGGGCCTGGTGGAGGCTGCCCCTGCACTGCTGGGGGGTGGGGGTGGTGGGAGACATGACTGGGGGCCTGGTGGAGGTTGCCCCTGGTGGCTGGGTGGTGGGGCTGGTGGGAGACATGAGTGGGGGACTGGTGGAGGCTGCCCCTGCACTGCTGGGGTGTGGGGGTGGTGGTAGACATGAGTGGGGGCCTGGTGGAGGCTGCCCCTGGTGGCTGCGGGGTGGGGGTGGTGGGACACATGAGTGTGGGCCTGGTGGAGGCTGCCCCTGCACTGTTGGGGGGTGGGGGTGGTGGGAGACATGAGTGGGGGCCTGGTGGAGGCTGCCCCTGCACTGCTGGGGGGTGGGGGTGGTGGGAGACATGAGTGGGGGCCTGGTGGAGGCTGCCCCAGCACTGCTGGGGGGTGGGGGTGGTGGGAGACATAAGTGGGGGCCTGGTGGAGGCTGCCCCTGGTGGCTGGGGGGTGGGGGTGGTGGGAGACATGAGTTGGACATGAGTGGGGGCCTGGTGGAGGCTGCCCTGCACTGCTGGGGGTGGGGGTGGTGGGAGACATGAGTGGGGGCCTGGTGGAGGCTGCCCCTGGTGGCTGGGGAGTGGGGGTGGTGGGAGACATGGTTGGGGGCCTGGTGGAGGCTGCCACTGCACTGCTGGGGGGTGGGGGTAATAGGGGACATGAGTGGGGGCCTGGTGGAGGCTGCCCCTGCACTGATGGGGGTGGGGGTGGTGGGAGACATGAGTGGGGGCCTGGTGGAGGCTGCCCCTGGTGGCTGGGGGGTGGGGGTGGTGGGAGCAGGGGCATTGCTAGGGGGGGGCTAAGGGGGCTATAGCCCCTGATCTTTTGGTTGTAGCCCCGGATAGAATCTCAGGAGCTACAGCCAAAAGACTAGCTAGCCCCCAGTCCCAACAGTTCCAACATCAGCTTAGCCCCGGGTCTTTTCCAGACCTAGCAACTCCCCTGGGTGGGAGACATGAGTGGGGGCCTGGTGGAGGCTGCCTCTGCACTGCTGGGGGGTGGGGGTGGTGGTAGACATGAGTGGGGGCCTGGTGGAGGCTGCCCCTGGTGGCTGGGGGGTGGGGGTAATAGGGGACATGAGTGGGGGCCTGGTGGAGGCTGCCCCTGCACTGCTGGGGGGTGGGGGTGGTGGGAGACATGACTGGGGGCCTGGTGGAGGCTGTCCCTGGTGGCTGGGTGGTGGGGCTGGTGGGAGACATGAGTGGGGGCCTGGTGGAGGCTGCCCCTGTTGGCTGGGGGGTGGGGCTGGTGGGAGACATGAGTGGGGGCCTGGTGGAGGCTGCCCCTGGTGGCTGGGGGGTGGGGGTAATAGGGGACATGAGTGGGGGCCTGGTGGAGGCTGCCCCTGCACTGCTGGGGGGTGGGGGTGGTGGGAGACATGACTGGGGGCCTGGTGGAGGCTGCCCCTGGTGGCTGGGTGGTGGGGCTGGTGGGAGACATGAGTGGGGGACTGGTGGAGGCTGCCCCTGCACTGCTGGGGTGTGGGGGTGGTGGTAGACATGAGTGGGGGCCTGGTGGAGGCTGCCCCTGGTGGCTGCGGGGTGGGGGTGGTGGGACACATGAGTGTGGGCCTGGTGGAGGCTGCCTCTGCACTGTTGGGGGGTGGGGGTGGTGGGAGACATGAGTGGGGGCCTGGTGGAGGCTGCCCCTGCACTGCTGGGGGGTGGGGGTGGTGGGAGACATGAGTGGGGGCCTGGTGGAGGCTGCCCCAGCACTGCTGGGGGGTGGGGGTGGTGGGAGACATAAGTGGGGGCCTGGTGGAGGCTGCCCCTGGTGGCTGGGGGGTGGGGGTGGTGGGAGACATGAGTTGGACATGAGTGGGGGCCTGGTGGAGGCTGCCCTGCACTGCTGGGGGGTGGGGGTGGTGGGAGACATGAGTGGGGGCCTGGTGGAGGCTGCCCCTGGTGGCTGGGGAGTGGGGGTGGTGGGAGACATGAGTGGGGGCCTGGTGGAGGCTGCCCCTGCACTGCTGGGGGGTGGGGGTAATAGGGGACATGAGTGGGGGCCTGGTGGAGGCTGCCCCTGCACTGATGGGGGTGGGGGTGGTGGGAGACATGAGTGGGGGCCTGGTGGAGGCTGCCCCTGGTGGCTGGGGGGTGGGGGTGGTGGGAGCAGGGGCATTGCTAGGGGGGGGCTAAGGGGGCTATAGCCCCTGATCTTTTGGTTGTAGCCCCGGATAGAATCTCAGGAGCTACAGCCAAAAGACTAGCTAGCCCCCAGTCCCAACAGTTCCAACATCAGCTTAGCCCCGGGTCTTTTCCAGACCTAGCAACTCCCCTGGGTGGGAGACATGAGTGGGGGCCTGGTGGAGGCTGCCTCTGCACTGCTGGGGGGTGGGGGTGGTGGTAGACATGAGTGGGGGCCTGGTGGAGGCTGCCCCTGGGGGTTGGGGGGTGGGGGTGGTGGTAGACATGAGTGGGGGCCTGGTGGAGGCTGCCCCTGCACTACTGGGGGGTGGGGGTGCTTGGAGACAGGAGTGGGGGCCTGGTGGAGGGTGCCCCTGGTGGCTGGGGGGTGGGGGTGGTGGGAGACATGAGTGGGGGCCTGGTGGACGCTGCCCCTGGTGGCTGGGGGGTGGGGGTGGTGGGAGACATGAGTGGGGGGCTGGTGGAGGCTGCCCCTGCACTGCTGTGGGGTGGGGGTGGTGGGAGACATGAGTGGGGGCCTGGTGGAGGCTGCCCCTGGTGGCTGGAGGGTGGGGGTGGTGGGAGACATGAGTGGGGGCCTGGTGGAGGCTGCCCCTGCACTGCTGGGGGGTGGGGGTGGTGGGAGACATGAGTGGGGGCCTGGTGGAGGCTGCCCCTGCAGTGCTGGGGGGTGGGGGTGGTGGGAGACATAAGTGGGGGCCTGGTGGAGGCTGCCCCTGGTGGCTGGGGGGTGGGGGTGGTGGGAGACATGAGTTGGACATGAGTGGGGGCCTGGTGGAGGCTGCCCCTGGTGGCTGGGGGGTGGTGGGAGACATGAGTGGGGGCCTGGTGGAGGCTGCCCCTGCACTGCTGGGGGGTGGGGGTAATAGGGCACATCAGTGGGGGCCTGGTGGAGGCTGCCCCTGCACTGCTGGGGGGTGGGGGTGGTGGGAGACATGAGTGGGGGCCTGGTGGAGGCTGCCCCTGGTGGCTGGGGGGTGGGGGTGGTGGGAGACATGAGTGGGGGCCTGGTGGAGGCTGCCCCTGTACTGCTGGGGTGTGGGGGTGGTGGTAGACATGAGTGGGGGCCTGGTGGAGGCTGCCCCTGGTGGCTGGGGGGTGGGGGGAGACATGAGTGGGGGCCTGGTGGAGGCTGCCCCTGCACTGCTGGGGGGTGGGGGTGGTGGGAGACATGAGTGGGGGCCTGGTGGAGGCTGCCCCTGGTGGCTGGGGGGTGGGGTGGTGCGAGACATCAGTGGGGGCCTGGTGGAGGCTGCCCCTGGTGGCTTGGGGTGGGGGTGGTGGGAGACATGAGTGGGGGCCTGGTGGAGGCTGCCCCTGCACTGCTGTGGGGTGGGGGTGGTGGGAGACATGAGTGGGGGCCTGGTGGAGGCTGCCCCTGGTGGCTGGAGGGTGGGGGTGGTGGGAGACATGAGTGGGGGCCTGGTGGAGGCTGCCCCTGCACTGCTGGGGGGTGGGGGTAATAGGGGACATGAGTGGGGGCCTGGTGGAGGCTGCCCCTGCACTGCTGGGGGGTGGGTGTGGTGGGAGACATGAGTGGGGGCCTGCCGGAGGCTGCCCCTGGTGGCTGGGGGGTGGGGGTGGTGGGAGACATGAGTGGGGGCCTGGTGGAGGCTTTCCCTGCACTGCTGGCGGGTGGGGGTGGTGGTAGACATGAGTGGGGGCCTGGTGGAGGCTGCCCCTGGTGGCTGGGGGGTGGGGGTGGTGGGAGACATGAGTTGGACATGAGTGGGGGCCTGGTGGAGGCTGCCCCTGCACTGCTAGGGGGTGGGGGTGGTGGGAGACATGAGTTGGACATGAGTGGGGGCCTGGTGGAGGCTGCCCCTGCACTGCTGGGGGGTGGGGGTAATAGGGGACATGAGTGGGGGCCTGGTGGAGGCTGCCCCTGCACTGCTGGGGGGTGGGGGTGGTGGGAGACATGAGTGGGGGCCTGGTGGAGGCTTCCCCTGGTGGCTGGGGGGTGGGGGTGGTGGGAGACATGAGTGGGGGCCTGGTGGAGGCTGCCCCTGCACTGCTGGGGGGTGGGGGTGGTGGTAGACATGAGTTGGGGCCTGGTGGAGGCTGCCCTGGTGGCTGGGGGGTGGGGTTGGTGGGAGACATGAGTTGGACATGAGTGGGGGCCTGGTGGAGGCTGCCCCTGCACTGCTGGGGGGTGGGGGTGGTGGGAGACATGAGTGGGGGCCTGGTGGAGGCTGCCCCTGGTGGCTGGGGGGTGGGGGTGGTGGGAGACATGAGTGGGGACCTGGTGGAGGCTGCCCCTGGTGACTGGGGGGTGGGGGATGGTGGGAGACATGAGTGGGGGCCCGGTGGAGGCTGCCCCTGCACTGCTGGGGGGTGGGGGTAATAGGGGACATGGTGGGGGCCTGGTGGAGGCTGCCCCTGCACTGCTGGGGGGTGGGGGTGCATGGGGACATGAGTGGGGGCTTGGTGGAGGCTGCCCCTGCACTGCTGGGGGTGGGGGTGGTGGGAGACATGAGTGGGGGCCTGGTGGAGGCTGCCCCTGCACTGCTGGGGGGTGGGGGTAATAGGGGACATGAGTGGGGGCCTGGTGGAGGCTGCCCCTGCACTGCTGGGGGTGGGGGTGGTGGTAGACATGAGTGGGGGCCTGGTGGAGGCTGCCCCTGGTGGCTGGGGGGTGGGGGTGGTGGTAGACATGGGTGGAGGCTGCCCCTGCACTGCTGGGGGGTGGGGGTGGTGGGAGACATGAATGGGGGCCTGGTGGAGGCTGCCCCTGGTGGCTGGGGGGTGGGGGTGGTGGGAGACATGAGTGGGGGCCTGGTGGAGGCTGCCCCTGCACTGCTGGGTGGTGGGGGTGGTGGGAGACATGAGTGGGGGCCTGGTGGAGGCTGCCCCTGGTGGCTGGGGGGTGGGGGTGGTGGGAGACATAAGTGGGGGCCTGGTGGAGGCTGCCCCTGGTGGCTGGGGGGTGGGGGTGGTGGGAGACATGAGTTGGACATGAGTGGGGCCCTGGTGGAGGCTGCCCCTGCACTGCTGGGGGGCGGGGGTGGTGGGAGACATGAGTGGGGGCCTGGTGGAGGCTGCCCCTGGTGGCTGGGGAGTGGGGGTGGTGGGAGACATGAGTGGGGGCCTGGTGGAGGCTGCCCCTGCACTGCTGGGGGGTGGGGGTAATAGGGGACATGAGTGGGGGCCTGGTGGAGGCTGCCCCTGCACTGATGGGGGTGGGGGTGGTGGGAGACATGAGTGGGGGCCTGGTGGTTGCTGCCCCTGGTGGCTGGGGGGTGGTGGGAGACATGAGTGGGGGCCTGGTGGAGGCTGCCTCTGCACTGCTGGGGGGTGGGGGTGGTGGTAGACATGAGTGGGGGCCTGGTGGAGGCTGCCCCTGGGGGTTGGGGGGTGGGGGTGGTGGTAGACATGAGTGGGGGCCTGGTGGAGGCTGCCCCTGCACTACTGGGGGGTGGGGGTGCTTGGAGACAGGAGTGGGGGCATGGTGGAGGGTGCCCCTGGTGGCTGGGGGGTGGGGGTGGTGCGAGACATGAGTGGGGGCCTGGTGGAGGCTGCCCCTGGTGGCTGGGGGGTGGGGGTGGTGGGAGACATGAGTGGGGGCCTGGTGGACGCTGCCCCTGCACTGCTGTGGGGTGGGGGTGGTGGGAGACATGAGTGGGGGCCTGGTGGAGGCTGCCCCTGGTGGCTGGAGGGTGGGGGTGGTGGGAGACATGAGTGGGGGCCTGGTGGAGGCTGCCCCTGCACTGCTGGGGGGTGGGGTGGTGGGAGACATGAGTGGGGGCCTGGTGGAGGCTGCCCCTGCAGTGCTGGGGGGTGGGGGTGGTGGGAGACATAAGTGGGGGCCTGGTGGAGGCTGCCCCTGGTGGCTGGGGGGTGGGGGTGGTGGGAGACATGAGTTGGACATGAGTGGGGGCCTGGTGGAGGCTGCCCCTGGTGGCTGGGGGGTGGTGGGAGACATGAGTGGGGGCCTGGTGGAGGCTGCCCCTGCACTGCTGGAGAGTGGGGGTAATAGGGCACATCAGTGGGGGCCTGGTGGAGGCTGCCCCTGCACTGCTGGGGGGTAGGGGTGGTGGGAGACATGAGTGGGGGCCTGGTGGACGCTGCCCCTGCACTGCTTTGGGGTGGGGGTGGTGGGAGACATGAGTGGGGGCCTGGTGGAGGCTGCCCCTGGTGGCTGGAGGGTGGGGGTGGTGGGAGACATGAGTGGGGGCCTGGTGGAGGCTGCCCCTGCACTGCTGGGGGGTGGGGGTGGTGGGAGACATGAGTGGGGGCCTGGTGGAGGCTGCCCCTGCAGTGCTGGGGGGTGGGGGTGGTGGGAGACATGAGTGGGGGCCTGGTGGAGGCTGCCCCTGGTGGCTGGGGAGTGGGGGTGGTGGGAGACATGAGTGGGGGCCTGGTGGAGGCTGCCCCTGCACTGCTGGGGTGTGGGGGTAATAGGGGACATGAGTGGGGGCCTGGTGGAGGCTGCCCCTGCACTGATGGGGGTGGGGGTGGTGGGAGACATGAGTGGGGGCCTGGTGGAGGCTGCCCCTGGTGGCTGGGGGGTGGGGGTGGTGGGAGCAGGGGCATTGCTAGGGGGGGGCTAAGGGGGCTATAGCCCCTGATCTTTTGGTTGTAGCCCCGGATAGAATCTCAGGAGCTACAGCCAAAAGACTAGCTAGCCCCCAGTCCCAACAGTTCCAACATCAGCTTAGCCCCGGGTCTTTTCCAGACCTAGCAACTCCCCTGGGTGGGAGACATGAGTGGGGGCCTGGTGGAGGCTGCCTCTGCACTGCTGGGGGGTGGGGGTGGTGGTAGACATGAGTGGGGGCCTGGTGGAGGCTGCCCCTGGTGGCTGGGGGGTGGGGGTAATAGGGGACATGAGTGGGGGCCTGGTGGAGGCTGCCCCTGCACTGCTGGGGGGTGGGGGTGGTGGGAGACATGACTGGGGGCCTGGTGGAGGCTGCCCCTGGTGGCTGGGTGGTGGGGCTGGTGGGAGACATGAGTGGGGGCCTGGTGGAGGCTGCCCCTGGTGGCTGGGGGGTGGGGCTGGTGGGAGACATGAGTGGGGGCCTGGTGGAGGCTGCCCCTGGTGGCTGGGGGGTGGGGGTAATAGGGGACATGAGTGGGGGCCTGGTGGAGGCTGCCCCTGCACTGCTGGGGGGTGGGGGTGGTGGGAGACATGACTGGGGGCCTGGTGGAGGCTGCCCCTGGTGGCTGGGTGGTGGGGCTGGTGGGAGACATGAGTGGGGGACTGGTGGAGGCTGCCCCTGCACTGCTGGGGTGTGGGGGTGGTGGTAGACATGAGTGGGGGCCTGGTGGAGGCTGCCCCTGGTGGCTGCGGGGTGGGGGTGGTGGGACACATGAGTGTGGGCCTGGTGGAGGCTGCCCCTGCACTGTTGGGGGGTGGGGGTGGTGGGAGACATGAGTGGGGGCCTGGTGGAGGCTGCCCCTGCACTGCTGGGGGGTGGGGGTGGTGGGAGACATGAGTGGGGGCCTGGTGGAGGCTGCCCCAGCACTGCTGGGGGGTGGGGGTGGTGGGAGACATAAGTGGGGGCCTGGTGGAGGCTGCCCCTGGTGGCTGGGGGGTGGGGGTGGTGGGAGACATGAGTTGGACATGAGTGGGGGCCTGGTGGAGGCTGCCCTGCACTGCTGGGGGGTGGGGGTGGTGGGAGACATGAGTGGGGGCCTGGTGGAGGCTGCCCCTGGTGGCTGGGGAGTGGGGGTGGTGGGAGACATGAGTGGGGGCCTGGTGGAGGCTGCCCCTGCACTGCTGGGGGGTGGGGGTAATAGGGGACATGAGTGGGGGCCTGGTGGAGGCTGCCCCTGCACTGATGGGGGTGGGGGTGGTGGGAGACATGAGTGGGGGCCTGGTGGAGGCTGCCCCTGGTGGCTGGGGGGTGGCGGTGGTGGGAGACATGAGTTGGACATGAGTGGGGGCCTGGTGGAGGCTGCCCCTGGTGGCTGGGGGGTGGTGGGAGACATGAGTGGGGGCCTGGTGGAGGCTGCCCCTGCACTGCTGGGGGGTGGGGGTAATAGGGCACATCAGTGGGGGCCTGGTGGAGGCTGCCCCTGCACTGCTGGGGGGTGGGGGTGGTGGGAGACATGAGTGGGGGCCTGGTGGAGGCTGCCCCTGGTGGCTGGGGGGTGGGGTGGTGGGAGACATGAGTGGGGGCCTGGTGGAGGCTGCCCCTGTACTGCTGGGGTGTGGGGGTGGTGGTAGACATGAGTGGGGGCCTGGTGGAGGCTGCCCCTGGTGGCTGGGGGGTGGGGGGAGACATGAGTGGGGGCCTGGTGGAGGCTGCCCCTGCACTGCTGGGGGGTGGGGGTGGTGGGAGACATGAGTGGGGGCCTGGTGGAGGCTGCCCCTGGTGGCTGGGGGGTGGGGTGGTGCGAGACATCAGTGGGGGCCTGGTGGAGGCTGCCCCTGGTGGCTTGGGGTGGGGGTGGTGGGAGACATAAGTGGGGGCCTGGTGGAGGCTGCCCCTGCACTGCTGTGGGGTGGGGGTGGTGGGAGACATGAGTGGGGGCCTGGTGGAGGCTGCCCCTGGTGGCTGGAGGGTGGGGGTGGTGGGAGACATGAGTGGGGGCCTGGTGGAGGCTGCCCCTGCACTGCTGGGGGGTGGGGGTAATAGGGGACATGAGTGGGGGCCTGGTGGAGGCTGCCCCTGCACTGCTGGGGGGTGGGGGTGGTGGGAGACATGAGTGGGGGCCTGCCGGAGGCTGCCCCTGGTGGCTGGGGGGTGGGGGTGGTGGGAGACATGAGTGGGGGCCTGGTGGAGGCTTTCCCTGCACTGCTGGCGGGTGGGGGTGGTGGTAGACATGAGTGGGGGCCTGGTGGAGGCTGCCCCTGGTGGCTGGGGGGTGGGGGTGGTGGGAGACATGAGTTGGACATGAGTGGGGGCCTGGTGGAGGCTGCCCCTGCACTGCTAGGGGGTGGGGGTGGTGGGAGACATGAGTTGGACATGAGTGGGGGCCTGGTGGAGGCTGCCCCTGCACTGCTGGGGGGTGGGGGTAATAGGGGACATGAGTGGGGGCCTGGTGGAGGCTGCCCCTGCACTGCTGGGGGGTGGGGGTGGTGGGAGACATGAGTGGGGGCCTGGTGGAGGCTTCCCCTGGTGGCTGGGGGGTGGGGGTGGTGGGAGACATGAGTGGGGGCCTGGTGGAGGCTGCCCCTGCACTGCTGGGGGGTGGGGGTGGTGGTAGACATGAGTTGGGGCCTGGTGGAGGCTGCCCTGGTGGCTGGGGGGTGGGGTTGGTGGGAGACATGAGTTGGACATGAGTGGGGGCCTGGTGGAGGCTGCCCCTGCACTGCTGGGGGGTGGGGGTGGTGGGAGACATGAGTGGGGGCCTGGTGGAGGCTGCCCCTGGTGGCTGGGGGGTGGGGGTGGTGGGAGACATGAGTGGGGACCTGGTGGAGGCTGCCCCTGGTGGCTGGGGGGTGGGGGATGGTGGGAGACATGAGTGGGGGCCCGGTGGAGGCTGCCCCTGCACTGCTGGGGGGTGGGGGTAATAGGGGACATGGTGGGGGCCTGGTGGAGGCTGCCCCTGCACTGCTGGGGGGTGGGGGTGCATGGGGACATGAGTGGGGGCTTGGTGGAGGCTGCCCCTGCACTGCTGGGGGTGGGGGTGGTGGGAGACATGAGTGGGGGCCTGGTGGAGGCTGCCCCTGCACTGCTGGGGGGTGGGGGTAATAGGGGACATGAGTGGGGGCCTGGTGGAGGCTGCCCCTGCACTGCTGGGGGTGGGGGTGGTGGTAGACATGAGTGGGGGCCTGGTGGAGGCTGCCCCTGGTGGCTGGGGGGTGGGGGTGGTGGTAGACATGGGTGGGGGCCTGGTGGAGGCTGCCCCTGCACTGCTGGGGGGTGGGGGTGGTGGGAGACATGAATGGGGGCCTGGTGGAGGCTGCCCCTGGTGGCTGGGGGGTGGGGGTGGTGGGAGACATGAGTGGGGGCCTGGTGGAGGCTGCCCCTGCACTGCTGGGTGGTGGGGGTGGTGGGAGACATGAGTGGGGGCCTGGTGGAGGCTGCCCCTGGTGGCTGGGGGGTGGGGGTGGTGGGAGACATAAGTGGGGGCCTGGTGGAGGCTGCCCCTGGTGGCTGGGGGGTGGGGGTGGTGGGAGACATGAGTTGGACATGAGTGGGGCCCTGGTGGAGGCTGCCCCTGCACTGCTGGGGGGTGGGGGTGGTGGGAGACATGAGTGGGGGCCTGGTGGAGGCTGCCCCTGGTGGCTGGGGAGTGGGGGTGGTGGGAGACATGAGTGGGGGCCTGGTGGAGGCTGCCCCTGCACTGCTGGGGGGTGGGGGTAATAGGGGACATGAGTGGGGGCCTGGTGGAGGCTGCACCTGCACTGATGGGGGTGGGGGTGGTGGGAGACATGAGTGGGGGCCTGGTGGAGGCTGCCCCTGGTGGCTGGGGGGTGGTGGGAGACATGAGTGGGGGCCTGGTGGAGGCTGCCTCTGCACTGCTGGGGGGTGGGGGTGGTGGTAGACATGAGTGGGGGCCTGGTGGAGGCTGCCCCTGGGGGTTGGGGGGTGGGGGTGGTGGTAGACATGAGTGGGGGCCTGGTGGAGGCTGCCCCTGCACTACTGGGGGGTGGGGGTGCTTGGAGACAGGAGTGGGGGCATGGTGGAGGGTGCCCCTGGTGGCTGGGGGGTGGGGGTGGTGCGAGACATGAGTGGGGGCCTGGTGGAGGCTGCCCCTGGTGGCTGGGGGGTGGGGGTGGTGGGAGACATGAGTGGGGGCCTGGTGGACGCTGCCCCTGCACTGCTGTGGGGTGGGGGTGGTGGGAGACATGAGTGGGGGCCTGGTGGAGGCTGCCCCTGGTGGCTGGAGGGTGGGGGTGGTGGGAGACATGAGTGGGGGCCTGGTGGAGGCTGCCCCTGCACTGCTGGGGGGTGGGGGTGGTGGGAGACATGAGTGGGGGCCTGGTGGAGGCTGCCCCTGCAGTGCTGGGGGGTGGGGGTGGTGGGAGACATAAGTGGGGGCCTGGTGGAGGCTGCCCCTGGTGGCTGGGGGGTGGGGGTGGTGGGAGACATGAGTTGGACATGAGTGGGGGCCTGGTGGAGGCTGCCCCTGGTGGCTGGGGGGTGGTGGGAGACATGAGTGGGGGCCTGGTGGAGGCTGCCCCTGCACTGCTGGAGAGTGGGGGTAATAGGGCACATCAGTGGGGGCCTGGTGGAGGCTGCCCCTGCACTGCTGGGGGTAGGGGTGGTGGGAGACATGAGTGGGGGCCTGGTGGACGCTGCCCCTGCACTGCTGTGGGGTGGGGGTGGTGGGAGACATGAGTGGGGGCCTGGTGGAGGCTGCCCCTGGTGGCTGGAGGGTGGGGGTGGTGGGAGACATGAGTGGGGGCCTGGTGGAGGCTGCCCCTGCACTGCTGGGGGGTGGGGGTGGTGGGAGACATGAGTGGGGGCCTGGTGGAGGCTGCCCCTGCAGTGCTGGGGGGTGGGGGTGGTGGGAGACATAAGTGGGGGCCTGGTGGAGGCTGCCCCTGGTGGCTGGGGGGTGGGGGTGGTGGGAGACATGAGTTGGACATGAGTGGGGGCCTGGTGGAGGCTGCCCCTGGTGGCTGGGGGGTGGTGGGAGACATGAGTGGGGGCCTGGTGGAGGCTGCCCCTGCACTGCTGGAGGGTGGGGGTAATAGGGCACATCAGTGGGGGCCTGGTGGAGGCTGCCCCTGCACTGCTGGGGGGTAGGGGTGGTGGGAGACATGAGTGGGGGCCTGGTGGAGGCTGCCCCTGGTGGCTGGGGGGTGGGGGTGGTGGGAGACATGAGTGGGGGCCTGGTGGAGGCTGCCCCTGTACTGCTGGGGTGTGGGGGTGGTGGTAGACATGAGTGGGGGCCTGGTGGAGGCTGCCCCTGGTGGCTGGGGGGTGGGGGTGGTGGGAGACATGAGTGGGGGCCTGGTGGAGGCTGCCCCTGCACTGCTGGGGGGTGGGGGTGGTGGGAGACATGAGTGGGGGCCTGGTGGAGGCTGCCCCTGGTGGTTGGGGGGTGGGGTGGTGGGAGACATCAGTGGGGGCCTGGTGGAGGCTGCCCCTGGTGGCTGGGGGGTGGGAGACATGAGTGGGGGCCTGGTGGAGGCTGCCCCTGCACTGCTGTGGGGTGGGGGTGGTGGGAGACATGAGTGGGGGCCAGGTGGAGGCTGCCCCTGGCGGCTGGAGGGTGGGGGTGGTGGGAGACATGAGTGGGGGCCTGGTGGAGGCTGCCCCTGCACTGCTGGGGGGTGGGGGTAATAGGGAACATGAGTGGGGGCCTGGTGGAGGCTGCCCCTGGTGGCTGGATGGTGGGGGTGGTGGGAGACATGAGTTGGACATGAGTGGGGGCCTGGTGGAGGCTGCCCCTGCACTGCTAGGGGGTGGGGGTGGTGGGAGACATGAGTTGGACATGAGTGGGGGCCTGGTGGAGGCTGCCCCTGCACTGCTGGGTGGTGGGGGTGGTGGGAGACATGAGTGGGGGCCTGGTGGAGGCTGCCCCTGGTGGCTGGGGGGTGGGGGTGGTGGGAGACATGAGTGGGGGCCTGGTGGAGGCTGCCCCTGCACTGCTGGGGGGTGGGGGTAATAGGGGACATGAGTGGGGGCCTGGTGGAGGCTGCCCCTGCACTGCTGGGGGGTGGGGGTGGTGGGAGACATGAGTGGGGGCCTGGTGGAGGCTGCCCCTGGTGGCTGGGGGGTGGGGGTGGTGGGAGACATGAGTGGGGGCCTGGTGGAGGCTGCCCCTGCACTGCTGGGGGGTGGGGGTGGTGGTAGACATGAGTGGGGGCCTGGTGGAGGCTGCTCTGGTGGCTGGGGGGTGGGGTTGGTGGGAGACATGAGTTGGACATGAGTGGGGGCCTGGTGGAGGCTGCCCCTGCACTGCTGGGGGATGGGGGTGGTGGGAGACATGAGTGGGTGCCTGGTGGAGGCTGTCCCTGGTGGCTGGGGGGTGGGGGTGGTGGGAGACATGAGTGGGGGCCTGGTGGAGGCTGCCCCTGGTGGCTGGGGGGTGGGGGTGGTGGGAGACATGAGTGGGGGCCTGGTGGAGGCTGCCCTGGTGGCTGGGGGTTGGGGGATGGTGGGAGACATGAGTGGGGGCCCGGTGGAGGCTGCCCCTGCACTGCTGGGGGGTGGGGGTAATAGGGGACATGGTGGGGGCCTGGTGGAGGCTGCCCCTGCACTGCTGGGGGGTGGGGGTGCATGGGGACATGAATGGGGGCCTGGTGGAGGCTGCCCCTGCACTGCTGGGGGTGGGGGTGGTGGGAGACATGAGTGGGGGCCTGGTGGAGGCTGCCCCTGCACTGCTGGGGGGTGGGGGTAATAGGGGACATGAGTGGGGGCCTGGTGGAGGCTGCCCCTGCACTGCTGGGGGTGGGGGTGGTGGTAGACATGAGTGGGGGCCTGGTGGAGGCTTCCCCTGGTGGCTGGGGGGGTGGGGGTGGTGGTAGACATGGGTGGGGGCCTGGTGGAGGCTGCCCCTGCACTGCTGGGGGGTGGGGGTGGTGGGAGACATGAATGGGGGCCTGGTGGAGGCTGCCCCTGGTGGCTGGGGGGTGGGGGTGGTGGGAGACATGGTTGGGGGCCTGGTGGAGGCTGCCCCTGCACTGCTGGGTGGTGGGGGTGGTGGGAGACATGAGTGGGGGCCTGGTGGAGGCTGCCCCTGGTGGCTGGGGGGTGGGGGTGGTGGGAGACATGAGTGGGGGCCTGGTGGAGGCTGCCCCTGCACTGCTGGGGGGTGGGGGTAATATGGGACATGAGTGGGGGCCTGGTGGAGGCTGCCCCTGCACTGCTGGGGGGTGGGGGTGGTGGGAGACATGAGTGGGGGCCTGGTGGAGGCTGCCCCTGGTGGCGCTGGGGGGTGGGGGTGGTGGGAGACATGAGTGGGGGCCTGGTGGAGGCTGCCCCTGCACTGCTGGGGGGTGGGGGTGGTGGTAGACATGAGTGGGGGCCTGGTGGAGGCTGCCCCTGGTGGCTGGGGGGTGGGGTGGTGGGAGACATTAGTTGGACATGAGTGGGGGCCTGGTGGAGGCTGCCCCTGGTGGCTGGGGGGTGGGGGTGGTGGGAGACATGAGTGGGGGCCTGGTGGAGGCTGCCCCTGGTGGCTGGGGGGTGGGGGTGGTGGGAGACATGAGTGGGGGCCTGGTGGAGGCTGCCCCTGCACTGCTGTGGGGTGGGGGTGGTGGGAGACATGAGTGGGGGCCTGGTGGAGGCTGCCCCTGGTGGCTGGGGGGTGGGGTTGGTGGGAGACATGAGTTGGACATGAGTGGGGGCCTGGTGGCGGCTGCCCCTGCACTGCAGGGGGGTGGGGGTGGTGGGAGACATGAGTGGGTGCCTGGTGGAGGCTGTCCCTGGTGGCTGGGGTGTGGGGGTGGTGGGAGACATGAGTGGGGGCCTGGTGGAGGCTGCCCCTGGTGGCTGGGGGGTGGGGGTGGTGGGAGACATGAGTGGGGGCCTGGTGGAGGCTGCCCCTGGTGGCTGGGGGGTGGGGGATGGTGGGAGACATGAGTGGGGGCCCGGTGGAGGCTGCCCCTGCACTGCTGGGGGGTGGGGGTAATAGGGGACATGGTGGGGGCCTGGTGGAGGCTGCCCCTGCACTGCTGGGGGGTGGGGGTGCATGGGGACATGAGTGGGGGCCTGGTGGAGGCTGCCCCTGCACTGCTGGGGGTGGGGGTGGTGGGAGACATGAGTGGGGGCCTGGTGGAGGCTGCCCCTGCACTGCTGGGGGGTGGGGGTAATAGGGGACATGAGTGGGGGCCTGGTGGAGGCTGCCCCTGCAGTGCTGGGGGTGGGGGTGGTGGTAGACATGAGTGGGGGCCTGGTGGAGGCTGCCCCTGGTGGCTGGGGGGTGGGGTTGGTGGTAGACATGGGTGGGGGCCTGGTGGAGGCTGCCCCTGCACTGCTGGGGGGTGGGGGTGGTGGGAGACATGAATGGGGGCCTGGTGGAGGCTGCCCCTGGTGGCTGGGGGGTGGGGGTGGTGGGAGACATGAGTGGGGGCCTGGTGGAGGCTGCCCCTGCACTGCTGGGTGGTGGGGGTGGTGGGAGACATGAGTGGGGGCCTGGTGGAGGCTGCCCCTGGTGGCTGGGGGGTGGGGGTGGTGGGAGACATGAGTGGGGGCCTGGTGGAGGCTGCCCCTGCACTGCTGGGGGGTGGGGGTAATAGGGGACATGAGTGGGGGCCTGGTGGAGGCTGCCCCTGCACTGCTGGGGGGTGGGGGTGGTGGGAGACATGAGTGGGGGCCTGGTGGAGGCTGCCCCTGGTGGCTGGGGGTGGTGGGAGAGATGAGTGGGGGCCTGGTGGAGGCTGCCCCTGCACTGCTGGGGGGTGGGGGTGGTGGTAGACATGAGTGGGGGCCTGGTGGAGGCTGCCCCTGGTGGCTGGGGGGTGGGGGTGGTGGGAGAAATGAGTTGGACATGAGTGGGGGCCTGGTGGAGGCTGCCCCTGGTGGCTGAGGGGTGGGGGTGGTGGGAGACATGAGTGGGGGCCAGGTGGAGGCTGCCCCTGGTGGCTGGGGGGTGGGGGTGGTGGGAGACATGAGTGGGGGCCTGGTGGAGGCTGCACCTGCACTGCTGTGGGGTGGGGGTGGTGGGAGACATGAGTGGGGGCCTGGTGGAGGCTGCCCCTGGTGGCTGGAGGGTGGGGGTGGTGGGAGACATGAGTGGGGGCCTGGTGGAGGCTGCCCCTGGTGGCTGGGGGGTGGGGGTGGTGGGAGACATGAGTTGGACATGAGTGGGGGCCTGGTGGAGGCTGCCCCTGGTGGCTGGGGGGTGGTGGGAGACATGAGTGGGGGCCTGGTGGAGGCTGCCCCTGCACTGCTGGGGGGTGGGGGTAATAGGGCACATCAGTGGGGGCCTGGTGGAGGCTGCCCCTGCACTGCTGGGGGGTGGGGGTGGTGGGAGACATGAGTGGGGGCCTGGTGGAGGCTGCCCCTGGTGGCTGGGGGGTGGGGGTGGTGGGAGACATGAGTGGGGGCCTGGTGGAGGCTGCCCCTGTACTGCTGGGGTGTGGGGGTGGTGGTAGACATGAGTGGGGGCCTGGTGGAGGCTGCCCCTGGTGGCTGGGGGGTGGGGGTGGTGGGAGACATGAGTGGGGGCCTGGTGGAGGCTGCCCCTGCACTGCTGGGGGGTGGGGGTGGTAGGAGACATGAGTGGGGGCCTGGTGGAGGCTGCCCCTGGTGGCTGGGGGGTGGGGTGGTGGGAGACATCAGTGGGGGCCTGGTGGAGGCTGCCCCTAGTGGCTTGGGGTGGGGGTGGTGGGAGACATGAGTGGGGCCTGGTGGAGGCTGCCCCTGCACTGCTGTGGGGTGGGGGTGGTGGGAGACATGAGTGGGGGCCTGGTGGAGGCTGCCCCTGGTGGCTGGAGGGTGGGGGTGGTGGGAGACATGAGTGGGGGCCTGGTGGAGGCTGCCCCTGCACTGCTGGGGGGTCGGGGTAATAGGGGACATGAGTGGGGGCCTGGTGGAGGCTGTCCCTGCACTGCTGGGGGGTGGGGGTGGTGGGAGACATGAGTGGGGGCCTGGTGGAGGCTGTCCCTGCACTGCTGGCGGGTGGGGGTGGTGGTAGACATGAGTGGGGGCCTGGTGGAGGCTGCCCCTGGTGGCTGGGGGGTGGGGGTGGTGGGAGACATGAGTTGGACATGAGTGGGGGCCTGGTGGAGGCTGCCCCTGCACTGCTAGGGGGTGGGGGTGGTGGGAGACATGAGTTGGACATGAGTGGGGGCCTGGTGGAGGCTGCCCCTGCACTGCTGGGGGGTGGGGGTGGTGGGAGACATGAGTGGGGGCCTGGTGGAGGCTGCCCCTGGTGGCTGGGGGGTGGGGGTGGTGGGAGACATGAGTGGGGGCCTGGTGGAGGCTGCCCCTGCACTGCTGGGGGGTGGGGGTAATAGGGGACATGAGTGGGGGCCTGGTGGAGGCTGCCCCTGCACTGCTGGGGGGTGGGGGTGGTGGGAGACATGAGTGGGGGCCTGGTGGAGGCTGCCCCTGGTGGCTGGGGGGTGGGGGTGGTGGGAGACATGAGTGGGGGCCTGGTGGAGGCTGCCCCTGCACTGCTGGGGGGTGGGGGTGGTGGTAGACATGAGTGGGGGCCTGGTGGAGGCTGCCCTGGTGGCTGGGGGGTGGGGTTGGTGGGAGACATGAGTTGGACATGAGTGGGGGCCTGGTGGAGGCTGCCCCTGCATTGCTGGGGGGTGGGGGTGGTGGGAGACATGAGTGGGTGCCTGGTGGAGGCTGTCCCTGGTGGCTGGGGTGTGGGGGTGGTGGGAGACATGAGTGGGGGCCTGGTGGAGGCTGCCCCTGGTGGCTGGGGGGTGGGGGTGGTGGGAGACATGAGTGGGGGCCTGGTGGAGGCTGCCCCTGGTGGCTGGGGGGTGGGGGATGGTGGGAGACATGAGTGGGGGCCCGGTGGAGGCTGCCCCTGCACTGCTGGGGGGTGGGGGTAATAGGGGACATGGTGGGGGCCTGGTGGAGGCTGCCCCTGCACTGCTGGGGGGTGGGGGTGCATGGGGACATGAGTGGGGGCCTGGTGGAGGCTGCCCCTGCACTGCTGGGGGTGGGGGTGGTGGGAGACATGAGTGGGGGCCTGGTGGAGGCTGCCCCTGCACTGCTGGGGGGTGGGGGTAATAGGGGACATGAGTGGGGGCCTGGTGGAGGCTGCCCCTGCACTTCTGGGGGTGGGGGTGGTGGTAGACATGAGTGGGGGCCTGGTGGAGGCTGCCCCTGGTGGCTGGGGGGTGGGGGTGGTGGTAGACATGGGTGGGGGCCTGGTGGAGGCTGCCCCTGCACTGCTGGGGGGTGGGGGTGGTGGGAGACATGAATGGGGGCCTGGTGGAGGCTGCCCCTGGTGGCTGGGGGGTGGGGGTGGTGGGAGACATGAGTGGGGGCCTGGTGGAGGCTGCCCCTGCACTGCTGGGTGGTGGGGGTGGTGGGAGACATGAGTGGGGGCCTGGTGGAGGCTGCCCTGGTGGCTGGGGGGTGGGGGTGGTGGGAGACATGAGTGGGGGCCTGGTGGAGGCTGCCCCTGCACTGCTGGGGGGTGGGGGTAATAGGGGACATGAGTGGGGGCCTGGTGGAGGCTGCCCCTGCACTGCTGGGGGGTGGGGGTGGTGGGAGACATGAGTGGGGGCCTGGTGGAGGCTGCCCCTGGTGGCTGGGGGGTGGGGGTGGTGGGAGACATGAGTGGGGGCCTGGTGGAGGCTGCCCCTGCACTGCTGGGGGGTGGGGGTGGTGGTAGACATGAGTGGGGGCCTGGTGGAGGCTGCCCCTGGTGGCTGGGGGGTGGGGGTGGTGGGAGACATGAGTTGGACATGAGTGGGGGCCTGGTGGAGGCTGCCCCTGCACTGCTGGGGGGCGGGGGTGTATGCAGACATGAGTTGGACATGAGTGGGGGCCTGGTGGAGGCTGCCCCTGCACTGCTGGGGGGTGGTGGGAGACATGAGTGGGGGTCTGGTGGAGGCTGCCCCTGGTGGCTGGTGGCTGGGGGGTGGAGGTGGTGTTAGACATGAGTGGGGGCCTGGTGGAGGCTGCCCCTGCACTGCTGGGGGTGGGGGTAATAGGGGACATTAGTGGGGGCCTGGTGGAGGCTGCCCCTGCACTGCTGGGGGGTGGGGGCGGTGGGAGACATGAGTGGGGGCCTGGTGGAGGCTGCCCCTGGTGGCTGGGGGGTGGGGGTGGTGGGAGACATGAGTGGGGGCCTGGTGGAGGCTGCCCCTGCACTGCTGGGGGGGTGGGGGTGGTGGTAGACATGTGTGGGGGCCTGGTGGAGGCTGCCCCTGGTGGCTGGGGGGTGAGGGTAGTGGGAGACATGAGTTGGACATGAGTGGGGGCCTGGTGGAGGCTGCCCCTGCACTGCTGGGGGTGGGGGTGGTGGGAGACATGAGTGGGTGCCTGGTGGAGGCTGCCCCTGGTGGCTGGGGGGTGGGGGTGGTGGGAGACATGAGTGGGGGCCTGGTGGAGACTGCCCCTGGTGGCTGGGGGGTGGGGGTGGTGGGAGACATGAGTGGGGGCCTGGTGGAGGCTGCCCCTGGACTGCTGGGGGGTGGGGGTAATAGGGGACATGAGTGGGGGCCTGGTGGAGGCTGCCCCTGCACTGCTGGGGGTGGGGGTGCATGGGGACATGAGTGGGGGCCTGGTGGAGGCTGCCCCTGCACTGCTGGGGGGTGGGGGTGGTGGGAGACATGAGTGGGGGCCTGGTGGAGGCTGCCCCTGCACTGCTGGGGGGTGGGGGTAATAGAGGACATGAGTGGGGGCCTGGTGGAGGCTGCCCCTGCACTGCTGGGGGGTGGGGGTGGTGGTAGACATGAGTGGGGGCCTGGTGGAGGCTGCCCCTGGTGGCTGGGGGGTGGGGGTGGTGGTAGACATGGGTGGGGGCCTGGTGGAGGCTGCCCCTGCACTGCTGGGGGGTGGGGGTGGTGGGAGACATGAGTGGGGGCCTGGTGGAGGCTGCCCCTGGTGGCTGGGGGGTGGGGGTGGTGGGAGACATGAGTGGGGGCCTGGTGGAGGCTGCCCCTGCACTGCTGGGGGTGGGGGTAATAGGGGACATTAGTGGGGGCCTGGTGGAGGCTGCCCCTGCACTGCTGGGGGGTGGGGGCGGTGGGAGACATGAGTGGGGGCCTGGTGGAGGCTGCCCCTGGTGGCTGGGGGGCGGGGTGGTGGGAGACATGAGTGGGGGCCTGGTGGAGGCTGCCCCTGCACTGCTGGGGGGGTGGGGGTGGTGGTAGACATGAGTGGGGGCCTGGTGGAGGCTGCCCCTGGTGGCTGGGGGGTGAGGGTGGTGGGAGACATGAGTTGGACATGAGTGGGGGCCTGGTGGAGGCTGCCCCTGCACTGCTGGGGGTGGGGGTGGTGGGAGACATGAGTGGGTGCCTGGTGGAGGCTGCCCCTGGTGGCTGGGGGGTGGGGGTGGTGGGAGACATGAGTGGGGGCCTGGTGGAGACTGCCCCTGGTGGCTGGGGGGTGGGGGTGGTGGGAGACATGAGTGGGGGCCTGGTGGAGGCTGCCCCTGGACTGCTGGGGGGTGGGGGTAATAGGGGACATGAGTGGGGGCCTGGTGGAGGCTGCCCCTGCACTGCTGGGGGTGGGGGTGCATGGGGACATGAGTGGGGGCCTGGTGGAGGCTGCCCCTGCACTGCTGGGGGTGGGGGTGGTGGGAGACATGAGTGGGGGCCTGGTGGAGGCTGCCCCTGCACTGCTGGGGGGTGGGGGTAATAGAGGACATGAGTGGGGGCCTGGTGGAGGCTGCCCCTGCACTGCTGGGGGGTGGGGGTGGTAGTAGACATGAGTGGGGGCCTGGTGGAGGCTGCCCCTGGTGGCTGGGGGGTGGGGGTGGTGGTAGACATGGGTGGGGGCCTGGTGGAGGCTGCCCCTGCACTGCTGGGGGGTGGGGGTGGTGGGAGACATGAGTGGGGGCCTGGTGGAGGCTGCCCCTGGTGGCTGGGGGGTGGGGGTGGTGGGAGACATGAGTTGGACATGAGTGGGGGCCTGGTGGAGGCTGCCCCTGCACTGCTGGGGGGTGGGGGTAATAGGGGACATGGTGGGGGCCTGCTGGAGGCTGCCCCTGCACTGCTGGGGGGTGGGGGTGCATGGGGACATGAGTGGGGGCCTGGTGGAGGCTGCCCCTGCACTGCTGGGGGTGGGGGTGGTGGGAGACATGAGTGGGGGCCTGGTGGAGGCTGCCCCTGCACTGCTGGGGGGTGGGGGTAATAGGGGACATGAGTCGGGGCCTGGTGGAGGCTGCCCCTGCACTGCTGGGGGTGGGGGTGGTGGTAGACATGAGTGGGGGCCTGGTGGAAGCTGCCCCTGGTGGCTGGGGAGTGGGGGTGGTGATAGACATGGGTGGGGCCTGGTGGAGGCTGCCCCTGCACTGCTGGGGGGTGGGGGTGGTGGGAGACATGAATGGGGGCCTGGTGGAGGCTGCCCCTGGTGGCTGGGGGGTGGGGGTGGTGGGAGACATGAGTGGGGGCCTGGTGGAGGCTGCCCCTGCACTGCTGGGTGGTGGGGGTGGTGGGAGACATGAGTGGGGACCTGGTGGAGGCTGCCCCTGGTGGCTGGGGGGTGGGGGTGGTGGGAGACATGAGTGGGGGCCTGGTGGAGGCTGCCCCTGGTGGCTGGGGGGTGGGGGTGGTGGGAGACATGAGTGGGGGCCTGGTGGAGGCTGCCCCTGCACTGCTGGGGGGGTGGGGGTGGTGGTAGACATGAGTGGGGGCCTGGTGGAGGCTGCCCCTGGTGGCTGGGGGGTGAGGGTGGTGGGAGACATGAGTTGGACATGTGTGGGGGCCTGGTGGAGGCTGCCCCTGCACTGCTGGGGGTGGGGGTGGTGGGAGAATTGAGTGGGTGCCTGGTGGAGGCTGCCCCTGCACTGCTGGGGGGGTGGGGGTGGTGGTAGACATGAGTGGGGGCCTGGTGGAGGCTGCCCCTGGTGGCTGGGGGGTGAGGGTGGTGGGAGACATGAGTTGGACATGAGTGGGGGCCTGGTGGAGGCTGCCCCTGCACTGCTGGGGGTGGGGGTGGTGGGAGACATGAGTGGGTGCCTGGTGTAGGCTGCCCCTGATGGCTGGGGGGTGGGGTGGTGGGAGACATGAGTGGGGGCCTGGTGGAGACTGCCCCTGGTGGCTGGGGGGTGGGGGTGGTGGGAGACATGAGTGGGGGCCTGGTGGAGGCTGCCTCTGGACTGCTGGGGGGTGGGGGTAATAGGGGACATGAGTGGGGGCCTGGTGGAGGCTGCCCCTGCACTGCTGGGGGTGGGGGTGCATGGGGACATGAGTGGGGGCCTGGTGGAGGCTGCCCCTGCACTGCTGGGGGGTGGGGGTGGTGGGAGACATGAGTGGGGGCCTGGTGGAGGCTGCCCCTGCACTGCTGGGGGGTGGGGGTAATAGAGGACATGAGTGGGGGCCTGGTGGAGGCTGCCCCTGCACTGCTGGGGGGTGGGGGTGGTGGTAGACATGAGTGGGGGCCTGGTGGAGGCTGCCCCTGGTGGCTGGGGGGTGGGGGTGGTGGTAGACATGGGTGGGGGCCTGGTGGAGGCTGCCCCTGCACTGCTGGGGGGTGGGGTTGGTGGGAGACATGAGTGGGGGCCTGGTGGAGGCTGCCCCTGGTGGCTGGGGGGTGGGGGTGGTGGGAGACATGAGTGGGGGCCTGGTGGAGGCTGCCCCTGCACTGCTGGGGGTGGGGGTAATAGGGGACATTAGTGGGGGCCTGGTGGAGGCTACCCCTGCACTGCTGGGGGGTGGGGGCGGTGGGAGACATGAGTGGGGGCCTGGTGGAGGCTGCCCCTGGTGGCTGGGGGGTGGGGGTGGTGGGAGACATGAGTGGGGGCCTGGTGGAGGCTGCCCCTGCACTGCTGGGGGGTGGGGTGGTGGTAGACATGAGTGGGGGCCTGGTGGAGGCTGCCCCTGGTGGCTGGGGGGTGAGGGTGGTGGGAGACATGAGTTGGACATGAGTGGGGGCCTGGTGGAGGCTGCCCCTGCACTGCTGGGGGTGGGGGTGGTGGGAGACATGAGTGGGTGCCTGGTGGAGACTGCCCTGGTGGCTGGGGGGTGGGGGGTGGTGGGAGACATGAGTGGGGGCCTGGTGGAGGCTGCCCTGGACTGCTGGGGGTGGGGGTAATAGGGGACATGAGTGGGGGCCTGGTGGAGGCTGCCCCTGCACTGCTGGGGGTGGGGGTGCATGGGGACATGAGTGGGGGCCTGGTGGAGGCTGCCCCTGCACTGCTGGGGGGTGGGGGTGGTGGGAGACATGAGTGGGGGCCTGGTGGAGGCTGCCCCTGCACTGCTGGGGGGTGGGGGTAATAGAGGACATGAGTGGGGGCCTGGTGGAGGCTGCCCCTGCACTGCTGGGGGGTGGGGGTGGTGGTAGACATGAGTGGGGGCCTGGTGGAGGCTGCCCCTGGTGGCTGGGGGGTGGGGGTGGTGGTAGACATAGGTGGGGGCCTGGTGGAGGCTGCCCCTGCACTGCTGGGGGTGGGGGTGGTGGGAGACATGAGTGGGGGCCTGGTGGAGGCTGCCCCTGGTGGCTGGGGGGTGGGGGTGGTGGGAGACATGAGTTGGACATGAGTGGGGGCCTGGTGGAGGCTGCCCCTGCACTGCTGGGGGGTGGGGGTAATAGGGGACATGGT